>NC_090445.1:1556779741-1559279741 GCF_031143425.1 Pleurodeles waltl
AGGAAAAAAGGAATAAGTATGGAACGTTTTGTAGAAATTAGTCAAATGGGCTCAAAGTTATTAATGGTGAAAAATCTGAGGAATTCCTATCTCTAGTAATGGTAACCCCACTATAACTATAGAGAGGCTAAAATTGATTGATGGAATTACAAACGTCATAAACATTCACAAAGATGAGATTACGTGTATTATTATAATTAAGACCATGAAAGAGACAACTATTAATGAAGAATTATTTATTGGTTAGAGTATGTATTGTTATTTAACTATGTTGTGCTTCTAGGTGCTTTTGCTGATTAGAGTAAATATTGTGAGGTCATATGCACTGTGTTTGGTGCGTTCATTATAGTTTGCAGATCTGCAATGTGAATTATGGGTTGAGGTACTACCCGTACATTGTGATTTTCAGTTATTTGTTTTTTGCAACCAGAACGTCACTTTCTGTGAATTGTAAGGTTTATATTTTAAACACAAATATTTAATTATAACCAAAGCTAACCATAACGTCACTTTAACCTTTGTTTTTTCAGTGACTTTCTGATTTTTTTTTAACCATAAACTAAATGCAGCAGTTCCCTGCACCCAACAATCGTGAACGGCTGTGCACAGTAGGGGATTTTCTCAGCGTCCGACTTGGGCCAAAGACTTGCGTCCAAGCCTTCATGGGCTGTCAAACCCTGCTATTCACAGCCTTTGGCCCTGGAGAGCGGAGATGGCCATAATGCTTGTCCTTTGCCAAGGCCTGGCGCACAATTTTCCAGCTCCTCTGTGATACATACAGATTTACAATTTGATGCACAGAGATATTGTGACTTCAATAGACTACATCAGGTACAGAGCAAGGGGAAGAACCTGGTGCAAAGATCGGAACTAAGGTGCTAGACCAGATGCCTCATACTTTCAGTATCCACTAAATCCTGAAGGTTTGTAAATTGCTGTCCAAGAATTAAACTTACAAGATACGGCACAATAATCTTTAATGCTACATTACAAATGATTTCACAGAAAGAGATTTTATGGATGGGAAAAGTCTTGCCCAATTCACTGCTTTCAAATGACCTTCAAACTTAGGAATGGCACCATGCTGATTGCAATGAACCTGGTCATGCACATGCGATGACAAAGTAACACAACGGTCAGCCTACAGCCCCCTCCTTACTACAAAAAGTTCTTTCACTTCTCCAAAGTGATCAATGGAATGGAACAAATGTGAGCCTGGTTGATGAAATGCTTAATCTACAATACCAAACATGCATTGACAGGTTCTAAATGATATAAATTTGAGCAGCCTTGGTGTGATTGAACCTCTGGAGGAATAATCACAAAAAACCACCCTAACATGATCTTCACTGGATCAAGACTCAAAATGCTTGGAAGTCACCCTGCCGCATTCATTTTTTCTAGCATGTTTTTCCCACGTGAACTCAACAATGTGAGAATCTCCTGAAGTAGCTCCACATATTTATTGATCTCTACATCAGCAGAGCTGTGCTCTACTGACAAAGGGTACAACCAAAGTGTTCCTAAACTGAGTGTAACAATTGTCCATTCATGCCAGGAGGCGAACGTTAATGGCGGCAGCAATTATAGTTCAGGAGCACATGTTTTTGTGTGAACAGAGAAAAAGAGAGCAAGATTCACTTTAAGAATGAATGGAGGGTGTTCATCTGGGGAACTTTGTGCCTGCACACAATAGTGATGCCCTGTCTTTCAGAACATAACAACCAACATCTTTGTGTGGTCAAAATGTAAATCAGTCTTACTTAATAGGAAGGGGAGGATGCCATCCCTTTACTTAGTGCTGGGCAGATTGAGGTTATGAAAATACTGTGGTTTAAACAGCATGTTTGATATGAATAATTAAGTTCCTGTTCCCAGCACAAAGTGGTAAACCCTTGGTGTCCAGTGGCTGAATCAACCTCATGGGTTTCCCGACACTGGATACACTTGATTGTGATTTACCATTCAAAATACCCCCAGCCCCCACGTTTGGTAAACCTGGGGGCCTCACAGAGGGTTATAATGCACAATTACATCTCATCGGCCCTATTCAAGAGCCAATGATTCAAGCTGGGTCCGTAACTGGACTCGGATGTGAACTATTTCTTGACTGTACATAAGTCACTGGACCTGTGAGGATCCCTGGAAAGTCACTTTGAGAATTCTGGTGTACTAAAACTTCCTCTACTGACTTAATTGGGGGTGATGCCCTTAGTATTTTGGTTGCGAGTTCTGACTTTAAGATATTGTAAAATTATTAATATAAGTTCAATTGGTTGGGCCACAATGCACTAAGGTGGCCACTTGTGTACTCAAGAACAGAGCATTGTAATTCTTATTTCACTTATCTATGGTGCATTGAACTAGACATCACTAATAAATCACTAGTAAACCAGAGAAGCCTCAGAGTCTTCTAAGTAGACCTGGGTGCAGCACTTTAAGAACCTGACGTATTAGTTGCAAACAATGCGAATCCTTAACAACTAATAAAGTCTGCATCTTTCTCTTTACTGGTAACAAAATACTCCATGTAATGCTGGACTCTCTCTAGGTACTGAAGCACAGCAGTTTATAGCTTACTTAGGAGAGATGGTGTGGACTAGAAATCCCAATTCGCAGGTACACAAGAACACCACTCAACAATTAATTTTCCAGTCAGTGTTTGTTCTTGTAAAAAGGAAAAGTACTTTTATGACACCCATATTACTAAATACTATGTATTACTATGCATTAAATAACAAATATGTACAATCTGATAGGTGGAAATACCTTTGGTAACACCCTCTTAACACACTCAACCTCCCAGCAAGCCCTGAATCCAATAATCACAATACTACTACATACAATATCACAATATTAAGGGGCGTCATTGTCAATAAGGCCGACATACTGGCTTTATCAGGGTGTTGCCACATCAGCAAAAGCAAAGAACATGTTATATTTCACAACTGCAACACCAGTGAAGTCAATGAGAACAATGCCAATATGGAATGCGTGTCATAACCTACCACTGAAGTTAATGGGTATTGCACTAACAGTCCATTACGTTCATTATACTGTAAAAGCTGATACTGACAACATTATCAATAAAACACTGAACTGAATTCTAAGGAACATTTAACTCAGAGGATTTCTTCCACTTTTCCTAAGCAACTACTGCAGCTTTAGGACCACCTAATAGAGCTCCCCACACCCAAGAGCCTAAGAGCAAAGGTTGCAGTTCCAGGAGTGCTTTGAATATAGGGTAATTCACTCCCAGAGTCAGAAATGCAATACCTTGGAGAGATAGGGTGATATTTATATTAATAAAAACACTTGTGGGTGTTGCTGCGCTTTCTGCAATACCCTTAACACACTTGCGGAACCACTGTTGGTGCCTCCGCTCTTCCTTGGGGAACCATGAGAAAGATATGCATGTTTTGTAGGCTCTCAATAGCGTTTATGTGGAGCTCCATGGCCCCAGGAATGTATACTTGATGACTGGGCTTCTCCACTGTGTTTTAGCACAGTAGCCTTGTACCACACTTCCTTTTGAACTACCTTGTGGCAGGTTTCCTTTTTCTCATTTTGGTTCTGGGTGTCCCAGTCCCACCTGGGACACCACATGGATATTGCCTCATTGGGAACCACGAGGAAGAGGATTGCTGGGTGGGCCCAATGCTCCTGTGGCTTGGGCAGGCTTCCAGCACACATTCCTGGTATGTCGCTGGAGCTGGCAACATTGTTACGCTCCCCCCTCCAGAAGGAGCCAGGACTACCCTTTTCGGCTCCCGTGTACAGGCAGCAGCAACCGGTCTCTCCTTCCCACAGACACAGGCATCGGATTCAGGAAAAACACTTGGGAATCAGGGAATCTCTGCTTCTGTCCTCTTTGGACATCTAGACTTGTGGCAAGCTTTGGCAAATGTAGCAGACTCTGGCATGGCATCACAGACAGTCTCTCACAATAAAAAAAAGTATTTATTAAGGATACGCCAATCCCTGGGGACATTTTTAAATAGTTGGCAATGCATCAGACATTTTTATTTCTCTGCTTAGTCCCTCAGGGAAACCAAACTTCGCAGATGATTTTCTCCAGCCTCATGGGGCCATTGCAAAGTTCTGGCACTCGTTTTGCTCCTTGTGGCCAGCCCTAGCCACCAGGAACATTTTCTCCAGTTCCTGTGGCCTCACAAGGGGTGCTTTTTATGCAAGCTTGGTTTTATGGTTCCTTGCATCAGGCCCTTGTGGTGTTGGGAGAGTCTTGAGCAGCCAACAAGTAGAACATCCTCCCTGACACACTCCCAAGGCCCCACTGCTTTGGCCATCTTGCATGGCACGTGTGCCAGCGGACTCCATGATAATCTTACTTATGGGGATCACTCAGCTGCAGGATAAGTCCAAATATGTTTCAGGGGAACCCTCCAGTGTACGCCAACAAGTCATTGCCTTAACTGTTCCTCAGGGGGGATAAAGGGGCCAGCGCGACTCGCTCTGGGGAGATCCAGCCTAACCCCAGGGGTCATCTGGTGTTAAAGTCATTTAGTTCATACTTGTTGTGGCATTCAGTGGCTTCTCCTTACAGCTGCAACAACTACAAAGTGATGGATGGAATGCTTGAATGAACTGCAGTCATTGGTAATTGCGCGGGCCGCAAACGCAGTCTATTGTTTTTTGCTGACCATGCCACCTCAGTTTGGTCCCAACCATATACAAACCAGTCTTGACCCTGGGTCCAATATGAACAGTCCAGCCCAAACAGCACGGGCAGGTCCTCCTAGAATCAAAACACAAGAGCCCACCAGATCCCACACGAGGACACTGGTTACAAATACTCCTCATCAGACAGGTTGTTGTTGCTACACTTAAAGACATATCAAATATTCATCCATTCCCAATATCACACCGACATTAAAATGAACAACAAAATATGGAAGTGACTGCAAGACAATATGCAGCATTCAATAGAACCACTAAATAATGGAGGAATGTTCAAAGGGCATGTGCCAATCGAAAACAAGTTTGCTCAGGCGTCACATCTTTATATACGGAACAGTCAGTGAAAAGATTAGGCAAAATACTGCTTGAAGTACCCAAGGGAAAGGAAATTTCTGCATTATTCAGCTGTCCATTCTACCAAGTTCTATCCATTATTATTTCTTGGAAATGATTGGTAAGGAGTTTGTCACCAATGTTGCATTATATTAACTGGATAATTTGCAGGCAGATTAAATAACCTCTGCTAAGAAAGACTATTATATCAGTTCTGTCCAAATGTCATAGAGCCAGTATCAACCACTGTCCAAATGTCTAATACAGAACAATCACACCTTTAGGTAGAACATAAAGAACCACCATAGATGTTTGAGAGCACCATTCTATCACTTTTTGCATTAAGGAACCGCCAAGCCTATCTGGGAGAGGGTGTGGCGTAACGGCCTGAGCTGCCGACTTTGGAGCTGAGGGAACCATTTTCGAGCCTCAGCTTCTGCTAAATATTCTGTGATTCTGGGCATTTCACTTAATCTCCCTATGCCTACAATTCAGTGCCTTGAGGCCCTCAAGGGTGATTTGCCACGCTTTACAAATCCTGGGTTTACATATATTTTTCTGACAGAAACCCCACTGAAGTGAAACACCAGAACAACCACTAAAATTATCACTTGATGGCTTACAGAATCATCAATCTGCCCAGGTTTAAAGGAACCACAGAAGAAAACTGTTCTTACCCTGTACCATGGCAGCCTCTGCATTTCCTTCGGCTCTCGCTGTGTGGTGAGGATCAGACAAGCTCTCAAAGCAGCCACTGCACCTTCACGAACTGCCTGCTTGGAATCCCATACAGCAAAGAAAATATTATCAAAGAAGGGCTGTATCTGCTGAAAGAAGAATGTGGGGGCACTGACAGCCAACTCCTTCAGTACCAGCACCTGAATGAAGAAAAAGTAATTAAAATGTTACCACATTTGACCAAACACTCTTCCCACCCACATGCGCCAGACCAAGGACCTTCATACATTCAGGAGACTTCTCAAGACCTGAATGTTCGAGCAGTAGCAGCACCCCAGTGCCCCACCTCCCCAACTCCTTCAGCGCCTTGAGACACTCATGGGTGAATAGTGCGCTTTACAAATTCCCTGATTGATTGATTGAAACTCTGCTACCATCTTACTCTCAAAGGTTCAAGCAGCCAACCAATTGCTCAAAACAGACATATATATAATGCACAACATGTTGAACAGGGGAAATCGCTACTTGAGGCATACACAAACCCACCCTAACTAAGAGGCTCAGACATGTGTCCTTCTGGTGTCTATAAATTTGTTCTAGAATCCACCCGTATCTGCCAAGACAAGTTGTATCCCAGGGACCATTCATTTTTCACTTTGGAAGTGACTAACAGTTATCTCTTCAAGTTAGTCTACACAAAACAACACTAAGAGAATAATTTATTCTGTGTACGAAGGACATTAAAATATTAAAATGGCACGGACTGTCCTTTTCAATGTTTATTAAAAAATTTCATTTGAAAAGCAGTGTGGATCCACCCTGAAGCTGCTTTTTCAGAGAAATCAATTCCCAGCTATCAAATTCAACACCAAAGCAACTCACAGGTAAGGGAGTGTCAGTGCAAAAATGTAGCCTTGCTAACAAAATCAAAACAATAGCACCAGAAGACCCTGTTGTAGACCATTTTGTAATCAAACAGTAGATTCTTATGCATTTATACCCAAAAAAGATTGTTGAGACCAACGCTAACAGCTGCTTCATGAACTTTCTTCCGCTCAATACTTAAGGAAGTTAAAAGAAATCCACATATATAAATGAGTTGAGGCAAAACTGCTCCTATTGTAGTTTGTGTGCCAAGTTTCACAATGCACCTCATGCAGATGACTGAACTGCTGGTGTTCCTTTAGGCTCATACCGCAATCCCACGCTTGCTGCACTCCACGTGATAATTATGTGCATGCATTTCTCCATGACTGCTCTCCATACACCCTTGATTCCTTTCTTGCACTTTGCACAATAAAGCCAGCTCCCAAACGCCTGCCCTCCCCCAATGCCGGTGGCTTAACACAGCTTTTCTTTTACACGTCCTAACTACCCGAACTCACTCCAAGATTCATCAGTTTTACTTCTGTACTCTTTCCCTCATCTCCAGCTATGACCACAATACACAAACCTCAACAGTTTGCATCCCCTGTAGACTCTCCAAGCAATTCCCAATATCCAATGGTGTTGGTATTATTGCTAGCATTTTGAGTCCTGTCAGCTGAAGAGGAAATGCCCTCGTGTCTACCCCCTCTGCAGCTGCTCCATGACTCACAAACCACCAATATACTCAGCAGAACCAGTGCACTATGTGACAGTTCTTCATTCAATGTCCTTCATCTACCACTCTGTTATCCTGCAAGGAATTCAATTAAAATCTAGCTTAGCCACTTCTTCTGACCTGACTCCAGTCCTGGTAATGGAGGGATATTCTGCGTCTTTTACACTCTCTAAAGTACCTGAGCTGAAGCCTACATTTCACTCTAGAAGTAGTGTTTAATGATTGCTCGCTTGATGATGTATTTTGACAATGAAACACATCTCTTGCTGACTGATAGATGCTTTTTTAGTCTATTCCTATAGTCTGTCTTCAATGTGCTGAATCTTTAGGCCTGGTCAATGCAGTGTGAAGCCATAAAAATGAACTAAAGTTTAAGCATATACTCATTTTCAAATAACAGTCACTTACATATTTTGAGCCCCGAACTACTAAAACTGTGCTTCACAGATTTTAGATTAACCATGTGGAAAGGACCCTTGGAATGGTTGTGGTGAATCCATTTTAGTTCTTATTGGGACTCAGGAGTTTAGCTTAGCCTTTTGGCTTGCAGGCCTGTGCCCCTGTAACCTAATGACTTTTAACCTTCTTAGCTTGCTCTGTTTTATTTTATTAATTTTATTATTTCTCCTAAGATGGCTGCCATTGTTTATATTTTATAAAGATGTTTTGATTTGCATTACCAGTGACACTCTGAGCAGGTGTCATTATCAGCGTCATGATCAGTGAGTACGAAGGTATTGTTATCCGGTCCCTTTCTCACTTACGTGTGATAGGAACATATTGTACACTTGTTGGGGATTGTTTATATAATTGCTGCCACAAGTCTGCCTCCTTATCAGTTGTTTAGGAACATACCTATGTCAGGGATCCTACGTGATCTGTAGAAATACAACTCACACAGACAAGGTCATTAAGAGGGGTTCCTTCCATATGTCATCTATGTTGCACGTCACCTTGCTGCAGAACTCAGCCTTTGTGTCACCACAGAGTCTGACCTAGAGACATCATTCGAAGGTATCAAGGGTTGGGAGGGCACTTCTCATGGACATGGTACTGTCAGACTAGGTTTATCATACCTAGCTCCCATCATTGAGAAATTAGGTTCTAATTATTAGGGATTGTATATCTCATATTTATTGTAAGATGGTGGGGGGTTTATAGTCACAACTCTCATCTTCACATTATGCTTCTTTTACTGTTTACTGTTTAATATCCTAATCATTGCAGCTCATGTATTTTACTGCAGATTGCAGTCTTTTCCTAAATATATTGAAAACATTCCTGCATCTCCTTCATTTGCATCTCCTTCATTGCCTGAGTGTGACTGAGACTTGTTGCTCACATGAGAAAAGGGTAACATCCATTCCACCACGACTTTTATGAGATGTCACAATATAGAGTCCGTGTGCAAGGCTGGCAGAAATCACCTTTGCTTTCTGAGTTTTAATGAGGTACTACTTGTGAGCCGGGAAGGTTGGGCCGGCATTTGCGACTTTTTGTAAGAGTGACTCAGTCTCCTACAAACAAAAGTGCTGTCTCCCCTAAACTAGCAGCCTTGCCTAGGAGCAAGAGTCCAACTATGACAAGATAATCATTCAGTAAAATGAAAACACAATACCAGGAGACAGAAATGAGTCATTCTAAAATCACTTTACCTAGATGGCATAACTGAATAAAAAGACAAAAACCAAATACCGGCAACCGTTTTTGGTTGAATCCAAAAAAATCTGACATTCATGGCAGACTTGATGCAATGCAATCGGTCTTGCATTTGCTAGAGTTAGAGCTAATTGCATTGTAAAAGACAATGTTTTGTACCCATGTGTTTTGGTTTGGAATGAAGGGTATGTACATAGTGTGGCGTAGAATTATGTGGGTTATGTTGTGTTATGCTATGTTGTTTTATGTTATGCTAAATTGTATGCTGTGTTATGCTATGCTGTCTTATGTTGTGTTATGCTAGACTATGTTGTCTTATGAAGTGTTATGTTGTGTTATGTTATGCTATGCTATGTTTAGTTATATTATGCTATGTTGTGTTATGCTACACTATGTTATGTTGCGTTATGTAGTGTTATGTTATAGTATGTTGTGTTATGCTATGTTATGTTGTATTATGCTATTTTGTGTTATGCTGTGTTATGTTATGCTATATACTGTAATGTTATGCTGTGTTATTTTATTCTATGCTATGCGATGCTGTGTTATGTTATGCTGCTATATTGTGTTATGCTATGCTATTACATTGTGTTATGCTATGTTATGTTATGCTATGCTATGTTGTGTTATGCTGCCATGTTGTGTTATGTATGCTGCTATGTTGTGTTGTGTAACAGGGGCAGTATGCAAGGCGTGACAAAAACAGCCTCATGGCGGGACACACGCAAAGCATCTACCAATGACATCAAGTGAGTTCTGAAAGGCAAGCCCACAAGCAAGTGAAAGTGACGGGCATGAGATGGGCATGGTAAAAAGCCCACAATAGTGACAACAGGTTAAAGCGCTTGCGCGCTCGACCTACAAAAGGAAAAGCGGGGGTGGCAGGAGGGTTTATCAGGATTGTCCCAGCTCCCTATTTCTCTATCTTTCACAGAATCACAAGTTAAAGGGATAGGGAGTAAATTATACTCAGGTTGGAAAAATAAATGGAACCAAGGCATACTAGGTCCTAGACAAAAAAATATAAACTGAACAAAGCGGGTGAATTCATATGGTCCTAATGACAGTTGGTAGGCTGCTATTAATGGGGCACCAAAATTCACACTCTACAATGTCAAATTTTATAAGGTCACCACAATGCTATCAATCTGTAAGCAAACCAATTCAAAGAAGTCCAATATTATCTTCTGAAGTCCATCAGGCACACATGGTACACTACTTCAAAGTGCTCCTCAACAATGAAAACATTTGTTGATGCCAGATGGAGATACATGTGTCTAAGGATACAGCAACTTCCAAGCACACAAGATTTTTCTATCATGATATCTGAGGTAATGCCAACTTGGATGAAAAACAAGGCCACACATAAGATAAATTACAATTATTGATATAAAAGAAAATTGTCTAGGTCTGGGAGCATTATCAAGATGTTAATTACAAGAAGTAAATAATTGGTTATTTTTATTTGGGCACATCCTGCAAACAAAGCCAGTTCTGTATTGCATATCTGCATTAATAAAAAGGAAAAATGTTTGGGAAATATGATAGACAGTTAGACACTGGGACTCTTACCATAAAAACCTAACATATTTATGACTAGAAATTCTTTACCGTGAATCAAAGAAAATGTGGTAGAATGAATGCACCTGACCTATCTATTCTGCTTTCTTCTGCTGGCCCACGGACAGTAAAAATGCAGGAGATTCTGGGGAACAATCTCAATCTTCTCCCCAAGAGTCACATTAGTGCCCTCAGCCAGAAGCTTGGCAGGACTCCAAAAAGGAGCCCAGATTACACGCAGTCAACGAACAACTCAGTCATCGTACAAGGATTCATGGGAAAGCAAGAAACAAGTTAAACTCTTGGGTGAATTAGGTTAATGCAGTGTAATATACTCAGTTATGAATTTATATAGACCAATGTAATGCTATGTTTTCACTCCCACACTTAATGTGTTATCCATGGGTCTATTCCAATTACACAGCATAATGAAGTCAATCATTAACACACTCAACCAGCTATGCTTTATTTATTACCATATTGATAAAGGTGCCCGGCCATGCTCAACATAAGTATGTAGTCTGTTAGTCAAACTGATAAACAAATAATAATAAAATAATAATAAAAGAGGACCCCCAATCTTTCTCCCTTTAGGAACATAGTGATTAAACTACTCACTGCTGCATGTCTTCTTCCTTCATTCCTCTCAGGTCCCAGCCATTCAAGGGCTCGCTTTACCTCGAACTCCACATATTCAGCTGTGAATGTATCCCCTGCCATTGCCAGACGTCCCATGGCCTTTGATGCCATCTCCATAACCACTGGGTCACTGGAGGGTAGTAGATTCCGCAGGTAATTCGCAAATCTGCTGATACGGGTGGCATTGCCGCCCTCAACACCGATTAGGCTGACTGTGGGTGCAATTTAAAGTAGTTAAGCCTTTAGGAACATAACATATTTGGCTTTTTATATACAAATGAAGATGCTTCAATCTCACACTTACATGCAACACTTTCTAGTTCTTACCTACACCTAAACACATCAATCAGCAGACTGGAACCCTCACCATGACAAGAAAGATATTAATAATTAAGTTCAATAACTACATCCTGAACACAAAACATTCTTCCAAATACACCCAAAATCCCAATAGCAGCAAACACCATAAAATCTTCACCTGGAAGAACACATGCTGCTAATGTGAAAAAACAAATTTAGTGGACACCCTCAGATTCTCTTCCAACCCATGTTACCTAACAGTATACAATACGAAAATAAATGTTCAACACAGCTCAAAATGACTTTAAAGCACGAGCCAAAAGTGGCAACATTTTCTGAATGCACAACCCAATTTAGTGAACTTGAACACTTATTGTGTGTAGTAGGTGCTGGATACACCTACCAATTGCAAGAATGCCCCCTTTCCTCTCGCTCACATCAGAACTGGAGACCAGTTCAAAAATGTGGTGGTTGAGTTCATCATAAAATTGAGTGGCTTCCTCTTGGGTCACCTAAAATCAAGGAAACATGGCATATATAAGAACTGGTTATAACTAAATCTTAAAGGAAGAATCATGAGTTGGAGAGTTATTAAGATCACATTAAAGCATCCACATAAAAAAAAAACATGCTCTGAAAGTGAAGCCAAAATACTGAACTTTGTCTAACAAAACCATGATGGTTTAGCCTATTAAAAAAAAATATATTAGTAATAAATATCTTTAGTTATTTCCCTTGACTAAAATGTCACTCTGTTCCTTATTCGTGAAAAGGGACCAAAAAAGGTGATGGATCCACTGCTTCAATTAATCTCAGCCCCTGGCAATCACTTGAGTCGCATCCCAATGCATTGTTTTCCAACAACTATACCAAGCGTGACAGGTATGCCCAGATGTAGGTTTCATGCAATCTGTGCCACTGGAACCAAGTTAGACCTAGCTGATGAGCCCTAATAAGGGCTTTTTATGTTCCAGTACCGGGAGGACCTACCCTGGCAGTTCGGGTTGGGCTGTTCCCATTGGAGCAGGGTCGAGAATGATTTGCATATATATGGCTGGGTCCAAACTGAGGTGGGCATGGTTAGCAAAACACAATGGATTGGGATGTAGGACCGAGTGATTGCCAGAGGCTGAGATTAATTCAAACATTCCATCTATCACCTTGTTTTTGTTGCCTAATATGGCGGTTATGCTCACACAGGCGTCCTGTGTTCACTGTGCCACTGGAACTAAGTTATACCTGGCTGATGATCCCAATTAAGGGTGAACACGGTACTGGGTCACTTGTGTTCCAGTTCGGAGAGGACCTGGCTTTGTGGTTCAAACTAGACTTTTCCCATTGGAATAGGGTCAACACTGATTTGCATGCAACTGGGTCCAAACTAAGGTGGCATGGTGGACAAGAACAATGGATTGGGATGGGATGGGGCTTGAGTGATTGCCAGTGGCTGAGATTAACTTAAGCTTTCCGTCCATCACCTTATGCTTGCTGCACTTTTTCTTGAAGGGCATTTTTTAGGGGGTTAACGGGAACAATCATTTGAATGCCTGTGAACTTAAATAAACTTCACCTAGTTCAAGATACAGTTCACAGTGAGCACCCTTTCGAAAATAGACTTCACCCTGTTCAAAATGGGTGCAATAGCATAAACAATGGCTGACCTGGAAGAGAGGATACACCTGTAGAGATTGAGCATTTTTGGGACAGGGTTATCTGCTATGGAATACCAAGGTGTAGAAGTGAAGATATATTTAAGGCAAATCAACATTTTGCAGGGCGATTAGGACATGCATGTTCTACTAGCATTTGGAGGTAGCTTTTTTTCTACAAGCACCAAAGTCTGATTACGTGGCATGGAAAAAATACACAGTTTCAAACACAATCATTCACATCCTGTTTAACTGAAAGGGTGATGCCATCTACCGTTTCATTCTTCAGTAATTCTTTATTTCTACTTCCATACAGCATACTATGCCTTTTCTCTTCATTTCTGGCATTTAGCCATCTTCATCATATTCGTCACCATGGTCTTGGCTCTTGCCGCCTTACTCTTGTCACCCCATGCATCACACCCTAGCTTTTCATTCCTCATATTTAGCCATCTTCATCATCCTCACCACCATGGTCTTTGCTCTTGGTGCCAGACTTCTGGCACCTCATGCATCATGCCCTGTTTTCATGAATGAGCCCAGTTCCCCTGTCATTCCACTTGCAGACTTTTACATCTGGATGACCACCTTCACTTTCTGGGACCCTGCATTTCCTCCCCTTGCAAACCTGGTACTCACTCTATATGTGTCTCTTACCTCTCTAAGTTCAGTAGTCACATAATGCTGTAGATCTTTTGCTGCTTTAGCACGGGCTTCCTCATTCCGACTACGAAGCCCGCTTGCAAACTGCTGCAACATAATCATGATCCCTGACATCACAGCAGAGGATGGCATGATGTCTGCCAGAGCCTACAGGGAAAACACAACCATAGGTGAAAACATTAAAAATTAACACTGGGCTAAAAGTCATTGATTGTAAATAAAAGCCTAGAACAATAAATTATTCATGTATTTGAACATTAGGAGGAAATCTTTAAATTATTTTGCAGTCTTATGTCAGACGTTTTTCCAAACTGATTTATTTTAAATAAGAAAAAAGCTAACAAGTTATCAAAAAATTTATTTTGTTCTAAATTACATCTGTTTCCCTGTCCTGGCTAGTATTCTGGCATGCTCACCAAGTTTACCTTGTAAGGAAGTGCTTGAGTTAGCTTCCTTTACAATTAAAGTTTTTTTAAGACCCACATTGTTCTTAATGGAAATCAGATGCTCTAATCCGAAACGTAGAAGGGTCTACTATTTCAAACACTGGATCTAACAATAGGGAGTTTTGACCTAGAAGCAGGCACTACCACCTCATCTTATGAAAGGAAAGTTGGGCTTATTGTATGTGCTACTGACAATGGATGTGATAATCACAGCTCTTCAAGACGTGGTGTCATAGAAGCAACAAGGATCCGACCAGATCATAGTAGAGTGCTTCAGAGTCCCTACTGTGCTATTTACAAATTTACATGTGGGTAGGTTCTTGAAAAGATCTATTTACAACGTAGTGATCACATTGCTTCTTAAATAAAACACATTACTACCCAAATCTGAAACTAGATAGTTTAACAATAGGGAATTGTTTGATACGAAGTTGTTAAAGTATACTCAAAAAAGTAAGCAGCCTGAACACAAATGATACATAAAGGTAGGAACCACCAAATTTATTTGAGAAAACTGTTCTGATGTAAGCCCAATTAAATAGCTTGGCGGCCATATTCACTGGTAAGCCAGCCTTTCCTCGTTTTCAGAAGCAAAACTGAATTTTATAGGAAAACACTGCAGTGGTTTGCACCTTTGTGTTCTATGTAACGCCAAACAAATTCTAAAAAAATAAAACATTACAGAGACAAAACATTAGTGGATATATCATCGACAATTTGCACTATCAATGGAAGGTAAATCAAGGGCTTTTCTAATTAGCGTCCTGAATCAAGGGGCACTGCTCTTACATAAACGTGCTTGCCACTTTACGTTGAGACATGCTATGGTAATTTGAGGACCAAAGGAGAGAGAATTGGAAGCGAAATCCTGGGAAGACTATGTTAATTTTGGAGTTCATGCAGCCATTTCTGTGGTGATAGTACTAATGCAATCCGCAGCTTACTAGTTTAATTCCGTTTGGGTGCACCATTTTTGACTTGGAAGTGAGACATTCTATAGCCAGTAGCAATTTGAGCCACGCTGACGAACTCTGGTATTAGAAAAAAGACTGTATGTTATCCAGTGAATAGCATGTTCACTGTTTAGAGTAATTGCTAGTGCAAAAGTATATATGAGAGACACACTCGAAATGCATTTTACGACATGTAGGATATTAGGATGAAGGTTTTTAATTTGATGCCAATTAATGAACGGTAAATCAGTAGTGAAATAACATTTTGAACCCCAGACATAGAGAGTCTTTCAAGAGCTAAGAAATGGATTGTGAAACTTATCGGAGAGCGAACGGGTGCAACATCTGATCTTAAGTATTCGAGAAGGGTTGGGTCAATGAAAAAACACAGCCAACAACAATCATCAAGACAGAGTATGTCCAACACATAGCCAACTCCAATAGATTTCAGATGCTGGACACCCGCATACACGAGTGATTCCAAGGAGAAACAAAACCAATAGGCTTTTCCCCACCGTCCAACCCCTGAAGTAAAATCAGAGATAGGCACAAGCCAAAGTATTAACTGTTACTCAGGGGTCTGTAGGGTGACTTGTACCACTCCTCTAAGAAGCAAATCTATAACTTCACAAGGCCACAGAGATTTACTACACTCTAATGAGACTGCGCAAAAGGCACAAAGTTAGTCGTAGTTGCTCATTTGCAAGGGCACACTTTTTGCACCTTGCTATGCTTGGTTTGGGTTATATGTGCCTCTGATACAAAGTGTTCCAGAAC
This sequence comes from Pleurodeles waltl, assembly GCF_031143425.1. NCBI lineage: Eukaryota > Metazoa > Chordata > Amphibia > Caudata > Salamandridae > Pleurodeles > Pleurodeles waltl. The sequence continues at coordinate 1,556,795,700 of NC_090445.1, forward strand.
TATATATTTCGTGCATTGTGGATGAAGATCCCCCCTCTGGTGTTGGAACCTGTAGTATTACAATGAAGTGGCCCTTACAATGGTATAACCCGAGCACTGAGATAGCTAGATGGAATATAAAGCTATATCCCAGCAGGAAATAAAGGAATTGTTGGTTAAAATAAACTTATTAATTATTAACAGCATCAGCACACTATTTAGGCTCACATTTATAATTTCCCAATATACAATACAATGATGAATGAAGGTAAGCAGGAAGTATGTTGCACGCACAGCATATATTGTTTCTGCACCGGAACATACAGGTAGAGTGACAGCTACAGAACCTCGCAGACAAGAGGAAAAGTCTCTACGTTCATTAGATAAAATGCAATGACCGAGTGGATGTCTGAAAACTAACACACCTTACTGTATGGAAATAACAGACTCTAGTAGTTCATACTATTTGCAACCAGAAGCGAGTCCATTAAGAGATCATATGAAGGAGAGAACTCTTGCAATGACAGCCCTTATAAGCGACTAGCCGATGCGGCAAAATATGTCAGAGCAAGCTTACAGATCTCGTGTATGGTAAAATCACAGTTTTAATTCTTGTCATGACAAAGCAGTGTTTCCAGGCTATTTGTTGGGGTGCTGGGGGAGTCAGTGGTTACGGACAGGTACTCCAGTGTGGGTACTCTTGTTTAACATTCATGTCTCAGGGCAGTAAAGACTACTGCAGTCCAACTGGATAACTAAAAAAAATATATTTGGATATCTTTGGGGACTTGACTTTGAGCATACATGTCTTGCGTGTCAATCTCAATGTTCAGCTAGTATTATACATTCACACAAACACGAGTTGTTTATTTTTTAGATAAGTTAAAAGCAAAGATAATATCATGATACAAAAACAGAAGGTGCTACCACATTCTGGTCAGACACACAACCCCAAGCACTTTAGCATGTATGCATTATTAGAGTCTAGATTTCTTTAGATGATTGGCCTTTTAGGCAATATCATATGAGGTACGAAAGAACTCAAATTCAAAAAGTCTAATGTGATATGCCTGACTCTATCCTTCGTGGTGGACGCTACACTGGACAGGTCAGCGAGCCGAGTTTCAAGGTTAAAAACATCCCTTCACTAAACACCCACTAACTGAACAACAAAAAAAACACTATTAGGTAAAATGCGATGCTTAGTGTGCTTAGAGCCTCTGTGCTTAGTTCAAGTGGGCTACTAGAGCTCTGGTAATCATTGTCCACTTAGGAATCAGTCCAGTTTAAAACCACATAGCTCCTTCTATCGCTCTGTTGAAGGTTATTAACTAGAATGGTGAGTTTTTCTTGGGCTCTGTTTGGGGTTAATCAACATACACACATTGACCAGTACAAATCTGTATGACTTTGGATTCCCTGATTCTAAGGCCCACAAAACATGGCACCAAGAAGGAAGATGCAATTCGCAAATGGGAGATGACTTTGAACAAAATACCTGAACAGTGTCAATCCAGGACATCTGTCAGCAGATCCCGGACAGCCCATTTAACTGGACACCAAAATGCTTGCCACCAAATAATCACTATTTACTCAATATGGGTCCCCTTTTGCTTGGGTAGTGCGTTTTTGAGTGAAGGTATATTACTTTTTCATAACTGGAAACAAACCAGTTGGGGCGTCAGCATGCTCAATTTTCCAGGGATCAACCCAGAGTTACATACGATCCTTTTCATCTGGTTTCTATGCAACAGAGACTATTACTTTGTGTAGAAACACTGTAGTCTAACCAAATAGTCCTAAAATTAAAATAGCTCAACCCCCACCGTATTCCATTCATTTACAATCGAGACAATGGTATAAGCTCTCTAGCATCTACTGTGGAAGCGCTGTACATTTCCGATAGTAACTTAGACCCAGAAGGTACCAACAGCTTCTGGTTTTCTTTCTGTATCATATTTTTAAATGCCCTTTTCATTTAATTCACTTGTAAATAGAAAACATATAATTCCAGTTCCAGAAGTACAAGACCACACGTCTGGATGACTAAGGTGCCCATTTTTCTATTTACCATCATAAAACTTGTGAAATGCCAGGTAACAGCAGATCATGAATCCACTCGAAAGGTGGCAGCTACTCATCTCTACATCACATGCAGGTGGATCCTCTTTTAGCATATCCTTGTCACCACAGACATAACATATTCTAAAGACTGCCCAGGTACTTATAAGTCTTCCCTTAACATGCTCTATCCTAAAAAAAAAAAAAAACACACTTTCTGAGTGACTACACTTTCTCTACATCCTAATCTCACTTGTCTTTGCTGGACATCTATTGCGGATCACAATTTGTGTGGTGACCCACACATAACAACCCTCGTTCAGTTTAGTCCTTCACCATCTCTGTTTCTGTATGGTCGTACCACCCTCAACCTTTTCAACATTAAAAACAAAGCAGAAAAGCCAGGTGTTTTTTTACTGAGGACCCAAAGAAGCTCCTCCAACAGTTAGTGCCATAGACACTGCATTTGTGCACTGAAATGTGACTCTTCAGAAACGTGTTTTTCTTAAGACTGTAGAATTTTAATCTGGTCTAGTACCATCTGGTCAGTAAAACCTTCAAAAGTACCATACATATGCTAAGAATTGTAACGGAGACATGTTTCTGCTTGCATCCTCACAGCCTGACGCCTACCATCAAGTGTACTTTTCCAACCTGCTTTGCATTATAAGCCTTTCTTCAAACAACTATAAAGCTTCCTCTCACATCACCCCCTCATGTCCTGTTTTGGATGTCACACGTGGTGTAAAATTAAATATTTACTGTCACTTCCCTAAGCAAGTTATGCAGCACCATATTTTTTTAAAAGCTTGTCCATACATTCCTAGTTTTTGCAAATTTGAACTCCCTGCTTACACTAGGCGGGCAGATCTCATGCCTCACATATGAGCACTGATGCCAGTGCTTCTGCAATGAACATTTTTCATCACACTGCCCATACCCTGTTCCTATCTACTCACCTACCTCCCTAGTTCCAAGGAGCCTTAAAGTGCACTTTACATAAGCACCAGTTACATTGAACAAGTGATTTGCCCAGTACCACAGGATGTTGTCCGACGACAAGACTCCAGAGTCGGCAGCTCTGGCCCAAACTCAGTGGTTTTCAAACCTTTTAATGCCGACCACCCCGTACAAAAAAAAAAAAAAACATCGCTCCTCCCTCAGAATTGTTCACAATTATTCTATTAAAATGGCAAGTTTAAAGATGGCTAGACCTATTTAAACAGTGCAGTTAGGTTATGCTACATTTTAAAAAAAAATTAAGAAATGATTTTCTGCAAAGCACATTTAACTACATAATACTTCTTTTGGCCAGAGCCTGACGCCCCCTGGGATCACTTCAGCCCTCCTCCAATCGGAGCTTAAAGACCCCCTGCGGCCCAGCGCCACATCCTCATAGGAATAATGGTTTAGCTCTCTTACAAAAGCTTTTTGTTGCCAGAAAGACCAACCGTGCCCTCTTTGCTGACAGCACAAAGCTGATGTTTATTCTTAGCAGGAATGATGAAGGACTCTAAGAAACGTATTGGTCTCCTTGAGAGACGTAACACTGGGTGCAGAAAAAGCTGGTTATTCTGCATTTACAGCAAAACAAAAAGGAGGCTAATTGGAGACTGAGAGTATGCAGGTTTGGGAGTCTCTTGTTAGTCTGTCCACGGAAGGTAGAATGCTGGGATCGGATTTTGATAAAATCTATCTGAGGAGGGCAGGTTAACTATCTCTCACATCTAAATACAGGCTGAACCGAGTCCCTTCTAAGAGTTCAGAAGGAATGCCATTATAAAAAGGGGTTTGGCATCATAGCCCAATTGCTGTAATGTCTTTTTTGACTACATACCACAAAGGTTTGGGCCAGATGCGAGTGATGCAAACAACCACTGGCAAAGCCAATAGGTCTCGCCTATGCAACAGCTCCTGGCTTTGCCAATGTGTTTTAGCCTTGTTGTACACCAGTGTGGCTGCTGTTCAGCATGGATAAAAGTTAGAGTGTAGCTGAGGGTGGAGTGGAATGCCTTGCTGTTGAACGGAGTAGAGTACAGTAGAGTGGAAAGGAATGTCATAGAGTCAAGTTGAGTAGAGAGTTGTAGAGTATAGTGGATTAGAGTATCATAGAGTGAAGTGCATGCCATGGCATAGAGAAGAGTGGCACAGAGTGGAGTATCATAAAGTGGAATGTCAGAGTGGAGTGGCGTAGAATAGAGCTGAATGTCAAAGTGTTGTGGAGTGTTGCAGAGGGTCGTGGAGGGGAGTGGAGTAAAGTGTCGTAGAGTGGAGTGATGTAGAGTGGAGTAGTGTCAGAGTAGAGAGGAGTGGAGAGGTGAAGAGAGGAGTGGAGAGGTGAAGAGTGGAGGTAAGTAACGGAGTGGTGTAGAGGAAGTTGTGTTGAGTAAAGCATTGTACACTGGAGTGGTGCAGTATCAGAGTGGTGGAGTGGCATAGAGTGGAGTAGAGTGACGCAGAGTGGAGGAGTGTACAGTGGCGGGCATAGAGTAGAGGGGCATCATAGTGGAGTAGAGTTTTTTGGAGTAGTGTAGAGTGAAGAAGAGTGGCCAAGAGTTAAGTGGCATAGAGTGTTTTAGAGTGGACTGGCACAGAGTGGAGTATAGTAATGTAGAGTGGACTGGCAGAGAGCGGAAAAAAACATCATAAAGTATCGTAGAGTGGAGTGCTTCGGAGGTGAGAATAGTGAAGTGGACTGTTATAGCACAGAGCGGAGTAAAGTGTCACAGAGTGAAGTGGCATAGCGTGGATTGTCTGAGTGGACTAAAGTGTCATGAAGTGTAGAAGAGTGGCATGGAGTGTTGTGAAGTGGCATAGAGTGGAATGGAGTGGAGTGGCACAACGTATGATGGCATGGAATAGAGTGAAGTGGCGCAGAGTGGCATAGAGTGAAGTGGCATAGAATGTTGTAAAGTGGAGTGGTGTAGAGTGGCACAAAGTGGAACAGAGTGTCAGAGTGGAGTGACGAAGAGTGGAGTGGCAGAGAGTGGAAAAAAGCACAACAAAGTGTCAGACTGGAGTGCCACAGAGTGGAGAATAGTGAAGTGGAGTGTTGTAGCACAGAGTGGAGTGAAGTGGCATAGCATGGAGTGTCTTGGAGTGGACTAAAGTGGCACTGAGTGTAGTGGAGTGGCTCAGAGTAACATGGAGTGTTGTGAAGTGGTATAGAGTGGAATGCGTAGAGTGGAGTGGCATAGCGTGTGGTAGTGTTGCGTAGAGTGAAGTGGTGTAGAATTGCATAGAGTGAAGTGTCAGAGTGTGTGGAGTGGAATGGAGTACAGTGTCAGAGTGGAGTGTCGTTGAGTGGAGTGTCGTAGAGTGTCGAGTAATGGAGTGGCACAGAGTGGAGTAAAGCGGAGTAAAGTGGAGAAGAGTGGGGCTAGACTAGAGTGGCACAGAGTGGTGTCGAGTGGCGTAGAGAAGAGTGGCATGGAGAAGAGCAGAGTGGTGTGGAGTACAGTAGAGCAGAGAAGAGTACAGTTGCGCAGAGTAGAATGGTGAAGAGTGGAGTGGCATAAAGTATCTTAGAGTGGAGTGTAATAGAGTGGGGTAGAGCAAAGTGACACAGAGTGGAGTAGGGTGAGATGGTGTTGAGTGTCTTAGAGAGAAGTGGCATTGAGTGGAGTATACATGGTGTATAGCGTGCTGCCATTACAGATAACACATTTTGAATTGCAATGGCTATTACATTTGTACAGCCATACAATTTTACTTATAAAGTTATACAGTACACAAATAATAAGGTTGCCATTACAGAAAACACACTCAGTCGAAATTACCATTACATTTGCACAGATATACAGTTTTACTGATAAAATTATACAGCGCACAAACAATAATGTGTAAAAATGGCATCACCTAGTCTAGTGTATTGATTTGTTTTGACTGTATTAAACTATTTGTTTCCGCCACATTTCAGAAATGAAAAAAATATGCTTTATTTGAGCTTTCCTAATTCGGATATATTCTGAAATATTTGCACAGTTCATTTACAGTCATTTACATTTTCTAGTGTGCCTGAAAAACCCTTTCATTTCACACACCCAGACTGTCACACACATTCCGTTAACTTGAAGTCAGAGAAAGAAAAGTAAACACTAAGCTCCCTCAGAAGACAGAGCCTGATATCTGACCTATATTTCTGACTGCTAAGGAAATGGGACAAGATAAGAAACAATTCAAAGGACTGCTTACAGAAACTGAACACTCATTGAAGAATACAAGGAGAGGTGGTAATCAAGCTATGCTCCACAGGCGGGACTAAGACATGTTGGACACTCTAAAACAAATAAAGCAAGAAAACAGAAAGCAAGCAAATGTGAGTTACAAACCACAAAGCCAATGGTAAGCAATGGGTGAAATGCATTTCTAGGTGAGCTTTCAGAATCTCCCCAAGAAGTCTTCAGCAAGCATGCATCTGTACTGTCTGGTAGGCTTCAATCTAAAATGTACAGTATGGATGGTAGCTGATGCGAGGCAGGGCCCATACCACAGACACAGACCAGTCTTCATTAGTTTTCCACTGAGGAAAGAACATTCTGAGATGTCGCTATAATGGCCAAAGTGACTTAATTGGAGGGTGCAATACACTAAAGAAGTTACTTGAGAGACCAAATTTAAGCACATAAAATGCTCCCATAAAGGTTATTTAGCTGTGCCCAGCTTGAGCAAGTGTGTGTTTGGTGGAAACTTACTTAATGAGGTGGAACAACGTTCCTGGGAAAATCAAATTGATTGAGGAGTTCTGGTATTTTAAACACTGTCTGAAGAGTTCGTTATGTTAACTCAATTATTACTCTTGGTGTGTTGGCCCTACAAGTGCTTTTTTAAATATTGTTTATTACTGTATTTTCCACATAGTACAAGTCAGTTGTACATACAAAAGAAAAGAAGGGAATTACATATACTTATATCATAGACTTTTCTCTTTGCACATATGTTCTCAGTCATAACATCACGAATTAAGAATATTAAGCTATTCAACAAACTAAAATAATGTAATCTAACTATATAATATAAGTACCCTTGAAGGGTCTGGTTCTACATCTAACCATAAAGTGCCGTCTGATCATCACTTCTTTCAAGACATGGGGCCAGATATTGTCTAAGGTATTATTCTTTTTTTAAAACAATATTTTTAATATGCTAACGCACATCCTGAACAATCCCAACTATTAACGGGTGGAAAGTAGTGCAGCAGCTACATTTGTACATACAAGAACATTTTCCTTACATCACCATAACAATAGCAATTTAATGATAGCGAGCACAACTAACTGGGAACAGTCAGGTACCATCTCCCTCTGCAAGAACGTCCAGTCTGTAGTAATGTCTCCATGGACCCTAAGCTTTGTAGAATTTTCGAGGATACATTCCTGTATATGTGACTTTCTCGGCTGCCATATACATATCCATCTCCTTTCTACATTCTCTCAAAGAGGGAACCTCTGGTGCTCCCCATCGCCTAGTATTATCGCTCTTTGGCATCACTAGTCCCAGACTACTGAAGAGGAGCCTAGCCCAGGAGACATCCACATAATTTGGTATATCTTTAAGGACATATTTTGGCTCTAGTGGGATGTCCACCTCTAGTATGTTACGTAGTTTGTGTATTATATTGTTGCAATATAGATGAATTGCCAGGCACGTCAACAGTGTGTGCAAAAAATGCCCCTCTTTCCCCTCTACACCTCACATATTCTGGGGATACTGCTCTTCCCATTGCATGAAGTCTCGCCATGTCATGATAAATCCTATGTAATATTTTAAACTCCATCAGCCTCAACCTGAATTTAATGGCCACCTTCCACAGGTGCGTTAGGGCTGCCTCCCAGTCATCTCTGCCCGTATCCATCATCCATGGAGCTTAATGAGGTTGTCTGGCATGTCGCTATGAAGTGTTTTGTAGGCAAGGGGGAAACGGCACTCCTATCAAGCCCTTCCATAAGTAACCTCCCCTCCAAGAGTGTGCAGTCAGGGATCTCAATCTCGCCCAACTTCTCCGCACACCAGGCATGCGTCACTTTTGCGTACTGCAGATATTGATTTGGATGCAACTGGTATTCTCTCTGAAGTGATGTGAAAGACATAAGGTCCCCACCCATTCCAGGAGGTCCCTAAACTTAGAGATGCCAATTGTGTCTCAGGCCTCAAAGCATTAAGCTTTCCCAGGTCCCGCAGCATCGCCCCCAAGTGTGGGGTCCCTCAAATCACCCTATGAGCCCACCCAATACACTTAGTAGCCTTGGTCCATGCCTCCAATGCTACCCGTGTTGCCAGCAGCTGTTGTAGTACATCCCATTCACTATATAGAAAATGCATGTGCAATTGTGCCCTCCGTCGGTCCTTCTCTAGCCTGTAGGTCGGGTGAGTATGTGATGTGTAGACCCAATCATTAATAGCCACCAGATGTGTGGGCCAGTAATATACCCTAAAATCTGGTAGGGAAATTCCCCCCCCCATTAGAGGGATTGCGCTGCAAGGTCTGCAGCGCCACCCTGAGATGGCCCTTGTTCCATAGCAGGGCCTTTAGCTCCCCATCTATGGTGTTAAACAACTCTTCCAGGATCTTGCAGTAGGTATTTTGCAGTGTGTAAAGAAGTTTGGGGAGTGCAATCATTTTGAATATGACAGCACATCCTAGGAACGTAAGGGGGGGTCACCCTCCATCTCTCTGCATCTTCCTGAAATTGCTGGACCATCCTCCCCAGGTTTCAAGCCACTTTTTGTTCTAAAGTAGATACTTTGGTATTGGAAGCCCTCCCTATTTATCACCAGTCTCAAGGGAGTCAGGTAAGTGGAATTTAATAAAATATCTACTTGTCCATAGGACATGTACCTTCATAAATCTATGTGTCCTGTAAAAAAATCTACTTGTCCCTTTGGTACTATGTAAAGTGGTGACACATTATGGGAGCAATGATAGTAGCCTCTCTGATTATGCCAGGGCTAATACTATAGTAGGGCGTGAATACTAGCAATTTCCTTATTTTGCTAATCTTTCTGCAGATCTACATACTAGGGCTGGACGCAGCAGTAAGAAAAATGTTCCAAGGTTGGAATGCCCTTTTGAGTCTGTGCAAACCTACTAACTAGCATGTTTTATGGATTTTCACAAGCTTCTCTAATCTTTTCCCATGCTAAGAAAGGTTAGAAATGTACACCTGACAAGGGCAGAAGTAAAACGTTTTTCCAGGGTTGGGAAAAAAAGTGGTTGAGGGAAAGAGTACTTGTAAACACTCAACATATTTTCGCATGAGCAAATCTGTACATGCATATTTGCTCGTTCTAAAATGCAGTTCACACATTTTTTAAGGAGTACAATTTCCTGGTCTACTTCTGTATATTCTTGTGAATTAATTAAATATGTAAATCTACACTAATGCAAAGACATATACCATGGGTGTACTTTTGTGACTTTAACAATTGGGCCCCTAATTAGGTCTAGAGTTAAGCAAGACCTTTCGGTTTTATTAAAATTCTATCTTTTTCTCTATCTACATATATATTTACACTGTGAGTGACCGCAATCTGCTCTTTCACAAGGAGCATTTCGGCACACAAAGTAGTTTTGTTCTGTGCCAGAAACAACTGAGGCAATGTGTGCTTTTTTTAGACCAAAAAATATTTTTGCCTTTTGCCAATGTTTGTTACAATGGCCAGGGCCCAGTAACTCCCACAACAATAATGTTTTACAAAAGCCAGGTCAAATTAAGAGACACACTGACAAAACCAAAATGCTGACCACCAGTGTCGAAACTATTGGCTTTGTCAGTGCTTGTTTATTTTCATGTTTCTCATAATCTTGATAAAACTGGATTCAATGATTTTCCATTTTGAAAAGTTTTTGGGAAATACTAGCATGCATCAAAACGTTTTACTGAATGACGCTCCAAAGAAATGCTACTTAAAACTACACAGTAATTTAGCAAAATGTTTTCCCTAGTTCCATTTTTTGTGAACATTTTACTCTGAAAGCAAATAATCGTCAATCTAGCTTTTAAGCTTCTGCAAATATGTTCATGTAATCAGAGAGCATTGTGGGGGGAATTACATGTAGCCTCATATTGTTAAACTTTGCAAAACATTTACATATTTTTGTTACTGTAATCATTGTCAGTATTGCAATCCGAGCATACAACATGTATTTAGAGCGCTTGCTTTAATAACAATAAAGGCTTTAAATTAATGAACCGTGAAGACAAGCTCAAACAGCTTCAGCATATGGACACAATTATTACGTCAACTGCAGACACCTCCCTTCCCTGCTCCATAATATGGTGCTGTAAACTGCCAGCAGGGGGTTGGACCTACATGCCCCAACATAGACATGAAAACCTGTTGTCCTTGCCCCAAACAATATATCCTGGATATTGGACTATAGGAATTTCACACCCCTGGTGAGGGTGGACAGATTAGGTGTGCCAAAGGAGGGCGGGGGCAGGGGAGGGAAACAATACCGATTTACCTCAATTCTATACCCAGATTTCTACCATCGGTTTCGAATGTTTGGAAAAACAGCTGGGACAATCATTGAAGGTTCCCTAATGTAGAGGAGCACATCATCAGTGCACAAGGAAAACCTTCTCCTCCTCAACATTCGAGGGCACTATCATAAAGCCTTGTGTTGTTGAGTGTCCGTGGACCCAACATGCCACGGGCTCAATTGGGAGGACAAAGAGGAGGGGGGACAAGGATCATCTCTCTCGGGTCCCCACTCCATTGTGAATGCAGGTGAGACAGTACCGTTCACCTTTATCATCGTAGTCAGGCCTGATACAGCAGCTGTATCAATTTCCTATATAAGGAGCTGAAGGCAAACATTTGTAACGTTTCGTGGAGACAGGGCCAACGTATAGCGGCAAAAGCTTTTTAAGCATCCCGGGAAAGGAACACATGGGGCTTGCAACTAGCCCGAATCTCGGCCAACCAGTTGTGGAGCCGCCACTGATTATACCTGGTTGGCCTTCCTGGTTTAAATTCCTATCTCCCGAGAGATCGGAGATAGGAATCACAACTGTCCCTTGGCTTCCATTTGTAACAAGCTCGTCTGTGTCCTGACAGACGATAGCCGTAGATCGGCAGCCACATGACTATGGAGAGTGCCCTCAGGGTACCACGGCCCGAACAGTTGATGATCCTGCTTCAGCGTCAGTGAACACAATATTCACTGATTGGACGAAAACCTGGATGTGAACGAGGAAGAAGGAGAGTATGAAGGGAAGAAGGAAGAGAGGCTTGGCGACCCGGGAAAAAGAAACAGTACAACCAGATCCGAGGGGGTTTGAGGCAAGAGGACGTGCAGAGCATCGAACGGGAAGGCAACCACAAAAGAACACCAGTCCAACAGAAGAAAGCTGAAGCGATCTAGGAGGAAGCAGTGGCCAGTCGCGTCACAGGAGGGACATGGCTTACCAAGGTACGTGACCGGGTAAGCGGTCGCGGTTAGGAGGGGAGGAGAAAGGGTAGTAAAGGGGTCGCCATAAACACCTGAGGGGTTGCATGATTGCACTTCCCTGTTCCTGCTCAAGCCATACACAGGGAAGCACCTACATTACAGTGTGGTTGTCACCAGCTGTAACGGGTTACGGAGGCACAACGGGTGAAAGAAAATATTCTCCCACGATAATCCTGACCCCTACACCGCCCTCCTCACTAGCCCACCCCTCTGATTCTAAGAAAGTGTCCAGACATACACTTACCCGTAATTCTCCTTTCTCTGTGGCCCTGCAACCCTGAGAGAAAATCTTTCGTGGCCACAACAAGGAAATAAAAGAAGAGTAATAAGGAAACCATGTCATTCCTACCATTCCTGATCCAGCAAAGAGAAAGACATTAGAGAAAGTATAAAAATATGGACATTTAATGAATAAACACAGTAAAAAAGCAAGTACTGTTTCCTGATCACTCATTATCATCGTCTACCATATCCATATCCATATCCCGGTACATCGTCCTTAAGTATCACCACAATAATAGCATGCTGGAGGTCCGGCGGGAGTGTCCCTTTCTCTCTGGCTTCCTGGAATTTTGCTAACAAGCATGGCTGAAGCAGTCCAGCATTTTCTTTTGTAGAACTCCACAGGGATACTGTTAGATCTCTGCGTTTTCCCCGATTTGAACTTAGCAATGGCTGCCTATACTTCTGGAAAGCCTATGTCCTCCTCTGCTTCCTTCCTCTCAACAGCTGACACCCTCAGAGTGAGTACCCCCTAATACTATCGGAGTCTGCCAACTGGCACACTTTATAGAATTCCCCACAATATCGGGTAGACTCCTCCGCTATGTGCCTACCAGTGGAGTGAGCTGTCCCAGATGTGTCGGTGAGGAGTCTCACTGACCTAGGCCAGCCCACCTTGTCCCCTGCTTCAGGGAGCCAATGATGCATTGCATGCATGTGTTTCTTAGCCTCATCCTATGCCAGATCACGGTATTCCGCACAAAGTATTAGTATTTTACGAAGGACCTGCAGCTCCTCCAGTGCTTCTGGGGACACCTCTAAGCACTTCAGCTGACTTTCTAATGTCTCTACCTCTGCCACCTCTTGCTTATGTGCTAATATGTTCTGGGCCCTCTCCCTTAGGACCGCCTGCTATGCCTTCCAGAGAGTGATCATCAAGTTTACTGACTTCTCATTCCCTACAAAATATAGTTCCAAGTCAATATGAAGTCCCTGGTTCATCTCCGTATTATATAGCTCCCAGGAATTCAGCTTCCTCCTAGCCGTTTCCTCTTCCTTCCCACCATAACCTAAAGGAGGGGTGATCTCACACAAGCCCCACGCCAAGTATTCAGCCCGGTCTACCTGGTTCACCTCCCCGCTGGGGCAAACATGAAGTCTAGCATGGAGAATACCCTATGGAGGCCCAAAAATAAGGAGTATGCCCCCTCTCTTCTGGGTGCTGGAACTGCCATAGCTCCAACAGACCTAATGTGGTTGGAGATCTTGCCAGCGGGGTACCACGTTTGGACCCCGCACTACAACCAGATCGATCCACGCTGGAGGTTAACACATCATTAAGGTCCCCATGCTCAATGTGCAAAGAGGAGTCCGTCACTAGAAGTATGGCCAAGATATTCTATAATGTGGCGTCATGAAAGCAAGGGTGTGCATAGACACTCAACAGGGTCATATTTGTCCTTTCCCAGAAGCTTGGACCCCAGCGTATGTTCCCTGAGGGTTCGTCCATGTCTTAAGGGCCTGAAAGGGGGACTCATTTTGATTAGTATGGCTATTCCTCGAAAGCTTGAGGTAAAACCTGCATGTGTAAGAGTCATGTATGGCCCAAGAAGCAACACTGGGTCCCCAGAAGATGCGTTTCCTGCAATAGAACCATATCTGGTCGATGTCTAGGGATGTACTGTCTAACTAACCCCGGTTTAACCTTGTTCCCTAGGCCAGTCACATTCCATGCCATTAGTGAGTAGCTCATGTCCTCTAAAAATCCCAGCTGTGCAGCTGATCCTTAGAAAATCGTTTTATTTGCATGTATCTGTCATGCTTCCCAGGACACTGTTTCTGATCTACCCTCCCACCTCCAGAAACAACATAAAGCGTCTCTCGCAATGTACCTGTTTCTCTTCTTCTTTCTCTGCACCTTGTGCCACTCTTTGGGTCTGACTCCCAGTTCTTCCCACCCTGTTGATGGGGGTGGACTATTATGCAGGGGCTTGAGCTACGGTTGCTCCTCCAGCCACTCCCATGCCTCCTCAAGTCACTGAAAGATAAAAGCCTTCTCCTTATGAAGCACCTTCAGCTTTGTAAGGAACAGGAGCATACATGGCAGTTGCAGGGCACGGAGCTTGGCTTTAATTGCGTCATATATCCTCCTCTTCATCTCTCTGGAGTAGTCTGGAAAACCATGATTGTGGAGCTCTTGCACTTTTTTGGACCCCTTGAGTCTGGCCTCCTTGAGGATCATGTCTCTGTCTTGGAACTTAAGAAAGTGTGCCATGGCTGGCCTCGAGGGCTTGCCGCCAAGGGTCCTATGCGCCCTTTAGATGACAAAGCAGGTGAAGAATTTTTCCGCCAAGATGATGGAGGCGACCCATGTGTCCATGAAGTCGATTATGTCCCCCTTCACTATTTCTTCAGGAAAACTCACCAAGTGTAGGTTGTTCCTGCATGCTCTATTTTCTGCATCATCAACCCTCCAAGCCAAGTCTTCGTGATCGCTTCAGTCTCTATTGCCCCTTGCCAGAGATACTGAACAGCATTCACCAACACAGAGATTCTGCCCTCAACGGTGGTGACTCTCCTTCCACCATGATGCACATGTTCTGTCTCAAACGTTACACTTCTGAATGCACTTCCCCACTCCTGGATTCCGGGACCTCTCTGAAGGTACGAATCACCACCAAAAGTGCAACACTGTCCGGCACTTATTAAGGGCATGGGGTACCCTCAATAGAGGGATCCGCCGGCTTGATGCAGCGGTGTATTCTGCTTGGCAAGGTGGCTTGAAGTCTTTGTCCTTGGCCATGAGTGAAGGGATACTAAGTATGTTTCGCGAACACCGGGTCTTTGTCTAACATGCATCTCTCACTGGCACCACTAATTAGCGCAGAGGTACGGTGGATATATACATCACACCTTAGCAGGCCAGTCCTGTGTAGCTTCCTGCCAGAACACTCAGCGCAAGCACCTCTGGGACCAGGCCTCTCATCACATCACCACAGTCCGAGCACTGTCACGTTTCACCAAGCAGTACCCCAGTACTGGGGGGTGGAGGGAGAGTGAGAAGAAAGGGCAGTTTCTGAGGCTCACTTCCTGGTGCGGTTTGCTCTCTGGCAGCCCCACACACTTCCCAAGCCAGGGCCCGAACTTTGGCACCCAGCCAGGATCAACTCACGGCATACCTCCTCCTGCAGGTGTGGGTGACATTATCATATGGTCCAAACCACTACAAGGACCTGCTTCAGCTAGCAATCCAGTGGGCACTGCTCCCAAAGTCAAGAGTTTCACAGTCAACAGGCGAGTTCAATGCCAATCCTGCCCTTGAGCCACTCCCCTGATTACTATTGGAGGAAAGAGTGGGGGGGGGCCTCACCGCCACATCTCATCACCACCAGCTGCCTCCTGTGACACTCTGGCCCAACCGTGCGGTTCCGCCCCCCTAATGCAGCTGTCATCTTTCCCTCCAGGCTCCCTAGCAGTCCCCACTGCGGGTGTCCTCTAATCTTCAGGTGCTGCACCACAGGAAATTGCCACCCCACACCCACACCTCCAGCACTGTTGAGGTTGCGCCGAGAGGGCCTCACCGTATTTACTGCCGTAAGGGGCCACGATCAGCCAGGCCTTGGCCCCGCAACCCTGGGCAGAGGACATGCAGAGAGGCTGTGGATGTGATCTTCATCCACCGAGCCCACTCAGCCAATGGCCCCAAAGCCACCTGGAGTCCGGGGATACCAGAGCACTTCTCTCCACCCCAGATGCCGCCACAGGCAACACAGAACTTTGATTTAAAACTGGATTGTGAACTGTGGTTATGCATTTGCAGAAAATTGAAAGTTCATTTTCCTTCATGTGCAAAGCAGTCCCATTGCAACTTAAATTCTGTTATGCTCAAACTTAGTATGGTTTCATGAAATATAATTTCCAGGCAAGGCGAACCAGGGGTTCTTGCTAGGCCTCCTGTCAGAGCCACAGGACGGGGGGGAATGGGGGCAGGGGGATTCAGGTATAAAATGCATTATGAACAAGTGAGGAGTGCAATCCCCATCCTTTAGGTCAACGGCACAAAGGTATTCTATTCTAAAAGGAAATATCCTGGCCTGCCTCAACAGGTTGGATCCAGTTTCCTGAATTCTTGCCTATCAGAAGGGTTAGAATATCTGTATCAGGCATAAAAAATCTGGCTGCTATGGACAGAGTAGTAAAAGGAAAAGAAATGTCCTGTGCCGGGACATGCAAGGGGGCACAAACAGAAGGTGAAATAACTCCTTGCAAAGACTACCAGTTAACACAGTGAGATAAGCCCAGGGGACTACAGTTATTTATGTACACATCATATGCATCCCACAAACATATTTATCAAAGTAGGCTGAGTGGGGAGATCCAGTCATCATAAGCTACAACATTCACCAGGCATGACCACTCTTGAGCAGGGACCCATTGGGGGCCTGTTTTCTTGGGCTATATTGCTTTCGATATATTTGATTTTTCGCTCTTTTTAGGATACTTTTACGAGCTAGTGCAGGAAAGGATTGCACTGTGAAATATAATACATGCTCCATTGGGCCCTGGACGGTTTGGGTCTGTGGCTGGCATGGGACATTTGAGATTGGATAACCACTGATTCTTTGATTTTTAGGGGAAGAAACTGAATCAGAATACTGCCACACAGCCAACACATGTTTCGAGCCACGACCTCCTGTTCAAGGCTCAATTTGTTTTAATAATCATCTCCCTGCTCACAATATACAGGTCCCCTGCTATCCACGCCCCCAGTTCCACCTGGCAACAGGAGCGTTTTTCACTATTTTGTCAGCCAAGGGCTCTCACAGTATCAAGTTCAAACTCGAGCCTTGAAACAGTGGTGGTGCTACGAAACAAGTGTAGGCTGTTTGGTAGTATTCGGATTCTTGATGCCAGATCGATTTTAACCTGAAAAATAAAGGAAATAAAAACACTGAAATGGATGGATATCGTTACTGGGAACATTTTCTGCTATGATTTATGCATCCCCCAATTAAGAGAAAAAAGATAGGCATCGCTGCTTTGTTCTGGAAGGTGTTTGATCTTCTAGTGGCAGAGGTGCTGGGATCTGGGACATGTTTCTTGTGATGAAGGCCAACAGGAAGTTCACCTTATCCTGATCTGTTATCAGTCAATATGCCTGACTGTTGCCTTTGCGATGGTCTGGCTGTTAGCTTTGATACAGCTCTTTTGTCAGAAAGTGACTTGTCAGGTCCTGCCTGAGAAGCTGACTCCCTTGGCGGATTAGCTGCACGGACTGTCTCTGGCATCCATACTTGGATGACTGTTTACCTATTTTCTGACAAGTCTACTACTTCCTAAACAACTGGACATGGGAACCTTTGAGTGAGGAGAAGGTATTCTTCAGTGTGGGGAATCTCATGAATGTGAGGTTGAATGTCTGGCTGTCCATCAACTGGTGTATGTGTCTTGCGTTTGGACTCAGGCCGCTCCCACAGTCTATTTCTGGTTGCAAGTCCAGTGAGATGTTTTAATGGCTGTGGCAGTAGTACAAGGGGTCAGATTCCTCCTGAGGGTTAACCATTTGCTTTCAGCCTGGCATACAAAGATTCAGAACAGACGTGTATTTGAGTGGACCTTGTCCTCTGCTAGAGCATCTTTTATCTCCTGGGGTGTGCATCTTTTCCCTCCATTGCCAGTCAATCTGCCCACAGCCACCAGTGGGGAGGTGCAATTGGGCTCCTGTAATTGCACAGTCTTTTCTCCCCCTGGAAATGGGCTCTGTTTAGGGTGGTAGGGGGTTGCGCCTCAAATTTAGGCTTGAGGAGGGCGGGGGGGTTTGCCCCTCATACTGCTGTCTAGAACAGTGGTTCCCAACATTTTGACTTAGGTGGACTCCCACTTTATTATTACTGGAACCAAGGAACCGCCACTGAATAATTATTTAAATCTGGGAAACCTGCACTGAGTCATTACTCGAAACTGAGGGTCCTGGCCTTAACATTGTTGATGATTTTAAATGCAAAACAATACACAAAAAATACAGAAACAAGCGGTCATCAAACAAATGCAAATATGAATACAAATAATAATTTTAATAGGAAGGTTAGAGCTTTTCTAAATTCAATTGAAGCCACACATCTTCCAGACTATGGGGGTCATTCTAACCCTGGCGGTAAAAACCGCCAGGGCGAATGACCGCGGTAGCACCGCCAACAGGCTGGCGGTGCACCGCTGGGCATTCTGACCGCGGCGGTTCAGCCGCGGCCAGAAACGGAAAGTCGGCGGTGTACCGCCGACTTTCCGCTGCCCTTGAGAATCCTCCATGGCGGCGGAGCGCGCTCCGCCGCCATGGGGATTCTGACACCCCCTACCGCCATCCTGTTCCTGGTGGGTCTCCCGCCAGGAACAGGATGGCGGTAGGGGGTGCCGCGGGGCCCCCGTAAGAGGGCCCCAAAAAGAATTTCAGTGTCTGCCTAGCAGACACTGAAATTCGCGACGGGTGCTACTGCACCCGTCGCACTCCAGCAACTCCGCCGGCTCCATTCGGAGCCGGCTTCATCGTTGCTGGGTCTTTCCCGCTGTGCTGGCGGGCGGCCTTTTGGCGGTCGCCCGCCAGCACAGCGGGAAAGCCAGAATGGCCGCTGCGGTCTTGTGACCGCGATGCGGTCATTTGGTGGTAACCGCATGGCGGGCGGCGACCGCCACCCGCCGCGGTTAGAATCACCGCCTATATTCTGTTTGATGCACATGCACTGCTCCCATGAATCAGTTTGAGGACACTAATTTAATTTTTAGCCTCCATTTTCAAATTCCTTGACACGTACAATACATTTAAAATTTTTCAATTGTACATGTAGCCACTTTATTTACATAAAAACGTAATCTGTTAAAATTATTTAATTTTCTAAGCAGTTGCGGACCCCCTGGGGAGGCTTTGCAGACCCCCAGGTGTTCATGGATCACAGTTTGGGAACCACTGGAATGCAGCCAGCAGCATTCAGGACACTGCATGCACAGAAGAGGTTCCCTTTTTAGCCCGTTATAGGTCTAGGGATTGCTTTTTTCCTTGTTTCAGTACCAAAACTGAGAGGAGTGTGCCTGCGGCAATTGGTGTCTTAATATCATTATGAAGGTTCAGTCCTGGTTGAGATGGGAGGGGACTTCGTGATTGGTTGATCAGGCACAGCTCTAATCCTCTTGTCTTCCTCTGAATCTTCAAATGCAGTATTTGGAATAGATGCTCCGTTCTCAACCTTCGCCTCATAGCTGCCTGATCCTTTCCATTAACACTTATTGTTGGTCTGACGTTTGAAAATGGCAGGACTGTAGAAGCAGGGGCCATCCTTTGCACAAATTAATGCACTACACGCTTTGTGGGGCAGCCTTGCCTTCAAAGGGCTTCTTTGCAGAGGTAGGAAGATTTCGAGACTGGATCCTCTTTTAGGAGTGAGCCTCCCACAATCTGTTGTTTCAGCAGGATGGCTGCAGCATAGGAGTGGTTGCTACTGTTCTCCACCTTCAATGTGCTAAGATTGCTGCAGTTTAAGATCCAGTTGGGGTAGAGGACGGCGTCATCCTTTGAACCTTCTGCTGTGCAGGTCTTCCAGTGATTGGTTATATCCAGCCCTTCTCATATGTCTCTGCTTACTTCTGGGGACCACCTGTGGGTGTGAGTGGTTATTACCTTTTCAACCTTTAGGGTTGGTGGGATTTATGCTTCCGACCGTAAGGTGTCTTCCCGATGGGGGTCATGATAGCCCGCACTGAGGAAATAAGCATTACCTGAGGCCATACTACTATAACAGCCTGCACTGAAGCAAAAAGCATTGTCCTGTTTCATGCACATTTTACTGCTCAGCTGGTTATGAAGCTTAGCACACGTCCCCTATGTGGCATGATCTTTCACTCAGTGCAAGAGACTGTTTTGGAACATGTATTTCCAACTCCTTTACTAAACTCCTTTTCTACTGATGAGCAGTTCTTGAACTCTCAATATGTGTGGATGTAAATACCCTTTTACTTGATATGGTTTCTTTTACCAGGCTGTTTCTTATTTGTAAATGTTGGTACAACTGGTTAAGGGTGGTAGCTGTCTTCACACACTTTGCTTTGATGGACCAGAATGGCCCTTTCAGCTGCCTAGGTGGCGGAGTATGTTTCATTTGGTCGAGGGGGCAGGGAGGGAGAGGGAGGGGGAGTTGGAGGAAGGGCTTATTATAGGGTATGTTTTCTTCCTCAGAGTGCTCAAGGGAACTCTGATTGGCGTGGGCAGTTCCATGACCGTTTGACTCCTGCTAATATCTCTAAAGTGAAGCAGCAGGATCTGGTTCTTTTAAATTTAAAACTATCCCAGCAAGACTACAATGTGTACATTGTGGAAATGAAGTTCTCTTTTAACATTGTCTCTGCGCATTATGAGTGGTATGTCTGCTTGGACCATTAAGAAGTTCTGTAATGCCAGGTTAAAGGTCATTGCAGTAATTCCACACCATTTCTCCTCAACAGTCGCTGAATAGAGCAAGCCAGGGGCTTGATGATGACTCTAGTGTTCTTGTGGATTGGTGGTCCCTATATGTCTTCAGGAGGGTGAGGGTGGAACAAGGTTTCTCCATAAGGAAAGGGCAACTGATGTTTGCATGGGGAGATGGACTCACATCACATTGTAAAGACTGGGACAATGAGGAATGAACTCAGAGAAAAGGGATTAAGTAATTTAAGTGTGACGCATGTAAGCCACAAATTACATGGCAAAATTATACTTTCACACAATATCTCCACTACAGGTATGTGCATTTTTGGCACTTGGGGAGGGCACCACTGTTGTCAAATGAAGAGTTAAAAATGAAGAAGGGATACCAAAAGCATTTATTAAGTTACAACTGTTTACGATATATCCACACACTTATTTATCAGGGTGCCACAAATGTTTTATTATCTGTTGTTTGAAATATAAAAAAATATAGATTTGAGAAAAAGAACATTTATTAAGGTAAATAGCATATCTCCCTGGCTTGGTGTCCCAGCAATAAATGTCTGACACCAACCATCACTTTCTGAATCTTCTTACCACACACTATGTATCCAGACCCCAATATCCAGAGCTACCCGAGGCTTAGCCCGGCCAAGACAGAATTCCTGTTACTTCCCATGAACAATAAAGAAGATACAGCACAAACCTCACCCTCAAAGAACAGATTGCAAAAAAACAATCAATGACAAACTGGTACAACCTCTCTTTCCAGAAGGATTTCAAACCATTTCTTCCAGGGATTTTAGAACTACTGTTCAAGCCCTCTTATTCTTGCATCTGGATGCTGATAATGTAGTACTCCATGGACTCCAAGACTCCACACTGGCACCTGTTAGGGGCATCCTACATGCATGCCGTGGCACACCTCATTCAAGGCCTGAAGAAATATGATCACACCACCCCCATCCTAATGGAACTCCATCGGATTCTGTTGCCGGTTGTCTCATTCTTCAAAACCAATGGAATAATTTACAAATCTCTCATAACCAGCACTACTGCATATCCTGCAGCCAAGCGCACCACCTCCGGTGAATCTTGGCACACCCACTGCAAAGACACCATCAAACTGCAGACTGAAAAGTGTAAAAACGAAAAAACAAGACAGCAGGCCTTTTCAATGTATGCACCTTTGAGCTCCAAATTACGAAATAGCTGAAGACTCACCTATTCAAAGAACGCCACATTGCAATGTAGAAACCATCCAGAACCTAACACTCTTTTCCTCATTGACTTTATGCTATTCTTTGACGATGGATAGTGCTCCACTAACTTTTGGGGAATATATATACAGGGAGTGCAGAATTATTAGGCAAATGAGTATTTTGACCACATCATCCTCTTTATGCATGTTGTCTTACTCCAAGCTGTATAGGCTCGAAAGCCTACTACCAATTAAGCATATTAGGTGATGTGCATCTCTGTAATGAGAAGGGGTGTGGTCTAATGACATCAACACCCTATATCAGGTGTGCATAATTATTAGGCAACTTCCTTTCCTTTGGCAAAATGGGTCAAAAGAAGGACTTGACAGGCTCAGAAAAGTCAAAAATAGTGAGATATCTTGCAGAGGGATGCAGCACTCTTAAAATTGCAAAGCTTCTGAAGCGTGATCATCGAACAATCAAGCGTTTCATTCAAAATAGTCAACAGGGTCGCAAGAAGCGTGTGGAAAAACCAAGGCGCAAAATAACTGCCCATGAACTGAGAAAAGTCAAGCGTGCAGCTGCCACGATGCCACTTGCCACCAGTTTGGCCATATTTCAGAGCTGCAACATCACTGGAGTGCCCAAAAGCACAAGGTGTGCAATACTCAGAGACATGGCCAAGGTAAGAAAGGCTGAAAGACGACCACCACTGAACAAGACACACAAGCTGAAACGTCAAGACTGGGCCAAGAAATATCTCAAGACTGATTTTTCTAAGGTTTATGGACTGATGAAATGAGAGTGAGTCTTGATGGGCCAGATGGATGGGCCCGTGGCTGGATTGGTAAAGGGCAGAGAGCTCCAGTCCGACTCAGACGCCAGCAAGGTGGAGGTGGAGTACTGGTTTGGGCTGGTATCATCAAAGATGAGCTTGTGGGGCCTTTTCGGGTTGAGGATGGAGTCAAGCTCAACTCCCAGTCCTACTGCCAGTTCCTGGAAGACACCTTCTTCAAGCAGTGGTACAGGAAGAAGTCTGCATCCTTCAAGAAAAACATGATTTTCATGCAGGACAATGCTCCATCACACGCGTCCAAGTACTCCACAGCGTGGCTGGCAAGAAAGGGTATAAAAGAAGGAAATCTAATGACATGGCCTCCTTGTTCACCTGATCTGAACCCCATTGAGAACCTGTGGTCCATCATCAAATGTGAGATTTACAAGGAGGGAAAACAGTACACCTCTCTGAACAGTGTCTGGGAGGCTGTGGTTGCTGCTGCACGCAATGTTGATGGTGAACAGATCAAAACACTGACAGAATCCATGGATGGCAGGCTTTTGAGTGTCCTTGCAAAGAAAGGTGGCTATATTGGTCACTGATTTGTTTTTGTTTTGTTTTTGAATGTCAGAAATGTATATTTGTGAATGTTGAGATGTTATATTGGTTTCACTGGTAATAATAAATAATTGAAATGGGTATATATTTGTTTTTTGTTAAGTTGCCTAATAATTATGCACAGTAATAGTCACCTGCACACACAGATATCCCCCTAACATAGCTAAAACTAAAAACAAACTAAAAACTACTTCCAAAAATATTCAGCTTTGATATTAATGAGTTTTTTGGGTTCATTGAGAACATGGTTGTTGTTCAATAATAAAGTTAATCCTCAAAAATACAACTTGCCTAATAATTCTGCACTCCCTGTATATATATATATATATAACAACCTTCCAGGGTTAGAGTGATGCATACATTATGCAAAAATGAATAGAGAACATAGTTCCCAGAGCAGCTCAAGTACGGAGCACCCTGCAACACCAGTGACACTCTAGATTTGCTCACCTCAAATGTCTGTTTTTCTAGAAAGTTTTTAAGTACAGGATTAGCACAGGGCCATCCACGCCGAGCAAGAAAGGGTCAAAGGCCCTCATTAAGTGTTCGGCAATATTTCTGCATGACCGCCACGCTTGCGGCTGCCGAAATACTGACTGCTGCATTACACGTCACACAAGGGAGACCGCCCCAATACAGTCGGATTACAAAGACCGCCAGGGCGGGGGAGAGGTGGTCCCACCACCAGCACCGCCACAAGGCATGACTCTCCCCGCCGTATTACGAGACAAATTACTGCACAGCGGTGAACCATTGGCGGTTCGCACCGCTGTACACCAACCAATGGGGTGTCAGCACTGCAATGGGGGACTGGGGCCTCGACGTGGGCCACTGTGTAGTCCAGACAGGTAGGTGGGATGACCATAATGGGGGTGGGGGGTGTTCGCGACAAGTGTATGTTTGTGGTGTGCATGTGTGTCTGTGTGCGGGCATGTGTGTGTCTGCATGGGTATGTGTATAGGTGTGGGGGTGTATGTAGGTGCGTCAAGAGTGCCTTTTCCTGTCAGGTGCGTTACCACCAGGGTTTTTGTGGTGAGGCGACCGCCGTTTGCAACCTCGTGATCCGGACAGCAGTATGAGGCATGCCCCCAGCCGGATAAGGCCCTAGCAGTCCGCGGCGGTCTGCCCGCACTGGCGGGACTGGGGGCGGTGTGGCCAGCCACACCCCCATGACCATTATGCGGCGATCTTCACTGCTGGGGCCGCAATGGTGAGAGCGCCTCCTCCACCGCTGCGGTCCTCGGACTACCGTACACGTAATGAGAGCAAAAGTCTTTTGCTATTAATACAGCAAAATCTTTAAGCACAAGATTGACTTAGTGCCATCCTTGCCAAACTGTAAAATAAAGAAAGCCTTTCACCACTTCCTCGAGGAGCCATTACTGAACCGGGGGACCATCACCCACCAGGACCGGGTCCTGCGATGTCCTGGGGTGCCCACCCCGGGACAAACTGTTTGCTCTGATTTGGCGGGAGCATTGACAGCTCCCGCCAAGTCAGAGCTAACACCTATGTCCCAGGGGCGGGCACCCAGTACATAGCAGTTTGCTCTGACTTGGCGGGAGCTTTGACGGCTCCCACCAAGTCAGACCAAACACTCCAGCTCAAGCTAGCGAGAGCTGTCAACTGTAACATCCCTGTAACCTTTGTTTTTTTACGTGATTTTATATATATATATATATACACACACACACACACACACACACTTAAAAAACAAAAAGTTACATGGGCGTTATAGTTAGGTTCTGAATTTACTCACACAAAACCTTAGAAATTCAGCAGTTATAGTAAGATTTATTTCAAGTAACCATAACTCATGCCCTAAGGTAACTATAACTTGCGCTCTCATCAAGCACTGCTAATTACCCCAGATAATATAGGACTCATTACATATTTTATAATACCAGTGATAATGTCACTGTAACAGTTGCAATAAAATTATTGATGAGGTAACTGTGCATGGCAAGGTCACAAGTTATAGTTTCTTGGGATAAGTATAATTGCTGAATTTCTATGGTTTTTGTGTGCATAAAATCTGAACCTAACTATACCATCCCTATAAACTGTATTTTTTCGTGAATTTCTACAGGTTTTTTTATTAGATTTCCTAACTACAGAGTCCCTGTAACCTTTGTTTTTTTCAGTGAATTTCTAGAGTTTTTTTTAAGGTAAATTAACAGTTAATTACCATATGCTAATCCACCCACCGCTGAACATGGCCTCTGACCTTGCACAATGGGGTGGTTAGCTGCAATGTCTGGCCTGCAGCCAGGCCTTGCTGCCAACCCCACAGGCAAAGGCAGTTAGCAGCATGAATTTGGTGAATGTGTGAATTATGTTTTTCACTGAGGTCAGAATCCGTAGATCCGTCATAGATTTACATGGGGTGGGGGGGGGGGGGGGCTGAACACCACGGCGCAGGCCTGGAAAAATCATAAAAATTTTACTAAACCTGCAGGCGAGTGACTTGAATAGTTTACTCAACCTAACTGAAATGTACTTACCCCTTAAACTGGTCTCAAATTGTGTAATCATAGGCAAATATTTTATTTTACAGAGCCGTCTTTTTCTTCATTCTCACATGAGTGCACCTTCAAATATGTGAGTTTGGCATTTCTGCTGTACAAAAAAGCTCTTTAGTTTGATTAAATGTTTGCTCCATATATAATAAGAATCTAGCCCACATATAGGGTACATATGATTCCTGACTTGCCTCTTAGTTTACTAATAGCATTGCAATCAGGCAGGGGCAGGTGTGCTTCTCAGTTC
This sequence comes from Pleurodeles waltl, assembly GCF_031143425.1. Lineage (NCBI taxonomy): Eukaryota > Metazoa > Chordata > Amphibia > Caudata > Salamandridae > Pleurodeles > Pleurodeles waltl. The sequence continues at coordinate 1,556,821,238 of NC_090445.1, forward strand.
ATGTTTAAACATGATGTGGTAGCACACTCATTTACAGGCAGTAAATTTCCCATTGAAATGTCCTAAAGCTTTCCCACAAACTAGCAGCTTTCCTGATAAAACTATATAGTTTATTAAAAATAATATGTGAAAATTGGGTTTCAGAAAACATTTATTAATTGCACCTCAAGTAAAATGTTCTGACTTGTTTTCATCCTATTAACATATTTTTTCATCCCACAGAAGTTTTAAAAATGGGCTTTCACAACTACTGAGATATATTCTAAAATATCTGACAGCTAAATTATTAGCTTTTTAAATGTGTGTTCACACTCTTTGCAAAGAGGGCAAGACAGTTCACTTTACAAAATTCTGGAACTCTTCAGTCACAGAAGTAAACTGACTTCTGACCTCTTTCTCTGAACACAGAGCAAATGTGACAAGATAAAAAGACGATTTAAAAGTATTTTATTTCTGAACGAAAAGAACACTTGTACTTTGACAACTCACCAGAACGGGCGAGTAGGTTCTAAATTTAGCTCAACCTGATAAAATCCAACTTGCCATTGAGAGTGGTCGAGTAGATTTCAAGAGGCCTGCAGTAGATCCGCAGATCCTTGCATGCCCCAAAATAAACATTTTGGGGCAATTTCTTGCGAATGAGGAGTCCCTCAGAGACCCGTCCATCAGTCCTATGAGGTCAGAATGACCCCTCATATCCCTTTTCATTTGTATTTCCCCCCCGGGACAGAGCCAATAAACAAAACAGCATGTAAAGTGTGTATGGTGACACTGAAGTACCTATACACCATAACTAAAATCCCAGCATGAACACAGGTTAATCAACTACAAATTAAAACAATTTTTGGAATGTAAAGCGGCCCGCTATCAAATGGAATTGCTAGTACCGCATAATAAATAAAGTCACACTGAAACAGATTTCGTCTGTGAAGCGGTCATGCAGTAAATGGCAGCCAGTGGGCCCTCAAATAAATGAAAGCATTTGCTGTACAACGAGGGGTAGGGGAAGAACGCAAGGGGGGATGAAGGGGAAGCAAAGGGTGGGGGAGGCAGGTACTTGACAGAGGTTACTACAAACACATGCTATAGTGAGGTCTCCTAACGCAAGTTAGGTTACAATGACCTTCCTCGGACTCTAAGGAGGGTGTATAATAAGGAAACAGAGACTATCAGCCAACTGTATATAGTAATGTGTACAGTTCCAAGAGTTGATAATACTCGCCTATAGGAGGTTGGCAACAATACCTTTTTATAATGCACAGTCTAGATCCTCATAAGATTTTTACCTCCCTAACTGCTGAGGTATACTACTGTAATCTTACATGTGTTACAAAACTGTATTGCTAGCTCATACCGTTTTTTTGAATAGTAGCCCCTATGACACTCATTTACTTCGAACTCTGTGCTATGGTGTCCCACTAATACACTGTGCTTTACCACAGCCTAACACTGCTCTGCAATACTGCAGGTGATACCTTATAGATGTATCTACTTTCAGTGCTTTGGAGTTGGGAACCAATTGCATCTATAATATCATACTCTACAACTTAGATGGACTTACTGAAAATCTATGTGCATTTTTCTAGCACTGATGAAGTTGTTGGGTAATACCTATTTCATGAAACATGAGGTGGCTACCTAGAACTTGCTACACTAGAAGACAGAGAAATCAAAGAAGATTTGTCTGAATTAACTTAAAAGACAACTTGGTGGTTCATCTGGGAGTGCTCACGACTACATTATAGGTTTTGTGAATTGCTTCCCAAACTTGGAGAGCATAGGAAGCAGTGCTCCATGTGAACACCATCCAAAAACTTCAAATACTATGGACTCTTGAATAAATATCAATTTGGTAGGTGTGGGGACTGGCACTACTCTGGCCACCTATTCTGTCATTATGGAAACTAGCCACACCCCTGAAAGCGTTCTAGAAGTAGTTTATTATCGAAACAGCAATCCTCATCCACAATCTTCCTTGGCCAGCAGCAACTGTGCTTCCCAGACATTTCTGCACTCACCATTCCACCCTAGCTACGTAATATGGGCACAACAAACATTCCATATGTACAACACATTCCTCTCTCCCAACACATAATGTTAAACAAGCATTGGCAAAGCCAATAGGTCTTGTATATACAAGAGATATTTGCTTTGGCAGTGTGTTTTTGCCATGTTGTACATCAGTGTGACTTCTGTTAGACTGAAGAGGGGGAGTACAGTGGAGTAGGGGGAGTAGAGTATCAGAGCTGAGTGGAGGAGAGAAAAGGTCAATGGTTCAGTGGCAGAGAGTGTTGCGGGATAGAGGGGCATTGGTAGAGTGGGTTGGAGTGGACTGGTTAGTGGGGTGGATTTAAGTAAAGTGGGGTGTGCTGGATTTGAGTAGAGTGAGGTGGATTGAATGGGTGGGGTGGATAGGAGTGGGGTAGACTTAATTGGAGTGAGATGGATTGCAGTGGGGTGGATTGGAGTGATAGGACTCGGTGGATTGGACTTGAGGTGAGGTGGATTGGAGTGGTTTTGAGTGATGTGAATTAGACTGGACTGGAGTGGGGAGGTTCAGAGTGGACTGGAAAGGGGTGGATTGGATTTATTGGAGTGGGGTGGATTTGACTGGGTTGGGGTGGATTGGACTGGAGTGGGCTGGATGGATTGGAGTGAGGTGAGTGAACCGGGGTAGGGTGGATTGGAGTGGACTAAAGTGGGGTGGATTGGGCTAGAGTGGGGTGGATTGGGCTAGAGTGGGGTGGACTGGAGAGGGGTGAATTGAACTGGAGTAAGGTGAACTGGAGTGAGGTGGCTTGGACTGGAGCGAGGTGGTGTTGAGTAGGGTGGACTGGATTGAGTGGGGTGGATTGGGACGTGGTAGATTGGATTGGAGTGGAATTGATTTTTTGCAGTGGGATGGAATGGAGTGGACTGGACTGAGTGGCTTGGCTTGGAGTGGGCTGGATTGAAATAGAGATGATTGAATTAAGTGGAGTGGACTGGATTAGGGTAGATTTCCGAGGTGTTGGGTGGACTGGATTAGTGTGGGGTGGACTGGATTGGTAATGGGTGGATTGGAGTGTTGTTGAGTGGATTGGATTGAGGTACTTTGGAGTAGGGTGGATTGGACAGGAGTGGGTTGGATTAAGAGGAACAATACTGGACTGGAGTGCGTTGGGTTAAGGTGAATCGAATTAGAGTTGGATGGAGTGGAGTGGATTGGATCTGAGTGGGGTAGACTGAATTTGGGTGGTGTAGATTGGACTGGGATGGACTGGCTACAGTGGGGTGGATTGGAGTAGAGTGAAGTGGGTAGGACTGGATTAGAGTTTAGTGGATTGGAGCTGGGTGAGATGTTGTGGGGTGTATTTGATGGAGTAGGGTGGATTAAGATGACCTGGATTGGACTGGAGTGAAGTAAGGTGGATTGGACTAGGGTGATGCGTGTGGATTGCGTCGGATTGGAGTGGGTTGCATTTGAGTGGGGTGGGTTGGATTTGAATGGGTTCAATTGGAGTGAGGTAGATTGGATTGGAATGTGGTGATTTTGAGTGGGATAGGTTGGACTGGAGTAAGGTAGGTTGGACTGGAGTAGGGTGGATGGGACTGTAGTGAGGTGGGTTGAACTGGAGTGGGGTGGGTTGAGGTGGATTGGTGTGGGTAGACTGGATTGGAGTGGGGTTGATTGGATTGAGCTGAATTGGGGTGGATTGTAGTGGGGTGAATTGGTATGATTGGGGTGAATTGGATTGGGGTGAGGTGGACTAGATCAGGGCGGTCCTGAGTGGGGCAGACTGGAGTGGGGCACTGTTTTGGACTGAGTAGGGCAGACTGTTTTTGATTGGAGGGAGTCAGATTAGAGCGGGACAGATTGTTTTCGATTGGAGTGGGAGTGGGATATATTGTTTTGGATTGGAGTGGGATATATTGATTTGGATTGGAGTGGGATATATTGATTTGGATTTGGAGTGGAATATATGATTTTGGATTCGGAGTGGAATATATGATTTTGGATTCGGAGTGGAATATATGGTTTTAGATTCGGAGTGGGATATATGGTTTTGGATTTGGAGTGGGATATATTGTTTTGGATTTGGAGGGGGGCAGACTGGTTTGGATTGGAGGGGGGCAGACTGGTTTGGATTGGAGGGGGGCAGACTGGTTTGGGGCAGATTGCTTTGGATTACAGTGGGGCATATTGGTCTGTAGTGGAGTGGAACAGATCGTTTTGGATTGGAGTGGGGCAGATTGGCTTAGGGCAGATTGTTAAGGATTGGAGTGTGGTAGATTGTTCTGGAATGGAGTGGGGCAGGTTGTTTTAGACTGGAGTAGGGCACCTTGTTTTGGATAGGAGTGGGGCAGATTATTTTGCATTGGAATGAAGCAGATTATTCTGGATTGGATTGGGGCTGATCAGAGTGGGGCAGACTGGACTGGGGTGGTTTGGACTGGAATGGGGTGAACTGATTTGGAGTGTGGCAGATTGTTTTGGATTGGAGTGGACAAAATGTTTTGGACTGGAATGAGGTAGATTGTTTTGGTTTGCACTGGGACAGATTGGATTGAGGCAAATTGTTTTGGACTGGAGTGGACCAGATTGTTTTGGATCGGAGTAGGGCAGGCTGTTTTGGATTGGGGTGGGACAGGTTAGTTTGGACTGGGGTGGGGCTGCATTGTCTTACTGGAGTGGGGCAGATTGCTTTAGACTAAATTGGGGCAGAGTGGGGTGGGTTGGGAGTATTGGAGTGGGGCAGATGATTTTGGATTGCTGTACTTGTGTGTGGCAGATTGTTTTGGATTGGAGTGGGTCAGGTTGGAGTTGGGTAGATTAGGACGATTGGAGTGTGGTAGACTGGAGTGGATTGTGGTGAGTGGTTAGGATTGGAGGGCGGTGGACTGGGGTGTACTGCACGATTATGTGATAAGTATCATTTTGAAAATTACACACAAGCAATAAACAATATTGTTTTGCAATATTTAGAACAAGATAACAGTCATCTTTTGACAACACGGTCCACAAGCAAAAACAAAACATGAGAGCAAAGTGGGAAAAGAAGACTTGGCGAAATTTTTAAAAAAGTTAAATATGGACAATACAGCTTTGCTATTTTGTCTGTCCTGCTGGGGTCAACATCACGGCAGTGCACGCTCTACGGGCGACTGGAATGCAAAAACCCAGCACTTATGAGATAACGTAATTCATGCATTATGCTGATATGCTGTTGTTTAACCTTTTGCATTGCAGAGTTTAATCCTGAAGACTTATATTCAAGGTGCTTATAAATACTGTTCATTTGCAATGTATTGCTGCAGGCTTTCAGAGTGCGTCAGGGTGTGGTCCCTTTCCAGGGCCTTCTAGAAGCTTTCTCTGCAGTATTACTGGGTGTGGTTTGTGGGCTGGGCCAGACTCTATATAAGGGAGCCAGCCCAGCTCCACGTGCTCACTATTCAGAGGTCCCGGTGCAGAGCAGCAGCAACTCCCTGAGCTTCTGTTCCGGAGGCCTACTTTGATCTTCCAGGCCTTGCCCTTCCTTGTATTGGTGATCCTTGATCAGGGCGGTAAGACGGAGGTCGGGCTGGGCCCGATCCCGTTTTCGAAGGTATTCGAGTTCTTGGGCCTAATTTCCATGTTGAGAGATTTTACCTCGTGTGTGTGTGAATGTGCTCTTGGTTTTTCTGGCATTTACATTTTGATATTTGAATCGGCAGGACGTGTGATTCATTTCTCATGTTTAACTCTTGATATTCATTGTGCGCTACCATTTCTTTGCAGTTACATGGTGGCATTCGAATCGGCAAGACGCGCGATTCATTCCCTGTTTTTAACTCTTGATACTCCTTGTGCGCAACCATTTCATGGCGTTTACATGGTGGCATTCAAATCGGCAAGACGCACGTTTCATTCCTTGTGTTTAACTCTTGATATTTATTTTGAGCTACCATTTCTTGGCATTTACAAGGCGACATTCGAATTGGCAAGACGCGCGATTCATTCATGCAATAAAAACATGATGTTTCAGATAGCTTGCAGTGTCCGCGATCATTTCATGGCATTTGCATATTCTTGTTGAAATCAGCAATGTGCGCAATTTATGTTTCTGCATTTAAAACTAAGTGTTAAAATTCTAGGTGTTACATTATATGTGCTTAATAAGTCCCTTAATACAACTCCTATTGTGTTCCAGAAAACATTCAGATTATTTTCTTGTCCTGAGGCAAAAAGACCATGTTTGATTTTGAAAACATAATTCTAGAGGGTTCATACGTTCCTAGTCAATGTGTAACATTTCATTAAGAGATTCATTGAGAAGTTGTATTAATCATTCTCGATTCCTTCCCAGGTAACCAGACGTCTTGAGGCCTAGTTATTTAGTTCATGCTTAAGTTATCCATGGTTTCAGTATGACAATGCTTAGAATCATAGTCTAGTAAAGATTAATGTGATATAATCTTGATATTGCGGGTTTTAACCTTTTGTTTCCTACAGGTCTCCTTCCCAGCTGTTCCCATCCTAATCCCCTTTTCCCCCGCTTGGACTCCCTCAGCCTCTGTGATTCATCTATCAGAGTCTTGGAGCTGTCTAGTGGTGGACATGTTGGGAACGTGCGCAGACCCCCGAGGATCTGATCTCCCTGACAGCTGGGCACGCTTTTGTCAGTCACGCGCCGTGAGTTTGCAGGGCACTAGAAGTTGAAAAGAACAAAATAGTACCTCAATGAAGTTGGGAGCAGCGGACGGCACTGATGAGGTTGAATCGATCAGTGCTTGGTACCTGCTCCACAGACAGGAACTGAAATGAGGAAATGCCAACCGTGACCAATTCCAACAAATGATAAGCCCTTTTTTAAACACAACAGCATCTTGCAAGCGATACGCATGCACTACAGCATGCTATTGCAGCCTCAACTCTAAAAAACAAACTGAACACAGAGTAAAATGTACAGTGTCAAAACATAATATGTACGGATCTACATAACTAAATATTTAGTGCAATATATACAGTTTACACATTTTAACTCATGATAATGGGATAAAGTTACACTGCGAGCAATCCAAACATCACCACCCTGAAATTCCACTATGTTCCCTCTCACACTGATAACTCTATTAGGATCTGACCACTTTGAATCTCCTTTTTTGGGAAACTTTCACAACTTGGGTCTCACCCAATCAACTTTTTTGAAAAATGTACATGGCGTGCATTCAGCTTTTTCTTTATGCTGGCATAATACTTCTCTTGGTGATGTTGTACTTCTTCACCCACCTCAAACAAAAACAAAAAAAACAACCCTTACCCTTTTTGATCATCCACCCGGGCCACGCTTTCGGACATAGCATCCTACCTCTTAGAGTGACAAAAGGTGACAATGCAAGGTGCTGTTCTAAGACTTCGCACCACCTAGCAGATCTCCTCCTTACCGATCAACTCACTCTTCACAATCAACTCCCACAAAAACCCAGTTGAATTGTTCAACTAACTCATTCATACGTAGACAATATAACACAGTTCGATAGGGCCTACAGTTTATTGTCAAACATCTTTCCATTACATGTGAAATAAACTGTGGATAGTTGTCAGTCGCAACTTCTGGCTAACCTTCTCTACAAAAACACTACAAAGAAACTCCTTCACTGATTCTGAATTAACAGTATTCACAAACTTAAACTCTGGCCACTTAGAAAAGTAATCAACTAGTACTAAGTGTCTGATTTAGAACTTGGCGGATGAAATACTCTGTCACAAACGTGATGGATAGCCCATCCACCGTATTACGATACCCATAGGCTATGGGATCGTAATACGGTGGACGGGATATCCATCACATTTGTGATGGAGTATTCCCCTCCAACAGGTTCTGAATCAGGCCCTAAAGCACAACTGCTATTACTGCTTCCACGAATGAAAGATACACAATTGCTTACATCTACTTTTAGCCAAGTCCTCTCGAGAAATTTGCTGGTTACCAAGGACATCTCCCTACAAATTATCACTCACTGTATAAGACAGACAATTCTGGACACACTGCTCAATCATACACTCCAATCTCAGCCACCAAGCATTACACTGTTTATTTCTGCTTCACTGCAGACATACTACCATGTACCTCATACAATATTTTCTGCATTTTTCCCTCAGACTGTGGAACCAACAATTTGCCACCACAGTACACCACGCCATTATCAACTCTCAGCTCTCCCCACACACCTCTGTGTAAGGAAATGTCTTTTTGCATGTTCACCCCAACATTTTTGGACAAATGCTGCTAGTTTTGTAACCCAGAGTGCAACAAGGCCTGTTAACCAGACCTCAGTGCCAGTGTTTTAACCCCATACAAATTGCATGTCAAGTTAGATACCAAATGGCAAGGCCTGGCTTACTTCTAAGTCCCTAGTATATGGTGCCCATGGCCTGTAAGATAGTGTCCACTCAGGGCTGAAGCATTGTTTGTGCTACCCTTCATGTGACAATATACAAAATGGTTCCCAGCATGCCACTGCCGACTGGAAGGGCAGTGCTTGCACTGCCACTTCGACTTTTCCATTTACACTTATGGCAAAGTCACCCTATGCCTTAACATTATGTGCACCGACCAATTACCCACACATTTTTTAATTCCCTTCAGCACCATATTCCGATTAACACCCCTATTCCACTCTTCCTCGTTAACAATAACTCACAATCTGCAACCAAACAACCATCAAGTTCCCCTATACCTCAATCTTCCTCACACAGAGATCATCAGCACAGGCAATCAGCATTTATATTTTTGCTGCTAGGAACATATTTCAGGGAGAAAGAATTCTTGCAAATAATGAGACTGCTTTGTTATCCTAGGTGTGGCCCTTTAACGCCCCCACTTTGCAGAGAACATATCAAATCATGGTTTGTGATCCATTCAAAGTTGAAAGGTGGTGCCCCAGATGCACAGCTTAAAGTGCTTATGGCCCATCAGCAGGCCAAAGCTTCATTTTCAATCACCCCATATGTACTCTCAGCACTCTTGAATGTTCTTGATGCAAAGGCCACAACTCTATGCCATCATTTACTTTCATTAACACAGCCCCCAAGGCATACATACTGGCATAAGTGACTATCATGGTACTATTGTTCATACCAAATGGTTTCAGTGTTACAGAATTCACAATCCATTTTTTATTTCCTCATACGTTTTTTGTGCATACAAATTTAGTGTACTTCTTCAACTGCACTCTCAAAACCTTTGTATTAGCAGAAAAGTGATCAACAAACCTGGCCTAATACTCTACTGTGTCTAGAAATGACTGCAACTAGTGCCTTGTTTCTCTGGAATGGTGCCTGTTCAATTTTCTTTACCGGTTTCTACCTTGGCATTACACTATGTATGTGATGTTCCTTTGCTCTTTCTTTTGTGAAATGTTTTCTTTTGTTGTGATAATTGAGTAATTTTATAATTGGTTGTAACAGTACACATGCTGAGTACAATGTAGCTTGTTTTGTTGCAGATACAATGTAAATCTAAAGGAAAATTAGAAAAGATGTATTTTGGAGGATACTGAAAAACAACTGAGCTCAAGACAGTATCTTTTCACTCTACCCGGATTCGGATTGTTTTATGGGAACTACGTGTAGATAACGTTGGAATTGGGTGATTTAAGTGATTTTAGTGCAGAGTAGTTTACAGTGCTGAACACGCAGAGGTAAATACTTCTATGCAGCTTAGAGCAGACCTTTAGATTTTGAATAGAGCAGAGTCTGAGACTGAGGGTACTCCCTAGGGGAAAACTGACTTTCCTCAACGTTTCCTTTGAGGCAACTATGTTAGTTCATCTTCTTCCTTGTATGACTGAATGATCAGAACTTCATAATTAACTAATGCATTCATATATTGATTGACACTAACTTGATGTTGAGTTCTGTAAACATTCTGACGTTCAATAAACCTTCACATTTGAAACAATCTTTTCCAGTCTTCATTGTGGAACCTAATGTGCTTCACTTTATTAAATGCATTGACTTGACTGACCTCAGCTGCAAACATTGATTCATCAGACTTAGCTTTATGGGCCACAAATTTGCACAAAGAAAAGCGCTAAGACTTACTACAAAACTGTCCTGGTGAGTTAATCATGTGACAACATGAGTTATAGTACTTCCTAATACGCTTTATTTGCATGCTGGTAACTGTCAGTTTCAGATCACCCTACTGGTATACCCACGCGCTTTAGCCACATGACCTAAACCTACGGATGCATCTTGTATCTCTGTGCGGGCACACTTTTTAGGGTACCCTGAATGTACTACACTTTCCGTACATTGTGCTCTTGAGTAGCCACTCCACACGCTGAGTACTCTCACTTGCCCCTGAAGATCTAGTAGAAAGCATCCTCTAGTTGCCACCGCGGGAACCAATGAGCAAGCAAGCCTGTGTTATTGACAGGAAGTAGAACTAATAGGCGACAGGGGTGGAACCTTCTGCTCACCTTGCCCGGTGCCCAAGCTGTGTTCCGCCCCACTCACTTCCCGCTGCTCTTGCCGCAGAGGCCTGTGGTAATGCTCAGAGTATCCACGGCGGTAAGTGAGCCGCGTACTCCCACGGTGTTTACAGTGCTCTTTCTTCGACACACTACCATATCATGTCTTCTGCCATTCCGGCGCGCGGTGTCTGCTGGGAGTAGCTGTGCCGGAAACCGGGATCTCAGATTGTAGTTCCGGCCGCGAGGAGGATGCATGGTACGTGACGTGGTGGTAAAATGGTGTATCAGAGGCTCAACCCTTTTGAAATTGTCGTTGTTATTGTTAGGATGGAGGTGGTCTTGTAATGTTTCCTGACGTAAATGGAGATTCCACTGTAGTAATATGATCCGGTGGCGTTTGGACGTTGTTTTCGCGAGTAGCTACCCTTTCCAAGATGGCCTCCAAGATTGGTTAACCCTAACAAAGATGGCACACCGGAGGAGGTGGTGGTGGTGCTGCAGCGGAGATTCCTGGGTCACCGGTGACACGTCAGAGGAACGGACGTAGCCATGGAGCCAGGTGAGAGTGTGCGGCGAAGTGGGGGAGTAACGTGAGGGGGGCCTGATGTAGGGTTAGCAATTCATGTTTCTTTGAATAATAATCTAAATGAAATTCTTTGACCTTAAATTAGGCTGTTGTGCTAGGGTAGGGTTAAATTCGGTTGACCTGTATATGTGTAATTAACCAGGGCCTAGATTCGAAATCCCAGAGAGGTCACAGGGATGTAAAAAACATAATTCCACCGCTTTTCCGTCATGCTGCTCAGGGGGAGGGACGGGAGGGAGCCTATTGAAATTGAAACTGAAACTAAAAGTTCAACTATAGATAGCCCGTACCACAGGACGACCCAGACCATTTGCCCCAAGAAGTGTCTAACCTAAGCAGATTAAGTTTCCGCTTTTATGACGCGTCTGCTGTGTAGTTTCTCTTAATTTAGGGCGTTGAGTGCACTTCAATACAGCCCCCCGACGGCAGAAGCAACAGGTTTGCTGTATTTTCATAACGCTGTTTTTTTAATGTTCGCCGTACCCTCCGAATAGCTAGTTGGCCTGAGTACTATTAAGGTTGAAGCATCCTTAGAACTTGATGTTCGAGGGAACAACTCTTCTCTTAAGCTCTGCTCTTCGTCTTCCTACTGCAGGTTCTTCCGAGCCGTTCGTCTTTTCTGTAACGGACTCTTCCACGATGAAACCAGGGAAATGTGTGGATAAAACCGATGTCCTCGCTGACAACGAGCATGTTCTAGACCTGCAATGTAACGGAGAGACTGCATACGTGGCTAGCGTCTCAGATCATCTGCAGCCCCCTGGGACAGACAAGGCATCTAACGGTCACGCTGCCTGGAGGCAGAAGTGTGCATCGTACGTGCTGGCACTTCGGCCTTGGAGTTTTAGTGCCTCGCTGATCCCTGTAGCACTAGGCAGTGTTTTGGCGTATCGATCCCAGGGCAGATTAGATTTTCTGCTGCTGCTGGTCTGCGCCGTGGCTGTTCTATCTGTGCATGGTGCCGGGAATCTGGTGAACACCTATTATGATTTCTCAAAAGGTATCGACCACAAGAAGAGCGATGACCGGACGCTGGTTGACCATATCCTGGAGCCCCAGGACGTGGTGCGCTTTGGGGCCTGTCTGTACACCCTGGGCTGTGTCTGCGCAGCCTGCATCTATGGCTTGTCAACATTGAAGCTCGAGCACTTGGCTCTAATCTATTTTGGGGGCCTCTCTAGTTCCTTCTTGTACACTGGAGGTAAGTGATGGGTGGGATGACATCCGAAGGAAAAGTGACAAAACCAGCCTTCCATTATGCTGGAATTGGTAAGTTTTTTGCACCATATGTACTTTGGCTCTTTCTGGAAAATTGTAACATGTTGAGTGGGTGGGTTTGGGCAGGGGTTTCTGTTAAAGAACACCTATAATATTGGATGGTACGCCTTCAGACTAATATTGCAATCACTTCTCTTAGAAACTAAAGTTAAGAGAGGGGCTAGGGATTGATGCAAGATAATATATTCATTAATTAACAGAAGACGAAAAGATCTACATTAACAACAAAATTTGCTAAAACGACAGCCCACGCCCACTAGTAATGGGCAAATGAGGCTGAAGCATCGGACTGGAAGTGAATACTTAAATAGTAGCGTGGGATTAAAACAGTGCTGTGCCTTTCACAACCATTAACCGAATTCAAAACTGGCCATATTACCATTCACCTGAGCATCCATCAGATTGAAGTTGAAATCTCAAGTAAGAACCTTAACAATACGTGACAGAATAAATTACATCTGGATGTTTGTATTTTGAAACGGGGGAGAGTGTAAGCTGCTTTTCACCTTCTTTAGACTTAATCGAATCCCTGTCTATTTAGTATATGAATCTGATCGTTCTTAGACATTTTAATGTTAGTGCTGCAGTGAAATCAAACCCTCAGGTCAAAACCTCCACACTGCATTGGATACAATACCACCTCCCATACGTTATAAGGATATTCCAAGTCAATGAGGAGTTCTCTTGTGAGGCCATGAAACTCGGAGTTAACTTTTAATATAATTTTAACCCTATGACAGATAGTATTTATGCCTTTTAATGAATGCTTATTCCATCAACTTTCCCACGAACTGTTTACAACCTTGGTGTTTTGCTTCTTCATATGTAAGCAATAGTGTGTTTGCAGACTATTAAAGTAAAATATGTACTGTGAAGCTAAAAGCAGTTAGTAGAAGCTACAAAATACTGTAGGCTAATGCCGTTTTTTTTTTTTTTCAAGACCATGTACGTAGGAAAATAGGTGGGCTAGTAGCATGGGAATATTCTTTCATTCTTGTGTAGCTATCTGCTAATACACGTACATCATGTGGTCAACGTGTCTGTAAGGAATAAATACAGAACTAATGGTGTTTACTCTAGTTTTCACTGAATTATTCACTGCGAGGAACAAAGAAACAAATTTAGTTGGCATTTGCATTAATTTGGTCTCTCTACTTTTCACATAACTGGTGTGGCTATTTCCTAGCACTGAGGTATCTGTTGTATTTCTAATTTTGGTCTTTTTCTCTTCCTGTTGCAGGGATTGGTTTTAAATACGTGGCCCTTGGAGACTTGGTAATACTCATTACCTTCGGGCCCCTGGCAGTTATGTTTGCCCACGCAGTACAGGTGGGCTATCTCTCTGTTGCACCCCTGCTGTACGCAGTCCCGCTGGCCCTCAACACAGAGGCCATCTTGCACAGCAATAACACCCGGGATATGGAGTCTGATAGGCAGGCTGGCATAGTTACACTTGCCATTCTTATTGGACCTACATTTTCTTATATCCTGTACAACACATTGCTCTTCCTGCCATACCTCATCTTCTGTGTACTGGCCACACGATATACCATCAGCATGGTCCTGCCTCTGCTCACCATTCCAGTCGCCTTTACTCTGGAGAGAGAATTCAGAAGTCGGTCGTACAGTAAAATCGCTCAAAAAACTGCCAGATTGAACCTCTTGCTGGGGCTGTTTTATGTGTTTGCCATTATCTTGGCCCCGGCTGGCAGCTTGCCCAGGATCTCAGGATGAAAGTGGTAAACGGGATTCAAACTCCTCTTCAAATTTTGCATTCTGTAGAAGAGTTCCTGAAGCACCTCGTTTAACTTCAGTGAATGGCAGCAGTCACAATGTGCTGGTGTTTCGAGGATGGTTCAGACATAGGGAGCCAAGCAAGATGAACACTTTGAACCTTTTTAAAGCAGCCCTTTCGCCCATCATAAATCGGCACATTGGACTGAAGATAAGGCCTCCGTGGTTGGGGGTGTGGCCTGGAGGTTAGAGGTTCATGTTAGTGGAAGCAGCACTGTAGTCACCACCGTGCCTCGTCAACAGGTCTTTTAATGAAGTCTTGCTACAATGTGCTATTATAGACCCTGGGATTACTGTGCACTTTCGCACCGAGGAAGGTTTGTGCAACCACATCAAATTGTAGAATGTGGATGTATCAGAGCAGCAGAAAGTACTGTACAGAATTTGAAGAGTATGTGCCATTCTTAGCTAGATAATGCAAACATGATTTCTTTAGTGTTGTGCTGATAATCGGCCATCTTTTTAAGCACCATTCTTCTCTATTCCTTTGCAGTGTTATGCAATTTTATGGGTTCTTGATACTGTGTTGTAGTTTATTTGCTTCTGAGTGTGCAAGGAAGATTATATATAAGGGCGCAATGGAGCATTTCGTTTCAGAAGGTTCAAAAGTATGCATCTTAGCTTCTCAGTGGCAAGGACTGAAATCTTGTAGCGCCAATACATACCCAACCACAGCTCCAAACTGATTCATGGTAGGTCTACGACTTTTGTAGCCATGAAGTTACAGCTCGGAGACTAGTCTCTGAGCAACTTTTAATGGTAGACAGATTGACCCTGCCTATAATTTTCCATTAGTTTATATTAACGAAAAGTGGAGCAAGTGAGCCACTTTTGTTTGCTCTTTTTTTTAAGCTTCCCCCTAAATGTTGTTATTGCACTCCATTGTAACCAAGTTTTAATCCTTAAGGTGCGATTGGATGACTGTAGGATTGCTTTCTTTTTTATCCATGTTATTTATTTGTTTATTTTGGTCTCCTGTAGGTTGGTCCATTTTTTTTTTTTTCAATTTTCTTAAAACAGTATTCATTATGCGTCTTGTCTGGGTTAAATTTGCACTTTTGCTACAAGATTTTTCTTACTGTGCCAGGTTAAGTTTGTTAAAGCCATTTTTGGAAAGATCATATGAACAACTGCTTCATGCAGCGTGCTTTTCTCAAAAGGAATGTGTCTGCAAAACCATGTTCCGTTTCAAACAGGATGTTTGTGTCGTTGCTAAGGAGTGGTTCAGTTTAGTTTATCACATTCTGTTGACCCGCTTTCTTGAAGTAAGAATTATTTCAGGCAGTGAGAATACAGAAAGTCCTATATGAACATAAGAAATTGTGATAGGAGACGGTCATCTTTGTAGCACAGTGTAAATAAGTTGGTGAGATATCGCTGCTTTAGAAGCTATAATAAACAGGAGAAAATGTTCACATTTTGTCTTATTGTTTCAGCGGGGTATTTTTTATTTTTTAGATGTGATCTTCAAAATGCCAATTTTTTATGCATACAGAATTCTATGCTTTATACATTTTTCTACTTTACCATGGCTAGCGAACTTTGCACTATTTGATAGACCAGTGTTCCTCATGCTTTCTTATAGACTTGAAATAAATCAAAAAGTTAATATAAAAACTTAGTTTGCCTAATAAAATAGCTTCTGACGATGTCTTGTCATTCTTTAAGAGTTAAAGTTTGCTCTTGTTATTGGATCAAATGCTTTCCCTTTTAGCTTGTTTGAATCACAATCCCTATTGCATCTTTTGCATGTATCTCTGAATTACTTTACGGAGGACAGTGGAATGGGCACATTCACGTTCTGCAGAAAGGTGAGTGTCATATTGAGTTCTGCATCTTGGAATGGGCTGGTAGCTGGAGCTCGGCCCAGTTGTGTTTCCTTTAAATAATTGTAGAACACACCGTCTCTGGAACTTCATGCATAAAAACTCATGTGTGATATGTGCAGGTTAAAGTTTTGTTCCAGTTATTCAGGCACAGCATACAATTGTAGCTAAAAGGTGGGCTAGGATGAGAAAGTATGAAGGGTAAAAAGAAGTTGAGTACAAAACTATGATTCTGTTTTTATGAATTAATCACCCTGGTAACACCATTTTGGATGGATCAGGGCAAACACTAGATCTGCACCCTGGGATATAAAAAAAAAAAAAAAGCTTTCCAACTTCCCAGATATGTGAAAAGATCTAGAGTCCGTCTGGAATTTGGGCTGTTAAGTCAACATCTACTATGTGCATCAGATATTCCCCGAAAGACACATTTGAAAGACCAAGGTCCCCATGGCATGCCCACCTGCAGGATGCAATTCAATCACTTCAAATAAATACAGCAACTCTGACACTCGACTAAGTGGGTTTGTCATCGTGGAACAGGACGAATAATAAACAAGTGCGTTTTGCGTCATTTCAGCAAGACACAGCATCCCTGCAGGAATCGGTCATCTTATGCCCTCTGAACACCTCAGCCCTATCTCTTTGAGGCTATCAAATCCCATACATGTAAAAACATCATGTCTACGCTGGCTAGCTTTACCTGTGAAGGACTTCTACCTGGCCAAGAAGGGGCTGGCAGGCTCTGCAACTTTAGCAAATAATCTTGGCTCCACCTACTATGCTGCTGCCCTGCCTTAGAGGCTGACAGGAGGTTACTATTGAAGCCAGTATTTTTATTCTCATTCTTTCAGAAATGTCCATTGGGAGCAAGAGAACAGGAATGTCACAATTGTAGACGAGTGATGTCTCACTTTGTTTAATATTTTGGGACAAAAGCTAGGGTTGTGACCATAGTCCAGTGGGTCATAGTTGTAATAATTGCAGAAAAAAAACATTTCAAGATGGATTTGGGCTCCACAGGCCATAGGTAGCGGTAGCTGGTAGGTGATTTTTAAATAGTGTTGTCATATGCCAAAGTTGTGATGGTGAGGAAAGGGACGAGGTAACACATAGTTAGAGTTCCAGCATAGTTCCGGTAGTGTCAAGAAAGGCCTTGATTATCCGTGACGTTTTTAATGCATATTTTAAAATCTTTTCTACATAACGCATTTTTACCAGAAACATAGGTCATAATTTAATTTCAAGTTTGTGCGGTTAGTTATAACTGTTATAAATCTTCAGTGTAAAAAGAACAAACCTAAATCAAATCACCACAATATATTTGAAAGTACACAGCTACTTCAAGTGGGAAGGTTGTGCCCAGACGTGGGTCCCTTGCTCACTGTGCCTATGGATTCAAGCTAGCCTGGCTGATGAAGGGTAATACCCTGAAACTGGTCCCCGGATACTTGTTTCCATTCCAAGGAGGACGTGTCCTGGCAATTCGAATTACCAAGTATGGCATTTTATAGGAAATGCCCAATGGAGAAACACATCAAGGGGATGGGCACTACGCACAAGAAATAAAGTGCAGGTTTGTGCTGATCAAAACAGTGCGATTTAGTCATTGGGAATACAGGCATGTGTATAAAAGGCATGTACTATTTACAGAAAAAGATAAAATACATTCGAGTCTGGGTGGAAACCTCATCACAAAGGCACGTTAAAATAGATGCTGAATCATGTTGACCAAGAAGTAAACACAATTGCTGACTGTGCCTAGCAAAAATGTAGTTAGCAGTGATCCTTCCCATGTATTTTTTCACAAGATGTTAGTAAGGTTCCATTCCAACACAAATTGGGATCATTAAACGTCTCTCACAGTGGGCTTCTTCAACTCATTCAGTTCTCTATTCGCCCTAGAGGATGACATAACGTAAGTTTTTTTTTTGTTTTTGTTTTTTTTTTAACCTTTAATCCATCACCTTTAGCAATCAAACGTGGAGAAGTAAACTGGTCTCTCCAGGGCTTCCATAATGACCTTAATATAGATCAACTATGGGTAATGTCCTTAATATATCTCAACCATGGGATTTCAATGCCCCAATCAGAGATAGAGCTAAACTTAGCATGGCTTGGAGAGGTTTTCTTGCACATCTGGCGTAGGTGTCAGTTTAGCGGTAAAGCCTTTGCGCCGAGCTGAAATAGCTGTGTGAAAAAGAGGGGGGCATGGAGCACACTAGAAAGCAGCTTGGTCATGGACAGGAATAGAAAGCTTAGTAGTTTCAGATAATGCGGAAGAGAAATGGAATTTAGGTATCATATCTATGTGGTACATACATATGGAGATATATATATAATATATTTTCTCAACACTGCACAACATTTGCACCCTCATGCCGAAGTAATAAATGTTTCTAAAGTACTCCACCCACCCAGCTGTCAGCACTTATATGTTCCAAGTCCATCTGAGTTGTCACTCATTTTTATTGGCATTTACATTTTTTCAGAATGCTCTTGGACCTCAATCTTTACAGGCTTTAACCGTGGTTGTGGCTGGACTTGAAAGTTTTATTTTGCTGAAGTTATTAATCTTGGAGAAGGCCTGCATAGTTAGGTTGGAGGGTTGATTGAGTATCTGCAAGCTATCATTAATTAGGTCCAAATTAGCACTAATTGTGGAAGCTAACAGAGTCGGGAAATGTGCACCTCTGGATCTCAACAATAACCCTTTGTCAAAACTCTCAAGCTCCTTTGTACCTTCAGCAGGTGATCAAGGGCCTAATGATGGGGGAATAAAAACTAATTGTGGTTGTGATCACTCAAATCAAGTTTTGAATCGTTGCCCAAGAATGGGCTTATTCATTTATGCACAATGAGATGAAAATATATTCTATAATGGTCCTAGGCCCAGCCTGTGAAGGTTGCCGTCTGTTTGGACTAATCTCCCAAAACTTCGGCCATGTTCAGGAGACGAAATTCTAGCAAATTCCTTTATAGCTTAATTGCCCTATCAGCTCTTAAAAGTGTTTGACACCTTATTCCGCATTAGGAAAGGGTCACAACAGGTGAATGGTTCAGAATTCAGCGCTAGCCTCTCCCCAGAATAACATTACAATAAAGTGCCGAGAGGGATCTGTTCTTTAAAATGGTTACAACATGAAAAAGGATATTGAGTTCCCTAGCCCTATTCTGTGGGTTAACTGAGTTAAAAAAATTAATGAGGTAAAAGTTAAAGGTGTTAGGAAGGTCAACCGAAAGGGTTTGAATTCACAAATGGGCAAGAGCAATTGGTTTGACCTTAAGCATCCTCTAGTTTCGAACCATGATGAGGGTCAATTGTGGCTAGCTGAAACCATTCTAGAGTCTGACTTTGGTGGAATCCCCTTATCACCCATAGGGTTATTATTCAGACAGTCTAATTCATTCAGGTTGGCAGCAGGGGAGTATCGGTTTGAGCCTATGACATGTACAGATATGATCAGGCTGGGCTTTTGCGCCATTGATGGGGTGGGGGCACAGTTGGTTTGTTCTAGGTGGGAAGTGTCTTTAGAAGGAAATCAACAGAAGTAAGTTAATATTGTTTTGTGTATTAACCAGAGTATACCAAATTAATCAGTGGGCCAAATAATAGATGTTTACAGGTAACCATACAATCACCCCTTGGTAGTTTTATGCTAGGGCCAATCCAAATCACTCTTCTAACAAAGAGTATGTTGCTATAGTCTATATGGTTGAAGTATGTGTTCTTAGTTAACCAGTGCTGCCATTAATGTTTGTAGATTTTCCCATAGTAGTTAGTAAAAAGGGACCATTTGACATGACCACCACATAGGGGCAGCATTCTGGTTGGGGGTGATAAATCTGTGACATGAGTGTGAATTCTCTTGGCCCGCAGGTCTTGCCTATTTGCATATGTTTTACCAGAGTTCCCCCTTCCTGCTACACGTTGAGCTGTAACCCCCTTCATCTCCCCCTTTATTGGAAGTGACATTGAAGTTGGTAACTGCCCCCTAAGGTAGTCTGTTGGGTGAAGTAGCTACTGTCGTATATTTGGGGCATTCCCGGGAAATGAACTGTGGGCATGCAGGTGATAGTTGAATACTAGACGGCCTGAAGGGATGGTGCTATGTAACAGGTTGAAACAAGGAGGCTTTTTAATGTTTTTTTTTTCAATTGTCATTTGGAAGCCATGTAACTTCACCACCATTATGGCTAAGTAATATTCAACAACTACCTTCAAATTCCCACCATCGTTTTCCAGGTATGATCGGTGTATTCACTTTTTAGGGAATGAGTGGCTGCTACTAGCCCAATTCTTTTTTGGCCAGTCAGACTTTAGTTCTTATTTTTCCTTTTGTCCGAGAGACCACAGTCACTGTTATTTTATTGTTTCAGGGAGCAAATCCCCTCCTCCAGGGGCTCATTTAGTGCAGTTGTGATTGATCTATTGCAGTCTTCTTGATTAATCTTTTGCTTGACTCAAGAGCCGTCTTTCAGCCAGGACAATCACCTTTATAATGACTCAGATGGCTCTGACCATAAAAAGAGTCTGGAGTGTTACTGTTTGGGTGATTAGAAATTTTTAAGCTTGGCAGTTTTCTATTCCCAATTGCTTTCCAATTTGAACTGGGTGGTCAGCAGGGAAAATTCTTGGTATGAACAGCATTAATACAATTTAAACAAACAATTACACAAATTAATAAAGTTGCATCACTACGAAGCCATGGCAGATGGTACCTTTTAATCCTGCAGCACCAAATGGGACTGATGCCTGAAACTCAAGAACCAAGAGCGGTGGCCCAGCCCAGCCTGTTCGGGCTAAGACAGGCAACTTTGGGACTGTCTTGGCCCAGGCATGTCTCACACTGCAGGAAATGACGTTCTGCTGTAAAGCGCCTACATCGCTGCTTCCTGGCAGCTGCAAGGTATTCTGAACCTTGAAGTCCTGTCAGCCCTCTCCCAAGGTCGACTGTTGGCGTGTCCCACTCTTCGGGAAATGGGGTTGTGCTATAAAGTGCTCAAGTTCATGCCTCCTGGACACAACAAGGGAGTCTCTCTGGGCCTTGAAGTCCTGACGGCCCTCTCCCCCGGGTTGATTGTTAGCACAGAAATTGTGTTGCGCTATAAAGCAGTCAAGTCCAACCCTCCTGGCAGCCCTCCACCTTGTGGATTGCTGAAGTGTCCTACGCTGTAGGAAGTAGCTTTGCATCATAAATTGCTCAAGTCTACCCCTTCTGGCAGCAGAGGATGTGCGTTAAAGTCCTAGTGCCCCACTTCCCCTGGTTGACTGTTGTTGCAGCATGAAGAGGTATGGACTTAACCCCATCGGAAATACTGTTAAATTACATAATTTAAAGTAGTTAAAAGTATAAATAAAGATACATTAACATAAATATATAACACTAGAACATATTTATTATTATGAAATAGTTGAATAACATTTTCAATTTTAAATTGTAACAAATGTTATTACATATAATGCCATTATTGTTAAATAATTCTCTACATCTCTTTTAACAACTATTAATATACATAATTTTTTTTTCTTTAGAGCAATTCATTTACTTTTTAGTTGAATTTCACAAAATACTTTTATTTTGATATAGTTCCCATCATTAAAGTTTTCATTCAGCATTAATTTAGTAGTGCTGTAGCATTTTCAATACTGTACTACATTTAACGTAAATATATGAAATCAGTTTAAACCATAAAATATGCTTAATATTTATTTTTGAGCTGTATAACTTTTTTTTATTTTCCCCTATACATTACCATGTGGAGATCTCTGAAGTCTGCGTACAGTAAAATATAGGGAAAACTAAAAAACAAATGTACTGAAGAAGGGATTCAAAAATATATATCAAAATATAGTTGTTAAATATTAATGTAAAATAACTTTATATATTTACGTAACATGTGGATCAAATAAAAGACACATCACTAATTAATTTCGAATTAAATGTCAATACAACTATATTAAATTAAAACTATTGTTCTGAAGTTGACCTTAAAAAATACATTCCTGCATAAAGAGAAATATTTTAAATACTTCAATAATTAACAGT
Organism: Pleurodeles waltl; assembly: GCF_031143425.1. Taxonomy (NCBI): domain Eukaryota; kingdom Metazoa; phylum Chordata; class Amphibia; order Caudata; family Salamandridae; genus Pleurodeles; species Pleurodeles waltl. Next base: position 1,556,843,212 of record NC_090445.1, read on the forward strand.
GATGTATAGAATTTATTGAATTATGTTTTCATAAACTTTCTTACATTTTTCTTTAAAATTAAAATTGTATTACAATATTTTATAAATAAATAATTTATATTTATAACTATTTCAAATGTTTTAATTTAATATTATTTCCTATGGGGTTTTAATTTAAGTCCCTACCTACATTATTTTCTACATGGGGATTTAGTCCCTCTGTTATTTTCTATGCGGGGTGTTGCAGTACCAGTGGTTGGCCATGTGTAGTGCTGGATTTACTATTTTCTTTATTATTTTTTAAAAATTCTATTTAGTAGCAAGTTACCCTCTGAGCTTGTGAATACTGAAAAGTGGTAAACCTATGCAAAAAAAGTATCTTACCTTTGTGAATCAGACCCAATGATTCTATTGTTTGCTGTCATTGGAGACTTGTCTCACCACTTGCATTAAAATCCATATCATGGCATCTGGTTTACGCCTGGGACCCGCCTGTCCCTTATATAACGAGCATTGGCAAAGCCAATAGAACAATGGATGGATGGCAGGTGGGGGTAACGCGTAACACACACAACGGAGGAATGGCGGGTGGGGAGACAAAAAGACAGCAGGGTTTGGCAGGTGAGAGGAACATGGAGGGAGAAAAGTACACAAGAGAGGCAACAGAAAAAAGACTCACTCTGGTGAAGTGCTTAAATAAAAAGAAAAAAAATAGTACCTAGAAAAATGAACAGTGGATGCACACACATAATGTGTCCATACTTAAGGGAATCTTCAAACAACTGAAGTAGAAGGAGGCGTATGGAAGCTGATAAATAAGAGGGAAGCAAATCAATGTGACAACAACGCTAACCAATTGGTGCTGCCTATAAACCAGCTGTTAGAAAACAATGTCTCTCAAGAGACAGTGCTATTTTAGGCCACATCTAAAAAGGTGCGACACCCAATTAGCATAAAGATTTAATAGCCAACGAAGAAACCATAATTCCATATAATATGAGGGAATGTGACTTTCTAGGCTCCTTCAAGAAGTAGCCAATGCTGATCCCTGGCAGGATCCTAGATGCACTTCTTTAAGCCAAAGGAAGCAGATCTACAGAAGCTGTCAGACTACAATCATGTGACTTAGCCTTCAGATTTTAAGTGAACAGAGAAAGGGAACCGAAAATAACAAAATACTGGTGCCGAACTGAGCAGCAGTCATGCTGCACATGAAAATCGCTTGGCACCATGGCTCTGGTATGTATGTGCTTCTCTGCTGACTTGGAAGTGTACGCCCCTGTCTTCACTATCAAGTCCTAAATATTCTTCAACCTGTTGTGGAAACTCCCTAATAACTGCCTCTGCTGTACCCCATCTCTTTTAGTGAGTGGAATTTCAACAGTGCGTGGCCCTTAGCATCCTAGTGTTAATGCCTGACTGGTTCTAATTTGGTGCGTAGTTAGGCTGCCTGAACCTGATGGTTCAGACACTTGACTGCCTCACTTGAGATTTCACAGGGGGAGAAAACCTTCAATCACAGACCATTATTTCAAAATAGTAGCTCAGTCCCTGGTACTTTCTAGATTGGAAAATGGCAGTTGCATGATTATAGGAATACACAAAATACACACCATCTATTTCAAGGTTGGACCTGCATGAAATGGCTTGATGTATTATTAATAGAAATAGAAAGTTTGCCAATATTACTTTCTCCTGATCACTTGCAAAGCTTTACACATGGGATTGCTAAACTGTTTTGCCAGCAAATTTAAAATTTCTTTTAAAAAAACCAAAAAAAAACCAAGCTTTTAGGAGTTTGGGCACACTCCAGCTAAACTAGTGTAAAGAGGAAGGGCCCCCAGGACCTATAATTCCACCCCATTAAGGATCATGACTATATCTTCATGAGATAAATGCAACCCAGAACTAAAATCTCTGTTATTCCAACAAGTCTTTGTTTAACTCTGTTTAATGATTTTAAGGAATTGCCCCCTGGCCAACGTAATCAGACATCTTGTTTCCACTCAGATGTAGCACTTGTGCATAACTGCAAAGAAAGAACCAATAAAGAAATTATTCTGCCTATCAATTATGTAAAGCCGTCTGCTACCTGTCTTTTTGTGATATATGAAACTACAGATAAATAAAGAACTTTACCTCTATTTAAAGTGAAATCCAGTTGCAGCGGAGGGTAGGTAATGGGGTGGCCTTTTGGAGGATCAAGCAAAACATGGAGGGTAAGTTTTTGGAGGGCGGCACACTCTGTGGAAAGGAACTACTTATTGTGCTCACATGCACATAGGAACTTCATGCATATAGATCACATTTTTGCTACCACCGAGGTGGCAAGGGACATTAAAGGCGCAAGGATTGGCAATTTCACTTTATTGGATCATTCACCACTGATGTCAGAGGTAGCCCTGTTCAGGAGCAACAGAGGCCAGGGAGCTGTAAATTTAATGACGTCATCTGAAAAGGCCCATTTACTGTGGCAGAGATTAGGGAAGCCATGACAATACATTTTGATGTAAACAAAATTGGGGATGTGTCTATAAAGGGTTGAGGGAAGCAGTCAAAGCAGTGTTTGAGGCACGATCATAGCACTAGCCAATGAAATGAAGATCATTAGGAACTTAAGCAAGGTTAAAGTGAGAGCTTTAAGAACTTGATAAGAGGCACAAAGAAGAGTGGTCCATTGCACACTTCTGCAAGCTGAATATGGTAAATTCTCAACTAAACATGCTGCTAACGAATGAGGTGGCGAGCACCCTTCTGCTTGAAAAAAAATATTTATGAAAGCATTAATATGAAAGATAAGCAGCCAGCATCTAATCTAAAGGGTTGAAGTACCATATTGCTTCATTGATTGATGTACCAGGTACATTTAGTGTGAGAGGAGGAGAACAGAAAATGGATATTTCATTAATTTTGTAAAACGCTATATAAAGCGGATCATGTAGATAGAGCGGAGCAAGGTAGTTACCAGTAATCACTGATCATGTGAACGAAGATCTTGAGAGTCCCTTTATAACAGGTAAGATAAACCAGATGATTAAATCTATGAAGGTGCATAATGTCCCTTACCCTGATGGTCTCGCAGGGATATGTACTATTTAGAACCCCAAAGCAGAGTTTTGGTCCATGGTTTCTCATTGAGCTGTTTGTGCTGAAACATGGCACCAAACGGGCTGTCTGCTGATGCCTCTTGTGTTTGCGTTGGTGGTAGTGAGGATCAACATGGGGAAATAAAGACATGATACGAATCCCAGTGGGAGGCAAAGAATATACTTTTTTTTATGATAAACAAATTTGATAAATTTTCCTTTGATAGGGAACAGTACAGCAAGGCTGTACATCAAAGAACTCTACAGCATTGATCAGTTGAGCATGACTCAGATTCTCAAACGGCTTGGTATAATAATGCAAGGCAACAGTGATTTCTTTGTCTCTAGCGGGGACCTTAGGGTATTTGTCTAAGACATTTCCTCCATACTCAATTGTTTGTGGAGACAGCCCGGGCCTCGTAAACCGGTCTCTTTTGTTCACATCAGTCCACCCCCCACCGCCAGTGGGAGGAGTGGGAGCCTTCCAATGTGCTGCAATGTTGCATTTGGGATAACGGGACCTCCCACCCCAGCATCTCAGTGAGTTCATCAACCACTGCATACAAGAACCCCTGAATATGAGGACGCAGCCAGATCCTGTGGTAGAAATCGACAGAGGCATCTCCAAAGCAGAGGCAGGTGGGGTCGGGAAGGAGTCCAACTCGGGGCAGTGTGGTCAGGTAGAGATAGGTGCCATAGAGATAGTATATTTGTATGATGCACAATCATGAGGAAATGGTGATGGCCCTGGGCGCCATCATGGCTTCTCTCCAATCGTCATTCTCAAGAAGGCCCAACCAGTGCTCCAATCGGGTTCTAAGGTGGTCGAAGGTGCCTGGGGCGTTAATAATCAGTGTTCTGTAGATTTGGGATATTCCTCCCCTGCCTAATGCCCCTTTGAGAAGTTTGGCTTCTAGCAGACTCAAATCTGGGAGGGGATCTTTGCGGGAAGTATGTGATTGAAGAGCATGTTATTGTTGGAGGTACTTGAAAATTGTGTGTTCAAAGGGGTGTAGGTGGTTTGGAGCTCCTCAAACGATCGCATGTCTGTCCCTGGCCAAACATCACAGAGTTGGGAAAGACCAATAAGATCCTATCTCTCGAAGCCCTTTAGCATTGCCACTTCCCATGCCAAAGAGGTGTTTGCTGCATGAGTGTATTGGCCCAGCGAGTATAGCGCAAGGCAGCCCTCCAGGCTAGAATAACCATTTTGATCACTGGAGCCGTGGTTTGAGAGAGCTGCAGTTGAACCAGTCATGGATCACTAGGAGGTGAGAGGCCAAGTAATAGAGATATGAGTTGGCCATACCCAGACCCCATCATATGGGGCACGCGGTTAGTGGTGGAGGGCAAGGCAAGGTCTGGATCCATGCCACAGAAAATAAGTTCCCGTCCTGTCTAGGACTCCAAACCATTCATGTGGTAGTAGAAGTGGGATATTTTGGAAGGCATATAAGAATCTCAGGAGAATCATCATTTTGTATAATGCGATATGGCCCATAATGTTCAAAGGAAGGGATTGCCATTGAGTGAGGTCGTTACTAGCCTTCTGTGTCAAGGGCGTGAGGTTTAGGGACCAGGTAAGCTTAGTGTAAAGCACCACTCAGATAGCTAAGTATTTAAAGCTGAGACCGCAGATGGGGATGATGTCTTGCCATTCAAAGCAGTCCCAAGACTGGGCTAGGGGTACTAATACTGATTTAGGAGGTTCATACGAGGGCCAGAGGCCTCTTCAATGCATTGAAGGGTATGGAGACATCAAGGGCCACTACTTGCAGGGTCCGCCAAGAAGGATATCAACCTCCTTTAAGGCTATAGGGTATTTGTATTCCTCTCTTCAACCCCAGCCACATATTTGGGCATCATGGTGGAAAAGGTGTGCAAGTGGTTCAATTTCTAGGGCAAGAAGGATGGGGGACAGCCGCTTATGGGGAAGGCGTGTGAGAGGGTATACTTGATCTGGACACTTGCCCTGGGGTTTGAGTAGAGGGCCCAGACCAGTCCACAAAAGCCGGGACCCACCCCAACCCACAGCAACACCAACTGTAGATACCCCAAGTCCACCATTTGAAATGCACTCAAAGTCTGAAAAGAAAGGCTAAGTCAGGTAGCAAGTGATGACGGTGGGCCAGGACCACATGGAGGCTTTGGCTGCAGTGCTGTGGGTCAGCAGAAAGCCACATTGGTCCGGATGTATCAAGGTGTGGAGGACTCGTTTAAGGTGAGAGGCTAATAGTGCAGTAAACATCTCAACTTTCCCATTGATGAGGGAGATTGGTCAGTAGGCGGTAAGTGAGGTGGGGGGAGGCTATGTCTTTGGAAATACCACAATCGTAGCTGTGTCCACTTCTGGAGGAAAAACACCTATCTGACGAACTTCGTTATAAAGGACCAGAAGTTGAGGCGTCAGGATGTCCCGATAGGCTGTGTAATATTCTGCAGGAAATCCATTAGGGCTAGTAGTTTTTCCAGAGGCGTTGCAGACAAACCCATAGATATATCAATCAATCAAGGATTTATAAAGTGCGGCTAATCACTCATAGGGTCTCAAGGTGCTGGATGAAGGCGTGCTGCTCAGTCGAAGAGCTAGGTCTTGAGGTCCTTCCTGAACTTCTTCAATGATGCGGCCTGTCTGAGCTTGAGGGGTAGTGTGTTCCATGTCCAGGCTGCTAGGTAGGAAAAGGATCTTACTCCTGCTGTACTTTTTCAGATCTTGGGGATAGCTGCTAGGGCGAGCTGGGAAGAACAGTGACTTATCTTGGGTACGTAGAAGGTGAGGCGGGGGTTGAGGTATGCTGGTTCTATGTTGTGCAGTGCCTTGAAGGTGTGGATCAGGAGTTATATTATGGAGGAAGCAGGCGAAGTAGCTTGAATCCACTTTAGGGGGGGCCGTGTATAGTTTTTGATAGTATTGGGTAAAGGCCTTTGTCACGTCCAGGAGTGTACGCAATCTAGTACCTTGATCATCTGTGACTTCAGGCACAATTCTGGACGTCGGTTGGAAGGAGGCCAACCAGTACAGCAGTTTCCCATTTTAATCGCCCCATCCATAGACCCTGGCTGTTGTGGCATACCATAGGTGTTTAGCAGCTTCCAAGGATTTGAGACGTATTTCTTCTAGTAAGATATACAGCTGTTGGGATATGTCCCTGCTTGGGCCAAGTGATCTGGTGTTTTCAAGGTGGAGGGCGTGGGCCTCCAACTGGGTGGTATGAAGTGAGCGGGCCCGGTCACACGCTCGGATGTGCCCTCTAGCAAGTCCCCTAACGGTTGCCTGGCTGGTGACCCAAAGGGTACCCACGTAGGGAATCGAGGCTTCATTGGTGCAGAAGTATGCCTGAAACTCAGTGTGGAGGGCCTGAACATTGGAATTGTCTTGCAGATACCATGCGTTAAGTCTCCACACTGGTCCCATGTCCGTTCTAGAGGGCCAAGCTGGAGGATAAGTGGAGCGTGGTCAGATATTCCCCTTAAGAGAATCCCAGCATGAGTGACAGTCTAACAGTCAGGAGTGGGCAAAAGAATGAGATCGATGCAGGAGTGGGTGTGATGCACCGCTTAGGTGTGAGTGAATTGCAAGCGCCGCGGGTGTCAGGTCATCCATATGTCACATAGGTCAAGGGAGGCAATCCAATAAGAGCGGTGATGGGCCCTTGCGCATCGCGTTGCAGAGTGGAGCCCAGGTGTGTCAGCCATGTGGCAGACTCTGTTGTAGCCTTTGCATGCTTAGAAAGGGCACTGATTGACCAGGCGGTGGTCTCTTGAGGTATTTAAGACCTTGGCAGGGTGTCAGTGGGCAAAGTTAAGGACTGCAGTGCGCTTCACCCAGTCGAAGAGGATGTTAACGTTCCAGGGCAGGGAATGTAAAGTCTCCACTGTGGGGACGTTGGAGGTCATGAGTGGGCAAAGTGTGGAAAAGCTGGTCCTCTTGTCATATCCAGGAGTCGAGCTGTGGGTCAACGCTGCATGCTAATGAGCCGTTATAAAGGTGTGCACCTGAGTTCAAATAAAATCAGGAAAATAATAATTCAAACAAGTCCAAAGTAACAACAGTAAGAACTTTGAAATTGTACTAATTCCCATCTCCCAACTTCCTCCCCACCCCATACTTCCACCCAAGAAGCATCTGTCACCCTGTAAGGAAAACTGAAGTGGGAAAACAGAACTGAAAGGGAGTGGTGGACCCCTCCTTTGTGAAGGATAATTTACAGCCATCAAAGTATAATTAGTAAGGTTCAGGTATGGATATCTTCGTTCCCCCCCAGACGGCAGAGAGTTGGAGAGTCATAATGTGAGGCTCCATGAAAGGCCTGTGTCACTGCGATCATCAACAGGAATTAGCTGTGTCTCACCCGGGAGTACATCTTCGTCTAGCCGGAGGCTGCCGGCATCAGCAATCGAACTGGTGTGAAGTACAAGAAGAAACAGGCTCCGAACCTGGAAAGGTGGTAAGACTGATTCGGACTGTTGGTTATGGGGCTGCTTCCGTGAGCGATTATGGTGTTGCTGGGCTTTGGGTCTCCCCGCCTGCTTCAGTCAAGCTGGGCCCTGGTGGAGAGCTCTTCACAGGTCGTTGACCGGATGTTCTTCCGTGAGCCATTGCCAGACAGATTCAAGGGCGTCAAAGATGTGGGTTTTATTGGCATGGATGACTCGGAGCCTGGCAGTAAATAGTAGGCGGTACTGGAGTCCCATCACTGAGTTTCTGCTTGACTTCCATATAGGAGTGGTGTTGCCGCTGAACGTCTTCGGTCTAGTCAGGGAAAAGGAGAACTTTGGCTTCCCCACTGCCAAGATCTAGGTGGGCACTAGTCTCCTGAAAGATGGCATCTCTATCACTGAAATTAAGGATGCAAGCCATCACCGATCTAGGAAATGCACCTGGGGGCCAGAGCCTGATGGGCCCTCTAAATTGCAAACCAGGACGACAGCTGACCCGGAGGCATCCTGGTTTTGATCCAGGTTTTGAGGAAGTCCACAATTTGCTGCGGTTCTTTACCTTCGGGAATGCCAATAATGCACACATTGTTCCAACAAGAGCAGTTTTCAGCATCTTCGGCACGGCAACGCAGTTCCGCTGAGCGCTTGAAGAGACCTGCTACTTGGGATTTAAGAGTTGTGGCATCATCCTCCATCCTGGACAGCCTAGATTCAGCCTCAGTGATCCTGACCGTAGAGTTGTGGAGGTCCTGATGAATTAGCGCAAGATCTACCCAGACCTCGCCAATCTTGTGTTATGCTGCAGCCTGGCAGGATTGGATGGCTTGGAGAATTGTGACGAGGTCTCTGTCAGATGGAGCCGTTTTCCCAGCACCGCTTTGTCCAGTGTGACCGGTTGCAGGACCAGTGGTATACTGCTCCATTCGAGTTTATGAGATTGCTTATTGGGGGCGGGGAGAATTGAGGTTTGTCTTTACTAATATTGCTGGGCGATTGTTGTTCAGTGCCACTTGCTGTGGGGCAAGTAGCGCAGGTGAAGGGTGCCGCTGAGTGTCAGCTTGTTAGATCACAAATAGATATGGAGTAGAGCCAGATCATTGGTAAGTAGTTGCAGTCAGATTGTGTCATCAGTGGGCAGTGGAGAAAACAAGTAACCAATGACAAGGCAAGAGGTAAGTCTGAGTTTTGAGGACAGAAACCTCCAACAGTGACCAAGGACAAAATCCACCCAGTTGGAGCACTTCTTCAGGCCTTAGAGGGTTACCCAGCTCTACGGGGTCAAGGCTGCTCCAGGAGGCCTTCTCCCCCACCAGCCCCCACACTAACAGAACAAAGCAAGAGTCTCTCCAGCAGCGGGCCCCCCCTACCTGGAACAGCCATTCGAGGTTTCTAGGGAGATGCAGTACGGGTCTCCACTCCCTCTCCACATGGCTGCCAGCCCCCAGGAAAAAATCTGGTCTGTGTCAAGGACGGAGAAGGCTAGATCAGGGCAGGATGTGCCTCCGCAGCACACTCAAATCAGCGTGCAGTGGGGTCTCCTGGGAGGCTACAGGTGATGAGACCCCTGCTGGTCAGCCCCTGAGTGACACATGTGCGTTCTCTCCGGCAGAGCCAGAGGGGCCTAGAAGAGGTCTGTCGGCGCTCTGATGCGGGACTGCAGAGTCAGTCATGAAGCCAGGCGAGTGCTCTGGGATGTATATTTTTTGCAGGCGGGGGCACAGGCAGGCACGGGGAGGCAGTGTCGGAAGTCTGGTGGTTACCAGTGCTACCTCAAGGGTGATCCAGGCCCCCCCAACGTATTTGGGGTTCCACTCATCTCCCACGCGGGTAGAGTTGTGCCAGCTGCTGCGGCTCCGGGAGAGGTCAGGCAGAGCGCCGGACTGGTGTCACAGGAAGGGAGGATCATGTCTCAGGTTGCAGGTGGGCAGAAGCACCAGTAGGTAGGTCCCTGATGTGGCAGAGGCTTGGGGCCTCAACGGGGGAGAGGGTCCAGTCCAAGGGGCCTCCCTAACAATAGGGATCACCATCTCTAGGGCTTTGCGATGGCAGCAGCCGTTAAATAGCACCAGACGCCATGTTGGGTGATCTGCACGCCTCGCCAGAAATATCAGTCAGTCGGGGGCATCTTGACATCACAAAGCCACAGTATCCACAAGGCGGGTTCAGGGGGCAAGATGAGGCTGTTAATGGTGCAAAGTGCATACTCCAATGGCAGTGCATGAGGGAGGATGACAGAGGGGTCTGGATCACTGTTAGAGTGTGACTGCTATCTTGACGCCTCAAGAATATAAATTAAGCTTGCATGCTGGGGTTTTCTCCAGCCTTGGTGAAACGTATCCTTCCCCACCTTCCTGTGTTACTGGCTGTCACCTAGTAATGTGTGTCTGCTGTTGTATTCACTCTTACTCAGGTCAACAAAATGAAATTAACAAGTAGCAGCTAGATGGACCTTTGACACCTTGCTCTACTGGCACGCAAACGTGATATACAAGAGAAAGATGTATTTCTCCATGATAAGAAGAACTTTAAATTCAACAGAAGCACCACTTTAGTTGGCTCAGGTTTCCCACCTTACCCTCCAAATGCAGATAAATACTGTCAGCCTCAAGCCAGTAACTTGTACATGTGCGAACATCAAGAATCCTGTTCATCATCCTTTAGTACATGCATTTCCTGTAGCAGAAGCATGGTTGTTTCTGTTGCTATCCGTCATGCTTGGAGCTATTCTGGAATTCTTACTGCTGTGGCTTGTGGAAGACTAGAAGCTGGTATTTTTCTGTGATAAGAGAAGCTGTAATAAGCACAGGAAGACCTGCACAAGGCTAATCTGACCTAAGATCTGGGTGGGTAATAACTCAAGGAACCGAGACAACCTAGGAGTCACAACATCTCTGCAGACCAGCTAGTCAGGAATTACAACAGTGGTCACAGGCAAACATGATCTGGATCTTAGAGCTGCAGAGGTGTTTGTGCAACCTCAATGGTAAACCTTCACACTCTACCTTCCCAATACCTTTGTCCACTCTGTATCTATACTTTCCAAGTCTCAGAGGGACCTGGAGCTTCAGAACATTGACACCCCTAGTGGGAGTTTGGCCCCGTTTGCTACAGTCAGCCCTGAATCTAGATCTTATGGGCTTGAAGATACCACAGTTTAAAATGTGATTGGTGCTTAAAGTCTACTCCACCATGGTAACTGGTGACACCCTAAGATGGAGTGGATGATCCCTGTCTTGTGTGCCTATTGGTAGTTCTTGACCATTACGTCCTGCTTTGGCTATATACCTCCTAAAGTTTATTAGCCTTAGGTGGGGGTGGGTCGTCCTAGAGGGTCCTGATTCACTTCTACAACCCCCACACTTGAAATTTCAGGGCGCTATCAGTTAGTCTGCAATTGGTCCCTAAAAATTCGTTCTGTGGCGTTAATAGATAAAAGAGTTGTTTGGCCATTTACTCAAACCAAGTGGTGTGTAAAATAATTTTTCTATTGACAGTGTCTATTTTAAAGTTCTCAAAGCTCTCCGTCCTTTGACAGCTAGCTGCCGGTGACCTGGTTCTGATACTTGTATGTTTTTGTGTATTTCATTCAGTATGTAAATGAAAGCATAGAAATGCAATACCCAGAATTGCAATTTGATGATCATTTTAGTAATGCGTGCATAAGCTAAGGTGATGCATACCTGGCTAGTCGTGCTAGTAATATGTTTTTGCATATGAGGAGCTCCTCTTGCTCACTTTGCTGTGAAACATCAGCAGGGCTAGAGGCAGTTGTTTGTATGGTTGCTAAGTGACTTAATTATTGTTTAACTCAACCATGTAAATGTCAACTTGATCTGCACAGTTTTGTATCATCTTACAACACACCTTAAAACGCACAGAGCGTCATTGTTCCCTAGTCTGTTCTGGCTTTTTACAAAACCTCAGTTCAAATAGAGACATTTTAGAGCTCATGCTTACAATGTGAAAACAACACAGAACTGCATTGCCCAAGAAACGGAGCGCTTGAAATTCACTGACTGGCTTATGGTGTCACATGTAACCTGGGGCAATTTGGTAGCAATGCAGTTACATTCCTATCATCTTTCAAAGTCTGGCAGGCACTACCAGCGCCATGTCTCCATTACCCCTGAAAAGCTGGTAAGCATGATCGTTCACAGGCAGGATCACATGCAGTTTGGCAAGTCAGTTGTGACAGGTTCAGGTCTGAAAGGTGACTAGGGTAAAATCAATCATAGCTCTATGATTTGCAAGGGTGATAGAGTTGGGATAAAGTCGGGTCCCATGCACTGTCGTACATCCGGCTGACCCCTCCCCCCATTGCTACTGTGACACACATTGAAAAATGAAGTACGGAAAAGTTATGACAAATTGAAATCCTGCAATGAAAGGATGTCTTATTCATACTTTAAGAAAACAAGTGCAGTTTTCCCTTTTTTGGTCTAGTCACATATTAAGTTACTTGACTTATGTGTCTTCTGGTAATTTGCTGGTGATTTTTCAAGACCTGTCCACCAGGACCTTGGTTTCCATATGGCCAGTAGTCTTTGAACTGTACTGTAAGACTCTTGGTACCTTTTGGCTCCTCCAGTGTGGGAACCTAATACCTTGGTCGGTTTTTGGGTGATGCCAATTCTTTCTAGTTTTCTTACAAGCAAGTCAACGGCTTAAGGTCAGTTCTGTGAATTGCTTGGTGTTGAACTCAGAGACCTTTGAAGCAGAGAACCAGACCTATCATAGCAAAGCTGCTATGTTATGCTCTTTTTTTATCAACTTCAACTGCACCATTAACAGGCACTGTTTTAGTAAACATTGTGACAGCAACACCAAAAAAGACCTAACGTTCTGTGACGGCCGAGCACACCCCTATAGAATGACACTAATTACAACACCAATATATTATAATTATAAATCATAAAGTGCAGTAGTGTTGGTGGCCACGGATACAAGTGGTAACTGCCAGTACCTTTCCATTATTGCTCAGTAATCACAAGAAAAGGCCCCCAGCTCCATTTATTGGGATTTCACATAAAAGCTTCTGCACAAATGGAGTGAAATGTATTGTACTCTAACAGTGTAAGAGGTGATCGTCATTATTCCTGCTGTAACTGCTTCTTCCAGAGTCAAAGCAAAAATAATGGCCATTTAACTGCATAGCCCTTATGTCTGACAGCCAGCTAGCTCTTAGCAACATCCCCAGAGCAAAAAAAAAACTTTGTTCACCAAGATGAGCCCAAGCACGCTGCAGAAATAGCTGTGTAGGACCGAATAGATGCCATCCCACTCAAGACAGACTGATCTTAACATCCTATGGGTAGATCCCCTTTTTGCGTGTCTTTTGCCTAAAGTAGACCACATAGGACTGCTTCACTTGGCACTTGGTTTGCCTTCATGTTCAACATAGCTCCGTGTATTATGACTAAGTGCCTCAGGTGGTCTTCCCACAGATTGTTAAAGATCTCAATGTCATCCAAGTAGGCCATGCAGAAATCTCATATCCCTTAGAGAACATAGTTCAGCTTGCACTGAAATTTGTCAGGAACGTTCTTAGGTGGAAAGGACATGACTCTAAACTAGTACAATCCCTTTGGCATAGATAACGCAGTCTTCTCCTTGGAACTGTGCGCTAATGTGACCTGCCAACGACCACATGCAGATGAAATGTACGCCACAATTGAGCTGCTGTGGCGAAATTCAGCACTTGTGTGTTTGGGATATGGTGGATGATGTAGAGGATGTCATCACACAACATATGTTGAGTGTCACTAGAACAAACAGTGGCTGTTATCATTGGAATACAAAGCTTCAATGCACTTCAAGCGTGGTAGAGGGTGACTGTGACGTTACCATGTCACTCATTAAGTGGCTGCTTTACACACATTGATTAGAGTTGTGCTCTACAAACAAGCTCAAAACTAACATACCATTCCAAAATATCCTAGCCTCCGCCTACGTGTGCACACGTTTTTGAACTTTGGCAGGTGCTAGTACAGATGAACGTGGAATCAGTTTTCCCAGATGTAGCTGTCTTTGCCTCCATCCTGAGCTTTTCCTTCTCTAAGGTTATCTTCTCTATTTTAAAAATTCTATCTTGCTCTTTTTGTGTATTCCTGTGTTATGTGTGGTCCTCTTGGTGTTCCTTACCTGTGGAGTGCATTGTAGAATCCTGTGACTTCACTGAAACTGGAGGTTCTAGTGGTGGCAATTATTGGGGGTTGGTTGGTAGCTGAGGTTCAATAAAGAATTGTCTTACTACAGGTTACTGCGTGTGAGCTACTCTGTCACTGACGACAATCCACAGGGAAAGTAGCTTGTGCAACCTCAACAAGGTTCTACGTGGGGAAGCATGCAAGCAAATGAACTCATGCCAGCAGAAGAGCTTAGAACAGGCCAGGGAGGCCTCTGGAGTGCTGTAATTGCATGGCCATTTTCTACTTTCATCCTATCCATCTGTGGTCTGCATTAAAGCTAACATGCGAGTCATCTGTTCTTGGTGAAGGAGGAAGAATGAGAATTTTAGTTGGCTACGATTGTGCTGCTGTGGTGAAATGCAGTGTTTTGTGTTTTTGAGGCATGGTGGATTGTGTAAAGAATGTTACCACACGTTGAGTGTCACTAGAACAAACTAAAGTGGCTGTGCTCATTGGAACTCAAAGCTTTGATGCGCTCCAGGTGTGGCCACCACTTGACATTTCTGGAACATTTCTGGAGCACACTGCTAAATTGATTGTATGCGGAACAGTCGCAGGAAGTATTAGTGGCCCTTCCTCGCTGATATGAGCCAGGCAGTCTGGAAGTCTTGTAACTGAGTGCTGGGAAGTCTTGTAAAGGGCAGGAAGCTGGCAAAGCGGAGGATTCATTGATAAGCAGATCACTTGTTTTGTTTCTAAACGTGACACAGTATCAGAGGTGTGGCAAGTCACTATTAAGTCAATCTGCTTGGAGGATTTCAGAAAAGTGTCATCATATTTGATTGTTGTATCCACCAGGAAATATACATTTTGGGTGGATTTATATTTAAGTGTCATAATTTTACTCCACTGGTGCAAGAATAGCTTATTGAAAAGCATTTGACTAAGCTTTTGGTCCACCTTTTGTATCTGAAGGTGCTATACAAATGTGACTTCTCATTTATTCCTTTCTCACCGTGGTGTATGTTGAGGCAAATGAAAGACAATGGGCCAGATGTATCAAGCTGTTTTGCATTTGCAAATGGTGCGAATCGCAAAAATCAGCCGTTTGCAAATGCAAAAATGGTCCCTGTGATGTATGATAGGCATTCGCAGTGTGAAAAAACAGAATTGCAAAAATTGTGAATTTTTGCGAATACAGCATGGTTTTGCATGTCGCAATCAGCGTATCGCCAATAGTGACATGAAATACCGAATCGCTATTTGCGAGACGCAAACTGCGACACAGTTTAGTGAATCGCAGATAGCGATCCACAAAGTTATGGTGCAATATGCAATACGCTGATTGAGACACGCAAAACCATGTCGCAGTGGGATTCATCAAAAATTTGCAAATTGGCAGGCTTGAGGAGAGGGAGGAGGACACAGGAGAGCATTTTCAGAGTGCGCCTAACCCTTTTTGACCAGACAGAGGAAGAAATCTATGATAAGTACAGGTTAAGCTTAGCCAAGATACTTGACCTTATAGCAGATCTACAACCCCTACTGCAGCATACCACACACAGGACCAATAGCATACCCACCCATGTGCAGGTATTATGCTCCCTGCACCTATTAGCCTCAGGGAGCTATCAAGGAGTCATAGCAGCAGCAGGATGGGTCTCACGGAGTGCTCTCTCACGATCCTTCGAAGCATTTCTAAATGCCATGCTAAGCAAAATACAGGAACACATAAGATTCCCCAACACCACACAGGAAATACAACAAACGAAAATCAATTTTTATCAGATTGCACAATTCCGTCATGTCATAGGTGCTATCGATGGGACACACATAGCTATCTGTTCACCATCGGCCACCGAGTATGTGTATCAGAACCATAAAAACCATCATTCCATGAACATACAGGTGATTAGCAATGCCTCTAACATCATTACTGATCTTATGGCCAGATACCCAGGTAGCACACATGACTCCCACATCTTTTGCCACAGCGGGATGCATACAAGACTGCTAGCTGGGGAGTTTGTCGAAGGATACCTACTGGGTAAAGTAATAGGTGACTATGTTGCATTTAAGTAATAGTGACATCAGATTCCAACAGTACTCATTTTACCCTCTGTTCATTCAAGAAGACAGTGCCTATGCAGTGCGCACCTATATACTGACACCCTACCTGAACCCTGCAACGCCTGCAGAGAGGAGGTACAATGCTGCACACAGGGCAACCCGAGTGTGGTGGAGCGGACTTTTGGTCTCCTGAAGAGCTGCTTCAGGTGCATCCATAAGAGTGGAGGGGCACTACAGTACAGCCCAGAGACGACATGTAAAATTGTGGCTGCATGTGCAATGTTTCACAACATAGCAACGAGAAGGGGCATACCTGTTGAACCAATGGAGCCTGACTCAGATGAAGATGGTGTTCCCTTACCACCCCCTCACCCAGTAGACAGGACCAGTGCAGCAGAGGGTAGGCAAAGATGTGCTGACATCACACACAACCATTTCTAATGTAAGTAATGACAACACCACTGCAATATTATGTCTTTCTGCTTTTAGCAACTTTTATGACCTTGACGTCAGGTAACGTGTGTGTGTCAATAGGACATAGCCATGAAGCATAGGCTGCCATGTGCAAATAACAGTGTCACACTATTAGCATCATAGTATAACTGTACAGATACATGTTACGGTAGTCCCCTGTAGGCATTAACATTACTTCCTACGCCCACGCACTCCACTTGAGTGCTCAGTGGCCTCACTGGAACCTCTTGTAGCAGGTTCACTGGCAGTACTGTGTCTGGTACTGCCACGCTTAGGATCCATCACAGGGGCTGTAACACTGCTGAGGCTAGAGAACTCCTCACTATCTCCACCACACAGTTCACTGAAGCACTACGTGCGGTCTGCCTTGCATCCAAGACATTGGTTATTTGCACCAAGCCCTGTACAATGTCCCAACTGCAGTGTGCCATCTCCACCTGTATGCCCACAGCATGTCGTGACATCATGGCAGTTGAGCTAGCAAGCCGATTGACCGATCTGCAGAACCCATCAAACCTTCTCATAAATTGGTGATGGCGCCTACGGTGGCTGACACGCTTCTGCTGAATCTCAGTGCAGCGGTCCCTAATGGCATTTGTCAAGTCCTTTGTGTTTTCAGCTGCTGTTTGCTGTCCCTCATGCAGCGACTTCAAAAGCTTGTTCATTGCGCCCATGTTCTGATTGAATGACACCAACTGCCTGTGCATTGACCTCATATGTTTGCATTGCAGGCACTGCACTTTCAGCATGGAAGCTTCAAGTCTGCCAAAGATTGATGGGTCCTCTCTTTCCTCTGTGCACTGTCTTTCTGCATCATGACGCCTCCTGAGGGGAGTTGACTGACGCTGGGGCAGGGACTGCTGCGTTCCTGTGGATCTATCCTCTGGGGGTGGTGTGGGGAGTTCATCCCCACCTCTCATCTGAGTCCAGGTTGTACTCTGGGAGAGGTAACGCCCTTTCCTTGCGTCTGGTTGGTGCAATACTGTGGCTGTGTTTCAACATCCCCCACATTTCCACTTTCTGCTGCAGCAGGGCCCAGGACATCTGCAACGACAATGTGCAGCATGTCATTTATTTATACCTCACAATAAGTAGCACAATAGTAAATGTTCTACTCTGACATTGTATCACTGTGACTTGTGTGTGTTGTTTCTCTATATGGCTTAACACCAAGTTGTTTTGAATGTGTTTTTTTTACCTTAAGATTGTGGCCTATTAATCCCATAAGGCATTGTTGTGTTGTATGGAAGATGTAGCATAGACTACTTATCATGGTGCATCAAGCTAATAGCAATTTCTAGGGGACATTTGTACATGCACATATGGGGATACGCATCTTTGCTGGCCTTACCTTTGCTGGTGCTGGGTGTCCCTGAGGTGTCAATGTCAGTACACCACTGACGGCTTCCGGAAGCAGTGTGGACACCACCATGTCTTCCATTGGTGTGGACGGTGTCTGGATGGGTGGTCCTCCTCTGGTGCTCCTTGCCTCCTTTAGCCTGGTGGCTACCATTTCTTTGGCACGGGAATGCAGGTCACACCATCTCTTGAGAATTTCCTCCACAGAACGCTGAGCAACACCCACTGCACTGATTTTTGTCTGGATTTTCAACTAGAGTTTCCTTTTCTCAATTTCAGGGACCTGTAGTGAGTTCTTCCCAAAGAGTTTGGCATGGTTCCTGACAACCTCCTCAGTGAGCACCTCCAATTCCTGCTCACTGAATTTGAGCTTGTGCTTCCTGTCTCCCTTGTCCTTCACCCTCCCATCAGTGGTCATGTTGCAATTCGGTCCTGGCTGGATCACAAAGCTGACTCCTTCGTGATGGTCTGTTTCTCCCTGCCTGCTCCTGTGTGTGTGGCTCCTGGAAACAGCATGGGCTGACTCACTTCCTGGTTGTGATGTCATCAGACTGCTCTGGGTTGCTGTTTTCGCAATTTGTGATTTTCAGATACCGAATCGCAAATGGTTTGCGGTTCAGTATTTTTGCTAATCGCAACTTGCGTTTGCGAATTTTAAGAAATCGCAAATACTGACCCGCTATTTTGATACATCCCATTTTGCATTTCTAAAATAGTGATTTCTTAAAATTCGCTATTTGAGAAATGCAAACCGGGAGCTTGATACATCTGGCCCAATGTTTTTAAATTATGCTTGTGTTTGCAGTGCAACTTTGAGCATCAAAAGAAAAACTTGAACTTATTACACACTAAGTTCAGGATGTCCTGAAAAATCTACCTGAACGGATTTCAAAGTAAATATATTTGATATTGTTTTACAAAAACGTGATCTACACTTCCTTCCAAGGGGCAGTACTATCCTAAAAAACTTCACTTTGATAGAATTCAGTTTGATGATGAATTTAAGCAAGAGTACATTACCACCCTACGGAATTTAGCTCAAATTGTCAATTTGCAGCTTTGACTGAAGAATGCTTTTGGTATGTGTTTGTTTTGCACTGTAAATCAGATAATTCCAGAGTTGAGTTGTGGTTAAAGATGAGAGAACCCATCTCTGATGTTTCGGCCACCACCAAATGAGTTGAGCACATGATGTGTTGTATAGGGGGGCTAAAGTTGAGGCAAAACAAAGAGTAAATGTGTGTGCAGTTGAAACAAAGGGTGTGAAATCTCAAATGCCTGGGCACATGGCTAACAGCAGAAAGTGCCCTGCCCAGAAAGCTGTCTCCAATCGATGCAGGAAAGGGGAACATTTTGTGAAATGTTGCTGAAGTGGAGTGAAAGCAATGGATGATGTTAAAGAGGTGTGTGATGAAGTTGTACATCAAATAGGGAAAATGCATGATGAGTATCCTTCTGAGTCTTTGACTCTTGCTCAAGGTTGAACATTGTTTCTCTATGGGTACGTCAGAACTTTTATGAAGAATGGGTTGCTCTTAGGAAATTGAACATTAATCTAGGTGGATATGTGGGTCATTTAATAAAGATGCCGGGATATTTCCACTCTGTCGTTGAATATAAAGGCAGGTTTACAGAGGGCAAGGTCTACATTGCAGTCAAGGAGAAAATATAATTTGGTTTGCCACCCCAGAGAAGTTTAGTATTTGCATTGTAATGCAAATGGCCAACTGTGTGTGCATCGGGTTGTGGGTAGTTTGCACAGATGTATCCTAGTGTTTTTATTCTAAGTTAGAGTTTCTGGGAAATTATACCCAATACATATTTGTGATAGAGGGTGTTATACCTATGGCTGCCAGTGTTAAAAGGATGCCACTCATCATCCAAGAAGGGGTTGAAATTAGGCTGTGCTTCGATGTTTGGGGATTGAACTGTGAAGTAATTGTAGGTAAATTTACTCTACTTACTCTGGATGGAATGTTGTTGACAATGTCTGCTAGGTTCTTTTACACACTGGACTTGGAATCCTCTTGCCACTACACTAGGCTGCACAAAAGTTTGCAGGACCTCACAACTTTCACTTTCCCCACAGGGTCATCCAAGTTCTTTAGAATGCCATTCGGGCTTGTCTTGGTGGCATCGGTATTCCAGAGGGTTATGCACAATCTGGTGGGCGACAATTTGGCAGGAACACAGTTTGGCGTCCAGAAAGTAATAAAGCTGGAGTGCCCTGGAATAACACTGAATGAGGGCAAATGTAAATTTAGCAGGGAGGAAATCACATATTTGGGACATGCTATTACACAGAGATGCAAACAATGAAGGAACTTTTGCAAGCGATTTATAATCTAGAAATGTCTAAGAACAAGGTGGAGATAGTTTTGTTTTTAGGGACAGTAGAATTCTATCCTTCCTTTATATCCAATATCTTGGTCAAATCCACTGTTTATAAAGGTTTGTATAGAAATAGTTCCTGTGTTTAGTACACCTGCTAGGAACGCAATTTCAGCGTCCATGAAGTATTTGAATGGACTGAGCATGTTACAGTGAGGTTGAAGGAGTAGAAATGCAAATTTGGTAGGGAGGAGATCTCATACCTGTGACATGCTATTTCACAAAGTGGGATGTGATCAATGAAGGAACTTGTGGAAATGATTTGTAATCTGGAGACGCCTAAGAACAAGGTGGAGGTAATATCATTTTCAGGGATGGTAGAGTTCTACAGTCGCTTTATACTTAACATCTCAGTCAAGTTCACTGCTCTAAGGGATTTTTGTTAGAACCATATGGATTTTGTATTGAGTGAAGAGAGTACTGCAGAATTTGTTTCTCTAAAGGAAGAGCTTTTAGTTGCTCCTGAGTTGAAAGCATTTGTTCCAGTAAAAGAGATGATTGTAGTAACAGGTGCCAGTAGTAAGGCGTTGTGAGCCACCCATTTGCGCGAGCATGGAGAGTATGACATGTGCCTCTAGAATGTTAAAAGGTCTGACCTGAACCACCCAGTAATCAAGCGACAAACATTGGTTGTGAGTTAAGTACTTAGCAAATGTAAAAGTTTTTGTGGGGTTATGTGTTTACAGTCGGGTCCAATCACAAGCCACTAAAAGAAATTCTTACTAAAGAGGTTCTGGATGCCATGTCAACCAACCCAGGGCATGGACAGCAGTCAAATGTTCACAATAAGTGTACTCTAGATGCACTCCTTTAGGTCATAGAACAGGCTCTGAACTTTGCATAGTCATGGATATGCCTTTACCTTTTTGCCCATTCTAGGGCCAAAATAGAAGTCAGGATACCAGTTTCACTAACAGTTAGGAACTTAGAGCAGGGGTACAAGCCAGTACAAGGGACATTTCCCTTCCAACAGTCAGTGATCTAGAACTGAGCAGTGCAACATCTCAGTGCGGTGTGATTATTACTGTCACTGGAACACAACAATGGCTCCTCAGTGGAGAAGGTTCAGAGCATCTATTATTTTCCTGCCTCCCATTCCTTGCTGCCAAAGCCGGACAAATTGCAATTGAATCAGGGATTAAAGGGAGGTGTTCTGTTCTTTCAACCTCTTCCTAGGACACGGCTCCCCTAGACTTTGTTGTAGAGAAATATTAATTATCTCTATTCCCTAAAGAACAGGGAAACTGACATGACTTTGTGGCATTCTCTGAGTCTGCACTAGCCAGTACAACAACCAACGTCAGCTTGGGCCACTTGATGGATGGTTCTCTCATTTCTTCTTCTTCTGATTCCACTAAAATAGCAGAAATGGATGATAAAAAAGTAAGGGACAGGAGCTTCGGAGTCTCTATATTGTTATGTTGTTAGGTCTTAAACTTAAAAAATAGGCAATATTTATGAATGAATGAATGGAATAATATTTATATAACATATCTGCCCCAGAGTGGCGTCCGGGGCTCAGTAATTTCTACAATACCCACACTCAATTAGGCAGAGTGAAGAGGGAAGTTTTCAACTGTTTTTGAAATTAGGATCAGAAGAAATGGCTCTAAGAGAAAAAGGTACTTCCTTCCAAAGTCTGGGGATGTGGAATAAGAAGGAACGTCCCCCGGTCTGGATCAAAACACAATAGGGGTATTCAGCAAAAGCGTGCTAGAGGAGTGAAGTTCTTTGATATGATAATGATGAATAAGTCTGTCCCTCAAGTATTGAGAAAGTTTCTTATAGAAGGCTCTGTGTGTCAGCATCAGGCATTTAAAGTGGATTTGTTGTTGTACCTGCAGCTAGTGCAGCCTCTTCACATGGGAGGTAATTGATTGCTGGTGAAGGATATTAAGTATTAGCCTGGCTGCTGCATTTGGACAACCTGAATCCGACGCACCAGGCCTACAAGAAGATCAAGATATAGAACACTGGCATAATCCAGCCTGGTCGTGATCAGTTAATGAACAATGGTCTTATGTGTAGTATCCAGAATTTTTATCGAGATTTTCTTTCCTGAGATCTTAAGAATGCAAAGTATGCAGCAGTTACTGTCAATACTTATGGATACAAGGAGAGTTATTTTTGAAATTTAATACCCCAATTCCTTACTGTGGTATTCAAAGTAGGTGGCTCTCCTAGTTCCAGTGGCCACCATCTACTGGACCATGGCGTAAGGGGTTCACCCCCCAAAAAAATGGATACAATTTTTTTCTGAGTAACTCGTCAAACAGCTTTTTCATCCAATCCTCCAGTGTGTTGAGATAGGCTTTAAAATCGTCTATAAGCTCATTCTTAGGTTTTTGCAAAGAGATGATGAGCTGAGTGTCGTCAGCATATAAAATCACCTTAGACCACTTGACTGAGTAATGGTAGCAAGGGGAGTCATACATACGTTAAATCACGTCAGAGTAAAGGCAGAGCTCTATGGGACACCCTGTCTCGGGCGGCATGAAAGCCCAAGCAAAATGGGGAAGATGAACCGTCTGGCATCTGTCCAGAAGAAATGCCTGGAGCTAGCGCCTGTGTTTGCAAAACGTTCCAGGAGAATAGGATGGATGACATGTCAAACGCTGCTGATAGATCTAACAACACCAAACGGTTAATTGGCCTTCATCCAAATTCCTGTTTCATATTTATATATGTTTGATCCTTGCAGGTGTAAATCAAAGGGAGGTGTAGATATAATTACTTAAACTCTCATTACAAAAGGCCCTATAATTCAAGTGGGCTCAGAAACAAAAGTTACAAGAACTGCTGGAATTGTGGGCTGTGGTGTTATTGACTCTATGTGAGCACTCTTTAGCTTATCATTCTTGTGTGACCATCACCCCATTTCCTTGGTTGACCAGTGACTTCTCCATTTTTTAGTTTGTGTCATTTATACTATAGTTTTGGTGTGACTCAGGTGTGATTCATTCACCTTCAGTTAATAATCTATCATGTGCCTAGCTTCATATCCTTACTATTTCTTCTACCTGCTGATAACCAGAAGTCACGCGGCCTGCAGTATGTTTTTTTCTTAGCCCGCTGCTATAATTATTTAGGTTCTGCACCTAGCATCATTTTTCAGTCTCCTTCCACTTCTCCATGTAATCTGGATTTCTTTTTTTTTATTTCATTAACAGTACAAATTGTTCTCACAATGTATGCAGTCCCAACAAATTACCTAATAAAGTGGAAACGCCTGTGGACACTTTTACAGCCAGACTAATGGACTGTACGTTGTGATAAATTACTGGGAGTTTAGCTCAGAATCTGATAAACATCTTTCTCGGCAACTTTATACCATGTATATGCACATGTCGCACTAATATGTCACCTGTTCACTTGTGTAATTACCTCGAGCACATAACGTGGTCTGAATCCTTCTTTAATTACAAATAAAATGAATTGTTGGTCTTTTGCTATATTTGGTGTCCATGTTCAACTTTTTCTTGATATTAAATGTAACTTGGTAACTAATGTGGCCAGGGAATATTTAAATGCATTGTGAGTGAGCCCACAGCACATGGTGTGCTATTATCTGTACTGTAATTACCCAAAGTTCCTATTTGGCATATTGAGTTCCCCGTGTTGCTCAAGATCACAAATTCAGAAGGAGAATTCGAATGCTAAAGCCAGCAAAATCTCCATGTGAAATACTGGGAGAAAGCAGATCGGAATCAGTGCAGAAACACCAATTTCTGAATGTCCTTCCTCACAGTCTTGTAATCCCCATTATTTCCCCATCCCCTGAATCACTAAGAACCCCAGTGACTGTTATTCTGGAGTGAGGAAGGAAAGGGCATTATTTCAGGACACTCATAACAAGGGCTTCAGTTACTATTGGAATGCTGCAGAAATGCTTCATGTAAAGTATGTCGGACATGCATAAAAAAAAAGTTCTGCAGCAGTACCGTTAATAGGTCAGTTTCGCAGAGAGTGAATATATGTACAGCAGTCTTGCAGATAGCTGCCAATGCAAGTAATGCAGCCCTGCGGAACGGTGCCAGTACTTTCTTTTTTTCGTCCCCATAGCTTTCCACCTTAGGCTAAGGAGGCCGTGGGTACACTCTGCAAGGGAGGGGCCTGCCAACCCCAGCTGCCCCCCGCAACGCACCCTCAGCCCACCAGTCACTCCAGTCCAAGGCGACGTCTTGTCCCTACGTCCGAACCCCACAAACATGACACAGAGCAAACGTCTTGCCCGGCATTCTCATAACCGGGCAAAACCTTGTGGAAGTCTTAATCATAGTACTTGCTCCACATAATTTCAAAACCAGGTCCGGATTCTAGTCAGAAAGGTCTATCCTTTGACAACTGTTTTCCCACAGTAACCAAAATTCATCTCTTTTATTGGAGAGGCCACTGCGTTCCAGGCAGCACATATTAACTGCCGTCAGCCATCCCTGTACAGTGGAAGCTGATGAAAAGATCCACTTTTAAAAAAATTCCTGTCTAGCTAAAAGTGTTAACATAAACAATAGATGGCTTTGATGACTGGCGAGCCTCTTATTCTGTACTTTCCTGTCAATCAGCCCACAAATTTCAGTCTGGAGGCTCACCTTCACTTTTGGGCTGATTACCTCCTTAAGTACCTTGTCAACAGCATTCCAGAAGCTTTCAAGCTTCGGGCACTGCCAGGACATGTGGAGATCATTCGCCCTCTCTTCGTCACAGCGCAGGCAATTTGTTTTCTGCCTCCCTAGAGCAGTTAACTTCTCTGGTGACCAGTATACCCTATGTAAAGTAAACAAATGTTTTTTCTTCATGGAAGCAGATTTGACTGTGAATCAGAGTGTAGACTCGACACTTGCCAAAGATTAGTAAAATCCAAAATTGGGAAAACCTTTCCCCACTTCTTCTCAGAGAGAGGTTGCATTTCTTCCCCTGCCCCTATTAGCATCCAATACCACAAAGCAACCTGAATGATAGATGGATCTCTGAAGTAATTTCTTCTCCCAACTACTCTTCCCTGACCCTTCCTTCCGCAGAGTATTGGCCCAACTTTCCAGCTGATAGTACTTGAATTTGGAGATCACACTCCCTACTTGCTCAGTGAATCTAGACCAGGGTATCAGAGTATGATCCTCTATGACTTGTCCCCACATTACCGCCCCATTTAACTGTAAGGGGACTGATAGTTTGTCTTGCAAACATTCAAGGGTGCCTGGTGAATCCCATATGGGGGCCATGCTACTATAATATGGCATCCCTAGGGAACCCCGGACTTGAAACCATATCCTGATGGCTGCATTCAGGCTCTTTAGACTAATTCTTTTTTAAATACTTAGGGTAGCCAAATCTGTATAGAAAGTGGATGCCCGCCCCTAGACAGTATTGAGTCATTGCCCTAAGAAGAAGGGGATGATTAGATCTGTCATTTAATAAGGCCCTCACATTTTTTAGTTGGAATGCAAGGCAGTATTTATAAAAGTCTGGTGCTGCAATCCCCCCCATACCCTAGTTTTGCATAGTGTTTTCCATGCAATGCAAATTCCCTTAGATGCCCATACAAACGAGGACAAATCCCCCTGTAATTTTTTTAACCACCCCACCTTAAACTCTAAAGGGATTGTATTAAACAGGAAAGTAAACTTTGGGAGAACAATCATTTTTAAAATGTTTGACCTACCTATTAGGGATAATGGGACGCTAGCCCATGTCTTTAAAAGCATCTTTGTTTCCGCCCATGATTTATCAAAGTTGACCTTGGGAATCTCTTCCAGGTTAGCTGTTACCTGTATCCCCAAATATTTTATCTCTTGTTTAACTAATGGTCTTTTGTACACCACATTCCAACTCATTATTTCAGTTTGTTCATGATTTACAGAATAACCAGACACCCTACCAAATTCCTTTAGGGCAAAAAGTATACCAGGAAGGGATCCCACCACATCTTTGGTATATATCATTAAATCATCGGCAAATAGTGCCACTTTCTTTTCCTATCCTCTGCTTTCGAATGGAAGAATACTACTATTCTTTCTAATCTTTATGGCCAGGGGTTCAATATACAAATTAAAGAGGAGAGAGGGAAGCGGGCAGGCCTGACGAGTCCCTTGCCAAATCCTAAATTCTTTTGACAGATTATCACTAATCAGTTTTCTTGCTGTTGGGGTTTTATACAGAGCTCTTACTGCCCTGGGAAAGACCTTCCCAAACCTTTAGGTGTCCAAAGTCATCTGTAGAAAGGGCCAGCTGTCCTGAATAAAAGCTTTGGCCGCATCAAAAGTCAAAGCTGCTAAGGGAGCATCCTCCTGGAGTGCCAGATCTATTGCATCCAGTAAGTCTTGTGTGAATTTGTGAAGTTGTCTCCCATTAATAAAGCCTTTCTGGGCTTCGTCCACCAAAGTGCCAGCCACCTTCTCATGCCTCTTGGATAAAATGTGTGTGTAAAGTTTATAGTCTGAGTTCAATAATGAAATGGGCCTATAAGACTCACATTGCACAGGATCTTTCCTGGGTTTTAAAATCAAAGTTATTCATCCCATGAGTTTGGCGCTTCTGTTCCTCCAAGAAAAACTTGATTAAATAGCTGCAAAATAACTGAGGCCAACTCTTCTTTGAGTAGTCTATATAAGTAATTTGGTAGGTTGTCAGGACCGGGTGCTTTCCCTTTCTTGAGACATTTAATTGCTTCAAACACCTCTTCCCCTCTAGCTTTACCACTAACTCCTGTCGTAATGTTTCATCCAACCCAAGGAGGCGGGCACTGCTCAAAAAACACCCTAATCTGATCCACTGATATATCCACATCCTCTGTGTAGAGCTTTTGGAAGAAAGACATGAAAGCGTCCTCTATCTCTGAGTCCCCAGTGCAGTGATGCCCCGTTGCCTCATTTTGAACAGATGCTATATGGTTCCTAGTTCGATCTGTTTTGGTTTTCCATGCTAGAAGCTTACTACACCCCATATTCATAATGCGCATACCGGCTGCTTTCCCATCTTTTCTTGTTTTTCACCTCTAGAAAGACCTCTAGAACATTTCTAGCCTTCCAGGGCAGATATAACAACTTCCAGGTTTCTTAACTGTCTCTTTTCCTCTCTGTATCTATGTGCAGCCAAATTAATTAACCTCCCCCCTTATATATGCCTTATATGCATCCCACACCACTTGTAAGGTGGCAGATCCATAGTTTATAGCAAAATATTCTTTAGTATCACGCTTTAGACCCTCAACCATCAGTTTGTCCAAAAAGAAAGCCCGATTTACCATCCTCCTGCAATTGGTAATCAATGTATTGATATCAAAACCTAACTTCACCGCCGAGTGGTCAGAAAGATGTTCAGGGGTGTGCCCCACATAGCTAACTTTCACACCCAAATTCCTAAGAAGAAGCCAATCCTGGAGCGATGGCCATATTTCTTGTTATAAAAGGTAAACCTAGAGCCTACTCCTCCCTTCCACCTCCAAATTACAAAAGGCGAGATCTTCCATTGCCTGCTTCATCCAAGATCTTGTTTTGGGAGAGTTTATGGTTCCTCTGGGGGTTGATTTATCTGCAGCTGGATCCAACAATACAATCACCCCCTGGTATGACCGGATATTTTGATGTTAATAACAAGTTACATAAAGCCTGAAAGGGGGCCATAATACCCTGCTGTTGTGAACCGGGATCCATATAACCTCACTTCCACAATCATCCATCTCCCTGAAGGATGATCACCTTTTCATCTATTGTTTTTAGAAATTCAAAAATCTTCCTTCTTTTTCCCCTGACCTTGAGACCATTTACATGCTAAGATAGAACCTTCAGCCGGGCATACTTGTCTCTAGCCATTAAATAATAAACCAGGAGCCCTATGAGCCCATGACCTGAGTGTTGGATTCAATAAGCAGCTAAACGGGGTGTCGGGGAACGTGGCAGCCAGCTGAAGATCTGCAGCCGTGAGCACTTCTGATACTGGGCGGCCATATGGTAGTTTATGGAAGATGCCGTGTTCTTTAACTTAATGAGGATTAGTAAATTTGGTGCAATGATACCTGGAGCAGTTTCTCCATGTTTATGCATGTGTCGGCAGAGGTTGAGCTCGGTGGAGACCCAGCCATGAGGCAGGTGAGCGTTCTTGAAGCTGGCGTGTCTGCAGAGGCTGCCTGGAGTGTAGGCCTGGGGAGATGTTTCTCTTCCAGCTGCGGTCTCTGGGGGCTGGGCGGAGCAAGAGCTACTCCCACACCATAGGAGTCGGCCAAAGGATTACAATCGCAGACTGGGAGCAGAGTGGAATTCCATGCCGCCAGCTCGCCTCCGGGTTCATTCACGCATCAAGGAGCCCACTTCAGCTTTGCAGGTACAAAGTCTACACCAAGGTAAAATGGGTCTTACTAACTTTGTTCCCGACTTGGAAGGCTTGCAAATTAGGGCAACAGAGGCTGGGTGCTACCTGCAGAGAGCTAACTGGGGGTGAGGAGTGGGTCAGCTAAAAAACCCTCAAAGGATAGCGACTATGTTGATAACCAGAAGGTTCATACTAACCAGAAAAAGAACCAGACAAATAAGAGTGCCTTTAATAGAAAGAAAAGGGTAGTTCCCCCTAAGACCCGCTAGGTGACCGTAAGAGAGTCACGCCGTTACTATAGTTCTTTAAGTCCTTTCCTAAGGAGGACAGGAGCAGGAAGACAACAAAAGGAGACACCGCTCCTCCCTCATCTTTGGAGGGTTTAAAGGAGCAGGAGTTGGAAAAAGGAATCGAAGAGGTTCCTCCTCCTCAAATAGCCACTGAATCACTTAGTGGACATATGGAGACATCGCAGTTAGTGTCCCCCCTTGGAACCCTAGACTCTGCGCCCAGATGGCAGCTTCGTTGTTGCATAGCCCGGATGTTTAAAACCGTTTGCTCTCTTTAACAAAAGAGATGAGAGAGAAATTTGAGGTTTTGCAGCGTAGTCAAGAAAAATCCAGGAAATCTGCGAAGCTATGAAGAGCAAGATAAATATGTTAACAGAGAGGATGAGTAGACTAGAAGCGGTAGTGGATGAGCAAGACAGACGGGTTCTCTCAAATAGTCATGATATCTCTAACCTCAAAGCCGGAGAGAAAGCCATACAAGATAAGCTAGAATCTCTGGAGAATAATATGAGGAGAAACAACATTAGATTGTAATGTCCCAGAGGGGGTGGAAGGGGAGGACATTAAGGGATATCTAATATCCCTAATTAGAGAATCTATCTCTAAACTGGGACATCTCAATCTGGAGAAAGATATCCAAAGAGTTCATCGTGATCCTTTTAAGAACAGTGCCGCTAGGTGAACCCCCAGGAAGATACTAATTAACTTTGGAACATATTCAGTCAAAGAGAGGATTCTTTCAGAGGGTCTCAAAGCTAGTAGCTTTTTGAAGGGGATTGGTCTGTCCATATGCGTTCTGATCTGTCCAGGGCTACGCTGGATAAGCAGTGGGAGTTGGAGAAATATATGCAGGAGCTTAGGTCTCTGGGGGCAACGGTTCAGATGAGGTTCCCTGCTGCTTTAAGAATTATGTAAAACAAGAAGATGCATAACATCAGGGATCCAAATGATGTTCGCACTTTTTTAGACCAGATGAAGCCATCACGTTAATTATGCGTTTGGGTTTCCCAGAAGGGAGCTCAACAGGGGCAACTTTATGTTTCTCCCAATAAAAGAACGGAAGGTTCCCCAGGGAGGGCGAAGGGGTGGGTGGGTTTTTTAGGTTTTACGTTTTTTTTCAACACAGGGTGTGGGATCATGCAGGGAAAAATAGGAAAAAATAACAAAACTGTCATCATGATGTTTAGTATTGACAAATATATTACTCTCAGGAACGGTGCTACTTCAGTCTGTTACTAGTATGGCCTATCCCACTAAAAACAGCAGCTCTACTGATGAGTACTGATACTGTTCATTACTAGGTTAGCAACACTGTTGAGAAGTGCTGGTGCTGCCTTCTAACAGTAAATCACCCCTGCTGAGATGTATTGCTAACTATATGTTATTTGTATGTACACAAGAATAATCCCTATATATGCCAAGGGGGGCTGTTGATGTTTTGACCCAATGGGCTCTTTTGGTCTCATTCAGGACAGTAACAAATGTGTAGTGTACCAAAAGGATTCAAATTAGTCCAACTTGAAAGATAGATGAACTCCATTGTCTTCTCAATTACAATCAGTAACGTACAACACGATTTCTCAGAAGAATTGGAAGTTGTGGCCTATATGCCTGAGCTATCAGGTGCAGTACTCAAGACCATATTATCATTGATCTGAATAACCAATGACTCACTGAAAATAATGACAGGTCAGGTGCAAGCATATAAATCAAGATTGGGGCCAACAACAGTATGTGGTGTGCATTCTTCACTGGGTCTGTGGTGGCAGTGAAGAAGGACTCATGAGTTTTGAGTTCAGGTTTTTACCGCTGGCGAATGGAGACAATCAGTCCTCATGATCAGGGCTGGCTTTCGTGCTGTTGGCGCCCTGTGCGACAATCTTTTTTGGCGCCCCCAACCCCACGACCACCTCCTCAGATTCCCTCACCACCACCTAGCAAGAGTGCACCTCATATTTCCAGGTATTGTAAGGTTAGTGGTTATTCCAGTGTTATTGGAGTTAGTCTTGTACACTCAAGCAAACCGTTTCGTGCATTCATTCCACTTTCTTTGTGGTAGCTTAAAATTAATCGGAGTTTGGTGTTATCATTAGCACGAAGGAGGGTATGTGAGTTCGTGCTGATCTTTGGTACGATTAATAGATGAGCGAGAAAAGATTTGGTATAGTTAGGTCGCAGTGGTATAACTTCAAAATAAGGAGAGATGGAGATTTTGAAATGAGTTGTGGGCAATTTGCAGAAAGACATTACTTGACACTGAGGCCAAGAAGTGACTTACAGAGGTTGTGCTCAGAGAAAGGAGACATGCCAGGGATGGAAGGGAAGGAGAGGCAGCAATCATAAGTATTTAAGTTAAGGTTAGTTTTTGAGGCAGGATTTAGAAAAACAAAGGATGCCCTTTGAGATGACATGCAATTTGAGAATACAAAACTGTAGAGAGAAACACAATAATTTCCATGAAAAGATAATGATATAATAGGTAATTTTGATAGCTACTTGAATCATGTAAAGTGTTGACTGCTATACCTCCACTCCAGCAAGGTCAGCTGATCAGCTCAGTGATTGGAACCATAAAAAATGGCTGGGCGCATATAGTGGGAAATATCAAGAGTTTTGGGCTGTGCTTGAAGGAAGCATTAACCTCAAATTCATAGCAATGTGAGAAGGTATATGGGCAAA
This sequence comes from Pleurodeles waltl, assembly GCF_031143425.1. Classification (NCBI taxonomy): domain Eukaryota; kingdom Metazoa; phylum Chordata; class Amphibia; order Caudata; family Salamandridae; genus Pleurodeles; species Pleurodeles waltl. The sequence goes on from NC_090445.1 coordinate 1,556,874,412, forward strand.
TACTGCAAACATTGAGATAGAACCTTTACAAATGCTGATGTGAATGTCTTGTGATGTTCATCCTCAAGTTGCCCCTATTTGGTTAACAAAAGCAACATGGGATCCCTTTGGATGCCCCTTGTTATTGCGTGGAACAAGAAGGAAGGCGAGGACGGATTCCCCATACAGCGTAAGTGTATACCCTGCATTCCTGTGGCTGGAGAGTGGCGATACAGTGACTGAGAAGGATGGTGACTAGGATCTTTTGTTAGTAATGGGCTGCTTAAACATCCTAAAGCACTGCCCCTTACCAGACTGTAGGAAGAACATAGAGACCAAGGTGAAGTGGACCTTTCAGGTGAGGACCAGCCTTTTTTCCTTCTTGATCACAGGTAGATGCAGAAACTCACACCTGCATTCTCCAGACGAGAGACCAAACTGCTATGAGGGGCATCATCACACAAATGCTGTGTCTGGAAAGCAGCCAAGAAAGGAAATTTAAATTTTGGTACAGTCTGGGTCACTTTAAATTAGGGCTTCAAGTTGCAGAACAAAGAGATGAAAACAGTACAGTCTGCAGCATAGAGTTAAAGAGATACTTAAAATCTTACACCTATAAAGTAAAACACTGGGATTCTACATCCTGCCTGGTGCAATGGTTAATAAAGCATATCCTTATATATTGTCCGTAAGCACATATGGCAAAATCAATTCCAATAGACAACATCCGTAGCCGGTCAACCGATATTTTCACTAGGGCAGATAGACTTTTTAAATAAAGTTTCAACTACGGGATGTGTATAAGTTAGGATTATAAAGACTGACATCACTCAGATAGATGCAGATTTTAGTTCTCTACAAACCAGTAGCCATGTAAATGAAATAATATTAACTTTTGAACATTCCACCAACATGTTGGTTTTTAGAGCTCGTTAGACTGCCCCTTTTCGAGACAAAGCGACATGTACTGTGAACATATGCTTAATTTCTTGTGATTTGATTTAATCACATGCTCTGTTGTTTCACACTGTGGCCAGGAATGGATGTTGGCTTGCTTTGTTATCTAATGCTGCACACAGCTCAGCACTTCTTCCCAAAATCCAATCATGTGATATATCCAAGCATTACACAAACAACTTTCCATTCTCATAAATAAGGGGATGCGGCACAGACATCCACATTTTAAAGACCGGTTAAAGAGTAGGGTGCTTTAGGGATGAGTGCAAAGTTAATGTTGATGACAGCAAGTAGGTGGAATACACGGACATTTTCGGAGACTAATTTCCCAACAATCTAGACAGTGTTCATTACAAATAGGCTATCCTTTAAAGGGTTGCTCCAATATACCAATCACATGTGAGGTGTAAAGGTCTAACCCTCGAGGTTAATGACGAGGGGTGTAGCTGCAGGGTGGGTGTTTTGGGTGTCACATAGTCGCGACTGGGCAAAGTGGCAGGGTGGGGGGAATGAAATAAAAACTTAAGTTAAGGGCACGTTCGTACTGCCGCTCTCCTCCTCAGTGCAGGCACAGGCTCCCAGTCTGCTCTGCGGCAAATCATGACGCTGCTCAGAGTAGCGTTATGATTGGCTGAAGCTCCCTGGCTGGGCGCTCCAAGGCAAACTAGGAGCCTGGGCCTGTTCTCTTCAATCTGGCAACACAGTGCGGGTTGGAAAGAGCCCTTGTGCGCATGTGTGTTTGGCCGGTCTGAGACAGCCGGCCAAACATACATGTCCTCTAAGGGGAGTGCTTGTCACCTCCATGGCCCTGCCTCTTTAAAAAAAAAAACGATAAGAAACGTTGTTTATTATCATTTTATTTTTAAAGGTTTGCTGATGCTGCTGGGGGGGAGGTGGGTAGGGAAGAAGCCACACCTGGTGTCACACCCTCTCTCCTAATAAATGTATTATCTAGTAAGGTACAGGTGCTTTTCATGGGGTACGGTGAGCATGTCGTCGGATTTCACCTGGGATTTTTATTTACACACAGACAAAAACACACACCCATGAACTGTCTCTCGATCTCTCTCTCTCTCTCTCCTCTCTTTTGAAGGGCTTAAAAATATTGTTTATTTTGCAAAACAATGTGTTTTAAATACCCCTAACAATCCACACTCCTCTCCTCTGTCTCTTAACCAGCCTCCTCATTCCCTGCTTCTCATATGATATATATATATATATATATATATTTTTTTTAATCAGTTTTTATTTAGTTTGAGAAACTGCAAACCAACATAAACATACAACACAGTGCAGGTTACAGTAAAGCAAGATGATTTCGATGTATAATGATGCCCGAGGGCGCACACACCAAAGTACCGTCAGTGAAGTCATAAACACAACACTGATCTTATCCTTAATCCCACGGACCCGCCCCACATCCTAATAAGACCAGGCATTAAATAACATAAGCATGTGGGAATATATGGACTCCATATTTGGTCGTCACTAGTTCAATGAGGGGGGGCATATGTTCCTGTCCCTCATTGCCTCATCGCTACCTCCTCACCAACAGTGCACCCCAAGCTGCCACATCAGCAAGTGCCCTCTCATCGATGCGTGTCATGCGCATATGTTGCTCCTCCGCCGCCTCCCCACGCCAGCAAATCTCGCAGCCAGTCAGAAGTCGCAGGGGTCCGCGTACTCATCTAACCAATCACTACTCTACGCTTGGCCAGTACCAACGCTAGCTGCACCATCTTGTTCACAACCCCCCTACCCCGCGATTTACGCACCACTCCCAAAAGACAAGTCATCGGGGTTGCCTCCAATTTGATTTCAGTAGCCTCCGCAATCGCTGCCATAACTTCCTGCCAGAAAGCATAAACCGCACTACAGGACCAGGCCAGGTGCAGGAATGAAGCACCAAGCTCACCACAATGAGAACAGCACACTCCTCGATCTAGGTTCATCTTATTTAGTTTACTGGGAGTGATATATGTTCTGTGCACGGCTGCCAGTGGCAGTGTGTGTGTGTGTGTGTGTATGTATGTGTGTATATATGTATATATACATATATATATATATACATATATATATGCTCATGTAAAGAACTGTACTGTAATGCCTCTGAACCATATTTGGGACATAAAAACCTGCAAAAAGCGATCATTTCAACAGAATTCAACTGGAAAATAAAGCAATTACTCTTTATGCTGAAAGATAGATCTCCAAAGTGCTCCCATATTTATGCCAAGCTTTGCATGTTGCATGGACAAAGTAAGTGCCCCGCTGATGTCTGTCAAAAAGTAACTGACCAGGCTCCAGCTTGGGTATTGCAACTGACCAGACTACAGCCTGGGTATTGCAATACCTAGGCTGTAGTCCTACCAACGTGCAGTAGCCAGGCTGTAGTCCCACCAACCCAAGAGTGCAGCGGGCCGCTGCAAATGTCAGTTTTTTTTTTTCTCCAGAAACAATGTAGGAAAGGTTTGAGAGTTTCACAACAGCAAATAACCTTATGTGCTCAATCACGACCCCGGTGCAACACTGAAAATGCAGAAGATGCTACATTAGCTGATGCAAATGGAAAGCATCATTCGATTATACAAAATGACATGATCCATTCCTTATGGTTTGGAGGGAGATTTGCAGCAACACCTTTTATATGTCTCAAGTTGTGTTTTCATTTTTCAGTGGCGTAAATGCAAGAGCTGTACATTTTGGCCCTGAGGAGCCAGGTTTGAGATCTGACCTCGGCTCAACACCCTGTGATTTTGCGAAAAAAATCACATAACCTCCTTGTGCCTTAAAATAAATATATATATATATATATACATATATACCAATGGTTGAATATACTATAGTTAGAAAAACTTTATTTACTCTTTCTATACAAACCCAAGTTAAACTATACAAACATAAGAAATTCTGAAGTTATAGTTATAACTTAAATGACTAATTTACGAGCCACCTTCAATTGACAAGTCACGCACCTCCGCACACAGTCTTGTCCCCTTACTCACCATACTGCATTAACTATCATTCATCACTCTACAATAGCCCACTTGAGCTTAATTCTAATATGTGGTATATAGTTATGGTGCCAATATGCATTTTCAGGAGTAATGATTATATCTCTATATTGTGGTGAATTGTCATGCACGCTAATTATATGTTTGGATTTGATAATCAGTGTATATTGCTCAGAAATTGTGCATATTGCTTTTCTGCTTTGTTTAATATTTTTTTAGTCCCTCATAACAAATTTTCCCCTATTTCAAAAGATATTTTTTAGTATATGATGCCAGAACTAAATTTTGCTCTGTTTATATTTCAGTTTCTATAATTGTGCGGCATTATCCACTTTAAAAGCACAGTATTTTTTCTATGTTAAATATGTCGATACATTGTACTATAAATACAAGGAACAAAATCGTGCTCGCTATATGAACAAGGCCGGGTGATCGGCTGAAACGCATTGCACGACAGCAATGCAACAAATGAATTGCCTGCTCTGATCCTTACTGTGTCGGAGCCTTTTTCGGACTTCGAAGTGGTGTTGGAGTTTATGCAAAGGAGTTGCTGGCCCTGGACACTGACATGCCCCCTTGTTCTGGAGCATCACGACTGCCAGTGGCAGTGTGTGTGTGTGTGTGTGTATGTATGTGTGTATATATATATATATGTATATATATATATATATATATATATATATATATATGCTCATGTAAAGAACTGTACTGTAATGCCTCTGAACAATATTTGGGACATAAAAACCTGCAAAAAGCGACCATTTCAACAGAATTCAACTGGAAAATAAAGCAATTGCTCTTTCTGCTGAAAGATAGCTCTCCAAAGTGCTCCCATATTTATGCCAAGCTTTGCATGTTGCATGGACAAAGTAAGTGCCCCGCTGATGTCTGTCAAAAAGTAACTGACCAGACTACAGCCTGGGTATTGCAACTGACCAGACTATAGCCTGGGTATTGTAATACCCAGGCTGTAGTCCTACCAACGTGCAGTAGCCAGGCTGTAGTCCCACCAACCCGAGAGTGCAGCGGGCCGCTGCAAATGTCAAGGGGGGTCAAATAATAAAAACAAAAAAACACTTACAGTTCCATCACCACCTCCTGCCGCCTCGTTCCTCTGCTCCTGATGGTGTCCCAATATTCACTGGGTCACCAGCACAGGCTCCACAGCAATCCTGGCGCTGCTGTCATGCTAAATCTAGCATGAAAGCAGCATCAGGATTGGTCTGAGTGTCTTGGACTGCCGCTCAGACAGATGGCCGGCCAAACACACATGCACACTTAGTACATTTCACTCCCCCCTCCTGTGGCCCAGCACAGCCCCTCTCTGCACTGCTGGATGAGCCAGCAGTTGAAAAATGAAATGATAGTAAACTATTGTTTTATTTTTAATCTGCTGGCTCTTAGCCGGGGGTGACGCTCTGCCGCCATTATGGAGGAGCCACCCCTGCCAGAGTGATGACATGGGGCACATCCAGATGTGTTGACCACTCTCCGCAATGCATCCATAGTCGACTCTTGGAGACTGCCAGGCTGTCTATATTGTGCTACACAGTTATAGGAGACGGGACTTCCACTGTGTGTCTGACCAGAGCAAATGCTTTTCAGAAATTGTAACATTTTCTGTAAACAGTTTCACCCTCTTATTTTTTCAGTGCTGCTTTATTTGCCAGCTTTGCCCATACACAATACTTTCCCAAGGGCTAACGGTATGCATGATCAAATTTGAGAATAACCACAAGGGACATTGACAAAATACAAGGTGGAAATATTGCAATTAACTTGGATTGGATTGTAGTGATTTTCAGAGGAAGAAAGGTACATTTAATATTTCAATTTTTAACAAAGTGTACCACTATGTTGGTACTCAGTTAGATTAACAGTCCCGGTATCTAAGCACGCAGAAATACAACTCTGGCAACGACAATTCACAATTCAAGCACTAACAAAAAATAAATACACAAAATGACACTCGGAGCTCATCTCATACCTCCTCAGTGCTCTTCAACCATGTTTGCTGGATGAGAAACAAAAACATAGCAACTATACAAACTGTAGCAAAGAATTTAATACATATGGCACTGTGAAACTAGTGAGGCAGTCCAAGGCCAGAATGATTAAGGGAGTCCAAAGCCAAGAGGACAGTAAGTGGATAATCCTCGCTCCAAGTATTTTTGAGTTGCATAGAGATCAGTACACAAACCAGGCGTGTGCACATCAACTATGGAAAGATGAAGACAGGCAACCCTGATGGGATTCAAAACTGTAAACTTAACTCGCTGTGTGATTCTGCTGGCTATGTAATACACTAGCATTTTGGAACTTTTCCTTTTGCTGGCGAATCCAATATGAAGAGTTACAAAACTAGCATTAAAACACCATGCTGTTCGCTGCAGTACTTCAGCATCAATCCAAAGTGACCTCAATCCACCAAAATGCCATGGATATGTTACCTTCCATGCACCCCTTTAGATTACCTCAATGCTGATCCTTTTTCTTAGCCCCTAGGTTGTATCTAATGTTAAAGGTAGGGAACAGTTAAAACACAGACATGGAAGAAAATAAAACCTAACACATTTGGTTTACCGCCTGCTTCTGTATCTGCTACCCCTTGTTGTTTCTGATCTGAAATGCCACTGAGGCAAAGGAAAACTGTTGCTATCACAACTAAAGGTAATTCTGGCCAATCATGACAGTAGTAGACCTTATCTCATAGAAGTACATCAATAATGGCACACCAGCCCCATTGCTTCAGTGCATACTGCTGAGGTTACGTGACAATGTACATCTGGTAGCAAGATTGAACAGCCAATCAATTTTACACCTAGGGTGATTAAAATAAACTTCATTCTATACTGCTATATAAAGAGGGACACATATGGACTAAAAATACAAAATACAATTGGTCTACTTCTGTGGCGGATGGCCTTTGAACTGTCAGTAAAAGCATCAGTTCCTCCATCCTGCTTGACCTACAAGGCATTCCAGTGTGATGAGCAGTTAAGCGGATCCCATGTTAGCCAGACCTAGCTTTAGCCAACAATGTGTGCACTCTAGATCTTGTTTTAAATTACGGGCTCAAAAAACTTGCTATGGAAAAAACAGTGTTGACTCAAGTTTAAAGAAGGCACTACTAGAAGCTGCACTGATGAAGAGCACAGCATACATGCGTTTGTATAGCCTGATGAACTAAGTGGTTGTTTCATACTGATCACCCACTGTTGATCAGGCTGCTGGATTTGATCTATAGTTTTGTAGACCATGTCGATGCCACTGCTCATGCACTATCCATGCACAGAAGTCGTACAAACCTAGGTGGAAGCTGGGTGTCAACAGAAGTACACATGGATACTTTATCACCTTCCATACCACTTCTTGGCCGAACCATTAAAAAACATTAGCTGCACCCCATGGGCAAGCATCTCTGCTTTGACCTCATTTTCAACCCCTTTGATCAAAAGGTAAGAAAGTGGCAGGCTTGTTAGCCTCCCCAAGAAATCGGAGTGATGCCACTTGTCCGTGCACATCAGTACTCAATAGTTAAAAGGCAACCTAATTTACTGTCCCAAGCAACTGCCTATCCATGAATTTATCTTCAGCCAGTCCTGGCAAGGAGTTCGTTTTTTTCAAATACATGCAAGATGTAAAATATATTGTCCTGTCTGACTTTCTGGGACAAAGGTACCCGTTGTTAACACTCTTTTTTCCAATCTGGTCTACAATAAGTCTTTACTTCAGCCACCTAATGTTCCTCACCAAGGCCTACCGGGAACAGCATCACCACCTCCTTCTTGTCCTGAAGAGAAAACTCACCACAAATGTGCCATGGGATACTGGCACAGATGCCACGAGGATCCATTTCAAGCACTCAGCAATCCTCATCTAATAGTTCTTACACTACCCGCCTTTATCTCAGGACTTTGATTCCCCATCTTGGTAAACTAATGCAGCTTCTGTCCTTGCCTCAGTTCTGAAACTCTAGAATGAACACTGAATGACACTGAGGAGTAAATGGATTGAAGGGTATTACTACTCGCCTTCCACACACACTCGTCTGTAATTCAACCCCACCCAGCAGTGCGTTGCAGAGATCCCCTTCTAGTGGAGAATATAAAATGTTCCCAACACACAGAACACATTTAAGAGGGTAAGGGTGGAAGGAAGTAGATATTGATAAAAAGGTGTTTTAAGCTGGCATGCTTCGGGGTGTCCCAGAACCTGCCATAAATTTCACATCCCATTATCGCCTGAGTATAATTGCTGTCTCCACATTTTAATGCATAATCAATGACAAATTCTAGCCAATTAGTCCACGTTTTAGATATAAAAGCAAAGATGTCACAGATAAACCAAAACGACCTAAACTACACCATCTCACGGTAGTCAACGAAAACCTTTAAGCTTGTAAAAGACTACGAGAGCAACCACACCAAGAACCCATCAGTGCAGCTGCAACCAAACAATGCAGTGATATCACCACTATGAAATATATATCAAAGGGGAAAGACAGAAAACCATGCTTCAAGCGTAAGCCTTGGATATTGACCCCACTATTCGATGAAAACCGAAGCCCAAATAGGAAGCACTTGTAAAGTGATTAAACCTGTAGTTGAACCTGGCTACAGTGGTCCCAAGGACACCAACAGATCTGGGTTCAGGGAATTCCACGCCTTTCAGTGAGTTGGCACTTAAGCAGGTAGCAGGGGAGGATCATGTTGGGGGAGCTTTGAGCCTGCAGATCTAGTAAGTAGGATAGCAAAATTCAGAGTATAATTTGTGACCCACCCCAGGTGCTTAGGTTGTGCTTGCAGAAAAGGGTACGATTTTGCTATTTGTTGTCTTTATTTGTTTTAGTATTATATTTGTCATGCCGCGGGCTTCCGCAGTGGGGGACGCAGTCCGCTTTCTGGGTCGCGGTGCCCGCTACAACCCTTTTGTCAAGCCGTGGCCGGTTTACTTGGCTGCGGCGAGGCCAGAGGCTCAGGGTTGGGTGTCGGGTCTCACTGCGTACAATGAGCAGCGCAGGTGTTGTCGCGGGGTGCCCGCACCCCCCCTTGGTCCTTTCACTTACTTGGTGCCCCAATTTAGGGCCTTCTCTTCTTCTTTCTTCTTCTTGGGGAAGCCATGATTTTCCTTTCCCAGCATACCCATTCTCCTTCCCCTTCCCTGCATGCATCTGTTCTCCTTACTACAATGGTGTCTTTTCTATCTTGTTCTATAGCCCCTTTCCCAATCCAAGATGGCTGTCCTACTTCTTCCTGCATGTCACTTCCTGCTAAGGGTTATATAAGGGGTTAGATTCTTCTTCTCTTTGTATTGCAGCACTTCTCCTGTGGTGGTCACGCTTCGGCTGGTCTTCTCTTGGATTCCAGTTTTTGCTCCTGTTTTTCATCTGCCTTTCCAGTGATAATGCCAGGCGTTGAAGTTCTGATCTTCTTGCGTCCTCTTTTTCTGTTTTTTTCCCTTCAGGGTTTTTCCTTTGGGACTCCTTCTGGAGGGCACGGACTGTGGTGGTGGACTACTGTCTGCAGCACAGTGGCTACCGGAAGGGGTCGCCCCTACCTGGGCCAGAGCAGGATTTAGAAGAACCGAGGCCGCACATCATCCCCATCTGATCAGGGCGGTAAGCCAAAGGTGAATCGTGACAATATTATACTGTTGTATTGGTATTTGAAATTGGAATGTGGTGCTGCATGTAGGCAGGTTTCTGTACATTGATGGATCTTTCTTTTATCTTCAACTAGCCTAGCCATGGACTACTGGAATACTTGTCACAAGGATTGCCTAATTGGCCTTGACTACCCAGGCTCGAAGAACTAACCTAACAGTAGGGCTCCACCATAGTGATTTGTGAATAAAGGTTCCCCTGAAAAGCAAGCATTTTTTTGTCTGGTGGTGTCATTAATATGGTTTCTAGGTCATAAGGCGACTCAACTGATTGAGAAATTGTAATACTCTTTTGGATGCTAGTTTAACTCTCTTACAGGGAGCCGTTTGCTGGGGAGTTGATGGCTGGTTGTACTTGAAGGTTGGTCGAGGTTCATGTTTATTAGCTTTCTGGACCAAATAGAGTCTCGCCTTCAGACTAGATGGTGACCTTGACAGGTTTGGGGGTGGTAACCAAAAGCAGTCCTCATAATATTCAGACTAGTATCACTTTTTTCTCCCTCTGTTATTGTTTCTTTCTTGTATTCTATCTTCCTTTTTCCTTACACATCCACTGTACCTGCTGCAGTAAAGCTCAGAGAGCTGTAGAGACTGACCGTGGGAGCCTGGTCCTTGAAAACCATTATACAATGGTGTCAACACCCACGATCCCCCCATGCCTATCCACTCTTCGAAAATGTCAGATACGATAAATTGACAGTCCAGCTTGCTTAGGGAAACAATTGTGCCTGTGTGACCCTAACATTTCCTAATGTGTATCATGTTAGGGCATGAGATCAGCAAGAATCTCAATACAGATGTATGACAAATACTGTGCTTCTGGATACCAACCAAGTAGAAAAACCTAAGTGCAAGAGGTTAAATCTGTGTGGTGCAAAGCCAGACTAGGAACTGCATGCAGTCCTGGTAAAACGGTCAAGCCATCCCCCTCCAGTGGCATAGCAAGGGTGCCTCAGGCCGCAATGCAAGCAAGGACAATTCACTGTGCCCCGTGTTTTGAAATAGAGCCATAACTGGGGCCAAGAGGGCCTCTCAAATCTCTGGGCCCTGGTATGACTGCATGTACTGCCCTATTGATAGCTATGAACCGGCTCCCTCCTTTCATCTCTCTTTTTCTATTTGATCTCTGTTTTTCTCCTCTTTCTTTTTTGTATCTTTCTCCATTCTTTCACCTTTCTTCCACTCCTCTTGACTTACCAGTATCCCTCTTTCCCTACTCTCAGTGGCTTTCTCTGTCTTTGCCTATGTACATGGTGTGCCTGCAGTAATAAACCCTGGGAACTGAAGAAAGTGACTGAGGCACCAGAGGCGGACAAATGGTTCCAAAAACAGCCTCCAAAGGCTCCAGCCCCTCAGAGAAATGCCCAATGAGATACACTGCAGTTCTGACCTTGGATTCTAATGCCAAATTTGTCTTTTACTGAGAAGGCAATTGAGGCATTGGAGAAAAGTAATCACAGGCACATTTGCTGTTGTCATAAGATCGCTTAATTTGGGAGCAAATTAACAAACATCCTTCTGCTTCTTGCCACATAAACTAATATACTGCAACAATGTTCTAACACATATTAACTAACCCATCCCCATGCCCCTAAAAAGTTCCAACCTTCCCTCAGTAACATCTTACTCTTTAAATTCAACTTGCCACTTAAATGTTTTTTTTATCTTGCTCAAGCCCCTCTGGCCTTTCTGCTGTCCCACTGGTTCTCTGCCTCACTGGCATGACCGCCTCTAGACCAAAACTCCCATCCTCTCCTTTCCTAATTCTCTGTTTACTTTCCATTGTTCTCTTTCCTGTTACCCCTACTGCCATCCCCGTCACCTGTCAAACCTCCACCAGAAGAACCCCTCCCCTGAAAATTTGCTTCAGTCTCCCCATCCTCAATGTGCTTGCTGCTCCCTTCCATCATCTGTCATCCCCCATGTCACCTGTTCCAAATAAAAATTGTTTCCCACGGGAGACCAATGAACCACATCATGCCTGGACCCTTGTAGACCTCATAAACCACCTCTGCATGTTTACGTCTATCCCCTGTGCCTTTCAGAAACCTGATGCTCCCATGTTCTCTTCCATCTGGGCCATGTTGATCACTGCCGGTTTGGGTGCCCCCTGCCATACACTATGGGGGAACAACTGTATCAACATCATCACAATCTCTGGACAGAGCCCCCTCATGGTTCACAAATCCTTTTTTATAATGTTTTAAAAATTCTAAATATGTAGCTTGAACTAGGTCATTTCCCCCAAATGTATCAACAATGTATCTGCTGTGACCATTTCCCTCTGCGTTACCACAGTGCCAGCATCAGCTGTCGGCATCTCACGTCACCTTTTCTGAATCTTCTTGTCACCACTTCATCTCCATCCAGACCTAACTGAGGACTTTACCTTGGTTGCTTTACCAGCTCTTCAGTCTACTTAAAGATGGAGTGGCCGCAGATCCACGCTTCCTTTGTCTGCGTTCCCATCTTGGTCCTTACTGTCAATTCAGACAAACACTACCTTCAGTCCAAACCCCCCAACATGGCCTCACATACGTCCACATGCAATCACTCTTCCACTATCCCAATCCCTTGCCCTCACAAACCTTTCTGAATCTCTCATGGCTGTTACCATGCAGAAAGTGTGTAACAAAATCATCTCTCTTCAATCAACCCTTTGTCAAGTACAACCTCATTGCTCCTGATACTTACTGAGCCATCAGCACTATTCCTTCAACATGCATAAACGTGTGGTCCCTGTGGCTCCCTCTCATTCCTAGCTATCTTTTAATTGGTCACACTGGGCAAACAGACAATTCCTTTCTCTGCCTAAAGGACAAAGAAGCACCTTTTCCTTTTTGATTCATTTTGCTCTGGTGAAGGAGCCCTCATATCTCCTTCATTTGTATCTTCAGATCTTCCACTTGAAGACCTCCAAAAACCTTTGATCCCCCCACTTCCGATACCCTGAATGCCCCAAAAAACATCTGCTTAAACACTACTCAAAACAGGAGGAATTTCCAGGTGGAAGTACAAGCATATCTTTCCTGTTCTATACATTTTCCAAATATCCCTTTAGTTATCAGTTGTCTCCTACCTTTCATTTTAATTTGTTCCCTCATTCATCCTTCCAATATGCTCTTCACCATTTCACTTTTCCCTGACTTGTAACCCTAGAAACACTTTCTGTAAAATACTATGCCCACCATGATCTCAGCTATCATTACCAGCAAACACTGTCTCAAAAAACCCCATCACAGATTGCTCTGCATCATCCTCCCTGCACCACACGCCAACCTGTTCCCTGTCCCTTTCCTTCACCCTAGATCTCATAAACTTGCTCCAAGCTGCCCTGTACATCTGTCTTGTTTACTCCAATAATGGTTTTTTCAGCAGCCATCTATCTCTCAACCAAGGTGCTGCATCTCAGGAGGTGCTGCTTTAGCCATCTTGTCCTCTTCTGGGGCCAACCATGAAGACTCTCCCACTGAGAATGAGACAGTGTATCAGCCACCTCACTCTCAAGCAGCAGAATTTGTCTGACCCTAAATCTCATGTTCCATTGCAGGCACGTTAACACAAATTCTCTCAACTGTCGCAGCAAACGATGGTCCTTCGTGGTCTGCCTGTTCTTTACATGCACTACTACCTCATTTTCAATGTGGATCATCACCTTCCTATCCCTTCTACACAGTGGCACTACCAGTATTACCAAGAAAAAATCCAAAAAGGCTTTGATGTATTGTTTTGACTGTCAAGCCTCTGGCCACTCCTCCACACACCACCTCCCCTTTCAGTACAGACCAAAACCTCCTTTCACGCTGCCATGCCGTTACTCCATTGTAAGTCGACAGAAACCTCTGCAACTTTCTCTGTTATCCTTATGCGATAATAGGGCTTCAAGGCTTCCCTCATGGCAAATGCCAACTGCCTCTGGATTCTGCCCTACTCTGAACACAAAGTTAAGATGCCCTAGTATCAGTTGAATGAAATGCATCTGGCATTTTCTCCTACTCATTGCCTGCAACAGCAGGTCCTGTAGTCTCCACAATTTGTCTGGGGGCAGCCGTAACTCCATTGCCTCAGAGTCGAGTTCAATGCCCAATTACATTAATCATCTCGACAGATCTTTTTTTTCTTCTAAAAATGGAATCCCTGGATGCCTGGCCACCTCCTTCAAGGTGATCAGTAGTCTATTGCATTCCCCTCTCACCTCCCTCATCCCCAACATTAGAAAATCATATAGGTAGTGCAGTTCATGCTCTGACCTTGAGCTTTCCTGTACTGCCTATTCAATGACTGTGCTGAATTTTTCAAAAGACACTCATGCCACCACACAGCCCATCAGCATCACTCTGTCACTGTAAATCCTGCCCTGAAATGTTATTCCTAGCAACACCATGCCCTGTGAATGAACCAGAAAAAACAGAATTCAGTTTTTATATTGGTCATAGACATTTTGATTCCAACTCCAACCTCTCTTACCATCTTCACTGCTTCTTCTATACTAGTGCATTCCATGGAAGACTCAATACGATCATTAACCAACCCCCGCTCAGGCCATGAGAATTGGTGAATAGGTCTGTACGCTTTTTCGATCTTTTTCGGTACAGGTGCTATCTGGGATACTATCAGATTGTCTATTTTAGTGGAAGTGAACGGGCTTGCTGTTCTATCCTGCTCTACCTTCTTGTCCAGGTTGTCTTGTACCGTCAATTTGTTACCTCATCAAAACTTTAGGTTGTCTGCCCAACTCCCCAACCTTGGGACTATGCAAGGTATGTGAAAGCCCTCTGTAAATCCCCTCTCCAAGTATTCTTCTGCCATGTGGTCAGGATACAACCTCAACCAGCCTTTCAGCACCTCTACCTTAATTGATGTAGATACATTTTCCGCAACACCTCCTACCCCTTCTCCTTAGTTGGGTCCATTGTACTCCACTGCAGTGCAATATTGGGTGTCTGCTGTTACACTTTGGCATTCATGTCTGAATTTGCACGGGTATTTGTAACAAGCTCCTTCGTTATAGTTCCAGCAGGTCCAACCACTCCTATTCTTCCTATCTGGCCCAACCCCCTGAGGTTGAACACCCTGGAAAATGCTGTAACAGAAGTGGAAGCCCACTTGGTGTGTGCAAAGTTGGATGAGGCCTGGTAGGTGCGATAAGCTGCAACCATAGTTCGTTATGTAAGTCACCCTAAGTTTTTAACAGGTTCAAGCTTCTGAAAGATGAGAACTCCTCGACATATCTCAGCCATGCTAAAACCCTAACGTGGACACTGGCATACCTAATTAGATCAGGTATTTCCAAAGTCTTATATTCTCTTCTTTCTCTTCTAACATCTAATGCGTAAATTCAGCACTGGCATTCATGTGTCTATTTTCGCCTGAACTTGTTGGTATTTTACCAATCCCATTGCTCCACTCTGGCTATTTCCAGGCAACCTTGTCTCCCTATGTGAAGTTTAAATAAGTCCATGCTTTCTCCTTTGTGCTCATCAACAATGGATTGCACAATGAGTCCCACGCTCCCTTCAATGGGACTTCTTCCACATGTCACTCCTACCTTCCCTTTTTCTGCTTTGTCCTTGTCCTTCACTTTCTGCTCCTTTGTCTTGCCAGTGTCTTCTTTGTCCATCCTCCTATCTTGCTCCATCCTGTCATTGTTGTTGTCTTCCTCCATTCCCCCTAACTCCTTCCGGCCATGCGTCTTCACTCCTGCCACAGCCTGCGACCCCCTCGCCCTCTTTGGGGGGCCTCCGCTTAGGCCACCAGATACTTTTCCCATGATGCAAACAATACTTTCTGAAAATCAGCCAGCCCCGTAGTCCCACTTGATCCCCTTCCATTGCCTTACCTCTCTTCAATTCCCCTGTCAGGGACCCTTCTTCCCACCATTCATCCTCATACTTCTTTCCTCTCCACATCCTGACTCTGCACTCCATGTCCTTTTCCAACTGCCCCATTAGGGTCTTTTCACGCTGCCCTCCTTAGCTGCTGTCTCTTTTCCTTCTAATCCATCCTGCCCCATCTCTATGGGCAGTCGTCTCGTTCCTTGCCCAGCACCCTAGTTTTTTTGCCTTATCTCCTCTGAGCATCTCCTCCTTATCTTTGTTAACTATTCCCTCCTGTCCTGGTCTTCTCTTTTGGATGGAGTACATCTCCCCCTCACTCCTGGTCCCTGCTTCACTTCCCTCTGATGTTCTCCTTCAATCAATGTCTTCTCCCAAGTTATTGGCATGCCCCACAACCCTTTTCAGTCTCATCCAGATATCGTGCCCTGTTGCCTAGCTTATGTGTCACCATCCTTTTTCTCCCCTTTTTGGTGAAACCCCAGTGCTTCCTGAGATGAAACAAGCATACCTGCGCACAAGTCTCTGTTGTTGATCAGTGTAGAGCTGCCTGTTCCCTGTCATCCTCAGTCTATTCCCAGTCATGCCCATCAGCTGCTCTGTGCTGGATATCTTTTCTTGATGAGTGACAGTGGCCCACCTGGAACCTTTAACCAGCAGCCACCAGAATACTGGGCTGCCAGAGTGGCAGGCTACTGTTGCAGTCCTGGGCTGCACCTATGGTGACCTTTGTTCTTGAAGAGACTGCTGCTATCTTCATTTTGGGACCCTCTGTCTCACCTTCTTCATCTGTCATCTGTGGAGGGAACACACATCCCCTCATCTACTCCACTCACCCTTCTGCCATTCCTGAATCCGATCCAACTGAGTCAGCATTCTGAACACAAATTAAAGACTTGTTTTGTATTTCTGAAGTATAGTGGAAACAAATATTTTAATATGGGAAAACCAGTGCTTAATTTGTAAATTAAGAGGTGCCGGTGCTCAAAGCGCTTCCCTTAAACACGAGGCTGCTGAAATTAAATCTGCCAGCACTGAATACGGAGGCAGCGTAATCCTGAAGCCACCTCGGGACTCTTCAATCCATTTACGGCCGCCCCTGCCCCTTCAGATCATCCTGCAACTTTCTACTTTCTCCCTTTATGACACTTTTTAGTTTTTCCTTCTTACGTCTTTCACATATGTGTCATTTGCTCGCAGCAAATGCTTGAGGCAGAAGAATAAGCAAATAAGTAAGTGCTGGTGCTCGGCACCGGAAACAACAAGCACAAATTAAGCACTGGTCAAAACAAATCAATACACTACGGGATGAAATGCCCACAAATTATAATTTGTGAGGTACATACTTTTATCAGTAAAACTGTATGTCTATGCTAATGTAATGGTATTTTCAATTGAAAATCTGTTGCCTGTAATGGCAGTGTGTACAGTGCATAATCCACACTACGCCAGCCCATGCTATTCATCTATTCAACCCTGCACTCTATGCCACTAAGCGTCATTCTATGACATGCCCTTCCACTCCACATCACTCCTCTTCACTCTGTGCCACTCTATGACATGGCACTGCACTCTACGACACTCCACTGTATGGCATGCAACTCTATGTCCCTGCTAGTCAGAGACACTATCCTATACGCAGGGCACAAGTCCTAAAAAATTAAGTGGGGAACTAATCACATAAAGCAATGTGCAAGTCACATCACAGTACATGATATCGCACTTAACATTACAGGAAGTGGCATCAGATCTTAAGACCTTATACATTATCTTTAACACGTCTATCATCAGTACATTTGAGCACTTTATGAAATGTAACAAATGAAAGTTGATCACAACTTAAGCATGTTACTTGAGTTCCCTGTGTAAAGAAATTAACAGCCCAAATCGAAATGAAGTTTGGTGTCTCACTAACTACAGTAAATAAACCACTAAGTGTTACAAGCTGGGCACACACAATGCCCCCAAAAGGTTGTCATCCACATTTATTAGCAGATATTTATCTTGTTCTGAATCTTCGCATCGCTATATCTAAACCAACCTCACATTCACAAGCCAACCGAAGGACAGCTCTTCCTGGAATCTATACCACCAGAATACCCACATGTATTCTATCCATCACTTTTTGTATGCTTCAGTGTGATTTCACTAGTGGCATTATCAGAATGTGGGGAGCCCTCAATATTTCTAAGTTCAAGTTTTCAAACTATTACTTTTAATAACTGCATTGATCTAATCTGAATACTAAGGTGAAAAGCTTCCACGTGTTGCAAAAATATTTTCTTTTAAAATTTTGAAGCAACTTTGACACATTTTTGTATAGCTTCATTTACATGGCAAATAATTTCATGGCTCTGCTCATTTGGGGCTCCTAGAGCCAAGTCGGAACCTTTGCTCCGTTATCCCAGTTAATATACTGTAGTGACTCACCCATCAATACTCAGTCTGCACTGATTTGAGGTCACTGTTGTCATTGTTGCAGCACGCGGTCGATCCCACTTTCGCTATCAGGCCCAGACCTGACAAAAAAATTATTAAGCGGTATCCCACCCCTGCCCCCTGACGCTACGTCCCAGAGTTGAAATTACTTTGCAGCTTTGCTGCTGCTGTGCGTGTAATTCTTATAACAGACCCGGAATTTGAAAATCTTTACTTTGGGAACCCATGATTTTGGGATCAAGATGTAGCAATGGAAAGGGGTAGATTTACAAGGGATGGAGTCAGAGAAAGCAGTTTGACAGTCAACTTATATGTATATGTATATGTATATATTTTATATATAAATTTAAAAAATCTGCTACATAAAATTGGCAGTAAGCAGAAAAGTGACTGTAAATCATTTCTGGCTTAGTTGGTTGCAAATACTACATTTTAAAATATCCTATTGGGTTTAATACACCTACTTCAGAGATCTCTGTGTGTCCAGTAAATCTCATGGCAGGTAAGATAACTCTGGTGGTTAATGTATTTTCTGCAAAGCATACCTTGTAAATGCAGATGACATATTTTTATTTTATGTAAAAAGGTAAGTGGGTTATTGATTTTAACACAGATCCTTGTGTTACCCGCAGTTCATAAATTGAAACCCCTCTAATATAGCACAGTGGTCTGTGAAGGACATGTGACTTGTACAAATTGTAATCCTCACTATCTGCAACACATCGTCGTATTTCCCTGTACTAATCCACCACTAGTCCTTTTGGGGTTTCTCTGTAGCGTGCTACTTTCTGAAAAAGCACGTTGACGCCTTGTCAGGGGTAGTAAGCGCTAAATAAATATAATTACAGTTATGAACCCTCATGTTAATTCACACACTTGTATGTTTTATTGATTATTTAAAATGTATGTGTGTGATGTAAAGCATTCAAACACCCTAATTGGAATGAGTAGCACTATAAAAGAAATAACAATTAAAAAAATAGTGGTATTTAAATTTTTCTGTGTGTGTAAATACGCATCTGGACCAATGCATCCGGCATTCTGAAAGTGCATGCATATGCACAGCAATTGAACAAAGTCCAAATCGAAGCTTCTTTTAAGATTCGTGAAAAGATAACATGTGCCTTTGTTTCCTGTAAATTGCATTGGCACCGATGTGTGAGACGCCCATAGCTCCCAGCCAGGATCAGTCTGAAACAGCAGGAGAGCTGATAGCCCATTAAATTCTGCATTTCTTTTGGGCCCAGCTGGAATTTTAAACATGAACGCCCCCTCCCTGCCTGCAGGTTGCTGCTGTGAAGGGAAATCAAAGCGCAGTGTCCCTGTGTCCACAAATTACACCAAGACAATTACATCATATTTTACTGGGCCCAACTTCTTGGCAAGGGAGGTGGTGTCCATCCTGTGAAAATAATGGGTAGATGCGTCCACCTGCTTGTACCCCGACTTGTGCCCTGACTACACATCACTCTGATACGCCACTCCTCTGTGTCACTCCACTCCACGACACGCCACTCTACTCTATGACACACCCCTCCTCTCTGTGCCCCTCTACTCTTCAATCCCTCCCCTCTACCACACCGCACCACACTCTACTCCACTCCATGCTACCACACTTTAAAACACTCTATTATACAACACTCTGTGGCACTTCTGGGAAGGCACACATCTGGTTGGTATTTCTTCGTTTTGGAAATAATTTTGCAAGCTCTTATTTCGGGGCCAAATATTATTTCAGTGAAGTAGGGCAACCATATTTGGCATGCAAAGCATTCTATCGCCAGATGGTGGCGCTGTGGCTCCTCAAATGAGATGTCCGGAAGCTAAAAAGCACGGAGCCGTTTGCTACCAGCGGTTTCTTCTTCAATATATACCCTTTTTTGTTGTATATTATTCTGATGGGTGTCATTGTCTCTATATTAGCTTGTCCGCCTCTAATGAACAAAACGCAAAAATCCGTATTTTGGATTTAGTTCCAGGACGTGTTCTGGTGCATGAAATAAAACTAATGCACCCTACACAACGTTGCTTTCCACCACGGACTGACCGTGGCTGAGCCTTAGAGCTTCTAAACCATGGCTTCCCTTCTGCTGAACAAGCAGTGCTTAATTTGAGCCGGTGTTGGCGCCGGCACTTATTTGTATGCATCAGGCAATGACTGCGAGAAAAAGACACATGGGAAAGACAGATGAAAAGAAACACTGTAAAGCGTCACAAAAGGAGAACGCTTGAGCTGAAGGGGTAGGGAGTGGCTTTACATGACTTAAAGAGGCCCGAGATGGCTTTAGGATTATGCTGCCTCAGAATTCTCTGCTCTCATATTTAAATGCAGCAGCCACATGTTTCAGAGGAAAGGTTTGGGCACCAGCACGTTTTTATGTACAAATTAAGCACTGTGAACAAGCGCCCCATGCGTCCTGTGTTTTAGGTCTGGCTTAATAGCGCAGCTGTGGTTTACATTAAGGGGCATATTTATACTCTGTTTGCGCCGGATTTGCGTCGTTTTTTTTTACGCAAATCCGACGCAAAGCTAACTCCATATTTATACTTTGGCGTTAGACCCGTCTAGCTCCAAAGATCTTGGAGTTTGCGTCATTTTTTAGCGTGGACACCTACCTTGCGTTAATGATATGCAAGGTAGGCGTTCCCTTCTAAAAAATGACTCTAAGGCATGTGCGCCTTATTTAAACTCCCGTGCAAAAATGACGCACGGGAGTGGGCGGGCCTGAAAAAATGACGTCCAGCCGCTTTTGCGTCATTTTTTAACGCCTGGTCAGGGCAGGCGTTAAGGGACCTGTGGGCTCGGAAGGAGCCCAGAGGTGCCCTCCCATGCCCCCAGGGACACCCCCTGCCACCCTTGCCCACCGCAGGAGGACGCCCAAGGATGGAGGGACCCATCCCAGGGAACTTAAGCTAAGTTCAGGTATTTTTTTTTTTTTTTTTTTGTGGCATAGGGGGGCCTGATTTGTGCCCCACTACATGCCACTATGCCCAATGACCATGCCCAGGGGACATAAGTCCCCTGGGCATGGCCATTGGGCAAGGGGGCATGACTTTGTCTGTGCTAAGACAGGAGTCATTTCAATGGGGGTTGGGAGTCAAAAGAAATGGCGCAAATCGGGTTGAGGCCAATATTTTGCCTCAGACCTGACTTGCCCCATTTTTTGACGCCCAAGCTCCATTTTCCCCTACGCCGGCGCTGCCTGGCGTGGGTCATTTTTTTTGATGCACACCAGTCAGCTGCGCCGGCTAACGTCATTCAATAAATAAGGCGCCCGCATGGCGCTTTGGAATGGCGTTAGCTGGCGTTAGCAATTTTGACGCACAACTGCGTTGGCGCAGTTGTGCGTCAAAAAGTATAAATATGGCCCCCAATATCTTCCCCAGAGAATGAACAAGAGGAAAATGCATACCTGTAACTGGCAAAATCCTGGGTTGGAATGATAGATCAGATTCAAATTTGTCTCCACAATTATTAGCTACCAAAACTGGCATGGGGAGGCACTTCTAGTCCTGATAGCCACCAGTTGTTTGACCAGAAAGCATTTGCATTGCCAAAAAGCAATATTTAAGTTTTGTTTGAATTACATTTCAGTTAGCTCTCTTTCTTGAGTAAAAATTAGGTTCTTTCCAATGGAAAGGGTGAGTTGTGTATTGTCCACATATGAGACAACACTAATGTCAAGATATTGACTGATAGATGCTAATTGAGCTCTATTATAATTGTAATTTTAATAGTATTTATATAGCGCTTACTACTCCTGACGAGGCGTCGAAGCACTTTTCGGTGAGTAGCACGCTACTCCGAAACCCAAAAGGAATTAGTGATGGATTAGTATAGGGAAATATGAGTACAGTTTTAGTATTATTATGAGTTAATTTGTGCCACGGATATGTGAGAGTTAGTTGGATTGACTGGGGTAATGGAGGGGTGGAGGAGGGAAGAATCCAGAAGTGTTAATTGGGAGTTTATGGTAATAAGATTTAGGCTTGGGATGAGTAAAGGGAGGGTGGAGGAGGGAAGAGTCTGTGGAAGGGGTTAGGGATATCATAGTAGCAGAGTGAGAAAAATGAGGGGGAATATAGAAGGGTTGTTTGGGAGATCATGGTAGCAGGAGGGGTTTTGGATGAGTTAAATGTGAGATAAATGAGGGAGAATTTAGTAGGGTTGTTTGGAAGATCATGGTAGTAAAGTGAGGTTTGGGTGAGTTAGATGTGGAAGAGGAGGGAAGAGCTTAGGCAGGGTTATTTAGGAGATGAAAGTAGTAGGATGTATTTGGAATGAGTCAGAGTGGGGATGGAGGATAGATTGATAGAGACATGACATATGGTGATGGGTTGACAAAGTGTGATATAAAATGAGAGCAGGGATTCATATCTAATATAACAACTTATATAGGAGCTATGAAATGACCTATGAACATGTTAAGCATGGATTAACATACACTTATATATATGCACACACATACATACATAGATACATACATGAATACACACACATATGCACACATATATGTACATACATATACATATTTAAACCATGAGTAAATATACATTAGTTAAACAGGTTTAAAGAGTATGTGTGTAGTTTATTGTTATGACATACTACCAGTATGTATTTTCTAAAGAACTATACATAACTAGAATATACACATAATCAGATAAAAATATGTATCAACATAGGCATATGCAGTCCATAGCTGATTGAATATGGTGGTATGCACTGTAACCCTTTCGCTGCTACCCTCCCCCGTGATAAGTCTTTTTTGTCTATTTAGGGTAGTTTGTGCTTAGGCCCCCATAACCTTTTGTCCACATAAGCTAACCATGACAAATTTGTGCCCTTTTTCCCAACATCCTGGGAATTCTAAAGGTACCCAGGGTTTGAGGATTCCCCAGGAGGGGACTGAAAAATTAGCCAGAATACAGTTAAATTTGTTTTTTGGGGGGAAAAATAGAAAAACAGTGCTGCAGAAGAAAGCATCTGGTTTTTTCCCTGCAAATCACATCAATAAAGGGTTTGCAGTGTTAAAAGCACCATCTTCCCAGATTTCAGAAACAGGCAGACTTGAATCAGAAAAACACATTTTCCGACATAGTTTTGGCATTTTACTGGGACATAGCCCATTTTGCCTATTTGTGCTTTCAACCTCCTTCCAGTTAGTGGTAGAAATGGGTGTGAAACTAATGGTGGATCCTGGACAGCTAAACAGTACTGAAAAGTAGACAAAATTGTGATCTCAGCAAGAGGTCATTTGTGTAGATCCTTCAAGGTTTTCTCAAAAAAGTAACAGTTGAATTAAAAAAAATATTGAAAACAGAGGTGAAAAAACAGCCATTTGTGTCTACATTTTCATCTGTAGCTTTTTCTAACTATGGCATGTTTTCAAATGCAATATAACATTATGTTTGCTGGACTTTTCTGGTTGTGGGAAAATATCAGGCTTGTAGGCTCACCTAGAACCCTAAGTACCCAGAGTCAATAACTGAGCTGCACCTTGCAATGGATTTTCATTGTGTACTGGGTATACTGTAATTCATTTGGTAAAAAATAATGAGTAAAAAATAGGTATTGAGGAAACCTATCTATTTTCAAAATGGGAACAAGATATGGAGTTTAGAAGCAGTGGTTATTTTCACATCTCTGAATTTGGGGTTACCCAAACTAGTATGTGAAGTAGAGGGCATTTCTCAAAATGACTTCTTTCTTACACCCTGTCTTATGTTTGGAAGGTGCAAATGAGGAGAAAGACAATTGGTAATAACACTTGTTCTACTAGTCTGTGTCCCCCCCAGTCTCCTGATAAAAATGGTACCTCACTTGTGTGCGTAGGCATAGTGCCCGCAACAGGAAACGGCCCATCAAATGTTTATATGCAAAACTGACACGTTTTTGGCAAAGTAGGTAGCTGTGATTTTTTGGGTCCTACCTCAGTTGGCACCTAGGTAAACTTAGCAAAGCTATACATTTTTTACACCTAGGGGAATCCAGGGTGGGGTGACTTGTGTGGCTCGTACCAGGTTATTTTTACCCAGAATCCCTTGAAAGCTCAAACTTTGACTAAAAAAACACACATTTGCCTCACATTTCTGATGGAAAGTTCTGGAATCTGCACAAAGCCACAAACTTCCTTCCATCCAGCATTTTCCTACGCTTCTGATGAAAATGGTAACTCACTTGTGTGGGTAGGCCTAGTGCCCATGACAGAAAATGGCCCAAAACACAACAGGGATATATAAAATTATCAAACAGACACTTTTTTGCATAATGAGTAGCTGTGGTTTTTAGGCCGTACCTCAGCTGGCACCTAGACAAACATAGTAAACCTGTATATTTTTTTTTAACTAGACACC
Source organism: Pleurodeles waltl (assembly GCF_031143425.1). NCBI lineage: Eukaryota > Metazoa > Chordata > Amphibia > Caudata > Salamandridae > Pleurodeles > Pleurodeles waltl. Next base: position 1,556,898,653 of record NC_090445.1, read on the forward strand.
CAGGGGAATCCAGGATGAGGTGACTTGTGTGGCTTTTACCTCTGCAAACCTCAAACTTTGACTAAAGAAACACATTCTTCTCACATTTCTGTGATTAAAAGTTCTGGAATCTGAGGGGAGCCACACATGTCTTACAACCCAGCGTTGCCATCGGTCTCCCGATAAAATTGATACCTCACTTGTGTAGGTAGGCTAAGTGATGGAGACAGGAAAGGGCCAAAACGTGTTGAAATTGAGGGGGAACTAAAGCGGGTCCAAAAGGGCAGTTTTTTTCCATAAGTTTTTAGGTTGACTCTCCTTTGGTCACCCACACAAGTAGGGCAGAGTTTTTATTAGTACAGATGGGGCAATGCTGGGCGGTAGGAATGTTGTGGATTCCTGTGGATTTCAGAATTTTCCATTACAGAAATGTAGGGAAATTCTGGATTTAAGGCAAAGTTGGAGGTTTGCAGGGCATTGTGGGTAAGAAAAAGGTGTGGGGTGCATATGAGGCACAACACCCTGGACTCCCCCAGATATTTAGTTTTCAGAAGTGTTTGGGACTGGTAGGTTTTACCAGGTGACAGCGTACCCAAGTCTAAAAAGTGCATCTGCTCACCATTGCAAGTGGGAGGATATTGGGAGTTAGCTAAGCTCTCTTGGCCCATGTGTAAATCAAAAGCCAAAATAGTAAAATGTCCACTTGCTTGCCATTGGGATGAGATGTTTTAGTCTGCAGGGGGGGGGGAGAAAGACTGTTGCCCCTTTCAGCTGGGGTATGGGGGCATAACCATGCCCATGGTGGTGGCCACCCCCAACCCTCTATTTAAAAAAAAAAAAATGCTTCCCTGGTGTCTGGTGGGCGCTCTGCTCGCCGTGGGGGTCAGATTAGAGTTAATAATCCCCATCAGAAAACTGTGCCCATGTATTTTGGGGGTGGGGGCATTGCCATGCCCAGTCTGAGCAGCCTCTACCCCTATACTACCAAAAACAAATCCCTGGTGTTTACTGGCCTCTCTGTCCCCCCGGGATGGGGGGGGGGGGGGTGAAATGGGAGCCAATTGCTCCCTACTGCCTCCCTGGGGTGGGGGGTGGGGGGCAAAAAGACTGCCAATTTTTTTTTTTTTTTGGGGCAATAAGGGAAGATCCTTGAGGAGCCCAATAGGTAAGTGTTTTTCATTCTAAAGGAAATGGCAGAGAGGGACACAGACTGACCTCTATTACTGAGGACGGACTGTAACCAATTAAGGCAGTCCCACAAATTCCTACATCCGCTAAATGCTGAAGAAGCATTGTATGGGACACTATTCAGTGCTGCTGATAAGTCACGCAATATCAAACTGGTGCACTGTCCTTCATCTAAACTGATTTTAATATATTCCGATACTTTAAGCAATGCGGTTTCTGTGCTGTGTCTAGGTCTAAAGCCAGGGGCGTAGCTTCAGGGAGGATGTTTGGGGTGTTACACCTCTCCACCCCAATAAATGTATTTTCTGTAAAATAGTTGGGTACAGGTACTTTCAGTCAGGTATGGTGAGGTGTCTGTCGGATTTCATAAGGAAATTTTACATAAACACAGACAAAAACGCACATACACTCACTTCCTCTACTTTTAGTCTTCAAAGATGTTGGTTATTTTACAAAATATTTTATTTTCTCCCACTTAGTATCCTACTAATCGGCATTGCTTTCCCTTTACACTGTTCCTTTTGCCCCTTTCATGCTCCCTGTTTGTATTTTAACATTATATACCAGCTTAATTGTTGGAAAATCTGAGGTTCACACCCCCTCAGTCTTACTGACAAAGCTACATTCTGTCTAAAGCCAGACTTTTAAGAATGGCAGAGACCACGAAGTTCTATAAACTGAGAGTTGTTTATTAATCAGTTTCTCCAACATCTTTGAAGCAGCTGGAAGGAAAACAATTATCCTAAACTTAGAAACAATGGCGGGTCTCACGTTTTTTTCAATAGTGGACCCACCTGAGCATGCTTTGATACAATAGGGACAGTGCAGTGTCTAGTGACAGATTGAAAAATGCATTTAGATAGGATTTATGGTATTATGGCCATAGCTAAAAATGAGGTGGGCAAGGATCACTAAGGGATTACGATTTTGAATTAAGGATATCCTGTTCTGCTCCTTCCAATGGTATCTGCTTAGGTTGGGATACAGAGCTGTCAGCAGGGGTGTACTGTAGGTGACACAGAGCTGTCAGCAGTGGTGTGCTGTAGGTGACACAGAGCTGTCAGCAGTTGTGTGCTGTAGGTGATAGAGAGCTGTCAGCAGGGGTGTACTGAAGGTGACACAGAGCTGTCAGCAGTGGTGTACTGTAGGTGACACAGAGCTGTCAGCAGGGGGGTACTGTAGGTGACACAGAGCTGTCAGCAGTGGTGTGCTGTAGGTGTCAGAGAGCTGTCAGCAGGGGTGTACTGTAGGTGATACAGAGCTGTCAGCAGGGGTGTGCTGTAGGTGACACAGAGCTGTCAGCAGGGGTGTACTGTAGGTGACACAGAGCTGTCAGCAGTGGTGTACTGTAGGTGATAGAGAGCTGTCAGCAGTGGTGTACTGTAGGTGACAGAGAGCTGTCAGCAGTGGTGTGCTGTAGGTGACACAGAGCTGTCAGCAGGGGTGTACTGTAGGTGTCAGAGAGCTGTCAGCAGGGGTGTACTGTAGGTGATAGAGAGCTGTCAGCAGGGGTGTGCTGTAGGTGACACAGAGCTGTCAGCAGTGGTATACTGTAGGTGACACAGAGCTGTCAGCAGGGGTGTACGGTAGGTGACACAGAGCTGTCAGCAGTGGTGTACTGTAGGTGTCAGAGAGCTGTCAGCAGGGGTGTACTGTAGGTGATACAGAGCTGTCAGCAGGGGTGTGCTGTAGGTGACACAGAGCTGTCAGCAGGGGTGTACTGTAGGTGACACAGAGCTGTCAGCAGTGGTGTACTGTAGGTGATAGAGAGCTGTCAGCAGTGGTGTACTGTAGGTGACAGAGAGCTGTCAGCAGTGGTGTGCTGTAGGTGACACAGAGCTGTCAGCAGGGGTGTACTGTAGGTGACACAGAGCTGTCAGCAGTGGTGTACTGTAGGTGATAGAGAGCTGTCAGCAGTGGTGTACTGTGGGTGACAGAGAGCTGTCAGCAGTGGTGTACTGTAGGTGACACAGAGCTGTCAGCAGGGGTGTACTGTAGGTGACACAGAGCTGTCAGCAGTGGTGTGCTGTAGGTGATAGAGAGCTGTCAGCAGGGTTGTACCCTAGGTGATACAGAGCTGTCAGCAGTGGTGTATTGTAGGTGATAGCTGTCAGCAGTGGTGTGCTGTAGGTGACAGAGAGCTGTCAGCAGTGGTGTGCTGTAGGTGATACAGAGCTGTCAGCAGTGGTGTACTGTAGGTGATAGCTGTCAGCAGTGGTGTGCTGTAGGTGACACAGAGCTGTCAGCAGGGGTGTACTGTAGGTGACACAGAGCTGTCAGCAGGGGTGTACTGTAGGTGACACAGAGCTGTCAGCAGGGGTGTACTGTAGGTGACACAGAGCTGTCAGCAGTGGTGTACTGTAGGTGACACAGAGCTGTCAGCAGGGGTGTACTGTAGGTGACACAGAGCTGTCAGCAGGGGGGTACTGTAGGTGACACAGAGCTGTCAGCAGTGGTGTGCTGTAGGTGATAGAGAGCTGTCAGCAGGGGTGTACTGTAGGTGACACAGAGCTGTCAGCAGGGGGGTACTGTAGGTGACACAGAGCTGTCAGCAGTGGTGTACTGTAGGTGACACAGAGCTGTCAGCAGTGGTGTACTGTAGGTCATAGCTGTCAGCAGTGGTGTGCTGTAGGTGACACAGAGCTGTCAGCAGGGGTGTACTGTAGGTGACACAGAGCTGTCAGCAGGGGTGTACTGTAGGTGACAGAGAGCTGTCAGCAGTGGTGTACTGTAGGTGATACAGAGCTGTCAGCAGTGGTGTACTGTAGGTGTCAGAGAGCTGTCAGCAGGGGTGTACTGTAGGTGATAGCTGTCAGCAGTGGTGTGCTGTAGGTGACACAGAGCTGTCAGCAGGGGTGTGCTGTAGGTGACACAGAGCTGTCAGCAGGGGTGTACTGTAGGTGACAGAGAGCTGTCAGCAGTGGTGTACTGTAGGTGATACAGAGCTGTCAGCAGTGGTGTACTGTAGGTGTCAGAGAGCTGTCAGCAGGGGTGTACTGTAGGTGATACAGAGCTGTCAGCAGTGGTGTACTGTAGGTGATAGAGAGCTGTCAGCAGTGGTGTACTGTAGGTGATACAGAGCTGTCAGCAGTGGTGTACTGTAGGTGTCAGAGAGCTGTCAGCAGTGGTGTACTGTAGGTGTCAGAGAGCTGTCAGCAGTGGTGTACTGTAGGTGACACAGAGCTGTCAGCAGGGGTGTACTGTAGGTGATACAGAGCTGTCAGCAGGGGTGTACTGTAGGTGACACAGAGCTGTCAGCAGGGGTGTACTGTAGGTGACACAGAGCTGTCAGCAGTGGTGTACTGTAGGTGATAGCTGTCAGCAGTGGTGTGCTGTAGGTGACACAGAGCTGTCAGCAGGGGTGTACTGTAGGTGACACAGAGCTGTCAGCAGGGGTGTACTGTAGGTGACAGAGAGCTGTCAGCAGTGGTGTACTGTAGGTGATACAGAGCTGTCAGCAGTGGTGTACTGTAGGTGTCAGAGAGCTGTCAGCAGGGGTGTACTGTAGGTGATAGCTGTCAGCAGTGGTGTGCTGTAGGTGACACAGAGCTGTCAGCAGGGGTGTACTGTAGGTGACAGAGAGCTGTCAGCATTGGTGTACTGTAGGTGATACAGAGCTGTCAGCAGTGGTGTACTGTAGGTGTCAGAGAGCTGTCAGCAGTGGTGTACTGTAGGTGTCAGAGAGCTGTCAGCAGTGGTGTACTGTAGGTGACACAGAGCTGTCAGCAGGGGGGTACTGTAGGTGACACAGAGCTGTCAGCAGTGGTGTGCTGTAGGTGATAGAGAGCTGTCAGCAGTGGTGTACTGTAGGTGACAGAGAGCTGTCAGCAGTGGTGTACTGTAGGTGATACAGAGCTGTCAGCAGGGGTGTACTGTAGGTGATACAGAGCTGTCAGCAGGGGTGTACTGTAGGTGTCGGAGAGCTGTCAGCAGGGGTGTACTGTAGGTGATACAGAGCTGTCAGCAGGGGGGTACTGTAGGTGACACAGAGCTGTCAGCAGTGGTGTGCTGTAGGTGACACAGAGCTGTCAGCAGGGGTGTACTGTAGGTGACAGAGAGCTGTCAGCAGTGGTGTACTGTAGGTGATACAGAGCTGTCAGCAGGGGTGTACTGTAGGTGATACAGAGCTGTCAGCAGGGGTGTACTGTAGGTGTCAGAGAGCTGTCAGCAGGGGTGTACTATAGGTGATACAGAGCTGTCAGCAGGGGTGTACTGTAGGTGACACAGAGCTGTCAGCAGGGGTGTACTGTAGGTGACACAGAGCTGTCAGCAGTGGTGTGCTGTAGGTGATAGAGAGCTGTCAGCAGGGTTGTACTGTAGGTGATACAGAGCTGTCAGCAGTGGTGTACTGTAGGTGATAGCTGTCAGCAGTGGTGTGCTGTAGGTGACAGAGACCTGTCAGCAGTGGTGTGCTGTAGGTGATACAGAGCTGTCAGCAGTGGTGTACTGTAGGTGATAGCTGTCAGCAGTGGTGTGCTGTAGGTGACACAGAGCTGTCAGCAGGGGTGTACTGTAGGTGACACAGAGCTGTCAGCAGGGGTGTACTGTAGGTGACAAAGAGCTGTCAGCAGTGGTGTACTGTAGGTGATACAGAGCTGTCAGCAGTGGTGTACTGTAGGTGTCAGAGAGCTGTCAGCAGGGGTGTACTGTAGGTGATACAGAGCTGTCAGCAGGGGTGTACTGTAGGTGACACAGAGCTGTCAGCAGGGGTGTACTGTAGGTGACACAGAGCTGTCAGCAGGGGGGTACTGTAGGTGACACAGAGCTGTCAGCAGGGGTGTACTGTAGGTGACACAGAGCTGTCAGCAGGGGGGTACTGTAGGTGACACAGAGCTGTCAGCAGGGGTGTACTGTAGGTGACACAGAGCTGTCAGCAGGGGTGTACTGTAGGTGATACAGAGCTGTCAGCAGGGGTGTACTGTAGGTGACACAGAGCTGTCAGCAGGGGTGTACTGTAGGTGACACAGAGCTGTCAGCAGGGGTGTACTGTAGGTGACACAGAGCTGTCAGCAGGGGTGTACTGTAGGTGACACAGAGCTGTCAGCAGTGGTGTACTGTAGGTGTCAGAGAGCTGTCAGCAGTGGTGTACTGTAGGTGTCAGAGAGCTGTCAGCAGGGGTGTACTGTAGGTGACACAGAGCTGTCAGCAGGGGTGTACTGTAGGTGACACAGAGCTGTCAGCAGGGGTGTACTGTAGGTGACACAGAGCTGTCAGCAGTGGTGTGCTGTAGGTGATAGAGAGCTGTCAGCAGTGGCAGATGTGTAGGGACAGCTCTTAGCCTGCAGAATCTTTCATATTGCCAGTCAATTTCCAGCGTTTTTTTCAATGTTATCCTGAAAGGAAGTGGGGAGATTTTCACATAATTCTAGTGAAGAAGTAATCTCATTACATGCTTGAAGAAGAAGAAATGACAACCATTTGAAATGCTTCAGATTGGGCATTGTTAGCTGATTTACCTCTCAACGAAAAGAAATCAATTCTGGCTATTTGAATTAGTTTGCTGAATGATTTTAAGACAACTTTATCAGCCTCTTTATGAAGAGGGACATGCCCGTTCTTAATCTTCTTTCCAGTTTTTTTTAAGTTTCTGTTTTTCCCTTGAAAGCGCCGCCGAGAACCAAAGGGCTAAGGGGGATTGCCGTGTTGCTATGTATAAAGATTTAAAAGGAGCTACATTGTCAGTGGTAGACGAGAGCCATTGATCTACTCGTTCCACATCTTCTTCCATAGACCCCCTCAGCGAAGGAGGGGTAGCTGCCAATATCTCAGTGAGATTGTGTTCCTTAATATTGCTCCAGGGACAGATCGATTTGATCTTTGTTTACAGTCTCTTTAATATCATTAAAAGTCAATGGTATACGCAACTGATCAGACCGTACCAATGGTTGCACATGTCCTACTAATAAAGGCTATACATTAGAGAGGATGAGGTCCATAGTATTTCCTGCTATATGAGTAGGTGAGGTAACTAATTGTATTAAGTTCAGGGCAGAGAGCGAGTTGAATAAAACCCGTGCTGGGGTATTGCTGTTATCTTCTAGATGTAGGGTAAAGTCTCATAATACTGAGAAATTAGAGTATTATACATGAGAAGGGGCAATGGCATTTGCTAAAGATTCAGCAAACTCTAAAGCGTAGCCCGAGGGGCCGATAAATGAGGGCTCCAAAGAATAAGAAATTAGGAAAGGCTTTTATACTGAATCCTAACCTTCCGCTGCATCCAAGTTATTACATTTGAAAGTGGAACATTGGAAAGAAAAGCGATAAATAAAAACCAAACGGTCTCCTTTCCACTCTTGTCTAATCTGGTGTATAATTAAATAACCTGTCAATATCACTTGTGGAGTATCCGGGTTGGAGGACACATTAATCCGTGTTTCTGTCAAGACCATTAACTCCACCCTGGCCTCAGAGAGCAAACGTCAGGTAAATGCTTAGAAGTGAACGCACGTTGGCAAGACCTGCTGCTAGTTGCGCGTGAAGCTCGATCATATTTTTAGGCATATATATCGACTTAATGCTAGTTTGACTAAATAAAGTTTCACCTGACATTTCTGTGGCAGGGGTGTGTGGTACGATAAACATGATACTGACCCCAGGAGTGTTGACACCTGTAACTCAGTGTGACACCACATGTCCGGTGCTCTCAGTTCGTGTGAACAACAGGACACTCTGGAGGACGGGCTTTGATTGAAAGGACAGCGGGCCAGTGCTGGATGTGGGCGGGGCGTGGATGGGCCCAGACTGGCTTACCTTTGGCGCAGTTCCTGCTGCACATGTTTGTGCACCTGCTGTCCGTAAATAGAACATTCTGGTGCTTGTCGTCCTATATGGCTGCTGTAAGTGGAACAGGGGAGTAAAGATAAGCGCAAATTTGAATACGAGTTGAATGCTCTACCCATAACACAAAGCAGGCTAAATTGCCAAGTGACCCAACAGTACCAAATTAAATTAAATTAAATGCAGTAAGAAGTTAAAAACAATTTTACATTATGTCCCGTCTGGTCCGCAAATTAAAAATGTTCATATAAATAATGTGCTGTGCCTTGCCTTACAAGCTGTGGGTCCTCGCACCTACATTTCCTACATAGGACTCTCTGAGCATCTCCTCTCAGCCACTAGAGTGTGCGCTGTCCACGTGGTACTTCTACATGGAATCTGGAAGTAACAAGCATTGGCAAAGCCAATGCGTCTTGCCAATGTGTTTAAGCCAAGCTGTACGCCAGCATTGTTGCTGTGCAGCATGGCTATAAGTTAATGGTATAGAGGAGAGTGGTGTGAAGTGGAATAAACTCTTGTAAACTCAAGAGTTGTGTAGTGGTGTTGAGTGGAGAAGAGTGTAGTGGAGTCCTATGGAGGGAATGGAGTGGAGTAGAGTGAAAGGGCGTAAAGTGGAGTAGAGTTCTTACAGTGGAGTGGTGTCGAGTGGAGAAGTGTTGCAGAGTGGAGTGGTGTAGAGTGTTGTAGAGTAGAGTAAATTGCCAGCAAGTGGCCTAGAGGAAGCTGTGTACAGTGGAATAGAATGTTGTGGTATAGAGTGGAGTTGTCATAAAGTGGACAGGCATTCAGTGGACTAGAGTGCCATATAATGGAATGGCATAGAGTATCATTGAGGGGATTAGAATGGAGTGGAGTAGAGTGCTGTGTAGTGGCGCAGAGTGTTGTGGAGGGTGTAGACTGGAGTAGAGTGGAAGGGTGTAGAGTGTTGCTCCGTGGAGTATCGTAGAGTGGAGTGGCATAAAGTGTTGTGGAGTGGTGTATAGTGCAGTAACATGGTGTGAAGTGGCGTGGATTGGCATTGAGGGAGTTGTGTACAGTGGAGTAGACTGCATAGAGTGGACTACAGTGTCATAGAATGGAGTGACATGGAGTGTTGTGGAGTGAGCAGAATGTTGTAGAGAAGAGAGGAGGGGCTTAGTGTGTCATAGAATAGAGTGGAGTAAAATGGCATAGAGGAGATTGTGCAGTGTTGTAAAGTGGAGTGGATTGCCATGAAGTGTCATGGAGTAGCATGGCATAGAGTGGAGTGTTGTTCATAGAATTGCAAAGAGTGGAGTTAAGTGTGGTAGAGTGGAGAGGCTTGGAGTGGCATGGCGTGGAGTGGGCTAGAGTGGAGTAAAGTGTTGTTGAGTGGAGTAAACTGTCACAGTGGAATGGTGTAGAGTGGAGTGTCGTAAAGTGTTAAGAGTGGAGTTCAGGGGCGTGTTGTGCAGTAGAGTTGCTTGTCATAGAGTGTCATAAAGTCGAGTGCCATGTAGTAGAATGGAGTGGCATGTTGTAGAGTGGCGTGTTGTAGAGTGGCATGCCATAGAGTGGAGTGGCGTGGCGTGTCGTAGAGCGGTGTGGCATGTCGTAAAGTAGAGTGTGGAGTGGTGTACTGTCAAGCATGCATAGTGTGGTTATATGTGCCTTAAAGACAACACATTTTCAATTAAAATGTCCACTACATTTGCACAGACATACAGTTTTACTGAACACAAAGTACAGTGCATAAAGGATAATGTATGGAAACATCATTACCTAGTGTATTCATTGTTGTGATCGTAAAACATTTGTTTCTACAGAATTTCAGAATTACAAAGAAAGTGCTCCATTTGTGCTTTCTTAATTCTGATATATTCTGAAATATCTGTGCAGTTAATTTATGGACATTTAAAATGTGTTGTGTGCTGTAAAAAAGCATTTCCTATCACAGCAAGATTGTTATATAAATCCTCTCACATTGAAGTCAGAGAAAGAAAAGTAAACACCACACTGCCTCAGCAGACAGACCTTGACACTGACCTCTGTCTTTGACTGCACAGCAAATATAAGAAGGTAAGAACAAGTCCTGTTTACAAATTAACAAGAATCCATGGAAGAATACAGGAAATAGGCTGTGCTTCATGGGTGGGACAAACTCAAGCTGTACAGCCAAAAACAAATAAAGTCAGGAAATAGAAAGCAAGGAAATGTCAGTTTCAAACCACAAAGCCAATGGTAAGCAATGGCAGAATGAATTCCCAGGAAATCTTTCAGAAAGTCCCCAAGGAGTCATTAGGAATCTAGACAGCTGTGCTGTCTGAAAGGCTTTGACCTAAAAAGCCAACTGGTCCCACAGTACAAAGTCTCAAATCAAAATATATTGATTTATAAGTTAAAAACAGTTTTAAAATGTGCCCCATCTGGTGTGAAAACCAGCAATTGCATGTGGCAGATCTCTTCAGATATTCCATGTGTTTAGTTGGTGATGGGCACTTTATTGCTGTGCACTGGTACACTACTGGGCAATAGACATGACCCACAGCAATTTTGCCTAATGTGAGTATAAAAGTGCCAAGCAATATAATGGAATTACTATGCAACCTTTATGAACTACAATTGACCGACCAACGTTGAGTGATATGGTATTAGTATTAGTGTGGACTAGTAGAGTAATATATGTTGTTGCATTCAATTGTGTTCCTATAGCACTTACCTTCCTTGATGAGGCACTAAAGTACTTTACGACGGGCAGCACGCTACTCTTGAATCCAGGTTAGTGTTTTTTTCTCTATTGGTTACTGTTGGTTATTGGGATTAGTTCTGGGTTCTTAAGGATTCCGTGTATTTATCCCAGTTTCTATGTTATAGATTAAATTAGTAGGAGTTGGTTTGGGGATATGCAGAATGCTAAGGCCTCCAGATTGCAGAAAATACGTTTTTAAGAAGGCTATTAGCAGTTCCTCAATCAACTTCAGTAACGTTTTGTCATGAGGAAGTAGGCCTGAGATGTATATCCAGCTATATAATGCATCAACCCATAATATTATGGATAAAAATTTGGTCAAAACCAGAAGCTATTCTATGTAGAAGGGTGATACAGGATTGTCTTTTATTATCGCGATCATTGGATATACCTTGGCTTGGATATGTTCACTCCTCTCTTCTTTCTCTAGGTTTAGGGGAGTTTTTTTCCAAGCCGGACCTTCTGACAAAGCGGGATGTCAAGAAGGTAAAGGAAATATACTGGCAGAGAATGTGTGATTCAGATCCAATTTAGGCTTTGAATAGAAACCAGGCGAGGAATCAGATACAGCAGTCCTACCCAATGCTATATCTGACTATTATTAGCAATTAGAGTAATAGGTTCTTACTTACCAGGCTACGTCTGAATACATTACATTACCTGGTAGCATTTCCTAGACGTGGAACCTGGTTTAAAAATCTTTCACCATGTTGCTGTGATGGAAAGACATCTCAAAGTACCTTGCATTTTATACTCTTTTGCACTTTTTATGACAGCCCAAGAAAAAGGTTTTTACGTCTGTTATTTTTATCTAAAAGCATCAGAACTACCCAGGTAGCTTATTCTTTTTTACATAATTTGGGAAATGTAGATATAATACAGGCTGTGTTAAATTTTATATATGCTGCTTTTGGAATCCAAAATATGTACCATTAATGTTTTAATATTTTAATGATTATGACATTTGTTTGTTTGTATTTATTGGATGTCTTTTATGGTCTATTTTGTACCGAATAAAGCAAATTGATGATGATGATGATGAAATTAGTGGGAGTTAGGTATGGTTTTTAGTGGGAGAGGAGTTTTGTGAATTAATGCAAGTGGTCTGTGCTATAAAGGGTCATTTGAGAGAAAAAGAGAGGAAGCAACTGTGCATTTTAATTCAAAGTCGGTTTTCATGGGAATATAGGGAAGGCTTCTTTGAGATGGCATGCAATCTAAGAATGCCAGACCATAGAGAGTGAAACAACATTATTTGCATGTGAGACAGTGGTATCTTATGTACTTTAAGCACTAGAATAAGGCAAACATTCTATATCCTGAAAAGGTATTGGTAGACCACTACTTTAGCAAGAACAGCTGATCAGCTTAAGGGCTGAGAGCATGAAGCAATGGCTGAGCCCATATATAGGGAAATTGGGAGAGCTTCAAGCTGCACTCAAAAGTAACATCATGATCATTACAGCATGCCTATACTCAGTTTGTAAAAGTAGTTTGTGCAGGGTAGGTGAACAAGTCTGCTATCCCCCAGACAATAAATGCCTATCATGAGAAGCACAATAAAAAGATTAACAAGTCTTTGAAAAAATGAAGAATTATAAACAGATTAAAATTACAGTTACAAAAAAAGTTTACTACAAAACACAAAATGTTTAACAAAAAAAGCTAAAAAAAAGTTCAAAAATGAGAAACCTACAAAAAACAAGGAAAAAGGTTAACTTCCTGTAGTGGTGTCTCTGCAGACTGGGCCCCACAGATGATGTGCGCTGTGTATGGCCAAATGCTATGCATAATGGTGGTCAAAGGTCTGCATAAGGTCTGGCTTAGAGCCTGGCCAGTGTCAAAGCTCTGGGGCCCAATCCTGTTGCACATGGTCAAAGGACATGTGCAGTGGTGGTCAGATGACAGTGGAGAGTGTGAAGCAGGGCCTGGCAGGTCAGGCCCTGTGCCCCACTCCTGCAGTGTACAGCCTTCAGGCCCGGGGTTCACTTGTAGGATTCATCTCAGAAGAAGCTACCCAGAATACCTCAGTACCCGGTAAAACTCAACTGGCAGGTGGGAGCAGGATTTTAGGAGAATAATGAACATATTAGTGTATGTATGAATGGATAGTCTCTTCTCAATGAAAATCAGAGCTTCCTCCTGGAAAAGATCCTGGCACCTGAACATGAGATAAGTTTTTGCTTAGAGTACAAGTTTGTGTTACGCTATTAAGCTCCTCTAACTAATATATATATTCATATACATACACCCATACACTGCAGCTGCTGTCTTGAAAGTTTTGGGGTGATTCATCAAGTAGGGACAGAGAAAAAGCGGTTCCCAAAAAGCGTTTTCCCCATGCAATTTCTTATAGGGATTTTAGACACAACTACAGCACAAATTGCTGGACGAAATTATACCAAATTTGGCAGAAAGATATCTCTTGATCCAGAAAGAGCCCTTTTGTGAGATATCTAGGGACGCGGATCCTCCACAGATCTAACAGATTTCATGCTGAGATCTGATTGACTGCTACGACTTCAACCAGGAAGTGTTGGCAGCCATTTTAGGGCTTTGACTTAGCCACGTCCCAAAAAGAAAAAAAAAGAAAAAGAGAAGGAGACAGGGTAGGAATATTTAGGGACCCCGCCAGTGCTAAAAAACATTTTTTTCTAATTTTTCTTGCAAAAATTGCAGGGGATCGGTGAATCTGGATATTTTTTTTTTTTTTAAAGAAAGCTCAGTCTCCTGCGCTTGTTTAAAGTTTAGCCCCAGGTTGGGCTAGGTACATATACCTACATAAATAACATAGTTCATACGTCCCTTTTTTATGCACATCATACACTGATTAATATTTATTCCCATTTTGCAAATCTCTACACAACTGGGTTGTGTTCAATGTTTCGAAAAAGCCTCATAATATTAATAGAAATTATTTCCTCACAGCAGAACAAATGTTGCTTCAGTGGGTACCCTCATGTGTACAGTTTCTGTACCGTTGGCAGTTATGTGCGAGTTATTGCGAGATCACAGCTTCCCTTGCAGTGCATTAGCTCTGGGATTCTGTCACCAAAAATGCTTCGGAATGCAAGCGGTTAACTTGTGATGCGCTTGCCCTCTGCTGGCGATCAGAGAAACCGCACAGGCATCTCAGAGAGATACTTGCCCACTTTAAGGCTGACTTGTGCGCTCTCCCTACAATGAAATTGATGTTATTTGTCCCCTCCCCTTCCTCCACGCTTTGCATACAGCATGGAACACAATTTAAAGGCGGATTAGGTCAGGTCGATTGACTTTTAGGGCTTCAAACTTCTTCCGAAAATCCACTCTTCATCTTCACAAGTAAGGAACTTCAAGAACTTTTCAATCACACCTAGGTTGTTAGCATTAGCGGCTTTTATCTGAGTTACTTATGTTAGCATATATATTCATACGCTCCCTGAGTTCATCACCTGGTTCATACATACAATAAGATGCTGAACCCTTACAGCATTTGGTATGCGGTATATGCACCAAAAGCAATGCCCGTGTTACGAAAGTGGGGGTTTCTACATCCCCCACACAAATATGCACATACCTACTCACACCTCTGTGTATACATATGGATATATGAATACATATGCATGCAAATAACCACATATTCAACATACATCCCACGCACATATCTATATATGCATACTTGCATACATACATAGGTAGGCACTCATGAATATGTAAATACATAGCACGTGTTCGTGAACATACGCACATATACATATGTAAGCCTGCAGAGGTATGTGTAGACTTGAACATGCATGCATGAACGCACACACATATCCATATGTATATTATATATACTAAGCTTCTCTTTTTACTGTGTCTATGTCACGTGCTACCAAGTCCTGGTCCGGAAGCAGAAGTCAGAGACGGAAGCTGTAGAGGCCTGACAGTGGGAATCTCACTGATGGAAGTCATAGCGCAGGTGAGTACAGGAACCGGAAAACACGGACTGGCGAGATAGAAAGACAACAGAGAGGAACAAGTGCGGCCTCGCTAATTGGAAGTGTGTCACACTTCTTGTATCCCAATCTCACGCTTAAAAAGAAATATTGATGGCATTTATGCATGTACACACAATACATATTAATGTAATATGTAACTATCGCAATTAGTCACAAATGGTGTAACAGTAGGTATCAGTGTTATCTGCAACAGATGCATTTGAATATATCAAAGAAAAACAGGGCCAATTACCAAAAAGCAAAAACCCAGGTCGGGACAATTTTCTAAATTAGGGAGAATCAATTATATGTGTGTGTGTTCGGTGTGGGTGCGTGTCGTTGCTGGACTAATGTGGGGAAAATGATGAACTCTGGTACGATGGAGAACATCAAGTGGATATGGTAGCAGCGTTTTTAGGGGAAGGCAACATGTGTTATGGTAAACTGGACGGGGCAGATGGGGGTGTCGCAGACATTGTGGTGGCACAGGTTGCGGCCAGTTGTAACGGTGAGCGATGATTCCGACTGGAAGTCGGCCATTATAGCGTCCCAACTGGCAGCAAGCGGATATTTACCTAGACCTTGAGAGTCCTCTCTGCGCAATGCGGCCCTCTCCACTTGGGCCCATCCATGCATGGAAAGTTTCCAAGCAGGTAGTGTAGGGGTTGTTGACGATCTCCACAGGGTCCCAAATCTAAAACCCCTTCAGTCGGCCCATTCCCGTAATATAAAGTAGCACATTACTCTGTTATTGTTTTTTGGGAAATACTGGCCGCAGTTTTACAATTGATTTACAACCTGTTTGCCCTGCTTTTAAGAGGGCCATAAATCATTCCGTCATTTCCTGTGAATATGTAACATGGGGGTAATGCATTGTCATAAATCATTTTTCACCCATGAGGTTAAAAGCCCTTGGGTTATTCTTACATTGTTAAGGTTTGTCATTACACACTTTGCATCTTAACAGCCCCATATATTTTTTAATATCTGCATGTCATCTGTCCATCAATATTTTGCCACCAATCACTCTCACGTTAGTCCTTTGTGTGTCTTGCCCCTTGGCGTTATTCCTTTTCTATATCTAGGAGGGTACTTGTTTCTTTTTTACGCTTAACTCGCTACCTTGTTTAGTCCATGTATCCTGTTCTCCGGCAGACCCGGGCTGCGAGTGCCGTTCTTCGAGTACCTCCCCTGACTGACTTACCCTGCCGTGAGACGTCCCAAGATAAGTAGCCCTGCCACCCCGCTGTGTTGGGTGTGGCTCTCGTTGTTATTTCCCTGACCTTCTCCACTCACCCTTTGCCCCCAGCCTGCGACGATCTGGGTCTTTGTTTTTAGGTGTGGCTGGGTGGGTGTTTCAGGTCCTTGCACTGCACGGCCGCCCCAAAAAGATGAGGGATTCTGGTCCTGGCAGCCCAATATAAAGTCTTTAGCCAGGCCCCAGGCGTAAACAGGGGATTTCAAATCACGCGGCAGCCCTCCATTGGACCAACAACTTTTATGGCCCCCCCACCTTCCTTCCGCTTCCATCCTGGGGCGAAGTGGGGTGGGGGGGCGCTGCAAGGGGGGGAGACCCCTTCCGGTCCCCCGCCATTGTTCTTGTGCAGCTTTTCGGCGCATTTTCTTACTCGAGGGCCTCAGCGTGGTTTCTCTCCGGCCACTCGAGCGCCCTTCGGTTGGGGGCCTTCGTTTAAGAACTGCGTAGCAACTCTGTGTTTCTCATCTCTGCGAAAGAGGCCCACCAGGCAGAACTCCCACGTATGGGGCACATGCTTTTTTATTCGGCCCGCCAGCTTTGAAGCTATGCCAAGCCAGTAATGATGAAGGGAGAGGCAGTCCCACAAGTAGCGATTTATTTTTTCGGGGGTGAGATAGGCTCTGTGTAATATATACCATTGTATGAGATGGAAGCGTGCATTACACAGTATGTGTGAGGGATTTTCCACTACGGTCTTCCATTCCCCGTCCATGCAGTGGCAGCCCAGGTCTGTCTCCCAGTGGTGGCGCTGTGGGGTTAGTGAGACTGAGGTGTGTGTGCGCAATGATTCTGCAAACCAACGAATGAGACAGTGTCCAGTGCCCATGACATGCAGGTATTAAATGGTGAGGTGTACTGGGCGTTCATGCTGCATGCTATCCCCGCACGCATTGAGTGCCCCAATTATGGAGTTGTACAAAAGGAAATGGCCAGCTGGGAGCCCTTCTGTCATTAGGGAATCAAATGGCACCAGGGAGCCATCACAATGGAGATCGCCTAGGTTGGGTAACCCCTTCTCATGCCAAGTGGCAAGCGCCCTGGCGGAGGTGAACTGTGCACCCCTGGGGGTGCCTGGCAGTGCAGGGGCATAGGTACACTTAAAACATTGATGTGCCACTTGGAGCAGCAGTGGCGTTGGGCTGAGCTTTTGGAGCAGGGATGAAACAAATGTAGTATGTGTCAGTGGCTCCAGACATGTTGTCGTGGTAGTGTCTGATAGATGTAGCCCTAACAGCCACTTGGACACCTACTGTAGTTGTGAGGCCAGGTATTAGTGCTCAAAATTGGGCACTACAGGTCCTCCTTCAACAGTTGGTAATTGTAATTTGCGGAGAGCTACCCTACATCTTGTGTTATGCCAAATGAGTTCTCTTGTGAGTTTATCAGGCATGGAAAAAAGGGTTTCAGGATGTACACAGGAAGATTGGAAAAGAAATACAACAGGTGAGGTAACATGACCATTTTGACAAGGGCCACGTGCCCAGCAACCAAGAGCAGGAGTGATTTCCAGAAGGAAGATTGTGCACCTATTGAGGACACTGTACGGGTGAGATTGCCATTGAACAGGTCAATGGGGTCACAACAAATGCGAATACCCAGCTATCGAAATGTTACCGGATGCCAGACAAGCCGGGCACCCCCAAGATGGTAAATAGGGTCAGGAACGGTGGCACCAATGGAGTAAAGACATGCCTTCGTCCTGTTTATCCTTAGTCTGGAGACCATGATAAACTAGTGAAATATGCATGCTATCGTTCAGGGAATCTTGCGTATGTCTCTGCCATATAGGAGCAAGTCATCAATCTGATTTGGAATGTAACCCATCCCTCGGTGGTATGCCCCAGGCCTGTACAGGTATGTGAAGAGTGATTCCCAGCAGTTTAATGGCCAAAGCGAAAAGTAGAGGAGATAGAGGACATCCCTGTGATGTGCCTCTGTGTATCGCAACTGAATCAGATATCAAGGAGGCAATTTTAACCCGCACCATGGGCTAGGTTTATAGTAGTTTCACCAAGTTAACAAATCTGAGGCCCAGTCCATAGTGAGTAAGGACAACAAATAAGTATTCCCATTCTAGGGAATCATCTGTGCAAGTTAAGCGAGATGTTTCAGGCCAGGACAAAGCCATTTTGATCCATGTGGGTACCAGTGGGGCTAGGCAGTCCCCAAACAGTATGGCCAGTATTTTATAGTCTGTATTGAGCAATGTGAGAGGACAATATGAACCTAAGAGGATGCTGTCATGGTCCGGTTTAGGTAGGGAAATGAGAAGTGCTCACAAAGGGAGGGCAGTAGGCAGGCAGTGTCAAAGGCATCGTTATATAGTGTCTGCAGGTTGGGCCAGGAGTGGTGAGTGTGCTTTGTAGAATTCAATTGTGAGGCCACCTGGTCTTGGTGTCTTTCCTGTAGACAGGGCATGTTTAGACTCCTGGGTCTCAAACGGGGTAATGGCGTTGTCCAATTTCATACGCTGTTCTGGAGTTATTGTGGATAATGGTGTATAGGAGAGAAAGGAGTCAATGGTATTTGGGCTGGCTGACATGGTCGAGGCATATATGGCAACTTAATATTTTGTCATCTCGGCATGGATCACCATTTGTGTATGTAGGAAGGTGCCTATAGATGAGTGTATAGCCAGTATAGGGTGGCTAGGGTGTTACTGGCAAGTAAGCCATGTGAAAGTGAGCCTCCCATATCTGCCTCTGCATGTGTCTTAACACTGTGCGCCGCATAATTAAGACATCATACGTGCTCTAGGAGGGATGCATGCTCACGTTGTGCTGAAAGGAGTCTCTCTCTATGCTCTGTACACAGAAGGGCCTGTGACTTAAGGCCTAACAAGTCCCATTCTATTTAGAAAATGTCCCTACCAAGTGTTTTTCTTGCATTCCACGTGTATCCAAGACAATAGCCCCGAAGGACCACTTTGAAAGCATCCCTTTCTATTAAACGTGATGAAGCTGTATTGCCATTATTATTGAAGAAGTCATCTATTGCCGTTTCCTTTGAGAACCGAAACAATGGGTCCTCTAGGGCTGTTGGTTGCAGGTACCAAGTGGGTATGGGGGAGGGTGCTGCGTCGAAGATTAGACATAAGTGTTGAGGATTGTGGTCTGAATGTGGGCACCCTAAATAATCTATATAGGTTATGTAGGGAAGAATGTCCACTGTGCTCACTCGGCAGTCTATACCAAAGTGCAGGTTATGAGGGCTGGAGAAGAAGGAGTAAACTCTAGTGTGTGTATTACGATGTCTCCATAAGTGGACAGTCTGTCCAGTGCTCAAGCCAGGCATTTAGTGCCTGGACATTAGAGAGAGTCACTGCGCGGGAAAGGGAGGAAGGAGCAGTCCAAATTAATATCCAGTACACTCTTTAATTCCCCACAGAGAAGCCACAGTATCCTGCCCCGTTTTGAGAACACACTTGTCAACTTGGCGAGGAACCCCAGTTGGTCCGAGTTAGGTGTATGTATGGGACCAAACAGTACATAGCGGCCCTCAAGGTGTCCCTCCACCAAAACATAGCGGCCTTCAGTATTTCACAGAAAATACTTGCTCCTGGGAGCAACCTCTGCAATTTTGGGGCTTCGAGCTGTGTCAAGTGGAATTCCTGTAACTGAACGATATTTGCAGCACAGCGGCGTAAGTATGATTATACTGCATACCTACTCGATGGAGTGTGCATCCTTCTGCTGTTCCATGTTAATATATATATGTGCACCATAGTACTAAATGGTGTATGTGGAATGGGAGAATAATTACTGCAGAAATAGCGCAGTGTGCCCCCTACAGGGTATATCATGTAACAACACAGAATGAACAAACATACTTAAAATTAATCTAACATTCAAACAAAGAACTGATAATACCAGAAGGGCAGTGGGACAACATGAATCTGCCCAAACTATGTAGTTAAACAAGTTAGAAATATGCAACTAACAAGAGGGAGGAAGGAAGCGTTTCAGGCAAGGGGTGGAGGTCGTGAATGAAGCCCCTTATTCAAACCTATAACGTTGCCACCCATTTTACCTGGGAAGGTTTAGGCCTGGCAAATGGGTACACTTGTCAAGTCGAATTTACAGTTAAAACTGCACACACAGACACTGCAGTGGCAGGTCTGAGACATGATTACAGAGCTACTTATGTGGGTGGCACAACCAGTGCTGCAGGCCAACTAGTAGCATTTGATTTACATGCCCTGGGCACCTCTAGTGCACTGTACTAGGGACTTACTAATAAATCAAATATGCCAATCATGGATAAACCACTTACATACACATTTTTTAAAGGAGCACTTGCACCTTAGGACTGGTTAACAGTGGTAAAGTGCCAAGAGTAGCAAAAACAGCAAAATCAGAGTCCTGCACACATCAACAACCTGAGGAACAGAGGCAAAAAGTTGAGGGAGACCACGCCAAGGATGAAAAGTCTAACAGGAGCATTCTGGGAAGTCCAGTAGTTTGACTAACAGAAATTTCCGTCTGAATATCAAATAATTCAGTGTTGGCTAGTCGGTAGGTGATTCATCTGGGAGTAGCGAGCATGTGAACTGCTAGAGCAAGCACCCAGCAACATAACAAATTTTGACAGTTTTTATGGAAATAATTATGAAAAGACAGAGCCTTGTATTTGAGGCGGGGCACGGATCTCCAGTGCACCAGAGCATGATGTGGGCCCAGTTGTATGACCTAATGGGCTGGTTCATGAAATGCCAAGCAAGAACAGTGAAAGTGGTGGTGAGCGCAATGGGTACCTCACTCAGCCTCCTTGCAGTATAGGCCTTTGTGCCTTATGTTGGACCAGTCACCTTGGTATGCCACAAATTGTTAGGTGGATTAGGTTTCACAAGTACTGTGCTACATGGGTGATTAGATGGTTCACCCATGGCTCTGACCACCGGGTGGCAGGGGTGAAAGGAGAGAGTACAGTGCGTAGTCCCCAACTCACCCAGCAGCCCACCACCTCTAACTATTCTGCGAGGCCAATTAGTTCATGCGAAAGGATCACATTCCACTAAAGGAGGGGGGGGCCTCTAACTTCCAAGCTCAGGGTGCATGGTGCGGGAGCAGCGGGAGGAAATTCAGGGCAGTATGGCCCGCAGCTCAAGGCCGGTGCTGTGTCAGCTGGCCGATCTGCTATGTCGGGAGCAGAGCCCAAAGCAATGTGGGCCAGCGGAGCACAGCGTCTTATGTGTCCAGGGGGGCTGCGGCCACTATTGTGGGGGAAGAGTGTCTCGCACCGTCGAAGTGCAATTCTAGGTCTGGGTCTGTAGCCCATAGATATCCTTTCAGGTCCCCCGAGGCAATGTCACATGCACTGGGCATATCAGTCCCGTTCGCTGCCAGAAGGGTCAAAGACGGCCAAAACACAGCCCCCAGGAGTTAGCTCGGTGAGGGCTGTTGTATGCAGTGGTTGACTCCGGTGGATGGCTCAGCGGGAACAGGATAAATGCCATATGTCGGGGCATTCTTTGCGGAGCTCACTTACTTGATACCACCATCTTTGCTGGGTAGGCCGTGCCCCCCATCTCACTCTTTTAGTGCAAGACCTTCACCTTGCTGAACAGTCTCCACCTTTGGATAGTAACCTGAGCTTTGCAGCACAGTCTTACTCACTGGGGGTTGGTTCACTTCTTGGACTACCGTGTCACTCATTGTGTGTGAGACGCATGCCTTGAAACACAGTATCCATCAACCCGAGACTCCCTTCTTACAGCCCATTGTCACTCATTTGGTGCAAGACCAGCTCCTTGCTGAACACGCTCGGTTTTTGGATAAAAGCCCAAGATGTGCATCTCAGTCTCACTCACTGGGTGTTAGTTACATCTCTTGGATCATGTGCCACTCATTGTGTGCAAGACTTATGCCCTGGGGCACTCTGAATAGGTGTGAGTCGCACTTCTTGGAGAACAATGACACTCATTGAATGTAATATTATGCTTGGAATACAGTCCCCCATTTAATTACTTAAATTGGGTCGGATGTTAGATTTCATAAGTTGTACCCTACACTTTGAGGGTGACTTTTTGAGATTGGGTATAGTTGCTAATTATCACTACTATAACCCCAATCATTGGTAGATTAGATTACATGGCCCTGACGAAGTGCCCAGATCTGCAGGGATTTTACATGGCATGAAACATGTTAACCGACGTTCTCACTTCCCTGTGAAGTGTACCAGATTACTGTCTTCCAACACAGCCATCCTTTGTTTTTATTTATAACAAGAGGTCCCACGTATAAAAACTTTCAGGGTCTCTCTTAGTTATTTTTATACCACACTTACACCAATCTACATACACGGCACCCCCACTTACACTTCATCACAACGTCTTATTTTAAGAGACCTCTGGTAAAGAGCCCTTGCGAGGGACCCACTGGGCATTGCAGCACTGCCCCAATGAGGATCTACTCAGTGATGGAGAATGACACCCTTCTGGGTGTGTGAGGGCTCTTGCTTCTGAGAAATCAGATACCCCCAATTTGCTTGCCCAAACCCATCCCAACCTATTGCCTGTTCTGTTTTCTTTTAGGAACTGCATACTCCACTTGTATACACTGTTAGACACAGCAAATGAAAAATCTTTAATTCAAATAACGGGTACTAATATATGGAAGACAACATTAAGTCAAATATCAATATTGGGGAATTTCAGGGAGGAGCCATACTGTTAATTTGTGGAAGAATAATTTGTGAAGTAGAATCCTTCCTGTGATCCTGGACAACAGGTGTCATCTGCAAACAAGCCTGAAAACAGATGCCACAGCAATTCACACTATATCCATACAATACCTTTCTCACTCTATTGGAATCTATGAGCATCAATGTCAAACGCAAGTCCTGAGTTTCTGCAGTATGTTTGAGGTAAGTCTAACTTCAAGAAAGACAATTATGCCTTGCACCAGTTCGTCAATTTTACTTTCTTTAGCATTATTAGGTTTGGGTGACTTGATACAGACAGCTATCATTTTCTGTCTTTCCTATGTGGCCAAGAGGTCGAAGTTAGGAGAGGTTCTAGCCAGGAGTCAAATATTAGTATTACTGAGAGAGGGCCGAGGCTCCACCCATATGTTGGATTTTTTTAGTACAATATTAGATTGGGCCAAAGTTGTGTGCTTCCACTGAAATTAATTCTTGTATTACTCTTTTTTTCTTGTGGTAAAGCTTATCCAAATGCAGTAGGACTGAGTTAGTTATGGTGACAAGCCACTGATCATGGCTTTAAGTCTGATACTTTTATTATGAAATGTTAAGTTGAAGGCAGTGTGCCTAGCACATATATTGTGAAAGACATATGTAAACATCAACCTATTTAAGATTGGATTGTTATTACTCTGTATGAAAGCATGCAGAAAAGGATTTTGTTACATGGAATCACACAGATTACTCTAGTAGGGAAGGGTTTTGATTTTGACAAACTATGCATGTAGAAGATTTGCTCCCTGTTACATCTTGTTAGGCCCTCTTAATAGAGATAGTATTTTGATTTGCCAACTATAATTTTGTATACATTTGTAATTTTATCACTGTATGCCTGGTGGTTGCTATGTTAGGTATTTTGGATTGAATACAATAGACCAGATTTGGCTGGGGTGACAAGCCGACGGTCTTTTTCTTATGAAACGTTATGGCAAAGGCAGTAGGTCTGACTTATTTACTAAGTAAAATATATTAAAACCAGTATCCTTTAATGGTGGGTTGTTTTTGCACAGTGTCAAAGCCTGCAGTCAAGTAGTTTGTTACATGAAATCTCACAGATTACTTTTGTAGATAATGATTTGTGTGTTTGATAGACCCTTTGAAAAAACCCAGGGTTAGAAGAATTGCATTGTAACAATTCTTGCTAGAACTTTATGGGAGGGCACAATGACTTAGCTGTCTGTGAGGATCTTGTAATAAAATAATAATAATTAAGAATACATACCCCCCATATTTAAATATGTATCCATATAGATACATATAGGGCAGTTGGGCCAGCCCTACCTGCCATTGATCTGCCTGAGTGTCATGCTTTCCTCCATCTCACTATACTGCATGTCCACATCAGTAATTAGGTTTCTTGATCTATGAATCACAGCATTTCTGACTACATGTGCACATCCTCCTAAAAATTAGTGCAGTTCAGTGTCAAGGTTGTTTGTCCATTCCTTTAGTTTTCAATGTTCTCCTTTTATTGTTCCCCTTCCATTTCTTTTTTTCTCCTCTTTTTATTTGTACTCTTCTCAAGAGGATACTACAGTTGCCTAGGCAATGCTAATGAGCTGCTTGCGTGCTACTCATTTCATCACAGCGAACCGTAGCTATAGTGGCAACTTCCTCTAAAAAATTCAACCATTATGGCATGCAGTTGTCGGTAAATTCTAGATAAAAAAAAAGTTAAATAAACTATATAATAAATAATTCAAAATATGTTTATATTAAAAATGAATCTTAATTAATTGTATATATTTATTTTAAATGTAGCACAATTAAATACTTTCACACATTTAACCTAATTTTGAATTACATTCTTAATTAATTAACATCTATTTAGTTAAATAAAAAATATTTTTCTGCAATTTAAATTGAAAACTTCTTACCTGAAATAAAAAAAATATGCACTAACTAATAAAAGTAATGTATTAAATTAAGTAAAACTAATTAGGTTACATGTTAATAACAAATATTGTTGCATTTATTTCAGCATTCAAAAAGGTTGTTAAAATAGTTTATAATTAAATTGTAAATGTTTTTTATTTTTAGATAATTTAAAGGTTGTATTGCGTTTATTTTTTATTGTTAACTATATTGAATTTAACATTATTCCCTATGGGGATTCTTTTAACTCCCTACAACCTTTGTTTTCTATGGGAGGGTGTTGCAGTACCAGTGGTTGGCCAGGTGTGGTGCTGAGCCTGCTCCAGCTGTGAGCTGGATTAATTTATTATTGATAAAGGTCTCTTTTTTGGCTGAAGTAACTTTGCAAGTGTAGTTTGTGCATAGGAATATGCTTCTGTGGGTGTGTGCATTTCCCTCCCTAACCTTCTGTTAAACCATTCTCACTTCACACTAAACCACTCTCATTTAGTAGTAAGTATGCTCCTTTTTTCTGCCACTGCCCCTGGGTGCTCCCACCCACATTTACTACTAAGTAATAAACTCACATGGGAGAGGATCTCCCCATAGACAAGATATGAGAAGTGTAGGTGGAGATTTATACCCCTAGTTTGTGAAAGACATTTTGTTGTATTTCAGTGGTACTACTGTAGTATTCCTAAATCCACTACAAAATGCAGTTTTTGAATAGGCCCCAAAGTGTTATGGTGAACAACACACTTCTTTTACCCTTATAAAAAGAAAATCTCCTAATTTCTATGTTTAGCAATTACACCCAAAAGGAATGTTTTCTAATCTTTTGAATCCATCAAATGGTAATGTTAACCTTAAACTGAATAAATATATTGTTTTGTGCTCAGTTTGTGGTCGATTCTCTCTCATCTGCAATTTCTTCCATTGGCCTTTAGATAAACTTTGGTAGATTGTGCAGCACCTACAGGTGCTTGAAGTATAATCCCACAGCACAGGTTATTCACCTAGTAATTTATTTACGGAGTATTTTGTAGAGCACTGCTTGTCTCTTTTTGCTTAGGGCAGAACTTAAACAGCAGGAAATGAAATACAGATTAAAGGTTATAGGAGGAAGTTGGAGTCCAGTGGGATACGATAAGTAACCCACGTCCAATGGTGTTTTACCATGACCACTGTTTTTAAGTTGAGTTTGGTTGAAGGCAAGTCTGAATAGTTCAGTCTTCAGAGGTTTCTTAAACCGCTTGTAGTTCAGTTCAGATCTAAGGTTTTGGTTGAGGGTGTTCCAGAGTTTTGCCCTTATACAGACAATAATCTACCCCTGGGGTTCATACTCTGTAAAGATCATTGGTTAATCCCAGGGGCATTTTAAGGATTTTGGGGGTCCTGGGCCAAACGTATTTTGGGGGCTTCCATTCAGAACAGCTTTGAATGTATGATCCAATTTCATCTCTTTCATTAAAGGATGCTGGATGAAACGTAAACCCAACATTTCTCTGCAAAATGTCTGTAATAAGCATTCATACATCAGCCACATTAAAAGTACATTTAAGGAAAAAGGCATTTAAAACAATATGTTTACGAATTATTCAAGGTTATCAATGTGAGACTCTGCAGGACAGAGCTAGGATTCCCCTGGATTGTTGGGGCCCTGGGCCAGAGCCCACTTTGCCCAATGCCTTATAAAGTCTCTGATTAATCCAATGGATTTCGAACTGTGGGATACACCCCTCTGGGGTCTGCGATGCGATGGAAAGGGGATGTTCACAGCACCCAAAATAATAAAAACAGTGAGGGAGAGAGCACCCATCCGTTCCCACTGCCAGGTTAGAGGGTCTGCTTCGTGGTGGCAGCATACAGACTAGAACAAGCATTTGTAATGCAATGGGTCTTGCGTTTACTCGAGTTAAAGCTATTAGTGTGGAAACTCCTAACTGGACTAATGTTGCCACATAAACTGAAAACTAAAACAGTGTCATATAAGCGAGCCGACGGCTGCCATGGGCGCAAAGCAAACACACAAAAGGAAACAGAAGATCGCTCGCCGTGAAACGTATCAGCAAAAGTGCAATTGTCCATGTAACCTGCAAAATTGCAGTTATCCATGTAACCTGCAAAAGTGCAAATATCCATGTAACAGGTTGATGTCATGCAAAGCGTTCGACTACTGCCCAGCGAGATCGCGCTGCCTACGAAATAAAGAGAAAAAGTAGCACAGATATCATGCTGAAAACACAGAGCCTCGTGTTTTCAGTAGTTGGCCAATGGCTTGAGGCGGGCTAAACACCAGAAAAGGCATGATGTATGCATGCCTTTCACTAATGAAATAAAGTGAATTGTAAAAGGCAAGACCACGAACCAACCAAAGTGATGGGCCTGACATGGGCCTGGTTACAAGCCCATAGAGAGAGATGACAACAGGTACAGAGTGCTTTGTGCTCGGCCGTAAAAACTACTCGGCCCACTCGGAGATTACCGCCATGAATGCAGTTAAGTAGAGCAAGAAGTGAAAAACTCCCCCCTGGGGCAATCAGAGCTGTGTGCCAGAAACAGCAATGCATCAGGAGAACCGTGTTTGTTCTTTCCCGACTCCTTTCAGTGAGGGTAGGAGGGGGCAGGTGGCAGCGGTTGTGCGTGTATGTACGAAAGGATATGCACGGATGCAGGGATATATAAGTATGCAGATGGTGTGAATGTTTATTTAAATGAACAGTGCTTCAAGGTGGCTCGTGTATTTAAAGGGCACTGCTGAAATTTAGTAATTTCAAAATCGCGAGTTTAAATGCAATTTTCCATCTTTCCATAATCAGAAAACTGAGGGGTCATTACAACCCTGGCGGATGGCGGAGAACCGGCGGTAAGACCACCAACATGCTGGTGGTCTTACCTTGGTGAATTATGACCATGGCGGTTACCGCCATGGTCGTCCGCCGGTTCTCCGTCCCGCCCGCCAGGGCGGAAACGACCGCTGGGCTGGAGACCTGGGACTCCAGCCCTGCGGCCGTCAGTATACCGCCTGCGGTATTTGGACCCGGCTTACCGCTGTGGATTTCCAGCGGTTTGAACCGCCATGAAATCCATGGCGGTAAGCACTATCAGTGCCAGGGAATTCCTTCCCTGGCACTAATAGGGGTCTCCCCCACCCCCACCCCGACTCCCTCCCCTACCCCTCCACCACCCCTGCCACCCCCCAAAGGTGGCAGGGCCCCCCTCCCCACCCCAACCCCCAACATAACATTACTCACACACACACGACACGCATGCAGGCACCACCAACACACACACGCACACACCCCGACATACATGCCACAGCCACACACACAATCAGGCACACACACCCACATTCACACATACACGCACACATCCATACAGACATACCCACAGGCATACACGCACTCCTTCCCATACACACAACACCCCCGCAAGCATACACGCACGCACACACACCCTCTACATACACACACGCACAACCCCATGCACGCACACAACACCCCCCACTCCCCTCCCCTAACGGACGATCGACTTACCTGTTCTGTCGATCCTCCGGGAGGGGATGGGAGCCATGGGGGCAGCTCCGCCGACACTGCCACGCCAACAGAACACCGCCACGGCGAATCACAGGACGTGATTCGCTGGGCGGTGTTCTGTTGGCGTGGCGGTGGAGGTGGAGCAACCTCCACTTCCCCGCCACCCGCAAGTATGGCTGTTGGTGGCTCTCCGTCGGAATAACAACGGAGAGCAGCCAACAGTCATGATACGCCGAGCGGCAAACCGCCTGCACAGGCGGTCTTCCGCACGGCGGTCTTGCAAAAAGACCGCTGAGGTCGTAATGACCCCCTGAGTGTTGTTAAATTACTAAAATCGTATTATCTAATTTATACATGCTTAGAAATTGATGATGATTGGCCGGAAGGGCTACATAAAAACACAATTGTTATTATGCAGGTACCCACAATACTAACAGATTTTCTGTCCACGGAATACTAGTAGCCAATTTTTATCAATGTTTTAAGAATAACATTGTACTGTATATCATGCAAGGGCAAAGCAGATCACGTATGGACATTTCAAACAAAAGCATAGCCCCCTGGGCCACTTCACAGGATTGGAACTTGTGAACTCTGGGTTACACACAGAACTGCAGCGACCGCATGAGCCAAGGGAGCAGTCTTTTAAAGATTTGAACCCTTGCTGCACAGATGGCACACTTTCAATGAAAGTTTAATTGCTGCTACAATGCAAGTTATTTGCACGTGTATTCAAAAAGGTTACTGCAAAGGGCATGTAACATTTCCATGGATAGGGCTTTAAAGCTTGAATTGTGCTAGGAGAAAAGAAATGTGAGTGAGGTGCCTGGCTGCTCTTAAAATGCAGACGTGTGTGTGGGGGACTCGTCTAGCTGGAGAACTCAGGGGGTGCATTTGCTAGTTGGAGTCCGACTAGACAACTAAGATTTGAGTTATAATTTACGGAAACACTCTGCCAGCTCACACTGAAGAGTAAAGAAGTCCGTCCTAGGTAAAGGGACAAATCCTAATCCTTTGCCAATTATTGTTAATTCCTGGCTGGATAAATTCACATCTAAGTTTGTTTGCTCGCCCCTGGAGCTGCATCCTTCACCATACTACCATGTGTTTAGCCTGACCATTGAATTTATTGTGACTCGCTCCGTTTTCCCCTTCCCCTGCCCTACCCTCTTCCCAAAAAAGAGGCTGACAAGTGGGGAATAACTGATGACCCCAAAATTGAACAGCATCCCGTAAGGATGAATAAGGGTGGACCCATTGGTGGGTGAAACCTTCGTGAGGTGGGCAGTATATTCATCTCTGCTACTCCATTCATCTGAGCTGACAAAAATTACTGTGAGAATGGTTTCTCTTTTAGCACCTTAGTACCTTAGTATGTTTGCTCTGTGGCTATTCATGTGCATAATAGTTGTTGTTGTGATTGATAGATTTTTTTCATGGTGGAGTTTACTTATATCTTTCTGTGTATTGGATTTTTTTGTTGGATGGGAAATTCCTTGCTCTGGTTCATTTCTTTGTGGGTCTCATTATGTCTTTTCCTATATATTGAAATCTGTCTTGTGGTTTTCAAATGTTATTAAATTGGTCAGGATTTTAACTAGGAGTGCATCAGTGAAATGCTATGGGGGCTGAAGGCAGAAGAACAGCCTCGGTCCTCTCGGACTACTGCAGCATCACAGGTAGAGCACACAATGCTCCCCTGAAGCAAGTACTTGACTCCCAGAAGAAAGACAACCCTGGGTCAATTGCATTGCCATCTCCTCCCAGAGCACAACACAGAAGGAAGTAGACAGAAGGAAGTGCCTCCAGAGTGCCCATAATCAGACTTAACCCCCAAAGCCTCTAAACTCAAACCAGCATTCACATGTTCAGCCTGCTCAGAGCACGCAAAAACTGTCACCGATTTTCTCCTTGAAATCAGGGAAAGCTACACAAAAGGACATAGTATACAAGGGTCCATGTGGTTTTCCCCCATTCTGTGGAGAAATCTTGTAACAGATACATTTAGGTGCTGGGATACTATTCAGAATTGGGGCTTCTGCCCTCCAGTATTGCCACATCTAACTTCATTGAACCCTTAATTGGGGCCTAGGCTCACTTTTGGTCTTGTCTTAGAGCTTTATTTTTCTGGATATGACTGAATTTCCTCAACATTAAAACTGAAAAGACTTATGTTCTGATGTTATTAGGGAATCGGTCCCTATGATCAAGTTGTTGGTGGTCAGCTTCTTTGGGAACTGTCCCAGGTCCTGCTACACCAGTTCACAACACAGGTTTCTTACTAGATGCTAAACTCTCCTTACAGCGCCGTATTAGTAAGGTTGTGTAAGAAATTGGGTTATTAGGTGAGAGTGGTGGAAGCCACACACAAATAATAAACACAATCTTTAGCAGGTGAACCACAAAAGTCATTAATTAGACCAGTGCTTAACCTTCTGGTAGCTTGGCACAAAAACAGTGAGTCTTATCTTAGAGGCAATGTGGAAGTATTTATGCAGTATTCAAACAATAATAAAGTGAAAGCACAAAACAAGAAAAATCCCAAATGAATGTAGGAAAATGTAGTAAATACAATGACACCAAAACAGCAAAAATCCAATCAGTAAAACTGGAGTTATGAAATATTAATGTTCTAGGTGAAAATAGAGGCATAAAGCAAAAAGTGACACTTGCAGATAGCTGTTTGCACTGGACCAGGTCGAAATCACAAGTTCAGACGGACCACGATGGAGCGCGGGTCAGATTCAGGGACCAGGCTTGTCCCGGTCGAGGTTTTACCTCCTCAGATTCTAAGTCTACGTGAGGAGCTGCAACTGAATTTGATGTTGGCAAGGGCAGCAAGCAGGTCAGTGTTAGTCCAAGGAACAGGTCTCAGCCCGAGCTTTGGTGTTGAAGTGGATGCGGGCAATAGCTGTTTGGTGCATTGGTGGAAGACTCAGCAGTCATTGCTATCATGGACGGTCATTGCTGACACAAAGAGCAGGTCATTGCTGGAGCTTCACATTGGTGGCGGCTGTTTCCTGCCATGAACGGCCTGCTTGCTGTTGCGAGGAGTCCAGAACTTCAGGATTTTCACCTTTCACTTGATTTGAAGGCAGGAGGAATACACTCTTATGCCAGCCAAGGGTTCAGGACCTGTGTGGCACCACTTGGGGATCACGGCTCACTCCAGCAGAGGTCAGCAGCAGAACACAAACACGTCCAGGCAGGTGCAGTTGGTGCTGGTCAGTTGGACAGTTGCATGGATTCTTCTGAAAACTTGTTTCTTCCCTGTAGCTCAAACTGGAGGTCATCCAACTGACCCATCATGTCAGATCTGGGAGCCTTGTTTCAAGGCACGCAGGTCCATTCTTCCTTCTTCGGACAGCAGGGAAGTTCTTCTTCTGAATCTTTCACAGTTCCAGGAGTGCTCTGATGAGAGGTTCCGAAGGTGCTATTCTTAGAACCTGCTGCCAGACTAGGGTACGGAATGTCTCCTTTGTCTAACCATCATCCTTTCCTGAGTTTGAATCCAAACTGTCTCAGGTAACAAAGGGCAGTCAGGCCTTGGTATGAGCTGCATTTGTAAGTGGCAGGGTAGTCAGCCCTTCGAAGTCAGGAAAGGGTGGGCAAATCCCTGAAGCTAACCTTTGTAAACCCCCCTGGGAAATCCTGCTCAGGAGAGGAATGCCCCATTTTATCCCCATAGCTGGAAAAAATACACACCACACCATGGGAGACCCATATACAGCCATGTGACACCGGACACTGGTAGGGAATCACATTTGCTTTAGGCAGAAAAATGCAAATTTTCTAAATGTGGCATTTTAAGACTAGTAACTTAAAATCCAACTTTATCATTAAAGAAGATTTTAAATTATAATTCAAATGAGTGGAAAATGTTTCTGTATCTGTTCCCAAACTGAAGATAACACTTACTTGGTGTAATGAGGTAACCCAGTGTTAGTCTGTGGGTGAGATAGCCTTAGAACAGTGAAAAAAACAACTTCAAGAGTTTTTCAGTGTCGGGACATGTAAAACCTAAATGCACATCCTACTTTTTAAATACTATGCACCCTGTGCTAGGGGTGGTTAGAGCCTATGTTATGGGTGACTTGCAAGTATTAAAAAGGTTTCGGTCTGCCAAAAGTTTTATTTTGCCAGGCCGAAATGGCAGTTTAAATGTGCACTACAAGCTGCAGTGGCACTCTTGAGACATGTTTTACAAACTACTTTAGTGGTTGGCACAATTAATGCCGCAGCCCAGTAGTAGCATTTAGTTTACAGGCCCTGCGTACACTGAGTCCGATATACTAGGGACTAACAATTAAATTCAATGTACCAATCAGGTGTAGGGCATTTTGACATGTTTTCAAGGTGCAGCACAAGAACTGTACCACTGGTTAGAAGTAATAAAATGCACAGAGTCCTAAAAGCCAGCAAAAATGGGTTCAGCAAAGGAGGGCAAAATCTAGGGTGATCCTGCATATAGGTTGCCTCTATTTAACTCTTGCTTTTCACTAAGTTGTTTCTTCTTCATCCCACATACTATGGGAAAACCATCACCCAAGCTAAATTTCACCTTGAGAGTCAACAATTTTCCCTTTCTCTTTTGGGAGTACCTAAATATCTAACAGCCCAGCCTGAAGCTACTTAGAACTCAGTGGGCAGCCTTATTGTGGGCCTTCCTGTGCCCAGCCTGGTCATGGTTATCTGTATGCCTTACACTAGGTGTTTATGGAACAAGGGGTTGATTTAAGTGTCTTTGTACCTGGCAGTCGATCTGAACAGGTACCACCTGAGTTTAACTGCCACTTGATAAAAGAATAAAGATCTGTTATAAAAAAGCATCTTTGTACCTGTCACAGGGCTCTATGCAGGACGGGCCTATGTTTCTTTGCTCTCATCCTGCCAGGGTTAGCTCTACCCCACACTTGGACCTACTTTTCCTGTTTTCCGCCTGTTCCTTATATTGGTGGGGCTTTTCTCATTGTACTGCCAAGCTGTGGAGCAGTCTCCCTCTTTATCTCTTTGCTCAGTCTTGTCAGCTCACTTTTAGAAAACAGTTTTAACCCTTCCCCTCTGATTCTCATATCTTCTGCAGCTACGGCTTAGCTGCTACCTTGTGCCTTGATACCATCTGTGGTTGCCTCTAGGCTCTACTTATCTTCATTACATTACAATACAGCTGTGGACCAGGCATCAACTGGAACTCAATGGAGTGCTTAGACAGTAGATTTGATGTGGTCTCGCTTACGAAGCTTAAGGCATATTCTGTATGCCTTCCTCAGGGGTCTTTTGAGCCTGGAAATTAGTTCATTGGGAAGGCTAGAATGGCATTGCCATAGACGAGGTTTGCCAGGCAAGTACCCTTCCCAACTCGACTCTGTGGTCACATAATTTCAGATCCAATCATCAATGGACCAAACAGGGTTGCTTCCTTTCATTCCCTTTGTTCTAAATTGCTATTTGACATTAGAAGCCACTCTCAAATCTCTGGTCTCAAGTAAAAAGAGTGAAATATCAAATAGTTGTACTTACAGAAGACCACCTGATTTTCAACTCGCTCACTCGGGAAAATTACGTTGTCTAAATATTTACAGATCCTTGGGATCTTGCAACTGAAATATTGCTGAAATGTACAGAAACGTGTCCCAATAAATAATAGCCTTCCAGGCTGCATGTTTGTCTTCGCCCAGCTTCCTATGGTCTTGGTTTCCCTGCTTAGCCTCCAGTCACCATAGCTCCATCCACCGAGAAAAATGAGGGTTCCCATCCCACAATGTATAGATAGTATGCCACACGTGTGAATGCTTTGATTGATAGGGGCCTTTCTACATATGCTGAGATCCCTCAAGGCCGCCAGCCTTTGATATTGAGATTGCATATTTGACCTCCTAGGGTCTTTACTCCATAGGTTGAGACCACTCAACACTCTCAGCAGCAGATAATCAGATTGCTCAGAGCGTTTGTGTGCAGTCTCCCATGGGCCTTGCACTCGTGTTTGACACAAACCATACGCCCAGCCTCTGAAGACTGTACTCATATTTCCCTATACTAATCCACCACTAATTCCTTTTGGGTTCCGGAGTAGCGTGCTACTTGCCGAAAATCGCTTTGACGCCTAGTCAAGGGTAGTAAGTGCTATATTAATACTATTACAATTACAATTACAAGATGATTTGGCTGCTCTGAATGATTGTGCCCACTTAGGCTCCTGGAGATTTAGAGTCAGTAGGGTGGGAATCCACTGGGCCTATGTGAAATGTACCGTTATCCACATGTAAATTATCATTTATGCAATTTCATTTTAGGAACATTGCGCAAAATTCCGCTAATTACTCCAGAATTACATTTTGCACACTTCTTGCCTGCAGGCACTGACCTGAGCAGAGAATGTCTTGCGGGAACCAAAGTTAGGCATGTGTCGAGAGAATCTTTTCTCACTGAACAGCGAACTAGTTCCCTTGCTTGTATCTCTTCCTTCAGTTTTCCTTTGTGATAGCCCACAATGCATTTCGTATAATTTTTCAGACATTTCCCATGATCTGGGGTGAAATTATGTGCGTTTGCACACCATTAAAATCCGCCTGTCCCCCCCCCCCCGTCCCTCCTTGTCCAGGAGATTGTGTCAGAGCTGAAGATGCTTCAGTCCAGTCATGAGGCAGAACTGCAATTACCTAGCGGCGCTCGCGGCCCTGCCGTATTGGAAGAGGCAGTAATTCGAAAATCCTTCAGCTAGGAAGTGGCGGTGGACATCCTCAGGGCTGCTTGGACTCGAAGCAACACACGGGCAGCATAGCGAGTGTATCTGTTCCCTTGGAAACAGCCCGGACCACTGGAGCAGTGACCGAGCTTCAGGCCTTCTGGAAAGCGGGCTTGTAAATGTCCTCACGCACCGAACGCAATCAGTTTCTCACTCAAGGACTCTTCCTTTCATCTCTTGTCCAAATAAGTAAATTGACTTTGTTCCCTTTGGAAATATCCGGTGCCGGTGTCGTTCCTTTTGTGCGCGAATGGCGCCCAGCCGTTAGCGGGAACATGTCACATGCATTAGGCAATCGTGCTGCTTAAGACAGAGAGTAGAGACGCGCACCCTGGTGATTTCATCTGGCAGTAGAACACAATCCCAAATTAATGTCCGCGTGAAAATAAAAGCCAGATATTATGCGAGGTAGACAAGCGAACACGTGGTTCTGAGAGTTTCTGGAACAAAAAAAATGCTTTTAAAGTCGCTGCAGCAGAGCCACCAGAGAGAAATTGTCGCAAAGTATTTCAAGACTGAAAATCAAATATGTGCCTTCCCGGAAACCCACCTGCTGATCTTTTAAGTAAATTGATAATTTGATAATTCTTGTCCAATGAGAGGGTTTACGGCTGATGGCCTACTATGGATGACTGGGGTTTGGTGTAGTATGTTGTGTTGAGCAGCTTGGATAGACTTGGGCGAAATTTAATACGACTTTCACTGTGCATTTCTTGAAATTTTACATTTCACAATTTTGCATAATTGTTGCCCCAAAGAGGCTGGTTCTTGCAGAAAATGTCTTGCCCAGAAACATTTTCATCTCGAACAAATCTTTCAGTATCTTGTTGGACTTTTTTTTTTACCTAAGATGCGCGTAAGTTATGTAAATTGTCATGGAATTGCACAGAATTTCACTAAACGTGATACATCTTGCACACTACAAGAGAAAGAAAGACCTTGTCTTTTGCTGTAGGACCCACCATATGTAGGTGTGAAAACTGGTATGAGAACCATTTTTGTTGGTCGTGCTTGTGAGACATCTGCGTATGGTGCTTAATGTGGCCTGGTAGGATCTGACCTTTTTTAGGCTGAGCTTCGAAAACAGAGCCAACTGGTTGCAAAAGTCCTATTGTAGGCTTGCCAGTTGTTTACCATTGGGTGGCTTCATTGTCATTCTCGCTTGCTGCTTATTCAATGGTTTTTCCTTGCCCCAGCGTGTCCATCTTGTGTTTGTTCCTCCCCTTGAGCACAGCTTCTTTATTATCTCTGTGATTGGCTGGCTTCTGTTATTCCGCTGCTAACTTTAAGGGACCTACTTTTTTTTTTCTTTTTGTCTTGCAGCTGCATGAAAATTCTTCTGTTTTCTAACTCTTGTGTGCTTCTTCCATACGCCAAACTCCCTCCATGTTGCCTTCTCCTTCATGCACTTCTCCTCTGCCCTCCGTGTTGCTTGCTTCTCTCTCATGTGCCCCTTTCCCCTTTCTTTGATCACTGCATGTTGCTTCAAACCACCAACCGCTCCCTGTTTGTATGTGTTATGGGTGTGCAATTTTTCTTTTAATTGAGCAGTGTCTCACATAGATGTAGGTTACTGGCCTGGTGGTGCGTGGAGTTTTCAACTTTTGCTATGTTTATGCCCTTGTATGGCTTTTTCCCTCATACTGCTAATATTTCCTCATGTGTGCTAATTGGCATGGAAAATTGAAATGTTGTTTTCTCGCGAGTTAGTTTTAAAACCGTTTTCCACTGTGGATGTTGGCATTTTGTTTTCAAAACAACAATTTTAAAGGGGGTGTCAAAGTCACAATTTCAATATAAAAACCCACATGGAGAAAACTTTGTAAATTATGGGTGCTAATTATATTAGACGTATTACAAAAAATCACCCCACATAGGAAAACCCTTAGTATACATACCCTCAAAACCCGTCTGGTCAATCTTGGTGCCTATGTGTGGCGTTTCAGCCAATCAAAAAATATCTTCATGGCAACCACATGGGTGACACTGTATCCATGCCAGGTCCAAAACCATGAAAGCCGATGGCAGCAAAATGGATAGCCCTGGGTGAAACGTGAAGGTCTTTTCTGTCTCTTATGTCTCAGACCAACAAGTCCCCTCACAGTCTTTCTTTAATTTAAATTTCCACCTCTTCCAAAAACCACAAACGATTAACAAACAATAGCTCGGTGAATGCATTCAGCACTGCAGTCCATAAGCACTTGCTACTTCCATGATGTCTAAAGTGTTCTTTTTATCACATAATGAATGTAATACTTAGGTATTGTTGAACAAAGCTATCAAATGTTAACTGTAAGCTCTACCAGGATTACCACAAGTGGTATTCTAATTTTTCCTTATTGCATCCGGTATGAAAACACCACCTTGAGGATTATCGCCAGTGGTAAAAAACATGCTGCCAACGAGCACATCTTTATGCATTTACAAGGTAAACAAATAATGCCAGGGGTGAAATTTAATGCTAGGAAGTAAAATACCACAGGCCTAAAGTTCATTTTAATTTCAGAAACAGGTGCAGCGCTTCTACATCGATACTTTCCAGTTTAATTACCGCTCATAACCAGAGCTTCATGGAAGCTGGTTTTGTTTTATGCATTTTACAATCAGCCCATAGCTGAGCTTGCTTTGGTAGGTAAATTTCATAAGTTATGTGCATTTCTGTATTGCTGCTTATCAGTGATATTGTAATTGCCTCCGGAGTTAATTGTGAGACCTGGTTCAGTTGGTTCAAGGGCATTCAAGCATTTCTGGGCTCCTGTTGTGACAAATGCAGTAGTTTACCAACGGTGTCCTGGCCCATCTCTGCACTACTTCCATCTTGGTCTGTTCAGTGGTCGTTTCGGTGTGCAAGAGTTGGGTGAGGTTTCAATATACGTCATATGAAGCCCCTCCAGCTCCACTGAATTACCCACAGACCTGTTTCCCAAACACTCGACAGGTTTCTCACTCAAATGCCTGGCAAAAAAGAGTATCAGGGACAGTGTTCATTGCCCAATGCTTAGCAGAAGAGTCACAGGAGTCTACAAGCCCCATGGGCCACCACTGGGGGACAAAAACTGGTTCTGTTTCTGGTCACCACAAGCCCCTCTGAACGGGAATAAAGT
The DNA here is from genome assembly GCF_031143425.1 of Pleurodeles waltl. Classification (NCBI taxonomy): domain Eukaryota; kingdom Metazoa; phylum Chordata; class Amphibia; order Caudata; family Salamandridae; genus Pleurodeles; species Pleurodeles waltl. Next base: position 1,556,936,468 of record NC_090445.1, read on the forward strand.
ATGTAAAAGGCCTTCTAACTTTCAAACTTTCAGTCTCTGTTGGATTTTCCCAGCAGCGTGAAGGTTGGTGGATCTTAGACTGGGGGCGCAAACTTTAGTGGCCAAGACAAAGACGGATACAAGAGACTGGGGCTCATGGCTGATTTTGTTTGGGAACCGCTCAACAGATTCCTACAGAGTCAGGTGTTCCTCAATCAGCGCAGTCTTGCCTAGTGACTGCACTGACATCCTCAGACCAGCGAATAGAACAAAGGTTGTCTTCATAATTCCTGATGCCAACTTGTTGACTCACATGTATTTCCATGCCATGTGGATGAGGTCAAGGACAGACTCATTAACTACAATGTAGGTGATGACTTTTCTCATGTGTCCCATGCAATGTGGACATATCTTAGATACTCCTGAACAGCATCTGGGTGAACGCAGGTCCAGGAGTGGTGCTGACCTTACATCATCTACAACAGGTCCTGACTGGCTTTGTTAGAAATGGGGTTTCTGGTTGGCTAGGGTATGCACCTCAGCCAGGCAGAACTTACCCACTCTAGTCAGGGCAAGGGAGTTACACGTCCAAGATAACCCCTGCTCACCCCCTTGGTAGCTTGGCACGAGCAGTCAGGCTTAACCCAGAGGCAATGTGTAAAGCGTTTGCACAACACACACAACACACGTGACACAATATCCCCACCACAAAGGAAACAAAACACCAGATTATATGAAAATATACTGTATTGTCAACAACGCAATTATCAGACCAAACATCACATATCAGTACTATCCTGTTACCTTAGCAGTTGTCAGAACGTTACACATTAGTTACTCTGCAAATTAGCAGTAGTCACACATAACACACAGGTTACTCAGTATTCTGCAACATAAGCAGTAGTCAGGAAATATGTTATCACATTACAGCACTTATCATAAGAATATCATAAAATGCCCATAGTAGGAACATTAAAAAACATATGGCAAGTTAGAAAAACATATTAGCAAGCATGTCCATAAAAGGAACATTTGCATACACATATGTAAAAACATCAAACGCAGGTAGGTAATATATGAATCAAACAAAAGTCTGTAGAAAGAACTTTGGATTGCAACTATATTGGTCCTTTAAACAGTACCTGGTTGGATGAAGGCACCTCCAGTGCCTAGAAGGCGAACAATGGGGCCCCCGGTGCTCCTATGCGCTAAACGGGGGCCTCCCTTATACTCTGGGGTCAGAGGAGGTCGACATGCACCTCCTCTCTTTTATAGACAGGCCCCTCCGGGGACCATGATTACTGGGGGGCCCCCAGGGCCTCAACCGGGCCTCACGAGGGGGGCCAAAGCCAGCAAAAACAGCTTAGGGCAGGAGGGGGGCACCACGCACCCTCTCCGGTTTAATGACAGGCCCCTCCCGGGACCTGCGATCTCTGGGGGCCCCCCCAGGCCTCCACTGGCCCTTCCACCAAGGGGGGGGGGCCACAATAATGCCAGTTTTACCTAACAGCAGAAAAGGAGCGTCCTGCTCCTAACGCAGAGGCCAGGGGGACGGGGGCACTCCCCGCTCCTTCCACTGGTCCTGCCGTGAAGCCACGAGATGATCAGACCCCTCCTGGGGCCCGAGCAGACATTCGCCTGCACCCGATGCGGTGCGCGAGTGTTCTTCCAGCTTCCCGGGCTGCTGCAGTGATCTTATTTAAAGGGGCACAATGCAGCAAGGAGCCTACGAGCTCCCAAGGCTCCATGAGCGCGCTGCAATCAGCGCTATGGCAGCCGCAACCACGGAGAAGCACCCCTCGTGAAGAAATGGCTTCAGGGGTCAGGGGCCACAGCAACCTGCCCCTGGGGAGCAGAATCTTAAGACAAGGTCCTCAGGTGGAGGGCCCAGCTACAGGCCAGCACAAGGGAAAGGCAGCAAGTGGCAAGTCCTTCACAGTGACCAGGCAGGTCACAGGTCAGCACAGCAGCAGCAGTCCAAGGCGGTTCCTTGGTGAGTCCTTTCAGCCTTTGGTGTCCAGTTCCAAGATGATTCCAAGAGTCCCCAAATTGTGGGGAAAATTCCCCTGTACTTATATTCAGTTCTTACAGTGTTTTACAATGGTAGGGAGAGGAGGTTCAAGCCAGTTACAACTGGTTCTGGGAATGCCCCCTCTCTCCTTTCAGCACAGGCTCCAAACATCAGTGGGGGGTTAACGACCCTATTGTGTGAGGCCAGGGCACTGTCTTTACAAATGCAGGTGTGCCCCGCCTCTCCCTTCTCTCAGCCCAGGAAGACTATTCAGTATGCAGATGCACCTCTGTGACACCTCCACCCTCCCTGTGTACAGGCTGTCTGAAAAGTATGCACAAAGCCCCAACTGTCACTCTGCCCAGACGTGGATTGGAGTCAAGCTGCAAAACACCAGAGTCATAAGCACAGATAAATGCGCACATTCCAGAAGTGGCATTTCTGTGATAGTAATAAAAAATACACCCACACCAGTAAGCAGCATTTATTATCACCATCACAACCATACCAAACACGCCTACGCTACCCCTCATAAATCAGACAATACCCTTACACATAAGGCAGGGCATTTCTAATGCAATCCTATGAGAAGGCAGCACTCACAGCAGTGAGACACCAGTTAGGCTGTTTGTCACTACCAGGACAGGCCACGCAACTTGGCACATGTCCTGCATTTCTACATACATGGCACCCTGCCCATAGGGCTAGCTAGGGCGTACCTTAGAGGTGACTTACATGCAGTAAAAGGGGAGTTCTGGGCCTGGCAAGTAAGTTTAGATGCCAGGTTCCTGTGGCAGAAAACTGCGCACACAGGTCCTGCGCTAGCAGGCCTGAGACAGGTTTGAAAGTCTACTTCAGTGGGTGGCACAAGCAGCGCTGCAGGCCCACTAGTAGTATTTAATTTACATGCCCTGGGTATAGAGATACCACTGTACAAGGGACTTATAGGTAAATTAAATATGCCAATTAGGTATAAGCCAATCATACTAACTTTAGATGGGAGAGCACCTGCACTCTAGCACTGGTCAGCAGTGATAAAGTGCTCAGAGTCCTAGAGCCAACAGCGAGAGGTCAGAAAAACCAGGAGGAAGGAGGCAAAAAGACTGGGGATGACCCTGCGTAAGGCAAAAAGTCCAACAGGCTTGTACATCGAAGAATACCTTATTTCAGGCAGACTTTTCTCTGTAGGGTGCAGTTCACTGTCCCTCTTACAGGAGGCATAGCACTACTCCTTGCAAAGTACTTTCAGGAGCACTTCCATCATGACCCTTGTCCCAGACTTTGGAGGAATTAGAGGGAGGGGGCATGCAAGCAGACCCTCTCCCTGGATCTCATCCCTTCCCAGCTGTGCTGGTGCATAGCTCAATACTTGGTCATTGAGGGTACTGGAACAAAGTATTGCTCTGACAGAAGCAAGGCAGGAGGCCTCAGCAGGAACTGGTCGACCACATTTCTCCATAGGACATTCTATCCCAGCACAGTGAATGATGGCGGTTGGTGTGGAAAATGTCCAAGGATGAGAGCTGAGGTTTCCAGTGGCTTCGAAAGCCTTGCACAAAGTCTTTCCCGTTTCAGATTGCCTCACACACTGGGAATCACCCTAGCATTGCTTAAAGATGTGCACATAGTCCACACAGTCAATCTACAAAAGTTACTGAGTATATGTACACCTTCACACATATCCCCACGATATATAAGTGAAAGACCTGATTAGGAGAGAAAGGCATAACATTTTAGTCTGTGGACAGTATGCATCACCCCTCATCCCCCACGAAGTAGACCAGTAAAGGAGACCTTCACTAATATCATTCCACTCCTGCCAGCCCCACAAAGCACGGTTGGAAAGGATAGTCTTCTGTCATGTTTATTTGGGTTGACTTCTCCACCCCAGAGCACCACTCTGGGATCTCTGCCCATTTCAACCGGGAGACCATCCGTGAGCTTCCCAGATTGCCAGGCTGAAAGCTGAAAAAAGAGACTAGAAGGAAAATAACATAGGACAGGGAAGCACGTTCTTCAGAGTCATGCAGGGGATTTTCTATCGAGCTATTAATGCATTTATCATCTGCAGTAACTACCGCCACCAGCGGTAATAGCAGTGCATATTTTAATACAGGGGACATGTCCTGTTTCTGTAATAGGCAATATATATTGCGTACAATAAATACTTATTACCACCCTTCATACAGAAAGGTTGTTAGTAATTTGTAGCTCCCTATCTGCTCTCAAACCAGGGTGGTGAGCTGCTTGTGGATTATGAGGTGTTGCAACTACATTTTTCTTGCACCCTTCACGCGGAATACTTTCAGCATCGACCCTCTGTAGTGCTGCGCAGAGTCGTTGTAGTTTGCCTGAAGACCTTCTGCCAGGACAATCATAATCTTTGGCTTGCCACCTAAAGCTTCTTTGGAGCTGAGTTAATCTGACTGTGCTACCAAGGAGCCCGATGTACCAGCGCTTACCAGGACCACGCATCAGGTGTACACATCTGTTTTTAGCCACAAACACTCTAATTCAGAGTTTATGACTGCAAAATAGTTATTTACTAATTACAAATCCAGCCTTAGGAGTCATAAAGTTTTACAAACTCCTAAAATGGAATTGCGGCTGGAAACCGATTCAGTATTTAGAAGGGGCATGTTGTGGGTGCCCTTTCCCAAGACCGAATCTGTATACAATGTCTCACGAAACATTGAAAAGTTACTACCTCCCCAGTAGGGGTGCTAACACATTTGCAAAGCTGGAAGAATCCCTTTTGCACCCTTTCACCTTTGTGATTTTTTTAAAGTTTCAGGAGGACTAGACCGTAGCCTAGGGGAACATAGTCAACTCTCAGTGAAACTTTTTTTTTTTAAAGCAGGCTGATTTCCTATAAGAAAAACGTGCTGCATCAGAAAAAGTTTACTTTACTGAAAAACAATTACAGAGAAAGTGGTCTGCTGACCTTTGCAGGTCAACATCCCTGTGATTATGTGCAATCAGAATTAGTTGCAATTTTCAGCCTACCTCATGAGTTTTAATAAGGTAAACTGGACTGCAGCCCACTCCAATTTGGGACTTTTGTAGCGCACCTAATGGTACAAAGGTCAGTTCGCAAAATTCCACACTGGATGCCAAAAATACTGGTCTTAAATTGCCACCCATTTTTGTGACCAGTCTAGTAGTACATCTGGTCCATAATTACATCCCCCGCCATGTCGTATGATGAAGCAGAAAATGAAGGTTTTGACTTATTAACGCGTAAACGTAGTGCTGCAATAATCATGTGTGACTTTAACCGAACTAATAAAGATTGTACGGGGACAAAATGTGCCCTCAGAGTAGTTTGCCAACATTTATACGCGTGCTTTATATAACGTGGTGTACTAGAATTGCACTAATCCAACATAATCACAAACGTGTGCTACGATTTGCTTGTTTGAAATGTTTTAGCTTAGCATTACTTTAGCGCAGGCTTCGGCCTAGTGGCCTGGTCTCACGGTTTAGATGCTCGTATTTTTCCACTGTGCTAATAAACGTGTATTTTTGCTTGAAGCTGTACTTTTCCACAGAAATTGTTCACATGCTTATCTTAAGGTTTCGTGCCAGCCTGGCATATTTTCTCTTTACTCCAAGGTCAATTTGCAGGTGCGGACAATGGAGGCTCTGAAAGTGAGTTAATTGGCAGACAATGTTGCAACTTGCGTACCCATCTCCAAGGATAATGTATGCTTAAGTAAAAGCTTGAGAACTGTCGTTTTTGATTGGTCAATTTGAAGCTAACCTATGAACCCTCCAATGGAGACCCTACTGGATTCGAACTGTTGTCTATAAAAATCAGGTGAACGAGAAGAAAATTGGATCATTACCAGCTCGATGCCCGCCATTTTGCAGACTTCGTAGCTATTATGGCCCATTTTGCTGCGACGCCATTTGAGAGACTTTGATGCTTTCTCTAATCGAGAGAAAGAGACTTTAAATGATTCTGGCCCTAGAGACTCTAACTTTGATTTGATCCCTTTGCATGAAGTAGTAGTTTTACCTTGCCACCGTGAGGCAATTGCCCCGTCCACCCCTGCCCCTTTGCCCCGTCCCATGCTGATCGAAACGGTACCCACGCTGACCGAAGAACGGTACCTGTGAGACGAAGACTTCCTTGTATGCTGATCGTAATTGGTAAATATGAAAGGAAATTGTAAAATTGCATTGTGTTTCCTTTAGGTAACCAACTGCTGATTTTGATAAGAGCCCTAGTTAGGAGTTTTTTCTAAATTAATATTGCTAAATTGTTTTTGCATGAAGTCCCACATGCCGATGCTAATTTGAGGTTAGACGAGGATTCCATATATCGCACGATGCAATTTGAGATCTTGTTATGCTGACTAAATGTATGCGATTAGTTCATTACAGATTATCGTATTAGTGATTTGCATTGCTATTATCGAATGCCTTGTGATTCAAATGCTACATAGATTGCACCTGTTTCGCCGCTATGGACAGCCGTTTACGTTAATCATTTGGTGTTGAGACACATATATATTGTGCTAGCTTTGCTAATATAGGGAAATAAAATTCACTAACTTTGAATAAACTGGTGTGGTTATTCCTGACTGAAAGGTCAGGGTTCGCCGAAATGTATTCTGGATTAATCGTTAAGTGTTATGTCGATCAAGGTATTGCTTATGTTCGTTATTGATTATTGATTTTGAATGCAATCGATCGATTAAGAGTACAGAGAGTTCCCACTTAGTCAAAAGATTCATCGGCCTAAAGAGCGTCCGAACACAGGTAAATTATTACTACGGACCGCTCTATCAGTAGATGGTAGCAGAGGACGGTTTCGTCTTTTGGGACCCTGTACTATTAAAATACATGGTGTTGAATTAACGGTTACGCATTTTGAGACCCAACTCGAGGAGTTGAATTAGATTTTCTTGGATAAAACTGATTGACAGAATGATGATGGGCTAGGTCCACCGCGACTTTCCCGGGATCTCGGAGCTTGCGAATGGAGAGAACGGAGGTGTGGAATCAGCGTTGGCGGTACTAGTGATGGTATGAGTGAAGTTAGGGTTTTGCGCTTGCACAGCTTATTGCCGCAGGGTGTGTGAAAAGGTTGCGAGGATTTTTCTTTTTTAGAGGATAGCGGAGGTGCGACTCCGAGTGTAGAAGTAGTGAAGTCGTCGAACTTCATAGAAATAGCGGAGGTGCGGCTCCGAGTGTGAGAGTAGGGAAGTCGTCGAACTTCATGTGCGTGTGGCACTTTGTGCATAAAAAGGTCCACGTGGTTGTTGTTGAGACGGGCCCTGCGAGGTCAAGAGACTCCGGAGTATGTTGATCTACGTTGTGGTCTGGGCGGTTTAGTAGGTTGATCAGGCGTGGTCAACGAGTCGGTACGTGTGTTAGGGAGTGAAAGAAACTTCGACTTCGGGCTTTGACAAGATTCTAAGTGCACTAGAATAGATCATTGACAAGTTGAGAGTAGGTCTGCGGGTCAGATTTGCTTGCGAACGTGGGGACCGAGAAAGACGGAATAGCGGCCGAGGCTAGTGAAAGGTCCCTAAGGTCCTGAAGCGATTGTGTTACCCTTCCTGTAGTAAACCGACAGATCTGTTTTATTTTTGGTAGCTCGCGATACATGCAAAAAGTTGTTACGAAAAGAGGTGAGTGAAGGAGGACTAGCCGCGAGGCTTTGTCAGCCGCAGTGTGTGTGAGTGTGACGTCACTAGGAGCCGCGCTGGGATAGGTTGGTTGTAGAGAAGGGTCGCGCACGGATTGGACGCAGTCCGAAGGGCTCGATTGGAAGGGGAAAGGCAAGCGAAGAGTATTCCGGGAATTAAAGTCACCCATTGATTACGAATTTTGTTAAATAAAAGACGAGAAAATGAAATTCTTTAAAGCATTCAGGAGTGCGATGAAGGGGGAGTCTTACATTAAAGCGAGCGTAGGAGAGGAAACGCCGCCTGAGGGTACACCAGCTTACATTGTAATGGAAGAGAAGGGGGTAGCTCCGTGCCTTTGGCTAAAGCAATGGCACAAACTGACAGAGAAACATGGGAGCGTAGCGTTCCCGATCCATGGGACATTCAATATAAGGATTCTAGAGAATTTGAGATTCACGATGTACGACATGAAGGTGCCTCCAAGGCCAGCCCAGTTTGAGGCTCTAGCGATTTGGGAACTAATGGCCAGACAGCAACAGCAAAAGAAGTTCGAGACCAGAATGAGAAAGGTAGAAAAGACACTAGCGGATGCCAGGTGGGATAATGCACAGAAGGTGTGGAGGTCAGATGTATTGCAGGGGATAAAATTGTTTCCAGCAATTACTAAGGAAGAAGAGGAGACAGGTAAGAAAGCTACCTGTAAGACGGACAGGAAGTGTTCTAAGGATAGAGAGGACGAGGAAAAGTTGAGAAGGGAAGAGGAGTTAGAGGATGAGGAGTTAATAATGCAATTGCTGAACGACCGTCCACCACCCTATGCAGAGAATGGACAAGGTCCAAGTACCAGTTCTGCCCCTCCGGCACCGGTACAGAACAGTGAAACACAGAGTTCAGGAGCTTCATCGGGATCTAAGGACCCGAGTTTATTGTTCACCCCGCAGATACCGCAGGTTAGGAGAATATATCCAGATGTGCCCATGTTGAAACCAGCAGAAAATTATCAGCCGCAGATGCCAGGGTACTACAGCAGTGACAACAGTGGAGGAACCATTCTAGAACCAACCGTAAGGGGAGTACAGAATGGTTACAACCAAACAATGGGACAAGCTGAATCAACTCAGTTTTTGATGCCTCAAAAGCAGATGCAGGGGGGAAACGCACATGCTCAGATGACGGGGAGTCAGATGGGCATGCCGGCAATGATGACCCATGGTGTGGGCATGAACATGCCACAGAACATGGGAAATGGACAGAACCCAGACGCGATATCACTACCCATTACTGTAGGTCCACCGGTACCTCTGTATAGCCAGCCTAATATAGGTATGAGCGGTCAGGGATCAATGCTGCAGAATGGGACAGAAAGGAGGTGCATAGAGAACACTCCAGGGATAACTCCGATAACGGCTCAACCAAATGGACCCGGATCCTTGATGGAGTTTAGTCCCGTATGTGCTCAGTCAACACTGGTGAGGTCGAGCCCCCCACTGATAATACCTCTAACATCGAACACTGAAAAGTTGCCGCAACCATCAATGGCAGTCGATGTGAACGCTACGCTGATGGGGGTGAATGCGCAACAGATGACACAGTGGTTCAACAGTCTAAATTCCACACAAAGTTCAGCCAGTGGGAAAGGAGAAGACTATATGAATAGGGTCAGGTTGAACATGGAAGCACAAGAATTGGTGGAAGGGACCATGGGCGTGAACAGGTTAGAGTCCTACACGGAAGAAGAGCTGAGGTATCTATGTCCCAGGATTACGAAGGAAGTGAACAAGGTACATAAGAGTCTGCAGGAAGCAGCTGACAGAAACAGGGTTGACATAGACAAGATGAAACACTTGAGCAGGAGCTACAGGTTGGATTTTGGGACCACAGATTTTGAACACATGAGGTCAGCAGGCATGAAGACACACCTTAGAGAATTGCTGCAGAGTGCCCAAGTGTGGAGGTGCTTAGACAAGTGGGAAAGCAGGTGGGTAAGGAGAAAGGAAAAGAGGAGGGACAGTGCTACAGAGCATAATGAGAAAAGACCACAAAGCAGCGATACAGTAACCATGTTACCAATGAGGGAGACAGCAGGGGGAAAATTAATACATGTACCATGGCACAGAAGTGACATTCAGTCTTTTACGGATGATTTTCCCAAACTGAGGGAGAAACCGATTGAATGGTATCAACAGACTGATAGGTTTGTGAAGCTTGCAAAATGCCTCTGGGAAGACCTGAACACTCTCTTTGAGATTGTGGTTCCGGCAGATTTGTGGGAGGACTGCAAAAGAGCTGTAGGTTGGCCGACAAGTGAACCAGAGAGAGACAGGGAGACGGGCGCACCATCACCTATGGTGATGGGCTTGTACTATAAGGTGATTGAGCATTTGAAAACAAAGGTACCCGCGAAAAACGTGGATTGGCAGAAGATTGATCGAACTGCCCAAGAGACTAAAGAATCGATTCATAGTTACTATGAGAGGTTGTTGAAGGCGTTTAAGAACTACAGCGGCACGGAAACAATAGAGGCGAAGGACATGCTCCATTTTGTCTTCAGATTTGTGGAAGGGCTGAGGCCAGAGATAAGTCAGATGATAAAGTCGCATTTGATTTGTTGGCAATCGAAACCAATTGATGAGGTGTTGAATTACGCGAAATACTGTAGCGACGAAATTGAAGTGAAACAGAAAAAGTTGAAAGAGAAGGTGATGATGATGCAGCTTAAGGCAGCTCAGACAGGTTTACAAGGTTTGCAGGGGATGCAAGGGTTCCAACAGCAGGTGCCGCAACCGCAGCCGCAGTTGCAGGGAAACATGGCGTTTCAGTCACAGCCTAGAGGCAGAGGCAGAGGAAGTTTTGTGAATAATGGTCCGGATTTAAACACTGTTGTGACGGGTGTGCAGGCAATGAAGAAGGTGATGCCGTGTCATGTGTGCGGAATTGTCGGTCATTGGAAACGCAAGTGCCCGATGGTGGTGCAGGAAGGTGCAGGTGTTGGTCAGCAAAACAATGATGTCAATGCATTTCAGACAATGAGGGGACCGAAAATGAGAGGTCCAAGCCCAAATTTTCAGACCGTAAATCAATTGCAGGGATTGCAACCTATGCAGCCGCAGCAGATGCAGATGCCCCGTATGCAGATGACGCAAATGCAGCCAATGCAACAGCAGTTACCCATGGTACCTAATCAGCAAATGCAAATACCTTTGGCACCAATGAGTCATCAGCAAGTGATGGTTCCTCCACAGGTCTCGGGTCAGGTAATGAGTACAAATGGCACCGTACAACAGTTCCCACTACACAGTGAGAGTGGAATAAACAACATATGGGAGAGTGAAAGTTCAGGAGAAGAAGGAGATTGTGTGCTTGCAGCATCCTTGGAAGTTGATCAAAAGGGTCCGTACGTAGAGGGAAGAGTAATGGGTCATCGTGTCTCGTTCTTGGTTGACACAGGAGCAACACGTTCAACTGTTAAGAGCAGTGAAGTACCAAATTTGCCACTCTCAGGGAGGACAGTTCAAGTGGTGGGAGTAGCAAACAGGCACCTGACGAACCCAATAACAGATCCGGTACCAGTTAGCATCGGTAACTATCAAGGGGTACATCAGTTTGTGGTATGTGACTCAAGCCCAATAGCACTGTTAGGGAGAGACCTATTGTGCAAATTGGGTTGTTCGATAATGTATTCGAACGAAGGAATAACAATCCAGACGAGCAGTGATGGGGAAGAAGAGGACAGTGTAGAAGGGGATGACATGGAAACTGTCGATGAAGAGTATCCTCTGATTTGCCTTTTCCCAATGATAACTGAAGAAGATATTCCAGCCGAATTACGGGAGACAGTCGGAAAGGAAGTGTGGGACATGACAGGGAAAGAGGTGGGATTGATGAAAGGAGTGGAACCAGTGAAAGTGGCTGTAAAGCCCAATGCAATCTTTCCCCAGACCCCACAATACCACATGCCACAAGATACCCTCATGAAGGTTGCTCAACTTATTGACGAATTTGTAAAACAGGGAGTACTGAAAGAAGTGTTAAGCAGTCCATGTAATTCACCAATAATGGGACTAATAAAGCCAAGTGGAAAGGTCCGACTTGTGCAGGACTTAAGAAACATAAATGACATCATAGTCAAGTGCTGCCCTGTCGTACCGAATCCAGCTGTGATAATGTTTCAAATTCCTTGCGATGCCGAATGGTTCTCAGTCATCGATTTGTCACAAGCTTTCTTTTCTGTGCCTCTTCATGAGGACAGCCAATTCCTCTTTTGTTTCAAATTCCTAGACAGAGTATACAGTTGGTGTCGAATTCCTCAAGGGTTTTCTGAGTCACCGTCAATCTTCAATCAGATTCTAAAGAAAGATTTGGAAGCATTAGAATTGCCATTCGAGTCAACCCTAGTGCAGTACATTGATGACTTACTGGTTGCATCAAAGACAGAAAGTGGCTGCACAGCCGATACCATTGTTCTGTTGAACCATTTGGGAAGGAATGGACACAAGGTGTCTCCTTCCAAATTGCAGTTCTGTCAGAAGAAAGTGAAATACTTGGGTCACCAAATAGAGAAAGGGTCACGGAGAATAATGAAGGAAAGAATAACAAGCGTACTTCAAATGAGTCCACCAAAGACAAGAAGGGGGGTGAGGAAGTTTTTGGGAATGGTGGGCTACTGTCGCCAGTGGATTCCCAACTTCTCGACTCTAGCAAAGCCTTTACTGAAGCTGACCCAGAAGGATGCCTTGGATCAAATTGAGCTGAAAGGAGATGAGATGGATGCTTTTGCTGAATTGAAAGAATGCATGTGCAGGGCTCCAGCTTTAGGTATGCCTGACTACACAAAGCCTTTCACATTGTTTTGCCACGAACGTGATGCATGTTCTCTGTCTGTCTTGACTCAAGCCCATGGTGGCGTAAACAGACCAGTAGCGTATTTTTCAGCTACTTTGGATCCGGTCGCAGCAGCACTCCCAGGGTGTTTGCGCGCCGTAGCAGCAGTTGGTATCAGCCTCACTCAGAGTGAAGGAATAGTGATGGGACACCCAGTAACAGTCATGGTCCCTCACTCAGTTGAGATACTTTTGACCCGCTCCCGAACGCAACACATGACCGGAGCAAGACTCACAAGGTATGAAACGATAATTCTGGGCTCACCGAATGTGCAGCTGAAAAGGTGCACTACGTTGAATCCAGCAACCTTGCTCCCCGGAGAAAATGCTGAAATTGAGAACGCTGAAGACGTCGAGCATGACTGCCTTCAGGTGACTGAATTTTGCACAAAACCCCGACCGGACATTAAGGATACTAAACTTGATGAAAATGACCAAATTCTTTTTGTTGATGGTTCATGTCTAAGAGACGGGATGGGGATTTTGAAAGCAGGATATGCTGTATGTACTGTAACAGGGGTCTTGGAAGCGGGATGGCTTCAAGGAGTCTATTCTGCACAAGTAGCAGAACTTGTAGCCCTTACAAGAGCATGTCAACTGTCTGCATTGATGAAAGTCACCATTTACACTGATAGTCAATACGGGTTTGGGATTGTGCATGACTTTGGACAACTATGGTCACAGAGAGGTTTCCTGACTTCTTCAGGATCCCCAGTGAAGAACGGGGAGAGGATAAGGGAATTGTTACACGCCATTCAAGTGCCAGCCGAAGTTGCAGTGGTAAAGTGTAGTGCCCATACGAAAGGACAGGACTATGTTTCTCTGGGAAATGCATATGCGGATCAAGTCGCAAGATTTTGTGCCTTGAACTGTATATTACTCAGGGACGAATGGAATTCAATAAGTGAACCAGAACTCGAACCAGCTGAAGCATTTGCCTTGAAGGTCGTAGATACAATAGATGAATTAAAAGCATTACAAAATAATGTCAGGGAGGATGAAAGAGATTCCTGGATTAAATCACAATGTATAAAGAGACAAGACAAGTTATGGGTTTCACATGAGGGAAAATTTGTTTTGCCAAACAGTCTCTTATCACAGCTTGCGCGGTTTTATCATGGGCAGGCTCACCTAGGGAGAGATGCCATGATAAGATTGTTCAAAACTGATTGGTTTAACCCCAGATTTCGTCAAGCTGCAGAAGCAGTTTGCCATCGATGTGTCACTTGCCAGCAGATGAACCCAGGAAAGGGAACAGTTGTGAACGCGAGCCACATTGGTAGGGCAAGCGGACCTTTTAGTCGAATGCAAATGGACTTCATTGAGATGCCTGTGCATGGAGGTTTGAAATATGTGTTGGTGATTGTGTGCATTTTTAGTCACTGGATTGAGGCATACCCCACACGTAGAAATGACAGCCTTACAGTTGCAAAGCTATTGTTGAGGGAGTTGATACCACGTTTCGGATTCCCGATCTCTTTAGAATCAGATAGGGGAAGTCACTTCAATAACGAGGTGATAAAGTTACTCTGCGAAGCGCTGAACATTGAGCAGAAACTGCATTGTAGCTATCGCCCTGAAGCATCAGGACTGGTGGAGCAAATGAATGGTACACTGAAATCAAGAATGGCGAAAATATGTGCATCGACAAATTTGAAATGGCCTGACGCATTGCCCTTAGTGCTAATGTCAATGAGAAACACTCCTGATAGAAAGACTGGATTGTCTCCGCATGAAATTCTCATGGGCAGGGCTATGAGACTTCCTGCAGTTCCCGCAAACGCGCTTTTGAATATTACAGATGATATGGTGTTAGACTACTGCAAGGGTCTGGCTGACGTGGTTCGCTCTTTCTCTCACCAGGTGGAAGCGACCACCTTACCACCGATCCAAGGTCCAGGACACGCACTGAAAGCAGGTGACTGGGTCGTGGTAAAGAAGCACGTGAGAAAGTCGTGTCTGGAACCCCGTTGGAAAGGCCTTTTCCAAGTGATCCTGACGACAACTACCGCTGTGAAGTGTGCGGGGGTTCCCAACTGGATTCACGCCAGTCACACAAAGAAGGTGTTGTGTCCCACAGATGAGGAAATTGAAGCGCTGAAACTACCAGTGCCTGATAAAACAGTGCTGAGTACTGAGACAGAACAAAACAGAACTGAAAGTGAACAGGCAGAAACAGGAGAGAGAGAAACATTCTCTGAGGACGAAGACACCAACTCGCTTGGGGGAGACCAAGGAGAAAGTTCAGGCAGCGACGAAGAAGCTGAAGGTGACAAACAACCTGAAGCAGCTGAGGGTAGCAAAAAGCCTGAAGCAGCTGAAGGTGACAAGGAACCTGAAGCAGCTGAAAGTGATAAAGAGCCTGACGAAAGTAACGGTGACGAAGGGCTCGAAAAAGTTGAAAAAGCAGGAGAGCCTGATCAGAGGAGGGCTTTCCCAGAAGCAGACGATACAGAAAAAGAAAAAGAGAACGTGATTGATTCCCCAGAAGGAGGGGACGAGGCAGGACAGAACGAAAAGGTTCAAGCTTCCACAGAAAAGATTGCAGGTCCATCAAATGGACACGGTGCAAAGAGAAGACTAAGTATTTCACCAATAAAAGAAAGGCGTAAAGAAAGTTTGAACGAGGGAGGAAGGCCAAAAGTGAAAGAGAAAAGAAAGGAAGTGACTGTTGTGGAACAATCGTCAAGTGAAGAAAAAGACTTGACAAAAGAGGAAAGTACCAGCGAGGCAGAATCGAAAAGGGAAGCAAAATTGAAAAGGAAAAGGATACCAAACAGGAGATATTCCGGTCCTGAATGGGCATATGCAGTCAATGACGATTGGACTGACGAGTTTGTATCTCTAAGCATTGAGAACGAAGAAGAAGAAGAGATACCAATAGAAAAGAAAAGTTTTATAGACTCTGTCGATTGAAAGAGTAATAAATGATACTGCTTGCTACAATCTAACGTGAAACAAACAACCAGCTGAGACATTGCTAAACCGGATGAGACTTGCTGAACTGATAAAGACTGAGTTATTGCCGAATTGAGACAAATGCTGCTAACCGATAAGTGACTGGCCTCTTGAAGAAGACGGTGTGAACATTGCGCTCGTTCAGCTTTGTAACTGAATTGCTAAATAGTTTCTTTATAGGTGCTTCTAGCTCTCTGATTCTATACAGATCATGACGCAAAATAATAGAAAGAAATATTGTAAATATGTGTGTATAGGCTTGGTAATTACATGTGTACTAAAAATAATGGCAATTGTGCTTGGAATGCATGGAAAGGGTGAGAATGAGAATATTGAGGCTTCTACTTTTGCTCCTGTTACTGTCACCGAACTAACCGCATTGAAAAGACTAGCATTGGATGAGAGGCTTTTGCATGATAAGAAAGAGCTTTCGTATAACGTTTTCTATCGCTTGCTAACAGAGTATGTTGAGATTATGGATGCGAAGGATTGTTATGTGTGTACACAGATACCGACATCAGTAAAGGAAGGGGTGACTTATCACCACATGCCTCTTACATACGGGTATTTTTACTCAAATTATGATGTTACCTTTGCATATGTTCCTATAATAGCGCAGCTAAGCCAGATTGCTAAAGATTGGGATGCTAAAATAATGAGGGAATTTTTCGAGCCAATGCAACCTTTTGAAACGGCTCACGCTCATATTGAAAATCTTACCTGCTCGCTCTCTGCAGTAGAAATAAGCTTTTTAGATCGCACAGATGATAGAAGAGCACAAATGAAGGCGAAATTAGAAAAAGAGCTACATAAGAGGACTTCAGTAGATAATTATGATTTTGTTGCTATAAAGACACAAGGGAAAATAGCTTTAGATGCTTGGCATGTAGGGAAATTTTGTATATATCGAGGTGAATCTTATTATGATAACATTTTTGTAGAAGCGAGTGAGTGTAAACATACGTTTATCTTTAAGGCCAAATGGACATTCATGATGGACGGACTTGACCCTGTCATTCCAGGTGTATATTACATTTGTGGGTATAATGCCTATTATCGTCTTCCAAAGGGATGGTGGGGGAGATGTTATTTGGGTATAGTGTTCCCAAAGGTTTATCAACTGGATGACCTATCGATGATTCAAAAGACATCTGGATCCCATCGTATCCAGAAAAGAGAGACCGCAGCTGCTGTGGTAGGAGATATATTTGGAGCCATGATTCCTTCATTGGGAGTTGTGCTGAATTCCATCAAAATAAGAAAGTTGTCTACTATAGTGGATAACATGTTGACAAAGTTTTCAGGTGCTATAATCCTGATAGATGCTGAACTTGCAGCGGAAAGAGCTATGACTCTTCAAAATAGGCTTGCTTTAGACATTCTTTTAGCAAAGGATGGTGGCGTTTGCAAAATGCTTGGTGCGCGCCACTGTTCTACATATATTCCTGACAATAGTGTGAAGATTAAAACTATGCTTACTAATCTAACAAAAGAAAGTGCAGATTTGAAGGAATTGAAAGAACCAGGAGTGTGGGAGAAGGTTGGAAAAGGACTTGCTTCAGTGGGACATTGGATTGGGGGAATTTGGAATGGAATATTATTGAAAATAATAGAAGGAATATTAATAGTAATAATTTGTGTGTTTGGAATTTGGGGAATAAAAAGGGGAATAATAATGATTATGGAAAGAATTAAAAGAAGGAAAGAAGAGAAAATTATGAAAAGAATGGCAGAAGAATACAAAGCGCAAACTAGGGGAACTAAAAGAAAAAGGGAACTGACAGAATTTTAATGGAATAAAATTTGTGGGCATGGTTTGGTGTGATGACAAGTAGTCATCAGAGGAGGGATTGATGAAGCAGAAAATGAAGGTTTTGACTTATTAACGCGTAAACGTAGTGCTGCAATAATCATGTGTGACTTTAACCTAACTAATAAAGATTGTACGGGGACAAAATGTGCCCTCAGAGTAGTTTGCCAACATTTATACGCGTGCTTTATATAACGTGGTGTACTAGAATTGCACTAATCCAACATAATCACAAACGTGTGCTACGATTTGCTTGTTTGAAATGTTTTAGCTTAGCATTACTTTAGCGCAGGCTTCGGCCTAGTGGCCTGGTCTCACGGTTTAGATGCTCGTATTTTTCCACTGTGCTAATAAACGTGTATTTTTGCTTGAAGCTGTACTTTTCCACAGAAACTGTTCACATGCTTATCTTAAGGTTTCGTGCCAGCCTGGCATATTTTCTCTTTACTCCAAGGTCAATTTGCAGGTGCGACAATGGAGGCTCTGAAAGTGAGTTAATTGGCAGACAATGTTGCAACTTGCGTACCCATCTCCAAGGATAATGTATGCTTAAGTAAAAGCTTGAGAACTGTCGTTTTTGATTGGTCAATTTGAAGCTAACCTATGAACCCTCCAATGGAGACCCTACTGGATTCGAACTGTTGTCTATAAAAATCAGGTGCACGAGAAGAAAATTGGATCATTACCAGCTCGATGCCCGCCATTTTGCAGACTTCGTAGCTATTATGGCCCATTTTGCTGCGACGCCATTTGAGAGACTTTGATGCTTTCTCTAATCGAGAGAAAGAGACTTTAAATGATTCTGGCCCTAGAGACTCTAACTTTGATTTGATCCCTTTGCATGAAGTAGTAGTTTTACCTTGCCGCCGTGAGGCAATTGCCCCGTCCACCCCTGCCCCTTTGCCCCGTCCCATGCTGATCGAAACAGTACCCACGCTGACCGAAGAACGGTACCTGTGAGACGAAGACTTCCTTGTATGCTGATCGTAATTGGTAAATATGAAAGGAAATTGTAAAATTGCATTGTGTTTCCTTTAGGTAACCAACTGCTGATTTTGATAAGAGCCCTAGTTAGGAGTTTTTTCTAAATTAATATTGCTAAATTGTTTTTGCATGAAGTCCCACATGCCGATGCTAATTTGAGGTTAGACGAGGATTCCATATATCGCACGATGCAATTTGAGATCTTGTTATGCTGACTAAATGTATGCGATTAGTTCATTACAGATTATCGTATTAGTGATTTGCATTGCTATTATCGAATGCCTTGTGATTCAAATGCTACATAGATTGCACCTGTTTCGCCGCTATGGACAGCTATTAATGTTCATTTACGTTTATCATTTGGTGTTGAGACACATATATATTGTGCTAGCTTTGCTAATATAGGGAAATAAAATTCACTAACTTTGAATAAACTGGTGTGGTTATTCCTGACTGAAAGGTCAGGGTTCGCCGAAATGTATTCTGGATTAATCGTTAAGTGTTATGTCGATCAAGGTATTGCTTATGTTCGTTATTGATTATTGATTTTGAATGCAATCGATTGATTAAGAGTACAGAGAGTTCCCACTTAGTCAAAAGATTCATCGGCCTAAAGAGCGTCCGAACACAGGTAAATTATTACTACGGACCGCTCTTGTATTAACTGCGACTCTTGCTTGCAAAGAGCAGTAATTGCTCTTGGGGGCTAGAAAATCTTCCTGCTCTCAGCTACTGTTTCTTAAAATTAGATTAGGTTTGTCTTGACAATATGAGGCGAAGTGGTATTAAGAGCACCCTAATCGAGC
Source organism: Pleurodeles waltl (assembly GCF_031143425.1). Lineage (NCBI taxonomy): Eukaryota > Metazoa > Chordata > Amphibia > Caudata > Salamandridae > Pleurodeles > Pleurodeles waltl. The sequence continues at coordinate 1,556,955,538 of NC_090445.1, forward strand.
ATTTAAACAAACCCTTCTTGTGTTTTTTTTAAACAATGTACACCGTAGGAAATGTTGCAGAAGAAACAAGTAAGGTGTGGTTAATATGCTGGGTAGCATTCTGTGCATTTTTGTATTTTAAGGTAATGCAAAGTTTGACCCTTGTGCAGTTATCATGATTAATGTATCCCCGCACCAGCAGCAATGGGATTCTCCATGGAGACAATGCTGCAGGAACTGCCCTCTGATTGGAATCTGTTGGTCAGATAGCCAGCCTGAGCATGATCTCCAGACATCTTAACAACAAGCAGCCCCCCCTTAATTCACCAGACGTCAAGGTTGTGCAGTAGATATTGACTGTGATCAGGTTTTTGGACCATTATCGCTGTAGCACACTTGTGATCTCACAGGTCTTCACTGTCATTCTAGTGGTCTGGGTGCAAGGCCAGCTTTGGAGATGTCACATCACATTGACTCTCAGCAATCAATCCCTTTATTAAGAACGGACAAGCAATATATTTTCAGTCCTGATTCATTTCTATCTAGGGTGATGGAGTTGGATGGACACTCGACACATGATACAAGTAGTGCGAATAGAGAGTTTGTCTTAACTACAAGTATGACTGGTGTATCTTTGGTGGATCTGTTCAGTGTCCGAAGGATAAATTCTGCTCTAATGGAACATAGGCATTCCTTGCTAGGCTTTGAGTGGGAGTCCTGCTGGGCTTTGAATGGATGAGCTTTTGCTGTGAGTTGCAGGAGAGGAGGCTCAGACGGTATTTGCCTCAATTTTCAATAGAGCTGAGACAAATGGACACAGTATGAAAGGGTGAATGCACCCACTTTCTCTGTGTGCGGTTGTAAAACAGTTTTAGAAACACTGCGGCTCTAAGAAAGAATATACGCCATGGATCTGTTTTGCGTTCCCAATAATGATGTCTGCTTGTCTGCTGCTGTTCCGAAGAACAGTGTGTAATGGTGTTATGGTGGGGAGCTCAGGCGGATGTTGCAGGACAGTCTGCATGCAAAAGAGGACTGGCTGGTGGTATAAGGGCGGGACTAACTACAATGGCATTGAAGAGAGGTCACTGCACTTGCAGCTTTTTGTGAGGTCCCATCCGCGTTCCCTCTTTTTGTAAGGATATGAGGAGATGATATTGTCAATATGGGTTTTGCGCTACTGGTTGTTCCTTTATGTAATAGGATGGTGGGTGTAATGGACTGTGGGGTGTGCCCTGTGGGAGTTTTTAATTGGTTCAGTAGTAGTTTCAGTGACGTTTTTGCTGCAGTTTGGTTGGTGTTTGATTGAAAAGGTCTGTGTGTTACACCCTGAGTTTCCAGTCCCAGTTGGTTTCCTACTAGACAGCGACTGATAGGACTGGTTCTACTTCTGTGGAAGGACCGAAGGTCAAGGTGGGAAGAATGATCTCAGCTGAGGTCGTAGTGCAGCTGAGACTCCAGCTCCATGTTGCGGTGTAGGTTTGGTGGATGGGATGAGTAACATGAAAAGGAATTTGGGTAGTTTATAATGGATGTTTTTAAGAGGAAGCAGGGATGTGGAATATTTGTTTGTGTGTGAGCTGGATGCCTCAGCGGGGGGTTCTGAGGGAGGTTTAAGGGAGAGAAGGTTGGGTGGCACTTGCTGATTTACTGAGGAAGGATTAGGCTGGAAGGCTTATGACGTAGTAATTTTATTTTTATCAATTCAGATCTGTTTTATTAAGGCAGCCTTTCTCACTTGAAGATGGTGTTGCGTGGGTTTTTTGTGCCATCTTGCTCGATGCATGCGGTGAGTAGAGTGTGTGCCAGTCCTGTGGGCTTCTAAGAGGGAAGGAACACGCTCCTCTGTGGTTAGGGGTAAACAAATGTTAATTCGCCCAATAAACAGCATTCATCAACCCCAGGCAGGTATCCCTGGTGATCCTTGGGGAGAGAAGACTGCTCTTAGAACCCTACGGAATCTCAGAATGAGCCTTACACTGACATTCACACAGAAGATCACTTGGCCACCTCATTCATATCTGAGCCTTCTTACCTGTTCACGAAAATAGATTTAATTGTACCCTGGCTCTTTCTCACTCTCCTACTGGCTTCAGATGAGCATTCACAGCCTTAATAATCTTGATCACATCAAAGGCAGGAGAAAAGTAGTGGAAACAACAGCAGTGCGTGAGCCTGCATGTCATCCCTGGGGTTTCACCTCCCCTCAGCGGTGGCTCTCAACATTTTGGACAGGTGCTACTTTGAAACTGGAAACACAAGATGCCTGGTGCATCCGCATTCAATACAGTGTGTGCCTGGCTTCACTGTAGTTGTGCAGGAGGTTGCTAGGGTGCAACAGATAACACTGACTTGATAGATCTCAGCTACTCCCCAATACGCAGAAACCAAAGAATCAACACAAAGCCCAGTTGTTTCAATATGACCCCAAATCTTTGTTTTGCTTCTTTTTCACAAATAAGTGATAACACTCTACAAAGCCTAGTTGAATAATAAACTGCTTGACAATACAATAAGCTGACCACATGGCATAGTGCTGCGTTACAAAGTGGCACCATGTAAAGCCACGTTCACACGGCATACCCTGGTATGTAAGTGTACCAGGCTGGCATTGTGCCACCTCAGTACTATGTTGCGTGTTTGGCCTGGGTCATCGAATTGTGATTTTTTTCGACTGGTTCTTTACAGCGGATCATAGTTTAAAAATGCTCAGTGGAAGTTCACAGGCCAAACAACTGTGCAGGGTATCTACATGAACAAGGTAATTAAAGAAACACAGAATGTACAAATGACACTTTATCTCTGTTGCCCTAGCCTTACCACTACAGTCTCCTGTAGAGGAGTTAGGTATTGCGCTAGGCATTCAGTCCTGCTTCGTATTCACCATAATTGTATTTGAAGACAGTACACTGGATTGTTCCCTTGCACGAACACAATCTGGTTTTGGACATTCCACATTTCTAGACCACAGTTTGATGATGGCGAGCCAGCCAGTAAAGATCCGAAGTGAAACAGTCAGTGATAGCGGGTGATGATGGGTGATACTGTCCATCTTAGTGTCGTTCCCCGAAACAGCAATGTAGCACAGACAAGGAGAGCAGCCCCAGCACAAGCCCTACTATAGCAAGAGAAAACCAGGGAGAGAGGGGGCAGCAAGATCAGACTTACTTGCAGCAGAAACTAGCAGCACACAGCGCCTTGAGAGGAATGTTGATGAGCTCAGGCCCAGCCAAAGTGCTGCACTAGTCTGGGAGTACCAGAAGAAATATCAGGGGCGAAATGACAAATAGCTGTTACATATTTTGCTTGGTATGAACTGTGACATAGCAGGAAAAGCTGCAGAATACCTTCTATCATGGACATCGTTTTCTAAAAGGTCATAGGCTCTTAAAGGGCATTTTAGGCATTTTAGGCATTTTTTAGTTCTTTCAAGGAGTACCAAATAGGCCTGACCCTGCCTGGAAGTTTTGTAGATTCACTCACCACAAGACAATGTGCAGAAATGTGTGTTGAAATAGTGTAATCAGACATCTCTTATTGAGGGCATACCTGGAGTCACCTGCGTTAGACTTTTCTCACTTCAAAACTCCCATGTATCTTCGGACAACCCAAAACCCCATCATGGCAAAGATCTAAATCTTGAGGCATGAAGCCCAGCAGGATGAAGGCAGGTAATAAGGCTGTGGACAGTTTAGGAATTGTGTCAGGGTACATGTATTTGCTGATGTATGGAAGCAAACTAACCAGAGAACTCCAGAGCACATCACCTGACATTGTGCAGATCATCCTTGTCATTTTCCCCTGGACTACTGAACTAGCTCCACAAAACATGACTTTCCTTTACTGTAGGACTATCTGCAATCTCCGGTCTTCACTTGGCACCTCATGTTGGGAATGCTTCTCTAATGTCGGGAAGCTCTTCATCAGTCAGATAGGCAAGTCACTTTGGCAGAACTGCATTCGAGGTGGAGGAAGTTGGGCCACTTACAGTTTCATGTTCTGAAGACTGCACAAGTCTCGAAAGTCAAGTCTGTGGTTTAGTGCATGTCTGATCCAGCACTGATCTTCATTAAAAATCTTGCAGACTAGCCTATTCCAGAGGAAGATCGTTTTGGTGTATTTTACCTAAGTTTGCACACTGAAAATCAGGATTTGGATTTGGTCTCAAGCTTTTAAGCCAGACAGCTACAGAATACCATTTTCTAAAGACATGAAGGCAGGTAGGTGGGGGATAAGAGCACAAGGGCACAATGACAAACAAATCCTATCTACAGTCAGGTCACACACAGCTCTGCCAATGTACTCTCTTTCTGACCAGTAGCAACCTGCAGCATTCAACACTATTCTATTCCTGAGTCAAACACACAACTCTGCCAGTGCACCTCAGTGCTATTACTGACCTACACCAGCTCCAGCTCTCTCTCCCTCACAAACACTCTCTCTCACACATTCACCTGATTAACGAACAGAGTTGTGCTGACCCCCATGACATGCTGCAACCCCGCTACTCAATAGTGCAACAAATCCTGACCTACAGCGCTTTATATCACTTCAATCCTGTCTGTAAGACAAAGTGCTCTGCTACTACACTCACATTCAATCCTTAAGTGCAGCAGGACCAGCTGGGCCTCTCTCACCCCGTAACAGAAAATCACAAACACACATCTCTGCTGATACACTATCCCTGACCACCAGCAATCCCTGCTGTCCCACACCTGACAGAATGATGGCTCCACCAGAGCTCTTTAGGAATCACCTGCAGGTAGCACCTCAAATGTGTCAGGGTTGATGCTAATGCAGCCTGTCCACACAAACACACAAGTTACCCCTCCTGGCCAATCCTCAGTGTCTCACAAGGTGCCTTTTCAAGACTTCTCATGCACAGCACCTCCTACTATTCTATTCCTAATTGGCATACATCCAGGTACTAATGCACTAACATCCGCCCTGGAGAATCCACTCATTTAGCTATTTGTGATTGTTAGACTAATATTTTTGCCACTACAATCGGAAATGTTGGTGCTGCTTCAGCCAATGTGACACACACAGAAACACACATACACACACACTCATGTGGACACAAAACTCAATTGCACACATAGCACATGTATATGTGAAAGCACATGCTCCCCACTTGGGGTACCTTGGTATTGAATAACATGTTTATCTTTACCCAGCTCAGTCATACTCATTTTATGATTTTCATAAGGATGAAATAGTGAGTAGACCCACTAAGATTCAAACCTGTAACCAGGAGGTTAAAGACAGATTCCTGCACACAGTCATATCACGCGTGTTCATATACACACTCTCACATGCATAAGCATGCATAGGCTCATGTGCTCCCACACTGCGGCTACGCTCATGTGCACTGCTCTCACATTCACTTACATGCACACACACAGGTGCACACACACACTAATGTTTAATTTAGAGGTTATAATTTATCTGTGGGAGCAGACCATCACCCCCTCTCACCATCCCCAAGCACCACCAGGCAGGCTCACACTGCGTAAAAGCAGCAATGGACTGGGGGGGGCAGACCGAATGTTGGATCAGTGGGCTGACTGATATAGTAGGACATCTCGAAAAAGGACTCATTGGATGGGACTCCGACGAGAGTCTGCCTTTCTGATCCTTGCCTCCATGTACACCAAGAATGGCCAGCTGCCTGAATCATGGATGAAAGGTATTGTAGTGCAAGTCAGAGGGAGAGATGGCCCCATCACACACAGAATTGCTGGGCGCGTTCTGTAATGCATTGCAAGGAGTCGCTGGTGCCACTGAGGTAACAGTGAAAGCAACCTGCCAGATCCCATCTACTCTGCAGTGAGGGGAACAGTTAACTGATGATCTGATCTGGTGATCCATCCCATTACCCCACCAACACTACAACACCACCATTGGAAAATACACCCCTGGTGAGATCGGAGAGCACGCGAAATGATAAAGGAAGATGAGAAGGGAAAGGCAAGGAGCTTGTATTTGAGAAAAGGAAGGAAAATGAATTATGAAAAATGTTCAGGAGAGGATGTATGAGAGCAAGACTATAGAAAGTGAGAGGAAAAAAGACATGGGCAGCATTTGGGACAATAATAATAGATGGATGGCTAGGCTCCTGCAAGCAGGGGATGTCACATTACCAGTACAAATAGCAAATTTGGCACGATTACTAGAGGTTGTGGTAGAGAAAGATATTCCTTCATCTAGGGTGGCACTGGTCATGGGTGGATGAGAGGGAGATGCAAAGAAGCAACAGGAGGTATACGGGGGAGAGATGAAAAATGGAAAGAGTGTGTGTGTGTCTGTGCGTAAGAGAATATATGGGAGAGGAGGACGAGCGAGAGATGTGTCAAAGAAGACTGAGAGGCAAGTGGGAGTAAGTGAAAAGGGTGGAATAAGAGGAAGGTAAGAACAAGCTGACAAGGAAGAAATGAAAGCTGAAGAACTGAACATTAAAGAGCGAGAAAAAGAAAAAAGGATGAATGGGAGAAGGGCTAGAGGCAGAGAATAGAGAAAAATGGGGCAATATTTATTAGAGAAGAGAACATATATAAGCAGCGTAGAAGCACAGTTTTGTTGTTTTGTCTTAAATTGGCTCTACTGATCACCTCGCTTTCTCCTGCCCCTTCCACACCAGGAGTTGCCAGGTAAGGAGCGAACCAAAAGGTCAGACTGGTCTCGCTGCAGACCCCTTCCTCCGAGTTATTTAAACCAGAGTCTGGTTCTTACAATAACAGGTAATGAGGACTAGGAGGGAACAGGGCATTCCAGAAGGGAGGAGTTAGGGTAATCAGACGGCTGGCTATCGAAAGGGGAGAGCATAATGAGACAAGGCAGTTGGTTACAAATGAGACACTGATTATGTAACTATTTGAGTAAACAATTTTTAGTCACAGCAGGAGGTGCACTCATCCCTCCAGTTCTGTCAAACGGCGGAGAAGCAGGCAGAGAATGTCTCCAGCACATTTCAGGACAGCAGCGAATCTCTCAGTAAATGCAAATGAGAGGATGAAAGGCCAAAGAAAGCAGACGCAAAACCTCAAGGGAACCCGAGGAAGAAAGCGAGGGGAAAACAAGAAAGACACACCACAGAGGAGACGCCCATGTGAACTGCATGACATGCAATCTTGCCATGCACTGGTTTGATGGAGACCAAACTGCTGCAACCGCTGATGTCACGGAAGAGAGGGTACAATGATGTAAATGAATGTGGCGGCCTTATTAGACAGGAAACGATTTCTTTCTACATCTATAGGACATGGTTGCCTTGTGATACTCTAATATGGCTGGCTCCGGGGAGACAGCCGCTTGCAGACCGTGTCTCCCACTTCCCCTAGGCTTCACCTGGCCGCCAGAGTATACAGCCACATTCCATGCATCTGCAACTATACAACATGGTGGTCTGGACAAAATCCAAAATGGCTGACCCTCTGGGAGACGGAGCAAATTACAGGTCGCATCTGCCGCTTCCTCTGGCTGGCACAGTACACAGTCGCAGTCCATGCTTTCCCTTGTAAACCCTGCATTCGCCTCAGCCACCTCCTACTCTGCATCGGACCCTGTAACACTCCAGGCACAGGGTTATGTATGCCAGTGTGATATCTGTAGCTTGGCACGAGGGAATGGGAACTTGCACTTCTAACCCAGATCCTGACAGGACTAAGGAAGTTCCCTGTGCTGACCTAGTAAGGCCGAAGGCTAAGATTCATCAAGGGAATACCAGCAATATGCATGTTCAGGAAGTGGCAGCAGCAACACTGCAGGATATGACAAGAACTGGCGTTGCATCAGTGGCAGCATGACTTATAGTGACTGCAGCAGGCCTTTCAGTATAAACGATAAACATCACTGACAGCAGGTAAAACAGGACGTGTCAAAGTGAGTGGCAGCAGGGAGCTGTCTTAGCAATTAACAAGAGTGCAAAGGCAAGGCTCCAGGGTTCCCATGGATGCCTATAGAAAAAAACACTGATTTCTGGGTTCTAATGCTGACCATTGTTTTAAGGCCCGCCGCAAGTAGGGACTGACCTCAACGTAGTCCGCTCCATTGTGGTCCTAATTCCTAACAAGCATTTCCAATGCAATAGGTCTCACATTTTCTTGAGTTAGAGCTATTGGCATTTTAAATTCATAATTGGACTATTCTTGCTACATATATTGGTCAACCCTGCCTCACAGTTTCTCTTTTCCTACCATATAGTTCCAGTAGCCCAGCATTTAACTAAAGCACTTACATTTACCTTCTTCTTCTATCTTAAAACATATACAATTATCATATAAACCTTTATCAGAAATAAACGTTTGGCATTAGAGTGTAATGTTCAAAATTTCACAACAAAAATAAAATTTGGGACGGATTGGAAAGTGAAAGGAAAGAGGGAGTCAGTCAGGAGTAAATATGGAGAGGACAAGTGCCGTAGTAACGGTGTCATGGGCCCTGTAGTAAGAAAGCAAAATGGTTGACTGCAATTTTGGTAGGAAAATACAGCAGTAATTAGGGATGCGTGAGGTCCATAGGTCTCTGAGCCCCGGTGCCACTGCACCTATTGCTCCATTGATAACTAGGCCTCAGAAGAGAAAGTGGATGGGGCAGAAAAAGAGAAGCAAAAGGAATACAACAGACGAAAGGAAGAGAAGGGGTTGCAAAGAAATAAAAGAAAGGAGGAAAAGAAAGAACGAGAAAATGAAAACACAACTAAGAGAAGAAATAGAGCAAACGTGTGAGACAAAAGAAAAAAGGGAAGGAAGCTAGCAAACAAAAGATAAAGATAATAAAAAATAAAAGAAGTGTGAAAAGAAAGAGAAACCTGAACATTAGAAAAAAAAAAGAAATATGGTGGGAGAAACAAGCTGTGAAAGAACCAGGACATGTATGTACTGGCACATTTCCCACAGACATGGAATAGGAAAAAAACTGACACTTCGGTTCCCGACAAGTAACTTGTGGCTTCTACATACAGACGGGAAAAAGAGGGATTTATAGTAAAAATGAATTGACAGATAAAAATCTGAAAAACACCAGAGAAAGAAAGGAAGAAAGATCTAAAAAAGAAAGAAAAAAAAAAGTGAAAGGGCGCATACCGAGTCAAAGGAAAAAGCAAATAAAGAATGAAGGGAAGAGAAAAAAATAGTGAAAGAATGAACCCCGATGAAGAAAAAAGAGAGGAATGAAACAAGGAAAGAAATAACCAAGTTTTAGTGAGTTTGAAAGAAGAGGTAGTAAAAGGATGAGGGAAATAAAAAAATGGGAGAGGAGGAGAAATAAACAGTTGAAAGAAAAAGCAAAACTGTTAACATGTGGATTTTAAGAGCTGGAAAGAAAAAAGTGGGAGAGAAAGAAAACATTGAGAGTAAACAGAGTAAAGGAAAGAACGGAGTGAGACAGACCCTCCCAAATAAAGATGGCAGCTAAGAATAGATGTAATTGGCTCTCCCACATCCTCAAACAGAAGTAAGAGTGTGGAACAGCAGAGGGCCCTGCAGAACAGCAGGATGTGCATTAACAGAGTTGTATGTGAACCCCAATACAGCAATATTGGGGCAGTTCAGATTAGGATTGGGGGTTTAGACAGAGCTGTGTCCCGGACCAGTGCTGGAATAACTTAAAGGCAGCGGGTGACGAATGAGAAACAAAGCGCTGTGTAATTCCTGGTATTGGACTAATGGGGAGCAGCAGGTTAGGGTTGAGGTGCACTGACAGAGTTGTATGTGGGATGCAGTTCTGGAATAGTAATGGGCACACAAGGTCAGAAGAGAGGTATGTTAATGGAGCTATGTGTGGAACCTAGTATTCGCGTGACAGTGTTGCTGAGTGTTAGCCTAGAGATGCCATGGTGAAGTTGCGAGTGGGCCCAGTATGGGAGTGGCATTGCCTCTGAATCACAGAAGCGAGGAGTCCTGAAGTGCATGTGTATGAGCCTTAGTACTGAGAAGAAATGTGCACTGAATGCTAGAATTGATGGATTCTGGCGGGGCTATGGTGGTTCCCATCAACAGTGGCATTGGATGTTAAACTTGAGGTGCAGTGGCTGAGCTGTGTTTTGCTCTTGTGGGTCCAGTATTGGCTTGGCAGTGGGATCGAATATTAGAATTGAAGGGCTGTAATCGAGTATATGCGACTGGGGTCCAATTACAGGAAAGGAAGTGACCTCGCTGGAGTAGAACTGAGGTGCCCTGATCGAGCTGTGCATGAGGCCCTAGTACTGGAACAGCAGAGTGTACTGACTGTAAGAACTGAGGTGCTCTGGCAAACAGCATGTGTGGGGTTCTGGCATGGCTGAGGGGCTTGGAGTGTGTAAACTGAGGTGCAGTGACGGAGCTGCACCCGAGGTCCCAGTACTGGATCAGCAGAGTGTACTGGCTGTAAGAACTGAGGTGCCCTGGCAGACAGCATGTGTGGGGTTTTGGCACAGGCACGGCGGAGGGGCTTGGAGTGTGTAAATTGAGGTGCACTGATGGAGCTGCGCCCAAGGTCCCAGTAGTGGAGCAGCAGAATGTACTGACTTCAAGAACTGAACGGCTCTGGCAGACAGCGTGTGTGGGCTTCCTGGCACTGGAGGGCTTGTAGTGTGTGAACGGCGGGGCGCTGATGAAGCTGCGCTTGAGGTCCCAGTACTGGAGCAGCAGAGTGTACTGGTTGCAAGAAATGAGGTGCTCTGGCAGACAGCGCGTTGGGGTTCTTGGCACTGGCACAGCTGAAGGCTTGGAGTGTGTGACCTGAGGTGCACTGATGGAGCTGTGCCTGAGGTCCCAATACTGGAGCAGCAGAGTGTACTGACTGCGAGAACTGAGGTGCTCTGGCAGACAGCACATGTGGGGTTCCTGGCACTGACATGGCTGAGGTCTTGGAGTGTGTGACTTGAGGTGCACTGATGGAGCTGTGCCTGAGGTCCAAGTACTGGAGCAGCAGAGTGTACTGACTGCGAGAACTGAGGTGCTCTAGCAGACAGCACGTGTGGGGTTCCTGGCACTGACATGGCTAAGGTCTTAAGAGTGTGTGACCTGAGGTGCACTGATGGAGCTGCGAGTGAGATCCACCTATGGAGCAGAAGTGAACACTGTCTCTAAGGACTGTGGAGCCCTGGTAGAGCTGGGTGGCTAGGCTATAGGCAATTGCAAGCTATCCTTTGCCCTTGCTGTCTGCAAACAGGTAGGCACACTTGGTAAAGAAAATTCAAGCCAAGGAAGGGCGGGAGCCTGACAGCTGAGAGAGAGTGCAGCGAGCCCACAAAAACCAAATGTGACCAAGATAACAGCCTGATTTACAGCCTTGTTTACAGCTACGCTCAGAGCAAGAATGTTCTGCAAATGAAAAGGGAAGCTTTCCTGGACATGAGCTGGAAACAAAGTTAAAAACAGAAAGTCCCCTACAGACCAGATAAACACGACAATGGGTAATTATACAGTAGTTGGTCCCTGCTCCCACACAGAAGAAGAAGGGCCAAAGAGGCATGACTGACCACTAGCAAGCAAGGATTTTTAAATGACACTGAAACTAACAAATGAAATAGCTGGAAGCCCACAGAAGAAGTATACCTACAAGTATACAAGAGGATGTACGCTTACGCTTGACTAAAAAGGGAGACACAGTAGATGCTAAGTGATATTGATCTATTTCACTCTAGTCTTCATAGTGAAGGTGGTGAGTAGAGTTCTATTGGCAAGACTAGAAAGTTCTTCTTTCTGTAGTGCAGTTTGGCTTACAACAGAAGTTACACAATGTTTGAATTTGCACTTGGTAACCAGCAAGTACACTGTGGCTTAGAAATAATTCCTACACCTAGCAATAATAGACCTAAGTAATGCCTCTGACTGTGACAATCACTTTAAAATATGGCTGATTATACTATTTCTAGGGGTGAAGGAACATATAATATCTTTTTCTAAGGCAACTGCATCCTGATATCACTGCCAAAGTTCGTTTGGGTCCAAATGGCAGGTGCTCTGACCCATTCTAGATTGTGAGAGGTGTCTGCAGGGATGTGTGCTGGTACCGTTCCTTTTTGCTCTTTATATTGATGATCTTGATAGATTTTTTGTGGCTAATGAGCATGACATGGCACAGCTGGGTGCACATCCAAATCCTGTATTGCTGTATGCAGATGATGCTTTTCTAATGACAAGAATTGCTAATGGCCTTCAGAAATTACTCTATTGGTTTGCCGCTTTTAAAGACCAATACGATCTTAAACCCAACTTGACTAAAACTTTTACAATGATCTTCGGTTCCAGAGCTGTGAAAACCTCTCTCACATTATTTGTGGTGCTCACATGGGTAATGTTCATTCCTTTTAATACCTGGAGATTCCATTGGACTCTGCTTTCATACCTGGAGAATCCATTGGACTCTGGTTCCAGATAGATTCACTTGCACAATGTGATTCCTTTTCATACCTGGAGATTCCATTGACTCTGCTTCCAGGTGGCTTCACTTGCACAATGTTAGGCAGCAGCAATTTGATACAGCTGCAGAAGCAGTTTTCAGATTTACTTCTCAACTATGGGTGAAACCTCTTAGCGAAATGTCCGCAGTTTACAGATGTACATATGTGTCTGTGACCAGCTATGCAGTAACCTACATTTCAGACAATGCAGAGCAGCACTTCTTTTTCTGCAATGGCTGCCTTCCGTGTCCATTTGTAAGCTGTGATTCATTTTGTCCAGCAGGCTTTTAAACTAAGAAACATTCTTTAGTAGCACCATGAGATAAATTTGTGATGGTTAACTGGGTATCTTCAGAAGATTGTGTCTTTAAAACTAGTTTGCATTCGCTGTTTTAGTATGTTGTGAAAATCTTGAGATTATATTGTGGGTTGATGCCTTCTCATATTTCATGTGATATAATTGTCTATTGATTATTATTGTGTGGAGATTTTTTTGTATATCTTTTATGGTTTTATCAAGCCTAATAAATAATTTTGATTGACAGCAAGTAGGCTGTCAGACATTAACCCAAAGTGAGATTGGTGGCAGCACTCACATATTCACTCACTTACCCACCTCATTTCAATAGATTAAGCACCTACCCCAGATATCTGTGTTTAACTACATGTCACAAATACCTTACCTGTTCATGGTATATGAGCAGTGGAAGCTTTAAAAACTGCTGCCATGCTGTATCTGTACTACAGGGAATGGAAGCTTGCACATTGGCTGCTTTCTGTGACAGAGCGAAACATGTTTAGCCCTAGTCTTGTTCTGCAAGAAAGAGAGCTTTGATTAATGCTGCCCAATTTGTGTCCATCCAGTGATGAGATCAGTGTCATTTTGAGGATTTTGGGTGCCCTCGGCAAAACATATTTTGGGGGCCCCTATACAGAACAAATTTTAATTGTATTACCCATTTCAAGCCCTCTTGATGCTAAACAATACTAATTTATATGTTACAGTTTAACAATGTCATCAATAGCAGTTGAAATATGTACTGCAGAGTTCCCCACAAATCCTCAAGATGGCAGAGGTTTTGGGAAACAGAGTTAGAGTTTACACTAGGCAGAGAGGGAGAAAGTTTGGGAAAGGGAAGTAGAACAGACAGAGGTCAAACAGAGAAGTTGGGGCAGAAGGGGGCTCAGAAGGTAGAGACCCTGGGACATTTGCCCACTTTTCCAATGCTTTCAACAATCTTTGGATGTGATAGCTTAACCTACTGCTGCACTGTTCTGTGTGTGGGAAGCTTGCATGGCTGCATCTGTTTTATGGAAAGGAGGGTTCAACTACTGCTGCCCGATCTTTACCTGTTCTCGGAGGGAAATTAAGCTTGACCCACTGTTGCTCCTGTTGTACGTATGCTGTGAAGAAGGGAAGCTTGCACAGTTGCTAATAGTAATATATGGGTCTGAAAGGTGGGTTGCTCCTGCTGCTACCAGTTCCTCAGCCATTCTCTAAGTTAGGAAAGAATGCACCACTGCTGCCCCTGCTGTAACTTTATTTTTGTATCTTTATTGGTTATTTTTGGTATAAATCTTACACTATAAAAGGCCAAAATGATTGTCATTGTCAATACGTATATCTTATCTCAAAGGATGATGCGAAAGAAAGAGTTACCCTCCACAAAATATGTAAGTAGCGCTAATTGAGGGTGTTGCATGTGAAACAAGCACAGTTTTGAAATAGACTAGGCCACATTGTAAAACTTTAAATCAAGGTCGCCAAGTTTTATGGTTCTTTGTCTTTTGTGAAACATTCAGCCAGTTCTGGCTGCTATGCCTTTATCACTTTGCCTGTTGTGATTTTTGCGCCAATGATGACAGTCAAAGCAAAACTAAATTTCCTGATTTGCATTTTTTTTAGGCAATCAAGGATTAAAGAGTCCTTTGGGGTAGAGGGTGGAGACGGCTTTTCTAGCAAAGATGTGAGCATCCCTCTTCGAATGGGCCAGCATTAATATTTTTCTAAAACAAAGGGACTTACTAAAAAGACCTTGCCCAAAACAATGAGATGATACTCTGTAGTAGGAGATGAATGTGTCTGAAGAGACTTGAGAAAATACAACCAAAGTACTGGCGTCCCTCTGCCCAGGCTCAGCCTCAAGTTTAGCTAGCTTTCTGAACCTCACCTGCAACACCACTGTGAAGCATCCTGCTTTAAACAGGTAGAACAAGTGTTTCACGTACCGTCCACTGGTGGCCGCTAGTGTCTCACCCCTTACTGTAGGCCAGTCTAACTACCATAGTATTAACAGAAGCCGTAGTCCTGGGGCTCTAGTCGCTGGGATTGACCTACTGTTAGTCCATATGGGGCCATCACCCACCCAGGTCATGGAAAGGGCCCGTCCCAAGTACCCAAAGATGTTGCCCACTTACTGTCCCTCTTTAGATTTCCCTTTTACAGTGTTGCCTATAGAATCCGAGGCAACTCCAGTTCTTCCAGGTTGGTGGATGACAAACTCTCTTGGGCCTTCTACCAGTAGTTCACAGAGATCCAGGGTATCCAACCCTGAACTTCATTGAGGCTTGTCACTAGAATCTGTTCCCAAGGAGCACACACTAGAAAAATTACTGCATTAGCTCCTTATCACCTGTCATCTTCAATATTACCCATTGGTATTCTGGTAAAATGGATTCAAACAAACCACTGGCTCCCCTGCGATGTTGCAGGGCTTGGCGGCGGCAGGGCTGTATTAATGCACTCGCACTCAGCATTAGCATTAGCACTCGCACTCCGCACTAGCCCCTGTAGCATTTATCGGGGTGCACATCTACACCTAGTGAAACCAGCCCATTATCTCTGGGCCTGAAACTTTAGGTCTGGATTTTGTGGACCTGGGAATTTCTGACCTGGAATGTCTGGATCGAGAGACACCGGGAAGGTATTGCCTCAAAACATTGTAAAATAACACCTCTAAAAATAACACTTCCCTGTTGTTAGTTCTAAAATGAATACTCTGAAAAAGGGAACACTTCCTAATATATATTGAGGTAAGGATACTGTGAAAGAGGCCGATGGTTGTTTAGGGGTTACAGCTTTAGGTTATATGGGTTAAGGTTATGGAGATGGGGGTAGGGATTAGCAATATAGTATTAAAGGGTTGCTAAAGAGCGTGTAGGGATACTTGGTTAGGAATTAAGGGTTAGCAGTTACAATAATAGAATTAAGGGTTAAGGTTAATGTTGTAAGGGTTAAGGGTATAGGTTTATGTATATAGCGGTAATGGGAAAGGGTCTGAGTTATAGGGTTAGAGGTATAAGGTTAAGGGTACACATTATAAAGCATCAGTGTATGGGGTTAGGATAAAGAGTTTGGGATTAACAGTTTGGGGCATAGAGTTGCGGATATGTGGCATGGGATAAGGAAATAAGTTTAAAGGTTTAGGAGACTAGTTATAGGGTTAGGGTTAATAATATAGACTTAAGGGTTTAGGGTACTGGGTTAAGGGTAATGGGAGTGGGATCGAAGGTTAGCCACTATGATTACATCTGTTTGGTGTCACTGTCAGAAATGTGTTTAAGGTGTGCTGGAGACTGGTACAGTTATTTTAGTCTAACAGTTCAAATTAAAATAATCAAAGTGTTGCTTTTCACAGTTACACTGCACTTAATTTATTTTAATGGAATACATTACAGTTTCACAGTGATGCAATTGCAGTTGTTAAAAATGAATTGATGCTACTTCTCAGTAAAAACGTTGAATTAAGTACAACTACCGGGCTGCTCAGAATTGTGAGTGCTGGAAATCCGTTGGGATCATGGGCGTCATTTAGGGGTCGCCAGGGGTCGCAAGTGAGAGCTGTGGTTTGCTTCACGTGACCATTGGCACTACCTTTGCCACCCCTGGCCTAAGAGGTGGCAAAATCAATGAGAAGAACACAAGGGATGCTTCACTTACCCAATTTTCAACACATTGTTGTTTATACTTATAATTAATAATATTCTATTACTGACAGTGTAATAAAAAAAATGGAACACACATATCTGGAAGGGGATCTTTGGTGGCAGCTGAATTAAAAATGTTTTTAAGGGTATGTTGTGTGTGTGCTTGCGGATGAGTGTGTTTAGCAGAGATAGAGTGTGTATGTGTGAGCATGTGTCTGATATGCAAGCATGTGTGTGTGTGAGTGAGTCAGTGAGCGTCTTTGACAGGTAATAAGTGAGATTGTGTGAGAACGAGAACCAGATATACTATTTTTGACACAAGGCAGGGCTGCACTAAAGATGCTGCGCTGCCTTGCGTCAAAGGGAGAGAAAAAATGCCAGGCCTTCATAAATATGGTTAATTGTTTCTCTCCCTGTGCACTGGTGCACTCTTGGCAGCACAACGGCAATGCACACAACCTTCTGCCATAGTGCAAGTCTGTGTGTGTTCTCTGAAGCATGGGTTTCGTACTGGAAGGAGTAGCTTCCAGTAGAAAAACTTATGCTTTAAGACTTTACCTACTTTTTTAGATGTGCTGTACAATCCAACTCACACTCACATTTGGAAAAACAAGGAGAAATGAAAACATTTCTCCTTATGCCTGCGAACGCGAGTGAGTAAGAATGAATAAGAATACATTTAAGGGAGTGTGAGAGAGTTGGGAGTGTGATGTTAAAGTCATGTGGCATGGCTTGCTGGAAAAAATCTAGGTCATGGAGCATATGATGTCACTTCCTGAGATGCCATTAAGGTCAAATAATATGTGATGTCACTTCTGCTACCCCTGGCATTTTGGTGAATCGACACCCATGACTGGGATGGTTGGAGTTCCACCACTAGCAAAATGGACGTAAGTCATTGCAGAAATCTGCAATATTTAATATACCTATTTAGCAATATAGGCTATACCAGAATGAGAGCAGCTGCATGCAGTGGAGACAGACCCCCTTTTCTAAACAGTCTGCATTCATTCATACTTAATATTCCTTTCATGAATCATCAAAGTATAGAAACAGGAAGTCTCCCATCTACGGCTTTAAGTTTTCAAGTTTCTGTATTGGGCATTATTTCCCTGCTGTTAAGACTCAGAGAAGATCTTATGGCTTTGTGTCTGACAATCAGGTGTGAATGGGGGCAGTTAGGATGAGTACTTCTCCATAAGACACTGTCTCATAGCTACTAAATTCCCTCTGCAAGGTAGCCCACCCCTACATCAGACTGTTTCAGGAAAAGCACTGCTAACCCACATCCTCTTGATGACAGCACTAATTGTATTATTTCGCATCTTCCTGAAACAATGGCAGATCACAGTAGGACACTGCTGATACACCGATACCACCCTTCAGTGTCTAGGATTAGTGATGGAATGGAGGCCTGTGGCATTCCTATGCTGTGCCAGCACCTGACCCTGCTGGAGCTCCATAGTTATCCTGACCTCTTAAGGCTTTGTACACTGCACAGGAATAAGCCATTAAGGGCTTTCCACTCCCCCAAAAAACAGATGTTTAATAGTGGTCTGATACTACATGCATGTGGCCACTTATTCTTTTAGGCACCCCAGTAAGGGGGGACTTATAGCTACCTAATAGTAGTATATTTTCTAATTCCACATTGACATGCACATGGCACCCTTTGTTTGTAAACACAACATGAACTATGATTTTTGAAGTTCTCAAAAAAGACTAAGGGCCTAATTCACAAAGGTAAGTTGCACTTTTGAGTAAGTTTACACTTTGTAGAAAGTTTACTACTTTTTCCATTCACAAACTCCTAAAGTAAACTTACAACACAATTGTAAGTCACATGTCTCCGCTCCCTGAGTATTGCAATTGGCATACTCTTGTGTGGGTGGGTGACGTTCCTTCCTAAACCCCTCCCTGATCCTCCCTTATTCCCATCCTTTTTAGAAGTATGACTGCACTTTTCCCCACCTTCTCCCCAGTGTCCCTCCAACATTTACTGCTACAATACTTACAGTGTGGAGAATCCGCAGTTGAGGCAGAGAACTCTGTATAAATAAGTATAGGCAAAACGTACACATTGTAGAATGTTTTTTAGTTAATTTTCCAGAACTACAAAATATACTACAAATTGCAATTTGTGAATCAGGCCCCGCATCTTGTACAGTGAGGATAATCCTCATAATGAGGACCAGGCACTCCTAAGGAAAAAGGCTACTCCTGAGTTTCTATTGAGGGCTTTCTCAGAATTATTATTTTGCGGCAAAAAGGGCTAAGCCTCAAAGACCGACCTTTGTGGAATGAGGCTGTGAGACATACTTCCTTGATACTGGCAATGTTTGGATGGAGTCGTGAGAAAGGGAGGTCAGTTACATATGGTAATGCAACTGGAGACAAGTTTAAGCTTCCCAAGTTCACATTTAACTGGTTATCCTTATACTTTAGGCTTGAGTTCAGTCTTTGCTGTACATTTTTTCCAGTTTCAAATTCTTTATGACCAGGGAAGGGAGGGATTTGCAGAGTACTCAAAAAACTGCTGTGCAAGTAGATCTGGAGTCTGACAGCCTGTCTCCAACAGGTGAGTGCACATTACCTGAAATCTACAATGTTTCCTTGAGGACCTATGGATCTGCCTGATGCACCTAGAAGCCTGCGTGCATGTTAAGAGTGGCAAGGAGTCTTTCTGGCCCTGCAGGAGGAAATACTGTCAAGGAAGACAGAGGCCCAGTGTGTTCCTGGGGACTGAAGGCCATTCAGAGAGCTGACTGCAGGAAAAAGAGTTATGAGCTCTCACTCCGGTTCCTGACGGGGACCACTGCGAGCATCCACTTCTAGCATGGTCTATGGCTGCATCTGCTGTGATCACTGAAGGCTTGATTGAGGCTCCACCTACCTTTGGCACAGTCTGAAGCTGCAAAAGGCATGATCACCGTTGGCTTCATTGAGGCTGCAAGCGCCACAGTCCTATTGGGGCCACACCACTATGATCCAAGTAGACTGCTGTGGCCAGGATTGTACCTGCACCATAGCTGCGACCTAGTAGAACTGAGCCAGGAGGCATGTAGATTAATGGACACTGTGCCTGGCCTATCGGGCAGCCTTGGGTGATCCTCGCCCTCCACAACCCCTGCATCAGATTCATGCAGGGGCCACCAGGACGGTTCAAGAGGGTTAGGAACAGACAACTGACAATCTGATACAAACAATAGGGTAAGATTCAAAAACAATCTTGAACTGAGTGTGCACTTCACTGTAATGGAACAAAGTTGACTTGAAATTTAAGACTGCACCTGAGCTTGATTCATGGTTTACCTGGTTTCCAGGAGTTGGGAACCAGCCAAAGAGAGACCACCCAAGTGCAACTAGTAAAGGACAATTGATTGTAGCTCCACAAAGGAGGAGCACACGCAAGGACACTATCCAAATGATTGTATATTATTTAGTACTGCTCTTTGATTCAAGTATTTTCTTTCCCTTAAAAGACCAGCACTGGGCTAGAAATTGAAGTTATTGTGTCTTTTGGTTAATTACTGAATGCTGAGCTAAAACATCCCACACGGATTCCTTTGTAAACCTGTGACTGCATATACCCACTACTGTTAAGGTGAAAGGCAGAAAGGGTTGTCTTTGGTCCAGTTTGCAGAGCCACAGTTGGAGGGCCTCAGGGACATCACTAGCAAACAGTCTAAACCACGAAGTTGATGGCCAGTAGCTCTGGTATGTCCAGTGGCCCCTGGAATAGTGTCTGTGAATCAAAATTGTGGTAAGTATAAGGTCAGCTTTTGTCTGCATCATGTGGGACGAATTCTTTAGCCAGATATCCAGACTGATATAAACAAATTCATAGGTATGGGCTAAAACGATGCAACATATATAGTTACCAACTCATATAAATAGTGGCTGAAAATCAAAATATAACAGGAACTAGGATCTGCGCTATAATATAACAATACACATTCAGTTATACTAGTATAACATATTACAACAGTATGCATTCTCTCTCGTAATTTCATACTGTAGGTGACTGTAAGAAGTTTAGTTTTTAGTTGAGAGGGATGGAAATGGAAGCCCCACTCAAATAATAAACACTGGCAGCATCTTCCACAGGTTGAGGAGTGTTGTGAAGAACCCACCTTTAAACATGGTACCAGACTTTGTGTGAGGGAAATCCCTGACCTACCTCCCAAACTGGTTCTGTTCAGTTATTCACCTGTTCTTGGCTCCAAACTGCCTAAGGGGGCAAAGGCAAGGAAGGGCAGGGCTGGTGTTTTGTTCCTTTTTGTGTGTAGTGGGCAAGGTCCTTTGTAAATGTAATCAGGGCGAGGTACAGCTCCTCCACAGCTATCTTGCCAGGAAGATCCTCTCTCAGCTACACCTGGTGCCATTGTTCCCTATCTGGGCCCAATACACATTCCTGATGGGGACCTATTAACAGGCCCCGGCAGCTGGAAACTCCCAGAAAGGCCTCAGACACTTTGCACAGAAAAATGCCAACTTTCTAAAGGTGGTATTTTCAAAAGTATAATCTAAGATCTGACTTTAGCGTCAAAGTGGATTTTAAATTACATTTCATTTGAGCATAGATATTGTTTATCTGCTGCCAATCTGAAGTTAGCACTATTAATTGATGTATGGTAACCCTGTGTTAGCCTATAGGAGAAACAGGCCTTCCAGAAGTGAAAATCCACTTTAGGAATTTTTCACTGCCAAGACATGTAAAACTTAAACCAACATGTCCTACTTCTGCATACACCATGCACCTTTTCATATAAGCATTTAGGGATTACCTTTGGGGTGGCTTCTAACTATTAAAAAAGAAGGTTAAGGTATGGCAAAATTTTTATGTTTCCGTTGTCGGAATGACAGTTTAAAACTGCTCTATAGGCTGCAGCGATAGGCATGAGACATGTTTTAAGAGGCTACATTATTGGATGGTACAATGAGTGCTGCAGCCCACTAGTAGCATTTAAGTTACAGACCCCAGGTACATCTAGTACCATTTAATAGGGACATTTAGTTAAATGAACCAATTAGCTGTATTCCAATTTTACAATGTTTTAATGAGCAAGCACAAGCACTTTAGCACTGGTGCACAGAGTACTAATGCCAACACAAACATGTTTGCCAAACTAAAGGAGTTCAAGCAAAATGTTTGGGGGAGTACTACACCAAGGGTGTCAGGTTTAGCAATGACATAGTTTCAGATTATTGACACTTATCTGGAGCAACGTTATATATGAAATTAATAGACATAGAAGTGGCGTTTTTTTCCCAGAAAGTATGTAGCCCTCTTATGTAACATTACTGTTAAAAACCTAGGTACGCATTACCTCCACAACTCACTTTTTCTAACAGAACTTTACATGAAATCATGGCTTTACAATCTATTTTATATGCTATGTTCATGGAGCACACCAGTTTTCTCCTGACTCCATCTGTCCTAAGAAAGATCCCTCCATTTACTATTTTAAGGGGTTGAAACGTCAATAGAACTTAATCTGGACTACCTTTTGCACAATAATATAAGTAGACCACAGAACAGCTAATTTGCCTCTGACTGCATTCACTACAAACTTAATTGGACAACCGGATTCAGCGTGGTTTCCCACGTCATCATCATCCATTACAGTTCCTTTATCACATTTTTGAGCTTTGCACCATCACCTCTCTTGACTCCTATAGCACCTAAACCTTAAAGAATAAATATCTTGTTTGAATTAGTAAGACATGTATATGTTTTGATAAACCATTGTCCAGTCCGACTTTTAACTACAACAGTATTAAATAACCTTATGAGTGCTGTTGGTCTAATTCATGCTATCTAAATATATAGCACTGTTCAAATGAACCTGTAGGAGCCAATGTTCCTCATGCGCTTTCTACAAACATAGATTATTTGCAGCTGCTACACCTTCACATTTGCGGTATTCTCTCCCACCTGATATGTGCCAAGTCCTAGATCTTCTGGGATTTCGCCAGGCTTTGAAGAATTACTAATGTATACTTACCTTTTCATACTGTTTTTTTCTATTCATTGTTTTTTCGGATTGTTTTCATTTTTTTTTTTATTTCCACTCGCTTACACTTATTGATAAACTCATGCCTTTTACTTTGAGTTGGAATAAAGTACAACAAAGTAAATGTATTAGTACAAATTAATTAAAACTATGCAAACTTAGTTATTCATTAAAATCAATATTGCTTTTGTACAGAACACCTTTCCCTTGGGGTAGGCTGAACTTAATAAGCTTCTAAAATAATTATATTATTCATCCATTTCGGTGGCACAGGCTGCATGTAAAGAGCTCTGTCACAGTTTAGACAGAGGTCTGTGAGGGCTACCTCTCCCCATCCAAATACAGTAAAACATCGACCGGAAGAGACAGATGAATCGATGGTGCTTTGACTTGTCATGATATGTTATCTTGACTATACTTTTCTGAAACATTATTTAAAATGCATTTTCGAAACAGTAATGGACCTTGTGATGCATAGCACTAAATGTAGTCATTATTCCACATGCTTTCTGGCTGAAAAAGAGGAAACTGAAGATTTACTCCTCCCCACTCCTAGCAACCCCTCACCTCAAACGTGTGTTAGTCCCTAGACCGCAACAACAAGGTCCTCAAATGTGTGTTGCCCTTGATCAAGTCATTCCCCATTCCTTACTTGCATAGTGTACCTCGCTAGAATGGGTTGTTCAGTCAAATAGGTGTATAGCTTTCAGTCTTGGTAGGTATGTGAGATTCCTGGGTTTTGCAGTTCATATAGTGCAGTGCATGTAGCCTGCGTCTCAGGCCATCATCTCTATACTTAAGTTGTGTCTGAGATGCTCCATTGCCTGGTGTCCAATATGTTTCTACACCACACACACAGAGTGTGGAGGGGCTGCCGTTTTCATCTTTTCATTGTAACCATCTTCGCTGTTACCACTAGTTGGAAAATGAATGCCCTGTCACTACCATCTACTGTGCCCAGTGAGTCCGGCCGTAGGTCCAGCAGTATTGTGCTCTCTCTGTCAAGTACAGGGCGTCCCACAATTTCTTTTAAAGCTTCTTGGACCTCTTTCCTAATAACCTGGTGAAATTTGACATGATCACCGGCTATGACTAGGATCTCCCTTAGACCAACAACTCTTCCAGCATCTGCCTGACGTGTTCTGATATTTTCCCACTTGGACATCGTATCTGTGGGCTGAGTCAACAGTGTCTTCTGGGTGGAGAACAGTTCCCTGGTGCCAGTAAAAGAATGCAGTGCCACTTCGAAATGAGTCTTCTGTCTGGTTCCTGAAGCCGTGCTAGTAGGTTGCATAGCCCAAAGCCTGACATGAAAAAATCGAAACCTCTCTCCTTCAGGTAGGTAGTTGTATGTTTGCTTACAGATTTCACAGGATGTAATCTGGGCATCTTGAACAGGTAACATAGGGCGCTACAGCCTGGATCCCTCCATTTACTGTATGCCTTAACATCACGGGTGGAGTGAAGTCGGGGTTGAAACGTAGGGGCATTGGAGCTGAGGGATATGATGTTAGGTGTTTCATCTCTGCTTTCAAGTCCCATTCTGCAATGAAAGCACTTGTGATCTGATTGCAGTATAGCCTAAGTAGTCTACTTCCTCTAGGGGACCATATATAATAAAATATAATGCTATGAGAGCTTGAACTGCCACTGCTTGGCTCACCTGTAGCCAAGGTTTATTGGATTGCCTGCGTGTCTATTCTTCTACTATCCACTGTTGGACTGCTTTGTAATAGTCACTTGCTTCAAAGCAGCCCATAAAACCTCCTTTTGTGGGTGCTTTATTAGTCTGCATTAAACAAGTGTGTGTCCTAGCCTAACCCGGGCCCTCTTTAATTTTCCTATGTGCGGCTTGATACTTGCATTGGATTCCGTAATCAGAGGTGCGCCAAAAGTGGCTAATAGCCCTATTACCTTGTTTCTCTATGCTGATGATGTACTCCTTTTAAGTCAAACAGCGATACGGATTCAAAGGCTGATTAACGATTTACACAAGCATAGCAGCTTAAACAGAATGACAGTAAATTTTGAAAAAACAAACATTGTGATATTTGGCCTTAAAAGGAAACAAAACCTGGTGCCTGGCATTTGAATAACAGCTGCCAAATTATATCAAATGAATACAAACACTTGAGATGCTGGCTGGACGACAAAGGAGGCCATATAACCCATCTAAATTCACAAAAACCAAAACTTGCTCCTTTACAATTTGTCTTTCAAACCATTTTCAAATGGACAAAACAGCCTACTCTAGAACCTCTGTTGAAGATCGTGAAGGCCAAACTCATCCCCACATTGGGGTACCGCACAGAAGCTTTCCCTGGGAAACTGCGCGCCATTTAGAGCAATGCTCACAGCGCTGTCTTTATACCATTGCTAAGTTCCCTCACCACACTTCACCAGCCCAGATCAGGCTAGAGTGTATACTGTGCAAACAACTTCTAGCACAGAAAGTCAGTTTCCTGAAATATATACACTCAGCAAGAAGGCTAACTGAAGAATTTAATCTAGCTGGAAGGGCTATCTGCAAATAATTTTGTGTCTCAAAATTCTTGGAAGATCGCTTTTCGCAAAGCCTTGGATTTTAAAGGTACAGCAGGCCTCTAGAGTCAAAATTTGCCTAATCAGCAGTTCAAATTAGCTCTTAACAGAGTGGTTCATAAGGAATCTATTGTATCTGATCATTGAGAAGAAAACATGTGGGCTTTGTCATTAGGAGCTTCACCAAAAGAGGAGTGCGAAAACACATCGCTGATTCATTCTCTTTCTATTTTTTTTTAAATCTGTTTATTGAGAAGTACATGTCAATATACAAACTGTGTTAAATAGAGAAACAATAAGTCAAATTATGGCCTTATATGAAAAATATTATGAAATATTAACTTCTCAGATTTCTAAACACAAAAAAAAACAATATACATATATCAATAAATGCAATCCATGAGATTATTTATAAGGCATCCAACTGTGCATTAACTCTTAGAAGTAGACCTATAAAAGAAAATCTGGAAAGAAAGAATTATGCAATATGTATTAAACCATATATTATAGGTTGTTAGAAGATAGTCGAGATAGTAATATCATACAAATCCACATATATAACATTTCAAATGGAGATATTCCTGCCAATTCAGCAGTGTTGAATTGGTGAGCAGTAAGTCCTACTTAAGATAACAGTGTTAATGGGTGAAGTGTCAATTGTCTTAATAATAACAGCATGACTCAAAACAATAATAAAAATGCCTTAACCCTTTCGCTGCCAGGCCTTTTCCCCCTCCTGTGCCAGGCCTTTTTTTGGCTATTTGGGGCAGTACGCGCTTAGGCCCTCATAACTTTTTGTCCACATAAGCTAGCCAAGCCAAATTTGCGTCCTTTTTTTCCAACATCCTAGGGATTCTAGAGGTACCCAGACTTTGTGGGTTCCCCTGAAGGAGACCAAGAAATTAGCCAAAATACAGCAACATTTTTTTTTTTTTTTAAAAAGTATGTGAAAAAAGGGCTGCAGAAGAAGGCTTGTGGTTTTTCCCCTGAAAATGGCATCAACAAAGGGTTTACGGTGCTAAAACCACCATCTTCCCAGCTTTCAGGAACAGGCAGACTTGAATCAGAAAACCCAATTTTCCAACACAATTTTGGCATTTTACTGGGACATACCCCATTTTTACTATTTTTTGCGCTTTCAGCCTCCTTTCAGTCAGTGACAGAAATGGGCGCGAAACCTAAACATTTCTGAAAAGTAGACAAAATTCTGAATTCAGCAAGGGGTCATTTGTGTAGATCCTACAAGGGTTGCCTACCGAAAATAACAACTGAAAAAGAAAAATATTGAAATTGAGGTAAAAAAAACATCAATTTTTCTCTACGTTTTACTCTGTTACTTTTTCCTGCA
This sequence comes from Pleurodeles waltl, assembly GCF_031143425.1. Lineage (NCBI taxonomy): Eukaryota > Metazoa > Chordata > Amphibia > Caudata > Salamandridae > Pleurodeles > Pleurodeles waltl. The sequence goes on from NC_090445.1 coordinate 1,556,981,735, forward strand.
ATGTCAGATTTTCGAAAGCAATATACCGTTACGTCTGCTGGACTCCTCTGGTTGTGGGGATATATAGGGCTTGTAGGTTCATCAAGAACCCTAGGTACCCAGAGCCAATAAATGAGCTGCACCCTGCTGTGCGTTTTCATTCTATACCGGGTATACAGCAATTCATTTGCTGAAACATAAAGAGTGAAAAATAGCTATGAAGAAAACCTTTGTATTTCCAAAATGTGCACAAGATAAGGTGCTGAGGAGCAGTGGTTATTTGCACATCTCTGAATTCCGGGGTGACCATACTGGCATGTGAATTACAGGGCATTTCTCAAATAGATGTCTTTTTTACACACTCTCTTATATTTGGAAGGAAAAAATGTAGAGAAAGACAAGGGGCAATAACACTTGTTTTACTAATCTATGTTTCCCCAAGTCTCCCGATAAAAATGATACCTCACTTGTTTGGGTAGGCCTAGCGCCCGCGACAGGAAACGCCCCAAAACGCAACGTGGACACATCACATTTTTTTAAAGAAAACAGAGGTGTTTTTTGCAAAGTGCCTACCTGTATATTTTGGCCTCTAGCTCGGCCGGCACCTAGGGAAACCTACCAAACCTGTGCATTTTTGAAAACTAGAGACCTAGGGGAATCCAAGATGGGGTGACTTGTGGGGCTCTGACCAGGTTCAGTTACCCAGAATCCTTTGCAAACCTCAAAATTTGGCTAAAAAAACACATTTTCCTCACATTTTGGTGACAGAAAGTTCTGGAATCTGAGAGGAGCCACAAATTTCCTTCCACCCAGCGTTCCCCCAAGTCTCTCGATAAAAATGGTACCTCACTTGTGTGGGTAGGCCTAGCGCCCGCGACAGGAAATGCCCCAAAATGCAACATGGACACATCACATTTTTTTAAAGAAAACAGAGGTGTTTTTTGCAAAGTGCCTACCTGTATATTTTGGCCTGTAGCTCGGCCGGCACCTAGGGAAACCTACCAAACCTGTGCATTTTTTTAAACTAGAGACCTAGGGGAATCCAAGATGGGGTGACTTGTGGGGCTCTGACCAGGTTCAGTTACCCAGAATCCTTTGCAAACCTCAAAATGTGGCCAAAAAAACACGTTTTCCTCACATTTTGGTGACAGAAAGTTCTGGAATCTGAGAGGAGCCACAAATTTCCTTCCACCCAGCGTTCCCCCAAGTCTGCCGATAAAAATTACACCTCACTTGTGTGGGTAGGCCTAGCGCCCGCAACAGGAAATGGCCCAAAACACAACGTGGACACGTCACATTTTTTCATAGAAAACAGTGCCTACCTGTGGATTTTGGCCTCTAGCTCAGCTGGCACCTGGGGAAACCTAGAAATCCAGCGTATTTTTAAAAACTAGAAACCCAGTGGAATCCAAGATGGGGTGACTTGTGGGGCTCTGACCAGGTTCTGTTACCCAGAATCCTTTGCAAACCTCAAAATTTGGCCCAAAAAACACTTTTTCCTCTCATTTCGGTGACAGAAAGTTCTGGAATCTGAGAGGAGCCACAAATTTCCTTCCACCCAGCGTTCCCCCAAGTCTCCCAGTAAAAATGATACCTCACTTGTGTGAGTATGCCTAGCACCCGTGACAGTAAACGCCCCAAAACACAACGTGGACACATCACATTTTTTTAAAGAAAACAGAGGTGTTTATTGCAAAGTGCCTACCTGTAGTATTTGGCCTCTAGCTCAGCCGGCACCTAGGGAAACCTACCAAACCTGTGCCTTTTTGAAAACTAGAGATCTAGGGGAATCCAAGATGGGGTGACTTGTGGGGCTCTGACCAGGTTCTGTTACCCAGAATCCTTTGCAAACCTCACAATTTGGCTAAAAAAAACATTTTCCTCATATTTTGGTGACAGAAAGTTCTGGAATCTGAAAGGAGCCACAAATTTCCTTCCACCCAGCGTTCCCCCAAGTCTCCTGATAAAAATGACACCTCACTTGTGTGGGTAGGCCTAGCGCCCGCGACAGGAAATGGCCCAAAACACAACGTGGACACATCACATTTTTTCATAGAAAACAGTGCCTACCTGTGGATTTTGGCCTCTAGCTCAGCCGGCAACTGGGGAAACGTAGCAATCCAGCGCATTTTTAAAAACAATAAACCCAGGGGAATCCAAGATGGGGTGACTTGTGGGGCTCTGACCAGGTTCTGTTACCCAGAATCCTTTGCAAACCTCAAAATTTGGCCCAAAAAACACTTTTTCCTCTCATTTCGGTGACAGAAAGTTCTGGAATCTGAGAGGAGCCACAAATTTCCTTCCACCCAGCGTTCCCCCAAGTCTGCCGATAAAAATGACACCTCACTTGTGTGGGTAGGCCTAGCGCCCGCGACAGGAAATGGCCCAAAACACAACGTGGACACGTCACATTTTTTCATAGAAAACAGTGCCTACCTGTGGATTTTGGCCTCCAGCTCAGCTGGCACCTGGGGAAACCTAGAAATCCAGCGCATTTTTAAAAACTAGAAACCCAGTGGAATCCAAGATGGGGTGACTTGTGGGGCTCTGACCAGGTTCTGTTACCCAGAATCCTTTGCAAACCTCAAAATTTGGCCCAAAAAACACTTTTTCCTCTCATTTCGGTGACAGAAAGTTCTGGAATCTGAGAGGAGCCACAAATTTCCTTCCACCCAGCGTTCCCCCAAGTCTATCGATAAAAATGGTACCTCACTTGTGTGGGTAGGCCTAGCGCCCGCGACAGGAAATGCCCCAAAATGCAACATGGACACATCACATTTTTTGAAAGAAAACAGAGGTGTTTTTTGCAAAGTGCCTACCTGTATATTTTGGACTCTAGCTCAGCCGGCACCTAGGGAAACCTACCAAACCTGTGCCTTTTTGAAAACTAGAGATATAGGGGAATTTAAGATGGGGTGACTTGTGGGGCTCTGACCAGGTTCTGTTACCCAGAATCCTTTGCAAACCTCAAAATTTGGCTAAAAAAACACATTTTCCTCACATTTTGGTGACAGAAAGTTCTGGAATCTGAAAGGAGCCACAAATTTCCTTCCACCCAGCGTTCCCCCAAGTCTCCCGATAAAAATGACACCTCACTTGTGTGGGTAGGCCTAGCGCCCGCGACAGGAAATGGCCCAAAACACAACGTGGACACATCACATTTTTTCATAGAAAACAGTGCCTACCTGTGGATTTTGGCCTCTAGCTCAGCCGGCACCTGGGGAAACCTAGCAATCCAGCGCATTTTTAAAAACTAGAAACCCAGTGGAATCCAAGATGGGGTGACTTGTGGGGCTCTGACCAGGTTCTGTTACCCAGAATCCTTTGCAAACATCACAATTTGGCCCAAAAAACACTTTTTCCTCTCATTTTGGTGACAGAAAGTTCTGGAATCTGAGAGGAGCCACAAATTTCCTTCCACCCAGCGTTCCCCCAAGTCTCCCGATAAAAATGACACCTCACTTGTGTGGGTAGGCCTAGCGCCCGCGACAGGAAATGGCCCAAAACACAACGTGGACACGTCACATTTTTTCATAGAAAACAGTGCCTACCTGTGGATTTTGGCCTCTAGCTCAGCCGGCACCTGGGGAAACCTAGCAATCCAGCGCATTTTTAAAAACTAGAAACCCAGTGGAATGCAAGATGGGGTGACTTGTGGGGCTCTGACCAGGTTCTGTTACCCAGAATCCTTTGCAAACCTCAAAATTTGGCCCAAAAAACACTTTTTCCTCTCATTTCGGTGACAGAAAGTTCTGGAATCTGAGAGGAGCCACAAATTTCCTTCCACCCAGCGTTTCCCCAAGTCTCTCGATAAAAATGGTACCTCACTTGTGTGGGTAGGCCTAGCGCCCGCGACAGGAAATGCCCCAAAATGCAACATGGACACATCACATTTTTTGAAAGAAAACAGAGGTGTTTTTTGCAAAGTGCCTACCTGTATATTTTGGCCTCTACCTCAGCCGGCACCTAGGGAAACCTACCAAAGCTGTGCCTTTTTGAAAACTAGAGATCTAGGGGAATCCAAGATGGGGTGACTTGTGGGGCTCTGACCAGGTTCAGTTACCCAGAATCCTTTGCAAACCTCACAATTTGGCTACAAAAACAAATTTTCCTCACATTTTGGTGACAGAAAGTTCTGGAATCTGAAAGGAGACACAAATTTCCTTCCACCCAGCATTCCCCCAAGTCTCCCGATAAAAATGACACCTCACTTGTGTGGGTAGGCCTAGCGCCCGCGACAGGAAATGGCCCAAAACACAACGTGGACACATCACATTTTTTCATAGAAAACAGTGCCTACCTGTGGATTTTGGCCTCTAGCTCAGCCGGCACCTGGGGAAACCTAGCAATCCAGCGCATTTTTAAAAACTAGAAACCCAGGGGAATCCAAGATGGGGTGACTTGTGGGGCTCTGACCAGGTTCTGTTACCCAGAATCCTTTGCAAACATCAAAATTTGGCCCAAAAACACTTTTTCATCTCATTTCGGTGACAGAAAGTTCTGGAATCTGAGAGGAGCCACAAATTTCCTTCCACCTAGCGTTCCCCCAAGTCTCCCGATAAAAATGACACCTCACTTGTGTGGGTAGGCCTTGCGCTCGCGACAGGAAATGGCCCAAAACACGTGGACACGTCACATTTTTTCATAGAAAACAGTGCCTACCTGTGGATTTTGGCCTCTAGCTCAGCAGGCACCTGGGGAAACCTAGCAATCCAGCGCATTTTTAAAAACTAGAAACCCAGTGGAATCCAAGATGGGGTGACTTGTGGGGCTCTGACCAGGTTCTGTTACCCAGAATCCTTTGCAAACCTCAAAATTTGGCCCAAAAAACACTTTTTCCTCTCATTTCGGTGACAGAAAGTTCTGGAATCTGAGAGGAGCCACAAATTTCCTTCCACCCAGCGTTCCCCCAAGTCTCCCGATAAAAATGACACCTCACTTGTGTGGGTAGGCCTAGCGCCCGCGACAGGAAATAGCCCAAAACACAACGTGGACACATCACATTTTTTCATAGAAAACAGTGCCTACCTGTGGATTTTGGCCTCTAGCTCAGCCGGCACCTGGGGAAACCTAGCAATCCAGCGCATTTTTAAAAACTAGAAACCCAGTGGAATCCAAGATGGGGTGACTTGTGGGGCTCTGACCAGGTTCTGTTACCCAGAATCCTTTGCAAACCTCAAAATTTGGCCCAAAAAACACTTTTTCCTCTCATTTCGGTGACAGAAAGTTCTGGAATCTGAGAGGAGCCACAAATTTCCTTCCACCCAGTGTTCCCCCAAGTCTCCCGATAAAAATGACACCTCACTTGTGTGGGTAGGCCTAGCGCCCGCGACAGGAAATGGCCCAAAACACAACGTGGACACATCACATTTTTTCATAGAAAACAGTGCCTACCTGTGGATTTTGGCCTCTAGCTCAGCCGGCACCTGGGGAAACCTAGCAATCCAGCGCATTTTTAAAAACTAGAAACCCAGGGGAATCCAAGATGGGGTGACTTGTGGGGCTCTGACCAGGTTCTGTTACCCAGAATCCTTTGCAAACATCAAAATTTGGCCCAAAAACACTTTTTCCTCTCATTTCGGTGACAGAAAGTTCTGGAATCTGAGAGGAGCCACAAATTTCCTTCCACCCAGCGTTCCCCCAAGTCTCCCGATAAAAATGACACCTCACTTGTGTGGGTAGGCCTAGCGCCCGCGACAGGAAATGGCCCAAAACACAACGTGGACACGTCACATTTTTTCATAGAAAACAGTGCCTACCTGTGGATTTTGGCCTCTAGCTCAGCCGGCACCTGGGGAAACCTAGCAATCCAGCGCATTTTTAAAAACTAGAAACCCAGTGGAATCCAAGATGTGGTGACTTGTGGTGCTCTGGCCAGGTTCTGTTACCCAGAATCCTTTGCAAACCTCAAAATTTGGCCCAAAAAACACTTTTTCCTCTCATTTCGGTGACAGAAAGTTCTGGAATCTGAGAGGAGCCACAAATTTCCTTCCACCCAGCGTTCCCCCAAGTCTCTCGATAAAAATGGTACCTCACTTGTGTGGGTAGGGCTAGCGCCCGCGACAGGAAATGCCCCAAAATGCAACTTGGACACATCACATTTTTTGAAAGAAAACAGAGGGGTTTTTTGCAAAGTGCCTACCTGTATATTTTGGCCTGTAGCTCGGCCGGCACCTAGGGAAACCTACCAAACCTGTGCATTTTTTAAAACTAGAGACCTAGGGGAATCCAAGATGGGGTGACTTGTGGGGCTCTGACCAGGTTCAGTTACCCAGAATCCTTTGCAAACCTCAAAATGTGGCTAAAAAAACAAGTTTTCCTCACATTTTGGTGACAGAAAGTTCTGGAATCTGAAAGGAGCCACAAATTTCCTCCCACCGAGCGTTCCCCCAAGTCTCCCGGTAAAAATGACACCTCACTTGTGTGGGTAGGCCTAGCGCCTGCGACAGGAAATGCCCCAAAATGCAACATGGACACATTACATTTTTTGAAAGAAAACAGAGGTGTTTTTTGCAAAGTGCCTACCTGTATCGTTTGGCCTCTAGCTCGGCCGGCACCTAGGGAAACCTACCAAACCTGTGCATTTTTGAAAACTAGAGACCTAGGGGAATCCAAGATGGGGTGACTTGTGGGGCTCTGACCAGGTTCAGTTACCCAGAATCCTTTGCAAACCTCAAAATCTGGCTAAAAAAACACGTTTTCCTCTCATTTTGGTGACAGAAAGTTCTGGAATCTGAGAGGAGCCACAAATTTCCTTCCACCCAGCGTTCCCCCAAGTCTCCCAGTAAAAATGATACCTCACTTGTGTGAGTATGCCTAGCACCCGTGACAGTAAATGCCCCAAAACACCACGTGGACACATCACATTTTTTTAAAGAAAACAGAGGTGTTTATTGCAAAGTGCCTACCTGTAGTATTTGGCCTCTAGCTCAGCCGGCACATAGGGAAACCTACCAAACCTGTGCCTTTTTGAAAACTAGAGACCTAGGGGAATCCAAGATGGGGTGACTTGTGGGGCTCTGACCAGGTTCTGTTACCCAGAATCCTTTGCAAACCTCAAAATTTGGCTAAAAAAACACATTTTCCTCACATTTTGGTGAATCTGAAAGGAGCCACAAATTTCCTTCCACCCAGCGTTCCCCCAAGTCTCCCGATAAAAATGACACCTCACTTGTGTGGGTAGGCCTAGCGCCCGCGACAGGAAATAGCCCAAAACACAACGTGGACACATCACATTTTTTCATAGAAAACAGTGCCTACCTGTGGATTTTGGCCTCTAGCTCAGCCGGCACCTGGGGAAACCTAGCAATCCAGCGCATTTTTAAAAACTAGAAACCCAGTGGAATCCAAGATGGGGTGACTTGTGGGGCTCTGACCAGGTTCTGTTACCCAGAATCCTTTGCAAACCTCAAAATTTGGCCCAAAAAACACTTTTTCCTCTCATTTCGGTGACAGAAAGTTCTGGAATCTGAGAGGAGCCACAAATTTCCTTCCACCCAGCGTTCCCCCAAGTCTCCCGATAAAAATGACACCTCACTTGTGTGGGTAGGCCTAGCGCCCGCGACAGGAAATGGCCCAAAATACAACGTGGACACATCACATTTTTTCATAGAAAACAGTGCCTACCTGTGGATTTTGGCCTCTAGCTCAGCCGGCACCTGGGGAAACCTAGCAATCCAGCGCATTTTTAAAAACTAGAAACCCAGGGGAATCCAAGATGGGGTGACTTGTGGGGCTCTGACCAGGTTCTGTTACCCAGAATCCTTTGCAAACATCAGAATTTGGCCCAAAAACACTTTTTCCTCTCATTTCGGTGACAGAAAGTTCTGGAATCTGAGAGGAGCCACAAATTTCCTTCCACCCAGCGTTCCCCCAAGTCTCCCGATAAAAATGACACCTCACTTGTGTGGGTAGGCCTAGCGCCCGCGACAGGAAATGGCCCAAAACACAACGTGGACACGTCACATTTTTACATAGAAAACAGTGCCTACCTGTGGATTTTGGCCTCTAGCTCAGCCGGCACCTGGGGAAACCTAGCAATCCAGCGCATTTTTAAAAACTAGAAACCCAGTGGAATCCAAGATGTGGTGACTTGTGGTGCTCTGGCCAGGTTCTGTTACCCAGAATCCTTTGCAAACCTCAAAATTTGGCCCAAAAAACACTTTTTCCTCTCATTTCGGTGACAGAAAGTTCTGGAATCTGAGAGGAGCCACAAATTTCCTTCCACCCAGCGTTCCCCCAAGTCTCTCGATAAAAATGGTACCTCACTTGTGTGGGTAGGGCTAGCGCCCGCGACAGGAAATGCCCCAAAATGCAACTTGGACACATCACATTTTTTGAAAGAAAACAGAGGTGTTTTTTGCAAAGTGCCTACCTGTATATTTTGGCCTGTAGCTCGGCCGGCACCTAGGGAAACCTACCAAACCTGTGCATTTTTTTAAACTAGAGACCTAGGGGAATCCAAGATGGGGTGACTTGTGGGGCTCTGACCAGGTTCAGTTACCCAGAATCCTTTGCAAACCTCAAAATGTGGCTAAAAAAACACGTTTTCCTCACATTTTGGTGACAGAAAGTTCTGGAATCTGAAAGGAGCCACAAATTTCCTCCCACCGAGCGTTCCCCCAAGTCTCCCGATAAAAATGACACCTCACTTGTGTGGGTAGGCCTAGCACCTGCGACAGGAAATGCCCCAAAATGCAACATGGACACATTACATTTTTTGAAAGAAAACAGAGGTGTTTTTTGCAAAGTGCCTACCTGTATAGTTTGGCCTCTAGCTCGGCCGGCACCTAGGGAAACCTACCAAACCTGTGCATTTTTTAAAACTAGAGACCTAGGGGAATCCAAGATGGGGTGACTTGTGGGGCTCTGACCAGGTTCAGTTACCCAGAATCCTTTGCAAACCTCAAAATCTGGCTAAAAAAACACGTTTTCCTCTCATTTTGGTGACAGAAAGTTCTGGAATCTGAGAGGAGCCACAAATTTCCTTCCACCCAGCGTTCCCCCAAGTCTCCCAGTAAAAATGATACCTCACTTGTGTGAGTATGCCTAGCACCCGTGACAGTAAATGCCCCAAAACACCACGTGGACACATCACATTTTTTTAAAGAAAACAGAGGTGTTTATTGCAAAGTGCCTACCTGTAGTATTTGGCCTCTAGCTCAGCCGGCACATAGGGAAACCTACCAAACCTGTGCCTTTTTGAAAACTAGAGACCTAGGGGAATCCAAGATGGGGTGACTTGTGGGGCTCTGACCAGGTTCTGTTACCCAGAATCCTTTGCAAACCTCAAAATTTGGCTAAAAAAACACATTTTCCTCACATTTTGGTGAATCTGAAAGGAGCCACAAATTTCCTTCCACCCAGCGTTCCCCCAAGTCTCCCGATAAAAATGACACCTCACTTGTGTGGGTAGGCCTAGCGCCCGCGACAGGAAATAGCCCAAAACACAACGTGGACACATCACATTTTTTCATAGAAAACAGTGCCTACCTGTGGATTTTGGCCTCTAGCTCAGCCGGCACCTGGGGAAACCTAGCAATCCAGCGCATTTTTAAAAACTAGAAACCCAGTGGAATCCAAGATGGGGTGACTTGTGGGGCTCTGACCAGGTTCTGTTACCCAGAATCCTTTGCAAACCTCAAAATTTGGCCCAAAAAAAACTTTTTCCTCTCATTTCGGTGACAGAAAGTTCTGGAATCTGAGTGGAGCCACAAATTTCCTTCCACCCAGCGTTCCCCCAAGTCTCCCGATAAAAATGACACCTCACTTGTGTGGGTAGGCCTAGCGCCCGCGACAGGAAATGGCCCAAAACACAACGTGGACACATCACATTTTTTCATAGAAAACAGTGCCTACCTGTGGATTTTGGCCTCTAGCTCAGCCGGCACCTGGGGAAACCTAGCAATCCAGCGCATTTTTAAAAACTAGAAACCCAGGGGAATCCAAGATGGGGTGACTTGTGGGGCTCTGACCAGGTTCTGTTACCCAGAATCCTTTGCAAACATCAAAATTTGGCCCAAAAACACTTTTTCCTCTCATTTCGGTGACAGAAAGTTCTGGAATCTGAGAGGAGCCACAAATTTCCTTCCACCCAGCGTTCCCCCAAGTCTCCCGATGAAAATGACACCTCACTTGTGTGGGTAGGCCTAGCGCCCGCGACAGGAAATGGCCCAAAACACAACGTGGACACGTCACATTTTTTCATAGAAAACAGTGCCTACCTTTGGATTTTGGCCTCTAGCTCAGCCGGCACCTGGGGAAACCTAGCAATCCAGCGCATTTTTAAAAACTAGAAACCCAGTGGAATCCAAGATGTGGTGACTTGTGGTGCTCTGGCCAGGTTCTGTTACCCAGAATCCTTTGCAAACCTCAAAATTTGGCCCAAAAAACACTTTTTCCTCTCATTTCGGTGACAGAAAGTTCTGGAATCTGAGAGGAGCCACAAATTTCCTTCCACCCAGCGTTCCCCCAAGTCTCTCGATAAAAATGGTACCTCACTTGTGTGGGTAGGGCTAGCGCCCGCGACAGGAAATGCCCCAAAATGCAACTTGGACACATCACATTTTTTGAAAGAAAACAGAGGTGTTTTTTGCAAAGTGCCTACCTGTATATTTTGGCCTGTAGCTCGGCCGGCACCTAGGGAAACCTACCAAACCTGTGCATTTTTTAAAACTAGAGACCTAGGGGAATCCAAGATGGGGTGACTTGTGGGGCTCTGACCAGGTTCAGTTACCCAGAATCCTTTGCAAACCTCAAAATGTGGCTACAAAAACACGTTTTCCTCACATTTTGGTGACAGAAAGTTCTGGAATCTGAAAGGAGCCACAAATTTCCTCCCACCGAGCGTTCCCCCAAGTCTCCCGATAAAAATGACACCTCACTTGTGTGGGTAGGCCTAGCGCCTGCGACAGGAAATGGCCCAAAACACAACGTGAACACATCACATTTTTTCATAGAAAACAGTGCCTACCTTTGGATTTTGGCCTCTAGCTCAGCCGGCACCTGGGGAAACCTAGCAATCCAGCACATTTTTAAAAACTAGAAACCCAGGGGAATCCAAGATGGGGTGACTTGTGGGGCTCTGACCAGGTTCTGTTACCCAGAATCCTTTGCAAACATCAAAATTTGGCCCAAAAAACACTTTTTCCTCTCATTTCGGTGACAGAAAGTTCTGGAATCTGAGAGGAGCCACAAATTTCCTTCCACCCAGCGTTCCCCCAAGTCTCTCGATAAAAATGGTACCTCACTTGTGTGGGTAGGGCTAGCGCCCGCGACAGGAAATGCCCCAAAATGCAACTTGGACACATCACATTTTTTGAAAGAAAACAGAGGTGTTTTTTGCAAAGTGCCTACCTGTATATTTTGGCCTGTAGCTCGGCCGGCACCTAGGGAAACCTACCAAACCTGTGCATTTTTTAAAACTAGAGACCTAGGGGAATCCAAGATGGGGTGACTTGTGGGGCTCTGACCAGGTTCAGTTACCCAGAATCCTTTGCAAACCTCAAAATGTGGCTAAAAAAACACGTTTTCCTCACATTTTGGTGACAGAAAGTTCTGGAATCTGAAAGGAGCCACAAATTTCCTCCCACCGAGCGTTCCCCCAAGTCTCCCGATAAAAATGACACCTCACTTGTGTGGGTAGGCCTAGCGCCTGCGACAGGAAATGGCCCAAAACACAACGTGAACACATCACATTTTTTCATAGAAAACAGTGCCTACCTTTGGATTTTGGCCTCTAGCTCAGCCGGCACCTGGGGAAACCTAGCAATCCAGCACATTTTTAAAAACTAGAAACCCAGGGGAATCCAAGATGGGGTGACTTGTGGGGCTCTGACCAGGTTCTGTTACCCAGAATCCTTTGCAAACATCAAAATTTGGCCCAAAAAACACTTTTTCCTCTCATTTCGGTGACAGAAAGTTCTGGAATCTGAGAGGAGCCACAAATTTCCTTCCACCCAGCGTTCCCCCAAGTCTCTCGATAAAAATGGTACCTCACTTGTGTGGGTGGGCTTGGCGCCCGCGACAGGAAATGCCCCAAAATGCAACATGGACACATCACATTTTTTGAAAGAAAACAGAGGTGTTTTTTGCAAAGTGCCTACCTGTATATTTTGGCCTCTAGCTCTGCCGGCACCTAGGGAAACCTACCAAACCTGTGCATTTTTGAAAACTAGAGACCAAGGGGAATCCAAGATGGGGTGACTTGTGGGGCTCTGACCAGGTTCAGTTACCAGAATCCTTTGCAAACCTCAAAATTTGGCTAAAAAAACACGTTTTCCTCTCATTTTGGTGACAGAAAGTTCTGGAATCTGAGAGGAGCCACAAATTTCCTTCCACCCAGCGTTCCCCCAAGTCTCCCAGTAAAAATGATACCTCACTTGTGTGAGTATGCCTAGCGCCCGTGACAGTAAATGCCCCAAAACACCACGTGGACACATCACATTTTTTTAAAGAAAACAGAGGTGTTTTTTGCAAAGTGCCTACCTGTATATTTTGGCCTCTAGCTCGGCCGGCACCTAGGGAAACCTACCAAACCTGTGCATTTTTGAAAACTAGAGACCTAGGGGAATCCAAGATGGGGTGACTTGTGGGGCTCTGACCAGGTTCAGTTACCCAGAATCCTTTGCAAACCTCAAAATTTGGCTAAAAAAACACATTTTCCTCACATTTTGGTGACAGAAAGTTCTGGAATCTGAGAGGAGCCACAAATTTCCTTCCACCCAGCATTTCCCTAAGTATCCCAGTAAAAATGATACCTCACTTGTGTGGGTATGCCTAGCGCCCGTGACAGGAAATGCCCCAAAACACAACGTGGACACATCACATTTTTTTAAAGAAAACAGAGGTGTTTATTGCAAAGTGCCTACCTGTAGTATTTGGCCTCTAGCTCAGCCGGCACCTAGGGAAACCTACCAAACCTGTGCCTTTTTGAAAACTAGAGACCTTGGGGAATCCAAGATGGGGTGACTTGTGGGGCTCTGACCAGGTTCTGTTACCCAGAATCCTTTGCAAACCTCAAAATTTGGCAAAAAAAACAAATTTTCCTCACATTTTGGTGACAGAAAGTTCTGGAATCTGAAAGGAGCCACAAATTTCCTTCCACCCAGCGTTCCCCCAAGTCTCTCGATAAAAATGGTACCTCACTTGTGTGGGTAGGGCTAGCGCCCGCGACAGGAAATGCCCCAAAATGCAACTTGGACACATCACATTTTTTGAAAGAAAACAGAGGTGTTTTTTGCAAAGTGCCTACCTGTATATTTTGGCCTGTAGCTCGGCCGGCACCTAGGGAAACCTACCAAACCTGTGCATTTTTTAAAACTAGAGACCTAGGGGAATCCAAGATGGGGTGACTTGTGGGGCTCTGACCAGGTTCAGTTACCCAGAATCCTTTGCAAACCTCAAAATGTGGCTAAAAAAACACGTTTTCCTCACATTTTGGTGACAGAAAGTTCTGGAATCTGAAAGGAGCCACAAATTTCCTCCCACCGAGCGTTCCCCCAAGTCTCCCGATAAAAATGACACCTCACTTGTGTGGGTAGGCCTAGCGCCTGCGACAGGAAATGGCCCAAAACACAACGTGAACACATCACATTTTTTCATAGAAAACAGTGCCTACCTTTGGATTTTGGCCTCTAGCTCAGCCGGCACCTGGGGAAACCTAGCAATCCAGCACATTTTTAAAAACTAGAAACCCAGGGGAATCCAAGATGGGGTGACTTGTGGGGCTCTGACCAGGTTCTGTTACCCAGAATCCTTTGCAAACATCAAAATTTGGCCCAAAAAACACTTTTTCCTCTCATTTCGGTGACAGAAAGTTCTGGAATCTGAGAGGAGCCACAAATTTCCTTCCACCCAGCGTTCCCCCAAGTCTCTCGATAAAAATGGTACCTCACTTGTGTGGGTAGGGCTAGCGCCCGCGACAGGAAATGCCCCAAAATGCAACTTGGACACATCACATTTTTTGAAAGAAAACAGAGGTGTTTTTTGCAAAGTGCCTACCTGTATATTTTGGCCTGTAGCTCGGCCGGCACCTAGGGAAACCTACCAAACCTGTGCATTTTTTAAAACTAGAGACCTAGGGGAATCCAAGATGGGGTGACTTGTGGGGCTCTGACCAGGTTCAGTTACCCAGAATCCTTTGCAAACCTCAAAATGTGGCTAAAAAAACACGTTTTCCTCACATTTTGGTGACAGAAAGTTCTGGAATCTGAAAGGAGTCACAAATTTCCTCCCACCGAGCGTTCCCCCAAGTCTCCCGATAAAAATGACACCTCACTTGTGTGGGTAGGCCTAGCGCCTGCGACAGGAAATGGCCCAAAACACAACGTGAACACATCACATTTTTTCATAGAAAACAGTGCCTACCTTTGGATTTTGGCCTCTAGCTCAGCCGGCACCTGGGGAAACCTAGCAATCCAGCACATTTTTAAAAACTAGAAACCCAGGGGAATCCAAGATGGGGTGACTTGTGGGGCTCTGACCAGGTTCTGTTACCCAGAATCCTTTGCAAACATCAAAATTTGGCCCAAAAAACACTTTTTCCTCTCATTTCGGTGACAGAAAGTTCTGGAATCTGAGAGGAGCCACAAATTTCCTTCCACCCAGCGTTCCCCCAAGTCTCTCGATAAAAATGGTACCTCACTTGTGTGGGTGGGCTTGGCGCCCGCGACAGGAAATGCCCCAAAATGCAACATGGACACATCACATTTTTTGAAAGAAAACAGAGGTGTTTTTTGCAAAGTGCCTACCTGTATATTTTGGCCTCTAGCTCTGCCGGCACCTAGGGAAACCTACCAAACCTGTGCATTTTTGAAAACTAGAGACCAAGGGGAATCCAAGATGGGGTGACTTGTGGGGCTCTGACCAGGTTCAGTTACCAGAATCCTTTGCAAACCTCAAAATTTGGCTAAAAAAACACGTTTTCCTCTCATTTTGGTGACAGAAAGTTCTGGAATCTGAGAGGAGCCACAAATTTCCTTCCACCCAGCGTTCCCCCAAGTCTCCCAGTAAAAATGATACCTCACTTGTGTGAGTATGCCTAGCGCCCGTGACAGTAAATGCCCCAAAACACCACGTGGACACATCACATTTTTTTAAAGAAAACAGAGGTGTTTTTTGCAAAGTGCCTACCTGTATATTTTGGCCTCTAGCTCGGCCGGCACCTAGGGAAACCTACCAAACCTGTGCATTTTTGAAAACTAGAGACCTAGGGGAATCCAAGATGGGGTGACTTGTGGGGCTCTGACCAGGTTCAGTTACCCAGAATCCTTTGCAAACCTCAAAATTTGGCTAAAAAAACACATTTTCCTCACATTTTGGTGACAGAAAGTTCTGGAATCTGAGAGGAGCCACAAATTTCCTTCCACCCAGCATTTCCCTAAGTATCCCAGTAAAAATGATACCTCACTTGTGTGGGTATGCCTAGCGCCCGTGACAGGAAATGCCCCAAAACACAACGTGGACACATCACATTTTTTTAAAGAAAACAGAGGTGTTTATTGCAAAGTGCCTACCTGTAGTATTTGGCCTCTAGCTCAGCCGGCACCTAGGGAAACCTACCAAACCTGTGCATTTTTGAAAACTAGAGACCTTGGGGAATCCAAGATGGGGTGACTTGTGGGGCTCTGACCAGGTTCTGTTACCCAGAATCCTTTGCAAACCTCAAAATTTGGCAAAAAAAACAAATTTTCCTCACATTTTGGTGACAGAAAGTTCTGGAATCTGAAAGGAGCCACAAATTTCCTTCCACCCAGCGTTCCCCCAAGTCTCTCGATAAAAATGGTACCTCACTTGTGTGGGTGGGCTTGGCGCCCGCGACAGGAAATGCCCCAAAAAGCAACATGGACACATCACATTTTTTGAAAGAAAACAGAGGTGTTTTTTGCAAAGTGCCTACCTGTATATTTTGGCCTCTAGCTCGGCCGGCACCTAGGGAAACCTACCAAACCTGTGCATTTTTGAAAACTAGAGACCAAGGGGAATCCAAGATGGGGTGACTTGTGGGGCTCTGACCAGGTTCAGTTACCAGAATCCTTTGCAAACCTCAAAATTTGGCTAAAAAAACACGTTTTCCTCTCATTTTGGTGACAGAAAGTTCTGGAATCTGAGAGGAGCCACAAATTTCCTTCCACCCAGCGTTCCCCCAAGTCTCCCAGTAAAAATGATACCTCACTTGTGTGGGTATGCCTAGCGCCCGTGACAGGAAATGCCCCAAAACACAACGTGGACACATCACATTTTTTTAAAGAAAACAGAGGTGTTTATTGCAAAGTGCCTACCTGTAGTATTTGGCCTCTAGCTCAGCCGGCACCTAGGGAAACCTACCAAACCTGTGCCTTTTTGAAAACTAGAGACCTTGGGGAATCCAAGATGGGGTGACTTGTGGGGCTCTGACCAGGTTCTGTTACCCAGAATCCTTTGCAAACCTCAAAATTTGGCAAAAAAAACAAACTTTCCTCACATTTTGGTGACAGAAAGTTCTGGAATCTGAAAGGAGCCACAAATTTCCTCCCACCGAGCGTTCCCCCAAGTCTCCCGATAAAAATGACACCTCACTTGTGTGGGTAGGCCTAGCGCCCGCGACAGGAAATGCCCCAAAATGCAACTTGGACACATCACATTTTTTGAAAGAAAACAGAGGTGTTTTTTGCAAAGTGCCTACCTGTATATTTTGGCCTGTAGCTCGGCCGGCACCTAGGGAAACCTACCAAACCTGTGCATTTTTTAAAACTAGAGACCTAGGGGAATCCAAGATGGGGTGACTTGTGGGGCTCTGACCAGGTTCAGTTACCCAGAATCCTTTGCAAACCTCAAAATGTGGCTAAAAAAACACGTTTTCCTCACATTTTGGTGACAGAAAGTTCTGGAATCTGAAAGGAGCCACAAATTTCCTCCCACCGAGCGTTCCCCCAAGTCTCCCGATAAAAATGACACCTCACTTGTGTGGGTAGGCCTAGCGCCTGCGACAGGAAATGGCCCAAAACACAACGTGAACACATCACATTTTTTCATAGAAAACAGTGCCTACCTTTGGATTTTGGCCTCTAGCTCAGCCGGCACCTGGGGAAACCTAGCAATCCAGCACATTTTTAAAAACTAGAAACCCAGGGGAATCCAAGATGGGGTGACTTGTGGGGCTCTGACCAGGTTCTGTTACCCAGAATCCTTTGCAAACATCAAAATTTGGCCCAAAAAACACTTTTTCCTCTCATTTCGGTGACAGAAAGTTCTGGAATCTGAGAGGAGCCACAAATTTCCTTCCACCCAGCGTTCCCCCAAGTCTCTCGATAAAAATGGTACCTCACTTGTGTGGGTGGGCTTGGCGCCCGCGACAGGAAATGCCCCAAAATGCAACATGGACACATCACATTTTTTGAAAGAAAACAGAGGTGTTTTTTGCAAAGTGCCTACCTGTATATTTTGGCCTCTAGCTCTGCCGGCACCTAGGGAAACCTACCAAACCTGTGCATTTTTGAAAACTAGAGACCAAGGGGAATCCAAGATGGGGTGACTTGTGGGGCTCTGACCAGGTTCAGTTACCAGAATCCTTTGCAAACCTCAAAATTTGGCTAAAAAAACACGTTTTCCTCTCATTTTGGTGACAGAAAGTTCTGGAATCTGAAAGGAGCCACAAATTTCCTTCCACCCAGCGTTCCCCCAAGTCTCCCAGTAAAAATGATACCTCACTTGTGTGAGTATGCCTAGCGCCCGTGACAGTAAATGCCCCAAAACACCACGTGGACACATCACATTTTTTTAAAGAAAACAGAGGTGTTTTTTGCAAAGTGCCTACCTGTATATTTTGGCCTCTAGCTCGGCCGGCACCTAGGGAAACCTACCAAACCTGTGCATTTTTGAAAACTAGAGACCTAGGGGAATCCAAGATGGGGTGACTTGTGGGGCTCTGACCAGGTTCAGTTACCCAGAATCCTTTGCAAACCTCAAAATTTGGCTAAAAAAACACATTTTCCTCACATTTTGGTGACAGAAAGTTCTGGAATCTGAGAGGAGCCACAAATTTCCTTCCACCCAGCATTTCCCTAAGTATCCCAGTAAAAATGATACCTCACTTGTGTGGGTATGCCTAGCGCCCGTGACAGGAAATGCCCCAAAACACAACGTGGACACATCACATTTTTTTAAAGAAAACAGAGGTGTTTATTGCAAAGTGCCTACCTGTAGTATTTGGCCTCTAGCTCAGCCGGCACCTAGGGAAACCTACCAAACCTGTGCCTTTTTGAAAACTAGAGACCTTGGGGAATCCAAGATGGGGTGACTTGTGGGGCTCTGACCAGGTTCTGTTACCCAGAATCCTTTGCAAACCTCAAAATTTGGCAAAAAAAACAAATTTTCCTCACATTTTGGTGACAGAAAGTTCTGGAATCTGAAAGGAGCCACAAATTTCCTTCCACCCAGCGTTCCCCCAAGTCTCTCGATAAAAATGGTACCTCACTTGTGTGGGTGGGCTTGGCGCCCGCGACAGGAAATGCCCCAAAAAGCAACATGGACACATCACATTTTTTGAAAGAAAACAGAGGTGTTTTTTGCAAAGTGCCTACCTGTATATTTTGGCCTCTAGCTCGGCCGGCACCTAGGGAAACCTACCAAACCTGTGCATTTTTGAAAACTAGAGACCAAGGGGAATCCAAGATGGGGTGACTTGTGGGGCTCTGACCAGGTTCAGTTACCAGAATCCTTTGCAAACCTCAAAATTTGGCTAAAAAAACACGTTTTCCTCTCATTTTGGTGACAGAAAGTTCTGGAATCTGAGAGGAGCCACAAATTTCCTTCCACCCAGCGTTCCCCCAAGTCTCCCAGTAAAAATGATACCTCACTTGTGTGGGTATGCCTAGCGCCCGTGACAGGAAATGCCCCAAAACACAACGTGGACACATCACATTTTTTTAAAGAAAACAGAGGTGTTTATTGCAAAGTGCCTACCTGTAGTATTTGGCCTCTAGCTCAGCCGGCACCTAGGGAAACCTACCAAACCTGTGCCTTTTTGAAAACTAGAGACCTTGGGGAATCCAAGATGGGGTGACTTGTGGGGCTCTGACCAGGTTCTGTTACCCAGAATCCTTTGCAAACCTCAAAATTTGGCAAAAAAAACAAATTTTCCTCACATTTTGGTGACAGAAAGTTCTGGAATCTGAAAGGAGCCACAAATTTCCTTCCACCCAGCGTTCCCCCAAGTCTCTCGATAAAAATGGTACCTCACTTGTGTGGGTGGGCTTGGCGCCCGCGACAGGAAATGCCCCAAAAAGCAACATGGACACATCACATTTTTTGAAAGAAAACAGAGGTGTTTTTTGCAAAGTGCCTACCTGTATATTTTGGCCTCTAGCTCGGCCGGCACCTAGGGAAACCTACCAAACCTGTGCATTTTTGAAAACTAGAGACCAAGGGGAATCCAAGATGGGGTGACTTGTGGGGCTCTGACCAGGTTCAGTTACCAGAATCCTTTGCAAACCTCAAAATTTGGCTAAAAAAACACGTTTTCCTCTCATTTTGGTGACAGAAAGTTCTGGAATCTGAGAGGAGCCACAAATTTCCTTCCACCCAGCGTTCCCCCAAGTCTCCCAGTAAAAATGATACCTCACTTGTGTGAGTATGCCTAGCGCCCGTGACAGTAAATGCCCCAAAACACCACGTGGACACATCACATTTTTTTAAAGAAAACAGAGGTGTTTTTTGCAAAGTGCCTACCTGTATATTTTGGCCTCTAGCTCGGCCGGCACCTAGGGAAACCTACCAAACCTGTGCATTTTTGAAAACTAGAGACCTAGGGGAATCCGAGATGGGGTGACTTGTGGGGCTCTGACCAGGTTCAGTTACCCAGAATCCTTTGCAAACCTCAAAATTTGGCTAAAAAAACACATTTTCCTCACATTTTGGTGACAGAAAGTTCTGGAATCTGAGAGGAGCCACAAATTTCCTTCCACCCAGCATTTCCCTAAGTATCCCAGTAAAAATGATACCTCACTTGTGTGGGTATGCCTAGCGCCCGTGACAGGAAATGCCCCAAAACACAACGTGGACACATCACATTTTTTTAAAGAAAACAGAGGTGTTTATTGCAAAGTGCCTACCTGTAGTATTTGGCCTCTAGCTCAGCCGGCACCTAGGGAAACCTACCAAACCTGTGCCTTTTTGAAAACTAGAGACCTTGGGGAATCCAAGATGGGGTGACTTGTGGGGCTCTGACCAGGTTCTGTTACCCAGAATCCTTTGCAAACCTCAAAATTTGGCAAAAAAAACAAATTTTCCTCACATTTTGGTGACAGAAAGTTCTGGAATCTGAAAGGAGCCACAAATTTCCTTCCACCCAGCGTTCCCCCAAGTCTCCCGATAAAAATTACACCTCACTTGTGTGGGTAGGCCTAGCGCCCGCGACAGGAAATGGCCCAAAACACAACGTGGACACGTCACATTTTTTCATAGAAAACAGTGCCTACCTGTGGATTTTGGCCTCTAGCTCAGCCGGCACCTGGGGAAACCTAGCGATCCAGCGCATTTTTAAAAACTAGAAACCCAGGGGAATCCAAGATGGGGTGACTTGTGGGGCTCTGACCAGGTTCTGTTACCCAGAATCCTTTGCAAACCTCAAAATTTGGCCCAAAAAACACTTTTTCCTCTCATTTCGGTGACAGAAAGTTCTGGAATCTGAGAGGAGCCACATATTTCCTTCCACCCAGCGTTCCCCCAAGTCTCTCGATAAAAATGGTACCTCACTTGTGTGGGTAGGCCTAGCGCCCGCGACAGGAAATGCCCCAAAATGCAACATGGACACATCACATTTTTTTAAAGAAAACAGAGGTATTTTTTGCAAAGTGCCTACCTGTATATTTTGGCCTGTAGCTCGGCCGGCACCTAGGGAAACCTACCAAACCTGTGCATTTTTTTAAACTAGAGACCATGGGGAATCCAAGATGGGGTGACTTGTGGGGCTCTGACCAGGTTCAGTTACCCAGAATCCTTTGCAAACCTCAAAATGTGGCCAAAAAAACACGTTTTCCTCACATTTTGGTGACAGAAAGTTCTGGAATCTGAGAGGAGCCACAAATTTCCTTCCACCCAGCGTTCCCCCAAGTCTCCCAGTAAAAATGATACCTCACTTGTGTGAGTATGCCTAGCGCCCGTGACAGTAAACGCCCCAAAACACAACGTGGACACATCACATTTTTTGAAAGAAAACAGAGGTGTTTATTGCAAAGTGCCTACCTGTAGTATTTGGCCTCTAGCTCAGCCGGCACCTAGGGAAACCTACCAAACCTGTGCCTTTTTGAAAACTAGAGATCTAGGGGAATCCAAGATGGGGTGACTTGTGGGGCTCTGACCAGGTTCTGTTACCCAGAATCCTTTGCAAACCTCACAATTTGGCAAAAAAAAAACATTTTCCTCACATTTTGGTGACAGAAAGTTCTGGAATCTGAAAGGAGCCACAAATTTCCTTCCACCCAGCGTTCCCCCAAGTCTCCTGATAAAAATGACACCTCACTTGTGTGGGTAGGCCTAGCGCCCGCGACAGGAAATGGCCCAAAACAACAACGTGGACACATCACATTTTTTCATAGAAAACAGTGCCTACCTGTGGATTTTGGCCTCTAGCTCAGCCGGCACCTGGGGTAACCTAGCAATCCAGCGCATTTTTAAAAACTAGAAACCCAGGGGAATCCAAGATGGGGTGACTTGTGGGGCTCTGACCAGGTTCTGTTACCCAGAATCCTTTGCAAACCTCAAAATTTGGCCCAAAAAACACTTTTTCCTCTCATTTCGGTGACAGAAAGTTCTGGAATCTGAGAGGAGCCACAAATTTCCTTCCACCCAGCGTTCCCCCAAGTCTGCCGATAAAAATGACACCTCACTTGTGTGGGTAGGCCTAGCGCCCGCGACAGGAAATGGCCCAAAACACAACGTGGACACGTCACATTTTTTCATAGAAAACAGTGCCTACCTGTGGATTTTGGCCTCTAGCTCAGCTGGCACCTGGGGAAACCTAGCAATCCAGCGCATTTTTAAAAACTAGAAACCCAGTGGAATCCAAGATGGGGTGACTTGTGGGGCTCTGACCAGGTTCTGTTACCCAGAAGCCTTTGCAAACCTCACAATTTGGCCCAAAAAACACTTTTTCCTCTCATTTCGGTGACAGAAAGTTCTGGAATCTGAGAGGAGCCACAAATTTCCTTCCACCCAGCGTTCCCCCAAGTCTATCGATAAAAATGGTACCTCACTTGTGTGGGTAGGCCTAGCGCCCGCGACAGGAAATGCCCCAAAATGCAACATGGACACATCACATTTTTTGAAAGAAAACAGAGGTGTTTTTTGCAAAGTGCCTACCTGTATATTTTGGCCTCTAGCTCAGCCGGCACCTAGGGAAACCTACCAAACCTGTGCCTTTTTGAAAACTAGAGATATAGGGGAATCCAAGATGGGGTGACTTGTGGGGCTCTGACCAGGTTCTGTTACCCAGAATCCTTTGCAAACCTCACAATTTGGCTAAAAAAACACATTTTCCTCACATTTTGGTGACAGAAAGTTCTGGAATCTGAAAGGAGCCACAAATTTCCTTCCACCCAGCGTTCCCCCAAGTCTCCCGATAAAAATGACACCTCACTTGTGTGGGTAGGCCTAGCGCCCGCGACAGGAAATGGCCCAAAACACAACGTGGACACATCACATTTTTTCATAGAAAACAGTGCCTACCTGTGGATTTTGGGCTCTAGCTCAGCCGGCACCTGGGGAAACCTAGCAATCCAGCGCATTTTTAAAAACTAGAAACCCAGGGGAATCCAAGATGGGGTGACTTGTGGGGCTCTGACCAGGTTCTGTTACCCAGAATCCTTTGCAAACATCACAATTTGGCCCAAAAAACACTTTTTCCTCTCATTTTGGTGACAGAAAGTTCTGGAATCTGAGAGGAGCCACAAATTTCCTTCCACCCAGCGTTCCCCCAAGTCTCTCGATAAAAATGGTACCTCACTTGTGTGGGTAGGGCTAGCGCCCGCGACAGAAAATGCCCCAAAATGCAACTTGGACACATCACATTTTTTGAAAGAAAACAGAGGTGTTTTTTGCAAAGTGCCTACCTGTATATTTTGACCTGTAGCTCGGCCGGCACCTAGGGAAACCTACCAAACCTGTGCATTTTTGAAAACTAGAGATCTAGGGGAATCCAAGATGGGGTGACTTGTGGGGCTCTGACCAGGTTCAGTTACCCAGAATCCTTTGCAAACCTCACAATTTGGCTACAAAAACACATTTTCCTCACATTTTGGTGACAGAAAGTTCTGGAATCTGAAAGGAGACACAAATTTCCTTCCACCCAGCATTCCCCCAAGTCTCCCGATAAAAATGACACCTCACTTGTGTGGGTAGGCCTAGCGCCCGCGACAGGAAATGGCCCAAAAAACAACGTGGACACATCACATTTTTTCATAGAAAACAGTGCCTACCTGTGGATTTTGGCCTCTAGCTCAGCCGGCACCTGGGGAAACCTAGCAATCCAGTGCATTTTTAAAAACTAGAAACCCAGTGGAATCCAAGATGGGGTGACTTGTGGGGCTCTGACCAGGTTCTGTTACCCAGAATCCTTTGCAAACATCAAAATTTGGCCCAAAAACACTTTTTCCTCTCATTTCGGTGACAGAAAGTTCTGGAATCTGAGAGGAGCCACAAATTTCCTTCCACCTAGCGTTCCCCCAAGTCTCCCGATAAAAATGACACCTCACTTGTGTGGGTAGGCCATGCGCCCGCGACAGGAAATGGCCCAAAACACAACGTGGACACGTCACATTTTTTCATAGAAAACAGTGCCTACCTGTGGATTTTGGCCTCTAGCTCAGCCGGCACCTGGGGAAACCTAGCAATCCAGCACATTTTTAAAAACTAGAAACCCAGTGGAATCCAAGATGGGGTGACTTGTGGGGCTCTGACCAGGTTCTGTTACCCAGAATCCTTTGCAAACCTCAAAATTTGGCCCAAAAAACACTTTTTCCTCTCATTTCGGTGACAGAAAGTTCTGGAATCTGAGAGGAGCCACAAATTTCCTTCCACCCAGCGTTCCCCCAAATCTCTCGATAAAAATGGTACCTCACTTGTGTGGGTAGGGCTAGCGCCCGCGACAGAAAATGCCCCAAAATGCAACTTGGACACATCACATTTTTTGAAAGAAAACAGAGGTGTTTTTTGCAAAGTGCCTACCTGTATATTTTGGCCTGTAGCTCGGCCGGAACCTAGGGAAACCTACCAAACCTGTGCATTTTTGAAAACTAGAGATCTAGGGGAATCCAAGATGGGGTGACTTGTGGGGCTCTGACCAGGTTCAGTTACCCAGAATCCTTTGCAAACCTCACAATTTGGCTACAAAAACACATTTTCCTCACATTTTGGTGACAGAAAGTTCTGGAATCTGAAAGGAGACACAAATTTCCTTCCACCCAGCATTCCCCCAAGTCTCCCGATAAAAATGACACCTCACTTGTGTGGGTAGGCCTAGCGCCCGCGACAGGAAATGGCCCAAAACACAACGTGGACACATCACATTTTTTCATAGAAAACAGTGCCTACCTGTGGATTTTGGCCTCTAGCTCAGCCGGCACCTGGGGAAACCTAGCAATCCAGCGCATTTTTAAAAACTAGAAACCCAGTGGAATCCAAGATGGGGTGACTTGTGGGGCTCTGACCAGGTTCTGTTACCCAGAATCCTTTGCAAACATCAAAATTTGGCCCAAAAACACTTTTTCCTCTCATTTCGGTGACAGAAAGTTCTGGAATCTGAGAGGAGCCACAAATTTCCTTCCACCTAGCGTTCCCCCAAGTCTCCCGATAAAAATGACACCTCACTTGTGTGGGTAGGCCATGCGCCCGCGACAGGAAATGGCCCAAAACACAACGTGGACACGTCACATTTTTTCATAGAAAACAGTGCCTACCTGTGGATTTTGGCCTCTAGCTCAGCCGGCACCTGGGGAAACCTAGCAATCCAGCACATTTTTAAAAACTAGAAACCCAGTGGAATCCAAGATGGGGTGACTTGTGGGGCTCTTGTTAAATAATAATCCGAGATGTATTTGCCTCAGACTTTATTTCTGCGTATTCCATTAATATTGCCATGTGCTCGACAAAGCTGACTCTTCATTTAAAACTGTGTAAGTTGACTTCCCTGTGAACTCAGTTTTTGTCTAAAACCATTTCCTTCTCTGGGCCTCTTCACTTATCTAACCAAGCTGACTTTCAGGATACCGAGCCACAGCTGTATCCTTCTTATCATTGTGCACGAACAGAACTGTACCTCTTCCCACCGCATTCCAGGGGCCTCCTGCAAGGGATATCCTCGTAAATTATCAAACCAACTGTGATAAGACTGACATTTGACAAATGAACTGTCACTTTGCCGTGTATTAGCAGGATACTCCCGAGACAGTGGGAGTACAAGCAGGAAAGACTAATCAAATGTATGCACGTCAGCAGGATGCTCTCGGGTTAAAAGGAGAACTGTTTGAAGCTTTTGTGTTCGCCAGATATGGAGGGGTGGCTTCCTGGCTGAAGGGGGGCAGCTTAACTATATAAGATTGTACGCTGCAGAATGAAGCAGCCAGCCTCCGTAGGAAAGTCATTCAGACTGTCCTGGGACACTGTGCTCAGCTCGAGCTATTATCTGTTTTGCTAATAAAACTTTTCTCTTCCTCATCAGTCGTGACTCCGCCTGTTGTGTTCTTTGCTGGTAAGAGACCCTGAAGGCCTAGGGTGTCCCCTCCACCGCTGGGAGAGGTGAGCCTGCCTTTCCCGGTTCTTCAGTTGGCGCCCGAACAGGGACTCCATCAGTGGCACCCGCCGTCTACTCGGAAGGAGGAGGAGGTTCACTGCAGGACTACCAAAGGGGGCGCCCCACAACTGATTTGGGAAGTATCTTTTTCCTCGTGGACCTGCGGTACTCCAGCGGTGCTCCCCCCTCTTTGTCTCAACGGGCGCCGGCGGCTCTGCCCTGACTGGAGTTCCTGACATAGCTGGCCCTGAGTTTGGAGTCCTGACTGAGGAGGAAGACAAGAGTAAGGTAAGGACAGGGTTAACCCCTGTCTTTTCTGTGTCTGTCTGGTAGGTGTTATTCGATCTTTGCAAAGACCGAAGTCAGTGGATGTTTTGTAAAATAATTAACTGTCATAATATATAGATTGCATATTTGCTTCCGTTGTTTCTGTTTTCCATCCACTGATACTAAGTTACAACTGTCTGTTTAAAATAATGCCGGCATTCAGTAAATTAAGGAAATGGTGCTGTTTTTGTTGTCAAGCGGACTCCCGCTTGGAGGAGTCTTGTCCGGCTCCTCCAATTGGAACTCCTTGCCATGAAATGTATGTAAAACACGGGGTGGGAAGTATAATATGGACTGACATATGGCGTAAAAAGACTAGGCATAGTGCTGAATTACAGTGGCCACTGCATGGGACTTTTGATGAACTGAAAATTGATTTTTTAGAAGAAAGATTATTTGCAACCAAAAGTAGGCCTGGTATGTTTGATTCACTCAGGTTATGGCATAAAGAGGGTAGACAAAAACGAATTAAAGCAGCAAAGGATGCTAAGAGACATAATGCAAAATCAGATGCTGAGAAAGCCCAAGAATATGACCGGCAGAATGCAGAGCAGGGATGGGCCCAGATAGATAGAAGACACCAGTTAGATACAGACAGGATATATGTGGTTCAACAAACACCTGAAAAAAAGAAAAGAGACTCCGAAAAGGATCCTCTCATGCAAGATGTCCTAGACTGCCCCCCTGTTTATACCCCGACAATATATCCAGCTTTACCCCCAATTGCTCAGATGCCCCAGCCATTAGGTTCACCAGTGAATGCAGTAACATTTGCCCACCCACCACAATCTGAACACCAGAGACCCCCAGCATCAGCTCCAGTGACCCCCAGGTCAGACCCCCCAAGCACTTCAGCCCCCTTGCTACAAATAAAAGACGAGAGCTCAGACGATGATGGCCTCACAATATCACCTCCCCCAGGACGTCCACGACGCAATAAACTGACAGAAGAAAGGAAAATTAACACAATGTTGCATAAATATATCTTAACACAGCCAAGCCTGGAGACTATTTGGCAGAATTTTGCTCAGTTCCAAGCAGTACAACAGGCAGACATGATACAACGTATGTGTGAGATACTAATGGAAAAATGGGACGAAAATTTAGATAGCAATCCCCCCTTGCAGGTACTCAGAATAAAACAGGAGGTAGCCACAGGCTATCATCAGGGAAAGGACCTTAAGGACTACCTCCGTCAGCTGTTAAGTTATAGGAAGAACTATCACCACAAGAGGGATAAAGAAACAGGTTCAGCCAGTCCTTCACGTATTCCTTCCACTCACACAACACAGCACCCCTTAAGGGAAGTCCCACCCAGCTACGTTCCAGCCACAGGAGAGGGTGCCGCGGTAGTGCCCGCTCACTGGAAACAACAATTTGTGTACCAGCAATGGGATAGAACAGAGGTCCTAGCGCTAAAAGCCCACTTGCCTGACCCACGCAAGAATCCTGCCGGCTTCTATAAAGAATTTTCCCAAATAATAAGTCCACAAATATTGACTCTCATGGACATTAAAATGTTGTTTGGTACCCTTGTACCACAGGATATCTGGAAGACTATCATACAGAAAGACTATCCTGTTGAGCTAGGCGGTACCTGGGATCAACTGGACCACGAGGACAAAGACAGGAAGCCTGGTGACAAGCCGGGAGCCTTAATAGTAGCTCTCCCTGACAGACTTCTTACGCTTATACAGAAGTCCTTGCCCCCGCGATTAGTAGACTGGGATAGAATAGATACATGTAAACAAAAGAAAGATGAACACATAGCTGACTTTTTCTCTCGGTTTGAAAGGGCATACACTGACTTTAGTGGACAAGACACCTCTACCGAAGGTGGTATGCGGCTGTTTGTAGATAAATGTGTAAATTGCATATCACCTGAGGTGGCCTCAAAAATTCGGTTGACTGAGAGTACCTGGTCGACAAGCACTCCCATTGAGATACTTAATATGGCCCAATATTACGAGAATAGGGTTCATGAAGAGAAGGACAGAAAAGACAAACAAACAAAAGAGTTAAAAACTAAAATTCTAGTACAGCAGGCGTACCCCCAGAATAGGTCAATTCCCCGTGGACCTCAGTATCAAAATAATGGTCCCAACAGTTATCAGCCCCGCTATTCCCTGAGCTACAATCAGTGTGCCTATTGTAAAGAGGAAGGTCATTGGAAAAATGATTGCCCAAATAAAAACGGGTTTGCGCCCCAGACAAGAGGTAGAGGAGCGCCCCGTGGAGCACCCCGAGGTAGAGGACGGGGAGGTCCCCCACAGCAGGGACCTAATAGAGCCCATCAACAGCAAAATATAGCAGCCGCTGAAAATTACTTTGACAATAGTTCTGCCCAACGCCAGTATTATAATGATAATTATGATCCGGAAGAAGGTCAGGGCTTCTATTCCTGCTAGGACAGCTTAGGACAAGGGAGGATAGGACCCGTCCCAATCCCAGTTAAACAGAATGGCCCACATGTAGAAGTACAACTAGATGGTACTTCTAAGAATTTTTTAATTGACACTGGAGCCACTAAGAGTTCTGTTATGAAGGATGCGGTCCCTGGGGTCCCTTTGTCCAGCAATACTAACGTGTCTGTAGGATTCTCAGGCGTCCCAGTGATTAACCCCGTATCCAAGCCACTGGAACTCACAATTGGTCCCTACACTGTTGATTCTCCTCTAATACTTACCTCTGGTTGTAGTGAAAATTTGCTAGGTCTCAATTTACTGAAAAGATTACATGCCACTATATATTGTTCCCCTGATGGCGTGTACGTCACCATGGGTCCTCACGTGACACCCACCCAGTTCATAGCGTTACCACTCCCGTCTGAGCTAGAGATGCTCCCCGCTACACTTTGGGCTTCAAACAATGAAGATGTGGGCTGCCTTGATATCCCCCCTTTCTCCATCAAGTTAAAAGAGCATGCACTACTTCCCCGTCTGCCACAGTACAAGTTACCACATCACACTGAACAGGCCCTCAAGGACATTATATTGCAGCTGATTGATAAAGGGGTTGTTGAAGAGACCAGAGGTAATACATGTAACAGCCCCATACTCCCAGTACTCAAAAAGTCCGCTGATTCTTCCCATCAGCCCGGCCTACGCTTTGTGCTTGACCTTCGAGCAGTTAATAAAGTAGTGGAGCCTCAATTCCCTGTTGTACCTGACATTACCACCCTCCTAACAATGATATCCTCCACTGCTACCTGGTTCTCTGTAATTGATCTCAAGAATGCATTCTTTAGCATACCCATTCACCCGGACAGCAGACACATTTTTGGATTCTCCCTGGGCGGTCGCAGTTTCCGGTTCTGTCGCGCACCTCAGGGGTACACGGAATCACCCAGTGTTTTTAGCCAGGTGCTCAAGGGACAGTTGGATTCCTTTCAATTCCCCGCTGGTTCCGCCCTGGTACAATATGTTGATGATCTCCTTATTGCTTCTGACTCCCAAGAAAATTGCGAAAAAGACACAGTTGCACTTCTCACTCATCTATCCCAACACCATCACAAAGTATCCCTCACTAAATTACAGTATTGTCAACAGCAGGTTACCTATCTTGGTCACCTGCTGTCGAAGGAGGGACGTACACTTACCCCGGCCCGGGTACAAGCCATACGCAATATACCTGTCCCCACAACACAGAGGGAGGTCAGGGGATTCATTGGCATCACATCTTTTTGCCGCCAATGGATACCTAATTTTTCTCTCCTTATCAAGCCTTTCTTAGCACTCACCCACAAAGACTGCCCGGACACCGTTGTCTGGAATACTGAATGCCAGTCCAGCTTTGAAGATTTGAAGGACGCTCTCTGTTCAGCCCCTGTGTTAGGCACGCCTGACTATCATAAGCCCTTTACATTGTTTGTAAGTGAACATAACGGTTGCTCTCTCTCAGTCCTGACACAAGAACATGGTGGCAAACAGCGACCATGTGCTTATTTTTCAGCCCTTCTGGATCCTGTTGCCAGGGCTCTTCCAAGCTGCCTACGGGCTGTAGCTGCAGCCGCAGTAGCAGTGCGCCAATCAGCTGGAATAGTTATGGATACTTCATTATTATTGTTGGTCCCACATGCCGTTGATGCCCTACTTAACAAAACTAAGACACAACACCTTACAAATGCCCGCCTGACCAGTTATGAGTTAACACTTCTTGCCAGTCACATCACCATCAAAAGATGCACTACCTTGAATCCCGCAACGTTATTACCCCTGACTGAAAGCTCTGAAGATACACATACTGATATACATGACTGCATTATCAGGACAGAGGAGGAAACGAAAGGAAGGGTAGATCTGCAAGACACGCCTCTAAGTAACCCCCAAG
The DNA here is from genome assembly GCF_031143425.1 of Pleurodeles waltl. Taxonomy (NCBI): domain Eukaryota; kingdom Metazoa; phylum Chordata; class Amphibia; order Caudata; family Salamandridae; genus Pleurodeles; species Pleurodeles waltl. The sequence goes on from NC_090445.1 coordinate 1,557,012,135, forward strand.
GCACCTTGTACATTGATGGTTCATGTCTCAAATTACCTGATGGCACCACATCAGCTGCATATGCTATCACAACACTAACGGCAGTAGTTGAAGCACGTCGGATACCACATAATTCAGCACAAGCGGCTGAGTTAGTGGCACTGATTAGAGCCTGTGAAATAAGCACAGATTTAGATGTCAATATCTACACTGACAGTCAATACGCGTTTGGAGTGGCACACAATTTTGGCAGATTGTGGGCGGAAAGAGGCTTTCTCACATCACACGGCACCCACATACAACATGGGGGGTTAATACACAGACTGCTCTCCGTTCTAGCCCTGCCACGGACCATGGCCATTGTGAAATGCAGCGCACACAGAAAGATCACTGATCACGTAGGGAAAGGGAACGCCTTTGCAGATCAGGTAGCGAAGGAAACAGCACGTCAGACGAAAAACAAGATGTATGTAGCGGGACCAGCCAGATGGGTCCCAGATAACGGGATGTTTGAGGACACGGTAGAGAGTGTGAAAAGCATACAGGCAGAAGCGACGGAAGTTGAATTGGCATCATGGAAGGAGACACATGCGAGGTTTAATGAAGAAACAGGGTGTTGGACAGACTTGTCAGAAGCCCAGAGATGGATGCTTCCTGATGGGTATGTCCTTCCTGTAGTGACAATGGCTCATGGTCCAGCACACATCAGTCCAGCAGGGATATGCAAACTTCTTGCCCCTGTCTGGTACAACAAAAACATTCCAAAGGCAGCTGAGAAGTTGGTTAAACACTGTATGATTTGCATGCAACACAATCCTGGCAAGAGCATTAAAGTACCTCCCGGCCATTTCGCGCCCCCTGATTATCCATTTGAAGCTATACAGATGGATTACATCGAAATGGAAAGATGTAACAATTTGAAGTATGTATTGGTGGTCGTCTGCATGTTTAGCAAATGGGTAGAAGCCTATCCTACAAGGGATAACACAGCCCTTACAACTGCTAAGGTACTCTTGAAAGAGTTCTTTCCCCGGTTTGGAATGCCTCGAATTGCATGGTCAGACAATGGCAGCCATTTTACAGGTCAGGTGATGAAAAAGGTGTGTGAAGGATTGGGAATTAGACAGAAATTCCATGCTGCCAACCATCCACAAGCTGCAGGACTAGTTGAGAAATATAATGGTTCACTCAAATTGAAGTTGTCCAAAATATGTGCTGACAAAGGCATATCGTGGCCTGATGCTCTCCCCCTGGCCCTGTTGTCACTTCGGGCTACACCACATTCCAAGTCAGGTCTCTCGCCATATGAAGTGGTCATGGGGAGACCGGCTAATGTGTGGGGAGTTCCAAGGCCAAAGAAATACTCAGATTTACCATACCCTGTATTGATGGATTACCTCAATGAACTCACTAACTCTTTACGTCTCATTCATCAGCAGGTGAAGGATATTCTGCCACCATTACCTCTTACTCCAGGCCACTGTATCGAGCCTGGTGACTGGGTCCTCACCAAGAATTTCCAGCGCAAAAAGAGTCTCGAGCCCCGGTGGAAAGGCCCCCGCCAAGTACTCCTTGCTACCAGGACTGCTGTGAAAGTCGAGGGAGCAAAGAATTGGATCCACGCTTCACACTGCAAAAGGGTACCTTTGCCCTTACCATACGATCAGTGGGTGAAAGAGGGTCAAGGTGACGACGAATGCGAGAAAGTACCCACTTTTGTTCCTTTCAGTGACGCGCAGATAGAGTGGACAGCCACCCAGGAGGAGAGTGATTCGGTCCTTCGGGGAGCGACACCTGAAGGTGTTCCAGTTGTTCCCTTGTTTCCGGATCAGACTGAGTCTGGTTCTGCGAGATATGACCTCCGCAAACGTCACCAACATTGAATAGATGATTCATCGTTTACCTGTTGCATCCAGCCAAACATTCGCTGCAGGGCCGTGATTTTGTCCGGTGTGGCGGACCAGAGAGTGTCAATAGGACTGCTGGAATCACCCACCAGTGGAGCAACCACCAGTCACGGGCAGCACCTAGGGGAGGCTGAGTGGCACGCAGGTACTGAATAACTAAATTTGATATTGATCACTGCCAGTGAGAAGAGCAGACTTGAGAAAGGAAAAGGACTATGTATTCAGATTACGAGAAGAGCGTACAGAGACAGAAACTGAGAAAAATTAAACATTTAAAAAAATTGTTTGGTCCACGTACAACGTGTCTGGCGATAATTGTAGTGCTTCTTGTCATATTAGCGTGCATTGGCTGGACCATCCACACTGCTACAGAGAAAAGACAGCCTCCTACGCCAACGTCTGCGCCCATGCATACACATGTATCTCTACCACCTGAGATACATGCCAGGAGACAAGAATATGACAATAATACGTTCATCCAGATGCTACATCAACATCAACTTGTTACAAACTTGACAGACTGTTGGGTTTGTGGTCATTTTCCTCACACGGCTGCTCATGCATTTCAGTTTCCAGTCTTTCCTGTAACGGCTGCCTACACTTGTTCCTTAATGTCCAATGTTTCAATACAGACCCCCCTACCCGGTTCTAGGCCTGTGAGACGACCCGGTATCATAACGAACAACACACTCTTTGAAGACTTTATCCTTCAGTTTCAAGCCAAGATACACATCGCGTGCAATTGTACGGATTCTCCAACAATGCGTAGGATCATGACCTTGCCCCGCTATCCACTCATGGAATATACATTTGGTCCGGTCTCCATGAAACCAAAAACAATATCTATCAGACCTCGGCAGGCCCCGCTCTGTATCTGCGGACAAGGACGCATACCTGTCGGAGTCAGTGTCTGTAATGCGACCATCACGTACAACACCTCCACCCCTTACCTCAATGCACCTACAGGACTATACTTTGTATGTGGGAGTAAGGCCTACACCTGGCTGCCACCTGGTTGGAGCGGCATTTGCTATATTGCCTTCCTTCTCCCACCAACGTTCAACAAGCCACCTACGTATCATCGACAAAAAAGAGATACTGTAGACCAAACAGACACTTCCGCACAGCTGTTCATGGATATAACAAAAGGACTGCTACCCTTTTGGGGGCCCTCGGTGAACAGTCTGCAAATACGACGACTAACGCGAGTCTTGGAGGCTACGATAAATGAAACAGCTGGAGCACTTGCCAATAACACCGCAGAACTCCAAGCTACCAGGATGGTAGCTCTTCAGAACAGAATGGTGCTTGACGTCATACTAGCAGATAGGGGTGGAGCTTGTCGCATCATAGGGGCCAGCTGCTGTGTTTATATACCAGATAATTCACCCTCAGTATTTGCAGCCATTTCAAGATTACATAAAATAGCATCGGTTATACATGAGGACAACGGTACGCCTTGGTCTTGGACTTCAGGTCTGTGGCAGGTGTTGGTCTCCTGGGGTTGGAAGGTTTTGATATTCCTGGCTATCATAGCTGCCACATTCTTCACATGCTGTCTATGCGTACAATGTGGTCCTGCATTGTGTGGGGTCTGTGCTTCGATGTTAACACCCAAACCCACCAATATCAAAGAGCATACTGAGCGACTAATGCTTCAACAACAAATTGATGAGCTTCTAAAGATAGAAGTGAACTGAACAGAAATTTGCCTCGCAATGGCAAAAGGAGGGATTGTTAAATAATAATCCGAGATGTATTTGCCTCAGACTTTATTTCTGCGTATTCCATTAATATTGCCATGTGCTCGACAAAGCTGACTCTTCATTTAAAACTGTGTAAGTTGACTTCCCTGTGAACTCAGTTTTTGTCTAAAACCATTTCCTTCTCTGGGCCTCTTCACTTATCTAACCAAGCTGACTTTCAGGATACCGAGCCACAGCTGTATCCTTCTTATCATTGTGCACGAACAGAACTGTACCTCTTCCCACCGCATTCCAGGGGCCTCCTGCAAGGGATATCCTCGTAAATTATCAAACCAACTGTGATAAGACTGACATTTGACAAATGAACTGTCACTTTGCCGTGTATTAGCAGGATACTCCCGAGACAGTGGGAGTACAAGCAGGAAAGACTAATCAAATGTATGTACGTCAGCAGGATGCTCTCGGGTTAAAAGGAGAACTGTTTGAAGCTTTTGTGTTCGCCAGATATGGAGGGGTGGCTTCCTGGCTGAAGGGGGGCAGCTTAACTATATAAGATTGTACGCTGCAGAATGAAGCAGCCAGCCTCCGTAGGAAAGTCATTCAGACTGTCCTGGGACACTGTGCTCAGCTCGAGCTATTATCTGTTTTGCTAATAAAACTTTTCTCTTCCTCATCAGTCGTGACTCCGCCTGTTGTGTTCTTTGCTGGTAAGAGACCCTGAAGGCCTAGGGTGTCCCCTCCACCGCTGGGAGAGGTGAGCCTGCCTTTCCCGGTTCTTCACTCTGACCAGGTTCAGTTACCAGAATCCTTTGCAAACCTCAAAATTTGGCTAAAAAAACACGTTTTCCTCTCATTTTGGTGACAGAAAGTTCTGGAATCTGAGAGGAGCCACAAATTTCCTTCCACCCAGCGTTCCTCCAAGTCTCCCAGTAAAAATGATACCTCACTTGTGTGAGTATGCCTAGCGCCCGTGACAGTAAATGTCCCAAAACACAACGTGGACACATCACATTTTTTTAAAGAAAACAGAGGTGTTTATTGCAAAGTGCCTACCTGTAGTATTTGGCCTCTAGCTCAGCCGGCACCTAGGGAAACCTACCAAACCTGTGCCTTTTTGAAAACTAGAGACCTAGGGAAATCCAAGATGGGGTGACTTGTGGAGCGCTCTGACCAGGTTCTGTTACCCAGAATCCTTTGCAAACCTCAAAATTTGGCTAAAAAACACATTTTCCTCACATTTTGGTGACAGAACATTCTGGAATCTGAAAGGAGCCACAAATTTCCTTCCACCCAGCGTTTCCCCAAGTCTCCCGATAAAAATGACACCTCACTTGTGTGGGTAGGCCTAGCGCCCGCGACAGTAAATGGCCCAAAACACAACCTGGACACATCACATTTTTTCATAGAAAACAGTGCCTTCCTGTGGATTTTGGCCTCTAGCTCAGCCGGCACCTGGGGAAACCTAGCAATACAGCGCATTTTTAAAAACTAGAAACCCAGGGGAATCCAAGATGGGGTGACTTGTGGGGCTCTGACCAGGTTCTGTTACCCAGAATCCTTTGCAAATATCAAAATTTGGCCCAAAAACACTTTTTCCTCTCATTTCGGTGACAGAAAGTTCTGGAATCTGAGAGGAGCCACAAATTTCCTTCCACCCAGCGTCTCCCCAAGTCTCCCGATAAAAATGACACCTCACTTGTGTGGGTAGGCCTAGCGCCCGCGACAGGAAATGGCCCAAAACACAACGTGGACACGTCACATTTTTTCATAGAAAACAGTGCCTACCTGTGGATTTTGGCCTCTAGCTCAGCCGGCACCTGGGGAAACCTAGCAATCCAGCGCATTTTTAAAAACTAGAAACCCAGTGGAATCCAAGATGGGGTGACTTGTGGGGCTCTGACCAGGTTCTGTTACCCAGAATCCTTTGCAAACCTCAAAATTTGGCCCAAAAAACACTTTTTCCTCTCATTTCGGTGACAGAAAGTACTGGAATCTGAGAGGAGCCACAAATTTCCTTCCACCCAGCGTTCCCCCAAGTCTCCCGATAAAAATGACACCTCACTTGTGTGGGTAGGCCTAGCGCCTGCGACAGGAAATGGCCCAAAACACAACGTGGACACATCACATTTTTTCATAGAAAACAGTGCCTACCTGTGGATTTTGGCCTCTAGCTCAGCCGGCACCTGGGGAAACCTAGCAATCCAGCACATTTTTAAAAACTAGAAACCCAGGGGAATCCAAGATGGGGTGACTTGTGGGGCTCTGACCAGGTTCTGTTACCCAGAATCCTTTGCAAACATCAAAATTTGGCCCAAAAAACACTTATTCCTCTCATTTCGGTGACAGAAAGTTCTGGAATCTGAGAGGAGCCACAAATTTCCTTCCACCCAGCGTTCCCCGAAGTCTCTCGATAAAAATGGTACCTCACTTCTGTGGGTGGGCTTGGCGCCCGCGACAGGAAATGCCCCAAAATGCAACATGGACACATTACATTTTTTGAAAGAAAACAGAGGTGTTTTTTGCAAAGTGCCTACCTGTATAGTTTGGCCTCTAGCTCGGCCGGCACCTAGGGAAACCTACCAAACCTGTGCATTTTTGAAAACTAGAGACCTAGGGGAATCCAAGATGGGGTGACTTGTGGGGCTCTGACCAGGTTCAGTTACCCAGAATCCTTTGCAAACCTCAAAATTTGGCTAAAAAAACACGTTTTCCTCTCATTTTGGTGACAGAAAGTTCTGGAATCTGAGAGGAGCCACAAATTTCCTTCCACCCAGCGTTCCCCCAAGTCTCCCAGTAAAAATGATACCTCACTTGTGTGAGTATGCCTAGCGCCCGTGACAGTAAATGCCCCAAAACACCACGTGGACACATCACATTTTTTTAAAGAAAACAGAGGTGTTTATTGCAAAGTGCCTACCTGTAGTATTTGGCCTCTAGCTCAGCCGGCACATAGGGAAACCTACCAAACCTGTGCCTTTTTGAAAACTAGAGACCTAGGGGAATCCAAGATGGGGTGACTTGTGGGGCTCTGACCAGGTTCTGTTACCCAGAATCCTTTGCAAACCTCAAAATTTGGCTAAAAAAACACATTTTCCTCACATTTTGGTGAATCTGAAAGGAGCCACAAATTTCCTTCCACCCAGCGTTCCCCCAAGTCTCCCGATAAAAATGATACCTCACTTGTGTGGGTAGGCCTAGCGCCCGCGACAGGAAATAGCCCAAAACACAACGTGGACACATCACATTTTTTCATAGAAAACAGTGCCTACCTGTGGATTTTGGCCTCTAGCTCAGCCGGCACCTGGGGAAACCTAGCAATCCAGCGCATTTTTAAAAACTAGAAACCCAGTGGAATCCAAGATGGGGTGACTTGTGGGGCTCTGACCAGGTTCTGTTACCCAGAATCCTTTGCAAACCTCAAACTTTGGCCCAAAAAACACTTTTTCCTCTCATTTCGGTGACAGAAAGTTCTGGAATCTGAGAGGAGCCACAAATTTCCTTCCACCCAGCGTTCCCCCAAGTCTCCCGATAAAAATGACACCTCACTTGTGTGGGTAGGCCTAGCGCCCGCGACAGGAAATGGCCCAAAACACAACGTGGACACATCACATTTTTTCATAGAAAACAGTGCCTACCTGTGGATTTTGGCCTCTAGCTCAGCCAGCACCTGGGGAAACCTAGCAATCCAGCGCATTTTTAAAAACTAGAAACCCAGTGGAATCCAAGATGGGGTGACATGTGGGGCTCTGACCAGGTTCTGTTACCCAGAATCCTTTGCAAACCTCAAAATTTGGCCCAAAAACACTTTTTCCTCTCATTTCGGTGACAGAAAGTTCTGGAATCTGAGAGGAGCCACAAATTTCCTTCCACCCAGCGTTCCCCCAAGTCTCCCGATAAAAATGACACCTCACTTGTGTGGGTAGGCCTAGCGCCCGCGACAGGAAATGGGCCAAAACACAACGTGGACATGTCACATTTTTTCATAGAAAACAGTGCCTACCTGTGGATTTTGGCCTCTAGCTCAGCCGGCACCTGGGGAAACCTAGCAATCCAGCGCATTTTTAAAAACTAGAAACCCAGTGGAATCCAAGATGTGGTGACTTGTGGGGCTCTGGCCAGGTTCTGTTACCCAGAATCCTTTGCAAACCTCAAAATTTGGCCCAAAAAACACTTTTTCCTCTCATTTCGGTGACAGAAAGTTCTGGAATCTGAGAGGAGCCACAAATTTCCTTCCACCCAGCGTTCCCCCAAGTCTCTCGATAAAAATGGTACCTCACTTGTGTGGGTAGGGCTAGCGCCCGCGACAGGAAATGCCCCAAAATGCAACTTGGACACATCACATTTTTTGAAAGAAAACAGAGGTGTTTTTTGCAAAGTGCCTACCTGTATATTTTGGCCTGTAGCTCGGCCGGCACCTAGGGAAACCTACCAAACCTGTGCATTTTTTAAAACTAGAGACCTAGGGGAATCCAAGATAGGGTGACTTGTGGGGCTCTGACCAGGTTCAGTTACCCAGAATCCTTTGCAAACCTCAAAATGTGGCTAAAAAAACACGTTTTCCTCACATTTTGGTGACAGAAAGTTCTGGAATCTGAAAGGAGCCACAAATTTCCTCCCACCCAGCGTTCCCCCAAGTCTCCCGATAAAAATGACACCTCACTTGTGTGGGTAGGCCTAGCGCCTGCGACAGGAAATGGCCCAAAACACAACGTGGACACATCACATTTTTTCATAGAAAACAGTGCCTACCTGTGGATTTTGGCCTCTAGCTCAGCCGGCACCTGGGGAAACCTAGCAATCCAGCACATTTTTAAAAACTAGAAACCCAGGGGAATCCAAGATGGGGTGACTTGTGGGGCTCTGACCAGGTTCTGTTACCCAGAATCCTTTGCAAACATCAAAATTTGGCCCAAAAAACACTTTTTCCTCTCATTTCGGTGACAGAAAGTTCTGGAATCTGAGAGGAGCCACAAATTTCCTTCCACCCAGCGTTCCCCCAAGTCTCCCGATAAAAATGACACCTCACTTGTGTGGGTAGGCCTAGCGCCCGCGACAGGAAATGGCCCAAAACACAACGTGGACACATCACATTTTTTCATAGAAAACAATGCCTACCTGTGGATTTTGGCCTCTAGCTCAGCCAGCACCTGGGGAAACCTAGCAATCCAGCGCATTTTTAAAAACTAGAAACCCAGTGGAATCCAAGATGGGGTGACTTGTGGGGCTCTGACCAGGTTCTGTTACCCAGAATCCTTTGCAAACCTCAAAATTTGGCCCAAAAAACACTTTTTCCTCTCATTTCGGTGACAGAAAGTTCTGGAATCTGAGAGGAGCCACAAATTTCCTTCCACCCAGCGTTCCCCCAAGTCTCCCGATAAAAATGACACCTCACTTGTGTGGGTAGGCCTAGCGCCCGCGACAGGAAATGGGCCAAAACACAACGTGGACACGTCACATTTTTTCATAGAAAACAGTGCCTACCTGTGGATTTTGGCCTCTAGCTCAGCCGGCACCTGGGGAAACCTAGCAATCCAGCGCATTTTTAAAAACTAGAAACCCAGTGGAATCCAAGATGTGGTGACTTGTGGGGCTCTGGCCAGGTTCTGTTACCCAGAATCCTTTGCAAACCTCAAAATTTGGCCCAAAAAACACTTTTTCCTCTCATTTCGGTGACAGAAAGTTCTGGAATCTGAGAGGAGCCACAAATTTCCTTCCACCCAGCGTTCCCCCAAGTCTCTCGATAAAAATGGTACCTCACTTGTGTGGGTAGGGCTAGCGCCAGCGACAGGAAATGCCCCAAAATGCAACTTGGACACATCACATTTTTTGAAAGAAAACAGAGGTGTTTTTTGCAAAGTGCCTACCTGTATATTTTGGCCTATAGCTCGGCCGGCACCTACGGAAACCTACCAAACCTGTGCATTTTTTAAAACTAGAGACCTAGGGGAATCCAAGATGGGGTGACTTGTGGGGCTCTGACCAGGTTCAGTTACCCAGAATCCTTTGCAAACCTCAAAATGTGGCTAAAAAAACACGTTTTCCTCACATTTTAGTGCCTACCTGTATATTTTGGCCTCTAGCTTGGCCGGCACCTAGGGAAACCTACCAAACCTGTGCATTTTTGAAAACTAGAGACCTAGGGGAATCCAAGATGGGGTGACTTGTGGGGCTCTGACCAGGTTCAGTTACCAGAATCCTTTGCAAACCTCAAAATTTGGCTAAAAAAACACGTTTTCCTCTCATTTTGGTGACAGAAAGTTCTGGAATCTGAGAGGAACCACAAATTTCCTTCCACCCAGCGTTCCCCCAAGTCTCCCAGTAAAAATGATACCTCACTTGTGTGAGTATGCCTAGCGCCCGTGACAGTAAATGCCCCAAAACACCACGTGGACACATCACATTTTTTTAAAGAAAACAGAGGTGTTTATTGCAAAGTGCCTACCTGTAGTATTTGGCCTCTAGCTCAGCCGGCACCTAGGGAAACCTACCAAACCTGTGCCTTTTTGAAAACTAGAGACCTAGGGGAATCCAAGATGGGGTGACTTGTGGGGCTCTGACCAGGTTCTGTTACCCAGAATCCTTTGCAAACCTCAAAATTTGGCTAAAAAAACACATTTTCCTCACATTTTGGTGAATCTGAAAGGAGCCACAAATTTCCTTCCACCCAGCGTTCCCCCAAGTCTCCCGATAAAAATGACACCTCACTTGTGTGGGTAGGCCTAGCGCCCGCGACAGGAAATGGCCCAAAACACAACGTGGACACATCACATTTTTTCATAGAAAACAGTGCCTACCTGTGGATTTTGGCCTCTAGCTCAGCCGGCACCTGGGGAAACCTAGCAATCCAGCGCATTTTTTAAAACTAGAAACCCAGGGGAATACAAGATGGGGTGACTTGTGGGGCTCTGACCAGGTTCTGTTACCCAGAATCCTTTGCAAACCTCAAAATTTGGCCCAAAAAACACTTTTTCCTCTCATTTCGGTGACAGAAAGTTCTGGAATCTGAGAGGAGCCACAAATTTCCTTCCACCCAGCGTTCCCCCAAGTCTCCCGATAAAAATGACACCTCACTTGTGTGGGTAGGCCTAGCGCCCGCGACAGGAAATGGCCCAAAACACAACGTGGACACATCACATTTTTTCATAGAAAACAGTGCCTACCTGTGGATTTTGGCCTCTAGCTCAGCCGGCACCTGGGGAAACCTAGCAATCCAGCGCATTTTTAAAAACTAGAAACCCAGTGGAATCCAAGATGGGGTGACTTGTGGGGCTCTGACCAGGTTCTGTTACCCAGAATCCTTTGCAAACCTCAAAATTTGGCCCAAAAAACACTTTTTCCTCTAATTTCGGTGACAGAAAGTTCTGGAATCTGAGAGGAGCCACAAATTTCCTTCCACCCAGCGTTCCCCCAAGTCTCCCGATAAAAATGACACCTCACTTGTGTGGGTAGGCCTAGCGCCCGCGACAGGAAATGGGCCAAAACACAACGTGGACACGTCACATTTTTTCATAGAAAACAGTGCCTACCTGTGGATTTTGGCCTCTAGCTCAGCCGGCACCTGGGGAAACCTAGCAATCCAGCGCATTTTTAAAAACTAGAAACCCAGTGGAATCCAAGATGTGGTGACTTGTGGGGCTCTGGCCAGGTTCTGTTACCCAGAATCCTTTGCAAACCTCAAAATTTGGCCCAAAAAACACTTTTTCCTCTCATTTCGGTGACAGAAAGTTCTGGAATCTGAGAGGAGCCACAAATTTCCTTCCACCCAGCGTTCCCCCAAGTCTCTCGATAAAAATGGTACCTCACTTGTGTGGGTAGGGCTAGCGCCCGTGACAGGAAATGCCCCAAAATGCAACTTGGACACATCACATTTTTTTAAAGAAAACAGAGGTGTTTTTTGCAAAGTGCCTACCTGTATATTTTGGCCTGTAGCTCGGCCGGCACCTAGGGAAACATATCAAACCTGTGCATTTTTTAAAGCTAGAGACCTAGGGGAATCCAAGATGGGGTGACTTCTGGGGCTCTGACCAGGTTCAGTTACCCAGAATCCTTTGCAAACCTCAAAATGTGGCTAAAAAAACACGTTTTCTTCACATTTTGGTGACAGAAAGTTCTGGAATCTGAAAGGAGCCACAAATTTCCTCCCACCCAGCGTTCCCCCAAGTCTCCCGATAAAAATGACACCTCACTTGTGTGGGTAGGCCTAGCGCCTGCGACAGGAAATGGCCCAAAACACAACGTGGACACATCACATTTTTTCATAGAAAACAGTGCCTACCTGTGGATTTTGGCCTCTAGCTCAGCCGGCACCTGGGGAAACCTAGCAATCCAGCACATTTTTAAAAACTAGAAACCCAGGGGAATCCAAGATGGGGTGACTTGTGGGGCTCTGACCAGGTTCTGTTACCCAGAATCCTTTGCAAACATCAAAATTTGGCCCAAAAAACACTTTTTCCACTCATTTCGGTGACAGAAAGTTCTGGAATCTGAGAGGAGCCACAAATTTCCTTCCACCCAGCGTTCCCCCAAGTCTCTCGATAAAAATGGTACCTCACTTGTGTGGGTGGGCTTGGCGCCCGCGACAGGAAATGCCCCAAAATGCAACATGGACACATCACATTTTTTGAAAGAAAACAGAGGTGTTTTTTGCAAAGTGCCTACCTGTATATTTTGGCCTCTAGCTCGGCCGGCACCTAGGGAAACCTACCAAACCTGTGCATTTTTGAAAACTAGAGACCTAGGGGAATCCAAGATGGGGTGACTTGTGGGGCTCTGACCAGGTTCAGTTACCAGAATCCTTTGCAAACCTCAAAATTTGGCTAAAAAACACGTTTTCCTCTCATTTTGATGACAGAAAGTTTTGGAATCTGAGAGGAGCCACAAATTTCCTTCCACCCAGCGTTTCCCCAAGTCTCCCAGTAAAAATGATACCTCACTTGTGTGAGTATGCCTAGCGCCCGTGACAGTAAATGCCCCAAAACACCACGTGGACACATCACATTTTTTTAAAGAAAACAGATGTGTTTATTGCAAAGTGCCTACCTGAAGTATTTGGCCTCTAGCTCAGCCGGCACCTAGGGAAACCTACCAAACCTGTGCCTTTTTGAAAACTAGAGACCTAGGGGAATCCAAGATGGGGTGACTTGTGGGGCTCTGACCAGGTTCTGTTAACCAGAATCCTTTGCAAACCTCAAAATTTGGCTAAAAAAACACATTTTGGTGAATCTGAAAGGAGCCACAAATTTCCTTCCACCCAGCGTTCCCCCAAGTCTCCCGATAAAAATGACACCTCACTTGTGTGGGTAGGCCTAGCGCCCGCGACAGGAAATGGCCCAAAACACAACGTGGACACATCACATTTTTTCATAGAAAACAGTGCCTACCTGTGGATTTTGGCCTCTAGCTCAGCCGGCACCTGGGGAAACCTAGCAATCCAGCGCATTTTTAAAAACTAGAAACCCAGGGGAATCCAAGATGGGGTGACTTGTGGGCCTCTGACCAGGTTCTGTTACCCAGAATCCTTTGCAAACATCAAAATTTGGCCCAAAAAACACTTTTTCCTCTCATTTCGGTGACAGAAAGTTCTGGAATCTGAGAGGAGCCACAAATTTCCTTCCACCCAGCGTTCCCCCAAGTCTCTCGATAAAAATGGTACCTCACTTGTGTGGGTGGGCCTAGCGCCCACGAAAGGAAATGGCCCAAAACACAACGTGGACACATCACATTTTTTCACAGAAAACAGAGGTGTTTTTTGCAAAGTGCCTACCTGTGGATTTTGGCCTCTAGCTCAGCCGGCTCCAGGGGGGGCAGAAATGGCCTAAAATAAATTTGCCCCCAACCCCCCCCCCCCGGGAGCGACCCTTGCCTACGGGGTCGCTCCCCCTGCTTGACATTGGTGCCAAAAAAAAAATCCCCGGTGCCTAGTGGTTTCTGCCCCCTTGGGGGCAGATTGACCTAAAATCGGCCAATCTGCCCCCAAGGGGGGCAGAAATGGTCTAAATACAATTTGCCCCCCAGGGGAGCGACCCTTGCCTAATGGGTCGCTCCCCATCTCTAAAAACAAAACAAAAAAACAACAAAAAACACAAAAACAAAATTTGCCCTGGTGCCTAGAGGTTTCTGCCCCCCCGGGGGCAGATCAGCCTAATAACAATAGGCCGATCTGTCCCTGGGGGGGCAGAAATGGCCTAAAATAAATTTGCCACCCCCCTCAAACCCCCCCCCCCGGGAGCGACCCTTGCCTGCGGGGTCGCTCCCCCTGCGTGACATTGGCGCCCAAAAAAAAATCCCCAGTGCCTAGTGGTTTCTGCCCCCTTGGGGGCAGATTGACCTAAAATCGGCCAATCTGACCCCAAGGGAGGCCGAAATGGTCTAAATACAATTTGCCCCCAGGGGAGCGACCCTTGCCTAATGGGTCGCTCCCCATCTCTAAAAAAACAAACAAACAAAAAAAACCACAAAAATTAAATTTGCCCTGGCGCCTTGAGGTTTCTGCACCCCCTGGAGGCTATCGGCCTAATAACAATAGGCCGATCTGCCCCCAGGGGGGGCAGAAATGGCCTAAAATAAATTTGCCCCCCAACCCCCCCCGGGAGCGACCCTTGCCTACGGGGTCCCTCCCCCTGCGTGACATTGGCGCCAAAAAAAAATCCCCGGTGCCTAGTGGTTTCTGCCCCCTTGGGGGCAGATTGACCTAAAATCGGCCAATCTGCCCCCAAGGGGGGCAGAAATGGTCTAAATACAATTTGCCCCCCAGGGGAGCGACTCTTGCCTAATGGGTCGCTCCCCATTTCTAAAGAAACAAACAAACAAAAAAAAAACACAAAAAAAGAATTTGCCCTGGCGCATAGAGGTTTCTGCCACCCCTGGTGGCAGATCGGCCTAATAACAATAGGCCGATCTGCCCCCAGGGGGGGCAGAAATGGCCTAAAATAAATTTGCCCCCCAACCCACTCCCGGGAGCGACCCTTGCCTACGGGGTCGCTCCCCCTGCGTGACATTGGCGCCAAAAAAAAAATCCCCGGTGCCTAGTGGTTTCTGCCCCCTTGGGGGCAGATTGACCTAAAATCGGCCAATCTGCCCCCAAGGGGGGCAGAAATGGTCTAAATACAATTTCCCCCCCAAGGGAGCGACCCTTGCCTAATGGGTCGCTCCCCATCTCTAAAAAAACAAACAAACAAAAAAAAAACACAAAAAAAGAATTTGCCCTGGCGCCTAGAGGTTTCTGCCACCCCTGGTGGCAGATCGGCCTAATAACAATAGGCCGATCTGCCCCCAGGGGGGGCAGAAATGGCCTAAAATAAATTTGCCCCCCAACCCACTCCCGGGAGCGACCCTTGCCTACGGGGTCGCTCCCCCTGCGTGACATTGGCGCCAAAAAAAAAATCCCTGGTGCCTAGTGGTTTCTGCCCCCTTGGGGGCAGATTGGCATAGCAAAAATCGGCCGATCTGCCTCCAAAGGGGGCAGAAATGGCCTAAATACAATTTTCCCCTCCAGGGGAGCGACCCTTGTCCAAGGGGTCGCTCCCCATCTGTAAAACAAAAAAAATAAAAATCCCTGGTGCCTAGTAGTTTCTGCCCCCCTTGGGGGCAGATCGGCCTAATCAAAATAGGCTGATCTACCCCCCAGGGGGGCAGAAATGGCCTAAATATAATTTGCCCCCTAGGGGAGCGACCCTTGCCTAAGGGGTCGCTCCCCACCTAAAAGAAAAAAAAAGAAAAAGAAAAATTATCCCTGGTACCTAGAGGTTTCTGCCCCCCCTGGGGGCAGAAAAGGCCATCCAAAAAAATGCCCCCCATTGGGAGGGACCCTTGCCCAAGGGGTCGCTCCCTTATGCCAGTTTCCCAAAAAAAAAAAAAAAATCCCTGGTGTCTAGTGGGGTTTCAAAAGCCGGATTGCAAGCATTGCAAGCAATCCGGCTTTTGAAACGCTGGGAGAGACTTCAAAGGGAAGGAAATCCATTTCCTTCCCTTTGAAGCCTCTCCGGGCCTCCCCCATGTGATCGAAAGAGAAATGCAAAGCATTTCTCTTTCGATCGCGCTGGAAGCTGAGCTTCCAGCGCGATGGGGGAGGCCCTGTGACAAATCAGCTTGTGCGCTGACGTCACAGAAGGGGCTTCTGGGGTCGGGGGTGGAAGGGCTTCCCCTTCCATCCCCGCCTGTGCACAGGGGGGGGAGCGCTAGCGCTCTCCCCAGTTCCCGTGCCTTGGGCGAGGTGACCTCGTCCAAGGCACACCGGAACCGCTGCCTTGGACGAGGTCACCTCGTCCAAGGCATGCAAGAGGTTAATAAAGATAGGAGACAAAGAAAGAGAAAACATTTAAGTGTGAATATTAATAAAATATGTATTAGCTAGAAAGGGTTTCCAAATCTGGATGAAAATCCGAACATTGTCTTGCAATCTGTAAATCAGCTTTTCATATGATGCCATGTTATACATTTCAATCAGCCATTCATCATGTGTAGGACGTTGTGGTGTTCTCCAACGTTGTAATATACAAATTTTTGCTACAGTGAGTGCAATAGCAATCAATCGTCTTGTATGGTTTTTTAGATTTGGGAGATCAGTAACATCATGTAATATAACAAATTTTTCTGTTAAAGGAATGGGCACATGTAGAGCTCTGTGTAGAGAGGAAGTTGTAGAAGACCAGTATTCCGGCAAAACTGGACATCGAAATAAAATGTGTAGGATATCACAGTCCTCATGAGGACACCTCCAACAGGTAGAATGGTGTAGTAAACCTGCTGCCTTGAGTTTTTGTGGTGACGAGTACCAATTATGAAGAATTTTGAAAAGAGTAAATTTCATTCTTGCCTCTCTGATTCCTTTATCCATATTCATAACAACATCCGTCCAGCCCTCATTGGAATACGAAACATTAAGTAATCCTTGCCATTTGACGTTGAGTTGTGCTAGTAATGGTGATGAGTGTGGTTTATGTAAAATGAGATTATAAAATCCAGAGACCACTCCTTTCAATTTCCCCCAAGTTTTTAAGCATTGTACGACTGGGGAATCCTCAGGTATCCACGGAAATGGTCCTAGTCTATAAGTAGAGCTTGTTTCATTTGTAAGTATTTACCCTTTTGAGAACTAGGGAGTTGAAATTCTATCTGAAGCATCATAAAGGTTTTAAGCTTGCCTTCTAAAGTGAATAAATAATCCAGCATTAGAATACCTGCTCTCTCCCATGTATCCCAGAAAATTGTCTGTTTCCCTATTCTAATATCAGCGTTATGCAATGTCGGAGCCTTATTATGTAGCCTCGGATTACTCTTAAAGAGTTTGTGGGAGTGTATCCAAATCTTAAGCATAGACTGAATAATAGGGTTAGAGGTTTGTAAAGCAGGCGATTTATGAGTATAAAACAGTTGCAAACCTGAAGATGCCTGTAAACATTGCTTTTCATTAAGAACCCATAGTGGTGGGTCATCCTGTATTGGCCAAAGATAAACCAATTGAGATAAATGGAGGGCTGTAAAGTAATGTTCAATGCATGGTAAACTAAGGCCACCAGATCGCCTGTGAGCAATCAGTTTGGAGATTTTGAGTCTAGGTCTCAGAGATCCCCAAATAAAGGTTTTAATACCTTTGTCAGTGTCTCGCAATATTGATATTTTAACTGTCAAAGGTAACATACCTAAAACATAAGTGAAACGAGGCACTATAATCATTTTCACTGCCTGGACTCTACCCCAAAAGGACAGGTTAAGATGGGACCATTTTTCATAATCTGACTTTGTATTAGCAATGAGTGGATCTAAGTTATCTTGAATCATACGTTCTAAACCTGTGTTGATAAAAATACCTACATACTTCAGGCGATCTGCTTTCCATTGAAAGTTGTAGCCTAACATAGCTGCTTTTGCTGTGCCCCCGGGACAATGGGAGAGCTTCACTCTTATTCCAATTGACTTTGTATCCAGAAATGTTTGAGAAGCGAGAAATAGTAGACATGAGTGCTGAGAGTGAAGTAGGTAGATCCATAAGTGTGAGTAATATGTCATCCGCGTATAGAAGTAGTTTTGAGATGCCTGTTGGTGTAGGAATGCCTGCTATTTGAAAACACTGTCTTATTGCTGCAGCCAGTGGTTCAAGTGCAAGAAGAAATAAGAGGGGTGATAAAGGGCAACCCTGGCGGGTACCTCTTTGCACTAAAAAGGTTTTTGAAAGGAAACCCCCACAATTCACTTGTGCAGATAGTGTCTTGTATAACCATTTAACCTTAGAGATAAAATCATTACCTAATCCCAACCTATGCAATGTACGGAACATATAGCTCCATTCAATGCGGTCAAAGGCCTTCTTGGCATATAAGGATAATGCTACTCTGTCTTCTCCAGCATCCTTGGAAAACCAAAGTATGTGAGCCAAAGTGCGGAGATGGCTACGAGAGTTTCTGCCTGGCATGAATCCGACTTGAGCATTATGTATGAGTTTACAGATAACTTGTTTGAGTCTTTTGGCAAGAATGGTGGCTAATAGCTTTGAATCTGTATTCAGAAGAGAAATTGGACGATAGTTACTGCAGTATAATGGATCTTTCTCATAAAGGGCATCTATTGCTTCTGGTTTTACCCAACTGTAAAATTCCCCAGGAAAACCATCTTCTCCCGGTGCTTTATTGTATGGGAGACTGGAGATTGCTTGCGCAATTTCATCCTTTGTTATTTTGCCCGTCAGTAATAGCCGGTTCTGTTCTTTGAGACAGGGGAGTGTTATTTTATCAAAGAATTCCTGTTCTTTGAGGAGGTCATCATCAACTTCTGAACTACATAACTTGGTATAATAATCTGCAAACGTATTAGCTATTGCTTGAGTCTCAGTTATTAGTTTACCCTCAGGGTTATATATATTGCTGGAATAGCTGTCAGTGCTTCTTGTTGTTTTAATCGTGCCGCTAGTAAACGGCCGGCTTTTTCTCCTTGTTCGTAATTGCGAGCCTTAAATCTATATAGCATATATTCTGCTTTGGAAGTATATAGGGGGTTATTCTAACTTTGGAGGAGGTGTTAATCCGTCCCAAAAGTGACGAAAAAGTGACGGATTTACCACCAGCCGTATTACGAGTCCATTATATCCTATGGAACTCGTAATACGGCTGGTGGTATATCCGTCACTTTACCGTCACTTTTGGGACGGATTAACACTCCTCCAAAGTTAGAATAACCCCCATAGTGTATTAAGTTCCATCTTAGATTTTTCTAATCTGCATCTGGAAGCTTCAGTTGGATTACTAAAATGAGTATGTGTCAGTGTTTTGATATCATTTTCCAAAATGGCCTGTTGTTCTATTCTGCGTTTATTTGTTATGGCAGAATCCCTCATAATTTGCCCCCTAATAGTGGCTTTTTGCGGCTGCCCATAAGATTTGTGGAGAAGAAACTGATCCTTTGTTATCTTTCATATAAGTAGTCAAATGTGATTGTAATTGTGACTTTTCTGCCGATAGTTTGTAGCAAGATATGTTTAGTCGCCATGGTTTCCTACAAGGGCATTTCAGACCCCAATCAAGCTGGAGGCTGATAGGAGCGTGATCTGACAGTGCAATTTCTAAAATATCACAATCTAGTACTTGTGGTGTAACAGAATGTGAAATAAGGAAGTAATCTATTCTAGAATGGGAATCATGTACTGTCGAGTGATATGTAAACCCATTATCTGATGGATGTAGTAAACGCCAGCTATCGATCAAACCATGATCTTCTCTGATGTCTCCCAGTATGGCTCTATCTCTACCATGAGTTATGTCCAGGGGACCTGTTCTGTCTAAGATCACATCTGGCGCAAGATTCCAATCGCCTCCCAAAACTATTCTGGAAATTCCCATTTCTGTTAGAATTCTATTTAGATGATGGAAAAAAGGGGCTTTAGTCCCAACAGGGGCATAAATGGAACCCACTCCTAATATATTATTACCAACTTTAAGCTTGGCTAAAACAAATCTACCATCCTCATCTGACCATGACTGTAGTATTTGGCATTGCAGTGTTTTCCGTATTAGAATGGCTACACCACTTTTCCTAGTAGTAGTGTGGGATGCAGCATCTCCTGATATGTGAGCAGCTGTAAAGAATCTGGCCTACCCAATCTCGTTTTAAGTTTTCTGATTCTATATCAGATAGATGAGTCTCCTGGATGAGAGCAATGTCAGTATGTTTGGAGGTTAAATAGGAAAGAATTTTCTTCCTTTTAATGTAATTAGTAAAGCCATTGACATTGAGAGAGACAATTTGCATAGGACTTGTTGTCATGATGCTGACTGAAAATGTTAGAGTATATTTGTACTGTGTGAAACTGAGTCAAAATGCTAAAAAAGGGAAAAGGAAGTAGATAAATTATATGGTAATGTGATAATGAGAACTTACTGGAGGAAAAAAAAATATCTGGAGTATAGTAAACCTGAAACCAATATGTGGAACTATAATCATAAAATATTGTTAACACTAAACTCTAAATGGTGTAAGTACACCGTTCTAAGTGCTATAATGTAAAAGAACACTGCAGATCAAAGAATATGTATCTTTCGTCTGTGGGTCTAAACCTCAGTTCGAAACCCAGACTCTGCAGGGGAGGAAAGGAAAACCACTCATGGTAGATAGATTATAAGAAAAACCACTCCATGGAGTTATAAAATCTATCCAAGAGAAAATCTGCATATACAAATACAGTAGGAAATGTACATGGTTATTGAACAACAATATATAAGGATAGGAAATAAATCATATCCATCAGAATGAATAACTGCAGTAAAACAGTAATAACATTATATTTGTACATAGCATGTATAAATATACTCATCTAGCTGGAAGAAGTGATGGTGGAAGGTTGAGCATGAGGTACTTTATTAAAAGACGTGGGTGACTTTAGAGGTGATCTCGATTTGTCTCTGGAATTTTCCTGTGCGAGTGCCTTTACGCAGTGGACTGCTTTATCTCTGTCAAACTGTTTCTTAAAGGTACGGACGTGTAATCTACTGGTCCAATGGCTTTGTGGATCATTCTGTAATTGAAGTGGACTATTCATAGATGTTTTGTTCAGTAGTGTTGAGTCCATATGTTGGTCATCCAAACTGTCCAGGAAGCGTACCAGATCCTCAGGATCTGTGTAATCCCTTGATTTCCCATCCATTGTGATCCACATTGTGGCAGGTTCTAAAAGACCATATTTGATATCCCATTTGCGAAGTTTTAGCCTAAGTAGCAGGAACGCTTTTCGTTTGGCATTGGTTTCAGTGGAGAAGTCTGCATCAATAAATACTTTATGGCCTTCCAAGTCATACAGACCATGTTTACGAGCAGCTGTTAATATTTGGCGGACCTGTTCATGACGTAAGAGGCATGCTATAATCGATCAAGGTCTAGATTGAAGAGTTGAAGTTGAAGTTCTTGATCAAATTCTGTGAGCTCTCTGCAACTCAAGGGGATGCTCAAAAGATATGTTCAGTAGCAGCGGTATTAACGTTAGTGGCAAGCTCGTCACATCATTATTGACTTCCATTTTTTCTGGAATTCCATAAAAACGAATGTTATTCCTTCGGGCCCTGTCTTCCAAGACTATAACATTTTGTTTTAGGTGCCAGATATCCGGACCCCAATACTCTGTATTATCTAATTTCTCTTCCAAAAAAGTGGTTCTTCGATCTAAAATTTCCACTTTGTTATGAAAAGAGTTTAGATCCATCTGTATTGTTTTTATTTCTGTTGCGAGATCTGAAATTATTGCATCCGTAGATCCCAATCTTTGCCCCACGGCAGAGATCTCTTTTAAAATAAGGTCTATAGAAGCAATGTCTTGTGGGACAATAGTAGACGTGCCTGGAGGTACAGTGTTCCCTACTATTTGTGTAAACAAAGGCTTTCTATTAGATTTGCCACTGGCCATACTGTTATATTTTAATGTTAGAGAAGACAATAAATAAGTACAGCTTAGTAATCAAATATGAAATCCATTTGACTCACAATGTAAGTAGATATTAACACTGTAAATGGTGACAGACATCTGGGATTTTAAAATTATGGCTATATGTTTTCAAGCGGTGTCGCTGAAAAAACAGTGCATCAGAAATGTTGTACAGTTTTCGTCTGCCTACCCAAATTCACTTTACCCCCTCTGCTGATAGGAATTCCGGCGTTTATTTAATTTCATAGTAGAGTCTGAATTGTCAAATTTAGAGAAATATCTCAGAAGTGAAAGTTTACAGTATATGCTTCTCATACAGCAGACTTTTGACATTCAAGGAAAGGAATTTCACATATCTCTTCAGAAACTGTCTGTGTTTCCTGATAGAATGAGTAATTTTCACAAACTCTCTCAGCTGTAGTAACGGTGTACAACACTCACTTACCAAACTGTATTTACGCCACACACCTGTAGAAAAGAAATTCCTGCGCTTACATAATCACGTAATGGATCCTGAACAGTTAAGTGAAGAGAAATACCTCAGAGTTGTCAGAGGCTTCTCTTACAGCAGCCTTTTCACTTATCTCACCAGCATCTGGCTGTGTTTGCTGACAGAATTACTCTTTGCCACAGACTTCTAGAATTTTAAATAATAATGACTGAATGCTTTCATACAGGTGTCCCTGAAAACCAGTGCATCAGAAATAGCTCACATCTTTTGCCTGCCTATCCAAATTCGCTTTACACCCTCCGCTGATAGGAATTTCAGCATTTACTTAATTGGTAGCAGACTCTAAACTGTCAAATGAAGAGAAATACCTTAGAAGTGAAGGTTCATATGTTTCCCCTACAGCAGCCTTTCAACTTCCAAGAAAGGGAATTCCACTTGTCTGTTAAGAAACTGGCTATATTTCCTGACAGAATGAGTAACTTTCACAGACTCTCTCAGCTGCAGAAATGGTGTACAACGTTCCGAACTGCATTTGCTCCACACACTCTGCTGAGAAGAAGTTCCTGTGCTCACATAATCATGTAATGGAGTCTGAACAGTTAAATGAAGAGAAAATACCTCAGAGTTGAGAGTTGTCAGAGGCTTCCCTCTGCTGTGTGGAGAGTTCAACCAAAGATCAACAGTAATTTAATTCCCCTGGTGCAGCCTCCCAGTTTAAACACAAAGAAAGCCCCTTATCTCTACAGCAGCTGACTCTGTTTCCTGACAGAAAGTGTTGGTCTTTGCTCAGCTGAGGGGCGTGTTCAGGTGATTTGTAGCCAGGCTTCAGGGCTTCAATTAAGAACTCCTTTTAACTGTCATCTCTTACTTTGGAAATAACTTCAGAGTTATGTGGCTGTTATCACATGTATAATTCCTTTTATTCTGGCTCCAAGGAGGCTTTTTGACAGCAGTTTGGGTAATCCTTTTCCCCTGGAGTCTCGCTCTACCTTGAGGCGGCCATTTCAGACGACAGCCAGACTCCGCCCCCGCTGATTAATTCTCACTGTATTACAAAGTCGAGTTCTGTCACCTTCGTTTAGGCTGTTTTTCCTCATTGGATCTCCTCCATCCATTGGTGAGTCGTCCCATCAGCAACATGTTCCGTCTCTGTGGTTTGCTCCAGGAGTCACTACCCCACCTGTTCTGTATATGTCCCATGCTAATTCATCATTGAAGAAGGTTTCTTTGTCACTTTTTGATTAAATAGGTGACATGGATAATACAGGCTGCCATTGATTTCCTCCCGAATGATGCACACCAACAAGTAATTACCAGCCTGATAGCGTTTTTACACAGAGTGGACAATGTTTTAAGGAACTCAGTCACACATCCAATCACTCTGAAGTCGTAGGGGTATTATCCTGGCGTATGACCAAAGTATGAACTTTGTTCCTATGTCCTCAGAAGGGACAAGCTCAAAATTACAAAGGAGGTCCGTGGCTTTATATGTGCTGTCTAAACTTTTCACTTCTCTAGTGCACTCCCATTGTTTGTGCTCAGTTTGCTAACAGGAAAGCAGTATGAGCAGGCTGCTAAATGTAATCTGTTAATATCATTCTGGGCTAACCCTCGTCTTTTCTCATCCCTCGCTCATCCCCTGTTGGATTTCGCCTATCCTGTCCTTCCAGTTTCCCACTGCCCGGCGTCTGATGCTGGTAAAAGTAGTTTTTAATATTGCTTTTTAGCAGTTTTTAGCAGTTTTTAGCCTATGGCACTTTACAATTTAGCACTTTAAGTACAATTTCTGGCCTTCGTTCAACTTCTCTTCCCAGATTGTATTAACAACATTAAAATGCTATTATGCCTGGCTCTAGCAGCCTTAAATTAATAGCAGTTGTGCTATAATCACTATTTGCAATTTGACTTGTTCACCACTTCCTCCCATTCCGTGCATTTTTCACTTTTTCTGTCATTCAAGGATCTCTCAGTTTATTATATCTTGATGTTGCCAAAATAACCCTTTAGCTCTGTTGTTTGTGAATACTCTGTATTTTCAGTAATAGCACAATGCACTTTATGACGTGCACTTTAGTTTAATATTCTGGCCGCTGACCGATTCTCTTTTATCTAAGTGTATTTACAGTGATGAAGTGTCATCATGCTTCGCTCTAGAAGCTTCAAACGAATAACAGCTGCACTAGAATCATCATCAGTTGATTAGTCTATCTTGTGACTCCTTGTTCTTTTGCTACAGTATTTTGGAATCTGTAATGTGGATATCGAGTATGACTTAGTTTGTTTCTTAGCATTCCACGCAATTTCACTGCTAAATGTCTTGATTTTTGATAGTTGCCCATTCACAATGTCACCCTATGCACCACAGATGACTTAACCCTTTATGAAATGACAATATTGCTTTTTATTTATTGTCTTTATTTTTGTATATTATTGTTTTATGTTGCCGCCAATTTAATGGACTTGATTGTCTAAATAAAATATTTTTAAATTTTGAAATGAATAGTTTCGCTGACAGCTGCTATGGCTTCCCGTCACATAAAGTCCAGTATGTACCTCTGTATCAGCTGAAGTGCATCTTTTTCTGTGAGTATCAGGAGTGTTTGAAGTAGATGTAGCAGACTCGAGAAGACATTCATTTTCAGAGCTGTTACTCTACCCATTCAGGAAATGCACTCAAGGCTCCACCTCCTCAAGTCATCCATAACTCCCTGAATCAAACCTATCACAGATATCCAGGGTGTTATATGTACCCCAAGTAGTTTAGGCATTTTTCTGTCACTTTAGGGGGGTGCTTGCAGTTTTTAGTTATTTTTACAATGTCCTGTCTAAATTGACCTGTTAATTTTATGCCTGCACAATTCTCTGCAATCTTTTATGATGGTCAGCGTCTTACGCAGGGATCCAGGAAAATCTGTTACCACAAGCACCACGTCATGTGCAAATAACATTATGCTCTGTTCACTCCCAACAATGGCTTTCCTTTGATCTGTGGGGAGTTCCATATGGCAACGACCAATGGCTCAATAGCTAATTCAATTACGAGAGAGAACAGTGGGCAACCCTGCTGCTTCACATGTCTTGGGGTAAACCACAGGGTAAGTACCCCATTGTCAAGAATCCTGATTTTACACAATTAATACAAAGTCATGACCACCTTTATGAACATCTCTTCTAAGTCAAACCTTCTCATTTTCTTGGTCAGAAAAGACCAGCTTAGGCAGGGGCAAACACCTGGTAGAACCACGCTGTGAATACATTGGTTCGGACCATAAACAATTTAGGTGTTTTGATCGCTGCCAGAACTTCATTTTTTGATTTAGGGGCTGCAAGGGCCTCCTTCTGTCCGAACGTCTCTTCATGTCAAGTTCCTTAAAAACTGCTTTTGTTTATTGAAGTATTCTGAGATGTCTTTATAAAGGAACTGAATGTAGTAGGGAGTACCACTGGCATCTGATATTTCTTTGAGTGAGTGCTGTAAGGAAACCAGGCTATTAGTTGTGCAGGCTGCGAGGCCTTTGCAAATAAAAGGTCCACAAGTTTCCCTTACTGGGAACCAAGCACTCTGTAGCTCTTGAATCTCACAGAGTAGTGAAGGAGAGCATTCTAAGGCCTGCTCAGGGGAGGTGGTGTGGGCTAATAATCACCATTCTCTGGTACACAATAATAACACTCAATAAATGATTGTCTAGGCTGTGCTTTTTCTTTAGAAAAGGAAATGTACATTTATTACACACATACTTCATACTACGCAGTAATTTGCAAGTATATATAAGGCTAGGGGAAATAACTTGGGAGACATTACATTTAACCACTAAAGGGCCGTGGCCCTAAAAATCACAATACCCCTGTACAATGTAGCACATAACTATATAGGAGAATGTTACTTTAGATCATGCAGGCCTATTGGCCATATCAATGTGCCAAACTGTAAAGACCAAAATCACATGTTATAATGCATCACTCTATCAATGACTTCAATAACCATACTCTATCGGCAATTATGATAATTTATAAAGCATTGCAGCCATCTGCACCCATTATAATTTATAAACGCATTACATCCTTTCTTGAAAAATTATTACTGTCAGAAATAATAACACATTTGAATAAAAAGTTGTAAAACCAACTTAGGCCACAAACATGCAGCCATAAAACCAACCAGTAGAGGTCACTGTGCACCTAGAATGTAGAACACAAGTTTGAGCCTTAGGAGTGCTTACATATTATGCATAAAGCTGGGGAGGGTGGCATGGGGGCGGGGGCGTAATGTCTTTGACTCTGTAAACTCAGTCAGGGTCAGTACTTCATAACTTTCGGTTAGTGGGGGCTGCTGCACTCCTGCAGTCCCCCACACTCTCTTTTTAAATTTGATGATGTCCCTGCCATTCTGGGGCCACCACAAGCAGCAGAAACCTTTGGGCTATTTCAGCCATGCAGGGTTTTTAGGGGCGCTCCCTCAGAGGAGAGTAAATATATATTGACGGACTGCATTCCTTCGCTGCTGCATGGCCTTGCACTGCACGACTTCTTCTTTTTCACCCTTTGTTTATTTTTTTGTTGGGGTGCCCAGTCCCACCTGGGATACCCACCTTGCCAATACATTGGAGGGGGGGAGGCTTGGAGAGCCCACTCCAGACTTCCCCTTGTGGCTCCCAACCTGGCCAACCTCCTTTACTGTGGTCACAGGAGCCAGCAGCTTGCCTTTTCCCTGCCCGCTCCATGGGAGCTAGGTGTTCCTGCTGTGGTGGCCTCCCTCCAGACATGGCCATGGGGAGCAGAGGTGAGCCCACCACCGACGGGGGGAGCTTGAAGGCACTCCCCCTGCTTTTACCCAGAGGTTGGGTCCCGGGCTCCTTTTTCTTTTGTGGGAGAGGTCAACAGCGCTCTTTCCTTCTCTTTTTCCACTGGAAGCCTAGAAATGCAGTCCTGGCCTCTTTCCTCTTTGTCGTGGAGTGCAACAATGTTCCTGTCATCCATTTTTTTCACAGAAGCCTGTGATACGATTCCTGGCCCCCTTTGGCATAAACGGGCTCGGGTTGGGATCCCTGTGCCTCAAAAGCTCTGAGAGGTGGCTCCACACCCCCCTCCCAGGGTCATAAATAATTAATGTAGTTAATGATGACCCCCTAGCACTGGCCAACCCTGGGATTTTTAAAAGAGCAAACAGCGGGGCTCCGTGAGCTCCAATTCTCGGCTTGGGGCTCAAACTTCAGCTTCTTCTCCCATCTGTATTGCAGACCCTGTTGGGCTGTTTTACACACACTTTGGCTCATTTACCTTTTGAGCAGACCTGCTGGCCTTTAAAGTGGCACACTTTGCAGGGAGATGGTTCCACCGGCTCCCTGTGCCTGTCTTTCCCCTTTTTCTTGTTCTCTGGTGCTCCTCTCCACCTCTCCTCCTGTTTGGGTGCTGAAGTCCAGTCCTATCCTTGACTGGTCCTTAGGGGGTATATGAGGGCCAGCTTCCCTGACCCCTCCACCCATGTCCCAACACTCCTGCATAGCATGCTGGGACAGGTCAAGGTGGTGCCATCTAGAAGTCAGTGGCCAAATCCTTTGAGGGTCTCAACTCCACCCCTAGTTGACATAATTATCATTGCCTTTCCCAAACAAAACTTCAAAGAGATCCCATGCCCTGTGTTGGCTCCAGAGGTCTGGGCTTCCTCCTTTGTTCAGTGGGCCTAGGCTATCCCAGCCCTAGTAAAGTGGTGAGCTAATTAATGGATGCATATTTTCTTCCCACCTCTTCTGCCTCAGAATGTTGCTAGCATCGGCATCCTCTTCCAAACTGTCTAACTTGGTGTGATTTTTTAGGTATTGATATCTTTCATTTAGTGCATGAATGTGAGCATGTACACCCTGTATCTCTTCCAACTTTGTAGCATCTTTTCCTGTCAGATCGTCTGTTTCTGTTTTCAGTTCTTCCATTCGGTTGTCTAATTCATTCATGGGCATTCTCATCGAGTCCAGAGCTCCAGAGCTCCAGTCAGGCCTTAGTGGACCTTGAGTAGTTCCTGTTTAAAGGCTTCTTTCTTTCCATTTCTTCATTAGATCCTGCAGACACCCTATTGGACCTTCTTCCATCTACTGTGCACCTTCCCGTTTGTTTACCACTGTCAGTTCTAACATCCCACAATCCTGTGATTCCTGCTTTAGATGGTGCAGTGGGTCAGTTTGCATCCACGCCATGCTCAATCCTTGTGTTTCTCTGCACTGAGCATGAGCCAGTACCAGTACTCAAGACCATAAGCAGAGTTAAGCCCTTAAATGCAGATGTCTTTGATTTCTCAGGTCGGAGCCTTGGATAGAAACACTGTTAAAGCAGCAAGTCTCATCAATCCAAATGAGTAGAAGTTGCAAGGCAGATCTTTGATCTCCTTATCACAAAATCTGATGGCATAAATTATTAGCTTTCAAAAGTAATGACTTCATATATTACAGCTTCCCATTTCTTGCTTTTTATCTCTCATTTGCTCATCCCTGTCCCCTCTGGCACACTTATTTTCTTCTTTGAAGTTTGTCTATATTATTCCATTGATTAAGAAACCCAAGCCTTTGTTCCTTGTCAAAAAACAGTATTCACTTCTCTCTTTTCTCTCTGAAATCCTTAAGTGGGTCTTTTGTTTGCCACATTTCTACTTTATCGGTCCCAACTTTTTTTTATTGTCTTCTGTCTGGATAGAAACGCACCCCATACTGTCTGCTGAGACTACCTGCCCTTCCGCCACTGACTGTATCACCTGTCATGTTAAACTGCAAAAGATACTGATCCTCCTTGATCCAGTCTGAAACGCTTTCTTCAGATTTGCACTTTCCTCATCTCTAACACATAGGGCCTTATTAGGACCTTGATGGAGGGGTTTTCTCCCTCAGAAATGTGGCGGATATCCCGTCCATCATATTATGCTCCCATTATATTCAATGGAGGTCGTATACAGCAACGGGATATCAGTCACATTTGTGATGGAGGAAACCCCTCCGTCAAGGTTGTAATAAGGCCCATAATCAGAAAAAGAAATCCTCCTACCTCCCTTTCCACTGGCCCCACTCTCTGATGCAACCGCTTTACAAGTGTTGATTAACAAAATGAGGTTGGGTGTCCCATACGCACAGGATAAGACAGTTCACTACAGTCTTTAGACATAGAGACTAGGGATAGACTCCATGTGCTGTCCGGTTTCTGCGGGGTTTCTCTCAGAGATTACATTATTTGTTCTATAGGGAGGAGAATAGTCCTTAAGTACACCATTGGGTTCTGTTTCTTAACCAAAATACTTGCTGACGATCCCCTCTTGACACTATTGATGACCATAGGATGATCACTAACTTGTCTGCTTCATCGCCTGTATCCCACTGTTGACCTGTTTCTCAAGTGTCAATTCCTTCCTTGATTTCTCCACCGTCTCCTGTTTACACTGCTCTTCTTCTTAATAGTTTCTTTAGACAAACTCTTCATTACAATCTTAGTTTCTTTACCTAACTCCATCCACAGATTTCATTGGTCTGAAATCTCAGAGAGATTTAGGGTTGGCCAAAGGTGGAGTACATTTACACTGCCTAAGGCTGCCCAGCAGACACAATGCCCAGGGTCTTATTAAAGTTGGGCCTGTAACCCTGAGTCAGGAGTCCAAATTTTGCACAGACCAGGGTCCGTGCTATGATGCTGTTGTTTGTGCTGCACCAGCGCAGAAGGGATCTTCGTGTTTCTTTTTGGCATCTTGAGCACATACGTTAACTCTAAATATCTCTGAGTTGCTCAGTGCTTTAAATTGGAAAGAACAAGTGTGGGTACTCATCATTTTTAGTGTGGAGCTAAGGATGGAGTGGGGCTAGTGTCCCACTAACAGAGAGGTGTATATGGAGTAGTGCCGAGTGATCCTGGACCTACTCTGCATGATGTTGCCCCTTCACGCTGTACAAGATTACTCCAGCACTGCGTGATCTTGGCCACTGCTGCTTAATTAGATGCGCCCGGAGTGGGCCAGCCGAGTACGCTGACACAAGTGCACCTAACATAATTTACAACAAATTGGCTATTCAGTCCTATCGGGTATACCAGTGGTACTGAGATTTGAAATTCTGATTGATTTCTAGTTTAAGTATATCCTTTTATGGGGATCTCATAACAAGAGAGTTCACATAGATACAATTTGTGCATCTTTCCTCCCCAAGAGCATTCTATGGACACCAGCTATTAGCAATGAGCATGTACTTCAGTCAGTGAACACTAGGGATGCATAGTTCGGTAACTTAAGTGACTCTTGCAACAAACAGAGAGGCATGTGTATTCTCAACATGCTAAATGATTAGAAATACAGGCACATTGGCTTTTTCAGTGAGTGTTATGAGCCTCTAGACTGCAACTAGTAATTGGGAAAGAATCCCTAGTCACTGGGTTTATATTATGTGGCTTCATGTCTTACCTTAGTGAACTCTTGGTACAAAGTTTAAATCAAGTCATTCTTCACTGCATGTCAGCCCATCACAACAAATTGTAGAACTCCTACAGCAGTTTGCCGAACACACTAAAACATGACACAAAGTATCAATGCTCAGCTAAAACATAAAAATGAAATGCTTCCTCATTTTCAAGGACACTGGATTTATGCGATTCAGCAGATGCAGAGGCTTCCACATAATTATGGATTTGCCCCACTTGCTAAATAATACTTCATCTGCTACATAGTTTGAAATTTTAGTAATAAATATTGGGGCAGATTTAAGAAAAGTGATGCTGCATCTAATGCAGCGCCACTTTTCTTGCACCCCTTTGTCCCCCCCCCAACGACACCATGTGTGTGCTGTATTTAAGATACGCCCTTCCATGGCGGTAGTTAGGAAACTAGGTCAAAAGTTTTGATGCTAGTTTGGCGCTTTGCAGGATTAGCGTAAAAAATGTTGATGCTAATCCTGCAAAGCATATTGAGGCCCATTATAAATAATGGTGTGCCTACTTTTAAAGCCTGCTCTGTGCAGGCGTTAAAAATGCCGTAAGAAATGGAATAAAAAAATCTTTTTGATTTCTTTGCACCAATTCTTTGGACCTCCCTAACAAGGGAACACCGTCCCTGCGTACATTATGCATGCATTGCCCCACTTTGTAAATCTGGAGCGTCGATTTTGGTCTCGTTGGGCCACATTAGTGTCTAAACAAATGACAATAATGTGGCACAAGCAGGAGCTAGGCTCTCTTAAATCTGGGCCATTGTTTCTAAGTCAAACAGATCAAAAGTTATTAAAAACACGGGCACGTATTACTGTGCAGACGAGCTATTGTAAAGATTACCTGGTCACCTTTCAGTTGCTGAGTGCTATATTTAGGTGTTCAACTCATTCGAATGAGTTGAAATGTTAACAAAGGCAGTGTTTACCTGTGTACGAAGAAAGAAATAATACCTTCGCAAAATTTACTGCTTTATGCCACATAATTTGCCTTTTCTTGCCACATAATCGAGTCACCATTACAACATATCTTGATTCCTCTGCTGCATAATTTGAGCTATCTTTGTTTTTACCCTGAGATACATGTGTACATAAGAACACATTGTAAAACATTTTATATATTTTTACAAAAAATGGTCGAAATTAGATTTGTGATAATCTGAAAGCCTCAATTCTGCTAACCAGGTTACTCAGACCAGCATTTTACCTCGGGCAAGAGGTGGTGGGCACAACAAACTTATTGACGCAGTCATCTATACACAAAAAAAACACTGAGGCACAGAAAGACAGCAACGCACACAAGGCATTCGAGACATTTTTTATTTATCAAATACTTGGCACGTCTCCTAGTTTCTGCCTGCCTCACCTCACCCTGGATTTTCAGCATGCGCATAACAAGGCAGGGCACACACTGTGTCACACCAATGTGACTGGCCCTGCGCTGTCAATCACTGTGTGAGGCAGACCCTCCAGCCCGGATGGCTCTGACGCAACCGTAGTACAACGCTAGGCTGTGCTCCAATCTCAGAGCGGTAGCAATGCCACTCAGGATCTACTGGAGTATAAGGCAATCAGGCAGTGCTGACAGGCTGGTTTGAAATGTCGGTGTGATATTAAAAAAACATAGCTTGCAGCAAGCTCAAATCTATGCAGTTTTTCATACCTTGTAAAAGATGTACAGAGCGTCGCTTTGAAAGTTCGAAACGCTCCCCTCCGCCTCATTTGTAATCATGGACCACATTTTTAGCTATTTATTTCACTAATGGGGCCACTTTTATTTGGATGCCTGGGCCTATTTTCTGTCCCAGTCTGACCCTGCCATCACTATCAGCGAACCCGGAGCATATTTACAAGCCCCTAGCGCCACCGGAGCGTCACATTTTGTGATGCTCCAGTGGCACAGTGTGCCGGACCATATTTACAAGGCCACCAAAGCCACCTTGTGTGGCTTTTCATGGCCTTTGGAATATGGCCCCCTTTCATGCATTACTCTGTATGAAA
This sequence comes from Pleurodeles waltl, assembly GCF_031143425.1. NCBI lineage: Eukaryota > Metazoa > Chordata > Amphibia > Caudata > Salamandridae > Pleurodeles > Pleurodeles waltl. The sequence goes on from NC_090445.1 coordinate 1,557,044,522, forward strand.
TGGGTGTTCAATGGGTGTTGCTGTGGATGTCCCCACGCAACACTCATGGAGTATGACGTATTCATCGATTTAGAGGGCTAGGAGTGCATCAGATTCCAATGTCCTATAGTGGCGCAACGAGGAGAAATATATTTCTCCTCGTTTCTTCCGCTTTCGAATGCAGCACACACAGGAGGAAATGCCATTGATGATTGTTTATGTGAAGGAAGGCATCCCTTCCTACACATAAACAATCATCCTTGCAAGGCATGGTGCAAGGGTGCCTACATTGCTGCTAGGCTGACAATCGTGCACCAGCGCTGAGGAAAGTACAGGGATGCGCCGTATTGCTACAAGATGGCCTGCAATGCCGGGTTACGTTATTATTTTGGAATTATACCCCTCTGTGTTTTCAGTTGCTCTCGCTAAAAGCCCGTAAGAGTGCTCTCCCTGGCCAAGGAGAAGTGCAGGTACCCTAGGAAAAAAAAATGAAGAAGTGCCTGGACTCAGGACTGTTGAGTACCAGCCAATTTAAAGCGCTGGAGTTACTGCATGTTTTGCTGACACCAGTTGCTGCAAGTAATTGCCTCTGTGTGTTTCGGAACTCTGCTATCAGAAAGACATGCATTAACATAGATATTTCGAGTTAATGTATGGGCTCAAGACCCTAAATGAAATGTGCAGACCCCTTCTGCACTGGCGCGGAGTGAATACCAGCATCATGGCATGGCCCGAGGTGGTTCTTCCTGCAGAAATTACACCAGCTAAAATGTGGTGACATTTGCATCAGGAATAACTGTAATATTCTGAGTTTTGCAGTTTTGAAAGCGGAAAAGCTTCTGTTATCTAACTGCGGACTCTGAATGGATGTTGCTGTACTCCATACTTTGTTATTCTAAACTTTGTTTTAACATGGCAAAACCAAACCCTATAAAGTGAGAGCAAGTGGCGTAACTGCCAGTGCTACTGACCTTGGAACTGGGGAACCAGGTTTGAGTCTTGGTATTGGCTCCTGGTCCTGTGATACTGGGCAAATAACGTAATCTCTCCGTGCCAACCAAAAAATGAATGTGTCTTTGTGTAATGTAACTGGTGCTCATGTAAATACCTTTGGGTCGAGTTTATGCTATATAAAACAGCAAGAAAAATAAACCTATTGAATGTTCTCCATGGTTTACCACCATAAGGTGAGTGGGGGGCTTCATCTAATCTAAAGTCAACCAAAGGATTTCAACAATTCACAAATCACCCATAGAGAAAACTGTACTCTATACAAAGTGGTTAGCACATAGAGGCAATTTCAATAAATAATAGGCTTTTGCGACTCCTCGGATTGGAAGAGTTCTTTGATACACAGATGTTTTAAGTACCCTGGAATGACTCTAGGAGCAATCTAGCACCACAACATCAAGCGTGAAAAGTGTCCAGACTGGAGGACTTTTTCACTAAGAGGACTTTCTAAATAGCTTGAACTCTTGAAATCATACTGTAGGTATTAGCCAAGGTGTGTGAATCGGAGCAATGGTGCTCCGCTGGATAGGCTGTTGGACAGTTGTCTTGTGCTCACCTTTCTTAAAAGGGTTCACATAGAATCTAACTTCAGTTTTGTGCCACAATGTGGCACTTCTTCCCAGGAGCACATATATAGATTTGTCAGTATTTGGGAGTGACTCTGCTGAGCAAGGTAGGTATCCATTCTCAGGCCTCTTCCGGTATTTGTGGCACAGTCAAGGGTTTCTGTCAGCATCCTTTGTGGATGTTGTTGTTTTCTGCCAGTGTCCAAGGTGCTCTTGCATGTCAAATTATGAATCAACTTATTCTCTTGGAGACTTGACTGCCTGAGAATCGTGAGGGTGAATAGTCAAGAATAATTGTAGAAGATGGCAGAGGTTGAAACTAAGATACACTATGAGGCTTGCGGAAGAAAAGTGAGGAAATATAGCTTCTGAGTCTTGACAGTTCATTTAATGGTGTTGATTTATTGGTTATTATGGCAACATACAACAAGGAAATTTGGCTGGCCACTCAAGCCAAAAGTACGCCACTGTAAACATGGTCCTTAGATGAGAAGGGTGAGAAAGATGTCTTCCTCCCTGTCTTGATATGCGTAGAAGTTAAGTTATGTTTCTTTCTTCCCCTCAGGTCACAATGATAAAGAACAGCCGCCAAAGTCCTCAGGGAAATAAGATTTTAAAAAATGGTGTATGTATAGTGCTTTCCCCTTCCCTACTACCCATCACCAATTCACCTGTGGTGTGTGATATTGAACCTCTCTCTATTTGTTTCCTTCTGCGGGGTTGTGAAACCTGGAGCGAGGAACCTGTTGCACGTAGGGATGCTCCTTTGGTAAGTATACATAAAAGAAAGAAAGACAAATCGGTCAAGAAGTAGGGCAAGAACTGATTATCTACAGTAACTGTTTTAGTGTTACTAGGGAAGAGGTTGGATTTGGTGAGGGCACCATTAACTTTTCAAAAGGTGTCTTGTTTTATACCCATTCTGAGCAAACATTCACTTTGTGCCTTTGTGGACTCCCCCACTCTGCCCTGCGCAGTCACCGCCCAAGCCACAGCCCTCCTAGACTGTGGCGGGCTGTAGCAGCGTCTCTGGTGGTTCCTCTGTCTCCGCGTCAGACCAGTCCTCGGTTGCCTCTCATGTTCCCCCTCCTGCGCCTTGTATGGTCAGTGTCCGCCGCTCCTGCCTCGGTTCCCTGTGGTTCAACGTTGATCTCTCTCTTCGCACCTTCCCGCTCCACTATTGTTGCCTCTGCTTCACTCTCCTCACATTCTTCAAAGTCCTCGTCAATTTCTGCCTCTCCCTTCTCTCATCAATCAGCGGGACTTTTATAGTGGTTGTCGCCACCCCTCACTCCCTGTTCAGGAACGTCTTTCATTACTTTCAGAGGTCTTGTAGTCCCCTTCCACCATTGACTTGTTGTTGAGGTTTCCAGGTCTCTTTACTGCTCTGGAGAATGTCATTAAGAGAACAGGTAGTGCACACCCGCAACAGGTAAGAAAACCGATCCGGGGGGTGGCCTATCACAAGGCCGTAAATGACACTTAACAACTAGGGGTGGGCCTAACTAGCATTATTCTACTCATATTTACCATGAAACTACTCATAATTAAGCTTATTTGTGTGAGAAGTGTAATACAGCATTTAGCACAATTTCCGTAATGCAAAATGCACCCTCATATCCAGAATAGATGGTACTAAATGCTACTGTACTCAAACAGCAGTAGCCAGCAGTGGCTTGTTCTCTCTTAGTTCATTGTTCCTGTGGTAGGATTTTTGCCACAAATTAATCTTAATTACTCAGGTTGGCAGAATTTCAGTAATTTTGCATAGAAACGTAATGTGTAATTACTGAAAATACTCTGATTACTCCAGCGTAATTAAAATTCTCTCAGGTCTATTAATAACTACAATGTACTGGACGCATTTTACCTTCGAGAAACAACTGACCTTGTTAAGAGGTAAGTAAATAAACTAATTAACAGTAGAATACACACATTAAGTTAAGAAGGTGCTAAAAGGTCTTTGGGGTGAGGTATGACTCCAGATGTTTTAGGTCCTGCACTTTGGGCAATAGATTTTCTACATATCCTACGAGATTGCATGTGGGTCAACTCAAAGATCTTCAGAAATTTTTGAACCTCTAACATTTTAGCATGGCGTTTCTCCCGTAATGGTTTTTGGTTTGTGCAAAGGATACAGCTGCAACAACTCTGGACCTAAACTGGGTTCTGGTGCAGGCTTGTGTGCCACCATGAACAACTTAGAAGGCTGAAGCCTCTGCTGCTGAGATTCTAGTGAGACATCCCATCCCATCCCTTCCCAAAAACACAAGGCCCCTACCACAGTAAAGTCACTGTTGCTCCAGAAGTTCTGGAGTTAGGTCAACAGTGACGTGGCTCTGTAATTGCATCTTTTTAGGGTAGCAGTTACTGGAGTTACACAGTCAGTTTTAGATCTAACTGTTTGGGATGCTGTTCAGTGCAACTGATGCAGCAGGGGGCCATCCCCCATTAAACCCTTTCCATTCCCCCTAAACCTTTATTAAGATGAATCTCAGGATTTTCCAGCTGCAGTCAAGAGTTTGCTTTGGCATAAGTCCCCACACGACCTGGATAGTCACTCAAATCGCTGTCTTCACCAGTAATAATGGAAACTGGACTTCAGGGTTAGTGCTTTCTTGTACTATCTTTGTACAGCATGGGTTAGGAGTATGGGTAAAACTGCTCCAAAATGTGGGAAACCTCCTTAAGCAAAAACAGAAAGAAACCAGACTCCATGTTGGGGCGTATGGAGGTGGATTATCTCCTGGTCTTGCTGGCACTGTAGAAGGGAAACATGGGCACCTACAGAAATGTGGTGGGCCTGTGACAGTGCAGGTTCACACTATTGTGGTGCCAAGTGACAATGCCACTTTCTGATTGCGAATGGTGCTGTTGCTTCTGCTGGCCAGCTGTCTTGCACTAATCCGATAGATTCCTGTTGAACTCAGTCGTCAAGATGTCCTCCACAAAGTCCTTCCAGGAGTTTGGCTTTGTGTAGGTGTTCCTGGGATAAGATGGACTCTTTCTCGTAGGAGCAGCTCTGATCCCCATCCCAGAAATCTTCTACTTCTCCAAAGGTCACAACATCCAGATGTCTTAGACTTTCCAGGTTAAAGCCCAATCAGGAATATGGCAACCTTGCAGTGGTTCCATTCGTGGTCAGGTGTTTTCTTTCTACACTAGTTTAAAAGCTCATTGCTCTCTAAACAAATTACAGCTGATAGTGGCTGGGGGGGGCAGTACTTATCCTTCGCTGGTGGCCTATGCAGGATGTCATAGTCAACTGGTGGGTCTGCTTAATATTTTAGTTTAAGCATTTCTCCAATCCTGGAGAAGCGCATTGTCTACTTTTTCTTATTAGTCCTGAAGCAAGAGACACAAGTAAGACCGATTTGGACTTGTACCAGGCAAATTATATATTTTGCACTCTGGCAGAGCCCTGCATCTTATCCCATTGACTTCAGAACCACCATCATCACAGGAAACAGGTTATAGTTGAGTTTCACTGGGACAGGTAGACACACTGTAGTAGGGTACCAGACCCCTCCGTTTTCCTGAATAAAGATGTGATGGTGACATGTAGCACTCATCCAGTTCGACCTGAATCAGAAAGCCCATCACTGTTCTGGGATTTTAATAAGAACTCTGGCTTTACAGAGTCAGGTTCACCCCATACTACGCTGACCCCACAGGTGAGACAATGGTGTGTTTTGACGGGGTAAGGTGTCTTCCCATGGTACTTTGCCAGGTGTGCGCATACCAGTCACAAGTCTGTCCGATAAACGGCTGGGGAAGAGAGGACTCAGTGGCTGCTCTCGGTCAGATGCCAGGGTGGCTACTATAGCTGACATGCACCACTCCACCAAGGAGGGCTCTGTAGCTTTCTCTTCTCCATTACCGACCCCCACCAATAGCCACTGTCGTGGTGGGGGTAATTGCTGGAGACAGGGCTTGGTCCACTCTATCCAATAGGACCACCAAAGGGGAACAGGGAACGGAGTATCCAAGACAATCATACTATAAAACGGGAGAGGCTTCAGCTGTCTGTTAGATGCTGCAAAGCTATGTAGTGGTCCTTGCTTCTTGCTTTTTAGCAGGCAGGTGGGGATACGCTTGAACTTTGATAGCAAGGTGCTGTGGCTCTGGTTGGAGGCATACCTACCAGGTGCTTCGCTGTCTTCAACATGACAGCTGTAAAGAAGCTTCTGAGTCATGATATAGTCCTCCTGTCTCACTCCCTTGTCTCAAATCGAGGTAGGAATTTAGACCCTTTGCTCCTACACCCATGAAATGCAAACAATGGAACACCACTAGAACATTAGAACATGATGTAATGGTCAACTTTGAAACTCTAATTGAAGACAAAATGAGAACATTGGTAATTCCAAACTTCTGTATGTGGTTTATTAAGTTCGACCTGAGAAATACAACAATCGTATTCTGGGCTAAGTAGTGGTCTACCCACTGCGTAGGACACGATTCTTGGAGGGCTGCTCAAACACGGGTTCATGTAGGCCGGAAAGATCAAAATGTACATAGCGATCCTATGGTAAGCATGTGAATCACAGACACCCTCCTCACACAAGTCCCACGCATGAGGAAGGCAAAAGACCCTTTCATGCAGACTGGGGAGGATCATTAACCCAGGAAGAATCAGTAGACAGTCTTCCCACTGCCTTGCAGGTAAGATGTATCTACCTCGGGGCTACAAACCTGCTCCTACTAAAAACATTCAGTTCACAGTGAGCTGGGCAGCGTGGGCCACTGTCACACAAAAAAGAAGTACAGGTTGGGTGTCCAGTGCTTTCAATGATGAACAAAAGAATAAAAAGTTGGGGCACTATCTGTTAACTTACATGATTGTCGAATTCACTGGACGAAAAACACAGAGTTCTCTAGAATACATGTACAGGGTTGAACAGCACAGCTTTTCAAGTCACCAAAAGATGGGACTGTATTCTAGTGGGAGAGCAGGCAGCAAACTCCTCAGGGTTAGGAAGTCCATAAGCTGTGGTCCAGCTCAGCCTCTGGGTCTGAGTGCTCGCAGACCAGCACTGGAAAAGATATCCCACGTCTGGGGAAGTAGGCTGTGTTTCCCGTTCCATCAGGATCAATTCAGCTTCCTCGTTTGGTGGAGGGGCTCGTCACAGGGAAAGGAGAACTCATCAGCTCACAGTGACTCCTTCAAAAAACAGGAATGAAAATATCTTATTCTACATGAAATCTCACAAGGATGCTCAATACAGTGAAACCAATCCTGTTCCATGATGTTTGGGTGGGCGAAACCCTAGCTCAAACCTAGGTTACCCATCCTTAGTCACCTGCCTCCCTGCTGCTTCTTCTGCAGTTGGGTTTGCTCTTTTCACCCCTCCCATGCAACCACTGTTTTAGGACAGTAAAACATGTGTCTTTTATGCAGCTTCCACTCAGCAGCATCCAGAAAACCAAGAAAAGCACCAGAGATGAACATCAACAGAAGGTCAGGCAGCCTTCATCTCTTCCTTATTTCTTGCTGCTCGCTTCTCAGCTTCCAGGTAAATGCTGCCTGTGCTCTTGTGCTGCTCTTTGTTTGCTGACTTCTTACCATGGGTACCATTTTTAAATTACCATAAAATCCCACTTTCATGTTTTTTTTGGGTGTTTCATGCTATTTCGCACTCCTGGCCTTTTCATTACCGCTGTGCATTTTAGTAGCAAGGGAGGCGGGCGGACAGACTTTTTCTTTTTTATTTCTCCACAAAGGCAATACTTCCATTACACTCCCACAAAGTTTAAGGGGTAAGCCATTCCCCTTTCCATCCAGGGAAGGGATTTATTCCAGCCCTTTGCTGGAGCAAATCTCAAACCATTTCCAGGGATACAAAGTGTTGAAGAACAGTTTGTGAAAGGCCACAAGCTCAGTAAATGTGTAGCCATTTAAGAACTTTCAAAGCAAACAAAGCTTTAATCCACCCTCCTCCACATCGTGTGTTTGTCAGGATAACTTTGAGAAAAAGTGTTTCTGGAAAAAAAAAATCAATGCTCCTCATGCATAAGAAGTTTCTCCCTGAACATCCTGGACATTGGTTTTTTTCTGTGGGGTACCACCATGCTTACCACATGGTTGTCTCGGACAGAAAGAAATTGTGATAGATGAACCACAGATCTGTGTTAGATGGGCTCCCTGCTATAGGGTTATCTGACAGCAGAGCCATCTAAGGCCGTGTCATTTGAAACCTATCAATTCCCCCAGCTCTACATGGAGCCGAGGGCCCGCACAATTTGCAGACAGGGAGCTTTGGAAACTTAAATGGATTCCTCCACTTAGTCAGACTTTAAATGACCAATGATCCTTCAACTTCAGGCTTCCCATCAAGAAAGTGAGAAAGATGTCATGTGCTCATAAAGGTCCTTGCAGTTGCTCTGATTACTCTGAAGACTGTCATCCAATTCCAAGATCTGTTTTCATCCTCCATCGACACCATCAATCCTAGATTCTCAGCCTGGCCATAGACAGCCCCCACCTTCTTTTGTGTTTTTTCTGTATCTTCTAGCGGGTCCTCCAAGTGAAGATCAGAACCCAGTAATCAACAGCTCTTTGACTTGGATGTGATGAATTTCCCGAGACCATGGCCTGTCCTGAGCCAAATATGATCTGCATGGATCAGCCAAGGAGTTTAGGCCCCTATCACATTTATAGGTAACTTCGTGGCGTAGTATGTATGGACTTCCCTTTGTGTGGGATGAGGCCTGCATTGTGCTTGAGCCGCTCTGTAGAGGCCATCAGCTTCCTCTCTTCCATTCATAAGATGCATTTACTCTACAGTACAGTTGGTAGCGTTCTCTGTGCCATTTGAGAATCCACTTCCTGGTTAATGGCACCCCTAGGTGGGTATGCTCGGCGTACATACTCTTTAAGAGTATTCAAATGTAGAGACCAGCCAGGGCCAGGAATAACTCTCTTTGCCATGTCAATAATGGTCTGCCCCTCCTCGTAGTTCTCCTTTCACAGGACCACAAGTGCTGTCTGGCCGTTACGTCTAAGGCTTCATCCCTGGAAAGCTTTGGTTCGCATCACACCAAGAATACTCCTCTTCTATTTTAAAACACTGCATTACTCCTGTGGTGCATTAGGGAGTATGAGAACCGTAGAGAGGCTCTCTAGAGCTCCTCTAGTCCCTTTTATCCTTATGAGCTCTGAAAAGGTGGTTGCTGCCCCCATTCTAGCTTGCTGGGTTAGTTCAGTTGTAATGGATACCATGGTTGACAGTTCACTCTACTAGACGTGACCTCACTAACCTTTGACCCTTTACCACAGTATGGCTTGACCCCTTGTTCCACCCTTGACTACTGAGCAGCTTCCTATATGCTGATGATAAGCTAGGAGAAGAAGGGATATAAACTACAGCAAGTAAACACATCACTTAGAACCCTATTTATTTTCTATTCCTGCCTCTGTCTTCCTGACATATAGGACAAGGGATAACCAGGGCCATACCAACTGTGCCTAAGGGCACGCCAAGGGTGGCAACTGCTAACCCCAGTTCCTCCTAAATGACTTCATGATGGACAACTTATCTTTTGAGTTGCATTCAGCTTGAGGGCTTCCAAGGCTCTCCTCCTGGTTAGCAGCATATTGAGCATTCTAAGCACTGCAAACCGGTCTTCCAAAGATGCCTATAAGCGATCCTAGTTTGGAGTACTCTGAGTGCAGCACCTTGCGTTAGTGTAAGGCTCTAAACTTAATATTGCCCCTGTGTTCTTACTTAAAATATAGGTTTCCTCCACTCGGGGTAGGACAATAATCAGACCCGATGGCTACTAGTCCATCTCTCTGAGATGCCTCAAAGATTTTCTTCTGCTTTTCCACTTCAATTTTCCTTTAGTCTGACTTTTGACTCCGTTGGCTTACTCTTCCTCCTTTGGCAAGATCTAAAGGACATTACGTTTGTAAAGTTTGTCCTTGAGCGTTCATGGTTGTATGGTCACCTTTATGTACATCAGTTACACATTTTAACATAACGATACTTGTTCAAATGATATGGTATCCTAATTAGAGTTATGAAGTCCTGGCCAGAGCAGAGCGAATATATATTTAGAATTTTGAAAACTTGGATAAACCCCATTATTTCTTGCATGTGGTCACATACTCCTTTAAGTGTTTTTCCTAAATTTTATATCTGTCTGACATTGCTTATATGATTTGCATAAACCTATTTATAGCACTTTGGAGAGAAGCACACCTTAAGTATCAGACTAAATAGAAACAAATCCCAGAACATGGATATTGCGCTCTGGATACAAAGAAGAACTAGAAAATCTCACTCGAAGATAACGCAAACATGTCAGAGCTCTAGCAACATACATATCACTAATGCCCTCTTTGAGTAAACCGTTAATCCCGAAGGGCTGTTAATGGTAGTTGCCCTCCCCTACAGGATTAGAAATCCCTCGGGAACACCCTGGGTCGGGATTATTTCATCCAAACCCCAGGAGCAATGAGAGGAAAGTCAGGGGCATATCTACGAGTTGCTAGTGCCTCCGGAGCATCCCTTTTTGTGACACTTCAGCGGTGCGAACCTCTCAACCACAGCTATGAGGTCAACAAAGCTACCTTGTGTGTCTTTGAATGGCCTCATAGATATGGAGTAAGACAAAGCAGCACGAGTCGCTGTGTTGCCTTATTGTGCACCAGGGAGGCGTTATATGGGTGTTGTGGTGGGTTTTCCCATGCAACACCCATGGATTTTGAAGCTGCCCCAGATTTACTAAAACACTTAAAACTTGGACAGCGTCATAACCTTACGCCTCCCCAAAGCAGGTGTAAAAAGGAGAAATCTTTTCATTTCTCCTAGTTTTTCCTCTTTCCATGTGCGCTGCATTTTGCAGCGCACATGGAAAGAGGAAAATGCACCCAGGATTGTTTTTATGCAGGAAGGTGTTGTAGGAAAGTACCATCTTGCCTGGCATGTTACCCCCATTTTTCACTGTATATATGTTGTTTTAGTTGTATGTGTCACTGGGACCCTGGTAACCCAGGGCCCCAGTGCTTATAAGTGTGCCTGAATGTGTTACCTGTGTAGTGACTAACTGTCTCACTGAGGCTCTGCTAATCAGAACCTCAGTGGTTATGCTCTCTCATTTCTTTCCAAATTGTCACTGACAGGCCAGTGACCATTTTTACCAATTTACATTGGCTTACTGGAACACCCTTATAATTCCCTAGTATATGGTACTGAGGTACCCAGGGTATTGGGGTTCCAGGAGATCCCTATGGGCTGCAGCATTTCTTTTGCCACCCATAGGGAGCTCTGACAATTCTTACACAGGCCTGCCACTGCAGCCTGAGTGAAATAACGTCCACGTTATTTCACAGCCATTTTACACTGCACTTAAGTAACTTATAAGTCACCTATATGTCTAACCTTTACCTGGTAAAGGTTAGGTGCAAAGTTACTTAGTGTGAGGGCACCCTGGCACTAGCCAAGGTGCCCCCACATTGTTCAGAGCCAATTCACTGAACTTTGTGAGTGCGGGGACACCATTACACGCGTGCACTACATATAGGTCACTACCTATATGTAGCTTCACCATGGTAACTCCGAATATGGCCATGTAACATGTCTATGATCATGGAATTGCCCCCTCTATGCCATCCTGGCATTGTTGGTACAATTCCATGATCCCAGTGGTCTGTAGCACAGACCCTGGTACTGCCAGACTGCCCTTCCTGGGGTTTCACTGCAGCTGCTGCTGCTGCCAACCCCTCAGACAGGCAGCTGCCCTCCTGGGGTCCAGCCAGGCCTGGCCCAGGATGGCAGAACAAAGAACTTCCTCTGAGAGAGGGTGTGACACCCTCTCCCTTTGGAAAATGGTGTGAAGGCAGGGGAGGAGTAGCCTCCCCCAGCCTCTGGAAATGCTTTGTTGGGCACAGATGTGCCCAATTCTGCATAAGCCAGTCTACACCGGTTCAGGGACCCCTTAGCCCCTGCTCTGGCGCGAAACTGGACAAAGGAAAGGGGAGTGACCACTCCCCTGACCTGCACCTCCCCTGGGAGGTGTCCAGAGCTCCTCCAGTGTGCTCCAGACCTCTGCCATCTTGGAAACAGAGGTGCTGCTGGCACACTGGACTGCTCTGAGTGGCCAGTGCCACCAGGTGACGTCAGAGACTCCTGCTAATAGGCTCCTTCAGGTGTTAGTAGCCTTTCCTCTCTCCTAGGTAGCCAAACCCTCTTTTCTGGCTATTTAGGGTCTCTGTCTCTGGGGAAACTTTAGATAACGAATGCATGAGCTCAGCCGAGTTCCTCTGCATCTCTCTCTTCACCTTCTGATAAGGAATCGACTGCTGACCGCGCTGGAAGCCTGCAAACCTGCAACATAGTAGCAAAGACGACTACTGCAACTCTGTAACGCTGATCCTGCCGCCTTCTCGACTGTTTTCCTGCTTGTGCATGCTGTGGGGGTAGCCTGCCTCCTCTCTGCACCAGAAGCTCCGAAGAAATCTCCCGTGGGTCGATGGAATCTTCCCCCTGCAACCGCAGGCACCAAAAAGCTGCATTACCGGTCCCTTGGGTCTCCTCTCAGCACGACGAGCGAGGTCCCTCGAATCCAGCGACTCTGTCCAAGTGACCCCCACAGTCCAGTGACTCTTCAGCCCAAGTTTGGTGGAGGTAAGTCCTTGCCTCACCTCGCTGGGCTGCATTGCTGGGAACCGCGACTTTGCAGCTACTCCGGCCCCTGTGCACTTCCGGCAGAAATCCTTCGTGCACAGCCAAGCCTGGGTCCACGGCACTCTAACCTGCATTGTACGACTTTCTAAGTTGGTCTCCGGCGACGTGGGACTCCTTTGTGCAACTTCGGCGAGCACTGTTTCATGCATCCTCGTAGTGCCTGTTTCTGGCACTTTTCTGGGTGCTACCTGCTTCAGTGAGGGCTCCTTGTCTTGCTCGACGTCCCCTCTCTCTGCAGGTCCAATTTGCGACCTTCTGGTCCCTCCTGGGCCCCAGCAGCGTCCAAAAACGCCAAACGCACGATTTGCGTGTAGCAAGGCTTGTTGGCGTCCTTCCGGCGGGAAAACACTTCTGCACAACTCTCCAAGGCGAGAGGGATCCGTCCACCAAAGGGGAAGTCTCTAGCCCTTTTCGTTCCTGCAGAAACCTCAGCTTCTTCTGTCCAGTCGAAGCTTCTTTGCACCCGCAGCTGGCATTTCCTGGGCATCTGCCCATCTCCGACTTGCTTGTGACTTTTGGACTTGGTCCCCTTGTTCCACAGGTACCCTAGATTGGAAATCCACAGTTGTTGCATTGCTGGTTTGTGTCTTTCCTGCATTATTCCTCTAACACGACTCTTTTGTCCTTAGGGGAACTTTAGTGCACTTTGCACTCACTTTTCAGGGTCTTGGGGAGGGTTATTTTTCTAACTCTCACTATTTTCTAATAGTCCCAGCGACCCTCTACAAGGTCACATAGGTTTGGGGTCCATTCGTGGTTCGCATTCCACTTCTGGAGTATATGGTTTGTGTTGCCCCTATCCCTATGTTTCCCCATTGCATCCTATTGTAACTATACATTGTTTGCACTGTTTTCTAAGACTATACTGCATATTTTTGCTATTGTGTATATATATCTTGTGTATATTTCCTATCCTCTCACTGAGGGTACACTCTAAGATACTTTGGCATATTGTCATAAAAATAAAGTACCTTTATTTTTAGTATAACTGTGTATTGTGTTTTCTTATGATATTGTGCATATGACACTAAGTGGTACTGTAGTAGCTTCACACGTCTCCTAGTTCAGCCTAAGCTGCTCTGCTAAGCTACCATTATCTATCAGCCTAAGCTGCTAGACACCCTATACACTAATAAGGGATAACTGGGCCTGGTGCAAGGTGCAAGTACCCCTTGGTACTCACCACAAGCCAGTCCAGCCTCCTACAGGTGTCCCCTTGTGCACAAAAACAATCCTGCATGCAACGCAGGCACCATCGCACCATGGTGCAAGTGTGCTTGCAATGGCCCTAGGCAGTAAATTGTGCGCCAGTGCAGGAAGAAAGGACAAGAATGCACTGTATTTTATAAATACCGTGCATTCCTGCCCTTTCACATTGGCGAGGGGCAGCACAGTAAGAAGACTTGCGGCTGCCCTATGCCAATTTTCCATAAATATGGACCTCGGTTTTTGTGCCATTAAAGTGTAGCTAATTGTTCTTCATCCATTTTTTCGGCCCATGATTTTTGGGTCATGTACCAGAGACCTTTGGAGGTAGTATTGGTGCGGAAATGTACAGTCCACAGTGGAAGAATATCATGGAATGTGGGTGAGGGAGTATAGAAGCCCCGATTTTAGTCAGTCAGTCAAAAATGTTGCTTATTGAGCCATAATCTATTAAACAACATCATACAATCATTTAATCAGACGAATGAATCTGGGGAAATTGATATATAAATACGCATATAACATTTTTAAAATGCCATTTTTTTTCCGCAGTTAAAAATCTTCCTAGTGCGCAAATCAAAACCAAAAAAATCTCCTCTTAGATACCATTAAAACAGACAATCAAGCATGACATGGGCAGTTTTATACTTAGTTTTGAATCACATGTGCATTGCCCCCTGTTTTCTTGAAGTGAATCAAACAACTATGCTCTAGAATGAAAAGGATTGAATCCTATTCTAAAATTAAAAATGGCTAGTCTCATCTTCGTGCTCGGTAGGTAATTGAATAGGGATAAAGTCATTCTTGCTGACAGAATTTCCCATAGGCACGGGGTTGGAATCTTACAATATAAAGCCCTACGGTCTCTCTGTCTGGATTCAAGCTGCATCAGTTTCCTCAACTCCAATTACAACAAGTTCAGTGGTAGATTTAGGACTAGAAGTTCTATAGAGAGTGAACCACATAACTCGGTAAAGACGTGTCTTATGTCCTGGGCCCACCTTAGTTCACTTGTTCAAATAACCTCTCTGAATAATTTTGCAATTGCAATGGGGCACACTTCCTAGCCTACCCCAAAAGTGAGGAGCAAACAAGTATTCAAGTAAAGAGCAGGTAGTCATGTTTGTTCAGGCCTTGTTGCCTGGATCCTGGAAGCGTACAGTAGAAACAACAGATATTTTAAACATTTGTTTTCTCTCAATTTCTTCTAATAATTATTGTTCAGACACAGGAACTCCACCCCATATAAAATCTGTGGCTGGTTCACTGCAAAATAGGCTGTCAAGATGGATGTTAATGAAGGTCCACTAAAATGCCTGCTAAGTTACTTTAAGCCCACCACTAAGGTCAAGACGTTTGATTTTCAAAGTCAATATGGTCATTCCAATTGAGTTTCCTATGGAACATCATACCAAGATAGTCACATGAAACAACTACTTCTAATTTTGTGCTACCTATATACCATTAAAAGGAATTAGCTATTTGCCTAAATCCAAATATTTTAATTTTCTCCATATTGGCTACCTTCTTTAGTAACAAACTGTGTATATCCTCTGTAAGCCAGTCTAAATCATGTCCATTAAAACTATATCATCCACATAGAGCAGACAAAGGACATGGTTAACACCCACCTTGGAAGAAAAGGAATCTTTTTTCAATGAAGCGGATAGAAGGTCTGCCAAAAATTGGGCAAACAAAGTTGGAGCTAGGCTGGAGTTTTTCCACAAACCGTTTTAATGGGAATTTTCTTTGAGAGGGAATCGTCAGTGTCAATCTCAACCACAGCTCGATTTCCCCCCTTGAGTTTTCTCAAAATGGCAAGTAAATCCTTTGGTATTTCCATTCTTAATAAGGTATCCCACAATAATCTGCAATTAACCGAGTCAAAGACTGCTCAGAAATTGACAAAGCAGCAAAAGAGGTTACCTGTAGCCTGTGGCTCTTATGAGGTTTAGTGCAGAAACTGTTTTTGTTTACTGAGGTAACTGAAAAAGTAGAATACCATTTCATCAGAACTGTTAAAGGTTTCCCGGGTGCCACTGTAAAATCAAGGGAATATATTTCTTTCAAATAACCTACCACATTTCCTCTGAACATATACATAGTACCTGGCCATGTTTCCTTCCCATGCCTTGCTGTACTAAGCTCCAGAATGTCCTCGAGTCTTTTGTTGGTACTAGTATTATTATGTTGTTTCAACAGGTATTGTAATATGACAACAGCCTCTTATTTGGAAGTGCTTTGCTATTCGACTTTAACAAACTTAAGGTATGAGGAATGCCACCCTCATGACTTTCCATTTCTGTTTCCTCATCTGGCTCTTGAGGGCTTGGCAATTTACATCATGCCACCTCTTATCTTTTCTTTGAACATATGAGTTTAACTTTCTCAAATTATCTTCCTAAATTAACTTGACCTTTAGGCAATTTCCAACCTGCTTTATTATACTAAAATACCAGTGTAATATGTTGTTATGCAATACCACCTCAGTAATGTCGTCACTTTTTGATGGTAATGCGAATGCAATGACAGATATTTTTAATTGGTCGAATAGTGGGTCTCCTTCGGAAATCCACCTTCAGAAGAAGTGCTTTTTATTGAAATTTCAAAGCATAGAAGCGTAAAAATGCTCACAATGTTCGATATCATCAATTTGCGGTACTTGAAAATCTCTAACTAATTAAAATACCATGCTTGCAAAAACATTTAATCAATTGGATGTCTTTGATTACTTGTTTGCGCAGCTGGAGAATCTGAAGGGAACTGGCAGTTTAGGAAAATCATGGCCAAGACACTAAGGGCCATAGTTATACTTTTCGACGCACAACTGCGCCAACGCAGTTGTGCGTCAAAAAATCTAACGCCATTCTGAAGCGCCATGCGGGCGCCGTATTTATTCAATGACGTTAGCCGGCGTTAGCCTGCGGCGCTGCCTGGTGTACGTAAAAAAAAATGACGTACACCAGGCAGCGCCGGCGTAGGGGAATATGGAGCTTGGGCGCCAAAAAATGGGGCAAGTCAGGCTGAGGCAAAATTATCGCCTCAACTCGATTTGCGCCATTTTTTCCGACTCCCAACCCCCATTGAAATGACTCCTGTCTTAGCAAAGACAGGAGTCATGCCCCCTTGCCCAATGGCCATGACCAGGGGACTTCTGTCCCCTGGGCATGGCCATTGGGCATAGTGGCATGTAGGGGGGCACAAATTAGGCCCCCCTATGCCACAAAAAAACAAAAATTAATACTTACCTGAACTTACCTTATGTTCCCTGGGATGGGTCCCTCCATCCTTAGGCGCCCTCCTGGGGTGGGCAAGGGTGACAGGGGGGGTCCCTGGGGGCATGGGAGGGCACCTCTGGGCTCCTTCCGAGCCCACAGGTCCCTTAACGCCTGCCCTGACCAGGCGCAAAAAAACGACGCAAAAGCGGCTGGATGTCATTTTTTTTGACCCGCCCACTCCCGGGCGTGATTTTTGCCCGGGAGTGTAAATACGGCGCACATGCCTCGGAGTCAATTTTTTAGACGGGAACACCTACCTTGCATATCATTAACGCAAAGTAGGTGTCCACGCTAAAAAGTGACGCAAACTCCATGGACTTTGGCGCTAGACGCGTCTAACGCCAAAGTATAAATATGGAGTTAGTTTTGCGTAAAAAAAAACGACGCAATTCCGGCGCAAACAGAGTATAAATATGCCCCTAAAGATTTTCGAAACTCCTGAGCTCAAGCTGTAGTGAGAAAGTCGGGAAATATTGCTAATAGATAGACAATCATCATGATGTAAGTCATTCTTTGCAAGTTTTAATCGAAGGTTATAATCGCCCATAATTACAACTTTGCTGTTTGGGTAATTGGACATTATTTGAGACAGATATTCCAAGAGAATTCTGTTGTTTTCTGATGAGACAGATTTTCATTAATTCAAATATAGATTTGTCACAATCAGAGATTCTATATCAACAAAGTTGGGCTTTAAGTTGACTAAAATAACCTTCCTTGTCTTTTCACTAGGGGAGGTTATACCTACGGGGCCCGAGTCACCTACCAATGTAACTGTAGGGCTCTTATGGTGTTTTTTGCATAATATATAGTGTGAGTGGCCCTCATCATGACTTCGGCGGTCTTTTCTTAAGACCTCAGAAGCCATGGGCGCCACAAGGCTGCCAGTGCTGGCCGTCTTCCGCCCGCCATATTATGGGCACTGCTGGATTTCCACCACACTTTGGGCAGAAATCCGGCAGTATCCATGCTGGCGGTCGGAGGCACCTGGGCAGTGCTACCACCTGCACCACCCCGCCAGAAGGACGCTGCCAGCCGTATTATTACCATTAATACGGCCTGGCGGTCTCCTGCTGGTGGTGTCCTGCTGGTGGGGTGCTGCCGGCGGTAGCAGTGCCCCTTCCCGTTCCCTGCCAGACGTCCTCCACGCCCGACAAGGTAAGTCGGGCGCCTGACAGGGGAAGGGGCATTGTGTGTGGTGTCTGTGTAAATGCATGTGTGTGTATGAATGTGTCTGTGAGTGTTGCGGTGTCTGCGTGGTTGTATGTGTGTGAGTGAATGCATGTATGAATGTTGCAGTGAGTGCGTGTCTGCATTTTGGTGTGTATGCGTGTGACTATGTTAGTGTGGGTGCGTGCCTGAATGCGTGTGAGTATGTGTGAGTGGATGTGTGAATGGATGTGTGTAAGAGGATGCATGTATGGATGTGTGTGAGTGGATGCGTGTATGGATGTGTGTGAGTGGATGCATGTCTGGAAGTGGAGGTGAATGGGTGTATGCGTGGTGTGTGTGTGCACGTATGCAGGGAGGGAATGTGGGGGTGCTGTGACTGTAGGGGGGGTCAGGTGATTGCTCTGGGAGGGGAGCCATCTACCGGTGACAGGGAAGGAGGACTGCCATGGTTTTCGTGGCAGTGCTACCGCCGCGGAACCCATGGTGGTAGGCCGGCTCATAATGCCGCTGGCGGTCTTCTGTGAACCGCTGGGTTGGAGATAAACATCTCTGGCCCAGCGATTCATACTGCCATGGCAGTATGAGTGGAGATGTGGCGGGTTGGCAGCAGCCAACCCGTCACACTCATAATGTGGCGGTATATACCGCCAGCCGGTTGGCGGTCATACCGCCACATTAACCCTGGCGGTCAAAAGCACCAGGGTCAAAATGAGGGCCATAGTCACCCCACTTTTTGATAAACGTGCCTCCTAGAAATAAATACTGAGGGACCTTGGTTTATTGTAGGAACTGAATTCCCAGTTTCATTCTGTAAGCTGCTTGTTGGGGTAAGTATACTGACCATATTAGTGTAGACAAACAAGAGTTAATTGACTTTAACTCTAATGCTATCAAATTAAGGTGCTCAATTTGAGTATTCCTGGCATCATTATTTAATAGGAGAGATTCGAATGCCCCATGCAAATTCTTTTGCATTAACAATAGAACACCCAGTATTAAAGACGAGGATGAGACTGATTTTCTAAAATAGGTTTGCACACACTTGATGGTAGGTTATTCTTCTTAACATTTCCTGCACAAATTGAATCGCTCGTTGATTTGGGAGAGGGGATTCCTGACCTTGGATCATTAAATATCCCCTCTACTAAAGGCTTGCTCTTAGATGTAGTACAGGCCAACTGTGAGGAAGATGATAAACCAGGTTCTACGACGTCTGTAACAAAGTCTGAAGGAGACTTAGGCCCTCATTTCAACCTTAGCGGGTGGCAACCGCCACCCGCCAAGTTGAAACCGCCGGACGGCCGCACTCCCGCGGGGCCTATTTGGAGATCCCCGCCGGCCCAGCGGGGATCTAGGCCGCAACACGGGAGCCGGCTCCAAATGGAGCCGGTGGTGTTGCGGCTGTGAGAAGGGTGCAGTTGCACCTGTCGCGCTTTTCACTGTTTGCTATGCAAACAGTGAAAAGCTGCAGGGGGCGTGGCAGGGGGCCCCTGAACTGCCCATGCCAGTGGCATGGGCAGTGCAAGGGCCTCCAGGGGCCCGCGACTCCCCTTTCCGCCAGCCTTTTCATGGCGGTTCAAACTGCCATGAAAAGGCTGGCGGGAGGGGGACTCGTAATCCCCTGAGCAGCGCTGCCCTGGGGGATTTAAACCGCTGGGACTAAAGTGGCGGGAAACCACCGGTCCCGGCGGTGCGACCGCGGCGCTTCCGCAGCGGTCGTAATTCCCCAGGAAGCCTGTTGGCGGTGCTTCCATCAAAACAGCCCTGGCGGTAAAAGACCGCCAGGGTTGTAATGACCCCCTTAGACTTAGAAAATATCACGCCAAGTTGTGGTGAACAATTCCTCAATATATCCCTACACTTTATGATAGGACTGCATGAGTGACTTAAGTTTCTTATTAGTTTAAGTTGTTTTCCCATAAAATCTCTATTACATTTTACTAGCAGAGGAGAACCTGCTGGTATTATAGCATTTAAATGGTCCACACCATTTTCCCTGGTTGTGGTTGACTTATTAACCAGATTTATTGTACCTTCTGGTAGTTAATCATTCGGCCATTGAAAAAACGTTTGCATACCCCATGCTGTAATTTTCCCCTTTGAGAGAGACACTTTTGACCTTAATTTTCTTTTCTTATCGACAGGCATTTTGCAGACCCTTCCCAAACTTAATATAGTACCATAATAGTGCGAGAATAAGTAAGAAGACTCGGGTTGACAGTTTATAAAAGTAAAGCTCAATCTGGCTCCCTGGTTGCGCTTGACAACAACACTGTGTGGAGCCTCCTCAAAGCATGGAACAGTTTGAAGGGGTTGGTTTAAGTGTCTGGATGTAAATACGTTTACGCACCCCACTTCTTGAATGCGCACTTTCATGGGTGGTGGGATGTTCTTTATGCGTTGGTGGGGACAGCAGAAACTGAGACGACCACTTGACCGCCCACACACACCCCGTTGGCTCCCAGTCGTTGAGAGTGGGGCACAATTTGCCAACTATGGCACAGTGAACTGCTGGTATCTCATGTGCAGCACCCACTTCCTTCCAGGTACCACCACCAATGGCTGTCCGCCGTATTCAGCGAAAGGTCAGACTAAAACTTAAGCCGCCCTCCTGGTTCTACACCCTGTCCATCTCTGGCTATCAAGGATCTGGCACCCAAGTAGCCACAGTTTCAGTGTTTTCTTTCTCATGGAGAAACATTAAGGTAATCGTCTACAATGAATTATGAAAAACTTTAAAAATTGAGAGAGGAGTGAGCAAACTAAAATTTTAGTACTGCTTTGATCACTGAGACTATTGAACCAGACAGAGCTGAAACATTGAAATGCTAATCGCTGAGTTCCGCAGAACTACAACCACAACCATTGAGAAGTACGAGCGGGAGAATGCAGTAGTGGGGGTTGGGGAGACCACTACAAACCAGATACTAGAAATAAGTAGGGCGGACTTTAGGAATTTGAGATAAAGGCAGTCGGCAGTGGTCTACATCTTTGACCTCAGGGGATAGACTGGAGGAGCCAGTAGATCAAGGATAGAGCAGGATTGGGACTGTTTATTGCTGCAGATGCATCGTTCCCTTTTAATGTGAATGGCTGCTTAATATTCTATGGATTTGAACTACCCCCTCATTGAACATATTCCAGCTGGCAAATGTCTGTGGAGCTTCTAGTGGAACTCCAAACCACCCCGCAGACACGTCGCAGCCATTTTGAGCCTGATTATACACAGCAGGGGGCATCTGCTTTTACACAGCGTTCACCACATGCCATGTCCCAGCCTTGGGTACCTACAGTGGCGTAGCGTGGGGGGAGCAGGGGGGGCCGGCCGCACCGGGCGCAACATCTGGGGGGGGGCGCGCTCGCACTCGCGAGTGCTAAAATCCACGGGTTAGGGGGCGCAAATTACTTGCCTTGCCCCGGGTGCTGACAACCCACGCTACGCCACTGGGTACCTAACAATGTATTTTGCACTCAGAGTGCTTGTGTACATTGGTGTTAAGGGCAGTGGTGCTCTCATTCACGCTTACATCACTTTCAGTCTTTTAGCAGCAGTGACATTGGGAAGAGATGCTGTTTTTTTGTATTAGGGTTTCACAGGCTGCAGTGTGCCCTCAGCAGAAAGGGTCGCATCCCCCTTGATGGGCAAATGCTGGGGAGTGCTAGATCTTGGGTTGTCTTATTTGAAAGAATGTATGTCAAAATATGAAATACAAAAATATTTTAACAAGTATTGGCAATGACCATAGGTCTCACATTTGAAGCTTATTTGGCATTGCCAATGGGTTTTAGCTACGCTCTACAGTGCCCCTGATTCTGTGCAGCATGGCTAAAGAAGAATAAAAAGAAAAACCCTATAAAGTGGCTGCTTGCGTCATTTTTAGGCACAGGCACCATGCATATCCATGCCTACAAAATGACGCAAGCACTGTTTTTTCTTTTTATTTAGCAATCCAAGTGGGATCAGTAAATAAAAAGAAACAAAAGTGCAACTGAGTTTGTTTGCTTTAAAGTAGGTGGAGGAAGCAACATGAGGGGCAGAAGCAGCATTGAGGGAGGGTGAAAGCAACATTGGGGCACGGATCGGGTGAAGAAACGTAGGGCTTGGGTGTGGGAAGCAACACAGTGTGTACGGATAGTGGAAAGCAACAGGGAGGGTGCAGAGAAAAGCAAACAGGTGAGAGTGAGAGCAAAAGGGGGCTTGGGAGGGAGAAGCACACTGGTGAGAAAGCAACATGAGGGGGAGAGGCACATGAAGGCATGTACATCACAGAGGGGGGTGGTGGGGAAACATGGGTGACAGAGAGCAACATAGAGTGCAGAGGAGAAACAGAAGCACACAAGGGAGACAGCTGGAAAACACATGCACTCTTGTTGAGTGCTTAAGACAAAAAAGTAGTTTCTTAAATGTGCGCAATAGAAAGACACAAGGAAATTGGAAATGATCAAGGGATGGACAGACAAAAGATGGGCAAGCCAAGCTATTAAATATGAAACAGGCAAATGAGAGTGACTTAGAGTAAACCAATTGTAAGCAATTGGGAGGCTGCAAGCCCCTCTATGTTGTTGGTAAGCCCGCAATATGTCTTTTGCAACCAGACAACTGTGCTGTCTGTTAGGTCTACCTAAAAACAAATACTTTCTGATAAACTTTTTTATATAATATGCCAAGTAGAGATTCAATTACTTTTAAGAGAAATACAGCCATGAATCACATGGTCTGACATTAAAGAGGGGCATCAATAAATTGTATATGCAGTGTTTGAGCAATTTTCTCAAACAAGAAAAAAATCACACCACTTGATCTGTGTACTAGATAGCAACATATGTGTCAAAAATGTCGCTAAGGGCATGGGAATGAAGCCAGATCCACAGAGGCATAACACAAGTGTATTACTATGTGACGGGTTACTTAGCAACTAGAGCTATTGCACACTAGAAAAATATACAAAGCATACAAATAAAAGGGATCTTTGCTCATATATCAAACTGATAACTCCGTTATCAATGGCACTGGTGCCGTTGGTAGAACGAGGCATCCGATTGGCATTGATTGCTAAAGATCTATGCATCATTAGTTGGTGTAGAGCCAGAGGTCAAAACATGATCACTGATCTACAATTTAATTTATTTAAAGTAGGGGAAAAGATGCGCTATGTAAGAGTGTAGTGTTATGTGGGAGGGAAGGGAACAAAGTAAGAAATTGAAACGAATGATGAGGGGGATACAAATATTGTATGTGATAGAACATTACATCATACTCTGCACACACTCAGTTGGCATTGCAGACCTTCTCTCCCAATACTAACTAGATGTATTCTTCGGCAGGAAAAAGACTCTCTTTCTCCGTCATCACAATCCCTCACAGCCCACAGAGCTTTAAATACCTCTCAACGCACCTCTCTCTTTTTAATTGCATCACAATATATCTAATTTCCTTTAATGTTTCCAAGTTCCAACAGTCATTCATAGAATACTTCTATGACTTCACAAACACCACTTCTATATCTAGGTTCTACAACACTTGCCTAGATGAATTTAAAGTCCTGAATCTCGAGACTATGAGGGATTGTCTTCTAAAATGAACTATACCCCTCGACCTTGCCTTGCATATCATAACCCCCACCACATCTTGGATAACTACCTTAAACCATCCAAAATTCTCTTTATATTCTACACCCATTTTGCATGACTGGACAGATCATTTTTACACTAGCATTCCAGCTCAGTCATTTAGCAGTCCTACACACAGGGCAGCCAAAATTATACACTATTATTGATAATTTAAGAACTTTGCATGCTTCCATCCAACATATGCTGTCCAGCCTCCCTCCATCTCCATGGCTCTGTTGTACATGCACCACTTAACTCAACACTCGAACCAATCACCAAAACCCATGCACTTTCTGTACCCAAAAAGAGAAACCCTCTGGTAACCATAAGGTCTGAATTCATGCAAACACACTAGCAGGAGGCTCGAAATGATCCACTGTGAATCCCAAAGAATAGTGATTACCAAAAATCTCATCACCTTCAAAATTGCTTGCACACAATTAAACCAACCATTTGGAAAGTCAGATCAGATTATTACACCTAAGTCTTTAATGAGGTAGAAAAAATAAATGTTTATTGAAAGCAGTTAAATAAACCACTAAACTACTGTGCTGTGCCTCCAACTTTCCACCATGAACATTTAAAATAAAACCTCTTCATACATTAACTTAGAACATTAGAAACGCACAGGGCTAATAATGGCTGGGATAGGCCTTCTGCTCCAGCATTCCAATATTTGTGTTTCTGTTTCTTCTTTCTTAATTTAGAACATTCTAACCTCGGTGGGTGAAGTGGTCTAATAGCTTTATAGCCCTTCCTCCTCAGGTTATACTGGTTGTTAAAGACCCTCTTCCTCAGTATAGGCACTCACCTCTGGCTTGGGTCTATAACTTGGGTTCAGGGTCTATAACAAACAACTGGTATAGCCCAGGACAGCAGGCTATAGTGCTATGTTAAAACGATAAGCAATCCCACTAACCTTGCCAGCTTCCAAAATCTTTCTTCGTGGTATTCACTAATAGAATCCTTTCAGTCCTAGAATCAATCAAAAGTGCATTCTTTGATTCTGATATAAAACCATCCACCCTTATCAAAACACTCTGACCAACCGCTGTGTCTCCCACCCAGCACTTCCCTTACCAGATGCTTTCCAGCAGCCCTGAAAACTAGACAAATTCTCCGACTTTGTAAAAAATGCCTCTTCTGTATTTTGAAGTTCATGTTAACTACTGCTTCATCACCCACCTCCCCTTACTAGGAAAAAGCAATAAAAAAAAGCAGTATCACTCCATCTCCAAAAAATATATTGAGCAACACAATTTGCTACAAGCCTCCCAGTCTCGCTTATGTCTTCACTGCATTACTTCTACTGCAAGCCTTTGAGACATCAAGGAAGCCTGCAAATCAGTCACTGGAGAGTCATGCCTCCTTGTTCTGTTTGACTTTTGTGCGACATTTGATACCATTGACCACCAAGAACTACCCAACACCATCTTCAGGTGAGGCAACATAGCCAATGCATTCCTCAAATGGTTTACCTCCTTCCTCACTAATAATCAGCATTATGTGCAAATAGACATTCGTACAAAGGCAAAACACTAGCGTAAACCTATTCAAAAGACAGGAGAACCCTGTTCAGGGTCAAAGGTAAAGATATTGTGAATTTGTAATTGGATGGGCAGCGGGACTCAGCGTGTGAAGGAAGCCCGTTACTTCATTGTGATATAGGGCCTGATTCAGACCTTGGCGGACGGCGGAGGCCGTCCGCCAAGGTCCCGCCGCCGAATGACCGCACCGCGGTCAAAAGACCGCGGCGGCCATTCTCACATTTCCGCTGGGCCGGCGGGCGCTCTCCAAAAGAGCGCCCGCCGGCCCAGCGGAAATGCCCCTGCAACGAGGATGCCGGCTCCGAATGGAGCCGGCGGAGTTGCAGGGGTGCGACGGGTGCAGCTGCACCCGTCGCGTATTTCAGTGTCTGCTTTGCAGACACTGAAATACTATGCAGGGCCCTCTTACGGGGGCCCCTGCAGTGCCCATGCCATTGGCATGGGCACTGCAGGGGCCCCCAGGGGCCCCGCGGCACCCCCTACCGCCATCCTGTTCCTGGCGGGAGACCCGCCAGGAACAGGATGGCGGTAGGGGGTGTCAGAATCCCCATGGCGGCAGAGCACGCTCCGCCGCCATGGAGGATTCCCCCGAGCAGCCGAAAGTCGGCGGGAGACCGCCGACTTTCCGCTTCTGACCGCGGCTGAACCGCCGCGGTCAGAATGCTCGAGGGAGCACCGCCAGCCTGTTGGCGGTGCTCCCGTGGTCGGTGACCCTGTCACCGGCCGCCAGGGTCAGAATGACCCCCATAGTGTTGTTTAACGAGGTGTGTCTCTTTCTGAAGTTAATGCAGGGTTCGGGCTTCCTGATGAATACAGGGATGACATTCCTGATCCTGGGGCGCAGGAATGGAGACGCATGTTGGCTACTTTTTTCCACTTTTTGTTTCTTGTTCGAACGTGTCCTGGCTAAACTTTTCCAATAGCCTATGGAGGTGGCTAGCTTGCCAGCTGATAGGGGGGATGCTAGGTGGGATAGTTTTGTAGGTGATACAGCTGATACTGAGGATGAAGTAGGCTGATAAGAGGACCACATGGGGTTCCATCGGGGTGGGGGCGATGTGGCAAGATTTCTTCTGGCAATTGATGAGACATGTTGGAGTGTGCAAAATGCCATTATGTCTGGCAGGCCATGGAGCAGGGAATTGCCACCATGCAGATGCAAAAGTATGAGGCCCTCAACTGCAGTTCAGAAGTCATTTACTGAGAGCAAGCTGTCTTGGTTTTCTCCGATATGTGTTCTTGGGGGACGAGCTGACTGTTCAGGCTAAATTTTAAGGGTGCCATTGGGTGAAAGTCGGAATTCAAATCCGTCCACGTTTATGCTGTTGAGCTAAATTAGGGCTTTCCCTTGACGAGCAGTAGGAATTTTCTGATGGAGGGGTTGAGCTTTAGTTAGCTGCTGAGCATCCGAGCCTGGCTGAGATGCAGGCAGGGTTTGAGCTGCTGAATGTCTGGAGCAGAGGAGACTTACTAGAGATGTTGAAAATAGTAGGCGTGGGCAAAATTTAAAATGAGCTGCATCATTTTGGAAAAGTTTATTCTGCAAAATTCCCCAAATTCTACTATTACACCACTTTGCAGAATAATGCACCATTTGTAGTAAAAATGTACAGGAAACACAAGCGAACAAAAGAACAGGAGCAGCTGCTGTTCGTGGTGCTTTGTTTAAAAGCATCCTTGCACCAAAGGTTGATGCAAGGATGCATCTCACTCTAAAATATAGTGTGAAACGACGGATTTGCATTTCTCTTCATAATGTGTAACCTTGCGTAATTATGCAAATTTTGCACGCACCTAGTTTAAAGTTTCCCCTTGTCCAGCCATCCAAGAGCAAAAATAATGAAATACCATACACAGTATTGCATCATCGACACTTCTTTGATCAGTTGAGTCATGTAAAACTATCTGCATACCTTGTTACGGCCCGTGTGACTAGGCCTCTGTTCTATCCGATGGACAAGCACTGCTGATAGGTGTCTAGATAACCCTTCAACCTTCTCACTAGCTGTATAGTCGGCTGTGCCTAGAGGCCTGGCGAGGATGATATAACGACCGTTGCTAAGCGAGGGTGCTTGACAACCCATTGTTTGGTGAACAAACCACGGCTGGGGCTGGTCACGTAATAACCCTTTGTTGGCAACGTGTCATGGCAACCAACACAGCGGAAACATAATTAATGCGGGTAGCCCAGTGTAATGGAACCAAGCCGTGTAAACACTTCTTTCCTAGGAAATAACAAAGCGAACAATATGTACATCATCAAATATATGCCTTTGACTTATAGTGACTTATACCTAAGAAGTAGATAGTATGAGTAATTGGTAAGGCACTATAACCTCTGATACGGGGTATTGTGTATCGTGTGGTAATGATGGAATAGTGCGCCGCAACGTTGATATCACAGGAAATAGAAAATAAGTGCTTTTCAGCGATTGCAACCACATTAGACATATTTTTCCTTTGTGGGTGAGCGACACAAATAAAGAATGCTCTATCCACAGAAATAGAGTATGAGATTGTTTGGTGTGTATGTTGGTAATTAGTGCTCCCTTGGTATGAAAGTGGGGAGCACGTTCAGTGCTTCGATATGTACGGGGTTGTAGGCAGGTTGTTTACAAAAGATGTTCCAAGCTAGATATTACTCCCCACAGCAAATGTTTCGAGCTAAAGATCCACCCTATTGTGTCTTCCTCTTGTCGACCAATTGTCTCACCCTCCACGATAAGTATAGTCATCATTGAGAGAGTTGCTACTACACGCTTTCGGTGAGTATATTCTGCATATGAGACTGCTAACCATTAACCTATGTTGTTTTCCATTAAAAATGAAACAAGATCCTTTCTTATATTACGCAGGATATGTAGAACACAAACTGGAAAAAAGGCAGATGTACAACTCCCACCTACGTCTCTGTGAGGTAGGAGGACTTCTCAAATGTGCAAGGGGTCATCCCCTCACTGGTTCCTCAGCTTAACCAAGACCCCTGTCCTAAGATTCCTGCAGGTCATTATAGCTACTCTAAGTCTGGACACTATTGTCCGTGTCCGCAACAACATGTTCACTTACTCCCCCAGTGCGTCACTTTGTGATACAGATGCACTGTGGGTGGCTTAGGCTTTGCTCCGACCGCCTATCTCTCAGGTGCACTGTGGGTGGCCTAGACATTACTTTCCGCTACTTATCTCTCAGAATCACTGTGGTTGGCACAAACTTTGCTTTCCTCCACTTACCTTTTAGATGCACTGTGGGTGGCTCAGAATTTACTTTCTACCACCCACCTCTCAGATGCACTGTCAGTGGCTCAGACTTTGCTTTCCACCACCCACCTCTCAGATGCACTGTCAGTGGCTCAGACTTTGCTTTCCACCACCCACCTCTCAGATGCACTGTGGGTGGCTCAGAATTTACTTTCTACCACCCACCTCTCAGGTGCACTCTCAGTGGCTCAGACTTTGCTTTCCTCCACCCACCTCTCAGATGGACTGTGGGTGGCTCACCCACCTCTCAGATGGACTGTGGGTGGCTCACCCACCTCTCAGATGCACTGTGGGTGGCTCAGACTTTGCTTTCTCCACCCACCTCTCAGATGCACTGTGGGTGGCTCAGAATTTACTTTCTACCACCCATCTCTCAGATGCACTGTCAGTGGTTCAAACTTTGCGTCCACCACCTACCTCTTAGATGCACTGTGGGTGACTCAGACCTTGCTTTGTTTCAGTTGCAGCTTTCCAGGAGTAGTAATTTATTATCAGTTATTAGACATGCAAAATGTACATGACATATAATTAGGCATGCATAAATGCTCAGCATAAGTGCAATACCTCTTCCCCACCCTAAATATTGATTAACTTCTTTCCTTAACAGAAGTAAATCTCTAATTGTATTCTGGTTGCGATTGGAATATAAAAGGTTTTGTGAATTCCACACACTAAGATTTGTAGTTGTTCATCAACTTTCCATGGTGCTCCTGGGACACACACCTAGGACAGCAAATGTACTCCCACATAAAATTAGTCCATGCAGATGTAATTGTACATGAATTATAATAAAATTATATTATCGATTCACGTTTTCTGAATTTAAACATAAATATATACTGGTAAATTATGCCTTTTATCTTCCTAGATCACATTTACTGATGTCACCTGCCCCCACCTCGTGGTATTAGCATGTCTACACAGATCTCTATGTCAACAGTTGCATAGATTGCTCTCCTTTTGTCTTGCGTAAATGCCATTTCATCTGACTGCTTGACACTCATTGGCATCACAGTGTTTACCCCTTGTCCCTCCCTTAGACTCTCAGCTGCCTCCTATTACCTGTCGACAGGAATTTCAAGGAACAGAAAGCCTCTAGAGTCATGGCTTCTGCTACCGAGCCTTCATGGACCCTTCAATAAGAGCCCACAAGGGGCAGTGCTCGTGCTACTGAAGGGCAAGCCAGGAAAGGCATCTTCCATCCCTGGCAACACCTGACTGACGTTCATGTTTCCTTATCTCTCCGACCAATATGAATTCGGAGTGAAGCCAAGACAGAGGCTGGACTCATGAGCTGGAATGCTCAACGGGGTGTGTGTGTGAATGTGTGTGTGCGTGTGTGGGGGGCGGTGGAGGGGTTGAAAAGTAAAGTCTTGCAGCGCCCCAAGCACTTTTCTGATTTTTCGTAAATGGCTTCCAGTCAAATCACTGGCCTTTTGATGTCTATTACTTTGTAATATGGTCTGACTTATTATTGTATATTTAGTTTTTATATGACCGGTTAGCTAAAACCATATTAACCAATGGTTTTCAAACTTTCTAAGGCCACACCCCTTGAGTAAAATATATTTAACGACCCTCCTAATTGTAAAACTTAGGGGCAAAGACCCTTGGCAGGACCCTCCCAAAATAAATGGGTAATCTAGATGGCAAGCTGTCATGAAAAACAGGTACCCCTACTCATTCACAGAACCAATAGAATTATTGCAGGACAGAGCTAGAAAGTTCAAGTCCTTTGTTTATTGGTTCAGTGCACCAATTTGTGCAGCCCCCTAAGTTGGTCAAGAGTCACATTAAATCCGTTTAGGTAGAGTACAATCTCATAGACTCCTTTAGTACTCTAAGCAGATTTCCAGCTAACATGTGTTTTGCCCCTAATGGCCAAGCAAGCCTGGGGCTTTTTCAAGGCTGGTTATATAAGACAAAGAACATTGAACAAATGTGTTCACCGTGATGAAAACAAAAATCCAAACAGACAATGAAACCATTCAAAACCAATATACACCAGTGTAAGAAATGAGAATGACATTACAAAAGATTCACAAATATCTCAAAGAAGTGTTTGCGGAATACAAATAGTATTTGGAAAAAACAGAAAAACAACAAATTAATACATGTGTTAATTAATGCACATTCCATTGAATAAATCAAACCCAAATGGCCCAAAAACCAGAAAAGCCAAAATTGGGAACGCAGTTACAATGATGTTGATATTCATATATGTCGATTGGCAAAAAAGAACAAAGTATAGTAAGGATTTTTTTTTTAAATCTTAAAGATCGTTAATCATACATTACCCAATTAGGTATATGGCCTGAGCGGTAATTGATCCAAATCCAAGTAGTCATCAGAAGGTAAGCCAGTCAGGTGTAATTGTGCCAATAATAACAGGTGTAGAAGATAGAAAAAATCTAACTACATGAATAAGGGGTCCAAAATCCTGACATAGGGAGGCCCACATAACCTCAAATGTAGGTGTTGGTGTAGGGAAGATTTTTTTATCATATAACCCTAAGATAGTGATATCAAGAGAAAAGGCTGTGTGACCATAACAGAGAGACCTTAAACACTTCATGATGCAAAACAGCTATTAACATGGAGTGCAGAAGTCCAATGAGAAAAGAAATACAAGTAGCACAGATGAGATAAGGGCCCCTAACTCCTAGACATCAACTAACAGAAGGCCTGCTCTACACTTTGAAGACCTCTGAAGTGAATGGATTGCAGATTATAAAGCACCATTTTATTTCAACAGACCTAAAATATTTTAAAGAATATTCTAAAGTTTATTGCCGGCACTTTTTTCCAATTTTGTTCACAATA
This sequence comes from Pleurodeles waltl, assembly GCF_031143425.1. Taxonomy (NCBI): domain Eukaryota; kingdom Metazoa; phylum Chordata; class Amphibia; order Caudata; family Salamandridae; genus Pleurodeles; species Pleurodeles waltl. The sequence goes on from NC_090445.1 coordinate 1,557,075,663, forward strand.
AATCACAATAAATTCTAACTGTGTCCCTACTCAAATCAGTATATTTCCAACTTTCTGCCTTAAAATGTATTCAATTCAATAAAACTGAGACATGTTTTTTGTATTTTGCGAATGGCCAAATCTGCATAGCTGTTAGGACGGGGAAATGCTAGACGTACCACCAGACTGAGCCTAAGCGCTTCCATCCATCAGCTCAATCACACACTGTGGTTTCAGTTCTCAAAAGTAAGGCAAATATTTGTTAATGAACCTTAAGAGTAAGACTCTTCTTTGTAGTCAGAGTAATCCAATTGTTGTTTTCACAAACTCTGGGTGTATACACAGGTAATCAGCGCTCACAGATGATAAAGCCATCTCACATGTGACAAGTATTTCCAAGCGGCGCACCTAAAAGGGAAAATACACCCACCTCCTCTTCATCCAATCATAAGGTTGAAATACCCAGCACATTTGTGGGGCACACACCACCACCACAAAAGGTACTTTAGCAATGAATATCTTCATGAGGAATTTTCATTCCCAATCATTTCCTTCTAAAGAAAGTCCTTAACCAATGTTATCTTCAAAAGGAACGTTTTATTTTAAACCAAGTCCTTTCTTTTGTAGGATTATTAGTACTTCATTGTCTTCTTATCATAGATTTCCAGTTGGTCATATATGAAATTCAATCTTCAAACAACCCATAGTAAGTGTAGATTTATGCAATAAATGAAATTCAGTATTTTAATTTTTTTTAAAGGAGCTTTTGTGGTAGTGGTGTGTGCCCTAAAAATGTGCCGATTAATCTAATAGTTGGTCTGGATAGTAAAAACAGCCATGTATTAGTGATTTTCAATAGTCCTACATGGACGCACATGCTCACTTGTTCAGACCTTGTTTGTGAATGTATTTTGTGTCTTGTGCACTTAATTGGGAGTATACAAAGCTCCCCTGAGTTCTGCATTAACAGTTAACATCGTAGAAACACAATCTGCACGTGCAAGTTCTCTAAATTGCTCATATCTTTTTGTGTACCTGTGAAACTTTTCACATTCCTAAATATGGGAAACGCCAATTGCACAAAAGACTCCTAATAAATCTAACTATGCACACCGTGCTTACGACGTTTATGTGGTAAATCAAACCAAAATATCAAATACTCATATTAAACATCTCACAGCAACCTCGATTGCCTCAGATATCACATGTAATAGTGTGATCATTCATTTTGTGTCGGTGAACTTACTCTACTTCCACATGTACGGCACATACTAGTGTAAATATTCAATGTATTGTCTAAGGTCCACACAGAGGACAAGTCAATTACGTAGCAGCTATGTTAGGTGACTGCATTAGATCACACGCCAATGTTTGTCTCTCTCCTTAACTCCAGGGCCCATGGAAAAAAGCAGGAAAACTTAATTAAAAATACCGGTGTCACGTGATTCATAACCTTAAATGTTAAGTCGGTTACGTACACGTAGTTGAACATTGTCTTCGATACTTTAAATCACGAATGCCAATAAGAGTAAAATCTCAAGTTTATGGAGCCTTTCTAGTTCACATTCCAACTGTTCTGATTTTCTATCCTTAGCAAATAGAAAACTATTTCTCTTCTTCAAATTTTAAACAAGTGACCCACGTTTGCGATCAGTATTGGACCGTAGCTAAACAGACTCTAACAACCGGCCTACCGCTACTAATCACTGGTATGTCATTCTAGTACTAGTGTCTTGTGGAGCAGTGCGCCAGTCTACCGTGCTGTTGCACCCATATATGTACACTGAATGACCTTGAGAACTTGTCTTGAGCTTGATCCTGCTACTAAAGATGAGCCAAGGAAGTCAAGGAGGCTGGATTAGCTCTGGCATTGAACCGCTCTAGACTGCTGGACCACAAGGAAACTACGGAGTCATTTGTCTTTCACTTGCTACAGATCAGAAAGTCTGACGTGGGGATTAGGAGTTTTGGGGTGCATAGAAAGAGCAGGGTACGAATGGGGGGAATTGGATGGCGGTCAGAGACTGTGGACATGACACTAGCAGATGTTGGGAGCAGGGGCAGTTTTAGCATTGATGTCCACAAAACATGGTGTGCAAGATGAATGCTGATTGGTTCTAAAGACATAAAATATTATGATTGATTATTAGGTCTCGCCTACTTGACAGCATATACTCTGTCGGCTGCAAGACATATTGTGCGCTTACCAAGAAAATACGGGGTCTTGGAGCCCACCCGTTGCTTACCACTGGTTGACTTCCTGTCACCATCATTTGCCTGCTTCTTAATTTTGGCCCTGCTTGTCAATCTTGTGTTTGTCCTTCCCTTTGACCATTGCCTCTTTACTATCACTGTTGATTGCCTGGCTTCCATGATTCCACTGCTTGCTTTCCAAGCACTACTTCTTTCTTTTTGGCTAAGCACTCCATGAGAGTGCATGCTTTTCCAGCTGTTTTTCTTGTGTCCCTCTGCACTCCATGTTGCTCTTTTTGGTCCATTTGCTTCTTCCTCTCTATGTTGCTCTTTCTTCGGTTGCTTCTTCTCCACACCCCCACCCTTGTCTCTCATTCTTTGATTCCCATCACCAACCTCCAACCTTCCCTGTTGCCTGCTCACCTGTATGCTTCTTCACTACTTGTTCCATGTTGCTGTCTTGACTGTTGCTTTCCTTCCCCCCAACCATACTCTGTGTTGTTTCCACCCCTGTGTTGCTTCCACCCTTCGATATTGTTCCGCCGTCCTATTTTTGAAAACAATTCAAAGAATGCTTATGCACTTTTTTTTCCTTTTAGCTACTGATCCAACTTGGATAAGTAACTAATATGAAAAAAGCACCTGTGTCATTTTGTACGCATTCACATGCGTGGTGCACTGGCACACAAAATTATGCAAGAGGTCAGGTTAAAGGATTTTGTTTATGTAGCCACACTACACAGCATTGGGATGTTGTGCACCATGGCTAAACGCCATTGTAAGGCCATAAGGTCCAAAATGTCCCACCCTTTGGCTTTGACAATGCTTGTTTTTTATGCGTTGCTGACCACTGTATGCATGCTAAGTCAGCCCATAAGATCATTTTTGAATCCTTAATAAAAGATGCCGGCTACTGTGGAAAGCAGAGAAAGCGAAACATGTGTTAACTGACAAAAGAAGATTATGCAAGTTCTCTTTTCAAATTAACCACACACCACACTGGCAAACCACAGCAGTGGAAGAATAATGTTTGGAACTGCACTGTTTCATATGTTTCTGGGTGCTGTTTCAGACTAAAAACAGCTATGGTAGTGGTTGCAACCTTACTCAAGGTGTTTTTGGATATCACAACAAATATTGGACATAACACAAACTTGATCTGTTGGTCCAAAATAATGTATTTAATAATATGTATACCAATGTGATGTTTTCTGAGTGTGAAGATTCATGTGAGGAGCCAATTGTGTTCCCAGCTGACAAGAGCTAATTGCTGCATTTACTGCCCTCTTCAGTAGGCCTTCCATGGAAGTGATGCTCGGGCTTTGATGGATAATCTCTGCAGTGCAATGGATGAGGTGCCTTGAAGTGCAATACTTGTGTTTGGGGACAGCAAGGTTCATTCGTGTCTTCACTAAGTGCAGGGCACCCTCAGCACATGAGATACTTGCACTGGACAATATTTTCACTCGATGGAGTGATGTTTGTATTCTTCATTGCTTTGTGAGACTGGGCTTCAGGATTTCATGTTTGCATTGGCTGCTGTCTGATGTCAGTGGAAATAGAAGGGATGCTTAATCTTTGATGGACGGTGCACTGGTTGAAGTGCTGTGCTGCATTTCGCATAGGTGTGGGAGATCAGGGATCTGGCTTCAATCTTTGCACCAGCTGCTGCTTGAGCTCCGCAGAAGGGATTCCTGTTCTTTGATGGACACTTCACTGGATGGACTATTGTGTTGCATCCTCGTAGGCTTGGGAGACTGGGGTCTGGCTTTCTTGTTTGCACTGGCTACTGTCTTATCTCAGCGAAAGGGATTATTGATGTTGACACTACACTGGGTAGTGTCAAGATAAAGCTGTCCTGCTCTCCTAAGAAGTGGGAGATTGGGGCTTAGATTTTTTGTGCCTCTCCGCTGCCTGATCTCAATGGAAGGAATGCTTGGTCTTGGATAGACACTGCACTGGATGGACTGCTGTGTTGTATTTTTCAGATGTATTGGAGACTGGTGATCTGGATTTTATGTTTGCACCAGCTGCAGCTGGTCTTCAAGGGATGTTTAGCTTTGATGGACACTCTACATGATGACTTGCTGTGTTGCATTTTTTACAGATGTGGGAGACTGGGGCTCTGGATTTCACGTTTGCACCGGCTGCTGCCTGATGTCAATGGAAGAGATGTTTTGTCTTTGATGGACACTGCACTGGGTGGGCTATTGTGTTGCATTCTTTGTAGGTGTGGAATAATGGGGTCTGGGTTTCATGTTTGTACCAGCTGTTGCCGGGTCTCAGTGCAAGAGAAGTGAAAATGTTCATTCGATGTACACTGCACTGGATGGAATGCTGTGTTGCATTTCTCATACATGAGAGAGATTGTGGGCTACATCTTTGCATCAGCTGCTGCCTGATGGAAGTGGAAGGAATGCTTGTTCTTTGATGGATTCTGTCCTAGGTGGGGCACTTTGTTACGTTCATCGTAAGTATATGAGACTGCAGTCTGGCTTTCATGTTTCCACTGGCTATTGCCTGATCTCAGTGGAAGGGATGCTTCACTGCAATGGATGGGGTGGTGTTGCATTCCTTGCGTGCCATGATGGTCTTTCCTCTATGTTTCGGTATCTCTAGAGGTACGAATGTCATCTTGCATTTTAGTTATGTTTCCCAGTTCAAGATGGCACCTCCCCACTGTGCCATTGTCTCGATTTTCCAAAGAAGAATGACTGGCAGCCTTTTCCTGTGGCTGCACTTTCCCTTCTGGGTCATATTTCTATATACAAAGGTGTTGGGCCAGCAGAAGAATGCGTTACAAATTTTCCAGTTGCTCACTGTAAACTTGTGTGTTATCAGTGGTTTTCCTACTGCTTGTTAACCAGTTCTTCCTTCTTGTCACCCAGGAGTCTCCAGCTCTGGTCTCTTAGGTTCTCTTCCTGAGTCCATCCTCTTCTTGTCCATCATTTGGACGTTTGTAGGTGCCATTTGCTTTTGAATCCACCAGAAGTGGTTTCTTTTCAAGGGCAGGTTCTTTCTATTTTCAACCTTCAGTTGGTAATGTGGCTGTGGAAAGAGATCACCCATTCTTCGGAGTGAAGATCTCCCGGATTAAGATACACTCGAAGTGACCAGCCTTGATAGATTGCAATGTATATAGGTTTCAGCCTTTTCCATAGCTGTAGATCCATTTCAGAGTCTTCAAGAGACCATCCAGCAACATAATTCTGAGCAGTTCTCTATAAGGAATGTGAATGTTGCACCACAACAGTCCTTGGCCACCCTAGATACCCTTGACTTCTCTGCAGTACTGGGTGGTGCCTTACATTTTGATCTAGACTGGATAAGATGAAGGAGGTTTTGGATGGCATGTTGGTACATTTCACTTTTTGCCCTACAAAATTTATATTGGATATAAGATGGGCTATCTGATCAATTGACTTTACGAGATGCACTATCCTGGGCAATTATGTTGGTGACTGTTGTGATTAGTGTTAATACAGTCATTCCCTTTCTATACATATACTTTGAAGAATGGTTTGTGGACCTTACCTGGAATGCTCTGCCAAAGAACCCCTTTGTGATATCCAACAGAGATCTTAAAACGTGATGTACTATTTTAGCCAATTAAGCGGCTAGCTGCCAAGATGCAATGGGTTGAGCATACTATCCTCATCTTATTCCAATGTGGAATGAAAACTGAGAATAAGGATGAGCTAGTATATGCCCCTCATCCAACCTCTTTGGATGAAGCCAGTGAGATGGCTTTACATACTAAATTCAGTTTAAAGAAGCAGAGGAATGAAAAGTAGGGTAAGCAGCTCAATTTCACAGGGAAAAAAGGTCACCAAGAGGTTAATGTCCAGTCCGACCTAATAAGGTGAGAGGAAATGCTTTAATCCAACTCTGGAGAGGAAGGAAGGATTGGATTTTGAGATTCCTCAAATTTTGATTTTATGATTTGTTCCAGTAAATTGTTACCATTTGTTAGTGCTTCAGCTAACTCTGCACCTGGAACAGGAAACCAAGGTCTCTGTTGTGGCCTTGTTGGATTCTGGCAACACCAATAATTTTTGGGACTGGAACTGGGCTTGAAGTTATAAAGCTCCTATATGCTCAAAGAAAACAACTGAAGTTATTCACATTTTAGATGTCACACCACTGGTTTCTGGCCCTGCTGTAGAGTGTACATCTTACCTGTTAAACTTTGATTTAATTGCTTCGCTAATCATTCTATCATGCTGGGCCTTCCCTGAGTTTGTCTTCAAAACCCCTACCTCAAGAGGCATCTCAAACCATTTCTCTCAGCTCTATCTTTTACATTCAGAACTGTTTAGGATTTACCGAGGTTGCAAGTGAAGATGTCGCAAGTTGTGCTAGAAGAAGGACTCCCATTTCTATTACTGGTACACAGTCCTGGAACACAATCAAAATGTTTTGATATATTTTGTTCACCTAGCACATAACAGTTGCCATATCATTGCTCCTGTGATTGTTCTATTAATCTCAAACCTGAAACACAGGCCCCATTCAGCAATTTGTACTCTTTGCAAGAGACTGAAAATAAAGTATTGAGACAATATCTCAATGTAAACGTCGAAAATGGTCTCATTATTCCATCTTCATTCCCTTTCCAGGCTTCTTTACTTTTTTCATCCCCAAGTTGTCAAATTAATTAATACCTGTGTATACTACAGGGTACTTAATGAAGTAACAGTCAAGGATCAGTCTGGAGTTAATGATTATTCACTAAGTTAGATTCATAAGGGCCTATCATTTATTATGTATTAAGAATGGAGATAAATGAAAGAATCTTCAGGACTCCCTTTGGACATTCTCAGTACAGAGAATACCTTTTGCCTTTAGTAACAGAGCCGGACTTGGAACCCAAAGTAGCCCTGGAAAATTTACCGGACCAACCCCTGGGATGGGGATGGGGGTGTTGGGGGTGCAAGTGCAATCCTGCTGCTGCTTTGTTACTGGGGCTGTTATTGCAGCACTTCTCCAAAACAGGCCCCAGTCAAGAAACTGTTCCCCACTGTGGCAAAACCGGCCTCCACCCTTCCAGCCTCATAGACAAAGCCTGATGCCCAATACGGCCAGTCCAGCCCTGTTTAATAATGTCACTTCAGTCTTGCAAAGGTTTATGAACAGTATCTTCTCTAACTTTTTGAACCTCTTCGCTGTGGTCTATATAGAAGATATCTTGATTTTCTCCAAATCCCTGTCTGACCACCGCCCTCCTATCCTGTAGGTTTTGTGAAGGTGACACAGGAAACAGCTAACATGCCAACTGGAAAAATGCATATTCAGAACTGAAGTGGTAGAATACCTATAGTACATCATGTAATCTGATGAAGTGGCTGAGGGCCCTAAGAAGATAATTGGAGTTCTTGATTGGCCAGCTCTAGCTACAGTTAGGGAAACCCAGTGTTTCTTGGGCTAAAAAACTTTAACCAACAATTCATAAAGAATTTCTCTACTAACTTACTTAGTACTTTCACAAATATTTAAGAAGGACCACCACCTCAAAAAGGATTTCATTAAGATACTGAAGCAGAAAAAGGGACTAAGTATTTAAAATAATCCTTTACTAGTTCCAGTTCTCTTCCTCCCTGATCTTTTCCAGAGATTTAGAGTATAGACAGACGCTTCAGAGCTGGGGTGGGAGCGGTACTGTTAGAAGAACAAGTCAATTACCATAAAGAACAGATGATTTTCCACAATTCCTTTTGTCTTTTCTTAACGAAACATAATTATTCACTTCTGGAATGAGAACAATTAGCTATGAAGGAAGCATGAACCAAATAGTAACATTTATTGTTAGGACCCAAACATCCTTCTGAAGTCAGGGCAGACCACCGAAATCTGCAAGCCCTAACAACTATACAATGGGAAACAGTTGTCAAGCTCTTTGGGGTTATTTTTACTCTCAGTTTGATTTCATCATTATGTTTATTCCTGCTATTCAGAAATTTTTTTGCAAATGCACTTTCCAGGTGGTATCCGGGCAGGAAAGAGATTGAAGTCAAGATGATCCTTCCCCCAGAGCACATCATTTCTGCTTTCATTTTGTTCTTAAAAGAAATCAGCTCAGCAGATGGTTAGTCTAGAAGACAACAAAAGACTTTCCCTGCATGCTAACGACACATTGTACTTCCATAGTGGTAGTGGTATATGTTCCTACCACAATCTTACAAATGTAAATATTACAACTTTGCTACAATACAAAATAACTCATTACTCAACATTTTTGGTAGCCAATCTTAAAATATTTAACTGAACACTATGTAAAGGCCTGCTCAATTTGTGCCCATCCAAAAATGGTAAGTCTGCCTCAACCTCTGAGAACAGCTCCAGTGCATTGGCACACTATCACAAGAGATTGTCTCATAGAGCTGCCTCCATCAGAAAGAAAAAATGGTGGTTGTGGCCACAGTGGACTCTCTGTCTAAAATGGCCCATTTTACTCCCTTATCCAATCTAGTAAGTAGACACAAAAGGCCTTATGTCTAATAAGAGACATCTATCATCTCTATGGATACCCAGATTTATAATTTTGCCTCTTTGTCCTACCTTTTTCTTTTTGGGAGAAGGGGCCCACTACTGTATAATTACGCTATGTCCTGATTATCTCTTATGTAGGGGTCTTTTTTCTTTTTAGTTTTTGCCTGTTCATCTTACATTGTGGGTGTGTGTTCCAGAGCAGCCACACTTCCTCGGGAAGTCCCTCCTCCCCCCAGCTCCCTCGGCAAACATAAAACCAACAGTAGAGGGGGGCTTGACCTTGTTTATCTTATCTGCCACGCTTGGCTTGAAATGATAAAGAGGTAATGTTTCCGAAAAAGTCAACGAAATTGCAGCTAGTGAAACGAGATAAAATCTCAACCTTTGACATTGTGGCCCTGTAAACATGCTGTACAGCTTACCCTGCCTGCTGGGTAGGAATGCCATGTGAGGTACAGCCAGGGCCCCAGCAAAACCACCCTGGGGCATGGCGAGCCCCTGGGTCGCATCACCCCCCTGGGATGTCTCTGAAGTCCTGATCCAAACAGCATTTATGCAGAGTGCCTGGAAGTGCTGGAGGGTGTGTTGTGAGAGTGAGACACGTCTGCCTCCGAGCAGCCTGCCTTACCTCCCAGGGATGTGTGCTCTGTCAGGAGCCGGCACCCCTTGTTGTCTTTAATACACATAGCTGCTACCTGGGCATTGGCACCCCATGGGCATTGCCTACCTTGGGGCACAGGTTCCTTGTGCACTAAAGAGAGAGTGTTCTTTGCAAAGAGTGAACCCTCCTCGTGTGAGATAGCCACAAGGACTGTTGCTACATACGTCCGTATGGAGACGAAGTTGACAAAGTGGGGGTGCTGCTCAGTGGTATCAGCCAGCTAACTAAAATGATTGTGGTTTTTGAACTGCACCCTTTTTCCTTCCTATTGCTCCCTGCACAGATTTTCAGTAAAAACGATCACGAAAAGGAATCCAGTTTTTGAACGTAATTAGAAAACAGAAATGTGCAGCTCATGTTCCATTAAAAGCCTGCATTCAACTATTCATGCATTTGGTCTATAGCGTATCATTGGATGAGTGAAGGAAGTGGGTCTTAGCTATGGTCACTACAAGTTGACTAATTTGCATCTGCTTCACAGTCTGATCTTGCCACACAATTTATACATAAAATATCTAGCATTTTGCCAGCTAACTGAAATGAGGCACAGGGAGATAAGTGATATTTTTGTAGCATTGCACAAATGTATCCAGGTGGTGGGTGAAGCCTGGTGTACAACTCTGGTATTACTGTTCCGGAGTCTGTGGTTTAACCAGCAGTACATATTAACATGCTCAGGCAACCTGCATCTCCCCTCTCTGTGGTGATCTATTTGTGTGTGTGAATTGGTCATTGGTTGCACCTACCTTGATGAGAGGCGCAGAGTTCTAAATAAGTCTAAAGAATTGGTGATGGGGCGCGGTTTGAATGGGCAGAGGAGGACGAGAAATCTTCACCTAACCTTAAATGTTAGGCTTGCAGCACCCAAACACATCACCCCCAGACAGTCCACACTCTTTGATGGAAACCTGTGGGAGGGAACCTGTATGACGCGCACTGATTTGATGCCGCAGGCCAGTGCCGTACACAAATGCCATTACCAAAACGTAATGAACTTTCAGAAGAATTATTGGAGAACGTGGAGCACAGCAATAGGTGCAAACACAGTTGTTGTTTTTAAACCACTGTGCTTTCCACACTAATGGAGACAAATAGTTAAAGCAGAGTTTGAAGGCCTAACTTTAATAATCGCCTTAGGTACAAGACTGAGAAGCCCTGACAGTGGCCAGGCAGGCATCACCACTGTCCTGCTTAGAAGCCAAACGTCGAAGAAAGAATTGGCCCTCCTAGTATTGAATTGGCTGTAGCCCGGGGCTCAGCCGAAGAACCTCTGGAGTGTTTTTTTTTGTTTTGTTTTTGAAGTGCAAATTTGTGCTTTCTTTGATGGATTTTGTTTCGTGCGAGGAGTGCTGGCACTGGCCAGGACCTGGATTGAGCAGTCTTTTGTTTTTGCTCAACCAGGCGACAAAGGCTTGCCAAGGGGGCTCGCAAATTCTGCATACGTATTGAACCTATTGTGTTTTAAACAGTTTGTTGATCCGCGCGTTTTAGCGTCCCTGACATTAGACATTTGTTTGCTGTAGCTGCCACTTCAAGGCCATGTTTTCCCGCCTGCAAGTGGTGGGACTGAGAAGAGTTGGACTCTGAAAGATGAGACAGGAAAATAACCTTGTTGCTTTCACTACGGTTGTGACCAGGTTACATTAGGTCAAATCAAGTTAACGATATGACTGTACGGATTAGCCGACCCATTTCCTGTGCTAACACGTCCCTTTATGACCAATTTACTCACTTTGGGACTCGTTTTAGGCAAATCTTTTGACCCTGATTGCAGACACCTTAGGAGGAGATAGCTAATCAACATGTCAATCAATACGTCAATAATGTCATCAATATTTATTACAACAATGCATTTCACCTTAGTCAGACATTTAATAAAACTCAAGACACCACTATGACCTTTCAGTCATGAATAACCACACCAGTTTAGTATGATTTTGTGATATTTATTCCCTATTGATTACAATTCTACTAGTAAGTTTATTAGTCTCAAAACCAAGAAACACACTAGCATAGTCACAATATGGCAACTCTGATAAGATTTCATCAAAGCAAGAATCACAAACATCAGAACATAACAAGGGGTGAACATAAGCTATCCTTAGCAGAGTATCATTAGCATATTATTCAACAAAGCATAGATTCAGTCATTTGTCTATTTGCATCAGTTTAGTGAACCCCTTAACTATCCTCGAATTAGCATTGGCATGTTGGGCTTCATGCAAAACAATTTATTAACACCAATTTGGAAAACATCTAACTATGGTCTCTGTCAAAAGAAAAGCAGTTGGTACCTAGAAAGGAAAAGCAAACAGACAATCACAATTGCATTGTCATATAGTTACCCTCCAAGTTTTGGGTCAGCACACAGGTTCGGTCTTCGTCTTCAGGACATCAGTTGGCTCGTCATCTGTCAGGACCCCTGCTCAGGCAAAAAGGGCAAAGGGGTGCTTCCCTCATAAGGAGGTAAAGTGTAAACAGGCAATCTAAAGACAAGGATGTTTCTAATCTAAAATTATCAAGTCACTAAGCAAAGTGACAGAGTGTCTGGATCATAGCCATCGCATCAGCATCTCCCTAGTCTCTCTCTTAGTCTCCTGTTCTCCATTCCAAAACTCTTCCTGGTGTCAAGGGTTTTTATCCCCTTTTCGTTGTACATTCCCCCAAAATTTGATTGGACAAAAGGTTGCACCCCACTATCTTTAACCAATTAACTTTACATTAGCTCATCGGATTTTGTCACCCCATAACAGTTCTCACGCATTTTATTGGTCCTTATGATTGACGTCTTTAGAGATAGAATGTCCGGTACGATTTCATCCTCTGGTAATTCTTTGCGCATCTTCGGTCGGTGGCTTCATTGTCTGTACCGGTTTAGGCGACCTTGTACCTAACATTAATCTACACTGTTGCATTATCTAAAATATTTCTACAAGCAATATGAATTTCATGAGAACGGGTCTACTATAGTTACATTCAGCTTCTAGTTTGAAGGAAAAAAACAAGAGTTCATGTCCTTTAGCAAGTCAGCACACTGCACGTTTAGAAAAACACATCTAATATGAAAGTCAGGCAGCTAGGCCTCAACTCATGTTAACTAAGGCCTAAAAGATTTATTAGCAATCTTCAATAGCATAACCATTAATAATTAGTGTAAAACCATCTCGTAATATAATAATTCATCAACATTAATCATTTTCATTAGTCCCCGTATACATTGGTAGCCACTCCCCGTGGGCACATTTCAAGTGCACGTTTTAGCAAAACATATTAACACAGTTTCTATGCGGCATTATTGTACATTAGTTCATAAACATTTCATGTTTATATTAATTATACAAGCTACTCTCTCTCAGTCCCTACTCTGATGACCTTTGTCATCACACAAACCTTTCCCTTCTTAACCTCTCACTTTCCTCATTACTCTCATTTCGACATCCTGTCCTTTGTGTGAGCTTTCCCAAATTTCATTAAACATTTTCTCCCTTTCATTTTCTTCATTTCTTTTGCTTTGTTTTGTCAAATTTATTTTTATTCTTTCATTAATTTTGCATGATCCCCATAAACCCAATAAACAAATTAGAACAATCAATAGACCCCCCAATATTTTTGCTAGAACCCCATTCCAAATATTACTAAACCAATTCCCTATTCTAGTAATTCCTTTCCCAACTTTCTCCCAAACTCCAGGTTCCTTCAAATCTGCACTATCTCTTGTTAGGTTAGCAAGCATTCCGCTAATCTTTTTGCTATCATCAGGAATGAATGCACAACAATGGCGCTCATTAAGTATCTTACAGACTCCGCCGCTCTTCGCTAAAAGAATGTCTAAAGCAAGCCGGGTTTGAAGAGTCATAGCTCTTTCTGCAGCAAGTTCAGTATCCATCAGGAGTATAGCCCCTGTGAAATTTGTCAGCATGTTACCCACAATAGTAGACAACTTTCGAATCTTAATGGAGTTTAAGATAACCCCTACTGAAGGAATTATGGATCCAAATAAGTCACCAACGACAGCAGCCGCTGTCTCTCTCTTTTGCCTAGTATGTTGTAATTCAGACATTTTAGAAATTTGCTTTAAGTCATCAATCTGGTAGATCTTTGGGAAAACTATTCCCAAATAACATGTCCCATACCATCCCTTAGGGAGACGGTAATAAGCATTAAGCCCACAAATATAGTAGATCCCAGGGATTGCTGGATCCTGTCCATTTAACATGAATGTCCATTTACTCTGAAACAAAAACACATGCCTGCATTCACTCGTTCCCACAAATAAAGTGTCATGCTCGGATTTCGGCCTATATATACAAAGTCTACCTACATGTAATGCATCTATAGCTAATTTGCCCTGTGTCTTTATTGCGGTGCAAGCATAATCATTTGCAAGTGCGCGTTTTTCTAACCCCTTTTCTAGCCTTTCTTTCAATGCTTTGCATCTATCATCAGTGTGATCTAAGAAGCTTTTTTTCCACAGGCGTTAGTAAGCAGGTTAGATTGTTGCGGTGCGCATAAGCTGTCCCAAATGTCAGTGTCGGCTCAAAGAAACCCCTAACTAATTTTATGCTATGTTCTTTAGCTAACTTGTTCAGAAACTCAATCACAGGCACAAAAGAAAACACTACATCCAGATTAGAATAAAAATATTGCACATGTTCTTGATTATAGAACCTTGTTAGTAACAGACTACAGCTTATCCCGTATGTTAGTGGAAGACTATGGTAAGTAACCCCTTCTTGTTCTGATGAAGGAATCTTTGTGCACACATAACAATTTCATGCATCCATTGTATCAACATACTCATTCAGCAAGCGATAGAAGACATTAGTAGATAGTTCCCCTTTTGAATTAGTTCCTGCATGTAAGTATTTTGCATCCTGTTCAAATTTCTCCCACGGTGTTAATGTAGCAGTATCAAGTTTTGAAGCATTGTTAGTCACCTTCTTGTCAATCCATGGCATTCCCACAATCACACCTATAATTATTATTGCAAATACGATACCTAAAATGACACTTAACCAACCACACATCCTACCCTTTCTACTTTTAGTGTAACCCATGATCTGTAAAGTATCAGATAGCAGAAAAATACGAAGCAAACAATCAACTTGAAGACGATATAAAAGCTCCTGTTTTTTTTTTTTTCTTAATGGAAAGTCTCTGTTTCTCAGCAAGTATTTACAGCGTTTCACTCACTCCAGGACCCCTTTTTGTCAAATCAGGTTTAGCAGTTTGTCATAATCGGTTTTTCAAAGTCAATTCAGGTTTTCAATGTCACATCCGGTAATTTATCAGTCTCTTTTTCACAGCTTTTCAGCCTTCAATTTGAATTTCAATTTAACACAGTCTCTTTCTAAAGTTGAATTCAGGTGCCATAGTATTGACCTGGTACCTCTCGATCAAAACAGAAAGCCAAGAATTCCTGCTGCCATTCAGCTGATGCTGCATACGCCCATTCAGGACCTGCGTACCTTCTGTTTGCGACTCTCTTTCTTTTCAGTCTGCGTTCACTCTGTAACTCTCCTTAACTGAGATCCTCTTTTCTGGTTGTATCAACTTCTTCCTATATTGTGTCTCCAGAGACCACTTTCTCTATTACAGCTTGAGGCTCCGGCCAGTTATCTCCTTTATGTGTTTTCTTTCTGTTTGACCTTTTAGAACGTTGAACAGCGCCCTCCTCTTGTGCTATGGTGTTTTCTCTTGACGGACCTGCAAGTGGCTCAAGAGGAGTTGATGCACTTTGGCCTCCCTCTGCTTCTTCCCCCTCGTCTTCAGGGTCTGTTACGGGTTCAACTTCAAACCCGTATCCGTCTACTTCTGGGAGAACCTCTCCTTGTCTTGGTTCCCCTGCTGCCTCAGCTGAGATAGGCTCACTGTCACCTCTCTCAAACTCGTTTACTGTTTGAAGGGACTAAGCCGTCCTCAGCGGACGCTCCTTGATTCTCAGTTCCCCTTTGAATACTCTCCGGCCCTGAGACTTCCTTTTCTGCAGTTGTTGTTTTGGACACTTCGAGTTCCTCATCAGTTGGACACGTCACCTTGTGTGACTGGCATGTATCCAGTTTGGAACACCTGCACATTTCACAGCAGTGGTTGTTGTCAGTATTACTTGATAGGACCCCTTCCAACACTGCTCCAAACACGACTTCCTCGCGTGTTTCATGACGACCACCCAGTCACCAGCCTTCAGGGTGTGACCTGGATCACTGATTGGTGGCAATGTAGTAGCCTCCACCTGGTGAGAAAAAGAGCGGACCACATCAGCCAGACCCTTGCCGTAGTCCAACACCATATCATCCGTGATATTCACAAGAGCATTTGCAGGCACTGCGGGCAATCTCATAGCTCGAACCATCAGAATCTCATGGGGAGATAGTCCTGTTTTCTTGTCTGGTGTGTTTCTCATTGACATCAGTACTAAGGGCAATGCATCTGGCCACTTCAGATTGGTAGCTGCGCACATTTTTGCTATTCGCGACTTCAAGGTACCATTCATCTGTTCCACTAGTCCTGATGCTTTAGGGCGATAGCTACAATGCAGCTTCTGCTCAATGTCCAATGCAGCACACAAGAGCTTAATCACCTCATTGTCGAAGTGTCTGCCCCTATCTGATTCTAAAGAGATTGGGAATCCAAAACGTGGTATTAACTCCCTGAGCAACAGCTTTGTTACTGTGAGGCTGTCATTTCTACGTGTAGGGTATGCTTCAATCCAATGACTGAAAACACACACAATCACCAACACATACCTCAAGCCTCCACATACAGGCATCTCAATAAAATCCATTTGCATCTTGCTAAACGGACCTCCAGCTCTCCCTATGTGGCTCAAAGTCACCACAGTCCCTTTTCCTGCATTCATCTGTTGACAGATGATGCACCTGTGACAGATAACCTCTGCAGCTTGCCTGAATTTCGGGTGGAACCAATCGATTTTAAACAACCTGATCATTGCGTCTCTGCCAAGATGTGCTTGACCATGGTAAAACCTTGCAAACTGTGACAAAAGACTGTTTGGCAAAACCATTTTCCCCTCCTCTGAAACCCACAAGTCATCAGACCTTTGTACACATTGCATTCTCTGCCAGGAGCGTTTTTTCTCTCTCCTAACACAACCCTGCAGTGATCTTAACTCATCTAATGTATCTACCACTCTTAATGCAAAGTTTAGGCAGGTTTCATTTTCAGTTTCCGGTAACAATTCCCACTGATCCTTGAACGATATACAGTTCAATGCGCAAAACCTTGTGACTTGATCTGCATAGCCGTTTCCCATTGACACAAAGTCTTGTGACTTAACATGAGCATTGCATTTCACCACAGCAATTTCAAGAGGTAACTGAATCGCATGCAACAAATCCTTAATCTTTTCGCCATTTTTCACTGGTGAACCAGAAGAGGACATGAAACCCCTCTGTGACCACAATTGGCCAAAATCATGCACAATTCCGAATCCGTATCTGCTGTCAGTATAGATAGTGACTTTCAGGTTTTCAGCTGCATGGCATGCCTTAGTAAGGGCAATTAATTCAGCCACTTGTGCAGAGTACACCCTTTCGAGCCAGGAAGCTTCTAAAATACCGGTGATCGTACACACAGCATACCCAGCTCTCAGTACTCCCAATGAGTATCTCAAGCATGAACCATCAACAAATATAATGGAGTCATTTTCTTCTAATTGGGTATCTTTGATGTCAGGTCTTGGTTTGGTGCATAGTTCAGTTACCTCAAGACAATCATGTTCTACTTCCTCAGCATTATTAATTTCAGCATTTTCAATAGGAAGCAAAGTTGCCGGGTTCAATACAGTACATCTCTTAAGGGAAACATTAGGTGACCACAGTATGATTGTTTCATATTTTGTCAGCCTAGCATTTGTCATGTGCTGAGTCTTGGTTCGGGTTAACAAAATTTCAACTGAATGTGGAACTATAACCGTTGAGGAATGTCCCATCACTATGCCTTCACAATGTGTGAGGCTTTGACCAACTGCTGCATCTGCACGCAAACAACCCGGTAAGGCTGCTGCAACTGGGTCCAAAGTAGCTGAAAAATATGCTACTGGGCGGTTTGCACCTCCATGGATCTGTGTTAAGACAGACAAAGAACATGCATCTCATTCATGACAAAACAATAGAAAAGGCTTTGTGTAGTCAGGCATACGTGAAGCTGGTGCCCTGCACATACATTCCCTCAACTCCATGAATGCCTCCATCTCTTTCTCGGACAAGATTATGGTACCCGGGTCATCCTGAACCTCTTTACCTGTCAGTTTCACTAAAGGTGTAGAGGTAATCGAGAAGTTGGGAATCCACTGACGACAGTAGCCCACCATTCCCCAAAACATTCTGACATCTCTCTTGGATGTCGGGGAATTCATCTGCAGTATGGATGCACCCTTTCCTTTGATATTCTCCTAGAGCCCTTCTCAATCAAATGACCTAAGTACTCCACCTCTTTCTGGCAGTATTCCAGCTTCTTTGGGGACACTTTATATCCGTTCTTTCCCAAATGGTTCAGTAAGGCAACTGTGTCATACCTACAGTCGTCTTTCGTTCTGGACGCAATCAGCAAGTCATCAATGTACTGCACTAGAGTCGAACTGAAAGGCAGTTCCAACGACTCCAAGTCCTTCTTTAAAATCTGATAGAAGATGGAAGGTGACTCAGAAAACCCTTGAGGAATTCTGCACCAACTGTACACCTTATCCAGGAATTTGAAACTGGAAAGAAATTGGCTGTCCTCATGAAGAGGCACCGAAAAGAATGCTTGAGACAGGTCCACAACTGTGAACCACTCTGCATCACACGGAACCTGAAACATGGTTACTGCTGGATTTGGCACTATGGGGCAACATTTTACCACAATCTCGTTTATTTTTCTCAAGTCTTGCACAATTCGAACCTTCCCACAAGGCTTTTTCAAACCCATTATTGGTGAATTACATGGGCTGCTCAATACCTCCTTCAGAACCCCTTGCTTCACAAAGTCCGCAATTAGCTGTGATACCTGAATGAGGACATCTTGTGCCATGTGGTACTGCGGTACCTGGGGAAACACTGCATTCGGCTTTACCTGTACTTTAACCGGTTCTACTCCTTTTATCAGTCCCACTTTTTTTCCTGTCAGGTCCCACACTTTCTCTGTCACTGTTCCCTGCAACTCAGCTGGCAAGTCAGTCACTGTAAGCATCGGGAATAGGGTTATCAAAGGGTATTCCTCATTTGCAGTCTCCGTTTCTAACTCTAGAAACTGACCATCGTCCCCTTCATCATCACTGTTTGCTGCACCTCAATCCCCTCATTGGAACAGGTAATTGAACACCTTGTTTTGCACAGTAAGGCCCTCATTCTGACCTTGGCGGTCGGCGGAGAGGCGGCGGTCGGACCGCGAACAGACCGGCGGTATTAAAAATGGCATTCTGACCGCGGCGGTCACCGCCGCGACCGACCGCCACTTCCCCACTCCGACAGCCACGGCGGTCATGACCGACGGGCTGGAGTCTGCGCACTCCGGTCCGGCGGTCGACCCAAGACCGCCAACGGTATCATGACCCTGCTTACCGCCGCGGTTTCTGGCGTTCGGGAACCGCCATGCGAACCATGGCGGTAGGCACTATCGGGGCCAGGGAATTCCTTCCCTGGCACTGATAGGGGTCTCCCCCACCCCCCACTGCCCCCCCGAGTCCTCCCCCCACACCCTCCACCCCCCTGCCACCCCCCAGAGGTGGTACGAACCCCCTCCCCACCCCCACCCCGACATGCACATACACGCACCCCGACATATACACACCCCCAACATGCACATATACACACCCCCTACACACACACATACACAACGGGGACACATACCCGCACACATACATGCCGACATGCGCACCCGCCGAACTACACACATTGCCCATAGGCACAGCAGCACTCCCCGCCCGCATGCACGCACTCACACACCCCCTCTACACACTCACACGCACACCCCCATGCACGCACACATCACACAACACCCCCCCACCCCCTCCCCTCACGGACGATCAACTTACCTTGTGCGTTGGTCCTCCGGGAGGCGACGGGAGCCATAGGGACGTGACCGCCAACAGAAGACCGCCAACAGAAGACCGCCACACAGAAATGTGGGTCGTAATTCTGGGGGCGGTGTTCTGCTGGCGTGGCGGTGGAGGTTGACCAGTCTCCACTTTCCCGCCGACCGCCAGTGTGGCTGCTGGCGGTATTCCGGCGGAACGCTCCCAGCGGTCGGAATACGCGCAGCGGCATACCGCCGCGGTCGGCGGTCTTTACCGCGGCGGTAACTCGGCGGTCTTGCGAAAAGACCGCCAAGGTCAGAATGAGGGCCTAAGTCTCTTCCCAGTAGGGATACTGGACTAGAATCACAGACTACAAATTTATGTAATCCCTGGAAGTTGCCAATCTCAACTTGGACCGGATCTGTAATCGGATTTGTCAAATACTGATTTGCTACTCCTACCACTCTTATGGTACGCCCTGAAAGTGGCAATTTCGGTACCTCTGCACTTCTGACTGTAGAGCGTGTAGCTCCTGTGTCAACCAGGAATGAAACCTGGGGACCTATCACCTTTCCTTCTACATAGGGACCCCTCTGATCTACTTCTAGGGATGCTGCAAGCTGCACTCCTCACTGCCTGAACAATCATCCGACCATTCATTGTTTATTCCATCCTCACAACGCAGTGGGAACTGTTGCACTGTGTTATTTTGATTCATCATTTGGCCTGTGACCTGTTGAAGAAGCATCACCTGTTGCTGTCCCATTGGAGCCAACGGCATTTGCATTTGCTGTCTAGGTACCATGGGACCTGCTGTTGTACCTGCTGCATTTGTGCTGGTTGAACACGCAGCATTTGCAGTTGCTGCACGGGCTGTAACCACTGCATCTGAACCATGTTATTCTGGAAGTTTTGATTTTGGCCCCTCCTCTTTAGACCCCTCACATTTTGAAATGTACTGACATCACTGCTTTGTTGAACAACACCATCCTGCACCACCATTGGGCATTCCCGCTTCCAATGCCCCACGTCCCCGCACGCGTGACATGGTGACACCTTTTTCATTCCTTGCACATCATTTTGAACCACAACAGTATTCAGGTCTGGCCCACGGTTCACAAAACCTCGACCTCGACCTCTCGGCTGTGCCTGAAACATGCCATTCCCTTGCGGTTGCTGTTGTATCATCTGCTGGATTCCATTTCCCTGCATCCCTGCCTGCGCTGCCTTAATCTGCATCACCATCACTTTCTCCTTCAACTTTCTCTGGTTCAACTCAATCTCGTCACTACAGTATTTCGCATACTGCAACACCTCATCAATCGGCTTCGCTTGCCAACAGATCAAATGATTCTTAATCATCTGGCTAATTTCTGGTCTCAGCCCTTCAACAAATCTGAACACAAGGTGATTCATGTCTTTCGGCTCTATGGTCTCAGTGCCACTGTAGTGTTTGAACTCTTTCAACAATCTCTCATAGTAGGCATGAATTGACTCTTTGGCCTCCTGTGAGGTTCAATCGATTTTCTGCCAATCAGTCACTTTCGGCAAAACTTTCTGCTTCAAAAACTCAATCACTTTATGATAATACTTCATCACCTCCTCAGATGGTGCTCCATTCACCTTATCCCTTGCTGGTTCTTGTGTCGGCCAATCCACACCTCTCTTGCACTCAAGCCATAAGTCAGGTGGCACAATAATCTCAAACAGGGTATTCAAGTCCTCCCAGAGACATTTCGCAAGTTTCACAAATCTGTCTGTCTGCTGGTACCACTCTATTGGTTTCTCCCTCAACCTGGGATAATCATTTGTGAATGACAAAATATCACCCCTAGACCATGGTACATGGACTAGCACCCCTCCGGCTGTCTCTCTCATTGGTAACATTTTTATTGTCCCCGAGTCCGGTGTGGCTTCAGCCTGCTTTGGTTCCGGACTGTCACCCTTTTCTTTGTCTCCTTTCTGTGCCCACCTGCCTTCCCATTTCTGTAAGGCTCCCCAAATTTGCGCACTTTGCAGTATTTCTTTAAGATGCGCTTTCATTACGGTAGACCTCATGTGATCAAAATCTTTAGAATCGAAGTCTAATCTGTAGCTTCTTTTCAAATGTTTAGTATTCTCAATGTCTATGTCGTATTTGTCTGCCAGGTTTGCCAACCTCTGATGCACCTTGCCCACTTCTTTAGTGATTTTGGGGCACAGATACCTCAATTCTGCTTCTGTGTATGACTCTAATCTGTTCACCCCCATTGTACCTTCCACTAGTTCAGCAGCTTCCATACCCAGTCTTACAAAGTTTAAGTATTCATCCTTCTCTGACCTCTCTGCGGACGCTGCAGTAGTTTGTGAAGCTTTGGTCTTTTCTAACCACTCATTCAATTGTTGCACAGAAAATCCTTGCAACAAAATGTTTCCTGACTGCATCAATGGTGACTGTGTCGTATCTGTACTCAGTGTCTGTGGGGCTAGCACACTTAGCCCTGCTTGTCTCATTGCCTCTAAAGGAACCCCATTCGGACTACGGTCTAACAGAGATCTGAGCCCTTCTACTGCCTGTTCTCTTGTTGTCATTGGTTGGGGAGTTCCTGTGAACCCTCCTCTTATTATCTCTTGGGTCCTCACTCCCTGATCGCATGTGCCAGGCTTACCTTGCGCATAAAGTGGTACTGGTGGACCAACAGTAATTGGTAATGATATGGCAGCGGGTGTCTGACCTGGTCCCAAACCCCGTGGAGCACTAACTCCCAAAGCTTGACTCACTGTGGATGCTGCAGGTACTGACTGCGGTCCTGCCACTGGATTGTAACCCGGAATCAGCTGTTGCTGCGGCTGGGGCAGCAATTGCGGAGTTGGCTCAATCTGCACTAGCTTTGATCTCGTGTATATCGGATCAGGCGGTACCATCACACTTGTATTTGTCTCTAGTACTGGGATGTCTGGATAGAGCCTCTGTATCGATGGAGGTGGCAACTGTATCTGCGCGTCTGGTGCAGTGGGTACACTGACACCATTTTGTATCAAAACTGTCTCACTTGTCTGCACTGTATTTGTAATTCCCTTACTCTGTGCCGGATTCTCAGAACCCGCACTAGTGCTCGGAGCAGAGTTACTTATAGCATATGGTGGCGGGCGATCATGTAACAACTGATTAAGAAACTCCTCATCATCAGAATCATCCTCATCTACCCAAGATCTCTGAGTCTCCTTTTGCTTGCTAGAGCCCTTGTCTGTCTTACAGGTGGCTTTCTTTCCCTGTGTCTTGTCTTCCTGTGTTATTGCTGGAAACAGTTTAAGCCCGTCAACTATTCCCCTTCTCCACATTCTGCTCTCATTGTCCCATCTAGCCTCAGCTAAAGTCTTTTCTGCCCTTTTCATTCTCCTTTCAAGTCTTTGCTGTCTTTGTCGTATGGCCATTAAATCCCAGACTGCTAATGCCTCATACTGAGCTGGTCTCGGAGGCGGCTTTTGTACACTTAACATCCACCTCAAGTTCTCTAAAATTCTCGTATTGAACGTTCCATGCTCTGGAAATGCTAAACATCCCTCTTTCTCTGTTAATTTGCGCCACTGCTTCATCCAAAGACATGGCGCGACTCCCTTTTCCTCCATTGCAATATAAGCTGGAGTACCCTCGGGCGGTGTAGGCTCCCCTTCACTCGCCCTAATATATGTATCTCCCTTCAGAGCACTCTTTAACGCCTTGAAAAACTTCATTTTTGCGTCTTTTAATTTGTTTTGAATCTAATCAGGAAGTGACTTTGGGGGTCATTCTGACCCTGGCGGTCAGTGTTAAAGCGGCGGCCAACCCGCCAACAGGCTGGCGGTCCAAAAAATGGAATTCTGACCCTGGCGGGAACCGCCAACACAGCCCGCCACCTTAACACTCCGACCGCCACGGCGGGACACACAAACAGCGCGGCGGTCACCGCCAACAGGCAGGCGGCAGACAATGTACCGCCCACACTATCACAACTCACCAATCCGCCACCTTTTCCGGGGCGGGAGCCCCGCCGATAAAAACACGGCGGAAACAGACTACGAATGGGAAAACGCTCACCTATACACACTCCACGAGGACGGAGAACAGCATGGAACCCGAATTAAACATCCTACCAGCTATTGTCTACCTGCTCATCTACCACAAGTACGAACGCCGGCGCAGACGACAACGGTGAGTACTGCACCTACGACACAGGGGAGGGGGGAGGAGGAAAGCTTACGGGCACACACATATGCGACCCCCCCCAACTATCTACACACCAATGCAGAGCACCAAGTCACAGTGACACCACCCAAACCCCCCGGAATAATGCAAAGACATAATTAAAGTGAGAAACAAAATTTATGTATAAAAGAGGTTCTTTGAAGTCATGGTAAAATAGCAATATGAATTGTAAAAAATCAAGTAAGAACATTGCGAAACCGATAAACATAGGCAATAAGTCCTGCACAGTCACTGAAATTTCCACTGTCCGTGGGCCAAAGTGTATCAACACATGGGCAAAGCCCACACAGGGGACCTGAGTCCGTTGGAGAGAACACTGCTGGGGCATCAGATGACAAAACTACAGGCACCTCAGGGGGAAGGGAAAAGGGGGGCACCTCAGCCACATGAGTCCACGACGCCAGATCCACGAAGGGTCCACCATGCCCACTGTGCCATCCTGGGGAGTGCAAAGCCACAGTCTCACAAGTCTCTACAGTGGGTGGTCTGCCCACTGTGCCATCCTGGGGAGTGCAAAGCCACAGTCTCACAAGTCTCTACAGTGGGTGGTCTGCCCACTGTGCCATCCTGGGGAGTGCAGAGACACAGGCCATCAGGTGGATTACAGACTCCACAGGTAATGGAGGAGGCAGGGTGCCCCGAGTGCAGCGTGAACACTAACTCGACACAGAACCGGCACTGTCAATGGGCCAGCGGTGCTTGACAGGAAGGGCCCAGCGGAGCGGTGCTTGACAGGAAGGGCCCAGCGGAGCGGTGCTTGACAGGAAGGGCCCAGCGGAGCGGTGCTTGAGACGGCCGGGCCCAGCGGAGCGGTGCTTGACAGGAAGGGCCCAGCGGAGCGGTGCTTGACAGGAAGGGACCAGCGGAGCGGTGCTTGAGACGGCGGGGCCCAGCGGAGCGGTGCTTGAGACGGCGGGGCCCAGCGGAGCGGTGCTTGACAGGAGGGGCCCAGCGGAGCGGTGCTTGACAGGAAGGGCCCAGCGGAGCGGTGCTTGAGACGGCGGGGCCCAGCGGAGCGGTGCTTGACAGGAAGGGCCCAGCGGAGCGGTGCTTGAGACGGCGGGGCCCAGCGGAGCGGTGCTTGAGACGGCGGGGCCCAGCGGAGCGGTGCTTGACAGGAGGGGCCCAGCGGAGCGGTGCTTGACAGGAAGGGCCCAGCGGAGCGGTGCTTGAGACGGTAGGGCCCAGCGGAGCGGTGCTTGAGACGGCAGGGCCCAGCGGAGCGGTGCTTGACAGGAAGGGCCCAGCGGAGCGGTGCTTGACAGGAAGGGCCCAGCGGAGCGGTGCTTGAGACTGCGGGGCCCAGCGGAGCGGTGCTTGACAGGAAGGGCCCAGCAGAGCGGTGCTTGAGACGGCGGGGCCCAGCGGAGCGGTGCTTGACAGGAAGGGCCCAGCGGAGCGGTGCTTGAGACGGCAGGGCCCAGCGGAGCGGTGCTTGAGACGGTGGGGCCCAGCGGAGCGGTGCTTGAGACGGCGGGGCCCAGCGGAGTGGTGCTTGAGACGGCGGGGCCCAGCGGAGCAGTGCTTGACAGGAAGGGCCCAGCGGAGCGGTGCTTGACAGGAAGGGCCCAGCGGAGCGGTGCTTGAGACGGCGGGGCCCAGCGGAGCGGTGCTTGAGACGGCGGGGCCCAGCGGAGCGGTGCTTGACAGGAAGGGCCCAGCGGAGCGGTGCTTGAGACGGCGGGGCCCAGCGGAGCGGTGCTTGACAGGAAGGGCCCAGCGGAGCGGTGCTTGAGACGGCGGGGCCCAGCGGAGCGGTGCTTGAGACGGCGGGGCCCAGCGGAGCGGTGCTTGAGACGGCGGGGTCCAGCGGAGCGGTGCTTGAGACGGCGGGGCCCAGCGGAGCGGTGCTTGACAGGAAGGGCCCAGCGGAGCGGTGCTTGAGACGGCGGGGACCAGCGGAGCGGTGCCTTTCTGCACGGCGGGGCCCTCTTCAGCGGTGCCTTTCTGCACGGCGGGGCCCTCTTCAGCGGTGCCTTTCTGCACGGCGGGGCCCTCTTCAGCGGTGCTTGTCCAGTCATTCAAGGGAGCCAGACCTGGCCAGGACTCCCTGCTTAGTCGCCCTCCGACCGTGCAGTTGCTGGACCCTTCTGTGGCGGAGTCCTGGGCCCGTGGGTGTCCTCCCTCACACCCGGGATGGGGCTTGTGGGGCCCTCCTGGTCCGCGCCCCTGCTGGCTGACTTCTCTGCCCTGCTGCCCTTGCCCTCCTTCGATGAGGCTCTCTGGCCCTTGCCTCCCCTGGATGTACTGGCAGGTGACGGCCCAGGATTTTGCTCCTTGGGGGCAGCCGTGTCAGTCTTCTGGCGGCGGCCCTTGATTTTACGGGTCCTCTTTCCAGGGGGGGGCTGGCTGTCCCCTTGCTGCTGGCCGATGTGTCAGTGCTGGGAAAGGGTGGACTCCAAAACCCGTGCACAATGGTGACACTTGAAGCAGGGCTGGTGGTGGCTGAGGTGCTCTTGGGACTCTTAGCAGATGGAGGGGGTGGGTCAGGTGGGGCAAAGAGGTTAAGTTTGGAGAGGTAAACTTTTTTAGGACCAATGTAAATGGTAGGTGTAGTGGGTATGGGAGTGGAGGAAGAGGATGTGGTTGGAGGAGAGTCAGGTGTGCTGTCTTTGGGTGCAGGTGCTTGTGACGTAGGCTGTGGTGAGGTGGTTGGCTGTTGGGTGGGTGGCTGCCTGCGTTTGTGTGTCTTGGAAGAGGGGGTGACAGACACAGTGGGAGAGGACACAGGGGACGTGTAAATGGCAGTGGGGTTGGTGACTGCACGTGTGCGGACTGTACTGGAGGTTGTGGTGGTGATGGAAGTACTGGCTGATGGTGGTGTGCATGCAGGTGTGAGTGGAGACGTCACAGGGAGGGAGGAGGGAGACGAGGAGGAGGGGGACACAGAGGTGGTAGTGACTGTTGGCATGTCTGCATCTGGGTGTTGCTTGGGTGAATGCTTGTGTGATCTGTGGTGCTTATGTCTGGATGAGCTGCCCTTGGGTGTTGAGGTGTGTGCAGGCTGGTCTGATGGTGTGGATGGGATAGGCTGAGGAACAGGAGACAGAGACAGGGTGGAGGCAGTTAGAAGAGGGAGGCTGGAAACAGGGACAATGGCTGCCGTCAGTGCTGAGGCCAGAGCATTGAACGATCGTTGATGGGCAGCCTGACCCGAATGAATGCCCTCCAGGTATGCATTGCTCCGATGCACCTCCCTCTCTACCCCCTGGATGGCATTCAAAAGGGTAGACTGCCCAACAATGATGGTCTGTAGGAGGTCAATGACCTCCTCACTGAGGGCAGCAGGGGTAACAGGGGCAGGGCCTGAGGTGCCTGGGGCGAAGGAGATGCCCGCCTCCTTGGGCGAGCGGGAACGGAGCGTAGGCTGAGGGGCTGCTGGGAGGGCGGAGCTGGTGCGCTGGGTGGCGGCTGTACCTGTAGAGGCGGGGAGCCCGGATGTTGCCGCCACCGATAGGGAGCTCCCTTCCGAGGACGTGTCGGTGTCGCTGGTGTCACCACGGGTCCCCGTTGTGGTGCTCCCCTCGCCCTCCGTATCACTGGTGACCTCGGTGTCTGTACCATGGCCCACCGGGGCCTTGTGAGTTGCAGCTCCCTCGTGCTCCGATGCCAATTCTCCTCCGCCTGATGATGCTAATGCACACATGCACAAGAAGATAAAGAAAAAGGGTGGGGGGAGAAATAAAAACAGGTTGAGTGCATGCATTGTCAACACCGTTGGCGGAGAGGACAGACACAGGAGCCTCATGCAGTACGCCGCGCAATCGGGGTACACTACTCAGTACTTGTGACTAGGCCAACAGGTCTATGGACAACAAATGCGCACATGGGTGATGCTGGACCATCGATTGCTGTTCTTGGCACCCTACAGAGGTGGGGGGCGGGAGCACAGGGCCATGCCTAAAGGAGGGGACTACACTACAGAAAGCGCCATGGCCTAATGTCACCCACAGCCCTCCTCCCCCACCCAGACGCCTCCACTGCGTGTAAAGATAGCAGAATGTGCTGGTACTCACCCCCTTGTGTCTGCTGTGATGTCCTCACGCGCCCATCCAAATCGGGGTAGGCCACCGCCAGGATCCGGGACATCAGGGGGGTCAAGGTACGACTGGCACCCCTCCTACGTTGGGAGGCCATCCCCAACAGTGACTCGGCGGTCTTCCTGGTCCCGCGGCAGATGTCCTCCCACCTCTTTCGGCAGTGGGTGCCCCGTCTGTTGTGGACCCCCAGGGCCCGGACTTCCTTGGCGATGGCACGCCAAATGTCGGCTTTCTGATGGGCGCTGACCTATTTGACATGTACAGGGTGGGAAAGGAATTTACATCATTTTTCTGCATTTTAAATGTGATTGCCCCCCCCTCCCCAACCCTGCCATGTGGCACATGCTCTCATCTGTCGTGCCTTGCACTCCTCATTCGCTCCCCACCCCACCATCTTACATCCACCATACACAACCGAGGCATAGCCCATTCAACGTGCACCCAGTGTACTTACCTGTTGGTCTGGAGGACCGTAGAGTAGCGCATACTGGGGCAGGACCCCATCCACAAGTTTCTCCAACTATTCTGAAGTGAAGGCAGGGGCCCTTTCCCCAGTCGCAGCAGCCATTGTCTCTTCCAGACCGAGGTCACAGCAGCACTTGCAGTATAGGTCCTCTCCTGTGGATGGTCAGGTCTCGAGTGGTTAAGCAGATAGAAAATGGCGGTCACGCCCCGCCGCGGTGCGTACCGCGACCGCCGGCGCACATCGTCATTGGCTCCTGAGACCCATGGGGTTCAATGTTAACCAATGCGCCTTCGCACTGCGGTCTTCGACCGCCTACCGTCACGGTGTGCCACGCCAGCGCGTTGACCTCATATCCCACTGTCACACTTCTCAGGTCAGGCAGCCGCCATTACAAGGGCCCACATGGCTTAATTGCTACTGCGTCACACAGGCCTAGGCCTTGCATTGCCACTCATACAAGCCTTTCAATGCATAGCGATTTGTGTACTGTGCAAGCTGGGTGAACGTACCTGTGGGTTGCTTGACTCTGTGCTCCATGTTGTCCTTCCTAGGCACCGTCCGCTGGGACTTGCGAGGAGAAGGATGAATCCTCCTGTGTACCGACCGCTGGTGGACCTGTCGACAATGGAAGAACGACATATTATACTTCGATACCGACTTGACCGAGCCACTATACATGAACTGTGTGCCCAGCTGGAGCCTGACCTGATGTCCCCCATCCGCCAACCCACAGGGATTCCCCCTCTGGTGCAGGTTCTGTCAGTACTCCATTTTTTGGCAAGTGGGTCTTTTCAGACAACAGTGGCAATGTCATCAGGGATGTCTCAGCCTATGTTTTCTAAGGTTTTGTCCAGAGTGTTGTCTGCCCTGATGAAATACATGCGGAGATACATTGTTTTCCCTGAGGAGGGTGATTTGGCCACTGTGAAGGGTGATTTCTATGCCCTTGGACATATCCCCAACATCATTGGTGCCATTGATGGGACCCATGTGGCTTTAGTACCCCCAAAAGACGATGAGCAGGTGTACAGAAATCGAAAAAATTACCATTCGATGAATGTCCAGGTGGTCTGTTTGGCTGACCAGTACATCTCCTATCTAAATGCCAAGTTCCCTGGATCAGTGCATGACGCGTATGTCATGCGAAATAGCAGCATCCCTTATGTGATGGAACAGCTACAGAGACACCGTGTGTGGCTAATAGGTGACTCTGGTTACCCCAACCTGCCTTGGCTATTGACCCCAGTGAGGAATCCCAGGACCAGGGCAGAGGAACGGTACAATGAGGCCCATGGGCGAACTAGGAGGATTATAGAACGGACCTTCGGGGTCCTGAAGGCCAGGTTTAGGTGCCTGCATATGACAGGTGGATCCCTAATGTACTCACCAAAAAAGGTGTGTCATATCATCGTGGCCTGCTGTATGCTTCACAATCTTGCATTGCGACGCCAGGTGCCTTTCCTGCAGGAGGATGGTCCAGATGGTGGTGTTGTAGCAGCTGTGGAGCCTGTGGAGAGTGAAGAGGAGGAAGACGACGGGGACGACACGGACAACAGGGACACAGTTATACAACAGTATTTTCAGTAGCACACAGGTAAGAATCACCCACGCCTTTTTACATTTACTTCTGCCCTCCTGCATCTCTACTTTCTGTGTTTCCCCCCAGTTCCTTTTAACTGATTTTGGACTTTCCCTTCCCTTTTCAGAACTGTATGACCCACAGCGTGACTGCTGCTTTGTTTGCCCATGGACTAATGCTTATAGACATTGGTATGTTGTCATCACAATGTGACTGAACATTATTGCACCGTTATGTGTAATACATTTGTAAAGAATAAAAGCAGACTCCTGATTTTTGAAATGCAATTGGTGATTTATTTTAAGTGCTGCATATGGGTCCATGATAGTAAAACGGTGATGGGTGGGGGTGGAGTAATGTCCATGGCAGAGTCCAGTTCTCAGTCGCACAGGTGCATTGTCCATATGCCTGTGGAAGGATGGAGCAGGGGCAGTTCAAGGTTGGACAGGGTGACAATGTGGGACAGTGGGATGACATCAGGGGGTATCTTATGCTGGCGGGGGTCTTGGCATCCTACTCTGTCTTCTTGTGTGATCTCAGGTTCCGCTTGCGGGGTGGTTGATCTTCAGCAGGAGGTGGGGTTCTGGTGGCCTGTCGTTGTGTGGGGGCCTCCTGTCCACTAGCGCCGGCGGAGGTGGTAGGCTGTTCGTGGTCCGGGCTAGTGACAGGGGCCCTTTGGGGTGCCACATGGTCCCGCAATGTGGTGACTATCTGGTTGAGGGCCAGGACGATGGTCCCCATTGCGGAACCTATGTTCCTGAGTTCGTCTCTGAACCCCATGTACCGTTCCTCCTGCTGTGCCTGGATCTCCTGGAACCTGGCCAGTACCGTCGCCATCATCTCCTGGGAGTGGTGGTATGCTCCCATGATGGTGGTGAGGGCCTCTTGGAGAGTGGGTTCCCTGGGCCGGTCCACCCCCTCTCGCACTGCAGCCCTCCCAGTTGCCCTGTTTCCCCGGGCCTCTGTCCCCTGGACGGTGTGCCCACTACCACTGCCCCCAGGTCCCTGTTGTTGTTGGGGTGGTGGGTCAGCCTGGGTGCCCTGTAGTGGCGGACACACCGCTGATTGACACGTCCTAGAGACAGAGGGATGGGCCAGCTGGGTGGGAGCTGTGCTGGTATTCCCAGAGGGGGTTGGGTCTGCTGTGGCCTGTGTCTGTGTGTAGGGAACCGACTGTCCAGAGGTCCCCGATGGTCCGGGCTGGTCATCAAGTTCTAGGTCGACAGAGCTGCTGTCATCACTGGGGGCCTGTTCTGGGGGCTGGATGGACAAATCTGGACCCTCCTGGCCGGTGTGTTGGCGTTCGGGCCCTGCAGGGGTAAAAGAGTATGGTTATTGCTTCTGTGTGTGCCATGGCGTGCGATTTGGGGGTGCCCTTGTCTCCCAGTGCTGGCATTCCCTTGTGGGAGGAGTTGTGAGGGTGGTTTGTGGGGGGGGATGGGTATGTGCAGTGGTCATGCTTAGGTGATGGGTGTCCATGGTTTGTGTTGGCATTCAGGGATTGGTGTTGAGTTGGGTGGGTTGTGCTGGTGAGACATTGGCAGGGAGGATGTGTGCTGGGGGGTTGGGGGTGAGGGTGGGGATGTGGGTTGGCATGCTGGTGGTTGTGGGGGTAAGGTAGTTGAGATTAGACTTACCAGAGTCCATTCCTCCGCCTACTCCAGCGAGGCCCTCAGGATGCAGGATGTTCAAGACCTCTTGCTCCCATGCTGTGAATCCGGGTGGAGTGGGTGGGGGTCCGCCGCCAGTCTTCTGCACAGCGATGTTGTGTCTTGACACCATCGACCGCACCTTCCCCCGTAGGTCGTTCCAGCGCTTTCGGATGTCTTCCCGGTTTCTGGGATGCTGTCCCACAGCGTTGACCCTGTCGACGATCCTTTGCCATAGCTCCGCCTTCCTGGCTATTGTGGTGTGCTGCACCTGTGTGCCGAATAACTGGGGCTCTACCCTAATTATTTCCTTGTGGGTGATGTGGGTATGTGTTTTATAGTTGATTGGATGTGTGGGAGTGGAGTTTGTATGTGTATCAGGTTTGTGTATTTCAAATTGTCCAATGTGGCTGTGTTTTGGAGCTGGGTGTGTATTTTGACCGCAGCGGTGTGTACCGCCAATGGAATACCGTGGTTGAAAGACCGCCGCGTGGATTTGTGGGTCGTAATGGCATGGGCGTGTTTGTGTTGGCGTGACGGTGGAGGTTTGGTCATCTCCAGTTTATCGCTGACCGCTGATGAGGCGGCCTTCCGTGGATGTCGGGTTTTTGGCGGCTTGGCAGTTGTGGGTCAGAATGACCGTGGCGGTTTAGCGCGGCCGCGGCGGTAGAATGGCAGTCTTCTGACCGGCGGTAAGAGCCTTTTACCGCCGAGGTCAGAATGACCCCCTTTAATTCCCAGAACACTCTTCACCCACCTTTCTCAACCTATTGCCTCTCATGGATGGCTGCCAATCCGTGCGCGACCCCTCTCAGCAACTGACCTATCCCAGCGCGGCACCACTGACGTCACACTCACACACACTGCAGCTGACAAGGTCTTGCGGCTTGTCCTCCTCACACTGGATTCACACCAAACTAATGCAATATATTGCGAGCACCTTTAACAACAACAACTCAAATTTGACGGTTTACTACAGGAAGGGTACACAATCGCTTTAGAACTTTACAGAGATTTCACTTGAAGTCTCAGCTGCTACTCTCTCCTCCCGCATACGCAAGCAGAATTCGACCCGCAAACCTTACTCTCGACTTGTCAATGGTTTGTTCTAGTGCACTTTAGAACTTGCCAAATCTCCATCGAAGGTTTCACTCACACACTTTGACTCAAACTCGACTTGTCAACCACGCCTGATTGACCTAATAAACCGCACAAATTACAACATAAATCCAAGTGTCTCCTATACTTGTCAATATACTCCAGAGTCTTGGACCACGAGGGGTCCGTACATTACCAACCAACCACGTGGATAATTTTTTAGCCCAAAGCACCACACTCATATGAAGTTCGCCGACTTCCCTACTCTCATACTGCGGAGTACGCCCACTCCTACTAAAACAACATTACCTGGCCTAGACACACAAACTTCACAAATCATCTGCAATATGCATAACATGAGCAAGCGCAAAATCTACCCCACACATGCTAAAACGCCGAGAACATTCCCAACTCACTTAAGCAGGCTCCGAGATTCTGGGAAAGTCATGGGGAATTTAGAAACACATCATACCTCCAATTTGCATTATCTCGGAAAACAAGTCTAATCAATAATTCTCCGTCCTAGGGCCCCAAAGGGCCTAAACCGTCGCTCTGCTACCAGAACTGCTAACGCGTCCCTTTATGACCAATTTACTCACTTTGGGACTCATTTAGGCCAATTAATCTTTTGACCCTGATTGAAGACACCTTAGGACGAGATAGCTAATCAACATGTCAATCAATACGTCAATAATGTCATCAATATTTATTACAACAATGCATTTCACCTTAGTCAATGACATGTAATTAAACTCAAGACACCACTATGACCTTTCAGTCATGAATAACCACACCAGTTTAGTATGAGTTTGTGATATTTATTCCCTATTGATTACAATTCTACTAGTAAGTTTATTAGTCTCAAAACCAAGAAACACACTAGCATAGTCACAATATGGCAACTCTGATAAGATTTAATCAAAGCAAGAATCACAAACATCAGAACATAACAAGGCGTGAACATAAGCTATCCTTAGCAGAGTATCATTAGCATATTATTCAACAAAGCATAGATTCAGTCATTTGTCTATTTGCATCAGTTTAGTGAACCCCTTAACTATCCTCGAATTAGCATTGGCATGTTGGGCTTCATGCAAAACAATTTAGTAACACCAATTTGGAAAACATCTAACTATGGTCTCTGTCAAAAGAAAAGCAGGTAGCACCTGGAAAGGAAAAGCAAACAGACAATCACAATTTCAGTGTTATATAGTTACCCTCCAAGTTTTGGGGCAACACTCAGGTTCGGTCTTCGTCTTCAGGACATCAGTTGGCTCGTCATCTGTCAGGACCCCCGCTCAGGCAAAAAGGGCAAAGGGGTACTTCCCTCATAAGGAGGTAAAGTGTAAACGGGCAATCTAAAGACAAGGATGTTTCTAATCTAAAATTATCAAGTCACTAAGCAAAGTGACAGAGTGTCTGGATCATAGCAATCGCATCAGCATCTCCCTAGTCTCTCTCTAAGTCTCCTGTTCTCCATTCCAAAACTCTTCCTGGTGTCAAGGGTTTTTATCCCCTTTTCGTTGTACATCCCCCCAAAATTTGATTGGACAAAAGGTTGCACCCCACTATCTTTAACCAATTAACTTTACATTAGCTCATCGGATTTTGTCACCCCATAACAGTTCTCACGCATTTTATTGGTCCTTTTGATTGACGTCTTTAGAGGTAGAATTTCCGGTATGATTTCATCCTCTGGTAATTCTTTGTGCATCTTCGGTCAGTGGCTCCATTGTCTGTACTGATTTAGGCGACCTTGTACCTAACATTAATCTACACTGTTGCATTCAGCTAAAATATTTCTACAAGCAATATGAATTTCATGAGAATGGGTCTACTATAGTTACATTCAGCTTCTAGTTTGAAGGAAAAAAACAAGAGTTCATGTCCTTTAGCAAGTCAGCACACTGCACGTTTAGAAAAACACATCTAATATGAAAGTCAGGCAGGTAGGCCTCAACTCATGTTAACTAAGGCCTAAAAGATTTATTAGCAATCTTCAATAGCATAACCATTAATAATTAGTGTAAAACCATCTCGTAATATAATAATTCATCAACATTAATCATTTTCATTAGTCCCCGTATACATTGGTAGCCACTCCCCGTGGGCACATTTCAAGTACACGTTTTAGCAAAACATATTAATACAGTTTCTATGCTGCATTATTGTACATTAGTTCATAAACATTTCATGTTTATATTAATTATATAAGCTACGCTCTCTCACCTGGACCACCACGATCTTGGCCAGGTAAAGGCCTGTTATGTTGTGCAGATTTGTATAGTGCACTAATTACCCTTGAGGTTATCCAGGCACTTTGCAGGTGGATAGGCGGGAGGATGGGTGGGGTGGGGGATCCCTGGATCCCTGGAAAAAGCTAGGTTTCCATCTTCTTTGGGAAATCAAGAAGCAATGTGAAGGCCCCAATGTGCTGAGGGAGCTCATTCCATGCTCTGGGGGAGATGTAAGAAAAGGCAGAACTTCCTTTTTTGCTTTTGTATATGGGGGTACGTATGCAAATGAGAGTTCTGCTGAGTGTAGGTGTCTGCAGGTTTTGTGGAAGGCTATACAGCTGTTTAGGTATGTGAGGCCCAAGTTGTGTAGTGCTTTGTATGTAGGCGTGGGGAGTCTGAATTGTGTGTGTTTGTGTATGGGGAGCCAGCGGAGTTATCTGAGGTGTGGAGTCATGTGAGCACTACGTGGTAGGTTGAGGGCTAGTCTTGCTACTGCTTTCTGGATGGTTTGCAGTTTGTTCAGTAACTGTTGGATGCTTCCAGCATAGAGTGTGTTTCCGTAGTCGAGTTGGCCTCGCTACTTAAGTGATGGGACATTACACAAAGCATATGTGGTGCAATTGTAATTGCATTTATATATCACTTACCACCCCTGACGAGACAGCAAAGCGATTTTCGGTGAGTAGCACGCTACTCTGGAACCCGAGAAGGGTTAGTGGTGAATTAGTATAGAGAAACATGAGATTAATTTTGTGCGATGGACATGCAAGTCTCTTAGTTGACTTGAAAAAAGGATACTGGAGGAATAGAAGAGGAAAGGGTTTACATTTATATAGCGCTTACTACCCCTGAAGAGGCGTTGATGCATTTTTCAGCGAGTAGCACGCTATTTCGGTACTCAAAAAGGATTAGTGGTAAATTAGTATATGGAAATATGAAATTAATGTGAACGGTGGACATGTGAGTCTGTTAGGTGGATTGAGAAGAATAGTGGAGGGATAGAAGAGGGAAGGGTTTAGTAAGTGTTCAATTGGAGATTATATGAGTAGGAAGAGGTTTGGGATGAGTAAGGGGAGATGGAGGGGGAGGAGTCAGAGGGAAGGGTTTAGAAAGTCTTTTGGGGGATTCGAATAGTAAGAAATCTGAGATGATGCAAGGAGGTATGTGGAAGTCCCCGGTGGGGGAAGATGCGTCGCAGAGTTTTTATAGTAATGAAGCTTGATCTTCCTAGTTTGTCCACTTAGGCAGTCATTGATAGCTTGGAGTCCATGGTAATTCTGAGGTTTCTTACTTCTTTAGATACTTTAGGTGGTGTTACTAGATCGTCAGGCCAGGCAGCAAAGCGGGTCATACTTTTTCCAATTGCCACATGTGAGTATTTCAATTTTAGAAGCATTCAGTTTGAGATGGCTCCATGTCATGCACTGATCAATGGCTCTGAGACAAATTAAAATTTGAGTTTCTAATATCTTTGGGGCTTTCCAGTTTAAGGAATATTTGTTTGTCATCTGCAAAGTTGTAGTATGTGAGGTGAAATTCATTGTTCAGTGCTGGTAATGATTTTATGTAGATGTTGAAAAGCATGAGTGAGATGATAGAGGCTTGAGGCACCCCTGCTTTTGTGAAGTATGGTTTGGATGAGAAAGGGGGATATGGATGACATTTGTTCTGTTTTGAAGGTAGGATGTGATCCTGTTGAGAGCAGTCCCTTGTATGTCGGCTTCGTAGAATCTTTATATTAGAGTGTTATGGTCAACTGTGTCAAAGGAAGCTGGGAGGTCCAAGAGAAGTAGTGCAGCATCCCCATTCTGGTCAATTGTGTTCTTTAGATCATCCCAGATGGCAATGAGGGCAGATTCTATTCCTCTTCCTTGACGGAATCTTGTTTGGAACTCTGAAAGTATGGAATTATCTTCAATGAATTGTGGCATCTGGACGAATGCTGCTCTTTCTACCAGTTTGCCCAGGAAAGGTCCATTTGTAACCAGTCTTTAGTTGACGGGGTTAAGTGGGTCCAGTTTTTTTTAATTTAGTAATTGGTGTATGTATGATTTTTTTTTAATGTCTTCTGGAAATATTCCTGTGGATAAGGAATTGTTGCTGATTCTTCTTACTGGTGGGGCAGCAGAGGCAGTTAGAAGAATTTTCTTGAAGGTATAATGGTACAATGATATAATCACTCTCTTGTTGGCATCTTATCTACTTGGTGCTAATTGCTGTGAAGATGTTACCGGAGAATAGGCACGCATGCATGCCAATGAATTCCCAATGCATACATGCATGCCAATGAATTCCTGTCATAAAATAATAAGCAAAGCTGTGGTGCTTTTGACAATAATACTGGCCGCGCCATGATCTTCAGTATGCTGTGCAAATATTTTAATCTTGAGCTATTGAGGCCCTTCTGAAAGGTAAATATATTAGTGATATAAAACTTAAGGTGGCTGTCACTAAATATACTGATTTGTTAAACACACATATCTTTACAAGACCGTAGTGATCGAAACGCGTCGGTGGAGGGGGCACCAGCACTTTGTAAAATAAAATATAGCTGAAGAAATAGATCCTGGAGTGCAACGCTTTTTGTTTTTCATTAAATAATATTGACGGTCCAGCCACAAACCCCACATTGGCACCAGCAGTTAGAGCGTGCCAGCTGTATGGTGGCTCTTTGTTATGACATTTATTTACATATTACATAACATTAATTTTAAAAGAATATTTTTTTACTCTACATTGACATAGATAAATACAGGTATATATGTATACATTCAGATATGAAAAATACAGACCTATTGAGTACAAGCACAAACCTATATATCTATATGCCTACTCATTTGTACATGTCCATTACAATGTTTCTATACGTAGGCACATATAAATATGTAAGTTATACATATACTTGCATTGTTATGTACATAGCAGAATTCTTTATTTTATTTTTTTAATTTGTTTTAATGTGCTTTCATACTATTGCTGTACATTGTTGTGTTGTGAGTATTGTGATCATGTAGGGCTGCTCTTTCTATAAGTTCACCAAGGAGTGGTCCGTTTACTATAGGTCTGTAATTGGAGTGCTGAAGGTCCATGTTTGTTTTCTTTAATATTAGGCTTATAGATACCCTTTTAATTTTATAGAAAAATGCCTGTTCAGGAGTTGTTGATCATTGTTCTGACTGAGATGGCCATTGTGGGTAACAGGATGTTTTTGAAGATTTGTGTGGGACAAGGGTCTGATGGACAACAAGCTGGCATTTATCCAAAGAGATTTTTTCTTTTGTTATGTTTTCTGTTGGATGAATGTATCAAAAGCTTCATGGAACCACTTGTTAGGCTTTTGAAACGAGTTTCTTGTGCCCAGATCTGTGTTGGTAGTAAGCTGGATTTCTAAGTCCTCCAAATGCAGCTTGTGCTAAGGTCGATATGTAGTTGCAGGTAAGCCGAATTTAGTTGGGGTGAGTTTTGTTGACTGGAGTAATCCTTTATAATGGGGCTAATTCTAGGCTGCCAAAAATAAAAATGTGTGCCTTGCAATGTGTGTGGGTTTATGGATGAGGTGTTGTAGGTTGAGCATGTCAATGCTTGTGAGGATCGTTCTGGGGTAGGGCATATTAGATTTGTCAAACCATATGTTCAGATCACCAAGAATTCATAGGTTTGAATATTAGTTAAGGTTGAGGGTAAGTGTTCAACCTCATATATACTTCTAGTATACTTCTTATGGCTTAGAGCGATTTCATTTGTCGGTTGCAGTGTCCTTTAAAAATTCTTGCTTGCTAGTGGTCAGTTCTGCCTTTTTCTCTCTCCTTTGTCTGTTTCAGATCTGTGAAAAACCACTGTATTATTTCACTTTGATTTCTTTATCTGTTGCTGTAATGGACTACTTTTGTCATTTCTTTGTTGCTCACTTTTCACTGTGACTGTTTTAGGCTGGTAGTTGCCTGCATTGTATTGCAGCATTCTGTTTCTCCCACCTCCTCCAATGTCAATGACATTTGTTTTGGCTTTATTCCAGTGCTGTCCTCTTTTACATCTGGCTCCTAAAATAAGCTTATTTTACAAAAGAAACACCCGGTGCCTAAAGAATTAGCTCACTGCTCACAAAAGCCACAATATACCTTTTCTGGTAGAATATAGCTAAACCTAGAAGCACTGATGTGAAACTTGAAGAGTCTTGCATCTGGAGTCCGTCTCCCCAGGACCCCTTTGTGCCAGCCAGAGCATTACTTATCTCCTTTATCGGGGCCATAAACCTTCTCAGGCTGCTCTGCTACTGTTAACTTCATTAGACCTTTGTGAAAATGTGAGGCAAACATTCTTGCAATACTTTTCATTCTGTTAACATAAAAAAGAAAGAAAAAATACTTTTCAAGCCTTATTTTCCAATTTCTGTTCAGAGTTCAGGTAGTGCAGTCATCTTCTCGTCTCACCTCAAGGGCTTGTGATTTCTGATGTCAGTAGCCACCAGTGACCATCAAAACATGGCAGGAAAAGACAAAATTATGAGACAGGGTTCAGCAATTTATATGGCAAGAAAAGTCCAGTTCTGAATTTACAATGCCAACAGCTCTAACGCAAGAAAGTGCAAGACCTATTGCATTGCAAATGATTGTTCTCTATGCAAGGATTTCATCCTAGAATCTGCCCATTGGTTGTTAAATCTCAGAAAGTGGTGCCAGCAGTTTCCAAATTGATACCACACCAGGCAGCGCCTTTGAAGCAAGTCGCTAAGAGTTTACACACAACACAAGAAATCATGAAGGGACAGACAGACAAATGTAGGCAGTCTGAATCTAATTATCAAATTGGTGAGTGAGAATGGTTTTCTTCTCGGCTCCTGCCAACTAGGTAAGAGCGATTTGAGTTTAGGCTACGATTTGTACGCCCTTTTTCTATTGTTCAAAAAGTAAATCCTGTTTCAGTTCACACCTGAAAGATAGATCCCACCTTTCATGTTTTCATTTCTGCTATTTTTTCTCTAACCCCTCCCTCAGCCCCTAGCTACATTGATGGTCAACAAGAAATTGAGGTTTCAGACATTGTTTATTCTCATTTTTGCCATGGGCAACTTGTGCATTTAGGTGCATTGAAAGGTTAACCTGTGCCTTATCAGTCTTGGGAATTGGCAAAAGCAGTGCATGCTCCTATTTTGATTCAAAGATATTGCCAATGCCAGCCTCTAAACCAGGATTCCAGGGTGGTGGGGAAATACTGTTATGGGGGGCACTGCCCATGCTCACTGCCCCTGAGATTTGAAATGGCGAAGTGCTATGTGGATAGTGGAGTCTACGGCAGAGTTTACCTGAAGCAAGGTAGTGGTTGGCTTTAGGGACTTTGTAGGCCGGTCAGCTCAAGCTGGGGCTGCTGTTCAGTGTAGCATGCACCTCTCTGTTTCTGTGCCTCATGTGGTGCAGTCACCATCTTGGATTTAGGTTATGTTTTCCAATCCAAGATGACACCTCACGCTCTGTCACCATCTTGTTTCCTGAAGAATCAAGGCTGCCAGACTCTTCCCGTAACTTCTCTTACCCTTCTGGGTGTTACTTCTTACCTC
This sequence comes from Pleurodeles waltl, assembly GCF_031143425.1. NCBI lineage: Eukaryota > Metazoa > Chordata > Amphibia > Caudata > Salamandridae > Pleurodeles > Pleurodeles waltl. The sequence goes on from NC_090445.1 coordinate 1,557,115,848, forward strand.
TTGCTATGAAAGAATGGGATATTGGTGGTCTGGATTTGACTTCAGAGCAAGGGATGCTTGGTCTTTGATACACTCTGCTGTGAATGGTGTGCTTTGCTGCACGTGTGGGAAAACGGCTTTTGGGCTTCACGTTTGTACCGGCTGCTGCCTGATTTCAGTGGAAAGGACGCTTGGTTTTTGACAGATTCTGCAGTGGATGGGGTGCTGTGTAGCATTTCTCTTAGGTGTGGGAAAATGGTTTCCAGATTTCATGCTTGCACCGGCTGCTGTCTGATTTCCGTGGAAGGGATACTTAGTGGTTGATTGACGCTGCAGTGGATGATGTGCTGTGCTACAGTTCTCATAGTTATAGGAGATCGGGGGAGGGGGGGGCTGGGTTTCGTGGCTGCTGCCAGGTCTCAGACAAAGGGATGCTCAGTCTTTATGGACTCTACGCTGGACGGAGTGGTGTGTTGTCTTTATCGTGTGTGTGGGGGATTATGGTTCTGGATTTCATGTTTGCACTGGCACCTGCCTGATTCCAGTGGAAGGGATGCCTGTTTTTTGTTTGGCACTTTAAGAAATGGGCTACGTTGTTATATTTATCATTAGTGTGGGAGATTTAGGGTCTGGATTATTTCATGCACTGAGCTTATTTGTGTCTAATTTCAGTGGAAGAGATGCCTATTCATTGATGAAGACTGCACTGGGGCCTATGTTTCATGTCTGAACCAGCGGCTGCCTGAACTCTTTGGAATTGTTGCTTGATTTTGACACTGCACAGCATGGGACGCTGTCTTGCACTCCTATTATAGGTGAGAGGTGATCCGAGTTTCATGTTCACACCGGAGGTGCCTGGTTTCAGGAAAAGGGATGCATATTATTTAAGGGACATTGGGCTGGCCGGTACTGTACTGCACTTCTGAGATGTGGGAAGTTGGGATCTGGGTTTTATATCTGCACGGTTTGCTGATCTCAGTGGAAGTGATGCTTGGTCTTTGATAGACACTGAAACGGATGTTTTACTATGATGCATTGTGAGGGAGTGGGGTCTGGGTTTTATGTTTGCCCCGGCTGTAGCCTGATCTCAGTGAAGAGATGCATTGTCTTTGAATTACACTGCACTGAATGGATGTTATCTTCCTCTCCTGAGATAGCTGCTGCCTACTCGGTGTGGAAGGAATGCGTGGTCTTTGATGCACACTGCACAGGATGAGGTTCTGTTTTGCATTTCCCACAGGTGTAGGAGATCGGGGGTCTGAATTTCATGTTTGTACTGAGTGCTCCCTGATCTCACTGGAAGGGATGTTTTGTCTTTGGTGGACGCTGCACTGGATGTGCTATTGTGTTGCATTCCTTGTAGGTGTGGGATATTGGGGTTTGGGTTTCATGTTTGTGCCAGCTGTTGTCTGATCTCAGTGCAAGAGAAGTGAAAATTGGTTGCTGGTGGACACGGCACTGGATGGAATGCTGTGTTGCATTTCTCACTCGTGTGAGAGATTGTGGGCTACATCTTTGCGTCAGATGCTGCCTGATCTCAGTAGAAGGGATGCTTGTTCTTTGACGGACACTACACTGGATGAGCTGCATCTCTCCTAGGTGTTTAGGTTTCAGGTTTTTACTGGATGGGCTGCAGTGTTGCATTTCTGGTAGGTGATGGAGGTTAGGAGGGTGGGGTCTGGGTTTCGTGTTTGTACTGGGTGGTCTGCTGTGTTGCATTTCTAGTAGGTATTGGAGGTGGTGGGGCTGGTTTAATGTTTGTACTGGCTGGGCTACTGTGTGATATTTCTGGTAGGTGTTGGAGGTTGGGGGGAGTCTAGGTTCACATTTTTACTGGCCGGACTGATGTTTTACATTTCTAGTAGGACAGTAGGTAATGGAGGCTGGGGCGTCTTGGGTCATGTTTGCACCAGCTGCTCCCTGACATCTGTAAAAGGGATGTCTGGTTTTGATGGAAACTAGATTGCTGTGGTACATTTCTAGTAGGGATTTGAAGGTTGGGGGTCTAGTTTCAAGTTTGTGCCATATAGTCTGCTATGTTGCATTTCTAGTAGGCGTTAGAGGTTGGGGGGGGTCATGGTTTCATGTTTTTACTGGGCAGGCGGCTGTGTTGCAATTTCAGTAGGGTAGTAGATGCTGGAGGTTGGCCGTCTGGGTTTCGTGTTTGCACTGGCTGCTCCCTGAGATCAGTAGAAGGGATGGTGGTTTTTGATAGACACTGGACTGCAGTATTGCATTTCTAGTATGTGTTGGAGGGTAGGATGAGGGATATCTGTCTGCGTTTCATGTTTGTACTGGAGGGGCTACTGTGTTGCATTTCTAGGAGGATAATAGGTATTTGGAGGTTGGGGGTCTGGGCTCATGTTTGTACCGGCTGCTCCATGATATCAGTAGAAGGGATGCTGGTTTTTGATGGACACTGGGCTGCAGTGTTGCATTTCTAGTAGGTGTTGGAGGTTGGGGGGTGGAGAGGACTGGGTTTCATGTTTGTACTTGGTGGGCTCCTCCATTGCATTTCTTATAGGATAGTAAGTATTGGAGGTTGGAGGTCTCGGTTTCATGTTTGTACTTGGTGGGCTGCTACGTTGCATTTCTAGGAGGATAGTAGGTATTGGAGGTTGGGGGTCTGGGCTTATGTTTGTACCGGCTGATCTTTGACATCAGTAGAAGGGATGCTGTTTTTTGATGGACACTGGGCTGCAGTGTTGCATTTCTAGTAGTTGTTGGAGGTTGGGGGGGTCTTGGTTCATGTTTGTACTTGGTGGGCTGCTGCGTTGCATTTCTAGTAGGATGGTAGGTATTGGAGGTCTTGGTTCATGTTTGTACTTGCTGCTGCGCTGCATTTCTAGTAGAATGGCAGGTATTGGAGGTTGAGGGCCTGGGTTCATGTTTGTTCCGGCCGCTCCCTGACACTAGCAGAAGGGATGCTGGTTTTTGATGGACACTGCAGTAGAGGGGCTGCTGTTTCAGTGCATCACTGATGGGAGCGGAAGCTCGAGAGATCCCATATAGGGCACGCAGCAGCATGATTGGATTTCGAGATTGGGAACCTGGAGTTCCTGTGATGCGACCAATACATCACTGTTATAGATAAATGTTGATCCCTCGAATCAATGTGCGCAGCCAGACTCGCAGGCTGCGCTGAAAACAGTATTCTCTGTGGATTATTTATTTGGATTATATTTGGCACTTGATGCCAGATGAGTGCCTCCTTCTCGGTGTCACTGGGGGTAAATGACCTGATCTTTCCTTTCTCTGCTCCTTTCTTTTCGTCTGCTTCCCCCCGCTCTGCACACCCCCTCTCTACTCATGTAAAAAACACCTCTCTACCATTTGCTGTCATCATCTCTACATTCCGCATATGCGGGGAAATTTTAAGGATTTTGGGGTCCTTAGGTTAAATTAAATAAATGTATTTTGGCGGGCTCTGTGCAAAAGAGCGTTCGATTTATGATCCAGTGTCAGCTCCTTCATGCTTTCTTTGGCAAGGTCACTGACCGTGTGTTTACATCTGATATTCAGAGACAATGACTGTGTTTTCAATATTGAAACACAGCAGCAGCTCACTAGTATTCTTGTAAATTAGCTCTGACCCCTTTCCATTTCTCACTCTTGAGGTACAGCTTTAGTCCAAAAGAAAGTTTTTTATGGATGTTGCATAAAACATTAACACAACATTTCTCTGCAAAATGCCTGTAATAGACTCCCACATATCACCCACATTAAAAATCCATTAAGGGAGAACTGTATTTAAAAGAATCTGTTATAGAATTATTCAAGGTCATCAAGGCAAGAGTCTCTGCAGAACAGTGCTGGCTCTATCAGGAGCCCCCCTGAACGGCTGGGGCCCTGGGACAGAGCTCACTTTGTCAGGCCTTAAAATGTCTCTGCGCTTATGCGTTTACATGTTCTTTTTGCCAGCTGTTTCCCCTCTCTACATCTCAGTTCTTTTTGTATCTGTCTCCCCTCTAGTGTGAGTCCCACTCTTTCCATTTGCTCCGCTTCTCTTTCCCTATGTGCCCCTCACTGTTTAACTCTGCTGCGATCTCTCTACATTCCCACCTCTCTTCCTGTCCTTCACATATTCCACCTACTTTCCTCTCAACTTCTACATTCCCCCCTCTCTTATTCACTCTCCTCCGTTTCTACATTACCCCATATCCTTCTATGATGTGTTTTTGTAAAGCGCACTATCACCCGCCAAGGCATCTGGCTTCTGCTTCCCCCTCTCTACATCCTTCTTTCTACCTTTCCACCTGCCCTCGTCTCTCCCTACATCCCCCTCTCAGTTTCCTCCCATCTGTCCATAGGCTGACACTCTGGGGGTCATTTTGACCTCGGCAGTCTTTTTCCAAGACCGCAGAGGGACCGCCGTGCGGAAGACCGCCAGTGGTGGTGGTTTGCCGCTCGGCCTATTATGACCGTTGGCAGTTCTCCTTCCTTTTACTGGTGGGAGGGGGGGAAGTGGAGGTTGCTCCACCTCCACGCCAACAGAACACCGCCCAGCGAATCACGTCCTGTGATTCGCCGTGGCGGTGTTCTGTTGACGGTGTGGTGTCGGCAGAGCTGCCCCCATGGCTCCTGTCCCCTCCCGGAGGATCGGCGGACCAGGTAAGTCGATCGTCCGTTAGGGGAGGGAGATGGGGAGTGTTGTGTGTTGTGTGGGTGCATGGGGGTGTGCGTGTGTGTATGTAGTGGGGGTGTGTGAGTGTGTGTATGCTTGCGGGGGTGTTGTGAGTTTGGGAATGAGTGCGTGTATGTCTGTAGGTATGTCTGTATGGATGTGTGCGTGTATGTTTGAATGTGGGTGTGCGTGTCTGACTGTGTGTGTGGATGTTGGCATGTATGTCGGTGTGTGTGCGTGTATGTGTGTTGGTGGTGCCTGCGTGCGTGCGTGTCGTGTGTGTGAGTTCCGTGATGTTGGGGGTCGGGTGGGGAGGGGGGCCCTGCCACCTTTGGGGGGTGGCAGGGGTGGAGGGGGGGTAAGGGAGGGAGTTGGGGTGGGGGTGGGGGGTGTTGGAGACCCCTATCAGTGCCAGGGAAGGAATTGATAGTGCTTACTGCCATGGATTTCATGGCGGTTCCAACCGCAGGAAATCCACGGCGGTATGCAGGGTCAAAATACCGCCGGCGGTATAGTGACCCAGGTCTCTAGCCCGGCGGGCGGAACAGAAAAGCGGTGGATGACCATGGCGGTAACCGCCATGGTCATAATACAAAAAAAAAGACCGCCAGCCTGTTGGCGGTCTTACCGCCGCTTCTCCGCCTTCCGCCAGGGTCATAATGACCCCCCTCTGTCTACACTAAGCCATCTCTCTACATCTGCCTCTTTTTACTTAGACACATCTTTTTTATTTGCTCCCCTTTACAACATTACACATTTCATTCTCTTTTTGCCTGCTCATCCTCTCTCTACATTTTCCATTCTCTCTTTTCATTTGCTCCCCTTCTTTCTCTACATTTGCCCATGTCTTTGTACATTTTCTCTCCCCTTTCTCTCTATATTTGCCTTCTCTTCACATCGTGCTTCCCATCTCTCTACACTCTGGGACTGATTTAAATCTCTGCAGATGAGTTACTCATAAAGGTGATGGATTTCCCGTCTGCCAAAATATAAATACCATAGCGTATAACTGTTGTGACGGAGTACCTCATCCGCTGAGATCTAAATTTGGCCCTTTTCCTCTTCTTCCCTCTTCTTCCCTCTGATCTTCCTCTCTCTCTACACATTCCTCTTTCCTTCTGATTCTCGTTTCTCTCTCTACATTCCTGCCACTCCCCTCTCTCTATCTCAAGTTTGTCTATGTCACTTTCAGTCCGCGCTCTCCTGCTACACGCTCTCCCTCACTTACCAAATGCCTCTCTCTCTTTATATATTTTCTTCTTTCCATCTGCTCCACCTTCTGTCTTCTTTTCTCTTTCCACCTGCTCTCTCACACTTTTTAGGTTTCTCCATTTTCCAAATGTGGCCACTCTCATCTTCTCTCCTCCCCTTTAATTCTCTCTTCCTGTCTCTGCCCACGCTCCTCTCTCCACTTGCTCTTCCCATTTCTCTATTTCCATCTGAGCTCATTATCTCTCTGTAGCCCACAGTCTTACCATCCTCTTCTCTTTACACTCCCCCTCTCCTTCCCCTATCTCTGTATTTCCTTCATTTTATTTATGTTCTCCCTCCTGCCTCTTCCTTCCTCACCCCCTTTCACTCCCCCTGTACTGCCATCCCCTCCTTCTTGTCTACCTCTCCATTTCTAATTTCTCTGCCTCTATATATCTTTTTATGGTTGAGCGCAAAACACTCTGTCCCAGTTGTTATCTCTCTACAGGCTTGTAACCAAACCCATGTCACACCCATCAGTTTGGTTGATTTGTGGGCGTGCCTTTTAAAATTCGCTTGATTTCATTAGTGAAAAGCATGCATACGTCATGCGTTTTACAGTGTTTAGTCTGCCTCGAGCGCACCGGCCAACTTCTGCAAACATATGAGGCTCCTTGTTTTCCGTATGGTTTCTGGGTTACTTTTTCTCTTTCTTTCACAGGCAGCACGATCTCGCTGGGCAGTAGTCGAGCGATTTGCATGACATCGAACCTTTTTCATGGATATTTGCACTTTTGCCTGTTACATAGATAATTGCCCGTACATTTCACTGCGAGCAAACTTCTATTTCCGTTTGTGTGTTTGCTTTGCGCTCCTGCGGCGGTCGGCTCACTAATATGAAACTGTTTTACTTTTCAGTTTATGTGGCAAGAAAAGTCTGGCTAGGAGTTTACAATGCTAATAGCTTTAACTTGAGTAAACGGGGGACCCATTGCAATGCAAATGCTTGTTTCTTATTGCTACCCTGTATCTTTTCCAGCTTACACGTTTATTTCCTTATTTTTCTTTCTCCCCTTTCCTCTCTGTAGTACTGCCTGTTTGTTTTCTTCTCTTTATCTCTTTCTGTCGATCTGTCTTGCTCTCTACCCTTTTTTTCTCTCAGTCACCACACTTCTCCCTCCTTCACCTCATATTTCACAGAGGTGGTTTTCACCCAGGATGCCCCTCTCAGCCACATGAAAGGGAGCTGACAGGTTATGAGGTTTCAACACCTCCTGTGTATTTGAAGAACATGTGCCCGTGTCCCTGTTTGCTAGGGGGCGATGTGGGGGCAGCGAGGTCGCTGTTCCCTCTGTGAGGTTGCTGCCTGCAGGAAAAAAATTTCAAAAGAAACCACAGGGAACTGAAGGACTGTGTAAAGCTACTTCTTTGACGTCCAGGGAGAAGGCGGGCTGAGGGGACTCACGCCAGACACAGCACAGCTGACAGCGACGGGTGAAAGTGGTCATTTGGCTTTCATCTCAGGTCAGGGGCCTTGCTTAGTCAATAATGTGAGGGGGTGTGAGTGCCAGATTTAACATCAAGGTAGCAGGCGTACCCAACTAAACAAGCATTTGCAATGCGTCTTGCGTTTGCTTGAGTTAAAGATATTAGCTTGTAAACTCCTAACTGGACTTTTCTTGTCCCATAAACCGAAAAGTAAAACAGTTTCACATAAGTGAGCCGACGGCTACCATGAGCACAGAGCACACACACAAAAAGAAACAGAAGTTTGCTCGCAGTGAATTGTATCAGCAAAAGTGCAATTATCCATGTAACCAGCAAAAGTGCAATTATCCATATAACCGGCAAAACTGCAAATATCCATGTAACAGAGTCAATGTCATGCAAAGTGCTCTACTACTGCCCAGCGAGATCGTGATGCGTACGAAATAAAGAGAAAAAGTAGATCAGAAACCATACAGAAAACATGGAGCCTCATATGTTTTCTTCAGTAGTTGGCTGGTACGCTCGAGGTGGGCGTGTGCATGCCTTTCACTAATTACATCAAGCTAATTTTAAAAAGCAAGCCCACGATCCAAGCAAACTGACGGGCTTGACATGGGCGTGATTAAAAGCCCACAGAGAGATTACACCAGGGACAGAGTGCTTTGCGCTCGACCCTAAAAAGGATAGGGTGGGCTATGGTCAGTGGATCGTGGTAATGGACAGGGTTGGGGCATTAGTTTTCAGGTATTTGCGAAAGTAAAGACCAGTCAGCATTGGACTTCAGTGAGATAGTCTGGACTATGGTGTTCATTCTAGTCCAATTCCTCCCCAGCACGATGTTGGGCTGGGAGGACCAGGAGAGCAGGCTAGTGCTGAGCCCATGCCTATGATTACAGACCAGGCTTGGGGAGTGCAGTGAGAACTGGCCTTTTAGTAGCCTAAGCACAGCAGCAGACCACACTTGAAAGAAGAGAGAATCAGGGAGAGCAGGCTTGGTAAAATGTGTGAAATAGTAAAAATGCTACAGAATACCTAGCAGGGTGTAATGGCATAAAACACCTAAAACTCCAGGAAAGGAAAGTTTGAAACTAGTTGGACAATTAACCGCTTGTACACTGTGGTGATCTACAAAACAATGAACCAGTGATCCCTCTTTCTTTCTCACTTTAAGCAGAAAATATAGGAGCAGTCTCACAAATGTAAAGATATGATGGTCATAGCCATGGATTTATGCACCAAAGGACATTGCAATTTGTTTTGCTCTACTGAGATATACAGGTGCCCATTGTTGGGCTGCAAATGGGTGTTAAGTTTCATCAGCCTTCCCTAATTACGGGACTTTGATGCCATTCTGATGCAATGACTCGAAGGGGGATAACAATATCTGTAAAAACAAATCGAACTCCCTAAGCTATCTCAATTAAACCTCACATGTGAGATCTAAAATTACATGTAATACTCCTGGGAAGGCACATTAACTATCCAAACTACTCTAAGAGGATGGAAATGGTATACCATTGGTCTAGCAAGTATTTTGTCATGCCAGGAAAGTATTTTCATGCCAAAATAGACAACAAAAATGAATTAAATCATAATAATCCAATGTCTTTTCTTTTTAAATATAAATATAAAGCAGCAAAACACAAGATGAAAACACATCAAATGTTATTGAGAGCTGACTGGACTATTTCTAAATATTTTAATGAAAACATAGGTACAATTATTATGTTAAAGAAAAAGAATACAGAGGAGTTTTAGACAACCTGTTATTTAAGTGCCATCCGCTGGCCCTTTTCATAAACTCAGAATACATTGAAATGTCCTGTATTTTTCTATGAGGAAGGTAGCATCCCTTCTTGTAGGTCTTCAAAGAAGACTGGGACACCTACTGAATGCTCACAGTCATGGTTTAAATCCACAGACAAATGTTCCCCCATGGCAACATCAGACAAGCACACAACAATTAGTATGATTAACACTGTTACCAGATCTCATCAAGAATCCTGATACTGCACAGTGACTTGGGGTTGTCTGCGTTTACTAATCATACCCCAATAATAGAAGATTCTTCAATGAGAAACAGGACGTCTTTCATATGACACTGACTCAGCTATTGCTGATTGTAAGAGAAGCTCATAACAGAAAGAAAGAATAGCAGTGGGCCATCTCAGAATAATGTATAACATGTTGTTGACATGTACGTTAAACTTCTATGGTCACACATGCAACTATGACTTTAGTAACCGTGTTAACCATGTGCACTGATTTATCAGAACATTCTTTATTTACATGAAGTGCCATAAGAATTAATCATTGGGATGCTAATGAACTGTCAGTAAAAGTACCTGTTTCTGCTGCAATGCTCAGGGCAGATATGGCACAACCATAAACACCAGCTCCATAAACCTCTGTCACTTTGCAAAGACATATTGGTGACAGTCCAAGCATAGCCTTTAGGGAAGTGGGTGGTGCAATGCTGGATGCTTTGAATACCTAAATTTGCATGCTGATCCTATGTCTGATTCACTCATACACATGTCTTACATAATGTGAGAGCTGATTTCGGCTACTGAAGCTCTGTGTCCCAAGTGTACATGTACCACACCCAAGGCCTGAGAAGGGCACAAAACTCCAACCCTGTACATTGATTAGATCACTCTGGTCATCATCTCAGACTGCCAGTGCTTTAAGTGGGATGAAAAATGTGTGGGGGGGCATCTCCGAAAGGGCTTTTGGCAAAGAAGTGCAGCTAGTACTCCTTCTCAAGAGGCATGGCCTACATAATTAAGGGTGTGGCTTAAAACATGAAAACTAAAATCCTGTGTTTTTCAAAGCACGACACCTGCCAATATTTGACTGAGTACCTAGGAGTGTTGTTAAAGCATCCAGGCGTATAACTCATCAACTGACATATTCCTAAAAAAAGGAAGAGCTATTGGCTTTGCCAATGCTTGTCAACCATTTTAACACAATGATTTCAATGTGAATAACTACAATTGAAAATGTTTAAAATCTGAACATTTTAGGTACTCTCTTCTCCTCTCATCAGCTGGGGGTGTTGACAGTGGTGAAGTACGTCTTCTTGCCTCCTAACCTCAGCTCAATGAGTTAATGAGGTGTTCTTCTCAGCTGGATGGGTTCACATGGTCTGGAAAAGAATGAAGGATTATTACTACATCATCCCAGACCTAATCTATGAAGGTGACCCATCCCTGGAGACGAGACCCTTTCTATTTTTTTTTATTTTACATTCTCTGAGGTGGTCCATTGACGGCCCACTTTGCATCTGCCATTTGTTGGAGGAGGGACCTCCAGATGACATACAGAGGCTTGTCACATCCGATGGGTGCTGGGAGATGTGACCAGATACTGGAAATCTAGGGCCAGATGTATCATGATTTCCAATAGTGATTACCAAATTGCGATTTTTTGTGATTTGCAATTGAGAAATCGCTATTGGAATGTATGAAACTCTAGGAGTTTCATATAGTGATTCGCAAGAGCTTGCAAATGGAATTACCTCATTAATATTCATGAGGTAGGTCACAATTTGTGACCCATTGTGAATGGCTACAATCACAGGGATGGTGGTCTGCTGTGCTCAGCAGACCACCATGTCTGTGATTGCTTTTCCATGAAGCAATCTTTTTTTTTTTTTTGCAGCCCGATTTCCTTGAAGGAAAACAGGATGCATGTAAAAAAGAAAAATGAAAAGTTTTCTTTTCATTTTTTAAGTATAGGCAGTGGTCCATGGGACCCCTTCCCCTTTGTGAATGGGTTACAACTGCAATTGTTTTGCGACCGCATTCACGTCACATAACAATCACACATACCGCTCCGATTCGGTACTAGGAAGGGCCGCCCTTGAAACGCCCCATCCTAATATCGAACCGGTATGTAGTTGCAAATCCAATTTGTGATTCGTTAACAAGTTATCGAATCGCAAATTGGATTTGATACATACCAAAATGCAGTTTTTGCCCTTAGTCAGGACATCTGAAGGTGCGGTGCCACAGCACAGGGAACAAGCTGCAACTGAAGCAAATGCTCCCCTCATTATAACTGTTATTGATATTTTTTAGTGACACCTATGTGTTGGTGACTGCTGTGGGTGAGAGACTTTGTCTGATCTGCTACTATGAACAATTACAGCAGATCTCCCACGCAGTGCTTCTCAACACAGACTCACCTTGATTCTGGGGATAGGAGTCTCTCCCTCTGCTGTAAGTAAATAGGCATCATAGGCTTAATCGTCAGCCATAGCCCATCATTACGGGTGGTAAGGCCACACCCCACCATCTTTTTCCAGACAAGAAGAGTGTGTGTGAGGGTGAGCAAAGGTCAGTCTAACAGACACTCTTTATGTTCAGGTCAGGCAGCCAGGAGCTAGACAAGTGTTAAATGCCTGAGCTGAACTTTGCCAGACCGAGGATTTCACACCCCTGTGGAGGCGACCTCCTCAGCCTGGCAAAAGTGGCTCAAGGCCCTCCCCTCACGATGAAGGGGAGCATCACCATTAGCCTTTGACACTGACAGTTTTAATTCCTGAAGTGCCCAGGGCTGAGTGTCTATCAGTGACGCCTCGTCACAGAGTGGGGTGGAGTCAGCAATCTCACTGACCCCACCCACTGGATGACGAGGTAGAGATTACCGCCTTCACTCATTGGCTGAGAAGCAGCAGTCTCAACTCTCCTGGACCGCTGAGGCTACCCTTCCTGAGAGCTGCAGTAGGTAACTGATATTTTGGGGTTTATGCATGCATGTATGCATGAATATTTGTAAGTGAGTGTTGTGAATGGGTGTGTGCGTGTGTGTGAATGCAAGGGTGTAAATTAGTATGTATATGTGCATGTGTGGTCCACACGCCCACTCCCTGCCAGATTACCGGCCACCACTGATAATTCTTTGCCCCGTCCTCATGGATCTAGGCTGGCGAACCATCCTGCTCCTCAAAGTCTTTTTCTTACTTTTGCTTCTTTGGGTCCTGAGTCTCTGGGAAGATTGAATGAAGATACTGTTAACTCAGTCTTTCAAAAGCACCTCCTCCCCCCACCACCCCTAATCTGGGGTACCCATTGTATCATGCTACTAAGCAGGCTTATGAATCTGATGAACATGCCTCTGCTGGTGGTGGTGATGATAATCCAGATTATTGAAACTAAGAGGTGCCATATCAAAGAGGAGGTCCTGGAAGAGGTCGTATTACATCTCTACCTTGATATGGAACAGTCTGATCTGCATTCCACATCTGAAAGCACAGGCCGGCTCAAGGTCTGTGCCTGATATCTTCCTGCAATATCATAAGGGATTTCCTCTTAGGCTATTCAACACATTATGTTGCAAGAATGGAAGGATTTACAGATGGCTTTCATATATAAATGTTGGGCTAAGATCTGAGCAGGACTTTCAGATACCCTTAACCCCTAAGGGGCCTGGGATGAGCTGGTCTCACCCTCGACCACGGTTGCCGTGTGCCGAGGATGAGACCAGCTCGTCCTGCACTGGGCCCGGGGGGGGCAGGGGGCATTAGCCCTCCCCCCATGAGCCTCCCACTCACCCACCCAGGGCAGGGATGGAAGGAGGATCGCTTCCCCTTCCACCCCTGACCCCCCTCCCCCACCCAGTAACATCTGACGACGTCAGTGCATTCATCGTGCGCTGACCTCATCAGAGGTCACCTCTGATCGCGCTGGAAGCTGTGGAGGGACATCAAAGGAAAAGAAAGGCCTTTCCTTTCCTTTGATGTCTCTCTCAGCATTTCAGATCGGGCAGCAGAAATGCCCACTTGCTTTGCGATCGGGCAGCATAAATGCCCACTAGACACCAGGGACTTTTTTTGTTTGTATATATTTCAAAAGGGGAGTTGCACCTTGGGCAAGGGTCTCTCCCTAGGGGGGGCAATTTTCTTTAAGACCTTTTCTGCCACCCCCGGGGGCAGAAACCTCTAGACACCAGGGATTGTTTTTTTTGTTTTTTTTTTGCAGGAGGGGAGCGACCTCTTAGGCAAGGGAGCTCCCCTGGGGGGCAAATTCTTTTTAGGCCATTTCTGCACTCCTTTTATTAGGCCAATCTGCCCTCAATGGGGCAGAAACCACTAGACACCAGGGATTTTTTTTTGCCTCAATTTCATGAAGGGGAGCAACCCCTTAGGCAAGGGTCGTTCCCCTGGGGGGGGGCAATTTTTTTTTATGCCACTTCTGCCCCCCTGGGGGGCAGATTGGCCTATTTTTATTAGGCCGATCTGCCCCCAAGGGGGACAGAAACCACCAGGCACCAGGGATGTTTTTTTAGCTCCAATTTCACACAAGGGGAGCGACCCCTTAGGCAAGGGTTTCTCCCCAGAGCGGGGTAAATTTATTTTAGGCCGATCTGCCCCGGGGGTGGGGGGCAGAAACCACTTGGGCACCAGGGAATGGTGTGTGTGTGTGTGTGTGTGTGTGTGTATGTGTGTGTTTTGTTTGGGGGGACAGCCCCTTGGGCAAGGGTTGCTTCCCATGTGGGCACATTACTGTTGGCCATATCTGCCCCACCTATTTTTGTAAGGCCAACTGCCGCCAAGGGGAGCAGAAAGCCTACCAGGGAAGATTTTATTTCAAAATAAGAAGTTGGGGGTATGGCCATACCCCCACCCCAAATAAATGGGGCCAAAGTTGTTCTGCCCACCTGAGGGCAGATGGGGCAGTCACCCTCAATCCACTCCCTGGTGATCAGAAAGCCTACTAGATGCCAGGGAATAAAAAAAAAAAAAGTGGGGTGGTGGCTACCAACCAGGTTATGTCCTCACCCCAACTGAAGGGGGTAACAGACTTTCAACTCTCCCCTGCACACTAAAACATGTTGTCCCATGGCAAGCAAGAGGACATTTGATTGTTTTGGGTTTTGGTTTTACATGTGGGCCATTAGAGCTTGTCTAACTCTCAAAATCGTCCCACTTGGAATGGTGAGGGCTGCACTTTTTGGACTTTGGGATGCTGCCAGGTAGAAAAATCCACAACACCTAGACACATCTGAAAACGAAACATCTGGGTGAGTCCAGGGTCTTGTGCTTCACATGCACCCTGCACCATTTTATTACCCACAATGCCTGCAAACCTCCAACTTTGCTGGAAATCACACATGTTTCCCACATTTCTGTGATGGAACCTTCCGGAATCTACAGGAATCCACAAAATTCCTACCACCTAGCATTGTCGCATCTATACGATAAACATTCTGCCCCACTTGTCAGCCTAAAAATGTTTTTTCCCAAACTGCCCTTTTGAACCCGCTTTGGTTCCCCCTCAATTTCAACATGTTTTTGGCTCTTCCCTGTCACAGGCACTAGAGATCAAAATCCACAGCTGGGCACTTTGCAAAAAACATATCCGTTTTCAATGTAAAAATGTGATGTGTCCATGTTGCGTTTCCTGTCGCGGCATTAGGCCTACCCACGCAAGTGAGGTACCATTTTTATTGGGAGACTTGGGGAAACACAAAATAGAAGAACAAGTGTTATTGCCCCTTTTGTTTCTCTACTTTTTTGCCTCCCAAATGTAAGACAGTGTGTAAAAAAAATGTCTATTTGAGAAATGCTAGTATGGGGACCCCGTAATTCAGAGATGCGCAAATAACCACTGCTGCTCAACACCTTATCTTCTGCCCATTTTGGAAATACAAAAGATTCCTTGATACCTATTTTTCACCCTTTATATTTCAGCAAATAAATTGCTGTGTACCCGGTATAGAATGAAAACCCATTACAAGCTGCAGCTCATTTATTGGCTCTGGGTACCTAGGGTTCTTGATGACCCCATAAGCCCTATATATCCCTGCAACCAGAAGAGTCCAGCTGACGTAACAGTATACAGGAAAAAGTTACAGAGTAAAACGTTGTGAGAAATGGCTGTTTTTTTCACCTCAATTTCAATATTTCTTTATTTTAGCTGTTATTTTCTGTAGGAAAACCTTATAGGATCTACACAAATGACTCCTTGGTGAATTCAGGATACAACATTGGTTTCACACCCATTTCTGTCACTAACTGGAAGGGAGACTAAAAGCACAAAAAAAGGTAAAAATAGGGTATGTCCTAGTAAAATGCCACAATTGTGTTTAAAAATGTGGTTTTCCGATTTAAGTCTGCCTGTTCCTGAAAGCTGGAAAGATGGTGATTTTAGCACCACAAACCCTTTGTTGATGCCATTTTCAGGGGAAAAACCGCAAGCCTTCTTCTACAGCCCTTTTTCCCCATTTTTATTTAAAAACAAATTGTTTTGCTGTATTTTGGCTAATTTCTTGGTCTCCTTCAGGGGAACCCACAAACTCTGGATACCGCTAGAATCCCTAGGATGTTGGAAAAAAAGGACAAATTTGGCGTGGGTAGCTTATGTGGACAAAAAGTTATGAGGGCTTAAGCACGAACTGCCCCAAATAGCCAAAAAAAGGCCTGGCACCTGAGGGGGAAAAGACCTGGCAGCGAAGGGGTTAAGCTACCTTCTTCCAAGTCTCACTTGGCACTCAATAATTCCCGTGAAGATACTGCTCCTACAGCCCTTATTGGCAAAAGGGTTGAATTCTCCCTTGGAACATAACTTGCCACATTTGTGGCTTATCTACAATTGTATGCTACATATGGTGGCCAGGCTTTAATGAAGGATTTCCAGGCCTTTCTTATAACAGTGGAAGAAGGAACATATTGGGTTGTTTTGGATATCAGAGAAACAGCTGTATTTATGTACTTGATATTGTCCAGGGTGCTCTCAAAGGTTCTTTCTCGGGTTTCCTCTGTTGCTTCACACAGGAATTTCTGGCTCCTCATATGGAAAGGGACAACCAATGCAGAGTTCCCTTTTCTGAGACAGCACTTCCTTTGACATATTTGGCAGACTTAGTTAAGCAGAATATAGGAAGTAGGTGTTTAAGGTTGGACGCAAGTCGATCTTCTTGATTCAGTGATTTGGTTACCCAAGGTAAGGTGAAGAAGAGGGCTATTTTCGTGGTTCCCTCTTAAGGAGTCTGCAAAAGCATATGTACGTTCAGAATCCCCAGGAGGCTAGTAAATAAAACCACAAATTTGGCATGGATATCTTTGGTGGAAAAAAGTTAGGATGGTTTAAGCTTGAGCTATCCCCAAACATCTAAAAAGTGGCTTAGCACCTGGTTGAGGTGAAGCCTTAGCAGCCAAGAGGTTAAGGTCACATAGTTCAATTGATACAGTTTCATTATATTATCTATTGTGTAGATCCCTAAATGCCTAACGTCTTTTTAACATGGATAGCACAAAGTGGCACAGTTAATCTAGTTTTTTTAAGTCTGACATACATACACTGTAGGAAAATGGTTCCTTGTTGCAGTTACCCCCCGCCCACACTTTTTGCCTGATATTGATGCTGACTTGACTGAGCGTGTGCTGGGTCCCTGCTAACCAGGCCCCAGCACCAGTGTTCTTTCACTAAAAATGTACCATTGTTTCCACAATTGGCACACCCCTGGCACACAGATAAGTCCCTTGTAAAAGTTACCAGTGGTACCAAGGGCCCTGTGACCAGGGAAGGTCCCTAAGGGCTGCAGCATGTGTTGTACCACCCTAAGGGACCCCTCACCTAACATACGCACACTGCCATTGCAGATTGTGTATGTTGGTGGGGAGAAAAAGGCAAAGTCAACATGGCATCCTGTCAGGATGCCATGCACACAAAATACTGCCTGTGGCATAGGTAAATCACCCCTCTAGCGGGCCTTAAAGCCCTAGTGCAGGGTGCACTATACCACAGGTGAGGAAATAGCTGCATGAGCAATATGGCTCTACGGTGTCTAAGTCCATTCTTAGACATTGTAAGTACAGTGTGGCCATATTAAGTATATGGTCTGGGAGTTTGTCAAAACAAACTTCACAGTTCCATAATGGCTACACTGAACACTGGGAAGTTTGGTATCAAACTTCTCAGAATAATAAACCCATACTGATGCCAATGCTGGATTTATTTTTTTTAAATGCACACAGAGGGCATCTGAGAGATGCCCCCTGTATTTTACCCAATCCTTCAGTGCAGGACTGACTGGTCGGTGCCAGCCCGCCACTGAGCGACGAGTTTCTGACCCCCCTGGAGTGAAAGCCTTTGTGCTCTCTGGGGCCAAAAAACAAAGCCTGCACTGAGTGGAGGTGCTTCACACCTCTCCCCTGCAGGAACTGTAACACCTAGCAGTGAGCCTCAAATGCTCAGGCTTCGTGTTACAATGCCCCAGGGCACTGCAGCTAAGGGAGATGCCCAGCCCCCAGACAAAGCCCCACTTTTGGCAGCAAGTCCGAAGGGATAATGAGAAAAACAAGGAGGAGTCACCCCCTCAGCCAGGACCACCCCTAAGATGTCCAGTGCTGAAGTGACCCCCTCCTTGAGAAATCCTCCATCTTGCTTTGGAGGATTAGGCCCAACAGGGATAGGGATGTGCCCCATTCCCCAAAGGGAGTGGGCACAAGGAGGGTTTAGCCACCCTCAGGGACAGTAGCCATTAGCTACTGCCTTCTAACCCTAACACACCCCTAAATTTAGTATTTAGGTGCCACCTTGAACCCAGCTCTTCAGATTCCTGACGACCTACAAAGAAGAAGGACTGCTTAGCTGAAAAACCCCACAGAGAAGAAGGAAGACGACAACTGCTTTGGCCCCTACTTCAGAATACCTGCACCAGCGATGCATCCTGTGGGCCAAGCGACCTCTGCCGACTCAGAGGACTGCCCTGCACCTAAGAAGGATCATGAACTCCTGAGGACAACGGATCTGGTCAACCAAAAAAGAAGGAACTATCTTTAAAGGGACTCCCACCTCACTCCAGAAGCGTGAGTCCCCACCACTCTGCACCTGAAGCCCCTGGCCCGTTTCCAGAGAAACCAACGACCCAGAGACGATCCCCAGGTGACTCCGATGATGTGTCCACCCAGGGCTGACCTCGCTGCACCCCCACAATGACGCCTGCAGCGGAAATCCCGAGGACCCCTCTGACTGCCCGAGACGAAGATATCTGACGCCTGGAGAAGCACTGCACCCGCAGCCCCCAGGCCCGTGAGAAACCGACCACTGGTGCAGCAACGACCAGCAGGCGGCCCTCACCATTGCCCAGTCGGTGGCTGGCCCAAGGAGCCCCCCTGTGCCCTGCCTAAAGCATCTGAGTGGCCCCCGCGTCCCTCCAATGAATCCTATTGAAAACCCGATGCCCTGTTTGCCCACTGCACCAAGCCACCCCTGTGCCGCTGAGGGTGTGTGTGCCTACTTCGGCCTCCCCCAGTGCTCTACTAAACCTCCCTGGTCTGCCCTCTGAGGACACGGGTACTTACCTGCCAGCAGACCGGAATCAGAGCGCCCCCTGTCTCCGTAGACGCCCATGTTATTTTGGCTCTTCTTTGACCTCTGCACCTGACCGGCCCTGTGCTGCTGGAGCTGGGTGTTTAGGGTTGACTTGAACCCCCAATAGTGGGTTACCTATGCCCCGGAGACTGAACTTGTAAGTGCTTTACTTACCATAATAACTAAACTGTATTTACCTCTCCCAGGAACTGTTGAAAATTACAGTGTCCACTTTTAAAATAGCTTATTGCCATTTTATGAAAAACTATGTACATTACTGTTTTGGTTCAAAGTTCTAAGTATTACTATGCAAAGTACCTTTCATTTAATGTACTTGCCTGCAATCAGAATCTTGTGGTTCTAAAAATAAATTAACAAAAGAATATTTTTTTATATAAAAACCTATTGGCCTGGAGTTAAGTCATTGAGTGTTTGTTTTCACTTATTGCTTGTGTGTGTACAACAAATGCTTAACACTACCCTCTGATAAGCCTAACTGCTCGTCCATAATGCCACAAATAGAGCATTAGTATTATCCATTATTGCCTCTTGGGGAACTCCTGGACTCTGTGCACGTAAGCATGTAATTTGAGTTTCACCTGAAGCTAAAATATCAGAAACCTCAACTCAAGTTTTTGTTCCCAGAGTGAAGACTGCTGTCTATATGCCAACGCTTATGAGGTCAGTTTCATCTTGAGGGATATTTTTATGATATGCTTAGACATAGGACTTGTGCTCATTATGCCTATGACTCAATTCGCCTCTCACTGATGAGGCTCAAATAGGTCTAAACTTGTCATGGGGTTTTTTGAGTTCCTTTCCTGATGGGCTTAACGTGGCAGGTCAGGATGCACTGTTATTACTACCTCAGGACCAAGGCTGTTTTACATATGACTGATATCTCATTTTGATATAGTATATATAGAGCCAGCTTCCTACATACACACATACACACACACAAAGCTCACTGCGCTCTTATTCTATGAATTATTCTTAGCAACAACACACCAAGCCACCAACTGTGTGGTTGTGTGAGTGGCTTAGCTCTCACATTGAATCTGCCTGTGGCCTTCCCCGTTTCTTCTACTTTTGTTTCTTCCATGCTTTTTCAGTCCTTGTTCTTCTCACTGTAGAATATCCTTACGATGTGTACATCTTATCTCAGATATTTGGAATATATGAGCCTTTTGGCAAGTTACTTCTGGACTTGCAGAGAATGCCAATTTTCCACTGCAAGGTCACAGAAAATCATGATTTTATTAAAGACAACTGTTTTAGCCTTGAACAATTATCTATGCTGTTGTATTGTACGGGGCTCTTGCTTTTATTCTCCTTTTTCACTATTTTTTCCACTACATTGAATAGATTTTTCTTTGAAGATGATTAGCATTCATCCGTTGTATATCTGCCAGGTTCTTAACACTGACTCCTACACTTCTTGTAAGCTTCATGCTAGACAATGCTGCATGGTAAAGATTACAACTGGTCCAATCTAAGAGGGTAACTTGCAAAAAGTCGAAGATCCAATGTCAGGCACTTCTTTCCTATCTAAACCAAAATCAACCAGCTCTTCCTAGTTAAGTAGGCATGGGGGGTATATATGTAGGGGCAGACTGGAACTCAACTCACCTGTCGAGGGTTGCACTCAGACACATTGAGCTCTGTTGATCTGGATTTACTACACAATTCAGAGGACACTACAAAACCTAAATACTCTTGTAGCAGAGCTATTTATATTAGAACCCCCTAAAATGATTTTGCATTATTAAATTTGCATAGCCAATGGATTACATTGGTAGAAAATGGTGGAACAGGCTTAGGCCATCGGAGTGGTAGATAGGTCTCTGTGCCTGAACCCATTAAATTATCTTCTGAATAATGACTGGGATTTGTAAAGCGGAAACCCGTTAGACTGGGTAACTTCAGAAATTACCCTTCTGCTTTAGCTTTTAAACCATCAGTTTGGTAGAACATGAGTTTTTTTAAGTAGCACTGTCAGACGCCTATTACCATGCAACTGTTCTTCTATCTGAGGTCTGACCTGTAACTTTGGTTTTGTTGGTGAACATCCTGTTTTTCTGTTAGTAGATGTCTAAGCATGTAATTTGAGTTTTACCTGAAGCTAAAATATCAGAAACCTCAACTCAATTTTTTGTTCCCAGAGTGAAGACTGCTGTCTATCTGCCAACGCTTATGAGGTCCGTTTCATCCTCAGGGATATTTTTATGATATGCTTAGACATAGGACTTGTGCTCACGATGCCTATGACTCAATTCGCCTCTCACTGATGAGCCTCAAATCGGTCTAAACTTGTCTGGGGTTGTTTGAGTTCCTCTCCTGATGGGCTTAACGTGGCAGGTCAGGATGCACTGTTATTACTACCTCAGGACCAAGGCTGTTTTACATATGACTGGTTACTGTCTGAGTTGGCACAGTGTGCAAACGCAGGATAGACTAGAAAGTGGCCTACGTAATTACCAGTGGCTGAGATTAAATAAAGGATTGCACCCATAACGTTGTTTTTCATGGCACCGCAGTGCTTTCAAATTCAGGGCACTCTTTCAATAAGGTTGTACGATTTTCATCAACCAGTTGTAAATGGTTGGGGTTGTGTTGAATTGTTTTTGGTTAATGAAAACTGGTTTGTTTGTGGTATAACTTAATCATTGTTTGTATTAGCTACTGTGAAAAATAAAACGTGCCTTATCCCATCAGGGATATTAATTGTATAATATTAAGTATGTATGGATGTCTGCTATGGGTCTTACAGTTTCTTTCATTTTACCTGGGTGGACAGTTGTCCATTTTCCAGCCTGAGCAAATTGACATCACTATGCAATTTTAAAGCTGCAAAGTGGTGCGTATGAGCCTGTGGTGTGATTAAACTCTCTTATGGTTCTTGGATGTACATGAGTGTGGTGGGCTAGATATGTTATTGGAGTGGCAACATTTTGCTAACTATTTTGCTTTGATGCTGTGTGGTGCACATGTGTTTGTTAAAGGTTCTGTCTATTGTGTTCTAGTTGGAAAAAGCAAAATCTTATGTATAGCTGGGAGTGATTGAGTAATATTCGTTATTGGTAAATGATGTTGGGAATTCTATGGTAGTCAACTTTATTTAATATCTGAACTGTGTGTGAATCTGGATGGTAAGTTCTGTCTAGTGTGTACTTTTGGGTGACTTTTTAGTTTTTCTTGGTTCTAGGTGCTGTTGGTAGCCTCACAATAGCAAAGTATGAGGCGTACTTGTTTGTCAGATGTTCTGCCTGTTATGTTCTGTTGAATATGGACTGTCCTGTGAGACAGTGCTTTAAATGGGCCGGTACTCTCCGGTACTGAGTACCGGCACTTTTTTATTTTGAGAGGGAGAGTACCGGCATATCTCAGGAAAAACGTAATACTTTTAATTGGAGAGTACCGGCACTTCTCAGAAACAAGCAGGTACTCTATTACAGAGTACCTGCACTTCTATTTTTCCATTTAAAGCACTGCTGTGAGAGAAAAAACAGTACAACAGTGCAAGCCTCTCATTCACATACATATAAATTGACCATAGTGCAGTGCTGCCATTTAGCAGGGTTACAACACTGAGTAAGTGAGATGGCATGGCAACAGTCATTTAAATCGTGTGGTGTGGTGATGTTACATTATGTTTATCTTTTATATGTGGTATGATCTTAACGAGTTCTTTTGGGTCTTTGTTAGAGCTGTATATTCATGGAAATTACTGTTGGGTGAGCACTACTTGTGGCATTATAAATTACCAGGATACATGGATTAGATAGCAAAGAATTAACTATGGCAAGGAATTGGGTTATATAAGTTTATCGCCTTTATACATGATTAAAACGCAGATGTGTAGAGGCTTTAGCCCTGACATCTAATGGGACTAGTTGACTGAAGCTTTCTGAACCTCATGTCATAAAGTTGCCAACAATACGTTCTTTGTTATGACAGTTGGGCATGGGTCCTTGGTGTTGTCCACTCGCCTCCATGTGGAGAGGGAAGTCAACCAAGGCACTCAAGAGCTAGGGAGTGAGGAGATGTAAGGGGCTTTGAAGATTCTGAAGAGCGAAGTGGCAACTCGTATAGATGGAGCTGTGTTAAGAGACTATGGGCCTCATTTACGAGGCCCTTGTGCCATTGTGGCATCACTTTTATCGACGCTCTGGTGGCGCTGTGACCTGCTCCATATATTCAAGGTGGGGTTACGCCACTTTACGTGGCTTAACGCAGCCTTGTAAATATGGGCCGCTCAATTAAGTTTTCTGTGGCAAAGGGGCGTGCACTGGGTGTTGCTGTGGGCGTACCCACTCAACACCCATTGCTTTTTGACATTACACTAGATTTACAGGAAATTGTAAACCTGAGGCAGAGCCAAAAACTAATGCCACCCCAGGGGTGGCATTAGAGTGGCACAACGTGGAGAAATACTTTTATTTATCCTCATTTTTTGCTCTTTCTATGTGTGCAGCACACATAGAAGGAGCAAATCGCCATTAATGATTGTTTATGTGGAAGAAGGTGTCCCTTCATGCACATAAACAATCACTTCCGCAACACAGGCATCCTTGCGCCATGGCGCAAGGGTGGCTGCATTGGCGCTAGGCAGCTGATTTAGCGCTGGAGCAGGAGAAATCACAGGGATTTGCCATATTCTTGGAAATACGGCGCATCCCTGCGTTTTGGAAATGACGCAGCTCGGTGCAGCAGTATTGCTTGTGGCACCACGCTGCACCATTTCCTACAAAATGAGGCCCTAAGATTTAAACCCACTATCATTCTGTGGCTGGGGACAGGCAAGGGACATCTGATGACTGAGAGGAGGGTGGGTCCTGTGATGGATGGAGAAGGAGTGCATTCCGTGTCGCCTCTGGTGGCTGAGGACAGAGACGGGATCTCTAGTGACTGAAGAGGGGTTAATCTTCAGTGACCTGAGAGCACAGTTTGTCTTCCGATGCCTGACAAGGTCTATACCTTGGTCCACTTTTGGTTGTTGGAGACCTTTGGTGATGGAGAACACAGTGGGTCCTGTGATGGATGAAGAAGTGCACCTTGAGTTGCCTCCAGTGGATGAGGACAGAGGCGGGAACTCTGGTGATGCAGAGCAGAGTGGGTCCTGTGATGGATGAAGGCCTGCACCTTGTGCTGCCTCTGGTGGCTGAGGACAGAGAAGGGAAGAAGGAGTGCACCTTGAGTTGCTTCTGGTGACTTTGGACAGACAAGGGACCTCTGGTGATGGAGAGTGGAGTAGGACCTGTTATAGATGAAGAAGTAGTGCACCTTGGGTTGCCTCTGCTGGCTGAGGACAGAGAAGAGACCTCTGGTGATGGAGAGCAGAGATGGTCCTTTGATGGATGAAGTAGTGCACCTTGAGTTGACTCTGGTGGCTGAGGACAGTGGGGGGACCTCTGGTGACGGAGGGCAGAGTCAGTCCTGTGATGGATGAAGGAGTGAACCCGGGGTTGCCTCCAGTTAAAGAGGATAGGTAAGGGACCTATGGTGACAGAGAGCAGAGTGGATCCGATGATGGATGAAGGAGTACACCTTGGATTGCCTCTGGAGACTGAGGACAGTGAAGGGAAGAAGGATTGCACCTTGAGTTGCCTCTGGTGACTCAGGACAGAGAGGGACCTTTGGTGATGGACAGCGCAGTAGGTCCTGTGATAGATGAAGAAAGTGTGCACCTTGGGTTGCCTCTGGTGGCTGAAGACAGAGGAGGGACCTCTAGAAATGGAAATCAGAGTTAATGCTGTGATGGATGAGAAGAAATGCTCCTTTGGCTGCCTCCTGTGACTGAGGACAGAGAAGGGAAGAAGGAGTGCACCTTGTGTTGCTTCTGGTGACTGAGGACAGAGAGGTACCTCTGGTTATGGACAGTGGAGTAGGTCCTGTGAATGTGATGGATGAAGAAGGAGTGCACTTTGGGTTGCCCCCAGTGGCTGAGGCTAGAGAAGAGCCCTCTGGTGAAGGAGAGCAGAGTGGATCCTGTGATGGATGAAGAAAAAGTGCACCTTGGGTTGCCTCTGCTGACTTAGGAGAGACAATGGACCTCTGGTGATGGAGAGTGGAGTAGGCCCTGTGATAGTTGAAGAAGGAATGCACCTTGGGTTGCCTCCAATGATTTAGGATAGTGAAAGGACCTCTGGTGATAGAGAGCAGAGTGGGTCTTGTGAATGATGAAGACGGAATGCACCTTGAGATGCCTCCAATGACTCAGGATAGTGAGTGGACCTCTGGTGATGGACAGCAGAGTGGGTCCTGTGATGGATGGAGACGGATTGCACCTTAGATTGCCTTCGGTGACTGAGCATAGGAAAGGGACGTCTAGTGACTGAGAGCAGAGTGGGTCCTGTGATGGATGAAGCAGGAGTGTACCTTGGATTGTCTCTTGTGGCTGCGGACAGAGAGGGACCTCTGGTGATGTGGTGATGGACAGCGGAGAAGGTCCTGTGATCGTGCTTTAAATGGAAATGTAGAAGTGCAGGTACTCTCTAGATAGAGTACCTGTTTGCTATCAAGAAGTGCTTGTACTTTCCCATTAAATGTATTGGAACAGTGCTGAGAATTGCAGGTACTCTTCCTTACAATTTAAAGAGGCATGGGTTC
Organism: Pleurodeles waltl; assembly: GCF_031143425.1. Lineage (NCBI taxonomy): Eukaryota > Metazoa > Chordata > Amphibia > Caudata > Salamandridae > Pleurodeles > Pleurodeles waltl. The sequence goes on from NC_090445.1 coordinate 1,557,141,060, forward strand.
TCAGTACCAGGCAGTGCTTGCCCACTTAAAGCACTACCTGTGATAGATGAAGATGGAGTGCACCTTGGGCTGCCTCTGGTGACTGAGGACAGAGAACGAACCTCTAGTGACAGAGAACAGAGTGGGCTGTTTGATGGATGAAGAAGTGCACCTTGGGTTCCCTTCCCCCCTCAATCCCCCCCAGTGGCTGAGAACAGAGAAGGGACTTCTGGTGATTGGAGAGAGGATGATTTCCAACAGTGGCATAACGAAACTTGGGGGTGGGGGCTGCAAAGTACCTGGAGGGGGGCCCCACCACCCTGGACCCAGTCAGGAATCTGCCCCCCCCTGCACAGTGTATTGTTCTGAGGGGATTCCTGGAGCCCCCCCCCCCCCACCGCCCCCCCCTCCTCCCTCTATCCAACCCCCTCCTCTGCAGGGGCCTTTGTTATGCCACTGATCTCCAATGACTTCAGACCAGGATAGTTCCTCTGGCGGCTGAGGAGGAATGCGTCTCGTGTCCGGTACTTAGTATGAGCTGCTAGTTACAGGTGGGCCCATCTGCAGTCTTTTTTTGGGACTCAGACTTATTTTCAGTCATCGGGCTTTGACCCAGAACAAGAAGCAGAAAGGAAGAAAAAGGGGAAAGAAGGAGGAAGCGAAATAAACAGGAAAAGGGACAAAGAAAAAAGGCGGGATGGAGAAGAATGAAATAAAAGGGCGGGAGTGTGCGGTGGTGGGTGAAAGAGACATGAGGTGGAATCACGACTAGCCAGTTTTGGGATTGTGGAACCCCGATTATAGGGACTACCGGGGGCAAACTTCTAAGTAAAATGTGGGCCCCGGCTTTTAATCTTTTACTAATTAAGCACTGCTCGTGTCACTGGGGGCAGAGAGGGCACCCAGCTGTGCCCCCTCGCCCTTCATAGAACATTTAGGTGCTTTGCCCGCCCGGTGACCTTTTTTAATCGTTTGAGAGCTGGTTTTAAATTGCTGCAGGGTGAGAAATGACAGCGGTGTGTTTAATAGCAGTGCTTCCCTGCAAGGGGAGCCCTGTCAAGGTGGAGACAGCGTGATGGACAGGGAGGGTCCGGCCTGCCAGTGGGGCGATTAACAGAGCACTGCAAGCCATTCATTGATTCCAAGGGCCCTCTCCTGTCCGCTCTATTACCGGATGGAGATGGAATCGCCTCCATTAGCAGCACTTACTCTGCAATCTACCGTAGAGTGTTACATTTATTGCTAAGACCCCATCTCTGAGAGACAGAGAGAGACTGCTGGCTGCCTGCCTGTCTCCCCTCGTATGTCATCTCACGCCGCAGCACTGCCTCTCACGTCCCGTCACAGTCTCCCTGTCTCATGGAAGAGGCAGCTTGAGGCATGCGGGTGTCACCTGTAATTGTATTTATATAGCGCTTACTACCCTGACCAGGCGTGGCATCTAGAGCTAAATCTGGAGCTTAAACCCAACAATCTGAAAGCAACATCTCCCTTTCACCCTTGAACGTGGGCACTGGCTGCTTATAAAGCACTCTAATTGCTTCGGTTCGATCTTGCCCTATAAAAAAACTGCAAAAAATCCCCTTTGATCTAGGAATACTGACAACTCAGCCAATCTGTCAACAGAATCTGCTGGTGAGGTGACTCGGTTGGTTAAGGTAGCTGCTGCAGAGGTCTCTATCCATCCAGCAATTCTTAGGGCCTCATTTAGTAGGAAATGGCGCAGCGCGGTGCTGCAAGCAGTATTGCTGTGCCGAGCTGCGTCACTTCCAAAACGCAGGGATGCGCCGTATTTACAAGAATATGGTGCATCCCTGAGTTTTCCCCTATGCTGGCGCTAAATCAGCTGCCTAGTGCCAATGCAGCCACCCTTGTGCCATGGCGCAAGGATGCCTGCATTGCAGGGGTGAATGTGTATGTGCAGGAAGGGGCACCTTCCTGCACATAAACAATTATTAATGGTGATTTGCTCTTTCTGTGTGTGCTTCAGCACACATAGAAAAAGCAAAAAACAAGGAGAATAAAAGTATTTCTCCTCGTTGCACCACTCTAACACCACCACTAAGGTGGTGCCAGTTTTTAGCACTACCTCAGCTTTATGATTTCTGATAAATCTGGGGCAGCGTCAGAAAGCAATGGGTGTTGTGTGGGTATGACCACAGCAACACCCATTGCACGCCCCTTTGCTGCAGAAAACTGCGTCAGGGTGGCCCATATTTACAAGGCCGTGTTAAGCCACGGAAAGTGGCTTAACGCCCCCTTGTAGATCCGGAACAAGGCACAGCGCCCCAGGAGAATTGCTAAAAATTACGCTCCAGTGGTGCAAGGCCCTTCGAGAGTAATGTTTTAATTCTGATCGCTAAGCTACTTTCTGCAGAGACCCATGTAATCTCTTGGTCACACACAGAGTGCATGAGAATGAATGTGTGCTCAACTCAGAAAAGTTTGAAATATTACTGCTACCAAATGTGCTGCATTGTGCGGATTATTGCATCACTTTTAGGAAAAATGTCAGATTCTTCTAGCCAGTTGGTGAAGGAGAGTTCTGATTTTAAGGACAAAGGAGGCACATATTATGCAAGGAAAGAGGCTACATAATATGAGCCGCCTGTCTTGTAATACATTTTCAGGGACCCTGGTCACAAGGAGACCACACATGCAATGGAGGAAGGAGTGCAGGCAGTCAGGCTAACTGTGGGTGCAGCAAACAGGTGGAACTGCACGTCCTTGTGGGCAGTATATCTGCCCCTGCCTGCAATGTGCCAATCCTGCCCGGCCCTGAGGACTTCCTCTTCCTTTCATGTTTACCCATTGCTGCCACAACCCATCCACCCTGGACCCTGCTTCAGAGTTAGATGGTAAGTGTGGAAAACCCTGATTTTTAGAAAGTGTTCAATGGCAGAAGAATCCAGTGAAGGAATAGCCTCTTCCCCAGGGACAGTAGGTGAGACACTCTCCCCTGGATTTAGCACTTCTGCGATGAACCCAAGTATTTTCCATCATCCCGAACTTTAAATCAAGCCCCCAGTTCCGGAGCTTTCCAGTCCCACGTGTGTCTGCGCCTCCTCCTGAGAGCCCAGGGCCCTGGGCCTACCGAACATGTGTGCATTATGTATATGTATGTCGAATCCTGGGGGCCGACCCTGAGGATCCCTTGTGCAACAAATGCGTCTGCCCTACCTCTTCCGCCTGAGACCCCAGGGCCCTGGTCTTACAGCATCATGTGTGCGTTATGTGTCTCTTTCTCTAGTTCTGGGGCCCGAGACACCTGGCCTTTGGAAGTCATATGTGCATCAAGTGTCTGCCCTTCCACCTAAGAGTCCAGACCCTTGGCTATTGGGGGGGGGGGGGGGCACATCTGCATTTCATGTGTTTAACTCATTGTGGTGGCACAGGTCCCTGGCCCAAGGGGAACGTCTGTGCATCTTGTAATTGAAATTGTATTTATGTAGCGCTTGTTACCCCTGACAATGCGTTGAAGCGCTTTTTGGTGAGCAGCATGTTACTGCGGAGCCCAAAGGATTAGTGGTGGATTACTATAGGGAAATATCAGTTGTTAATTTGTGCGGTGGACATGTGAGCCTGTAGGGACAGAGAAGGGAAGTATGTTTGCCTTCTGCTGAATGCCCACGTCCCTGGTCTTAGGGGAACAGATGTGCATCTTGTGTGTTTTCTTTCTCGTCAGGTCCCTGGCCTTAGGGGATCACGTGTGCGACTTGTGTGTTCCTCTCCCCCCGAGGACCCAGCCCCTGTTTTAACGGGATCCCTTGTGCATCTTGTGTGTTACTCTCCACCTGAGGGCCCAGATCCCTGATCTCAGTGGATCACTTGTGCATCTTCTCTGTTTCCCTTCTCCTGAGAGCCCAGGTCCCTGGTCTTAGGGGATCACTTGTGCATCTTCCGTGATTCCCTCCTCCTATGGGTCCAGGTCCCTGGTCTTAGGGAAACACACGCGTATCTTGTGTGATTCCCTTCTCATCAGGTCCCTGGTCCTAGGGGATCACTTGTGTTACTTGTGTTTTGCCCTCCTCCTGAGGGCTAAGGTCCCTGGTCCTAGGGGATCACTTGTGTATCTTGTGTTTTGCCCTCCTCCTGAGGGCTAAGGTCCCTGGTCCTAGGGGATCACTTGTGTATCTTGTGTTTTGCCCTCCTCCTGAGGGCTCAGGTCCCTGGTCCTAGGGGATCACTTGTGTATCTTGTGTTTTGCCCTCTTCCTGAGGGCTCAGGTCCCTGGTCTTAGGGGATCACTTGTGCGTCCTGTGTGCTCCCCTCCTCCTCAGGTCCCTGGAATGAAGGGATGACGCGCGCGTCCTCCGCTTCCCCAGTACCTCGGTAGACTGCTCCAATCCCCGTGTTACAACGGGCAGGCCCTTGACATCGCCTCTCTCCTTAGATGCTGACACATTCTACGCGCCTCTGTGCCACTGTAACTGGTAACACAGACAGCTGGCTCGCCTTTTTGCTGGTGCCAGCAAAGGAGCTGTGGATAATGGAGCTGCAGATGGTTCCGGAGCGGTAGGGGGGTGCTCGGAGCAGCAGATGGGCCTGCTTAGCTCACGCTTCTTGAAGATGTTTTAAATGAGCGCTCTGTGCACTTTGCATGAAACGTTCAGGTGGGCCTGACCTTTGCTGGTGAAGACTGTTAAACCCAAGATCTGGGCCAGATGTGCTCATTGTGGAGCCGCGGGAGGTTATGGGCCGTAATTGGGCATCTATTTCGGTACCAGACACCTGTGCCCGGATCACAACCTCGGAGTGATTTTCAATCCAATTAACCGAGGGGGCTGTGATCGCGAAAGCCTCCCTCACAGCTGCCGGCCGCTTAGTATTCCACGTTCGCCTTCCCGCGTGCAGAACTTTTCCGAGCCCAGAAACCTGGACCAGGGTCACTGGAAGTGTGCAGCAAAGGAAAATTCAATTACGTGGCAGGTTTGACTAAATTACACAGCAAGGAAATGCAAAATATGTGGCATAATGCGACACATTCTAGGGCAGTATTATTTTATCTATTTTGTCAGCTGTCTGCACCATAAAAGTGACCAGTTAACCTTTGCAACTGGTCTACCAATGCATGACACCACGCGTGGCACGTCTTTCAGTAACCTGTGAGCCGCTGGAGTTGTAAACAAACGTTTCTCTGTTGAAATCTACAAGTTATACAGCAGATGATGTATTATGCGGCAAGTACATAATTATTCAGAAAACGCAGCAGAATCACTTAATTTCACTGGCCCTAATAATAACCTCGCTTCAGATGCTCCTGTGCCAAAGGCAGAGGCACCTTGCCACATAGTGTACTTTGGATATCAGAAAATATGAGCACATAATAGAGGGCGTGCGCGGGAGCAAAAAACGGAAGCACGTGCACACAAAATGGAGGAGCAGCCACAGAACTGGAGGAGCAGGCGCAGGCATACAATTAAGGTGAATGCGCGACACTGGAGGAACAGGCACGTCAAAGAAGGGGAAGGCAGACAGGGGAGACAGGATGGAGGTTTGGGGAAAAGAACAGAGAAGTACCCAGAGGGCGCACAAGTAGGAAGCACGGCAGTGGACCAGCAGGCACACAGTGCAGGGAAACACAGGCAGCACTGGAGGAGCAGGCACTTAACACAGATTAGGGTGAAGGAAACAATATGGAGGAGCAGGCAGGGCAGTGAACCGTGGCACATGCACATAAACAGAGTAGAGGAGCAGGCGTGGGGTGGGAGAATAGAAAAGGACTATAAGACAAGAGGACCGGACAGCCAAGGGCACCGGATGGAGGAGCAGGCAGCGTGTCACGAAGGCAGAAGCGGGTAAAGTACAGGAGTGGAGGCCAGGGCTCTAAAAGGAGGTGCATCTACACAGGCAATGGGCACACGATTGTGAGCCAGGGAAAGAGCACAGACTCAGGGAGTATGTGGGTATAGAGTAGAACAGCAGATCGGGGCGCAGGACCTAGGCACAGCCAAGGAGGATGGGCCACAGCACAGAGAGCAGGCGACGGGGAAAAAGTAGAGAAGCAAGCCGAGGGCACAGGCACACAACCGAGGGGCAGCCAGCTGGTGAGGGAATTAACGATTTGGTAAGAACTGGGCGCTCTCATATTGAGTATTGTGTAGAAAAAAGTGTACGAACGACGTTTATAAATGGAAAAACATAATAACAATTTTCTCAATTATTTTTTTATTTTATTTTCTATCTATTAAGCGCAGATTTCGTCCAATAGGAAACTTGCTGCTATTGGGTCAAAGGACAGGTTTTAGCCGTCATGCTAAATACCATCCAACTCAAACCATCTCCTATGAAGCAGGGTAGAGCCGCGTATTTAACTGTTTCCCAACTTCAACAAAGAATTTTCCTCTCGCAGCTTTTTGGCAGACTGTTACCCATTTTAGCCGCGGCCACCGAAAAACCTCAGTCACCCATGGCAACCCGACGACGCTTGGCCTGTAGAGTGAGAATCTCTTTGTTAGAGGATTGCATGTGCCCCCTGCAGCGTCTTATCCTTTGACCCACGGGGGGTGGGGGTAGTTTGGCTAACAGCGGTGATATGACACGTATTTCCTTATGTTAATATCAGTCTGGCGGCCGCATTCTGTGTCATTTGGAGTTCAGTTTGATGGGGGCTCAAGGTATAGCGCGTTGCAACACAGAGCCCGGGATTAAGGAGCTAGGAGTGTCGCAGTGGTCGAAGTGCGTGGAAAGTGGTGGCCCGCGCACTTCGCCCATTTACTTCTTTCTTGACGGACTCCCATATCCATAGCAGCAGTCAGTGGTCTAGACTGCCTCACTACAGCACCGAGGGCACCCCCTTCTCCAGTAGCATAACACAAAACAAGCATTGGCTAAGCCAATAGGTATTGCCCACGCAGGAGCTATTGATTTTGCCAATGTGTTTTAGCTCTGTGTGGCTGATGTTCAGCATGGCTAAAAGTTAGTGGTGTAGAGAAGAGTGCCATGAAGTGAAGTGTCATAGAGTGGAGTGTCGTTGAGCAGAATGGCGTAGAGTGAAGTGTCATAGAGTGGAGTAGAGTGCCATAAAGTGGAATAGAGTGAAGTGGATTGGCATAGGGCAAAGTGGCACAGAGTGTCATGGAGTAGAGTGTCTTAGAATGGAGTGACAGAGTGGAGTGGAGGAGAGGGTTCGAAAGAGTGTTGTAGAACGTCATAGAGTGGAGTGCCTTAGAGTGGAGTAGAGTAGAGTGGCATAGAGTGGATTGAGTAGAATGTCATAGACTGGAATAGAGTTGAGTGTTATAGAGTGTAGTGAAGTGTCAAGGAGTAGAGTAGAGTTCCGTAGAGTAAAGTGGTGTAGAGTGTCGTAGACTGGATGGATGCAGAGTGGCACAGAGTGAAGTAGAATGATGTGGATTGCTGTAGAGTGGCATAAAGTGGAGTATAATATTGTATGGTGGAAATGCTTATGGTGGAGTAGTATGTAGTGATGTGGCATAGAGTGGAGTAGAGTAACATAGAGTGGAGTGACGTGAAGTAGATTAGACTGTCTTAGAGTGGAGTGCCATATAGAGGAGTAGAGTTTCACAGAGTGGCATGGTATATAGTTGAGTGGTGTAAGGTTGTGTAGTGTCATGGGGTAAAGTGGCTTAGAGTGCTGTAGAGTGGAGTGTTGTATAGTGGAGTGGCATAGAGTGGAGTGGCATGGAATACAGTGTCGTAAAATAGAGAAGCATAGAGTGGAGTAAAGTGTAGAAAGTGGAGGGGAGTGGAGTAGAATGGAGTAGTATGTCATGGAGTGGTGTAGCGTGACATAGAGTAGAGTGTCATAGGTTGGAGTGTCATACAGTGGAGTAGGGTGGAGAGACATAGAGTGGAGTAGATTGTCGTAGATTAGAGTTCTGTAGAGTGGAGTGGGGTATAGTGTAGTGTCATAGTGTCATAAGTGGAGTAGAGTGAAGTGAAGTAGAATGGAATAGTGTCATAGATTGGAGAGGTGCGGAGTGAAGTGGCGTAGAGTGGTGCAGTGTGTTGTAGAGTGGAGGGACATAAAGTGACATGGAATAGAGCATCATAGAGTGGAGTGGCATAAAGCAGAGTAGAGTGTCAAAGAAAGGGGTAGCTTACAGTGGAGTAGAGTGTCATAGAGTGGAGTGGCATTCAGTAGAGTTGAGGGTTGAAGATTGGAGTGGATTGAAGTAGCGTGTCGTGGAGTGTGATAGAGTGGAGGTGAGGTGAGTGTCCTGGAGTGGAGTTATGCAGAGTGGAGAGCCAGTTCAGCAAATACATTTTCTATTGAAAGGACCATTACATTTGCACAGACATAACGTTTTGCAGATAAATCTAAACAGCACACAAACAATAATGTGTGGAAATTGGCATCACCTGCTGATTGATTTGTTTTGATCCTATTAAAAAAAAATTCCACCACACTTCAGCACAACAAAAATGTGCTTCACTTGCACTTTCATAGTTCTAATATATTCAGAATTTTTTATACAGTTAATTTAGAGGCATTTACATTTTGCTGTATACTAAAGAACATAACATCCTACAGCCTTTTTACACTCCCATACCCTGCTAGATTGTTACATAAATCCTCTCACTTTGCAGTGGAGAAAGAAAAGCAAACAACCAACCTCCCTGGGAGACATGGGCTAACATTTACCCTCTGTCTTTAAATGCACAGCAAATGTGACAAGATAAAAAGAATGTTTCAAAGTCCTAATGTAGCTCATTCACTTCCGAACTCCAGCATGGTTGTTTTGGGATTGTTTCAGCACCCCATTTCCCCTACTTTCAGTGCCTCTGGGATGTGAGTGAAACTGAGGAAGAATATTGTTTAAGTTATGCTATTAATAAAAAGCACTGACCAAAATAAACAAGCTCCTATACAGAGCATTGTTCCTCACAGGCATGCAAGATTGATGAACTGGAGTGGCAGAGCTAAGTAGAATCAGTCAAGCAGAAAGACAGGAGACAGGAAACCCTTTGAAAGAAATACAGCAGCTTATACATCTAATCACCTAGACTGCCTCACTAAAAAGAAAAAAAGGAGTTTCCATAAAGTGTGCACTCGTGGAACAAAACAAGGAGCCAGTCAGAGAGAGGGTAAACAGGGTATGGTCCATGGGAGGAACAAAAACATGCTGGACAGCCTAAAACCAATAAAGTCAGCGAATACAGAGCAATAAAATGTGAGTTATCAACCACAAAGCCAGAGGTCAGCAAAGGGCTGAATGCATTTCCTGGGAAGCTTTCAGAATGTCCACAAGAAGTCTTTCTGAACCAGACAACTGGTAAGCTTCGGCCTAATGATTGGCCTGAATGTAAAGAGGGACCTCTTAGGCTCCTATATATCACACAGAAATTAATTGGCCTTATGGTGAATGGGGGCTCCTTGAAGGGTTGCAGCACCTGAAATGTTGGGGGTTTCGTTGCGCCTCGGGGGCTTTCATTACGTCACTGCCCTCCTCCTTCACATGGGCACTCCTACTAATGGCTTTGGAAAGTCTAATGCTATCTTGTGCAACCCATGGAAGCCCCTGAAACTTGGTCAGGTCCTGCAGGGAGGGAAGGGCATCTTAAGTGGGAAGCCAACCATTAGCATATTGAGAGTTTCTCTAGTTTTTAATATAATTTATCCACTCTTGTCTCTCAATCTGACAAACCTTTAAGAACCGTTTTCTGATGACCAGTCAGACCCATTCATCAAACATGCTGACACACAAAATGGATGACTTGTGGCACAGTCAGTTAAATGGGTAAATGGCTTTTAAAGGCTGGCATCGCTGTAGCTACATCAAGCATAAGTCAGGCCTCAGTCTCTGATCGGCTACTATGGGCGGGGCAGAGCCAACCACAGTTTACCCATTAGCCCTTGAATGGTCCTTACTACTCCCACATTAGTCACAGGTCAGTCTCTACAAGACCAGTTAGTGCTGTACTCGGGTGAGTACCAGTTCAGGTCATGGCTGTGAGTCAATCAAATGCCATTCACATGTTGGTAAAAGGCCACCAGAGCTACAACAAAGAAAGGTAAAAGTTAGGGCACTGTCTCTGAAAGCAGCTATGTTCTCTATACCAATGTTTGCATCTCAGTTCTTACTTATTTCTAGGGCCACTGGAATTATACAGCAATGGAGGACCAAATTATGCAGAACAGTTCACTAACTTACTGGGCAAGGAAAGACAAATTATGCAACACATTCTGTGGCAGTATTATTTTACTATTTTGTTATATTAATGTACCCTAATATTGTCTTGACAAAAGTTTTAAAGCATGAATACAATTTCAATGATTGAATACAGCAATCAGCAAGTAAAGGGTGAACAGTTAACATATACAAATTGCCTGCCACTGAGCATGGCCCCACATTTGGCGATTTTGTTTTAGTAGCTTTTGATTTGTTTGAGCTAGAAACCACTTTTTTTTGCTGAGCTGCAGCAGACGGTGGATTATGTGGTAAGTGTGGTAAATTTACAATTATTTAGAAACCCCTACATAATCATATGATTCCAATGACCCTTTTAAAGCCCTTTCTGATTTACATTTGCACAAACCAATCTTACAGTTGAATGAACAATCAACACTGGTTCTTTTGATTAGGCTTTTTAGAAACACCAATGATTGCATGATTATGGAGTCTTTAATATACTATAACCGAAGTAGACTGATGGAAATGAGAGAAGCATGAGCTGCTGTGGGATAAGAATTTAGTGACTGAAATTTTCATCAACATCAAACAGATGTAATACTCACACAAGCACCTTAACATCATGCAGTTTACAGTGGATGCTGCAGAGGAAAGCTCCATTGATCTATTGCCTACGTAAGTAAGTCAAGATCACTAGAAACCAGAAATTTGTGCACGAGGTAAATTTCGATTGCATGTGGTTCTGTAATTACCAGGTGCACAACAATAGAGGCACACTTTGGGAGATTCGGCAGATGGTGTGTTGCAGCATTCTGCACTCGGTAGAGTCTATTCACACGAGTCTGTGACACAGAACATTACAGTAGTTGAGCCTGGGCATAATCAGGATTACTGTTCTTTTTTTTTACAGACTCTGGCAGGAAGTGGAAGATTGTTTTTTAGACTCTGTAGCAGCCCAAAACATTTCCCTGCAAGTGCAATGATTTGGCTATCAAAAGAGAGTTTCTTATCAAATCAAATGCCCAGATTCTTGACCTTAGGCTTGGGAAGAGCTAGCGGACCAAGGTTATTGGGCCACCTAGTTCAGACCAGATGTTAGTTAGATTGCCTAGGATCAGTACCTCAGTCCTCCCTGCATTTAACTTGATACAGATTGAGTGCATTCACATGGCGACCTCCGCAAGGCATAGAGAGGAGGGCTTATGGGTGGAGTTCTGTGAGAGAATGATGACGAGCTGAGTGTCAGACTCTTATGAGATGATGGTAAACCCATAGCATTCGATGACCAGGGGACGCACGTATACATTGAAGAGAGTTGAGCTCAGGGAAGAGCCCCGTGGCACTCCTTACTGCAAAGGGAGCACCTTTGACTGAAAAAGTGTTTGGGACACCTGGAAGGTGTGCTCCTGCAGGAAATAGGTGACCCACATCAAGGTTTTATGGCCGATACCATAGTTCCAAAGTCTTTTGATCAGGATGTTATGAGACAGTATCAAACGTTGCACTGAGATCCAACATTAGTAGTGATGCAGTCATCAGCATCCAAAATTTGTTAGATTGATTCTGTAGCTAGCAGCAGGGCTGACTCAGTGCTTCAGGAGGGACGAAAACCTACCTGCATCCTGTGAAGTAGGTCAATTGGCCTCGATGAAAGTAGAAAATTGCTCATTGACATGCTTCTCGGTGATCTTAGAAAATAGTGGAAGCAGCTAAATGGGGTAATTATTCGAGCTTGGTGGGGTAAAACAAAGGCCTTTTAAGGAGTGGGTCCACCATAGCATGCTTCCACAACCCAGGGACCTGACCCAAAGCCAGGGAGCTATCTAATAGCTCATGTAACATCGAGTGGACAACCTCCAGCCCTGCTTAAGGATGATGAGCAATGCTGGATCAAGCAGAAGCCAGAATTAACCGAAGGATGCAGTAGGGTCGGTTCCTAGGATTCCATGGACTAAAAGTTCAGCAGCCTAGAGCTATCATCTGAAGGATCGAACCAGGTACTTATAGAACGAGCGTTTCTGGCTTAGCGGGAAAAGAAGCATAAACGTTTGCAACCTTTTCAGAGAAAAAAATGAGCTTTGCGTTGCAGCCATCCTCTGATGGTGAAGTGGAAGCTGAAACTAGGGACAACAAGGAGAGTGACTTAACAATGGCGAAAATTGTGTGTGAGAGATTCTGGGCAGATTGGCTTTTGTTTCTGTAACAGTTGCAGCAGGATTGCTTAATACAACAGTGGTAGAATTTAAGAACTGCCATATAATCAGCTTGGCACACTGAATTATAGGCTCTACCCCAAAGGCACCCAAGGCGCTTGCAATTCTTCTTTAAAACTAGAAGTTCATTGTTAAGCCTGCCAGACGATGTTTTTCCCTACAAAAAGCCTGATTTACCAGGGGAGCTATTGGTCTAATGCTTTACTAACCCAGTTGTCCACTTGTGAATTGGCCTTGTCAACACAGCTCCAGTATGGGTCAGCTGGTGTCTAGCTCTTGACTGAATCTTGTGGGGGGTATGATTTGCACATACTAGGATGAGGATTAAAAGTGAGTATTAATCCTCATTCCTATGACATGTGCACTTCTGGCCCACTCAATTTGCACCAAGTTTGACCTGATCTAGTATTGATGAACCAGTTGGGGACTGGACCTTGCCCATTTTCTCTCTCAGACTGCGGGCCCATGCAGTTATGGTTAGCAGCACCTATGACAGTCATCTCATCTGAAAGAAATTGATCTGCTAGCTCTAAACCAGACCAAAATAATCTGAATTTTTGTCTCAAAGAACATCAGAAATACTTCAAATTATAATACATTGAAAAAAGCATCAAGAAACTGAAAATAAATAATTAGATCACCATAAACCAGCAGTACCATTAGGCACTGAAAAAGCTTAAAAACTGACAAGAACAATGTTGGCATCAAACAAGCAATTCATTTACAGACGAACTGACACTGACGGTGAATGCAACAAACTATTTCTCTGCAGAAAATAAAGTGATAAAGGAAAACACAATCAAATGCACTTTCCCAGAAGCATCTAAAATACAGGTAGGCAACCAAACCAGATTAATTTTATGTATAGGTGCTGTGAAAATAACAAAACTTGGAGGGCTTTCAGAGTCGTTCAACCATAACACAGTACATATATGATGGAAAGTGAAATTAAGCTGTGATCCTTGGCCCTGGGACAGACCTCTGTGTCTGTCCAGCTCAGAATTCTGCATTGACTGATACGATTTAGGTGTGTTGGGGGCCTACTCATTACTCATATACCTCCTCAGGGGTTGTAAGCGCTATATAAATGCAATGACAATTATGAAACACTTTCAAGATACATAAGTACATATACAGCACTACCAACCAGGCCCTCCCCATAGTGGTGAGTTCCACCCTTTCGATAATGTGCTTCAGCGCCCCACTTATGCCCTGATTATGAATGGGTCAGTGTTTTCTGACCCCTGACTAAACCCCTGTTTGAAAGGCAGTGGAATTCTGAGTTAGTAGTATTTACTACAACCAGTAATTATCAGATGTGTTAAATGCCTCACCCTTCATTAAATTTTAGCAGATCACACCTACAACTCATAAAACAATTCACCACCCCATGTGAATTTTGGAGTAGTAATCACCAAAATCTGCATGATATTTCCCATAAACTCGGAATAGGTGCAATTTATCACACCTGACTCATTCTGAACCCATGATATCACCTACACCTCTGAAACCCTAGATAACACACAATCCTTCAAAATGACTTCTACAGCTTTTAAAGCACTTTATTTCTTGGCTCTTTTTCAGATAAAGATCTCTCTCTCTCTCTCTCTCTCTCTCTCTCTCTCTCTCTCTCTCTCTCTCTCTCTCTCTCTCTCTCTCTCTCTCTCTCTCTCTCTCTCTCTCTCTCTCTCTCTCTCTCTCTCTCTCTCTCTCTCTCTCCTCTCTCTCTCTCTCTCTCTCTCTCTCTCTCTCTCTCTCTCTCTCTCTCTCTCTCTCTCTCTCTCCCTCTCTCTCTCTCCCTCTCTCTCTCTCTCGCCTTGTATTTCTGAGAGTCAGACTAGTAAAGAAAAGGAAAATGTGTTCCAGTGTGGTGCCAGCCAGGGCCGCCTTAGGGTGGTGCGATCAGTGCAGCTGCTCTGGGCGCTGGCCTGGATGGGATGGGAGGCACTTACCTCAGTATGAGACCTGTATTTAGCAGTAACTCAGGATTTAAAAGTACCTGCTGCAGAGTCCTTGTGCCTCCAGCTTTCAAGCAGCAATAGAAATGTCAAAATAACTCTTGTGATTTACGTTCCTGCTAGAGAGAGAGATCTGAGTTTTTTTCTAGTGGCAGTTTTGAATCGCCATAAAGTAGTAAAAAGGTTAATATGCTGACTGTATCTGGATAGCTGAGTGGATTAGTAAAGCCAGCCTGTACCTGCACTTTAAAACAAATTAAATGTATGTTAGAGAGGTGCTATGGAAAGATTTGGTCATTTCTGTTGGGTGATAGTGTGGGAATCCGAGGTGGAGGTCAAAAGGGGGGGAGAGGGAGGGTGGGTGTTTCACTGCGGGTGGGGGATGGGGCGTTAACTAGCCCTGCGTTGATCTGGAAATCCCAGGTCTGTCAGAACCCTGCCCCCTTTGTCAGAGAAGCTTCCAGACCAGTACTCTAAAAACCTGATTAACTGAAAAGTATTCAAGGGTTACGAGGGACATAGAGGCATAACTCACACAAAAAAGTGAGACGTGGGGTCGTGTATTTTTTCAGCTACATCACATATACAAAACGGTATTGAGAGACGGGTTACGTAATGAACACAGGTCTGCGTTTTTACACACTCATGCGTTTGATCTTACATTTGTTGGTGTTGCTAGGGATGTGTCAGAAAAGTTGTCATTTAAAACCTATCATTTAGACCTAACGACGTATGAAATAAATGCATGGGGGAGCAGTGGGCCGGGGTTACAAAATTGAGAAGCAGGCGGAAGGCATAGGACTCAGGAGGAGGTAGAGGGCAGGATGGAGAAGGGGGTTTGAGGGAGGTGACCTGGGATGGAGGAGCAGGCGGGGCACAGCACACAGGCACATGAAGAGAACCAGGTTAGAGAAGTAGAATCGGGCATATTTGCTAAGGGCTTCATCGCACTCGAGGCAGGGAGGTATTCCATGGGTGGAGTTTGAGCATTCCCACACATATACCCATGTTTTTGACACAATTGCAGATTTACTAAAGTCAGTAAACTTGGGATTGCGCCAAATTGCTGCACCTCCCTGACGGAGCATTAACAAGGAGAAATAGCTTTAGCTCTCCTTGTTAGTTCCTCTTTGTATGAGTGCTGGATTCTGCAGCACACATGGAATGAAGAAAACACCTCAAAGGATTGTTTTTCTACAGGAAGGTGTACTTTCCTTCATAAAAACAATGCTGCTCATAACGCAAGCACCCTTACAGCATGGCGCAAGGGTGCCTGCGTTGGAGCTAGGCTGCCACAAGTGCGCCAGCGCTAGGAGACAGAAGAAATGCATTATTTCTTAGTAGATTTGGTGCAATTCGGCATTCTCTCTTTGATGCAACACAGCACAGCAAGTGGCTGTGCTGAGTTACATGAAATATTCGTACACATACCTTTAATTGTACAGAACTGATAGGCACGGGCAGGACGGAGGACCAGTCAAGGGCTACAGACCGGAGTAGCAATCTGGAGGAATAGGTTACAGGCTAGAGGAGCAAGCCGGGCACAGGATTGGAGAGCAGCTGGAGGCTGCAGGATAAAGGAACAGGTATGTGGGTGTGGTACTGAATAGACTAACAGGTGTGATTCCCAGCACTGGGCTTGGCTGGGGTGCGGGGCATAGGTCCAAGACAGAGAAAAAAGTGAGGCACAAATTAGGTTCAGAGAGGAAAAGGCAAAGGGCACTGATCTGCAGAAGTAGGCAGAGATCAGGCCAGAGAAGCGGCAGGCGGCCCTGCAAGAAGGGGCAGACATGGCACAGGACTGGAGGGCACCTACCAGAGGACCCAGGGTGAAGGAGCAGGCAGGGGGTTCAGGAGAGATGCACAGACAGAGAATTGGGATGCAAGAGAAGAGCAGGCAAAGGACACAGCACAGAGATGCAGGTGTGGAACACTGTGACATAGGATGGTGGAAATGCAGGCAGCGCCCACTGTCTCCTTCTGGGGTCAGTATTCGGATTCAGTCATTCCTCCTGGACCAGGGACAAACAGAGCACCTGCTCTTCATAGCCAGCCATTAGGTTTATCTCCATTGGCGCTGAATTATATGAATCCCTCCATGGCCCCCCTCCTGCCACCGTGAACAGGACTTTATTATTTTCTTTATTGATTTCTGAGGGATTTGTAGCAAGTCCTCTCCAGCCCAAATCCATACTGCAAACAAACAGCACATTCCACACAGCTGCCCTTTCCACATACAGACCGATGCATCGCCCTGAAAGGCAGAGTTTTACACAAGTAGCTAATCATTTCAAACTTCTATGTGGAGTGCACTGAGAAAGCCACTCTTTCCTTCCTCTTTGGGGTGGTGTTTAGGTGACGCAAAGTGCATACTTGCCCCCTATGTGATCATCAAAGAATATCTTCTCAGGTTGATATTTGATGGGTTTACACCCAAAACAGATTCTGTGGTGTCTGAACCACATGAGCAGCATGCGGCCAGGCCCTTCAAGGCAACAATGCTTTACTAAGGTGGGACTGAGGGCCGCTCATGGAATGTCTTCCCAAGATGTTCTCTGTTGGAATGTGTTGAAGCGACGTCAAGATAGGATCTTCTATTATGGTATGTTGTGCTGTTGTAAAGTGCACCGAAGGAATATGATGATGAGAAGATCATGTCCCATCACGAGTTGCAATGTGTTGCATATCTTCTGACAAGATATGCTCTGAAAGGATCTCACAATTTCTTCAACAGCATGCTATGTTGGGATGTCCTGTTAGTATGATCTTTGTCAAGGTATTCCATGGGTGGGCACAGTTGGTTGCGGTGGCTCTGCCAGCACAGGCAGTTACTGTACCATAACAGCTGCCCAGCCTCCAAACCGCCTGAATCTAGATGACCCTTTGTGTCTATGAGCCATCCTCATCAGCCTATCTTCGGGATCTATTTCCAGCCAAACTCTTTACAGAGTATCATGCCAACAATTGGCGAAGTTTTTGGAAAGCTCATCAGTGCTCCACTTTTAAATGGTCAGTTCATTTCTCCAGTCCTCGTCTTTCTCTGTAAAAAATAATTTTGATCTCACTATCTTGGTAAATTATTACCCCTTCTCTCAGCTCCAAAGCCTTTCCAATGTATTAGAAAAGCTGTTTGCAACCAACTTCAATTAGGTCTAACAAACTTTTTGGATCATTGGCAAGCTGGATTTTGCCGTTTTGTGAACTGAGACTCTAGTGGCAGCCAGATCCGATGAATCAATCAATCAATCAATCAATCAAGGATTTTTAGAGCGCACTGCTCACCCGGTAGGGTCTCAAGGCGCTAGGGGGGGAGAGCTACTGGTCGAAAAGCCAAGTCTTGAGGTGTTTCCTGAATGATAGAAGGTATTGGGTCAGGCGGAGGTGGAACGGTAGGGAGTTCCAGGTTTTGGCGGATAGGTGAGAGAATGATCTTCCTCCGGCGGTGGTGCGACGGATGCGGGGGACGTAGGCAAGGGCGAGGTTGGCAGAGCGAAGGTTGCGGGTGGGGGTGTGAAAGGTGAGTATGCCGTTGAGGTAGGCAGGACCTGTGTTGTGGAGGGCTTTGTGTGCGTGGATGAGGGTTTTGAAGGTGATCCTCTTTGATACTGGTAGCCAGTGTAGGTCTCTGAGGTGGGTGAGATGTGGTCGCAGCGTGGGACATCTAGAATGATGCGGGCGGACGCGTTCTGGATTCTTTGCAGCTTTGTTTGGAGTTAGTTTGTTATTCCTGCATATAGGGCATTTCCGTAGTCCAATCGGCTACTGACCAAGGCGTGGGTGACGGTTTTCCTGGTTTCAATGGGAATCCACTTGAAGATTTTGCGGAGCAGGCGGAGGGTGTTGTAGCAGAAAGACGAGATGGCATTGACCTACTGAGTCATGCTGAGTGTGGAATACAAGATGAGGCCCAGGTTGCGTGCATGGGTGGTGGGTGAGGGCACGGATCCTAGGGAGGTGGGCCACCAGGAGTCGTTCCAAGCTGAGGGGTTGGTGCCAAAGATGAGTATTTCTGTCTTGTCTGTGTTTAACTTGAGGTGGCTTGATTCTATCCAGCTGGCGATGGCTTGGAGTCCGTTGTGGAGGTTGTCCTTTTCAGTAGTAGGGTCTTTCGTGAGGGAGATGATGAGCTGAGTGTCGTCTGCATAGGAGACTATGTTGATGTGGTATGTTTGTGCGATGTTGGCGAGGGGGGCCATGTAAACGTTGAAAAGTGTGGGACTGAGCGAAGATCCTTGAGGGATGCCACAGGTGATCCGGAAGCTTCTGACAGGAGGCAGACTTCCTGGGTTCTGCCCGTGAGAAATGACGAGATCCAGTCCAGTGCTTTGTCGTGGATTCCAGCGTTGTGGAGGCGTGTGCGGAAAGTGTGATGACATACTGTGTCGAAAGCTGCGGAGAGGTCCAGGAGGATGAGTGCTGCTGTTTCTCCTTCATCGAGCATGGTCCTGATGTCGTCTGTGGAAGCAATGAGTGCGGTCTCAGTGCTGTGGTTTTTGCAGAATCCGGATTGGGAGATGTTGAGTGCCTAGCTGTCTTCCAAGAACCGGGATAGTTAATTGTTCACGATTTTTCCGATGACCTTGGCTGGGAAGGGGAGGAGGGAGATCGGTCAGTAGTTCTTGGGGTCGTCAGGGTCTGCCTTTTGTTTCTTTAGCAGGGCGTTGATTTCTGCATGCTTCCATCTCTCTGGGAAGGTAGCTAATTCAAAGGAGCTGCTGATGGTGTTGCAGAGATGGGGAGCGATGATGGTGTTAGCTTTGTTGAAGATATGGTGTGGGCAGGGGTCCAATGGTGATCCGGAGTAGATGGAAGCCATGGCACTGGCGGTGTCTTCTATGTTGACAGGGGTCCAGGTGTGGAAGAAGTGGGTGTTGCTTGGAGCGTAGGGTTCGTAGGTGTTTGCAGCTAGCTGGTGGGTCTGGGGGTTGAAGCTGTTGTGGATTTCTTCTATCTTTCGACAAAAGTGGGTTGCAGAGCTCCTGTGATGGCAGGAGTTTGTTGGAGCAGGCCCTGGGGGTGGAGAGCTCTTTAATGATGCCGAAGAGCTCTTTGCTGTTGTGAGCGTTGGTGTCAATGCAGTTTTTGAAGTGGGTCCTTTTGGTGGTGCGGATCAGTTGGTGATGTTTGCGTAGGGCATCCTTGAAGGCGATGTGATTGGAGATGGTAGGTTCACGGTGCCAGGTTTTTTCCATTCTGCAGCATAGTCGTTTGGATTCCTGTAGATCTGGGGTGAACCAGCTGGCCTTGGCTCTGTGGGGGGTGTTTGGGTATTTTTTGAGCGGTGCAAGTGTGTTGGCGCAGTCTTCTATCCAGTGATGTAGGTTGGTGGCGGCTGTGTTGGGGTCCGGGGTCCCGGGGGGGGGCCCCGGGCGAGGGTGGAGATCAGTTAATCCGTAGATATTTTGCTCCAGTTGCATCGGGGAGGTTGTGTGCGGTGGTGGTGAGTGACTGGTTTCTGGTAGGAAAAGTGGATGGATCGGTGGTCTGTCCAGTAGGGTTCGGTGGTGTGACTAAAGGAGATGTGGTTACTGGCTGAGAAGATGGGATCGAGTGTGTGGCCTGCGGAGTGTGTCGGTGAAGTGACGAGTTGCTTGAGGCCGAGGTTGGAGAGGTTGTCGATTAGGTTGGTGGTGTTGGTATCGTTGTTATTCTCCAGGTGGAAGTTCAGGTCACCGAGGAGGATGTAGTCCGTTGAGATGAGGGATTGGGTGCTGATGGTGTCGGCGATGTCGTCGCAGAACTGTGGTCTAGGGCCAGGGGGTCTGTAGACCAGTGTTCCTCTGAGTGTGTTGTTGGCGTTGATGTGGATTGTGAAGTGAAGGTGATTGGTGGACTTGATGATGTCGTCGGAGTTGGTGGAGACTCTTATGGTGTTTTTGTGGACTATGGCGATTCCTCCTCATGGTTTGTTGTTGCGGTCTCTTCTGGTGATCTTGTAGTTTTCTGGTATAGCTATGGCTATGTCTGGTTCCGAGGCAGGGTTCATCCAGGTTTCGGTGAGGAATGCGATGTTGGGCGAGTGTGTGGTCAGTAAGTCCCAGAGTTCAATTGCATGTTTGTGGACGGAGCA
The DNA here is from genome assembly GCF_031143425.1 of Pleurodeles waltl. NCBI lineage: Eukaryota > Metazoa > Chordata > Amphibia > Caudata > Salamandridae > Pleurodeles > Pleurodeles waltl. The sequence continues at coordinate 1,557,161,377 of NC_090445.1, forward strand.
GGTGTTCAGCAGGATGCATCTTAGGCGGCTGTCTGTTGTTTCGATATGGTATTCGGGGGTTAGGTTGCAGGTGAAGTTGCAGGCTTTGCAGGAGAAGGGTCCTCTGGTGCGCGTTGGTGTGGACTGGAAGCAGATAGAGGAGCGTCCTGGGTTTAGGGCGTGGAGTTTGTTGGCGGTGTAATGGTGAATGGTGGCACGGGGCGTGTTGGCCGCAGTGTTGGCGCGGATGGGCTCAGACGGGCTTGCCTTTGGCGCGCCAGCGATGCGTCCGCGCTGCGGCCGGCATAAGAGGGGAGGTGGGAGGGAGTGGCAGCTGGGAGGAGAGGGTGGATGGACCAAAAGCAGGGCAGGGGGGGGCGGGCGGGGCTGCCGGGCTCCAGGCAGGAAACCACTGGGGAGGCAAGATCTAGAGGAGGGAGGGGGCGGGCCGCGGGGAAGCAGGGGCTACGGGAAAAGATCCAGAAAACACGGGGAGACCAAAACAGGAAACTAGCAAAAAGAAAAGGCAGCTGGCAGCAGCGAGGGAGCGAGGAAGCGACCTACCTGCTCAAAGCAAGGTCAGAGGTCGCTGTCCTCACCGCGCTGCGGCAGGCAGAAGAGGGGAGGTGGGAGGGAGTGGCAACTGGGAGGAGGAGGTGGATGGACCAATAGCAGGGCAGGTGGGGCGGGGCAGCCGGGCTCCAGTCGGGAAGCCACGGGGGAGGCAAGAACTCAAGGAGGGAGGGGGGGCGGGCCGCAGGGACGCAGCGGGTACAGGAAAAGATCCAGAAATACGGGGAGACCAAAACAGGAAACTAGCAAAAAGAAAAGGCAGCTGGCAGCAGCGAGGAAGTGACCTACCTGCTCAAAGCAGGGTCAGAGTTCGCTGACCTCACTACGCTGCGGCCGGCATAAGAGGGGAGGTGGGAGGGAGTGGCAGCTGGGAAGAGGGGGTGGATGGATCAATAGCATGGCAGGGGGGGGCGGGGCAGTCGGGCTGCAGGCGGGAATCCACGGGTGATGTAAGAACTCGAGGAGGGAGGGGGGCGGGGCCGCGGGGATGCAGCGGCTATGGGAAAAGATCCAGAAAACACAGGGACCAAAACAGGAAACTAGCTAAAAGAAAAGGCAGCTGGCAGCAGCGAGGAAGTAACCTACCTGCTCAAAGCAGGGTCAGAGGTCGCTGTCCTCACCACGCTGCGGACGGCATAAGAGGGGAGGTGGGAGGGAGTGGCAGCTGGGAGGAGGGGGTGGATGGACCAATAGCAGGGCGGGGGCGGGGCAGTCGGGCTGCAGGCGGGAAGCCACCGGGGAGGCAAGAACTTGAGGAGGCAGGGGGGTGGGGACGCGGGGATGCAGCGGCTACGGGAAAAGATCCAGAAAACACGAGGAGACCAAAACAGGAAACTAGCAAAAAGAAAAGGCAGCTGGCAGCAGCGAGGGAGCGAGGAAGCAACCTACCTGCTGAAAGCAGGGTCAGAGGTCGAATTAAGAATCAAACCACACAACGAGGAAATGATACCACTGGTTCTAGACCTCTTGCGACGTTTGACAGCATTGATCATGAGTGTATTTTAGCATTACTCTTTAATATAGATGTTCAGGGTCATGACTATGAATGTCCTTGACTTTCTGGCTTAATGGACTTGATAGATATTTATGGATTGTTCTACTCCTCTCTACACCTTCTTCTCTTTAGTGTCCCGCATGTGTCAATAATGTCTACACCTTAGTAGCCCAGGACTGAGAAGGAAGACAACTTCATAAAATGTGTTAAGGGTTAACAGTGACAGCAGAACATTTGCATCAATATATCACTCAGTAAAGAGCAGAGTCCAATTTAGTAAGATTCAAAAATATCTTATGATAACAGTAAGGTCAGAACACCAAAAACTGGATCAGCCACTGGAAAGTTATAGTTTCTTTAAGCGACAGTACCATGCCACGTGGCTTTTCTATTCTGCATGCACAGTCAATAAAAGTTTCTGCCAAATACTCACAAGTGACCACTGGAGGCTTCTCTCTTCCTTGACACAGCATGACTACCAGCTCCAGTTTGCCTCTGTCCTTTAGTCAGGCTGGAAGGAATGGATGAGAGTCAGTCATCTTGTTCAGGGAGGCACAGTTATCAGCTTTCAAACTTCTCGCAGTTCCTGTAGGGATGTCTTTAGCTTCAGTTTCCATGGCAGACAGAGTCTCTGTGGTCATTTCCAAGTTTGCCTAAGTCAGTAGACAGTACCCTCTACTCTCACCTGCTCCCAGTCCAGTCCTTGTTGTTGACTCCAAATTTCTCACCTTCATCTGTGTGAGAGGAGGCCTCTTTTTCCATGGTTAGCCCCCACCTTTTGCCTGATGTTGATGTGTTCTAGAAGTTGGTAGTGCCCAGTGCCCCTGCTAATCATGTTCCCTGGGACAGAGCTCTCTCCCTAAATCTGTTGTGATGCTTGGCACAATCGGATACACTTTTAAATACCCCTATAAGTGCCTAGTAAATGGGTACCCCAGTATCCAAGGCAAGATATATTAAGAGTAGACCTCTGGGGGCAGCAGCACTGGTTGTGCCACCCCCAAGGGCCCTGCACCCAGATGCACCCAGTACTATCATTGCAGGCTGAGTGTACTGGGGCAAACCTAAAAAGACAAACTTGACATGGCACCCTCTCTGTGTGTCCTGTGCACCCTACAATGCATATATTATGGGTAAGTCACCCCTCTGACAGACCTTCCAGCCCTAAGGCAGGGTGCACCTTATTATGTGTGAGGGCATAGCTGCATGAGCAATATGTCTCCACTGTGTCCTTGACAAACAAAAGACAAAGTGAGTGAATAGAGCAGCCATTTTAAATACATGTACTGGACACTGGTCAAATACGAGTTTCCCAGCTACACGATGGCTACTCTACACCCTGAGTTGTTTGGTATCAAACAACTCAGAATATTGAACCCAAACTAGTACCAGTGTTGGATTTAACCCTAAACGTACCCAGGGGTCACCTTAGAAGTGCCCCCTGCAAAACCTAACTCTAACTGGCATAGTTTCTGACTAGTTCCATCCAGTCTGCTACTCCAGACGCCAATATAACAAACAAGGGGGAGAGCCATGGCTTTCTGGTTTGTAAGACAATGCCCTTCCTGGGTGGAGGAGCTAACACCCCCTCCTTTAGGAATGTCCAACACCCTGGCGGTAAGTTTCAAAGAGCTACAGCCCCTGAAACTCGATCCCCCAGGCCTGCTGCTAGCAGCTGAGAGTTTGCCCCTTTGCAAACCCCCATTTTAGGTGGGAACAAAGACGGAAAACCAGACAAAGAGTAGGAGGTGTGCCACACTGAGCATGCACCACCCCTAGACGCTTGCATGCAAAGTGGACCCTCTATTTTGGAAGTGGTCTCTATAGTGGGTGTAGCCACCCAAGGGCAAGTGTCCCATTGGACATTACCAGGTTCCCCCTAAAACAGCCACTAAATGTAGTATTTAGTGGGCTCCCCTAGACCAAGAATTTAGATTGAACAGGAAGAAAGAAGACTACACCAAAGAACCCGCCAGGACAAGAACCGAGGACCTGCTGCACCAGAAGAGGCTTCAAGACCCCTGCTTGCTGCACCACAGTCCCAACAATCGCCACTGTGGAGTAGCTGACCACTGGACCGACCTCAAAAGCCCCAGAGAACCTTCAGGCTTTACAAATAGCTAAATCTCCCACCTGAATGGAGGCACCACTCAAGAAAATCAAGAAACCTGCAAAGGGACAACAAACCAGTGAGGGTCACTTCACTAAATCGCCAATATCTCCGCGACCAGAAGTCACAGCTGGGCCCGATTACACACTGACTACCACCTGGACGTGACCCGCATCTGTGCCACGTTTGTTGGCTCTGCGCCCTCTAGTGGCCTAGTTACAGCAATACCCTCGGTACTGGTCAGCTGAGGTCAGACCAGCAGAAAACCAGCTCCCCCATAGCTGAAAAAGTATCAGGAGGAAGCCCTTGTTGAAGGACTTCAGGAACACCCTGGACCTCTAAACAGAGTGCCCGCGATGCCCTGCAAGCTGCTCTCAAAGAGACTCATCTCCAGCTCCTATGGACTCCGTTGCACACAGCCTCCAAGACCTCTAAACACCCTGCACCTGGCCGCCCTGGGCCTTGCATCGCAGAGTCTGCTGTGTGCCCCGACTCCTTGCAACCTCAACAGCCTGAGGGGACCCCAAGGCACCTTTTTTATTTCTGCAAACCAGCTCCTTTTCCAAGTGGCCCCTCCAGGTGGCCCTGTGCCTTTGCTAAGAACCTCTCCAACACTGCTCCAGACGGAACCGGGAGCTGCCGGACACTCTCCAGGAGAGCCCACCTACCACCCCGGCCACCCTGCAGGAGAAGAGACTGGCAACTCAACTGTGTGATTTTTAATGCATTTTTAAAGGTGACTGTGAAATCGATTCCAATGGTGCATAATTACGCACAGAAAGACTAACTTTATTAAAACTTCAAAACGTCATAAAAAGAAAAGTACTTAACGTAGTCTAAAGATTTTGGTCTTAAAATTTATATAAAGGTCTGAGGTATTTTTATAAATTCTGGTCTTGAGTCATTCATTGAGTGTGTGTGTGTGGGGCAAGATTGGATTTGTGAGTACAGCAAGTACTTAGCACATCTCCTGGAGTAGCCTAACTGCTCAACCAGCTACCTTAACAATTGGAGCATTAGGTGGCCTAATTTTCACCTCTGGAAACCAATGTGTAGTTGCCTGAACCCTCTGCATAGTGTGCTTGGTTTTGCACCCACTGCATAGAGGGCCAGCCTACAACAATCTGGAAAATTCCCTTTTTGGGTACCAGTTCACAGTGAGTGTACGTTAGCTTTGTCACTCACATTCTAGTTACAAAATGCATCTTCACAAAGTCCAGCGCCACATAAGTTAAAACTGGGTAACTGGCCTGCTGTACAAGAAAAGTCCTTGGGTGCTTATGGGTGGTCTTGTTGAGTCAACATGGGAATCAGCTGACGTTGAACCTATTGTAGAATAAAAACCTCTAGAGTGTCTGGGTGGCTCACATTCCCACCCATACTTCAACAAAGTCGATACACTTCCAAGCTCTGCACCCTGCAAGTGTGAAGGCTAGTTCCTCTCCAATGTCCTGCTGTGTTCCAGTCTGGGCTCCGGAGCTATATGACCCCACACATCCCTCTCCACCCACACTTCGGAAGGTTTGTGTGTTTCATGCCCATAATGCAAACCACAGGCAACAGAAGTATGCCCGTCTCCAGTCCAGTATAATTCAATGCTTCTCTTTGAAACACTGATAGATATATCACCAAGATGAGGTGCAGGGGCACTCTTATTGTAATTCCCCTCACACACAATGTACAGCAGTCTCTTCTTTATGGCAAAGGCTGTGCTATATGAGTGGTCAGTTCAAGCTATTTAAACGTTTACACCAGTGACATTCAACAGCTGTGCTCCCCTTGTTGAGCCCATTTACATTGATTCTTTTTAATCGAATACAAAGACTGATCTCACCGCAACTGGTTTGGTAACCTCTGATTTTATGCTTCAGTGGAGGACAGGTTGAAAGTATATCTCCCCCTTCTCATACTGCACCCCCCTTATCTTTTGAAGATTCACTTATATACCATAAAATAAACACATGCACTGAGAAGCTAGTTAGTGGCTCCTTAAAGCAGAGAGTGAAAATACCAGCAGTATTTGGCAGTGAGAAGGGATGAAAAACAAGGAATAAAGAAGATTTTCTGCACAGTCTCATATCCCTTTTACCATCTACATGTCTTGAAGGGAATCTTCAACATGGTTGGGTTCCCACATGTAGCTTCTGTCATTAATGCTTTAATCACCTCGCAAACGGACTACTATAACTCTCTTTTACTTGGGCTCACCCATGACACCAATATGAGTTGCATTTAGTCCTAAATGCAGCTGCTAGGGTGGTGCTGTCACTCGGTAAGTCCTAACATATTTCCTTGGCCTTGACTTCACTGCAATGGCTTTAAGTTCGAGTCCATTCAATTAAAGGCTCAAGAGACAAGAGGCAAAACCATCTTTCATTAAAAAATATCTCCACTTTCAAAGTAATTCAAGTTCTTTATCCCAGTCACAAGTCGAGATCCTCAGGTCAGCTATGGCTTTAAGTATATGAGGCAGATAGGTCCCTTATAGGTGGTCAGGCTTTTTCAGTTGAAGATGTTCAGCGCTGGAATTCATTAAAGCCAGCTATGCGGAAAGAGCCAAATCTGTTAAAGTACAGAAGTCCATCAACACATGACGTTTCCTTAATGTATATTGTTTCTTTAAAATATGTAAATACATTCAAATTTCAAACTATCAAATAATCCTATTTTATTATTTTTACTTTATAAATGAATTCAACTAAATTGAATGATTTAAAATTACATTAGTTTATCTTAACAATTATTTAATTCTATATAAATTAAACTTAAAGTACGATTACAAATTTAAGGAAATGTAACCTTAATAAATATATATTTAAGGGCACACGGACGCACGCACACAAACACACTAGGTTAAGTCACTTAAAATACTTGAAAATTCAACTACCTGAAAAGTAAACATCTGTAAAGTAAAAGACTGAAAATGTACTTGCGAAGTAAAGACTCTTGATATAACTCCTGCGATGTATTTACTCCCGATCTAGAGCCTGCGAATTAAGGTAACATACAGTAAAGAATGCCAGCAGGAAACAAAAACATTAACACCAAACCAGTATCTCTTAAAAAATACCCTCATCGCATTCTACTTACTCAGTGAAAACTGCAGTTTTTAAAAAGATTCTCAACAGTGGCAAGTGAACCTGGACCTACCCATGAGTAAGCAGCATATAAACCCATATCTGTACCCAGAAATTCTATAATTGTGCCCCTCTGGTGTGTGTGCTCCTCTATGGTCTCTCTGCAGCTGTTGGGAGTTTCGGGACATCTCGGGATGTTGCAGTTAAGGTTTCTAGTTAATTTGTAGTGGTTGAAGATGTTTGGATGGACCAAAAGTCCTTATTTCTAGTACACGAGGCTGACAGGCGGCAGAATATTGTGATTAAAATATCGATCTGCAATAATGTTGCATCCACAATGTTGGTTACCACTATGTTGTGAAGATATGTAGAAAAACAGTTATCAAGCGTAAAAATATACTTCCCTATACATATTTACCTTCATTACATATTGGTAGTCAGTATATTGGATTCAATATTTTTGCAAGTCAGTATTTTAACCAGAGATAGACATACAACTATTCGAAGAACATCAAGGAGGCCGCCTTTGCAATTGCGATCAAGTTAGGGTTGAAGCAATCATGCCAGACATTCACGCCCTCATTACGAGAGGCTTGTAATTCCCACTAATTGTAATGTCAGTAGAGTTACCGCAGTGCTCTCATCCTTGTTGAAAGGAGTAGAAATCCCCTGGGGAAAATGTGTGGGAGAATGAGAGTGACCCATTGTAATTCCCCATTACTCTGCAGATTCTGAGGGTTCAATGCACAATCCCTTTTAATTCCACACCTCCAGAGTTAATGGGACACATCGGTTTTGTTATCTTTGGGGTATAGAATTAACGTCCCCACAACTAGGGACCTGGTAATAAGGCCCTTAGATATGCTGAAATGCCAGGGGAGCTCACTATTCCCATACAAACCAGTTGTGGCCTGATATAGACTTTGGAGATCAGAGTAATGTCTGTCGGGGTGACGGAGTAAGTAACTTAATCGCCCTGACGGATATCCCATCCCTAAATATGGAGATGTCTGCCGGCACCACGGACATCTGTTAACATTGGCAGGGACTGCCTCCACTGCGACTCCTGTCAATGTTGTAAAAGTATGGTGAACAGCTCTCTCAAACATGATGGACGGCCATCATTCTTTTACAAACTTTTACTTTTTTCACAAACAAACTCCCAAAGTGGGAGTTTGTTTTTGAGAAAAGTGAAACTAATCACTCACACAATGGGAATTTTCTCTTTTTGGGTGGGAGTCATTTTTTCATTTTTACTCTCCCTCAACATCAGGTTCTACCTGCCACTGACGGCCAACAAAAAGAAGCCATCCAGCCGCCCACTTTAAACTAAGCGGACAGGACAGTTGGAGGAGTATGTTGGTGATGGAGGAGGAGTATTCTCCATCGTCGCCAAACTGTCAGTCTGCCACCGATAAGTCAAGTGGGCGGACTATGAGTTTGGTGGAGAGGTTACTCAAACACTAAATGAGCATTTTAGTCTTTTGGAAGCCAGATGTATAAAGACCTTTTTCTTCTGGTTCTGTTGGTTTTAAAAGCACCTAGATGTTTCAAATGCAAATCTGTACATATTCTTCTTTTGCCCCATAACGGTAGGGAGCATGTCTGCCGTTGTAAAACTGGACTCTGTAGTTTCCTTGCCTCCCCCCTGGTGGTTATGGTGGAGCAGTGAATGCCTGGCTCATGGGAGGTGGTGTGAAGGTTACAGCAACCATTAGAACAATCAATAGAGGTCTTTGTCGAGGAAGAGGTTTTTGCTTTTAAAAATACATGTCTGTTTTATACATTTAAATCAATAGAACAGTTGAAAAATTTTCCTGGTGTAAATTACAGTCCTCTAGCCCCTACATTTCACACTTTATTCCTCACACAATTGTATTTTAACTTAGCTTCACATAACAAGACGGTGGACGTTGGGTATTAAAGGAAAAGAAAGAATGTCAGCTTGTGGGAAAGGTTCCCTAAGTCTGTAAGCGTGAGCACCTCAGTTTCTCTTTGTGGTCCAAAGTGAATGCAATAGGCAATAAAACAGAATATCTTGAAATATGGCACCCGTTGCAATTGCATCTTTTTGAAGAAGTAGCAATCCGGGAATTAATGAATCTTTGAAATTTTACGCAGTGCAGGCTGGTCAGAGCATAAATCCTGAAGTGAAACTGCCCAGAGCAAGCCCAAACTCACCAAAGTGGTAGCTGGGTGATTCTACGCTAGAGAAAACTTTGAGAAAGATGTGGCAAACGATGCATTTTATAGCACTATATTGGCTACCAGCGAAGTGTGTAGTCACAATCATCTGCAACCGTTTGAAGTGTGTCTTTGAAGTTCTATCTTCCCACAATCGTTTTGGACGTAATGGTTCCAAGGAGTGCATTTTACAGTACTGCTTCCCAAGGAAACATTTGGTTTACAGTCTGTTAAAATCAGAGCATGCAGTTTGGCATGGCCCAGTAACATTTAAAAATATATATTTCAATCCCTTCACTAACAGTTCAAACCCGTACCCCGAGGGTCGTGATAATAACAAAAATCTATCAGTAAAGATGGTGAAATGCCCAATGCCCACGTGCTCCTGGCAGCAAAGAAAATATCCTAGCAACTAGCCCTCCCCACTTCCCCCTCCCCGCAGCCGGCATTGTGGCTGAAACATGAGGTTTAAATGCATCTGGGAGTGTAATTATTAGGCTCACATTCATCAGTGTGTAATTTTATGAAAAGTAGATTTATTACATCCCCAAATACTATTTTTTAATTTTTGTTAAGTGTACTAATGATTCATCAAACACCTGCTTTTCATTTTCAGAAAGTACAGATGCTTTGCCCTCAAATAATAGCTTAAGTGTTCTGATAGACTAATTTTCTCTTTAAACATTCCATTACGATTTAAAAATATATATATTGCTTTACTAATGACATACTAAGATTTAATTTTCAGTAAGTACATTGGTTCAGACACCAAATATTAGTTTGTCATTTTCATCGAGTACTCACATCACCTACTTCCCAACAAGGACAAATATTACCTACATGCTGATACGTCACCCTGACCAGCGATATACAGCAGCCATTTGCCCCTGGTGGCTACTAAATGTAAGGGATGGCCATCCTGTGTCCTCTATATGCAAGGGAAGGCAAACAGAAGCCAGAGCTGCCCACTTGAAGGTTGGCGGGTCAGACTGCTTCTGCCTTCCCTGTTTGACAATCCTGCTCTGATTATCTCGGTATGAGTGACAGCATGATATGCATACCGTACCCAGTTACCATGCAGCTGAATGTATGTATGATTGCATGGCAGGGCCAACCAATCATACGTCATTGATTGCTAAGCCACATGGACTTTTGAGATTCACCCCACAGAGCGGTGTTAAAAGTGCATAATTTGAACCCGTGGTTGCAGGTGGGGCCACCGCCACTCGTCTTTGTGAAACTCACCAGAGATTGACCCACACCAAGAGGGAAAAACACAAGAGGGAAAGGAGAAGGAAAAGAAAAACAGAAACACTGTGACAAAGGAGAAAACAAGAGTCTGCAAGAATGACAGAAAGGGGCAGGGAGTGTCTGGTAGTCTATTGAAGAGGCGTGAGAGGGAATCAATAATAAGCAACCGTGGCCCTCAGCACTCCTATGTCAAATATGGCCTGCTGTGGGTTTCTGAGCAAAACTTTGGGGCCCTATGATAATTCATATTTTACAAACTAACCACTGGCTGTTGTGCATATTGCTATCGGTACATCCAGCAGACCCTGCATGTATGATAGGACTTCGATCATGGGCAAGTCATTTCGGCTGTTGTTGTCAGTCAGAAGGGTCGAAGCCGCATAGAACAACCATCTGCAACGTGCAGCAGCGGGTGCTCAAGCGCGCAAGCTGCTCTGAGTTACATCACAGGGCCCTGCACTCACAGAAGAGAGCTAACACTTCGTTTCAGCAAGTGCAGTGAGTAAGGTAGTGGTTTTATGGTGCCATGAGGGCACAGTGGTAATTCATGAGTAGGGGTAGAATCCCCAGACAAGTAACACTTGCCAGTCTCTTTATTCCTAAAATATGATCTTTAGGTGGCTCGAGATTCTGGCACCACACAAGGAGCTCCAAAAATGGCCTATATCTCAACCTAGCATTATTGATAGCATTTTTGTAACTATCTCAGCGTTCACTTGTTATTGACCCCTTACAGTGAGAAGCAGGAGTTCTGGGGAGGCTGCATTTCAGTTCTTTTGATTCAATGTCACTTGTGATCGGATTTTTCTGTTGTGGAAGTGTCCCTTCTGTTTCTGTTCCACACAACTTAGTCAATTGGATGCAGGGGACCTGAAGGCTCATATTTGAGAGGGCCACTATTAATGAATTTCAAAGTCCCCCTTAAGGTCTACCATATTCCTGGTTTCTACACTTTCTCATTGTTAAAGGGGAAACTAAGTCATGGACTCTGCTGGGACTGTTTACCTGCGCTCTGTTTCAGGCTTGATCGGTCCCCTCGTTCTTGTCCCAATTGGTGAGGAATTCCTGTGCACATTATGGTGGCAGGCACTTCAGGACAGGGCCTAGTAGAAGAACTCTGCCCAACCCGGTCCTAGCTAGAGGGTGTCAGGCACCACCCAGATTTTTGGTGCTTTCTTTCCCTACCAGAAGCATCCAAGTGCTCCCCAAGGGAACATGTAATCTTACTATTGTGGGTCCACAAGGTGAAAAATCAAACAGGAAACTCGAAGGAAAACGTGAAAAAATGTACGAGGAGACTACTTTGCCTGACAGCTCTGAATTCAGCCCTTAAAAGGACTTTTGAAGGTTTTTTTGTTTGACCACGCCTTCAGGGCTGGTTTGGTCACTTTTCTCAATTCAAATTGTCTGTGGTTTTTGAAGGATCTATATTTCTCAGCTGTTCATTTGGTGCGGGTGCCAGGTGAGGAGTTGGTGCACTTGGTGAGCGTGGCTGCTGTTGATTTGGTTCTCTTGGTGAGGGTGGTTAGCTGTGTGTGACACTGTGGTAGTTCAGTCTGCAATGTTGAGACATCGTAATAGCCTCATCTTATTGGCCTATGGCCACTGGCTGTTTCCTCCACTATCCAATCATTTGATTTGGTGGCAAGAGGAACGGTGGAGTCGAAGTCTGTTCCAGAATTTTCTGAGTGAGTGGAGCTGCTGCTCAGTGACTGGCGAACTAGACTGGTGACCCTGCAGAAAAGGCACCAGGACCCACATGTAGGATCTCATACTTGTCCTCGGCCAACTCACATTCAATGATCTATCTGGCCGAGACAATGCTTTATGTTTTGTTAGGACTTGGAACTTTGCAGAACTGAAGGACACCCACGAGCGAGAGTGTCTGTATTGGTATAACGTGCACCACTCTTAAAGGGTCTTATTATTCAGGGTCGTACGAGGCCTGGGCAGGTCCCAGCGGTTTCTTCATGACACAGAACTGATCAACACACCAAAGTTGTAAACTTTATGAAGAATGAGTCTTCTTCTAGCGCAATTACCTGTTATTCAGCTGCGCACCGCGCGGGTCCCACTCTCCCTCACAGCCCTAGGGACGTCACGCGCCCATCAAAGCTACTCTTTCGCGCGCGTGCTGTCGCGTGGCTGCAGGCTCCCGGAAGAGGCCCTCTGGGGATGCAGAACTTCTGCAGCTCTGCGCGCTGCGGTTCCACGAGCACACAAGTCGGAGTCATTGCTCTTTATTAGTTTAATAGACGCTGAAGCCTCCAAACAAACGCCCCGGAGCAGGTGGAGGAGATGAAATGTGACGAAGTTTAGGGATGATTGATAATGAACCTGAAGAGGAAAATCAATTGTGTTAATCCCCAGCCTGTCACAAGGACCAAGAATTAATGAGAAAACCTGTCCGTCGTAATGGTATTTACACATTGCGAGCACTGTGATGAAATGGTGCTCAGGTGATGCATGGCATTCCAATCGCAGGATCACGAGGCTTTCAGAAGCAGGATGGACCAGAGTCAGAGAGGTATTCGTTGGAAGGGTTCAGCCTGAAGGAGGGTGGTGCATGTTGGGTTTCTCCTTCAGGCCCCACACACCATAACCTTCACCCTTTCTTTCATCCATTATTTTTTGGGGGGGTCAAGACCCTTCATCCGTGCATCCAGAAGCTCACTTTCTACCTTAAAACCACGTCTTTGTCTGCAAAAGCATTGAACACCCTAGTCCACGGACCCCCACATTATTTTCTCCAAGACGTCTCACCCAGGCTTGAAGTGGGACCGGGGCTTTAAGTGGGCCGGTGTTCTAAAAAGCAGGTGCTGAGAGGGGTCCCCATCGGGCTCTCCATTTTTGCCCTCACCCTCAGGGTTCTGAATATAAAAAGCTAACAGTGCCCATCTGAAGGTCTGCTCGCCGCCTCCTGGTAGCAACATGAAACTAGAGAACAGGCAGCACTCCAAAATACGCGTTGATATAGTGACGAGAGGTTTATTTCAGTTGCATCAACCAGGAGCTCATTTGTGTAAATCATGAAATGACTGGGGAATGAATAGAAATGCAGACCGCGTTTGCATAATTATACACATTTCAATGTCATAAAAATTGGCGTTTTTACAAAGAAGCAACATGATTACTTTAACTAGATAGAAAATGCCATACAAATTACTTTATTCTCGTGGAAATACTGAAACTAACATTGTACATGGTTAGTGAAGAGAAGGGAACAAGGCTCCGCATGCGCGCGCGTGGTACAATTAAAAACATAATGTCTAATAACAGACAGAAATATATGCGAATATTTGCGACCATCAATACCTGATTATAGAATTGACACAGAAAAATGAATTAAAATGATAATGGCCATTTTGTTTAGGTAAGACCCAATACATTGTGTTCATGTTGGTTTCAAAAAGAAGCATATAGGTAAATCATATTACATCACAAGGCAACTTTTCATGGTGCATCTCGAAGCTGTATTTCGGGTACAATCTCCTGATGCACTATAGCATAGTATTCATTTATATTGGACATTTTAAAGACGTAAAGCTTTTATTTTGGACATTTAAAAGACGAAAAGCTTGTTGCCATGTCGCCACTTTAGAGACTGAGTATTTCAATGTTACTTGTTGTATTATATTTCTGGAAGCAATGACAGAAGCAGCAGAATACCAGTCAGGCACCACACTATGCTAAGCACAGATTTTTAGCTTACGTGTTTTTATGCCACACCCGTAATTGCATTGGCTTCACCCTTTTGAGGACCCACCAGTTTTTTCATCCCACCTACAGTGGTGGCCAGCAGGATTAAAATATGGTGGGGGTGCGATGGTGCCAAACTCACCATACATGTGGCTCCCCTGGTGCCGCACTTTACTCCCACTGTCCACGAGCAGGAATGGAAGGATTTCCTTCCTGCTCAGTGGAACGCAAATCCAACCAATCCTGGAGCTGCTCTCATGCTGTTTTCAGCATGAGAGCAGCTCCAGGAGTGATGGGAGAAGTCTAACCCAGCACTCATTTTGAGGCTGGTGGCCAGTGCTAGCAATCCCCCGGTTGTTTGAGAGCCCGGGGATTGCTGGGTCACCAATGCGCATGTCGGGCTGGCCGTAGCAAGACAGCGGGCCAACCCAACATGCGCACTGAAAGGGGATGCAGTCATCCTGCAATTGCAGAATTCAGCCTCACCCCCTGCCCTCACGCTCACCCTGTTCACAGCGTGAGCTGGTGGCAAAATAAAATGGCATTGTTATGCCGTTTTATTTATTTGTGTTTGACTGCTGCGTTCGCAGAAGATGGGGCAACGCACCTCACTTTTTAGGAGGAACCGCCCCTGCCCACTTAAATCCCTTATTGGGACTAAAAAGTGGGGGACTCTCTAAAAGGAGTATCTCCAAAGAGGCGTGACCAGGAATCTTTTACGTGGGGCACAGCTTATGTAATTAAGAGCATGGTCTTAATCATTTGAATTGTGAATCCTATGTCTTACTCGGCAAACAATAATTGAAATTATCAAGTTACACAATATATATTTATTCTAAGCAGTAAAATACTTCACAAGGTACATGTCAAATTCTGTGGGGCAATGCAAATCATTTATGTTTAGTGTAAGCAGCAAAAATCATTAGGAATCTATTCCAGAACTTCCCCAAATCCGGCAAGATATTGATTGAGCCTGTTTTGCTGGGAACTCTCATCATTCATTAGTTGACTCTCTCGCTTTGCTAGCCAACTCTCTACCTATGGCTTTGCTTCAGTAGCCTCAAATGGAGGAGCACTGAGTTTCACCTATAGCTGAACCTATATGTGGGTAATCTGCATTAAATCAAGACTCCAATGTTGTTAATCAGCATTGCATAATTGTTCTCACATGCTGCCTGTTGCACCACAATACGAAATCCTACAACGCTGCATTCTAACCTCCACCAAGCCAAGCACAGTGTTGCGTAAATGTGTTGCTGAACCTCCATTCCATACAAATGCTAGCCCAGCATGGAATTTTCTTAAAAAAAATGAATAAATAGACGTTCTGGAGGGTTGCAACTAAGACGGGGGAGTCACATCAGAACCTTCAAGGATGTAAAGCGACAAATTAATGACCATACAACATGATATACTATGGGGAGTGGAAGTGTGGATAAAGTTGAGTTTCACCAGAACACAAATACTGTAAGGTCTGTCCAAAACGCTGTGCTCTGCCTGCCTTTTTTGCTACTACATAAAAAAACATTGTTGTCCACTCACGGCTCCTGGGACTAGGTTCCACAAAAAGGTCAAAGAGCAAGTGCAGAACATTGGCCATCGTCTGTTATCAGTGTTTTTCTACATATTAACATTCTGGCTGAGACATTGAAAGTGGAAAGGATACCACCCTACATGCTGTCTGAGACTTTGCAATTTGAAAGGATACCACACCACACATGAACAATTAAACATTGATGAACAACATTGCAACCAGGGTTCAGAGCTCAAAAGTAGTTTTTACGCATTTGGGGGAAAAGGCATATTTACATTTTGATCTTTTTCACTCTGGTCCCTAGTCCTGCTGCAGAGAGTGGGAGGAGAAATTTTGCAAACAGAAAATGACGTTCTATTCCATTATGGCATGTCCCTTTCGAGTCATTGTTGCTGATCTGTTGACCAGAGTTTTTTCTTTCAGAAATGCAATATATTCCTTCCTACCGCCCACAGGGCTCAAAATTAGGGTGCGAGGGTGGGAGAGCAGAGCAGTCACCCTCCTCCTGGAGCTGCAAAGAACCCAATTTAAAATAGATCCAGCTGCTTAAAGGCCAATTGGCTCACTGGTGAAGTATCCTAGGATCTTGATCCAACCCACTTAAAGCCCTGGCCTCACCCTCTCATCAAGGACTCCATGTAGCTGGCCTTTCTTCTAGAACCCCTAGTTCTTTGCTCTAGAACCCACATCTCCATCCTTTCATTCAGCAGCACTGCATCTACCCATTTTGGACCCAGTGCCTCTCTTCTCCCATTCACACGCCATTGTTCTCATCCAAAACCCTGTGTCTTTACCTCCAGTACCCTTCGCCCTCTCATCCAAGATCCTCTTAAGCTTCCCTGTAGATTCACTGTCCTCAACTGCAGGGGCATCCCTCATCGTCCCCTTCAGGAATCTGTGTACACCCTCCTCCTCGGCGAAGTATGCTGTCAAGGACACCATCCTCTTTCCTTTCGTGCCAGGGTCCTTCACTCCCATGGCCAGGGTCCCTTAAGCTTGGCAGGTATATGAAGTTTCTCCCCCAGAACCCTTCAGTCTATCCTCGAGGGCCTTGTTCACTCGTCCAGAACAGATTGTGACCATAACCAGAAACCCTCATCTTCATGTCTTGCTTTCTGTTCTAACACCCCTGTCTTCCCCATGGCCCGTAGGAATTGCATGTTATTATATATGTAAATGTGACAGCAGAAACTAACTTTTTGCTGTGTGCCAACCAGTGCTACCAGGTTGTGCCCGTTTCTGACATGTAAAGTCTCACCCTCATGCCTAACATCATAGATGTGAAGCTCCTCAATGGCTTTCTCAGCTATGAAAGTTTACATTGTTTCAGTTTGAAGGGTGATTGTATAATATCCCACAATTTCAGTTTCTGCCCCTTACAGCTGTTTTGTTTCAGGTTTGTCACATGATCTCCATTGTAGCCTTATGTATGAATCATATACAATTGTGTTATGTACTTGGGGCTCTAGCTTTATGTTCACAGGGTGCCAGGGAATCCCCTTGTCACCAGGCTCTGTGATTCATAGACCTTTTGCATTTTGCTACTAAACATTTTCAGAATTCTAATTTGGCATAATCACAGATTTCTTTCACACATGCATTGGTATTCCTATTGCCAAATTAAGCCGTGAACCTGGGATAGTCATAAATCACAATTGTGTACATAGTTGCGGGGTCTCTTCACGCATGGCTCAATGAGCTGGAGGTTTCTATGGGAGGCTGATAATGGATGATGGTCTGTGAAGGAGCACACGGACCCACAGTGCACTGTAGCACCTGTCTCTCCTTCCTGACAGCTGGGAGCCCCTTCTCTCCTTACTCTCTCATGCACCGCCGGCCTCATTTGCTCCCCCACATGTGAACGCGATGATCTGTTTCAATCAAAGTGTTCCAGATGGCTCCTATGATGAGCAATAGACTTCAGGGTTTTTATGTTTAATCCTATATTCCTCCTGCATACCAATGAGGGGACCAATGTTCATTGCTGGCCCTGCGCTGAGCTTCTTGGCGACATATGGTGAACATTTACATCACAGACACTCGTTACAACTTATCAATTCTCCATCCATGCATCATTGCAACAAAATGTGTATGTTACCAATAAAGGTATACTGATGGTGCAAATTATACATGTCGATAAAAATGAAACTACCACAAGGAAATGCCCCTGTAGTTTATACCTGGTACTGCAACCGTAAGAGAGGTCAGGATTGTATTGTTTCATTTGTCTAGCACCTCATTCCACTGGTGTAGTCCATTAGCATTGACTTGGAACTTAACTGGCCATACAAAACACAGTGAACCCCCATAGTCTATAGTACTCTTGGAGGCTTTAAGGTCTCACATTTGGAAAATAGTGCTGGAAAGTGAATCACTTAGCCCAATCTTTTTATAGAAAATATTGCATGGAGCATCCCTCAAGCCTGTTTGAAGAAGTGCAGAAAAATGTGCAGAAAAATTTACAAAAAGTGATGGATCGAGTGCTTAAATTAATCTAAGCCAATTGTAAGTACCCAGGCCTCATTCCAGTCCATCGTTATTTTGCACACTATGCCACCTCAGTTTGGACCCAGCTATATGCAAATCAGTCTTGACCCTGCTCTAATGGGAACACTCCAGCCTGAACTACCAGGCCCGGTCCTCCCATGATCCAGAACACAAGTAATCCAGGACTGGTTTCGCCCTAGTTAGGGCTCATCAGGTATACCTTGGTTTGAGTGACACTATGTGCACGAGACGCACATCTCTGCATACTCGTTCCACTTAGGGTGGCACACTACAGTGCACAAAAAAAGTGATGGATCCAATGCTTGAATTAATATCAGCCACTGGTAATTATCGAGGCAGCACCCCAGTCCATTGTTCTTTTGCACACCATCCCACCTTAGTTTGGACTCAGCCACATGCAAGTTAGTCTTCACCCTGCTTCAATTGACCTGTCCTGGTTTGCTTGTGTTCCAGTTCAGGGAGGACCTGGCCTGACAGTCCGGTCTGGACTGTTCTTATTTGAGCACCTATTGATTTGAATAATTTTACTGGGACAGATTTACTACTTTTTGTGCATTGACCTAATAATTTTAGTTTGTTTCAGTGAAAAATAAAAGTGAGTAATTTACTTTTTAGATTAGATGAAAAAGGGTTAAAGATTCTAGCGAGTGACAGGACAATGGTTAATCTAAGGGATATGCTTAGGAATATGGTTGAGGGCAAGGGTTAGAGTTAGAATAGTCTAAAGGTAACTGCTAGTATTAGGCTTCAGTTTAGATTTAGATCAAGACACAGGAAGAGTCAATGAAATGCATATTAAGTGTAGAAACAGTAGCTCCTGTCAACAATTTTACCAGGTACAGCACCTAGGCGGGGGTTACAAAACACCCATGCTTATGCATTCAGGCCCTTTTTAAAGAGAGTGACAGTTTTGTGGTTTGAGCATAGTTACTTAGGGGTTAGCTGGACTGTTCCAAATGATACTGACCTAATAGCTAACAGCTACTCCTCAATATTTGGAAAACAATCAATAACCACAAAGTCCAGGATTCTGTAAATTGTGGTAACTCTTTATTTTGCTTCCATACTATCCATGTTTCATGTTAAAATCCATTAATTGATTTAAGTCTACATTCCTGCATGTGATTTTCTC
This sequence comes from Pleurodeles waltl, assembly GCF_031143425.1. Lineage (NCBI taxonomy): Eukaryota > Metazoa > Chordata > Amphibia > Caudata > Salamandridae > Pleurodeles > Pleurodeles waltl. The sequence goes on from NC_090445.1 coordinate 1,557,180,418, forward strand.
TTGAGACAATAAGAACAGGTCCTACAAGTCTATAATAGCTCATGTGGAATACTAGCATAATGCTGTACTGGAGAAAATGAAGCAAAAGTGATTTGGAGCATAAGAAACCCTGCCATCCATGGAAATGTCTGTTTTTTGACGGTGAGCGAAACGGTGCTAGTGTGTTTAATCAAGATTAGGTGAGCAAAGAGGAGTGTGAGAGAGGGATGGGAGATTGTAAGAGAGGCCAAGGTGTGTCAGGAAGGGGGCAGCAAGAGGGTGTTTCAGAAGTCTATGTAGGGTTTGTGAGGGAAAGGAGAATTTTAGGGAGGGGACGCATGTGTATGTGGTGGGAGCTTTTCAGTGAGCGAAGATGGTGTGAGTGTGTGTGACTTCGCGAGGGAGCTGTTTTACTAAATTAGAATGTATGAGAGCATATGGTGAGATGATTACCAGCAAAAGCCTACGGTGGGTGCGAGTTTACTGCGCTAGAGGAAAGTAAGAGGGACAGAAAGCAGTGTCAGAAGAAGGAGTGACCTGTGGCTATGAATGGGAATCCTGAAATAGGAGGGCCAGAGAAGAGAAAATGTGAAAAATGAAGGGAAGGTTAGGGGTGAGAGCAAGGCAGGTGTGAGAAACATGCCTTCAAGAAGAAGAAAGAGGATGGATGATAGTTCGAGAGGTATGATAAAGAAGGAATGACATCTGAGACAGAGGCGAGGGAAGGACGTTTTGGGCGAAGGGAACGCAAGATGAACATTTAGGTTGCTACAGCATTTCGCGCCAGGGTTCCAGTCCAAACAGCTAATAACTTGGCACCATTTCTGTAGGTATGACAAAGAAAAATGTGTCTTCGTCTAGTGCTGCAAATACGCTTCTACTTGCTCTAGGTGGTGAGGGGAGGTATCAGTAGGCGACAGGAGGAAACCAGGAGTAGGTGCACGGGGAATATAGTGGAGGAGTGAGTACCGCAAATGAGGAGGGTGACAGAGCAGGTGAAAACAAGGGTGGGAGACAATAGGGTGAAAGAGAGAGAGCTAAGTGTGATTGAAGAATGCGAGGATGGGGAGGGTAAGAGAGGGGTATGAAAAGAGACATGAAGGTGAAACAGGAGGAACATGAAATGGTAGGGAGAAGAGAGAGAAATGAAAGCGCAGGAGGTGAGAAGAAGCGACAGCCATGCAGAAAGAAAGGGAAGGGAATTGATAGAGAGATATGTAATACTTATCTATGGACAATGGGAAGTTAGCCAGCTTAGAGGAGTATTTTTCATTTTCGACCATTGTCTCTAAACCACACTGCTAGACACTAGCTTCTCCACCCTACTCCTTTCACATTACAAGTAGGAAAGGCTTTGGTGTAGTTATGGCAAGCGGCCCAACCTATCAGATCTAAGGGTCGTTGATGTGCTTGTGAATGGCTGCCATACGATCTACAAGAAGTAATAGCAGTAAGGCTACGGAATATGACATCAAAAGTTACAGAAGTGACAGCAGGCCTCTAAGGATATGACAGAAAAATGATTGACAGCATCATGGGTGAAGCAGAATATGTGAAAGTGACAGCAGGTATGCTGGCAAGGAATGAGACCTGAGTCAGAGTGGTGATAGCACGACAATATTCAACCATTCATCCCTTTATCACACCTGAATAAGTATCTGCTCCAGACGTGTATAATTGACATTTCACTGGTGTCCTAACTCTACATGCTGTGTGAGTGATGCAAGCTTACACTACTAGAAACTACAGGGATAGAAAGTTTGCACTGTGGCTAACTTCTTTTGCATATGGGAGCTTATGTTTTTTAGCTGCCACTCTGTAGCAGTTCTACAAGGAAGCGAGGCTTGCACTGATGCTGCTGCCTGTGAAGAAGGGAAGCTTGCTCTTCTGCTGGACTAGCTGTACCTATTCTGTTAGAGTGGAAAGTTAGCACTTTTAATGCCCAGTCTATACTTGTTCTAGCAGCTCTACAGCACCTGTTTTATTAAGAAGGGGCATTTCTACTGCTGCCCCATCCGTGTGTGTTGAGAGTAGAGACACTTGCACCATTGATGCTTGAGATGTATCTGTTCCGTAAAGAAGGACAGCTTGTACAGTTGATGTGTGTGTGTTTTTCCATGCTGTTAACTGTGTCGGGAATTAGTGAAGCTTGGTACAAACCTTTCCGCCAACCAAAGGCCAGAACCATTGGTATTGTCAAGGCTTAGCTTAATGCATGATGTGACCGAAGGAGTGCACTCTCACAAAACAATGAACATATTTTACATTTGGGCCTGCAAGTGAAAAGAGAATAGCTTCCGAATTACCTTGACAACTTTGTAAAATCTTAAAACATAGTTCTTCAGTGGTGCCATGAGTGACCCTCAGACATTCTTGCCTTTTTACAATTCATCACTGCATATGTTGGGATTTCTCGGCCTTTAATCACAGCTCCTACAGCACACTCACAAGCCTCAGATTGCCACTTGTTAGTACCTGAAAATGCACCCACTGGCTGATGGTATAATATTTGTATAGACACTTAGAAGCATTTTTAAAAGGAAACTAAAGTTCATATTACACGGTTATGCTCGGGACAAGTCAGAGCTGTTCACAAGGAAATGGTGGCATCAACACTATTCTAAAACAGAGAGGCAAACTACAAACACCTCAGTGCCAACTGAAATGCCCATTCCTCCTTTGGGTGGACTGTGCTGCAGCAGAATCTGAACATGTCTGAAAATACAGGAGAAAAAGAACAATATGCTGGTGCCCCACTTCCAGAGCCCGTTGTAGAGTTTAAAGTGCTTCATGTGCCATCCCGCCCACCTCTGTGGCATGTGTACTGCCTCACAGAAGTGCGACGGGTGCTGCACATGGTGCACCTCAAGGGCCATCCGTGAGTGTAAACTAATTCTCCTCCTTTCAATGGGTCAGTAAAAGATAGCCATAGCTAGATTGTACGGCATCCTTCAAACCCCTGGGCCTCAGTGCCACTGCACCTTCTGCTCAATTGATAATAGCTTGCCCATATATTATGCTATTAATTGTGTTTGACCAATGACTTTGTGTTTCACCACTGCGCATATTAGTTGCTCAATGTTCACCATTAGCACATTACATGTTGTATTCAGTTTAGCTGCCTATTGTCTTTAACGTGGCATTAGATATTACATTTGGTATTTAGGTTAGCTGCCTATTGGCCCTAACATGGCATTAGACATTACATTTGGTATTTAGGTTAGCTGCCTATTGTCTTTAACGTGGCATTAGATATTACATTTGGTATTTAGGTTAGCTGCCTTTTGGCCCTAACATGGCATTAGACATTACATTTGGTATTTAGGTTAGCTGCCTATTGGCTTTAACATGGCATTAGACATTACATTTGGTATTCAGTTTAGCTGCCTATTGGCTTTAATGTGGAGTTAGGCATTGCAGTTGAGACATTGCAGATGAGTTGTGTTTTTCCAAGCTGTGTTTTTCCACATGGTAGACCACGCTGTGTTTTTCAAATTGAATTCACACAATCCCTAGCTGATAAGGGAGCGTATATCTGGTGTTTTCCTTTCTGCTCAGCCTTGGGAAGAGGAGGGGCCTAGGAGATCTGGTCAATCTCCAATGGCTTGTTTTATTTTCCCGAGTCTGAGAGGAAGGGGTAACGGTGGCCCTGTGGCAACTGCAGGGAGAGATCTTTCAGGACTTCAGTCAGTAGCGGACGTCAGCTGCCTGATTCCCGTTTGGGTGAAAAGTCTCTTTCTCGCAGTTGAACCGGAGTCATTAACTTGAAGATAGGAGAAGGATGACAAGCAGTGATAGGCCCTACGGTGATGCAATTTTGACTTTTATGCTTTGCTTTGAAGTTATGCTATAATATAATCACGTTTGCTGTTTACATTGCAACTGAGAAGTATTTTGATATATTTTGCTTGCATTGCTGCGACTACTTTTAAACGTGTGCTTCCAACCTACTAATCTCGTCTTTCAGGAACCTCGTGGTGAAGTAATAATAATAATAAATGTCTTCTTTAAACTAAGAAGTGCATTTCAGAGAAGTTTTGCAAGCTCGGTCATAAGATAAGAGAAGGAAAGCAAAACATTTTGGCGTAGTCGGCAGTCTGGGAGTCGAATTAGGGCTTGGAAGTGCACTATTTAAAAGTGTAATTGTTTTCGTTATTTAGAGAATCAAAGAAGCACGGCAGACCATGTTTGAAAACGCATGTGAAGTTAAACTGCCTTATGGTGCTGTGAGAAACATGTTTTCTTGTTTATCAGGACTTTGTGAGTTTTGGGATGAGTGCTTTGATAAAGCAAACGTGTTTTCATATTTAGAAAATGTGTCTTTTGAAAAAAATGATGTTCCTTTTGTTCTTGACAGAAGGGATTGGATACTTTTGTCTGCTTACAGAAAAATGCAGGAGAGATGTAGGCAGTTAGAACATGAAAATAAGAATTTACGTGAGCAAATTAGCCAGAACACATTATTACAAGATAATGCTGAAATCTATAAAGCTGTTTTAGAAGAATCTGGCTTTTACCATTCCAGTAATGAGAAGGTTAAAAAAGGTGGGGGCCAGTCTGAGCCTCTTGAGAAGAGAGTAGATATGCAGAACAGCCCACAGTTGTTGGCAGTTGAAGTGCATTCCTTAACAGATTACACTGAGAACAAAGTTGAGAATGTTATTTTCAGACCGCTTTTGCAAAGTATGATGTTTAAAATTAATCAGACAAGGCAGCAGTACTGTCGCAAAATGTGCAGTTTCTGGGAATTCAGTGGAATCCAGAAAATAGACAGATGTTGTCACAAGTAAAACAAAACATTTTAGAGTTTCTTACTATTTGCACTAAGCAAGAGACTTCGAGTTTCATGAGCTTGTTTGATTTTTGGAAACAGTATAGCCCTCATCTGAGTGAAATCTTAACACTTTGGTACAAAGTAACTAGGAACAAACATGAGCAGCTGCACGCTTTTGATTTGGCAAATTAAATAATTCAGACTTTAGATTTGTGCGCAGTGCAAGAGGGAAACACTGATTTACATGTAAATCAGGAACAGGGGAGGACAAGAGTGCCCCTGGAACTTTGGATTAAGCTTTTGACTTGTTATTGGGCTCTAGTGTATACTGAGCAAATGACATTAAATGATAATGTAATTCTGAAACCTGAAATATCAATCATGCAGTGGGTGATGAGTTCACCTAAATCTCACAGTATAGGAAAGGCACAGGAGGCTAGTATCATATACTGGATCTGGTACATGCAAGACAGGGCTAGAGTCACTGCAGCCCTACATGAACAGGTGTCACAAGCCCCTGTACAGGTTGAGGAGAGGGTGCAGGGAGTACCACAGGTAAAAGAGTCACCAGTGAAATTGAGTGCACCATTTGAATTCGTGTCACCTGAGGATAGAAAGCGTGTTTGTTTGGCTAATGATTCATTGAAATGCATGAGTACTAAAAGACAATGGAAAGCAGTGTTATACAATCCAGTCACTGAAACGTTGTTGTCTGCAACAGGAGAAGGAAAAGGTAACCAATATGCAGAGATGCACAATGTGTGTCAGACTTTAAAGCAGGAGTTGCTTGAGACGTGTCATTTTTACATTGATTCTTGGTTCACTGCCAATGGTTTCGCCGTTTGGTTTTCCACATGGCTTGTACATAACTAGTTCAATTCCCTTGCAGATGTTAAAGAGAAAAATTCAGAGACAGAAGTGTCCACCTAGAATTCTGACTTAGTGGGGATGGCTAAGTGGGTGCACCAGAAATGTGGACATCTGGGAGAAAAAGCCACTTACAGGTGGCAGAGATTAGAGAGATGCACATTCCCCTAGATTTGATAAAAACTGTGATTTTGCAATGTCCTATTTGTCAGCACGCACAACAGAGATCTGTCCCACTAACAGTCAAAGATCAGCTGGAGAGAGGAAAGTTACCAAGACAGATGTGGCAAATTGATCAGGTTAGGAGGAGTGATTGCTGCAGATTACCAAGGAGAAATCAAAATTATGCTGATAACTAGAAGAGAATCTGATTCATTCATACAGATTGGAGACAGAATTGCCCAACTTGTCATAAGTGCAGTGAATGGAGGTTTGGTAAAGAATGAGTCTGCCCCAGCCCTTCTGACAGTGCAAGGAAAGGGAAGCTGTGGTGCAGCAGAAAAAAACCTCAGTGCTAAGGTGTGGGTTGAATCCCCAAATGACCCTCCAGAACCTGCAGAAATCATAACAAAGGGCCGGATAACGTCCTGCTGATTATAAAACAAGGAAAGGAAGAAGAAGGGCACATTTCAGATGACAAATGTTATTTGCAAGAAAAGTCATACTTTTTTCTTTTGCAGATCCTACCACGACTTGCCACTGATCATGAGTGTGCTGTGTGGTCTCCCTTCGGGTGTGTGCGTGTGGAGTCGGGGGAGGGACCGAACCCCCAACCTGAACCTGATTGATTAAAGCACAAACCCCATGGATCCATTTTGCGCAACTGGAGCCTGCAGTTCAAGTTCTACATGGGATCAATATAAAGTTTGTCAACTTGTTTGCCCACATTCTGCCACTGGAACTAAGCAACATTGCCAGTTAACTGTCTGTGTTTTTTCGTGTGGAACTCTGACTTTCACTTACATTCCAGCAAACCTTTCAGGTGGACCGTGTACCTTTACATGAGTAGAACTCATGCTACATCAACTTGCTGTTTTAGAGACACTGTTCAATCAGTTATTATCCCAATCAGGATATATAAGCTTCAGTCTTTTCATTGTAGATGTATCTGATGTGAAAGATTATGAGATCAATATGTTAATCCACTTCCATTGCTTTACAGTGATTGCTTTTATCATTCAAATCTGATTTGCTCATAACGTTTTTTTTTGTGTTGTTGTTTTTGTTTTTGTTGAAATAAGAGGTATGTAAACAAAATTCATTGGTCATAGGGTGGAGATGTTATGCTATTAATTGTGTTTGACCAATGACTTTGTGTTTCACTACTGCGCATATTAGTTGCTCAGTGTTCACCAGTAGCACATTACAATTGGTATTTAGGTTAGCTGCCTATTGGCTTTAACATGGCATTAGACATTACATTTGGTATTCAGTTTAGCTGCCTATTGGCTTTAACGTGGAGTTAGGCATTGCAGTTGAGACATTGCAGATGAGTTGTGTTTTTCCAAGCTGTGTTTTTTCACATGGCAGACCATGCTGTGTTTTTCAAACTGAATTCACACAAACCCTAGCTGATAAGAGAGCGTATATTTGGTGTTTTCCTTTCTGCTCAGCCTTGGGAAGAGGAGGGGCCTAGGAGATCTGGCCAATCTCCAATGGCTTGCTTTATTTTCCAGAGTCTGAGAGGAAGGGGTAACGGTGGCCCTGTGGCAACTGCAGAGAGAGATCTTTTAGGACTTCAGTCAGGAGCAGACGTCAGCTGCCTGATTCCCGTTTGGGTGGAAAGCCTCTTTCTTGCAGTTGAACTGGCGTCATCAACTTGAGGATAGGAGAAGGATGACAAGCAGTGATAGGCCCTACGGTGATGCAATTATGACTTTTATGCTTTGCTTTGAAGTTATGCTATAATATAATCACATGTATTTGCTGTGTACATTGCAACTGAGAAGTATTTTGATATATTTTGCTTGCATTGCTGCGACTACTTTTAAACGTGTGCTTCCAACCTACTAATCTCGTCTTTCAGTAACCTTGTGGTGAAGTAATAATAATAAATGTCTTCTTTAAACTAAGAAGTGCATTCCAGAGAAGTTTTGTAAGCTCGGTCATAAGATAAGAGAAGGAAAGCAAAACAACATAGGGATGCAGCTGTCAGGAGGCAACTTCAGTCCGCTGTCACAGACACACCCAGCTGCATCTTTTGCTTTTCACCCTGAGTTAGACTCTCCCAGGTCGAGGAGCATAAAAGGCAACTCAGTAGAAACCCCAAACACCTAAGCCATTTTCAAGGTCCCCCAAGGCATGCTCCAAAGGTGAGCATTGCTTTATGAGTCTGACACCATGAGTAATGCAGGGTTGTATCTGAGGTCAAAATGATGCAGCATCCATAAGTGCTCAGCACTTGCAGTTTCACCAGTAAGACAGTTTTACCTGCTCTTTGTTTCTACTCTAATATTAAAGATGTATTAATTAACACAGAAATACCCTTGGCAGCGCTTTCATATTTATTATTATTTTCTTCATAACCATGGGTTATGTATTTTATCCAAACACCTAACCATCTAGCAGAAAAAAAACTTCACTGCTCAACACATCTGTCACTGGTGAGCCACAGAAAATAAAGGAGGCTTGATCAGCTTTTGATTGAAAAGGTACATATGATTCTTGCTCATTACTTACTGTGTGGCCCAGGGCTTTGAGGAAAATACCTCACATCTGGCAAGGAACAGATTGACATCTCCTGACTGGGAGAGCTACCCACACCAGACACAGGGCATCGCTGGACTGGGTGAGATATGCTTACTAGACATAGAGCAGCTCTGGGTTACAGAGCTACTCACAAAAGATATAGGAAAGCTCTGGACTGGCTGAGGTACCAACACAAGACATAGGATACCTCTGGACTAGTTGAGCTACGCACACAAGACATAGGGGTATCTCTGCATTGGTGAGCTCTCACACATGACACAGGGCAGCTCTGGACTGGTGAGCTACTCACACAAGAAACAGGACATCTCTGGACAGGAGGGCTACTTACACGGGATCTAGGGCATCTCTGGACTGGGTGAGCTACTCACACAAGATATAGGACAGCTCTGGACTGGGTAGGCTACTCATACAAGATAGTGTACTTCTAGCCTGGATGAGGTACTCACACTAGACATAGGGTATCTCTGCATTGTAGTGCTACTCACACAAGATATAGGACAGCTCTGACCTAGGTGGGCTACTCATACAAGACAGTGCACTTCTGGACTGGGTGAGGTACTCACACTAGACATAGGGCATCTCTGGTCTGGTGTGCTACTCACACATGCCATAGGGCATCTCAGGACAGGGTGAACTACTCACACATGACATAGGGCAGTTCTGGACTGGGTGAGCTACTCAAACCAGACATAGAGAATCTCTGGATTGGTCAGGCAAGACACAGGGCATCCGAGGGCTGGTAAGCTACTTACACTAGACATAGGCAATCTCTGGGCTGGTGAGCTATTTACACGAGACATAAGGCATCTCTGGACTGGGTGAACTGTTCACATTAGACATAGGGCATCTCTGGACTAGGTGACCTATTAACACAAGATAAAGGGCATCTGTGGACTGGTGAGCTACTCACACAAAACACAGTGCATCTCTGGGCTGGGTGAGCTACTCACAGTTGACATAGGGCAAACCTGGACTGGTGAGCTACTCACACCGGACAAAGGGCATCTCTGGGCTGGAGATCAACTCACACGAGAGATGGGGCAACTCTTGAATGTGTGAGCTACTCATACAGTAAAAATGGTACCTCTGAACTGCTGAGCTACTCACAGTAGCAATAGTACAGCAGTGGGCTGAAAGAGATACTCGCACTAACCACCTGACATGTCTTGACCAGGGCATCCCTGGACTGGTGGGCTATTCACACCAGACATAGGGCAATTCTGGATAGGTGAGCTACTCACACCAAATGTTGGGCATCTCTGGGGTGGTGAGCTACTCACATTAGACACATGACAGCTTTGAACTCGTGAACGACTTGCAGTAGACATAGGGCATCTCTTGACTGGGTTAGCTACTCACATGAGGCACAGGGCATCCTTTCACTGGTGAGCTACTCACACTAGACATAGGATCGCTATGGACAGAGTGAGCTACTCAACCAAGACATAGGGTGTTGTCTCTGGACTGGTGACCTGCACATACAGGACACAGGACATCTGTGGACTGGTGAGCTAGTCAAACTAGACAGAGGATTGCCCTGGACCGGCAAGCTACTCACACTAGACACAGGGCATCTGTGGAGTGGGTAAGCTACTCTTACAAGACACAAGACATGGGACGTCTCTAGATCAGTGACATACTCACAAGACACAGGACATCTGTGGACTGGGTGAGCTACTCACACTAGATGTAGGGCACCTCTGGAGTTAGTGAGCTACTCCCACTAGACATAGTGCATCTCCAGACTTGTGAGCTACTCACAGTAAATACAGGCTATCGCTTAACTCAATAAGCTCCTCACACAATTAAAGTGGTACCTCTAGACTGCTGAACTACTCACCCTAGACACAGGGCAGCTGTGGGCTGAAAGAGCTACGGACTCTAACCATAAGGCATATCTTGACTAGGTGAGCTACTCACAAAAGACATAGGGCATCTCTGAACTGAGTGTGCTACTCACACTAGACATAAGTAATCTCTGGACTCGGTGAGCTACTCACACTAGACATAGTGCATCTCTGGAATGGTGAGCTACACACAGTGGGCATAGGGAAGCTCTGGGCTGGTTGGACTACTTATACTAGAAACAGGGCATCTATGGACTGGTGATTTACTCACACTAGAGATAGGGCAACTCTTGACTGGGTGATCTACTCACACAATAAAACCAGTACCTCTGGACTGCTGAGCTCCTTTAAACTAGCGGCAGGCGACAGGCTGTGGGATGAGAGATCTACTCACACTAACCATCTGGCATATTTTTACTTGGTTATCTATTCACACAAGGCAAAGGGCATCTTTTGACTATTGTGGTACTCACACAACACATGGGGCATCTCTGCATTGGATGAGCTATTCACACTAGATGTAGGGCACCTCTGGACTGGTGGACTACTCACAACAAATGTTGGTCATCTCTGGCCTGGTGAGCTACTCACATAAGACACATGACAGCCTTCACTCATGAACTACTTGCACTAGACATAGGGCATTTGTCAAGTGGGTTAGCTACTCACAGGGCATCTGCTCACTGGTGAGCTACTCACATTAGATATAGTGCAGCTGTGGACTGGGTAAGCTACTCACACAAGACATAGGATTTGTCTGTGGACTGGAAATCTGCTCATACAAGACCCAGGGCGCCTGTGGACTGGCGAACTAGTCAAATAAGATAGAAAAACACCTCTGGATTGGCAAGCTACTCACAGTGGACATAGGGCAGTTCTGAATTGGGTGAACTACACATACTAGATATAGGGCATCTATGGACTGGGTGAACTACTCACACAATACATATGGCATCTCTTCACTGGTGATCTACTCATACATGACATAGGACATCTCTAAAGGGAGGGATCTTCTCACACTAGATATAGGGCATCTCTGGATGTATGATGTACTCACAGTGGACATATGGCAGCTCTGGACTAGGTGAGCTATTCACACTAGATGCAGGATATCTCTGGACTGGTGAGCCACTCATACAAAATACAGGGAAGTTCTGCACTGGGTGAGCTACTCACAGAAGACAAAGGGCACCTCTAGACTGTGACATACTCACACAAAACCCACCAAGGGCATGTGTGGACTGATGAGCTACCCACATTTCTCTAGGGCAGCTCTAGAATGGGTGAGATACTCCCACTATAAGTAGGGAATCTCTGGACTTGGTGAGCCATTCACACAAGACATAGGGCATCTCAACACTGGGAGATATAATCAAGCTAGACAGAGGGCTTCTCTAGACTTTTTAGCTACCCAGACTGGACATAGGGCATCTCTGGACTGGTGAGTTACTCACTCTAAACATAGGAGAGCTCTGGTCTAGATGGGCTACTCATATAAAACATAGAGCATCTCTGGAGTGAGACAGCTATTCAGGCAAGAAATAAACTTTCTCTGGGCTGGTTGGCCTACTCACACAAGACACAGGGCTCTTCTGCACTGGGTATACTAGTCACATAGGACAACTCGGGACTCTGTGACCTACACACTGGATCTGCAACTCACACTTGGCATAGGGCATCTCAGGGCTGGTGAACTAGTCACAAAAACAATAAAACTCCTCCAAGGGAAAAAACAATCACCCCACACACTCATATAATCAAACTCTCAAATGATCAATCTCAAAAGGATTCTAATCATAATTTAATAATACAAACCCATATGATTAAAACCCAATATCACAACAATCACAAAACAGGAAAGATCATTCATACAAAAAGCACATATATACAATAAAATCCAACAACAGGGAGACAAACAAAGACATCTGCAATAGTCTATTGTGGTTAAACTGTCCCAATTATGGTAGATTTAGACCAATCAATTTTTGTCACCAATCCTTGTTCGATTACGGCCTACTCCTCTGGGTCCAGTAATGTCATCTAGTGTCTAGATGACATTACTGGACCCAAAAGAGTGGACTGATGAGCCACACACACTAGACATTGGGCATCTCTGGACTGGACAAGCTACTCATATTATCTTAAGGACCTTTCTTGACTGGGTGACCTACTCACAGTAGACATAGAGCATCTTTGGAATGGCTAGGTACTCACACAAGACACTGGAGAGCTCTGAAGTGGGTGAGCTACTCACAAAAGACAGAGGGCATCTCTAGACTGCTGAACTATTCACACATGACATAGGCCATCTCTGGTCTGGGTGAGCTACTCAGACTAGACATAGGCATTACTGGAGTGTTGAGCTTCTCACACGGGACAAAGGGCATCTCTGGATGGGTGAGCTACTCACATTAAACATAGGGCATCTCTGGATGTGCGCACTACTCATACTAGACAAAGGACATCTCTCAAGTGGGTGAGCTACTAACACTAGACAGAGAGCATCTCTTGACTGGGTGAGCTACTCACACAATAAAAATGAGAGCTTTGGGCTGGTGCGCTTCTTACACTTGTCATAGGATGGTTGTGGACTGAGTGAGCTACTCACACTAGACATAAGGCTTCTTTTGACTGGGTGAGCTACTCACATAAGACATATGGCATCTCTGCACTGGGTGAGCCACTGACACTAGACGTAGGGCATCTCTGGACTGGTGTGCTACTCACACCAGACAGAGGTCATCTCTGGTCTGGAGAGCTTCTCAAACAATACATGGGGCATCTCTGGACTCGTGAGCAACTCACATTAGACACAGGGGCCCGATTCACTAAGGTAAACTTAGACATTTGGTCTAAACTTAGACCAAAAGTCTACATTTACTACTTTGGGAATTCACAAAGAGTGTTTATGAGTACTAGTTCTGTTTAACTTTGTGAATCGGGCCCAGGATATCTTTGGACTGGTGAGCTATTCACAGTAGAGAATGAGGTGAGCTATTTATACTAGACATAGAGCATCTTTCAACTCAGTGAGCTACTGACACAGGCAAAAGAGCATCTCTTCACTGATGAGCTACCTACACTAAACACAGGACAACTGTGGATTGGGTGAGCCAATCACAGAGGAGATCAGACATCTCTGGACTAGTGAGTTACTCACTAGAAACACAGGGCATCTGTGGAATGGTGAGCTACAAACACTTCACATAGGCCATATTTGCACTGGTGAACTACTTACATTAGACATAGGGCATCTCTGGACTAGGTGAGCTACTCACAGTAGACAGAGCATGTCTGGAATGTTGAGCTACACACATAAGACAAAGGACAGCTCTGTAATGGGTGAGCTACTGCAACTTGAGATAGTGCATCTCTGAACTAGTGAACTTCTCAAATAAGACATAGGTCATCTTTAAACTCAAAAGCTACTCACACAGGACATTGGGCATCTCTGATCTGGTTGAGCTGCTCACACTATGCTTAGGGAATTTCTTGACTGGTTGAGCCACTCACACTAGACTCAGAGCTCCTTTGGATTGGTGAGCTACTCGTACAAGACATATGACAGCTCTGGACCAGCTAAGCTTTTCATACAAGACATAGGGCATCCCTGCACAGGTGAGCTACTCACACAAGACATAGGAGATTTCTGGATTGACTGAGCTACACACATTAGACATGGGACATTTCTATACTGATGAGCTACTGACACAGGACATAGGGCACCTTTGGACTGGTGAACTACTCATACTAGACATAGGTGATCTCCCGGCCCGTGAGCTACTCACACTAGACATAGGGCATCTCTGGACTGAGTGAGCTGTTCCTACAATAAAAATGGCACCTCTGGATTTGTGAGCTAACAGACATAGGATAGCTGTGGCTTTAGTGGCCTATTCACACTAGACAAAGGGAATCTCACAACTGAATGAGCTACACACACAGGAAAATTGACATCTCTTCACTGGTGAGCTACTTACTCCAGACATAGGACAGCTGTGGATTGGCTGAACTAGTCAGAGAAGAGATAGCACATCTCTGGACTAGTGAGTTACTTACTCAAGACCCAGGACATCTGTGAAATGGTGAGCTACATACACTCCACATAGGCCATCTCTGGACTGGGGAGCTTCTCACACTAGACACAATGAATCTTTGGACTGGATGAGCTAATCACAGTAGACACAGAGCATCTCTGGACTGTTAAGCTACTCAAACAAGACATATGATAGCTCTGTACTGGGTGAGGTACTGCCACTAGACATAGGGCATCTCTTACCTGGGTGACCTACTTACATAAGACATTTGTTATTTCTAGACTAGAACGCTACTCACAGAGGATATTGAGCATCTCTGAACCTGTCGAGCTACTTACACTAGACGTAGGGTATTTCTCAACTTGGTGAGCTCCTCACACTAGACTGAGAGCATCTTTTGACTGGTGCTCTATTCACAGAAGACACAGGCCAGCTCTGGACCAGGTAAGCTATTCACACAAGACCTAGGGCATTTATGCACATGTGAGCTACTCACACAAGACCTAGGGAATCTTTGGATTGGGTGAGCAACTCGCTCTAGACATAGGGCATCTCTGGACTGATGAGCTACTGACACAGGACATAGGGCATCTCTGGACTGGTGAACTACTCACACTAGACATAGGGCATCTTTTGACTTGGTGAGCTACTCACACTGGACATAGGGCATCACTCCACTGGGAGATTTATTCACACAATAAAAAGGATAACTGTAGACTGGCAAGCTTTTCACCCTCGACTTAGGACAGCTGTAGACTGAGTGGGGTACTCACACTAGACATAGGGCATCTCTCGACTGAATGAGCTACTCACACAGGAGAAAGCACATCTCTTTTCTGGAGAGCTACTTACACTAGACATAGGACAGCTGTGTGTTGGGTGAGCTAATAACACCAGACATAGCGCGTCTCCGGACTGGTGTGCTCCTCCAACCAGACATAGGGCATTTCTGGACTGGTGAGCTAGTCATACATGATATAGGACATCTCTGGACTGGGTGAGCTACTCACAACAAACATAGGGAATGTCTGGACTGAGTAACCTACTAACGTAAGACAAAAGGCATCTGTGGACTGGTTGAGCTACTCACACTAGACATAGGGAATTCTGGACTAGGGAGCTACTAACAATAGACATAGGGAATGTCTGCACTGGGTGAGCTGCTCACAATATACATAGCACATCTCAGGATTAGTGAGCTACTCACACTGAAATAAGGCATCTAGGGACCGGGCAACGTACTCACACTAGACATGGAGAATCTCTCAACTGGGCAACTGGGTGAGTTACTCACACAATGGAAAGGGTGCCTCTGGGCTGAGGAGCTACTCACACTAGATATAAGACAGCTGTGGAGTGAGTGAGCTATTCATACTAGACTTGGGGCATCTCTCAATTAGCTGAGCTACTGAAACAAGACAAAGGGCATCTCTAGACCGGGTGAGCAATTCACACATTAACAAAGGGCATTCCTGGACTGGTGAGCTACTCACAATAGATATAGAACAGCTGTGGACTGGGTAAATTACCCACACTAGACATAGGGCATCTCACGAATGGGTGAGCTACTCACACAACACATAGGACATCTCTGGGCTTGGTGAGCTATTCCAATTAGACATAGGGTGAGATACTGGGTGTGCTACACAGACAGAAAAAAGATCATGTCTGGACTGGTGAGATACTCGCAGAAGACAGAGGGCATTTCTGGATTGAGTGAGCTACTCACGCAAGTCATAGGGCATCTCTAGACTTGTGACATACTCACACAAGACACAGGGCATGTGTGGACTGGTGAGCTACTGACACAGTATATAGGTCAGCTGTGGGCTGGGTGAGCTACTCAAATTAAACATAGGACATCTCTGGACTGTTTGACCTGGTCACAGAAGAGATAGATCATCTCTCAACTGGTGAGGTACACTAGACATAGGACAGCTGTGGGGTGAGAGAGTTACTCAAAGTAACCACCGGGCATTTTTTGACTGGTTAAGATACGCATACAAGGCAGCGGGCATCCTTGGACTGGTGAGATACTCACACAAGACATAAGGCAACTCTGCACTGGGTGAGCTATTCATACTAGATATAGGGCATCTCTAGGGTGGTGCTACTCACACCAGGGATTGGGAATCTCTAGACCAGGGAGTTATGCACATTCCATATAAAACATATTTGGACTTGTGAAGTGCTCCCACTAAACATAGGGTATCTCTTGAGTGACTGAACTACTCACTTCAGATATAGGAGATCACTATCTCTTCTTTGAGTTCACTGGTGACTTACTCAGACTAGACATAGGACAGTTGTGGACTAAGTGAGCTACTCCCACAAGATGTAGCGCATCTCTTGTCTGGTGACCTACTCACAAAAGTCACAGGGCATCTGTGGATTAGTGAGGTACTCTAAACACAGGGCATCTCTGGACTGGTTAGCTACTCACACTGTACATAGGGCTGCTCTGGAATGGAGAGACACTCACACTAGACATAAGGTATCTCTCGACTGGGTGTACTCCTCACACTGGACATAGAGCATGTTTGGACTTGTGAGCTACTCACAGAGGCATAGGACCGCTCTGGAGTGGGTGAGCTACTCTGACAAGACATAGGGCATTGCTGGAATGGTGAGCTACTCACACAAGACAAAGGGCATCTGTGGACATGTGTGCTACTTACACTAGACATAGGCAATCTCTGGACTGGTGAGCTACTCACACTATACATAGGGCATCTCTAGACAGGGTGATCTACTCACACTAGACATAGGGCATCTCTCAACTAAGTGAGCTATTCACATTAGATCTAATCCAATTCAAGAGCTCTGGAGTTTTAAGTTACTTACTTCTGACATTGCACTTTTTGAAATCTCTGGACTGTGTGAGCTATCCACACTAAACATAGGGCTTCTTTGGACTTTTGAGCTACTCACACTAGACATAGGGCATCTCTTGACTGGTAAGCCACTCACACGAAACATAGGGTATCTCCTGACTCTGTGAGCTACTTCTATAATAAAAACGCCACCTCTGTGCTGGTGAGCTACTCACACTAGACATAGAGCATCTCTGGACTGGTGAGGTACTCACACTGGACATAGGAAATTTATGGGCTGGTCAACATACATGGCATTTCTCGAGTAAATGAGCTACTCACCTAATAAAAAGTGCACCTCTTGACTGGTGAAGTACTCACACTAAACTTAGGAGATATATGGAGTGAGTGAGATACTGCCACTAGACATAGGACATCCCTACACTAGGTGAGCTTGTCAGACTAAATAAAGGGCATCTCTGGATTGGTGAGCTACTCACACTAGACATAGGACATCTGTAGACTGAGTGAACTTTTCACACTAGACATAGGGCATCTCATGACTGGGTGAGTTACTCAGACAACACATAGGCCATATCTAGGCTTGGTGAGCTACTCACATTAGAAATAGGGATCCCTGGAGTGGGTGAGCTACTCAGACAGGAAAAATGACATCTGGACTAGTGAGCTACTCACACTGAATACAGGGCATCGCTTGCCCGGGTTAGCAATCCTCAAAAGACACAAGGCATCTTCGACCAGGTGAGCTACTCACACAATAGAAAAGGACATTTCTGGATGAGTGACCTACTCACACTAGATATAGGGCAGCTGTGGACTGGGTGAACTTTTGACACTAGACATAGGGCATCTCTCAGCTGGATGAGCTGCTCACACAGCCCACAGGGCATCTCTGGGCTTGGTGAGCTACTCACACTAAACGTAGGGCATTTCTAGACTGAGCTACTCTCAAATTACACAGGGGCTCTCATAACTAGATGAGCTACTCACACAAGAAAAGGAGCATGTCTGGACTAGTGAGATACTCTAACTAGAGCTAGGACAGTTCAAGACCTCTAGGCATTTGACTTACTCTCACCTGACATGAAACAGATTGAAATCTCTGGACTATTCACACTAGACATAGGGCAATTCTGCACTGACCTACTCACACTAGATACAGGGCATCAATTGTCTGGGTGAGCTACTCACACAATCACAACAGCACCCCTGGACTGGTGAGTAACTCACACTAGTCATAGGACAGCAGTAGGCTGAGAGAGCTACTGAAACTAACCATTGGGCATATTTTGAATGGGTGTGCTACTTACACAAGGCAGTGAGCAACTTTGGACTACTGAGCTAGCCATACAAGATATAGGGCAACTCTGTACTCTGTGAGCTTCTCAGTCTGGACATAGGGCATCTCTGACCTGTGAGCTACTCATACCAGACGTTGGGAATCTCCAAACTCGTGAGCTACTCACGTTAGACATATGACATCATTTGGACCTGTGAAATATTCCCACTAAACATAGACTATCTCTCAAGTGGCTGAGCTACTCACTTGAGACATAGGACATCTTTTCACTGGTGACGTACTCTTACTAGACATAGGACACCTGTGGACTAGGTTAGCTACTCACACAAGACAAAGGGCATCTCTGGAGTGATGAGTTACTCCCACTAGACATTGGGCAGATCTGGACTGGTTGACCTACTCACAGAAGAGGTTGGTGATCTCTGGGCAGGTGAACTACTTACACGAGATACTGGGTATCAGGGCCAACTATATGCAGCTGCACCTGGTGTTCACTTTGGTGGGGGGGGGGCGCTGTGTTTAAAAATTACTTTTGATTGAAGAGCAGATGAACATCCTCGTGTGTCCAGCAGTTTTCAGGCAACAATAAAAATGTCAAGATAACTATAGTGATTAATGTTCCTTCTAGTGAGATATCGGAATTTTGTCTACTGGCAGTTTTGGCACGTCATAAGGTAGCCTGGGGGGTTAATGTGCCTGCTTCAAAGAATGTGTACCATGCAGATCACATACCTGAGTGTCAGTGAACTATAAGAAGTGCAATAAAAAGTGACATTTATGTCAAAGAGAGGCTATGGAGACATGAGGTGCACTGTATGTTGAAGAGTGGTAGTGAGGGAATTCATGGAGAAGTGGGTCGTGTTGGGGGGCGCTAAAAAAGATTGTCACATGGGGTGCCACCAGCACTAAAACCGGCTGCGTAGGGCATCTCTGGTGAGACACTCAAACTAGGCATTGGGCATCTCTGGACTGTGCAAGCTACTCACACTTAACTTAAGGAATCTCTTGACCTCGTATGCTACTCAAACTGGACAAAGAGCATCTTTGGACTGAGCGCTCCTCACAGTAGACATAGGACAGCTCTGAACTGGGTGAGCTACTCTCACAAGAAGTAGGGTATTGCTGAAATGGTGAGCTACTCACAAAAGGCATAGAACATCGCTGGACTGGGTGAGTTACTCACACTAGACATAGGACATCTCTGGACTGATGAGTTACTCACATTAGACATGGAGCATCTCACACAAGCTATAGTGCATCTCTCCACTGGGTGGCCTACACACACAAGAATAAAGGCATCTCTGGAATGGTGAGCTACTCACACTAGACGTAGGACAATTCAGGGACTCTGGATTTTTGAATTACTTACTCCTGACAAGAACCCATTCGAAATCTCTGGACTGGAGATGCTACGCACACTGAACACAGGGCCTCTATGGACTTTTGAGCTACTTACACTAGACATGGGGCATTTCTGGACTAGTGAGCTACTCACACTAGACATGAAGCATCTTTGGACTGTGAGCTACTCACAGCAGACATAGGACAGCTCTGGACTGGGTGAGCTACTTTCACAAGAAGTAGGGCATCTCTGGTATGGTGAGCACCTCACAAAAGGCATAGAACATCTCTGGGCTGGATGAAGTAAGCACACTAGACATGGGGATTCACTGGATTGGTGTGTTAATCACCCTGGACATGGGGTATCTCTGTACTGGTGAGCTAGTCAAATAGGCATAGGGCATCTCTTGACTGGGTGAGCTACTCACACATGCTATACGGCATCTCTGAACTGGTGAGCTATTTACACTAGACGTAGGACAATTCAGGAGCTCTAGATTTTTGAATTGCTTACTCCTGACAGGAAACTTGTTGAAATCGCTGGACGGTAAAATCTACGCACACTGAACACAGGGCATCAGGGACTTTTGAACTACTTACATAGAAACAGGACATCTCTGGACTAATGAGCTACTGAAACTAGACATAGGACATCTCTTGACTCTGAACGTTTGAGCAACTCACATAACAAATATAGCACCTCCAGACTGATGAACTATTCACAGTACACTTAGGACAGCTGTGGTCTGACAGAGCTAGTCACAAAAACCCTTTGGGCAAAGTTTGACTGGGTAAGCTACTCACACAAGGCAATGGACATCTTTGGAGTGGTGAGCTACATGCACAAGACATAGGGCCTCTCTGCACTAGATGAGCTGCTGACACTAGACATAGGGAATCTCTGGACTGGTAAGCTACTCACATGAGAAATTTGGCATCTCTGGACTGGTAAGCTACTCACATTACACAAACAACATCTTTGAACTTGCGAACTACTCACAGTAGATATAGGATATCTCTTGAGTGGGTGAGCAACTCATATGAGACATAGGGGATCTCTTCAATGGTGAGCTGCTCACAATAAACATAGGGCATCTGTAGGCTGGTGTGCTACTCACACTAGGCATGGGGCATCTCTGGACTGAAGAGCCACTCATACTGGATATAGGACGGCTCTGAACTGGGTGAGGTACTAGATATACGGTATCTCTGGGCTGGGTGATCTACTCACACGAGACATGGGCCATCTCTGGGCTGGTGAGCTACTAACAATAGATATAGGGAATCTCTGGACTTGTGAGACACTCACACTAGACACAGGGCATCACAGGACTGGGTGAGCTAATCACACTAGACATAGGGCATCTCTGAATTGGGTGACCTGCTCACAGAAGACATTGGCCATCTCTGGACATGTTAGCTACTCACACAGGTCATATGGTATGTCTGGATTGGGTGAGGTACTCACTAGATATAGGGTGTCTCTGGAGTGGTGAGCTACTCACACTAGACATAGGGCATCTCTGGACCGGTGAGACACTCACACTAGACATATGGCATTGCTGGACTGGGTGACCTACTCACAGAAGACATTGGCCATCTCTGGATGGATGAGCTACTCACACAGGTCATAGGGTATGTCTGGACTGGGTGAGGTACTCACTAGATATAGGGTGTCTCTGGTGTGGTGAGTTACTCACATTAGATATAGGGCATCTCTGGACTGGTGTGACACTCACTCTAGACATAGGGCATTTGTGGACTGGATGAGCTAATCGCACTAGACTTAGGGCATCTCTCGACTGGGTGAGCTACTCACACTAGACATAGAGCCTCTCTGGAGTGGTGAGCTACTCACAAAAGACACAGTGCATCTCTGGCCTAGTGATCTACTCAACAAACATCGGACATCTCTGGACTGGGTGAGGTACTCATTCTAGACATAAGTAATCTCTGGGCTGGTGAGCTGCTCACACTGGACATAGGGCATCCCTGGACTTTTGAGGTACTCATATTAGACGTAGGGAAACTCTGGAGTAGTGTGTGACTCAAACAAGACCCAGGACATCTCTGCACAGGGTGAGCTACTGACATTAGACATTGGATGTGTCTGGACTGGTGTGCTTCTCAAACAAGACATACGGCATCTCTCGAGTGGTGAGCCACTCAC
The DNA here is from genome assembly GCF_031143425.1 of Pleurodeles waltl. Classification (NCBI taxonomy): domain Eukaryota; kingdom Metazoa; phylum Chordata; class Amphibia; order Caudata; family Salamandridae; genus Pleurodeles; species Pleurodeles waltl. The sequence goes on from NC_090445.1 coordinate 1,557,202,276, forward strand.
ATCAGACATAAGGCATCTCTGGAATGGTGAGCTACTCACACTAGAAATGGGGCATCTTTTGAATGTTGAGCTACTTACAGTAGATATAGGGTATTTTGGACTCTGTGAGCTACTCACAGAAGGCATAGAGCATCTCTCGAGTATGTGAGCTAGTTACACAGGAAAAGGACATCTCTTGGCTTGGTGAGCTACTCACACTAGAACATATTACAGTGCTGGATTGGGCGAGCTACTCAGAGAAGGCACAGGGCATCTCTCGACTAGTGAAGTGCTCACACAAGACATAGGGCATCTCTGGACTGGTGAGCTACTCACACTAGACACAGGGCATCTCTGGACTGATGAGCTACTCACAGTAGACACAGGACAGCTCTGGACTTGAGCTACTCACACTAGACATGGGGCAACTCTGGACTGAGTGATCTACTCACACTAGACATAGGCCATCTCTGGACTGGTGAGCTTCTCACACTGGCATAGGACAGCCATGACTGAGCGAGGTATTCACATTAGACATAGGCCATCTCTTCACTAGCTGAGTCAATCAGACAAGATGTATGGCATTGTTGGACTGGTGAGCTACTCAAACAAGACACAGGACGTCTTTGGACTGGGAGAACTACTCACACTGAACATAGGGCAACCCTGGACTGGGTGGGCTACTCAGACAAGAATATTGTATCTCTGTACAGGTGAACTACTCAACCTAGACATGGTGCATCTCTTGACAGGATGAGCTACTCACACAAGACATAGGGCATCCCTGGACTGGGTGAGCTACTCATACACGGAAAAAAGCATCTCTGGACTGGCAAGCTACTCGCACTAGTCCTAGGACAATTCAAGACCTTTGAACTTTTGAGTTACTCACACCTGACATAAAACAGTTTGAAATCTCTGGACTGGGGGAGCTACGCACGCACCAAATAGAACAGTTTCAGACCTCTTGATTGGGTTTCCTGCTCACACCTTGGATTAGACAGTTTGCGACCTATCGGCTCAGTAAAGCACTCACGCAATACACAGGGCAGTGTGAAATCTCAGGACTGGGTGAGCTATTTACACAAGACATAGGACAGGTTGAAATGGCAGGACTGGGTGACATGCTCACACCTGATATGTACAGTTTGAGAATTCCCAATTGAGTAAACTACTCACAGAAGACATGGTACAGTTCGAAATCTCGAGGCTGGGTGAGCTAATCACACCTGTCATAAAACAGTTTGACACTTCTCAACTGGGTGAGCTACTCACCCATGACAAAGAACAATTTGAAATCACTGGTTTGGATGACCTGTTCATACCTGATATTGGAGAATTTCAGATGAGGCATCCTGTGACATGGCATGTGTGAGACCTATGGACTTTATGCAGTGCAGATGTAAATTTTTCGCTGGAGTCAAGTTGCGAGATTTATTGACCTTGCTATTACTGCAGCAGCATGAGGTGTCCTTTCTTGTTGGAGTCTGCCAGGCCATTAGAGGCTTCACTCAGCCTCCTGTCATCCATGTTATCAAAATATCATTTATAAACTCCACGAACCAGCGAGCACTGGCGGCGCTAACCAGAAGCAGTCCAATAAAACCGACTTTGATAAATTGCAGTTCCTCTAAAATATGAGTTTTGTCCACGAATGGCCCTCTTATGTGCAGGTATAAGTTTGATGAAAGCACTCAAACAAAATAAGGACCTCTGGGCCACCACCTGTTATTAATTATCGTCCTTATTTACATCACCATCTCATTAATCTTGATTATCCAAGTTCTTGATCATTGGCAATTTGCCATTGACGATTTCTGTTGATATTCTGTCTTTGTTGCATCAGATTCGAGAGGTACCAAATCCCGATGGCGACGGAAAATGTACTACTATTCAGTCTCATGTCATCCTTATTGTACTAGCATCTCCTGGTTAAATCTTTAACTCACGTGACCCGAGACTAGTCACCAGCCATTAGCGCCCTGAGCAAATCTTCAAATCAGCTACCCGCTATGTATTTTGTTTTAATTTAATTATTTTGTTCCTCGAATTTTGTGCTGCCGCTTAACATGCTTTCTCAGTATTAATCTAATTTGCATAAGAACATGTGCTGTGCCTTACTTAACTGGCACTTTCAAAAGTATCTTCAAAGTCACCTTCAACAGTTGTATGAAACACAAGCCATGTTCGTTTTTTAAAAAAGTTTGAAAAACACTAGTAGGCTTTCGTACAACATACAATTTTAAACACTTTAGTGTGGTGGATATCTAGCGAGTTTTTATTATTACACGGCAAATTATAAATCACCTATATTTTCCCACAAAATATGCACTCCCTGAAAACGGTAAAAACAAGCCTAGTTGTCACACAATAATTTAAACATAGCAAACTGGATACTGAAAAAATACCTAAATAATGTATCATTGTATCAAGCTTATCAACCTCATGAACTTATCCAAAAAGCAGTTATCAGTCTCAGACACTGTGTAAAAATACCCCCAATTCGCAGCGAGACAAAATAGTTGTATTGTATTTTATAACCCGATTTCAAATCAGCAAAACAAAATGCTAAATGCGCCCATTTGACCCACCAGTGACTGTGAGTGAAATCATTGTTTACTACATAACAAATGAAATGGCTTGTGTCGGGCACGCTTTGCGGGTAGATTGTCAGGTTCATATACTTCGTCCTTTATAGTACACAGCATTTATGGGTTCCAATATGTTCAGCCTTAACATATTTGAACAGTTTTACACACAGGCTTTATTGCTTGTCTTTTGGGACCAAGTCACCGTTTTTATTGGCGGTGGTAAATGGTTCCTTTATAAATCGTTTCACTTCTTTGTAGAGTGTTGAGAATATGGGAGATGCTTTGTCTTTTTTTAATGATATGATAATTTATTTTATTTGGCGCCTGTAGCCCTAAGTTTACAGATTTTTTAGACCTGGATCTTCGGGTCCCTGGGCAGTCAGAGGGCACTCGTCTCTGCTTGTAATGTGCTGCAGGCGTCCTAGGGCCACACTCAGCGCTTAATTTGTGCTTGTTGTTTCCGGTGCTGAGCACCGGCACTTATTTTAGAGGGCCGGAGCTTATTCTTATGCCTCAAGCATTTGCTGCGAGCAACAGACACTATGGGAAAGACGGAGAAAGGGAAAAACGAAAACGCGTCACAAAGGGAGAAAGCAGAGAGCTGCAAGCGTGAGCTGAAGGGACAGGGAGTGGCTTTATATGAATTGAAGAGGCCCGGGATAGCTTCAGGATTAGGCTGCCTCAGTATTCCGTGTTCCCACATTTAATTGCAGCAGCCGCGTGTTAAGAGGCGGGCTTTAAGCACTGGCACGTTTTTATTTACAAATTAAGCCCTGGTAGTGTCAACAGCTGCTCCCCCTCACTCCCGCTATCCCTGGCCTCAGAGGCCCTTGAGCACAGGAGACCAAGAGAGCGGTATCAGGGGAAAGATGTAGAAACAAGAGAGAGAGGAGGCGAGAAGCAAGAACAGAACAGAGGAAGAAAACAAGCGAGGGAACGGAGTGACAGAGACCCAGCCAGGTGTGTGTGAGAGACAGCAGAGAGACATACGGGGAGGAGGAGACAGGATAACACAGATAGAAAGGTGTGAGAGGAGGGGGAGACAAGCGGGAGAAAAGGTGATACAGCAACAGAATGTTGAGAGAGAGCTCAGGAGAAAGACATGTTAGAAAGTGACAGCTGAGAAATGGACATGTGATAAACATATAGCTAAGTGGGAGAGAAGTGGGAAACAGGTGTTAAGGTCCACCTAGCGAGCCAGAGAGTAGAGTGAGATAGAGACAGACTGGTGAGAGGCAGACAGGTGATAAAAAGGTTGATAACGAGATAGAAAGGTTAGAAAGAGACAGCTGAGAGAGGTGAAGAGGAGAGACAACTCCGAAATAGACAGTCAAGTGATAAAGAAGCGTCTGTAAGGGAGAGGGTGAGACAGTGGAGAGAGGAGTGACAAAAAGACAGGTGGGAAATAGTTGGAAGAAAGACAGATATTTTGACAGGTAAGAGACACAGGGGGTAATAAAGCGACTAATATTGCTGAGAGAGAAAAATGTGGAGGGAGAACATGTGAGATAGAGAGATGACATTGAGACAGATATATGAGAAACAAAGCAGTGAGTGAGTGAGGCCAGGTTGGGGGGGGGGGGGAAAGAACAGGTGAGATAAAGAGATAACACTGAGACAGGTGTATGAGAAACAGAGCAGTGCGTGAGTGAGGCCAGGTTAGGGGGGAAGAACAGGTGAGATAAAGAGATAACACCGAGACAGGTGTATGAGAAACAGAGCAGGGAGTGAGGGAGGCCAGGTTAGGGGGGAAGAACAGGTGAGATAGAGAGATAACATTGAGAGAGGTGTATGAGAAACAGAGCAGTGCGTGAGTGAGGCTAGGTGGGGGGAAGCAGATGAGAAAGAACCGATAGTTATGGACAAGTGTGAACGATGCTGATCAAGTGAGTGAGATATGCAAGAGAGGCAATGAAGTGAGGGAGAGAGACAGGTGAGAAAAAGGGGGAGCAGGTTAAAGAGAGATGCGATTAAATGATAGCGAAAACTGCGAAAAACATCACTGAATGGATAAAGAGATAGTTGAGAAGCTACATGAGAGGGGCACATGAGTGAGAAATAGAGAAACAATGAACACAGAGTGACTAGAGGGGAAGATGAAGCTGAGACAGAGGGAGAGAAAGAGGGATGAGAGTGACAGTTGCTATAGGCCAGGTGGAGAACATAGGGAAGAAGATAAAACTACCAGATGAGAGAAAGAGAGTGCCTGGAGGCGAGGTGAGGGACACAGCAAGGGAGAGAACAACTGGATGTGGAAGAAGTGAAGAAGAGTGCAGGAAAGAAAGAGGGGCAAGACAGAAGGCTGACAAGAAGGAAAGAGAGATGTAAGAAGGGAGATAAGGCAAAGGGGGTGGGGGAGATTATTCATAATGTGGCACGGTCGGATGGTTGTACTCTCCTATAGCGTGATATGATCACCATGTAGTGTTTTGTCCCATAACTCCTGGGGCAGGGTCCCAGTGTATGCTGGTGCTAACCTCTTTAGATGCATGCACCTGACCTACCACCCCAAGGATCCGCAAGAACTCAGCTGGAGGAAGATCCTTCTCTTACCTCGCTGCTCAGACCTAGAACGTCCTTCCGCTACACCTCAGGCAATCACCCTCACTGCATCAATTCAAGAAAGACCTCAAGACCTGGCTCTTGGACTGAACTGTAACTGCCCTCCCCTTAGCGCCTTGAGACCCTTACGGGTGATTAGCCGCGATCTAGAAAAACCTGATTGATGGATTGATTGACCCTACTGCAAAAAACAGATAATCTGTCTCAAGGTCAGCATAGGACAAAGAGACTTTGCAACTGTGCTGGTGTGACAGCGGCAGTGAAAGCTGTGGTTTCAAAGCATCACTCTATTTTTTACTGATGGTGGGCTGACCTGCCTTTGACTGGCGTGCCTGGGGCTCATGGCACCCTCCAAAGCCAGGGCCAGACTAGAAAGCAAAATCATCCTCAGCAACTAGAACAGGGCGGTGGGGTGGAAACAGCCCTTGCACCGCAGCCACACAGGCTGTAAGCATGCAAGCGTGACGACGCTTGCCCTGAAGCATGCAAATGCGTGGTTCAGGCACCATACATTTGCGTGGTTCCAGTACACAGGAGAAACAGCTGGAAGAGGAATGCGGCTGCTGGATATCTGAGGCTGGGGCAGGTGGGGGGGTAATTTTACAGACAGAGTGGGGTAAGTTTTAGAGTGCAGGTTGGTAGTGTGGGGTTGGGATAGTTTTTAGGACGGGTGGGGTAGGTTTTAGGGTTCAGGGCAGGGGGTCGGGTAGTTTTTGAACACGGTGTGGTATGTTTTAGGGTTCAGGGCAGGGGGTTGGGATACTTTTTAGGATAGGGCAAGATAGCTTTTAGGACGGGGGTAGGTTTTAGGGTGTAGGGTCAGGTGATGTTTTTGGGAAAGGGCAGGGTAGGATTTAGGGTTTAGGGCGGGGGTCGGGTAGTTTTTAGGACTAGGTAGGTTTTAGGGTAATGGTGGGGCGGGGGCAGTGTCATTTTAAGGACAGGGCAAGGTAGGTTTTAGGGTTTATGGCAGGAGTGAGGGGTCTGGGTATATTTTAGGACAGGGTGGGGGAGTTGATAGGACATGGTAGGTTTTAGGGCAGGACAGAGGGTTAGGGTAGTTTTCAGGGCAGGGTAGGTTTGGGGTTTAGGGTGGAAGCAGAGGGTGGGGTAGTTCTTAGGACAGGGTGGTGGAGTTTTTAGGACAGGGTAGGTTTTAGGGTTTAAGGCAGGGTGGGGTCAGGGTAGTTTTTAGGACAGAGTGGATTAGGTTTTAGGGTTCAGGTCGTTTTTCGGACAGGGTGGGGTAGTTTTTAGGACAAGGTTGATTTTAGGGTTTAGGGCAGGGGCCAGGGTCAATTTTGAGGACAGGGCGAGGTAGATTTTAAAACATGGCAGGGTAGCTTTTAGGGCTTGTGGTGGGGGCGGGGTAGTTTGTAGGACAGGGCAGGGTCGGATTTAAGGTTTAGGGGGACGGGTAGTTTTTAGGACAGGATAGGTTTCTAGGGTTTAGGGTGGGGTGTTGGGTCGGAAGTTCCAGTAGTTTTTAGGACAGGGCAAGGTAGGTTTGAGAACTGCAGTGTAGGTTTTAGGATAGGGCAGGGTAGCTTTTAGGGTTTAGGGTGGGGGGTCGGTGTAGTTTTTAGGACAGGGAGGGGTAGGTTTTAGGGTTCAGGGACGGGGTCGGGCAGTTTTTAGGATAGGGTAGGGTAGGTTTTAGGGTTTTGGTGGGGGCAGATGGTCGGAGTACTTTTTAGGACAGGGTGGGGGTATTTTTAGTACAGGGTAGGTTTTAGGACAGGCTGGGGGAGTTTTTGGGACAGGGTATGTTTTAGGGTTTAGGGCAGGGATAGTTTGTAAGACAGGGTGGGGGAGTTTTTAGGACAGGGTATGTTTGGGGTTTAGGGTGGGGGATTGGGTAGTTTTTAGGACAGGGCGGGATAGGTTTTAGGAGAGGGCGGGGTCCCTTTTATGGCTGATAGTGGGGGCAGGGTAGCTAATAGGACAGGGCAGGGTAGGATTTAGGGTGGAGTGGGGGTTGGGTAGTTTTTAGGACTGGGTATGTTTTAGGGTTTAGGGCGAGGGCAGGGGTCAGGGTAGTTTTTAGGACAGGGCAGGGTAGGTTTTAGGACAGGGTAGGGTTTAGGTCGGGTGAGGGGGTCAGGGTAGTTTTTAGGACAGGGTGGCGTAGGTTTTAGGACAGAGTATGGTAGCATTTTGGGTTTAGGGTGGGGGCGGGGGTTCAGGGTAGTTTTTAGGACAGGGTAGGGTTTAGGACGTGTGTGGGGGGGGATTGTATCACATAACCATGCATGGCATTACCAAAAATACCTTTACTTAGCATGCTTTTACAATGAAATTCATTGTAAAGGCATGCATGGTTAAGACACAGTCATGGTTCCGACCGTGTTGTTAAGCCATGCATGGTTCTGCCATGCCTGATTCTGTCATAGAACCCCATGGGGGCATGGCAGCCTATCCAACTCTGAAGCGGCCTCCTTGTCTAAAGTTTCCTGGAAAAATTCCATCATAGTAGGGTGGCCAGTCCATACCACCCCCCAATGAACGACCTGCTTTGGGTAGGGGGTACTCCCTAGTTAGTGCAGTGATGCACCAAGCATTAACCAGATTTAATGCAGAAAAGAAACTAGTACAAGTAATCAAACCTACCCAAGTAAAATCACGCACGAAATCTGAATTTTAGTCACTAATTGTGAATCCATCGGAGGATGAGAAGTAGCAGCAAAGGGGCAGTTGAGGAGCTGCAATAACGTGTCATTCCCAGTACCTTGCTGATTCTTGGTGTGATCCTGGGAAACTACTTTGTTGACCTACACAATATATAATCAGTCGGGCAATTTAAGCAATACTATTTGAGAGCTATCTCCTCTGTCAAGGTCAGACAGTCACACCTGTGTAATCAGAAATGTAGCTCGGCCGCATGAGGTCTGAGCCTCTGTGTCCTTTTTCACATGAGGGATAGCCCTGCAGTCTAGATCCGTTCCCGTGGGTCTCTGGAACCTGTGGAACATCTCTGATCTATGAGACTTTGTGAGGGCACGAGCTGCGTGAAGCGGTTGGCATGGAGTGTGATGGGCTCCTATCATTTTACCTGAGCTCGGTGTGGTGCCTCAGGGGAACAATGCGTCCATTTCAGTGATTTATGTTTGACCTCACGTCACAGGCTCGAACCTTTGCAGGGCCCCTCAGGCAGCCATCCTTTCAAAGCCCATAAAATGTATGTCCTGAGTGAACAAGTACTCTACAAATGTGCGTTTTATATTATCAGTACATTAAGGAAGCTTTGCTGAGGTGTTTTTATTCAATGTCTGCAGGTGAGATGAAATATACTCGAATTATTATAGTAATTACATGTTTGGTTCCTGAGGTACATTTTACCTCAGTGGTCAATTATCTGCCAGCCATGATGACGAAATGCCATGCTAAAATGACAGTGGATTAAAAATATCAGTGCACTTATACTCCATCTCTGAAAAGAACATGTTTATAATGTGTGTGACTGCAGCATCAAATTGAACATATATGGATTACACATGTATTCCAGAGAGTTATGGAGGACTCCGCTAAAGTGCATAGGGAGAGATCTAATTCACCTCAAGGAGAAAATCAAATTGCACTACAGTCACTTGGCATTGGAAGATGGGGCCATGTATTGGGAGGTTGCACTAGATGCTGGGCTGCACATAGATGTGGTTGAATTGGGCATTCAGAGCTGGTGGTGTGCTTAGAGTCATTGGCAAAGCGAAATAGAAGCTAGAAGGGTACATTCCAATACCCTGTTCCATACATCATTAGAGTCCATCATTTCAACACGCCCTGAAAGATCATTGTGTCGTTTATGGTGCTTAATAAGATCTAAATGCAATTCATTGCTGTGTTTATCGAATAATTTATTCTGTACAGTACAGGTTCTATTCATGTTAGCACAATTTGAATCCCTGTAAAATCCACAGCTCCCTCCGTTTAGCAAAGAACTTGGATTAAAATATTCAGATAATATTTGTATTATAAATTCCACAATTTGCAGAAACATGTTTGCATGGAAGGGAGAGCAACTTGATAACAACCTGAGCATAGTTATGCATAGCAATTTTAGATTATCATTGCATTTGACCCCTTTGTCTCAACCTTGGTAATTAATATCTATGTCCCTGACATGTATGGGTGGCACCCTAGTTAAAAATCGACACTGCGGTGATTTGGCAACTGTTTTGTTCTTTCATTAAGCTTGCACTTATTGCATTGACTTTAACATCGATTATATCATTTTCTGTGCCATACTCAGCGTAAAAGGACTGATGACGCCACTTCCTACGGTATCAGCGATCACATAATGTTAATTCCTGAGATGTAATTTAGATTCAAGGGTGTGTGATATGACTTCAGTTCTGGACTAGAAGACTCTCAGGGCAGTGGATCTCTGCACATGGATAGCAGACTATACATGCCTCAGATACACATTCTCATGCACTTCACTATACCACTTTTGACTTTGACCTCAAACATCCCTGAAAAACAGAGCTACACAAATACCTTAAAACATTACAATCATTGTGCTTCCTCAGAACCCGCCAGCCGTCTTCCTCAATGATTTGCAAACCTTCAGATGACTGATGAGCATTTTATGATTTGCTTTTGGACAGTATCTGAGTATCATGCTGGAAAACAGCAAGACATGGTAGGTGTTAATGTAGGCCTGAGTAGGGTGAATATATTATAAGGAAAGAGGGCATTGACAATCTCCTCCCCCCGCCAGGCCATCAGAGTAAGGAGATAAGTAATATGCCAGCACACAAAAGGCTGCTGAGAGTCTCAAGAACACGCCAACCTGGAGTCTCACATTGGCCAGTGTTGTTATCTGCACTCACCCACCCACCAACCCAAAAAGCCACCCTGAAATGACTTCTTTGGTTCCATTTCTGCTCTCGTGCCTAGGAGGACTTTAGGTTCTACCCAAGCTCGCCAGTCTGTCTTGTGGTGCCCTCCTTGGTGACGTTTTCTCTCTATCCTCTTTCTTCTGAAGGCACATTAATGTCATTAGCTTCAGTAGCACTAAACCTTCATGCTTTCTGTCCCTTGCAACAAACAGACCCATGCTGGAAACCAAACTCAGCCTTGGGAAAATGTTCAAAACAGTCCCACAGTATAAGAGGCCTCGATTGGAATGGGCCATGGATACAGGGCTGGGCCATGGTAGCTCACCCTTCTCCTAAGGCCGCTGCCTATCCGATAGCCTTCTTGGGAAGTGGCATAGTGCCATAACGTCCAGCCTGGACCTGGCACCAGAGTTGCTAATTTTAAAATGGTTGGTGCACAATGGAGGCAATACTAGGTGAGAAGGTCAGACCCTGCAACAGGACGTAAAAGCCAAAGGCAGTAAAATGTTTCTGTAAGTGACGCGCTCACCGCTTGTGTTTGACCTTTGGCTCCAATTCACGTAAGTCAAACATTACCATTAATATGCCCCAAAACAATAACATTGAATCTCCATAAAATGTGTTGCATCTGCTATTTTCAGCATCTACAGTGGCAATAATTCTGTTGTAGGTGCTATATATATATATATATATATATATCGTTTTTTTTTTTTTAAAGTTAATGTTGTAAGCGCCGTTTCTCAGGCTAACTCGTATCTCTGGTTGCAAAAAACGCAATGCACCTGTGTGGAACCATTTATTTGATTAGACAGAATGCTGGAGCAGATGGAAGGACCGTTGCTAGCGAGAATTGTGATTTATGTTTCTTTAGCAGTCATATAGAAGACAGTTGTGTGCTGCTGTTCCTGACCTTCTCTGTCCAGGGTGAAAAGAGCGCGTTCAGTTTACTTTTAAAGCAAACAACAGGTGCGTGAAAGCCGCCAGCGGTTGCATGCGAGAGGCGAGCGCGAGACATGTTTAGAAAGAGAAGGATAATTGGTTTGTGAACAAGCTCTGGCTCTCCAGAACGAGAAAAAAATGTTTGTGGTCTATTTGAATTTGCCAAACAACCGTGTTTCCTCTCGAGGGGAGCATCGATCTTCCGAGGTAAGACAACTCCTCTCTCTTTCCAAACAAGCACTTTCCTCTTAGCAGGAACGCGAAGCCTGCCCAGGAAAGGACTTGAGTCAGATGTTATTACAGAGTAAAAGTTATGAAGATCACAGTTAAAGCACAGTGAGAGGAGATCTGGAAATGGTTCAGCACCATGAACAGCATCTCTACAAACTGCTGGACATTAAACAATTAAACAGTTCAGCTTCACCAAAATCATCTCTAGAGCCTGCTGAAGAATGAAGTGTTCCGCGCCATGAACAGCATCCACAGAGCTTGCTGAAGAGTAAAGAGTTAAGCACCACGGACAGCATCTCCGTAGCCTGTTCAGGAATGAACAATTCAGTGCCGTCGGCAGCATCCCCAGAACCTGCTGAAGAGTTTAGCACCATGGACAGCATCGACAGGAAGAGTGAGGCGGTCAGTGCCATGGACAGGGTCTCCGGGGCAGGCGTTCGGTGTCGTAGGGCTGCATCTCTAGGGCATGCCGAAGAGGGAACGGCTCCGAAGTATGATTAGCATCTGCAAAACACACTGAAGAGCGAATACTTCAGCCCCCATGGGCAACCTGCCCAGAGCTTGCTACAGAATAAACATGGAAATCATATCCATAGATTGCTGAAAAGATGCAGTTTTGCACCAAGGAGCATCTCCAGAGCCTGCGGAGGGCAGAACATGTCTGCACAATGGACAGCATTACCAGAGGGTGCTGAATAGAGCACTGTTCTGCACCATGGACAGGATCCACAGAGTCTGCTGAAAAGTGAACAGTTCACTGCCATGGACAGTATTCCAATAGACAGCTGAAGAGAGAACAGTTTAGCACCATGGACAGCTCACTGCTGAAGTCCGTTCATTTCTATTGCCTCTCAGTCCTGCAGAGCTTAGCTGCACGCCTAGGAATAAGTGACATGCATCATTATGAGAAAGGAAGTGGCCCAGATAGCATATGCTACTTTCTCATTGGTCAAGAAGAATAGAAGTTCATGGAAAGGATGCACTTACCATAGACTCGGTCTAGCTGAGCATCCGAGCCCTTTCATGGACTAGCGTTGAATGGTAGTTGAAATTCCTCCACTTTTTCGAAAACATAGTGAAGGCATCCACCACAGTAGGGTTGACTAAAAATCCTCCAGTTTCTGGAGAAAATGCTAAATGTTGAAACGAATTCACCAGCAGAATCCCCTACACAATAATATCACTGTTGTTGAAAAAATTCAGCCAGTGGATTTCCCATCATCACGTGGCACTAAATCAGGTCCTTTTCAATGGTAACTCTGTTTAAACCCAGTTTTCAGCAGGCATCCAGATGTCCTGTTATCTGATTATTTAACATGTTAGTAATTATTGAACTTGTTTGAGTCTTACACTATGTAACACTCATGTTCTGTTCTAGCCGTACACAGTACCACCTGGTATTCTGTCCAGACATGGATACCAAACACTGCATGGGTCTGTCCTTTCCATCTTTCCTATTCTACAGATTCAGCATAGGGCATGGCACATGCCAAGATTTTGGCAGTCCACATACACAATAAATGGCCAGTAGTCACTACTGCACCCTATTAGTGGAAGTACCCTTTTAATATATCTGTTAACTGTATGATAGCTCAGTGAGCTGGCTACTTTATGGATGTATGCTCCGCATACATGAATATCCTTTTACTTTCGTATGTCCATGCTATAAATCTTCAGTAGAGTAATCATATTACATTTTAACGTAGTTTTGCATTTATTAATATTGGTGTTTCGATCACCTGAGTCATCCATCTGTATTGTCTAACTACTATTAAATATCCAACATGCACTTACTTAAAGTTGATATAGTGCCGTAATTTTGCTTTATAGCCGTTAAAGAAGGCAGCCTTCACACATTCTTAGGTCTGTTAGAAAATAACTTTTGATTTTCATAAAAAATAAAAAATATACTGATATGGTATTTCAATAGGCCTTCATTATCCATTGGTCATTCACCTATTTCTTACACCGCCTACAGCAAACAGCACGAGGCAATGGGCCAGTCCATGTCAGCCATTGGCTAACTTCACTGTGAACTACGACAATCAATTATTTTTATAAAGAACACATCTGTCCACAATTTAGTCCCTTTAGTGCCTAGGGCTACTATGAAAACGTGTATTTTAAATTTTAAACCAAAAACTATTTTTGCTTGTAGGTCATTTTTTGCCATTGGTGAGTGCCTGTCAGGTCCCACAACAATAACGTTTTACAAAAAAAAAAACATGACAAACCTAAACACGCATTGACAAGCCAAAAGACTGGCAGCCAGCACCAGACATAAAACAAGGTGTCTGTATCCCCGTATCTGAGGTCGCACCATCAAATATTGCCTCCTGGACTAACTCATCACAACTACTGCATGTTCTGTCGGCCCCAAGGCATGTGATGGAGTTTCAGTGTACTACTTAGGTCTGTGCTATGTTGCGCCATTGCCTATTCGTGAGAGGATAGTGTGCTATCAGCACCTTATCTTGTGGTCACAAACATTCAACACCACCTGCTTCTGATAGGAGCTTGCTAGTGCTGGTTGTTGAGGGTGCATTAATGCATCAGCCCTCATTCTGAAGGCATTTTGTAGCACCAGTACTTCTTGTACGTGCACAAGGTATCTCTAGTGTTATCTCCTGATGACAACATCCTACACCAGCACCTGCTCCTTTGGGCATGGTGCTGATTGGTGCCAAGGGCTTTGGTCCACCTGTCGGAACACTTTCACCCCACAAGGTCATAGGGATATGGGCCTTCCAGAGTGGAGAGATTGGACATGGGGTTCATAGGTCCCCTCCTGTGGCATATAGTATACATAGGTGTCAGTACTGGGCCTGGGCACATTTTTCATTATGCCTGAGTAATTGGAGTAATTTCAGTAATTCCACATTACTCTTATGATGCAAAATTATACAATTATGTCAGCTTGAGTAAGTAAGAGTAATTTGAGGCAAAAGTCCTACTGTAAGAGCACAGGAACAACAAACTAAGAGAGAGTGAGCGGTTGCTGGCTACTGCTGTTCATGTCCGGTAGCATTTAGTGCTATTTTCTTAGCACAGACTGCATTCTCGGGCTGGAGGCAAGGGTGCATTTTCCACTGAAAATAATTCTAAATGCTGGATTATGCTTCTTACAAATAATTTTGCAGTAATTACACTAGTTTCCTCCACCTCTTGTCAGTATACATGGTACACATGGTACACAGCAACCATGCCAGAGTGGTCTTAGCACCATCTCCTTTGTGCATAATGTAACAACAGCTCCTGGTAGTGATGGCAAAGTGCATCATTATTGTCTACTTCTGTGGGCACCGTGTGACACTAGTGCTCACTTTTGAGGAAAGAATAAGACAATTGTGTCTGCACTGTACAGCACATGGTAGCACTAAAGACCTTGCCAAGGACAGAGCAGGACACCAGAGCCTGCCCCATGGGCATAGTGCAACACTAGTGCCCGCTACTGAGGCCACAATGCAGTGCTAACAGTTGGATTCACTCCTCAAGGCACAGTGTCTCACCCACACACCTTTCCAAAACAGCCCCTGCTTTTCAAAGCACAGTGTAGCATAAGTGTCTACTTCTGAGGTCAAAGTGCAGTGTTAGCACCATTTGCTGAGAGCACACTGCATTACCAGTGCTCAATCCTCAGGATACAATGCAACAAAATCCCTGCTTCAGAGTGTAGGGTGAGAACAGGCATGTCTGCATTTAGAGGGCACTGTGCTGCAACAGTGCCCATTCCTGAGTGCAGTGTCATACCACTGCTTGCTCTTGAGGGCATAGTAAAACTGAATTTTCAGTGCTCTCTAAAAGGCAATTGTGCAACACTAGCAACTGCTCCGGGTGGAATAATTCATCAACTGTCCCCTTTCCTGTGGGCATAGTGCAATACCAGCAAATGCAAGAAGGACAAGGTGATGGATGGAATGCTTGAAATAATTTCAGACACTGGCAATTGCTCAGGCCACCTCCATTGTATTTTTGCCCACCATGCCACCTCAGTTTGGACCTAGCCATGTGCAAATCAGCCTTCACCCTGCTCCTCATTGGAAAATTCCAGACCAAACTGTCAGGCCAGGTTAGGTCTTCTCTGAACCGGAACACGAGCAACCTAGGACTGGTTTTGTCCTAGTTAGGTCTCTTCAGCCAGGTATAGCTTGGTTCCAGTGGCACAGTGAGCTTGTGACTCATGTCTGGGCTTACCTGGCACACTCAGGGCAGCAAATGCAAAAACAAAAAGGTGATTGATGGAATGCTTGAATTAATCTCAGCCACTGGCAATCGCTCAGAGCCACATCCCAATCCATTGTTTTTTGCCACCTCGGTTTGAAACCAGGAGTGTGACACAAGCATTCACTACTGAGTGCACATTGCAGCATTGGGGCTTAGTTCTTAGTTCGTCAACAAGACCCTCTCCTGAAGGTACAGCACAGCACTATTCTTATCCTGAGAATGCGGTGTGACACAAACATTCATTCCTGAGTGCACATTAAACCACTGGCTTCTGTTTCTTATTTCACCAACAAGATTCTCTCCTGAAGGTGCAGTGCAGCGCTGTTCTTGTCCTGAGAACCCGGTGTGACACAGGCATCCACTCCTGAGTGGACATTGCAGCACTGGTGCCTGCTGCTCAGGACAGTTCATCAACAAGACCCTCTCCTGAAGGTATAGTGCGGAGAACGAGGTCTGACGCAAGCATCCACTCATGAGTGCACATTGCACCACTGGGGCTTACTTCTTAGTTCATCAACAAGACCCTCTCCTGAAGGTACAGTGCAGAGAACGAGGTCTGACGCAGGCATCCACTCCTGAGTGGACACTGCAGCACTGGCGCCTGCTGCTCAGGACATTTCATCAACAAGACCCTCTCCTGAAGGTACAGTGCGGAGAACGTGGTGTGACGCAAGCATTCACTCCTGAGTGCACATTGCACCACTGGGGCTTACTTCTTAGTTTATCAACAATACCCTCTCCTGAAGGTACAGTGCAGAGAACGAGGTGTGACGCCAGCTTTCACTACTGAGTGCACATTGCAGCACTGGGGCCGGCTGCTGAGTCCAACGTGCGATGACAGCACCACCTACAGAGGGCAGCATGGAGCCAAGCTACTGAGGGCACCCTTCTATTATGGTACAGCCAGTGCCAGTATGTGATTCTGTGGCATTTTCTATGTACTTGTGGATTTTAGTCATGTGCCACAAAACCCTACATCTATTGCATAAACTGCAGAATTTAACACATAAAGGGCCAGATGTAGGAAGATTCCAATTTGCGACTTACAAATTGCGAGTCAGAGCGACTCAAAATTTGCGAGTTGCAAATTGGAATGTAGGATGGTGTCCCTGACACCATCTGCGACTCGCAAGGGGGTCGCAAAGGCCCACCTCATTAATATTCATGAGGTGGGTTGCAATTTGCGACCCCCTTGCGAGTGGCAGCATTCACAGGGATGGCGGCCTGCTGCGGACAGCAGACAACCATGTCTGTGACTGATTTTTAATGAGGCAGTTTTTTTTGTTTGGAATGCAGCCCGTTTTTCTTAAAGGAAAACAAGATGCATTACAAAAACGAAAAATGAAACGTTTGTGTTTCATTTTTTCAGAGCAGGCAGTGGTCCATAGGACCACTGCCTGCTCTGATTTTTTTTTTGCAGTCCCATTCACAAAGGGGAAGGGGTCCCACGGGGACCCCTTCCCTTTTGCGAATGGGTTACCACCCATTTCAAATGGGTGCAAACTGCAATTGGTTTGCGACCACGTTCGTGGTCACAAAGCAATCTGGCATTGCACTGCGACTCGCAATTAGGAAGGGGACTCCCCTTCCTAATTGCAACTCGCAAACCCGTTTTGCGATTCAGTAACCAGGTTACCGAATCACAAAAAGGGTTTTGTGCATTGCATAGTGCAGTTTGCACGTTGCAAACAGTGAAAATCGCTGTTTGCGACGTGCAAACTGTTTCCTACATCTGGCCCAAAATGTTTCAAATGGAGCAAAAGTTACTAAAACTAAAGGCACTCGTGGTGCAGTGCAATTAAAGACACCTTGCAAAAGTTAATTAGTCACTGTTAAGATGATGATCGCTGCATCCGAGTATCAAACCAATACTACAGAGGGGAAAAGATGGGCCAGGTATTAGTGATGTTCACAATAGACAAACCTGGGAAGGCCTTTTGTTTGCAGGGTTAAACATCCTTTCACATTTTGATGTGATTGAAAGATGGTAGAAATATTCATGTTGTCTCATCGATATGTTAGATTTATTGTACATGCAAATGAATCTTACGCCACAGATACACTTTTCAAAACACTCAAAGCAGCTTCAAGAGCGCACTCAGCGAGTTACAAGTCTTGGACCCGGTGATGCTTCCTTGTGTGACACTTTTGTAATACGTATAACATATACAATGTGCTGTTGTGTTCTGCAAGGCTGTTTCTTACTAGACACACATCAAAGCCCAAAAGTCTGGACACAGAAGAAAAACAAAACTGAGGACGAGTTTTCAAGCACATTTGGGAAGCGCATAATAGAAGGAGTGCACCTTCTATAACTAGAGGTATGTGCAAGTAGGCTTGATTACTGCTGATTCCAAATTGCATGTTTACACAAACTATTTTACTATGGGAATTAGGATAGACATTGTTATTACAACACGTCTATCTGCTTCCGTATAAGGTAAAAAAAACATTTTTTGTTGGTGAATGACATTTCAATCAGATCTGCTGAATTTGCATAATTTTGTTTACATAAGCTATACTGGTATTTTGTTCAGCGTTAAGAAGATTCTTTTTGTTTTAAGGTGTGTTAGGTCAAATAATAGTGCCGCAGACTGTGCTGCATAATGTTGCATAGTTCGCCACATCTTGCTTCACAATGTATTCATATCTGCCGTATAATTCGGTCTTCTGTTGTAGCATAAATCCAGTGGCACTTGGCAGGCAAGAGAAAAGTAGAGGCAAACCCACAGAGAAAAAACCCTCAGGACTGTGTTAATATCCCAGTGCCCAGGAAGCATCAAAGATTGTCACATTAGGCATGGACCCAGGGAAGGAGGGAACCTCGCAGAACCAGCGCGTTCCTGGGTATAGCATTCCGAAATTATCATGCACAAGCGGACCAGTTCAGGGCACAACAGTGTGGGTCCAGAGTTTAATTCTGAGTTGGCCCGGCGCCTCCTCCTGGGGACACAGTGTAAGACCAGATCCTCCTCCTGAGGGCACAATGTGAGACAAGTGCCTCCTCTTGAGGGCACAATGTGAGACAAGCGCCTCCTCCTCAAGGCACCATGTGAGACCAGCACCTTCTCCTGAGGGCCCAACGTGAGACCAGGGCCTCCTCCTGAAGGCACAAATGTGAGACCAGTGCCTCCTACCGAGGGCACTATATGAGATCAATTCTTCCTCCTGAGGGCACAATATGAGATCAGTGCCTAATCCTGAGGCACAGAGTTCGACCAGCGCATAATCCTGAGGGCACAATGTGAGTCCAGCGTCTCCTCCTAAGGGCAGAATGTGAGACCAGCGCATAATCCTGAGACTCGGCACGATACCAGCACCTTCTCCTGAGGGCACAATGTGAGACCAGCACCTCCTCCTCAGGGCACAAATGTGAGACCAGTGCCTCCTCCTGAGGGCACTATGTGAATCCAGCGTCTCCTCCTAAGGGCACAATATGAGTCCAGCGTCTCCTCCTAAGGGCACAATGTGAGTCCAGCGCCTCTTCCTGAGGGCACAATGTGAGTCCAGCGTCTCCTCCTAGGGGCACAATATGAGTCCAGCGTCTCCTCTTAAGGGCACAATGTGAGACCAGCGCCTCCTCCTGAGGGCACAATGTGAGTCCCACGTCTCCTCCTAGGGGCACAATGTGAGTCCAGCGTCTCCTTCTAAGGGCACAATGTGAGTCCAGCCCCTCCTCCTAAGGGCACAATGTGAGACCATCGTCTCTTCCTAAGGGCACAATGTGAGTCCAGCGTCTCCTCCTAAGGCCCCGATATGAGTCCAGCATCTCCTCAAAGGGCACAATGTGAGTCCAGCGCCTCTTCCTGAGGGCACAATGTGAGACCAGCGCCTCTTCCTGAGGACACAATGTGAGTCCAGCGTCTCCTCCTAGGGGCACAATATGAGTCCAGCGTCTCCTCTTAAGGGCACAATGTGAGACCAGCGCCTCCTCCTGAGGGCACAATGTGAGTCCCACGTCTCCTCCTAGGGGCACAATGTGAGTCCAGCGTCTCCTTCTAAGGGCACAATGTGAGTCCAGCCCCTCCTCCTAAGGGCACAATGTGAGACCAGCGTCTCTTCCTAAGGGCACAATGTGAGTCCAGCGTCTCCTCCTAAGGCCCTGATATGAGTCCAGCATCTCCTCAAAGGGCACAATGTGAGTCCAGCGCCTCTTCCTGAGGGCACAATGTGAGTCCAGCGCCTCTTCCTGAGGGCACAATGTGAGTCCAGCGTCTCCTCCTAGGGGCACAATATGAGTCCAGCGTCTCCTCTTAAGGGCACAATGTGAGACCAGCGCCTCCTCCTGAGGGCACAAAGTGAGTCCCACGTCTCCTCCTAGGGGCACAATGTGAGTCCAGCGTCTCCTTCTAAGGGTACAATGTGAGTCCAGCCCCTCCTCCTAAGGGCACAATGTGAGACCAGCGTCTCTTCCTAAGGGCACAATGTGAGTCCAGCGTCTCCTCCTAAGGCCCCGATATGAGTCCAGCATCTCCTCAAAGGGCACAATGTGAGTCCAGCGCCTCTTCCTGAGGGCACAATGTGAGACCAGCGCCTCTTCCTGAGGGCATAATGTGAGACCAGCATCTCTTCCTAAGGGCACAATGTGAGTCCAGCATCTCCTCCTAAGGGGACAATATAAGTCCAGCGTCTCCTCCAAAGGGCACGTTGTGAGACAGAGCCTGCTCTTCAAGGCACCATATGAGACCGGCGCCCAATCCTGAAAGCAAAATGTATACCTGCTCCCGAAGATTCAGTCATGCCCAGACCATGGACTTCATTGCAGACATCACACTTAAAAGTTGGATGTCAATATGTTTCCCTCACCGAAAGGTACCAAACGTATGTTGCCTTTTTAACCTAATATGAATAACCGTGTTCTGTCAGACCATAGCTGGCAATGTGGTTAAATCAGAAATAAAATGGTGACAAATGTTTCCATTTGCCCTGTCACCTTGTAAAATTCGATTAAACACAGATTGTTATCACTAACCTCACACTCGGGCTTGACAGGGCTTCAATAGCTCGCTTACAAGACCAAAGATTCTCAAGAGTGGATACAGACGTGCACGCAGCTTTAAACAAGCATTTGCAATGCACTAGGGTCTCGCATTTGTCGGAGTTACAGTTGTTCACAGTTGTAAACTCCCAACCGGATTTTTCTTGCATTAAAAGAAAAAAACAGCGCAATCGCGCCGCTACAGTTCACATGTAATAATACCTATCGCCAAAAGTGCAATTATGAACGTAACCGGCAAAAGTGCAATTAAGTGTGTAATAAGGTCGATAGTATGCGAAGCACTCGACTTCTGCCCAGCGAGATCGCGCTGCGAAAATAGAGAAAATGTAGTCCACAAATCCAGCGAGCCTCGCATGTTTTCTGTACTTGGTCGCTGTGCTCAAGGAGGGCTAACCACTGGAAAAGGCATGACGTATGCGTGCCTTCCACTAATCAAAAGAAGCGGATTCTAACAGGCAAGCCAGCTTGCCAATGAAAGACACTGATGTGACGTTGACGGGGCTCCGAGCCCTTTTCGAATACCTAAAGCGTCTCGCTAGCGATACGCATGCGCGAGCGCATGCGACGCAGGCTCGACCCTAAAAACTGCGGTTTGTATTTGCTTTTCTGGTGCTCTGGTGCCATTCATGCCATCTTGTTCTCCATAAAAACGAAAATAAACTTAATTACACAATGAGAGCAAATGACGTTGGTTGACCCTGTAATTTGGGTAGGTGAGCAAGTGGTTTTAAGCAGGTGTATAGAATAATAGAATAGACATGCTATAAATGTCATCTGTACAGAGGTTTGTGACGATTAGACAGCTTGTTGGTGCGCCCCAGACATGGTGGTAACACGAAGGCACTGCTCTGAAGGTCCTGGCTCAGCCTTTTATCGTCAACGGCGCTGGATTATATTCAGTGGGCAGCAGAAGGGGCGGAGAAAGGGTGCACTGGAAGCAATTGGAGAGGAAGAAATGGTGGACGCGACAACATTCATACGATGGGTCAGGGCTTGGTGGAGACACGACACAGTCTGGGTGGAGGCGGCAAATTCTGTGTGTGCGAGGCGTTGGGCAGTGTGGCAAAATGCCAAGGACAAGCTGGAAAGAGAATCCTAGTAGGCGGGGGTAAACGTTCATGCCCAATTGTGCACTGAGGCCCATTATATAACCTAAAATAACTCAGTCACTTCGTACACCCCTCCATTCCTCCCTGAGATGCTTCAACAATATTCCGAGTTTTTTCCCCTGACAGGTAAGTGTGAACAAGATGTTGTAGTTTTAACTTTTTAAAGATCTGATTAAAAAAAAAAAAACTCTATGAAGGTAATCTCTTCTTCTTCGTGTACAGTTCATGGAGCTCGGAGCAGCCCTCCTCCGCGTTTGTTCTTTTCTCTGCTGACTGCTCTGTTCTGTACCGGGATTAGATGTTCCACGTAGCAGAGCTAGTTGGACTCTAGGGATGGCTGCACTCCCGACACGGACCCCCACTCCCGCTGCCCGTGGCATCGCTTGGGCTTGGCTTTGGCCCAGAGCTGCCGTGCCCTGGTGTCTCCCGGGGGTGGCCCTGTCAGGAAAGAGAAGTCAATCTGCCGGTTTTCCGCACTCTCGGGCCCCGATCCTAGCTCTGCGCGCGCGCAGCTCTCGTCCTTGCGGGGTCCCGCGGGCAGATTACCTGCCTCTGTTGTAGGATTACCGTCTGAAGTTCATGATAAGGCTGAAGCAGGAAAGATTAAAAGAGAGAAGGATTATGAATCTCTTGCGCCGCTGAGCGGCTTCTGTTTGAAGGCGCAGCTGCGTCAATCTATTAGGGGTGACAGGAGGTGTTCTGAGGGGTATTCTCGAAGCTTCTCCCGCTCAACGCGCACGTCTGCTAGACCTTCTTTTAAAGATGAAGGCCCGTATTTATACTTTTTTTAGCGCCGCATTTGCCCCGCTTTTTGACTCAAAACGGCGCAAACCTACAAAATACAGGGCCATATTTATACTCTGGTTGCGCTGAATTTGCGTCGTTTTTTTCGACGCAAATTCGACGCAGAACTAACGCCAACTAACGCCATATTTATACTCTGGCGTTAGACGCTTCGGCCGCCAAAGTGCCCGGAGTGTGCGTCATTTTTTAGCGTGAACCCCTTCCTTGCGTTAATGATATGCAAGGGAGGCGTTCCCGTCTTAAAAAATGACTCCCAGGCCTTTACGTGGTATTTATACTCCCGGGCAAAAGAGACGCCCGGGAGTGGGCGTGGCCAAAAACGGCGCATTTGCGCCGCTTTTTAACGCCTGGGTCAGGGATGGCGTTAAGGGACAAGTGGGCTCAAAATGAGCCCAGAGTGCCCTCCCCTGCCCCCAGGGACCCTCCCTGCCACCCTTGCCCACCCCAGGAGGACACCCAAGGACGGAGGGACCCATCCCATGGACATTAAGGTAAGTTCAGGTAAGTATTTTTATTTTTATTTTTTGTGGCATAGGGGGGCCTGATTTGTGCCCCCCTACATGCCACTATGCCCAATGACCATGCCCAGGGGACATAAGTCCCCTGGGCATGGCCATTGGGCAAGGGGGCATGACTCCTATCTTTACAATGATAGGAGTCATGTTGATGGGGGATGGGCGTCGAAAAAAAATGGCGCAAGTCGGGTTACGACGATTTTTTCGACGCAACCTGACTTGCCCCATTTTAAGACGCCCATACGCCATTTTCCCCCTACGCCGGCGCTGTCTGGTGTACGTGGTTTTTTTCCACGCACACCAGGCAGCGCCGGTCTGCTAGCGCCGGCTAACGCCATTCAATAAATACGGCGCCCGCATGGCGCTTCAGAATGGCGTTAGCCGGCGCTAATTTTTTTGACGCAAAACTGCGTTAGCGCAGTTTTGCGTCAAAAAGTATAAATACGGCCCCCAATGCCATTTTGCAAGTTTGCGCCGTTTTTGCGTCAAAAAACGACGCAAATGCGGCGCAAAAAAGTATAAATACGGGCCGAAGCCTCCTATTTACAACCGCGCAAAGCTGCGAGGCCCACTCTTCAACAAAGACAGAGGGCAGATTTACAGAGTTCCTCCCTCTCTAACCAAACCTGTTGAGCACCTCATTTTATTCCTCTACCACTGCCATACCTTCATTAAGGCACAGTCAGTGGTCTCTGGGGTGGAGCTGTAACCCCCTCCCACTCCCACCCCACAGCTTGTCCACAGCTGAAAGAGGACAGGCAACATGTAACTCCAGAATATCTTGGAAGCACCATGGCCCGTATTTATACTTTTTTTAGCGCCGCATTTGCGCCGCTTTTTGACGCAAAACGGCGCAAACCTACAAAATACAATGGTATTTTGCAAGTTTGCGCCGTTTTTGCGTCAAAAAACGACGCAAATGCGGCGCAAAAAAAGTATAAATACGGGCCTATGTACATAGTTAAGACATGCCAACTATCGGTGCAGCTCTTGAAAGTACTGGGCCGAGTGGCTCAATAATTATGTAGTTCTTGCTGAAGGTGGACCGGTTTTAACTTTAGCCAAAGTAGCTGTGGGGACTGGGAGACAGGCGATCATTGTAACGCCCGTGCCAAAGGCTTCTCTCTGGAGCTGCCACAATGGAGCTGATTCCGTCGAGAGTTCTTTCAACTTCCAAATCTTCTAGTTGACAGGAAGCTCTCGGGGAGGTGCACAAGGCCATGAAGATAATAAAGCTCTTTCTGTAGATGGGAAAGGGGCCACCTACACAAATGCTCCTCCAGAGAGGAACTATGGCAACTTAGCCATAACTGTCCCCCTTCCTCATTTGGAAGCCCGAACATGATAATCTTTGCTGCTATTCTGCCTGGATTGGACTATCTCAACTTCTTCTATTTGGAGCTTCCCAACACTATTCTTCATGGATTGCCAGTAGTCCAACACAAAGCCACTAGCTTAATAAATAATCTATCTAGACACACTCATGTTCTCCCATGCTGCAGCAACTTCACTGGCTACTGGTACAGCAGTGAATACATTCAAAACCTGTTGCCTGACATTTAAGGCTCTAAATTGAACAGCACCCCACTTTGTAGCCAGGAAGATTAAACAGTACATTTCCTTCCTCATTATTCTGAAACATCGTAAAAAGAGGTTGGTGGGTGTAGTTTTTCTGTAGAGGCACCATGCTCATGGAACTCTCTCCCTGATCATCTTTGCCATGTAGCAAATTTCAAGTCATTCTTGAAAAATTTGAAAACATGGTTATTCAGGAAGGCTTACGACTGCTGATTAAACCTCTTTTGATCTGCAAGCACTGCCCTTGGGTATCTACTAAGCTCCAAGAGATGTTTTGGTGAATATGTGCTATACCACGTTTGGATAACATAACATAAGATAACATAACATAGCAACACAAACTTTAGGACAGCCTTTATCTCACAGCCTTCTGATTTATGTCAATGTTTATTTTGCTTTGTCTTTTTTATACAACTTTCTTTTTGAGGAGTTGGTGGGCTCTGACCATTGTAAAACAATAATCATTTGCTAAAAGCAAACATTTTTTAGCACACTTTGCCTTAGTCGCCTGGTACTGAAAGCAACTACTTTGTGTGGGTGTGCTTTTTGTGAAAGATCAGAACACCACCACTCATAGTGAAGTTAGCCAACGGCTGAAGGTGACTAGCCCACTGCCCATGGTGTATGCTGTGGTGGGTGGAAAAAAAATTGGACATGGCACAACAGCAGACAAACTGAACAAAGGAGGCCGTCTGGAAGCTCCTATGAGTAAACTATGTATATAATGTAAGTAAGGTCAAAGGGTCTTGACACATGCCAGATCTCAAAATGGGTGTACCTGACCAGTAAATTCTAATTCTCTTCTGCCCTGTAGGAGGGAAATGGAAAGAGACTATGTCGGGCAAGTTACAGTCTCTTTAGGATACTAACAGGAATACTGATTGAGAAGACATGGAGATTTAAAAATATAAGACATGTATTAAAATAACTGCCTGGGCTACCCATATAACACAAATCCAATTCACGGTGCCCAGTCTAATGCACAGAGTCCTAAAATGGGAGCTGACATATCTTTCACCGAACTCTCAGTTCTGAACAGAAGAGCTAAGCATTAATAACAAGACTGAAGCAGACATTGTAAAGTTGTAGGCCCTGTTTCATTCGCAGATCTCTGGTGTTCACTTCCCACAGGAGAAAACATACTTGGATCTGCTGATACTACTTAGAAGGGCAACCAAACGTTGTCTAGTTAAGAATGTCTTTGTCGAATGACACAATATTAACGTTCTTAAATATTGTTGTTGAGTGTTTGCAGTAAAGGCTCTCCATCACAGACTCACTGTGCTGATTCATATTACATAGGCATTATTTATAATCAATGGTGCTCCAGTATGTGGTGAATTTGTCGACATGAACGGGTCTTCTAGCTCTTGTCTGTAGGATAATGGTCAAAATAGATGTCCATAGCTACAGGGAATAGGCTGGTTTGGTAGTTGGTATCTACAGGAAAATATTAGACTGGATGGGTTTGTCTGTACTTGCCTGCTGGAAAAGGCCAAAGTTAATGGGTCAGGCTATTATTTTCTGCAGAGAAATAGTTAGACTGGATGGCTGCAGCGGTCTCTATATGGAAGCAAATAAGTAAAGTAGATGAGCTAGCAGTTCTTATCTGTATAGAAATGATCAAACTTGGTGAGCCTGGAGGTATGCATATTACCTGACCGACAGACAAGGCAGTGTGGTGATGCCAGCAATATAATCTGTTAATGATTTACTATCAGTGAATAGTGGGGCTGCAATTTATTGTTACCTGCTACAGCATAACTAAGACATTGGATACCTCTCCCATGCCAAATGGGATGGACGGAAATTTGGAGATTTCATAAAGATATAAGATATTCCCTGGAACATGCATGGAAAAATGCTGCACATTGGCTTGGGACACCTTGTGTTTTGTGGATTTGTAGAGCGCAGCTAATCACCCTTGAGGGTATCCAGGTGAGGAGTAGGACAGGCCTGAGGGGGGAGGAGGAGATCATGACCTTTTCTCCTGGAAGAGCCAGGTATTGAGGTTCCTTCGGAAGTCCATGAGGGTGGGGTAAGTTCTGAAGTGTATCGGGAGGTCATTCCATGTCTTGGCTGCAAAGTATGAGAAGGATCATCCTCCGCTTCTGGCCTTCTTGATGTGAAGGATGTGTGTTCTTGCCTAGGGCACAGATCGAAGGTGTCTGGTGAGTTGGTAGAAGTTGAGGCAGTAGTTGAGGTATATGCTGGGTTGGTATTGTGGAGAGTTTTGTAGGCATGGGTAAGCAACTTGAACTTACGTCTTTACAGAACTGAGAGCCAGTGGAGATTGTTGATATGTGGAGAGAAGTGATTATTTCATGGGATGTTCAGGATGAGTCTGGCAGTGGCATTCTGAGTGGTTTGGAGTTGGCATAGAAATGGGTTGGGATTCAGATGTAGAGGCCATTTTCATAGACATGTCTACTTGTGATAAGACCCTGGGTGTCTGTTCGTCTGGTGTTAAACGAGATCCACTTGAAAACCTTGCGCAGCATTTGCAGGATGTGGAAGCATGATGAGACAGCAGCCTTGATTTGCTTGCTCATGAAGTGGTTGTTGTCTAGGATAATCCTGATTTTCTTGGCATGGTCAATAGGGGAAGGTGGGGGGAAAGTTTGGAGGGATACCAAGAGGCAACTTTAGTTTTGCCTGTGTTGAGCTGGAGGCAGTTGTTTTGCATCCAGGCAGTGCCGTTGCTCATGCAGTTGGCAAAGTTTGCTTTGGGGGTGCTGGTTAAGTCAGTAAAGGAGAGGATGAGCTATGTTTCATCAGCATAGAATACTATGTTGATGCTGTAGGCTCTGACTATGTCTGCAAGGGGCCTCATGTACACATTGAAGAGTGCTGGACTGAGCGGCAATCCTTGAGGGACTCCACAAATATGTTTCTTCAGTTCTGAGGTGCAGGAGGGGAGTCAAGCTCATTGAGTTCCATCCGTGAAGAAGGAGGACATCCACTTGAGGGCCTATCCACAGATACCCAAATGCTTAAGCTTTCTGATGACTGAGTTGTGGGAGGCTATACCTAAAGCTGCAGAGAGGTTGAGGAGAAGGAGTGTGGCTGTTTTTCCTCAGTCAAGGATATTTCTGATGTAATTTGTGGCCGCAATGAGGGCTGTTTCTTTACTGTAGTTGGTGCAAAAGCCAGATTGAGAGCTGTCTAGGAATTGATGGAGCTCTAGGCAGTTTGCGAGTTTGGTTTTGATGGTTTTCCCTATTACTTTTGCCAGAAAAGGCAGGAGCGAGATGGGTCTGTAGGTACTGACTGTGTTAGGGTACGCTCTTGGTTGCGTCCATAGGGCATTGATTTCTGCATTTTTCCAGAAAGACGGGAAGGTGGCAGTGGTTATGGAGGTGTTGGTGACAGCAGTGAGCATGGGGAGCTTAAGATTCTTCCAAGGTTGTGTATGAATCGAGGGCATGCATCTGAGGGGGCTCCTGAGTGGATGGTATTCATCAGGTAAATGGTGTCTTCATTTGAGGGAGATTCCAGTTGCTTAGCTGCTGTTTAACAATGAGGGAGGTGTCTTGCTGGGCATTTGTTTTGGCATTCTGTGGGTTGAATGCATTGTGGATCTTGGCAATCTTCTGCTCGAAGTAGTTTGAGAGCTCGTTGCAGAGTGCTTGGGATGGGATAATGTAATTGTTGGCAACTGTGGGGATGGATAACTCCTTGACGATGGTGAAGAGTTCTGTGACGTCATTGGACATGGCTTTTAGTCTGAGAGTTAGGGCCTTTTTTGTTGCATCTTGTAGTTGTTGGTAGTAGAGGTTGATGGAGGCTTTTTATGTGGTTCTTGCAGTGATATTTATGTTGAGTCTCCATTTTCTCTCAAGTTGTTTGCAGCAGCGATTTAACTCCCTTTTGTATACCAGCTGGGTTGTAACTGGGGAATTGGGTCTGTCCAATGAATCTCCAAATTGTCAGCTTGATTAGTAACTGAAATTTGAAGAACAAAGTAAAAAAAGGCATACCCAAAATATTTAATCAACATTTATCCTGCCATCTGGAGACATGGAAAAACTATTATTTATGTTAATCTCCCAGGTACAGAACGACCCCCTTTATAAAATGAAGCTTGTTTGTTTCTGTGTTTCAAGGCCTGAAAAAAATGGATGTCAAGCAAACAGAGGAGGTTGTCTGAGGTTTTTGTAAAAGTACCATCATTTAATTTGAAACTAATGCTTGAAAAGCTGTGTGCCTCTCTGTAGACTTGCTTGCTTTGTCCCCCTACATTAATTGTACATAAATGTGTGACACCACCACCCTTCTCCAACTTGCCCATCGACAATTGAGCATCCAGTAGAATATACTCAAGGATTGCATCAAGGCCATCTTTACAGTATACTTGGCAAGAGTGTATCTGATTTGCAGATATTTGTGAAATTAGGTCTTGGAGAGGGTGAATAAGACTTAATGGGGGTCATTACAACCCTGGCGGACGGTGTTAAAGCGGCGGTAAGACCGCCAACAGGCTGGCGGTCTTTTTTTAGTATTATGACCATGGTGGTTACCGCCATGGTCATCCGCCGCTTCTCTGTTCCGCCCGCCAGGGCGGAGACAACCCCTGGGCTGGAGACCTGGGTCTCCAGCCCGGTGGCCGTCACAATACCGCCGCCGGTATTTTGACCCGGCTTACCGCCGTGGATTTCCAGAGGTAGGAACCGCCATGAAATCCATGGCGGTAAGCACTATCAGTGCCAGGGAATTCCTTCCCTGGCACTGATGGGGGTCTCCCCCACCCCCACCCGACTCCCTCCCCTACACCCCCACCACCCCTGCCTCCCCCCAAAGGTGGCAGGGCCCCCCTCCCCACCCCGACCCCCAACATCACATAACTCACACACACACGACACGCACGCAGGCACCACCAACACACACACGCACACACACCGACATGCATGCCTACATCCACACACTCAGTCAGACACGCACACCCATATACAGACATACACGCACACATCCATACAGACATACATACAGACATACACGCACTCATTCCCAAAACATGCAACACACCCGCAAGCATACACGCACTCACACACCCCCTCTACATACACACACACACACCCCCATGCACCCACACAACACCCCCCACCTCCCTCCCCTAACGGACGATCGACTTACCTGTTCTGTCGATCCTCTGGGAGGGGACGGGAGCTATGGGGGCTGCTCTGCCGACACCACACCGCCAACAGAACACCGCTGCGCCGAATCACAAGATGTGATTCGCTGGGCGGTGTTCTGTTGGCGTGGCGGTGGAGGTGGAGCAACCTCCACTTTCCCGCCGCCCGCCAGTATGGCTGTTGGCGGCTCTCCGTCCTAAAAAGGACGGAGAGCAGCCAACAGTCATAATACGCCGAGCGGCAAACCGCCACTACTGGCGGTCTTCTGCACGGCGGTCTCTCAGCGGTCTTGTTAAGACCGCCGAGGTTGTAATGACCCCCAATATGGTTTCCCTCCCAGATGTCCCTAGGGTTGTTATACCTATGTTGTCCCACACTTGGAAGCCCTAGAGGCTGGAGGTATGTCAAAGGTAGCGACCCTGCCACAGTGGGGTCTGTTGGGTAAAGGTAACATGCCGTCTCATGGACTGTAATGCCATCTGCCATGTTTGAAAGACCACTTTGGTTCCCTCAGGGAGATCTTGAGAGACAAGAAATCCATAGAGCAATCCCATGACTTCATCTAGATTTAGTAAGGATAGTTCGGTTCGACGGGTGGGGTCATACCATCCAACGGTCAGCCAGTCCTTAATCACCAGTAATTGCATGGCTCAGTAATACATTTGGAGATCCACTGTCGCCACAAAACATAGTAACATTTAGCTACAAACTACACTTTCACAGAACCTCTAGTAGTAGTTGCCATACTCAAAGTGCTTCTTATTTAGTGGATTCAAAGTTCTGCTAAATAAAAAATAAGCATCTTTCTCACAAGTGAGACATAATAAAATTGTTATACAAACTTCTCATTGCTAGCTTTTCTACAGTTAAGCACTAGCATTAAAGTGCTGTGCACCCGATACATACTAAGCTAGGTTGTTGAGTTAGACCAATCCTGATATATGTATGATTCAGATTCTGGGTGATGTGTTCCTAGTTCATGGTCTTAGAATTAGCTGTCAGGTTTTCATAAGGTAGCAATGAGACTGGCCGAGCAGGTTGATGTATAAAGGCTTATTTTCGTGTCATATCTTCATAAACAGGGGCCTAAGTTAAAGTTATTCTTCACGAAGTTTGCTTTTATGTTTATGTGTAGCTTATACGTGAATTGTTTACACTTTCCCTTTGAAGGTTGATGTGAGTGATATTTCGGAAAGATTTTTAAGTATTTTGCAACGTGCATACACACAAGAGTTGAGTTATTTCTATGCATTTTAAACTGAACTTGGCAATAAATCAGGATAACAAACGTGTTACTGTAAATCATTGAAACCATTCGACTCTCGTAGACCATTTATTTAATTGATCAATTGACATTTATCTTTAGGGAAGTGGTCAGACTGATGGGAGTGGCGGTCTCTACCTTAGGGACTTCCATAATGGTTAAGGTGGTTATTGTAGATGTGAGACCAGACACTGTTCCCGTCTGTGCCAGTCACCAGGGGCCAGGCCACAGATGGGTCCTATGGGTGCAGCATACACTTATATCCACTTTTTGAACCTCAAGGCACTTCTGTTTTAAAGAAGGAGCTGCAGACAACGGTGTAACACCCTATGTAATACTTTTTGCGAAAGTCCATATTTTGACCCCACAAATTGCCAAGTAAGCAACCATTCACTCATTTGCCTGGAGAAAATATTTTGCTCTTACGTCTACTCCATATTATCACAAACATAAACAGGCTCTCAGGAGGCACAATAACTGTGTGCTATCCAGGAAGTGACGCACAGTTAGTCTATCTGTGGAGGGACACCTCACAGACTCCTTCAAGAGGGGGTGCAGTTGCACATTTACTTGCCTGCAGGGATGTTTGCTCCGTCTTCAAAATAAGGCTGGTCTGCATCCTGCAGGGAAAGACGGACCAGGAGCCTGAAACTGCATCTCCATCTTTCACTGAGGCGGTGCATTTTATTTAAGTGGGTGCATGACTGCACATTGCCTTAGAGGTATCCAATCAGAACGCACACTGGTGTAGACCAAAACTGTGAACCCAGATACATAATCCAGCACCCAGGCCCTGATTATGTCTGGTGGGTCGGACGTATTGTAGGTGTTGGAATACCCTATCCAATTTTTCTGGGTGGTAATTTTACAGGGAAAATCGCATGAGGTTTTGCCAACAATAACCAAACCTCATTTCCTGCATTTTATTTCTAGTGGGTAGAATGTAAAATGCCCCCCCTTTGTCAGAGCTTACCTTTCTCTTTCCTACTCCCCACCCCCTCTTCTCTCCACCCATCCCAACCTAAGCCAGAAGCATACATTTACTACCCGCTTCTATCAGGTGGTAAATGTATGTGTTAAATTCCAAGCAATTAGGAATTTCGTGTGGTTTTACAACTGGTAAACCCAATTCCACATGGTAATTCCACATTTTATGAGTTTTAGGTTGGAATTGCATGGTGAAGTGTAGATTTGCCATAGTGTAGCTGTAAAGTCATATACATCTTTACTGTGAAACTTGGAATCAGGACCTGAAGGGTGAAATATTTTCTAGATGTGTGTTCGGAAGACTGATTGTGGGCCTCATTATATACATTTCTGTGGATGGTGCTATGGATTTTCATATGCTAAATGATGTAGTTAGCACCATAATAGGAAAGCCACGTATGTTTCCAGTTAAGACACAAGTCGGAGGTACAAGCGTCCACGCACTATTTTCATAGGGTGACGCCATGCCAAGAAGTTGAGGCCCACTTAAATATGCTGAACTCGTCTCAGTGTAATTTTCAGACACTGGGACACATTAAGCAGCGTCTGCACATTGTCTGCTTTCATTCTGAGCAGCAGCCTGCAGCAACGAGAAGGCTTTGTTATTTTAAATTCCAGCTGCGCACAAAACAAAGGCCAAAAGTAAGCAGGCATCAGGACTCTTTTTGTTCCAGTATCCTGGCTGGGAGGAATCAGGAGCCTCACACATAGATGGAAATGACTTGGAAGGGAATTAAGGGCACACACCTTGTTGTTTCTTCACAAGTGCTTAAGAGAAGCATGGTTTTCACTTTGTTCAGTCCTTGATAGAAGAGATAAGCATACACCATAAGAACACCATAAGAACGTCAGATGTGTCATCTGTCCCAGTATTTACACAAACAACAATATAAAAACCACCATTTTGTTGTATTTCTTTTATAGTGGTAGTCATCCCAATGCAAGGTATCAGAGCTCCTTTTATAACATGTAGACATTATGCATTGACAATGTCATGTTAGTATGTAAATAAATGTACAGGATGTGTTACAAAAGACATAAGGATATGTTACATAAGACAGGGTTACAAGGTGTAGGAGTCACATGTCCTTCATAGCTCACAGTTCTATAGTGGAAGGATTATAATTTATGAATTGCAAGTAACAAAAGGATCTCGGTGTTAAAAAGAAGTAACCCATTTACACAGGTACATAAAATAAAAATTTGTCATTTGCAGGTTACATGATGTGCTTTTCTACTTTGATTCAAAACTGGTACTAGATAAAACACGCTCTCTCTAGCAAATGAGTTAACTTCCAGTATCATCTTATCATTATTATTATTATTATTCCTAGAGACTTATGAGGCACATAAAGAACTCTGTAACAAGTGCCTTAATCCCATAAAATATTTTAAAAATGCAGACTTTGCAACCAATTAAGCAGAACAGATTTACTGCCACATTTCTCCTTGTTACCAATTTCTTTGTGGCAAAGTTAAAAAAACAAATATATAAGTTGAGGCCCACATCTTGAGTCAGGGGTGCATCTTTTTTTGGGCCCAACCCGATGCAAAATCTAATTTGTTAAATCTTGTGATGCACTGAAATGTACTCATGATAGACATGCTAAACATAAGTATGAGGAGTTAAGATCTGATGCCATTTCTTGTGATGCCACTTCCTGTGATGGCACTGCTTGTGATGTCACATGCTGTATCACGGATTGTGATGTCATGCACTGTGATGTCACACACCAGAATGTCACTTGCATATTCCCTAACACGGTTAGTTCTCACACTTCTGTTTTTTAGGACTTGTCCCCTGTTTCTGGCACTTATTACCACAGGCATGTTTTGCACACATCCTAATTCTCAAAGTGCCTTTTTGTCTTTTTGTTGAAACAATACCACTTTTTCGCCCTTATTTAATAAAAAGTAGCATTTCTAATCTGCATACGGTTCTTAAATGTATGCCTAAAGCAGGCCACAAGCAACTGTCTCTGTTGGGGTGTATTGGGAGTGCTAGCACGCCTAGTCCTTAGTAAGTAAACTTACAAGGGGACGCGTATAGCTCGATTAACCTTTTGATTCGCATGGAGTATCCTAGCTATGGTGTAAACAATGTGAATAATAATCAATACACCAATCAATAATCAATAACCAAAAACATTAATCATCAGTGAATAGCGTCAACATCTCATGAATAACCACAGCTCAATTATACGTTTCATCAATTTTATTTCCCTATTTGTTGCAGATCCAAGTCATAAGGTTAATTCAAACTTTATTCAATTCACTCAAGATTAATTTATTGGTGACCACCAGTAACATAACATAATCAGAACTTCAGAAAACATGCTTTCTAATGCCTCCACATAAGCCAATAAAGAAGAATGTGTTAACATGAATAGTAAAGTTCAGCAAATCAGTCCATCAATCATTTGTCACCGTGTATTTCAGCGTCTCAGAAAAGGAACCCTACCTAACTCAGATTAGCATTGGCATGTGGGACTTCATGTGACAACAGTTTAGAACAAGAATTTAGAAAAACATCTAGGTAGGAGAAAAACTATAAAACAGCAAGTTGGTACCTAGAAAGAAAAGGCACAAAAGTCAATCAGTCACATTGTCATAGCTACCTATCCACGGTATGGATCAGCAACAAAGTCAGTCTTCGTCTTCAGGTCATCAATCTATCAGCAGCGCATCAGGCTCTGAAGAGCATGAGCCCAATGACAGAATCTCGAATCTCTTCTCCACCAATATTTCGGAATAAGTCCTCTCCCTGATCAGTTCTCTTTCTAGCATCTACCCAACAGTCCTGAAGTTTTTCCCCCTTGTCATGACATTATATCAAAGTTGCCCCGTCCATCCCCTAATTCCTAATTGGTAAATTAATCACCTTATATGACGCTAGCCAATGACTTTTATTTTACAAATCTATGAATTCTAATATTTCATTGTTCTCAGGGTGTCGACTGGTTTACTGTATGATGTCTTCCTCATCCGGTTCATCAGGTATCAAAAATGTTGCATCTTCTTCTCCAGTCAGTGTCTCTATTGTTCGAGTCCTGGGAAAGTACATCTTGTCTGCTTTACACTGAATTGCTTACATACTCTAGACCCTCATCTCCTGTCCGTTGGTTCATTGCAGAAAATTCTAGCAAAGCAAATTTTATTAACACAAGTGGTTCAGGGTCAGTTCAACACATCAGAGTTCTACATTGCATGATTATTCAGGTTCTGCATGCGGCCTGGCAAAACTAGGCCACAACTTCAGCTAAGTTAACTCTACAATATAATGCAAAACATATGTTATATCTCTCAATACGACATATTACTACATTATTGTTACGCATTTTCAATATTTTCACATATTTTTAGTCATTTTAGTATAATTCATGAATTCTGGTGAGCACTCTCCGTGGGCACATTTTCAAACGTGAACATTATTTTTCTACATTAATTTTCTCTACAATTTATTATTATTATTCAAAATGCATAAACACTCATTAATAATTGTAATTAACATATCGGGCAACATAAGGCAGAGCAATGATGTGGCAGCCGTGCAAACACCTGGCTTGCATCATTCCATCTCTGCAGCAGTGGGATTAATTTGTCTGCTGTGGAGACTGAAGCATGATGACAGCACACTCTATCTGCCCCCAAGGTGGAAGTTGCACTGGCCATTCTAAAAGTGGCTGGACGGATGCTGTCTGACACGGAGGGTCCCCTGAGACACTTGGCTGTACAGGTAAGCCCAACGGGGTGGTATCAGAAAAGATCCCAGTGGAAGTTCCTACCATGGAGGGGGGAGTTTTGGAAGACTGTTGGTATGGGATTGACACCCTCTTGACTAGAGTGTGGCTGTTAGAAGAGAAGTATAACCCAATGGAGCTGGGGGTCTTGGGAACAACAAGGGGATATCACTTCCTGCAGGAGAAGTTGGTGGGGGGTGGATTTAGGAAGGATAGGCTAACCCTACCCTATAGTGTGCGGGCAATAGCTAAGCAGCTTCAGTGGGAAGACTCCACCACCAAGAAAGTACCCAATGGAAAGCAAGATGGTAGCATCCTTGGCCGGGGGAAATGGTGATCAGATGGTAGTGCAAGGTCAGTGATATCAAAACTGAAATACAGATGGAGAGTAGGTGCCCCAATACACACAGGTTTGATGGCCATAAGTGCTAGTCAGCCATGAAATGTGCAGTCCCTGTATGAGTTCCACCCCTTGTACAAATGCAGGCAGAGGCTAACAGGAACCCTGTCCACTGTTACAAACCACGGTGCCTGGCAAGAACAAGTTGACCAGAGAATTGCAGGACCAAGGGCAGAGAACAAAGACATGAGGATGCCTGGTCTGCTCTAGAGGCAGATAAGGTAGCGGTGGTGCCGGCCAGTGTGAGAAGTGGAAATCCCAGATTTGTTCCTGAATCCCACCCTGAAGGGCTAGTCTTACCTGGGCCTGCTCCCCTATGTTCTGGATTACGATGGTCCACTGATGTGTGTGGCAGAGATGCAGAAGAGGAGTGTGGTCCTTCTCCTCAAGGAGAGCTTCCTTTCACACCAAGGATGGTAGAGATTGTAAGGGTGCTGCAGTAGAGGAGAAGGGTGCATGGGTGCAGAGGGGCACTGAGTTCCACTGAAGTCGACAGTGATGGAGTTGCACACAGCAGGTCATAGGCATGTGGCACAGGGCTACAGGCCTATTTGAGAAAGGGGGAATATGGGTTCACTGAGTAGTTGTGTTGCGAGAGGAAAGAAGTTTAGGTAGATATACAGTAGAAGTCTACAGACATCCAGGAGCCAGAAGAGGGTGAACTGGTCAGCCCGTGGGAGAGATGCTGGAATGTCACAGGGTGGAGTGTCAACATCAGCATCAGTAGTGAGGTAGGGGGTGGTGAACAGTTACCAGCATGGAAAGAGAATGGCCAACGTGCAGAAGAAGAGATGGAAGCTGTGGAGTGCAGAAGAGAAGGTAGTGCCAGCCTTTGGAGGAGGCGAACAAGGCACTATAAGACAAGAGACAGTTACCTTTGGGATGATCTATTGCAAAAGGGGGACTCGTGGTAAGGACTTTCAACTGCTAGGTAATCAATTTTAACAAACGTTCATCATAGATTAGGTGATGCGTATGGACTGTTCAGTGGCTTGCTCAGTATGTAAGAAATGGAGCACTTCCAAGAATTGGTTGTGAGGATGGTGTGCAGTCTGAGTGGGTACTGCACAAACCTTTAGGATTTCTTGGTAGTTGTCAGGGCAGGATTGAAAGGTGAATGCAAAAGAATGCCTTTGAAATTTGAAGAAGTAGAGCAGGCCTTTGGGATACCATTGATGCCCAGAAGCCGAAGGTCCCATGCATGGGCTTGGCTTTCTTAGCCATTGAACTGCTTCAGTAGAAAATACTTCTGTGGATACATACCACGTGGAGGTGAGCTAGGTAGAATTCTTCTGGACAGCCTGTCAGTTCGGACTGGACGGTTCCCATAGGAGCAGGGTCAAGGCTGATTTGCACATGGCTGGGAACAAACTGAGGTGCATGGTGACAAAATAACCAGGGCTGGCCTTAAGCATTTGCGAGCTGGGCCTACGCCCAAGGCACCAACCTCTACAGGGGCGCTGAAGCTCCCTTCGGCAATCTCCCTACTTCTTAGCTGTAAAGAAATGTGTGTTTAAAACTTTCTGAAGGCTGGTTGTGCTCTTGTCTGCTTTTCTTTTCATGTTGCTCCATTATCTTGCCTCCTCATCTTCAGTGGCTATGGTTTCACATTTGCCAGTGCTTAATTTGATGAAATTGAGAACATTGTTAGGGGAAGTACTGAAGAATTATGGAACATATATTGCGCCATCTCAACTTTGCATGCACATCAGTAGAACTAGGCAGGGCTTTTTGTAGGCACGAGGCATTTGTAATGAAATGATTTGTCGAGCCCCCTCCACTGGGTGAGTATTATGAACTGAGAGACAGATGTTCTCATTTCTAGGTGGAGCCGCAACACATTTCCTGTGCTACATTGTGCAAGAGGGAGAACACAGTGAAGTGAGTGGGCACTTGCTAGTAATGGATTTAGACTGGAAGCATACCCTTCCAGTAAAACATTCTATGCCTAGGCAAACTCAGACACTTCCCACACAGTGGATGTGTGTTGTCACTGTAGCACACAAACAATGGGTTTGTGTTTCAGAAAAATAAACATGTTTCCATAGTTAATGCTTGCTTCAAAGGGATACTGGTTTTTATGCGAAGACGTGCCTTGCTATCTTAGTTTATGGGGCTTTCCATCAAAACCTGCGTTTATTCCTGCTGATCCCCCCCAGTTATGCCTCCTTTATGCAAAGCAGAGAAGTGCAAAGGCACATTCGCACTGATAGGAGGGCATCTTTCCAGAGCAAGACACCTTTTGAAATGGATAGGAAATACCGTTGTGTGCCTTGGGGGCGACAGGGGCCTTTATTAGCCACTGACCCCAGAGGAAGTTTTGATGGTGACTGTAGTTCAGTAGAGACAGGTAGGGTCGTGGATCGGGGGACAAGAAGGAGGATATGGTCCATTTTTTGATAAATGAGATTGAGAAAGGTTTAGAATCAGTGAGAGTTACTATATTGGGGAAATGGGCAGGGATAGGTTTCTATGGAAAATACTTCTGAGGATATGTACATTGTAGAGGCGAGCTAAGTAGGACTCTTGAGGACTGAGTCAGTGAGTGAGCGAAATTTCGAAAGTTATCAATGGTAATGAACGATCTGTTTTCACAAGCCTCAGGTAAATTAAGCTTTTTAGGACATTTTTTCTGGTTTGGTTCTTTGCGGCGTTCTGGGGGTATGAAGTTGTGGGGCAATACTAAATGGTTATTTAATGAGAGAAAATGTGGTAGGGCGAGATGATAGGATGCAAATATAGGTGTAAAAGCATATGACAGATAAAAACGCAGCAGGTAAAAGTGTATAGATTGGACATTAGGGATAGCAGTGAAAAACCAAGTGAGGTTGTGGAAGTTTCCTTTTAATGAGGGGAGTGGTTGCTTGTGTTCCTGTTCAGGGGTGGCCTGGCCTGGCAGTTCGGGCTGGACCATTCCTACTGGAGCAGAGTCAAGGCTGATTTGCATATGGCTGGGTCCAAACTGTGGTGCCATGGTGGTCAAAATAACTAGGCCCGGCCTTTATTATTTGCGAGCTCGGTGTATGACCAGGGCACCGACCTCTACTTCTTTAGCTATAAATAAGAGTGTGTTAAACACTTTTTCTGAGGGCTGATTGTGTTCTTGTCTTTAAAAAAAAAAAAAAAAAATCATGAAGCTCCTTTATTTTGCCTCCACATATTCTTCCTACTCCTCTCCAATTTTCAATATATAGATAATTAATAGAAGGAGGCACAAAATTTGGTTTCGCCTAGTGTAATCTCTGAGCAAAGGCTTCCTCTGAAAATAACGATGGACTGAGATGCGGCCTGGGTATTTACTAGTGGCTAATATAAAGTCAAGCATTTCATGGATCACTTTTTGTATGCTTCAGGGAGGGGAGATGGGGCAGGCCTTTTTTCGTGCAGGAGCATTGAAAAGAGGTGACCAACAAAAAGTGTTGAGACTTTTGTGAAAGTGTTTGAGAAAGGGTGCTTGGGAGACGGCCGTATTTAACATCACTTTTTTTAGTATACCTCAGACACTATAGTGTACAGAGTAGGTTTGAACGTAAATAAATTAAAAATAAAATAAAAGATCGAAGAAAGTTAGGTGCGCACAACAGGACAAACAGTAGAGAGGCGGCACTAATGGTATTTTCTGTTCTGCAGATCGATGGCTCACATTGCGAGGAAGGAGGGGTGGGTTTGCGGCTCCTCCACCGCCGAATGGGCTGGACAGCATGTGGGAAAGCAGTTTTTTTGTCAGTAGCCAGGGCTAGATTTTTACTAATGTTCCTTGGTATGGTCTGTGAGCTTGTGGCAGGGATAGCTAATGCCGACATTCTGGTTGATAAAGGATAACTGGCTGTACCCAGACGTATTCGTGGTTAACCTGGGGGTAATAACTGGGTTCAAGTCAAAAGGTTTGAAAAAATAAACAATGGTGAAGAGGGATTTAGAGACACTATGTGACAGGTTGGACAAAAGGGCAATGTTTTGGATGCAGTTATAGCCCAGATGAGTGTGAAGACGGTCTACAAAGACAGCAATGATCAACAGCGCTAGGGAAGAAGTGTATTCAGAGGAAACAGGCTACTGCAAGCAAAAGGGATCAGGGTGATTAGACGCACGGACACTGTGTATAACTGTCTGGTGCTGTTCTGGCACAATGGGGTATACGTGTCCCTGCAGGATAAGAGTTTGTACTTAAGAGAAGCAGTTTGAAGTAATGATGAACTAGTGGAGCTGCAAGGCCGAGGAATCAAGGAAGACAGAAAGAACACCTCAGGGAAGGGATTTTCTGGCCACAGCACGATGGCGCAAAGAAAGAGATTTAGTTAAATGTAAAGGAAAGAATGGA
The DNA here is from genome assembly GCF_031143425.1 of Pleurodeles waltl. NCBI lineage: Eukaryota > Metazoa > Chordata > Amphibia > Caudata > Salamandridae > Pleurodeles > Pleurodeles waltl. The sequence goes on from NC_090445.1 coordinate 1,557,242,489, forward strand.
ATGAGTAGGAGGAGGGGGGAGGAAATGTGACCCTAGAGGTAGGCCTGTTCCTGGAGCATGAAAGTAAAGGGAAACATTAAGCAGCAGATCTACGAAAAGTGGGAGTGCACCTAGTGCAGCGCCACTTTTCTCACGTCCCTTAGCGCCCCTCTAACGCCACCATATGTGTGCGTATTTAAAATACCGCACACCATGGCGGTAGTCAGGGGGACTAGCGTCATAATTTTATACCCTATTCCAGAGCTTTGCAGGATTAGCATAAAATTTATGATGCTAATCCTGCAAAGCACCCAGGGGCCGATTGAACACAATGGGAGCCTCTTTTTATCGCCTGCACTTAGCAGGCATTAAAAATGCCCCAAAAAAATGGCGCAAAGGAAACTCATAGATTCCTTTGCACCATTTTTACGGCCCCACTAATGCCAGAACACCCCCTTGTATACATTATGCCTGGCACAGGCATAATGTGCCGCAAGGGGTTATACAGTGCAAGCATCGCGCCACTTTGTAAATATGGTGCAGCCTTTTTGCCCTTCCAACACCACATTAGTGGAAGGGGGCTAAGCCACCGTAAATCTGGGTCTAAGAGACATGGTGAGGCGTGATGGATCAAAGAAAGAGAAGGGAAAGAGAAATAAAGAGAGGTGAACTTAGAGGTGGGCCTGGTTATGGAGCGGGAGGTGAGGCAATCGAAGGGAAGCATAAAGAGGAAGAGGAAGGAATGCTTGGGCTGTAGGACAAAAAGTTGTGCATGGATAAAGAAATGGATGGGTGCTTTGTGGTGAGTGTATTTTAGGGGGCGGGGGAAGGGATAGCTACTCATAGTTAGAAAGTTGTGTATGGAGAATTAGTTTGTGGAGCATAACCAAAGGTTGCAAAATGTGGACTTGCTCCTGATTAAAGGTGAACTCTTTCACAATATTTACTCTCCCAGCTTCAACACTTTTTTAAAGAAATTACGAAAAAGTAGTAGTTCAGATTTAGAAGGTTGCTGAAGGGTAAAACGAGTAGTTCTTTGTATGCTAAATTGATAATTAAACACCAAAAAATCATACTTCGGAGTTACTACTTTTTATGTTTAATAAAAGAGTCAAACATTTAATTGTAATAACGAATAGTATGCCGGCTGTGAGTTTTTTTATGAATCTGTTAAAAAATGTAAAGCACAATGCGTGTAGTTCTTGGTGATTATTACAACATTTAGAACTGGAAAACGCATTGGTGTCACCCAGCACATTTTGTTTTACTCCAGCCCAATGTTTTCATTTTCTTTGATGGGAAACCCAGAGATCGAGGGAAGCCTCCCCAACGGGGGTTCTCTTTCTCTACTTTATTTTATCGCAGAGCTGTGGGTTATGACAGACTCAACTCACAGGACATTCTGCAAAAAAAGTACTTTACTGTCAAACAATGGTCAGTGGTTCCCATGGACTAGGTCTGACCTAAAACTGAAAGTGACTAAATGTTTCTGCCCCCTGAGTCACTCTTCTATCTGTCTTTGCATTTAACCACTCATCATTCATGGACTCAAGCTTCTATTCATCCACACATTAAATCATAATTGCATTCCCTTGTTCACTCATCCATAAACTTCTGCTCTGTTAAGGATGTACGTCTTGTGGGTATTGTGTAACTACTATTATTTGACAGGAGCAAGGGTGCTCACAGTAGTGTGAAACTGCTAGCTGGTGAGGAATTTGAGGGTGCTGTCAGGTTTTAGGACGTTTTGCTTGTCCAACACAAGGAGTTAAAAGTTCTCTTCATGTTTCCATTTCATGGTAGAAGACATGGGGCCGGATTCACAAACTGCACTTTGTAGCACATATTGTAGTACTACAAAACATTCTATAAAACATACTACAAAATGTAAGTTTTGCCTATACTAATGTATGCGGAGTGGAGTGAATGGGAAAAGTGGCAGAAGCACTACTAAAGGGGGTGTGATTAAGGAGGGGTAAGATGGGGTTATAGAGTGTTAGGGAGGGAATCTCACAACACACACAAGAGTATGCCAATTGCTTTACTTAGGGGGTAGAGACATGTAGCTGACACTTTTGTAGTACGTTTACACTCAGAGTTTGTGAATAAAGAAAGAAGTAAATTTACTACGAAGCGTAAAACGTACTTAAAAGTGCAACTTACCTTTCTGAATCTAGCCCATGTGGTATACTTATTTAATGAAATTCTTACTCATGTAACAACGAGTAAGCAATCACCCCTCCACTTGTGAGCCTGCGTGGTCTACTTTCCCTCATGAGGCTGCCCAAAAAATGATGGGGTGGGATTAATAACCCAGTCTACCCATTTATTTATTTTCAAGAACACTTACGCAATCACCATTGGCAAGCCACCCCCACCCACTAACAACCAGCTGCTGCATGAATCACAGACCTCCACATCATGCACACAAATAGTTACACCATAGCAGTGTCTCAGCCCTCTCTTCCCCGATCTTTAAGTGCTTGCTGACACTTTCATTCTCTGCTCATGGACTATGGCCTCACATGAGCAGCGTCGCAACAGCTTCTAGTGGTTACTTTCCCTTGCTGACTCAGGCACCAGTGCACCAACTGCAAAACCACTCCACCTCTTCTGTGTGTCCGCACACATAGAAACGATAAGCAGGAACGTGTCCCACATGCCTGAGGTGCAGGTTCAGTACAGTTGGTTCACCAGTGGGCAGGCTAATGCACTCATTCACGCGTTGAGGCGCGCCCTACTCGCTTCCACTGATGCCTCTTGTGGGAGTTGTCGGGAATGAGAGAGCTAGGAACCAGACATCAAGGACTCACACTGAGAGAAAGAGGCGTAGATGCACCTTGGGCACCAAGAGGCTTACAAATAACTCTGGGAGAGCAGTGAGAAAGAGATTGGGTCCCAGGGATTGACAGCCTCTGAGAAAAAGCCATTGACGTCTGGGTAGGCGTCTGAGAGAAAGCCATTGCTGTCTGGGGGAAAGCCTAACATATTTCAGCAAGTATTCCATTCAGGTCATCGACCCTCCAAGAAACACAGTAGTTCAGAGTCATGCTATGCAGTAGGAGCAGAAAGACTCTAGAAACTTTGACAATGGTGGTGGGTAACATCGTGTTTGGTTTGGTGTGGTTCCAACTACTCGCTCTAGTATGCTCTCTTGCTTTTTCATTTCTGAACCTATTTTGGTTTGTTCCCTCTTCGGTCCTTCACATTTCCTGTTTCCCACCTTCCTTCTGTATGTATTCCCTTCATTGTTGGCACTCTGTGTTATTTGTTCACTGTGCATGTGGGCTCCAGACGCCCTTAGATTTCATGAGGTGTCCTGGTACTTCCTGGGATTCTCTGGCAGTCTGGCTTTAGCACACTCTGGTATGTGAACTGATACCTTGTATTTAACTTTTAGAGTGTTGACACTGTGGAAAATACTAACACTTACTCATTCACTCCAGGATGCACCAATTAACATACGCAAAACAGTGAAGGTCTGCTTTAGCTAAGAACTGATTTCACTGTAGGGAATTCGCCTTTTTGTATTGTTTCTGTCCCTTTTCACTAGACTCTGCAGGTATTTTGACTCTGCGCATTGAGAACCCAGTAATTAGTTCCTCAGTGCATGTGTGCCTTTATGGTGTATAAGTTGATTGTATTCAGTTTCTCAGCCGCAAGAGTACAGCCTGCCAGTTCTTTGCAGGAGAAAGCTGCAGACTGGATGGTTTCACTTTGCAGTACCTCACAGGGCTCAGCAGAGGAGGGAAGGGAATAGGATAGCCACCTTCCTATGAGGCTTGGTAGAAGATAAGAGAGGAACCTCCTTCAGTGAATCTTCAAAAGAGCTGAGAGACGAGGGGAGAGAGGGAGATTTTCAGCTTGTCTACGATAGAAGCCTACGATCAAAGGTTACCAGACCAAGTTAGGTGAGACCAGCCTTTATATTCAATAGGAGGGAACCAATGTAAATGGGGTCCACAAAAGCAGCCCAGTTTTTGAATGGTACTAGTGTAGACGTATAGCAAGCTTGTACTGACCACATGGATAGCATGGTCTGTGCATAAAGGAGAGACTGTTGAACAAAATTACAACTACTCCTCACCTCCGCTTAATGCTATATTCTTTGGTGTTTTAGTGAGAGTATTGGACTAGAGACAGGTGTGCCGCTGCCTGTCATTTGTTATGAGAGCCCTGGAAACAGAGACCCTCCTAAGTGGAGGTTTGGCAGTTGTATGGGGCTGAATAGCTACAGAGACCAGACTGGTTCAACACAACTGGAATGCTGAGAAGACAGGCAGACCTATACAGGTTTGCAGGGTGCATGACTTGGGAGTGGATTGAATCTACTTGTATTATGGGCAGGAGTGTGACCGACCCCGGCCAAGACTTCTGTGTTTTGTCCTACAAAAGGTTCATTGTCAAGACTGAGCCATCGGCTGTCACAACCGATGACCACCAAAGAGGACCCAATGTTTTTTTTGTGAAGAAGATCAGTGGGGGGAGAAGCCAAGATGGCCGACTAAGCAGACATTGGTGATCAGACGTCTGACAGGCCGCATATGCTGAGACCCCCCCCCTCAGCCTCCACTGGCTAAAATCGGCCCTCCAGTGAAGGAGAAGGTGTACTACAATGTGCGCTGGAAATGCTGGCCCCAGAAATCCATAACACAGAGCGCTAGCGGGGTCGCGGGAGCCGGAGCCATGTGGGAGCAGCACTCCAGCAGAGGGCCCGGTATCAGAATCACTGACAGGCCAGTGGTGCTGATATCACGCAGACCAGATAGAGAAAGAAGTGCGGGCAACTGGAGCGACAATGAGATTAGTGGCTGTGGAGAGGTCAGAGACACAGCTGAGTGGCTCTTCAGGATCGTGGAGGACAATGTGTGAGGCCTAAGGGGTGCATCCACTTGGGGTAAAACAGTGAACCCCCCCCGCTGCACTACACATGATGCTTGTAGGAACAAGCACTGTGGAGTGCGGAAGGCAGGGCGGCGAATGGTATCTTGAAGGACGAGATAAGGGCCTAGAGTGATTGGAGGCCAATGCCCAGCACAGGATAGGACTGTTGGGGTCCATGGACTGCTTCGCAGAGGACACGAGAACTGAGAGCGAATGGTGACACACTAAGTAAAGTCCACTTGGCAGGTGGAACAGGTTCGTTGACATATGTACTCTGGTCACCCTCTTCCTCTCCCCCACTGCAGATACTACTTTGTGATATCAGCAAAAAGGAGTGTGAGACAGGTCGGTGGAGCATAGTGCACAATATATATACTCTACTGACTGGATTGTGACTGGCCACTTGCAGATATTTGAGTGCACAGAGGGACGCTTTGGAACCCCGGATTGTGGATCCTGTGTTTCTTAGCTCTGGCTGTGAATGCCTCTTAAATTCAAGAGGGCTCCTGGAGTGGCTCCCAAGATGCAACACACAATAGAAGATGACATTGTCAGAAGGGCACAGGGAGGCAACCTAGATGAGGATGCCCAGATGGAGGAGACAGCGTTGCCATCTACATTGGATAAAAAATAACCTGATACTGGAAGGGAAGAAGGCCATAACTGAAAAAAATAGATGAAGTGGTCATACCTGTGGCATTACTGTGCCAAGACATGGAGAAAATGAGGGAATGGGTGAAGGACATGGGCACTAGAGCTGACGGTGCAGAGGAAATCTTGGGAGGGCACACTAGCCAACTGGGTGACCAGGAGAGGTGCTTGAAGCAGCAGAAAGCTTAACTGACTAATTTGGAAGACAGATCACACCTGAACAATACACGTATACTAGGGGTGCTGGAGGGTACTGAGCCCACCTCAGTTGAACAGTCCCTGGAGACATAGAATCAGTGGTGCTGCCAGGGGTAGGCACTGATGATGAACTATAATTGGACAGAGCACATAGATCACCTGGTGGAAGACCCCAGCCTGCCGCCGCGCCTCACATGCTGATTGCCCGTATGCTACGAAACAAGGACAAGATGAGTGTATTGGCGACAGCACAACAACAGGGAGAAATTGAATTCAACTGGAACCGTATTTCCTTCTATATGGACTATGGAGTGGGGACCCAAAATAGAAGCAGAACATTTGTGGAAGTGAAGAGGAAACTAAGAGAAAAAGTTTGGGCCCATGCCCTACTACCACCAGCATGGCTCAGAGTAGGCTTAAAGGGGAAAAGGCACTTTTTCGAACAAGCCATGCAGTTTCTGGAAAGTCATTAATAGGCTGATTGGGAATTCAATGGGAGCTACTAGCTGTGTCATGGGAAATAAACTTCGTACTTGTATAGCGCACTACTCACCCGTGAGGGTCTCAAGGCGCTGTACGCATACTGCTGTGGAACCCCTCCTGTCTTTTCCCTGTGAGGTGCCCACTCCTGGGCAACCTCCAAGGTAAAGCCAGGCATCCCAGCGCTGTTGGGGCCGTTGTGGAGATTAAGCAAGCTATTGCCCAGAGTTACAGAGTGGGACCCATGAATTAGATTAGGCACCGATGCGAGAATTATCAGGTCCGAGGAAATTTAGCCCAAGACCCGCCGAGGCGGGAATTGAACCCTGGTCCCAGGCCAGATTTCTGCATCAGGGGATGGGTGGAGGAAGTCAAAGACAGAAGTATTGTTCCAGCCGAGGGGGACACATTGCAGTTGATTGAGCATACTTATCATGTATTTTGAGGGTGAAGTGAAATTTGAGCAGGTTATTGCTACTTACTATGTGCATGTTCCATGGCCACGCTGTCCCTGGAGTATCCCATCAAGCTGAATATGGTCCTATATGTGCAAACAACAAGTAAAAATAGTGATGCTTCAGGAGATGCACTTGCTGCCGCAGGAACACAAGAAATTGTGTGCAAAATGGGGCGGTAGACTGTGGTATTCCAGCTTCAGCTCCTCATCATGTGGAGTACTGTTGTGGGAGGCTGACAGTGTCCCCTTGCAAGTAGATATTGAGTTAAAAGCATCACACAGCCGATATGTTGAAGTGGCGGGGATGATTGATGGCATGTCCACGATACTGTTAAACACTTACGCTCCCCTTGTTGATACACTGGATTTCTTTGAAAAAGTGGTGAACTTGATGATACCCTATGCTCATTGTAATGTGGTACGGCTTGGGTATAACAAGTGTGTACTGGCAGCAAAGGCAGCATGTCGACTGGCACTAATATGGTCAATCTTATCAGTACCACCACTGATACTATCTCCAGCTTCACTTTTAGTAGCCACCTGGCAGGAAGATCTAAAAAAGAAACAACACAGGTGTCCTGGCAGGGGCATTCCAAGCTCCATAACACAGTGTGGATGAGCAGCAGCTCCCGCACACAGCTTTCACCATCCTCTGAGTGTCGTAGGATCAGCCTGATTGAGGAGCTGTGGATGCAAACACAATGTAATGGTCACATGTGGCCTAACAACAACAGCAGTTGGAACCTGGATTGGAAATACAGAAGTATGATGTGTGGCTTCTCTTCACTTGATATGGGCACCTTGCTCTTCCTTGCCTGCGCTGGTTCTTGAAATAAGTGAAGGAAGCACCAAAAGCCTTTAGTACCTCAGATCATCAAACCATCAATGGACAAGAAGGTGACCATTTGAATATTCTTTCCTTTCCATAATCTTTTGACATAAGTGAGTGTCAACCAGCAAGATCAAGTCAATGAGACCTGCCAGGGGATTAGATAGATTCATACTGACTAATTCTTCCTTACTGTTCGATGATGTGCATTCCTCAGAGTCATGTATGGTCTCTTGACCTAAACTTTCTTGGAGCCTAGATGTTTGGCACGCATGATATATGCCTGGACAGCCACTACACATTGATGAAGGAAAAACAAGACTTGTTCTGCAGAAGCTTCTGGATTGGTTGGATCAAACCTAAGTATAACTGGTTTGATATGATAGCCTCATTATTCAATTGGATCGTCAGCATTGACCAGCAATGTAGTCACCCATAACAAGGAAACTATTTTAGGCTTACTTGTTCAATAGGTTACCTATATAAATGTAAACAGAAAGAGAACATCCAGAAATCCCTTCATCTTTAATACATCCCCAGTAAAGGTAGGGCCTCCAGAAACATACCGAAGGTGCATCTAAAAGTGGGTGAATCAGCTTGGTTTTGTCTAGGAGCAGCACTGTCATTCTGCAAGATTCTGCTCAGGTAAATCCATAGTTATGCCCCAGAAAATATTACTTGTAGCTGACCCACAACATCAGAAGGATAAGAAGTTCTCAGACATTGGAGTCTATCAAGTCCTAGACAAAGAGCTCTTTCCTTTACTGTCTTGATGATTGGTTGATTTCTTCAGGAAGCCAAGGCCCATATTTATGCTTTTTAGCGCCCTATTTGCGCCGCTTTTTGACGCAAAAGCAGTGCAAACTAACAAAATACAATTGTATTTTGTAAGTTTGCGCCGCTTTTACGTCAAAAAGCGGCGCAAATGCGGCGCTAAAAAAGTATAAATATTGGCCCAAGTCGGTCCCAATAAAGACTACAAGGTTTTGAGAAACGCCCATTCAAAGGAGTTCCAAAAACACCTGGTGGCATAAAATACCTTCTGAGTTCTTATTCATTTAGGTTGGCCAGTTCTCTTTGGGATTTTTGATTGTTGGTTGTAACTTCGCGTAGCAACATGAAAATGGGCCCTTCCGACTTGAACAGAGACCTACATGTACTGTGCAGAAATGGCAAGGTATAAACAAACAAATGAGGAGAGAGTAGTCAGGACTGTATCAGGAAGTAATGGGAATCAATGATTTGAACCCAGGAGCAAACACCTGATGGCTACTGAGCAAACAAGCAAAGCCGTGACATAATGAGCCACAAATTCTTATTGATTTGTGTACCACGGAGGCATAAACACTTGACAGATAAGGAAGGATGAAATTAAGCCATGATGGACTGGGAAGGATCCAATTGAATACATTACCCCACCACCATGATTATATAGAAAATATGAAAATGTAGTCTGGACCAAAACCTGCAATATGGTACAGATCACCATCTTTTCAGGAACAAAAGATGCCCTCCTGCCTCAGCACAAATGATGACCCAAGAAATGGCCTGACTGACAGCTGTCCAAACCCACCACTGCGAATGGGAACCAGTCTCCTCTGAGAAGGGAAATCATAGAGATATGTGCAACCATGTGGTCGTTGCCCAGGATGCATGAAGGTAGGAAATACATCTCCCTAATGTGGCTGCATTAAATATAATTCCTAAGGAAGACATATTAAGGGGGATATTTACAAGAAAGTGGCGCATCATAGATGATGCGCCATTTTTCTTGCATCCCCCTTCTGGCAGCTAACAACACCATGGTTGCGCTGTATTTACAATATGGTGCACCATGGCGGTTGTTAGCACAATAGCATCAACATTTGTGACGCTATTGTTTTTTTTTTGCTATACTAGCCCCAAAAACGTTGACACTACTGCAGCAAAGCACAGGGGGCACCATTGAACGTAATGGGACATTTATTTTAACGACTGCTCAGTGCAGGCGTTAAAAAATGATGCAAAAATGGCGCATTGAAATCTTGTAAGTTTCACTGTGCCATTTTTGGGGCCTCCCAGCACTGGAATGCCCCCTTGCATACATTGCGCCCGATGCAGGCATAATGTGCCGCAGAGGGTCACAAAGTGGCGCAATGCAAGCATTGCACCACTTTTTAAATATGGAGCGTCGGACATGCCTACCTAACGCCACATTAGCGTAAAAACAAATGACGCTAATGTGGCACAAGGGACTTGTAAATATGCCCCTAAATGTTTCCATCCTCTACAGTTAACAACAATCCTAACCATGCAGTCATAAAATCCAAATTTATTAAAAGACATAGGGCCTCATATCAGGCCTTATTCACAAAGGTAAACTTACACTTTTGGTGTAAGGTTACTATTTTTTGCTATTCACAAACTACAAGAGTAGTTTTACGTGTAGTATTTTTTATGACAGCAGGGACGTCTGCACATAAAAAGATAGGCCAGAAACTGCAGTGGTAAAGATACTACACGTAAAACTACACTCAGTCTCTGAATAGCAAAAAAAAAAAAAAGTAAACTTACACCAAAGTGTAAGTTACCTTTGTGAGTACAGCCCTTACAGTTTAGCGAGTGTTAGGCAATTCGTGGTTGACCCCTCACATTCAGAGGGGTGTGTGGCAGCAGGTTTATGCTGGAAAAGCTTCAGCTGGCTCGACCAATGGACCTTTTCACCATCCCCTTGTCCACCAAGGGCCACCGGTTCATGTATGAAACAAGGTCTGCCTTATTTAGGACGGTTGTTCCGAGTAACATTTTCCCTGTTCTTGGCCCCCAGGGAATGATTGGTGATCCTGAAACAAAAGAAATAACTGTTGCCTCGGAGAAAACTCCCAGCAGGCTTTTCAGTAACAAACTCCCACTGTAGGCGTTTTTGATTGAAAATACAAAAACTTTGCAAAGGAGAGGTAGCAACATGATGCCAGCTCAGAAAAGCTTCAGTGCCTTCGGCAGAGCTGCTGAAGCAAAGGCTCCACCGAAGGCACAGAAGGCCAGATGTAGTAAGCAGCGGTGGCCGCCGCAAATCTCAAGGGGAAAGGCGGGGGATCCTCTTCCTGCGATTGTGCTGGTGTTCCAGCACTCCCTGGGACACCAGCACGGGTCCCCCAGCAATCCTGGTTCTGCTCTCGTGCTATGCCTAGAATGAGAGCCACTTCATGATTGGTCTGAATGGCTTGTTCTGCCACTCATACAGTGCCATGGGGACAGTGCAGTTTCTTCAACCCGGCTGTGTTGGAGAAACCTAAGTGCGCATGTCAGTTTGGCTGGCCTAAGACAGACAGCCAAACTGACATACACACTTAGTACACCCAGACTCCACGCCTACTCTTCCACCCTCCCATGGACCACCCTTTACCTCCCTGCACCTGCTGGTTGAAAAATAAAACAGTGTTAAAATATGATTTTGTTTTTATGCTGCTGGCTCAGCCAGTTGGGTGATGCTCCTTCGCTATTGCAAAGGAGCCGCCCCTGGTAGGAAAACATTTAGCAGTCAGAAAGCCTGCGATTTACTAAATTGCAGGGTTTGCAATCAATAAATGGCTTTTACAAATGCACTAATCCCATTTTGAGATTTGGTAACTGGTTTACAGTTTGCAAAATAGGTTTAGAAATGCATTAAGAATGTCAGTTTGGAAGGGATGGGTTTAGGTCGTTCTTTCTACAGCCTGTTTTACAATACTATGTATCACTGGTTTGCAACCTTAATTTCGGTCCCAAGCTTTGAAGGCTACCAACTTTTCAAAGCAGTAGGACACATCCTTGTTTGTTAATGAAAAAAAAAATCGTACTGGAGTGGGCAGTGCACCAGCGAACCAATACCAACTGTTAAAAAACTTTTTTTTAATAAAAGTACATTTTTATTTCTTTTAAGAAAAACTGGGCTGCATTAAAAAAATGTACTTTATTTCAAATGCGAACACAGGCATGGTGGTCTGCTAACGCCAGAGGCCACCATCCCTGTGATGGCATCCAATCGGAGTAAATCGCAATGTGCGACCTACTTCAGTAATATTCAAGCAATAGGTCAGACTTCGACCCCGAATGGTGATGTTATTGAATCAACCTATTCGTACATAAGACTGTTAACAAAATCTGATTTAATTAGCAAAAAGTCAGAGTGCAACTTGCAACTGTATTTTGCAGAGGAAACGTTGGTAGATCTGGCAGAGAGATCCCATGCATCTTGGTGAGGATTGAGAAGTATGGCGGATGGCCTTCCGCCAGGCGGAAGAGAAATCAAAGCCTCCACCGGCCCGGTGCTCCAGCAGGCTACCACACGAACCCTGTCAGTCCCAGAGTCTCTCTGTTGTGCGATTAAACACGATCTGAACATACACATACTATCATGCCATGTAATCAGAGTACTGGGAGACAGCAGGGCAATGCTGCTGGCGCGTGTCACCACAGAGTGCTGTACTAGAACTGCAGCACAGTATCACTGTATAGCAGTGGCGTAGCGTGGGGGGTGCAGGGGGGGCCGGGCGCAACATCTTGGAAGAGACTCGAGTGCTAAAATCCACGGGTTAGGGGGCGCAAATTACTTGCCTAGCCCCGGGTGCTGACAACCCACGCTACGCCACTGCTGTATAGAACTGCACTATACCACAGTACTGTAGTATTGCATAGTACTGTTCCATACCACTGCAACCTAAGCCTGCGGCATATCTCTGCACTGCAGGACCAACCCTCAGGACTCCAGGCTGATGTTGTAGCATTGCACTGCACCATTGGCATTACATAACATCATTGTAACATAATATTATAGCACAGCACTGCAATATAATACTGTACTATAATGCTTGTTGCACTGCGGCACAGCACTTCACATAGCACTACAGCGCAACACTTAATCGCAGTTCCTCTGGGTAGCGTTGCACTCTGATGGCACTGTAGTACTGCACTGAGTTACTTCACCCACCTGCAGACTAGCACTGTGCCACATTGCACCAGCACTGTCCTTCAACGCCGAGCTACAGGGCAGCACTGCAACACAGCGTAGTGGTACAGAACTGAATCATCACAGTGCGCGGTGGTTCTGCATCATAGTACTGCGCCGCAGAACCAGAGTATAGCACTGCCTTGCAGCGCTGTGCCACAGCAGTTCAGCCCTGCGTCACAACAAGCATACCCTGAACCACAGCAGTGCCCCAGGAACTGTAGCCTAGCACTGTGGTATGCTTGCAGCACCACACTTCGCCATAGCTTTGCAGCACTTCAGAACACCTAGCGCCATAGAGCTGCACAAAAGCACTGAACCGCAGATCTTTAGAAATGCACCAAAGTACATCATTGAAGCGCAGCACTGTACCCCACGGGTGGCAATGTCCCACAGCACAGAGGCACTCCGCCACAGCGCTGCAGCACATAACTGCATCGCAGCATTGCTTACCAGTGATGCACTACATTACAGAAGCACAGCGCTAAAGCACTGCAGTGGAGCACAGTACTGCATAAGAGCACTACAGAACAGTACACTATGGCGCGATACAGAAGTAATGCACCACAAAACTGACATACAGAACTCCAGCGCACCAGTAGAGCACGCCAATGAATCATAGATCTGAAACATACCACTGCGGCATAGCACTGCACCCTAGCACATCTGCACAACACTGCACCATAGCGCTACGCGATGTTACTGCAACACCGCACTCTAGGATCACAGGAGGGGACAGCACTGCCACAGTACTGTAGGATTGCACAATAGCATAACACTGCACCATAGTGCTTTACAGTAGCGCCGCTGCACGGAAGTATGGCGCTATAGCACTGCACTGCTTTACAGCAGTACACACTAGGAGCAGTGCCTTTCCTCTCTATTTGGCTAATTGCGCCTGGCACCGTCGCCCCGCTCTCCCTGCTGACACCAGCTCTCCCCGCTGCTCTGATGAATCTCTTTCATTTGTTTAGAATTAATACCTAATAATTCTGTTGTCTCGCGGTGAAGGCGCTCCCTGGGCGCCGTGTTCGCCCCCAGTCATGCGCGCGGTGCCTCGGAAGCAGCGCGTGAGCTTTGTTTCCTTAAAGCGCACATTATGAGGGGGCGCCAGGGGCTCGCGCTCAGTTACGGACTTCTCGCGCTGCATCTCGTGTCTCTCCGAGGCTCCGACCAGGGGGCTTCGCGGCCGCTTCGGCTTCAGGGCCGTAGCTTCCATAGATGCAACGGGTGCAGTGACACCGGGGCCCAGAGGCCCGAGGGGCCCACTGAACCCCGGTTATTTCTGGATTTCATAGTTTTAACAGTGGCCGGCTGACCCATTCCTTCTTTGCTCTAAGGCCCATGACACTGGCTACATCATTCTTCAGCTTTCAAGTGCTTCATCGCAGCACAGCTACACGCCTGTCTTTCATTTATCAAAACAAAAACTACCACTACTAAAAATCCCGCCCCTCAGGGAACTGCTGCAGCAGTGGAGGGACTATGCGTCTTGGGACCCAGTAACATCTCTGTAGACTCAGCATCACCCCTGCAGAACCAGTATCAACAACGCAGACCCAGTACCACCGAGACAAAACCAGTAACACCACTGCTGACCCAGCATTACCACTACAAAGTCAGTATCACCACTGCAGCCCCCATATCACCACTTAACACCCGGTATATGCACTTCAGACCCAGTATCACCACCGCAGAACCAGCAACACCACTGCAGAACCAGTATCACCACTGCAGACCCAATATCTCCACCATGGAGCTGCCATCATCGCCACAGACCCACCATCACTACCGCAGACCCACCATCACCACCAAAGTCCCAGTGTCACCACTGTAGAACCAGTATCACCACTATAGAACCAGTATCACCATGGCAGGTATTACCACCTAACATCTGGTACCACTACTGCAGAACCAGTATCAACACCATAGACCCAGTATCACAACCACTGACCCTCCATCACCACCGACGTTCCAGTGTCACCTCTGTAGCACCAGTATAACCTCTGTAGATCCAGTATAACCACCATATACACAGTATCACTAATGCAGCCCCAGTACACCCAAAGCACAACCAGTATTAGTAAACCAGAGCGGGTATCATCACTGTAGAACCAGTATAACTACTGTAGACCCCGCTTCACCACTGCAGACCCACTATCACAACTGTAGACTTAGTATCACCAATTAGGACTCAGTATTTCCACCACAGAGTCAGTATCACCACAGCAGACCCAGTATCACCACTGCAGACCCAGTATTACCACCTCAGACCCAGTATCACTACTGCAGACCTAGTATCGCCACTGCAGACCCAGTATCACCACCACAGGAGACCCAGTTTCACCACCACATAGCCAGTGTCACCACTGCAGACCCAATATCACCACCACCACAGAACCAGTATAAAAAAAACAGACCTAGTATCATCACTGCAGACTAAGTATCACCACTGTAGAACCAGTATCAATACTGCAGACAGAGTATCACCACCGCAAACCCAGTATCACCACTCAGGACCGAGTATCCCTCCTCGGAACCAGTATCACCACTGCAGAACCCCTATTACCACTGAAGACCCACTTTTACCACCGATGTTCCAGTGTCACGACTGTAGAATCAGTATCACCACCGTATACCCAGTATCACTACTACAGACCCAGTATCAACATACCACAACCAGTATCAATAAACCAGACCTAGTATCGCCACTGCAGACTAGGTATCACCACTGTAAACCAGTACCACGACTGCAGAGCCACTATCAGCACCACAGAATCAGTATTAATAATGCAGAATAAGTATCACCACTGCAAACCCAGGATCACTACTGCAGACCCTGTATCACCCCCACTGCAGGCCCAGTGTCACCACCACAGAGCCAGTATCACCACTGGAAACCCAGTATCGCCACCGCAGACCAAGTATCGCCACCACAGACCCAGTATCACCACCTCAGAGCAAGTATCACCACAGCAGACCCAGTATCACCACCGCAGACGCAGTATCACTACTGCAGACCTAGTATCACCACTGCAGACCTTGTATCACCACCACAGGAGACCTGTGTCACAGCTGTAGAACCAGTATCACCACCGTATACCCAGTATCACTACTGCAGACCCAGTATCACCATACCACAACCAGTATCAATAAACCAGACCTAGTATCACCACTGCAGACTAGGTATCACCACTGTAAACCATTACCACGACTGCAGAACCACTATCAGCACCACAGAATCAGTATCAATAATGCAGAACAAGTATCACTACTGCAAACCCAGTATCAACACTGCAGATGTAGTTTTACTACCGTAGACCTAGTATCACCACTGCAGACCCTGTATCACCCCGACTGCAGGCCCAGTGTCACCACCACAGAGCCAATATCACCACTGGAAACCCAGTATCGCCACCACAGACCAAGTATCGCCACCGCAGACCAAGTATCGCCACCGCAGACCCAGTATTACCACCTCAGACCCACTATCACTACTGCAGATGCAGTTTCACTACCACAGACCTAGTATCACCACTGCAGATCCTGTATCACCACCACTGGAGACCCAGTATCACCACTGCAGACCCAGTATCACCACCACCACAGAACCAGTATAAAAAAGCAGACCTAGTATCACCACTGCGGATCCTGTATCACCACCACTGGAGACCTGGTTTCACCACTACAGACCCAGTATCACCCCCACTGCAGGCACGTTGTCACCATCACAGAGCCAGTATCACCACTGCAAACCCAGTATCACCACTGCAAACCCAGTATCACCACTGCAGACCCTGTATCCCCCCCACTGCAGGCACGTTGTCACCATCACAGAGCCAGTATCACCACTGCAAACTCAGTATCACCACTGCAGACCCAGTATCACCATCGCAGACCCAGTTTAATCACTGCAGACCCTGTATCACCATCACTGCTGACCCAGTATCACCGCTGCAGACCCAGTATCAGCACTGCAGACCCTGTATCACCATCACTGCAGACCCAGTATCACTACCGCAGACCCAGTCTCACCATCTCAGATCCCAGTATCACTACTGCAGACCCAGTATCACCACCGCAGACCCAGTATCACCACTGCAGACCCAGTATCACCACCACTGCAGACCCAGTATCAACATCTCAGATCCCAGTATCACTACCGCAGACCAGTATCACCAGTGCAGATCCATTATTACCACCTTAGAACCAGTATCAATAACCCAGAGTAAGTATCACCACTGCAAAATCAGTTTCACCACTACAGATGCAGTGTTATTACCGCAGACCTAGTATCACTACTGCAGAACCAGTATCGCCACCGCAGAACCATTAACATCATCACAAACAGTATCAGCAACTCAGACCCAGCGTCGCCATCACAGACCCAGTATCACCACTGCACACCCACTATCACCACTGCAGACCCACTGTCACTACCGCAGACTCACTATCATCACCGCAGACCCATTATGGCCACAGCAGACTCAATAGCACCACAGTAGACCCAGTATCACCACCGCAGACGAAGCCCTTGTCCTAAAGGGAGGACAGAAAGTATCATCTTTGAATCATTGGGCTCCCTGCAACCAGCATGTTCAGGAGAAAAACAGCTGGCACAGAAATAATCGCTACCAAGAGCAGTGATTCCACACTATAGCCCAAATTTATACTTTTTTTAGCGCCACATTTGCGTCATTTTTTGACGCAAAAGCGCCACAAACTTACCAAGTACAATTATATTTTTTGTTTGTGCCGCTTTTGCGTAAAAAAAACTACGCAAATTCGGCGCAAAAAAAGTATAAATATGGGCCTACATATTTTAAAAGGCTATGACTGTAAATTCTTCATGCTTTGCAAGAATATTGTTACCGTAGTGGTGATCTTAGACCCGAGATTCTGTGCTGTGTTTTTGGCATAACCGAACATTTGCAAGTACCTTGTCCCCTGAGCATAAATTCTACAGCATACCTCTGCAAACTGTACACGTTTCACCCTAGATACATTGTCAGCCTCTGGAGACAAGGTTTTAGTTCTGTACAATCGGGCTAGTATTAATGGCATCTCTCATCATCGCTTTTAAAGCCAAGGCCGGGGGGATCTAGGTATTTCAGCGAGTATTTAACACAATACTTTTATACCTATTTATCGGATTGTGTTTAAAACGAAAATAAATTTCTTATTAAAAGCGCAGACTGGAGAACATGTCTGGGCCTCTTCAAGACCCCTTTGTTAAGAAAAAAATGAAAGCAGCTGCTCTCCAGCCATTTTTTCTTAGTGTACATTTAACAGGCTGAGCCTGGGATTCCCTGTGGAGTTTTACAAGCTTGTAATCCGAACCCTTTTTAGGTCAAGTGGGCAAGCGCTCTACCTGTTGTAATCTATCTGTGGGCTTTTAACCACACCCATCACTATCACTCCTCCATGGACTTGCCTTTCAAAAATCCTTTGTTATTATTGGTAAATGCTTTACGTTTGTCCCTCCTTGGGGCAGTTTTGTTTTGCATCCTCCCGCTTACATGGATAATTGCATGTTTGCCGATACGTTTGACTGTTAGATAACTTCTTTTTCCTTATGTGTCTCCTTCGCGCCATTGCTCATGGTGGCCGTTGCGCTTTGAATTGGCTCGCTTATGTCAACTGTTTTACTTTTGATTTTCAATTTATGTGGCAAGAAAAGTCCAGTTAGGAATTTGTAACTTTAATAGGTCTAACTCGAGCAAACGCGAGACCCATTGCATTGCAAATGCTTGTTTAAAATGTTTTTGTCTTGTAGGATCCTAGGACAGTCCTCATCCGGTTTAGTTTACAAGTAACAGTATGGGTATGAGATGTTATAACCGGTGGCAACACAATTGGGGGCACAATTAGGCAAGGTCCGAGTTCACTAGCTGTTTCACCATATTCCTGGTTGAAAATATAACCTACGAAAAGGAAGTTTTAGATGAGAGTACCTATGGCATCTACCCTTTGTCCTCAGAAAGTCATCTAAGGGGGAGTTGAAACCTTGAACTTGCAGAATCTGCTTTCTAAACTCCCTCCTCCCTAAGGAAGACACCAGATCGTAAATAGAAAAACTGTCTTGCCACTTCCCTCTGACTCGGTGGCTGTCTAATGGGTTAATTTGACAAAGTCACATTTGCTTGGTGTGCCCATCAGCCACCTGGGACAGTCAGCTGGTGTCATCTGATGCCTTGCCAGGGAAGGATGCCATGATCATTCGGTGTTGTTCAGAGATTGGAGACCCTTAGTTGGGCACTGGAAAGGTCGGAATGAAGCTGCAAACAAAGATCCCCTTTTACAATATATTCTGGTTACTATGTTGAAAGGAAAAATGCCAGCAAAGCTAATTACTCCAGATTGTTGCAGCTCTACACAATTTCATAAAGTACCCCAATTTTAGCCTCCTAGGAATACAAATGTATGGAACTTGGTAGATTCAGTAGACATTGAGGACATTATATGCATGAATGCAAGGGTGTCCAACACAGGTCTAGGATACCCGGATTCAGGACAGGTTTTCCCGATGTCCATATAAGAAAAATGAGCATACATTGAAATGAAAATGGATTGGCCAGTGCTTGTCATGAACATCTGACATGGAACCACCCCTTTTGGATCTACGTTGGACACTGCTGATGTAATGTACCTCCTAGTTCTCCAAAGGTGATGGCATGCTTGATGATCTCAAAGCAATGCCTCCTGGCCAAGAAAATAACCAACTCAGCACTAACTAAAAGTCAAAAGTCAAAACATCACCAGACTGGAAGCAAAAAGCTGCAAATAAAAAGAAAATCTAGAAGACAGACTTTTTAATGTTAGTGTCCTGGATCTGGAGCCACATCCCCGTCAACATCAGAATAGCCCCACGCCTGATACTGTTCAGAAAGTCTCTGGGTACCAACCTCTTCAGGAAACATAACATATCTTCCCGCTAAGCATCACCTTTCACGAATATTCTGCTTCTTGTGTCTGATGGTTAATTGTATCTCGGAGGCTTGCCTAAGTTCTGAGCTCTATTAATACCCCTATATACATACATACATACATACATGCATACAAAATTAATGTGTTCCATGCAACAGTGCCAGGCCTGGCTAGTTGATTGTGCCCTTGCTCCCGGGTAGCATCAATGGGAGATCAGGTGTCCCATACCAAGTCTTCTTCTCATTGCCATGTCTTGTAGTTGCCCTGATGTAGGGTTCTCTGGGTCAGTGGTGTGAATGATACAATGGAGCAATTTTCATTGCATTCACCATTCGAGCAAAAGACCCATCCACATGAAGGAAAAACAACCTTATCCAGAGAGCACAATGTCACAAAAGGTCCATTTTGGCGGTCTCTTCAGCGCTGTCTGCTTGTACGTTCATGTTGGGGGTCTCTCAGTATCTTAATTTCTTTAAGAGTTACAGGTTAGATTATGGTGCTTCTGCTTATCAGAAGGTAAAAAAGATTGAATTATGGGAGATCTCTCTTTGAGGGCTAGTCGACCTAACTTCCAGGGGCTCTTCTTCATTCCATTGAGGCCACTGATTGTTTTTTGGGGGTTCCATCTTCATTTCATCAGGTGGTAACATGGCTTGGATTATGAAGCTTCTTTCTTCAGTCCTTCAGGGGTCTCTGGGACGAGTTATGAGGCCCATCTCTTCATTTTTTCATGGGTCAAACATTGGATGTGCGTGCACCTTTACAACCGACATGGGTCATATTATTTCGGTTCTAGGGGCTCTTTCTTTAGTCTTTCAGGGGACACACATTTGATACTGAGTACTCCTGTGTGAAATGCAGAAGAAGAGGAGGGTGCTAAGTGTGGGGGTTAAGTGACTGTAGATACGCAGAGGAAGAATAGGGTGCTGGGTGTGGGAGTTCAGTGAATGCAGATGTGCAGGGGGAGGGATAGGGTACTAAGTTTGGGGGTTAAGTGAATGCAGATGTGCAGGGGGATGGATGGGGTACTACGTGTGGGGGTTAAGTGAATGCAGATGTGCAGGGGAGGGGTAGAGTGCGAGGTGTGGGAGTTAAGTGAATGCTGATGTGCTTGGGAAGGCCACTTCTAGGTATTAGAGCTGAATGGAAGTAGATGTGTAGAAGAGGGCATACATTGCTTGGTATGCAAGTTAAGTGGAAGTCATGGGGAATAGTTCAGTAAGACCATAGTCTATTAAAGAAAATACACACAAAAAATGTAGCAATTGTGAGTTTTACATAAAAGGCAACCATTGAAATGTCGTCAGCTTAAAATACACATTTCCATTTTCCTTTTAGGTACTTCTATTAGAGGACGACCTACAGCACGTCAGATCTAAAACAGATTTTAACCGAAATGTTTTTGTGTTACAGCACCATACTTTATATAACTAGTTTTCAAAACGATCTAAAAAACACAATCTACTACAGTAGGAGCATTTGTCCATTTACCCCACGAGTACCAGCACAACCCCCTATTATGGCACGATGAATCTGCAGTAGTTAAGTTAGAGTGATAAGGGATGAGGCCCATTTGAAATGTGAATATAGCCTTAGAACCCGCCATAGCGGGCTCTACTGGCTATTAAAGGCCCGCTCCCGCGTTAAAGGCCCAAGCCGAATGCGAGGGCCTTTAACAAGGGAGAGGGCCTTTAATAGCAGGTAGAGCCAGCTACGGCGGGTTCTAAGGCTATTAGAACATTCTGCCATTAGAGGGCAGAATGTTCTCCTAAATAAAACAAAGGCTTCACGGAACCAGAGGGGATTAAAATCCCTCAGGCCCTCAGGCTCGTGAGGCTTTGTTCACCGCTGCTACTGTGAACAAAGAAGATTGGAATGTTGGCGCTGCTGGCTTTTACCGGCCAGTAAAAGCCCGCAGCACTCCATTGTTTTCAATGGAGCTGCCAACATTCCAATGTTCTAATATTTCTTAACACATGTTGGTATCTGGTGAATTTGCTTTACAGGGAAATTTACCATGTTCAATCCAGATATGCCCAATCATTTTAATGGACTAATTTAGCTTTAGGTCCCAAAACACCTTTTCATGTAAGTGGGAACAGATGTGCGGGGCAGGGGTATGGTACTAGGTATTTGGCCTGAATGGAAGTAGAAATGCGGAGGAGGGGTAGAGTACTAGGTGTGAGGCCTGAATGGAAGTAGATGTGTGGAGGAGGGGTGTGGTACTAGGTATGAGGCCTGAATGGAAGTAGATGTGTGGAGAAGGGGCAGAGTACTAGTTGTGAGTCCTGAATGGATGTAGATGTGTGGAGGGGAGGTATGGGACTAGGTATGAGGCCTGAATGGAAGTAGATGTGTGGAGGAGGGGTAGAGTTCTAGGTGTGAGGACTGAATGGAAGTAGATGTGCGAAGGAGGAGTATGGTACTAGGTATGAGGCCTGAATGGAAGTAGATGTGTGGAGGAGGGGTAGAGTACTAGGTGTGAGGCCTGAATGGAAGTAGATGTGTGGAGGAGGGGTATGGTACTAGGTGTGAGACCTGAATAGAAGTAGATGTGTGGAGGAGGGGTATGGTACTAGGTATGAAGCCTGAATGGAAGTAGATGTCTGGAGACGGTGTAGAGTACTAGGTGTGAGGCCTGAATGGATGTAGATGTGTGGAGGGGAGGTATGGTACTAGGTATGAGGCTTGAATGGAAGTAGATGTGTGGAGGAGGGGTAGAGTTCTAGGTGTGATGACTGAATGGAAGTAGATGTGTGGAGGAGGAGTATGGTACTAGGTATGAGGCCTGCATGGAAGTAGATGTGTGGAGGAGGGGTAGAGTACTAGGTGTGAGGCCTGAATGGAAGTAGATGTGTGGAGGAAGGGTATGGTACTAGATATGAGGTCTGAATGGAAGTAGATGTGTGGAGGAGGGGTATGGTACTAGGTGTGAGGCCTGAATAGAAGTAGATGTGTGGAGGAGGGGTATGGTACTAGGTATGAAGCCTGAATGGAAGTAGATGTGTGGAGGAGGGGTAGAGTACTAGGTGTGAGGCCTGAATGGAAGTAGATGTGTGGAGGAGGGGTGTGGTACTAGGTATGAGACCTGAATGGAAGTAGATGTGTGGAGAAGGTGTAGAGTACTAGGTGTGAGGCCTGAATGGATGTAGATGTGTGGAGGGGAGGTATGGTACTAGGTATGAGGCCTGAATGGAAGTAGATGTGTGGAGGAGGGGTAGAGTTCTAGGTGTGAGGACTGAATGGAAGTAGATGTGTGGAGGAGGAGTATGGTACTAGGTATGAGGCCTGAATTGAAGTAGATGTGTGGAGGAGGGGTAGAGTACTAGGTGTGAGGCCTGAATAGAAGTAGATGTGTGGAGGAGGGTATGGTACTAGGTATGAAGCCTGAATGGAAGTAGATGTGTGGAGGAGGGGTAGAGTACTAGGTGTGAGGCCTGAATGAAAGTAGATATGTGGTGGAAGAGTATAGTACTAAGTATGAGGTCTGAATGGAAGTAGGTGTGGGGAGGAGGGGTATGGTACCAGGTGTGAGGCCTGAATGGAAGTAGATGTGTGGAGGAGGGGTATGGTACTAGGTATGAAGCCTGAATGGAAGTAGATGTGTGGAGGAGGGGTAGAGTAATAGGTGTGAGGCCTGAATGGAAGTAAATGTGTGGAGGAGGGGTTTGGTACGAGGTTTGAGGCCTGAATGAAAGTAGATGTGTGGTGGAAGAGTATAGTACTAAGTATGAGGTCTGAATGGAAGTAGATGTGTGGAGGAGGGGTATGTTACTAGGTGTGAGGCCTGAATGGAAGTAGATGTGTGGAGGAGAGGTATGGTACTAGGTATGAAGCCTGAATGGAAGTAGATGTGTGGAGGAAGGGTATGGTACTAGGTATGAAGCCTGAATGGAAGTAGATGTGTGGAGGAGGGGTAGAGTAATAGGTATGAGGCCTGAATGGACGTAGATGAGTGGAGGAGGGGTATGGTACTAGGTATGAGTCCTGAATGGAAGTAGACGTGTGGAGGAGGGGTAGAGTACTAGGTATGATAATTCAGTGGAAGTAGATGACAGGGAAGGTGGCAGGGAAGTTCAGAGAGAGGTTTGCGGGGAGGGAGGTAACGTGCTTGTTATGATAGTTAAGTGGAGTAGATGTGCAGAGGAGAGGTAAAGTGCTAGTTAGGATAGTTAAGTGGAAGTGGATCGTTAAGTCAAAGTAGATGTGCAGAGGAAGGGTAAAGTGAGAGGAGTGAGAGTTGAGCAGACGTAGATGTGCAGGGGAGGGATAGGGTGCTAGATGTTAGAGTTGAGTGGAATCAGATGTGCAGAAGAGGTGTTTGGTGTGAGAGTTGAGTGGAAGTAGTTGTGCAAAGGAGGGGTGAGGTGCTAGGTGTGAGAGTTGAGGAGAGATAGATGTGCAGAGAAGTAACGTGATAGGTGTGAGAGTTGAGCGGAAGTAGATGTGCAGGGGAGGGGTAGGTATGAGAGTTGAGGAGAGGCAGATGTGCAGAGGAGTAACGTGCTAGGTGTGAGAGTTGTGCAGATGTAAATGTGCAGAGGAGGGGTGAGGTGCTAGCTGTGAGAGTTGTGCGGATGCAGATGTGCAGAGGAGGGGTGAGGTGCTAGGTGTGAGAGTTGTGCGGATGCAGATTTGCAGAGGAGGGGTGAGGTGCTAGGTGTAAGAGTTGTGAGGATGTAGATGTGCAGAGGAGGGTTGAGGTGCTAGTTATAAGGGTTTAGCGAGAGTAGATGCGCAGGGGAGGGGTGAGGTACTAGGGTGAGAGTTGAGCGGAAGTAGATATGCAGGGGAGGGGTCGGTGATGGGTGTGAGAGTTGAGCGTAAATAGATGTGCAGAGGAGGGGTGAGGTGTTAGGGTGAGAGTTGAGCTGAAGTAGATGTGCAGGGGAGGGGTAAGGTGCTCGGTGTGAGCTGAGTGTGAGTAGATGTGCAGAGGAGGGGTGAGGTGGTAGGTGTGAGAGTTGAACGTAAGAAGATGTGTAGAGGAGGAGTGAGGTGCTAGTTATAAGAGTTTAGTGCAGGGGAGGGGTGATGTCAGTGCTTAATTTGTGCTTGTTGTTTCCGGTGTGGAGCACCAGCACTTATTTTTGAGGGCCGGCGCTTATTTTTCTGCCTCAAGCATTTACTGCGAGCAAAAGACACATATGGAAAAGACGGAGGAAAAGAAAAACTAAAAAGCGTCACAATGGGAGCAAGCAGAAAGCTGCAAGAGTGAGCTGAAGGGGCAGGGAGTGCCTGTAAATGGATTGAAGAGGCCCGAGATGGCTTCAGGATTACACTGCCTCAGTATTCCCTGTTTGCACATTTAATTACAGCAGCCACATGCTTCAGAGGAGAGCTTTGGGCACAGGCACGTTTTTATTTACAAATTAAGCACTGGGTAAGGTGCTAGGTGTGAGAGCTGAGCGGAAATAGATGTGGAGGAGAGGGGTGAGGTGATAGGTGTGAGAGTTGAGCGGAAGTAGATGTTCAGAGGCAGAGCTGGGTGCTAGCTATGAGAGCTGAGCAGCTGTAGATGTGCAGGGAGGGCCAGGGAAGGCGGGGTGGAGACTTCATTGGAAGAAGCTATTGAGGAGAGGGTGAGGGGCTCGTGTTGATTCTCTCTCTACCACGGAGCCAGTGCAGAGGCTTGTAATTGACTCCAGTACAAGGGCTTCTTGCTATTCTGTGCCTGAGCCGCCTTCTAAGGAAATATGTATTAATTTCCCAGCACAAAGAGCCCAGTGCCACAGTAATCACATCATCAAGTCACATTAATAAAAGAAACCCCATTGAATCACAGCTCCAGCTGCGGGGGCTCGGCTGGGATAGATTGCATTAAGATAAAGTAGATTATGGGGCAGAGCGCAGAGGTTGCCGCTGTTTGGTAAATCACATCAGGAGGGCTCCAGAGCTCCGTTTACGCACTGAGCCACACACACAGCTCTAGAAGCGGCTCTCCTGCACCCGATGCAGACGTCCCTGCTACTAGTGTACGCTACCCTGCCCTGCTGCAGGCTCCCCGAACCCTGCAGCTGATTCATGCTCCCCTGCACCCTGGTGCAGAGTCCCTTGACCCTGCAGCAAACTCCCCTGAACCTCGCTGCTCATACAGACTTCCCTGTTACTGATGGAGAGTCACTGGACCCCGCTGCAGACTCTCTGAAGCCTGCCAGTGAGGTACGTCCCCCTGCCTCCGACGCAGAGGCCATTGACCCTGCTGCAGACTTCCTGAAGCCTGCTACTGAGGTACTTTCCCCTGCCTCTGATGCAGAGGCCATTGACCCTGCTGCAGACTCCCCTGAACCCCGCTGCTTCTACAGACTCCCCTGCTACTGATGCAGGGTCCCCTGCCACTGATGAAGAGTCGCTTGACCCTGCTGCAGACTCCCCTGACCCCTGCTACTGATGCAGGCTCCCCTGTTACTGAAGGAGAGTCACTTGACCCTGCTGCAGACTCCCCTGACCCCTGCTGCTGATGCAGGCTCCCCTGTTACTGATGGAGAGTCACTGGACCCCGCTGCAGACTCTCTGAAGGCTGCCAGTGAGGTACGTCCCCCTGCCTCTGATGCAGTGTCCCTTGACCCCGCTGCAGACTCTCTGAAGCCTGCCACTGAGGTACGTCCCCTGCCTCCGACGCAGAGGCCTTGACCCTGCTGCAGACTCCCCTGATCCGTGCTGCTGATGCAGGCTCCCCTGTTACTGATGGAGAGCCCTTTGAGCACGACCCAGACTCCCGTGAACCCTGCCACTGATGCAGAGTCTCCTGACCCTGCTGCAAACTCCCCCGAACCTTGCAGCTGATTCGTACTCCCCTGCATCTGTTGCACAGCCGCTTGACCCTGCTGCAGACTCACCTGAATCCTGCTAATGCTCCTCTGCCACCGATGCAGTGTCCCCTGACCCTGCTGCAGACTCCCTGAAACCTGCAACTGATGCAGGGTACCCTGCCACTGATGCAGAGTCCCTTGACCCAGCTGCACTCACCTGAACTCTGCTGAGGATGCCGGCTCCCCTGCCACTGATGAAGATTCACTTGCCCCTCCTGCAGGCTTCCCTTACATGTGCACGTGATGCAGGCTATCCTGCGCCTCTGATGCAGTCTCCTGACCCTGCTCCAGACTCCCCTGTACCTGGCTTATTATGCCATGCCCCCCTGCCACTGATGGAGAATCCCTTGACTCGACGGTAGACTCTCCTGCACCCTGCTGCTGATGGAGGCTCCCCTGAACCTGATGCACAGTCCCTAGACCCTGCTTCAGACTCTCAGAAGTCTGCCACTGATGAAGGCTCCCCGGCCAGTGATGCAGTCCCTTGAACATCCTGCAGACTCTCCTAAACCCTGCTGCTGATGCAGCCTCCTCTGCCCCTGACCATGCTGCAGACTTCCCTGAACCTTGTTGCTGATGGGGGCACCACTGCTGCTGATGTAGAGTCCATTGACTCTGCCGTAGACTCTCCAGAACCCTGATGCAGGCTCCCCAGCCCATGATAGAGAGCACCTTGACTCTGCCGTAGACTCTCCGGTACCCTGATACTGATGCAGGCTCCCCAGCCCATGATAGAGTACATTGACTCTGCCGTAGACTCTCCAGAACCCTGATGCTGATGCAGGCTCCCCAGCCCATGATAGAGAGTACATTGACTCTGCCGTAGACTCTCCAGAACCCTGATCCTGATACAGGCTCCCCAGCCCATGATAGAGAGCACCTTGACTCTGCTGTAAACTCTCCGGTACCCTGCTGCTGATGTAGGCTCACCTGACCCTGCTGCAGACTCCCCTGAACCTTTCTTCTGATGCGGGCTCTGCTGCTGTTGATACAGATCCCCTTGACCCTGCTGCATATTCCTCTGAACCCTGCTCAGGCAGGCTTCCCTATCCCTGATGCACAGTCCCAGACCCTGACGCAGAGTCCCAGAATGCTGCCACTGCTGCAGACTCCTGTGATGCCCAGAGTCAGGCTCCCTTGCTGGTGGGACAGACTCTCCTTCCCATGATGTAAAGTATGTACTGAAGCATTTACATTCTGCGCCATACCCCTATGTGGGGCCCAAGCCGCATTTTGGGATAGTTAGCATTCTACACTGCAGGGGAGTGCATGGGTAACTTTTGTATTCGTTGTGATCCTATGTGGAAGCATCTTAGTGTCGTGTACAAGTGACCAGAGAGGTGCTCTTACCTTGTTTTGGGATGCAGATCCTAGCCGAGTGACGGAGGAAGAGGTGTGACATGCACACAAATTATAAATATAGCTAAGACTAAAACATATAGGTAGCTACACACCACCAGCCTAGCTAGAGGAGGCTGGGGGTGGTGTGTGTGGGCACACCAAAAAGGGAGCAGGGTAATCAGAGAAGGCCCAGTAATCCATATGGGAACATATGCAAGGCAGAGCTGCTGTCCACTTATTAACATTATGCCAAATGGTCAAGAATGGAAGCTGGGGACACGAGCAGTAGCTTCTGCCGCTGGCGCAGGCCCCTGATACACACCTTCCTGCCCCTGATTCTGGCTCCCATGTCCTAGACCTCCCTACTACTGATAACGGCTGCCCTACCCCAGACTTACCTACCACTCATGGAAGTTACCATGCCATAGAGGATGGCTCCATTGTGCCAAGCCCAGCTTCCACTGATACAGGCCCCCTTGCTCCTGGTGGAAACTTCCCTGCCCCTGATGCAGACCCTCCTGCATGTGGTGCAGACTTTAGGTGGAGGTATCACATTCCCTGATGATGGCTCCCCTTCCAAGAGTTAGGGTCTCAGATATAGATGTTCACGTCCACCATGAATTCTTCCATGAGGTAAGCTCTCTTCCCGCCTCCGCAAGGCCTTGTCCCCCTGATGCAGAGCCCCACCACTGCTGCAGGCTCCCCTACCCCTGATACAAACCTCAGTGCCCCTGAACGATCCTCCAGAACTGATGCAGAGACCCTGCCTCTGATGCAGAAACATCTCACCCAGGTATAGTCTCCACATGCCCGGATACATACTGTTCTACCCCTGATGTAGGCTCCCATGCCCCTGATGCAGGCTATCTTATGTAGAATTCTGGCTACATGATGAATTCTCCTTTAAGGAAGGCTCCCTCTGTTCCTGATGCAGGGTTCCCACCCTCCGATTCAGACCTTCTGTCCCTGATGCAGACTCTCTGATTATTATTCTGTGCCCTTGATGTGGTCTAACTCGAGGTAGGCTCCTTGCTCCTGGTGCAGCCTCCCCCGTCCTTGATGCAGGCACCTCTAGTCCTGAGACAGGAGCCCTACCTGCGATGCTGACCTGTCTGTCCATGATGCTGGCTCCTCGAACTCTGATGCAGAGCCCCTCTGTCAGTGATGCACTCTCGGTGCCTATGATGCAGACCTTCTGAGGTAGCATTTTGTATCCATGATGTAATCTTCCTTAAGACAGGCTCCTTTGCTCCCAGTACATTATCCCCCCTCTGAGATAGAGCTTCTGCTAATGATGAAAGCTCAAGTAGGTAGAATTCCAAAATATAGTCTCCGATGAGGCAGGCTAGCCCGCCCTTGTTCCAGAACCTTGATGCAGGCTCGTCTATTCCTAAAACAGAGTCCCTGCCCTGCTGCAAACTTCCCTGGTGACAGTTCTCTAGACTTATGTGTCCATTGTGCAGTCTCCTGTGAGACAGACTTGCCTACCTTGTTGCTTTTTGCTTTCCCTTGTTCCAGAAACATGATGGTGAGCACCTTTCCCTGATGCATGGTTCCCTACGCCTGGTACATGTTGTTTTACCGTTGATGCTGTCATCCCTACCCTTTATGCAGACTCCTCTACGAGTATTTCAAGTTCCCCCGTCACTGAGGTAGAGCTCTCTCCTTGATGCAGCCTCCCTTGTCCTAACGCAGGCCCTCTACCCTAATGGAGATCCCTTGACCTGGTTCGCTCTTCCTCACCCAATCTACACCACTTTGACCCTGATAGGGTTCCTCTGATGCAGACTTCCTTCCTCGTGGTGCAGAGAACCTCCTCTTGACCCCATCACCCCGGATGTATATCCCCTGACCCCTGATAGAGGCCCTCTGGTGCAGAATTCTGTGTCCATAATATTGTCTCCTATGAGGCAGGCTCACTTTCCCCATAGGCAGATTTCCTCTGTTCCAGATTTCTTTCAAGCTGGCAAAAGTGAACATTGTATGAGTTTCAGTCAGTTGTTTTTTTGTTGCCGGAAACCTTGTGTAGATATTTAACCAGTAAATAAGGCACCAACCCCCCTTCCCTTTCCCGACTTTTCTGACTTTGATGTAGGGATGCGATAGAGAAAAATATAGGATCTCTAACATGATATTTTACAGTGAAGCAACAAGAATCAATTGATTATGGATTCAAATCAGGGGCCAGATTTACGAAAGGATTGCATTGCCCTTGTGTTTCACAAGCTGATGCAAAGGCTATGCAAGCCTTAACCGAAATTTACTATGCCACGCAAAGTCACCTTGCACAGCTCTGGGGACCATAGCAACCTGAAGTAATGCAACACAGCAAAAGTCACTGCCTTGTGTTACTCTGCGTGGGAAGAATTTCCATGTGGGGAGTGTGGGTGTCCTCATGCATCCACTCATGGATTTTGGCTCATTCCCAGATTCACTACTGGTAGTAAACCTTCCCAGGAGAGGCACAATGAGAAGAAATAACTATATTTCTTCTTGGTTTTCCTTCTTTCATACTGTGCTGCAGTCTGCAGTGCACATAGAAAGAAGAAAAAGCCTCTAACGATTGTTTTTGCGCAGGAAGGTGTCTCTTCCTGCACAAAAACAATCTTGCCTGCAATGCAGACACCCTTTCACTATTGTGCAAGAGTGCCTTAGTTGGTGCTAGGCTGCATTGTATGCCCCAGCACGGGGAGAGGCAAGAATGTGGCATATTTAAGTAGATATGGCACATTCCTGCCCTCTCCATGTGACGCAGCATAGCGAGTTGTCTTGCTGCGTTGCGTCACATCTTTGTAAATCTTGCCCCTGACTTCTCCAGGTTCGGTCTGACCTACAGGCAATGTGGTAATGCCCAAAGAGCTGGTCTAGGAAGGCAGTGTGTGGGGTGGTTTTATGGTCTGGTGGGTATTTTGTTTCGGGTTGATTCCCCTTTCACTACCACAAACATTGTCTACAGCAAGCACAAATGCATGCTGTTTCCCATACCTTGAAAAATATGTACACAGCTTATCTTTACAAAGTTCCAAGCTGCCCTGATTTGCAAATGTGCACCACTTTTTTTAGCTATCTGATTCGCTAATGGGGGCCAGATTTATTTTAGTGCTAAGGCCTATTTTCGGTCCAAGTCTGTCCCTGGACTCCTCACATCTGCACAAATAGAACAGTCAGCTGGGGTCTTCATGTACCAAGCCCCCAGCACTTTCTTTCTTAGGCAAGACTGCGCAATGTTTCGGTCATTCTTACCTGTCACCCACATATCACTAGAATCACAGTACCATCCAGTGTGTGAGTTATGGAAAATCATAAGCCAAGGAGACCTTACTTTGAGAGAAAACCAGTTATACAGGCCTCTGCAGAATCCACAGAAACAAAACACTTTCTGACAGCGGGAACACTTGAAGCAATGTGTTTGACTTGGCCCTTCCTGCAGGGTCATTCTCAGACTTTTTGCCTTCACCCTCCTGGTTTCTGAACCCATTTTTATTGCCTTTTAGGACTCTTTGCAGTTTACCACTACTAGCTAGTACCAAAGTGCTTGTGCTCTCTCCTTCAAACATGGTATAGATGGCTTGTGCCCAAATGGCCTATTTAATTTACCTGTAAGTCCTCAATAAATTGGTACTACCTGTACCCAGAGCATGTACATTAAATGCTACTAGTGGGCCTGTTGCACTGATTGTACACCCACTTAAGTGGCTCTTTAAACTTATCTCAGGCCTGCCATTGCAGCCTGTGTGTGAAGTTTTAAACTGACATTTCAGCTTAGCAAAATACACCTATTGCCCAGCTCAAACCTTGTTTTTTAATACATATATGTTGCCCCAAGGGTAGGCTCTGGACAACCCAGAGTGCAGGGTGCAATGTATTTAAAACGCTGGACATGTACTTTTAACTTGTACCTGTCCTGGTAGTGAAAAAGTCTTAAATTTGTTTTTCACTACTGCAAGGCCTACCTCTCCCAGAGGCCAACATTGGAGGTGCCTTTTTACATCTAATAAGTGTTCATTTCCATATGGGAACAGGTAATCAGTTCATGTTTGGTCTCTTTGGAACTCTTATGAAAAATCCTCTCTCATGGTGAAGTCTGATTTTAAATTACAATTTTGAAAATGTCACTTTTAGAAAGTTGGCATTTTCTTGGCTTAGCTATTTTGTGTCTGCAGCTTGTCTCTGGGACAGGTAACTGCCTGTAGCTGACAGTTGAGCTTTGTGTATTCTTCCAAAATAGCCACAAACAATCAAGAGGTTAGGTGTGCCTGGATGGGCCATCACTTGCAGGAAGGGAGGGCAGAGTTCGGCACAGTTCTACCTACACTCGAATAGGCTGTGTCCTGTCTCCACACAAAAGGATGCATACTCCCTGTAGTTAGTCTGGAAACAGGACAGGGACGGCAGGATGTCTAGGGACTTCAAAGGTAAACATCTAGAAGGAAGGCCCACGGATATACATTGGACCCCAGACACCATCTCTTCAGTACACTTCCGAAGCTGTGGATAGTCTGCCAGGAATAAGGACTGCTCTGCTGCTGAAAGTACTGCCACTCTGTTGGACTGCTGCTCTGAAGGACCACTGGCCTGCTATGTTGACCTGCTGCCTACTGCCCTTTTGTCTGGGTGAGAAAGACCAGACATGCATCTGTAGAACCCAGGACCCCAAAGTGACTCCAAGGGCTAGTTGGCTGGCCTCCTGACTAGAGCCTCTGGCACAGAAGCTCCAACAACCTTGAACACAGCACCAGCACTCTTCCATCTGTGAGTCCTACCCAGCCAAGTAGTGCCACCTCAGACCTGGTCCCTTGGAATGGAACCTGAGGTGCTCTGATAGCCAATCTGTGGATCCAGCAGTGCAATCCTGAGCAGATCCGAGGCATTGCCTCTGTTGTGAGGTTTCACTCAGTACAAGGACTCAGCATCGACCTTACAGCCACATTGGAGCCAACACTGTGTGCAGCTTTCCTGACGCAGGCCCTCGCATCGCATCGCAAATCTCTTCTCGGTGGGAGTCTCCATGACGACACAGGTTCTCGCATAGCAGCCTTGCAGCTTTTCTGAACCGATGTATTGTCTCGACTGTGTGATACATCTCTGACGCTGACTTTGCATTGTAAGACCTTTTAGCCATTGTCTTGGCTGTGCTGGACCTCGCAATGCTCCACAACCAGAATTTAAGGTACTATTGTTCAGCGGTCCTAACTGGATCCCTGTAGCCATCTTGCGGTCTGAACTTGTGACTTTGTTCAGGTCCGATGTGACCAGCTACCGACAGTTAGCGCTCTGTACTTTTTGGCACTATTCTCACTGAAATCTTTAAAATTGCATATTTCTTGTTCTACTGATTGGGGTTTTGTCATTTTGGTGTTATTGTATTTATTAAAATCCACTAAAGGTTTCTAACATAGGATCCTTTTGTGGGTTGTTTTCACCATGTCTCTGTTTGAAGTGTTGCACAAATACTTTACACATTGTCTCTGAGTTAAACCTGACTTCTCTGTGCCAAGCTACCTGAGGGATGTGCTGAGGTTAATTTGAGGTTTACTTGTGACTTCACCCAGGCAAGGATTGTGGTTCCTGCTTGAATAGGGTTTCACCCTTCTCAGCATGTAACCCAATGTCATACACAATGCATTTTAAAGGCCCCTCTCCTGTGCAGTCATTGCATGATAAGTAAAGCCTCAAATTGGATCTTTTAAACATGCTGCTTCTCTTAGGGTACCCATATTCCCAAGAAGGGCATTGCCAAACCCAGGATTATGGATGCATGCCTGATTATGTGGCTGTACTAAGTAACACTGAGGCTAGGATTATCGTGATACACTAATATCATGGACAGATTATCCAGGGATAAAATATCGAAAGGTAGGAGCAAAAGGTGGAATTACAGATTTACCATTCTTAATTTCAAATCTATGCACATTGAAAATATGTACATTGTCAAGGCACATATATGTGGAATTAGGTATAGAAAAATCTATACTTACCTTTCGATATTGCATTGGTGATATTTGGTGCAATCTAGATCCCTATCTCGAAATTCCAGAAGCACACCTGAATACATTACAGACTGCGACTTATGGAATGTTCACATGAGATAGGCATCAAGCCTAGTTCATTTTGTGAAGGTATCTCTGGGATAACAAATGTATCTTCTAAAAGAGAGGTACAACTTCTGTAAAATGTGGAAGATTGAAATCTGTGCTCGAGATGTGGACCAGGCCCCTCTGATGCACGCTCTTGCATAGAAGCTGCAGTTTGCTGGAGTAATCAGAAATCACTGTCTTCCAAAAATCAAACTACTGGAATGTACATTACAAGGAATGAAAAAACACCACAAAGTTAGATTTATTTATCCACTGGATAGAGAATAATGTGGTTGGTTACTCTACAGTGACAAGTCTACGTCCAGATCTTTATGTAATTAAATTAACTTTTTTACTGGTGGAACACCTTCTAAAGAACTGCATCAGCACATGTCCGATGTGCACATTGCAGATTCGATGCTTGCGGCAGTGGCAGCAGAGGTATGGATTGCAAACAAGATGAGCCCAAAGGGACAGAAGGGTCACCTAAGAGGCAATGGACAGTACTAGAAGAAGCCACAGAATCATCCTTCTAAGTGTCCGAATCACCAGGGATGGAAGTGTGGACAGAAGTAAATGGTGCGGATCCTCCGCAGATCTGTCATCAGTGATGTAATTAGTGATGTCACTGACTATGTCATGAGTGATAATATGTGAGGTCATAAGCAGTGCATCATTACAGGGGTGCAAGTTATAGTTAGCCGAGGAAACTATAACTGCTGACTTTCACTGGTTTTGTATGTGTGAAATATGAGCATAACTATCTTTGTTTTTTCAGTGACTATATATCTATATATATATATATATTTATATATATATATACACACACACACACACCAAAGAAAATTCAGGAAAACAGATTCACTTAATTCCCACCCCCACACTTACTTTTTAAGGTCGAGTGCGCGCCCATCAGTTTCGTTGGTTCGTGGGCTTGCCTTTTAAAAATCGCTTGATTTTATTTGTGAAAGGCATGCATACATCATACCTTTTCCGGTGTTTAGTCCTCCTCAAGCACACCGGCCAACTACTGAAAACATACGTGGCTCCATATTTTCAGCATGGTTTCTGGACTACTTTTTCTTTTTATTTCCTGTGCAGCGCGATCTCACTGAACATTTGATGATACGTTTGACTGCGAGTGATCTTCTGTTTTATTTTGTGTGCTCCTTCACGCTCATGGCGTGGTGCTTTAAATCCGCTTGCTTATGTAAAACTGTATTACTTTTCATTTTCATTTTATGTGGCAATAAAATTCCGGTTAGGACATTCCAACGCTAATAGCTCTAAGTAGAGCAAATGCGAGACCCATTACATGGCAAATGTTTTTTTTTGTTGTCAATATTCTGGCTGTGATGTATTTGTAGTACGATATTTGATACTCAGTAATCCAGCAGTGTGCCTTTAAACATGACTGAGAAACCCAGAAGTACAGAGATATGCTTGTTATAGAATATTTCATTCTGGGAAATTGAGAACTAGCCTTTAATAAAGCGGTGTCCCAAGCACTCCGTGGAAGAAAAACATCATGATTTGATTTTAAATAACGCTTTCAATACATTATACAATACCTATACATTTTTACCATTCTATTATTATTGATCCTTCTATTTTCTACAGAGATGGGATCTCTTTTCTGCGAAGCCGCAGCTGTAGCATATAACTTCCATTTTAATACCTGATATACCACATACATAGTCTTTCTTTGCTGCATAATTCAGTCTCGACTGCCGCATTATTTGGTTCTCCATTCTCACACAGTCCCAGTGGCCCTGACTGCTGGCCAGGTCGCCTCTGCTGTGTGTGTGATTATGTCTGCCTCCAGGGTGTTGTTACAGCAGGCAGCCAGGCAGATTCAGACAGACTGAAGTAACAACAAAATGGATTCCAATGGTCCTGCTCCCCTCGACCCAGACAGTATATCACAAGCAGAACGGTGCACCGCAGAGAGCAGAGATTCATGGTCTGTGCTTCAGGCCCATGCCTCACACCAGCTGAGGCAACCCCGAAGAGTCCAAAGGGACAGGGGGGTGCTGTGGAGTCCTGGGGGAGGCATGCAAGGGCCTGCAGCATCATGGAACAGGGAACCCCCTGATTTAATTCCTCGCCTCCCTGGTCTGACATAAACTCCTGCCACTGTCATTGGCGCAACACAAAATGACGCCCCCCAACAGAATGGGCGGATGCCCCTCCACCCCCCCGCAAGTTTATCTAACAAACAAATAATCATTGACTTACTCTCCCTGTTTCTCTGTTATCCCGTCTCGTGTCAGATCTCTGCGCTCTCCCTCGCAAAGTCCCCGTCCCATCTCTTTCTACCCACCCTGTTTCTCATTTTATCCCTCTTCTCTCGTGCTCGTATTTTTTGTCTACTTCTCTGACTTCTTTCCTCTTCCGTGTCTTTGCTCCATCGATTTGGATTGTGATCATCTTGTTTTCTCTCATTTCTGTGCCAATATCACCTCTCTTGCCCTTTCTCTCTCTCGGATCTCCTTCAGACCTGACTGTCTTTAACATCTGCTCTTTACTCACCAGTCTCTGTTTTTTCAGCAATAATCCCTCTCTCTCTCCACAGCCCTTTTGTTCTCATTCCCCTCCATTTTCACATGTCTGTTTCACTTTTCCCCCTCTGCAGTGTTGCACCAGGCGCCAAGCTCAAGGGGGCGCTCCTTGCATGACAGGCTGAAGGGACCTGAGAGCAGCCTGCAGAGATGTTTGTGTGTCCCAGGTATAATTACAACGGAGTAACTCTGATGGTTAACTGTAAACAGATAGTTTGCCAACAGTGCACCACCCAAAAAAGAAAATCGAAATCATAATCAGTACATTTTAAAACTTATTTTTATTCTTCTTCCTCTTTTTGGAATGGACAATTTCTTAATAGAAACAGCCAACACGTTTCTTCCATGTAACAGGGCTTCTTCAGGGCCTTCAATTCAATTCCAATGAGTAAGCCATATCCAAGAAATTTTCACTGTTTGTACGCAAGACATCAAATATGCCCAGTAGTGAAACCTTCGCTCATGTTGATAACCGACTCGCCACCGGTCTACATCATCCACGTAGATCCTGAGTGAAGAAAGACTCTGATGGTTAATGCGCTTGATGGAGAGATCTGTGTTTTGTCTAGTCATAGTTTTCACTCATGGTAAAGTGGCAGAGATGGATGATGTCCCTTGTACAAAGCACAACGTGTAACATGGAGATCACAGATGTGTATTTTATGTAGATAACTCAGGGGTTAATGCTTTTGTCATAGAGATCCTTTTGTTACTTGGGGTCCTAAATTACGACCCTTCTAATATAGTACATTGTGCTATGAATTGGCATTAAAGAGCTGCATGCAAATTGAACCTTATTGGTTTTCCTGAATCTTTTGTTATTCTCTGGTTGCCTAAAATAGTTCTTTTAGCTGGTAAAACAATTTTATTAGTATGGCATGCCCCGTCATTATATAATGTTTCACATTCTAAGTTTACGGGTGGATTTACTTATACTTAGTACCTGATTTGCATTACGAAAGTGGTGCAAACCTGGTGCAAAGTGGTACTTTGCGCTTTACTTTCCAGCACAAATCCTGAATTGCGTTGGAAAGTAGCCCTAAAGTAACAAAAAGTAGCTGTGTGAGTCAAGGAGGCATACCATGGGTAATACATGGACATTCCCCTGCACCCACTCATGGATTTTGATGATGATCCCTAACTACAAATTTTGGTAGAACGGGATTTGCATAAAAAAATTATGCTTCCTTGAGGCAGAAGTAAAGTTGGAGAAACAATTTATTTTCTCCAAACCTTTTCAACTTTGCATTTGTGCTGCACTGTATAGTGGTAAAATGCCATACTTGTCAAAGCATAGCCTTTTGGCTGGGAAGCTACCCTTCCAGTATAAGAACTATGCTTTGCATCAAGCGCACACCCTTGCATTATGGTACAAGGGTGTGTGAACTGCACAAGGCAGCCTAAGGTATGACAGTTCCACAGGAAAGAGCAGCAGCACTATTTCTTAGTAGATATGGCAGTGTTGTGCTATCTCCTTTCTCGCGCAATGCAGTACAGCGACTTTGGTTACTACACTATGTGAAAGCTTAGTAAATCTGCCCCTTTGTTTCTCCAGATCAAACACACAACATATAATGCCTACCTGTCTAGATGACATGTGACTCCTATACCTTGTAGCCCACACTATCTTAAGCAACAGTTTTTATATGTTGATTTACACATACATATGACTCATTACCTCTGTATAATGTTTGTCATGTAAAGCGATCTGACACTCCATAGCGCTGTAAATTGCATTAGTGTGACAGAGGGGCTAAGCAGAGTTAAGGGGTACCACTGGAGGGTGGTAATAAAGGAATATGTGAAGAAAGAGGTCAGTGCGGTGGAGGGAGGTGCAAATATTGTCTCAGTGGGTGCCACCAACACTAAAGCTGGCCATAGTTTCTCCCTCCACCCTCGTGCTCAATGAAAGTGAAAACACAGGGGTTGAGTGACTCCTCTCTTTTAACAACTAATTAATTATAAAACATTGTTAATTGTTGCTCCGGAAAGACACTGCGTGGCAGCTGCTGCTCTGTTTTCTTTCTTACACATCTTTGAACACACTTTGCATAGGTAGCTGAGTGGGGGGGATCCAGTGGCGGCCGGTAATTTTAGGAGGGAAGGGGCAGGCAAGAAGCACACGCACACTCATTCATTCACACACATACGCACAGCCATTCACAACACTCATCAACATTCAAACATACATGCATGCACCAACCATTCTTTTAAAAAACACACACACACTTACTTTCAGCTCGGAGGTCCCAGGAGTGTTGGGGCTGCTGCCTTCCCAGTGAGGGAAGGCAGCAGTCCCAACTTCGTCACAGAGTGGGATGGGGTCAGTGGGATGGGGTCAGTGAGACTTCTTACCCCACCCCGCTCTGTGATGAGGTGTCACTGATTGACACTCGCCCTGGGCGCTTCAGGGCTTAAACCTGAAGTGCCCAGGTCAGAGTCAATGGGTGACGCTTCCCCTCGTCACAGAGGGGAAGGGCCTCAAGGCACCTCTGCTGAGCCAAGGAGGTCACGCACGTAGGAGCTGTGACCTCTTCAGCCCAGCAAGTTCAGCTCAGGCAGACAGGAGTCTGCTCAAATCACACATGTCTTGCTCCTCGCTGCCTCAGCTGAACATGAAGAGTGTCTGTCAGGCTGACCTTTGCTCAGCCTGACAGGCACTCTTCATGAGGGGCAAAAGGTGAGGGGTGTGGCAAAAATATTATTTTCCTTAAGAAGAAGTGGATTTTCCTACAGTTCCCCAAAAGTGATCTGGAGAACCCCCACTCAGAACACTTTCAATAACGGTGTTTCAAAATTTTATGACTGGCCCAACTTTTGGGGATCTTTAGCCAAAATACCAGGAAAACTGACAGGACTTAAATTCCTTGAGGTCTGCCTCTCTTCCACATCACCAAGACAGGCTGCAGCCCTGTATGAAAAAAATCCTTCAGACAAAACATTTGCAGCCTCTGTGCATGGATCCCTTCAGTCAAGGAATTCCTAGGCCTACCATGTCATGGCTTTATGTTGTAAACAACTCCCCTTTAAGTCAGTCAGGTAATCCCCAATTCACTCCCTCACTCGATCATAAACTTAATTGAAATGCAGTGGCTGGGTCTGTAGAGTTAATTTCAAGCATACTAAATTCGACTGACCTGCCCCTTATGTGTACAACTCATTCCTCTCAATAGTCTTTCAGCAGGCTCTACACTATAATTTCAATTAATTATCGCTTTTGTTTGACATTTAAAGAGCTTTACAATATGCCTTTTTTTTAACATGTTCTACCCTCAATACTCGTTTTTATTTTTATTAATGTGTTTTACTGTCTCTTTCATTTGTTTTTATTCTGTTTCATGCTAAAACATCTTGCATTTGTATAGTGTTATGTGATTTTGGCGTAGGACTCTGTGAACTTTACCACTGCTAATCAGTGCTAAAGTTATTGGTTCTCTCCTTCTAACAAGGCAAAATTGGTCTCCATCTGATGGGCACATTTAATTTACATGTAGGTACCCAGTAACTGGTCCTCTGTGTCCCCAGGGCCTGTTAGTTAAATGCTACTAGTAGGTCTGCAACACTCATTGTGGCACCTGCTGAGGTAGCCATACCTTCTGCTGCAGCCTGTAGTTCAGTTTTAAAGCTTCCAGTTTGACCTGGCAAAACAAACATTTTGCCAGGACTAAACCTTTTTTTTTCACTATCTATATGTCACACCTGAAGTCGGCCCTGAAGACTCATAGGGCAGGGTGCATTGTATTTAGAAAGGAAGACATGTACACTTAAGTTTTACATGCCCTGGCAGTGAAAACCTCCTTACTATCTCTCCATTGACTAATACTGGGTTACCTTATTACATTAATAAGTGCTACATTTGGATCTGAAACAGTTACAGATATGCTGATTAAATTCAAATGAATTGCAATTAAACATTATTTTTATTTGTAATATCAGATTTTAAGTCACAATTCTGAAAATACCACTTTTAGACATTTGGCAATTTCTTGTCCCACACATTTGTGCCTTCTGCCAGTGTCCTGAGTCACACGACTGTGAACAGCTCTGCTACTGGAGTTTGTGTATTGCTTCCTGAGAGTAACACAAAGGGGGGTTAGGGGTGTACAGGATGGACCATTCTGGCAGGAGGACTGTACCAAGCCACACTTGCACTTCGAAGGGCTTTGCTTTCTGCTCACACACAAAGGAACATGACACTAGGATTACCCTGCCTTCTGTCTCCCACCAGACAGTTTGGAGCCCTGACAGGGGAAGAATTTTCCTAACCAGATGTAGGTGTAGGACAAGGGGGCCCCGCTCCAACCCCCCCAAAAAAAATGCTGGAACCAGGTGTAAATATTGGACCTCCAGAGCCACACATCGGAACACTCCTGGACCTATGGATGTTACCGAAGGGGGCTCCCCTATTGCAAGAGGACTGCTGTGTTGCTTAAAGGACCACCTTGCTGTCTAAGAAGGAAGACTGCACCTGCTTGCCTTCATCCCAGGGTAACCAAAGTGACTCCAAGGGTCAGTTGGCTAACCTCCTGTGTGAACTATAGGGATGCACAAAGCTTTGGATGCTTCCAAGCAACTGCCCAGATGATCTGCTGCAACTGGACCTGCCGGGACCTGCAATTAGACCTGCCTGAGCCCTGCTAGCCTCCTCTGGAATGATTCCTCGTCCTCAAGAGGTGCCTCTCTAGGCTCTGGACACTTGGCTGGTATTAGAGTATACTCCTACATAAGAAAAGGAAAAAATCCTGAAGTTTGGGTTCCTCGTGACGGAGAACGGTCCCATTCATGCCAAGACTCTGCCACCTGCTATGACCACCAATGTGAAGTACTGGTGAGGCCAGCTCTTCTCACCAACAACGACAGTCTACGATGACTAGTAACGCAAGCCCTGCACTTCGTGGTTTAGCAATGGCAACCGACGACTACCGCCAATGCAAAACTACAGCAACAACCATAAGCAATTCCCAACTGGCTCTTCCTGCTACAGTGACAACAGCCGGCGATGCTCAGCCTGCTCTTTGTGCTACAGCAAGGGCCATCTGCGATGCTCAGCATGCTCCCCACAGACTCCATGACTGCGAACTGAACTCTTTGAGCTGGACTTCTAAGGTAACTTTTTAGTGGGACTCCATTTTGATGAGCCTGAACCGGTGACTTTCCCCTGGTCTCCTGTGACCAGATAAGTAAAAGTGACACTTTGTGCTTTTGGGCACTATTTTCACTAAAAATGTTTAAATTGCATAGCTCCAATTCCATTGATTTGATTTTTATCATTCTGGTATCAAGTTACTTATTATAACTTGCTCTTTTTTTCTAAATTGGCTAGGGATTCTTCTTGTGTTGTGTTTACTTTACTACCGTTTACGTGTTGCATGAATACTTCACACTTTGCTTCTAATATAGTTCTGCCTGCTTTTGTGCCATTTACCACAAGGGTAAGCACAGGTTAATTAGAGACTTGTAGTTCCCCTTGACAAGGATTGTGGTTGTTGCCTGGAAGGTGCTCCAACCCCCTCAAACAATAACCCAATTTCTTACAAAATCTCTGTCCCAAAATCCATATGACATGAAATGTTTGCCTCATATCTGTACTACTTTACCTTTAAGCCTGCTACCGACTGTAAATTAAATTATCCCATTCGTATTATGTATCACTGTGACCCTCCTTTACAACAAGAATGATAAATAAAAACAACATGCATCAATCAATGGTGTAAAGAACCAGACCTCTGTGGTTTCAGTTATTTAAGAAACAGAACGTACCTTGCTGTTCGATAGACATACAATATTGAATGTCACGGCTGTGTGGGTGTGCTGTCCATGAGTCGGTTGAGAGTGCACTGAAACCGGAACTTGTTATAATCTGCAAATCAGATCTGAGCATGCTGTTATTTCCTGGCTACACCTGGACATGCAGTAGCCTCCTGTACC
Organism: Pleurodeles waltl; assembly: GCF_031143425.1. Taxonomy (NCBI): domain Eukaryota; kingdom Metazoa; phylum Chordata; class Amphibia; order Caudata; family Salamandridae; genus Pleurodeles; species Pleurodeles waltl. Next base: position 1,557,284,579 of record NC_090445.1, read on the forward strand.
ATACCTGGGCTTGCTGCAATCTCCCTTGAGAGATCTGAGCAGGCTGTAATCTCATGTAACATATCTGTGCATATTATAATCTCCTGTACTACATCTGGGCATGCTGTAATCTTCCTTGAGAGGTTTGAGCAGTCTGTATTCTTCTGTACCATATCTGGACATGCTGCAATCTCCCTGGAGAGATCTGAGCAGGGTGTAATCTCCTGTAACATATTTGGTCATACTATAATCTCCTGTAGTATATCTGTGCATGCTGTAATCTCCCTTGAGAGGTCTGAGCAGTCTGTATTCTCCTGTACCATATCTGGGCATGCTGTAATCTCCCTTGAGAGGGTTGAGCAGGATGTAATCTCATGTACATATCTTGGCATACTGTAATCTCCTGTACTTTACCGGGCATACTGTAATCTCCCGTACCATATCTGAGCATGCTGTAATCACCCTTGGGATGTTTGAGCAGGCTGTAATCTCCTGTACAATATCTGGGCATGCTGTAATCTCCCTTGAGAGGGTTGATAAAGGCTGTAATCTCATATAATACACCTGGACATGCTGTAATCTCCCTTGAGAGGTTTCAACAGGCTGTAATCTTCTGTACCACATCTGGACATGCTGTAATCTCCAGCCTGTTATCTCCTGTATCATTTCTGGGTATGCTGTAATCTCCCTTGAGACGATTGAGCAGGCTGTAATCTCCTGTACCATTTTTGGGCATACTATAACCTCCTGTACCATATCTGGGCATGCTGTGATCTTCATTGAGAGGTTTCACCAGGCTGTAACCTCCTGTACCATATCTGGGCACGCTGTAATCTCTTTTAAGAGGTTTGAGCATGCTGTAATACATTTGACAACTCTGACTGTTCTGTAATCTGTGTGATAGATCTGACTGTGCAGTGGTTTCCATCACAGGTTATGGATGGACTGTGCAGGAGTTAATGCGTGGAACAGTAATGAGAAAGATCACTATCATATATTTGTGACAGCTCTCATATATTCAGTGGAAATGTTAAACAAATCTTCAGCGGCAGTGGCTTCCCATTCAGGTACACTTCAGTTTACTGGGGAAACCGCACTCAGCAACCTAAGAAACTTCGGGCCTATCCTGGGTCCCACCCTCAACGCCCAGGACATGTGCTGCTTCTCATTCTGCAAAAAGTGTACATACGTACTGTTTATAGCGCCTAGGTACTGCAGAGAAGTGTATGGACTCTGGGGTATAGTTGCAAGAAGCTGGCGCATCGGTGCTGATGCACCAGTTTTCTCGCGTTGCCCCTGCCCCACTTAACAGCATGGGTGGGCCGTATTTACAATATGGCGCACCATGGCGCACGTTAGGCCAATAGCGTAAATCTTTTTAACGCTATTGTGGCGCTTTGCTGTAGTAACTTCAACAATTTTGAAGCTAGTGCAGCAAAGTGCAAGGAGGCTCATTGATTAAAATAGGTGCGTCACTTTCACGCCTGCTTTGAGCAGGCGTTAAAAAATGATGTAAAAAATGCTGCAGTGAAATCTTGTAGATTTCATTGCCCCAATTTTGCAGGCCTCCTAATGCCGGAATGCCCCCCTTGCATACATTATGCTTGATGCAGGCATAATGTGGCGCAAGGGGTTGCAAAGTGGTGCAATGCATGCATTGCGCCGCTTTGTAAATATGGCATCACAAAACTTGCCTCCTTGAGCCACATTAGCGTAAAGAAAAATTATGCTAGTGTGGTGCAAGGAGGTGCTAGGGCCTTGTAAATCTGGCCTTCAGTGTGATACATGTATTGTGTTACAGGTATTGTATAGGATGTAGAGCTACACAAAATCTGACATTGCTGGCATTGCACTCTGCAGCGGCTCCTCGGGAATGGCAGAGGAGTGTCGCACTCCCGCCAGCAGCAGCACATTTTATTTTTCAATGGGTGGGGCTACGGGGGTGACAGACAGGAAGGGGGAGTGGTGTGCACTCCCCTCAGTGCACATGTGTGTTTGGCTGGCCGTCTCAGGACGGCCAAACATACATGCGCTCTGAGCTCTCTCAAACATGAGCTGTGTGTGCGGTTGGAGACAGCCGGCTTCCAGTCTGCCTGGGAGCGCAAAGCCAGGGTGCTCAGGCCAATTCTAACAGTGCTCTCATGCTGCTAGCAGCATGACAGCAGCTTTAGGATTGGCCGCAGCGCAGGCAGGGAGCCTGTGTCTGCAGTGAGTGGAGCCAGAAGAAAGGCGCTGCGCAGTGGCGGCGATGCAGAGGGTCAGGTACGTTTTAAAAAAAAAATTCTAATTGTGTTGTCTTTGTTTTGTGCCCCCCCAGCTTTGCCCTGACAGGAGCCGCTTATAGTAAGCAATGGGACGAGGAATTAGGAATTCGAGTAATGATGATTACTATTAACCAATCCAAATGTTACCTTACTGTTTGTCAGCAGAACGTAGATCTACTGCCAAGGGGGCATCAAAAGTGAACCTGCAACCTAACTTAGAGCAGCTACCTCCCCCTTGTAAAAGGCCATGAGGAGGCTGGCAGTGGTGGCAGCAAGAGGCTAGTCCAGGGGCATAAGTTTTGTCTTACCTGTACCCCTTATGGAGAGACTGCTGGCTAGGTCTGTCCAGTGCACTATAACTGGGGTTGACCATCAATAAATCGAGGGCATGAATGGCTACAGCATGTAAGGTATGGGCATTTGGCAGTAACGTGAATGGATGTGGTACCTTTTGGCACACCGTGTGCATGGGTGGTCAAACTGGGCGTCTTTATGGCTACCCTTTGCTCAAGAAAGCCTGAATGACCCTGTCCTGAGGCTCCATCCCCAAAACCAGTTATACATATCTGAGGGGAAGCTTGTCACCCTTCTGTTGTATGGTGCCTGCTTCCCATGGTCTTGTGAACCCTCGCTCTTACCTTGATTCCTTCTTTCTAGATGCCACCTTGCGACTGTAGCCATCTGCATGACTTTATCTGCGGGCAGGCCACAGTCACTGCTGATCCTGTTCACTCTTTTCTCTGTTATGGAGCCCCCCAAAATTCAAAGAAAAATAGGTCGAAGAACTTCTCGGGGACTGGAGACATACGAAAGCCTTTGAAAAAAGGCAGCACTGGTGAGCTGCACCGTCCCGACCCTCCATCTGCGTTTAAGGTGATGGGATTACCACCCGTGCCCCTGTTGCAGAGTAATCAGGAGGAGTTATCTTCACACCGCAGTGTGAGACGTCGTTCCAGTCCCTGAGGGAGGTTATCCTTTTTCCAGATTCAGGATGGTGGGGCGACCTTACAGAGGCATATCGAGGAGAAATATCACATAGAAAAAGGATCATCCCTCTTTGGTTTGTTTTCAAAACGTATCCTGCCTGTAACGCAGTCACCTTTGCACTATGCAATAGGCAGCTCTGTGCATCAGCGCAAGGAGAGAGCAGAAATGCTGCATATCTTTGTAAATATGAAGCATTTCTGCTCTCTCCCTTTCACGCAATGCAAGGCAGCAAGGAAACATGCTGTGCCATGTTGCGTGAACTAATAATAAATATGCCCCCATGTGTTTAACTTGTGCTGGCCATTGCAGGTGGTAGGCACCTCCACCCATTTTTGGGTCCTGGACTTATTTTTCCTTATTGGACTTTGACACAGAGCTACAAGGAGAAAGGGAGAAAACAGAGAAAAAAAAGAGAGCGAGAAAGATAGCAAACCAGTGACAAAGGGAGAAAGCAGAAAAGACAAGCATTTGCAATGCAATTGGTCTTGCGTTTGCTCGAGTTAGAGCTATTAGCATTGTAAATTCCTAACTGGACTTTTCTGGCCACATAAATAAAAAATGAAAAGTACAATAGTTGACATAAGCAAGCTAATTAAAAGTGTCCTGGCTGTCATGAGCACAAGAGACACAAAAGGAAAAAGAAGTTCAGTCACAGTCAAACATATTAGCAAACGTGCAATTATCCATTGGGTCGATGGCCCAGGAGGTAACAAAACTGCCCCAAGGAGGGACAAACGTAAAGCATTTACCAATGATAACAAATTATTTTTGAAAGGCAAGCCCATAAACAAGTGATTGTGATGGGCGTGCAGTGGGCGTGGTTAAAAGCCCACAGATTACAACATGTCACAGCACTTGCATGCTCAACCTAAAAACTAATCTGGAAATGGAGATAAAGAGATAAGAAGTGGAGGGTGGTGGAAGAAAGAGGGATGAAATTGAACCTAGACTAGTCAGCCATGCTATTCAGCAACCCTGACATTCATCGGCATCGCAGGGGAAGGGGTCCCTTATAAAACTTTGAGTCTCTGCACTTATTGTCTTACAAATTAAGTACTGATAACATAGATGATCCAAATCACATCAGACCTTATTATGCCAAAGGGCTAATTTTAATAGGGACAGACAGAGATATCAAGTCAACTTACCTGGTTACAGATGATGGGTATATGCATGCAGTTGTTCTGCTAAGGTACGAAACTGGAAGCCTCAGTTCACCCTATGAGTCTCTGAAAGGGTTACCTGTCACAATGCAAATGAACACCAACTTATAGCCAACGAATGAAAGAGGCTTCATGGTAAGGCCACTCAAATGTTCCATTCTTCAGCTGGCACACTGATTGATAGTAACTGAACACAGAAAATGCATGAAACATGCCTAAGAGACATAGGCCATGCCATATTAGATGCATATGTTTGAACCTCCCACACCATACCAAACATATCCCACATAGGATACTACATCTAACACTCCTCCAATCATGTGTTCCAAAAGGACATGTCGGAAACTGATGCAAATTAGAGTGCTTTATGGCCGTGTCATGAAGTATAAAGCACTATACAAATGCTGCAAATTAACACACATTGTACACTGATATTTAATCTCATGACATACACAAATCCAGAAATATTCTTACAAGACACCATGATATAACCATCTGTGAGGCAGGAGTCAGTGTAGACTGCCTTGATGCTGGGACCATACGTGTAGTCAATATCTGCACCAATGGACACTGGATCAGCTACTATCCTTCTCTCAAGATAATGTGTTCATTAATGAGAACGGTGAACAACACTTCAAATGTCAATTCAACAAGTGAAACCAGCCCTCAAATACAGCACCTTAGTAAATTAAGCTACACAAGACTGGAAGCTTTCAGATGGCATACACAGGGAAACACCTTAAGGATACATTGTCTCCTCGCACTGGAAGGCATTCTGTCCCATCACATAAAACACCAGGTGCAAATAAAAGCCGAATTTGTATTTTTATTTGTTAAAGTCACATTTCTGTCTTTTTACAAAGTACTCTGAATTATAAAAGCACATATATTATGAGACCAATCATAAAAATACTCTATTCTCCAGTCTCCAAGAATTCCTTCATGTTTATACCTGCTGGAAAGATACTGTTAGCTCTTTACGAAACAAAATCAGGTAATTTCATTTTCTATAATTCATGATGGGGTAATATTTTTAGAGAGTGGGCGAATTAACCTATTTTGCTGTCTGGAAAAAAATATGCATGCACAAAAAAGTGCAAATGTGCAGTGCAATAAGCACAGTGCTTTAAAAAGCAGTGAACAGCACTGTGAATTCAGCACACATCGAAAGAGCTCAGATGCAGCTACATGTTTGACATAACAGTGTCACCATCAAGCCCCTCAGCTAGCCAAGACTGACACAAGGACCAAGCAGGAGGGCAAATAGAATGCCAGTTGCAGACAATACAGAGGTAGGCCCCACCATGGCTAGGCACAGTGTGTGAATCCCACGGGAAGGATTGACAGCGGTAGGTAGAGGAAAAGATGACAGTCCTGGTAGATGAGGTGGTTACAAAGTAGTCAAGTATTTTGCAAAGCCTAGTTGCTTGCCTTTTAGGTCTGGGCTTTAGACAGCGCATGTGCTGATCCAAAAGAGCCAAATTGTTTATACTTTGTGGGCTTCAGCTCACCCATAGGTTTCCCATTTGTTGGCTCCATCATCGCTCTTCTATTCTTTCTCCACAATTGTCCGTGGCATGCATGCGTCATGTCTCTTCCTGTGTTTAGCCCTCCCAGAGAGGAGGGACCAATTACTACTGTCCATCCATGTCTCCAATTTAATGACCATTTTAGGAACATATTTTTTTAAATTTGTTTTCAATTGCTCCAAGCGCCGTTGTAAACGGTGCTATAAACCACGTTGTTATCTCATCACATTGCTGAGCATTGAAAGACTGAATTCAAATGTCAAATGCTGTTTTCAAAGGATGCCTGTTCCATGCCCCAAGCCCTCCCGCTTCGCTGCTTTTTCTAAAATTAGTGACATCTTGGGCCGGAGGGGAGCAGCCGGGTGGCTCTCATGTTCCTCCAGCTGTTGCTTCTCTCATGAGAGTTAAAATTAGGGCTTCTTCAAAAGCTGGCACTAATGCTTCTTTTTATGCCAAGTTTCGCCACTACGAAGTTCAGCAGGTACACTACCATCACACCTACCGCCAGAAGGAGGCGCATCCTAACCCTTGCATGCCCCACTATTAGACAGCACTGCGAGGTCGCTATGCCTCTTGCGTCACTAGGTGGCTTTGATAGCTTCTCTGTTCCCTCACCCACCTGCTGCATGCCCACACCACGCCATTTTGAAATTGGCTCAGAATGCTCTGCCTGCAAACCAACCCCTCTAGTGCAGCCTCGCTCTTGCCTCACACTCTGACCTCTATAGCAGTTCTTGTCTAGCTGCTGTGCTCTATGGCATTCTTGCTACAGTTCCTTTGACTCTTCTCTATGGGAGTTCTCTTCCAGTGTCATTTCTTCTTCATGGCAGTTTGCACCAGGACTCTTTTCTCTGTAGCAGAACTGCACTTGCTCTTTGTTGCAGCGCCACTCACCATTTACCTCTATTTGAGACACATGTGCATTGTCTACCCAACTGCACTCACGGGAAGTACCTCATGGGGTGGTACCAACAGCGGTGTTTATGGCCGTAATTACACAAGTGAGTAATGGTACATCAGCTGCGGATGCTTGGGTGCTGCATCTGTCTGTGGAACACTTACTATCTAGCCATGCAATGCTGAAACACATTAACTTTGACAAAGCTAATAGATCTTGCATTGGCGAGACCTAATGGCTTTGCCAATGCTTGTTGTTCAAAGGTGACGTGGCCACGGTTTGGGTGGGGCAGCAGGGCTTGACTACTTCTGATTTGCATATGGTAGGTTGACGTATAATGGCTGAAATCAATGAAGGACAATACAACTCTATGAGTACAGAGTAATTACAAGATGGTCATATTGACTCAATGATTTCCACGTGTAACCATTTTTGCTGTCCAAGGCCAGGCTGTGTCAAGGCAGTCAAAGACAAAAGCAATTTTATTGCGGTGGCTGCATGCAAGAGGTAGAAGGCTTAAAAAACAAAATCAGCAACCTCAAAATATGGGCATGTAAAGCTGAAGTGAATAGCAGATCTCCGGATCGCACAACACCATTCACTGCGCCATCACCCTTTCATCACACTCCTCCACTCTGCACCAAGGTCCAGGACTTGCTCTGCCCTCGTGGCCAACATACCCAGTAGCCCCAGAGGTCAGGAGGAACTACCTATAAAAGATAACTGTGCAGACTAACACATCATGAACATGGTTTGGCTCCATGTGGGGTAGAATGACGGGTATGATATCTGGCATGCATTGAGTTAAGAACAGGGTGGGATTCTGGTGGTGGGGGTTCTTCTTGTGATGCTTTGTAGTCCAGGATGGCTTCAGATAAATAATGCATTAACATTAATCTTATGTTAGTCCTTTTTCATGAACTGTCATATCTGTGTGTTTCTGCAGGACTGTCACATTAGCAAGATGTTTATTCAAAAAGTGAAAAATCAAAGAATAGGATGGTGACTTTTAGATCAGGAGATCCTGTAGAGCTGATGCTGCTGTCTACTCCGGCAGCTTCTATAGCTCTAATTCTTAACATATGAGATTACTCTTGGTAGCAGTGGGTTAATCATCACCATCACATGCCAAAAAAGCAAACACTGAAGGACTAACCTAAGAGCTTCCCTTCTAATTTTATTTACCTCATTCACAAATAAAAAAGGCACTCTGTAGAAGTAAGTCCGTACGTCTTCCTTTGAGCTAATCAGTTTCTTGCAGGGCATGGTGGATGCTCAGTCATGTGCGTTCATCAGTGGTTTTAGTGTGTATTCTGTCATCCATCCCTATGGGCAATATTTTGTTTTCTTTGTTGAATCAGATGAAGTTCAACCGCAAGAAAAGCGTCGCCATAAAAGGGGCGTTTTCTGGTGCCCTGTCCCCTTTACCTGGATGAGCCGCTACAGTCTCCTAGAGATTTTTGTTCAAGATCCAGTGGGAGTTTTCCATCCACCATAAAACACAAACCTCCTCTCTCCCTACTGAAGACAGCTTTGGGACACAGTCTTTCACCTGTCAGGCATGGGCTGACACATGATTCTCTCAGCTCCAACACTCCCAGTCTTTTAGGGGTGAGTCTGACATGTGACTAACTCTGGCCCAGCCCCCTTGCCTTTCTGATTAGGCTTTGGGTGACAGAAAATCGATCACAGGCAGGCAAATCACCCCAAGATTCAGATGATCCATCTGCGCATCTAGTCAAGCTATTTGACAAAGCCATTTGGGAAAGACACCTCCTTCCTAACTCGTTTGAAAACTCTCTGACAGCATAAAATAAAAATTAAAAAACATGATTTTTGGTCGAACAGGGAAGTGGTCTCTGAGGTCCACATCAATGTCAGCACCCATGTAGTATTCTAGCACTTTCATTACTTCATAACTGATCCTTCGCACCACTGGCCTCCTATGAAGTTGAAGGCCAGGCCTCAGTGAAACTAGTACGGGAGGGATGGAAAGTGAGACATCTCAAGGTTTAACTGGTCCATCCACTGGCCTCGTGTGAAAGCTGGAGCAAGACTTCATAAGGCAAGGTGAATGCCTCTCTCCCCACACCAGCAAATGAACACACAACTCAATCAGATTGAAATACTCCTGTGAAGGCCAGGGCCAAGTTCAAGCAAACAACACCCTTTCCCAGATTTGCCTGGTTTACAGCAAACAAAGAGATTATGGGAACAGGTCAAACATTTCATGGGACTACTTCCAAGTCCAGGGGAGGAAGTTTAGTGCTTAAGTCTACTTGATCTGGATTGATCTAAGATTGCAGGAAAGACTCAATCTGCATTTTATGAAGGATGTGCTGTCTAAATACGTCTCTAGCCCTTCCTTGATGACACTGCTCATTGTCCAGTAGAGTATAACACGGTCATTAGACTTTAGAGATGAACTCACTCACGCGTCCTCACACCTGCCAATCATTAGTAGGTACAGTACAGCATCCAGTTGTTTGAAAAATATATAATCTCTCATTGGACAATCGTCACAAGTAAAAAATTACAAACAATATTCAGGGAACCATAAACTCCCAAATAACACTTCTGGATTCTTCCCTCCTCTATCCCTCCATTACTATAGTCAATCCAACTAATAAACTCACATATCCTCTGCTCAAATTAACTCATACTAATACTAATACTGTACTCATATTTCCCTATACTAATCAACCACTAATTCCTCTTGGGTTCCGGAGTAGCGTGCTACTCGCCGAAAAGTGCTTCAATGCCTTGTCAGAGGTAGTAAGCACTATATAAATACTATTACTATCACAATTACAATTGTTTTCATATCAGTGAGGAGGAAATTTAAAAGAGGCAATTGTTCATGTAGACATAATGATAGGAGAAGAAAACGTAAAGCTGCAGCTATTACATACCCAGTAGAATGGCACACGCCTGAGCTTGCTGTGTAACAATAGTAGTGAGAGGTGATACTATCAGCACCATAAACTGGAGCATCACTCAGAGTATACATTATTTTACACGTGTGTTTTCCTATGTAGTGTACGTGCTTAAACGGCTGGATGACGAGATACTATATGTTGGATGAAAAAAAGAAACACAAAATAAATTTAAGAAAAAGCCCATAGATTTGGCTACTGCCTGACACTTCAAGAAGCAGGTCACACATATAATCAGATTTGTTATTGACCTATAGCCATCACAAAAAGCTGATTTGCGAGGCAGTAGCAGAGAAAGCCCGTTACAACAAGAAATAATGTGGAGAGACACCTTAGACAGTTGAGCACTTCACTGTCTTAAAGAAACATTGGAATTGGCCTGTTTCTTGTAAACAGAGCGTTTATGTGAATTAAGTAAATGTGAGCGGGTACATGTACAGAGGCTCAGTCCAGAGGAAGGCAAGGAGGAGATATGAACAATAACAAACTCTAGAGGTTTTGTAGGGGAAACAAAAATTGGGGTTTATGTATACTTTTAACAGGGGCTGGATTTGTACAGTGATCGCTCACTCACGTGTTACTTGTGAACTCTGCATTTTTACAAACTGTTAGATGGGAATTTTGCATATAATGAAATGTGAAGCCATCGCAAATGATATATACAGTACTGGAAACTGTTAGATTAAAGTTAGATGCAATGTAAATGTGTAGTTTGTGAGAGTTTTAAAAGGAGCTGCGTATTATTTTCACAGACCTGTGACCATTTGATTAAAATCTTGAAATTCTTGACAAAAGATTCCATCTTACCCTGAAGAAGAAACAATAAGCCTCATTGTCCATTGGAAACTGAGATAACTCAAAGATTGTTTCCATTTTTGAGGTACATGAATTGCATTATGAATTAGCTGAATAATTAACTTGTTTCCTGAAAGATACACCCTCATTATAAAAATACAATAAATTACCAGCCTCTTATGGATCAAGAGCTGACATAATTATTTGAAGAATTTTGACCTTACTGATTTGAAAAGGAGAGAAATGTTTAAATGTCAGTACTGCGAAACTCTTCAATCACAAACAAAAGCATATGATTGAAATTGATTAAGAGATCAACAAGGGTTGTTACAGTCACAATGAGCAAGGTTAACAATGCTTAACAATAGAGGTGGGGATTTACATCTGTCCTTGAAGGTATTGTTACGTTTGTGTCTGTTTACAAGCATTCCCACAAGTATTCCAGGAAAGCGTCACGTCTACTACTAAGAATGCCCTATTAAATGGCACAAGTGGTCCTATTCCCCTCTGTAGAATTCGACATAGCATAGCTTTCCACAGAGATAAAACTGAGTTTTCTAAACACGTACATTTTTCTCTGATTAAAGTATTTTTTTCTCCATGGAGAAATCTCTTCCCCCATCCCTCCAACAAATCTGTGGTGATCCGTTTCACTTCCCAAGCTGAAAGGGTAGTGACTCCAGCCCTAGGTTGAAGTAATTGTTCGGCCATGTCAGCAAATGCATCTTTCTCATTACTACTTGTTACTATTGTATGTTGCTCAACACTCTTGAAAGAGAAAACTGCAGAAGTAAATGCATTTACTCTGACCAGGAATCTACGTGCATTTAGGCCAAAAGTACCTTTGTGACTAGGGCTCAATGTGTTTAATAATGAGAATACGGAAAAGTGAGGAGATGTGGTGTTATGGCTAGAGCTGATGACTTTGGAATACAGAGAACTAGGGGGCATATTTATACTCTGTTTGCACTGAATTAGCATCATTTCTTTTTACTCTAATCTGGTGCAAAACTAACTCCATATTTATACTTTGGTGCTAGACCCTTCTAACGCCAAATTTATGGAGTTAAAGTCATTTTTTGGAAGTGGAGACCTACCTTGCCTTAATGAGATGCAAGGTAGGTTATTATTTCTTGTTTACAAATCCCCTCATCTCTCACGCTTGACCAAAACTTCAGTGATGCTTGTAATCCCTGATAAGTCCATGCCGTCATTTGGCATTCTGCTCTTATAGCTTGTAACATACTTGACGGAGGTAATGATAACAAACGCTTTATACAAAAGCTTTCTTCTGTCTCCCAATTTAGTTTCTCTGATAGTGTTAGGACTTCCACCCCATATTGAAACTGGGGACATACCATTGCATTAAAAGCAGAGATAACCGGCTGGAGGGGAGGACCCCCATATTTACTACTAAATTGTTTCAATCCCCAGACTGATGATAAAGCTTTATTTTTGAAGGCTTCAATATGATCTTTTCATTTCAGGTCTGAGTCAAACCACATACCTAAGTATTTATATTTTTTTACCTTCTCTAGTTTTTGTCCTCCTAGCCGGTAAACAAAATCACTCTTCATTTTCCCTATAGACATAATCTTAGTTTTTTCTAAATTTATGACCATTTTTTTCTTTTGGCAATAAGAGTGGAACACCTCTAGTTTCCTTTGTAGACCTAACTCCGTTTTTTATCCATTAACACTAAATCAGCAGCATATAATAAGCAGGAAACGTGTACACCATTCATTTTTGGGCTAAGGCCTTTGACCTCCTGCAGCAACCCGGGCAAATCTGACAAAAATAATGTGAATAATATTGGTGCCAACACGCAACCTTGGCGCAAACCACTCTTTATAGGAATCTTTTTTGACAGTGAGCCACTCTTGTCTAAAATTACTTGGGCCCAATTTTGCGAATGCAGGCCCTGAAGGAGATATAATAAATTAAATTCAATTACTAACTGTCTTAACATATTCCATGGCAAATTTCTATCTACTAAATTAAATGCGGCGTGAAAATCCACAAAACAGCAGTAGAAGCTTCCTCGCATTTCCATTGATTTGCTAAAGACCATAAACTTAAGCAATGATCAATTGTCGAGTGCCCTTCCTTAAATCCGCCTTGTTCTACATTTTTCTCTGCCTAGTCTTTAATTTTCCTCTGCCCAGTCTTTAATTAACACCAGCAATATCTTTGTGAATATCTTTTCACCTACATCTAATAAACTTATCAACTGATAATTTTTAGATTGTGTTGGGTCTTCCTTCTTATGGATAGGTCTTCTCACGGCTCCCTTCCAATTCTCTTGAAAACGGCCGGGATCAAGAATCTTACCAAATGTATCATTAAAAAATGTAGACCACCAATCAATATATTTTTTTTATTATTATAGCTGGGAGATTATCCGGGCCTGCCGCTTTAATTAGTTTAAGTGCTACAATAGTTTATTTTATTTTTTGTGGGGCAAACGCTAATCTCATATTCTCACCCATCTTCCTACTGACACCATGTCCTTCCTCGGTGCCAATACCATCGTATACGATAGACAGATATTTACACCAATCCTTTTCCCCAACCAAACACCGCATGGTTCCTGATACTTTCCCCTCCCTTACCAACTGCCAGAATCCCCTAATATTCTTTGTTCTTATCACTTCGATCATTGTGTCCTAATTTTTGTTGATATATTCCCGTTTCTTTTGTTTTATGAGTGTTTTATATCTCAAGTTTGCCTGACAGAGCTGCACTTCTATATCGGTAGTAGGTCTTTTCCTAAATTCCCTTTCTAATCTTCGAATCTTTTGCTTTTTACTCCTACATTCCCAATCAAACCATACTTTACTATTATTAATCTTATATTGTTCTCCCTTCATCTTTCCCACTTGCTGTTTTTTTAATTTTGTTTTTAGGCAATCCACCATTAACGCAATGCCCTTATTATAACCTTTAAACGCACCTCTTGGATCTTCCTCCAATGGAAAGTTTAGATAATTGACTATCAATTCATTAATTATTTCTAGACTGATTTCTGTCAAACGGGTCTTTATTCTACGAGGGTACTCAACTAGTGCTATCACTGCCTTTTCTCTTTGATTTTTATCAGTTGATCGTATTGTTAATTGAAGTGGCCAGTGATCACTGCCCTCTATATACTCAACTTCAAAATCCTGCACTTCTCCAAAGGACCAAGCGTTTACAAAAACATAATCAATGGGGCAAGTCTGATTGCCTAATCGAAAAGTCTGTTTTGCCAGGCGGTCCTTCTTCATTCGACCATTTAGACAGAACATACCTTGGGATCCCAAGGTTCTTACTAGGGATAAATCACGTTCAGAGCATTCTACTTTTGGGAAGATGCTATTTGGAATTTGTGCAACTATCAATAATTCCTATAACAGTTTATCAATACTATTGGGGTTAAGTTTGTGGTTAAAATCTCCCAACATTAGGGTCAAATATCCTGGTTTACCAATGCTTAATAATTCCAGATTTTCCTTAAACAGACCCCGCTGAATGTCATAATCATACATTTTCTCCGGTTGTATATATACATTAATTATTATTAACCGTACAGCTCCTCCAATTGCATTATAGAGATCCACCTGGCCTGCTGTGAGAAAGTAGCCTCTTTCTAGCCTTGTTACCCCCACTTTTGGCCTGTTTGTGAGTGTATGTCAGGGTGTTTTCACTGTCTCACTGGGATCCTGCTAGCCAGGGCCCAGTGCTCATAGTGAAAACCCTATGTTTTCAGTATGTTTGTTATGTGTCACTGGGACCCTGCTAGTCAGGACCCCAGTGCTCATAAGTTTGTGGCCTATATGTATGTGTTCCCTGTGTGGTGCCTAACTGTCTCACTGAGGCTCTGCTAATCAGAACCTCAGTGGTTATGCTCTCTCATTTCTTTCAAATTGTCACTAACAGGCTAGTGACCAATTTTACCAATTTACATTGGCTCACTGGAACACCCTTATAATTCCCTAGTATATGGTACTGAGGTACCCAGGGTATTGGGGTTCCAGGAGATCCCTATGGGCTGCAGCATTTCTTTTGCCACCCATAGGGAGCTCTGACAATTCTTACACAGGCCTGCCACTGCAGCCTGAGTGAAATAACGTCCACGTTATTTCACAGCCATTTTACACTGCACTTAAGTAACTTATAAGTCACCTATATGTCTAACCTTTACCTGGAAAAGGTTGGGTGCTAAGTTACTTAGTGTGTGGGCACCCTGGCACTAGCCAAGGTGCCCCCACATTGTTCAGGGCCAATTCCCTGGACTTTGTGAGTGCGGGGACACCATTACACACGTGCACTACATATAGGTCGCTACCTATATGTAGCTTCACAATGGTAACTCCGAATATGGCCATGTAACACGTCTATGATCATGGAATTGCCCCCTCTATGCCATCCTGGCATAGTTGGCACAATCCCATGATCCCAGTGGTCTGTAGCACAGACCCTGGTACTGCCAAACTGCCTTTCCCGGGGTTTCACTGCAGCTGCTGCTGCTGCCAACCCCTCAGACAGGTTTCTGCCCTCCTGGGGTCCAGCCAGGCTTGGCCCAGGATGCCAGAACAAAGGACTTCCTCTGAGAGAGGGTGTTACACCCTCTCCCTTTGGAAAATGGTGTGAAGGCAGGGGAGGAGTAGCCTCCCCCAGCCTCTGGAAATGCTTTAATGGGCACACATGGTGCCCATTTCTGCATAAGCCAGTCTACACCGGTTCAGGGACCCCTTAGCCCTGCTCTGGCGCGAAACTGGACAAAGGAAAGGGGAGTGACCACTCCCCTGACCTGCACCTCCCCTGGGAGGTGCCCAGAGCTCCTCCAGTGTGCTCCAGACCTCTGCCATCTTGGAAACAGAGGTGCTGCTGGCACACTGGACAGCTCTGAGTGGCCAGTGCCAACAGGTGACGTCAGAGACTCCTTCTGATAGGCTCCTTCAGGTGTCGCTAGCCTATCCTCTCTCCTAGGTAGCCAAACCCTCTTTTCTGGCTATTTAGGGTCTCTGTCTCTGGGGATTCCTTAGATAACGAATGCAAGAGCTCATCAGAGTTCCTCTGCATCTCTCTCTTCACCTTCTGCCAAGGAATCGACTGCTGACCGCGCTGGAAGCCTGCAAAACTGCAACAAAGTAGCGAAGACGACTACTGCAACTCTGTAACGCTGATCCTGCCGCCTTCTCGACTGTTTTCCTGGTGGTGCATGCTGTGGGGGTAGTCTGCCTCCTCTCTGCACTAGAAGCTCTGAAGAAATCTCCTGTGGGCCGACGGAATCGCCCCCCTGCAACCGCAGGCACCAAAGAACTGCATTACCGGTACCCTGGGTCTCCTCTCAGCACGACGAGCGAGGTCTCTTGATTCCAGCAACTCTGTCCAAGTGACTCCCACAGTCCAGTGACTCTTCAGTCCAAGTTTGGTGGAGGTAAGTCCTTGCCTCCCCACGCCAGACTGCATTGCTGGGAACTGCGACTTTTGCAGCTACTCCGGCCTCTGTGCACTTCCGGCGGAAATCCTTTGTGCACAGCCAAGCCTGGGTCCACAGCACTCTAACCTGCATTGCACGACTTCCTAAGTTGTCCTCCGGCGACGTGGGACTCCTTTGTGCGACTTCGGGTGAGCACCGTTTCACTCCTCTTCGTAGTGCCTGATCCAGCACTTCTGCGGATACTGCCTGCTTCTGAGAGGGCTCCTTGTCTTGCTCGACGCCCCCACTGTCCCCAGACGCAATTGGCGACATCCTGGTCTCTCCTGGGCCACAGCAGCATCCAAAAACCCTAACCGCACGATTTGCAGCTAGCAAGGCTTGTTGGCAGTCTTTCGGCGGAAAAACACTTCTGCACGACTCTTCACGGCGTGGGGGATCCATCCTCCAAAGGGGAAGTCTCTAGCCCTTGTCGTTCCTGCAGAATTCTCAGCTTCTACTGTCCAGTAGTAGCTTCTTTGCACCCACAGCTGGCATTTACTGGGCATCTGCCCATCTCCGACTTGCTTGTGACTTTTGGACTTGGTCCCCTTGTTCCACAGGTACCCTCGACTGGAAATCCATCGTTGTTGCATTGCTGGTTTGTGTCTTTCCTGCAGAATTCCCCTATCACGACTTCTATGTCCTTTGGGGAACTTTAGTGCACTTTGCACTCACTTTTCAGGGTCTTGGGGTGGGCTATTTTTCTAACCCTAACTGTTTTCTTACAGTCCCAATGACCCTCTACAAGGTCACATAGGTTTGGGGTCCATTCGTGGTTCGCCTTCCACTTTTGGAGTATATGGTTTGTGTTGCCCCTATCCCTATGTGTCCCCATTGCATCCTATTATAACTTTACAGTGTTTGCACTGTTTTCTAATACTATACTGCATATTTTTGGTATTGTGTACATATATCTTGTGTATATTTGCTATCCTCATACTGAGGGTACTCACTGAGATACCTGTGGCATATTGTCATAAAAATAAAGTACCTTTATTTTTAGTATATCTGTGTATTGTGTTTTCTTATGATATTGTGCATATGACACTTGTGGTACTGTAGGAGCTTCACTCGTCTCCTAGTTCAGCCTAAGCTGCTCTGCTAAGCTACCATTATCTATCAGCCTAAGCTGCTAGACACCCTATACACTAATAAGGGATACCTGGGCCTGGTGCAAGGTGTAAGTACCCCTTGGTACTCACTACAAGCCAGTCCAGCCTCCTACACCTGCCAATAGCCACAGTCATTTAGGGGGTTATTACAACTTTGGAGGAGGTGTTAATCCGTCCCAAAAGTGACGGTAAAGTGACGGATATACCACCAGCCGTATTACGAGTCCATTATATCCTATGGAACTCGTAATACGGCTGGTGGTATATCCGTCACTTTACCGTCACTTTTGGGACGGATTAACACCTCCTCCAAAGTTGTAATAACCCCCTTAGTCTTTATCTCCATGAACTTATTTGCTCTTCTTGTTGTGGCTAAGGTCATTAGACCCCCTGATGGACGACCTAACCCTTGCCTTGTTGCTCCCCTAAATAGTCTCATAAAACCATCGACGGGATCGGGTTCATCGCACAACCAAGTTTCCTGGAAACACACTATATCATACTTTCCAAGCTCTTTTTTAAATAGGTCTTGTTTTAAATGCTTCTTATAACCTCCCAAGTTCAAGGAAAAAAATCAAATGGCTGTGTGGCGAGCCTAACTCCTAGTCTACGACATTTGATTCGCACCTCCTATAATTATCACAAGGGTATACAGAGGGCTTAGGACAATTCCTCCACTCTGGGTCATTATTTCCAGTAGTAACAGTTACACTTAACCTACTATTGTTTCTATCCATACACCTTCTTCAGTTGTTATTCTATAACAAGTTATATTGCACTCGGTTAGGGATCAATCCTGCTTGACATATAAGGGCCCTCCCTTCTTGACTCTCGCACCCTAACTCTCTTTGTTGTACTAATCGTATACCCTCCTTCCCTAATTCCGCCTCTGCTTGCAGTACCAAAAGTCTAATGCATTCAGAGTAGAAGAGTGCTTTAGTCACCTCTTCCCCCTCCGTGCTTAATATGAATCCAATTTGCTTTATGTCATCTGACTCAATTTCGCATAGACTTGGACACCGGGCCATAACTTCTAGGAGTCGGGTACGATTCAAAGGTTTTAGCTTTCTATGTCTTTCCCTCCCAATCTCTCTTCCCCATGGTGCTAGATAGATCCACCTACATTTATTTCTGCTAGGGCTCTCGCAGTCCCTCTTTTTCCCGAGGCCCTTAGATTCCATTATTTCAAGCTCCATCCCCACAGCTGTTCTATGAGTAACATCCTTCTTTTTTTCTTGCTGGCTAACTTCTCTGTATGGTACGATAGGTACTTTCTGTAGAGTGGCCCCTTGCTCTAGGGCTGCAACTTCCCACCCTTGTCCTTGTTCTATCCTTGGGGTATTGGCCTGGTCTATCTTTCCCTCGCTCCCTACAGACGTTTTCCTCCCAACATTCCTTTGTTTACTCTGCCTACTTTGCCTCCTACAGCAAAGTTTATAGTGACAACTATTAAACCCATAACCCTTCCTACCCCTTCTATGATTCCTCTTTATCACCAGCATTAGTTGTTTAGAGACATATACTGACGCTTGGTCTAAAATCTGTATTTTATCTATTTCCCCTCCTTCATTACTGGACTCCCAGGTATCATGGATATCACAAGTATCTGGTTCTTGATCTATTTTTTCTAGCACTGGACTTACTAGGGTTGGCATACTGCTATTAATACATTTTAACTCTGCTGTTATCCCTTGCAATTGATTTTTATGTACTTTCTTCAAACTATTGTTTACAGTCAGTACTTCCAAGATTGCCTGCAAAGTCTTCTGCATTAGGAACATTACCTCTAATAACGATTCAGCTGGTACAGCAGTAGTATCAAAAACAGATGCAGAATGTTTACCCAAAATAGGTGACGATGACAATATATCCAACTTTTTACTACCTTCTGCAGTGTCCCCCCAACCCAACTCCAAAAATCTCCCCCCTCTCCAAAGCCGGCGGTATCATCCCCTCAAAGTTTGTACTATCCCTTTCTTGGGATGAGATGCAGGGGGATGACGATTGCCTGGGTTCCATCAACCCTTCACATCCGCCTCCCTCCTCTGACCTCCTCACTAATAACAAGTCCTCTGTTTGCAATGAGTCTGAAATCGGGAACTCGTTCCTCTCACAAAGCTCAGAATACTCCCTTACATTCTGATTAGCATCGACCATATTACTCCCCTTTGACAACTGTAGCTGTGACGTGTGGTGGTTTTTAAAAAAAATATCGCCCCACAAAATCTCTAATAGATGTTTCAATTGGAGTTCCTGAGGACCTTTCATGATTATCCCTGGCAGCTCTATCTGCTCTACTAACTCTCGAGGCCTCCTCCTGTCCTGATCCAGATAACAGAAGTTCTTGCTCCCCTCCTCCTACTTGATCTCCACACGGCGGTGATCCTAGCAACGGGTATTCCTCCATGGACTCCCTTGCCTTAAGGCGTGGTTTTGGTCCCCTTTTCCCACCACCACCACCACGTGATCTCCCCTTTCTCGCCGACATTATATATATCCCTTGTTAGGGTGGTACTCCCCACACAAGACCTCAAAAAAGGCACAGGGACAGATTACACCTTAGACTTAGACTTTTGCCAATCAATTTGGTCCTCAGATGATCGTTCAGGAGTTATGGCCCTGTTACTGCCCTGTTATTGCCGAGATCTAATTGTAGCTGGTCATTTTCTGGGGGAATTTCCTCAAACTTCACAAAGTCTGCTGTAGCCTGAGCTCCACAGGGATCTTCAGCAACTTGCTGCTCCTCGCTGCTAGACAGAACAATGATATGGGGGGACAGAGGAGCACAGGAGCACAGGAGAACACAGAATGGCCTTACTCAGGGGCAAGACCGAGGCCTCCACATCAACACCAGCTCAACTCCACCCACGAGTCCCACCCCAGTAAGCTCCAAGCCAAACCACGCTCTGACTTCAAATGCCCTTGAACACCTCTAATTTGTCCTTTAATTCTAGCCTTCCTTTGATGGTAGCCCAGCAGTTCCGTATATATATATATATATTTATATATTTATATCTATATTTGAAATCCTACAGTGGCTTCATGGGTACTTCATGGATGCAGCCCAGTCACAGGCTGTGACACGGTCTCCAGCAGCTTCTACCCCTACCTGGGCCCCGGCCTCCGCTCCTATCGGGCCACCAAGATCACAGACCCTCCTGTGGGTCATTAAGCGGCGACGGCAGCACACTGTGCACTGCCACTGTGCACTAGCAGGCAAACAGCGGCACCGTATCTGCTGTGTCCGTTGTGCTCACCTCAAATCACAGCCACAACCAGCTGTCGGCGCTGTCGGCGGCCGGGCAGGGATCGGGAAGTGGTCTAAAATCCTAAAATCCCAGACGAGCGGCAGTCGCTAGCAACAGCCGTGGTGAGCAGTAGCCGCGGCGAGAAATTACAACAGCGGTAACAGGCTCTGCCTCTTCCTCTTCTTCCTCCGTAGCGTAGCGTAGCCTCTGTCTCTCCGTAGCATAGCCTCTGTCTCTCCGTATGGTGGCTGATCTGCTTGCACCAAACTATAATTATGGAGTTCGTTTTGCACCGAATTAGAGTAAAAAACAATGATGCTAATTCAGTGCACAGAGTATAAATATGCCCCTTAGCGTCAAAAAATGACGCTAATCTGGTTAGTAATTTATTTTGACTCTAACCTGCCTAGCGTCATTTTTTTTTAATGCTAGCCTACCCTTTGCACCGGCTTGCACGATTCCATAAATATGGTGCCCAGATGGAGCTAAAAAATGGTGCAAGCCGGTGCAAAACGTTTTGGTGCAAAAAGTAAAAAAGTATAAATAAGGCCCCAGGTTTGAATCCTGGCTTCGGATCAGCATCCGTTGATTCTGATCAATTCCCCTGGAGGCTATTTAGAGGTTGGAGGATGGGATACTCCATCAAAACAAGACAAATATCCTGTCTGCTGTATTTGAAGTGCCATAGGCTATAATGTACTTCTAATAGTGCGGTTGGGATATATGCCATGTTTATAACAGAGTTTCCTATCCTCCAAACTGTAAATAAGGACCTTAACCTCCCTGTGCCTAAAAAGGGAAAACAAAACCCCGCAACACGCTCTGTTTTTTTTGTAACATGCTCAAATGCCACTGCACAAGGTTAGAGCTATTGGAAAACAAAAACAATTTGCAAAGATTTTACTGTGAGAATGGTGTAACTACTCTTCTAGTACTCCTGGCCTGTATTGACGCCCAGGAGTAAGCCAGTAGTACTTTGGCTTTGGTAATAATGGGCTCACTCCTGGCTTAATCCTGGAAATCAGCAGTAAGCTGGTAGTACTAAAAAACGAATTTACAGCTAAATCCTTGTGACTCTGAACCAAAGAGTTTGAGGTAATTTAGGGTGGACACTCCAGGACATATTAGGGAAACCTATGTTCCTCCCGAGAAAGAAGGTGCAACTGCTTTGCAGTTTCCGAGACAAAGGAAATCTTATTTGCAAGAGCAATATCAACCACTATAAACATCAACAGCATCAAGGTAAAATAGAGGCAAACTAATTGAGGCACATTCCCTGTAACTCGACTGTTAAGGGCGGCCATGCACACCTCATGGTGAACTGCCTCCTCCAAAGTGGGGTCTTCACCAGAGCTATGTAGGGGAGGTTCTTACAAGGAGGAGGCTCCAACCTGGCTCCAGAAAAATATTCCTAACTGAGATGAGGGACAGTCCAAGCAGATGAACACAGACCAGTAACCACGAAAAGTTTTTCCAATCCCAAAGATCTCTTGTACAACACAAGGCTCCTTTCACTCCCTTTCCCACATCCAAACATCCACATATAGGCCCTCATTACAACCTTGGCTGTAAATGCCACCAACCGCCGTGCTGACGGCCGCCAACATACCGTGAACTTGGCGGTATACCGCTACGGGTATTATGGCCCACACATAGAAATCTGCCACTATACAGACACCCACTGAAGTCCGCCAGACCAAACGTCAGTGATAAACTGGCGGTACCAAAACCCACACCGTTACGCCAACATGAATACGTCCACAGTATCAGGACCCACGAATCACTGCGGCGGTCTTTCAACCGTGGTAAACCATTGGCCTCACACACCGCCGCGCTCAAAATACACACACTCTAACAAAACTACACCACATTGGACAATTCAAACTACACACACCTGACACACATACACACACCACACCCACACATTCACACCACTATAAAAACACCCACCCACATTACCCACAACCCTTTCAACAAAAAAAAGATTGCCTACAGAGAGAGAGAGACAAGCTAGGAGCACCCACTCAATCTGAGCCACAGAACACCATCACCCATACACAATCCATGCACCTCACAGCACACACCACAACACATCATCCCACACATCACCCCACATATCCTCACACATACCACTCACACCACATCCATGGCACCCCAAAGACACCCCAGGTTTTCAGAGGAGGAGTTAAGGGTCATGGTGGAGGAAATCATCCGGGTAGAGCCACAGCTATTCGGATCACATGTGCAGCAGATGTCCATTGCAAGTAAGATGGAGCTATGGCGGAGAGTTGTGGACAGGGTCAACGCCGTGGGACAGCACCCCAGAACAAGGGATGACATCAGGAAGAGGTGGAACGACCTACGGGGGAAGGTGAGTTCCGTGGTGGCAAGACACCAGGTAGCCGTACAGAGGACTCGCGGTGGGCCGTCACCTCCTCCCCCACAACTAACAACATGGGAGGAGCAAGTCTTGGAAATAATGCATCCAGAGGGCCTCGCAGGAGTAGCAGAAGGACTGGACTCTGGTAAGTCAAATCTTTAGTACTATATCCCCCACCCTACCTGGTTGCCATCACAAACTCCTACCCCTACCCTCACCCCCATCATTCCACCATCTCACAAAATACCCCACTATCACAACCCACCCATCCCAATACCAAGCCCTGCATGCAACACCTATGCATGGACACCCATCACAGACCTGCACGGACACCCATCACTAAAGCATGCGCATTAGAGAGAATCACCTAGCCCACAAACTCACCACGCACACAAGCAAAGCTGACAGGTCAATCACAACCATACAGGGAAACACACCAATGCAGAAGATGGCACACGTAGATACAATAACACTGCATTTTCATCCCCACAGGACCCCCACTCAACGTCATCGGAGAGGAGGTGCCACCAACATCCAGTCCCCCCAAAGAAGAGGCCCACAGTGATGACAGCAGCTCTACACGCCTAGATCACGATGACCAACCTGGCCCATAAGGGACCTCTGGACAGTCGGTTACCCTGCCACAGTCCCATACCACCACAGAGTCTCCGCCCTCATGAAACACCAGCACAGCACCCGCCCAGTAGGCCCATACCAGTGTCCCCAGGACACGTCAATCAGCAGTGTGTCCACCACTACAGGGACCCTAGGCAACCCCACAAACCCAAGAGAATCAGGGACCTGGGTTCAGTGGTAGTGGGCACATGGTTCAGGGGACAGAGGTATAGGACAACAGGGAAGCTGGGAGGACTGCTGTGCAACAGGGGGAGGACATTTCGAGGGAATCCACTCTCCACGATGCACTTCCAGGGATCCTGGGAGTATACCAACATACCCAGGAGACCTTGGGCCAGATACTGGCCAAGTTGCAGGAGACCCAGCGACTGCAGGAGGGACAGTACCTGGGGATCAGGGAGGACCTCAAACACATCCGCACCATCCTGGTCACCATTGCAGGGGTGCTGGGTGACATGGCCAACAACATGAGGGAGGCAGTGGCACAACAACGGGCCCCTGACACTAGCCACACCGATGAACAGCCCTCCACCTCCGCCGGTGCTAGTGGACAGGAGGCCCGCAACTGGAACAACAGGCCACTAGCTCCCCAACCCCTGCAGAAGGTGAACCACCCCGCAAACAGTCCCTGCAATCCAGGTACAAGCCAGAGAACATTGCCAAGATCCCCGCCAGGAAATAAGACTCTCCTGATTGTCACCCTTCTGTCCCACTCTGTCACCCTGTCCACCTTGAACTGCCATTGCTCCCCTTCATATGCCCCTTTGGACAATGCACCTGTGATACCAAGAGACTGGACTCGAACTGGACATTCCTCCACCATCACCCCAGCCCATTGCACAACCCCCTTTACTTATTAGCACTTAAATAAACACCTTTGGAACAAATACAATTCTGGAGTCTGTCAATTGATTGAAATATGTATTAGTACATCATTCTGAAAACATTGCAATTCATATGTACAGTAGTTTATACATTGGTATGACCTGTAGTGGGCAGCAGTAAACATACCAGGAGCCAGAGTGGGGCACAGAGATCTGAAAATAGAGATGCCAAAGGGTACAGTAAGTGGCCATAGACATAGGGAAATCAGGCTGCCATGTACAATGTCCAACAGAAAACTGAAAAGTAAAGTGAAGTTACAGTGTCTTACCTGTGTGTCACTGGAAGTACTGCTGTATGATATTATGTTGTCCACATCTTCTTCCTCTGCCTCCTCTTCCTCACTGTCCACAGGCTCCACCGCTGCCACAAGACCATCTCCAGGCTCATCCTCCTGCAGAAAAGGCACCTGGCGTCTCAAGGCCAGGTTGTGCAACATGCAACATGCTACGATGATATGGCACACCTGCTTGGGTGAGTAGTACAGGGATCCACCTGTCAGATGGAGGCACCAGAACCTGGCATTCCCGAGGCCGAAGGTTCTCTCAATAATCCTCCTTGTTCGCCCATGTGCCTCATTGTAACGTTTCTCTGCCCTTGTCCTGGGATTCCTCTCTAGGGTCAGTAGCCATGAGAGGTTGGGGTAACCAGAGTCACCTGCAAATATCGAGGGACAACTGTTAGACACACACTAACCCTTAGGGACAACCCATACCCAGACACCAACATATACAGGGTGAGGACTTTGGGCTCACCTATTAACCACACCCTGTGCCTCTGGAGTTGAGCCATCACATATGGCATGCTGCTATTCCTCAAGATAAAGGCGTCATGCACAGAGCCAGGATACTTGGCATTCACATGGGAGAGGTACTGGTCAGCCAAACACACCATCTGCACATTCATAGAGTGATAACTTTTCTATTCCGGAACACCTGTTCATTTCTCCGGGGGGGAACAAATGCTACATGTGTACCATCAATGGCACCATTGATGTTGCGGATATGTCCCAGGGCATAAAAGTCAGCTTTCACTGTGGCCAAATCCTCCACCTGGGGGAATACGATGTAGCTGCACATGTGTTTCAGCAAGGCAGACAACACTCTGGTCAACACGTTGGAGAACATTGGCTGAGACATCCCTGATGCCATGGCCACTGTTGTTTGGAAGGAACCACTTGCCAGGAAATGGAGCGCTGACAGGACCTGCACTAGAGGGGGAATACCTGTGGGCTCGCAGATAGCTGACATTGGGTCTGGCTCCAATTGGGCACACAGTTCTTGGATTGTGGCCCGATCAAGTCTGTATGTTAGGATTATGTGTCTGTCCTCCATTGTCGCAAGGTCCACCAGGGGTCTGTACACTGGAGGATGTCTCCATCTCATATTCATCCTCAGCGGTTGAAGCATAGGGAGGAAAACGGTGAGCAGAGGGTCATATTCACACATCAATTGCAATAATGATGCATCTCTTCATTTACAGAACCAGTATGTGAATCCGAGAGTCAGTTGATGTGCCAATGACTGCTGTGACGCAGTTAGGTGCCATCAACTGTGCCTCCCAGAAATGGCGGCTGCTTGACCTGTGATATGGGACAAGTGTAAATTAGGTAATTCCGATGGCATTGTGCGCCGTTGTGGTAGGCGGTCGATGACCACCGTGCAACTTCGCATTGGTTATCATTGGGCCCTATGGGTTCCAGGAGCCACGCACCGCCGCAGAAGTGACGACCATTTTCTATCTCTTCAGTCACTTGCTACCTGACCTTCAACAGGAGAGGACCTACACTGCAAGTGCTGCTGTGACCTGTGTCTGGAAGCGACAATGGCTCATGTGTCTGGGGAAAGGGCCCCTGCCTTTATTGCGGAGGAGTTGGAGAGACCGGTGGATGGGGTCCTACCCCAGTACACTTTACTCTTTGGTCCTCCAGACAAACAGGTGAGTACAATGTGAGCATGATGTGTGGGCCATGAATGTATGGAGTGCTGTGTGTGTAAGCCACATGTAGGGGGTGTTTAGGTATCCTGGGCAGAGTGCTGCATGTATGGTGGTCACTGTATGTGCGTTAGTAGATGGGAGGGATATGGTGGGCCATGAGTGTGACGGTCCGGACGATATTACTAATCCCTTTTCTTCTGTATTTTTCCTGCAGGTAAGCGCCCATCAGAAAAAGGGTGTTTGGCGTGCCATCGCCAAGGAGGTACAGACCCTGGGGGTCTTTGACAGGCAGAGCACCCACTGCCGCAAATGGTGGGAGGACATGCGCCGCTGGGCACGGAAGACGGCGGAGGCCCAGCTGGGGCTGGCCTCCCAACGAGGAAGGGGTGCCCGTCGTACCCTGACCCTCCTGATGTTCTGCATCCTGGCGGTGGCCTAACTGGAGTTGGATGGGCGCTTGAGGGCATCACATCAGCCACAAGGGGGTGAGTACAAATTCAGATTCATGAGTTGGCGAGCGTTAAGGTTTTACCTGGGTGGGGAATGTGGACTGTGGGTGCCCATAGGCCAGGGCAAACATGGTAGGGTAGGTCCCTTGTTGGGCAGGTTCTGAAGCACTCTAAACCCAATGGTGTTCTGGTGTTAGTGGGCATCTACTACTGTGCAGGGTCCTGTGGGTTTCAGGTGTGCAGCTGATGGCGTTATGCCATGTTCCCCATGGGCTGGTGACTAGCATTGTAACTGGTAGTGCATAGGGCAGCTCCCTGTGTGTTGTGTACGCCAACTGTAGTGTTGTTGCTGACATTGACCAAGTGTATCCTCTGTCTCTCCCCATATTTTTGTTTTGTCACCCTGTCCTTGTGTGCATTAGCATCATCTGGCAGAGGAGCAGAGGCACCGGCGACGGAGGGAGCTGCATCCCACATGGTCCTGGAGGCCGAATCCACCGAGGGTGACGGCACCAGTGGGACGGAGGGCGACGGGAGCACCATGACGGAGACAGGAGGGGACACTACAGACAGCGACTCCTCCTCCGATGGAAGCTCCCTGGCGGTGGCAGACACCTCTGTGCCCACCCCAACAACAGGTACAGCTGCCACCCCCCATACCGGCACCACCCTCCCAACAGCCCCTCAGAATGCTTCCCGTGCCTGCTCACCCAGGAGGGTGGGCATCTCCTTCGCCCCAGGCATCTCAGGCCCTGCCCAGTCAGCCCTGCTGCCCTCAGTGAGGAGGCTATTGACCTCCTGAGATCCCTTACTGTTGGGCAGTCAACCATTCTGAATGCCATCCAGGGTGTTGAGAGGCATTTGCAACAAACAAATGCATATCTGGAGGGCATTCACTCTGGCGTGGCGGGCCAACAGAGAGCATTTCAGTTTCTGGCCTCTGCACTGATGGCAGCAATTGTCCCTGTCTCTAGCCTCCCCCCTCCAACTTCCTCTACCCAGTCCCAATCCCCTCAACCCCAGCCTATTCCAAGCACACCTTCAGACCAGCATTCACCCAAATCAACACACAAAAGTGGCTCAGGCAAACACAAGCACAACACTTCATCTCACAGGCACTCACACAAGCACCATCCCCATGTAGACACACCAACATCTACTGCCTCCACTGTATCCCCCTCCTCCTCGTCCTCCACCACCCTCCCAGTAGCGTCTCCACTCACACCTGCATGCACTACATCCTCATACACTACCTCCATCACCAGCACGCCCATCACTACACACCCCTCACTGGCAGTCAACACCCCCACATCCATGCACACGTCCCCTGTGTCCTCTCCCACTGTGTTGGTGACCCCCCTCCCAAAGTACACAAACACAAGCACACACCAACCCAACAGCCATCCACCTCATAACAGCATCCAGCTCATGCACCTGCACCCAAACACAGCAGACTGACACCTCCTACAAGCACTCCCTCTTCCTCCACTCCCAAACCTTCACCCTCTTCCCACCCTAATGCCCCTAAGAAGCTTTTCCTAGCCAACATTCACCTGTTCCCTACTCCCCCATCCTTCCACTCGCGCCAGGGTGGCCAAAACCCAGCCCAGAACCTCAGCCACCAAGTCCACGTCCGCTGTGGTTCCTGCAGCTGTCAGAGGCTCAAAGGGGGCACCCGCCAGGCCAGCCAGTGTGCCACCAACCCCTGCCTAGGCAAAGAACATTCCGCCACCTGGCAAGGTGAAGGAGACAGCATCCAGTAAGGGGAAGGAGCCACAACCACCCAGCAAGGCCACCTCAAAGACTCCAGCTGCCAGACCTAAGGTGACACCACAATCTGCCAAAGGCAGGAAGGAGCACAAAACACCAGCCAAGGCACTTCAGCCGTCCGAGCCTGCAGGTGAGGGCCTGGGGGCTACCAGCACAACCGCCAGCACCGCCATCTGCACCGCCGCAAGCACTGCCACCTGCACTGCTGCAAGCACCAATACAGTCAGCAGCAGCAGCCCCAGGGCACAGCCGTCCGTGGCTGCAGGAGAAGGACTGGAGCCCCACCCCACCACAGGCAGCACCGGCAACCTCCACTGCGCCAGCACCGCCACCTGCACAGCCGCAAGCCCCGCCGCCAGCACCGCCACCTGCACCGCTGACTGTAGCAC
Organism: Pleurodeles waltl; assembly: GCF_031143425.1. Classification (NCBI taxonomy): domain Eukaryota; kingdom Metazoa; phylum Chordata; class Amphibia; order Caudata; family Salamandridae; genus Pleurodeles; species Pleurodeles waltl. The sequence continues at coordinate 1,557,313,398 of NC_090445.1, forward strand.
CACTGCCAGCCGCAGCAGCCCCATTGGGCAGCCATCCGAGGCTGCAGGAGAAGGGCTGGAGCCTCCCCCCACAACTGGCAGCACCTCCACCACTGCCTGCACCGCCACCTGCACCGCCTCAAGCCCTGCCGCAAGCACTGCCACCTGCTCTGCTGACAGTAGCACCACTGCCAGCAGCAGCAGCCCCAGTGGGCAGCCATCTGAGGCTGCAGGAGAAGGGCTGGAGCCTCCCCCCACCACTGGCAGCACCCCCACCAGCACCGGCACTACCACCACTGTGCAGCCATAGCCGCCGGCAGATGGACTGTAGCCCTGTCTCCATGGACTATCATGCATCCTGACCACTGCAAATCTCGTGGCTCTGTCACCCAGATGAGGGACTGTGACCTGGCACCCCCCAAGTGCTACATCACTGGGCACAAAGCCCCCTCCAGAACCAGTGGAGAAAGGCATCCACTCACCCTATCCTTGGCAGGATGAATCAGACTGGGCACAATGCCCCCTCCAGAACCAGTGGAAGAAGCCATCCACTTGAGAGACTGTGGCCTTGCACTCCCCAGGACCAAGCAGTGGGCAAACCACCCACTTGAGAGACTGTGACTTTGCACTCCCCAGGAGCAAGCAGTGGGCAAGCCACCCACTTGAGAGACTGTGGCTTTGCACTCCCCAGGACCAGGCAGTGGGCAAACCACCCACTTGAGAAACTGAGGCTTTGCACTCCCCAGGAGCAAGCAGTGGGCATACCACCCACTTGAGAGACTTGAGAGACAGTGGCTTTGCACTCCCCAGGATGAGGTAGTGGGCAAATCACCCACTGGAAAGACTTGAGAGACTGTGGCCTTGCACTCCCCAGGACAACGCTGTGGGCATGGAGCCCCCTCCAGGAGCAGTGGTGTTGTACCATCTTCCGGCTGAGGTGCCCCACCTTCCCTGTCCCCTTGAGGTGCCTGTGTGTTTTCGACCTGATGCCTCTGCACTGTTCTCTCCATTTTGAGGCACGAGTCAAGTGTGGGCTTAGCCCATGAATTATGGCCCTGTAGGCCACGAACTGTTTTTGTGTGGACATTGTCCCTCATTTTATATATATTGCATATATTGTACATACTGTTTATTTATTTATGAACGTACTTCTCTAAAATTCTAATATTATACTAATTTGACTCAATTCATTTTGTCCTTGCGTTCTTTCAGAGGGTTACAGGGTGTATATGTAATGTTGTTGCATGTGTTTGTGTGTGTGGTGTTGGGGGTGAGGGTGGGGGTGGGGATGTTGCGTGCATGTGTCACTCTCTTTTTCCTCTCCCCCCCCTGTCTACTAGGTGCTGTACTCACCGTGGTTGTCGTCACCGCCGTTGGTACTCCTGATATATGAGAAGATACACCAGCATGGGCTGGCGGATGGGTGGGTTGTAATGGGGTGGGCAGTACATTGTCTTCTGCCTAGCTGTTGGTGGTTACCGCAGCAGTGTTTGTTGCTACCGCCATGGCGGTCGGAGTGTTATAGTGGCTGTATGTGTTGGCGGTTTCCACCATTGTCGTGATTCCATTTTTTTTTTTTACCACCGGCCTGTTGGCGGTATTACAGCCGCTTTAACACCAACCGCAAGGGTTGGAATGAGGGCCATAGTTCTCCACACTCATGACTGCTGCTTTTTTTCAGTGTGTGCCATTGTTATATATAGGGTTCTGTATTATTTTTGTTTTTCAACATAAGTACATTTCATTTGAAAAAAATATGAAAAGTCTGATGACTGCAGGTGTTCAATAGAAGTAAAGTAAAAGGGCAATACGTACTCTATTAGACCTGAAAAAAATCTGTCTATTCCACTGTTCAGACAGAATGTGACTACACTTGGGGTCTAGTTTTCAAAGCCCTTTTGCAATCGCAAATCCTGCAATTTGATCACAGAGCTTTTCTTTAGCTACAAAAGCCCTTTCATAGGTCGGAACATTCTTTCTAATTTGCAAAAGGACTTTTACAATCATTTACGAATCGCAAATAGGAGAGGGCATGAAAGGGCGTCGCCTTCCTCCTTCCCAGTTTGGAAAGAGTAATATCAATGGTTTACAACTGCGTTTGCAAACTACTGATGAGTTACCAACCTCCAGGTTGGGGTGGTAACTAATACGCAAAGTGTGAAGGGCCCCTACCCTTTGAGTATCGTGCTGGCCGCCTCTGGGAGAGAAAAACAAAAAACAAAAGACAGAAATTCTTGTTCCTTTAAGGTATGGGGCTGCTTCTTTAATAAATCAGGTTTTCCGAATCGGAATACTATCATAGGACAGGTGGTCTTCTGTCCATTGAAGGCAGCCAATCACGGGTATCGCAAATGGAAACCTGCCTAATGAATATTAATTAGGAAGGTCCTTCTGTGACTTCCTGGAATTTGGCATTTTGTGAACTGACTTATTAGTTCATAGGTTGGTTTGCAAAATGTAAAATCCATTTGTAAAAAGAAATCAGTGCACAATTTGCGACCACTTTTTGCACATTGAATAATAGTATCTCATGCCCAGAGTTCAGAATTTTTTATTGTGCTCTCTTTTTTTAAATATTGATGAGGGTCGATCCCTTCCTCAAGGGAAAAAAAAACGAAAAAAACCGTGACAAAAAGAAATAATCACTGACACAGCCAAAAAGCTGGCAGACAGCCCCAGACCTACTGGCTTTGCTAATGCTTTTTTTCATGTCTGTGAACAACTTGGAAGCGCTGCTGGTGGGCAGAGCATAGTAATTAAGCGAGCTGTCTCCTGTTCAGTACCGAATTCGCCCTCCTACATTTGAACAAGCTGAAGGACGCTTTTCATTAACTGCTCCAGCTTTTATTACCCCACAAATGAGAGGAATTAATGTGAACTGTAATTGCCTGGAGGATTAATGCTACCGAGCCCTGCTCACCCATCCCTTTATTATGCCTATTTAACAAAGCATTCAAACACACAAAAGGCTTTAAACAACAGAATGTGACTAAAGCTGCTGTGATGCACTGACTTTGAATCCTCTTATGACTCACTTGTGTGGGAGGGGAGAATTGGCTCTCTAGACTTTAGCTTTGATTCTTCACTGCACAAAGCACGTGTGGTTTGGAGGTGGAGGTCTTTGGGTGCATTCATGTCACTTATTTCCTCATTTTAATTTTCCAGTCTCCCCTAAACCCTATGTGTGGTAAGGTAAAATAGCCACTTCAAGCCATGGGGTTGTTCCTTCCCTGCACTTCGTCTGTTATTTGGGCTCGCATTACTGTGTGCTTTGATATCCCTTAGCACCCCTCATTGACCTTCCTTCCCGCATCCCGCGTGAGGCTGGGGAGGTTCAAGCCTCATTTCTGAACTGTTGGGTGTCTTGTTACTTGATGCGTTTTCCCAGCCTTATCACTGTTCCTACTTTGCGTCCACTTCCTAAATTAACAAACCACATTTCCTGTAACTGTGGTACCACTTTGGGGTGATAAGGCGCTTCCTACGCCATGAGATATATGGCCCAGGGAAAGATCAGCATCCTAATTGCATTTTGGACTGGTACAAAATATACTGTCTCCAGGGGAGGGATTTTGTTCAGGGTTCCCCTCATAGATGTGAAATGACTGGAGAGTACATTTCACAACATAGAGAGAAAAGTTCTGTACAAAGGTAGGTGCAATAGGCGACAATGGGACACAAGTGACATGCTGTTATATCTCCCATGCAGAATACACACTTCTTTGCAATTAGAACCTGGCAGTTCAATGTATAAACTGATAGACGATATTTATTCTTACTAAAAGTGAAGAACTGGTATTAGGCAAGGAACATAAGCAAACGTAATTATGTACAGGAACTATTGTGACTTTAGTGGTGAGTAGCTTCCCTCATTGGAGTGCATACACTCCTAATCCTCAGAGTTCTTGTTCCATTAGTGGAAACATTTTGGGGGTCCTTTGTTAAGATATTGAGCACTCTTGCAATTGAGGATCCAGACGCTGAGGCAGCTGAGGATGTGCTGAAGTTAAACAGTGAAACAAGCATTTGCTCGAGTTAGAGCTATTAGCGTTGTAAATTCCTAACTGGACTTTTCTTGCTGCATAAATTGAAGATGAAAAGTAAAACAGTTGACATAAGTGAGTCAATTCAAAGAGTCACCGCCACCATGAGCGTGAGCGCGAAGGAGAGACACTAAAAGGAAAAGAAGTTCGCTCTCAGTCAAACATATCAGCAAACGTTTAATTCGCCAAGTAACAGGGTTGATGGACAAGGCAGTAACAAAACTGCTCAAGGTGGGACAAACGTAAAGCATTTACCAATGATGATAAAGGATTTTTGAAAGGCAGGCCTATGAATGAGTGATAGTGATGGGCGTGCAGTGGGCGTGGTTAAAAGCCCAGGAGAGATAAAAACAGGGTAACTTTGAAAAGTAAGTCTGAGGGTGAATCCACGATTGTGGGATAAAAGTAGTAGACCAGGCAATAAAGGTGGAAAGTCTCTGGCTGGCTCCACACTTCCTATGTGTGAAGTGCTTTAGGGACGATATTGGTAAACTTTTGAAGAATTAACTCCCAAGGCTCTGTGTGGGAGCTGCTTGATGTCTGAGTCTCTAGGCATGTAAGCTCCAGAACATTTCAAGCGAGGATGGACAAAGGAAAATGGCACAGTATGCAACATGCTCCAGCTGTCCCTTGCAGCGGTATGATGAAGAACAATCTTACTTGATATGTTGTTGAGATTTGAGGCCATGATAGAGAATACAACATATAATACGTGACCATGTACCACACCAGAAGCCATCACCAGGGTGTTAAGCTTGCTTGTTGACCTATCAGGCTTCCCTAACCACCACAGTCCAACGAGGGACAGACTCTCAACCCTACTTCCTCCTGAAAGCTCAGCCACTTTCTGAGGCTTAGTGCGCCGACGGCCTTTACAAAGAAGTAGGCTTGATGAGCCTGTATCCTAGATAGGGAGCGGTCCTGCCGATAAAGGTGCTCCGAATCTATGAATATGAATTTAAACCATCCTGAATCGCATGTCTTCAAGTTCGCCATTAGGGCACACAGTCCCAAACACCTCACACCTTAGCCTCGGCTGGGAAATCCTGAAATGACATCTGTGCATTAAGTATCAACCGCAGGAGCTGGGGAATCAATGTTCAAGCCAGGCAAAAAAGGTAAGGAAGCTTAAGTGTCCATCTATGTCCCTTCCATTTGTCATGAAGGGGACTGAGTTGAAAGTTTGAGGGTTTGTGTGCTGTAGGCCCTGCTCGCCCTCTTGTCCTTCAAATGTCCTTCAAACTGTAACACGTTTCCACTGGATGCCGTAGCGTGCCCCATAAAACTGCAGAGCTTTCGGCAATACTTTCTGACCCCAAATGTGTGCAAACATGCACTAGATCTTCTTAACCACTTCTTGTTTATTTGCAGATTCTTAGTGGGTGGAGCTGCAGTAGTGTCAGCTCTGTGCATCTATGCTCCCAGTTGCACTTTAACTCCAGTGCCCATGTCACGTACAATGGACACCTCTCATAATATTGGTTTGCACACTTTGGCATATGCTTCTGTGCTATTAATGTCTAATCGTCAGTTTGTGCACATGCTGTTTGTTGTGATTAGTAAAGATACATGTGTAGCATTTTCACAATAATTAATAATTTGCACTGATTTCAACCAGTGTTTTACAGTAGCCCTTCCTCCTCTATGCCTGCATCACCCTGGCTGCCTGGCTGCTGCTGCTAAGACCCTTCACTGGGCTCATGAGGCTGCCTGGGGGCTGGCGCTAAGACCTCCTCTGGGCACTTGAGGCTTCCTCAATGCTGGCACTAAGGCGCAAACTGGGCTCATGAGGCTGCCTGACTGCTGGTGCTAAAACCCTTCACTGGGCTCATGAGGCTGCCTGGGGGCTGGCGCTAAGACGTACACTGGGATCATGAGGCTGCCTGACTGCTGGTACTAAGTCCTCCACTGGGCACATGAGGCAGCCTGGGTGCTGGCGCTTAGACCTCCACTGGGCACATGAGGCAGCCTGGGTGCTGGCGCTTAGACCTCCACTGGGCACATGAGGCAGCCTGGGTGCTGGCACTAAGACGTAAACTGGGCTCATGAAGCTGCCTGGATGCTGGCACTAAGACGTAAACTGGGCTCATGAGGCTGCCTGGGTGCTGGCACTAAGACGTAAACTGGGCTCATGAGGCAGCCTGGGTGCTGGCACTAAGACGTAAACTGGGCTCATGAGGCTGCCTGGATGCTGGCACTAAGACGTAAACTGGGCTCATGAGGCTGCCTGGATGCTGGCACTAAGACGTAAACTGGGCTCATGAGGCTGCCTGGGTGCTGGCACTAAGACGTAAACTGGGCTCATGAGGCTGCCTGGATGCTGGCACTAAGACGTAAACTGGGCTCATGAGGCTGCCTGGGTGCTGGCACTAAGACGTAAACTGGGCTCATGAGGCTGCCTAGGTGCTGGAGCGAAGTCCTCCACTAGGCTCATGAGTGGCTGCTGGTGCTAAAACCCTTTCCTCGGCTAATGACGCTGTATGAGTGCTGACGCTAAGACCTCCACTGGGCTCATGAGTCTCCCTGGGTGCTGGCGTTGAGACCTCTAAAGGGCTCATGAGGCTGAGAACTGATGGGTGCAGCTCTCTGTCTTGCGACCCTTGGGAGGACCTAGCACCATATTTTGTTCCAGGAGCGGCTTACAACATGATCCTCTCCCCAGGACGGGACTAGTCGTTATTTTGTAGTGCTTCCTTGCTCTTGGGAATATGGGTGCGCATGCGTGTATGTGTGCGTGCACTTGCATGTATCTCTCTGTATGCTGGCAAAGGCCTATCTATGGCAACTGAAGGTCACTTGTGACACGTGAGGTGACTCCTCACTTCTAGTGACCATCTATGGCATCTGGTGCCCCCCTGGAATATTGATGGTGGGGAATCCTTTTAACAGGTCAACAGCCGTAGGAGCAAGTGGGCACCTCAGACATAAAAAGTGGATACCTAGCATAAATTGAACATCCCTGGCACAGCACGGAGATCCCGCCTCTGTTACAAGGGGGGGGGGCTTTGATTGAGGTAGGGAACTTTTGTGTGGGGACTTCTCGCAAGGCGTGGACATCAGATGTCTGACATCTGCTGTTGCATAAGGTTGGCAACGATAGTTAGCAGAGAGCATCCAACTTTTGTGTTAATCCAGTAGGACTGTACATCGACAGTCTATAGTTAAATAGATTAACATGTAAGTGATACAATCAATTTAATTGAACAGCAGTCATCCTTAGAAGAGAAGGTGAGCAGTTTATCACACATGATTCATGTGCAACAAGTGAACCTTTAATAATAATAAATGAAAGATGAACACAACTATTACGGGTGCAGATTGTTTATGGGAGTAGATCTAGTATCTGGTCCCGCCACAAGGTGACGAGGGGTAAGACTAGAGTCTCCTTGTGAGTACATAAGTTCCCAGACAGGGGCCCATTTCAGTGGGTTATAGTGGCAGCTTTAATATTAGAGAGGACATTGACCCACCTGTAGACTGCTCCCTTATTAAAGATATGCCTCTTCTCTTCAGTCCATCTATTGAGATCACGGGGCCACTTAACCACAGGAGATGCTTCTCCCCAGTACACAGCTATGCATCTGATGGGCAGTATCGGTGGCAGACTTAGGAATCTGGTACCAGCTCTTTAGCCTTTGCTCTTGAATAAACATCGAGGCGGCATGTTTCTGGAGTGTGCAAACCTGTGCTGAGAACTGCTGTGGTTCAACCACCCCATACAAAATACTTGCACTTTCAAGCAGATCCAGACCTTGAGATAGGAATCTACTCTGCCCGGGCTACATCGAGGGCAGCTAAGATCGTCTGTTTCCCGTATTAAACTAAGGGCTCGATTTATAATTTGACAGTCTGGCCGTCCTCCGCCAGGGTGACGGAGTAAATTATTCCTTCTCCCTGGCGGAGGTCTTGACGACCAAATTTTGAAATGCCTGTTGAGCCGGCAGACATTTCAAGCATTGACAGGAACCACTGTCATGGCGGTTCCTGCCAATGTATTGTAACATTGCCATAAGGCTCCGTCAAACATGATGAAGCCCTACAGCAAAATTACAATTTTTGTTATTTGCAAAAACATAACCCCAAAGCTGGATTTTGTTTTTCACAATGAAAAAATAATGCCTCCTCTCAATTTTCACAGCCCCTAACTGCCAGGGTTTTCCTGGCACTGATGGGCAGTGAAAACTGACCTGTATGTTGTGCGCCCATCTATATTAGGCGGATGGACCTACAGGTCAACCTTCTCCGGCCCATACTCTGTCGGGCATGGGAGGGATGTAACCATGACAGAGGAGTCTCCTCCACGGTTACACCAAAGCTATCGGAGGGATGTAACCATGACAGAGGAGTCTCCTCCACGGTTACACCAAAGGTCCGCCCACAGCTCTGGGCCCAGAGCTCTGGAACACCTTGCCTCTGGAACTAAGAGCTTGCGTCTCTTTGATGGTTTTTCACAAACGGCTTAAAACCTGGCTGTTTACATTAATTTATTTTTTTATTACCTGGGTCTGTTTCAGAAACTTCTGCTTAGTTTTTGCTTACAGGAGGTGACCAGCACTGGGAACCCTTGTTTGGTTGGCCTTGCGATTTACAATGCACGTATAATAATAATAATTATAATAATACATCAAAGGGGTGGAACAATATGGTGACGGGAAGGGTGCTCCATCACTGTGGCGATGCAGTACACTTTCCGCCAATATATAAATGAGGCCCGCAGTCTCTTAGGTGTCATATAGATCATGTGCACATAATTGAACCGTGTGTATTTGAACCTGACATTGCTAGAGTCCTTGCGTGTGTAATTAAATCATCTCCCACTCCTTTCCAGTAAATTGCTCGCTGGCCCCTCCATTTTCTATTAAGATGTAAAATTCAGGAATAGCCATTTCCACAAGGAAAGAGAGCAAAGTGATGAGTTTGAGACTATTGCCTGCTGTAAATAATAACTGCAGGACGTCTGGTAGTTCGGCTCCATGGCATTGTGGCCCCAACATTCTCTGACATGATGATTGGTGGTACCGTAAAAAAAGAAATGGGAAGCAGACCTTCCGCTTAAGTTACAGAATAGACGCAAAGAGCTCGCCCATGGATACTGCCATTCTCATGTGAAGCAGTTCGTGATCCGAGCCACCATCCAGCCATCTAGCCAATCACTGCAACTGTGCTGCCAGGTAATAAACACCGACCCCCTTCGGCTATTGGTAATTTCAGGGTGCTCAAAGCCACTCTTTGATGGGCCTAGTCCTGATAAATTCCGAGTGCTGTGTATCTAGGTGTCTGAACCAGTTTATGGAGACCCAAATCGTGGGCTGGCAAAGTGATAAAGCAGACTCTAGCCCTCACTGTGAGAGGTGCCTGGTGCAGCCGCTGCCTGAATATGTCGACAAACGTGGCCTTCTACCAGCAGGACGGTGTGGGGGGTGTCCGAGTACAATACTAAGCTCACCCCAGTGGACTCCAGTGCCCATGGCTTTCGCCTGCTGAGCACATGATAGCAAAACGAGTTTGAAAGTGGCATTGAAAAAGCGTCTGCGGCCCTTCCAGCATCTTACCCAGGAACTGAGGTTCCTCACACACATGAAACATGAAAAAACTAATGAAGTTTACCTTTTGACAAATGTGATGGCTGCTGACTTCAATAATGTAGTGAAGTGCCAGAAGCTAGCAGATGACTACATACATTTTCTTACATACTCGTTCCTTCGAGGATTTAAGTGTGGTCATTCGGCTGGGATTATATGCCGAGATTGAAGTCCAGGTATCTATTTGTGAACAAAGACTGTGAGCTCAGGATTTTAGATTTTTGGTTAGCCCAACAAACAGAAAAATAAATTATAGGATATGAACCAACAAGGTGGTACTGCGCTTCAGACATCCTGTAAAATTGACTGCTCTACAATCAAACACTTGACATTTGGCCTGCCGGGTGCATCGTGGAAGAATTACAGGAAGGCAAGGCCATTTTTCCTGGAAATTATATTATTGAGAAGGTAAAGAGGACCCTGGAAGTTGTGGGTATGCCAACTTCTGAGCTTATGAAAAACATCTCCTCAGAGCACTCTGGAAAGTATATTGAATCCTTGCCACGTTTACTTCGTGAAGATTTGAAACTTGTATTCTGTGGTGCCAATCGACTAGTAGTCGATGTTCTTAAGAAGTTGCATATGTTGGACAGTGATAAGCAGATAACACCTACTGAACCACATACCCATCCTCACTTTCTGCAATATCATGACCCGGATAATGAGCCAGAGGCTGAAGTCTATGTTGAGTTGAAAGAGAATAAGGATTGCACCTGAGAAGAATGGAAATGACTTACCTATAAAGCAGCAGTGGAAATGTAACAATTTTAATCAGTGCCACCCAGCCCATTGCCAACAGTGTCAAGGACTGCCAAAGGCCCATACTGCCTTTCATGTTCCCCAGCACTATGACCAGATTTCCAGCCATTAGATTCTCTGTTCTGTGATATATCCTGACACCCAAGTATTGGAACATATATTCCTACCAGGTAATACCATGTGCAGACAGTGATGTAGGGCTTTCCTGCGTGGATTGATCAATAGAGTACACAGAGTTCTTACACCAAACTTTCCAAGATAGCCAACCGTGGGTGGTGGACTCTTCAAACCATCGCTCCGGAACAGCAGCACATCATCCGCATAAAGCAAGATCACTTGTGACCCATCCTCAAGCAGTTTTCCCCTATCTTTTTTTATAGTTCTAAGGACTCTGTGAAGGGTTCTATTGCAAGAGCATAGTGAATATGGGACTGTTCTGTCAGGGTCCCCAACGGAATGGGCCGTATAGCAAAACCATCCTCCTTGTTTTATCCCTAGCTGCAGAGGTTCCTATATAGCAAGTTAATCCATCTGATCCAAGCTGCAGAGGTTCCTTTATAGCAAGTTAATCCATCTGATCCAAGATCCCCACCGCCGATATTCATGCATTTAGGTATTTTGCTGAGGGAGCGTGGCCAAGATGGCAGTCAAGGCGGACATCTTTCACTAGGCTGCATCCAAGCCCTGCATTATACGGAGACATCCTCGGTCCCTGTGACCACACTGGTGCTGCTGGGGGCCCCTGATTGCCCTCCCCATCTCCCTTGGCTGTGCACGAGGTGACTGCTCAGCAACGGGCTGTTTAGTGGCCACTGTACCGACTTCATCGCAGGGCTGCATGGGCCTGCGCTGTGCCGTGGCCCCAATAAGGCCGCAGGATGATTTCCTGGCAATGAGCATTTGACCTCGTTGCCCCTGACAGCTAGAACGTGCAAATTGACCGAACCCTGACAGCCTGTAGGGGTGACAACATCCGTAGGGTGCAGACCGGCCTGGACTGACCTTGCTCTCACTCGAGGCAGAGCCACAGTCATCAGCCCCATTGAGGTGACATATACTGCGGTTGACATTTCCCTGGGTGAGTTTGGGCTGCAGGAGAGTGAACTGATCGAACCTCTGCTGGTTTCAGGCTGCATTAAGATGGAAGCCCCCCCTCAGTGAAATCTTTACACTTCTCCCTGGCAGGACCCTCTGTGTGTACACTGTGCGCTGGGGACGAGGTGCCCTGCTGTGGGCTCGCCTTGAGGCTCCCTGGAGTTCCTGATTTGTGGGTGGTAACCCCTGTAGCTCCTCGTTCTGCCTCCCCCACGCTGTCACTGCAGAGGTTCTGTGTTTACCTACGTGGATACCTTCGTGAACTCTGGCAGGATGGCCCTGGGACACTTGGCTCTTGCGGAGGATCAGCTGGATGGCACACTTGGGGAGGTTGCACTACCCCAATCCGGGGGCATCTATCTGGGTGGTGATCTCTGAGCAGCAGGTTCTCTTGTAACGAGTGCTTCATTGGCCCCTCATCCTTGTGGATTGGACCTGAGGCATAGGTCCTTCGGCTTGATGCATGATGTCGTTGTGGTGTGCAGGGCATCATGTCTCCTTCAACTGCTTGAATCTAAAATTGACTCGTTGTCCCTGGACATTGGATTTTTTCGCACAGACTACCGCAAGTTGGCTGAGCGGGTGGATGTCATTGAATCCACATTAACTAGTATACATCCAACAGTACAAGTCCTATAATCCCAGGTGCGAGAGATGAAGGCTGACATTGTATCCTTGCAGCACACAGCAGAAGATGCAGAGGGTAGCTCCTGGCGCAATAATGGGTGCTTTGTAGAATTTCCAGGTGCACTGAGGGTCTCAACGTGGAACTGTTCCTTAAGCAGGGGCTGTCCGAGGATGCACTAGCTCTGTGGACCCCAAAATTTTCTCCATTGAACGAGCCCACTGTGCCCAGGGTAAGCCTCCACAATGCCCGTGATCATCCGACTCCTTAACTATAGAGACAGGGATCTGCTCCTCCAGCTTTTTCATGCTAAGGGTCCCTGATGCTTTGAGAACTCACAAATCACTGCTTATATTTACTACATCGTGGAGGTACAATGACACCACACTTCATGCACAGTGGTGAAGGCTCAGCTGCGCACATCAGGACTCACCTGTGCCTTGCTGTTTCCTGCTAAGCTTGGTGTCACAGATGGTGGGGAGACCCACTTGCCTCCCGAAGACGCTTGGACCTGGCTACACGCTAAAGGCTTGGCATCTGAAAATGCTTACCTCACCCAGGATCCTGGGAACTGGCTCACTGCATGATGACGGAGACACAGACCTTGCAAAACCCTACCCCTATCCATCCTCAGAACAAGCAGTCAGTGAATGTGCACGGCAGTTGAGAGGGTTCTTCACCACCTACATAACCCTTTTGATACCTTGAGATCCGAGAAGCCTCGGACACAGCCTCAGACTGATGATAAAGTGGCGACTGAGACCCAATGGTGATGCCCCATACGGTTGTTGATTTTTGAATTTCACCTGTTGTTTCTTCCTGTGGGTAAGCTGGTTGTTCCTTCACCTGGGTGGGCTCTGACAGATTACTAGGAGTGGGGATGGGAGAGCCAATGTGGATTGATGGGGACTTCTGTATGGAATACTTTACCATGTGATCTAAAACATTTACATCCACACCCTAGCGCAGGGTATTGGACCTATTGGCAATGATGCTTCAAATTTTGCTTTACTTATTTGCTTGTTTGTTTTATGGCACTGGAGGAGCTCGATTCCTTGTGAGGGGGTGTGGGTTGGGACTGTTTCCCATGTTTCTGTTTGTTCTGTCACTCAAGGGGTGGGATTCCCGCTTTCTACAGATATGCTGCTTTGCTATCTTTATGGTACCACGACATCGCCATCTACCCGGGGAGGTTCTAATTTGGGTCACCGTAGAGGTTCCCTTTGTTTCAGATGTCCACCTGACTGATCATGTAGCAGGTATGCTGTTTTTGAGGGGAGGTTAGACGGTAGACCCTTGGCATTGGTGGCTGTATATGCCCCAAATGTGGGCCATTCAGCCTACATGGATGGACTAACACTGTCCTTGCTGCGCGAACCACACACCCCCACCATGTGGGAGGACAGCTTCAATTGTGTCCTCGATGTGGATGTACACTGCTCGGTCCCATGCCGGGGAACGTTACCCACCTAGGTGACTGGTTGGCCCATCATGAAGCTTGCGATTTGTGGTGCCATCAGCATCCAGTGGAACGCAAGAACTCCATTTCTTCTCCTGTACGCGACATACATACCTGTATAGATTTGTTTCTTTTAAACACCCTTCTTGTCTCCCCGACCCTGCACACAGAATATCTTGCAAGTACACTTTCTGACCACTGACCACTATTGCTGCTCCCCGTCCATCCCAAAATGGGGCCACGTCCATCCCAAAATTACGACTTGACGGTTGCATACTGACTCCTTCTTTGGTCACCTGTTTTAGGAGGGCTTAGCTGAGTGTCTGTCAGTTTACTTCGAGCTCAATACAGGATCCACCTCTGATAGAGCGACTGAATGGGACACGCATGAAGCCGATATACCCAGATACTGCATTGTTACCTCTTGGGGTGTTCAATAGATGCTACGCAGAGACATACTGACTAGGAATGTGATATGCAGAGCTTGGAATTGGACCAACCACGTTCCCCTGATTAGCTTGCTTCATTGCTGCACCTGCACAGAGAACACAGGGACTTGGAACAGTGACTGGGGAGGCTTGTCTACAATCAATACCTTGCTAAGTTACATGGGGAGGTGTGTCGCAGACTGATGAGGGCATGATCGTCAACATGGGGTTGACCATTAATGAGGCTGTTGTGGGTTTTTATAGCTCTCTTTACGCAGTCTTGCTGGGCCCTTCTAAACCCATCCTGCATGCCTATGTACAAGAGCTGCCACTCCCGAGCTAAATGTAGGTGAAATAGCTGATATTAATGCTCCCCTTCAGGTAAACAAGATACGTCTAGCCATTTTGCAGATAGTTCATGGCAAAACGCCGGGTAGCGATGGCCTCCTGATAGAATATTACGCCAACTATGACACTATCTTGACACCCAAACTCTTAGAAGTTTACGTTGCCTATGACGTTGGGTACCTCCTCAACACACTCTGTGAGGCTCTCATTGTGGTTCTTCCCAAGATGGACTATGGATGCACGTTCATACCACCTGCTTTCTCTGTTACATTTGGACTGTAAACTTTTAGGAAAAGTACTGGTGAATAGACTGTTGCTGCTAATTGGCACCCTTGTGTATGACGATCAGTCAGGCTTTATCCCGGGGCGCAGTGCCTTTCTTAATATTCATTGCTTGTTACAGCTACTCGGAGTAGCCTTGAACACCACTGGTGTTCCAGTGGCAGTTTCTCTTGACATTGAAAAAGCCTTCAACACCTTAGGGTGGGATTACCTGCTCACTACGCTCAGGATCATGCAGGTTGGGCCAGGCTACTTGCGATGACTAAAGACCCTATATGGGCACCCCAGCTCTAGAGTCAAAAGGGGCCGGTATATCTCTGACACCTTTACCATATGTAGGAGCACCAAGCAGGGCTGCCCATTATCCCCTTTACACTTTGACCCAGCCATGGAGCCACTGGTGTGCAGGCTACATATGGGGGGAGAGAAATGGGGAGTTGGAGCTCACGGTAGACACCATGTGATATTGTTCTATATGGATGATGCACTTACTTACTTACAGGACTTGGAAGCTGCGCTGCAGGAGTTGATGTCACTTCTAGAGCAATTTGAAGTGATGGTGGGTCTCTGGGTCAACTGGGCTAAGTCTTGCCTGTTCCCCCTTGACGCAGTCTCTTAGCCTTAGAGAGTCGCCCTTCAATGGTAACACAACACATTTAAATACTTAGAAATATGGATCTATCATTCAAATGCGAACCTTCTGGAGTGGACTCTTTACAGGGCCCTTGGTTCGACACGTGGGTTGCTCTCATTCTGGAAATCTCTTCCTCTGTCACTGATAAGATGTGTGGCCATCTCAGAGATGCTAATATCGCTGTGCTTTTTGTGTTACTTTTCATCCCTCCCACTTATACCCCTTTTGCACTTCTTTGCTGATCTTAAATTGCTACTCGTGAAATTGATATGGGGCACGAGCAGACGCAGGGTGGCTTTAGATGGGCTATGCAACCCCTTGCTTGAGGGTGGACTTGGTGCCTAATTTTGAACTGTATTTTGCTGATGACAAACTACGGTGGCCCTTCAGGTGGCTCGGCTCAGCCTCCTATGGTTAGCGTCCAGGGGTCTCGCACCTTTTATCTGAGACTCCTATCAACATGTGGTTCTCAGTCCCTGGTCCCAGTGCACCTGAAACGCTGCAGATGACAGTGGTCAGACACTGCTGACTGAAATATATTCAGGGTCGCAGGGTTCTTCCTTCAACTACTTAATTCCAGTGTGGCAATGGCCGGCTCTCCGAAACTTTACCAGACATCACAACGTGGTCAGTTTGCGGAAATCTGCACACAATTTAATATACCAGCAAGACAATTCCTGACTTATGGGGCTGTCCACCCTGCACTGACATTGACTTGGTGGCAAGAGCTAACAGGACCTGTGACTGCGCTCCCGCTCCACACTATACTCGCACACGGGCACTCATTGCCTTATTACAGCACTGTATGCAGCTCTCTTGGGACAGTGGTGGCGGGCATTTACTAAATCCAGGGACCGCTGGACAGCAGACCTCCACCTTCCATGTTTAAGGATGTCTCGCATAACTCCCAGTTACATTTCACCCAATTTAATTTTCTGCACCAAACAAATCTTACACCCCAAGGCCTCCTGCCCAAGCTGCCTGCGATATAGAACGCCACATATAGGATTTTTTCATATGGTGTGGGATTGCCTGGGAGTGCAGCATGTGTGGGAGGAGGTGATGCGGTACACCTTTGCTGTGGTGGATACTGTGATCTCGCCCTACCCACTGTTCTGCTTACTTGGTATCTGCCCAGAGCCAAAGTTGACAAATATCTCAACAGGTTTACTGACTTGGCGTTTGTGCTGTGCAAGCACCAGACTGCAACGGCGTGGAAGTCACTGGTGGTGCCAGACACTTCCAATTAGCTCGGCATCTTACTGCCCTGGGAGTACTATCTGACACCTGCAGGTGGAGAGGAGCTGATTGTGGTCTAACGACCTAGGATGTTTGTTTGCAGCAGCTAGAAGCAAAGGTGGAGGAGGCTAAGGATGACACTGGACCACCACCATAGACTGTACAATTAGCACACTTTGGGTTACAGATGCAATATGAGATAGCTGTGGTTACTGGTTGATACTCCGTGGAAGGGAGGTCTGGAATAACCCGCTTTATGCTATGTTTGAGGATGTAACTCTTTTCTTTTCTCCCTACTCAATATGCAATGACGTTGTTTACTGTTTGCACTGTGCATTTATGGCTAATAATGAGTGTTTGGAACTGTAGTCACCTGTGGCCATCCGGCCTGGAGGACTTTGATACTGATTGCATGCTGACCACTGTCTTGCAACTTAGTGATACCTTATTAAGCAGAGAGTGGGGGCCCACGACTGAGGGTATGTTTGTATTGTTATTCAAAATGTTAACAAATGCAAAAAAAAAGTGTTTTATTGTGGAAGACCCATGTAAGTGTATCAAATGTCTTCTCTAGGTTCACAGCCAGAACCATGGCTGTTACTCAAATATAAGAAAGTGTTTCACTCAGCACCCTGAAACGGCAGATGATATTAAGTGTACGCATTGAACTTAAGATGGGGGTCCGTGGCATAATGTGGATTTTTTCTGCCATAGATGGGTACACTATAACGAAAGGAAGAGTGAGAGGAAAGGTTTACAAGGTCAGTGCATGTCCTCGCGCACATGTACACTAGCACAAATAATGCACTAACTTAGATGCAGTTCACTGGAATGTGACTTTCTATCTTCAGGCTTTGTTGTTGAGCCTCCAAAATCTATGATGGATCCTGACATGAGAAAATTAAAATGAGTTTTGTTAACACATATCTGTTCCCCTATTTAAGGCGTGTTATGGAACACCATAAAACTTATTTATTCTGGAG
The DNA here is from genome assembly GCF_031143425.1 of Pleurodeles waltl. Taxonomy (NCBI): domain Eukaryota; kingdom Metazoa; phylum Chordata; class Amphibia; order Caudata; family Salamandridae; genus Pleurodeles; species Pleurodeles waltl. Next base: position 1,557,330,854 of record NC_090445.1, read on the forward strand.
GATGTGGGATTACGCAGATATTCCAACATCTCTAGGTGTGTTTCACAGGGGCTGTTCCAAAATGGTCAGAGGAGAAAAAGTGTGAAAAGACAATTCTTAAAATGATATATTATCTAATGTTCGAATCAAGAACCACTGTGTGTATGCTGGTGTTGCCACCTACAACTAGAACATACACTGTTACTGGTTCCATTTACCTGCCTTAAGCCTGTGGTAGGGAAGCATGAGTGTCTGTCTATGTTGGGCTAGGATATTGTGAACTAGGGTCAAGAAGTGGGTAGCCCTGAGGTACAAAAAGAGGCATCAGTTATGTTTCAGCACACCTCAAGTGAATGGAATACCACCATCAAAAAACGGACAAAAAGCCTTTTTAAGTCTGGGTAAACTTACAGTGGGCTTTAGGTCTGATCCTTTGTTGTAGTGTGAGTCTTTATGGTGTAATTAGTTAGTTCTGTGCCCAAGCGCGTTCAGTTTCGGAATGTGCTCGAACGTAGAGTCAAGTTAAGTTCGTTTGATGTCATTTTATTTATGTTAAAAAAAGGTGCCTCATGTATGTATTATGTTCAAAGTGGCACATGTAATGTTTAACTTTGAAAGTGTTTGGAACTGAATCGTGGTGTCGTCGTCCTCTGAGAAATCAGTTGAGACAAGGTCCTGAGGACTAGGGCAGCACGAGTTGCGGGCTCTTTTTATCTTCAATGGAAATAAACTTTGTTTACGGATCTGTTCGTCTCACTGTGGAATTTATTACTTCACATGGAAGACTAATCCACAACATCCTTACAACCAGTGGCCTTTTTAGACAGTCTCTTTCAGTCTTTTGCTTGAGATTTTGTTGTTGCCCCAGCCAGTGGAGTAATAATTTCTCACCTAATGGCGGTAATTGACTGTTTGGTTTTCGGCACTAAACTGCACAAGAGGTAAATTTACAGTTACCACCCTCTCCCTCCTCTCTGCTGTTTCACTCCTGGGTTTTTCACTCTATTGGCTAACCTGCGCATGTCAGTACATTAAATTCAGACCTGTTAGCTTTGCTAATGCTTATTTCAAACGTGCCCTCCGCTTGGTGAAATTCCCAATGTCTGTGCTCAATAACGGGTTACTAGTCATCTTTCTGAACAACATTTGAGCCTCGTGGTCACCATATTACTGTGGCCTCTATGCAGAAAATGGAAATGTTGCACAGTGGATGTAAACGGATGGAGAGCATGCAGTACAGTCATGGGAACAGTGTCAGTCGGAAGTGGAAGTCAGTTCCCATGCTTACAGGATAGTCAGTTTAGTCACAGAACCAACAGGCACAGTGGAGCTCTCTCCACCACCAGCCTCACTCTGTTCTATGACCTATTCTGGCCCTCAACATGGTGTGTCCACACTCGCCATCTTTGTTCTGAGTACCTCACATTCTTGCTGCAGAGCCTGCCACCCTTTTTGCCACGTCATGCATTGTGCACTAATACACTGTGCCCTTCGCCCATCCCCCACTCTCCTTCGTCACACCTGCACTCCTTCTCCCAGTGTCCCCTCAGCACTTGATGCCACCTCGCTCACTCTTGTATCTCTCGCATGTAAGATCAGTTAAGGGAACAGAGCTGAACTCATAGGGCCAAACTTACAGGAAAGTGGCTCATCAGCTTTGATGCCACACTTTCCTAGCGCCCCCCCCCCCAACAACACCATGGGGGTCATTCTGACCCCGGCGGTCTAAGACCGCCGGGGCCAGGGTCGGCGGGAGCAGGGCATTCTGACCGCGGCGGTTCGGCCGCGGTCAGAAGAGGCAAACCGGCGGTCTCCCGCCGGTTTACCGCTGCCCTTAGAATCCCCCATGGCGGCGCAGCGGGGATTCTGACACCCCCTACCGCCATCCTGTTCCTGGCGGTTCGCCCGCCAGGAACAGGATGGCGGTAGGGGGTGCCGCGGGGCCCCTGGGGGCCCCTGCCGTGCCCATGCCAATGGCATGGGCACGGCAGAGGCCCCCGTAAGAGGGCCCCAAAAAGTATTTCAGTGTCTGCTAAGCAGACACTGAAATACGCGACGGGTGCAACTGCACCCGTCGCACCCCTGCAACTACGCCGGCTCAATTCTGAGCCGGCGTCCTCGTTGCAGGGGCATTTCCTCTGGGCCGGCGGCCGCTCTTTTGGAGAGCGCCCGCCGGCCCAGAGGAAATGTCTGAATGGCCGCCGCGGTCTTTTGACCGCGGTGCGGTCATTCAGCGGCGGTACCCTGGCGGACGGCCTCCGCCGTCCGCCAGGGTCAGAATGAGGCCCCATGTGTGTGCCGTATTTACAATATGGTGCACCATGACACTCATTTCCACAATAGCGTCATCATTTATGATGATATTGTGGTGCCTTGCTGGATTAGCGTCATAAATTATGGCGCTAGTGCAGCAAAGCACTAGGCAGGCCCATAGGCTAATGGGCCCGCCACTTTAACACCTGGCCCGAGCAGGTGTTAAAAATGACAGAAATAATGTTGCAGAGAAATCTCTGCATGGGAACGCCCCCCTTCTATACATCATACCTGGCGCAGATATAATGTGGGTCAAGGAGGTTACAAAGTGGTGCAATGCTAGCATTGCGTCACTCTGTAAATATGGCAAAGGAGAATGGCCTCCTTACCGTCACATTCACGTGAAAATAAATCACATTACTGTGGTGCTAAGAGGCGCTAGGGCCTTTCAAATCTGGCCTACAGTTTCTTTTTAAAGGTATGGGCTGGGTAAATACTGTGAGGCATGAAGGAGAGCTAAGTGTAAGTCACTTCAGATTGATGGGCCTCGCCCTGTCATCTTTCCACCCTTCTCTCTAGCTTTCTCTATCCTTGTGAACCTCCTGATGGTCCCAGCATCCTCTTCTGTCCTCGACTCAACCAACCAGGTCTTTGGCAGTGACACAACTTTGAAACTCAGGGGCACAGAAACCTGCAAAGGTCTGCCAATGGGGCTCATACCTGAATTTTAGATGGCATTTCAGGACTACTGTGGGCACTCTCGGCACATAATGCTTATGCCTAGCCATGTGTGATGCCGGAATTTCCTGACTGGGGGTGTTGGCCAAGGAAATCAGCTCACTAAATACATTTTTAAAATCCTGGTTTTACTAAGCAAGCGAGTCAAGAAAATGAACAAAACCTTTAAGTGGCAAGCGTGTGCTTGTAAGAGGGAAGCTGGTACATGAGATGGTAGCCTGAGACATTTTTTGCTAAAATGTGGTTCAGTGGTGCATTATGATGAAATGTTATTAAATATATATATACATTATGTAGATTTCTATTTAAAAGAGACAATAAATAAGAGTGCCATTGGCGATGTTGTACATAAGGATAAATAAATGTGTGCTGGCTTGTTTTCTCCAGCTACTTCAAAAGCTGCCTGCTACCAGAGTCGACAATTAAGACACTAAAGACCCTCATTTGTAAAATTTTTAAACTTTAAAAAGATGCTTTTTAGGGAGAGCGTGCAAGCGCTTTGATGTGTTGTAATCTATCTGGGCTTTTAACTACGCCTTCCGCATGCCCATCGCTGTCACTCGTTCATGGGCTTGCCTTTCAAAAATCCTTTGTTATCATTGGTAAATGCTTTATGTTTGTCCCTTCTTGGGGCAGTTTTGTTACCCCCTTGGCCATTGACCGTGTTACATGGATAATTGCACTTCTGCCAATACATTTGACTGAGAGTAAACTTCTTTTTCCTTTTGTGTCTCTCCTTCGCACTTATGCTCATGGCGGCCATGGCGCTTTGAATCGGCTTGCTTATGTCAACTGCTTTTTTCATTTTCAATTTATGTGGCAAGAAAAGTCCAGTTAGGAATTTACAACGCTAATAGCTCTAACTCGAGCAAACGCGAGACCCATTGCATTACAAATTCTTGTTTCACTTTGGTACCTTTCATGTGCCTCGTTCTTTCACACTCCATTGGACCCAATTACAAGAGTGACAAACGTTTGTTTGCAAATGTTATCTCTTCGAAGCCACATAATGTAGACTGAGATGTACCTGAAAGGGAAATGTGCAGTGGTTTGTTACAGGAAGTTTCCTAGGCTCTTCTTAATTACCATTGACTTTCACTTTATTTGAACTAACAGCTAATGCTGTGTGAACAGAAAACGGATTAAAAGGCGTCATTGTTTTCCATTATTTTTCTGAACTGCCTCCTGGTCTGGGGGTGCTGCAGCAAGTGTTTCACCACTACTTCCAGGGCCTCTGAGGATGTGTGTATTTAAGGCACCAACTCTCCAGTCACTGCCTAGTTCTGACGCTGCTTTCTGTGTTATGTCAGGGAAGGAGTGAGGTTCGTTGGGGGAAGAACTGAAGAAGGCCATCCAATGGTATGTGAAGAAACTGAAGCAAACAGTATTTATGCTTCTCCTGCGCTCTGCTGTGGATTTGGACAGTGGGTACAATTTCTGATGCACAGTGATGGAAATTGTAAATATTTCCCTGAGGACTCACAGTGGCTCGAGGCAGTGATAGTGTTCAGGATATGGTTAATAGGTCATAGTGACAACTGAAATGTACCTCAGGGAGGCCGTGATATCTCCTCTGCATTAGTACTGGCTCTTCGCAACTTGGCTTCCATTTTGTTAATAAAGTATCATCGACATGACCATCTTCATCATCGCCAACTCAAGAAAGACTTGAAAACATTCCATTTCACCAACACATTTTTCTCACATTGTGGGAGCAAAATTGCTACTTATAAACCATTCACTTGCTCAGTATGCTATCTAACGTGCATCCCATCTCTCTGATATTCCCATTTTTTTTTCATTTTGTTTTTAGGTCTTGCCTACTTGCGAGAGATATTGTATACAACAGGGATTTGTAGCCCGCCCATTGCTTAACAGTGGTTACTTTCACTGTCATTCTTATTTGCTGCCTTATAACTGTCCAGTGCATGTTGGCTTCATTTCCTCTTTTTCTGCTGGAGCATGGACCAAGTACTGATTGCTCCAGCTTGATTGCTGTCCTTCCAGTGATCACACTGTGATTAAGGTGCTAGTTTTATTTTTCCTTCTTCCTTGTTGAACCTATTGCCATTTGTAGCTTTGTTTTACTCTATCTCACATAGTTTAAATAAGCCCCTTTCTCCTTTGAAACTGATGTTTATGGTGAAAACAGATTTTATCTGCTTTTTATGTGACACCAGAAGTTATCTGCTTCCAAAAGTATTTTCAATAAGATATGAGTGCAATTCCAAATGTCATAGTTTTTGTCTCTTTCACAAGTGGAGATTAACTGATTTGCTAAGATTCTCATGGGTGTTGTGTGAGACCTAACAAGCATTGACAATGCCCATAGGTCTTGCCTTTGAGACGGGTGGCTCTGACATTGCCTTTTGTTCAAGCTATACAGCATGGGCATTGTAGACTTTGGCAATGATTTGCAGCCATGCTGTGTAGCAGCGTTGGCTGCAGTGCAACATGGCTAAAAATAATATTTGAAAAATGACTATGATACAGCCACGACTACGCACTTTCTTAAAAAGTGCATTAGCCCAGGTTGAATCATAATGCTTTTTAAAATTAGTTTTAGACACATTGCAAACCATCTGTGCTGCTGTCCAGCATGGCTACAAAACATTGCGGAAAAGACAAACGAGACCTATTGGCTTTACCAGTGCTTGTTTCCTTTTGTTATTTTCGTGGTGGTCTGAAGTGGCCATTTGGTGACATGTAATGGATTTAGAAAAATCTTTGAATACAAAAAGAAATATTTTGTAACAGGGGAGCTGCGACCTTAGTGGATAGATAGGGCCTGATTACGAACCTGGCAGTCATAAGATCACCAGCCCCGCGGTGATGGTCGGACCGCCTCACTCCAGGCAGTCCGATCTGCACATTATAACACAGCTGGGCAATAGCAACTAAAGATCGCCATCACTGTCAGGAACATTGTTCCTGATGGGCTGACAGCGTTCTGAGTTGTGGTCAGCCAAAGCAGCGCTACACTCTGGGCCACCGTGCTGATTACACTCAACTTTTCACCGGCCTTTTAATGGCGGGACCCCACCATGAAAAGGCTGGTGGAAAGCCAGTGCCGGGGGCCACAGGGGGTCCCCTGCACTGCCCATGCCCATGGCATGGGCCCTCCTGTCCAGCACCCCCAAAATGTATACTTCCTGCTGTGCAGACAGTGCGCATTCCAAGGGTGCTGGTGTGCTACGGTATTGGCCAATACCGTAGCACTGTTCCCACCGGTCAGCCCAGCAGGAACATTGTAATACAATGTTCCCACCAGTCAGCCCAGCAGGAACATTGTAATATGACTTGGGGGGATGCTGCCAGCATGACAGCAACATCCTGCCTGCATGTTTGGCGGTCAGCTCGTTGGACAGCACCAGCATCTCTCTGCAGGACAGTCTTATTTTAATGGGACAGTGCCAGTATTTATGTGCACCGCTGCTATACTAGTAACAGAAAGTCCTACATGTCTACACTGGTCTTTATCAGCATTTTTCAATATTAAACAGCGTGTCTATATCCAAGTTTTATATGGTATAGTATTCAATGCAGTAATATAAGCAGATCATGGAAATAGCAAATTATTATCATATAACATGACATCTAATTGTTATCCTGTGCAGGCTTTTTGTCTGTTTCATCTCCTTTTTCACGCACTGCAACTGTGCCCTTCAATAATTAATATAGTACTCTAGTCTCTCTAATCATTATACATGAATCCTCTTTTTACTCTTCTGTCTCCCCCCTGCTGATCCCTGCGATCCCCAATCGAGGGCATACTTATTCCTCCAATTATGGTAGAGCCTCAGTGCAGATCTGTATACTACACACACCTTCTCTAAAGTACACATTCACCCAAGTTAGGAATAAGTATCAATGCAACATGTATAAGAGCGTTCTGCTCATTTGGAGGCGATGAAGAGTTCTATTATTGTAGCCAAGTCTAAGACATAAATAGGAAACTGTAAACAGAGAAAGAAACAAAGGAACAACAAAAGGAAAACTGTTAAATTTAACTTAAACTACGACAACTCAGGTAAGAAATGATTTGCTGGATTTAGGGGTGAGTCAGTATTATCACTTAGGCTAATATATGATAACTAGAACCCTCAATCTCGGAATGAGGTAAGTATCAGGATTGATCAGGGGTCCCAATGATGGGACATGCCATTAGGGGTGAGTCAGTATTATCACTTATGCTAATATATGATAACTAGAACCCTCAATCTCGGAATGAGGTAAGTATCAGGATTGATCAGGGGTCCCAATGGTAAGACATGCCATCCCAAGCATTAACCCCTTCGCTGCCAGGCCTTTTCCCCCTCCTGTGCCAGGCCTTTTTTTGCCTATTTGGGGCAGTTCCCGCTCAGGCCCTCATAACTTTTTGTTCACATAAGCTAACCAAGCCAAATTTGCGTCCTTTTTTTCCAACATCCTAGGGATTCTAGAAGTACCCAGACTTTGTGGGTTCCCTTGAAGGAGGCCAAGAAATTGGCCAAAATACAGTGAAAATTTCGTTTTTGTTTAAAAAAATGGAAAAAGTGGCTGCAGAAGAAGGCTTGTGGATTTCCCCCTGAAAATGGCATCAACAAAGGGTTTCTAGTGCTAAACTCAGCAGCTTCCTAGCTTTCAGGAACAGGCAGACTTGAATCAGAAAACCCAATTTTTCAACACAATTTTGGCATTTTACTGGGGCATACCCCATTTTTGCAATTTTTTGTGCTTTCAGCCTCCTTCCAGTCAGTGACAGGAATGGGCATGAAACCAATGCTGGATCCCAGAAACCTAACCATTTCTGAAAAGTAGACAAAATTCTGAATTCAGCAAGGGGTCATTTGTGTAGATCCTACAAGGGTTTCCTACAGAAAATAACAGCTGAAAAAGAAAAATATTGAAATTGAGGTGAAAAAAACATCCATTTTTCTCTACATTTTACTCTGTAACTTTTCCCTGCAATGTCAGATTATGGAAAGCAATATACCGTTACGTCTGCTGGACTCCTCTGGTTGCGGGGATATATAGGGCTTGTAGGTTCATCAAGAACCCGAGGAACCCAGAGCCAATAAATGAGCTGCACCCTGCAGTGCGTTTTCATTCTATACCGGGTATACAGCAATTCATTTGCTGAAATATAAAGAGTAAAAAATTGCTATCAAGAAAACCTTTGCATTTCCAAAAAGGGCACAAGATAAGGTACTGAGGAGCAGTGGTTATTTGCACATCTCTGAATTCCGGGGTGACCATACAAGCATGTGAATTATAGGGAATTTCTCAAATAGATGTCTTTTTTACACACTCTCCTATATTTGGAAGGAAAAAATGTAGAGAAAGACAAGGGGCAATAGCACTTGTTTTGCTAATCTATGTTCCCCCAAGTCTCCCGATAAAAATGATACCTCACTTGCGTGGGTAGGCCTAGCGCCGGCGACAGGAAACACCCCAAAGCACAACGTGGACACATCCTAAATTTTGGAAAAAAACAGAGGTGTTTTTTGCGAAGTGCCTACCTGTAGATTTTGGCCTCTAGCTCAGCCGGCACCTAGGGAAACCTACCAAACCTGTGCATTTCTGAAAACTAGAGACCTAGGGGAATCCAAGGAGGGGTGACTTGCGGGGCTCGGACCAGGTTCTGTTACCCAGAATCCTTTGCAAACTTCAAAATTTGGCTAAAAAAACACATGTCCCTCACATTTCTGTGGCAGAAAGTTCTGGAATCTGAGAGGAGCTACAAATTTCCTTCCACCCAGCGTTCCCCCAAGTCTCCCGATAAAAATGATACCTCACTTGCGTGGGTAGGCCTAGCGCCGGCGACAGGAAACACCCCAAAGCGCAACGTGGACACATCCTAAATTTTGGAAAAAAACAGAGGTGTTTTTTGCGAAGTGCCTACCTGTAGATTTTGGCCTCTAGCTCAGCCGGCACCTAGGGAAACCTACCAAACCTGTGCATTTCTGAAAACTAGAGACCTAGGGGAATCCAAGGAGGGGTGACTTGCGGGGCTCGGACCAGGTTCTGTTACCCAGAATCCTTTGCAAACCTCAAAATTTGGCTAAAAAAACACATGTCCCTCACATTTCTGTGGCAGAAAGTTCTGGAATCTGAGAGGAGCTACAAATTTCCTTCCACCCAGCGTTCCCCCAAGTCTCCCGATAAAAATGATACCTCACTTGCGTGGGTAGGCCTAGCGCCGGCGACAGGAAACACCCCAAAGCGCAACGTGGACACATCCTAAATTTTGGAAAAAAACAGAGGTGTTTTTTGCGAAGTGCCTACCTGTAGATTTTGGCCTCTAGCTCAGCCGGCACCTAGGGAAACCTACCAAACCTGTGCATTTCTGAAAACTAGAGACCTAGGGGAATCCAAGGAGGGGTGACTTGCGGGGCTCGGACCAGGTTCTGTTACCCAGAATCCTTTGCAAACCTCAAAATTTGGCTAAAAAAACACATGTCCCTCACATTTCTGTGGCAGAAAGTTCTGGAATCTGAGAGGAGCTACAAATTTCCTTCCACCCAGCGTTCCCCCAAGTCTCCCGATAAAAATGATACCTCACTTGCGTGGGTAGGCCTAGCGCCGGCGACAGGAAACACCCCAAAGCGCAACGTGGACACATCCTAAATTTTGGAAAAAAACAGAGGTGTTTTTTGCGAAGTGCCTACCTGTAGATTTTGGCCTCTAGCTCAGCCGGCACCTAGGGAAACCTACCAAACCTGTGCATTTCTGAAAACTAGAGACCTAGGGGAATCCAAGGAGGGGTGACTTGCGGGGCTCGGACCAGGTTCTGTTACCCAGAATCCTTTGCAAACCTCAAAATTTGGCTAAAAAAACACATGTCCCTCACATTTCTGTGGCAGAAAGTTCTGGAATCTGAGAGGAGCTACAAATTTCCTTCCACCCAGCGTTCCCCCAAGTCTCCCGATAAAAATGATACCTCACTTGCGTGGGTAGGCCTAGCGCCGGCGACAGGAAACACCCCAAAGCGCAACGTGGACACATCCTAAATTTTGGAAAAAAACAGAGGTGTTTTTTGCGAAGTGCCTACCTGTAGATTTTGGCCTCTAGCTCAGCCGGCACCTAGGGAAACCTACCAAACCTGTGCATTTCTGAAAACTAGAGACCTAGGGGAATCCAAGGAGGGGTGACTTGCGGGGCTCGGACCAGGTTCTGTTACCCAGAATCCTTTGCAAACCTCAAAATTTGGCTAAAAAAACACATGTCCCTCACATTTCTGTGGCAGAAAGTTCTGGAATCTGAGAGGAGCTACAAATTTCCTTCCACCCAGCGTTCCCCCAAGTCTCCCGATAAAAATGATACCTCACTTGCGTGGGTAGGCCTAGCGCCGGCGACAGGAAACACCCCAAAGCGCAACGTGGACACATCCTAAATTTTGGAAAAAAACAGAGGTGTTTTTTGCGAAGTGCCTACCTGTAGATTTTGGCCTCTAGCTCAGCCGGCACCTAGGGAAACCTACCAAACCTGTGCATTTCTGAAAACTAGAGACCTAGGGGAATCCAAGGAGGGGTGACTTGCGGGGCTCGGACCAGGTTCTGTTACCCAGAATCCTTTGCAAACCTCAAAATTTGGCTAAAAAAACACATGTCCCTCACATTTCTGTGGCAGAAAGTTCTGGAATCTGAGAGGAGCCACAAATTTCCTTCTACCCAGCGTTCCCCCAAGTCTCCCGATAAAAATGATACCTCACTTGTGTGGGTAGGACTAGCGCCCACGAAAGGAAAGGGCCCAAAACACAACGTGGACACATCACATTTTTTTATAAAAAGCAGTGCCTACCTGTGGATTTTGGCCTGTAGCTCAGCCGACACCTGAGGAAACCTAGCAAACCAGTGCATTTTTGAAAACTAGAAACCCAGGGGAATCCAAGATGGGGTGACTTGCGGGGCTCTGACCAGGTTATGTTACCCAGAATCTTTTGCAAACATCAAAATTTGGCCCAAAAAACACTTTTTCCTCTCATTTCGGTGACAGAAAGTTCTGGAATCTGAGAGGAGCCACAAATTTCCTTCCACCCAGCGTTCCCCTAAGTCTCTCGATAAAAATGGTACGTCACTTCTGTGGGTAGGCCTAGCGCCCACAAAAGGAAATGGTCCAAAACACAACGTGGACACAACATATTTTTTCACAGAAAACAGAGGTGTTTTTTGCAAGGTGCCTACCTGTGGTGTTTGGCCTGTAGCTCAGCCGGCCCCAGGGGGGGGCAGAAATGCCCTAAAATAAATTTGCCCCCCCAACCCCCACCCTCCCCCGCCGGGAGCGACCCTTGCCTACGGGGTCGCTCCCCCTGCGTGACATTGGCACCAAAAAACAAATCCCCGGTGCCTAGTGGTTTCTGCCCCCTTGGGGGCAGATTGACCTAAACTCTGCCAATCTGCCCCCAGGGGGGCAGAAATGGCCTAAATACAATTTGTCCCCCAGGGGAGCGACTTTTGCCTGATGGGTCGCTCCCCATCTCTAAAAAAAAAAACAAAGAAAAAAAAAATAATTCCCCTGGCGCCTAGAGGTTTCTGCTGCCCCCCAGGGGGGCAGAAATGGCCTAAAATAAATTTGCCCCCCCAACATCCACCCCCTCCCCCCCCGGGAGCGACCCTTGCCTACGGGGTCGCTCCCCCTGCGTGACATTGGCGCCAAAAAACAAATCCCCGGTGCCTAGTGGTTTCTGCCCCCTTGGGGGCAGATTGACCTAAAATTGGCCAATCTGCCCCCAGGGGGGCAGAAATGGTCTAAATACAATTTGCCCCCCCAGGGGAGCGACCCTTGCCTGATGGGTCGCTCCCCATCTCTAAAAAAAGAAACAACAACAAAAAAAAACACAAAAAAAAAAATTGCCCTGGCGCCTAGAGTGTTCTGCCCCCCCCGGGGGCAGTTCGGCCTAATAATAGGCCGATCTTTCCCCGGGAGGGGGGCAGAAATGGCCTAAAATAAATTTGCCCCCCGGAGCAACCCTTGCCTACGGGGTCGCTCCCCCTGCGTGACATTGGCGCCAAAAAACAAATCCCCGGTGCCTAGTGGTTTCTGCCCCCTTGGGGGCAGATTGACCTAAAATTGGCCAATCTGCCCCCAAGGGGGCAGAAATGGTCTAAATACAATTTGCCCCCCCAGGGGAGCGACCCTTGCCTGATGGGTCGCTCCCCATCTCTAAAAAAAGAAACAACAAAAAAAAAAAACAACAAAAAAAAAATTGCCCTGGCGCCTAGAGTGTTCTGCCCCCCCCGGGGGCAGTTCGGCCTAATAATAGGCCGATCTGTCCCCCGGGGGGGCAGAAATGGCCTAAAATAAATTTGCCCCCCCAACCCCCACCCCCCCCCCCCGGAGCGAACCTTGCCTACGGGGTCGCTCCCCCTGCGTGACATTGGCGCCAAAAAACAAATCCCCGGTGCCTAGTGGTTTCTGCCCCCTTGGGGGCAGATTGACCTAAAATTGGCCAATCTGCCCCCAGGGGGGCAGAAATGGTCTAAATACAATTTGCCCCCCCAGGGGAGCGACCCTTGCCTGATGGGTCGCTCCCCATCTCTAAAAAAAGAAACAACAAAAAAAAAAACACAAAAAAAAAAAATTGCCCTGGCGCCTAGAGGGTTCTGCCCCCCCCGGGGGCAGTTCGGCCTAATAATAGGCCGATCTGTCCCCCGGGGGGGCAGAAATGGCCTAAAATAAATTTGCCCCCCCAACCCCCACCCCCCCCCCCGGGAGCGACCCTTGCCTACGGGGTCGCTCCCCCTGCGTGACATTGGCGCCAAAAAACAAATCCCCGGTGCCTAGTGGATTCTGCCCCCTTGGGGGCAGATTGACCTAAAATTGGCCAATCTGCCCCCAGGGGGGCAGAAATGGTCTAAATACAATTTGCCCCCCCCAGGGGAGCGACCCTTGCCTGATGGGTCGCTCCCCATCTCTAAAAAAAAAAAAAAAAAAAAAAAAAATTGCCCTGGCGTCTAGAGGGTTCTGCCCCCCCTGGGGGCAGTTCGGCCTAATAATAGGCCGATCTGTCCCCCGGGGGGGGCAGAAATGGCCTAAAATAAATTTGCCCCCCCAACCCCCACCCCCCCCCCCGGGAGCGACCCTTGCCTACGGGGTCGCTCCCCCTGCGTGACATTGGCGCCAAAAAACAAATCCCCGGTGCCTAGTGGTTTCTGCCCCCTTGGGGGCAGATTGACCTAAAATCGGCCAATCTGCCCCCAGGGGGGCAGAAATGGTCTAAATACAATTTGCCCCCCAGGGGAGCGACCCTTGCCTGATGGGTTGCTCCCCATCTCAAAAAAAAAAGAAACAACAAAAAAAAAAAAAAACACAAAAAAAACATTTGCCCTGGCGCCTAGAGGTTTCTTCCCCCCCTGGGGGCAGATCGGCCTAATAATAGGCCGATCTGCCCCCAGGGGGGGCAGAAATGGCCTAAAATAAATTGCCCTCCCCCCAAGGAGCGACCATTGCCTAAGGGGTCGCTCCCTTTGCGTGAAATTCACGCAAAGAAAAAACTCCCTGGTGTCTAGTGGTTTCTACCCCCCTTGGGGGCAGATTGGCCTCATCAAAATAGGCCAATCTGCCCCCAAGGGGGGCAGAAATGGCCAAAATATAATTTTCCCCCAAGGGGAGCGACCCTTGCCTAAGGGGTCGCTCCACACCAAAAAAAAAAAAAAATGAAAAAAAACAAAAAAAAATGGTCCCTGGTGCCTAGAGGTTTCTGCCCCCCCTGGGGGCAGATCGGCCTAATAAGCAGAAAAGGCAGAAAAGGCCTTTTCAAAAAAATGCCCCCCCTGGGAGCGACCCTTGCCCAAGGGGTCGCTCCCTTTTGTCAATTTCAATAAATAAAAAAAAAATCCCTGGTGTCTAGTGGGGTTTCAAAAGCCGGATTGCAAGCAATCCGGCTTTTGAAACCCTCGGAGGGACTTCAAAGGGAAGGAAATACTTTTCCTTCCCTTTGAAGCCCCTCCGGGCCTCCCATCGATTGAAAGAGAAATGCTTTTGCATTTCTTTTTCAATCGCGCTGGAAGCAGAACTTCCAGCGCGACGAGGGAGGCCCCTGTGACACATCAGCGCGCGCGCGCGCTGACGTCACAGGGGGGGGTGGGAGGGGTCGGGGGTGGAAGGGGAAGGTCTTCCCCTTCCATCCCCGACTTGGGGGGGGAGGGGGGTGCACGGGGGGCGCGCTAGCGCGCCCCCAAGTTCCCCTGTGCCATGGACGAGATGATCTCGTCCAAGGCACAGGGGAACTGTATCCTTGGACGAGATCATCTCGTCCAAGGCACAGAAGCGGTTAAAGGCAATATAGGCTATCATGATCTTCTCCAATTGCTTCCAGGCCTCCCTTCCGTATGTCCCACAACAAATGCCATCGCCCGGTCTACATCTAGTGGTGCGTACTTCTAGTCGGTACCCTCTCTATTGTCAGATGGCCACTTTCAGTAATATAGTTGGATGGGAAATTAGAAAGTCTGGTCTCAGAAACCGAGGCAATAATAAGCCCTGAGAAGGGGACAAGCCTATCTGATCCAACACCCCCCAGTGGGCATCGCCAAGCCATCTGGCAATCCACTGCAACTGCGCTGTCAAATAATATAACTGGAAGTCTGGAACTCCCAGTCCTCCTTCATCTGATGGGCATCTCAAAATTGCGAGTGACACGCTATGTCTGCTCCCATCCCATATGAGTTCCCTAAGCAATGCATCCACCTGATGAAACCACACCACCGGGATGTTAATTGGTATGTTTGCAAAAAAGTAAAGAAGGCATGGCAACACCACCATTTTAGTTAATGCTGTGCGAGCCATCAGGGCTACTTTTAGTGATCTTCAGAAAATAGCATTACCCTCAAAGGAGCGATATGCTCTTCTCAAGTTTCCTTCATACACATCTTCAATGGTGTGGTAAATCTGGATGCGTAAATATCTAAAGGAGGTGGGTTCCCATCGGAGTCCCATCAGTAGGTGCTGTGGGTGCTGGGTATTTTTAGTACAGGGAAATAGGGAGGTCTTTGCTTGATTCAGCCGTAAGCCAGACACCCTCCCAAATTCCTCTAGTCTCTCAATGGCGTCATCTACAGGGAGTGCAGAATTATTAGGCAAGTTGTATTTTTGAGGATTAATTTTATTATTGAACAACAACCATGTTCTCAATGAACCCAAAAAACTCATTAATATCAAAGCTGAATATTTTTGGAAGTAGTTTTTAGTTTGTTTTTAGTTTTAGCTATGTTAGGGGGATATCTGTGTGTGCAGGTGACTATTACTGTGCATAATTATTAGGCAACTTAACAAAAAAAAATATATACCCATTTCAATTATTTATTATTACCAGTGAAACCAATATAACATCTCAACATTCACAAATATACATTTCTGACATTCAAAAACAAAACAAAAACAAATCAGTGACCAATATAGCCACCTTTCTTTGCAAGGACACTCAAAAGCCTGCCATCCATGGATTCTGTCAGTGTTTTGATCTGTTCACCATCAACATTGCGTGCAGCAGCAACCACAGCCTCCCAGACACTGTTCAGAGAGGTGTACTGTTTTCCCTCCTTGTAAATCTCACATTTGATGATGGACCACGGGTTCTCAATGGGGTTCAGATCAGGTGAACAAGGAGGCCATGTCATTAGATTTCTTTCTTTTATACCCTTTCTTGCCAGCCACGCTGTGGAGTACTTGGACGCGTGTGATGGAGCATTGTCCTGCATAAAAATCATGTTTTTCTTGAAGGATGCAGACTTCTTCCTGTACCACTGCTTGAAGAAGGTGTCTTCCAGGAACTGGCAGTAGGACTGGGAGTTGAGCTTGACTCCATCCTCAACCCGAATAGGCCCCACAAGCTCATCTTTGATGATACCAGCCCAAACCAGTACTCCACCTCCACCTTGCTGGCATCTGAGTCGGACTGGAGCTCTCTGCCCTTTACCAATCCAGCCACGGGCCCATCCATCTGGCCCATCAAGACTCACTCTCATTTCATCAGTCCATAAAACCTTAGAAAAATCAGTCTTGAGATATTTCTTGGCCCAGTCTTGACGTTTCAGCTTGTGTGTCTTGTTCAGTGGTGGTCGTCTTTCAGCCTTTCTTACCTTGGCCATGTCTCTGAGTATTGCACACCTTGTGCTTTTGGGCACTCCAGTGATGTTGCAGCTCTGAAATATGGCCAAACTGGTGGCAAGTGGCATCGTGGCAGCTGCACGCTTGCCTTTTCTCAGTTCATGGGCAGTTATTTTGCGCCTTGGTTTTTCCACACGCTTCTTGCGACCCTGTTGACTATTTTGAATGAAACGCTTGATTGTTCGATGATCACGCTTCAGAAGCTTTGCAATTTTAAGAGTGCTGCATCCCTCTGCAAGATATCTCACTATTTTTGACTTTTCTGAACCTGTCAAGTCCTTCTTTTGACCCATTTTGCCAAAGGAAAGGAAGTTGCCTAATAATTATGCACACCTGATATAGGGTGTTGATGTCATTAGACCACACCCCTTCTCATTACAGAGATGCACATCACCTAATATGCTTAATTGGTAGTAGGCTTTCGAGCCTATACAGCTTGGAGTAAGACAACATGCATAAAGAGGATGATGTGGTCAAAATACTCATTTGCCTAATAATTCTGCACTCCCTGTACTCCATTCCTACCATTTTCCAAATACAGGAGAAGCTCATCTGCATATAATGAGATAGTGTGATGGTGTCCATCAACTAGTAGTCCAGTCTCTGCATCACCTTTTCGGAACCAGGCTGCCAATGATTCTATGGCCAGTGCAAATAATAAAGGTGATAATGGGCAACCTTGCCAGGTTCCTCTATGGATAGCATATATGTGGGAGGCAGTAACCCCAGTTTATACCCCAGCAGTTGGCTCGGTGTACAACAGTGTCACCCTCCTTATCCAGCCCTCCCCTAGGTCCATTTGCTGCATAACCTTAGTCAGAAAGTCTGAGCAAATAGAAGCAAAAGCTTTCTCGAGATCCACTAACATAAGAGTGGCCTCGGCCCGGGACTGCAAGTCCGGGTGGTGCAGAATGTGGAAGAGTCTGCTCAGGTTAAGGGAGGTGTTCCTACCGGGAATAAATCCGTTCTGATCTTCATATATGAGTGTCCGCATATGGGGAATAATTCTGTTTGCCAAAATCTTGCTAAGTATTTTGAAGTCCATATTCAACATAGATAATGGACGAGGTGCTGAGGCATGCACCCCTGAGGGTGTCGTCTTAGGGGGTGGAACCACCAATGCACTCCTAGTGGATTTTGGGTAGACTACCCCTTTCCAATGAGGTAGCATACAGGCACTCCAGCTTTGGAATCAATGCATCTAGATATGTCATATAAAATTCAGCCATCTGGCCCGAAGTTTTACGCTTGGCTAACTCCCTGATTGCTTGACGTATTTCCAAATAGTCCCCCTATTGCCCCCTAGTGCCCGCCATTCCCTGAGGTAAGGTCTGTAACTGTACTCTCTCAAGGAGTGCCGCTTGAGTGTGGCTAGGTAGAGCCTCCTGTCATCTGTAAAGAGCCTCAAAATATGTTCTAAATTTGTCATTAATTAAACTTGGGGAGTATACATGTTCTTCAGTCGAGGTAGTTAAGTGTGTGGTAGGAGTGCCCCGTAATTCAGTACGGATCAACCAGGCCAATAAGTATCCAGATTTGCCCTTTTCCTCATGAGTTTTATCCACATACGCCTTATAATCAAGGTTTCGCAGCCTGTCCAGAGCTGTGCTATGTTTTATATGTGCCTCTTGCAATCTCTTACTAGTGAGGGGTGGTCAGATGTCAGTGTATTCTCTAATTGATGTATAGAGAATTCCAGGGTTTGTAGTTCTCCCACGGTTTGACCCATGCATTGCCCCCGCACCACAACCTTAAAGGCCTCCCATTACACCATGACAGAAGAGGCAGACCCCTGATTTGCTGTAAAGTAACCTTTGATAGCAGTGCCCAAGGACTCCCTATAACTGCTGTCTTCAAGGGTCGCAGGCTGCATCCCCCACAGTGGTATCGCCGACCTTGCCTGCAGTGGAGCAACTGTCAGAAGAAGAGGGCTATGATCTGAGAGGATACATCCCAGATATTCTGTAGTGCGCACTGAGTGACATAATCCAGCAGAGCACGGCAGTCTGTCCAGTATGGTGTGTAAATCATGTATGTGGGAATAAGATGAGTAGTTCCAGTCTTGTCCATGCTGGAGCCACCATATGTCAGTGAGGGCCCAATGCTGCAACCAGTCCCTGAACCCCAAGGCTAGTCTATGGGTGGGAGCTCCCTGCAATGGTGGAGTGTAGCATTTAAGCTGGACGTCGTCAACACATTGAAAATCCCCTCCTAGCAAAAGACCCCCCCTCATCATCATGCCCATCGTGGCTGACAGAGTTTGGAGAAAAACAAGTTGATCTTTGTTGGGAGCATAAATGCTTCCAGGGTGACTTCCCTCCCCAATAGTCATAAGTACATACCTCCCCTCCTTATCAATGAGTTCTTGCAGGGGTTCAAAGTGGACTCCTGACCTGACCCAAATCAGTGTCCCCCTTGCATAAGCAGAATAAGAGGTAGCATAAAGGTGTCCATGCCATCTACGCTGCAAACGGGCAATCCCCACCCCCATTGTGTGTGTTTCCTGCAACATTGCTATGTGTACACTTCTGCAACACAGGTATTGGTATACTTTGTAACACTTCGCTGCAGATCCTAGACCCCGGGCATTCCAGGTCATACATAGTACATTCTTTGGTTTGTTAGACATGTGTCAGGGAAAGTCTAACTTGCCAGGTAGTAGGTCCTCTCCCCATCCCAAATCCTAACATCATATTGCACCATATAAAACAGTTCCTGAGTTATCAAAACGTAAATCAAAACCCCATGTTAAACTCCCCAACCCCTGGGCCGAACGGCAACAACCTTCCGCCCAAACAAATCAAATTCTGTAAAGGAAACCATATCTCATGCATTAATTCCATTTTGGTCCCACAAAGAGCATGGTGATGGGGGGGTAGGCCTCCAGCAATCCAGAGCCATTAAAGTCACTCCTGCCCACCTATTTCAATGGTAGTTATCCTCAAGAGTGCCACAATCTTCTGTGGTAAGCTGGCCACACCCCAACAAGTTATTGCACCACTCTAGCCGTGTTCCCAAAGTCTGCATTTTTCCCATCCTGGACTCATCTTAGTTGGGAGCCAGCTGCTCCGGTCCGCTGCAGCAACCCAGCCTCCCTTCTCAAGCGTCACTTACAGCGCTCTCCGGCAGTCGCCGAGAGCTAGTTCAACCATCTCCAATCTCCCCAATCCCAGGGACAGAGTTTGGAATGATGGGGCACCCCGGGTGTCGATATTGGTCGGATAAATGTGTGGGCCCGAGCGGAGCACTGTGATCACACGTCTGACATTACTGGCTGTTTGGCAATGCCCCTCCCCCAACCAGACTGCATTGTTAATACTTGATATTCCTTCTTGGAAACATTTGAATATATAGACAGAGCCCCACTAGTCTTAGAAGATTAATACTATTAAGCCTCTAAACTGAGCAATGTTTTCTGGTCTGCTGCCAAAGAAGGTTCACTTTGCATACTGTTATGTATCAGGTGCAAATGGGAACAACTAGTATAACTCCATGATAAAGGCTATGAGTGCTTGATACCATTTCAGGTCACTCTTCCCTTTGTGCCAGAAGAACAGCCAGCATCAGGTACTGCCATAAAAGTACTGCAGTAGTGTTGCTGTGTCTGAATTATCCTCTTAACGAACCTGGACCCTGTCAAGAAACTCCTGATGTTATATAAGCCTAGCCAGAACGTGTTCAGTCCCAGTGCCAGAACTGCAAGATGCCACATGCTTGGAATAGGTGCTTCATCTGCAAAGAGTAGTGAACCCAGGGACAGAGTTACATTATGCACTGACATTATGATACCACCGCTTGAAGCCAGAAGAAGTGGCCAAACTGGAATAAATTGTGAGGGAAGTAGTCAAATGGCAAGCATCCATTTTGTGTGGGGCTCTAAAAGTTGAGAGGTTATTGCATCACAAAAGCCATCAGTGGAGCGAGCATGTCAGTGTGCCCGGTCACAGCGGGAAACTGAATTAAATTGTATTGGAGCATTTGTATATTTTCTCAGAATCCTGACAAGGCTTTGGGGTACTTCTTGGTGGACAAGTAAGAGGCTATGTCATTCCCTCTGCCTGGTGTACAGAGCATGGATTTATAGAGATCCTTGTGTAGAAAGGGTTTTGGTGCAATGCATAAAGTTCAAATCGGTGTTCCAAAAGTGTCACAGTGAACTTGCGGCTGCGCCTAAGCATGGAGTGAAGCACGAAGGTGTAAGGAAGGTACAATAGATTTTCTGTATTCTTACTATCTTGAATGGTGAAAAAAGGATCTTGTTTTATATTGCACCTGTGAAAAAGAGACTTAGGCCCTGATTCTGACCTTGGCGGACGGCGGAGGCCGTCTGCCAAGGTACCGCCGACAAATGACTGCGGCGGCCATTCTTACATTTCCGCTGGACCGGCGGGCGCTCTCCAAAAGAGCGCCCGCCGGCCCAGCGGAAATGCCCCTGCAAAGAGGACGCCGGCTCAGAATTGAGCCGGCGTAGTTGCAGGGGTGCGACGGGTGCAGTTGCACCCGTCGCCTATTTCAGTGTCTGCAAAGCAGACACTGAAATACTTTGTGGGGCCCCCAGGGGCCCCGCGGCACCCCCTACCGCCATCCTGTTCATGGCGGGTTTCCCGCCATGAACAGGATGGCGGTAGGGGGTGTCTGAATCCCCATGGCGGCGGAGCGCGCTCCGCCGCCATGGAGGATTCAATGGGGCAGTGGTAAACCGGCGGGAGACCGCCGGTTTACCCTTTCTGACCACGGCTGAACCGCCGCGGCCAGAATGCCCTTGGGAGCACCTCCAGCCTGTTGGCGGTGCTCCCGTGGTCGGTGACCCTGGCGGTCACCGGCCGCCAGGGTCAGAATGACCCCCTTAGTTTTATTTACACCCTGGTGGATGGTTGCTGGTCTGCTAGGAGATCAGTGGTCATAGCTTCTTCTACTCTGCAAACGACAGAGGTCTCTGCCTCCCTGGAAGGGATACCTGTATTGTGAAGTGTTAATACCGAAATGAACACCTTCACAAGCCTAATTGTATTTGTATTGTATTATAATTTCACAAATATAGCACTCACTACCTCTGACAAGGTGTTGAAGCACATTATTATGTGTAGCACTCTACTCTGAATCCCAAGATAAGTGGTTAATCTAATCTTCATTAGTTAATGTTGCTTATTGGGATTAGTGGGATTAGTCTTGTGCTCTCTGGAAACTGTTTCCCAGATAGCCTCCAGTTTCTTTGTGGTATATTAAGAGGAATTTGATAAAATCATTAACATTCTCAACACCCGTCCCAACACATAAGAACCAACAACGCCCCCACCCTACAACACACACCACAGCAAACCTTTATGTCCACACCCACTCCCATGCATGCTTCTCAACACATGATCACTCAACAAGCACTCAACTGAAATATGGGGCCTGCTGAGTGTCAACACATCCAACATCCTCTTCATCACAAAGACCTGGCTTCACCCCTCATTCGATCCTAACATCACCACAGCTATCCCAGCAGGTTACATGATTGCTCAATAGGAAAGACTGTATTTACAAGCCAGGGGGAGGACTCGCTATCATCTTCAAGGAATCCATCAAATACACAATAGAAAATGCCATCCCATTCATGGAACACCTGCACTTCAAACTGCAAACCTCTGAAAACTACACCCTGAAAGGAACCCTTGCCAATGGGCCACCCAGACCCACAAACTACCTTTACCAACCTCATTACAAAATGTGTCACTCTGCCCACCATTGACTCCAGAGTCTCGATTCTACTTTGTGACTTCAACCTTTATCTGAAAGGCCAAAATGACCCTTGCTCCACAGCACTTCTCGAAAGCTTGAGCAGCATTGAACTTACCCAGCTTGTCCCAGATCCAACATACACCACAGGACACACACTGGACACCATCTTCACCACAAGCAACAGCAATAAATACAACTCCACCACACCACTCACATGGACCGACCACTCCATCATCCACTTCCAAATCAACACACCGCAAGTTAACACCCTAGGTTAGCTTTCCAAGCCACAGCTGGGGCAAACTAACAGGGACAGGCTGACTCAGTGCCCTCAGAGTAGATTACCCTAGCCCCACAGACAACCTTGAAAAGTACATCAATAAAATCAACAACTGGATGTAAGAACTGGGTGGACTCCCTCACACCCATCAAACCCAACAAGCATAGTAGTTCAAACAAGCAAGCCAGCCGGTACACAGAAGGCCTCAGAGACCCCAAACAACACTGTATACAGCTACAAAGGAAATGGAGAGGCAGCCACAACACCACAGACAGAACTACCTACAAGGTTGCACTCAGATGCTATCAAATAGGAGACACCAAAAAAACACTAGTGAACAGCATTGAAAGAAGCTCCAACAGATGCAAGGAGATTTTCTTGATGATTCACCCTGCCCTTAGCCACTGTCAACAACACTGTTGCCTCCTACCAGCTCTGCAACAACATATCCAGATTCTTCCACAGAAAAATCACAAACATCTACAGCAACTTTGCAATGTTGCACGTCAACCCAACCCCAGAGAACTTGTTGCTATCCTACCCACCACCAACCAAGATGGCCACTTGACTGAATGGACAACCCTCACCAGAAAAAACACATCTGATATCATGCGGACCATCCGCTCAGGGGCCTCAATGGATCTATGCCCCCACTACAATTACAACCTGGGAAAATCACCAATTAGCACCACCCTGGCCTACATAATCAACACCTCTATCACGTCAGCCACTTTTCCAGATGAATGGAAACTTGCAGAAATCCACACCCTCTTCCAGAAACCCAAAGCCAGCGCAAATCAACTGAATAACTTCTGACTCACCTCGCTGCTCCCCTATCCAGCCAAAGTGATTGAGAGGCCATCAAAAGCAATTCCCAACCCACCCCGAACTTCACCATCTTCTAGATAACACTCATCAGGTTCAGAAAGAACCACAGCACTGAAACAGCACTCATCGAGTCCACTGAAAACATCTGAATTATCCTAGACTGAGGTGAAACACCTGTCTGTGGCCTTTGATGCTGTCTCCCATAAAACACCTCAAAATACCAGATGGACCGTCACACACGCACTTATTACCAGCAGATTGCAGTATGGCAACACTCTTTATGAAGGAATCTCCAAACAACTTCTACACAGAT
Source organism: Pleurodeles waltl (assembly GCF_031143425.1). Classification (NCBI taxonomy): domain Eukaryota; kingdom Metazoa; phylum Chordata; class Amphibia; order Caudata; family Salamandridae; genus Pleurodeles; species Pleurodeles waltl. The sequence goes on from NC_090445.1 coordinate 1,557,354,058, forward strand.
TCTAGACCATCCAGAAGACCTCGGCAAAACTCATACTCAACATCCCAGGTTCCCTGGCTTTCCACTCACAAACACAACCAATTCAAACTTCTCATACACACATGCAAAGCCCTGCACAACACAGGACCAGGATACCTGAACAGCCGCATACACTTTCACCAACCCACCACACAACTACTCTCTGTCTCACTCTCACACATTTCCTGCATCCGCAAAAGCAAAACTGGAGGTCAATCATTTTCCTACATTGCACCCAAGACATGGAACGACCACTCTCAACACATCAGAGCCTTCTTCTCACTTCTTGAGTTCCGCAAGAAGCTGAAGACCCGGCTCATCATACAAGCACCTTGGGGACGACACACCGCCACAAGCGCCTAGATACTTTCTTGGGTGATTAGTGCACTATACAAATCAACCTAACATAACATTAATGTTGAGTTCATACAAATGGAAAGTGAAATGAGTAGATAGGCTTTAAAGGGTTAGATACAGGATGCAAGGAACGAGATTTTTTGATTTAGGAGAAACAGTAGGTGAAGTTTGCAGAAATCCAATAGAGAGTGAGGCAGAACTGGTATGCAACAGTGTAGGCTGCACTAAGAGAGAGTAAGGCATTCAGAAGACTGAAAGAAAGGGTCATTGGAAAGAAAGGAGATTGAATACTCAACAGATTTCATTAAAGGTCAATATTCGTGCAGGGTTATAACAATTTAGCAGAATGAGGCTTTTGAGATAGTATGCAATCTGAGGATCTAGAAACTGGATAAATAAGGGCTGGTGGTAGCCAGCTGTGGGAATGTGTTATATGTTGTTGCATTTTGGGCATTTCTTTTGGCCAGCGGTGGTCTCTCTTTTATGTTTATTGAAAGCTTTAGATATTCTAACAATCACGCTGGCATATAATGTTAAAATACATTACACAACCGCAAGGCACATGAGAGGTGCTTAAGGGGCAGTTGAAAGGGAGAGGAACGGAGATTGGTAGAAATACTAAGTGAGGAAAAAACAATATTTTGTAAGCTTACTAATTTTTCTGAAGACTTTCAAAACAGACAGACGGAGAGTGTGTGTGCATGTTGTCTGTGTGTATGTAAAAATTCCTGGTGAAATCCAAGACCTCACCATACCCCACTGAAAGCACCTGTAACCAACTATTTGCCAGAAAATACATTTATGAGGGGTGTAACACCACAAACGACCCCTCCTTAAGTTACGACCCTGCCAGTAGATGGGTAGAAGGTCCCCTCTTCAGCTCAGAGGTACCAGCTCTATAGCTGAGGGAATCTTAAGCGCAGAGGGAACGCCTCTCCAGTGGAGGGGAAGAAAGTCCTCTCTCCAGTGCAGTGGGACGCTCTCTTCTATACAGAAGGCATTTTGCTAGTCCTGATGGATCCTCTCTGCAGAAGAGAGGTAGAAGGCCCGCTTTCCACTGCAAGGGCGCCTCTCGTCTGCTGAGTGTTTTCTTCCCAGCGCAGAAGGATCTTTTAGTTCCAAGGCAGATAGTTCTTCTCTCGATTAGAGTGGAGGGGGGTATCCTCTCTCCAGTGCGGAGACGGGTCGCCTTCCAGAACAGAGGGACCCTCTCCCCACAGATGGGAGGAGCTCTCTCCAGTGCATACGGACCGTCTCTCCGCCAGAGAAGAACTAGGTCTACTGATAGACCCTTTCTCACATGCAGAGGGTCTCCTTCCAGTGCAGAGGGGCCCTCTTTTCTACGAAGAAGTTTTTTGTTTATTTTAGGGCAGAGAAATTCTCTCTCCAGCAGAGAAGGAAATCCTCTCTCCAATGGGGAGGGTACGTCTCTTTTCTGTACATTGGCTGTCTCTTTCTTCTGCGCAGCCGTATTCTTTCGCCTGTAGAGAGGAAGGAGGCACTCTAGTCTCCCCTGTGTAGTGAAACCGTCTCTCCTCCTTAGAGGTATATCTTTGCAGAAAGGCCTTTCTCTCCACTAAAGAAAATGGAGGCCCTTTCTACGCTGCAGAGAGATCGTCTCTCCTGTAGACAGGGAGGAGGCCGTCTCGCCAGTACAGAGGCACGCCTGTCTCTGTTGTTGAGGCACTCTTTTTCTTTCATCCAAGCCGAAGTATCCTTTCTCCAGTAAAGAGGTTGAGTTCTTCCCTCCCCAGTGCGGAGGGAGCCCTTTGCCTGGGCAGAAGCGGCTCCTGCCTGACCCATCATGTTAATTAAATAGACAATGAGAAAACAATCAGCCAGACCCCGGGGCTTCCTTCCATAACATGTTCATCTTGCCGTTTCTCGGCTGCCGAGTTAATTAATCGGTAGATATGTCTGAGGAGCACAGCTGCAGTCAAGTGGTTCATGTGAGCGCGGCTTTCAGTCGGCTCACTGAGCCAAAGGGGGCTGAACTCTCCCGTGGGTCAGTTGTGCGTGCGCGAGGCCACCTTGCTTGTTTATTAGCTAGGCGTAGTGTCAGGGCGCGCGCTTGTTTATTGGTCCCGTGTATGAATGTGTGCGAAGGCACCTTTCCTGTTTGACAGGCGTAGTAAGGGGGGACGCGCTTATTTATTGGTGACGTGTATGAATGTGTGCTTGAGGACACCTTGCCTGTTTTTGTCGGACGTGCTATGTCAATGGCTTGGGTGTGAAAGCAAGGCACAAGCGTATTGGCTCATGCATATGAGGGATGCAAAGCCTTCTCTTAACTCCTTCGCTGCCCGGCCTTTTCTCCCTCAGGTCCCAAGCCTTTTTTTGGCTATTTGGGGTAGTTGGCGCTTACGACCTCATAACTTTTTATACAGATAAGCTACCCATGCCAAATTTGCGTCCTTTTTCCGCCAACAACCTAGGGATTCTAGAGGTACCCAGAGTTTGTGGGTTCCCCTGGGTGAGCCTGGAAATTAGCCAAAATGCAGCTAAAATTTCAGTTTTAAAAATAAAATGGGAAAAAAGGGCTGCAGAAGAAAGCTTGTGGTTTTTACCCTGAAAATGGCATCAACAAAGGGTTTGCGGTGCTAAAATCACCATCTTGCCAGCTTTCAGGAACAAGCAGATTTTATTCAGAAAACCACATTTTTCAGTTCAATTTTGGCATTTTACTGAGACATACCCCATTTTTACTATTTTTTGTGCTTTCAGTCTCCTTCCAATTAGTGACAGAAATGGGTGTGGAACCAATGCTGGATCCCGGGCAGCTAAACATTTCTGGAAAGAAGACAACATTCTGAATTCAGCATGGGGTCATTTGTGTAGTAAACCCTTCAAGGTTTTCCAACAGAAAGTAACAGCTAAAAATTAAAAAAATTGAAATTGAGGTTAAAGAAAGAGCCATTTTTGTCCACGTTTTCTTCTATAAGTTTTTCCAGCTATGGGAGATTTTTGAAAGCAATATATCGTTACGTCTTCTGGACTCTTCTGGTTGAGAGGATATATAGGGCTTGTAGGTTCATCAAGAACCCTAGGTACTCAGAGCCAATAAAGGAGCTGCACCTTCCAAAGGGTTTTCTTTGTATACCGGGTATACAGCAATTCATTTGATGAAATAGAAAGAGTGAAAAATAGGTATTAAGGAAACCTTTGTATTTCCAAAATGGCCACAAGATAAGGTTTTGAGAAGCAGTGGTTATTTGCACATCTCTGAATTCTGGGGTCCCTATACTAGCATGTGAATTACAGGGCATTTCTCAAATATACCTCTTTTTAACTCACTGTCTTACGTTTGGCAGGAAACATTTTAGAGAAAGACAAGCGGCAATTACACTTGGTCTGCTATTCTGTGTTCCCCCAAGTTTCCTGAAAAAAATGGTTCCTCACTTGTGTGGGTAGTCCTAGTGGCCGTGACAGGAAACGCTACATGGACACATCATATTTTACATTGAAATTTGGAAAGTGTCTAGCCATGGTTTTTGGCCTCTAGGTCAGCTGGCACATAGGGAAAGCTATCAAACCTGTACATTTTTTAAAACTAGACACCTAGGGTAATCCAGGATGGGGTGACTTGTGGGGCTCTCACCAGGCTCTGTTACCCAGAATCCTTTGCAAACCTCAAAATTTGGCAAAAAAACACTTTTTCCTTATATTTTGGTCCTGCAAAGTTTTGGAATCTGAGCAGAGTCACAAACGTCCTTCTACCCAGTGTTCCCCCAGGTCTCCCGATGAAAATGGTAACTCACTTGTGTGGGTAGGCCTAGTGCCTGTGACAGGAAATGCCCCAAAACACTATGTGGACACATCAAAATTATCAAACAAAACTGCCTGTTTTTGCGGAGGCACCTGCGTTTTTGGTCTTGGGCTCAGCAGCCATCTAGTGAAATCTACCAAACCCAGACATTTCTGAAAACTAGACACCAGAGGGAGTCCAAGGAGGTGTGTCTTGCGTGGATCCCCCAGTGTTTTCTTACCCAGAATTCCCAGTAAACCTCAAATTAGCTAAAAAAATCAAATATTTACTACATTTCTGTGTGGGATCACCGCACCAGCACAGATTTCCTACCACTTAACATTCCCCTCAGTCTCCCGATAAAAATGATACCTCACTTGTGTAGGTGAGCCAAGTGCCTGTGACAGTGAAGAGCCAAAAAAGATGTCGAAATTTAGGGGGAAGCGAGTCCAAAAGGGCAGTTTGAAACAAAAAAAACGTTTTTAGGCCCACAAGAGGGGCAGAATTGTTATCGGTATAGATGCGACAATGCTGGATGGTAGGACTTTTGTGTATTCCTGCAGATTCAATCAAAAAATGTGGGGGAAAATGTGTACTTTCAAGCAAAGTTGGAGGTTTGCAGGGCAATGTGGGTAAGAAAATGGTGTGGGGTGCATGTGAAGCACAACACCCTGGACTCACCCAGATGTTTAGTTTTCAGATATGTTTAGGTCTTGTAGATTTTTCTACATGGAAGTGTCCCAAAATCCAAAAAGTGCAGCCCTCGCAATTCCAAGTGGGACGATTTTGAGAGTTAGACAAGCTCTCATGGCCCAAATGTAAAACCAAAACCCAAAATAATCAAATGTCCTCTTGCTTGCCGTTGGGATAAGATCTTTTAGTGTGGGGGAGAGCTGAAAGACTGCTACCTCTGTCAGTTGGGGTGAGGGCATAACCATACCCATACTGGGTGGTAGACACTACCCCACTATTTTTTTTTGATTCTCTGACATCTAGTAGGCTTTCTGCCCCCCCCCCGGGGAGTGGATCGGGGGTAATTGCCCCATCTGCCCACCGGTGGGCAGAACAACTTTGTCCCCATTTATTTGGAGTGGGGGCATGGCCATACCCGACCCCCTTTTTTTGAAAAAAATCTTCCCTGTTGTCTGGTGGGCTTTTTGCCCCATGAGCCTTACAAAAATGGCCAACAGTAATGTGCCCCCATGGGGAGCGACCTTTGCCCAAGGGGCTGCCCCCCCCAAACAAAACACAAACACACCAATCCCCTCGGGGAAGATCAGTCTAATAGAAATAGGCCGATTTGGGGGGGGGGGGGGCAGAAATGGCCTAAAATAAATTTGCCCCCCAGGGGAGCGACCCTTGCCAAAGGGGTTGCTCCCATTGCGTTAACTGTCGTAAAAAAAATCCCTGGTGCCTTGTGGTTTCTGAACTCCTTGGGGGCAGATTGGCCTAATTAAAATAGGCCGATCTGCCCTCAAGGGGGGCAGAAATGGCCTAGAATTTTTTTTTCCCCCCAGTGAGAGACCCTTGCCTAAGGGGTCACTTCCATTGCGTGAAACTGACGTAAAAACAAAAGCTGGTGTCTAATGGTTTCTGACCCCTTTAGGGGCAGATTGGCCTAATAAAAATAGGCTGATCTTCCCCCAAGGGGGGCAGAAATGGCCTAAAAAGAATTTGCCCCTAAGGGGTCGCTCCCCACCTCAAAACACATAAAAAAATAAATTATCCCTGGTGCCTAGTGGCTTCTGCCCACCTGGGGGCCGATCGGCCTAACTAAAATAGAGCAGAAAAGGCCTAATAAATTATTGCCCCCCAACAGAGCGACCCTTGCCAAAGGAGTCCTTCCCCTTCATTGTAAAAATAAACAAAACAAAAATCCCTGGGGTCTAGTGGGCATGCTCAGAAAGACAGGAAAGAAAATACAAGGCCTTTCCTTTCCTTTTATGTCTCTCTGCCTGCCCCCAACCCCCCAATCGGAAGAGAAATGTAAGCTCAGCTTCCAGCGCGATGGGGGCGGCCTCTGATGAGGTCACCACGTGATTGCGCACTGATGTCTACAGACGTTACGGGGGAGGTGGAAGGGGAAGCGATTTGCCTTCCATTCCTGCCGGGGGGGGGGGGTGAGAGGCCCACGGGGGAGCGCTAGCGCTTCCCCGTGGGCCAGGTCTAGGACACAACGGTTATGTCCTCGGCACCCGAGCGGTGCTGCAGAGAACGTAACTGTTACACCCTTGGCACCAAAGGGGTTAAGGTCTGAAGTAGCGTGTGAGGTAGAGGTGGGGGAGCCAACAAATTAAAAGGGAGAGAGCCAGAGCCAGGCAAAGGATCTGGCTCGGCTATTAGTCCATGCAAGAGCCGAGCCCGGAAAATATGTGCTACAGATCAGATACCAAGCACAACGTAAAATATGATAATGTCTCTCAGAATTAAAAAAAGTGTATTTCAATATTACATGGAAGCTTTGACTTTATTATGTCACATTATGGCACAGGACAGAGAAGCTATCACTAAAAGTGATATTTTGATATTTTTAAACATGAACTATTAGTCAATTAAGAAGCAAGGCAGTTGTCATGTAAACCCTGTACCTGGCCTAGATTTTTATAGAGCAACATTATAGTCTAATAAATGAAACACCAATGCTATTTTGAAATTTCATATTTGAAAGTGCTTTTATGGGCAATAATGAAGTTAAAGGAATTTTGGTGAAATAAAATATCTGCCTAAGATAATACATTTTAAGGGGGGGGAGCCCATGATTCCATGATTTATCCAAGTTTTTTGGTTTCATTTTGTACAAATTAGCCACTAACTGGGTATCTATTTGCCTTTCCTTTTTAACCACTTGCCCGCCAAGGACGTAATGGTTACGTCCCGTGGCGCACCGCTCAGGTTTCATGGACGTAACCATTATGTCCTTGTACTGGACCTCGGGGGAAGCGTTAGAGCTCCCCCGAGGGCCAAGGGGGGTAGGGATAGAAGGGAAATCGCTTCTCCTTCAACCCCAACCCCCCATTCCCCCACAGTGACGTCTGATGGTCGATCGCACACTGACCTCATCAGAGGTCGCCCCCATCATGCTGGAAGCTGAGAGATATTAAAGCATTCCTCTTCCGATCTGGGGGTGGGGGCAGGCAGAGAGGCATGAAAGGAAAGGCCTTTTCTTTCCTTTCATGTCTCTCTGAGCTTTTCTGCACCCCGATCGTAAAGTGTTCGGGCTTCAAAAATGCCCACTAGAAACCAAGGAGTTTTTTTTCAATGTAAACAAATAAGAGGAGCGAGCCCTTGAGCAAGGGTCACTCCCCTGGGGTGCAATTATTTCTTAGGCCTATTTTAATTAGGCCGATCTGCCCGCGGGGTGGCAGACGCCACTAGGCATCAGGGATAATTAATAAATAATATTTTTAGAGGTGGGGAGCGACCCTTTATGGAAGGGTCACTCCCATGGGGGGGGGGCAAAATATTTTTAGATCATTTCTGCCCCCCCTTGGGGGGCCTTAGTAAGGCCCATCTGCCCCAAAGGGGGACAGAAAGACCAGCAGAGACCAGGGAAGATTTTTTTTTTTTTAAAAGAGGGTGCAGGTTTGGCCATAACCCCACCCCAAATAAATGGGGACAAAGTTGTTCTGCCCCCCCGGTGGGCTGATGGGGCAGTTACCCCCAATCCACTCCCCAGGGGGGCAGAAAGCTTACTAGATGCCAGGGAATTAAAAAACAATAGAGGGGTGGTGGCTACCAACCAGTATGGCCATGGTTATGCCCCCACCCCAACTGAAGGGGGTAACAGTCTTTCAGCTCCCTCCAGCACACTAAAAGATCTTATCCCAACGGCAAGCAAGAGGACATTGAATTATTGTGGGTTTTGGCTTACATTTGGGCCACAAGAGCTTGTCTAACTCTCAAAATCGTCCCACTTGAAATGGTGAGGACTGCACTTTTTGGACTTTGGGACTCTGCCATGTAGAAAAATCTAGGAGACCTAGACATATCTAAAAACTGAACATCTGGGTGAGTCCAGTGTGGTGTGCTTCACATGCTCCCGCACCATTTTCTTACCAACAATGCTGTGCAAGCCTCCAACTTTGCTTGAAATCCCACAATTTTCCCACATTTTTGTGATGAACCTTCCGGAATCTGCAGGAATCCACAAAATTCCTACCACCCAGCATTGTTGCATCTATACTGATATAAATTCGACCCCACTTGTCAGCCTAAAAACGTTTTTTTCAAACTGCCCTTTTGGACCTGCTTTGGTTCCCCCTCAATTTCGACATGTTTTTGGGTCTGCCCTATCACAGGCACTTTGCCCACCTACACAAGTAAGGAATCATTTTAATCGGGAGACTGAGTGGAACGTTGGGTGGTAGGCAATTTGTGGCGGTGTGGTGATCCCACACAGGAATGTGGGAAAAATGTGATTTTTTTAGATAAATGTGAGGTTTGTTGATGATTCTGGGTAAGAAAACACTGGGGGATCCACGCAAGTCACAATCCCTTGGACTTCCCCTGGTGTCTAGTTTTCAGACATGTCTGGGTTTGGTATTTTTCCTTAGATTGCTGCTGAGCCCAGGGCCAAAAACGCAAAAATAGGTAGTTCATTTTGATGTATCCACGTAGCGTTTTGGGGCACTTCCTGTCACGGGTGCTAGGCCTACCTACACAAGTGAAGTACCATTTTTATCTGGAAACCTGGGGGAAGGCTAGGTAGAAGGATGTTTGTGGCTCCCCCAGATTAGAAAACTTTGCAGCACTAAAATGTGAGGAAAAGTGCTTTTTTTGCCAAATTTTGAGGTTTGCTAAGGATTCTGTGTAACAGAACCTGTGAGAGTGCCACAAGTTACCCTATCTAGTCTTTCCCTAGGTGTCTAGTTTTCAGAGATGTCCAGGTTTGCTAGGTTTTCTTAGGTGCCGGATGAGTTAGAGGCCAAAATCCACCGCTAGGCACTTTGCAAAAAACAGGTCACTTTTCTTTCGGAAAATGTGATGTGTCCACGTTATGTTTTGGGGCATTTTCTGTTGCGGGCACTAGGCCTACCCACAGTAGTGAGGTACCATTTTTATCGGGAGACTTGGAGTATGCTGGGTCGAAGGAAATTTGTGGTTTCTCTTAGATTCCAGAACTTTCTATGGCTGAAATGTAAGGAAAGAAAAGGTGTTTTTTCCCCACATTTTGAGGTTTGCAAAGGATTCTTGGTAACAGAACCGGATGAGAGTGCCACAAGGTACCCCATTCTGAGTTCCCCTAGGTGTCTAGTTTTCAAACATGCACAGGTTTGGTAGGTTTCCCTAGGTGCCGGCTGAGCTCAAGACCGAAATCCACAGCTAGGCACTTTCCAAAAAACACGTCAGTTGTCAATGTAAAAATGTGTTGTGTCCATGTGTTTTGGGGTGTTTCCTGTCGTGGGCACTAGGCCTACCCACACAAGTGAGATACCATTTCTATCAGGAGACTTGGGGGAATGCTGGGTGGAAGGAAATTTGTCTCTCCTCTCAGATTCCAAAACTTTTTATTAAAAAAAATGTGTTGTTTGTTGCCAAATTTTGAGGTTTGCAAAGGATTCTGGTTAACAGAACCTGATAAGAGCCCCACAAGTCACCCCATTCTGAATTCCCCTAGGTGTATAGTTTTTTTTAAACATCTTTTTATTGATTTTCAATGCAGATCAAACAGCAAGGATTTTGCCATTTCTATAACAGGATTTAGTTGATCCGTGTAGGAGGCTGGCCTGGATTGTAGTGGGTACCAGAGGTACAGCTTAGGCTGATAGAAGGTAGCTATGGCAAAGCAGCTAAGGCTGAACTAGGAGACATGTAAAGCTCCTACTATACCACTGGTGTCATATGCACAATATCATAAGAAAACACAATACACAGAAGTACTAAAAATAAAGGTACTTTATTTTTATGACAATATGCCAAAAGTATCTCAGTGAGTACCCTCAGTATGAGGATAAGATATATACACAAGATATATGTACACAAACCATAAGTATGCAGGTAATAGCAAGAAAAGTAATGCAAGCAGTGTAAAGTTACAATAGATTGCAATAGGAGCACATAGGTATAGGGGCAACACAAACCATACACTCCAAAAGTGGAATGCGAACCACGAATGGACCCCAAACCTATGTGAGCTTGTAGAGGGTCGCTGGGACTGTAAGAAAACAGTGAAGGTTAGGAAAATAGCCCACCCCAAGACGCTGAAAGGTAGGTGTAAAGTGCACCTACTACCCCCAGAGAGCACAGAAGTCGTAATAGGTGGATTCTGCAGGAAGAACAAACACCAGCAATGCAACAACAGTGGATTTCTGGACCTGTGTACCTATAAGACAAGGGGACCAAGTCCAATAGTCGCGACAGTGTCGAGAGTGGGCAGGAGCCCAGGAAATGCCAGCTGAGGGTACAAGGAAGCTGCCACCTGTTGGAAGAAGCTTGGAGTTCTGTAAGAAAGAAGAGAGCTAGGGACTTCTCCTTTGGAAGACAGATGTCCCACGTTGCGATGAAGCTTGCAGATGTGTTCCCAAACAGAAATACTGCAAACAAGCCTTGCTAGCTGCAAGGGTTGCGTAGAGGTTTTTGGGTGCTGCTGTGGCCCAGGAAGGACCAGGATGTCGCCACTTGGAGGAGGAGACAGAGGGGGAACCCAGCAACGTAGGGAGCCCTCACAGAAGCAGGCAGCACCCGCAGAAGTACCTGAACAGGCACTTAGAAGAAAAGTGAACCGGAGTCCACCCGAAGTCACAAAAGGGAGTCCCACGACGCCAGAGGACAACTCAGAAGGTTGTGCACTGCAGGAAGGAGTGTCGGGGACCCAGGCTTGGCTGTGCACAAAGGAAATCCTGGAAGAGTGCACAGGAGCCGGAGCAGCTGCGAATCACGCAGTACCCAGCAATGCAGTCTACCGTGGGGAGGCAAGGACTTACCTCCACCAAACGTAGACTGAAGAGTCACTGGACTGTGGGAGTCACTTGGACAGAGTTGCTGAGTTCCAGGGACCACGCTGGTTGTGCTGAGAGGGGACCCAGAGGACCAGTGATGCAGTCTTTTGGTGCCTGCGGTTGCAGGGGGAAGATTCCGTCGACCCACAGGAGATTTCTTCAGAGCTACTGGTGCAGAGAGGAGGCAGGCTACCACCAGAGCATGTACCACCTGGAAACAGTTGAGAAAGCCATCAGGATGAAGCGATATAAGGTTGCTAGTAGTCGTCTTGCTAATTTATTGCGGTTTTGCAGGCCTCCTGAGCAGTCAGCGGTCGATCCTTTGGCAGAAGGTGAAGAGGGAGATGCAGATGAACTCTGATGAGCTCTTGCATTCGTTATCTGGTGAGATCCCCAAAGCATAGACCCTAAATAGCCAGAAAAGGAGGTTTGGCTACCTAGGAAGGAGGATTGGCTACCAAGAGAGGTAAGAGCCTATCAGAAGGAGCCTCTGATGTCACCTGCTGGCACTGGCCACTCAGAGCAGTCCAGTGTGCCACAGACACCTCTGTTTCCAAGATGGCAGAGGTCTGGGACACACTGGAGGAGCTCTGGGCACCTCCCCTGGGAGGTGCAGGTCAGGGGAGTGGTCACTCCCCTTTCCTTTGTCCAGTTTCGCGCCAGAGCAGGGCTGGGGGATCCCTGAACCGGTGTAGACTGGCTTATGCAGAGATGGCCACCATCTGTGCCCATCAAAGCATTTCCAGAGGCCGGGGGAGGCTACTCCTCCCCAGCCTTCACACCTATTTCCAAAGGGAGAGGGTGTTACACCCTCTCTCAGAGGAAGTCCTTTGTTCTGCCTTCCTGGGCCAGGGCTGCCTGGACCCCAGGAGGGCAGAAACCTGTCTGAGGGGTTGGCAGCAGCAGCAGCTGCACTGGAGACCCTGGAAAGGCAGTTTGGCAGTACCCGGGTTCTGTGCCAGAGACCCGGGGGATCATGGAATTGTCACCCCAATGCCAGAATGGCATTGGGGTGACAATTCCATGATCTTAGACATGTTACATGGCCATGTTCGGAGTTACCATTGTGACGCTGTACATAGGTAGTGACCTATGTACAGTGCACGCGTGTAATGGTGTCCCCGCACTCGCAAAGTCCGGGGAATTTGCCCTGAACGATGTGGGGGCACCTTGGCTAGTGCCAGGGTGCCCACACACTAAGTAACTTTGCACCCAACCTTCACCAGGTGAAGGTTAGACATATAGGTGACTTATAAGTTACTTAAGTGCAGTGGTAAATGGCTGTGAAATAACGTGGACGTTATTTCACGCAGGCTGCACTGGCAGGCCTGTGTAAGAATTGTCAGAGCTCCCTATGGGTGGCAAAAGAAATGCTGCAGCCCATATGGCTTTCCTGGAACCCCAATACCCTGGGTACCTCAGTACCATATACTAGGGAATTATATGGGTGTACCAGTATGCCAATGTGAATCGGTAAATTTAGTCACTAGCCTGTTAGTGACAAATTTGGATAGCAGAGTGAGCATAACTACTGAGGTTCTGGTTAGCAGAGCCTCCGTGAGACAGTTAGGCATCACACAGTGAACACAAACTTATGAGCACTGGGGTCCTGGCTAGCAGGGTCCCAGTGACACATAACAAACATACTGACAACATAGGGTTTTCACTATGAGCACTGGGCCCTGGCTAGCAGGATCCCAGTGAGACAGTGAAAACACCCTGACATATACTCACAAACAGGCCAAAAGTGGGGGTAACAAGGCTAGAAAGAGGCTACTTTCTCACAATCCGCAATAACATGTTACATTCAACAACAACTTAGGTCTGGTTACATCATTCAATATATATATCTTCTTCAGTGGGCAGCTGAGTCGTAAATTATATTGTTTGTACTGTATATCAATTTTAACGTCGTTCTCCTCTTTTACTGCGTTTTATGTGTGTGGTGGTGAGGTCTCTTGGGGTGTTGCCTATTGTGGTGTACTTTATGGCCCTAGGTGTATATTTTTCAAAAATATATAGGTATGCTAGGTTTCCCTAGGTGCCGGCTGAGCTAGAGGCCAAAATACACAGCTAGGCACTTTCTAAAAAACAGGTCAGTTTTCTTTAGGAAAATGTGAATTGTCCGCGTTGTTTTGGGGCATTTCCTGTCACAGACACTAGGCCTACCCACTCATGTGAGGTGCCATTTTAAGTGGGAGACTTGAAGGAATGCTGGGTTAAAGGATATTTGTGGCTCCTCTCAGATTCCAGAAGTTTCTATCACCAAAATGTGAGGGAAAAGTGTTTTGCTTGTCAAATGTTGAGGTTTGCAAAAGATTCTGGGTAACAGAATCTGGTGAGAGCCCCACAAGTCACCCCATCCTGGATCACTCTTGGTATCTAGTTTAAAAAAATGCACAGGTTTCGTAGGTTTCCCTAGGTGCCGGCTGAGCTAGGGGTCAAAATCCATAGCTAGGTAGGTAAAAAACATGGCAGATTTCAATGTAAAATTTTGATGTGTCCATGTTGCGATTCCTGCCGCGGGCATTATGCCTAGCCACACATTTATATCGGGAGACTTGGGGGAACACAGAATAGAAGAACAATTGTTATTGCCCCTTATTTTTCTCTACATTTTTTCCTTAGAAAATGTAAGACAGTGTATAAAAATACGTCTATTTGTGAAATGCCCTGTAATTCACATGCTAGATTGGGGACCCCGGAATTCAGAGATGTGCAAATAACGACTGCTTTTCAACACCTTATCTTGTGCTCATTTTGGAAATACATAGGTTTCCTTGATACCTATTTTTCACTCTTTATATTTCACCAAATGAATTGCCGGACACCCAGTACACAATAAAAACCTATTGCAAGGTGGAGCTCCTTTATTGGCTCTGGGTACATAGGGTTCTTGATGAACCTACAAGCCCTATATATCCCCCAACCAGAAGCGTCCAGCAGACGTAACGGTATGTTGCTTTAAAAGATCTGCCATAGCTGAAAAAAGTTTTAGAAGAAAACTTGGACAGAAATGGCTCTTTTTTCACCTCAATTTCAATATTTTTTTAGTTAAGCTGTTACTTTCCGTAGGAAAACCTTGAATGATCTACGCAAATTACCTCTTGCTGAATTCAGAATGTTGTCTACTTTTCAGAAATGTTTAGCTGTCCAGGATCCAGCATTGGTTTCACACCCATTTCTGTCACTAAGTGGAAAGAGGCTGAAATCTCAAAAATGGTAAACATGGGGTATGTCCCAGTAAAATACCAAAAATTGTGTTGAAAAATGTCGTTTTCTGATTCAAGTCTGCCTGTTCCTGGAAGCTGGAAAGATGGGGATTTTAGCACTGCAAACCCTTTGTTGATGCCATTTTCAGGGAACAAAACACAAGCTTTCTTCTTCAGCCCTTTCCCCCCATTTTGTTTTAAAACTGAAATTTTAGCTGTATTTTGGCTAATTTGTTGGTCTCCTCCAGAAGAACCCACAAACTCAGGGTACCTCTAGAATCCCTAGGATATTCGAAAAAAAGGACGCAAATTTGGCTTGGGTAACTTATGTGGACAAAAAGTTACGAAGGCCTAAGCACGGACTATCCCAAATAGCCAAAAAAAGGCTTGGCACAAGAGGGGAAAAAGGCCTCGCAGCAAAGGGGTTAATGGAAAGGCTTTGTTGTCACCTCTTAGTGCATTTCTATGTGGTTTGTATAGAGAGCAACCTATACGAGTGCATTATGTGAACACCAAAGGTATTGGAGTGCTTTATGTGAACACCACTTACATAACACAAGGTCACATACATTTTTTTATAGGCATGGAGAGATTAAGTAATTTGTCTTGGCAGAAATCATGTGAAAGCTTGACTTATTATGGGCTTGAGGTTCCAACAGGACCTCTAGCTGAACCAGAGCTTCAGGCTCGAGCTCCCAGTGTTTCGCCCACCTGTACTGTGAGGGTCCTGAGCATCTGTACTGACTCCGTGTGTCTGCAGTAAGCTTTTGGATAGGCTGAGTGTATCTTGTGAAGCTGGTGAACTTGTGTAGTAAGTCACGCATGGTGTTTAAAGGCGTTTTTCACTCATTTCTGTTTCAAGGTGTTGTGCGTAAGTTGAACTTTGCTTGTATATTAGAGCAGGTGTGATTTGCGAAGGTACTGAGAATGTCTGTTGGTGCAAGCTCAGTGTAATGTTCAATGTGAAGGTACTGAGTTAGCTTAGGTGTGCTGGATGAGGGGTATTCAGTTTATCAGCTTGATTTGGAGGTGAGGGCACTGAGCTTGCTTTGAAGTTCAGGTGTGGCTTGTGAGATGTGCATTGGAACTATTTGTTTATTGTCCCAGTTTTGACTTGCTAGAGCAATGAGTGTTTTTGTGTGTGAGTATTCTTAGGTTGGTTGGTGTGTTAGGTGCGCTGTGTGTGTAATATTGAGCTTGTTCATTGGACCAGCTGTGGTCTATAAATAGCACTAGCTTGTTCAGCACTTGTGTGGTTTCGAATCTTCTTCTTTCCAGTGGATGTCCCGTTTTCACTTTTGCGAAGGGACTTTCACATGTGCTCTGTTTCTTTGTGGGCTCCTAAAGAGAGAGGCAATTCTTGTTCGCCTTTCAGACAATCTTAACTTGATAACTCTATTTCCAGAGTCAATCAACACATTCTTTCTAGTCCTAGGGCAGTTTTCTAAAATGTCCACAAAGGAATTTAGGATTTTGATTCCCCAGATTCAGTCACGCCAATGGCTGTATTCCCCCTTCTAGAAGTCATTTTTGTCTTCTTTTCCTGGCAAGCTGGGCCACTTAGTTAACTCTTTTGACCTGTAAGTTTATGGGATCTTAGCTGTGGGATAATTATCACAAAAATAAGATGGACACACTTTCCTTCCTTGCAAACAGGAGACCTCCAAAGTAAGCAAATTATTACACTCCCCCTCCTTACTGATTGGTAAGACTTCCAAGGTGGAAATGTTTTTAAGATGGCTATCCCACTGAATCAATCAATCAAGGCATTTATAGAGTGCGCTACTCACCCGTGAGGGTCTCAAGGCGCTGGGGGGCGGATGGGGGGGGGGGTACTGCTGCTCAAAGAGCCAAGTCTTGAGGCGCCTCCTGAAGGCGAGGTGGTCCTGGGTAGTTCTTAGGTGAACGGGAAGGGAGTTCCATGTCTTGGCTGCCAGGTAGGAGAAGGATTTACCTCCAGCGGATACGAGGGACGGTGGGGATCCAGCGGAAGATTTTTCAGAGCATGCGAAGGGTGTAGAAGCAAGAAGACGAGACGGCGTTGACTTGCTTGGTCATGGTGAGGAGGGGGTCCAGGATGAATCCGAGGTTGCATGCGTGGTCTGAAGGGGTAGGTGCGGTGCCCAGGGCCGTGGGCCACCAAGAGTCGTTCCAGGCGGACGGAGAGTGTCCGAGGATGAGGACCTCCGTCTTGTCAGAGTTCAGCTTCAGGCGGCTGAGCTTCATCCATTCTGCGACGTCTTTCATTCCATCCTGCAGGTTGGCTTTGGCGGTGGCTGGGTCTTTGGTGAGGGAGAATGTCAGCTGGGTGTCGTCGGCGTAGGAGATCATGTTGATGTTGTGTTTGCGGGCGATGTTGGCGAGGGGGCTCATGTAGATATTGAAGAGGGTAGGGCTGAGCGAAGAGCCTTGTGGAACGCCGCAGATGATCTCGGTGGGTTCTGAGCGGAAGGGCGGGAGGTAGACTCTTTGGGTTCGGTCAGAGAGGAACGAGATGATCCAGTCCAGGGCCTGTCCTTGGATTCCAGTGGAGCGGAGGCGGGTTATTAGGGTGCGGTGGCACACGGTGTCGAAGGCAGCCGAGAGGTCCAGGAGGATGAGGGCGGTTGTTTCTCCGTTGTCCATCAGGGTTCTGATGTCGTCGGTGACTGTGATGAGGGCGGTTTCCGGGCTATGGTTGGCACGAAAACCTGATTGGGAGGGGTCGAGTAGGTTGTTATCTTCAAGGAAGTTGGTCAGTTGCTTGTTGACGGCCTTCTCGATTACTTTGGCCGGGAAGGGGAGAAGAGAGATGGGGTGGAAGTTCTTCAGGCCGTTGGGGTCAGCCGTGGGTTTTTTCAGGAGAGCGTTGACTTCCATGTGTTTCCAGCTCTCGGGGAAGGTGGCCGATGCGAACGAGCTGTTGATGATGCTCTGGTGATAGGGGGCGATGATGGCGTCGGCTTTGTTGAAGATGTGATGGGGGCACGGGTCCGAGGGGGAGCCGGAGTGGATGGTGTTCATGGTGATTCTGGTCTCTTCAGAGCTGATGGGGGTCCAGGCGTTGAGGGTGGTGGCTGGGGCTGTTGGTTCAGTGGTGGGCGGCGGGGATTGGGGTCCAAAGCTGTCGTGTAGGTCGGTGATCTTTCGATGGAAGAAAGTAGCGAGGGAGTTGCAAAGTTCTTGTGAGGGCGTGATGGTGTTGGGGTTGGAGAGCTCTTTGACGATGTTGAAGAGTTCTTTGCTGTTGTGGGTGTTGTTGTCAAGTCTCTCTTTGAAAGATGCCCTTTTGGTGGAGCGGATCAGCTGGTGGTGTTCACGGGTGGTGATCTTGAGGGCTGACATGTTTTCTGCGGTGTGTTCTTTGCGCCGGGTTTTTTCGAGGGTACGGCAGGATTTCTTGGATTCTGTGAGGGCATCCGTGAACCATAGGGGTTTCCTGATGTTGGTCTCTCTTGGGTGGCTTCTGAGAGGGGCGAGGTTGTCGGCACAGTTGGTGATCCACTGTGTGAGGCTGAGGGCTGCGTTGTTGGCGTCGGTGGTGATGGCTGGTTGGTTATGGTTTAGAGTTGAGAGTAGCTGCTCTGTGGAGATTTTGTTCCAAGGTCTGCAGGGGGTTTGTTGTGTGCGAAGGTGGTGGGTCTCACGTTTGAAGGTGAAGTGGACACATCTGTGGTCGGTCCAGTATAGCTCAAAGGAGTGGCTGAAGGATATGTGGTTGCTGGCAGAAAAGATGGGGTCGAGCGTGTGGCCAGCAGTGTGGGTGGGGGTGTTCACCAGTTGCTTGAGTCCGAGGTTGGCGAGCAGGGTGGCAGTGTTGGTGTTGTTGTTCTTCTCCAGGTTGAAGTTCAGGTTCCCGAGGAGGATGTAGTCTGGCGAGGCTAGGGCGTGCGGGGTGGTGAAGTCAGTGATGGATTCGCTGAATAGGGCACGTGGGCCAGAGGGCCTGTAGACGAGAGTACCTCTGAGGGTGGTCCTGGGGTCGGTGTGAATCTGGAAGTGCATGTGTTCGGCGGCGAGGGGGGTGTCTTCGGTGGAGGTCGTGATGTTGATGGAGTTCTTGTAGATGATGGCGATTCCTCCCCCGATTTGGTTGGCGCGGTCTTTTCGGGCAATCTTGTAGCCGTCGGGGATGGCTACGGCGATGTCAGGAGCCGAGGAGGCGTTCATCCAGGTGTCTGTGATGAAGGCGACGTCAGGTGCTGTTGTGTCCAGGAGGTCCCATAATTCAATGGCGTGCTTGTGGACGGAGCGTGTGTTGAGGAGGATGCACTTGAGGTGGTTGTTGGTGCGTGGGCCAGTGGAAGGACTGCAGGTTCGGTGGAAGGTATACTTGCAGGCTTGACAGGCGAAGGGTCCAAGAGTGCGTTTAGGGCTGGCTTGGTAGCAGTTGGCAGTTTGCCCAGGGTTGAGTGCGTTGAGGGAGGGGGCGTCGTATCTAAGATGGGGGTTTTGGGTGCGGTGGGGGCCAGGGGTTCTGGCGCTGGGCACGGTCCAGGCGCGGACAGGCACCGACGGGCTTGCCTTTGGCACGCCAGAGGCGTGCCCGCTGCGCGGCCGCACAGCAGCCACCATAAGAGGGAAGGGGGTGAGGAGGGGTCAGCTGGGAGGCGGGAGGCGGGAGGGAGGACAACGAATGGGAGCAGGGGGGGCTGGGCCGCACGGGGGCAGCGGCGGGAAAGCGGGAGAGCGGGAAGGCGGGAAGGCAACTAGAGGGAAAAACAGCTACAAGAGAGAAAAGGAATCAAGATAGAAAAGGCAACAAGCTAGTAAGGCAACAAGAGAGAAAACATGGTGGAAAGGAATCAAGAGAGAAAAGGCAACAGGATGGAAAAGGAGTCAAGAGAGGAAGGCAACAAGATAGAAAAGGCAACAAGATAGTAAGGCAACAAGAGAGAAAACAAGGTGGAAAGGAATCAAGAGAGAAAAGGCAACAAGATGGAAAAGGAGTCAAGAGAGGAAGGCAACAAGATAGAAAAGGTAGCAAGATAGAAAAGGCAACCAGATAGAAAGGCAACAAGAGAGAAAGCGGCAACAAGATGGAAAAGGCAACCAGATAGAAAACGGCAACAGGAGAGAAAGCGGCAGATCAGATGCAAGCGCAGAGTGGAGTAAGACCTACACACAGGTGGCAGGGGTCTGGGCAGGTGGAGCTGCAGCGGCGGGGGAGCGACCTACCCGAAGGTCAAGGGTCGCTGCCTCTGCCGCACAGCGGCCGCCATAAGAGGGAAGGGGGGGAGGAGGGGTCAGCTGGGAGGCGGGAGGGAGGACAGCGAATGGGAGCAGGGGCGGCGGGGGCAGCGGCGGGAAAGCGGGAGAGCGGGAAGGCAACTAGAGGGAAAAATGGCTACAAGAGAGAAAAGGAATCAAGATAGAAAAGGCAACAAGATAGTAAGGCAACGAGAGAGAAAACAAGGTGGAAAGGAATCAAGAGAGAAAAGGCAACAGGATGGAAAAGGAGTCAAGAGAGGAAGGCAACAAGATAGAAAAGGCAACAAGATAGTAAGGCAACAAGAGAGAAAACAAGGTGGAAAGGAATCAAGAGAGAAAAGGCAACAAGATGGAAAAGGAGTCAAGAGAGGAAGACAACAAGATAGAAAAGGTAGCAAGATAGAAAAGGCAACCAGATAGAAAGGCAACAAGAGAGAAAGCGGCAACAAGATGGAAAAGGCAACCAGATAGAAAATGGCAACAGGAGAGAGAGCGGCAGATCAGATGCAAGCTCAGAGTGGAGTCAAGACCTACACACAGGTGGCAGGGGTCTGGGCAGGTGGAGCTGCAGCGGCGGGGGAGCGACCTACCCGAGGGCCAGTAGTATTCTCCCATTACAGTCACCAGACACTTATAATATTATTTGCTCAATCCACCAGGCCTGAAGTCTGAACTTTATGAGGTATTCTTATATTATATTACATTTTTAATGCAGTCCATCGCCATGGTTCTCAAGGCACCTCTAGTGAGGTATCCTGCTGTCAAGGTCCACACAATTTAAGAAAGCATATGAAAAGAGCCACGTGCCTGCCTAATTTGATGAATAAAGCTTCTGAGAGTAAATGAGTGGATAAACAATCCCACATTTTCGGTGCACAAAAATAAAAGCTATCACCTCCTGATGTACTTTTCGAGACTTTAGACACTCTTAAAAGGATACCAAAAAGAGCAGAGCACTCTCTGAGGCCACTGTCTCTGAATGCATGTGTTAATGAAGATAGGGGCTTCACCATAGCGATGTGTGCACCAGGGACAGAACCATCAAAAAGATCTTTCTTTGACAGGCAGTCAATGTAATTGTCGCACAATGAGTCTAGCATGGGCAGTCCATAGAAAACCGGTATCTAAGCGTGCTACAGAGTTTTGTATATTCTGAAATGTCTGATTAAGGTAAAAGGTAATTCCAAATTCAAGGAACTTGCATAATCCCGACGTGGATCTATATGATTATCACTGGCATATGCCTTCCCCAAAAGGAGGGATAAAGAAGAACTTTCCTGGAACTTTTACTTGATAGCTAGACGCAGAGGCCATGGATAAAACTTGGTTAGACAATTCAAGCTGAGAATCTATCTCAACACCCAGAGTTTACTGAGTTGGTAGGTATTCTAACTTGAACACCTCACTGGAAGTGCGTGAAACATGAATAAGAAGTGTCATTAAGAAATGTGTACATCGCTTCCAGATTTAGTTAAAGTATAAATTACTGGACTCTGTTAAAGGATGCCTTCATCTTCCTTGTGGCCAGTGCAGGAATGGCTCTTTTTGTGATGACTGTCAAACTGTGATTTTGAAGAGTCCGTCCATGTCCAAGTCCAGGATAACAGGATAACAGGACAGTTCCTTCATCAGCTGTAGACCATGGTGTACAGCAGTGATCCCGAATGGGCAGCTTCAGAATCAAGCCCTATGCAGCCAGCTGACGTCAGCGTAAAACTCACAAAAGTCTCTGAGCCAAGACGTTGGTCAGCGGATTCTTTTTCTTCCACCACCCATGTTTCCCGGAGTACCGTAGCCAATAATGGTCATTCTTACATTTGATTGACACAAAGGCAGATCTTCCAAGACTACAAGTTTCTTTTTAAATAAATGATTTTTAGTGGTCTTGCAAGTCAAATCACTGTGCGATATTTAAGCCCATGTTGTAGGCCACCATTGTACACCAATAAACTATACCACCACTTACAGTATCCTTTATTTTATCTAATAGTGTCAGAAGCACAATGACATTTTTCTAGTTAAGAATGCCAACAAAATGACTGACACCCACTGAAAAATACGCTGCTGAAATGGATCACTTCTTTTTGAAAATAAATTGCATTGAATACTTTTAGGATGGCTAGACTGAAAATTAGAACATGCACACAATTATAGGACATTTATAAATATGTGCAAACATCAGGAACACTGGTTCTGATAACTTCTCCAAACTTATGTCGGCCTCACAAGACCCAGTCAGGTCCAGATATATATACTGGTGATTTCTTCTGTTCCTAAATTGATATGCCACCTAATCATGTTTCGAATACTTTCTAAGACACTCACCTGAAAAGACCAGAAGGATCAGAAGCACCAATATATTCCAGGCAGTATGAACGTATTGTTACTATGGCAAGACCACAAAATAAAATGATGATGGAGAGAGTGTTGAAACTTTTCAAACACTCACCACCAGTCACAGATCTGTGTTTATTCCATCATCATTTTGCTCACCACATCATCCCAGTTTGGACCCAGCATATGCAAATCAGTCTTGACCCTGCTCCCCATGGGAACAGTCCAGCCTGAACTGCCAAGACAGGTCCACCCTGAACCGAAAATAAGCATTCTGGGACTAGTTTCGGGGTATCACCCCTCATCACCCAGGCTATCTTGACTCCAGTGGCACAGTAAGCAAGGGACCGCTGTCTGGGCATAACCTAGCCACTTAGGGTGCACATAGCAACACCCCAAAATAAAATGATGGACAAAGTGTTGAAACTTTTCAAACGCCCACCCCCAGTCACAGATCTAGGTTTAATCCATCATTATTTTGCTTGCCGCATGACTCCAGTTTGGACCCAGCCATTTGCAAATCAGTCTTGACCCTGGGAATAGTCCAGGACAAGCCAGGTCCTCCCTGCACTGAAAACAAGCATCCTGGGATTTTCGCCTTAAGTGGCCAGGGTACGCCAAGATCTGAGTCCCTTGCTCAATGTGCCACTGGTGCCCCTGGTGGGATGCTGTGCAAGTTTTCGACCAATTGGTCTACTCCAGTATGAAGACAGGGAATCTTCTACGTACTCACTTTGTTATGCTGACAGCAGGGGTGCAACGCAGGCCCTTGTGGCCACTGCAACACATAGGCCCCCAAACTTTCAGGAGGCCTCCGAACCTAGGGAGCTCCCATTCAGTCCAGGGCCGATGAAAGTCTGTAAGATATGATAGGCTCAATGGCCCGTCATCACATTCTGCAGGAAGGGAGGACATAATTTTGTGTCACGCCGCTGGCTGGCAGGGCTGACGTTCTTGATGTGTGTTATTCACGCTGTGACGTTTTGGTGCATCGCATGCCTGTCTGCACTGCTTCCCTTGCATGGCCAGGTGTAGGCCTGCTGCGAGGGGCACCTTGCTCAGATCTCGAACTTCAGGAGGGTGATGCAGCAAATGGGCGTTGAGACGGGGACAGATACAAATGGGATTGTTCACAGAGCTGCCCCGGGAGCTGGCTCCGATTAATAACGGTAATAACATGCCAGGAGGCGGGAGCGGTGTCCTCTGTAACCGCTGCTTGCCTCTCAGACTCAATGCGGTGGCGCACTCCATAATGCAGCCGGTGTCAGTTTTTATTACTCTGGGCCTAGGAAGGGGTTAGACGGCTTCATTGGCGATTCCCCGATAGACTGAGCAACAATTTCAGTGCTCCTTAGCAAGACGTGCGGGCCATCAGTGCAGAAGCGTGTTCAGATCTATTGCTGCAATCTAGCCTGGCCAACCAATTTGCATTCCTGTGTACTGCTCCCTTGCGCCAAATGTGCAGTAAGATTTATGCCTCCCTCGCACCCAGTATACACTCAAAGGTCCTGCTCTGCCTGCAGTTAAGTGTAGGATGTCTTTATATCCAATCTGCATACATGCTTTCGAAACAGAAAAGAGGGAGCTAGTGAAAAGAAATAGAGGAAATGTATTACCTCATTAATTAACATTGAAACAGAGATAATTTTAGGTGGGAGGCAGCTAAAATAAAGCCATTTTGGCTTTAAAAATTGTGAACCTGAATTTGGGCTGTTGACATACATGGGTCTGTATTGGGAGTGGGTGATAAATTCTGCACTGCTGGCAGAGTGTGGGAAAGTTAGCCCACATTGCGTTTCAGTTATAACGCAGAGTTCCAGCCAATGTCCACCAACCACAGTTTGGTGGAGTTTTTTCCTGCACCCGGCACACCCATGGTAAGTTGGCGAATGCGAGTGAGAATTGGCATCCCCTAGTGCCATTTAAGGGCACTAGGCGGGCACCCGGCAAGATTTTTCTAACATGGGCGATCGCAGGTGGTCAGGACCATTTGCGGTGAGAAAGCTGCTGCTCGAGTAGAAAATCTACTTGAGCAGAAGCAAAACCAACTTGATCAGCCACGCCCTCTGGCTGATTTTTCAGCACTGAACAAGCTCCCTGCACTAAAAATCAGTGTGAGAGAAGTGATGTGCCGATTTCCACCTGTTCGTTGAACTATGTGGGATCTTTCTGCAGAGTGAAAGTCTGCGAGTTCCGCCCACCCCTAGTTTGCACTCAAAAGTAGTGGTTCTTCACACTCAGTCGGAACTCTTAGGTAGGGCGACTTTGTATCCTCTCTGCACTAAGATGCGAGGTTATTTTGCATCCAGTCTGCACTCAGCTTTGGGCTCCCCTTCCTCTGAATCTGCACTCAAATGGCAGGGCCTACCAGTCAGGGGTAGGACTTCTACTGCCCTCCTAATCGGTAGCCAGATGTCGGCCTTCCTCCTGCTCAGTTTGTACTCAGGTGGGCATGTATTTCTTGCACACAGCCTGCACTTTGATGTTGAGCTCCCATGCGCCCATTCTGTTATTACTTGTAGGGCTCACTCGCACTGTCTGCACTGAGGTGTAGGGCTCCCTCTCACGCTGCCTGTACTCAGTTGGAGGTCTCGTTCACACAGAGGCTGGACTCAGGTGCAGGACTTCCTTTTACTCAGTGAGTACTCAGATGTAGGGCTAATTCACACAGGGGTTGCGCTCAAGTCTAGGGCTTCCTATTCAGTCTGTAAACAAGGTGTAGGGGACTCTTGCACCCAGTTTATACTCTTGTGTATGACTTCCTCTTGTCCAGTCTGCAGTTAGGTGTAGAGCTCTCTTCCGCCCAGTTTGCACTCGGTTAAGGACTCCTCCGCACCCAGTCTGTAATATGGTTTTGTAATCCCTCACTCATAGACTAAACTTAGGTGCAGGGCTCCCTCTCAAATACGTATTCATTTTGTAGTTAGTTATTGAACGTCCGGCACTCAGGCGGAGTCCACTCACCCAGTCTGCACTCAGGAGTAGGGTTACTGTGTCTTGCATCTGTAGTGATATACAGGGTTCCCTCTCTGCCAGACTGTACTCTGATGTAACGCTCCCCGCACCCAGTGTGTACTTAAGTGTAGGGCGCCCCAATCCTCTCGTCCAGTCTGCAGCTGCACGTGTAGTTCCTTCACACCAAGTCTGCACTCAGTTGTAGGCCTCTTTTGTTTCCAGTCTGCGGGTAGGTGTGGGGCTTCCTGACATCCGGTCTACGCTCACATTTAGGACACCCTCATACCAAGTTTGTCATCGCATGTAGGGCTTCCTGGCACCCAATCTGTGTTCAGCTGTATGGCTCCCTTGCACTCAGTGTGTAGTTAGGTGTGGGGCTCACTATTGCCCTTTTTGCAGCTATGTGTGGTGCTGACGCGCACAAAGTCTGTACTTAGTTGTAGGATTCTCTTGTATCAAGTCTGTACTCAGCTATAGAGCTCCCTTAAACCCTGCATATACTCGGGTGTGGGGCTCCTTCTCAACAAATGTGCATGCATGGTGAGTTCTCCTTCATCCCCTATACTCAGGTATACAGCTCTCTCGTGTCGAGTCTGCAGCCAGGTGTAAGTATCCTTCATGTACAGGGCTCACCGTTGCGCATGTCCAGGTACATGCATTGCAGCTATAGTACACAGTAGGATATAGGACTATCCTTTATGTACAGATAGATGTTGGAATTATCTTCGGTAAAATAGAGGACTAAAGAGCACATTCAGGCATGGATACAGGACCAGTGTCATCTTAAGTATTTTGGGAGCCATAGACAAGATATATTTTTAGAATAGACCAAATTTAAATATTTATTGCCCATGTCTTGCTAATTAAAGCCGACATGATGCCAAACAATGCTAAAGTATATATTAAATATAAACAGGGTCACACAAAAACTGTTGAAATAGGTCTTGCTCAAGACCCCAAAAATCATAAAGATGACACTGGCTAGAGAGACAAAGTCAGAGGTACAGGAAGGTAGAGCAGGAGAGAGGTTTAGATATAGCAAATAGAAGAGAAAGAGGCCACTTAGAGAGAAAGTTCACTTTGCTGGGGACACCTTTGAAAGTGGGGGCCCTGGGCAATTGCCACCTTTGCCCATGCCTAAAAACATTACTGTACAGGATTTGGATTCAAGTAAAGTTGGATACATGGCTTGCCTGTCTGCTGAGGCAGTAATTTGGTATGGGCTTCACCTTCACCCTGTTGGAAAGGGACCTTTCTGAAGGGATATCCCCAAACCTTTTGCCTTTCTCCTCCTATTTTTCCGACCCTCTTTTTGTTGGCTTTAGGACTCTGGGCACTTTACCAATGCTAATCACTGCTAAAGTGCATGTGCTCCCTAAAACTTGGTATAAGCCTTACACCTGTTTGGCGTATTTAATTTACCTGGAAGTCCCTTGTAAAGTAGTATATGATATACCCGGGACCTGTAAATTTAATGCTTCTAATGGGCCTGCTCCTAAAGAAGTAGCATTTCAAACTTGTCTCAGGCCTGCAACTGCAGCGCCTGCATGCGCAGTTTACTGCTCCATTGACTTGGCAAGTCAAACTACTTGCCAAGGCCTAAACTCCTTTTTTTACTATACCTAAATCACCCCTAAGGTAGGGACTAATTAGCCCTATGGACAGGGTGCTGTGAGTGTAAAAGGTAGGCCACACATTTTTATATGTTGCATGTCTTAATAGTGACAGCCTATTTCATTTTTCACTGCTGTGAGTGTTGCTCCTCTCATAGGTTTGCATTGGGAATTCCCTTATATATATATCTAAGTGGAAATTTCTAATCTGTGAGGAGTAGTGTGGGCATGTTTGGTATGTTTAGAATGATAGTGAAAAATCTGGTGTAGTTGGATTTCACATTCCTATAATAGAAATGCGACTTTTAGAAAGTGGGCATTTCTCTGTGCTTAGAACTGTGGTGCTTTGCAACCTAACTCCAATCCATATGTAGGGCAGAATTACAGCTCCACTTTGTGCATACTCTCCAAACAGACAGCCATCAGGGAGGGTTAGGTGTGACAGGGTTACATATGCATTCAGCACCATACTGATGGTCTTACTGAGCTAGGAAAGAGGGAGGGTCGTTCATGCTTTGTACTTGAATAGGCTGTGTCCTGTGCTCACACAAAGAGCTTGTTTACCCACTACTGATGTCTGCAGCCAGAGCAGGGGAGAAGAGAAATTCTTGGAACTGGTTAGATCTGGCTGAAAACTTCTCTTACCTTCTAGAATCTGGGCACCTGGAGTATAAGTACAGCGGCCCTTGTCCCATGATTTTTAGGGCACTTTTGGGACTGGGGCTGAATCTCTGCCGGAAGGGTTGCTGGACTGCACAAAGCTTTCATCTCGACTACTTTTCTGTGGTTGCCCTGCTACCTGCTGATGCTGGGTGGCATAAAGGACTCCCTGGATTGCTTTTCTGCTTGTTGCCCTGCTGCCAGCAGCTCTCTGACTTTGGACTCCCGAAAGCACCCTGTTGGAGTGAGGAGGAACCGCCACCCAACTAGCTGAGCTGGTCTGCTAGCCCTGTGTTTTCTCCTCCAATGTTCTCCAGTGGCGGGGTGGATTCCCCCCGCTCGTCTGGGATCCCAGCGATCGACAGGATTCCATCCTTTTAATCTTCATTGCTTT
Organism: Pleurodeles waltl; assembly: GCF_031143425.1. NCBI lineage: Eukaryota > Metazoa > Chordata > Amphibia > Caudata > Salamandridae > Pleurodeles > Pleurodeles waltl. Next base: position 1,557,381,474 of record NC_090445.1, read on the forward strand.
GGCTCATTGGAGGCTGTTGAGACACTTTTTCTGACAGCTAAGTTCAGTGAATGCAGAGCGCTTCACCTTGTCCCAGGGGAGGGCTGCCATCCCAGCGCCTTGGGAAGCCTCCGTATGCAGGCCCCCACATCACCCTGGATACCTCTCCGGGTGTGACTGCAGTCAGAGCTGTGCTCAGGAGGCCAGTCAGGGATGAGGCCTCCACCGTCAGGATCAGCTCAGCATCCCCTCCCCCCCCCCAAGACTGGAGGAGCAGCCCCACGACAGTACAGGGCAGCACCCCCAGCCCCTGTAGCTGCCCGACACCCTAAAGCCGGGCCTACTTGGTGATGGCATGTCGTTCTGTGACCAGGGGCAGGCCGGCACTCTGAAGACTCGTAACGACCAGCCCCACCCCCATGGACTCAGCACATCCCCACCAGGAGCACAGAGGGTGAGTCGAGCTCTGAGAACCCTTGTTCTGTAAGCCAGCACTCTTCTGCAGGCAGCCCGGCAGTTACCAGGAAGTTCGGTGGAGCTCCACTGCCACCTGGCTCAGGGTAGGTGTCTGTTATGCTCCCCGCTAGCTAACCCAAAGGGGAGTTGATCGGTGGCAGAAGCAGGTGTATTGATTTATGGGCTGTAGGGGGGTATCACATACGTGGACGCCCGTGGACACAAGGAGATGCATGAGACCACCTCCATGGACACTTCACTGGCCCTGCACCAGCACACCCCGAACAGTGCTTAGAGGAAGCACCTACCTCGTTTTGGGGCGGACAGGGAGCTCTGACCGCCCTTTGCATAGGTCTTGTGGGATTCTACCATAGTCCCTGCAAAGTCTGTATTAGGAGCTTTTCGCACGCAGAGTTTGGCCAAAAAACTCAACTAGCCCCGGCAGCGAAGCAGAGCTCACAGGTGTGGGGCCCACAGCAACTCGGCTGCTCTTAACATTCGGCCCAAAATGCAGACTTTTGCCCTTGGAAGGCAAGGAGACCCCTACCTGAGGCTTTGCCACCTGTCGGGCGTCATGAAGCTGCTGCTGCAGGCTGCTGCTGAGGGGGGGCTGCACCGGCACCAGCTCCAGTTCCAGCCCCTCCCTCTTTTCACTGTCCTCAGCAGCCTGGGAGCAGGGGGCATAGGGTGGCAGACAGCCTCCCTCTGCCCTCTGTCTCTTCTCTGTGCACACGGTGGCCGGCACTGGGCCTGGCCATTATCTGCATATGGGGGTGGGGGGTTTTGCTTGGAAAAAAGGAAACTTGCAGGCAGAGCTCAACGGAAGAGAACCTGTCTCCCCAGAGTCCCTGAACTTTCTCAGAGAGTCTGGGGAGACAGGTTCTTTTAAGTGGAGCTCCGACTGAAATATTCATTTTTTCCAAGCACATAATGCAATAATGTCCAGGCCCAGTGCCCCCAGCACCTGTGCCTCTCGTCTATGGGCATGAGGGGTGGGGCACTGGACCTTGACATTATTTGCATATGTGAAGGGGGGGGAAGATGGGGGTCTGTGCTTGGAAAAAAGAAAAGGCTGTTCGAACTCCACGGAAAGAACCTGTCTCCCCAGAGTCCCTGAGAAAGGAAGTGGTGTTAGGAGGTACGGTGCTGAGGCCAGCAGGGAGTGCTGGAGACTGGGTAAGTGCTAGCTGCTAGAGCTGGGCCCTAAAAAAGGGTGGTCTGAGGCTGTGTGCAGAGGAAGCGATTGCAAGGCTGATGCTATACAGGAGGTGTGCTTGGTCCTCTTTAATAAGTCTGTGAAGGAGGGCAGTGCGTAATTTTGCGGAGTTGAACTCTTTGAACTCCAACCCTAGTAATTCCTGCTGTATTGCGACTCATGAGCCTTCTTGTCTATAACCTGGTACAGTTTATGACCAAAGTATATCTTTATCTTATAGAGCCTGTCATGGGAATTCCTGCCTTATGAGGATAATTGGTTCCATTGCAATAGATTTCACATCTGACAACACTTATGAACTATGATGTCCCTAGTCTATGTCTAATGCATAATACACTATATATTTATACATTATATATAAATATATAATTCTGTGTGGGGTCTCTTTTGTGGTGTATTTATTGTGTCACTGGTCTGAGTGTGTTACGCAAATGCTTTACACATGAACTCTGAGTAAAAGCCCGACTGCTCTGGGCTGAGCTACCAGGAGGTGAGTACAGGTTATCTTTAGTGTGTAACTTATCCTAACTAGAGTGGAGGTTTCTTCTTGGCTGAGGTGCTAACCCTAGCCAACCAGAAACCCCATTTCTAACTCACCCTCACTCACCAGGCAGTGCAGGTCCGTGCCTAGGATTCAATTTGTAGTCATGCGTTGGGCCTGCCTCCGCTGACTGCAAAATCCGGTAAAGGACTCACCTAAAGGCTCTGTTTACAAATGGACTCAGTTAGGTACAGCTCGTGTTCAATATCAAACCAACTAAAAGGCTTAAGAAATGAGATTATTATTTAGAGTGGGTGACTACCCACCTGAAGAAGCAATCACAACCCTTGTCAATCATGAAATTGACCTGAGCGCAGTCCCCTGGTAGCCATGGCACAGAGCCAACTGACTTAACTTAGGGTAATGTGTAAAGTATTTATACAGTACAGAAACAGTAATAAAGTCAAAATGCAAAACAATGAAAATCCCAAGCCAAATTAAAAAAATAGATTGAAATGTAATAAGCAAAATTACATCAAACTGACAAATATCCAATAAGGGATAATGGAGATTTGTGTTTGTAAAGATTGAACTGAAAGTGGCTCCAAAAAGCACAAAACGACAGTTATAGTCTATGGTTACAGTAGACCAGGACCTATAAGCAATATTCAGACTGACTGTACTTTAGAGTGGGTTGTCCACAGGAACCGGGTTCTTCCCGGTCAAAGATTTTACTTTCTTACTTAGGGCCTGATTTAGATGATGGTGGAAAGGGTATTCTGTTACAATAGCAACAGAGTACTCTTTCCTCCAACCTGAAGGCCTGTCTGCCTCATTTAGAATCAGGCGGACTTTCAGTGTGTCGACAGTGGAGACTACTCTGTCACCACCACCTATACATATCTCCAATGGTCCAGCAGGCTAAAAGCCATCAGAAATTTGGCCATGAGTCTTCCATACTTAGAATGGGCAGACACATGGGCAGTTTTCACTGCCCATCACCGCCATGAAAAATGTGCTTCTAGGGGGCATTGAAAACTTTTTGATCATGCCTTCTTTCACTTTACTATGATAATGTGCATTCTTTGTGCCTGACGTGTGCCACATGGGAATGTTTCTCTTTTAGGTGATCTATAATGATGTCTTGGCATTTCTAATTCAGTTACTCTGACATGTGCATTTTCGGTGCTAGATGGTTACCAGCTTGGAATGTTTCACTTTATGTGCACACATGTTGATGACGTTTTTATGATGTATGCGATGGGGAAAGGTTCCCTCCTATATGTACTCATGGTGATGTTTTACCCTGTTTATTCTGACAGGTGCATTCATGGTGATAATAACAACCTGACTACTTCTTGTGTTGCAGAAAAACCAGTAACCTATATGTTTTCTTGACTCCTGCTTATTTTCGCAGAATACTAGTAACCTGGGTGATGTTCTGACAACTGCTTGTGTAGCAGGGGATTTACAGATACATGTAGCTTTTAGTTTAATGATGTTTTATGCAATACAATTTATTTTTATATAACTTGTTGTTGTGTTTCCTGTGTTGTGTTTTTGTTGTGTCACATGTGTTGTGTGTGTTGTGCAGATGCTTTACAGATTGCCTCTGGGATAAGCCTGACTGCTCATGCCAAGCTACCAAGGGGGTGAGCAGGGGTTATATTGGGTGTGTAACTACCTCACCCTGACTAGAGTGGTGGGCTCTGCCTGGCTCAGGTGCATTCCTAGCCAACCAGAAACCCAATTTCTAACACACACTCCCCATGCCATGGGAGAATGCTCCCCTGGCAAGAGGGTCATTGTTTTGTATTTTTCAAAAGAAAGCCCTGTTGCAGCTTGTTGTCTCCCTGTAGCTAGACAGGAGGACTGCTAACTGACCCTTAAAGTTCAGTTCTTTGTCCTCTGTACAAGAGGTAGTAGGTCCAGTCATTCAGGGCTAAAGTCATGTCAAAGACAGGAGGTTCAGTCCTTTTCTGGTCCTCGGCAGGTTCAGAAAGTGTTAATAATGTGGGGCCTAGGGATGCCACAGTTATGCGTTGCACTAGCTTGTGGGGAGTTGGGGTGGTGGGGGTGACTTCTAGACACTTTCTAACCAATGGGGTAAAAGTTCCCTGGGCCCTGGCCTACCTGTTATTGCAGTAGGTTCTGTTTGCCTTACTGCAAACAGGCCTAAATGCCACATGTCGGGCGTTTTCAAATTGGAAAAATGCTTCAACCACACTAAACTGAGATTCTAGGGGCTGGGTGTGTGTGTGTGTGTGGGGGGAGAATACTATGGTAATCTTATTGTCCTCCCACATCTGTCACTAAAATCTTTTTTGATGCAGGCACTGTACCCAAAACAAAACCAAGGACAGAAGTAAGACAAAAGCAGGATCCTTGAGCAAGGTTTTGACACTGCGGTGTCAAAAAGGATACCCACTGTCCCCACCTTGCATATTCTAGGAAGTTCAGAGGAGTCATCTCTGCCCATTCATGTCAGCCTATTGTTTGCTCCTGGGAGGCAAATGATTTATGGCGGATTGCATGCTACTCCATAATCTCATACCTTTTTCACACCTATTTGTGTACTGAGAAAATGCAGAGAGCTGGTAGAGGCTCATGCTAATTAGCCATCTGACAGTACAGGCAGGTAGAGGATAATGTTATTGTTCTTTATACTTATTAAAAGTTCTACTTCACAATTGGATTTTTATTAACTATTAAAAACAGTGGTTTCATTATTTTACTAGCTCGGTTCTTTCTAACAGTTAGCAGTATTAGTGTTTTAATCTGCACTCTGGTTTCTGCAGAGGCCAGCTAAGCCTTCAACTGTGAAAATAGCTTTTTGGGCCTTGTCACTAATATTTAGGGGCAGCTCCTCCATTAGGGCGGAGGAGTATTGCCTCCCGCTAGCAGCTGTAAACCTTTGAAAAAAAATGATAATAAACTTTGTTTATAATCCTTTCATTTTAAAGGGACGGGCCACAGGGGTGACAAGCAGCGAGGAGGAGGTCTCAGCACTCCCCCTCAGAGCGCATGAATGTTTGGCCGGCTGTCTTGGGCCGGCCAAACATACATGCACAGTAGGCTGTCTCTGTGCTGGAGAGAGCCTGCACAGGCTTCCAGTCTTCTTTGGGAGCACCTTGGCTGGGCGCTCCCAGCCAATCCTGGCACTGCTTTGAGCAGCGTCAGGATTGGCCGCTGGGCAGGTTGGGAGCTTGTGCCTGCAGCAAGACGGAAGAGGAGCGGCATGGGAGCAGCGAGGAACGAAGTAAGTCTTTTATTTTTTTCATTTATTTTAATGTTTATTATACCCCCGCGCACTGCCCCACCCCGTCCACGCCCCGCGAGCCACTCATGCTAATATGAATTTTCTACATGTCCCACTTTTAAATATCACACAACCTACCATGTGGGTTACAAGGCTAGTGAAGGGTTCACTTACTAATATTTAAAAGGGTAGCACAAGAAGAAATGCAGCAAACCCAGAAAGGAGAAGAGACGCACCAGGCCCTATTGGTATCCAGTAAATCACGATATATATAATAATACAAAATTATTCCAGGTACAATAGTGTGCAACTCCACCGAAGCTCCTGCTGCACAGAAGAGCCTAAGAGGTAACAGAGAACCCCATATGGTTAAACATAATAAGGGGGTGCACCACTTGATCCATCAGGTGAAATACAATAAATATATACAAAGTCCAATATAGTCAAAAGGGTAATGATGCCAAATATCTGTTGGTTTCTTCCAAAAAGTTTTTAATTAGCACTGGTTCGTAAGAAAAAGCAGCCAACGCGTTTCGCCCTATACATGGGCTTCTTCAGGGCTGTAAAGTAACATACGACCATACGAAAAGTAAGATAACATAGTTGTAATGTATAGAAAGACAAGAAAGAACATATTAATGTATAAAACAATATTTTACAAAAACCAAATTACAAGAACACAATACATTTTGTGACTGTAGTGAAATTACAAAAAAGTTACAAAAAACAAAGAAAAACAATTAAGGTCGATATCAAATCGTATTTTATACACAGAACCAGCAAGAAAAAGGGGTGAGAGAGCATCCCAGGCAATATATATACATATATCTCTTGTGAGAAAAATGTGCACCGAAATAGAAAAGTGAATAAAGTAAGCTTCAAAGCCCATACAATTGTAATATACATATTAGAAGCAACGTGATCAATGTTAATATAGTTCCTTCCCTTAAGGTAACAAGATGACACAAGTTAGTTCAAGTCATGAAGTGAAGCAATAAGTTTTTGAAAAAAGGGGAGTCAAGGAAAGCACATACCAATATTCCGATTCGGATACAAGTCGGGCTCGTAACGGGCATGTGAACGCAAATGCCGAAAGGTTCTAAAGAACCGAAAAGACTGAAAACAGGGGGGGAATACTTAGTACTATATACAACGAGTGCAGTAGGTATAGAGAATCAAATATTCTATGCTATGAATAGAATATGCAGTGTGTACGCGATTGTCCCAGAGAGAAGTGAAAATAGCGGTACTGTAAAGACCGCAATAGTCAGTTAATAGGCTGTTTCAGCCTTACCTGAATTATCAGGATCCGCGATTTGACGAAATCGGTATAGCCGTAAAAATCCGAAATTAGAGAGAGTGTGTGTCCCAAACAAGGTGGACGGGTCCAATAATATATGGCCAGTCACCAACAGTGTACGGGAGTATAAAAAATTGTGCGACGAAAAGTGTCCGGTATTTGTAGTCCCGTCGTCGGCTGAAAATGGCATCGACACAAAAAACGGACTGTACAGAAAGAACAAGTCAATGTTCAAAACGGTCATTCATGGCAGCCATATTGGAAAGATGGAGCAACGAGTATAAAGGGACTATACAAGTCCAATATAACGCAAAGTTATAATTGATAAGAGTGAAGAGGTATGAAGATGACTTATGAATATCGCAAACATTATATTAAAGGGTAATAGTAGAAGGGAGGAGCCAAGATGGCGGCCGGGACGGTCGCTTGATACGTGCGCTCCGTTCCCGGCTCCATCAAATCATCCTGATAGGCGCCCCCCGCGGCCCGAAAACGGTGGTCGGGACGGAGGCTTGACAGTGGGCTACCGGGGCGCCCGGCTAGCGTCGCGGGCGTCCCTAGATGCGGGCGCGGGGCGGTGTTGCGCCCGCGCCGGGTTGGACGTGCGGCGAGGGTGCCGGCGGCGGCGGCCTCGGCCGCGCTCTCGTCGGGCGCGGCCGCCCTCGCTCTCAAATCCTGTTCGGGGCTGGGGAGACCGAGCGGGCGCACCCGAGAGGTCGGTGCTGACCGCGCGACTGATGCTGCTCGGCGCCTGGGACCGGGCGAGGACGGCGTGAGGCGCGGAGGCGCCATCTTGGGAATTGCTCCACAACAAAAGAAGAGGGCGACTGGAGGCAGCGGCGGCGGCTCATCAGACAGTGGGGGTCCCGAAACAGGGGGGAAAAATACCCTTGCAAGAAGGCAGAGGATCGAGGTGAGGAGGGCATCAACGAAGGGGGGGGGGATCAGCACAACTAAGCAGAAGGGGGGGAACCCCAGAAAAGACAAGCACCCTCCCCCCCTCTACACCTCACCTCTGCCTCTACATAAAAGACAGAACAATTGGGGAACGTGTACTCCTGGAGCTTATACTAATGTAGAGTCGATGGACAGGTCGGACTGAGGGTATGCGGCTGGCTGTGGTCTTCCCCTCAACGGGTGCCCGCTGCGGCTGTCCTTAGCTGTGTGAGCTTTATGTATGGCGCGCCGCGGCCGCCCCGGCCCGCGTTCTACCTCCTGTGCCGACGCTTCTCCTGGCTGCCCAGCACCTTTCCCCTCCTCCTGAAGGAACCTTTGGCACCAGGCCCTCCCGCCACACCGAAAGTAGCGAGCGTCCTCCCTCAGCGTGTACAGCCCTGCATGAACTTGCAGCCGGATCATTGCACTTGGAGTAGCCTGTAGCACTCGTGGTTGAGCACCCACGCCACAACAAACTAGAACAAGTCTAAGCCCCCATGTTTGGCTGCCTAAGTTAACGCTATCAAAGCCGGCTGTGTACTCCAGGCCCAGGCGACTCAGTAAAAGCTTAAAACAACGGAATAGGAGGAGTAAAAGTGAACAATTGTCGCGGCCTGGAAGGCAATCTCAACACAGCTAAAATGGCCGGCAGAGCCAAGTCAACCAGAAATCCGGACCGAACCACCCAAGCAATAACGCCTACAGATCAACAATCCGGCCCATCCCTACAATCTCTGGAAAGCACACTTCTAGCGCATTCTGCTCAGTTTGAGAGAGTACTGCAGGCAATATTGGACACTAAGCTATCTCTGGAAGGTAGAATTGACGCAGTCGCGCAGGACTTGAACCTCTTACGAGTGGATCACCGAAGCCTAGCTGAAAAAGTGAAAACAGCTGAAGTTGAGATAGCTGATCTAACTCCAATAGTACAAGGGAACCAAGAACAGATTCAACGCATGGATGTGGAACTGAAGAAGCTTTGGAGAAGATCGGAGGAAATGGAGAGCAGGGCGCGCCGGAATAATGTAAGATTCTTGGGCTTTCCGGAAAGTATGCGTCAACCGGAATCAGAAATTACCCTAGAGCAGTGGTTAATCAAGGAGGTGCTAAACGGGGCTCCATCAAAGTTTTTTTCAGTTGAAAGGGCTTACAGAATCCCGGGCAGACCCCCAGCTCCCGGCCAGACTCCCAGGCCATTGATTGCCAGGTTCTTGAACTATAGAGACCGAGACGCAATACTGCAACAATTCCGCAACAAGGGCCCGTTCAAGTACGAGGACGCGAACATCAACGCTTACCCAGATTTTACGCAGGAAGTGCAGAACCAACGTAATTCTTTTGTCAAAGTTAAGCAACGCCTACGTGAACAGAACATAAAATATGCCCTGCTATTCCAGCCAAGTTAAGGGTAGTGATGGAGGACCGAACCCATATATTCACCAACCCCGAGGATGCATGGACATGGCTCCACGCCAAGGGCCTTGCGCACCCCCGAGAGGACGCAGAAGAGGACGGGAAATGGCAAAAAGCAGCTGCAATAAAGCGCTCTAAACGGCGCACCAGAGGTCAGCCCAATGTTTGGCAAGCAGCAGAGGAAAGAGCGAAAGTCCTGAAAGAGACGCCACTGCATTTGCAAAGCTGTAGTGCAACGGCCAGCGGCCCTGAAGAACTGGGTTCGGACTCAGACGCAATCAGCTCTGTCTCCACGATAACAGGAGAATTAGTTGGGCCGACGTTCACCCCAAGAACCGCCGACGAGTTATAATTCACTCATTCAGACCCAGAGAGACTATCAGTGACACTGATTGGAACGCGATAAGCCTACAGATGTTCTGGGACTCTGCCGGGGCGAAGGGACACAGTACCTTTAATAATATGCTTCTTTATTACAAATGCTAAGCTATGTGTCTGGGGGCATAAATAGGTGGTATATGGCGGGGGCGGGACCAGGGGGAACGGATTTATGCTAAGGGGGGCGCCTGTAGATAATGGCAGACTGAGTCTGCGGCACGATGTGAGCCCCTTACAAGAGTCACATCTGTACGACATGAGAATCCCATTATGCAAATCCAACTGGATAAGAGTTATGTTATACATTTTTAAGTTTTGTAGTTTCACTGCAGTTGTAAGCAGTATAGGGGGTTTAAGTAGGGGGGGTGGGATTTATAGTTCAGTAGAAGTGCAAGAATCGGAACCACTAAACGCACATAATATAGTCCTGCACCCGCTATATAAAAATATAAGCAATAGAGAGGCAGAGTTCAGGTGGACCAATACTAAAGCCCAGATCCACAGCACAGCAATATACCCACAGCGCCCCTTTGCGATGTCTTCCCGAGTCAACACGAAAAACCAGTACATAATAGTAACGTGGAATATTAGGGGCCTTGGGATGCGGAGTAAACGGGCTAGAGTGCATGCTCGACTTAAAAGACTAGGAGTACATATTGCTATTCTGCAAGAGACGCACATGCTGGAGGGGGACTTGCGCGACCTGCGTACGAAGTGGGGGGGCCAGATGATAGGCACAACGTACTCGGCCTTTGCTAGAGGGGTGTTGATCTGGATAGCGGTTGGTGTCCCATTCCTCATGTCAGCACACAAAATAGATCAGGAAGGGAGGTACGTAGTGGTGGAAGGCAGACTAGACGGTAGACAAATGGCTGTGATTGGGGTATACGCCCCTAACAGTGGCATCCCGGGCTTTCTCACCACTCTCACCCCAGCGTTGCTGTCTAACCCCATGCCTCTAGCCATCTGGGGCGGGGATTTTAATAGCACCCCATCAGCAGCATTGGATAGATCCAGTGCTCACCCGAGTGCTCCAACTAGCAGGAGGCTCGTGAGCCCCCTGCAAGAATGGGCGAATGCTATGGGTCTATACGATATATGGCGATTAGGCCACCCAGAGCATAAAGAATACTCATTTTACTCGGTCCCACACAACACCCACACTAGAATCGACATAATCTGGGGCACCCGCGAGATAGGAATGCTGATCGCTGAATCTGAAAACCTGGCAAAAACAGTCTCGGACCATGCGCCCCTGAGAGTTACATTGAATTGGGGGAGGGCACGTCAGGTAATTCCCACTTGGAGATTACAGGTGGAGGCATTACAAGATCAAGCATTCGCCGCATCATTGAGTAAATCTATAAACCAATATTGGGAAGCAAACGCTATGTCTGCAACAACCCGGGCGATAGAGTGGGATGCCCACAAGGTAGTAGCACGCGGAGTATGCATGTCCACTACGTGGGGAGTAAGACGCTCTTTACAAGCGGAAAGTAGCAAGCTAGAGAAGGAGCTAAGGATTGTGGAAAAAGCGGTGGCACGGGGGGAGGCCGCCAGTACTGCCCTCAAAGAAATGCGCTCAAAATATAATGAAGTAGATGGCAGGCTCCGCTGCCACGACTACAATTATTACTTAGCTAGGCTGCAAACGGAAGGAGATAGATCAAGTAGAATGCTAGCGTGGCTACTCCGAGAGGATAGACAGCAAGCACCGATCGGTGCCATCCGGGTGGGCGCGCAGGAGATGGCTACTACGCGACTAGAAATAAATGAGACGTTTAGGAATTATTACGCAAATTTATACACTAAACGCACATCGTGCACAGCCACTCAATTCGAGGATTTTCTGGCGGATTCCTCCCTGCCCCAATTGCCACAAAATGACAGAGAAGGAATGGAAACCCCTATTACAATAGATGAAATAGAGCTAGCGCTTGCGCAGCTGCCTAGGAACAAATCGCCTGGCACAGAAGGCCTCCCGTCGGAGTACTACAAAGCCTATCTGCCCAGCCTAAAATCCCATTTGCTAGGAGTTTTCCAGGAGGCATGGATTGCAGAAAGCTTACCCAGGTCACAAAGGGAAGCTATGATAGTGGTACTTCCCAAAAAGGGCCGAGACCATACGGATGTTAAATCATACAGACCACTGTCATTACTGAATACAGATTGCAAAATATTAGGCAAAATATTGGCTAACAGGCTAGCTCCCCTCATGCACTTATTAATTCATGCAGATCAAAATGGCTTCATTCCAAAGCGTAACACCTTCCTAAATATTCGCAGATTACTGAGCATAATGGGTGACACCCCCAAGAGCGCTCAGGAGGAAATGGTGCTCTCACTAGATATAGAAAAGGCTTTCGATACGCTGGAATGGGACTTCCTGATGGCCACGATGGTCCGCATGGGAATAGGCCCCAATTACATTCGGTGGGTCCGGACATTGTACTCCAACCCAAGTGCCAGGGTGAAATCAGGCGGGGTGATCTCTGATGGTTTCCAGATATTCAGGGGAACGCGACAGGGATGTCCTTTATCCCCACTACTGTTTGCCATAGCAATGGAGCCGCTAGCGGCAAAAGTACGCCTTATGGAGCAATAGTGGGGAATTATCAGGAATGGGAGGCACCATGTGATTTCATTATATGCAGATGATGCTTTGATATATATCAGGAACGGTAGTGCAGCTATCCCACCAGTAATGTCATTATTGGCTGAATTCGGAGGATTGTCTGGCCTTGTGGTAAACTGGGAGAAGTCCTGTGTGTTCCCCCTGGCAGAAAGGGCTCCCAATAACCAAGACCCCCCGAAGGTAGGGCGCCTAAAGTGGTGCCCGACAACATTTAAATATCTTGGGATAAACATATATCATACCACAGAAGACTTAAGGGACGGGAACTTGGGTAAGGCGCTAACCTCCATAAAAGGCTCCCTACAATTCTGGAACAGGCTTCCGCTCTCGCCACCCGGCAAGGTGGCAATTGCTAATATGTTGATCCTGCCTATGCTCCTATATTATTTTGCGGCCTTGCCGATAAACATTCCCAAAAGCTTCTTTGGTAACTTAAACACAGCGCTAGTGCGGCTTATTTGGGGAGGTGGCAGAGCGCGAGTGGCGCTATCTGCGCTGCAATGTCCATTGGACGATGGTGGCTTGGGAACTCCGAATTTTGAGAGATATTACGCAGCCGCACAACTACAGTGGGTCCAACATTGGATCCACAGTCCGGAACATGCCGAATTTATGAGTCTAGAGCCCCAGTGGAACGGGACCCTTCTCCTAAAGTGGCTTACGTCAAAGCCCTCCAAACTGGTACTGGTTAACCCATTGCTTGCAACCGCGCATGCGTGCTGGATTAAATATGTGCAAAAAGGAGCGGATAAGCTTCCATACTCCCCACATATACCACTAAATTATCTATTGGCTGGGACGGTTGCGGGCAGGCAAGCTGGGAAGCTTTGAAATGAAGCAGGAATACAGGTAGTAGGAGACTGTTTCGAAGACGGCAAATTAATGACGTTCGAGGCCCTCCAGGCCCTCACGGAGATAAACCCAGGTCAATTCCTGACATACCATGCCGTATGTCACGAAATCAGGAAAATTTGGGGAATGGGCGCTTCGGAACCAGAGATCTCCCCAGTAATTCATCAGCTTCTACAACACAGCGATCAAACAAAAATAATATCCAATCTATATAGAACCCTTAACAAAACCCCGGAGGCGCAGGCAGGGAAAGCATGGGGTAGATGGAACGCAGTACTCCCCAACCCGATCCCACTGGTAGACTGGCCTAAGGCCCTGTCTCACATTAGAGGCGTGTCAAGGAATCCAAGATTTAGATACACCCAATTCAATTACACGCACCAAACATATCTTTCTCCAGCCAGAATAAAGCGCATGTTTCCTGATTCAGCACCAACATGCCCCAGATGCAGGGCACCCTCAGCACTCTTCCACCACATGGTATGGGACTGTCCTAATATACAAACGGCCTGGGCGGAGGTGGTAGGGGAGGTATCCGGACTAACGGGACTCCTGCTGTTGGCAGATCCTGGGTCCTGCCTGCTGGGTTTGAGGAAGAGACCAAAGAAACAAAGACACCTGCATAAATTTACAGATCTGGCCTTCTTAATGTATAAAAGATTAATAGCAATGCACTGGAAGGCCCCTAAAGCTCCCAACCTGAAATCCTGGTACTCATTAATTATCCGCTGGGCTCGCACCGAATACCAGGTACTAAAAAGAATGGTGCGTGAGGGGCGGCAGCACACAGGATGCTCCACATGGGAAGATTTGGTAACAAAAATGGAGGCCAAAAACGATGAGAAGCCTCCCTGAACTGGGGCACACATAAACGGGACAAGCGAGGCACAAATTCCCCAGCATTCCCCAACTCGGAAACAGGCCCACAGGGCACCCAGGCACCACAGCGCACACATATAATTCCTTCCCATCACTCAGGAAACAGTTGCCCTTCAAATATTCGTCATCACAGGCCCAGCGCCACGCGAGGAGCGGAGAAACAGGCTAGTTGTCTGCATATACCAATTGGGACGATGTCCTCCTCAAGCGCCCAGGGAACCCAAGCATGCAGTGTTAGGCCCACACTGGCCTCGAGCGTATGCCTATATAGAATAAACAATAAAGGATAAACCCATGCAGGGTGCAGCCAGAAAGGATACTGTGAAACTAGAAGCGTTCCGTGAAGTGCATATTGGGGGGGGGGTGTGATTGTTATATGATTTAGGTATTAGTTATTGTATTGATTTATCCTGAGCTTACAAATTGGACAATTTGTATTACATGTTGAAATATAAAATCAATAAAAAATTTTTTTTTTAAAAAGGGTAATAGTATATAAATGTCAGATGTATATGGTCCCGCCGTCGGCTCAAAATGACATCAACACAAAGAACGGACTCTACAGAAAAACACGTCATTATTCCAATCGGTCATTCATGGCAGCCATATTAGGAAAATAAAGCAATAAGTATAGAGGGACTATACACGCCCAATATAACGCAAAATTATAATTAGTGAAAGTGAAAAGGTATTAAAAAATATTAACTAAGGAATATCACAAAAATTGTATTGAAACATAATAATATATAATAATAAGATGATCCAGAGAAAAGATAGAGGTAAGGATAGAAGTGCATAGGGGGAAGGGGAACAATCAATGTGAATCGTTAATAAACCCAGGTGAGGGAAATATACCTATTCATATAAGGTATAAGCAAAATTAATCATTGAATTGGCATAGAAATAATCTATTTACATAAGTAGCACAAAGGAATATGAAACAATACCCACAATGTATATAATGTATTAGATTAGGGTTAAATTAGCAGATCTGAAAAAAATACAGAGCAAGAAAAATGTATATTTTCATCGTGATAGACCTATTAACATCCCCTTGGCTATCAGTACATTAAGTCAGTATAGGAAGTCAGTATTTTGGCAAATAAATAAATATGAGCAAATTCAATAAATTCAACAAATTATATCCATAATAAAAAATAGCTAGAAAATAGGAAACTAGTATCAGAAAATTGATATATGAACAATGTTACAATAACATCATAGATAGTAATGAAGTTCATGATCAGTGTTATGTCCCATCTCAACTGCTCGTAGGCGACAAATCCAAGCCGCCTCCCTTTTGCGTAATTGTAGTTCCCTATTGCCCCCTCTGGGGTGTGGGGGAATATAATCAATCCCATGAAACAAAATTGATGTATCATGTGCATGAGCCAATGTCATATGTGATGTTAGGGGGTACCTAATATCATTGTTCTTAATAGCGCGTATGTGTTCTTGTACTCGATGTTTGAGAGGTCTGATAGTGCTGCCCACATATATTTTGTTACATGTGCATTTTAAAATATAAATCACAAATTTAGTGTTGCAATTAATAAAGCTCTTGATAGTAAAAGTCCCAGTGTTGTTATAACAGAAGGTACTGGTTTTGTCCAGACCGAAGGTACAAACATTACAATGGCGACATGTGTAAAATCCCAGGGGTTGTGTAGGGAGCCAGGTAGATATGTTAGGTGTGGAAACATAACTAGGACAGAGATGATCTCGAAGTGTTCTGCCTCTACGGTACGTAATCCGAGGTGACCTAGAAAGGAGGCCTTTAAGTCCCTGTAAATCAGTAATTAGATGCCAATGGCGTTTGAATATTTTATAAATGCCTTGGCAATGAGTCGTATATCTAGTCACAAAGGACAAGCGTTCAGTGTGTTTGATGTTATTGACCATGGTTTTTTGGGACAAGGTCTCCTTTCTTGGTGTGCTCATAATACGTTGCTCAGCTTTGCGGAGGATCTTATAGTTGTAACCTCTATTAATAAATCTTTGTTTGACATGTCCAATTTGTTCGCAAAATAAATAATTGGTACTACAATTCCTACGTACACGTGTCATCTCACCAAATGGAATATTATTAATTACAGAAGGCGGATGTGCACTTGTTGCATGTAAAAGGCTGTTACATGATGTTGATTTCCTATAGAGAACACTTTGTACAGTGTCATATTGTGTAAAAAAATTTATGTCCAGAAATTCAATGCTGTCCCTGCTGTAATGAAGACTAAGTTTTACATTGTAGGGATTATCATTGAGGAAGGCATGGTAAAGAATAAGTTGTTCGACAGATCCATTCCAAATCAAGATAATATCGTCAATATACCTCCCCCAAAATACAATAAATTCAGTCCAGACAGAGGCATGTTTGCCCCATGCATGTATTGTTTCAAACCAGCCCATAAAGAGACAGGCATATGATGGGGCAAATTTAGAACCCATCGCTGTCCCTTGTATTTGCTGGAACCACTGGGTGTTATGCAAAAAGTAGTTTTTGGACAGAATTATATCCATCATTTCTAAAAGCATCTGATTATGATCATAACAGTTAGCAGGGCGAGAGTTCAAATAAGACGTAACTGCCTTTAAGCCAAAGGGTTTTTGGATACAGGTATAAAGGCTATTAACATCCATAGTAACAAATAAGAGGTCATTGGACCACGGAAGATTCTCAAATTTATTCAAGATGTCCTTACTATCCTGTATAAATGATGGTAAATTACAAACAAACTTTTGTAAGAACAGATCTACAAATTCTGATAGCCTCTCCGTGGGGGAGTCAATCCCCGATATAATCGGTCTGCCAGGGGGAAAGATACCTTCTTTGTGAATTTTTGGGAGAATATAAATGCAAGGATATCTTGGGTACTTCACAAGTAAATAATTATACTCGTGGTCGGACAATAGACCCTGTTCATGCCACCACCATAATTTGTTGTCGATATATGCAGTCAATTCAAAAATTGGATTACTAGAAAGAAGTTTGTAACAAGCGGGGTCGGCCAGTTGTCTGTCTATTTCCTGCATGTAGTCTTTTTTATTCATAATGACTACATTTCCACCTTTGTCTGCCTCACGAATTACAATGGATTGGTCTTTTTTGAGGCTGATAAGTGCCTTGCGTTCTGAAAAGGATAAATTATCTACTTGACACCAGTTGGTTTTAGACCCATTGAAAAATTTATAAAGGTCAGAGGATATCTTTTTCTTGCTGGTTCTGTGTATAAAATACGATTTGATATCGACCTTAATTGTTTTTCTTTGTTTTTTGTAACTTTTTTGTAATTTCACTACAGTCACAAAATGTATTGTGTTCTTGTAATTTGGTTTTTGTAAAATATTGTTTTATACATTAATATGTTCTTTCTTGTCTTTCTATACATTACAACTATGTTATCTTACTTTTCGTATGGTCGTATGTTACTTTACAGCCCTGAAGAAGCCCATGTATAGGGCGAAACGCGTTGGCTGCTTTCTCTTACGAACCAGTGCTAATTAAAAACTTTTTGGAAGAAACCAACAGATATTTGGCATCATTACCCTTTTGACTATATTGGACTTTGTATATATTTATTGTATTTCACCTGATGGATCAAGTGGTGCACCCCCTTATTATGTTTAATATTTAAAAGGGAACTGTTTCCCTGTCAAGAAGGATTATTAATGGTAGACCGGAGTCATGTTTACTTGTCACACTAGTAGTTGGGATAATAGGTGCTACAGTCCACAGGTGACATTTAACTGCCAGGCCCTGGGTTACACCATCTACTGGGGGCTTACAGGCAAATCATATATACCAATAAAAGGAATAGGCCAATTCAATCATGTTTAAATGGGGACCAGAGGCACTTTACAGCATGATTAGAGTGCAGAGGGTCCTAAAGCCAGCAAACAAAAAAGGGTCCAACAAAGGCAAAAAGTCCAGGGTGACCATACAGAAAGGGTGGATTTTGTACACCCACATTATGCTGCTCACCTTCATGCCAAACACAGGACTTGTTTTTGCTCTGCCAAAATTCAGACACCCACACAAGTCCGCCACACCAAAGGTCAGTGATAAACTGGCGATAACAAAACCTCCACCGTCACGCCAACAGAAATACACCCACACTATCACAACACACGAATCCACGCTGCGGTCTTTCAACCGCGGTATTCCATTGGCGGTACACACCGCCATGCTCAAAATACACACACATATACAAAACACAGCCACATTGGACAATTCGAAATACACACACCTGATACACATACACACACCACTCCCACACACCCAATACTATATAAAACACACACCCACATCACCCACAAACCCTTACGACAGCAAATCACGAACAAAGGCCAGAGAGAGACACCACCATCAACAATACAAGCATCCACAGGCACACAACACCATCACCCACATAACTTCCACGCACCGCACACTACACACTACTACATATCAGCACACTTATCACCCCACACACCACCCCACACATCACTTACATCTCCCCATGGCACGGCAACGACACCCCAGGTTCTCGAGGAGGAGCTCAGGGTCATGGTGGAGGAAATCGTCCGGGTAGAGCCACAGCTATTCGGATCACAGGTGCAGCACACCTCAATTGCAAGGAAGATGGAGCTATGGCGAAGAATAGTGGACAGGGTCAACGCAGTGGGACAGCACCCAAGAAATCGGGAGGACATCAGGAAGAGGTGGAATGACCTACGGGGTAAGGTGCGTTCCGTGTTCTCCAGACACCACCTGGCAGTTCAGCGGACTGGCGGCTGACCCACACCTCCTCCCCCACAACTAACAACATGGGAGGAGCAGGTCTTGCCGATTCTGCCTCCTGAGGGCCTCGCAGGAGTAGGTGGAGGAATGGACTCTGGTAAGTCAAATCTTAACTATTACATCCCCCACCCTACCTGCATGCCAGCACATACCCCCACCCTCACCCCCATCACTCTAACTCCTCACAAATGTCCCAACATCACAAACCACACATCCTAACACCAAGACCTGCATGCAACAACAAAGCATGGGCACCCATCACTAAAGCATGCCCATGGCACATACCCATAAACCCCCCTAAACCATCATCATACAAGGTCCCACACAGGAATGCAAGCACTGGGGTACACGGTCACCCACCATTGCACACAATGGCACACACAGATGTAATAAACATCCTTTTATACCCCTGCAGGACCCCTACCCAACGTCACCGGACAGGAGGGTACACACATGTCCACACCACTAACAGAAGAGGCCCACAGTGATGACAGCACCTCTGTCCAACTGGATCTAGATGACCAGCCCGGCCCATCAGGGACCTCGGGACAGTCGGTTCCCCACACCCAGTCACAGGCCACCACAGAGCTTCCCCCCTCTGGAAACACCAGCATAGCACCCACCCAGCGGGCCCATAACTCCGTCCCCAGGACACGTCAATCAGCAGTGTGTCCACGACTACAGAGAACCCAGGCTAACCTACCACCCCCACAACAACAGGGACCTGGGGGCAGTGGTAGTGGGCACACGGTCCAGGGGACGAAGGCCCAGGAACACAGGGGAACTGGGAGGGCTGCTGTGCGACAGAGGGCAGACAGGCCCAGGGAACCCACTCTCCACAAGGCCCTCTCCTCCATCATGGGAGCCTACTACCACTCCCAGGAGACGATGGCAACGGTACTGGCCAAGTTTCAGGAGACCCAGCGCCTGCAGGAGGAACAGTATATGGGCTTCAGGGAGGAACTCAGAACCATCAATTCCACACTGGGCCCCATCGTAGGGGTGCTGAATGAAGTACTCAACACCAGGAGATACACTGTGGCACTACAAGGGGTCCCTGACACTAGCCTGGACGATGAACTGCCCACCACCTCCGCCGGCTCTAGTGGACAGGAGGCACCGCCACAAGAACCACCACACCAGCACCCCACCCCCTGCAGAGGGAGAACCACCTCGCAAACAGTCCCTGAGATCCAGGAACAAGACAGAGAACGATGCCAAGACCCCGCCAAGAAATGAGACCACCCTGATTGACATCCTACTGTCCCACTTTGTCACCCCGCCCATCCTTAAACTGCCCCAGCTCCATTTCCTATGCCCATTTGGGCAATGCACCTGTGAGACTAATAGACTGGACTCTGCCATGGACATTCCTCCGCCATCACCCCTCACCATTTTGCTACCCCCTCCAATTTTGAGCACTAAAATAAACACCCTTAAAGCACAAAACAATCTGGAGTCAGTCTGTGATTTCGAAATACTGTATTAGCAATAACTGTGGCAAAAAGCTCTTTCATTTGTAATGTCAACATACTTATGTCACACAGCTCTAGTGCATGAGGAATCAAAGCAGATGTCACACTGTGGGACCCAGATCTGTGAAATCGTAAGGGAAAGTGACAACTCAGTGACCATACACTGGGTGAAAACGACAGACAGTAGAGAGGCAGTATTGGTTAAGTACATGTAGTAGGCAGGTTTGTATTCTTACCTGTGTTTCACTGGAAATATTGCTGGATCACTGAATCCCTGTTGTCCATGTCTTCTTCCTCTGCTCCCTCGTCTTCACTGTCCACAGGCTCCATAGCTGCAACAACACTGCCATCTGGACCATCCTCCTGCAGAAAAGGCACCTGTCGTCGCAAAGCCAAGTTGTGAAGCATACAGCAGGCCACGATGATCTGGCACACCTTCTTTGGTGAGTAGAATAGGGATCCACCTGTCATATGGAGGCACCTGAACCTGGCCTTCAGGAGGCCGAAGGTCCGCTCGATCACCCTCCTAGTTCGCCCATGGGCCTCATTGTAGCGTTCCTCTGCCCTTGTCCTGGGATTCCTCACTGGGGTCAGTAGCCATGACAGGTTGGGGTAACCAGAGTCACCTGCAAATGGCGAGGGACAACTGTTAGACACACACTAACCTGGAGGGATATCCCTAGACCCAGACAACCATTCCCACTGACTAGCTTCCAGGTGCAAACCTAATAGTCACACACAGTGCCTCTGGAGTTGACCCATCACATAAGGGATGCTGCTACTCCGCAGGATGTAGGCGTCATGCACTGAGCCAGGGAACATGGCATTCACATGGGAGATGTACTGGTCTGCCAAACATACCATCTGTACATTCATGGAATGATAATTCTTCCGGTTTCTGTACACCTGTTCACTCCTACGGGGGGTGGTACCAAAGCCACATGTGTCCCATTAGTGGCACCTATGATGTTGGGGATATGTCCCAGGGCATAGAAGTCACCTTTCACTGTAGGCAAATCCTCCACCTGAGGGAAAACGATGTAGCTCCGCATGTGTTTCAGCAGGGCAGACAACACTCTGGACAACACGTTGGAAAACATAGGATGGGACATCCCTGATGCGATGGCCACTGTAGTTTGAAATGACCCACTTGCAAGGAAATGGAGCACTGACAGCACCTGCACTTGAGGGGGGATTTCTGTGGGATGGCGGATAGCTGACATCAGGTCTGGCTCCAACTGGGTACACAGTTCATGGATTGTGGCACGGTCAAGCCTGTATGTGATTATCACATGTCTTTCCTCCATTGTCGACAGGTCCACCAACGGTCGGTACACCGGAGGATGCCGCCATCTCCTCACATGTCCCAGCGGACGGTGCCTATGAAGGACAACAGCGAGCACAGAGTCAAACAACTCAGAGGTACGTACCCACAGCTTACACAGAACACCATTCATAATCTAAAAAGTGGCCTGTATGTGTGTTGAGTCTAGGCCTAGGTATGTGTGACGCAGTTGAAAATGAAGCCATGTGGGCCCCTGAAATGGCGGCTGCCTGACCTGTAAAGTGGGACAATGGGATGTGAGGTAACTGCGCTGGCGTTGTACACCGTCGTGGTAGGCGGTCGAAGACCGCGACGCAATGCTGCATTGGTTAACATTGGACCCTATGGGTCCCAGGAGCCAATGACGATGTACGCCAGCGGTGACGGACCGCCAGTTCTATCTGTTCAATCACTCGATACCTGATCTTAGACAGGAGAGGACCTACACTGCAAGTGCTGCTGTGACCTCGGTCTGGAAGAGACAATGGCTCGAGTGTCTGGGGAAAGGGACCCTGCCTTCACATCGGAGGAGTTGGAGAAACTCGTGGATGGGGTCCTCCCCCAGTACACGCTACTCTACTGTCCTCCAGACAAATTTTCCCCAGAATTGTGCATCTTGCAGTGTCTCTACTCGAAAGACTAGTGACTTGTCGTTGAACACCATCTATTGTATGTGTATTCAAATAGTGACTCAAGTCTTTCGTTTTCCTTGCACACCCTTCTTCCTTAGCATGGGTCAAGCTTTGCCCACATCGATATGTAGCGTTTATGGGGTTCACGCTGTGGCCCAAGTGAACTGCCCTTGTACTGTACCATGCACTGATTGTGTGACCAGGGTCTGACCACAAATTTCTGCCTGTGGTGCTCAAACCCTTGTTTCACGTCACTACCCTTGCACAAAATCTGCTGATGTGTGTGTGTGTGGGTGGGGGGGGGAGGGGGGGTTGGTCGGGGGAGGGGCTGCGTGTCCTCGGTGACGTGCCTAGCAAGCACCGCGCTTCCTCGCACGGTCCACGGCCACATTCGTCCGTCCCCAGTACACGACACCCAGGACCCATGTGGGCGTTTGTTAGTGACAACTCTGTTATCGTGCGCGCGCCATTCTGCCGCGCACGTGGCCATAGTGAGGGGTGCTCAGAATTAATGTGCCCCCCTTCGCTCTCTCTCGTCGTCTCGGAAGATTTATTGAAGGGTGGATGAAGACAGATTAGGCCGCTTGCACCGGGGGCGACGGGAGGGAAGAGGGTCCCTGCGCACTGACCGATGTCGCCATCAAGCCCAAGTATTCCCTGACGCCCGCCCCCCCTTTAAAATCTGCCGTCGGAGGTGTCTGAGAAGGGATGACTCACTTAAGGAGTGCTCTGCGCCAGGGCGGGGGTGGGGGAGTGCTGCGGATGGGCGGGTGATGAATGAGGCGGGACGGCGGAAAGATACCCCGATTAGTTGAGGTGCCAGCGAGTCCTCAGGGTGAGGCCATGATGGAGGAGGCGGTCTCGCGCAGTTCACGGATGAGAGGGAAACGAGGATGGGGCAACGCCAGGCTACAGACGGAGACTCCCGGTTTATGTTAGGAGTGTCTCTGCTGCGGGTACAAGAGCATATTAAAATTAAAGTGTAGCGCGCGGCAATTCTGTCTAAGTTCTGCGCACGCTCACGCAGTGAAAATCTAGGCGCGCTATGCATTAAAAAACACCGAGAACTGCTTTTACTTTTGTAGACCCCCTTTGGTTATAGGTGCTCAGCAGGTGCCCTGAAAGACACCTCTTTAGCCAGCCACTACTGTTCTCTCTCTGGACGCATGACCCAGCCCCCTCCAAACGCCTTCTCCTCACTGGGTCTACATCTGCTCTTCACATATCCAGTGCTTTCCGGGGCTGTATCAACGCCATCAAAAGCACGTCAGAAACAGTACACAGAAGGGAAACCACTCACCTTCGACACCCAATGAGGAACCAGGACGCCATGGAGCCCCAGTTACAGGTCCTGCTCATGTTGGTTTACCTCCTCATCTACCAGGAACATCAAAGACGGCGGCGAGGACGACTGTGAGTACTGAACCTAGTACACAGTGGAGGGGGGAGGAAAAAGAGAGTGACACATGCACGCAACAGCCCCAACCCCCACCCACAACAACATACACACACACACATCCAATAACATCACAGATACACCTCGTTAGCCCCCTGGAAGAACGCAAGGACCAAATGAAATGAGTTTAACAAGTGTAATAATTGAACAATCAGGTAGCCCAAGATAACTTGAAATCATCAGTATATTCAAATATTTACAGCAAGTGCACAAGTCCGTATACTATCCCATTAAATGTCCGTGGACTAGTGGTCCCAAAAAGCATGGGCGAAGCCCACACATGACACCTGCCTCAAAACGGAGAGAACACTGCAGGGGCACCAGGTTGAAAAAAGCACAGGCACCTCAGGGGGAAGAGGAGGGGGGGCATCTCAGCCAGATGATGGGATGACGCCACTGCTCCTCGAGGGGGCTCCATGCCCACTGCTTGCTCCTGGGGAGAGCAAAGCCACAGTCTGTCAGGTGGGTGGGTTTCCCACTGCTTGGTCCTGGGGAGTGCAAAGCCACAGTCTCAAGTGGGTGGGTTGCCCACTGCTTGGTCCTGGGGAGTGCAAAGCCACAGTCTCTCAAGTGGGTGGTTTGCCCACTGCTTGGTCCTGGGGAGTGCAAAGCCACAGTCTCTCAAGTGGGTGGGTTGCCCACTGCTTGGTCCTGGGGAGTGCAAAGCCACAGTCTCTCAAGTGGATGCCTTCTTTCACTGGTTCTGGAGGGGGCATGGTAGCCCGAGTGCTTCCTCCTGCCAAGGACTGGGTGAGTGGATGCTGTTCTCCACTGGTTCTGGAGGGGGCATGGTGCCCAGAGTGCTTCATCCTACCAAGGACTGGGTGAGTGGATGCTGTTCTCCACTGGTTCTTTAAGGTGCATGGTGCCCAGAGTGCTTCATCCTGCCAAGGACTGGGTGAGTGGATGTTGTTCTCCACTAGTTCTGGAGGGGGCATGGTGCCCAGTGATGCTGCACCAGTGGTGTGGCAGTTCCCATTCCCTCACATGGGTGTCTGAGCCACGAGATTTACCGGTAACAGGTAGCATGATACTCCATGGAGGCAGAGCCACACTCCTCCTTGCGACGACTAAGGCTGCAAACTGCTGGAAGTGCCAGGTCTGGTGGTGGTGGTGCCTCAAGTAGTGTGTGCAGGGTCCAGGACGTCTCCTGCAGCCTCGGACGCCTGCCCACGGGGATGCGGCTGATGGACGCTGTAGTGGCACTGGCTGGGCATGTCACGGGGCAGGTGGCGGTGGCTGCAGCAGTGTCTGTGGCGGAGATGCTGATGGTGGTGCAGGTGTCTGCACTTGTGGGGGGAGACACCAGGCAGTCTCCTGCAGCCTCGGAAGGCTGCCCCCTGGGGATGATGCTGGTGACTGTAGTTGAGGCAGCTGCCGTGCAGGTGGCGGTGCAGGTGACGGTCGTTGCGGTGGGGCCCACCGCGGTACAGGTTGCTGGGCTGTCTTGCGAAAGGGGTGACACCAGCCCCTCTCCCGGAGGCTTAGTGCCCTGGGCTGACTTCCCTTTGCTCTTGTGTCCCTTCCCCACCTTGGAAGTCGCTGCTGGGACCTTGGCACTGTCCTCTTTGGTTCTGGAAGACGCCTTGCTGGGTGGTTGGTGCGGCTTTTCTCTTCTGCATGCTGGCCCCTTCTTTACGCTGGCAGGTGGCAGAATAGGGTGGTCCTTGGCTTCACTAGGTGGCACACTGGCAGCCCTGCTGGGTGCCCCCTTCGATGTTCCCGGACTTGCAGGGACCATACTGGATGAGGATTTGGTGGCTGAGGTGCTGGTCAGGGCTCTAGACAACCTGGCCCTAGGGGAAGGATGGGGGGGAGGTGTAGGGAAGAGGTCAATGCTAACCAGGAAAAGTTTCTTAGACACACTGGGACGGGAAGATGGAAGGGGTTTGGGAGTGGAGGAAGAGATAGTGGTTGTAGGAGGTGTACGTCTGCTGAGTTTGGGTGAATGTGCATGGGATGGAGGCTGTTGTGAGGTGGATGGCTGTTGAGTGGGTGTGTGCCGGCGTTTGTGTACTTTGGGAGGAGGGCTCACAGACACACTGGGAGAGGGCACAGGGGACGTGTGAATGGTAGTGGGGGTGGTGATTTCACGTGAGCGGTGTGTGGTGATGGGCGTGCTGGTGATAGAGGTAGTGGCTGAGGATGTAGTGCATGCAGGTGTGAGTGGAGACGAGACTGGGAGGGAGGTGGAGGACGTGGAGGAGGGGGACATAATGGAGGCAGTGGATGTTGGCATGTCTGCATGGGTATGGTGCTTGTTTGAGTGCATGTGGGATGTGTGGTGCTTATGTTTGCCTGAGCCACTTTTGTGTGTTGATGTGTGTGCATGCTGGTCTGATGGTGTGCTTGGGATAGGCTGAGGTAGAGGGGATTGGGTCTGGGTAGGGGAAGTTGGAGGGGGGAGGCTGGACACAGGGGCAATGGCTGCCATCAGTGATGAGGCCAGAGCCTGAAATGCTCTCTGTTGGGCCACCACGCCAGAATGAATGCCCTCCAGGTATGCATTTGTTTGCTGCAAATGCCTCTCTACACCCTGCATGGCATTCAGAATGGTTGACTGCCCAACAGTGAGGGATCTCAGGAGGTCAATAGCCTCCTCACTGAGGGCAGCAGGGCTGACTGGGACAGGGCCTGAGGTGCCTGGGACGAAGGAGATGCCCACCCTCCTGGGTGAGCGGGCACAGGGAACACTCTGAGGGGCTGCTGGGAGGGCTGTGCTGGTGGGGGGGGGGGGTGGCGGCTGTACCTGTTGTTGCGGTGGGCACAGATGTGCCTGCAACCGCAAGGGAGCTCCCATCAGAGGAGGAGTCGCTGGTGTCCCCTCCTGTCCCCGTTGTGGAGCTCCCCTTGCCCTCCGTCCCACTGGTGCCTTCAGACTCCGTACATTCACCCACCTGGGACATGTGGGTTGCAGCTCCCTCTTGCTCCGGTGCCACTGCTCCTCCGCCAGATGATGCTAATGCACACAAGGACAGGGTGACAAAACAATAAGGGGGGAAAGACAGAGGAGACACATGATCAATGCCAGCAACACCACTACCGTTGGCAGACACAGCACACATGGAGCAGCCCTATGCACTAGCCCATGCACTAACAGTTCTTAGGAAAATCACCTGCCCATGGGGGACTATGCCTAACCCCCTTTGCTGCACACCTGGAACCCACAGGAGCCTGACTAATTGTAGATGGTCACTACCACTATTGGGGTTGGAGTGGCACAAAGCCTGCTTAACAAGGGAACTACCCTACCACGTTCGCCCTGGCCTAGGGGAACCCACAGCCCACATCCCCCACCCAGACACCTTATAAAGCGCGCAGAGTCAGCTGAATGAGACTGTACTCACCCCCTTGTGGCTGCTGTGATGCCCTCAAGCGCCCATCCAACTCCAGATATGCCACCGCCATGATCCGGATACATCAGGGGGGTCATGGTGCGGCGGGCACCCCTTCCACATTGGGAGGCCATCCCCAGCTGGGCCTCCGCCGTCTTCTTGCTCCAGCGGCGCAGGTCCTCCCATCTCTTGCAGCACTGGGTCCTCCGTCTATGATAGACCCCCAGGGTCCGCACTTCCTTGACGATGGCACGCCAAATACCCTTCTTCTGGTGGGCGCTGACCTATAGGAAAGGTAAAGTAAGAATGGAACTTACTCCCCCATCCGGTTCTCCTTACTCATTGGCCACCAGTTCCCACCCATGCCCTGAAACACATACACTGACCATCCTCACATGCAGGCCACAGCCCCCCCCACAACATGTATCTTCCATCCAGACCACTCCATACATTCATGTCCCATCCATCATGCTCACAGTGTATTCACCTGTTTGTCTGGAGGACCAAAGAGTAGCGTGTACTGGGGGAGGTCCCCATCCACCAGTTTGTCCAACTCCTCCGCGGTGAAGGCAGGGGCCCTTTCCCCAGACACTGTAGCCATTGTTGCTTACAGACTGAGGTCACAGCAGCACTTGCAGTGTAGGTCCTCCTGTTGAAGGTCAGGTATCAAGTGAGTGAACAGATAGAAAATGGCGGCCACGTCTGCGGCGGTGCGTACCGTCACCGCCGACATACAACGTCATTGGCTCCTGGAACCCATAGGGCCCAATTATAACCAATGCTGAATTGTGTGGCGGTCTTCGACGCCTACCGCGATGCTGCACAATGCCAGCGCAGTTACCTCATTTTCCCTTGTTCCTCCTTACAGGTCAGGCAGCCGCCATTTCAGGGGGGCACATAGCAGGGCACCTAACTGCGTCATAGCACATTTGGGCAGGAATACGGACAGACTGCGCCACACACCGATTAAATCACATTAGTGCAAAACACCATTGTGCAACCTATGTGGTTCATGACCCTCTGCTCACCATTCTCCTCCAAAGGGCACATCCGCTGGGGCAGATGATGAGATGGCATCATCCTCCGGTGTACAGACCCCTGGTGGACCTGTCGACAATGGAAGACAGATACATCATTGTCACTTACAGACCTGATCGTGCTACAATCCAAGAACTGTGTGCCCAATTGGAGCCTTACCTGATGTCAGATATCTGCCATCCCACAGGTATCCCCCCTCTAGTGCAGGTCCTGTCAGTGCTCCATTTCCTGACCAGTGGAGTGGTTCCTTTCAAACAACAGTGGCCATGGCATCAGAGATGTCACAGCCAATGTTCTCTAACATGTTGACCAGAGTGTTGTCTGCCCTGCTGAAACACATGTGCAGCTACATCGTTACCCCCCAGGTGGGGGATTTGCCCACAGTGAAAGGTGACTTCTATGCCCTGGGACATATCCCCAACATCATTGGTGCCATTGATGGTACACATGTGGCATTTGTCCCCCCCGCAGGAATGAACAGGTGTACAGAAATTGTAAAAGCTACCATTCCATGAATGTGCAGATGTGTTTGGCAGACCAGTACATCTCTCATGTGAATGCCAAGTATCCTGGCTCTGTGCATGACACTTACATTTTGAGGAATAGCAGAATCCCTTATGTGATGGGCCAACTCCAGAGGCACCGTGTGTGGCTAATAGGTGAGCCCAAGGTCCCCACACAGTATGAATAGGTGTCTGGGTATGGGATAGTCCCTAAGGGTTGGTGTATGTCTAAAAGATATCCCTCTACATTTGCAGGTGACTCCGGTTACCCCAACCTGTCATGGCTACTGACCCCAGTGAGGAATCCCAGGACAAGGGCAGAGGAACGCTACAATGAGGCACATAGGCAAACTAGGAGGATTATAGAGCAGACTTTCGGCCTCCTGAAGGCCAGATTCCGGTGCCTCCATTTAACAGGTGGCTCCCTATACTACTCACCGGAGAAGGTGTGCCAGATAATCGTGGCATGCTGTATGTTGCACAACCTGGCTTTGCAACGCTGGGTGCCTTTTCTACAGGGGGATGGGCCCGATGTTGGTCTTGTGGCAGCTGTGGAGCCTGTGGACAGTGAAGAAGAGGAGGCAGAAGAAGAAGAAAGTGACAAAGAAACAACATCATCACGCAGTACTTCCAGTGAGACACAGGTAAGAGACTGGCACTGCTCCTCTCATATCAGACTACTGTAGGACATTGTAGGTTTGCCTTTTTACCTCTTTGTATGGACCCTGACAGTTCACTTTGGCTTTCCTTTTCACAGATCTGGGTACCACATTCTGGCCCTCATTCTGACCTTGGCGGGCGGCGGAGGCCGCCCGCCAAAGTCCCGCCGTCAGATTACCGTTCCGCGGTCGAAAGACCGCGGCGGTAATTCTGACTTTCCCGCTGGGCTGGCGGGCGGTCGCCTTCAGACCGCCCGCCAGCCCAGCGGGAAAGAGGCTTCCACGATGAAGCCGGCTCGGAATCGAGCCGGCGGAGTGGAAGCTGTGCGACGGGTGCAGTTGCACCCGTCGCGTATTTCACTGTCTGCCCAGCAGACAGTGAAATACATGTAGGGGCCCTCTTACGGGGGCCCCTGCAATGCCCATGCCAGTGGCATGGGCACTGCAGGGGCCCCCAGGGGCCCCGCGACCCCCCCTACCGCCATCCGGATCCCGGCGGTCGGACCGCCGGGATCTGGATGGCGGTAGGGGGGGTCGGAATCCCCGCGGCGGTGCAGCAAGCTGCGCCGCCGTGGAGGATTCAATGGGGCGGCGGTACACTGGCGGGAGCCCGCCAGTGGTGCCGGTCCGACCGCGGCTTTACCGCCGCGGTCGGAATCCCCATTGGAGCACCGCCGGCCTGTCGGCGGTGCTCCCGCGGTCCTCCGCCCTGGCGGTCAAAGACCGCCAGGGTCAGAATGACCGCCTCTGTCTTCTGCTATGTTCACTGCTGCTTAACAACTGTCATACTTTGGTATGTGCAAATGAACATTAACATTGATATTTGTCAAAGAGGTTGTAATAACACATTTGTGAAAGTACAGATTTAGGAAAAGAGTGAACCCACTCTGAATAGTTCCACCTCCTCTGATTGAAACTTAATATGCACATCTGAATGTTCACACCAAAATGCATGTTCCCTTTCCTCCACTATGCCCCTGTACTTTCTATTTAGTCGCCACAGTGACAAAGACCTTGATTGGCAAACCATCTCAGTCATCATAACCAGTACCACATTACCCATCCATTGGCAGTCCTGTGTGAACCATGCATTCTATTCTATCCCTCCGTCCTACACTTTCCCACACACTCTCCCTGCATGAACTATAATCACCACAGCACCAGAGGCAACTCACTGATAGCCTGTGTCTCTCAAGATCACACAGGGCCTAATTTAAGAAACTCTTCTCACTGCAGGTTGATGCCACCTACAGTGTTGCTGAAAGGTCATTAATGCGTGAAAACCTGAGAAGAAAAGATTACATCTATGCGATGAGGTAAGATCTTAGAGTGCAAGTGTGCCTCTAGCCACATTTAAATAGGTCTTGACATCACAGGTACATTTATCACTGCTGAAAGCCTGCTACCCTCCCACACCCATCTACCCCACCGCTCCTCTGTGTGCTAAAAGTGACTCATTCTCTTGCTCGTCCTGGAACCTGAATAACAGCTCAGCACACATCCATCAATCCTCTCAACACCAGAGCCACACACTCTGAAAGGGTATTCAGGTACCCAATGCAAACTGGAGTTCTTTGGAGTGTCCCCAGGGGTTTAAAGCACTATACAAATGCCGCAGAACAATACAGTGAAATTCATAACCTCCTAACAGTCTCTGGGAGCTATGAACGAGTACCCACCAGAGACATGGGATCAGGAAGCAGGTACAACACAGGATATATTGAAGCTGCAACTTTGAATCAGATGCTTGCTACAGGGGCCTTGGAGCAGAGTATATAGAATAGATAACTGGCACTGGAGGTCTTAGAGCAGGTGGAAGGCACTTGGCATGGAATCTGCAAACTTTAGCAACGCTCCTTCTCACACAGGAACTGCAGACAAAAAGCAAGTACCTGATGCAGAACATATGGTAGCTTAGAAGCGGGTATACAGGAAGCCTGGGACAGGCAGTAGATTCCTGATACAGGAGCCCTGGGATTAAAGTAAGGGCAGATATTTAGTAAGCCACATCTGACCTCAACATCTTTACCTTCAGGATCACGAAAGCTATCAACAACAACACTTCAAAGATACCAACAACCACCAACATCAGACACTCATACAGACAATGGAAACATCTAAATATCCAGAAGCTCAACTCACACCTTGAAAGAACCCCAATAACTATGTGACCCAAAGGCAAACAGACCTTCTACAACTGGTGCTCCACTGCACTGAACAAACATATACATTCAAAGACCACATCCAGGGTAGCCACAAAAAGGACAGCACATTGAATAATGATAACATGAAATAAAGTAAACATAACTCAACATACTACCCCATAAGTGAAGAAAATCAAGAGATAAAAAAGCCAAAATCACACTATGCTACTATGACAAAGAATGGAGAAGAGCCATTAAAAACACAAAAAGACAACACTACTCCACGTTTATAACTGAAAACAAATGCCCTTTTAATGAACACCCCACAATCCTGGCAGAATGCCCCAATCCAGAATGTCAAAACCCAGAAACGCCACAATCGCAGGACTTCAGTCACCTACTTTTTGCATAAAGACCAATTTTATATTAGAGACTCCTTAAACAAAATGAAAAACACATTTCTTTAATTTACACGCTTGACACTGTAGAATTTCGATAACCCTGGGTTTAGGAGTTCTGTAATTCTCTGGACTTGAGACTCTGGTGATTCTAATGTTTATTCTAAAATCACCACACACCATTCCAGCACGAGCACAACCTTCTGAACGTCAAAGGGCAATTTGTGCAATGTATCGATCCCAGCACCAACACTCCTCATCAGCCTATGGCTAGGGCTCTTGCACCCAAGTTTACTCTAAAGCAGTGTTTGTTCTGCGGAGGGTGGAAGTTTGAGCCACCACTGAGAGGTGCAGACGTTTTTGGAACAAGTTTGATGGAAAAATAGAAGGAAGAGTAAATCTTTTTCAAAAGCTAGAAAGTCAGTAACCATCTTTAATAAGTTTACCTGTAGACAGGCATTCGACTGGGAATCCATAAGCCCTTTTAAGCATTGAGTAAAAGAACTTTTTTTATCGACGATTAAGCAGGATTTTTTTTTCTGCTGTGACTTCTTTGTTGTTCATGGTGAGATCATTTTTAGGGCTTTCTTTGTTTCTATTGTCCTCTCTGGCCCTTTCTGTTCACTAGAGCTTATTTCACTCTGAATCAAGCTGAGGAGGCCTAACACGTGTGTACATCCGAATGGCCACACTAAATCCACGTTCCCTCTTAATCCAACATGTACCTGTACTTTCTATTTAATCACTATAGTGAAAAAGGCCATTCAAATGGCAAAGCATCACTGTCATCATAACACATCCCACATTACCCATCTGTTTGCACTCCTGCGTGCACCATGCATCCGCCTGCCTCCCTAAACACCACTCCGCTGTGGGGGTGCAACAGGGTGTCCAGTAGTGGGAGCCCCATGCCCACCCCAGCGATCTGGGGACCCTAGTCCCCAAGCTGATGTGTACATCCGTCGTTTGGTTCAGGACTGCAGGATCCTACCTTCGTTGTTATCCAGGGTACCCTGCTTTGGGTACCCCTCTTTGCTTAGGGTGCATTTAGTTTCTTCTGTCAGGCCATGTTACACCAATTTTTCCAAGCTAATATCTAAGGGATGGGAAGGTGGGAGAACGCAGTGGTCCGCGCAACAGCTCCTTGCGCCGCATCCACCAGACAGGCTGAAGCCTAGTTTGTGGGGTACTTAAATATCCCCCTCCAGGGATGCGGCGCAGGCTGGAAGTGACACACCTCCCGTGCATCCCCAGGATTTATTTTTTACTGTATCCACTACCCCCCGTCACGCGAGAGCAGGGGGAGTTTGGCGGGGGGGGTGGAAGTCTCCTGGCCAGCAACGCTGGGTCGGCATACGGGGCCGGGGCAGCCCCGGATCTTAAATGCCGCCTCCCCAATTGGGGAGGTGCTCTCTCAAAGTGTTAAAGGCAATCCACTGACAACTTTTGTCTCGCAACATCACACAGGGCCTAATTTCAGAAACTCTTCTCACTGCAGGTTGATGCCACTTACAGTGTTGCTGAATGATCATAAAAGAGCAAAACCCGAGAAGAAGAGATTAAGGGCCTGATTCTAACTTTGGAGGACGGTGTTAAACCGTCCCAAAAGTGGCGGATATACCACCTACCGTATTACGAGTTCCATAGGATATAATGGACTCGTAATACGGTAGGTGGTATATCCGCCACTTTTGGGACGGTTTAACACCGTCCTCCAAAGTTAGAATCAGGCCCTAAATCTGTGCGGTGAGATAAGATCTGAGAGTGCAAGTGTGCCTCTAGTCACATTAAAATAGGTCCTGTCATCACACGTACATTTCTCACTGATGTAAGCCTGCCAACCGTTCACACACGTCTACCCCACCGCTCCTACGTGTGCCAAAAGTGACTCATTGTTCTGCATGCCCCATAACCTGCATAACAGCTCAGCACACATCCACCACTATTCTCAACCCCAGAGCTCCCTTTAGAGCGTAGCAGTGAAAGGACTACCACCAAAAACTGCCAGATGTTTTGTAATTTTCCCCTGCATCCTCCCGCTCTATGAAGGGAGCGGGGGATTTGATGGGGAGCCAAGAGGCTTTCCCTTGGGCAGACCTGCTTCACCTTTGCCATCGGGTATACTATCAGATAACCTTAACAAAACTGGTATCAGCATCAGACTGGCCATAAATTCTAGGCATGCCGATCAGGCGCCATTTTAGATGGCTGCACTTTTGTGAAGATTTAATCCAGGGAATTATACTCCCAGCACATCGGGGGCATTTGTGATGTGGGCATTGCAAAAGAGTCCCCATTCTGTTGGTACATTTACAGGGCCCACATTTTGTGATTGCAGTTCCATTGAGCTGCCTTTCTGTGGTAGAATTGCCATCACAGGCCTCTTCCTAAATACAGGAGGAGGCCGCCTCGTTCTAGAGCATCTGCTGCCCAGGGGCTTAAATGCAGCAGGCCCTTCAAGGTCACTGTTGCAGAGCTGTTTCCTCTGTCGGCGGTAGAATGGTCCAGCTGTCAAAGCTTAGAATACACATCCTAGACAGGACACAGCACTGACACCATAACAGTGGCTGAAGTGTTATAAAATGGCAATAAAGCAGCATAAAATATTTCCATACGCAGTGTCTAAATTGTTAAAGGAGTGCCGGTGCCTAAAGCTGTGCTCCGAATCCCGCAGCCGGCGCTCTTAAATATTGGCATGCTCAATACACAGAGTGAGTAGTCTTGAATTCACCTCATGCCTCTTTTAGACCTGATGCCCCCAGTTTGACCCTAGCCCCAGCACAACCCCAATGAAACACTGACAAATGTAGACCAGGATTTTGAGTGGAAAAGTTTATTACAGGATTGAGCATAGCACTCCAAATACACTGGGAATATTAATAAAATGCAATCAGACATTATAATTTTTTTTTATCCAAAACATAAGAACGTAAGCAAATTAGACATATGGATAATTAGATAAATCAGACAGAGAAACTTAAGTCAGGTAATAAATCATACAGAACAATATATGGTTTGTTACTGCCCATAACACCAGGAAGCTCCCGCATTACTAAATGCATTGAACTACACCGGTGCAACAATACCACATGTATCTGTGGGGGTGGTCCCCACCATCTCACCATCCCTTGTGCTCATGGTAAGGGCTACCCCCCTCCCCTGAAACATCAAGCTGCAAGGGGGCTGCAATAGGATGGCCACGAGCTGGAGCCCAGTGCCCATCCCAGTGATCTGGACACCCTAGCCCTTAAGCTGGCATGCACATCCGCTGGTTGGTTCAGGACTGCTGAAACCTACCCTGGGAGTTGTCCAGGGAACCCTGCGTTGGTGGAGGCCTCTGTTGCTTAGGGGTGAATTTAGTATCTCAGAACCCACCCGCCGATGCTGTACGCTTCTCAAGAAAGGCTGAGGCCAGGGGTAGGGGCACCTAAATACCCCTTGGGCAATGCGGTGGGCTGAAGTGGTGTGCCTCCTGCGCGACTTCCCACTTCCTTCTGCACCTCATCTCATGAGGAGAGAGTGCAGAAGTTTGCAGGCCAGCGCAATGCCAGAATGGCACTGAAACCCAGGCCACGGAGGCCCTGGATCCTAAACGCTGCACCACAGGGTGGTGCTCTGTCCAAAGTCCATCACCAGACACTCACTGCCCCATTATCTCACTCCTGCAGGGTCCTGCTCTCCCCATTTAGGACAGTTTTTTCCCTCTTTCTCGTTCTCCTTCTTTCCCCTTTGTGTGTTTTCCCTCTCTTTCTCTCATGAATTATCAGACGAGGAAAAATAAATGCTGGTCACTCCCAAAAACGTGTGCCGAGGCCATAGGGGCACAGGATTGCTCAGAGAAGTGACACACAGTCATAAACTGTGAGAGCCTTTTATGGGGAAAACCAAAAATATTTGACTCCCCTAAGTGGTTGCCAGATCACCTCTGCAGAGAGTACAGGCCTTTGGGGTTGGAAAGGTATAGGGCACTGAAACTCAGAGTAAGTTATAAAATTGCACATAGAAGGAAAACCTGGGCAGGTAAGGAACAGGCTGGGTTGTTTAAGGGTAGGTGGGAGCTCATTCTGCAATATATTGCATACAAATAATATTGTATACAATCAATTAACCTACCACTTCATAACAAGGTAACAATATAAATTATTGTTCTTAATTCCACTATCACGTCCAAAGATAAGTATTAGAAAGTAAATATACAATTTCCTAACATTGTAGCTGCAAGTTGAAGAACTGGATACAATTTTAATGTAGATCGAAATTGTTGACCTCAATATAGTGACTTTCAGGCATGGGCAGGTCTTTCACTCCCCTTAATTCACATCCTCATTCCTCGGTCCTTATTAATAATTTTCTCGTTATCTGATACTTCTCATCCCTCACTTCTAATTCCGCACTCCTCCTCATCCCTTCCTCTTCCCCCCTCATCCTTCGCTCACACTCCTAATTCTTCACTTATCAGTCCTTATCCCTCGTTTCTCATCCCTCACTACTCATTCCTCACCCCTTATTCCTCAGGCCTAATCATTCATTCCTCATCCTCACCAGAGGTCGTAAAACTGCAAGACAGGCCCCTTAGTCGGGGTGGGCGACTGAAATGACCTCAAAGAGGAGGGGGGCACCGGCTCATGCTGAAAACAGTGCTTTGGTTTTTAGTGGAAAACCAGCAAGGCAGTGAGCCATTCTACAATGGACCCTCAATGATATAATTTGTCTACTGGCGTACCAGAAAATGATAGAGTTCCCTTGCAGAATATTATAAACAGCACATGAGTCTCCCATATCTCAGAGAAAATCATTGGCCTTGGGTTGGAGGGGGGCCCGTGGAGGGTTGGGGCCAACCTCCACCAAAGGGGCTGCAGCGACCGGTGTTACACCCCTGATTTTGTGCCTCAAGTCCTGACTGGGAGTAAGTGTCAAAGGGGGAAGAGCTCCAAATAATCCTCAAAGTGTTCGTTTCATTTCCCATACAGAATGCCATTGTGAATTGCATATGGCTGGGTCCAAACGGGTGGTGTGGTGGTCAAAAACAATGGATTAAACCCAGCTCTTTGTGACTGTAGGTGAGTGTTTGCATTGTTCAGCATTCCGTCCATCATCTGTTCTTTTTGCTTTTTTCACCTAAGTGGGAAGGGTATGCCCAGACCCTTGCTCACTGCACCATCGGATTCAAGCTAGCCTGGCTGATGAGGGTGATACCCCAAAACAGGTCTCAGAATGCTTGTTTCCGGTTCAGGGAGGACCTGGCTTGGCAGTTTGGGATGGACTGTTCCCATAGGGAGCAGGGTCAAGACTAATTTGCATATGGCTGGGTCCAAACTGGGGTGGAGTGGTGGGTAAAAAAACAATGGATTAAACCCAGATATTTGTGACTGGGGGTGAATGTTTTCATTGTTCAGCATTCCGTCCATCATCTGTTTTTTTCGATTTCTCAGTCCACTCTGCCTCAAAAGCAGTACTGAGGGTGTGAACAAACCCAATTTCTCTACCATCATGTAGATGATTTGTTTCTGCAAATAATGCTCTGAATACTGCTAAAGACACAGAATTAATGAATATGTGCAAGAATATTTTCAGACCTGGCTGCAAGAGGAGCAGCTTTGTAGCCACACAGTTTGGTTACCAAGTAAAGATATCCCTGGGGTGGGGGAATCCTTCCCTTTCCCATATTCCTGCAGAGTGTATCAGACATGCTGCACCAACTCAGTGGTAATTAGGACTGTGATTAGGACAGTAGCTCCCAATTAATCTCTGCCATACTGTATGGTCTTCCAGCAGAAGGTTCCTCCAGGAGCCAGTTACCAGGAAAACTGCTTCATCAGTAACAACACTGGAACAGTTCAGCAAAGTGATAACAACCCAACCAGGCAACAAAGGTGTTTATATGAGGGTCTTACTCATCTAATTATGCTTTGTAGCACCTACACCCCAACCAAACGTATCTAGTGGATGATGTGAGTGTTTGGATTGAGCGTTTGGATTGAAGCTGGTTATTTACTCTAGTTCTCTGGAAGAGAAGAGAATGCTACCAAGGTAGGTGGTGAATGCAATGAGACCGGCAATAAATGATTGGTATGAGAGGCTACTTGGAGGCTAGTTATAGAAAACATGTGTGGGTAAATGGGCTAGCGATATGGGATTGGTGCTTGGTAGGGTTATGAGATGGCCAAAAGCAATTATATGAAGAATGGTTATAAGGCAGGTGAGGGATGGATGAAGGCTGTTAATAAAGGAGGTTGAAGATGCCTTGCGGTTGGAAATGAAGAATGGAGACTGTTAATGGAGAGTTCAGTAAAAGATGGTGGTAACATCAAAAGCTGAAGGATGGCGGAGGCAGAACACTCTTGATGGAGGACTTTAAAGGGTGAAGTTGGAGAATGATTTTAGGTGGTAATTGTGGTAGTTGAGGGCTGGCAGGAGGCTGCTAATTTGAGACTGACAGTAGCTTAGGTGAAGTCAGTGGCTCTCAGTAATGAGCGGATGTTTATAAGGAGACGGGTAGCAGCTGTTATGCAACTTTTTTAATGAGGTGTTGATGAATGAAAGCTGGTATTTGAAAGTGGACAAAGACAGGTTTGTAATTAGGGACTGTAATGGGGAGGTGGAAAATAGATTGAGGATGGTAAGGGGAGATTGGTAGGTGTGTGATGTTAGTGGCTGGGACCCAGTGGAGCAGGCCACTCCCCTGCTCTTGCAGCTCATTGGCCTGAGGCAGGGGAGGCACCATGGAGATAAGAAGTGTTTCTTTTCCCTTGTTTCGCAAGTCGCTGGATGGGGAACAGTAAGCAGCTGTCATGAATAGCGTGTCTCTTCCTCATTGTGCTGTTCCAATTGTGAAGGAGTATTTAGAGGAGGCGGCTCATGGCCTCCCCCTCTTTGATGCACAAATGTGATGCCCGACCAATTTGCACTCCAGTAGTGTGGGAGGATTGTGCAGTTACCCACCCACCCAGGCCCTATGAGAAGTGGCAGATTAGCAGCTAGCAACACTGACTCCTCAAAAGGATAGAGGGTTTCTCCTTTATAAAATACTTCCTAGGACAGCACTGAAGGGATGGACAGCAATCCTTAGTTCTGCAAGGGACATCCACACCGCTTTCCAAGCATAGTCTGAGGTTGCCAGTTCAGGACAAGAGGCTCTTGCACCTGTTCTCACAGTCTGGCCCCTTAGGCAGCTGAGTGTGTGGTGAGGGAGTGGGACCATCCAGGTGGTCAAGAGCGCAAGGGCTTGGGACCACCCCCCAGGGATATAGGTGGTTTCAGCTGTGTGGTCCAGGCAGGCTGCCGCAGTAAAGGATATTCAGCCCTTACTTCTGTGACATCTCAGGGAATGGCTCAGTTGTAAATGGATGCATGCTACCTTCATTGCTATTGATTGCACAATTTTATTTGAAGTGTTATTTGTTTGGTTTACTTTGTTTGATCGTTAACTATTCTTCTGAATTTCTGAAACTGCTTACATGCACTTTATGATCGTCATGTTTGTGTGAGATTTTAGTAAGTATGACCTTTTTACCCATGCGGAGTAGTGGTGACTTGTAATTGATTTGGTTAAGTTAGAGGGGGCGAAGTCCAAATTGGAGGTCTCCAGTCACTATAACAATGAAGTGGGGGAATAGATGGAGATGGAGGATGGTGGGCTGGCAGTGAGAGAAGTGAGAGGATGAAGGTTGCCGTTTGGTTGTCTGTATTTGGTAAGGCGGTGAGAAGCAGAGGCCACGAGTGAGTGAATGGAAATGATGTAGATGTAGAACGTTTGGAGGATGGTAATAAGGGAAATTTAGCAAAAATAGATGTATTTGAGCGCCTCATAGCTTAATTTAAAATAAGTCTACTCAGAGCTATCAATTCAGTCTCTTTCTCTCTCCTGAGCAACCCCTTGATAATCGTTATACATCGTTTTAAATATTAAAATAGCATTTATATAGAACTTACTCCCCTCATGAGACATTCAAGCACTTATGAAGCAAATATGACATTTTTATGTGAATTACATTGTTGCTTTTGCAGTACAACCATCTGCCTCTTATGGTGAGCTCCCCCTAAATGAATATCAGAATAGCAAACACTACTAAAACCCTGGAACCATACTCCAGTGTTCCATAAGGCAAGTTAGATAATTTAGTAATGATCTGAACACATGGGGATCCCTGAAGTCGCAGTGCTTGAGAGAGATAACTTCCATAAGCGTATAACTTTACTTTTGTTTATAGCACACAAGCATATCATATTAGTTATTTGCATATCCTCAGGGGGTCCAGGTACCCCACATGACCAAAATATTTTTTTTTCTATCTGAGGTCCAGATGCTAACCATCATAAGACAATTGCTTGGATGAAAACGCACAGACTAGAATCTGAAAATGAAATTTCTGATTGGAGCAGGAGGGAAACAAACAATACTCTCTGTTGAGATAGGAAAGGATGGGGTGGAGGTGGTGACCCTGTTCCCTATAAAGCCACTGTCTCGGATCAGGTACCTGCATATTAAATTTGGAGCCTGTGAGCCTCATGATATTACCAACCAAGTGCTAATCCCCAAGCGAAAGCTGCAGTAACAGCAGAGCAATGATGCTAGTGCATGCCAACACAGTGCTGAGCCTTTCATGATGACCAGTACAAGAAAATCCATTTACCTCCAATGGGCACCTTCGAAGAGAGCCCCTGGATGGCTGACGCCAGGTTGCAACTACTTCAAGAGAAGTTAGCTAGGTGAGCTGCCATTGCATCCCGGGGACCCCCCAGGAGTACTAAGAACTTGTCCAAGAACACCTCAGTGCCCATGTCTGCGTCTCAGCACTTCTTACCCCATCT
Source organism: Pleurodeles waltl (assembly GCF_031143425.1). Classification (NCBI taxonomy): domain Eukaryota; kingdom Metazoa; phylum Chordata; class Amphibia; order Caudata; family Salamandridae; genus Pleurodeles; species Pleurodeles waltl. The sequence goes on from NC_090445.1 coordinate 1,557,421,813, forward strand.
GCCGGAAAGTGCCCACGGGCACACTGTGGCCCTCATTCTGACCCTGGCGGTCTTTGACCGCCAGGGCGGAGGACCGCGGGAGCACCGCCGACAAGCCGGCGGTGCTTCAATGGGGATTCCGACCGCGGCGGTAAAGCCGCGGTCGGACCGGCACCACTGGCGGGGTCCCGCCAGTGTACCGCGGCCCCATTGAATCCTCCGCGGCGGCGCAGCTTGCTGCACCGCCGCGGGGATTCTGACCCCCCCTACCGCCATCCAGATCCCGGCGGTCGGACCGCCGAGATCCGGATGGCGGTAGGGGGGGTCGCGGGGCCCCTGGGGGCCCCTGCAGTGCCCATGCCACTGGCATGGGCATTGCAGGGGCCCCCGTAAGAGGTCCCCTAAATGTATTTCACTGTCTGCTGCGCAGACAGTGAAATACGCGACGGGTGCAACTGCACCCGTCGCACAGCTTCCACTCCGCCGGCTCGATTCCGAGCCGGCTTCATCGTGGAAGCCTCTTTCCCGCTGGGCTGGCTGGCGGTCTGAAGGAGACCGCCCGCCAGCCCAGCGGGAAAGTCAGAATTACCGCCGCGGTCTTTCGACCGCGGAACGGTAACCTGACGGCGGGACTTTGGCGGGCGGCCTCCGCCGCCCGCCAAGGTCAGAATGAGGGCCTGTATGTTGACAAGCTCAACACCACAGCTTAGATTTTAGTCTAACGTTTATCCTCTGTTCTTGTGTCTGTAATATTCGCTAAAAACCTATTTGAGTGTCATGACTCAGGTATTGGTGGGCGTATTTAAATAGATTTATAAATCTAACCCTGAATGTATTTTAACAGTGCAAATGGTTGAGTGTGAATAAGGGACAAATTATTAGGAAAATGTCTACTTGGATCTTTCTTCTTGTGTTTACTATTGCACTGACTCTGCTTCCACCCCATGCGCCCCCTCCAGTGAGCTGGGGCATGAACTAACAGCAGTGACTGTTCTCCTTTAAAGGAACATGCTAGTGAAAGAACATTTTGCACAGTCTTCAAGATAATAGTTGACCTTTCTGCAAGCTCATGAAAAGCCATCTCTCCCGAACTTTCAGCTGTAGACGTTGTCTCTTATACATCTGCTCAAGCACCTGGGTGAGTGACAGGTTAATCACTATGCACCCATTCTAACACATTCTACGTTACTGATAACTCATTGTTGTGTATCATTCATAGCTCTCAGTTTTATATCACTGAGAAAGACGTTGTCATCACTATTATTTTAAATTGCAGTTTTTTTCCTGGCAAAATGTCTCTCTATTATGGAATCAGTGCGAATAACATCAGTGCAGGAAAAATAAATCGCTCCCAAAACACTTGCACCAAAGATTAAGGACAGAACAGCATGGGCGTAGGAAGTGTGGGGGACGCAGGGGATGCAGCCCTCCAGATTTCAGAGTGTGGGGGACATGGGGGACGAGAATGGGGGTAGAAGGGGGCAAAATAATTTCCTCTCTCCCTTCTATCTTTCAGGGCCCTTTCGTCCCCATGTATTTTGACATTTTCAGAAGCACCTGCACACACTTTCAGAAGCGCTTTCATTCCTTCTGGGCTTTCTGATTGTAAATTTCTGTTGGCCCAGGACAAAGGTTGAAATTAAGGGGCCATCAGGCCTCCTTTTGTTTGACTATTCTTGCTGGAAGCTATTTGGAGCCTCACACCTACCCGCTATTAAGGGAACAAAAGCACACAGCTTGCTATTACTTCACAGGTATCTAACAGAGACATTGTTTTCATTTTGTTCAGTCCCTGCATATAAGAGATAGGTATGCACTGTAAGAATGTCAGATGTGTTGGTCTGCCCCAGTATTTACACAAATAATAATTTAAATACCACTAGTTTGTTTTGTTTCTTTTATAGCGCTACTTAATCCAATGCAGGGGGTCCAAGCGCTTTACATTATGCACATTATTATTATTCCCTGAGATATACTGGGCACACAAAGATCTCTTCAGCAGATTCCTTAACCCCCCACAAGATATTTTAAAATGCAGACTTTGCACCAATTAAGCAGAACTGATTTACTGCCACATTTCTTCCTTATGCCAATTTCTTGGTGGCAGAGCCTCTAAAAAATAAATTTATAAATTGAGCCCCAGATTTTGTGTCAAGGTTGCCTAACTTTTTTGGCACAACCCCAAAGCAAAATCTAATGTGTTAAATACAGTAAAGTGCTCAAATATGCTCATGATAGACCTGCTAAACTTATGTCTTGAGGTGTTAAGATCTGATGCCACCTTCTTTGAGGCCATGGGTTGTGATGCGAAGTGCAATGTCACACACTGTGATATAATGCGTTGTCATGTCACTTGCATACTGCCCAACTTGATTAGTACCTCCCAATTCTTTTTTTTAGGACTTGTATCCTGAGTATTTGTAGTTGCCTAGGATCACACTATTAACTGAAACAGGTAAGGTGAGATTTTATCTTTTCACACTATACAATTTAGCTACTAATAGGGTATCTCTTTCTAACATTTACACATAATGGAGATCTGCTCCAAGTGCAGATGTAAAGATAATACTTGTAAATGCCCTTTGTGAATTCCCAAAAATCGTAAAATGAGATGTTTGGTCTAAATTTGAACCAAATGTCTAAGTTTACCTTTGTGAATCGGGCCAAATGTTTTTTATCTAAGTAACAAAGGTTTGGATTACAGCGTGGCTAACAGGAAGAAGCCACTTTTCATTTTAGGCAGTTTGCCTAGCGTTATTAGTTATGTTGTTGTTATTGTCACATACTTAAGCATATTGAAGTATATTATCTTGTCTGAATTTAACATTCTCATTTGACTTGTATTATAATTTTTTTTATTAATTTTCAATGTTTATGAGTAGAGACAGAAAATAAAGAATAACAGTTACATGAGGATACATTGGTGATAGGGCCACTAGAATTATGCAGCAGGGGAGGGGCAAATTATGTGGTAGTGTTGACTATGTTATGCAGGCAGAAGAGGCAAATTATGCAACATAATATGACAGATTCTGTGATAGTATTTCATTATTTTGTCATTGTTACACTTGTTAACACTCTCTGGGCTTAGGTTGTACCTCATTAGTACCAGCCTAACATCTAAATATAGCAACAAGCAAAAGAAAGGATAGCAGTCAACATTTGGAAAGGGGCCCTGCACTGTGCACCAACATGTGTTGCTGCGCTTTTAGTAACTTTTGCACCATTTTTGTGTAAATCTGCAGACTATGCAGCAGATGTTAGATTTTGTGTTAAATGTGGCAAATCCATAACTATGCAAAAAAAACTGCAGCACACAATCGCATAATTCCAGTAGCCCTGGTGATAGCCAATCCAGGCATGAGAAATACAGTGTTCGTATCAATGCATTTGCATAAATCTGCACACATTTCATAATATTACAGGACAATACAGCAGTCCTGGCCCATAAGAGCGTGTGTAAAAGACCCTAAATAGCAAGATACAGTTTGACTGTCACAGTCACAGAGGCATTCCATAAAAATATATAGGAACTAGGCTGAAGGCGGAGTTCATTAGATCGAAGCTGTCTATTTTGCTAAAGTCATTTAGAGGACATTTGGAAAGCTTCACTGGGAATGTATGACACCCGTTGCTTACCTTTGGCTTTGCAACTTACATTTGCTTGGTTTCTATTTGCTAGCTGTATTTGATTTAGGCTGTCCGCTTGAGTTTGTCCGTACAGTAGAGCATCTCTTGTATACTGTTTCCTTCCACCAGTGTTCGATGTCTGTAAACAGGCCTTTAAATATTGTTCTTATCTTGTCTCACTATCTGTGCATTCAAAGACCAAGGTCAAATTACAGGCTCTGTCTTCTCATGGGGATTGGGGTTTATTTTATTTTCTCTGACTTCATAGTGAGAGAACTTATATGACAATTATACTAGATACACGGGGTGTGGTGGAAGAAGGCTTTAGGATTCTATTTTTATCTACCACACAGCAAACTTCAAATGCTTGTTATTGAAATTTGCAGATACTTAAGAATAAAAGTGCAGTGGAAACAAATACTTTAAGATGATCGACACAAATCAATACACTAGGTAATGGCATTTCCACACATTACCATTTGTGTGCTGTATGTTTTTATCAGTAAAATTGTATGTCTTTGGAAATGTAATGGTCATTTCAGTTGAAGATGTATTGCCTGTAATGAAGTGTGCTATCACATTATGCATCCACTTTGTCACTCCACTCTACTCTGGATCGCTCCGTGCCACTGCAATCTACTCTGCAACACTCAATTCTGCACCCCTCTCCTTTACTCTGTACCACTCCACTCTATGGCAATGCACTCTACCCCACTCTAGTCTAGGCTACTCCACTCTACTCTGCACCACTGTAGACTACGTCAATGCACTCTACACTACTCTATTCCACTCTGCACTGCTGCACTCAACACCACTGCTCTCTACATCACTCTGCACCACTGAAGTCTGTGCCACTCTATGTGACTGCACTCTACGCCAACGTACTCTATGCCACTGCCCTTTATGACACCCTATTGTGCAACACTGCATACTTTACCACTGAACTCTACACCACTGTACTCTGCACCACTGCACTCTACTCACCACCGCTAAATTATGTGCCACTCTACTGCACTCTTCACCAATTCACTCTATGCCACTACACTCTACACCCCTCTATGCTGCATCACTGCACTCTAAGCCATGCCCCACATCACCCTACGACACAGCACTCTGCATCACTGCACTCTGTGGCACTGTAATCTGTGCTGTACCACTCCACTCTGTGATTCTACTCTTCACCACTAGCAAAGTACACTCTACTCTAAACCTGTGCACTCTACACCAATATACTCTACACCACTTTACTAAAAACCAATGCACTCTATGCCAATCTACTCTGCACAACTGTACTCTGCACCACTTCACTCTAGATCACTCTACTACACTTACTCTCTATGACATTACACTTCATAATACTCTGTACCGACACTCTACTCCATTAAACTTTACTCCAGTCTGTGCCACTATACAACACTTTTCTCCACTCTGTGACTCTATACACAATTGCCTCTACACCACTCCATGCCACTTTACTCCACTCTATTCTATGACATACTACTCCACTTTATGCCACTCCATGACATTTTATTCCACTTCAATCTACGATAGTCTACTCCACTCTACTCTATGACACTCCATGCCACTGCACTATACCACAATGTACTATGCTCAACGACACCCTATTCAACTCTCTCTATGGCACTCCACATTACTTTACTCCACTCTGTGCCACTGCACTCTTCTTTATTCCTCTTCACTCTACTCCACTCTGACACTACTCCACTCTACGACACTCTACACACTCATCGACACTCTATGCCAAACCAATCGACAACACTTTATGACATGCCATTCTCCTTTATGCCATTAACTTCTAGCCATGCTGAACAGCAGCCGTGCTAGTTTACAACATGGCTAAAACACACTAGCAAAGCCAATAGCTCTGCATAGGTGAGCCCAATTGGCTTTGCCAATGCTTGTTTATAAAGTATGGAACTCCAAGATCACTTGCAGTATCCTTATCATCTACGCCAAGGGGTACAATAGTCCATATAATACCACACTATCAACTTACCCACAAGCCGCCTAAAACCTTAGTGCAGCAGTTCCCAACCTGTGGTCTGAGGCCCCTCAAGGGTCCGTGACACATTCCCAGGGAATCCGCAGCCCTGGGCCAGCAGAAAGGCACTTCTTCAACATGTGTTTTTATACTTATTACTTCCTTTGTGCAGCAGTTTTAAAAGCACTGCAAAGTACCTTGTACATCCAACAGCAGCAGCTCCTCTGCTAAGGGGGAGGAGTGTTCCCCTACTGCTCTGAGCAGTGCATAAAAGGAAAAATAAAATGATAATAACACAATGCTATTATCATTTTATTTTTCAGTGCCGAGCCAAGTTAGAGTAGGGTAGACTGGGCTGTGTCACATGGAGGAGGATTGGAATGTGTACCATAAGTGTGCATGACGGTTTAGCCGGTAGCTTGGGCTGGCCTAACAGACATGCACACTTAGGCCCATAATTATACTTTTTTAGTGCTGTTTTTGCGTTGCTTTTTGACGCAAAAACGGCACAAACTTACAAAATACAATTGTATTTTGCAAGTGTGCGCCGTTTTTGTGTAAACAAATGACACAAACGTGGCACTAAAAAAGTATAAATACGGGCCTTAGTATTTCCCAACCCGGCTGTATTGCACAGCCAGGTGGAAACCATGAACAGGCTCCCACTCCCTGTCTGCGTGCTGAACCTGGCTTCTCAGACCAATCACAATGCTGCTATCATGCTGGTGACAGCAACCTTTTTTATTGGCTTAGGGGAGTCTGGGAGCCTGTGTGCTTCCGTGCTGCCGGTACTCAGGAAGAGAAGAGGACAGAGGAGAGACGGCAGCCATACACAGATTAAGTGGTCTTTTTTTATTTTTCATCCCCTGCCTCTCTACCCCCGTTTCTTAGAAGCCACCAGAGGCTTTCAGGCAAAAATAAAAGCATCAAGATAACTTTGGTGATTAATGTACCTGTAGGAGAGAGGTAGGGATTTTGTCTAGTGGCAATTTTGACTCTTTTAAGGTAGCACAGATGGTTAATATGCCTGCTGCACAGAATGTGTATTATGCAAAGAACAGTATTTTATGTGCTCCAACACCTTACACTGGTATGAGAGGTGCTATTAAACAAATTAATTATACATGACAGAGAGGCTATGGAGAGATGGGAGGCCCTTATGGTTTACTTCCACATATTTTATGTGAAAAAGCCTTTTCAGATCTTATGTACCTAAAAAATAAAAACAGAAATCGCTTGGGAAATGTAGAATCTGACCTGAGGATTCAGCTTTCCTAAATAAGACCAAACATGGAAAAGTTAGTCACCTGAGATGCAGCGCCAACCTTCCCATTAAAAATTTTCGATTCTTGGATATTTGTTCAATATAAAATAATTAGATATTTAGTAATTCGAGTATTTGTTTGGTGTGAACTTGCTTGTGTATTTTTTGCGAATTACTGTTTTCATGTTAGAAACTTAAATTATACAAATTGCTTGGGGGTCCCCGGCTTCCAGTAGTGATTCAGTAGAGGTCCTCAGGAGTCAAAATGTTGGGAATCACTGCCTTAGTGGTAGCTTCTGTAATTTTAAGCTATTAAAATAGAGCAGAAGAAAGAAAAGCAACGTTCCATTTGTTGCTTTAAACAGCTCCTTTAATTATGTTCCATGTCCTGCCTGCCTTTCACCTTGGCTGCTGGCTCTGGCAGAAGGCAAGTCAAAACTGTACTACAATAACCTTATAATAGTCGAGTTCTGACGTTATAATCGGTGCCTTGATGCATCAGAAGTAGCTGATCATATAGAAATGAGTAACTGCTGTTTATACAGGGATCACATAATCCCATGTATTAAATAGTCTGTAACTCCAAGAGCTTCTTCAGTGTAAATGCTCCTAGTTTTGACTGATGTGGAGCTGACCTGCCCAGGATCACACAGAGGAGCAGAAGTGTTATTAGAACTACGGCTTCAGAGCACAGTTTACAATTATTGTACCTGATCGATTTTGATATCTCTAGTGCGGTTTCAATTTGCATGAGGTGAGAGGCATGATTGGAGGCAGGCACAAACGGTATGATCTTCTTTTTCTCCCTCCTACCTTTATTTGCTTGGTGCATGAAGATGCAAGGTTAATCAACATGTTTATTCACATTTGGTCTAAATACTTTGTGAATGTAAATAACAATAAAACATACTTTCAAACTGACAACATGGCTTCTTTTCTCCCTATTTCACGTCCAAACTATATGACTATATGATTGTGTATATTTATCAGAGCCTGCATTTCGCAAACAATGGGCGATTTGTATAGGGTCAATTGAGAAGTCTCCAAGGCTGTCGCTGTCCCCCCAGAAATGTATTGTCTCCTATGCCCCTCAGAACAGCATGCATACCTGCGAACCCTCACAAATATTGTCTTCACAGTAGCTGAGCACAGAGGGCTTGGGAAGCGCGTGAACTGCAATCTCCATCTTAAAAAGTGAAATGCACCCATTTGTGTGCATCGGCACAGCATCCTAATTATTGTTGTAGAATTGCAGTTGGAAGTTGAAGTTACTGACCTCTTACTGCAATATTTTTTTTAAAAGGCATTGGAGCAGTGCTTAATTTGTGCTTGTTGTTTCCGTTGCTGAGCACCAGCACTTATTTTTGAGGGCTGGGGCTTATTCTTCTGCCTCAAGCATTTGTTGTAAGCAAAAGACACATATGGGAAAGACGGATGAAGGGAAAAACGAAAAAGTGTCACAAAGAGAGAAAATAGAAAGCTGCAAGAGTGAGCAGAAGGGGCAGGGAGTGGCTTTCGATGGATTGAAGAGGCCCGAAATGGCTTCAGGATTACATCGCTTTAGTATTCCAGGTTTTGGGCACCTGCACCTTTTTATTTACAAATTAAGCACAGCATTGGAGAGACTCTGAGGGTTGAGGAACTGCACTTCTTGAAACAATTACTGCACACAACACTTTTGTTTAATAAATGCATTAGCAAGAGGATCTTGGAGCCAGAGCAGATGTAACTGCTGAGCTTCACGTGTAACACTAGTCATAGTGGTCTAGCAGGGAAAGGCCTAACGTCATGAGATGGCCAGAGGAATCCATGAGAGATATAAATCAGCAGGAAGCAGGCATGGGGTCGAAGAGCACATTCACTGCTGCCTGTGATTCCTCATAGCAGGAACAACTGCTCTGTCACGGATGACAAGTTGCTGTCTTTGACTTATAGCCTGTTATTTCATGTACTGTGTCTCTGATAACTCCCTGTCACACCATCGCCTTATGATAACTCCCTATCACACCATTCCCATATCCAGGTTGTGAACAGTGAGTGCCATGGAGCCTTGAAGAAGGCACATCCTGCACGCACTCCCTTCTAGCCTGGATCTTGGCTGCTAGAAATTAACAGAATGGTCAGAGGGTTTGTAGCTGCCCTGGGGAGCGAGGGAAGAAAGGAGAAGTTCTACAAGAAATGTGTTGAGGGTTGATATCAGACGCAGTATCACATAGTCATTAACATGATCAATAAACATTAATGTATAGTCAGAGCTATTTACTGCGTAAATATAGGCCCATATTTATACTTTTTTAGCGCCGCGTTTGCGTCATTTTTTGACAAAAAAAGCAGTGCAAACTTAAAAAATAAAATTGTAATTTGTAAGTTTGTGCCCCTTTTGCGTCAAAAAGCGGCACAAATGAGGCGCAAAAAAGTATAAATATGGGCTATAGTATCTCCCAATCCTTCACATACTTTGAAAATAAGGTGCAAAGAACCTTAATAGTCCCTATAGCTGTATCCATTCCAAATTATGACCCCTAGAAAGGTGGTGGAACCACAACTGTAATAAGAAATGGGCCTAGTGTTAACTTGCGCACAATGTTGGTCAATGACAGTTTTTCACTGAAAAGTTTACCAGTTGCAGTTTCTTGCCTCACACACAGTGCAAGAGGGTGTGATGATAAACAGGCCTTTGGGGAGGGGGACGATGCCAGTGTACAGTGTCAAAGGAGGTGACAGCCCCATACTCCCAGTATTAGGGATACACTAGCAGTGTGTAGTTACCACACGGGGCCTCAGGGCACCAAAAAGAGAATAAGGGCACCAAAGGGGACAACGGTTTTGTATTCCTTCCAAACTCAGGAGGGTACAAGGTGCTTTTTGGGCCCCCGGACAGCCCCAGGACTCTGTACTTAACAAAGTGTATTCCTTTGTTTTTTATGCAGTGTGAGCCAGTATGTTAGCAGTGAGTTACCTGTGTTTATATCTCACGGGTCAGGCAAATCTGAGGGAGTTTGTCAACAGTTCCCAAGAGTGGGTGCTTGCCTTTTGCTAACATCTGTAATGTGGTTGGTGGCCCCGCTAGGCAGTAATCGCTGCAAACAGGTTGGATGAGTTCTGTTGCTTCTCGTGAGGAACTTGGAAGTTTATGATGAGATATACCTTACCTTAGATCAGCGGTCTTCAAACTGGGGAGCAGGCTCCCCTATGAGGGCCTCAAGTGATCTGGGGGTTGGGGGGGGGGAGCCAGGCTCTCGCCAAAAGAGGCATTATGCAGATAACACTACTTTTTTTTAAGAAGGAATACATTTATTGCATTTTTAAAAAGGTAACAGAGCTTAACTGCAATGTTTAAACAAGTCTAAACATATGTAAATATTGCCAACTTAATAGAATAATTGTGAAAAATTCTGAGGGGGGGTGATGATTTTATTTTCCCCACTCGGGGGTGCAGCATTAAAAAGTTTGAGAACCACTTTCTTAGATATAAGTTACCTAGGACATGCTTGATAGTGTAGGGGAGTGCTGTTGGTGCCAGAGCTCACGCTCTGGCCGGGACTTTTATGGATCTTTGGTTTCACACAACATAAAATATAATTTACCGAAATATTCTGCAAATGGATGTAGACTTTCTACTATTAACTCCAATGTGGTGCTATTTTGTAAACGATAATTAGGACACAATATTTATGTCTGGTGATAGCCCGACAAAGATATTCTGGTACCTTACCAAGTAAAGCAGGCAGCCTGCAGTCAGGGGCGATGATATACCACTGGCTGGGCCAGCTCTGGAACGTCCACAACAATCCCTCCTATTTATAGGGCTTTGTTTTCAAAACAATAAACCTAAAGTTGGATTCAGAGCATTCAACCCTCACAATCAGCAAGTGTATCCCAGATTTAAACACTGCAGTGCAAAAACTGACATAAATAAAAGGATAATAAGTGGAAAATGTAATGTGATAATTTGGCTCCTAGAAGGAGTGACCGTCTCGCGCTCTGCTAGTTGAAAGGTACTGAAACCATTCTTCATGCTTGAAGGTGATGTCAAGCTACCGTGGCACAAAAGGCATCTTAAGTGTGAGGTATGGTTTCCCAGAAATGAATCATCCATCTGGAGTACAAAAAATGTCTTTTTAAGATCATGGCTACTGGTTAGTTGTCAAACCTGTCTCCCAGGTCTGCCTCAATCAGATAGTCCACTGGTCTGCGTAGTATGCAATAGCTGGGTATTAAGTAGGGTAACTAGTAGCCATCCCCGGGAGGTAATGTTCCAATGCCGTACTCAAAAACATTTCGAATTTCTGCTGCCAACCAGGTATCTACAATCTCCAGCCAGCTAGGCCAAGAGTTCTGACGATACTGGGTATACCCTAGGGCATCAGGTGTCCTTCGATGGAGTATTTCGGAAAAGCTATTACATAAGGTTGTTCGGGACCAGAGTCTGCATGACAAAAGTGAGAAACCATGTAAATCAGTTGTGTGGAAATATAAAGAATGTGTGAGAACTCTGAGCATCCTGCAGTTTCCCACTTTCTATCTCACACTCAATGTCCCGTATCACTTGTCGTGTTCTGCTGTGACCCCTCATACAAACACCGCCACGTTCCTATGCTACAGACACAGCATAAGTCTTGCGAGAGTTAGTTTCTTTCCATGTACTACTCCTTCACTGGTCCATGCCTGTTTGTGCCCTCTCCTTACCCCTCTCCCCCCATTCTTGGCCTTACTCTCAATGGGAGAGCATGTAGGGAACCGCGCCACTTCTAGCTCTTGTTCACATCAGTGATAACCAATCATCCTGTATCTTTGACACCTCATGTTCCTGTAACACTGACAGTGAGAGCTCATCATCCTCTACCACTGAAAACGTATTATCCCATTACACTGATCACTCACTGTCCCTTCATCAGCGACACCTTATCGTTCTGTATCACTGACTGTCGATTGTCAGGTTTCCCCGACTGCTCATCTCTGAGGGTGGCTTGGCTCAGGGAGCGGAGACTTCGATGTTGATGACTAAATATATAAGCTGTAAAGTGGGGAAAATGAATGCATCTGTTCTCACGCACTCCACATCCACAACACCTCATGCTTGTAACCAGTGATGTATTTTGCGCCGCTTTGAAAATGTCTTTCAACCTCAGGCACTTCTCCCAACACTGCCAATGTAGATCATACAACATACTTCCAACCACACACTCAGAAAGGGTATCCGGGCACCCAAAGCAACTTGGAGTGTTTTGCAGCGTCCTCAGGACTTTGAAGCACTATGCAAATGCTGCAGAACCATACAGTGAAATGCATTGCCTCCTAACAGGGTCTGGCAGCTGTGAACGACTACTCACCCGAAAGCTGGTATCAAGAAGCAAATATGACACAGGATATCATGAAGCTGTGAGTTTGGATCAGATGCTTGATATAGGGGTCTTGGAGCTCGCAGCAGATATTTGCTGACACTGGGTAAATAAAATTGATTTATGGCACAGGAGGCCTTAGAGCAGGTAAAAGGCATTTGACATGGAATTTACAAGCTATAACAAGGCACCTTCTCACACAGCAAGAAGGGACACAAACAAGTAATTACCTGATGCTGGACATACAGTAGCTTAAAACTGGTAATAACCAGCGCTTAATTTGTGCTTGTTTCCGGTGCGGAGCACGGGCACTTATTTTTGGGGGCCGGCACTTATTTTATTGCCTCAAGCATTCACTACAAGTAAAAGACACATATGGGAAAGATGGAAGAAGAGAAAAACGAAAAAGTGTCACAATGGGAGAAAGTAGAAAGCTGCAAGAGTGAGCTGAAGGGGCAGGGAGTGGCTTTAAATGGATAGAAGAGCCCAGAGATGGCTTCAGGATTAGGCTGCCTCAGTATTCCGTGTTCGCACATGTAATTGCAGCAGCCACATGTTTAAGAGGAGGACTTTGGGCACCGGCACATTTTTATTTACAAATTAAGCACTGGGAATAACAAGCAGATGTTTGATACAGGAATCCCGGGGCAGGCAGCAGATTGCTGATACAGGATCCCTGGGATTAAAGTAAGAGCTGATATCTGGTAAGCCACAGCTGACCACAACATCTTTACCTTCAGGATCAAGAAACCTATGAACAACAACAACACTTCAAAAACACCAGCAACGACCAATAACAGACACTTATACAGACAATGGAAAAATCTAGATATCCAAAGGCTCAACTCACTCCTTGAAAGAACCCCAACAAATATTCGACCTGAAGGCAAACAAACCATCTACAACTGGAGTTCTACTGCAAAGAACAAACATACACCAACAAAATCCACATCCAGGGTAACCAGAAAAAGAACACAACATGGATGAATGATAACATCAAAGAATTTAAACATAACTCAAAATACTACAACACAAGTAGAGAAAATTGAGAGATGAAAAAGCCAAAATCACACTATCCTACTATGACGAAGGCTACAGAAGAGCCATCAGTACCACAAAAAATAAACACGACTCCACATGCATAACTGAAGCTGATTCCTTTTTTAATGAACATCACATGGGTTTGGCAGAATTCCCCAATCCTAAGTGTCAAAACCGAGAATCACTACAATCACAGGACCTCAGTCACCTACTTTTGGCATTAAGACCTATATTATATTGTAGAATCCCTAAATCGAAATAAATGAGAAACACAGTTATTCACTTCCCTCTATCATTTACACACTTGACACTGAAGAGCCTTGATAACCCTGCGTTTATGAGCTCAGTAGATCTGTGGACTTGAGACTATCAAGACTCTAACCTTTTCTCCAAAATCACCACACACCATTCCAGCACGAGCACAACCAGCTGAGCTCTAGAGGCCATCTTGTGGCAATGTATGGGTCTCACAACCAACACTCCTCATCAGCCTATGGCTTGGGCCACTGCCGGCCCTAGGATTTTTGGGGTTCTCAGCAGAAATTGAATCTGCAAGGCCCCTCTTATTTGCATACACATTCAGAGCTGTTTGCATCTCAGTGGATGCCTATGCTCTTGAAGCTGCTCTATGCAGACCCCTCCTGGGCTACAGCCCCTCTTTCTCAACCACCTAGAGGCACCTGTTAACAGCTCATAAAAGGCTGAAGGTGTGAGAGTTGCTTATAAGAAGAGAGGGTTAATTCTGCCAGGTAGCTAAACAGCAGGACAATAATCATCCCTGGTGATTCTGTGTTGGGGTGTTGCGGATCGAGGCCAGGGGAAAGGGCCCCCTTCCATGGGCCCAAACCCAGGAGGCACCTTTCGTGCCGTGGCCTGGCTGTGTCCCACTGATGCGGGGCCCAAAAGTTAGTGGGCTGAGTGTGGGCCCTGGGCAGCTGCCCACACTGCCCATGCCTAGCGCCGGCCCTGGCTGGGGCCCTCGCACCCAAGTTTACTCCAGAAGTTTACTTCTGCAAAAGGTGGAAGTTTGAGCCCCCACTAAGAGGAGCTGACATTTTTGGAACAAGTTTGATGCAGAAATAAAAAGAAGTGAAAATCTTTTTTCAAAAGCTTGTAAAGTCAGTAGCCACGAGCCGGAATCCACGAGCTGTTTTAAGCATTAAATAAAAGCTTCTTTTTCTGGAGATTAAGCAGGCATTTTTGTTCTGCTGTGATTACTTTGTAGGGCTTTGTTTGTATTGACCTCTCTGTCTGTTTCTATTCATTAGAGCATATTTCACTCCGCATCAAGCTGAGGTGTTCCGTGTCTGAACATCCAAATGGTCACACCAAAATTAATGTTCCCTCTTCCTACCACGTACCTGTACTCTCTATTTAGTCACCACAGTGACAAAGACCATTCCATTGGCAAAGTATCTCAGTCATCGTAACAAGTCCCACATTACCCCTTTGTTGGCACTCCTGCGTGCCCCATACATTCTACTCTATACCTCAATCCTAGACTTTCCCGCACTCTCTCCCTGCATGAGCTATAACAACCTCAGGCATCCCACTGACAACTTGGGTCTCTCCACATCACACAGGGCCTAATTAAAGAAACCCTTCTAGCTGCAGGTTGATGCCACTTACAGTGTTGCTGAAAGGTCATTAAAGAGCGAAAACCTGTGAAGAAGACAGTAAATCTGTGCGGTGAGATAAGATCTGAGAGTGCAAGTGTGCCTCTAGTCACATTAAAATAAGTTCTGACATCACACGTACATTTCTCACTGATACAAGCCACCCTCCCACACACGTCTACCTCACCGCTCCTACATGTGCTAAAAGAGACTCACTCTTCTGCATGCCCCATAACCTGCATAACAGCTCAGCACGCACATTCAGGCCGACCCGGTTCAGGCGGGAGAATCCCCATTTTTAAAGCCCCAAATAGCTTTATTTTACCTGTCTCCTGCCTGAAAAAGAATGTCTCTTTAAGAAATGTAGTCTTCCGTTTTTTTTTTTCAAAATCTCCCACTTTCCCCTAGTCAGATCCTGGTCCACACCCACCACTCTTCTCAAAGCTAGAGCTCCCTTTAGAGCGTGGGAATAAGGGACCTAACATCAAAAACAGATGTAAGCAGTTTTGGTGGATTTGATGGGGAGACAAGCGGCCCGCTCCCTCGGACAGAGCTGCCTCAACTACCCTATCGGGAACAACAGTAATAGTGTTAACGAAAACATGATTGGTCTGGCCGTCAATCCTAGGCGTGCCGATCAGCCGCCATCTTAGTGGGGGCACTTTCGTGCGAGACCGCCACGTAACTCAGTGCAGAAAACTCCCAGCACGTCGGGGGCATTTAGGGTGTGGGCTCTGGGTCCCAATTTAAAGGTACATTTCCTATACCCACATTTTGTGATTGGAAATCCATTGAGCTGCCGTTCTGTGGAGAATTGCCATCGCAGATGTTTTCCTACACGCTGTATCGGGCCAGAAGGAGGAACAAACCACACAAAATTGTCTTAAGGGGTAAAAGGCCGCTTTAAACAATAACCTTGGCTTTCAGCCTCACAAAACTATAACACCTCACTAAACAAAATTTCCTCCTAACCCCTCCCCCACCCTCTAAAATTGCCCCTCCCCAATACCCTTGATCAATCCCTTCCTCCTCTGTCTTGCTGCCCACCTTCTGTATTTCCCCTTGCCTTTCTTCCCTTGTGACCCTTGCTATAACCTCCCTGGCCTCAAATCTTTCCGCATCATCCCCTTCCCCCCAAAGGCTTTACGAATCCCCCGCCCTAACCAGACCTGCCTACCAGCGGCATAACACAAAGAAGATAAAATACACCAAAGTACAAATAACCAACCCACACCACGAACCTGTCCTATTACAGCCTACTTAAGCCAAAAACAGTAAAAATCTGCAACTAAACTAAACCCCCCCCCCCCCACTGGCAACATAAAAACCACCCAAAACAAACAACTCTAATTAAAAAAGGGTGAGGGCGGGTGGGCCCAACATTTTACGAGTACCACCTCCTGGGTGTGACAACGGCCAAAGAGGCCGCCCATACCCAACCCTCCCATTATATACCCACCCAAACAAACCCACCCCTTCCTGGCAACCTTCCAATCACATTCCGATCCCTCTGTGGTCTGTTCCACAAGCCTGATCAGCCCGGGGGAAGACCGGGCGGGCCCGGCTCCCCCCAAACCCCCAGGGAGCCACCTCGGAGGAAAGCACCTGCTAACAGAGGGTTTAAACGCAGTAGATCCCTCAAGGCCAGTGTTTCAGAGCTGTTTCCTCTACTGGCATTTCAGCCCTAAGGAAGTATCACTCGTTGAGCGTTAGAGTAACGCATTTCCATACTTGACCCTGCATTACGGTAAATAAATGTTATGTCACGCATTCCGATCTCCTCACAGTAACTCAGGACAATCTCAGTTCCTACACCTGGACAGTGTATTATTACCAATGCTGAGCTTGGACTCTGTTATATTCAAACCCAAGTTTGCTGCAGCGCATAGGCAAAGCAAGGGTCGCCGGGGTCAAGGAGTCAAAAACAGTTTAACATCAGTATCCAGAATATTTGCCTCTTAACTCTTGACATCTGCACACGAACGGGAGTATTCTTTGCTAATTTTCCAGTTGCAGAGTATCTCACTAGTACGAACCCAAAGTCCGGCAGTTCCTACAAATTCAGAAGTTTGCAGTTTAATTTCATAGTTGTACTTAATCTACTGCAGCCTGGCACGAAGAGCCGAGGGTATGATTGTCTCTGAGGCAAGTCGGTCATCAAGTTAAACCACTAGGGGCCTCTGGAGGCAGCAAGTCTGTTTATGTTTCCCTCGTCTTCCTTGCTTGATTTTGCTCGCGGAAAGGTTTCACTTATGGTTCTTGAACTGTCACTTTTAACTGCACTGAAATTATGAAAATGTCACTCATAGCAATCTGAAACCTTTGCAGCTATGGCATTTGGATGGTCCAACCGTAAACGTTTAGAATACACCCTCTAGAAAGGACACAGCACTGACAGCATAGCAGTGACTGATGTTATAACAAGCATTGGCAAAGCCAATAGGTCAGAACAATGTGAGAGCTGTTGGCTTTGTCTGTGTTTTTCAACCATGTTGTATAACAGCATTGCTGTTGTTCAACATGGTGGAGAGTCAGGGAAAAACGTGATATGATGGTCCTATACAACAATGCTAAAAGGCATTGACAAAGCCAATAACCCTCGTTTTTCCGAGACCAATTGCCTTTTCCAATACTTTTTTTAACCTACTTGTTGCCATTTCTGGCAGCTTAGTTATGAACATCAGCGGTCTCCACTCCAATACCCACAGTGCAGCAATCGTTGTTGGTTTCTAATGTTTTAATATCATTGTGGATTTTTTAAACCTTGCTCAAAAGAAAACCACCAATGAATTGCAGTGCTACAGTCTCTAGTCTCTAGGTAAAAAAAAGGTATCTGCAATAGAGATGAGTTCCTGTACTGCATTAGGTGCCGAGGAAAGTTTGGATGCAATGTGGGTGGAGCATCTGCACACTCATGTCTCAGGAACCTGACATTTGATTGTGGTGAAAGAAGCAAATCTTGGACTGGATTTATAAATACTGGCTACCCCGCTACCCCCTTTCACAGATGCATTGTAGCACAGCATTTTAAAGTGCGCAAGGATGACTAATTCCAGTGCTATCTCTCAACCATGGTTTAGTGAACAGAAGAGTGTCCCAAGTGTCGCACTCTTGCTCTGTAGCAGTGATAGAAGGACAAGTTTCCTTCCACACCAGGTAAAATATTTATTTCCTTGTCTGTCTGCAGACTCGGGACACGAGCCCAGTTGGGAAGGGCCAGTAGAAGATCACAGCTATTTCTCATGGCTTGGTAATCACTGTGAGCTTTAGCCCTGGTCCACGTGACACAGCAAAATATATGCATGACAGCCTCATATGTTATAGATTTTTGAAACTTGGCGAAGGTTTTTGCCATGCGTCCGGCTTAGGCGTGAAACAGGCTATACAATAAATCTCCTTTGGCAGCTTCCTGGCCTTGTAAGTGGTGGCTAAAATAGACCCAGCCAAATCCAGCATTACATATGGTTTTCCACCGGGAAGCAATGGAGCATTTTGTTCTGGTACTCGTGGTCTTGCATACATAATGACTGCATCAGTACTACATGTACTGCTACTCACAGTCTTGCATACATAACAACTGCATTAGAACTACATGTACCAGAAAACAATGTGATGTAAGCTGAGACACCAAGACTGGCTGAACTCCTCAGAGCTGACATGGGACCTTCTGCCAGCTTCTTTTTTACAATACGGGGATTGTCGTATAAGTTTCGACCCGTAGTATCATCTTAAACTGATTTTGCTTCCTGTTTTTTAACATTAATTTGTATACCAATATTGCTTGACGCAAAACACAAAATTTGCAGTACTGTTGAAGTAAAGGCAAGTTTGCTCACAGGTTTGTTCCTTTTAGCCCTCTGCTGCCCTGAAGTGTAAAGGGAGATTTTTGTACTCTCTGGCAGTGCTTAATTTGTGCTTGTTGTTTCCGGTAATCTCTTATGATAGAGAAAAGGGAAATTTTCAGAGTGGAGAAACTGTGCCATGTACGCGTATCCGTAATATAAGGATAACACAGTAAACTGTAGGTCTAAATGGACCCAGCCTGTAGTGTTCTGTTCCGGCAGTCGGGAAAGCAGAAACGGATATCCTCGATCACACGCAGCACATGATAACGCTGCCGTGGAAAATTTCCCTTTTCTCTATCATAAGAGATTACCATACTAGTCTGCTGGACTATTCCATCATATTTGATTTAGTACCACTTCCAAGTGGTTAACAGAAGCAATTTTTGAACAGTTTTCTGTAACCTTATTCTCTAAGCCTTGAAAAAGTCTGAGAGGATGAAAGACGTGTTGGCTGTTTTTTCTGATTTCTTATATGCCTTTTTCTTATATATGGACATGATGATCTTTGAGTATCATCTCGTTTCTCTCAATACAAAGGATTAAAAATATTCTCCTGTAACTGTACTCATCTTGGACTTATTTTTGGAGTGCCCTGGTTTGCTCTTGTTTTGCAATGGTTTAGTTTCAGTTCTGAAGTTATATCACTCTATTTCAAATCATTTTTCAACGGAACAAGGCACGTTATTTTGGTATTCAATATATAGGGACTGGACTTTGGCTCTATGTCTCTATAAGAAACGTGCCTGCTGTAGCCTGCATAGAGGGTTGGGGGGCTTTTCTCTTTTGTATTTTTGGTTTGAATGTGAATCATCCTATATTATCAGTTTAGTGTGAATCGAAGGCCAGTTGCTGGTTTGTTGGTCATAGGCCAAGAGATGTGTTATTGTTAGAGGTTATTTGACACTTCATGAACAATGTTATCCTCCTAGATTTTCCCCCGTACAGTTGTTACAAACTTAAAGCGCTGTAATGTGTGCTCAGAGCCTTTAGTAAATTATAATAGAGCTTTAGGCATTGTTCAAAGTTCACAACTGATAATAGAATGTGGTAGAGGAGATGCACAGTTTATTGTGTTTTACAGCGCGCCCACCTGTCGCATTCGGCCACTTCTGGGCGCACTGTCCATTCTCTGTTGCGGTTCAGTGAGGTTAGTGTCTGCAAGATGCCTAGGTTGAGGGGTGATTGGCCCATTCCTCCAGTAGGGAGAGGACCGGTCTGTTCAGGGCGGAGAGCTGGTCCTTGGTCTGGCACAGTCCAGGGATGCGAGGGTCAGGCTCTGTTTTCAGACTGGACTTGCTGTCTTTAGTTTCTTCTGGTGGTTCAGTGAGTTCCAAAGTAAAGTGTAAATTGTACCTTGACGGACCTTCCCCGGACTCACCAGCGCGAGCTGTCTGAGTGGTCATGGAGGGTCATACGATGGACAATAAAGGCACGGCCCATCTCAAGCACACGCAGCAGCTCTGTGTGTAACTTTATCCAAATACAAAGGAATGCCTACAAGCATATGGGAAACTTTGGAGAGTTGTTTAAGCATTTTTAAAAATGTTGTTATTATTACTATAATCGTCATTATTATTTTGCTTCTTAACCAAAAGAGCGTAAGGGGAAAAGGAACCCCATACCATGCGAGAACAATACCGACCATGACATTTAAATACTGATTTTTTAAATACCATAAATTGTGCTCATCATAAATAGTGAAACATGGCGGATTGCAGCATAAAAGAAGCACAGAGTACATACATTGCTTTTGATAGCAGCTACTAGCTAGTCCTGCCTTGAAACCCAAAAATAATGCCTCATTCTGCTTTGAGCCGACCTTCTCTGAAACCCAGGAAGTGCTTTTATTTCCAAACACCTGGAGGCAGGATAACTGGTTTGGGATGGCTTTGTTTTTCAAGTGCCTTTCTATACAGTTCTGCAGACACAGCCTTTAGGTGGGGTGATGCTCTTCACTGCAGGGTAGTCTACAGCCTGGACCACTCACAACATAAGCACAAAGAGGTGTGAACTACCTGCTCCTGCCTATGAACATCCAGAAAAAATGGGATTAAGAAAGAAAAAAAGGTTGTTTTACCTAAAAGACCCTTCACTCTCACCATGTGGCAGTGCTACCGGAAGGACCTAAAAAATTTCTATAGGAGCCTTGTCTTATTTGTCCTCACTTCACTGTCTATGTCTCCTCCCCTCTGCATCTCTTGTGAAACACTTCCATTGCCTGGGAAAACAACATCATTCCCATCAAGTGTAAAGGAACAGGCCTGGGAATTCCAAAATGGATTCCACAGGGCTCCATCACTCTGTATTGCTTATACCTACAATGCACAACTACAATGTCCACATACACAAAAAGGCACAGCATACACTCGGATGGGATTAGGTGTCAAAAAAGGGTGTATACCTGATTGTGCATTGCAGAGACACTCTCAGCTAGTGCCAAATAACTCATTTTTACTGAGTGAGTGAAAAAACTTTCATAGCAGAATGGTAAGTAAAGATCTTTACTTGAGACCACCTTTTCCTTTTTCTGCACCAACTTCCCTTGCACAGCGTGTAGACCGTGCACCAAAGTTGGGATACTCCAGACCATATTTAAAAGGGCTGCCCTAGGGTTGGCACACAGCAGGCTCGGGATCTTGATGTTCAAATGATGTGTACAATCAGACTCACAAGTTCAAGGTGCCACCACTGATATGAAGCACTATGCAAAAATTTTGTTTCTACAGTTTGTATCCTCCAATTGCTTGCTATCTCAGAAGGCCTTCTCCCAATATGCTCCTAAAACCCTGCATGAAGTATTGCCCTTGACTTACTTTTACTTGATTCCTTTTATTCCCTACCATCCTCTGCATGGTTTCTATTTCTGGGTATAGCCCCTCTCAGTCTCATGCCTGCCTTCCTTCTTTCTCCTTATTTTAATTCTGCAATTGGCTGATACTTCAATTAATAGATCACAACCTTTACTACATTAAAGTCCGATCCCTCTAATCTAACATTACCTAATCTCCATCTGCCTATCTATCTCACCAACCATTCACCTGAAACCACGTAGCGCCCACTAATGATCACACCTAACTGATATTCATATAACATGTCACAATGCATGCAGTTTTTCCTTGATAGCTCATCACTAATCGCAATAACCAACTTTAACTACTAGATTAACCTATAACCTTGGGTTACGGAGTGCCTTGCTACTAGCCGTAAAGCGCTTGAACGTCTTGTCAGGGGTAGTAAGTGCTATATAAATATGATAACAATTAAGTCTTGGGTATAGGTGGGCATATTTAAACATGTTTTCGAATTCAACCTGTATGTATTTTTACTGTGTGCCTGAGTGTGAATAAGTGACTTATTATTGGGAAGAATGTCTACTTGGATATTCTTGTATGCACTACTGCACTATTCAACTGACTCCTTCTGCCCCACGCACCCCCTTCAAAGAGCTGGGGCATGGACTCACAGCTGTGATTGTTCTCTATTAAGGGCCCATACTACTGAAAGAACATTTTGCATAGTCTTCACGATAATAGTTCACCTTTCTTCAAGCTCATGAAACGCCATCTCTTCTGAACTTCCAACCCCAGGCGTTGTCTTTTGTACATTTACTCGAGCCTATGCCTATGTTACGGATAACTCATTGTTGTGTATCACTCATAACCCATAATCTTAGGTCACATTATTATATATTGCAGTCTTCCTGGCAAAAACGTCTCTCCGTTATGGAATCTGTGTCAATAGCTACAGCGCAGAAGTCATAACCTCCTACTCCCCCCCCCCCAACAAAATGGCACTAAAGATCCAGCACAGAATCAAAGACATATCTACAAACCATCACAAATATTGTCTTCATACCAGCTGAGCACAGAGGGCCTGGTAAGGGTGCAAACTGCAGTCTCCGTCTTAAAACGTGAAACGCACGCATTCATGTGCATAACCACAGCACCTTAATTGATGTTACAAGATATCAGTTGCAGAAAGAGACACGCCTGCTCAGATCTTCCTGCTATATTTCAGACACATTTTCGAAAGAGTCTAAAGGTTAAGAAACTGCACTTTACCAAACAATTATACAACACAATTCAGGCTCAGGCCCTGGCAGGAGGTTTTATGGATCTTTGGTGACACCCCACAACCAGTTAATTGGTTATCCTCTGACATAAAATATAATTTACTGAGATATCCTGCAAGTGGGTGCAGATTTTCTACTATTAATAGGGCTCTATTTTTAGGTAAACGGTAATTAGGACACAGCAATCATGTCTGGTGATAGTCTGACAAAGATATTCTTGTACCAGGTCACAGTAAAGCAGGCAGCCGCGGCCTCCTGCAGTCAGGGGCAACGAGATATCTATCACCTGGTCCGTGCTTACCAGGCAGCGTACAGAGCGGCCGGGCCAGCTCTGGAAAGTCCACAACAACCCTCTTTGGTTGTAGGGCTTGTTTTCAATATAATGAACCTAAACTTGGATTCTGAACACCCACACTTCATTCCCACTCACAACAAACAAGTGCATTCCAATCTTAACCGCTGCAGTGCAAAAACGGACTCAAATAATAGGTGGGAATTGAGTGTAATAATGTGGTTACTGGAAGGAGTGACAGGCCATGTTTCGGTCTGCTGGGTGAAAGGGTACTAAAACCACTCTTTGTCCTTGAGGGTGGTGCCAAGCTGCCAGGGCACAAAAGGCTCTTACATGCGAGGTCTGGTTTCCCACAGGTAAATCATCCGTCTGGAGTCAAAAATGTTTTTTTTAGACGATGGCTACTGATTTGTTGTCAAACCTGTCTCCTACGTCTTTTACAATCAGATAGTCCAGTGGTCTGCATGGCCTGCAATGAGTGGGTATTAATTAGGGTACACAGTAGCCATCACCCAGGGGTATTATTCCAATCCTGTACTCCAACACATTTAACATTTCTACTACCAACGAGGTAGCTCGAGCAGTCAGCTCGGCGAGGAGTTCTCCCAAGACTGGGTGTACCCCCGAGCATCAGAAATCATTAGATGGAGTACATCCAGAATTATTATCACATCTGGTCTCAGGGAACCAGAGTCTGCATGACAAAAGTGATAAACAATGTAAATCAGTTGTGTGGAAATATAAAGAATGTGTGAGAACTCTGAGCATCCTGCATTTTCTCACTTTCTATCTCACACTCAATGTCCTGTATCACTTGTTGTGTTCTGCTGTGACCCCTCATACAAACACCGCCACGGTGTGGATACACGTGTATTTTTCCACTTTGCTATGCTACAGGTACAACCGATGTCTTGCGAGAGCTAGTATCTGCCCATGTACACCTCCTCCTCCAGTCCATGTCTCTGTGTGTGCGCCCACTCCCTACTCCTCTTTCTCCGTTCTTTGCCTTACTCTCATTGAGAGAGTATGTGGGAAGCCGTGCCACTTCCATCCAGTTCTTTTTCACTCTTCTAGATCTGCGATAACTCATCATCCTGTATCTTTGACCCTACTTGTTTCCATAATGCAGACAGTGAGAGCTCATCATCCTCTATCACTGAAAACGTATTATCTCATTACACTAATCACTCATTCTCCCTTCATCAGTGACAACTCATCGTACTGTATCACTGATAGTCGATTTTCATGTTTCACCGACTGCTCGTCTCTGGTGGTGGCTTGGTGCACGGACCAGGGACTGCGATGCTGATGACTAAATATATAAGTTGTAAAGTTGGGAAACTGAATGCATCTATTCTCACACTCTCTACAACCCCTTATGCTTATAACCAGTGATGTAGTTTGCACCATGTTTTGAACATGTCCTTGTATCTCAGGCCCTTCTCCCAACACTGCCCATATAGATCATACTACATCCAACATACCGCCAATCACACAGTCAGAAAGGATATCCAGGCACTCAGTGCAAATTGGAGTACTTTGCGGCATCCCCAGGGGTTAAAGCACTATGCAAGTGCTGCAGAACAATGCAATGAAATTCATTACGTCCTAACAGTGTCTGGGAGCTGTGAACGAGTACTCAGCAGAAGGCTTGGATCAAGAAACAAGTATGACACAGGAGATCTTGAAGCTGTGAGTTTGGATCAGATGGTTGACACAGGGGCTCTTGGCGATCCGAGCAGATACCTGCTGACACAGGGTAACTGACTTGATAAATGACACAGGAGGTCTTAGACTACGCAAAAATCATTTGACATGAAATCTGCAAGCTATAACAAGGCTCCTTCTCTCATAGGAAGTAGGGACAAAAAACAAGTAAGTACCTGATGCAGGACATATGGTAGCTGAAATTTGGGGAAAAAGAGCAGATGGCCTGAGGCAGGCAGCAAATGATTCCTGATGCAGGAGACCTGGGATTAAAGTAGGAACCGATATCTGGTGAGCCATGTCTGATCATACCATCATTACTTTCAGGATCAAGACATCTATCAACAACAACACCTCAAAGACACCAGGGAAAATCTAGATATCCAAAAACAACCTGAAGAACTTCTACAACTGGAGCTCCACTGCATTGAACAAACATATAGAAAGATCACATCCAGGGTAAACACAAAAAAACACCACATGGATTAATGAGAACATCAAAAGAATGTAAACATACCAACATACTACAACACACGTGGAGAGAATCAAGAGATGAAAAAGCCAAATTCACACTGTGGTACTAGAAAACCAACAGAACCACAAAAAAGACAACACTACTCCACGTGCATAGACGAAGCTGATTGTCCTTCTAAAGAGCACCACATGTGTCTAGCAGAATTCTCCAATCCTGAGTGTCAAAAGCCAGAAACATTACAATTGCAGGACTTCTGTTACAAAATCTCTATGGACCTGATCTAAAAATTAGGAAATTACTGTAAGGAGAATCCAGACAACATTACCCCAGGGCGTGACCCAACCACCACAAAAAGAGACAAAACAATCTTCCATCATTAAATATTGTAAATACTATCAGAGAAAAATATTTCCTCTTCCTTATCATTTCTAGCTGACTAAAAAGAGCATCTTCAGTCCTGGCACCCACCTTTAAAATTATTTAAAGACATCTGTCTTGCAACTATGCATGTGAGGTAACTAGAAGCGTACTCAACAAGTGTCAGGTTCATTCTCAACCAAGCTGAAAACACCCTTCATTAGACCATTCCTCAAAAACAAAAACCTCGACCAATCTGATCCAGCAAACTACAGACAATTTTAAATGGCTTATTCCTAGTAAAAATATTTGAAAGAGTAGTGTTTACTCAACTTTCAAAATTTGCAGAAGAAAACAAATTGATATCGGAGCAACAATTGGGCTTCAGACAAGGAAGAGGCACAGAGTCAATCATCATATCCATTTGGGATGACCTAGAGCTGAGAGTGAACAAGAATTTAGTGGCCGTCCTATTACTTAAGGACCTATCAGCTGCATTTGACACTAACCACCACCACATGCTAATACAAAGCTCCATCATCTTGGAAAATGTGAAAATGCTCTGAAATAGATTGCATCCTACCTCAGAGACAGACAGAGGATAGTATACCGACCAACTTTCACTTCAGCTTCTCACACCCAACACTGTAGTGTCTTTCAAGGGTCCATCATATCTCCTCTATAATTCAACAGCTACCTAATCCCCTTACCAGACTGATTAAATGATTCAACCGCACCTGTTACAATTATGAAGATGACACCTAAATCATTCTAAAATAGATGACTCTGAAGACCTCTATAACTCAAGACTTGATGACTGCCTTCAGAGCATTAATGCATGGATTATGAGTAACTACCTGGAGCTCAACAGTGCAACACCAGGAATCATGACCTGCAACAATGGCGAAAATAACCTACTGCCATATGACCCAAAGAACATGAGGCCCGTCTAACAACTTCAAGAGAAGTCCAAAGTATAGGGGTAACTATTTATTCATACATATTTATAATACCACATTTCAACAAGATCACAAAGAGTGCTTTCTATACAGTGAAAACACTGTTGCACCTTCTCCATACCTTGGATACGAACAAAAGCTTCAGGCTATCCTCACACTCTGATCTTCAAGCTTTACTATGCTAACAGCCTATACCTTGGCATAGCCAGTTTCATCATATGCAAAATACAGCTCAATCAAAAAGTTGCCGTAAGACTCCTTCTCTGCCTTCACCCAAGAGAACTGACTCCAGTGCTGCAATCATTCCAGTGGCTACCTAGAGGAAGAAGAGCAATGTTCAAAGGACTCAGCATTGCCAATGGATCCTCCCAAGGAACAAGATGTACAAGTTAAATTCACGCATTACAAATAAAACATGGCACTGAACTCAAGGCTTACACCACGGATCACAATACCATCGTACCAGAACAAATCCATAGGAGGCACTGCTTTCTCAGTGAAGCCGCCAAGCTCTGGAATGTGCTACCAGCCAAGAATAGGAGTATTCCGGAGCATATAAACCTCTGATGATGATCCCACAAACCTAGGATAGAACCTGGAAAGATGATTGCAACTTCAATTACTATCTACAGTTTACAGCCAAAATATAAACCAGCCCAACCAGCACACTATTTTCTGTATCCAGGTAAGTTAAGAAGGGTTGGATTATGGATAGCCTGGGAATTATATAGTGATGTTGATTCATATATAACCCTTCTGGCCCACACTAATATTAATACTGTAGCACTCAGGGGTTATCAGCCAATTGTAGCTGCTAGAGGCTGCACCATAATTGCCTTATACCACTTAATAATTTTACACTAACATAAGATGTATATCACTTATGTTAGTCTAAGATGATCAAGCGTTATAAGGGAATATCAGATGTATACCTGATAGCCGATGTATATCTGCTATGGGTCTTGTCCATCACCCAGTACTGTCCAAGTCATAAACCAGCCATCACTAACAGGACAGGTATGAAATAACTGAGGAGATCTGACACATATTACTGACCAATTGGTGGACTCTATTCTATTTCACTACTGCAGGTCCCAACTAGCTACCTACTATGACCATTTCTTTACATCTCACAATGACATTCAGATATGGGATGATAGTAACATCATCCATCACAGCACATCTCTTCCCATCACTTCTCTCTGTAACCATGTTGCTCAGGACCAAAAACTTTACACTAAATATCAGGTTGGAGATCCCAGTGCGGTATCCAGCTGAGCAGAGTATAATCATAAACAATGCAGTAAAGAGACTTGGAGAGCTCCTTAAAACTGCCAGGTTACTGAAAACCAGAAACTGTTCATCTGTTTTACACACCTCTTCATCCATCACATTACTGAGCATTGTATCGCATGACTCGATTGCCATATCTTGGTGGCCAACGTGCACGGAATCGAAACACTTCCCACTTGAGATCAAACAACAAAGACAACACCCTTCCAACCAAAAACCCTACACGATGTAGCTTGCTGCCCATAATAGCCTCCTTGGGGTAGTAAGGGCTATGTAAATGTTGCAATACAATACATCGTCTCTGCAGGACGGACCTCTCTGTAGCTATAGGAGTCGGATACACATTTTGGCGTTGTTTTAAGGTATCATGTCTCACAAGTTTAAATAACAAAAATAATTAGCCACTTAGAAACCATTTTTACTACTCGTATTATTTTACCTTCATGTGCGTGTCAGTGTGCTTGTCCTCTCACTGCCCCTCTGCATTTTCTTGCTGTCTCCATGAGTATAAACCCCTCCCTCTCTTCATTACAACACAGCCTCTTCCCTCTTCATCCTGTCTCTTTCCTTGTTCCCTGTCTGTGGCTGGTTCTTTCCTCGCCTCTCCCTGCTTTGCCCTTCCCCATGGAGGTTTTCTAGCTGGCCCGCCTTCTCATGGTGGATTACTGTTGGAATCCGGATGATTGATGGCTCTCTTACTTGACGTGCTTGTGGGTCAGAGTCTTCCCGAGTGATCGTATTAACAACCCAAAGGTACCGGGGTGCCCTGTCTCTGCACTGTAACTGCATGGTAAACTCATGAACAAGAGTGACGCCCCAGTGACTGACACCTTCAACCCAGCACTGGACGATGTACTCCTGAGCTAAGATTGACACTTCTGCCCCTACGGTATGTGGTGCACTGAATGCTACTGGTGACATTTGAAGTGTTTGCTGAACTCCCGCATCAGGAGACGCACCCCTGAGCTTGTAGTCTGGCATACACAAGCATCAAAAGCTACAATGCTTTCCCCACAGTGTGACCCCTAGAAGGCGCTTCCATGAACTCATGAATCACGTGATACTGCTGTCCCCAGAGCATGTGGTGCACTTATGATCAAGAGTGATACCTCTGTCCGTAGCTTACAGTATGTGGTGGCCTCATAAATCAAGAGTGCCACCACTGTCCCCAGTGTGTTGTGCACTCATAAACTTGTGAGCCAAGAGTGATATGTGCCCTCAGAGTGTGCCGTATACTCACGGTCTCAGGAGTGATACCTACGTTTCTAGCCTAGAGTGAGTGGTGTACACGTGAATTTGTGAATCAAGAATTATACTTCTGTCCTCAGAGTCGGGGGTGCAGTTAGAAACTTATGAATCCCTCTGTCCCTAACCTACAGTGTGTACTGCACTCATGAACTTGTGAATCAAGAGTGATCCCCTCTGCTTCCAGCCTACAGTGTGCGGTGCACTCATGCACTCGTGAAACAAGAATGAGTCCTCTGTCCCCAGAGTGTGCAGTGCACTCAAGAACTCGTGAATGAAGAGTAATTCCTCTGCCTCTAGGTGTGTGGTGCACTCATGAACTGTAGAATCAAACTGATACCTTTGTTCCTTGGGTGTATGATGCAGTCATAAACTCATATATCAAGAGTGAGACATCTGCCCCAGAATAGAGTTTATGGTGCACTCAAGAGTGATACCGCTCCCCCTAGAACGTGGGGTGCACTTGTGATTCACAGTGTCTCTACTGCGTACATTGCATTCTAGAACTCATAAATAAAGAGAGGTTGCTCTGTTTTTAGAGGTTGGCATGCTCCCTGGACTCATATTTCAATGGTTATTTATACCTTTGTTCCCAGGGTGTGTGATTCACTAGAGTGAGGCCTCTGAACCTAGAGTGTGTGGTGCACTCA
This sequence comes from Pleurodeles waltl, assembly GCF_031143425.1. NCBI lineage: Eukaryota > Metazoa > Chordata > Amphibia > Caudata > Salamandridae > Pleurodeles > Pleurodeles waltl. The sequence continues at coordinate 1,557,451,582 of NC_090445.1, forward strand.
TGTGAATGAAGTGTGATACCTCTGTCTCTAGCCTAAAGTGAGTGGTACACTCATGAACTAGTGAATCAAGATTGGGTACCTCAGTCCCTTTCCTAGGCTGTGTGGTGCACTCATGATCTTATGAATCAAGTGTGATACCGTTGTCTCCAGTCTAAAGTGTGTTGTGCACTCATGTGATACTGCTTTCTCCTGAGTGTGTGGTGAACTAAAGACTCGAGTGATGCCTCTGTCCCTAGCCTAGAGTTGGCTCTGAACTTGTGAATCAAGAGTGATAGCGCTGTCCTCAGAGAGTGTGGTGCGCTCATCAACTCATGAATCAAGAGTGGTATATTTATCCCCTGAGAGTATTTGTGGTGCACTCGGAAACTCATCACATAAGAGTGATACCGCTGTCCTTTGCCTAGACTGTGTGATGCACCCACAAACTTATTAATCAAGTGTGATATTGTTATCCCCAATCTAGAGTGTGTGGTGCACTCATGAACTTGTGGATCTTGAGTGATCCCTCTGTCTTCAAAGTGTGTGTGTGGTGCACTCATGAACTCGTGGGCAAAGAGTGATTTCCTGTCCCTAATGTATGTGGTGCACTCATGAACTCGTGGATCAAGAGTGATTCATCGGTCCTCAGAGCAAGTGGTGCACTCATGCACTTGTGAATCAAGAGTGATACTGCAGTCAAGAGCATGTGGTGCACTCATGAACTCATGAATCAAGACTAATTTCTCTGTCCCCAGGGCATGTGGTGCGCTCGTGGATCATGTGTGAGCCATCAGTTCTTCGTGGGTGTGGTGCAATGATGAACTCACGAATGAAGAGCGGCTCCTCTTTCCCCAGAGTGTGTGGTGCACTCATGAACACATGAATCAAGAGTGGTTCGTCTGTCCCCAGTGTGTGTGTTGCACTCGCGGATCAAGTGTGAGCCCTCTGTTCCTTGTGTATATGGTGCAATGATGAGCTCATGAGTGAAGAGTGATACCTCTGCCCCCAGAGTAACTGGTGCACTCCTGAACGAAGAGTCATTCCTCTGTTCCCAGTGTGTGTGGTGCACTCGTGGATCGAGTGTGAGCCCTCTGTCTCTCATGTGTGTGGTGCACTGATGAGCTCATAGAGCAAGAGTTGTTAATGTGTCCCCAGGGTGTGGATGCACTTATGACTCAAATGTGAGACCTCTCTCCCCATGGTTGAGGGGGGAGGGTGGGTGCACTCATAAACCCGTTGATCAAGAGCTGCACTTCTGCCCCCACAATGTGGTGAAAGGGGGATAATCAGCGCTATGGGAAACTAATGAAACTTTGCATTGAAGAGGCAGGAAGTAGAAGTGACGTCCATTGTGCCGCAGCATCTGTCCATTACTGTGCCAGAGCCGTTCCACAGTAATGCGTAGTTGTTCAAGTGAACAGGCCCAAGTGCGCGAGAGCCCGACTGTGTCAATTAGTGAGCGCCACTGTGGAAGCGCGAGATGCAAGGGGAGAGGGTAATGGCTGCTTTTCTGTGAGTATTATAAAGGGCACAGAGATACTAGGTTGGGATTTGCTCTTCTGTCTAAAAGAAGTACAGTTTATTGATTAATGTACACACTTCAGTGCAGCGCGTCTGTCCTGTCTGGGGAAAGGAGAACTGGCAGGAGCCAAGCTCAGTTTGGGGGGAGCGATGGACGTTTTTTGAAGTCAGAACACAGACGAAGACGTTTGAAAGAGCTCATGGTCCCGATTTGTTTTGGAATGATAAATTGCACGAAATGGTTGTGGCGTAGTCATAATGGCTGCCCAGAGGCGCATACCACAGATTTGACTTCTGCTGTATTTGGACGCAATTCACAGGGCCTAAATGTTCTATTTTCTGCCATTATTCTTCCACTTCGCTGGACTCAATAAGGAGGTTTTGGGGGGGAGCGCCGGAACCGGCAGTCTCCCCCCCGGGGAGTTTGCGAGAGGTGGTATAGCCCATTCGCGCCCTTTTTGGGTGCTGTTTGGGCTATACGTAGGGGTGTCGGTGTAGCCTAAGGCTACAGTATAAATTGGTGCGACATTTTAGATCGCCACCATTTTGCCCGTTAGGTTTTTCCAGCGGTCAAGCTTTCCATCTTTTCGTTTGGCTTGTTTCTGATTGAATTTGGTCCGTTGGGAACAGGTGTGCAAATGGGGCATTTCTGTTGTATTGTCGCTAGGGAACAGGTGCAGGCGGAGACAGAGAAAGGGCACATGACAGACCTGAACGGATGGGAAGAAAAGAAGACAAGAAAAATGCTGATTAGATAAGGGTGGACAGTAGCAGGGATACGTAGAGAAAATCGAGCATTAAGGGCGGGAGACTTGCACGCTCAAGACACTAGCGACCGACTATTAAGGTACTAGACAGAGTAGATAGGAGCACGAATTAAGGAGGACTGGACTATAGAGCGGCAAGTGCAATAGGGGAGGGAGGGGGGAGGGGTGGGTAGGGGAGGGGGATGTGTTGGTAGGAGAATTGATGTATAGTGAGGTTTTAGTTTTGTAAGGCACAAGGCCAAGGGAATGAATTTTGTGAGCGCACCTGTTTCCAATAAAGCGGCCTTTTACACACAAAAAGAGGTGTGATGGAGCAATACTTTCTCTCTCGCAAAGTATTCTTCATGTGGTGAAGAACTGCGACAGTACTTTTTTTTTTACGGGAACAGTCTCTAAGTGCGAAACTGACGTTACTGTTGGGCAAGCACGTGGCGTGGTGGCTCACGTGACAGGAGTGGAAATACATCTGCACCATCGAGCAGAAGGTTACAGTGCGATTTCAGTGGCAATGACTGTAGCAGCTGGTAAACGGAGGAACGGGGAGGTAATTGTACGCCACTACCCACGTGGAGTGCAGCAGCACAATAAATTACACTGGAATCGTAATAAATGCAGTTCAGCAGACAATCCAAGCATATTAGTGTTTCCCCGATGCTTTCTTGTGTTTCGCCTTTAAAATACGATAACTGTGTTGAGGCGATTTCCTGTATAAATCACAAAATTGTGAAAATAATTTGAATAGGTAGACAATACCAAATGGAATATATGCTAATTAGAGGTAAAAAAAAAACACATCCGGATAAATTCTGGACCCTTGTTAGCAATCCTTTAATCTAGTAGGATAGAGAGAGGGAGTTCTGAGCGTGCGCGCTCTTTGGGTCTTTCTTCTTACGTCATTGGCTCGCATATGTTTTCCATAGCCTGCCATTGCTTAAATTGGCTGTCCACTAAACCCAGTGCATTTTTATGATGTTTACGCTGTCCCACTAGATTTTGATGATGGAAAATCAAGTAGGCCTTTCGTAAGACTGCAGGTGCAACATGACATGTAGCTTTTAATTGAAAGCCATTGTTCATTCTCTGATGTATTTACTTTGCTGACATGGCAACATTTGAGTTGCTGATTTAAGACTTTTGTTTAGGGAGTACTTGCTGTCATGATAACATGTTGATTTACAGCTGTTTTCGTGCACCAAGTAAAAGGCTTGCGTACAGATCGCCTTTCTTAAAGATGCGACTAAAATACCGACAATTTGGAGAAAGTATGCAGTGTGCAGTATGTTACTGTGTGTGCCTTTTAAGTTCACCACTTAAATGCACCATACGCAAGTTGTTTGGATTTCCTTTTAACTGGCCATCTAGCGTTGTTTGTGCTTGCGGTCGTTTTTGAGCTTGGCATAACGTTAGACATTGACCAGTTAATGTTGTAAGCGTAGAGTGACCCAACGTTTTCTACATGCTTAAATAACTCTGGTATTGATACTTCAGGTGAGCCTATTAACCACATTCTATTTCTCTTATACTAATGCCTTTCATGTTAATGCACAACCATATTGTAATCACAACAGGGCGTAGATCTAATAATGTCCGAAGAGGGCAAGCTTGTTTTGTAATCCTGTGTCACATTATCCGAGCAACACTTCCCAGAGTATGAATGTAATAATTCTAATAACTGTTTAAATAGTATTAAAATTAAAGAAACATGGGCCGTGGCCAAGCTGGCAATCAAGATGGCCGCACGGCATTGAAGCCCCAGGAATCATCACCCGCTATTGCTACCGGATGTGCCCATTTGCATTCTCTAAAAGGGGTAATGTGCGGGACAAACTGCCACTGCCACACTGCCATCTATTTCCCCCGGCGGCCCGCTGATTGGCTGAACATGGACAGACCTGCCGCCGCGGCCTGCAGCGGTACTCGGAGGCCCCACTGAGACAGGGTCTGTGGCATGACATTAGACTTTGACCAGTTAATGTTGTAAGGGTAGCGGGTGGGGTCAGGGCGGCTCCTCTGTTAGGGCGGAGGAGCGTCCCCCCCCTGCCAGCAGCAGAAGCTGCAAAACTTTCACAACAAGAGGATAATAAACTATGTTTTTTTTCCCCTCGTTGTGAAAGTGGTGGGGCATCTGGGGTGAGGAGCTGTGAGTGGGAGTGCTCAACACTCATCCAGCCAAACACACATGCGCGGTAGGCTCTCTCCAGCCCGGCAACTAGCCTGCACAGGCTCCCAGTCTGCCTGGGAGCGCCCAGCCAGGTAGCTCCCAGCCATGGCCGCAGGGCAGGCTGGGAGCCTGTGCCTGTGTGTGCAGCTAGGACGGAAGGAGGGAAGAGGAGCGCGGTGCGGGACTGCGCCAAAAAGGTACGTTTAAAAAAAACTAAATATAATTTTATTAAATTTTAGGTGCCCTCCCTCCCCCTGCACCCGCCCCACTCTTTTCTAGTGAAGCCGGCCGTGACTTGGTCACAGGATGCTCTACCTGCATCAGTGTCCAAGGAATCCCCTGGCTCAGCCTCCTCATGGCCTGGGAATATATCCTGAGGAACCCAGAGGCGCTGAGGGCCGCTGGCCTACTGCTCTGATTGGGTGGCTCCCAGACTACCTTGCCTACGTGGCACTGCCCCTCGGGGCTTGCGGCCTACCTACCAGTCACCACCAGTGTGCTGCAACCTGCCTACAGCTGCCCCCGGCCCAGGAAGTGGTGGATTGCGGCTTCTTTCCCCCTTCAAGAAGTCAAATGAAAGGGACCCAGTGCTCACGCTGCACCAGAGCTCCCCCATTGTGGAAACTGATCGCCAATCCTGCTATGATCGGGCTGGACGGGCAAGCTATGCGGCATCCATCCAGTTGGAGAAATGCTACTGGACTGCACCATTATTGACATGGAGCCTACAGGCACACCCACTATGTCTACTGATTGTTTGGGGCCCTTCCTGAGACGGCTGGGATATGGAGACTCCCCATATATTTCCATAAGCTGTTCATAGTGGCCTCATGATGACTTTCCTGCTGTGTAACACCCTCACTGCAGCTCTCCACACCCAGTATCCTGCGATATTACCAATGCTCACCGTGAATGCACACCCTGCTCAGTGTTGACTTCACTATACCGTAATTGGTCTATTCTGCTTCTGCTGAGATCTTTAGGAGACCACTGTCGCTCTGAGAGCATTACTTCTGATAGAATGACAACTTTTATTTTGTCGCTGGGGGAACTACAGCTGCCTCACTATCTTGCATGCCCACTGGCGCCTGGCCCAATCTACATATTAATCGAACTCCGCCACCCTTTTGGCAGAATGGGGTGTGGTGACCCAAAGCTAAGGCAGCTATCTTTTGAAACTTTGAAACCACCACAACAACATCACTCTTCACCAGGTTACGCAGATCAGCATTAAGCTGGGCATTCAGCGCTTCCCTCAAAGGCACTGCTGCCATTATGGCGGAGTTACATGCTGGCTTCTAGGCCATCGACACGTGATTCAACACACTGGCCAGTCACCTGGACCCCATGACAGAGCACCTTGGCTGCCATACTACGCGGCTTGATGGTGCACATCGCAAAATATCGGGAATTGAATATGGGAACGTGGCTACCGCAAAAAGGCTTCAGAAGGTAGAACGCATGCTTAAAGCAACTAGTGCCAAAAGCAAATGCCAGTGTGTATGTGCGGGGTGCGAGTTATGTTGTATGGTTATGCTTATTTTTTTGTTGCTACACTACACTCATGCTACAAGCTATGCCTTCGATGCGTCCCCAAATGTGTACAGTATATCCACTCTAGACTAAATGATGCTCGCACTGATACAGGTCAGGGCCTGGCTCTCATGTATGATGTGGAACATCAGAGGCCTCAATAATCCTCAGAAAGGAAAACAACTACTCTACTATTTGACCAGGCATAGGGTCAAACTGGCTTTTATACAGGAGATGCACCTCTCCCCTCATGCTGACCGCACACACGCTTCCACTTGGGGCCCTAACCGTTTCTTTGCTCACTATAGCTCCTACTCCTGCAAGGTGTGTATCCATATTCATAACAGCATTCCATTTGTATGCCAAGAGTTTATCGCTGACCCTGAGGGTAGGAATATACTGGTATCAGGCACCCTGACGGGTAAGGCATTACCTCCAGTAAATGTACTCGCTCCCAGTTCTCAGTTCCCAGAGTTCTACCACAAACTCTCAGCATTAATGGGTCATTTTCAAGCTGATTATCTTTTTATGGGAGGCGACTTTAACATGATATGCCAGCCTCTACTAGACATGACTGGCAACCTCTAAGCCTCGTTCACTTAAAACTCTCCATATCTCAGGCACTTTCCTGCTCACAGATGCGTGATGCTCTCGCAACCCACAAGCGAGGGACTACACGTTTTACTCTGCCCCGCATAACGCCTGGACCCGCATTGATCATTGGTACTTTTCACATGGAACGCTGTTGTAGCTTACTGACATCACATACCAATCATGTACCCTTTCAGACCATGCCCCTGTAAAGGCAGCGTTCCTCATTCTGCACCAGGGCCCCTCTATCAGACACTGGTGTTTTCCTGAAACTGCACTACAAGACAAGGTCTTTCAGTCAGAAGTCCGAGACACAATCAATGAATACTTTGTGCACAACACTGGCTCCATTGAGAAACACTCTGCACTTTGGGACACCTTCAAAGCCTATTTCAGGGGGTGGTTATTGCAAAACATGCAGGAGTACTCTGGGAACGTTAGACAAGATCTGGCCAAGGTGGAGGGTAAATTTTGCGATATAGACAAGTCAGACACACGCACCTCATCTATATTATCGAAACACACTATTGCAGAAATTCCGGGAGCTGGCTGAGAGGGAGGTGGCATACCTGTGTAAATTTGTTAAAGAGCGCAGATACGGCAAGGGAGGGCAACCTGGTTGCACGCTGACTCAACTACTAAAGACTCCACAGCACACCACGTGTGACAAGTCTCCTGGCTGACGATGGCGCGACCACTACCGACAACTGTATGACTGTTGAAACGTTCACATCCTCCTATCAGCAACTCTATACTAGATGGATGGGCAGAAATGAGACCGCATTGGCAGAGTACTTAGCCGAAGTGGCCTTGTTGTGGCTTAAACATGGGTAACAACAATATCTGGCTGCCCCTATTACATGTGAAGAAATAGCACAAGCTATTGAGGCCTTTGGAGGTGCTAAAGACCCTGATTTGGATGGCTTTACCAGACACTTTTACAAAGGGTACAAGGCTATTTTAGCCCTGCACCTCTGTGAGGTTTATGCTGAACTTCTTGAGGCAGGCATGGTTCCCCCACTCTCCGTGAGGCCATCATTACCTTACTGCTTAAGGCCAACAAGCCAGCCCACCTGTGTACCTCCTACAGACTGCTTTCACTCTTAAACTACAACAATAAAATGTTGGCTAAAGTAGTGGCCACCTGTTTCTCCCTCCTAATGGACCTTATAACATCCCCCATGCAATCTGGCTTTGTCCCACATCGTTCCACCTCAATTAATCTCTGCACCATCTTTACAGTGATAAACCAAATATCGTCCAGCAACCCCACTGCAGTGGCTCTACTAGATGCAGAAAAAGCATTTGACTCACTATAGTGGTCATTCCTCCGTGCAATGATGGTCAAACCGGGCAAACCCAGCAATTTCAGAGACCTTCTCATGTTACTTTACAAAGATCCCCTGGCACGACTACAGGTAAATGGAACACTTTTGGAACCTTATCTGATCACCAGGGGTAACCGGCAGGGCTGCCCGCTCTCCCCCCTTTTATTCATTATTGCCATGGACCCCCTAGTTAGGCATTTCCAGGAGCGCAATCTCCACAGATGCCTCTGATTCCGTCACTGCCCACTACTTGCCCCACTGTACATGGGTGATATCTTTCTGTTTGTCCGTGCCCCACCTGCCAATTTACCCCCTCTCATTTGCAAAGTGATTCAATTTGGGACCCACTCTGGATTATTACTTAATTGGAACAAATTTGAACTTTTCCCCCTGACGGAGGCCACCTAACCGCTAGACCTCGAATATCCTTCGAGGTGGTGCACCAATTCCCCTAAATACTTGGGCATCTTCCTAAATAGAGATAAATCAGAAGTTATCTCCCGCAACTATGTGACTACCATAGACAAAATCACCAGCCAAGTGGAATGGTGGATAAAGCTGCCAATAGCTATGTCGGGCAGATTGTCATCATTAAGATGGTGGTCCTCCCCCGATACTTATATTTTTTAATGAATATCCCCATCCTTTTTTATCCAACACTTTTTTGCTACATTACGTGGCCTCCTAACTCAACTCATCTGGGCTGGACGCTGGCCTCGCATTCATTGGGAAATGCTTCCACTTCCCTATGACCATGGTGGATTTGGGGTCCCGAACCTACGGTTATACTAATTAGTAGTACAATCTCACTATGCATATTACTGGTATCATCCAGATGCTTGGTTAACATATCTTAAACCTGAGAGGGCTCAGTCACCACAATTCCTCCTATCTTCCTTACTCCCTCAGCGAATTCCATGGGTCTCCACTGACATACAGACCCTTGCTACCACATGCTGGGCCTGGTCCAAACTTCAATGTTATCTAGGTTGGGGGCTTTTGTACGCTTCTCACACTTCCCTCTCCAATAATCCATAGTTCCCACTCACACAGGAGTGACTGGTGCAACGTTCTCACTCCTCACACCAGCTAACGGTGATGGGCGATCTGTTCCTCAATGGAACTCTAAAACTCAGTTCGGATTTAGCAGAGAGTGGGAATCCAACATGCATGGACAGTTTTGTTTTTCACTGCTTATACAGTACATTACACTCCACCCTGCCCACATAACTTGATGAACCCAAAGACTTTCCTCCATTCACCTCGATAATGTCCACCCCGGATAGTGGCAAGCTAGTGTCTACCTATACCACACCTCTCTCCAGCTACGCCCCACTGGGCCTGAAAAATCTAGAACTGCAAGGGTACAAGACTTAGGACACACCATCCCAGACAAAATATGGAAGTACTGTTGCATGCAAACCAAACTGGTATCCAATAACTATTGACACAATCTATTACACTATAAACATCTACACCAAGCCTATACCACCCCGAAAGCATTAGCCAAACCCAATCCCACAAGACCACACCACTGACCCAAATGCAAAATGGGCTAAGCCGATTTTGTACATTTGCCATAGAATTGTGCTGTGATTGCATCATATTGGGGGGAGATCTTTTCCACAATATCGCTCTTGGTTGACCAAGTACTCAACCCAGACCTCTTACTGGCCTTGCTGAGTTATGTCAAGCTTTTACCCTCAAGCCTACAACGATTCACCACTATTGCATTATTACTTGCTAAACGACAGGTGGCTCTTCGCTGGGGAAGTAGCAAACCCCCAACCGTTGCTGCTTGGCTCAAAGAATTGGTATGGTGTGACACCACCCGTGAACTTTATGCCTCATTACAACTGCCAACATCCAGGCCGAAGGATATTTGGCAGCCGCTCAGAGAATACCTTTTAATGTTGGATACTGACGAGGAACACAAACCAGTGGACTAATACCTTTCTCCCTCATTTAACCCCTTGGGTGCTGAGGACGAGGTGGTTACGTCCGGTGGTGCAGCGCTCAGGTGTCACTGATGTAACCATCTCGTCCTGGACCTGACCCGTGGCCCTCCCCTCCCCCCTCCCATGGGCAGGGATGGAAGGGGAATCGCTTCCCCTTCCACCCGACCCCCTCCACCACCCACAGTGACGTCTCATCAGAGGTCACCTCCCATGCTTCCAGTGCGATGCGGAAGAGAAATGCTAAGCATTTCTCTTCTGCTCGGGAGGAGGGGGCAGGCAGGGACATCAAAAGAAAGGAAAGGCTTTTGCTTTCTTTTGATGTCATTCCGAGCATTTCTGCGATGCGACGGGGCTGCAGAAATGCCCACTAGGCACCAGAGATTTTTTTTGTGTATAAGGGGAGCGGCCCCTAGGGCAAAGGCCGCTCCCCAGGGGGCAATAATTTTACTAGGCCTATTCTGCCCCTAAATTGGCATATGGATTGCTCCCAAGGGGGCAGTTTTATATAAGACATTTTTTGCAGGGATTGTGATTTATCCCACAGCTTGTAATCAGGGCAGATGCCTCTTGTCCTAAGGCACTTTGCCAGTTGTTTGTTATCCAAAACAATCATCAAACTTTCCATACAAAACACCAGGGAAGCTGAGCTTTAGAAGTATTCATTATATAGCAATAATAATATCAGCCATACCTCTTTCTCATATAGACTTTTGGGTTTGAATTATAATTCTTTCATCTTTGAATATGTTGGGAAATGGTTCCACTAATAACTAAAAGATTGAATGTTAACAACTTGATTCAACCAGGGGTGTGGATAGGATCCTGAGACAACATGGCGCCCGAAGGAAGAGCTGGATCAGATACAATGCGGCGGAATCCTGCTGTGAAGGGGCATCAAGTCCTGCTTTTGGCATTCTAGGATAGTAAACACATCTCTGCATTTAACTAGATCACAAAGCTAATGGGAGCCACAGTAGGAGGTGACTGAAGGGTAAGGTGAGCCTGCCAAAACTAACTTGGCAGCGGACTGGTGAAGGAACAGGCCTGAGGCAGAGGTCCACACAAGCAAACGAGGAAAGCCCTGTTCTGCATCTGAGGTTATGACGCTGAGATGGGAAAGCAGGGAGGAGCGTGAGATCCCATAGAGAGAGTAGTACAAAGAAAGGTGGTCGTGATGTGGTCAGCCATTGCCAATCTGCCTGCACCGGAGACAGCAGTGACAGGGAAGCGCTGGGACCTGTGCCTCCCCCAGTGAGTGGCAACACTAGTAGTTACAGGAGGAAGCAGCAGTGGTGGTGGTGGGAGGGGTGTGTGGTGCAAGAACAATATTGTCCTGGTCCCCTCAGTCAGAATAAATGAATTCACTCGAGAGCAGCATGTACCTAACGCCAGAAAGTAGATGCCTCTACAAGGTGAGATGCCCCTCTGGCTCACAAAATCACTGAATAAAAGTACTAAACACTGAGGGGTGCCGGGTATGGGGAGAATTCAACAAAAATATATAACCCAGGTGGGGTTCCGGGGGCCTAAAGGCCAATCTTATGCAGCACATGGCAAAGGCCGTGCACAGTCTGGGGTTTGTTGCCTGCTGGGACCAGGCCCTGCACCCAACCCCTGCTGCACACAGCCAAAGGCTGTGCACGGCAGAGGATGTTGGTTTTATCTGTGGTAATAAAATATTACTTTACATAAAAACAAAAACAGAACTTCACTGAAAAAAACACACGTTAAAGTAATGTTATAGTTAGTTGTGATAAAAAAATGTTTTTTTTTAACAAATTCACTGAAAAAAAAGGTTCAAGTAAACTTGTTTGAGATGTCTTCAGTGACTTCATAAATTATGTCACAGAACATGTCATGTATCCCTACCCTGCCCTCATATTTCCCACCCTTCCCTGAGCTTAATAGACCACCAGGGATCTTGCTAAAAATGTAGTCAAAAATTATGTGTGACAATTCATCAGTACCATCAAATATCTTATTTACGGGGAATTGAGACAAATGTCCAAATTGCTGAAGTGCGCAATCCAAAAGACCACCTATGTAGTGTGGTAAAATAATACAAACATATTATACTTAAATATGAGGAGGATAATGAAACATTGATATGCTTAAGAAAGTAATTTAGAATATTTGCTTTTGATCACCAATGAACTATTGATGAAGTAATTCAAATTAAAATTCAAATTAAAGAAGGTTGTCATCACAATTATTTATTTACAATTTTATTTGAAATTTTGCATAATTTCTATGAGCGAATAATTGTTATTTATTTCTACATTCTGTATTTATTTTCCACATTGTTTGGAATTTGTCTGCCACAGTGCAGATAATTTAATAGTCTTTTGTTTATGTTGGTAGTATTGTTGAAAGCAGAAATGATTCAGGTTATTTTGGATTTAAAAGAGAGTATCACAATGGCGACACATATTGTGAACAAGGCTGTTTCATAGCTGAAATGCGTTATTCCTCAGTGGTATGCTCGAACAACAAATTATATTGACCAGTAGCTTCTGGAGTGCCGGTAAATAGATAGATAGATAGATGGATAGATAGGTAGGTAGATAGATAGATAGATAGGTAGATAGATATATAGATTTATATTTTCCATTACACAGGAAGTAGTAGCATCTGTGTGGTTATGGTTAGGTTGGAGTGTTCAAGCCGTTTGGTAGATTTGTATGGAACTGTCTAAAAAATGGCCAGCCAACATCCAATTTGGGTTTGGCTTGGCAAATTTCATGCAGATCCAACAAGCGGGGTTAAAAAAGGATTGATGGTGGTTAAAAAAGTGACATTGCTCAGTGGAACTTTCATAGGATTCTTTGTCCAATTCAGAAGAAATGATACCAAACTTGGCATGAAAGTAGAAATTTACTAAAGGGAGAGCATTCTCTTGGTTTGGTTTAAATCCATTCCGTAGTTTTCGCTAAATCAGCATTAGAAAAGTGCCGCAGGAGGGCTTGAAATTCATGCCAACTCCTAACTAAGAAATATCTGGACCGTTAGTCAACACTTGTAAGCCTGGGTTCATGTAATATTTTTAAAAATGGATAACGAGTAACGTGATATGGTCCTATATTTTCCTCTTTGGGCTCTGGAGTCAATCACAGACCATGCAGGCTTCAGCCTTGTGGTTTACGATGTCAACAGAATCCCACAATGACAGTACTATACCAGATTAAAAAGTTACCCATTGTGTATAATCTCTCTCGCTGGCCACTGGGCAGTTGTAGTTAGGTCAGTGGTTCCACAGGAAAAACTGTTATTGTGCTGCTAATAGCTTTGGCACCGGTTGACAAATCTCCACAAAACTTTCCAAAAAGATGCTACTTTGTGGCTAGGTTGCACAATGAACGTTTCGGGGTCCTCTGCCTAGCGGGGGCCGATAAAAAAGGAGGGTCCCAAAACACGAGATCACCACTTATTTTCCATAGACTTCTCTAAGAAGGGCTATAGCAAGAACTGCGATGGAAATTGCAACAAATTTAGCATTCTGATTGGCCCAGTGAGCTTTTTTACCTTGGGTCAATTTGCTTCGGCAGGAGTCTGACTCCCGTAGTAGCGAGCACTCTGATTGGATGCCAGAAACATCAGAAAGATGTTGCTGGCAGCTATTAAATGAATCTTGGAATTATGGGCCAGATGTAGGTACCGAAAAATTTGCGAGTTGCAAATTGCGAGTCATACCGACTTGCAATTTGCAACTCGCAAACTGGTATGCAGAAAGGTGTCTCAGACACCTTCTTCGATTCGCTATGGGGTCGCAAAGACCCACCTCATGAATATTAATGAGGTGGGTCGCAAATTACGACCCCATAGCGAGTCCCTGCACTCACAGGGATGGTGGCCTGCTGGAGACAGCAGACCTCCATGTCTGTGACTGCTTTTTTTAATAAAGCAGTTTCTTTTTTTTGAAGTGCAGCCCGTTTTCATTAAAGGAAAACGAGTTGTAATTCAAAAAAATAATGAAACCATTTGGTTTCATTTTTTCAGAGTAGGCAGTGGTCCATTGGACCACTGCCTGCTCTGAAAAAATATTTTCAGCGACATTCACAAAGGGGAAGGGATCCCATGGGGACCCCTTCCCGTTTACGAATGCGTTACCACCCACTTCAAGTGGGTGGTAACTACGAGTTGGTTTGCGACCGCTTTCGCGGTCACAAAGCAACTCAGCATGGCGATGCGGTCGCAAATAGGAAGGGAACACCCCTTCCTATTTGCGAGTCGGAATCACATTTTGCGAGTCGTTACCGACTCGCAAAATGTGACTCTGCATCGCGATGGCCGTTTTGCATGTCCCAAACTGCGTTTTTCGCAGTTTGCGACATGCAAACCGGTTGCTACATCTGGCCCTTAGTATTTTTCCCAATAACTTTGGTGCTGTCTAACAGATCATCCTGAAAAGTTCCCCAAAAATGCCATCCCCCTCAACTCTTTTCTTGTAAGTTTTGGGAGGTATAGAGGGGCAGAGTAGGAGTATTCCGACCCCCCTGGATCTGGGGAAAGGTGGGGCAGCCAGAAATTTAAGAGATACCTCCCGGGGGTGAAATTCTAGTTTTCTTTCAGTTGTGGGACTGTCATGGAAGCTAATGCGACCAACTTTGTCCACAAGATTCCCCTTGTTTTTTTTTAGTTCAAAGTGTTATATATAACTGAAATTTTAACCAAGCTATACATCACTTTAACCTTTGGATTTTCAGTGATTTTCTGAGGGTTTTGTTACCATACCTAAGAAAAGCAACACGGCTGATGGGAAAAACAGACATTCAGCCAATCCGAACGCTTACTTTTTAAAATTCACATGCCCGTTGAAATTCTGTAAGCCCAACCGTTTAGATATCTACAAATTTTGAACCTTAATTTCCCCAAGTATACTGAATGGCCTTACACCAAATCACAAAAAGCTAACTTTTTGGGTGAAGATCTAGCTTTTTGTCAAATATGGTGTAGTTCTGTTTAACCATTTTGGCTGCAGCACTGTTCACAATTCCCTATAAAAATTACATGGAGAATTTGCATTTTGGGACTCCCCTTTTTCTCCACCACACTTTACAGATCATCATGAAATTTCCCAAGAACTAGCTGAGTGGGATGAGTTTTTTGTGGAATGTTTAGTTAAGATTTGTCAAAAGGCGTCAAAGTTATTAGCAAACCCAAAAATCAATTTCTATGGAAACTTGGCCCTAAGCCATCTAAGCCTCCTGGGGTTAAAAATTGATTTATTGTCTTTTTACCAATACTTTGGTACTTTGGTAATACTGCAGTGCAGCAAGATTTTTTTTTTTTTTAAAGGTTGGGCTCCAGCCCTTTTAAGTATGAAACTCTAGGGGTAGGTCAGGACCCAAGGGAAAAGGGAGTTATCACATTTTTATGTTTTATAAATATATGGGTAGTGGGACGTAGGTGACCCCCTTCCTAAGCTGGTAATTGCCCTGGCGACCCAATCCAAGGGTCCTCACCAAATGTACATTTTTAAATTGAATAAATAGGGGAATGGGGCCTGTGGTTATGGCCTGTCCTCCTGAGTAACATGTTGGCCCAAGGGACCCCATCCTAATAGATATTTGGAGAAAGGTCCACCCAGCTAAACATCAATACTCATATGCTTTAAAGACAAGAGGCTTGTATTTCAGGCTTAGTTACATTGTGTTACAGTGATCACAAGGCCACAGATGCATGGCGCGGGGAATATCAGACTACTCACCACTGATTACTAGATTGGTAGCCTCCAGGATTAGGAGGCCAGAAGAATGGAGACTCTATCATTAGGAGTTAGAAATTAAGTAATACCAAGGATCCTTGATTCCTCGAAAGAGCTTTACTGACAGAAAATAATGGGATGGTACAATTTGACATTGTAATGTAGGAGACTTGTAAAACCATAATCACGGACAGGCTGTAACGTGCATCACAAGCAGTCATAGAATGAGAAAATTAGCAGCTACAGACAATCTGGTGGACTAGGAGGCAGAAAGAGTGTTTAACCCATCGGCGGAACTACCACTTTACATAGATCTGAGCAGGGAGGAGTATAGGCAACTGGTGGAGAGGAAGGTGAGTGCGCAATTTCTCCAGAAACAATATTATCTTTATGAGTGGGACTTGAAGGTTGCAAGCTACTGGCCTGGTTGTCCAGAAGAGAGGAATGCCAAAGATGGGCATGTCAGATGAGACAAGGCACCAGAGAACTGGGTGAATTGAAAGAAAGAATTACACAAGCCTTTGCACATATCAAAGAATACTGAGACTGGAAGTATCAGTGGAGGACCTAGGACCCTTGCAAGAGAAGAAAAGGGAAAATTAGAGGAAGAAATAAGGGTGGAAAAATGAACAGGTAATAAAGGATCTCAAAATATGTAAATCCCCCAGGACTGAATGGGCTCCCGGCTGAACTCTGTACAGTACTCTGCTGCCTTTTGGCTAGGTTTTTAATATATATTTTCAGGAAAATGGTCCTTGGTCTGAGTTTTATAGCTTTGATAACGCTCCTTTGTACAGAACCTATAGCAATAGTTAGGGTGAATGGAGATGTCTTTGGGGAGTTCCGGTTGAAGAGCAGGCCAAGGCTTGTCACCTCTAGCCCTTATTGTTTGTAATGCCCTGGAACTGTTGACGACTTGGGCAAGAGGGAATGCATTATTGAGAGGGCTGAGGTAGGACCATGAGTGGTAGGACACCATCTAAGTGCACACGGATGACATCCTCCTTTTAATGGCTGGCTCAGAACCCACGATTCCTAGACTTTTAACAATTTAGTGACGAACTTGGCTGACCACGAGGTGGATGTCGCACACTGCAGGGGGCTCCTGATCTTCCTGTTGAGCCTGGCAGTGCTGTATAAGATCAAAGCATCGCCTAGAATTTTTGTACATCTTGGAAAACACCCTATTTGAAATTCCATATGCGTATTTCAAGAAGTTAGATTAACTGACTAGATCCTTGCTCTGGAATGGGGGGTACACCACAGATAACAATAACGCTTGCAGGGGTCTATAAGGGATTGACAGCCCTTCCTTCTCTCAGGAAATACTACTGAGCCTCCAGACTGATAATTATGATTTGGCATTCAGTCTTCAACAGGAACCATCACATCAATGTGATTGGTGATCAATGTAACCCAGGGTTATTTGGAAGCATAATATGGATGGGAGAAGCCAAAGACGGATTTGAGTCAAATGACAATGTTGATAAAGATATGGGAGGCAGCCAGTTGGAATATGGGATGGGACAACAAACTCTCACTAGAGACCCCGTCATGGGACTCCAAGATTCTAAAGAACCTATGGACCCTCCAGGGCAGTAGTGACTGCTGAAATATTAAACTGGTGGGGCAGAAACAACTGAGAAGTATTGCAGGGAGCAATCGTTGAGTCATTTCTTTATTATGACACAACTAGAATTGCAGGATGTTTATATACAGCGAGTCGCAGCATTCATTTCTAAGCTGTAAATAACAGAGGTTACTAATACCAAATTAAATTGTACAGAACGTGCATCAGCCTAAGGCTGATGAAATGCTTGTTTGGCCTTGCGCTCATTTCAGATTATGCCGTCCCGCCTCAGGTCACACCAGATGTAAGCAACTCATTGAGCCATCAATGTTATCCTTTTTAGTAAAATGGATGTACTAGACTTCTCAAACTATGAGCTTAGATGTGCACATCATATGTATATTATCCAGGTTTTTTGGATTGTAAGTAGATGGCTAGCAGTGATGTTGCTAACAGTCATTCCCAC
This sequence comes from Pleurodeles waltl, assembly GCF_031143425.1. Taxonomy (NCBI): domain Eukaryota; kingdom Metazoa; phylum Chordata; class Amphibia; order Caudata; family Salamandridae; genus Pleurodeles; species Pleurodeles waltl. The sequence goes on from NC_090445.1 coordinate 1,557,469,160, forward strand.
AATAGTACAAACACATAATGCATACTCTGTGGCAGATGGCATGTAAAGTTCTGTAAATAGCTTATGGCAGAATGCAGAGTTTCACATAAGGCTATGTTTATTTATGAATGTTGACTTCTTCTAGCTTCTGGTTCTAAGAAGAGGCAGGTAGGTTTAATTGAGAGGCGAGGGACTCCGTGCAGTCAATGTGACAGGCGCTCATCTTCAAAGACACTCTTTTTCAGTTCTCATTTAATCAGTGTTGCATCTGAGCATGTTTAATGTGTCTCATGCTCACTCGCCAGGCCCCCTTTATCACGTGTGTCACCTTCAAACGGGCCTGGGTTTTTATCTAGAAGCTAGTTGCTTGCAGTATCACTTTTGATGATTATAAGTATGCGGTGAGGAACCCCGGCATGCAGAGCGCCACACGTGACAGGAGGCTATGTGGGAGCTGTGAGTCTATGAAAGGACGCAGGCATTGGTCGGGTACAGTGGCTTTTTTTGTAAAGGACTCCATTTACGGGCAACACAGCAGCAAGTATCCCAGGCTCGAAAAATATGTTATGTCAAGAACATGACGATGCGGCACTGATACAGCTGTTAACTCGAACACTGTACACAGGGCAGACCTAACATACTGCTTAGGTTAACCACCTTTATAGTAAACATTTTAAATAAATCATTTACAATACATGTGTCAATTCGAGTATTTGATAAAGTATGCATTCATTTACATAACTAATATGTTCCCAGGCATCAATAAATAATTATGTCTTGCTGAAAGAAGGAAAAATTAAATTATAAGCACAAATGAAGTTGTAACCGTGGATCATCGGTTAAAAAAAGTTATTATAACGCTTTTCTTCACTCTGTTTGCAACAGTAGCCGGGTCTGACGGGCCTATAGGGCAGTGCGGCAGTGCCTGATGGGCTGGTGACAGATCAGTGCGTGGACCTTTTTTTTTAGCAGTTTGTGGGCCTGTTCTATGGCCAGGTAGGCTCGTTGTTATTGTTGATTTCCCAGATATTACCACAAAGATTGCCTGCAACAAATACAAAAGCATGCAGTCTCCCATTCCGTGCAAATAACCGTGCAGCTTATCTTTACAAGTTCAGAAATACTAGATTTTCAAATGTGGCCCATTTACTAGCTTTGCTAACAAGGCCATTTTTATTTTGGCGCTTGAGCCTATTTTTTGTGCCTCTGGCCCTGATCAATAAATATTTGCATGTTATCTTACCAAATGTAATTGGGCAAGCAACAAAACTATTGAACTGTCTTTGAAAGCAATATGAAATGGCATCTATAATTGTTCTTAAGTTTGCAGCTCACAACAGCACAACCTTACATACTTTATTTGAATATGTAAAATCTTGAGACATATACAGCACAACCTTACAAATTTTATTTGAATTTGTAGAATCTTGAGACATCTTGAAATACTTACTAACTGCTGCTTTCATGGGCGGCTCCTCCACAGTGGCCGAGGAGCATTGCCCCCCTGGCCAAGAGCCTGGAGATGAAAAATAAAATTATAGTTGACAATCGTTTTATTTTTCATCTGCTGGCTCAGCCAGCAGTGCAGGGAGGGGCGGGGCTGGGTCACGGGAGGTGGGAGAGGGGAGGATGAGACAGTACACCTAAGTGCTCATGTGTGTCTGACCAGCCATCTCAGGCCGGCTAAACACTCATGCACATTTAGGTATCTCTCAGCCGGGCTTGAGAAACTGCACAGACCCCAGGACTGTGTCTAAGCGACAGTCCGAGCCGCTGAGATCAATCCTGGTGCTGCTTCCATGCTATGATTAGCATGAAAGCAGCGTCAAGATTTCTGGGGAGCTTGTGCCGGTGTGCCATCAGGAGTAAGGCGGCAGGAGTCGGCGAGAATAGCAGGAAAGGTGTTTTATTATTATTATTTTTTCATTGTTTCCCCCGTCCCTGTCGTCCCCCAGCCCCTCCCACACGACCTGTGCAGCGGTCACCTCTGGTTGCTTTTATGAACCACCCCCTCCTGAGCTTGCCAAAAGCCTTACCTCGGACAGCAGCATCAACATACACACATCCGATCAACAGGGTTGAGATTAGTTAAGCAGCATCACTTGCACGAGGCTTGATATTTTCTCTACGTATAATACAGTTGTCCGGTAACATCTGGGTGACTAGCATTATGCGGTATGGGAGGACAATATTTTGCTGCAGGGTTGAGTAAATTATGTAGCAAGAAAAGGCAAATTATGTGGCTGACCGTGCCACATTTTATGATAGTATTATGTCATTATTTTGTCATTTTTGCACTTGTTAACACTATCTGGGAATTGGTTGCACTTCATTTAATCCAGATTAACAGGTTTCCAGTCAATATTTGCAAAGGGCTTTCCGTTGCACTACAACGAGTGTTGTTAGGCCTTTAGTAACTTTTGAACTGCTAGAGCTAGATTAAAATCTGCAGATTATGCTGCAGATAGCGGATAATGTGGCGAGTCTATACCAATGTGAAAAACGCCGTGGCCGCAAAATGTAATAATTCCTGTGGCCCTGGGTAACAGCCACTCATCGTCTCGGTCTTGGCAGCATGACACACATGTGACGTGTGATCTGGCACACGGGGCTTCAAAGTGCAACTATGCTTAGTTTCACTAATACCACTTACCAATAAGGCACTGCCTCTCGTCATGGCAGTCAATGGCTGTAAAAAGGGCAGCCCTGTGCAATGATGTAATCACCATGTCAAAGAGATTCCATGCAGCTGCACATGCGCAGGAGCGACTGACCTGCGAGTGTAAAGCTGCAAGATACACAAGATGAATCACTGCTCAATTACAGAATGTTGCCGACTCGGTTACGTAGATGCACCGGGGTGCACAGAACCCTGATTATTGGGTACACTTAAAACCAGATGGCAGGGTGGTGTAGGCACAATGGAAGAGGAGAGCCGGCGTTTATAGACACTCGAGAGAGGGTTGCAATATGGGCAGGCCTGAGATGGCACAACTAAAGATTTAGACGGGGCAAAACGCTATTACGTAACAGAGAAAGGACACATAAGGAAACATACCTTACAGGATGTAAAAGAAAGGCAACAGCTATTCACACCCTATGGGAATGTCTCGAATTACTATCATTTTGGAGAGTGGTGACTTAACTGATAGTTGCAGTGACAGGGGAAACAGTGGAACTGCTGTCAGATCTGTGGTTATTGGGAATTGGAGGGTGGACATAACGCTGCCCAAATACGCACAGTTGTTCTGTAATGTTGCATTGGTGGCGGAGAAGGGGTATCGTCAGGCTGTGGGGTAGCCGCTCCATTTCCTCGTTGAATCAATGGGTTGGTGTATTCGGGCACAGAAGGTGATGAATTAGGCACGAGGATGCCTGCTGAAATTCAACAAAATCTGGGGCACATGGAAAGAACTCCATCACAAGATATGATCACTAAAGAAGTAATCCCAGGTAAAGAAAATACTATGTTACTGGGATTTGAATGCTGTGGTAGGAGGAACATGTGAGGATTTTAAATGCAGCCTATGTTGAGATCTTTTGACACATGACAGGGTATATGCTGAATATACACATGCAGCATATAGTATACTGTCATCAAGATCAAATGCCTGTTTGACTCCCTTTAAGGAATGATGCCTGTACATTGGATTTCTATCGGTTTGAAAACAATATAAAGTGATAAAAAGAACTTAATTGAAAAAAGTTGAGTGCCAGAGAGCCAATATTGACTGATAATGACCTTCATCTCTTACATTCCAATGCTTGTCTTTCTGCCTGTCCTCGTTTAATTTAATGCATTCCATTATCACTGGGTGGAATGTCCCAGTAGCATTCAAGCTCCTGACTGCGGCTCAGGCCTGTAACCAGGACCACTGGAATTATGTGGCAAGTAAGAACCAAATTGTACAGCTGGGTTTTGTGCAGCAAGAAAAGGCAAATTATGCTGCATAATGTGGCACATTTTGTGATAGTATTACTTTATTATTTTGCCATATGTACTCATGGTAAACTGAGCAAATATTTCACCTCATTAGTATCAGTGTAACAACCAAAAACAACACTCACCTTACTAGTAACATTTGATCTGTTAGAGCAAGAATTTATTTTTTGTTAAAATCTGAATATAATGCAGCAGATAATTGATTATGTGGCAAATTCATTATTATGTGGAAAACGTTGTGACCATAGATTTTCATCATTCCAGTGGCCCTGCCTATAACTCTGGTAGAGGTCCTTTAATGACCGGCAGAGCCTTCTGCAGGAGGATATTTTGCTATATTAATGGCAAATAGGTGCTAAATAAATTCAGTATGATAGCGTTTTATTAGTTCTCCTTTGATTAGACCTACAAAATTGTCCCTACATGTTAGTTTTGAAGGCCCCTTTATCAACTCTAATGTCTTCCAACAACAGATCGGGGGACTCCATCACTATTTAATGTCAGTTTTTATAGTTTGATGGCCTTCACATTTTTATTTCTCCAAACCTTAATGCGAGCTACATCTTGGTGTGGGCAGATAACATTCTCGACATGTTTTGCCACAAGGTGGGTGAAATGCTTCTCTGACAACGCTCTGTCCTCACACTTGGTAAGTACCTCAAGATGCTTTTCAGAAACACAAACCATTCAGATTTTACGTCACAACACTTAGGCCCTCATTATGAACCTGGCGGTATTAACCGCCATGTTCATGCTGGCGGTCATTTAACTGACCGCCAGCCCCCCTGGGACCCTGCCGGCTACATAAAGAACATTCTGCTGGGCGTAAACTGAAACATTGTTTCCGGCCGCCGGCCCAGCAGAATGCATGGCCGGGACATTGCCGGCGGCTCCACATGAAGCCGCCGTCAATGCCTCTGTTCGGTGGGTACAGCTGCACCCTTCGCGCAGATCAGAGCTGCACGATGGGGCACTGCACAGGTGCCCCTGCACTGCCCATGCCAAGCGCATGGGCAGTGCAGAGGCCCCCAGGGGGGTCCTGGAGCACCCCTTCCGCCAGCCTTTCTCTGGCAGGGGGACCCCCCCAGGGAAAGGCTGGTGGTAGAAGGGATCATTATTCGAAGGGCAGCAGTGCTGCCCTGTCGGATAATGATTCCCTCCAACGTCAGGCTGCCTGTCGGAGGCAGCCTGGCGGTGGAGGAGGGCCGCCGTAGCGGTTCAGACCGCCATGCCGGTGGCGGGCTTTTCACCCACCGCCGACATGGCCGTCTGAACCGCCAGGGATCATAATGACCCCCTTAGACACCCATTATGGGTTTGGTGCATGTCACCTAAATTAGCTTATGTGGACCATAAAGAAAATTAAACACATTTTTCAATCAATGTTATTATTTAGAGTTTTAAATATCTCCCACGCGTCAACTGACCCCTGAAGAGTTTCATAATTTGCAATAGTTCTAATCCTATATTACTGCAGATTTATGAAACCAAACTACTTAACATTTTTTGAAGATGTTGCACACCTTTGTACTCCAGCACAGTGGTTCTTAACCTTTTGAATTACTACTGGGAGCCTTGGACCCTGGCCTAGGCAGCGTCTACTGTTTGAACCTCAAAACTGCACAAAAATCATAAAACAAGTACACATCAAAATACACAAATTCTGAAGTATTTAATTCACATACAAAACAATGCACGCAAATCGAAAATGTATTTTATTTGGAAGGTTTGAACTTTTCAAAATTAGTTTTTATTTCTAAAAGAGGAAGCGATTACTGGAGCTCCAGCCAATCATTTGTCTTTTTTGCTCATAATGCATGTTCTCTTTTTGTCGGCACATACTTTCCTTAAACTGAGGCCACCAATTGTCCATACATGAACCTATATGTGGTACTTGCCCTGCTCTCACAAAATCAAGCCTAGGACACCAACTCACTTTTTACCCTCCAATTTCAAACTCCTTCACATTCACAGCACATTCACTTTTACATTTAGATTTTTTTTACCTATATATACTTTATTATATTAATCTGCTAATAATTCATTTTCTAAACAACAGCCGATCTCCTAGGTAGGCGTTGCGGATCCTCGGAGGTCTGCGGACCACAGGGTTAAGAACCTCACTGCATTTCCTGACATTGACACTGGGGCGAATCTTTAGTCCATTCCTGCTTCTCAGACAAGCAGGGAGCCTACTGCAGAGACCTTCTATGTTGTAAATAAAGCATTAGCACTGTCATTTTTCTCTTTCCTGCTCTCTGTACGTTGTTTTTTTTAATCTGCGCATGCATTTATATTCTTTGTCTGGACTGTATCTACAAACACATTCTGATCTGCAGAATGCATTAAGCTTGCTTTTACTTCCTTCATCGTTCGAACAGCATGCTCACATGCAGCATAATGAGTTCATCTTTAATCATTTCAGCACAGAATATATATCAGATTGTGTGCAAGAAGAGGCACGTGCAGTGGAGAGAGGAGAGGACATATGAAGTCAAAAACAGGGTATGCTGAACATCTGTTTCTTGGGGTGCACTTCCCCTTAGTATAGTGGGACATCCTGGTGCCCTGATTGCGAGTGCCCTGGAGAAGTGATGCTGATTATTTCACCCGAGAAAATCCTACTCCCTGACAGGGTCGGAATGGCCTATATCTGGCAGTGAACAGTGGGCTGGTCTGACAGGTCGGTTTTTAAGCTGCTGGTGGGCCAGTTTTATGGTCTACTGGGTCGGTTATTCCTGTTGATGTTGCTATAAACATTGCCTGCAGTAAACACAAATTCACGTAGTCTTCCTTACCCCGTAAAAAACAGATATATTGCAAGATTAAACTACCCCAATTTGTAAACGTCTCATTTTTTTAGCTATCTGATTCACTAATGGGGGCCACTTTTGTTTTGCGGGGGGGTGCCCAGATTGTTTTCTGTCTCAGTCCGACTCTACTCCTTGAGGTTTGGAATTTTTGAGGTGTGATAAATGGCACCTATTATAAGTTTTGGGGAAATAACATAGATTTTATTACTTAAAATACTAATTCCATGTCACAGTCATTCCACCTATTAAATTCTGGCATGTTCACTTACCAAAATTTAATGACGGTGCAGACTTTATTAATCTTGATAATTACGAACTGTGGTTAACTTGGAATTCCAAACCCTGTGCAAACATGGGTTTGTGCAAGAGTCGGAAAACCCTAGTCCATTTAGAATCAGGGTCTTAGTGGGAGGCTAGGAGTTGCAAAGAAGACCTGTTGGGGAACAGAAGGGGTTGAGGAAGAGGGCTGTTTGAGGGCTGTTTGACAGAAAGCTGGGAAGAGCTATATGTGAGAAAGTGGAGAGCTTTGATGGTTGCCTATCAAGCTGTTATTTCAAGTAAGTATAACTTGTGGCCTATACTCACACCCACTATGCACAGTTTTTTCTTCAACATTTGACTTCCTATGTGTCATTGATATTTTTATTGACGTTATAAAAGTTGTCATGAGTGCTGTAATATCTGGGGTAATTAGTAGTGCATGACGAGGGCGCAAGTTATAGTTACCTTAGGCCGCGAGTTATAGTTACTTGAAATAAATCTCACTATACCTGCTGAGTTTCAAATTTTTTATGTGAGTAACCCTGTAATCTTTGTTTTTTTCATTGAATTTCTATGTTTTTTTTTTAACGTAAAGTAATTTTAATTACTATATGTTAATCCAAACACCGGTGTGCATTGCCGATGGCCGTGTGCAGCGGAAATTGGCTGCAGGGCTTGGCCCGTGGCTAGTTCCTGCGGCTAACCCCCCCTAACCAAACAACCCTATGTTGCACACAGTCTTTGGCCATGCGCAGCGGGAGTTAGCCACAGGACCTGTCTTTCTGGGTGTGAGAATAGGTGTGAGAGGGTGCCTCTGGGTGTGAGAGTGTGTGAAAGAGAGTCTGATTGCGCTCCAACAGATGAAAGATGCATTCACCTCCACAAAGGATTTCAGAACTGTTTTCAATATGGAAACACTGAATAAGCACGCTTGCTTTACATTCACTAAGCCCAAGAGTTAGGATCATTGATCCTGTCTAGAAGTGGAGCTTCAACTGGGACACCTGCTACGTTTATATTTGTAAGTGCTTCCTGTTGATGTTTAATTTCTGTGAAATGAGCATCATGGCCAGAACGGAAGCTCACCTGCTCCTCCAATAAGAGTCCACAGTTTTGAACAAAATGTCTACCTAACTGGAGCACTTTCTACAGATTAGGTAGTGATTGCTACCTCGTGGGTTCATGTCCATTATGAGGCTAATTTCTGTCCCGGGGACCCCATCCCTGGGGCCCACCCATGTCACCAGGGTGTGCTCCAGGGCACCTTTGGGGGCGGGAGAGGAGCCTGAAGGCCCCTACGGTTTTAGCCGGCTTCCCGGCTCCCCGCCTCCTCTGGGAGCCAGCATTGCTGTCACAGAGAGGGAGGTGCTAAAGATGGAGCTCCCTCTCTGTGAGAGCAATTGTTTCCTCTGTTTCCCTGCCTGCATCTCTGCTAGGGCTGTGGGGTCCACGCAGCCCCCCCACATTCATTATAACTTAAGCTCCACCTTAATTTCAATCAACAGCCCTTGGGAGGTGGTTGTCTCTAGGGCTTTTGGGGGGGCACACAGCCCCCTGCATTCATTATAACTTAAGCCCCACCTTAATTTCCATCAATAGCCCCGGGGAGGTGGCGGTCCCCAGGGCTGCAGGGGGCCACGCAGCCCCCCTGCATTCATTATAACTTAAGCCCAGAGGAGATGGTGGTCCCTGGGGCTGCAGAGGGGCCACATGCCCACCCCATACAATGAGAATTAAGCCCCACAGGCCCAGAATTAAGCCCCAGGGGCCCACCCCCATAATCATAATAAGCACTGGGGAGATGGTGGTCCCCAGGGCATAAAAATGCCCTAGGAAGCAGGCCCATGCACCCCCCTCCTTTATTTTAACATACCCCCGGGACCTGGCCCAACCTGGAGCTTCATTAAAACAAGCATGGAGCCCATGCTTTGTTTTTTTTTTAACTTTTGCTGCGGATTCGCAACCCTGTTGCAATGTGCAGCAGCAAAAAGTTAAAAACAATGCTTTTTTTGCCCTGGGGGTGTCCCTCTGGGACCCCAGAGCTAAGGGGTCAGGGTGTCCCTACCCAGGCCCCTTTTCTTAATGTTTACCTTTTATTCTGGGACTCGATTGAAGCTGACTGCCAACACTTCCTTGTTGATGTTTTGGCAGCCAATCAGATCTCAGCACGAGATCGAGAGGGGTCGCAGATCCTTCACTTCCCTATATGTACATGTGTTTTTTCTTTAATTTCTCAAAAACTACTGAACAGATTTTCACTACATAACAAAAAGGTCACTTTCTGGACAAAGATCTATCTTTCTGCTGAATTTGCTGTAAATCCATCCAGTTCGACCACTATTCCTGTTCAAAATCCCTATGGAAAAATGCATGGGGACAAAGTGTATTGGGACCCTCTTTTTCTCAGCCCCTGCTTGATGGGTCTCCATAAAACTTTCCAGACAGCAGCTGAAGTGAACGTCATATGTTTTTAAAAACAATTGTGAAGATTCATCAAACAGGGCCAAAGTTATTCACAAAAGAAATAACACTTTTACTATAGAAACTAAGTCCTACCTAACTACCTAGTGGTGATTGCCAATATATATATATGCATAAATACACAGATATGGAGTTAGAAATAGTATATCTATGCTTGCTCTTTATCCACTTACCTTTGGATATTTTGGTCTTTGATATTTTGTCCACAATATTCTTGTATCTCAATATTATAAGAGTTGATATCCAGTAGTACAACCAGAAGGTTCAAGCTATACAATTACCAGGGATGGTAGCACCTGCAGCTGTGGGCTGCTAGCATCACAGGAACCCCCCTGGGGAGGCGGAGTTAACATCAGATCGTCATGCAAGAGCTCAATGGCTGCAATGGCGTCAGCGGTCTAGAGCAGCTCAGTGTGGCTCCTCTCTGACTGCTGGAAGTGAAACTCTCCAGATAGCTTGGTGGCCCAGCATTCTAGCAGAGTACGAGGAAAATGATATCACCCAGCATACTAATGGCTCAACTCATTTCTGTGTTTTCTGCCCCTTGTGCATGCCTTGTTTCTCAGAGCCTCTATAAGCTCTAGAGAGCCAGCAGCAGCCATTATCTGGTGCAGACTTCACAGTGAAAGTCCTGGTATTGTGAAGAAGAGGGCATTAGGGAGGATCTAAGGTCAATGAGTTATTGGGTGTTTCTTCAATCTTGGCTCTGGCAGGAGCTCACTTCTTCGGGGGTTAATTTTGGAATTTCTCCCCACTTCACTCCATACTTGCAGTCTTGCAGCTTCTTCAAAAACGCCAATCGAATGGTGAGTTCCACTTCGTTGCTCTGAAGGAGTCGGGAGGGAGGTAGTGGAGTGCCATTTAAGAACTTAAGTACTCCAGCAGTTAAGCAGTTAAGCGGTATGCTACTGTGTTATACTGTTGCACAGAATGACACAAGGGGGTCTGGGAAGATATAGGCTGCTTAAGTGACTGTTTGTGGCATGTATGGTACAAGCTTCTCTATAAGTTGCAACTGTCCAAATGAAGCACTACATCTTAAGGAAATCTCCACAGAAGGAAAACTTGCTTCAGACTCTTCAGTCTCAAAATGCCCCTCCGACACTTCAGGTTGAGCTGAATCAACTTCACCTAATGCATTTAATTCTGCACTTATAAAAGAGCTACACAAAGATCCCCAAAGGTCAGATGCAGAATCTATTGTTAATTGGACTTTCCTTGTATAAGGAAGTTGCAAAGAACGCACCAGCAGGTTGCTGACTTGTCTCTCCGTACATTGCAGATAAGGACTGGCATTATTTTATTTTTACTCAATCCAAGTGTATGGAGCAATTGGGTGTCAGTGTTAATACTGCTGGTACTGTTACCACTGCCCTGGAATCTCCATACCACGGCTCTTTTACTCTAACTTTTGCTCCAACAATGTCCCAAGACAACATGACTATGGCTACCAATTCAGTCATTATTCTGCATGACTTGGACCAGGCCCAGGCACAGACTCCTGGGGCAGCCTCGGGTGAGCAGCCATCTACATCAGCCCCAGTGGTAGAAGCAATCCATTCTCTGGATCTTTCACTGTATTAATTGTTGGGAACCATTTCTGCAGACGTTAGAGACACTAAAACTTTTCAAAGTCAGACTACAGCACATCTTGAGTCAGCTGAGGGGTACTGATCAGTAACTGTCCAGTATCACTAGCAGGTTGATGAATCAGAACAAAGGGTTTCTAATTTGTAGGATCAGAGTGGGTCTACTCAGAAACACTCAGGTGCGTTAGACAAAAAAGTAATAGCGCTAGAAGATGAGCAAGAAGAGTTAGAAACTCACTCTCAACACTCAAACCACAGATTTGTACGGATTCCAGAGAATCCCACCGCCATATATCCACGGACAGTGTTGGTTAATTTTTCGAACTTCTGAATAAAGGAACAAATCTTGACTAAAGCAGTTCAGCAGAAATCATTCGGATCTTCAGAGGAATTCTCCCTCAGGATTTTTTTAAACATAACCATCACAGATGCTAAAAGGAGAAAGGGTTTTCACAATATGTTTGATGCTATTAAAACAGCTGGGGGGCATCCTACTTTGTACTTCATAAGAGTTGCTTTCACATCAATAAGTCAACTGAAAATTCACAGACCTTTTTAAAGACCCTACAGAGTGGTCAGACAGGCTAGGAGATGCCCTGTTAACACTTGCTCTGCTTTATCTTTGAGGGGCTAGGTGCTGCTGTAGGCCTTGATTATTGCTGATTGATGGTGCAATTTTGCTAATCTGTCTATTCTTCGTTTACATTTTCACATATTTCTTTGCAGAGATTAATGGGTTACATCTTGCGAGGGTCTGCTTCTGTAGGTCAAATCTAATGTGTTTTTGTTCCCCCGGTGCAGTGATTTGGTGGGTGCAACTCCATGGCTCCTTTAGTAGTAAGGTGGCTCTCCGACTTTTCCAGGGTAGGGGCAGGCACCACTTTGAGGTAAGTTCTGGGGGTAGGGGTGTGCGGAGTGAGATGGAAGAGGGGGTGGATATGATGGATGGTTTGGTGTTGGTGGCACATGGGTAGTGTGAATGAAAAAAATGGTGGTATGTTGTTGGCTTTGCCAGATGTTATTGTTTAATTTGGACAGCAGCAATATTTTAAGTAGGGACGTTTATCATAGGGACAATTAGGGTTGTATCGTGCAATATCAATGTTGCAAATAATAAGCATTAATTTCAGGCCGCCATGAATTGGTTAGCAACTTTTTCTTTGGGTATTATATTTTTTTAAGAGACTCACTTTAAATCTAAGAAACTGGCTCTTGTTGCCTAGTTGGGTATTGCAGGCCCAGTTTGCTTCCACAAATGTCACATATACAGAGGTGGCTAACTTTTTTAGACGTTCATTAAAGATAGAGGTTTTCAGTTTGATTAAGGACCCTTTAGAAAGTTGGCTCTGCATATGGTGGAATATGGTGTCTACCATTTTGTGGACTATAATGGGCCGATCCTAGACCAGATTGAGTTCCTGCAGCATTGGTATTTTCTGGTAGAACAATTCAAAACCTCTATTTTTTTGGGGGTGGGGGGGTCTTTCCTTCAAGTCCCAAAATTGGATTCATTAAGGAAAAAGGCAAAACAACCTATGCCTAAAACTACAAGTTTTATCGCCTTTTTCATGATGGATTTTGGTCTTATATATCCCATGGCGATTTCAAAACCCACCACTTAGTCAATTTACTGTTAGTAAGCGCAGCATCTAGAATTCACTTATTTTTGGTTTCCCAGTTTTTAGAAGGATTGAAGTGTCAAATGATTATAAATATTTTTTCCCACCATGCAACAATTTCTTTGGATTTTGAGTTTGAATGGGGTTATTCAACCCGGAAAAGGTGGTGTTTTGATAAGGCCTGGTCGGAGTTTGTGGGAGTTCTGCTATGCGGAACTCCGCGAAGTGCCCAAAAACCTTTTTCTGCAAGCAGCGGAATTTGGGTAAGGCTAGAAGTTTCTTCTGCGCTGTAAAATCAGTTAGAACAGAATCACACGGAGTGCCAGAGGGCGCTACCTTCTTTTTGCTACTCAAGTAGATTTTCTACTCGAGTGGCAGCTTCCTCAACGCAAGCGGCAGCTTTCTCATTGCGAGTGGTTGCAGCGTACCGCTCCCATTTAGAAATCTCGCTCATGCTCGTCAACTTAATGATTTCTCTCTCTTAACTTAACATTGGCGAGCATGGCGAGCACGAGCGAGAGAAAAAACTCTGCTCTGCATCACTTCACAGAGTTGTTCAGAAAACTCAGCGAACTCCGCAGTAGTTTTGATAAAGCACTGTTATCTGAGCTTGATTGGATGACATGAACATGAGGGTTCCCGATTGACATCTTTCAAATTAATTTGAAATCTGCCCCTCTCCATATTGTTTGGGACAAGTTTAAGGGAGCTTTGAGAGGCCAGGTGATTGTACAGTTGGCTATAATGACAAAAAACAGAAAGAAGCTGGTTGTTACATTTCAGGAGAATGTTGTACCTGCAACTGCTACTCTAAGCTTATCTAGGAATTTAGACCTTTATGCCCATCTTCAGAAGTAGGATTTGGCAAAGCAAAAACTTAAGGATTTTTATTTGGGTGAAGAATTTTTGGGGCAACAGAACATAAACCAGCAATTTTATGAGGGGAGTGAACACACTGGCAGATTAGTAGCTTGCTCTGTTAAGGCTAAAATTAGCATAATCTTTGTGAAAGTGATTGAGGAGCCACTAACTAAATAGTGAATATCCGAGCCTCATCTTATACAGAGCTATTGTTTTAGATCACTATACTGCACTTTATAATGCAGATGAGACCAGGGATCCCAATAGGATCTCCGATTTGTTACACAAGATCACAATTCCAAAGATGTCCTCCACCCAAAACTCAGCTCCAATGGCCTAGATTTAAGCAGAGGAATTTAAGCTATGTCTAGACAGCTGCAAGAGTGGGGAAGCGGTGTGTAGCGATGGGCTCCCAGTAGGAGTTATAAGATCCTAACCCCGTGAGCTACAGGATATATTGATTAAACTCTTTAATTCAATCTTAGAGGTAGGCCTTGTGTCCTCTTCTTTTTCAGAGGCGATTGTGATCAGCATCAAGAAAAAAGGTAAATCAGCAGTCCATAACAGTTCATTTCGGCCAATTACCCATTTAAATGCAGACTACATGGTTTTTATGCACAATTATAGCAGTTAAAGTTATGGAGGTAGCTGTATTGCTGATCCATCTATATCAGAGTGGGTTTCTGGTGATTAGATCAGTTTCAGCGCATACTCAGTATTTGATCCAGACAATCGTTTTTTTTGGTCACAGTAAACTGTAGGCTGCTATGTCAATGTTCGATGCCAAAAAGGCCTTTGATCTGGTTATTTGGGAAGCTCTTATTTGTATTCAGGGGTCCTCTTCATTTTCCCCTTGGTTTTTGAAAAGTTGAAAGATATCTGTGCGAACGTCTCGGCACAAATAATAATAATTTCTATAGAAGCAGGTAGGAGTGGAGTCTCTGGGGTATTAGGCAGGGGAGTCCACTGACCCCAGTTTTATTTGCTTTGTTTATTGAACCAATTGCCATAGCCCTTTGTGGCGATAAGAGGAATTTTGCTCCACTACCTGGCATTTCTAAATTGAAGCTATGTGCAGATGACTTAGGCCCTCATTCTGACCTTGGCGGGCGGCGGAGGCCGCCCGCCAAAGTCCCGCCGTCAGGTTACCGTTCCGCGGTCGAAAGACCGCGGCGGTAATTCTGACTTTCCCGCTGGGCTGGCGGGCGGTCGCCTTCAGGCCGCCCACCAGCCCAGCGGGAAAGAGGCTTCCACGATGAAGCCGGCTCGGAATCGAGCCGGCGGAGTGGAAGCTGTGCGACGGGTGCAGTTGCACCCGTCGCGTATTTCACTGTCTGCGCAGCAGACAGTGAAATACATTTAGGGGCCCTCTTACGGGGGCCCCTGCAATGCCCATGCCAGTGGCATGGGCACTGCAGGGGCCCCCAGGGGCCCCGCGACCCCCCCTACCGCCATCCGGATCCCGGCGGTCGGACCGCCGGGATCTGGATGGCGGTAGGGGGGTCGGAATCCCCTCGGCGGCGCAGCAAGCTGCGCCGCCTTGGAGGATTCAATGGGGCGGCGGTACACTGGCGGGAGCCCGCCAGTGTTGCCGGTCCGACCGCGGCTTTACCGCCGCGGTCGGAATCCCCATTGGAGCACCGCCGGCCTGTCGGCGGTGCTCCCGCGGTCCTCCGCCCTGGCGGTCTTTGACCGCCAGGGTCAGAATGACCGCCTTAGTGTTTTGTCTGAAAGCAGATAAGAGTAATATTCAGAACTGTCTTGATAAGATCACAGAGTCTATCCAAATTGGGAGGTTAAAAAATAAATCAAGGGACAACAGAAATTCTCTTATTTAATGCCTCCACTGTATATATATATCCCACTAGACCTAGGTTATAAGTATAACCCCTTACACCCTGTTAGATATTTGGGTGTCCATGTTACATCCAATTATGAGGACCTATATGAAATTAACTATGGGCCTCATTACGATTTTGCGGTCGGACTGCCATGTTGGCGGTCCCAAAGGACCGCTGTATTACAAGTTACACAGGCAGGACCGAAGACTGACAACCCAAAAAGGCAGGCCGTCAGTGACTCTGAGGCCTGGAAATAGGTGGTCCGATCTCCAGCTCTGACAGCACAGCGACCAACCACTGACCTTATTACAAGCCCAAAGTCGCAGTGACAGGCACCTATGGCGGTCCGAACCACAGCAGTTCACAGTAACCAACAGCACATTGGGTGGGTTTGAAAACAACACAGCTAACACACATCGCCACATTGGACAAACCAGAAAGGACACTATAAAAAACACAGCTTCACACACCACATTCCTCTGCATTTCCACAGCAAGACCCAGCAAGGCACACTTTTTCCCACACTACACAGATACTGGGCACCATTGTTTTCACTATCCCATACAACACCCTGCACACACCTTTGTCCAGTCACACCCATTTGCACTACCCCTCTTTAATAATTCACTGTCACTCTTCGATAGATTTTTTTTCAACCATGTCACATTCCACAAATACCCATTTCACCAATGAAGAGTTAATAGTCATGTTGGATTCAATCATAAGAGTATAGCCACAATTGTTTGTTCAGCACACTTCTCTCATGAGGAAAATGGAAATGAGGGACAGGATATTCGACAGAGTGAATGCTGTAGGCACCACACTGCGCACAAGGGAGGACATCAGGGAGAGGTGGAACAACCTCAGGGGAAAGGTCTGTTCCGAAGTCTTTAGGCACCGCCCGAAGGCTAAGAAGACAGACAGTGGCCTTCCCACTCCCCCATTAACTCTATCCCTCGGAGGAGAAGGTTTTGGCCATCATGCATCCTGAGAGCTTCACTGGATACCAGGGGGAGTGGGGTCTGGTAAGTCACAACACCACAATGCCACTAAAATACCATGTCATGCATGCTTACTGCTCATCTTTTGCCACCTTAACTGTCACTCCACTCACCAGCCCAGTGTCCACCAGTCCAAAGACCCCTGTCTAGCACCTCACAATTGAAGTGTACTCACCTGGGGGGAGGGGTTAACATTTGTGTATAGTGTATGTATTAGAGGGAGTTACATGACTACAACTTCAAACACCAGCCCATCGTTGCCTTCTCCAAATACCCTTGTTTTAAACTCCCAATTGAAGTATACTCACCTGCGAGGATACCATTTGTCAAGTGTTTGTAGTACAGGGACTGGCATGACTACAATTCCCAGCAGGCACTATTACTGTTACTTAAATCACCTGCACAGTGTTTCCTGCTCTAAAAACCATTGTTTGTTAACTCCCAATTGTAGCGTACCCACCTGGGAGGATAACATATGACTAATGTGTTTAGAACAGGCACTGACATGACTGCTAAGGCCAGAAGGCACTGTTACTGTTACTCCACTCAGTCAGCCCTGTGGCCTCTTCTCCAAATACCCTTGTTTGTTAACTTCCAATTGTAGTGTACTCACCTGGGAGGATAACATTTGTGTAGTGTGTGTACTAGAGAGAGTGACATGACTGCAACTCACAGCAGGCACTGTAACTGTAACTCCAAACACCAGCACAGTGTTCTCTTGTCCAAAGACCACTGTTTGTCAATTCCTACATGAGGTTTACTCACTTGGTGGGGGGGGATAACATTTGTCAAGTATTTGGGAGTAGTGAGAGTGACAGGACTGCAACTCGAAGGAGGCACTGTTTAAGTGACTCCAAACACCAGAACAGTGTTCCCTTCTCCAAAGATCGCTGTATCTTAACTATGTATGGATGTGTACTCACCTGGGAGGAAACTATTTGTATAGTGTGTGTTATACAAAGAATTACATGACTTCAACTCACAGGAGGCTTTCTTAGTATCACTCTAACAACTAGTCCAAGGGTCTCCTCTCTACAAAATATGTCTTGAAACTCACATGAAGTGTACTCACCTGGGGGGATGACATTTCTCAAGTGTATGAAGTTGAGGGAGTGACGTGACTGTCAAGGCCAGGAGGTTCTGTTTCTCCAATTCTAAACACAAGCCCAGTGTTTATGTGTCCAAATACCCTTGTTTGTCAACTCTTAATGGAAGTATTCTGCCCTGGGAGGATAACATGTGTAATCACTGGCAGTGTGGCCTTGAACAAAATGTGAGTTTTGCCACTTTCTATATTGTTAATTTTCAAACATTCCCTTTAAAGTTTCAAGATTTTTTTTCACAGATTGATTCATTAATACGCAAATTTATCTGGAAAGTCCCATCCAGGCTGAGGTTCCCCAAACCTACAACTGGCTAAAGAACATAGTGGTCCTAATTTGCAATCAATCAAAATTTGTACTGGGGTGGGCTTACACCTTTCTGGTGAGGATTTGAACTGTTGGGAAAGCCTTGGCTTTTGTAAGGTTGATAAATTTAATAATGTCTGAAAGCCTTGGGATCCACTAGGCATTGAAAATGATATTAGGGGTAAGAAGCTATGGTTTAGCTTTCTGCAAAATCAAAAATCTGTTAAAGTTGTATCAGCATCTCTTTTAAGACGGGCTTTTTCTATTCCAAAACTGTTGTTCAAACATGTTATTGACAGGGTTTGGTAGCTGGAACAAACAGATTCAAGAGGGAAGTCATGTTGACTTGCTTGCTAAACAGACTCAGAAAATAGAGAAGGAAGCTGGGTTTAGATTGATGCCTAACGAGTGGGAGGAATTGAGGCAACTTAGTTATAAGTCATTTAGAGGCACCAACTTAAGAGGTATGGAGCTTTTCTTGTGTTAGCTCCTATACTATACTCCTAAACATGTGAACAGCTTCTTTCCTTCAGCTGATAAGCAGTGTTTTGGATTCTATTTGGCAGGAGGAGGAGATTGGCTCCACGTCATTGCATTTTGCCCTGTTCTACATGTCTTCTGGGATCAGTTCTGGAATCAGTTCTGGAATCTGAGTTCATTATTAAATATGCCCTTTCTGTTGGAACCCTTTACTTTGGGATTATACGCAATGACAGGTTTAATCATGATCATGATTTCAGGTTGATATTTCTTTCTATATCTGAGTGCAGGTGTATATTTATTGCCATGTCAGTTGCTCCCTGTCTGATTTTGTAACCATGAAATTTGACAGAAACGCTTTTACTGATAATTCTTTGGCAGAATAAAATGAACAGAGTTAGGTTTTTGTGAGTAAGTATATGCAAGAAGAATTCATCAATTGAAAACGTATAATTGTATTCGGTCCAATTTAGACTCCATTTGAGCGTGCTCTTTTGTTTGGGCGCGCTCTTTTTTTATATGCAATCAACTGCTGTTTTTGCATCTGTATTTGTATCTGCATGTGTATTTTGAAATTTGGTTTATAAACATAATTATTTATATTTCTATGCTGTCATCTACTACACACATGCGCACACAGACATATATTTGTTTTTGCAAACAAAAAAATCTATACAAATACCACATCAATACATTATTACGAGGGGCTTTGGAATGAGACAGGGATACCTGCGATCCGCTACAGTAGAAAGACTGCCCTAGTGGCTGCTTCCCAAGGACTGCATAGGTCCAGCATCCTAGGCAACAACCTGAATTAGATTATCTCTGATAATCTTTTCCTCTCCAAACTCAGGGGGAAGGGTGTAGACGTGAATTATTCTACAAGACGTATTGCTGAAATCAAATGCGATTTGCAGCCAATGCAGATATTGACTTTGGCAACACTGCTTACTTGGCATACCTGCCTTAAATGTATTATGCCAATCATAACAATTCATCTCGACACCAGGCAAAGATTTGATACATTACAAATGCGTTGGGTCTTTGACCTATTGCGTACTTTTATAAATAGATGTTATTTCCACCTCATGTATTATGCTACAGTGAGTTAGAGAATAAACACATTTTTTAAACTAAATGGTGAGTTAACTTTCGGTGTATTTAATGTACCTCAATTATGTCATTACCTATTTTGGTATATACAATCCTTATTTTGTTTGCCACCTGAATGTATACCTTGACTACTACATATGAGATAAATCACCAAATAGTGAGTCACTGAGGAGTCTATCCTATGTAAAGCCATGATGCCATCCGCCCTTATTATTTTTTTAAAATATATCTTTATTAACTTTCACTGCATTACATCTGCAACATTCTTGGTGACATCAACAGGTTTCCATTCAGTGCATATAATTGATCTTTGAATATACAACATATTCCTACATTCTCTAATGCTCCCACCGCATTTCTTTTTATCCTAGACGTGTTCAGTTTCCTTAAGGATGGAATGTGCCTAGGTTGTTCCGGTGACTTAGGGGTATATCCCTGTCCTGTGGTCGCATTTAACCTGGAGTGCCCGAGTGTCCGTATCGCAAACTTCTCTAAAACTACTTATTATTTTAACTTGATGGCGCTATTTCAAACAGGCTACATTCACAGTCGTGGTGGGTGTTACTCATTGTTTCCTTGTTCTTCTATTTTTTTTTTCCCCGTCTTTCATTCAACTGAGGCCGGGCCAGTACCTTCCTATGATTATTGTCCCTGTCTCCTCAAACTGAGATGGATGTGCCTGGGGGTCGAGAACATCTATGTCCTGTTTCTTGGGGTTCAGCCATCCCGTCCCCTTCACTGCCTGCTCCAGATGGTCCTGGTCACCCTTTCTCCACTCCTTCTCTCTTGGTTTCTCCATCCTGCCCCACTGCCTCGTGCCCTGCCCTATTAGTCACTGTGGGTTTCCACTGCCGCCCCCCCTTCCTTAGTCTGACTATCCCATCTCAGGAGTATTTCTTCCCACGCCAGGGCAATGGGGGTTTGGCGCATACCCCTTGCCTCCTCACTTTTCAGCACTTGTAGTTCTGCTCGGGCCCATCTTGACACGTCCCGCCTCCATTCGCTCGCTGATGGGCAGCTGGGAGATTTCCAGCCCATCGTGATTCGTCTCCTATAGAGAACAAGTGCCAGGTCCAGGAAGCGTCCCCTCACTTTCCCTAGAGGCGCATGCACCCTCAAACCCAGTAAGCATGACGCTGGGGACAGCCCAATCTCCACCTCCATCACTCGTGCCAGGTCAGCCAGCGCCGCACCCCAGCCCCTTTGGAGCTCTGGGCAGTTCCACACCATATGATCAAAGTCTGCAATTACGTTTCCACACCTAGGGCATGTCTTGGGGGTTCCCCCATAAATTCTTGTCAATCTGTGTAGGGTGAGGTATGTTCTGTGCATATAGTTGTACTGTATATACCTCAACCGGGTGTTTCTGGATACCGTCAGAGGATATGCTAGTGCCCTGCCCCACTCTGCGTCTGTTAATTCCCTGCTCACTGTCTTTTCCCACTGTTCTCTTCGGGGCTGTAGTGCATCCAGTGATTCCTCATTTTGGGATCTGTAGATCCTAGCAATTAAGTGAGATTCCCCACCAGACGTTAGTAGTAAGTGTAGTACTCTGTGGGTGGGGGGCTCTGCATTGATCGTTCCCCAGTGTTCTCTAAGGGTGTGTGTTAGTTTCCTATACTGGAGAAACTGTCCCCTTGGGACGCCCATTTCTGTTAAGTCCGAAAAAGACCTCAGCACCCCCTCTCGGAACAGCGCCCCGACTGTCCCCACTCCCGCTTTCTTCCAGGGTCCGAGGCCAAAGCCCACCAGATTCCTCTCATCCGTTCCTTCCCCTAGTAATGAGAGTGGGAGCTCCGGGGAATAAGGCTGTCCCACCCCTACTCTTCTCGTACTTTTATTCCAACATACTGCCGCCACTCTCGTCATCATACTGTCCGCCTGCTTGGTCCATTTCATATTCACCATCTGCGCAATGATTCGTTCCATTCCAATCTCTCCTTGAGCAGTGCATCTATCCAATTGTCCCTTTCCTCCCATCCACGCCGCAATCCACTGCAATTGTGATGCTAAATAATAAAACTCAAAGTCAGGGACTCCCAGGCCACCCATGTGTGTCGGCCTACAAAGAGTCGAAAGTGCTGTACGTCTACGGCCTTCGTCCCATATAAGCTCCCTGATCAGCGTTTTAAGTTTGCGGAACCACGCCGAATTGACCAGCAGCGGCAGATTCGCGAAATAGTAAAGTAACCGGGGCAGGACTATCATTTTGGACAGTGCAACTCTGGCCATTATGGATAGCCTCAGAGAGCGCCAGAACTTTACTGAGGAACGTTGGGAGCGGAGTTCCCTCCCAAGATTGCCATCACGGAGGTCCCCCACCTCGTGGAACACCTGTATCCCCAGGTACTTAAATGTCCTCGGTGCCCAACCTACATCCTCGGGGCACGAAACGGGCCGGTCACATCCCGCTAGCATGGGAAAAACATATGTTTTGCCCCTATTGAGATGCAGTCCCGATAAGGACCCAAAAGGCTCCAGGGCATCCAGATCCCAGGGGAGTCCCGTCTCTCCATCCCTGAGGTAGATAAGTATATCATCTGCATAAAGGGAAACGATGTACTCCGATTGTCCCCATTGTATCCCTCTACCCTTGCCATCCCTTCGTAGTTGGGCTGCCAGCGGCTCGATGGCCAGTGCGAATAATAGTGGCGATAGAGGGCAACCCTGCCTAGTGCCCCTGTGAATTGGGTAGGTGTCGGATACCGTCTTGCCTGTCCTCACTCTAGCCAGGGGGGACTCATATAGCAGGTACACCCACTTTACCCAACTCTCTCCTAACCCCATCTTTCTCATCACTGTCCTCAGGTAGTCCCACCTAACTGAGTCGAAGGCTTTTTCGAAGTCCACGGCAAGTAGTACCCCAGTCAAAGGTTTTGCTTCCCTGGGCATATGTAGGATGGCAAATAGCCGTCTCAAGTTAAGGGATGTGCTCCAGTGCGGGACAAACCCATTCTGATCCTCGTGTATCAGCTTGGGCATGTGGCCGAGCAGCCGATTGGCCAAGACTTTGCTAAGTATTTTAAAATCATTGTTCAGCATTGACAAGGGGCGAAAGTTAGCAACAGATGTCTCTCTAGCTTTAGATTTGGGCAGTGGGACCACCAATGCTTCACTCAGTGTGGCCGGCAGCACACCCCGGCTCAATGCCTCAGAGTACACTTCCGCCAGTCTGGGGGCCAGTAAGGTTTCATATTTCTTATAGAAATCCATAGGCAAGCCGTCCGCCCCCGGTGTCTTACCAGGCGCTAATTGCGATATGGCATTCCTTATCTCATCTACTGTCACAGCTGCCCCCAGCTCCTCCTGTTCCTCATTAGTCAGCGTTGGCAATGGGAGTTGCTGCAGATACGCCCCAAGAGCAGGGTCGTCGAGCTCCCCGGGTTTCCTATATAAATGAGCATAGTATTCCTTGAAAGCGTCATTTATAGCGTCCGGACTGTGTCTTCCCTCTCCCTCCATGGTTATCACCTTGGTGATAGGCTCTCCTTCCCCTCCAGGTCTTACCAGCCACGCCAGCATTCTGCCTGATCTCCCCTCCTCAGAGTGTAATGAGGCCATATAGTTTTGCACACTATGGCATCTAAGTTGTTGCTCAACCTGGGAGTGGTCTCTCCGTGCCTGGGCATACTTTTCCCTTTCCTGCTCACCTGTTCCCTGTCTCTGTTCCCCCTCATGTATTTCCTTCTCGAGTCTGGTCAGTTCCCGTTCCAGCGTTCGTCTCACCCCCGTCGTCTGTCCCATGCAGTATCCCCTGGTTGTCACTTTAAGGGTCTCCCACTCAATGGATCTAGAGTCAGTGGATCCCTCGTTAATTTTAATATGGTCAGCCAGGAAGAGACGAAGGTCATCCCTGTATACCTGGTCCTCAAAGGCTCCAGGGGCCAATCGCCACATCGGGATGGGGGGCCTAACCTCCTTCACTCTCCAGGTCAGCAGTAGAGGATTATGGTCAGAGAGCGTGCGTCCCAGGTATTCAGAGTGGACACTCCCCTGCATCAGTGTTGCTGTACAAACCCCCCTGTCAATTCTGGTGTGCACCCTGTGGAGTCCTGAGTAGTATGAATAATCTTTTTCGGCAGGGTGTTGCTCACGCCATATGTCTAATAATTCCCATGCATCTAGCCATTCTCTAAGTTTTTGGGCCACTCTGCTTGTCATTGCCCCAGATAGTGGCGGGGTGGAGCGGTCTAGTTCCATATCTAACACGCTGTTAAAGTCTCCCCCTATCAAGAGGCCTCCCCTCGCTGACTCGTGAGTTGACCTGACAGCCGTGTCATAAAGGGGATCTGGTCCTGGTTAGGGGCATAAATGCAACTCAGGGTAATTGGCACACCGTGTAACCTTCCTTCTAAAACCACATATCTACCTTCTTGATCAATATTGGTGGATTCTACTGCAAAGGGAACCCCAGCACGTATCCATATCAGCGCCCCCCTAGCGTATGCAGAATACTCCGTGGCGTACACCTGACCCCCTCCATCTTCGCCTTATCTTTTCTGCTTCCCCTTTTGCTAAGTGGGTCTCTTGTAGTAACGCCACTTGGATACCCCTCCTTTTTAGGTAGGACAGAATTTTGTGTCTTTTGTTTGGTGTTCCCATCCCCCGCACATTCCATGTTAGCATATTATACTCTGCCATATCGGAAAGACATTCGTAAAATTTCCTTCTTGGCCCGCCCCATTGGCCTGAGACCTTCTGCGTCTGATTGTATGTCTAATCCTAACAACCCACCTACTGCAGAGCGCCATCAAAACCAACAATCTTGAACCCCAACTCCCCTTCCCCAGGGCGCCCCCTAAACAGAAGGCTGCCCAAAATATTGTGCAACTGTGCAACTCAGTCAAACTGTCAACTCTAGTTCTCGCCATACTGTCGGAATGGACGAGACTCTGGTGGGGGGGACCACGCCCGGAGGGGGCACCAGATCGCTGTCCACCTCCACCTCAGGGCTGCGCTGCTTTTTCGATTACCCAAGCTCATCCGCTGTCTGGGGGGTCACCCTTGGTGCCTGCACCGAGCAGCTCGACCCGTCCACCGAGGACATCACCGTGCCGTCCGACTCTCCGCCTGAGTCCCTGGGGGGCGACTCCTCTCTGCTCATGGAGGCAGCAGCCTCTAGTGCCGCCTTTTTCCCCATTTCCTTTTGCGACTGGGTTGGTGCCAAGCGGGGTCGGTTCCTGGCTCGTCGTCTTCCCGAGCCCCGGCGTACTCCCCCATTTGCGTGTCGCACCATTTGGGTCCCTCTGGCCTCCAGCCAGTACCACGCCTCCTCGGGAGTCTGGAAAAATGTGGTCTTACCGTCCATAGTCACCTTTAGTTTTGCCGGGAAAAGGAGCGAGTATTGGATTCCTTCCTCTCTCAAGGCCCTCTTGACTGTCAGGAATGAGGCTTGCTTGGTTTGAACATCCAGTGTGAAGTCGGGGAATAGTGTCACCTCCCCGTTCGCGACTTTAAAAGGGCCCGCTTCTCTGGCTCTTTGTAGAAGAATATCCCTGTCTCTATAGTGCAGGAGTCTGGCGATCACCACACGCGGAGGACGACCCAGCGCCAAAGGCCTCGAAGGCACCCGGTGCGCCCGCTCCAGGGTGTAGAAAGTGGTCAGGCACTCGGGGGCCACAACCGTACGCAACCATTCCTCTAGAAACTTCAATATATTCGCTCCTTCGGCCCCCTCCGGCAGCCCCACCACTCGCACGTTGTTTCTGCGGCTTCTGCCTTTCGCGTCCTCTGCTCTTTGCTCTAGGCGCGCAACCCTATCTGTTAGGCACGTCACCTCGGCTTTTAGGTCTTTTTGTTGCGGTGCAATTTCAGCCAAGACATTCTCCGTGTCTTTTACTCTATCCACTAACTTGTGGTGGTCCGCCCTCAGCAGGCCAACTTCAACTGCGACCTGGTTGATATCACGTTGTAGAGTAGTTTTAGTGTCCTCAATTGCACCTAGGATCTTATCTAAGGTGTCCTGCACACTAAGCTGGGGAGGGTCCAGCGGCTCTCCCTCCTTGCGTTCAGCGGGTGTCATATTGTCCATTATTTTACCTTTATGGCGATTCTTGGGGGACATCTGGCACCCGGGGAGGACCACCTCCCAGATCTGGCCGATAGGCCGGCTTTACTTCGGTCTCCTACATGATTCCTCCCTTCCCGCTCTACTCAGGCTGGGCCGAGTTCTGGGATCTCGCTGGCTTCCGTTTGGCCTCCCCCTTCGCTCTCCGCCTCCGACCCCCCGCGGCAACTTATCGTACCAGGCCTGCCGGGATCGCACAGAGGGCCGGTGTCTCTTTACTCGTCACCGTTCGAGGCCGGAAGGCCCCTTGGCCCAGGTTCCGCCACCGCCCGCCGGAGTTTCTCTCTCTCTGTTTATTATATATTTATTTATTTATTTAAGGGCCCCCTTCAGGGTGCTGATCTTTAGGGGCGCAGGTGTGTTCCAGTGGAGCTCCGCCGGAGTGCCAGGAGAATCACTTGCAACACTCACCCTACTCCGGGGTGCCGATTTCGGGCCTCCGCCATCTCCTTTCTGTTCCTCGGTGCAGCCCCGTGAAGTTCTTAGGTGTCCAGAGGGTCAGATCCCGTGTTCTCTCGGCCCAGACTCTGGGCGCAGGTGCCGATTGTCCGGCGATCGGGGCCCAGTGGCTCCGCCCGCCTCCTTGCTGCTGGGTTTCTCTGGGGCTCGCTCCTCGAGTCTCCGCAGCACGCCCTCGGCACTCCTTCGACCCAGTGAGCGCCCTCTGGCCCCAGCGCCGTCACCTGCTAAGCCGCTCCGCTCCCGGTCCCTCCTGTTCCTCGTGTGCCGCCGGCCCTCTCTTCGCTGGCCGCGTGCTCATACTCGGGTCCCCGGCTGCACAGGGCCCGCCGAGCAGACAGCTCCGCAGTTCCCCAACCGTCACCGGAGCCTCTCAGCCTTGCTCGGGCTCCACGGTTTTGCAGTGTCCTCCACAGCTCTCCCGCTCTGCGATTGCGGTTTGCCCCCAGGGCTGGGTGTAGGTTTAACAGGATTATTTGCAGGCCCCTCCGGAGCTCCTAACTTATGCGTACGCCATCTTCAATCGCGCGGCCACGCCCCCCCGCCATCCGCCTTTATGAGGTTACAGAACTTCAAGAGGACTTGTAGTTACTATTGATTAGTGACGTTCCATCCAGACTGCTTGGGCAGCAGTGGAGTATCTGTGCACGCTGGCCCATTCCCTCAGTCAGACAGAAGAGGCTTCCCAAGCTATTCCATCACTCAGCCATGAGGCTTGGATGGCAGCCCATGCCCCAGCCCTGACCTCTCAGAGAAGAGCAACAGCGGCCAGTGCACACCAGTCCATCCCCGTCTACCTGCCGCAAGTGACCACTAGATAGTCGGATGCAGGCTTGTCAAAATTAGTTGTGAGGCCTAGGCCTAAAACGTAATGTGCGGCCCTCTGGATGCTTCCTCCATTTTGGCTAGGTACGATAAGCAGCTCATGTTTCTAAGTGGTAAGAAGATATACTTCACGTGGCCTGGCCACATAAGCTGTCTCATTAATGGGAATAGGAGGCTTGCTTGCATTAAAAAAACAATAAATAAAAGATGCTGAATGAGGCAGTTTTGAAAAGCACAGGGCCTTGGGGATAATACCCTTTCTGTATGCCTCCACCCTTCCTTGTAATGCCACTGGCTGCAACTCAAGGCAGCTCAAGGCAGGGGAAGTCTGTTGACATCAGGACCTCCACAGCCTGCTCGTTATATGGCACAGCTGGGAAATTCATAAGAATCCTGAAAGTCGCCCAGGAGTTCCATTGCCTTTAAAAGGCCTTGTGCTTCTGCGGTCAAGGAACTCCTTGTGCCCTTCAGTATCCTTTGAAGGTGCAGTTGGGTGTTCCTTATGCTATATACGAAGCTATACTGATATTGTGAATTGTTAAAAGTTTAAGGATAGTTTAGGTGCCAAAGTTTTTAAGGGTCTTTTAAGAGTATGGGAGGGTCTGCTGGACATTATGTGGGGGTTCGTTATGACTCTGTGAAGGTCAATGGAACTCAATGTGAAAAACGTTAAATAATGGAGCACACCAAATGTAAATTCATTGTCCAGTCCTTTTTGAAAGCCACCTAACCAATGGCTAAAATATCTATGTGACATCATCACTGTAACAACACCATTAATGAATGGTCTGAATTGTACTGAAGATGATGTAAAAAGCATACCTATCATACCATACGGAAATTGGATGACTTTCTGTTATTGAACAAGGAGAAAATATTGTTTTACATGAGACTGGCGTAATTACCTATGGTTAAAGGACTTACAATAAGGATTGAGCAATGAATTTATATTTGGGGTGCTCCGCTATTTAACATTTTTTGGTTTGTGCTATGAACAGCAGTTCCAGGAGACTGGTTAAGACACGCTGTGGCAACAGGTGTGGTAATAGTGTTTTGAGAACCACTGATAATGTCGAATACAATGCACTGAGGCTCGAGATGTGTGACATTCTCACCACTGTTGTGTTCTCTTTGTTTATTAGGAGCTCAATGTAAGAAACTGTTAGAGATACGTGAGAAGACTGAGGTGGATATTTGTGGGCAGTCCTAGCTTAACTGAGGATCTGTTGAGATCTAGATGAGAGTTTATTTGGAGTATGTCAGTGTCTTTTGGCGGCTGTACGATGCTGTGATGAACGCTGCCTATGATGCTTTGATGTTTAGGTTTATGTCGTATCTCTTACTTGTTATACACACACACACTATGAATTGTATAGACTCTAAGTGAAGCCCTCTGAACAAAGTACAAAACAAATTTGAGTAGCCTCATGTACTCTTAGTCACACTAAAGTAGGATAATCTTTAGAGGTCTAACGCAGGTAAAATATGTTAATCAAAGTAATATTCTGTGATTTACGTGTCATTTGTCCTCTGGGTGGGTGGGGGGATCTACTGACCCCACAGCAAAATAAATGTTTGCTTGGTGGCCATAAATGGGTGAGAGATACGCCTACCCTTGCCACCATATGCGGGGTATATGCATCTACATTTTAATGTAGAGCAAAGAAACACATGGCGGCACAGACACATACTCAGGATTCATTGCCACAGTGAGACAGAGCAAACATCTTAGCCACAGGGTGGAGGGTGTCCAGCACCTTAAAACAGTACTGCCCCACAGGGTTTTTTTTCCACTGAAGGGGCTACCATAACTTGTATTTATAAAGCACACGTTCACCCACTGGGGAATCTTGACACCCAAATACATCTGTGTTTTGTTACCCAACTCATAGGTACTTATTTTATTCTTCACAGACATATTAAAGGCTTGGTCTACCCACCAGGATTTGAAGCAGTGACAATTAGGTTAAAAACACATTTCTGGAGTGGATGCATTAATCCACTCAGGGGGTCATTCCGACCCTGGCGGTCATGGACCGCCAGGGCCGGGGACGGAGGAAGCACCGCCAACAGGCTGGCGGTGCTTCAGGGGCAATTCTGACCGTGGCGGTAAAGCCGCGGTCAGAAAAGGGAAACCGGCGGTTTCCTGCCGGTTTTCCCCTGCCCCAGGGAATCCTCCACGGCAGCGCTGCAAGCAGCGCCGCCATGGGGATTCCGACCCTCTTCCCGCCAGCCTGTTCCTGGCGGTTTACACTGCCAGGAAGAGGCTGGCGGGAATGGGTGTCGTGGGGCCCCTGCAGTGCCCATGCCACTGGCATGGGCACTGCAGGGGCCCCCTAACAGGGCCCCACTAAGATTTTCAGTGTCTGCAAAGCAGACACTGAAAATCGCGATGGGTGCCACTGCACCCGTCGCACACCAGCAACTCCGCCGGCTCCATTCGGAGCCGGCTTCATCATTGCTGGGGCTTTCCCGCTGGGCGGGCGGACGGCCTTTTGGCGGTCGCCCGCCCGCCCAGCGGGAAAGTCTGAATGACCGCCGCGGTCATTTGACCGCGGTACGGTCTTTTGGCGGTCTCCGCCCGCCGCCCGCCGGGGTCAGAATGACCCCCTCAGTCACCAAACCCTGCTATCAGAAGTGGCAGTGAGGAACCTTGGTGATGGCAATACCACTCAGTCCAAGCAGTATGGTGGAATTACTGCCGCAAAATGTGGATACTGGAAATCTACCACCCAATATAGATATATATTATTAGTACCCTCTTTACAAGTGTTTCTAATGTGGTGGGAGTATTGCCCTTCTATATTAAGAGAACTTGCAAGGCTTTTGCAGCACAATCCATACATTTGTGTACTGGCCTTGTCTAGACGTGATGCTGATGGTAATGTTGTGCCACCCTAAATTGTGTGGGAAGTTTGTCACTAGTTTTGCCACAGCGAATGCGGATCTGTCATCAGAAGGACCACATCCCACTATTCTCATAATATCATGGGTGACCCCAAAGAAGGGTTCACAAGACTGCTGCCAGTTTTTGCCAGTGTTCCCTTAGTGCCTCCTCGTAGCCCTCCTACATGGTCTCAAAAACACAGGGGGACACAGACTTTCTTTCGCGCCTAACAGATTGGTTTTTGAAAGTGCATCGCCAAGCAGAAACACTCCCTCCACAGGACTAGAGAGCTGCAAGGCCATCTCAAGGGCAAATGTGTGCCAGACAAAAACACAGTAACATAACACAATCTTTGAACAGCAGTACTTTACCTTTCAGGTGGGCGCAATCTTTTGGTGTAGAGAGAACATGCATTTTGTTATTTCTGGCAACACCTCGATAATACCAGTGCAAAGGTTTCACCTTCAGGTGAGTGGGCATGTACCTCAAAGGAAGAAAGAAGACTGTTATTCAGCCCACATATCTTCCTGTCTTTACTCATCCCTTCACCTGCAAAACCGCAGCTTGGCCATACCTCTGCAGACTGACCCATCAACAGCGTTTGTCTTGAAATAAAGTGTGCATTGAGTGATTGACAGCAATGGTGTGGTGCATGGGAGCTGCCAAGAAGCTCACCCAGTTTCTCTAAGGTCTTATTGTATTACAAATAATGCCTGGGTACAAGGGAATAGCCAGAAAATTCAAATACCCCCACTTTGAATTAAAGCTCTGATTGCATCAAGCAACTGAATAAAGTGTATTCAACCCTCCCTATAAAAGTGCCATTGTCTCTTCCATACAAACATCTATCAATGCATCCTTTCACCCTCCCATCTACTATTTCACTTTACTGTCATCCATTCATTCTTTCAGCCATCATTCAAACTTTCCCCATTCTATCTATCCACTCTACCTCCCATCCATCCACTGTGTCAGCCATCCATAATCCATCCACTCTGCCATCCATCTAGCCACTCTGCCATTAATTCCCTCATCCAACCATTCAATCATTCTTTTACCCACTCATCCATCTCTCTACTATGCCATCTTTTCACTTGTCCATCCACTTATTCATCCCTTTACTCTGTCATCCTTTCATCTGCCCATCTACCTATCCACCCATCCTTTACACTGCCATCTTTTCACCCATTCATCCATCTATCCATTCACTCACTCACCCATCCATCCCTTTACTCTGACATTCTTTCACCTCTCTATGCACCCATCCACCCATGTACTCTGTCATGCTTTCACCTGTCCATTCTCTCGCCCTTTCACCCACTCATCCAACTACCCATTCATTTATCTACTCATTCATACTCCCTCTCATCCATCCACTTTTTCACCTTTCCTTCTATTAAATAGCCTTTCCTTCTTTTCTTTTTCTACTTGAGCATTTTTCATTCCTCCTTGCTCCTCTATTGACGCTGTAGTCCTTTGTAGCATTAATTATGAGATTTATTTGCCAGGTTGCAGATATAAGAGGCCCATAAAGAACACCAGCCGGCTGTATCTGCGAAAGCAGGGGGTTCACAACGCCCCTGGTTGGATATCATTACAAGTTCCTGTTAATAGGAGTTACATGTTCCATCAAAATCATGAGCTCTGGAAGAACACCATAAATCCATTTTGTTTCACCCGTAGATTGTGGCTGCTAAATGATAAGGAATCATCAAAGGACTAGCCGAAATCGCTGATTTCCACTGTGATTCGATATTTCTAATAAGATTCTCAGGATCCAGCCTGCAATTCAGGTTAACGTCCCTTCCGCCCTCTGGGAGTTACAAGTCGCAATGGGATGTAGGTGAAAGAGGCGCTCTCCAGGGTGCTGAAGCAAATGCCTCTATAGCTTCCAAAAAGCATAATCCTCTGTGCTTAACGACACAGAAAAGAAATAGCCTTGTCGCCATTATTACCTACGGTCAGGTTTATTGCTTCATTTATTAATTCTGAATGGCAAGGACTCACTTTAAACGGTGGCGTAGGCACCTGCCGCAGAGCCCCAAGTCCGACATCAGAGCACAAATCGCTCTCTGTTACTTAGACTCGAACGTGGGCGCTCAGTAAAAGCCCATGTGTCAACTCTTCCGCCCCGGCCATTACCGACAGCTGACAGGCCAGGGAATCATTACAGAGAGCGGGACTCCGCGCCGGGCTGAGCCCTGTCTGAGCTGGTGCCTATCACGCACACACCCGGTTCTGCCTGGGGCCGCAGTTATTGCCGTTCCCCTGCCCAGCAGAGTGTTTTTTCCAGTCAGAAGTGAGTGCGTGTAATTTGATTTCCCGTGTCAGGCCTTTGTTCTGTCGGTCAGATGTGCTGCGTGTGCCCTCC
This sequence comes from Pleurodeles waltl, assembly GCF_031143425.1. Classification (NCBI taxonomy): domain Eukaryota; kingdom Metazoa; phylum Chordata; class Amphibia; order Caudata; family Salamandridae; genus Pleurodeles; species Pleurodeles waltl. The sequence continues at coordinate 1,557,501,159 of NC_090445.1, forward strand.
GTGAGGCGCTCCGCGGGGAGCGCGGGGAGGACGGGCATTAATCACACAGCCTGACTTCGGATCTTCTGGTGATTAGCATTTCCCGAGCGGTGGCAGCTATTTTCTTCCAGCTTCAATATATCTTGAGCAAAAAGTGCACAACGCTCGTTAACAAATGAAGCAGCCCTTCTCCGCCGAGAGAAGGGGATGCGGGCAGAATAACGAGAAGGGATGAGTGCGGCTGTGGGCCTAGAGCAGACGGAGTACTGTACGCCACGATCCGGCGGTGTGTGTGTGTCGGGGGCGGGGCAGTGCCTAATGGTGCCATGATCACAACATTTTTGGTGGAGTCAAGGTCACATGACTACCCTTTGAATTCTAGAGAGAGTTGTAGGTAGAATGGGAGTGTCACCGGGTTGTCTAGTGGTGAAATGTAAATAAATGTTAAGATCGGACAGTTGTATTATTTTCATTGCCAAATCTCTGCACTCGGTGCTTAAGTTGTAAAAGAATGAGTGCCTGAGCCCAAAGCTCCGCTCAGAAGCCCGCTGCCGGCGTTTTTCAATGTCAGCGAACCCAATACTAAGTCTGCGTTGTCTTCAATCCACCTCATGTACCCTTCATGCATTACCAGACACTCCCTTCCACTTTATCTTACTCTTGCAGGCTCCTGCTTTCTCCCTTATGACATTTGTCCGTCTTTTTCTTCCTCCCACTTTCCTCTTTGTGTTTTTTTCGCTCTTATGCTCACAGGAAATGTCCAATCAGGAACAACTAAGAGCCAGTCCCCAACAAGCATTTACAATGTAGTGTGTCTCCCATTTGCTTGAGTTAGAGGTATTGGCATTCTAAATTCATACCTGGACTTTTCTTGCCACATAAATTAGTCAACCCTGCCTCAAAATTTGGTCTTTTCATGCCACATAATTCCAGTGGCCTTGCATATAACTAAAGCACTTCAATTTCCCTCCAAATCCAAAAATGTTGCAGGGACTGCAGGTGTGGAATGACACTTAGCCGCATTATGTGGTAATGCCAGACACAGAAGTGGACAGTAGTAGATGCTATAAACAAGTCTCACACAAAACACCAAAAAACACACTCAAAATTGATACATCAACCAATTCCCTCTTCCAGCCATTCACAACAGTGTAGAGAATTACTACACTAACAGTAAAGTGCTTTGGGACATAACTGAGGGTAGGAAATGCATTACAGTGATGCTATAAATCAGTACTCTCTATCAGTTTGCCTCCGTTTTCTTATGCGTTTTCAGTTAAAGGGGGCTTTTTATTCAGAAGATAAGTAGTGTGAGATATACATTTTGTGAACGCAAAAGGTCCCAAATACAACAAACACCAAGTTAGTTTATGGTCATCTGGTCTCTGTCATCATTTTCCTCCCCAGATGAGCAAGTGAGTTATTTACTAAAGTCACATTACAACACCACTATTCAATCAAAGTACTACCAATTGCCTTTGCTTAACATAAATGAAAGGCCGTACCGTTCCTTACATTGCTGAACTGTTCGTCATATTACGTAGGCAGGCCAAGTACCATGACCACCTGAGTGCATAACGTGTTGACCACCTGAGTGCATAACATATGTATATAAAAAAAATATAGTTTGTCCATCTGCGAACATGGGCGACCCCAAAGGTGAATAATAGTTGGATTGACATACAGGCACCTTTCAGTGGATTTCTTTTCTCTGGACCCCCCAAACAAACCATTATTTAGAAACATGGGAAACAATTGTAGCTGTGAATTGCCTTGGAGCTCAGCATGTTGCCAAGCAACCAAACACCAGCAAGAGTATGGAATTGCATCTGTAGTTCCATGTCAACCACTATGCCAATTACTTCATTTCCACACTCAGGGTAAGTGACACGGCTGGCACCACAGGGATGATCATATTACTGGATTAAGTTATCATCAAGAGTCTTACACTTTTGTCCTTGCTGAGGACAAGTAAGATTATGTGGCTGACATAGTATAGAAAACAAAGTGAAAAAAGCAGTGAAAGTAAGGGGTGTCAGGGAATGGAAAAGTTCTCCAGCTGTTGTGTCTGACTGGGGTCACAAACTCTTCCTCTGCACAGTACAGGCCAACATTACCAGAACTGCTTCCATTCACTTAACTATCAGCTCCATGCTCTCCAGGTCCCTTCTGATGGCTTGTTTAAACTGTGCACTAGCGCTGGATCGTTTCTGGCATTGCAAAGTACACATGCTGTGTGTGCGTCTCTTGGTATGGTATGGCATGACAGAATATACTGGCACACGCTGCGTAAACAATGATAAAGATGACATAAGCTCTCCCTGAGAGTTTATATTGGAAGGTCCCCTCACTGCACTGCATGTAAACATTTTCAAGCAAACGGCTGACAGAAAGCCCTGAAGAAACAAGTTTGCACTCTAAGAAACTTAAAAGCGGCACAGCAGCCACGGCACACAAAGGAGAGACAAAAACAATGTGATGCACCTGGCAGTCATGCAAAGCGCTCCAATACTGTTGATCGAGTTTGCGCTTTAAAACCTTTAAGAGCCATGACCGCCATGAGCATGAAGGGGAGAGAGAAAAGGAAAAAGGAGTTCACCGACAGTAGAACATATCGGCAATTGCATAATTATCCATGTAACTGGATCTGTCCCCAAGGAGGTAACAACCAGCCTCAAGGCGGGACAAACATAAAGCATTTAGCAACAACGTCAAGGGATTTTTGACAGGCAGGCCCAGGAATGAATAAAAGTGATTGGTGTGAGGTTGGCGTGGTTAAACACGTCGGAAAGCAGCGCTCGCGCGCTGCTACGCTCAACCTTAAAAATGAGTGCCGGTTCGGCGCCTCACTGAACGACCGGCTTAACTTAAGTAATGTCTGCATTCATACTGCTCTCCTTCCACTGTACTATGTCCTTTGTGCTCCCTACCACATTGTTTACATCAGTGGTTGGTGATCTTTTTAAGTGGGTTACTAAATAATTGCCCTTAATTCCTACCTCCATTGTGCCAGCATCAACATTTAATTACTCGTGTCTCTCTGCCACATGTTATCAGCGCACCATCTCCTTAGAATTACATCATACAATATGCTAGTGAAACAATTTTGCTATGGATGCCCCACATACATTAAGTGCCCCCATATGTCGACAAGCATTGGCAAAGCCATTAGGTTTCACTTATGCGGGAGCTATTGGCTTTGCCAATTTCTTTTAGCCATGTTGTACAGCAGAGAGTGGAGTGGTTTGGAGTGAAGTGGAGTAGAGTGGTGTAGAGTAGTGTGGAGTGGGCAAAGTGGAGTGGAGTAGAGTGGCGTAGGGTGCAGTGACTTAGAGTGGAGTAGAGTGAAGTGGCATACAGTTGTGTAAAGTGGAGTGGCGTACAGTGGAGTGGCACTGAGTAGAGTTTGGTTGTGTAGCATGGACTGGCATACTGTACAGTTGCATAGAGTGCAGTAGAGTGGCGAAGAGTGCAGTGGCATAGATTAGAGGGTCTTGGAGTGGGGTAGACTGGAGTAGAGTGGATTGGAGCAGAGTATAGTAGAGAGGAGTGGCATAGCGTAGAGTGGTGTGGAGAAGGGTAGCCATGAGTGGAGTACAGTGGCGAAATGTGGCATGGAGTGGTGTAGAGTGAATTGGCATAGAATAAAGTGGCACTGTGTGGAGTGGAGTAGAGTATAATGGCACTGTGTGGTGTGGAGTGGCATAGAGTGACATCCAGTGCACTCAGTGGCATAGAATAGAGAGTCATAGATTGGCACACAGTGTAGTGGAGTGGTATAGGGTAGCATAGAGTGGACTAGTGTAAAGTATAGTGGTGTAGAGTTGTGCATAGTAGAGAAGAGTGGCGTAGAGTGCAGTGGCATAGAGTGGAATGGTAGTAGAGTCTAGTGGCGTTGAGTGTAGTGGCATAGAATGCATTTCTGTAGTGTGCAATAGCAAAGAGTGCAATAGCATAAAGTAGAGTGGTGCAGAGTAGAGTGCAGTAGCATGCAGTGCATAGAGTACAATGGTATAGAGTGGTGCAGAGTAGAGTGAGCTGGTGTAGAGTGAAGTTTTGCGTTGAGTACAGTTGCATATAGAGTGCAGAGGCACAGAGTGGTGCATAGTATGGTAGAACTGCATAGAGTGAAGTGATGCAGAGGAGAATGCAGTGGCGTAAAGTGTAGGTGGATAGAGTGCTGTGGGCAGATCAGAGTAGAGTAGTGTAGAGTGCAGCAGCATTGATTGGAGTGGTGTAGAGTGCAGTGGCCTATACTGCAGTGGTGTAGAGTGGAGTAGAGTGGCATGGAGGGCAGTGGCATTCATTAGAGTGGTGCAGAGAAGAGAAGAGAGGTGTAGAGTGCAGTGGCTTAGAGTGGAGTGGTGGAAAGTAGAGTAGAGTGGCATAGAGTGCAGAGGCTTAGAGTGGAGCAGTGCATAGTCGAGTGCAGTGTCATAGGGTAGTGTAGACTAAGGTGCAGTGGTGTAGAGTGCAGTGGCATAGAATGGAGTGGCGCAGAGTAGAGTAGAGTGGGGTGGAGTGGAGTGGTGTAGAGTCCAGTGGCACAAACTAGAGTAGTTCATAGTAAAGTACACTGGCATAGAGTATAGTGGTGTAGAGTGCTGTGGCATACAGTGAAGTGGGGCAGAGTTGAGTATAGTGTCATACAGTACCATGCAGTAGTATAAAATGATGCAGAGTAGAGTGGTATATAGTGAAGTGGTGTAGAGTAGAGGGGTTTAGAGTGCAATGACGTAGAGTAGAGTGGTGTAGAGTGCAGTGGCATAGAGAGGAGGAGAGTGAAATAGAGTGCAGTGGCCAAACACAAAAAGAGGACATGATCCACATATGCCATGACAAACAGGAGAGAAGCAAATGAGAGCAATGCTGAAGTTAACCAATGGTAAGCTAAGGACAGGCTGTAAGCCCACAGTATGTAAACAAGGTGTCTCACATAGATAGTGCATGTGCTTTCTAGGCAAAACCTAAAAGTTACCCTAAACAAGAAAGTGCCAGCATTTTACCCCATATACACAATGCCATTAGTGCCTTCTCTTATTCCAAGAAGTACCTCCAACATGCCTGCAACCATCATTTAGTAAAAGGCACCCTAATATACCATGAATTACTTCCAGTATGTAAGTGGTTGCATTTTGCCAAGGATAACTCCCCCCCATGTGCCATGGGTGCCCTCCTAAGAATTACTTCCCGTATGTCAGGGCCAGAAGCACACTCCCAAGCATACCATGCACACTCATACAGGTACTTGCACAATCTCACACACACTTGCATACACTCACTCGCACACAATCTCTAACACTCACAAAATCTCATAGGTCATCACAGACACACACTTGCCCACACTATCACAAACATTCACATACACGTTTCCACAATGTCTCACACTCAGAAATACACACTGACATACTCTCACACACACTCCCACACTCTTTTACATACTCTCTCACTCTCAGGTCTCACACTTACTCCCACACTCTCATAGTGACTCTCACACTCACTCTAACACATTCTCACATAATTTCAAACACACTCTCACTCTCTGTCACTGACACTTTTTGATATTGTGATATACTTTTTCTGATATTGTGTTAGAAAAGCTTGCAGTGCTGCTTTTCCTGTAAATTGTAAACTGAAAACATAGCAACCCAGTTCTAGCTTTTTAGCCAACAGCAATTAGAATTTTGTGATTTTCAGCCCATACTTACGTTATTACAAATCCCGGCATTGCTGAGCTTAAAAAGTCAGGACTGGCTGATGATGTCACACAGGACAATTATGCAAAAGGTTTAAAAATCAAGTTAGTGATTGTCAGCCTTTAGTCTTGGAAGTAATCACAGGTTAATCAGTGAAGCGGACAGAGACCGCATTTTATGTGCAGATGTTAGAAATCCAGTGCTAGTGGGAAAATATTCACAATCCTCGATAACAGTGAATCTTGCTGAAAACTCAACTGACCACCACAATGAGAGCCCCCGAGGGGTGTGGGTCCCGCAACCCTCCAGTGGTCATGCTGTGTAGCAGAAGCAACTGAATGGCTCCGAATGGAGAAAATGAACAGAAAGCCTCACTACTGTTCCGATGCGGAAGCCAGTCTGTATTGAGCTTTCATGAGCCCCTTGGCTGAAATATTGCTCGGACTTGATCCCCAGTGCCCCACAGACGTTTGCGTCTCTGCTAGTACCTATGCAGAAAGGTAGTATCTGTATTCCCCCAGGGGGCACTAGACAGCACTCTGGTTGATTCTAGTGCCTAGATACAAAAACTGTTAGCCTGGAGTAGCTGGTTGTCTAAGTACCTGTGCATAAATATACTGCCTACCCCGTGTGGTGTGGGGTGGGAGAAGCTGTATATGAGGGTCCAATGCATTGTAGTGCTTGGGTACAAAAATGGTAGGGTCACCATAGAAGGAGTCTGTACATCAAAGTCTGGGGGTGGGCTGGATGTCTGAGTACCCGAGTACAGAATCCCTGCTGCACAGGAGAGAACTCTCAGTAATTGCTCAGGGATAAAGAGGTGGACGTGTACTTGCACCTGAGTCCAAAGGTGGTACCTGGACCACAGCAACAGGCTGTACACCGTGGTCTGAGAGTAGGGGATTCTTAGTACCTGTGTACTAACAGAGTACCATGACTAGCACAGCAAGGTAGTGTAAACAATGGTCCAGAGAAGGGATGAGGGTATATTACCTGTATACAAGGAGAGTGTCTGCACCTCAGAAGATGGATGTACATCATGGACTTGGGGCTGTCTAGTACCGTAGCACAAAGAATGTGCTTAGACTGCAGCAGGGAGTTGCACACAATGGCCTGAAGGGATCACGGCTGTGTGCAGAGCCCCTGCACCACTGTAGGGGGCTTAACATGATGGCTTGAGGGAAGGTCCCAATAGCTCAGTTCAAATACATTTTCTGCATCACAGCACAAGCTATACACAATGGTCAGGGGGTCGTACTGCGTAAGTACACAGTACCTGGATAACAACAGGAGGCTGTACAAAAGGCCTGGAGCTTCCTAGTGCCTACGTACGAAGAGAGGACCTACACCAAAGCAGGTAATGTTTCCTGTATCTGCACACCAAGACATTATCTCCACTGCTGTAGGGAGGTGTACCTAGTGGTGTATGGGAGGGTTCCTACTTACTGAGTACTACAAACATATTTGCATCATAGCTCATGCTGTATACAACGCTCAGGGTTTAATACCTGATTATAAATGGCGTATCTTCACCACAGCAGGGTGCTGTTCAATATGGTCTGATGGCTTCCAAGTACCTTAGTACTATGAAAGCACCGGCTCTACACCAGTGGGCTTGTATAATGCAGTCTGGAATGTCATGGTACTTTTAAGGAACATCTGCTGGTATGACAATTTCAAGACTGAAATGTTTTGTTGACAAATGAAAAATATATCTGTGAATCAGAGAAACGGATGAGAGCGGGATCCCCTTGGAGCCCCCCAGTGAACTTTAACGGAATACAAAGAGGCGAGACATACATTTATTGGTTTTTGAATATGAGGCTCCAATGGAGATCGTGTAATGAGACTAAAACAAAGGAGTGAGAAGTGTTCAGGATTCTTAAGTAAATGGAAAGTACACAGATGACCTTCACACAGACACAGAAAAGTAAACTTTCACAGCTGAGTCAGCTAATAAGAAATTTCACACATGGAATGTGAAGCATGGAAACAAGGCTTTATACATCAGAGATGGGTAGGACTTGAAGCCATGGTTAGCCTAAGCAGTGAGATAACCAAATAAGTCACACTAAGGCGACATTTTATATCTCACAAACCCTCCCTTTTGTTGTGTAATCCTTAAGGCAGATCATTTATCATCAACCAATTGACACATCATTCATAACATACCCAAGTGATTCATAATCATATTTCTCATCCACATCATCATCAATTTCAAGTATCTTAAAGGGGAAGAAGGGAGAGGACCCTCTATGTGTAGTAAGACGATTAATGGGGCACATACCGACTTTGACAAGGATTCAGAGCAATATTAGGATGACAAAGACCAGTATGATCTCCAATATCCTCATTACCAACCCTCCAAATATCCCCCCTCGCTCAAGACTAACTACTCCAGCCATCATGATTATAGCTGCATTAAACTATATGCAGTTCCTTATCACTGTCACTAATATGATTAATTTGTTTATTTGTGCTGAAAGAAGCATTCAGTATAAATGAACAACATTATGATCCTGAAACCACACAGATTCCACCCTTGGCAGCCAGGACAAAAACCAAGAGCCATTTGCTTTTGTAAAAGGACAGTTCTTTTGACCTCAAGGCCTGGGTCAGATATCAGACCTAAAGGTATATCTATAGAGTTCGCAACTTCTGGAACCCAAGGTACTATTCAATTGTTTGTTTTGACGGCCTCATTCCATAAATGAGAATTAAAGTAGCAGTTGGCACTTTTGGATAGATCCCCAGGCAGTCTCTTCCACTGCAGAGATTTAAGAGAGGTGTGCCATATTACTGGGGCAATAGGTGCAGGGTTGCAGGATCCAGATCAGTCATTGGGTAACAAGATATATGGCTGGTTGCAGCAAAGAAAGCAGGTTCCAAGTGGTTCATGGGAGAGGTTGCGAGATAGAGGACTCTGGATGGCAGCTGAAATAAATAGGGACCGAGTTCAGAATCAGATTGGGCAGTGAGATTAAATCACAATGGTTATGGCTCACAAAAAGACTACCAGTTTTTGTTTCACACGTCATTCCATTGGCAGAATGAGCAATCAGAAGAGCCGAGGGTTTGCCATGTTGGCTAGGGAAACAGGGACTTGCAGTCCAGCATGGCTAACCGAAGAAAACATTGTCACATTTATCAGGGTAGTGCCCATGTAAGTACAAGCTTCATTTTTTTCTTCGTCAAACGGAATGGTACCATATGCAGACAGGGGCATCAACTGGCACAGAGCCATCTAGAAGAGAGGTTATGAATTTGCTGTCATTTTCCAGAAGATACAAAAAGGTGGTTTCACGGATCGCGAGGATAGTGGCTGGCAGAGTACTGTTGACATCTGGATGCCTACCACCCGGCTCTGCTTAACGAGCCACGAGGTGAACCAGAGAACAAGACGTCCAGCAAAGAAAACTGCTCATACCAATTGGAAATCAAGTAGATGGGAGGACTACTGCTACCTAGGGGATAAGGTGTACTTGTGGGCAGGAAGAGGAGTTTCATGATAGTGGTAGGAAGGCTGATGGGTGCTGGCATTAGGAGTCAACTTGAGCCAAAAAAACAAGGTTGCATCCAGTGGCAGGAACAGGGTGTTTGGGAGAGGCTTTGTTTCTTGGGCACAGAGGCAGCAGCTGGGTTGGAATTTCCTGGCACAGTGGTCAGTTTGCAATGGGAGGCACACACCCAAGATGGCACTTCACAGCAGTTGAAATCAGCATTCATGGTAAGCAGGGCTTGAAAGGGGCCATGCTATTGGGGCTGGAAAGTTTACTTTTGTTAGTGTATTTGCAAATAGACCCATCCGCCTGGCTGTAGGCAATGACAGGCTCTGGCCTTGCAGGTGAGAGAAGTTGTATGGACCGGCGAGCAGCATTGAAGTGAGATTGAACCGTCAGGTAATTCTTCAGGTGCAAATTAAGCAATGCTGGAGACAACTGAAAGTTAAACAGAATCACTATAAGTTGACCCATATCTGTTTCATAAGTAGTTAGCTCAATCCTCTGACAAGCAATGGCTTAGAGCAGTGGTTTCCAAACTTTTTTATGCCGCACCCCCCCAGTTGAAAAATAGAAATCATTGGGCCCTCCCTCAGAATTTTTCTTAATTATTTTAGAAAGATGTCAATGTTTAAATATGTCTAGACCTATTTAAACATTGCAGTTAAGTACTGTTATATATTTTTTAAATGCAAAAACATGCTTCTGCTTAAAACAAAGGCCTGTTATCTGTATAATGCTTCTTTTGGCCATCGTCTGGGGCTCCCCCTGAGATCACTCGAGGCCCCCAGTTTGAAGACCTCTGGCTTAGAGGGACCAGAGTGCCAAGGGTGGTGCTGTCAGACTCTGCGAGTCAGGCTGTGGTTTCAATGAGAATTTCACTCCATATCTGATGATTGACTGGATTATACAGAAAGTTCGAGGGGAAAGGGAGAGAGAAAGAGAAAAAACTGGTGATTTTCATCTACTTCAGATCTTCAGGAGAAGAACAGTGAAAATAAATGGCATAGTAGGAAGTGAATCAGAACAAACAAACATGTATCTCACATAATCCTGGGTACAGAAAGTTAATAGATAAATACGCATCATAGGATAGTCTTAATAAACTCCAAATTGGCTAGTGTTTTGTTGCGTATACCACCAACTTTGAGACAGATGTCAAACCCCAAGATGCCACAGAATCTGTGAATACTAAAAATGATATCAAGCAAATAACTAAACTTTTCCTAGACTGTAGCCTAGACCCATCACACAAGGGAACCAAAAGCAAGGTGGAGGAATCAAACACAGTGATAAATTCTATAACAGGAAGTCATGCCACTACCCAAAATGTTGCCAGGCAGCTATTGCATGTTCATCTGAGGCTTATGAATTGCTCTGCATAAAAAAGCCAATACGTGATAGGTCTGACCTGGGAGCAAGCACATTTCGAGGTTAAAGGTCTAGTCGCTCCCAAATGTTTCCAACAACTCCACATACTCCTTCTCCCTAGACTGAGGCCTATTGGGATTTCCAGTTTCTGTCCATTGCTGTTCTCCTGCTTTCACACAGTCCTTAATCCTTGCAAAATGATCATTAAAATATTTTCTTATCCTATTCCTGACAAGTGCATCAGGTCACTTGAGTCCTGTGTCTGCAAAAATGTTAGATATCTTGTTCTTCAAGGTGAAGTTGAAATGCTCCACCATCCGGGAGGACTCGGGTGGTACATGCAGTGGAAGTGTTGTTTAATCGATAAAGCTTTGCCAGGTCCTGAACTGCAGAGGAAATTAAGTGGCTACCCTAATCACTCTCTAGTCAAAGGGGAAGCAAAACCTAGGTATTAAATCCCAGATCATCCTTTTCACAGCTGTAATTGCAACAGCGTGTGCACATGGATAAACTTCCAGCCAACCAAAAAGAATGCAGACACAAACAGACCATACTTCCATACTTGTAGGTACAACATTTGGACATCTGGATGATGTCCATTTAAATATGGACATAAAGGCCTCACGGCCGTTAATGTTTGTGTGTTTTGGTTATCTTTACAGTGTTGTGGGCTTGGTAAGTGGCATAGGAGTGGCAATACTGTTGAGTAATAGAAGGGAATGCTGCTGACAAAATGGGCAATTCCGTGGATGAAATGGGCTGTGGCATAGTCGAGCAAGAATAGGGAGGATTACGTTTGAAGCATCCACTTTCTTGGTACTAGCTCCTAAATTCCGTTGAGGTCCTTTTTATAGTTCTGTTTCATCCAAGCCTGCTATATGGGATTCAACAGTTTGAAAGGTGTACCTAGTTACTTCAGAACTCTCAGACAATGCAGCCTATTTAGCAACTTGATCAGAGACCAAATCTTGAAAGGATTGATGTGCAGCACACTTCACAAGAGCAATTTTGGGAATGTAACAGTAGCACAAAAGTAGTCTTTTAAAATATGTACCATTCATAATGGTGTTCCCGAAGAAGTGAGGAAGCCCTATTGAACCCAGAAGAGGCCAAAATTGTGGATCATTCTGAAGTGTACTTTGAGTCTGTGAATATGTTAACGATTTTCTGAGCAGCAAAAATACAGGCATGTGTGAGGGCAATCAGTTCAGCAAACTGAGCCGAGTGTACTTGACTTAACACTGCCTTTCAATTACTTCATACAAAGTACAGATCACATATTGTGCTACTAGTGAGCTGTGGTCATTTCTAAGATATAACCCCTCAACAAAATATACAAGATCACAAGTGGGTATTGGTGCATTAGTTATATCAATTTTCAATCTAGTCAAGTGAGTGGTGACAGTAAGGCAGCCATGTGGCTTCCTGTCCTGGAAAATGGGAAAACGGGAAGCAGAGAGGCAGGGCTCTGGACAGGACATTGAATTAGGTGATGTGATAGGGTGTCAGCAAAATAATTTTGTATAGTGAGTGTTGCCATGGAGAAGTGTTACATTGTAGTGATTAGCAACACTGATACTATAACATGGAATACAGCAACAGTAAGGGTAGAGAATTACATTCTCAGAAGCCAACACAATGTGACTGTCACTCTTCATGAAACATCAGAGAGGTGTAACAATGCTCATATATCATAATATCCACTTGATACAGCAATATGCCATCCTCAGTGACAAGGGTACCTGAAAGACATTGACGTGTGTAGGCAATTTACAAATTATTTCAGTACATTTTAGGAACAGGTGCCTCTACCCTGTTGAAATGCCTTGACCTTTATATGTAGGAAAGGACCCCTTTTAGTATGATCACCACCGCATCCTAGGTTTTTAGACTGCTGCTGCTGTTTTTTTTACTCTGTAGTGCATTCAGCCCTGCTGTCCAGTCCCCAGTGTTTGTGCTCTGACCCCTAAAGTATGTGTACAATTGGCTAATACCTGATTGGCCTAGTTAACGTGCCAGTAAGTCCCTAGTATAGGGTACAAAAGGTACCCAGGGCAAGTAACTTAAGTATCCCTAGTGGACTTCAGCACATAATTGTGCAAGCACTACAGTAACAAATGTGAAAACATGGATCTAAGTCTGCCTCTACAGCCCAGTCCCAACGAGTTAAAAATGCCACATGAACTTGGCAAAATAAACTCATTTGCCAGGTCACAAGCTTTTAAAAAAAATATTTGTGAGCAAGTGCTAGGTAAGGCATTTGTAGCCCACCGGGCAGGGTGCTTAAAATGAAAAGAAAGACATGCTCCTTTGGTGTTTAACACACCCTAACAGTGAAAACATGAGATTGCCAGTTTTACTGTAGCAAGTCAATGGTCTATTGACTAACATGGAGTTTCAGTAGCAACCATGCTGAGTGTTAACTTTCATCTGGCTCCACCAATGATATTGTTACTCCAAGGTATCAAATGAATCATTACATTAAACATGATTCATTGCAGGGTTCAGGTTTAAGGTAATTTTTAATAGAAAGATGACTTTGGAAAGTCACCATTTTGTTGCCCAAACCTGAGGTAGCCTTTCCTGTCTATCTGCAGCAGCCGTCACTGAGGCAACATGCTGCGCCCCCTGTTAGAAAGTGTGACACACTCCCAGGAACATGGAACAAACAGAGTTGTTGGTTTGAAAAAGTGTGACCTCCTCCAGCAAGATGAATATTGGGAGGTAGCCACAGATGGCCCATCTTCAAAGAAGCTACAGCCTCAGTGTAGCAAATAGCGATCACACCTCAATAGGCCCACTCCTTGTGCAGGCAGGATAGTATCTCCTCCTGATGGAGGAAATCTTGTAGCAGAACCGGTTTTCGAAGAGGAGTGGCTCTTTATGCTGGAGACACATCAAGGGTGTGAACACGGCTCCTCACAGGGGACTATGGCTTGCATCCTTTTGGATTTGGACAGAGAGGGGTATCCTGGGAATGTTTGGTTGCCAAACCCCCTGGAAGTGATGTAAAGTAGCAAGGTAGGTTTCAGGGGACTATATCCCCATTGACTATTTAGTGATCCCCTTTCACAAATGCAAAGATGGCATAAAAGTCGCACCCAAGACACACAGCTCTCAGATCACTACTGGACTGGAAAGAAGACAGAAGACGGACTGCCCTAATGCCCTCTGGACCCAGTAAAGAGAGGCTATATGAAGGACTGGACTGCACCTGCTGCACCCAAAGGACCCTCAAAGAGGACTATGCCTGCTGTTCCCACTCATGGAAAAGAGCTCCACTTGTACCATGACTGAAGAAGTGACTCCAAAGACTAGTTGGCTAGCCTAATATGAAGCTTTTAGACCAAGAAAAGGTAAGGAGTCCTCCGCTGCCCAGGAATTCATGACCGCAGCTGGACATCGAACTGCCTGCTTTGTGACCAAGCCCTGACCTTCCAGAGATGTCCCCAAGTCTGTGGGATCGATAGCTGCCATTAAAGTGGACCATAGTCCCCAGAAAGAAACCTAGTGGGTTATTGGACATTTCAGACCCTTAATGGTTACAAGCTATGTGTCGGAGAATCCTGTTTATGTTTGTTTCTATCCTTGTACCAAAATAGGAAAACCACCCATTGGCATCTCCCTTATTTTTTTAATCTTTTTCTAAGATGATTTAAATGTTCCAGGTCAAGGGATCCTTCTTCTGGAAAGAACTTGGTCTTAATTTTGTTATTAGGTCTAACCATCTGTGCTATATACCTGCACGGATTTTCCTTACTGGTGTCACACCACATGTGCGAAAGTCCCTTTAGCTGAGTCTTTTTCTAGTATCCTGGGCTTCATCCATGCCTACCCAAGCAATTTTATCCATCATTACTAGCCCAGGGGGTACTTTCTAAAATTCCTTTCAAATCCTTACAGTCAATAAACACAACCAAATTCACTTTTGATACATTTTTGAAGCATGCTAGCACTGTCTGTTTTGATTGGTGAGTCGAATGCAGACCTTCTTCCACTTACGTTTCCTGCTTAGAATCCTACGTCCTACCTTTGGCGCCTGCGTTCATCATGTGGAGTCTAGTCCACCTCTACTCCTGGCTTCTGTAGCCAAATGCTCAGTGCTTAATTTGTAAATAAAGATGTGCCGGTGCCCAAAGCCCTTCTCTTAAACACGCAGCTGCTGTAATTAAATGTGAGAGCAGGGAATACTGAGGCGGAATAATCTTGAAGACCCCTTGGGCCTCTTCAATCCATTTAAGGCCACTCCCTGCCCCTTCAGCTCACTCTAGCAGCTTTCTACTTTCTCCCTTTGTGACGCTTTTCCTTTCCTCCGTCTTTCCCATATGTGTCTTTTGCTCGCAGCAAATGCTTAAGGCAGAAGAATAAGCCCCGGCCCTCAAAAATAAGTGCCGGTGCTCAGCACCGGAAACAACAAGCACAAATTAAGCACTGCAAATGCTTCAGATCTGTTTAAAAAAATATATTGCCCACACACACCAATTTCAAATCATAAAAAACGATTTGTGACAAAAGAAAAATATATCTGTGAATCACAGAAACAGGACACAAGAAGACCTCCCAGCACCCCAAATAGGCATATGTTGCACAAGCAGGGGCAAGAAATACATTTATGGTTTCCGTATACAAGACTCCGATTGAGATCATGTGATGAGCGTGAAACAAAGGAGTTACAAATGTACGTGATTCTGACGTCATGGAAAAGTGTGCAGGCGACCTTTAAATAGCTAGAGAAAAAAAACCTGCAAGTTGAACAAGCTAATCAGAAATTTCTCACTTCAAATGCTAAGCACGGAAATGGTTCTTATGCATGCTAGATGGACATAGCTTGAAGGCATGGTTAGCAAATGCAGAAAGATGGTTGCAGCAGTTACAATTACCCTAAGGCAAAATTGTAAATTTATAGTGCCTGAAGTAAATGTCAGCAAAGGGCTGCATAATGTGGAAAGCAGGTTATCTAGACTTTGAGTGCACAGAGATGCTCTAGTAGCTTAGTACAACGAGAGTAGCTGCATCACAGTGGAGGGGCGACCTGGTGGTGTTACGAAACGTGCCCCCCCTCTCCCTGACCCATTCAGGACCCCAGTCAGTGTATTGTGCTGAGGGATCCCCAAGGAGCTCAGGGAGTTTGGGGGTCGCCCCAAACCACAGAGGCACCGGGGGTAATGTTACTCCACTGGGGCGACCATGATGGTTTTAAGGCCAAGGCCGGGGTTCATAGTTCATTAGTACTGACTCTGCTGCTATATCATTCAATGAGCTGAGGATGTGGCATTGTATAATAAAGGTAATAGTGCCACAGCAGTATGCTGGATATGTTGGGCCAGGGGGTCCAAGTGCCTGTCTCAAAGCAATTGTTGAGTAGAAGAATGATAGTCTCAAGTTGGCGGCCCAAACCGTTCTTGAGATGTGGCCATGATCTGGGGTTCACACTTCATTGATAGCATTCAGACAATGGACTTCTCACTCCTGGTCAATGTGCTCTGGATTCTGAGGTTACGGGCTGGCTGGTCACAAAAGGCAAATTGTGTCACAAAAGAAACTGAAAAAGGGCGCCATTATAGAGCGCGTGTGGGAGACGACCTTCTCTTGTGTATAAATCTGCCATCTTGCCACATTGTCCTGTTCAACAGTGCACACTTTAACCTTCCTGTGGTTATCCCCACACATCTTCAGTGAAGGTTAAAGGGAGCACGTTACAAGGGGCCTTAAACTTTACATCCCTGGGATATAGCCCAAAAGCGGTCAATTCACTGTCACCAGACACGTAGCATCACAGTAAAGGCATCAGTGAAGTGTACTCCCTTCGGAACAAAAGCAGCGGAACCTCTTTGAGTCCACCCTCCTCAGCACAACCCGAGGGCTCTGCTGCGGATCCATGGAATATCAACGGTAAGGATCCTTTCTTAGATTAAGGCCATCTCAAAAATGTAAAAAATACAGGGTAATTTATAGGAGAATTAAGGGACAGGAAGGGAGGATGCTAGCAACAGCTGTGATCTGTCTCCTCAACGGCTGTACAGAAATCTGATGATTTTGTCAGCCTTTCATTTTCCTTCGGTATTTTCTGCTTCGTCTGGGATTAGACCACCTTCTGGCAGCAGCAGCTCCCACACTCAGGAGATTTCTCTCGCTGGAGGTGAGACTTGAACCTGGTATGTTTGTTCCATGCCCCCACCTGTCTGTCTAGGGTCTCCTGGGACACCCGTGTCCTCCAGGCCCGTTCCTGGCCACCTTCCAGCTCTCCAGGGCTCCTGTGACGGATGCAGCGCCCTGGGAGGGTCAGTCAGCCTCACCTGACCTTGACCTTCACGTGGATGAGATCTTCATTATCTTCACCCTGCTGCTGCTGTGCAGCCCGCGAGCCCTCGTGAATATTCAACACACGTGGAAACAGCATTTTACAGCCTTGGATTATTTATGCTCTAACCAAACCTTCATAAATAAGCAACGCGCTGGGACGTCTCCTGGGCCGTGAGAGGCGCGCGGGATCTCTTTACTACAGAAGCAGCCTGCGCACCGGCCTGGTGGGTCCCAGACCGCCGTCCCTCCCTCCAGGAGGGAGCCGCTGTTAAACAGGGCACCTGGGAGTGGAGGCAGAGGCCGCCTGTGTGGGCTTCTGTTTACCCGCGAACCTTATCTGGTATTCGAAGGAGTGAGTGTAAAGACAGAGAGAGGCCAGGCAGCAACTTCTGTGTGGCAGGGTTTGTTCTTTTCTGTCTTCACATCTATACTTCATAAGATGCTATTCTCCATGGCTCTCCAGTCCTGCTGACCCAGAGGACCTGCTTATGCGCTTCTTAGAGTCCAGCCTCACCTACCACATCGAACTCGTTTCATCTTCTGAAAACTACATTACACTGGGAGGCCCACTGTACTGGGTCAATGTCATAGACCCTAGAGTCACACAATTTGTTTTAGATGAAAAAGGGTTTTAATACATGCAGTGCTTGATTTTAGCCGGTGGTTTCCGGTGCTCAGTACCAGCACTTAATTGCTAACGCTGGGGCTTGTCTAATTTAGAAATGAGCACAATAACATTTGTTAATTAGTGCAAAATACATTAAAAATGACTATTGCCGACCGCCCAAACCATTCTCGTAACTTAGGGGATCTGGAATATTCTTAAAAGTCACACTTGTAGGATTGTGATTGTTAGTAGTTGTGTTAATATTATCATTGGCAGCACTTCCGTGATCTGTGTGTGGTGAAAGCTACAGTGGCCTCTGATGTGGGCCCTGGCATTTTTTTTTTTTTTTTTTTACAAATTAATTACTGAATACAAGAGTTTTATTCAGCACAAAAAACAGCGAATGTTTTCTAACCATGGAGCAATCCTCTGTCACTAATACTACCAATGCCATCTTTACTACCACTACGGGCAGGAATAATTTTACAATTACATCTGCTACGAAGTGCACCCTAAATATTGACCCCAGAATATCCGTGGGAGACAATATCGAGGACAAAATAGTGATATCTAAAAAAATATTGTCAGGTAAGTAGACCTCGATTTTCTATACCTTACTCCACATATATGTACCCAAGTGGCACATATATATTCAAGGTGCGTAGATGCGGAGTTAGGAAGGTAAGAATAGCAAATCTATACTTATCTATGTGTACTTACCTTTTAATATTTTGTCCCTAGATATTCTGTGCTCGACATTCTAGTACCACAGAACTCTGGGGGTTGTTATGGTTGATATTCAGTAGTACAATCATCCACTACTTTCATCTGTTCTAGTAGTAGTGCACCCTCAATAATATTGATAGCACTAACGCACATGTGCAGCTACTACTTCTAGGACTGCTACAGACAGTACTTTTCCTAGCAGTACTACCCTATTACTATAATTACTGTTATTACTAAACCTTGTGCCATTACTCAAGATAGCACTACTAGATGTATCTCTCCTAATACTGCTGGCAGTAACATTAGTACTACCTGAACTACTACTATGACTACTTCTACTGTTATTATTACTGGTGCTGTTACTGAAACAAGTTCTACTGCTAGCACTGCAACAACAAGTACTTATATTGCTATATGTAGTCAGCCAAATTCTACTGTTGCTGCTATCAGAAGTTCTACTGCTAGGTCTAGTACTACTGATACTACTAATACTGCTCTGGTACCAGGGCTCACTATTTACTTCAGTATTACCCCTCCTACAATAACTAGTACATTCCTAACTACCTTTCAATGGGGAGATATCAAGTTACCCACTTCACACTTTATCAAGTCCATTTTTTTATATAATTTTGATTACAAAGCCTTTAAAAAGGTAATTTTATTACTAAAACGCTCTGTAAATAATATATTGTTTTGCAGAATGTATATAGCGCTTCTTAAGCCCAACAAGCCTTAAAATCTCTTGCCTCCTCTTCCTTGGTGTTCTTTTTGGAGTGAATGGTTGACAGGGTATTGGTTGTAGTTAGGCCTACATGGGAGACATTTGTTGATCTGAGTGAGGTGTGGTCACTTCATGAAATTCAATTGGTGTAATGTGCACATAAATTTGAAATTAAAGACATGGGTAGCTGGGACTCCAAAGGAGATGATTCAATAAGGAAATCCTCAGTAGCTTGTCAAGGTAATAGGCTAATACTGATTTGCCAACAAATACCTTGAATACCTACATTTCGTGAGTGGCACTGGAAAATGTCACTTTAATGAATGCATGGATTTCCATAATTACCAAAGACTAACGTTAAACACACAAACACAGGACTAGCCTGGGAAATATTTTTTTTTTTTTTAAAGAAGTACCCACTAATTATTCAGACAAGCTATATAAAGGGTGAAACGTGAGATGCAAACACACACTGCAATATTCATGAACATCTGTGGGCATTAATGCCTAGATCCTCGCAGCATTGGTGAAGATTTTTACCAACAAATGGAATTTAGAGTTGAGGATAAGCCGCTTCTATGTTGGATTGTCTTCAGTACTAAGGTTGTGGTATAAATGGAAAGAAAGGAAATTACAGATAAAGGGGCTCATTATGAATGTTGCGGTCTACAGACTGCCACACTCGCGGTGGGGGTCAGGACCACCCCTCACGCGGCGGTCGGACTGCCACATTACAACCCTGGCAGTCAGACCGCCAGAAAACCACCAGCTTTACTAGGATCCATGATCCCGGCGGCCTGGCGGTGGCAGAGAATGTGATCAGCCAGGGCAACGCTGCCATGTGGATTACGACCTTGTTCTCCTCCAGCCTTTTCATGGCAGTTACACCACCATGAAAAGGCTGGGGGAGAACAGGTGCAGGGGGCAACAGAAGGGCCGCTGCCCAGCACCCTACTGGCTACAGCCTTGCCTCCAGCTCGATTAGACATGGTGTAGTCTGTTTCCCGCTAGGCTGGCAGGCGGAAACTGAGGTTTCCACCCACCAACCCAGCGGGAAACATGTAATAACTCCGGCAGATAGGTCACCATGAATGCAGCAGCCACCCTGTCGGGAGTTTGGCAGATGGGCTTTCCTGTCTGCCATACTCGAAATGAGGCAAAAAGTGTATTTGGATAAATCAATGAACCCACACAAACTCATTCCTGTGGGCCCAATTCACAAAGACAAGTTTGCATGTGTAGATCTACTGATGTGTTTTGCATTCACCTTTTCTGAGTGAGATTTACACTTAGGAATCTCCACTCCCTCAAATGAGGAGATGGAGACTACTACGACTGAATTTACAAGTGTAAGTTTACAAGTAACTTTATACCTCTTTGTGGAGAGCTCCATAGTAAAATATAGAAACATATAAATACAGTTTATTTGTTATAAAATAAAACAGTTACCATTAATTTTATGTACAATATAAAGGCTAAATAATCTAAGCCAATAATATAAACTCCAGAACTCCACTCATAATTCTATTTGGGCTTCAAGCATGAGCGCTGTTACTGCTGCACTGTCGACAACTCACTGACTTCCTGTGAAGGAGAGACTTTTGTGGTATTTAGGTCACAAGGCACTCTATACTCCACATGTCTGTACCTCTCATTCAAGAATCCAATGAAATTCCAAGCCACCTATTATTGTGCAAACCACAACTTAATAGTGCTGAAGGTTCATGGCAAACCTATTGGCGGCAGAAGTTTTTCAGTGGCTGCCACTGGGCACTGGAACTCATTATCTCTTTCAATACGCTCTGAACAAAATCTCCTCAAATTTAGAAAAGTGTTGATATCTTTTCTCTCTCTAAATCATGTATTTGAGTCAGCAATTTGTCCGTAGGACTTTTTTTTCTCTTGAATTGTGCATTGTTTAGTTTGTCTTTATAGCTCCAAGAAAGCCTATTCTGTGTATAATTCTCTTCATAAATTCCCAAAAATACAAAATACAAATACAAGTTAAGTAATGAAAAAAGGCAGGACACCAGCTCATAAAATTAAGTGGACCGTGCAATAATCATAGCAGTGATATTTACAATATTTGTAAGCAAAAGCGGACATATTTTAACAATGCATTCCACTATGAAAGAGTATTTCGATTAGACACAGCATTACAGAAGGGGTAGAAATCTTCAGGATCTGCTTTGCCATAGTTTCTTACCAACCCTATCACACAACCACGTGGTTTTTACAAATGTGGTAATTGCAGCATTTGTCCATTTACAACTAATAAATTAGTAGAGTTTCAATAATACAGCACCCATAAGCTCCACATTAGGGACTTCATAAACTATGACTATAAATATGTTATCAATGTCATTTGTAACTGTTCTCTTATTTATGTTGGCATTCCAATCAGAAGTTTCAGGGAAAGGGTTAAAGAACACAATTAGATTATAAGCTATTAAGATGCTAAATATATTTTAGCCATACATTACAATAACTAACATATCAATTTGGATGACATTAAGGTAAAATGCCATGATATAGAAATTGTTAACAATCTGCCATGAGGTGGCAACAAGACATCTGCCGTACATAAAAAGGAGGCTAAATGGTTGATCAGACTTAGGGGCATATTTACAAGCCTATAGCGCCATCAGAGCATCCCTTTTTGTGATGATCTGGTAGCGCTGTGCACTGCGCTGTACATACAAGGCCACGTTAAGCCACTTTTTGTGGCTTAATGCCACCTTGTAAGTACGGCCCCTTCACAAGCAGCACTTTGCGTGGTAGTAGTGTGCAATGGGTGTTGCTGTGGGCATGCCACAGCAACACCCATTGCATTTCGACGCTGCCTCCGATTGACAAGAAATCGTAAATCTGTGGCAGTGCCAAAATCTATCGCCACCCCAGGGGTCAGCATGGCACATTGAGAAGAAATGCTTTTATTTCTCCTCATTGTTTGCTCTTTCTATCTTTGTTGCATTCTGCACACAAATGTGCGCTGCATCCTGCACAAACACAATCTCCCCCGCAACGCAGCCATTCTTGCACCATAACGCAATGGTGGCTACTTTGGCGCTAGGCAGCTAATTTAGCACCGTCACAGGGGGGAACACAGGGACGCACCGTAGTCTAGTAAATATGGCACATCCCTGCGTTTTAGAAGTGACGCAGTGCAGCGCTGGCAATTTTGGCTCAGCTGCCGCCCTGCGACACTTCTTGTAAATAGGCCGTTTAGAGCAGTGGGCAAAGGCCTAAATACAGACAGAGAACTCCATTATTTTCTGGACACTAATTAAAATCATAGGCCACTATTAACCTCTCAGAATGTCATTCTTTGTGGCTCACACATCTACATACATGATTGAATTGAGTTTTATATCACTCACAAACCTTATCTTTGTTGCAGGATTTTGTTCAATGGCCGATTAATTAAGGCATGTCTGCAATATGTTTTATTTTTTAATATGAGTACATTTTACAGCTTTTCGCCATCTCGGACTAACATTAAAAGTAACAGGAGTAGTGAGATCTTTCTTCTGGATCTAGTACCAGCAACATGTATGTCATGTTAATTTGCTATAGTAATTACAAGAGTAATCAAGGTGGGTCAATCTCATTTTTTTGCATGTCAAATATTGCTTTCACCTGCATACATTGACTCATAGTGGGATATTTTGAGTTCCTTTTTTTCTGTCATATTAAGTAAGGTTTTCACTTTGTGTGCATGTACCTAACTTAGCTTCCACACCGCCCAACATTATGAACATTGTTTTGTTTACAAACATAGGGGGATAGATATTCCAAAGAGGGGACCATTGTGGCATGTGTAGGACTTTACATTTATATCTGTTTTGCTCTGTCCTCTTTTACCCTGATGACAGCATTTATTAGGCACTGATGCGTTGGCTCGTCTGGCTGTTACTTCATTGACATTGGGTTATGTTTCTGGTTACCAGCATTCTGGGGTAAGTGTCCTGTGCTATTTTGTTTCTTTGTTCTTTAGATACAAATAGTTACTAGAAGACCTTGTGTAGTACACTCCCATATTGCTTGGGGTTTCATAGTGTCCAACTGTGGTAGTGTCCTGAGTAGGGCCTGCTATGCTTACTAATGGGTGAGGCTATAACTGTGATAAGGACTACATACTTATTAATGATGAGGTTGGAAAACATCTTTTTTGTGTTGCCAGTTTGATGGTGCTTCTGTGAAGTGGATCATTTTTGGACTGATACCATTTTTGATTATTCAGCTGTCACTCAATTACATTTTACCTCGGATATTATTAAATGTAAATTGGTTTATGCCACGCTCTAGCCAGCGACAAAAAGCCACAGTACTCCTCCAGGATTCCACTACTGGCTAACCCGAAACTCGCTAATATAGCTACCAAGGTGGGCCTGGGAGGGTGGTACGACAAGGGCATACGCACAGTCGGCGACTTATACAATGAAGGACACCTCCTAACTTTCAAAGCTCTCTCTGACAAATATAATTTGGGGCAAGGTAGTTTCATAGCATTCGGAACAGTGCGACAGGTACTACGCTCCTGCTGGAATTGCGGAAACTCAGAACCAAACGTCTCTCCCACGCTTCATGACTTGCTAGGAAGCATAGCCGCCCCACTAAACGTATCAAGAATATACACGATCCTAACCACCCACCTAGAACACAGACAAGAACAAGCAAAAAATAGATGGGATAGCGCGCTGCCAGAACCCCTGTCACAGCCCGCATGGAGTCAGGCTATGAAAATGATAAAAGAGGTGTCGCGCAACCCGCGTTTCCGTTATACCCAGTTCAATTACTTGCACCAAACATACCTATCACCCCACCGCATCACGCGCACGTTCCCTCACGTTCCCTTCGATGCAGACGTGCCCCAGATGCGCTGCCTCCGAGGCCACCTTCTTCCACATGACCTGGGACTGCCCCCTAATCCGAACTGTATGGAACGACATAATAACACTGCTGGCAGAATGGACGGCCATCACACTGTCCCCTACACCTGAATTATGCTTACTGGGAATAGGCCCATGTCCTAAAAACCGGAAGCAAACACTTAGATGCATAGCTCTAGCGCTGGTGATGTACAGACGCCTCGTAGCTATGCACTGGAAAGCCCCGGTCGCTCCGGGGGTTGATCAGTGGCGCGCTGGGCTGCTGCGCTGGGCCATGCCCGAGGCGCAGATGCTGCAGCTTCTATTGGTCAAAGGGATCCCGGTCAAGGGCTTAAACACTTGGAACTCCTTCGCAAAGACGACGAGCGACCGCCATGAATATTTCTCTAAACGTCAACTCCCGTGCGAAAGAGACAACAAATATGTCAAAATAACCAAACACCACTACAAACACTACAAAGACGTACTCCAACGCACACAAGACTACACTGTCACATATGGATGCCCAGTCACACTACCGGCAAATAAGCATACATCAAAGAACAAAAAAAAAAAAAAAAAAGGGGACACACAGTGATAGCACTAGTAACGCACCAGCTAAGTGATAGTGCATGTGTCGGGTTTGCATGCCCTCCAGAGGGACCCGCGGCCTTGTCCGTTCTCGCCTGCCTGAAGATTTCCCCCCCCCTGACCCTGACCGCCTGTGGACTGGCTCCCCCTGGGGTTCTCTGCCTGCCCCAGTTCAGCGTGCCGGGCGGCGCGGATAACGCTCGGGGAGACGGTCGTCGGAGCATGGGTGGGGGTCTATGGCCTACCGCCCCTATGCCTCCCCCGCCTGTCCTCTCCCCTCCTCGCGCACGCTCGCTGGGTCCCCCGACCCTTTCACTGGGCTCTTCTTTTACACCCCCCTGTTCGTAGATTTTTATTTCACAAGGTAGATTAGACTAACGCTTTGCTCGGGCCCTGTCCCTTCGGCCTGGCGCGCACCCATGCTGGGGCTTCCGCGCTTGCGTGTGCGGTCGTGGGGAGGGGCATCTGCCCGGGAATGGTAAATGTGGCTGCCAAGGGTTGATTACAGTGTATCACCCTTCGCATCGTATTATAATCACCTGTATATTTCTTTTATGTTTATTTGTTGAGGGATATAACAATTAAAATATATTTAAAAAAAAGGTAAATTGGTTTATGCATTGTCATTTTCCTATGTCTGCACTAAACTCCATCAGGCCTTAAAAAATCATTAAAATGTTACTAGACCTGCAGGTCCAGTAACTTAAATAATCTACTACACCTAACTGTAATTTACTTGACCCGTAAACGGGACTAAAATTGTGTGATCCTAGACAAATAGTTTACAGACTCGACTTTTTCTTCATTCTCACACATGATTGCGCCTTCAAATATGTGAGCTCAGCATTTCTGCAGTACCAAAAAAACTCTTTTTTTTAATTACGTGGCCTAAAGTTTGCTGCAGTAAAGTTTGCTGCATGTATCATAAGAATCTAGCCCACATATAGGGGACACATGACCCCCTAAACCTTTTAGTTTACTAAAGCATTGCCATCAGGGCAGAAGTGTTTCTCAGTTTGTTAAAACACTCCCTTCTAATAAATATATTACTAGACCATGATTTAGTTAGATATTGTCATCTACACACACTAAACTTCCAAGAAATAAAACTATATAGTGTATGAACAATATGTGAAAATTGGGTTTCAGAAGACATATCCTTTGCACATCACCACTTAACGCATTCTGATTTGTTTTCATCCCATTAAAATATTTTTTTATCACATAAATATAAATAATGGGCTTTCACAACTACTGGAATATATTTGTAAATGTTTGCACAGTTGACTTAGTCATTTCAATGTTGTGTTATAGGAAAAAACTGACACCTTATATCCTTTTATTTTACACTCTAAACAGCAGGTCACACAGTTGACCTTACAAAGTCCTGGAACTCTGCAATCAGCAGGAAAATTAATTGTTAGACAAAGTGACATTTGACCTCTGTCTGTGAACACAGAGCAAATGTGACAAAATAACAAGATTTAAAGGCATCTTTTAAGACTCACCATAGGAAGTGGGTTGAGTAGATTTTTCGAGCCTTGTCCATAACTATGGATTGGCCCATATATTTTCTCATGCCTGGGGCAAATTATACAAACCTTAAAAAGTTATTCTGATTGGGGGGGTCCAATTCTATACATATTTGTGATGATATTGTGTTACATACTGAGTAGTGTTTTAGTCTAGGTTTGGGCTATTATGTCTCTTTTTGAATCTATGATTTTTTATAAACACTGTTCTTTGTGCTTTCTCTTAGACTATGTAGACTGAATTCTGGATATCTTTGGAGTACCATCTCCAAATAATGCATACCATTAGGACTGGGATTTCTTTTTACAAATTTGTGGGTTTTTTTCTCAGGAAAGTCTTGTAAGTATACCGTATCTGCTATCTTAGGTCTCCTTGATATGATTTTGTTTTGGTTCCTGTTTCTTTGTGTTTAATTGGTTGTTAATGTTTCTTTTAGAGTGGATGATTCAATGAAACATAGTCTTTTCGTCTCTGATTTGTAGGCATATCTTTAGCTTTTGCAGTGAATTCGCAATTAGGTACTAGTTTACCTTCTTTCTGACTAGAACTAGCACTTTGTATGTTTATAAGTTCCCCTGTTCATCATAGCCCCTTTGTTGAACAGGGTGTAATTTTATGGCACTCGTTTTCCTGGATCTTTTCTTATTTGGACCATCTTGCAGTGCCTTTGCACCTTGGTACATATTGGTATGACTCTAGGTAACTGCCTTTAACAGTTTCTTGCATTTGCAGTTCCTCTTCTATTTAGTTTCTTTCTTGGCACATCACTGGATGTAATTTGGTTATACAGGTCTTTCCTTCTCCTTGTCTTTTATTCAGCCAAATCTTACTAACAGCCTCTTATAGTTATGCAATTATGTGTTCTTACAGCCCTGAAGAAGTCAATTTGATGAAACACATGTTGGCTGTATCTTTCATTCTTATTGTGTGCAGATGTACCAGTATGCCTAAAATACCGATGTATGATCAAGTTGAATTTATACCAGATGACTTTGAGTGATCATTGTATTTAACATACTGTGTTTACAAATAGGAATATATACTGTTTTTGCTGTTGGTGTAACTGCAATTCCATTTTTCTTTTAATGTATGGGATTTTTACACATATTTCCATGGTCTACGTTACATTTTAATGTTTTGTGAATAAATTCTGTAACTTTTGAACTATATGAGATATACTGTCTACATGACATTGCTGTGTGCGCTAGACAAATTCAACCCATAACATTAACGTTGTTTTAAATTCTAAATTAATTTGAACATCTTAATTCTTTTAATATTATTTCTTAACAATACTTTGAAATCAAAATCACGTACATTTGTGTACAGTTATTTTTATTTCATTCATAAAAAACTTTGGCTTTATTATATGTTTTTATTAGTTATAACAATTTTTAGATATTTTAAATGAAGGTATATTTTTAATTTATTTTATATTTAAATGTATCATGAAATTAAAAAACAATACATTGAGCACTAATTATATTTAAGATTTTTTTTACTTAAAGTGTGTATATATATATATATATATATATATATATATATATATATATATATATATATATAATAATTACTTTATTTTAATTTACATTACTTTCTATGGAGTGTAAGTTTTATAGACTCCTTCCGTTGTTTTCTAGGGGAGTGTATTGCATAAACTTTGGCCATGTGTGTTGCCTGACTTACTCCAAGGCTGAACTGGAATAGATTTAACCCTGTTTTGTCACCACTAGGGCTGTAATAGATTTACATGTGTGGTTTGTGAATTGCAAATGTCTAACCCTTATGTGGGTGTTTGTTTAGTATTGGCTTGCCTCTCCCTAAACCTCTTCTTAATTGCATTCTGTAGTATGTGAAGTAGCACTACTAGAATACTTTACGTACTCCACAATGCTGTTTGTGAATCATGACCTCTGTTATCATCTTGCTGGACCTTTCCCTCTCTATAAACACATTTAAATCTATTTGCCACTGCATTTTTTCACCAGGTATACTCCAGTGCATTGCTTGTGCTATGGACTATCTGCATGAGTGTGAATGGAGGATCAGAAGCATTCATGAAAATCTATGTTTTGCATAGATTTTCTTCCAGATTCTAGTCAAGCTTTAGGAATCTCACAAAAGCCAGAAATCTATGTAAATTGTAGGCTTATTTTTGTAGAATAAATGTCCCACTTTTCTACTTTCTGTTTTCGTCATTTGTGCCAGTTGTGCTTACATTTCATAATTCCAGATTGGCTTGGGAACAAAGGACATTATTCAGCAGATGGGATCCTCCTTCAAAAGGAATCCCGCCCACTGTATTACAAGAGTCATCAGCTATAATGCACTTGTAATTCGGTGGCCAAAATATCTGCTACCTTTGTGACTGAGTATCCAGTCCACCAAACTCTAATTAAGGCCCATAGTTGCCAGCATCTGTTTGGAGGTCTTCAACGTCTGTGGGTTTTGGCAAAGAAAGCAGACCTTGGGAAGTGGCCTCGTGGAAGTAGTGACTGTGTTCTTGGGGCTGAAAAATTCCCAGCTACTATTCAATGAGGGGTCTCAAGCTGCATTGGACAGAGCAAAACAAAGGCCTTCATTATAAATGATGTGGGAAAACCACACTGCTAATTCTGCAACTAGAAGTGTTGATACAGTAGGGTATAATAATTCTGAGGTACAGAATTATTGAAGTATTCGGAGTTTTTCACTCATTTATGAGAAAATGACTGAATGGGGGAGGTGACTGTGCACCGATTTCCACAGGTATTTCCCCCATTCTGGGCACTTTAGTCAACAAATGTGTCACCCATTCTTTTCTTGAAGTCGAGATTTTGCCATAGAACTTGAAATCTGATTTGTTTGCACCAGAATAGGAATTATGATTGACCCTTGTAATGACACTGACAATTTTCGCACCTATGCATGCCTTATTGGCTTGCATCTCAAGACTGGTTCACTGTACAGTTAACCACTTCACTTTTGTTGTAGGTTGAAGTGAGTCTGATGTTGCCACTAGTAGTTAGAACTAGTGGATCTGTCTTTGCATCAACGTTTTTAATCCACATTTAGGCATCTAAACGTAAGGCTCTCATTCGGGGTGCTGTGGGAATATTGGGAGGTAAAATTGGCCCAGCAAAAAACCATAAGCACACATTGTGTTTTTTGTTTTTTTTGCAGTGGATTTTACCTCCCCATTCCAGGTTCTGTAAGTCAGAATAAAAATAATATGAAGAGTTGGTTCTAAAGTGTTATAAAGCCGCATATTTTCCATTGACCTTAGCTACACAGCTCGGAATCAGGATCTTTTCACCAGCCCAGACTAGTCCAGCTAAATCCTCTAGGTAAGGCTTTAAGTGGAGAGGGTTTAACCAGTGTTTAACACTGGCATTAATTAAAAACTGAGATTGAAACGGGTCTCAACCGGGGTTAATTCTGCATCACAAATACTGACTTCTTTCACTGCAATGTGTACATGAACCATTACTTCCTCAACTCTGTCTACCTCGTCCCAGTACTAACGTATGAGATCTTACAACATAGTCTTTCTTCTATGTCTATTATCAGTGTCTGTCTGCTGTTGTGGGGCTTAGTGGATTTTGTTTGTGAACCGGTCTTAGATGTGCTTAAAGCCCATGTGCAAGGGAGAGCAAGGAAGCATTGAGCCTGGACCGTTTGGACATCCGTGAGGTGGTAACCTGGGCTGACTGTCGTGCACTAATGCATGCATGGTTGACATTGGAATATCCGCACTGTTTCTTAGTGGTAAGATCTTGCAAGAGAAGAGATCCCATTACTAAGCAACTATTTAAAAAGGAAGAATGCTGTTGTGCTTGTCACTACCCTGTTAGTGACCACGGAGGTAAGAAAAGCCATTCCAAAACAGCACTATGTTGAGCACCAAGATGGAGCGCTGGAAGAAGAAATTCTTCATATATTTCGTGCTGTTCTGCAGTCCCTCATTAAGGAGGCTGTAGATTATTATTATTTTTAAATAGATTTTATTGGTATTTTAGGTCAAAAATATTCAAATGCTAAGAATAGCACATTGTCTACGTACATATATCTTGTGTCACTACACATATCTTTGTGAAATACTTCTCAGCGTTTACTACCATTACATAGTTACAAAAGTATGGAGATCAACTCCGGAGAATCATATATCTTCCGCCCACACACTCCTCTGAGTAGTTTGATTCTCTATATACATTTGCACGAGGGGAGCGTTAATGTGTACATGGCTCTTGTCAGTGATCTAGGATATAGTAGTAATCAATGCCATTCAACTCTCAACTGTCTCCTGTTCCCCCACCACCCATCTGCCCCCAACCCTGTGCAGTAATTTCTTAATGCGCCTATGCCTGTGTTGCGTTATGGTGTCTCTCAGAGTGCTCATGTTTATAGGCCACTTCCAAGCTCTATTTTCTGCTCTGCTTGCTTTCTACTTTGAGGATGTGGTGTCGGCTTGTGTTGTGGGGGATGTTGTATGCTCAGTGCCTTCTATGTGGGAAGTCCTAGCTTCGTCCTGTAATGTTGTGACAATCTGTTCCCATGCATTTGTTATCTCCGGGGATCCCCTTCCCTGTACTTGCTCCTTTTTCAGCACTAAGCTTTCCCACTCTGTCCAGCGCTTTAGCTCCCTCTTCCAGCATTGGAGGTTGGGACCTACTGAGCTCTTCCAATTCTTTGTCATCTCTCGTTTGGCTAGTGTATATGCAAGATCCTGGAATTTGCTAGTTGCCTTATTCTTGGGAGTGTGGGGGAACCAATGTAACAGACAGTGGGCTCGAGTGCACAAAGCTTTGCGCTCAATGATTTCCGCCACGTATGCCGTCACTGTGCTCCAGTAGGTGGTTAAATGTGGGCAGGTCCACAACATGTATAAATTCCGCCGCCTCTTCTCCACATCGGGGACATTTCGCATCTATTACGTGGAGATGATCCCGGAGTCTTTTCGGGGTGAGATAGGCTCTATGTATGACATAAAAATGAATAAGAGACATTCGGTGCCCTCTCCAGTATCTGGTCACAGGCCCTCTTTGGTATTAAAGTCCCTAGGTCTATCTCCCATTTATGACGTAGGACATATAGGGGCGCTTTGCTCCTGTGTGGATCGCTCTATATAAGCCAGTGATGGCTTTTTGTGTGCCATCGGAGGTCATTAGGTAGGTGCTGGGCCCGTGAAAGTGTGGCTCAGCATTTTCCATTTGCCAATGGGCACCAATGGTGTGTATAAGTGCTTGGTGCATCATGAAGTGGCCCTGCGGCAGGTCTTGCTCCTGCCGAAAATCTTCAAATGGTAGCACGTTGCCCTCTCGATATAGGTCCTTTATCTGCCAGGCTCCTGCCTCCTCCCAGGTCATCAATCCCCTCCAATCACCTGCTCGAGGTAGCCACTGTGTTCTATAGAGGCATCATCTCCAACATCGGCGGAGGACCCGAATCTCCGGAGCGAGTACAAGGTCCAACCCAGTGAGATTAAAGAATAGGCCCATCAGTACAGAGACAAGGGGGAGTCCAGGTGGCCCCATCACCCGCTCGGGCCCTATGCTCCGCCACCCATCGAGTCAGCCATTGCAGCTGGGCCGCCAAGTAGTAGGCCTCAAATGTCCGGGACCGCTAGTCCCCCCTCCACTCGAGGTCGCTTCAGAGTGGCAAGTGCCAATCTGCATCTCCTGTCTCCCCATAAAAATGCAGTGATTAAGGAATCGAGTGCCCTGAAAAGCACGATAGGGACCCAAACTGGTAATACCGCAAAATAATATAAGAGCCTTGGCAGCGCCATCATCTTAATTAACGCTGTTCGTCCAGCCACAGAGAGTGGGAGTGACCTCCAAAAGCTTATACTGGCTTTCAGTGCCCTAATGGCACTCCCTATATTACCCTCCATGATGTCCGCCCTAGTGTGGTACACCTTGACTCCCAGATAGGACATACATCAGGGCTCCCATGATACATTTCCCAGCCCTTCAGGTGGGTCCCGTCCGCAGATAGCGGGAACAAATATGATTTCTGCCAGTTTACCTGTAAGCCTTTCAAGCAGCCGAATTGTGCTAAGAGTGTTCGGGCTCTCTTGAGGTCCGGCCCAGTGTCTTGTAAGAATAGGAGCAGGTCCTCCGCGTATAGCACTATCATGTGGCGCTGGTCGCCCTGCATCAGTACCCGGTACCAAGTGGCAGCTCGTACCTGGGCAGCCAAGGGTTCCATTGCCAAAGCAAATAATAATGGCGAGAGTGGACAACGCTGCCTTTCTACTGAGTATTGCTCTGAGATTGTGACCCCAGTTCTAACCTGCCCCTTAGGGTCTGTGTATAATAGTTTCATCCATTTTAGATGGCCCTCGCCCAGACCTATGCGAGCAAGAACTGCGTATAAGTAATCCTATTTTAAACTGTTGAATGCTTTTTCTATGTCTACTGCCAGTATAGTCGACGTGTCTACATTTGGAGCCACAGGCGGTCATTCTGACCGTGGCGGGCGGCAGTAGCCGTCCGCCATGCGGTCACCGCCATTTGGCTGCTCCGCGGTCAAAAGACCGCGGAGGCCATTCTGGCTTTCCCGCTGGACCGGTGGGCGCCCGCCAAAGGAGCGCCCGCCGGCCCAGCGGGAAAGTCCCTGCAACATAGAAGCCGGCTCCGAATGAAGCCGGCGGTGTTGCAGGGGTGCGACGGGTGCAGTTGCACCCGTCGCGATTTTCACTGTCTGCTAAGCAGACAGTGAAAATCATGCTGGGGCCCTGTTAGGGGGCCCCATGACACCCGTTCCCGCCATCGTGTTCCTGGCGGTAAAAACCGCCAGGAACAGGATGGCGGAAAGGGGGTCGGAATCTCCATGGCGGCGTTGCTTGCAGCGCCGCCATGGAGATTCAGCCCAGACAGGGGAAATCTGGCGGGAAACCGCCGGATCCCCTTTTCTGACCGCGGCTTTACCGCCGCGGTCAGAATGGGCAGGAAAGCACCGCCAGCCTGTTGGCGGTGCTTTCCGTCGTTCACAGCCCTGGCGGATTTTACCGCCAGGGTCGGATTGACCCCCTCAGTGTCTAGGATGTGGATAGCTCATCAGATATTCTGGGCAGTATTTCTGGTGGGGATGAAACCTGCTTGGTCAGTATGAACCTAGCGGGTCATATATGGGAGCAACCTTGTTGCCAATATTCGGCTTAGGATCTTGTAGTCCGAATTAAGCATGGATAGGGGCCTGTAGGTTTTGCTATCATTAGGTGGTTTACCAGGTTTGAGTAGAGGAATTATCAGGATTTCCTTTGTGGAATTTGGGAGGTGTTCCGTCTCGCATGCCTTATTATATAATTGCGCTAGTTTAGGGGCCAGTTCCTGTGCATATGTGGTGTAAAACTCTATTGGCAGACCATCCGTGCCTGGGGTTTTCCCTCTCTCCAGGCCTTTAATGACTTCTTTAATTTCTGAAACCTCCACTTCACTCCCCAGTGCAGCTCTCGCCTCCTCGTTAAGGCATCAGTACGGTAGATGTCCAAGGAATGTCTGTATATCTATATATCGTCCCCCTCCCCATGTGGAGCACTGGTATAAGGTGTAGTATAGTATTCCAGGAAGTGATGGTGAATTTCTTTCTGCCGATATAGTCTATCCCCTGGAGGGGTCCTGATCTCTATTATGGGGGTCCCACGTTTTGCGGGGTTGGCTAACTATGCCAAAATGCACCCGCCTTATCCCTCTCCGCATGTGCCCTCATCATGTAATTTTTTTAATCAAAGCATTGGAGCCTCTCAGTGTGTTCTGGAACCCTCCTTCTAGCCTCGTGCACTTCTCCCCACAGCTCGGGGTGTTCAGGACTTAGGGGGTCATTACGACCCCAGCGGTTGGTGTAATAGTGGCGTTAGTACCGCCAATAGGATGGCAGTACATACCGCCACTATTATAACATTGGCGGTTTGGCCACAGCCAAGACGCCAAGTTAACACACTGACCGCCACGGCGATAATGACTGCCGGGCTGGAGACTAGGCCGTCCCAGCCATTTTGACCCCGCCCACCGCCATGGTTTCTGTGGTTTCTGTAATGCCACGAAAACCATGGCGGTAGGCACTATCACTGACAGGGAATTCCTGCCCTGGCACTGATAGGGGTCTCCTCCGCCCCCTCACCCTCCCCAGAGTCCTCCCCCATCTTCCCCCTACCTTCTCCCCCCACGACATATACACACATACACGCACATACATACACACAAATACACACATTCCCACATTCACACACGCATGCATACATTCATACACACTCACAGCACCACTTAATAACACACATCCAGGCACACACGCAATCACATGATACAACATGCACGTACACACACCTATTCATGCACACACACATTACACATGCATGCATGCATTCAAACACAGTCACACACACCCCCACACACGCACACAACACCCCCACCCCCCTCTCCTGTCGAAGGACCCGACTTACCTGCTAGCAGTGTGTCCTCCGGCAGGAGACAGGATGCGGCAGCAGCGTCCGCTAGCAAAACAGTGCCAGGCCGTATCATGGCGGCGTTCTGCTGCTGCTGGCAACAGCATCACCTTACCGCCGTTCGCCGCCATGACCGTTGCCGGATTTCCGCCAGCCTACTGGCGGTATTCCGGCTACGGTCATAATTTGGTGGACAGTCGGTAGCCACGGTGACGGTATGTTGGCGGCCGTCGCCATGGCGGTAGGTGGCATTTGCCGCCAATGTTATAATGAGGGCCTTAGTTTTTCCAATGTTTGCAGCTCTTTCTCAGCTATCTCTATCTCTCGTATCAGTGTCTTCCTAATCCCCATTGATGCAGCGATACACCGTCCCCAAACCACCACCTTGAATGCATCCCACAGTATCTGGGGGGAAGGGGCCGTAGCCTCATTATCCTCAAAATACTGTTTGATGTGTCCGCTTATTTGGTCCCAAAAGCAAGGGTCTTCAAGGGAATCAGGTTTTAGGTGCTAGGTAGGTATGCATGTGTTCGTTTTTTCCCAGGATAACTAAAGTAGGATAGGGTGGTGGTCAGAAATTGTTCTTCCCAGGTACTCTACCTCTCTGACCTGTGTATGTACCTCAGGCGTACATAAAAAAGTGTCCAGTCGCACATGTTAGTCGTGTACTGCTGAATAGAAGGAGTAGTCCCTGATGCTCGGGTTAATGTGTCTCCAGGAATCTAGCTAATGCCACTCAGCCTGCCGGTCATGGAATTTTTTAGCTAGAGCGTTTACTGGTGGGTCCCTCAGTGGGGGGTGGGACCTATCTAGTCAGGATTAGCCACGCAGTTAAAGTCCCCCCCAATCAGTGTCGCGTAAAGCAGGTGGGGGGCAAGTACACTCGAGAGATGATCTAAAAATTTGCTTTGGTCTGTGTTCGGCGCATATACATTTAATAACGCAATGTCTCGTCCCCCCAACCGGCCAGTGACCACTACAAATCGCCCGTTAGGATCTATAAGTGTACTGGTCATTTCGAATGGTACTCCCGCTCTTATCCATATTAGGGTGCCTTGTGCATATGCTGAGTAGGTTGTGTAATATATTTAGCCCCTCCATCTGCTCTGCAGCACTGCGCCTTCTGCTGCCGTCAGGTGTGTCTATTGTAACATTACTATGTGAGCCCCTCTCCTCTGCAAAAGGAGTATGCCTTATAACATTTAGCCATACTATGCATGCTCCTTATATGAGGAGACCACTTTGCAATTTCGTAGATCACCCATGAGAAATCAATAGTACTTTTGTGTCTCTATTCATCCACACATCATGCAGTAGGATATTATAATCGTTTACTTCCTTAGATATTTGTCGGGTGAGGCAGTTGGTGGGCTTCCCAATAACTGTAAACAACAAATTTCCCAACTCCCTTACCCCAGGACAGGTATCAAAACAGACCCCATCCAAACTATTACAAACTGAAATCAGTACTTAAGGGGTGAGTGAGAGTAACTCTCCAGCCGCGTGGAACTCACGGGTACGGGCGCTGCCCTGTCGGGATTCCTAAAGCCTTGATGACGCATCTCTCTTCAGGTCCCGGATTCACCACGACAGCAGGGCCCCATGTGACATCAAATTCTGACCATGGTGTCAAATTACATCCTCAGATGTTCCCGGTGTCACCACCGGCAGTTCCACGCTCATTGCCGCTGAGCTCTCAGATTCCACATCAGAGTCTGATCCTCACGTTTCTCTCGTTGTCGCTTTAGATCGTGGGCTAGCTTCCCCCCCGCTTAATGATGCCATGGCTGCGGTGGCTCGCTGTCACTCCTCCTGGGCTTCTTCCGAGGTGGGCACTGCCCCCTGCCCCGGGGACCTCTGGAGCGCTCTTGTCTGCTCCTTGGTCTGGTTCTACGAGGCGCTCTTGTGCCTGTGGGGCCTTTCCGCTCATCTAGCCACTCCCTCGCTTCTTGAGGTGCACAGAAAAATCTCACCCCTCGGCCTTCCGCCACCCTCAGGGTAGAAGGAAAAAGCATGGCGTGCTGGAGGTTTAATAAGCACAAGTGTTTCTTGATCTCTAAGAAAGTTGCCCTTTGTTTTTGTACCTCACAAGAGAAGTCAGGGAAAATTCGGACTATGCTGTTCTCCACTCTCAATTCTCCACCTTTTTGAGCTTGAGCAAGGATGTGGTCCCGGTCCTTATAGTACAGCAGCCCGGCCACCACCGGCCACGGCGGGGCCCCAGGGGGGGAGATCACGCCGGCACCCTATGTGCCCAATCGAAGGCAAAGAATCGCGACAGGCCCTCCGGTGCTACCGCAGTACTTACCCAGTTCTCTAGGTACGCTGTTAAGTCTTTTATCTCAACTTTCTCGGGTAGCCCTACTATGCGGATGTTATTTGTTATTGACCTGTTCTCAGCGTCTCAGCGCAGGCCATTAGCGTCCCTACTTGCTTCTCAAGGGCAGATAAACGGTCTCCTGTTGCTGTCACTTCTGGCTTGAGCTCCTCCATGCTTCGTTCCGTTGTGGCAACTCTTTCTACCACGCGTCTTTGGTCCTCTCTCAGGAGGTCCAAATCCGTAGCAAGTGTGTCAATTTTGGACTCCAGGATTTCCCTGGAGGAAGTGATGGCCTGCAGTATATCTCCCAGGGAGGGGTCCCCCACTGGGTTGCCAAGATGTGCTTTCTGCGCCGTGTTTGTAGGGAAGAAGGTGGGGCAGTCTTGTTGCATGCTAGGGTATCCTGTCATGTCCTTTTTCCTGCTGGTTTTGCCCATTGCATAGGGACTCTCCGACGTTCCGCCACAGCACTAACTGTTCATGTGTCTAAGTCTGTCAATCAGGCTTTGTTCGCCCCTTTCCAGTCTCCTCTCCGCTGTGGCCCCGGCACAGTGCCTGTGATCGAGGATGGGTCCCCGCTGAACGCGCAGCACCCCGCATCTTTACCTCATTCAGGCGTGGGGGATAGGGTTGTCAGTGTCTTTGCTGCGGCCCGCTGTCTGCCCCATGCAGTCGGGCCACGCACAGTTTCCTTTGCTGCAGGGTAGGGGCCTGCCCGCACCCCGCTCCTCACTGGTGTTTCTGGGTGGCCGGGGTCGGCATAGGCCCGGCCGCCCTAGTCCCCGGGCCTCCTTCTTGTCCCCTGGATGAGGACGCTTGCCGCTGGCGGAGGGGGGCGGGCAACCAGCAATCTCCCCTCAGGCCCGATGTATCCACTGGGCTGCCGGGTCGCCCCTTCTATTTTTGTCCTTGTACCTTCTTGTGGGGCCCCCTCACGCCAGTCATCTTCAGCGGCCCCCAGAGGCCGCGCTCGCTCCACGTGCGCGCGCTCCAGTCACGCCCGCCATTTTGTAGTGAGGTGGCCAGGTGGACGCTGCCGTCGTGTGCCGCCTCTGGAGCCCACCGCCACTACACCTCTCCGTTTCTTTGTGTGCCCTCCCCCCCTTGGACCTTGGGGGGGGGGGTGAGTTGGCACACCAATTACTAGGCTATAGGCTCAGGATATATGCAGACGGGGATCCCGGGCCAGAGCTCCTCTTCTTGGCTGCTCACTCCATGGGCTCCAGGCCACCCCCTTTGAGGAGGCTGTAGATACTGCTACAACTGCAACTTCCAATCTGACCTCAGAAGATGGCATTCTTTCTAGTGTAGTGGATTTAAAAAAGAGAAGCAATGTTCAAACGTTCTTATGCGTCTTACAATTTCACTCTGAGGGCGTATACTTATTCAGCTTATACTACACACGTTTTAGTCAAAGACTTTCAGTCATTATACAGTTGTATCTAGGACAATCATGACTCCACTTGTATTTTGGTTACCATGGAGTTGGTGTCCAAAATCCTGTTTGATGTCTCTTTTATAGGCAACCTCAGCCACTTCCTGGGCCATGGTGGCAGGCTGTAGGTTAGTGTGGATGAAGTCCTGGGAAATGGAGTCTACCCACAGAAATCTTATATAGAAACTGCCTTTTACAGATCCAAAACTGTATGGGAGCGAACAAGATGTGATTGGCAATTAGGCAGCAGAAGAAAAGAAAAGATACTCAAACCTTTTAAAATAGCTTTGGGAGAAGGAGTCATCTCAGAATTTCCAGGTTAATCATTCCTATCCCTTTCATGGCCAAACCTATGGTTCGGGGGTGCATTTGGGCTTGAGTCCGGGCCAAACGTCTCCAATGCCCCAGTGCACCTTCAAAAATGACTATTAGGAGGTGTGAGCAAGTCTCAGGCTCTTTTCTCATCAATGGGAAGAGTGTGTGTCTCATCAATGGCTTCTCCAAGCTGTAAGAGTTGGCTACTGGATTCCTTTTTCCAAAGAACCACCCCAGAAACATTTCAAATCCACACCGTGGCCAAAACACAACACAAGCGCTCATACGACGTCTTTGGAGGTGCAAGATCTCTTACGAAAGAAAGCAATCCTCCTGGTCCCATAAGACCAAAATGGATGATGCTTTTATTCAGTTCTGTTTTTGCTGCACAAGTACAATGGGAAACAGACCATTCTAAATTTGAGAGGTCTAAACCAATATGTGTTAGTGGAGACATTTAAAATGATTTCCCTACAGCTTATTATTCCACTGTTGGCACATTGGATTTTCCAGATGCACACTTCTGTCTCCTGATCCATTATTACAGTCATACATCCCTTTGATTTGCGGTGAAAGGTCAATACTTCCAGTCTCAAGCCCTGCCATTTGGACTGGCCAAGACTCTAAAGGTCTCTACCAAGATCCTTGCTCAAGTTATTGCATTCCTGTATATGGCTGGAATCACTGTTTTCTCATATCTTAATGACTGGTTGCTTTCTGCTTCTTCGTTTTCAAAGGCCTAGAAGAATGTGGAAATAGTGATAACAGTTATTTAGTGCCTGGGGTTCATCGTCAATTACCAGACGTCCAGTCTCCAGCCCTCACAAGGAAAGATATTTACTGGAGCACACATCAACACTCTGTTGGGCTGTGTCTTCCTACCTGTACTGAGAATAGCAACCATTCAGCAAAACATTACTCATCTGTTGACCCAGTTGTCTGGAACAGCCCCAACTTGAACATGGTGAATCATGTCCTGACTTGTTGGTCCCCGGCTACAAAGGAAACATGTGTCTTTGGGGATACCACTGCAGTATCCAGTTCCACTTCATTTGACCACAGATGCCAGCTTTTGGGTTTGAGGTATGAATCTGGAGGAAATAGAAGCAAGAGGTCCTTGGACACAAACAGAGAATCCCCAATCTTCCAACTGGAGGGAGCTTTCAGTGGTTTGGAGAGCTCTGATGTCTTGAGTCAAAGTCTTAGTAAGGACATCTGGGCAGAAGGTGTTATCTCAGTCTTCAG
Organism: Pleurodeles waltl; assembly: GCF_031143425.1. NCBI lineage: Eukaryota > Metazoa > Chordata > Amphibia > Caudata > Salamandridae > Pleurodeles > Pleurodeles waltl. Next base: position 1,557,540,797 of record NC_090445.1, read on the forward strand.
GACGATAAGAAATGCAGGGAGCTGAATCTGTAGCAGAGCTGGTATTTAAGTGGGCAGAGTCTCACCTTCTGGCTTTGGGGCAGTATATATACAAGATTGACTGATTTTTTAAGCAGACAGAGAGAGACGGAATCTTCTTTCCTCTGTGTCCTACCATTGGTTGGTTTGGGAGTTCAGTCACATTTGTGTAAACTTCAGAACAACCTGGGTGGGCAAGTTTGCATCCCCTCGTAATGCAATGCTTCCAATATTCTTTTTGGAGATGCCATATTCTCAAGCCTGGGCAGTAGATGCTTTCTGAGTTCCTTGGCCTCAAGGCATCCTCTATGCCTTCCATTCAATGTCCCTCCTGATGAGGATGCTTCAGAAGATTTGGGAGGAGAGGAGTACTGTGGTACTGATAGCACCATTTTGGACTCGGAGGCCTTGGTTCGCCCTTCTCACGAACGTGTCCAGACAGAGGATTCTACATATGCCAACTCGTCCTTGTTCTTTTCAATCCCCTTAACTTTCTGCGTTGCAATTCATGCTGCTGAAGTTGACGGCTTGGTTCTTGAATGACTGGACCTGCAGAGAATGGGTTGTTCAGGCTCAGTTGCCTTTGATACCCATGCTTCTAGAAAACGTTCCACATTGCTATCATATAAAGAGCACTGGTCTTCATTCCATACATGGTGCATTAATAAGGGTTCGTCACATCTACTGTAGATCCATTTCAAAATTCTGGACTTCCTGAGGGAAGGCTTTAGTTTCCCTGGTGGTCAGACTGTTGAGAGGTTTTTGGTTAAAAATACCTCTTGTTAAGAATTCTGCTCCATCCTGGGATCTGTCTGTTGCACTTAAAGGTCTGCAACCGTGTTCATTTGAGCCTATGGGGCAATCAGATCTAACTCCTCTCTCTGCTAAAACTGCCTTCTTGGTGGCAACCACCTCAGCTGAGAGGGTGGGAGAGTTAGGATTCCTAGTGATTTCTTTTCATTATTTCACATTTTGTCTGGATCGAGTCGTTCTGAAACTTGATCCCATATTTGTACTAAAAGTGCCATCTTGTTTTTATTTGTCAAAAGAAATTGTGCTTCCTGTGTTTCCTGACTCAGATTCAAACATTTCGTCATCACTCGATGTTAAGAGAGCACTGTCAACCTATCTGGAGCATGCTAAAGACTTTAGTTTATCTTCCTCTCTTTTTGTTTCATGTGGAGCAGCCAACAAAGGTAAAACGGTTACATCACAGTTCATTAATAGATGGGTCAAGCAAGCCATTTCCCAGGCTTATAAAATGTCTGAGAGGTTCTGACTGCTCAGGTTTAAGGTTGATCAACGAGTGCAGTATCCTTATCCTGGGCAGAGGTGGATGTGCCTCGCTCCAGGAAATTTGTTGAGTTTTGATTTGTAGTTTGCGTTTAATGTTTGTAAATCACTATTGACTTGATTTGTCATTTTTTTCTGAAGGAAAGCTTGGTTCTGCTGTTTTACATTCACCAATGAATTAATTGTTGATTGATATTAAAATTTCTGCAGTTGTTGGATCAATCCTTTCGACTTGGTAGATCCTCATTCTGTTAGGACTGGAGTTGAGGGGTTAATGATTTATTTACCTGTGGGTAATCTTCATTATCCTGAAACATAGTCTTCCTCGTCCCAGTCCACTATCCTCACTCTCTCCCTGTTGCACCTCCAATTGGAGTTCTTGAAAAATTACAGGCGGAGTGGAGGCGGAAGTAGTATTTATAGATGGCTATTAAACATAGAAGAAATACTGTGGCCCTCATTATGACACTGGCGGTAAGTCCCGCTTACAGCCATGCTGACTGCCGTCAACATACCACCGGCACAGCACATTACCGCCACCCATATTATGACACACACATAGCAATCTGTCACTATACAGCCACACACACAAGTCTGCCAGCCCAAAGGTCAGTAATAAACTGGTAGTAGCAAAACCCACACCGTTACGCCAACAGAACAACGCCCATTACATTAGGACCCACGAATCACCGCAGCGGACATTCAACTGCGGTAACCCATTGGGGGTACATACCGCTGCGCTCAAAATGGATACACACATACAAAACAACACTACATCGGACAATTCAAACTACACACATCTGACACACATACACACACCACACCCACACAACTATAAAACACACACACACTACCCACAACCCTTTACGACCAAAAAACAAATTGCCAACTGAGAGAGATAGACCAAGAGCACCCACAGAACCAGAGCCACATAACACTATCGCCCATACACCATCCACACACCTTACAGCACACACCCCAACACATCACCCCAAACACCCTCACACACACCACTCACACTACACCCATGGCACCACAAAGACACCCCAGGTTCTCAGACAAGGAGCTAAGGGTCATGGTGGAGGAAATCATCCGGGTAGAGCCACAACTATTCGGATCACAGGTGCAGCCGATATCTATCGCTATTAAGATGGAGCTATGGCAGAGAATCGTGGACAGGGTCAACGCCGTGGGACAGCACCCCAGAACAAGAGATGACATCAGGAAGAGGTGGAACGACCTACGGGGGAATGTGAGTTCCGTGGTAGCAAGACACCAAATAGCAGTACAGAGGACTGGCAGTGGACCCCTACCCTCTCCCCCACAACTAACAACATGGGAGGAGCAAGTCTTGGCAATCATGCATCCTGAGGGCCTGGCAGGAGTAGCAGGAGGACTGGACTCTGGTAAGTCAAATCTTTATTACTAACACCCCCCTCTCTGCATGCCATCACAAACCCCTACCCATACCCTCACCCCATCACTCCACCACCTCACATACACCCCACCATCACAACCCACTCATCCCAATATCAAGCCCTGCACGTAACACCAATGCACGGACCCCCATCACAGTCCTGGATGGACACCCATCACTAAAGCATGCACACTAGAGACAATCACCTAGACCACCAAATGACTACTCACACAAGTCAAAGCTGCCAAGGCAGTCACAACCATAGAGGGCAACACACCCATGCACAAGATGTCACACATAGAAACAATAACACTGCATTTACATCCCCACTGGTCCCGCACCAAACCTCACCGTAGAGGAGGTGCCAGCAACATCCAGTCTCCCCACAGAAGAGGCCCACAGTGATGCCAGCAGCTCTGGACACCTGGATCTGGATGACCAACCATGCCCATCAGGGACCTCCGGACAGTCGGTTACCCAGGCACAATCGCATACCACCACAGAGCCTCCCCCCTCCTGAAACTCCAGCACAGCACCCACCCAGCGGGCCCATACCTCTGTCCCCAGGACACGGCAAGCAGCAGTGTGTCCACCACTACAGGGACCCCAGGACACCCCACAAACACAGGGCAATCAGGGACCTGGGGTCAGTGGCAGTGGGCACACGGTGCAGGGGACAGAGGCACAGGACAACAGGGAAGCTGGGAGGACTGCTGTGCGACAGGGGGAGGACATGCCCAGGGAACCGACTCTCCATGAGGCACTTGCAGGGATCCTAGGAGCATACCACCGTTCCCAGGAGACGATGAGCCAGATACTGGACAAGTTGCAGAAGACCCAGCGGCTGCTGGAAGGACAGTACCTGGGGATCGGGGAGGACCTGAAGGACATCAACACCAACCTAGTCACCATTGCAGGGGTGCTTGCAGACATGGCCAACACCATGAGGGAGGCAGTGGCACACCACCGGGCCCCTGACACTAGCCCTCCACCTCTGCTGCCGCTAGTGGACAGGAGGCCCTGCCACAGGACCAACAGGCCACCAGCACCCCACCCCTTGCAGAAGGAGAACCACCCCGCAAACGGTCCCTGCGATCCAGACTGAAGCGAGAGACTATTGCCAAGACCCCCGCCAGGAAATAAGACTCTCCTGATTGTCACCCTTGTGTCCTGCCCTGTCACCCTGTCCACCTTGAACTGTCATTGCTCCCCTTCCAATGCCTCCTTGGACAATGCACCTGTGATCCACTGTTAGAAATGGGGTCTTTGGTTGGCACTCAGGTTACCCCCTATCCAAGCAAGGACCTCACTCTAGCCAGGGTAAAAGAGAATCACCCTCAGCTAACCCCTGCTTACCCCCTTGGTAGCTTTGCACGAGCAGTAGGCTAAACTTCAGAGTGCTAGGTGTAAAGTATTTGTACCAACACACACAGTAACTTAATGAAAACACTACAAAATAACACGGTACAGGTTTAGAAAAATCGAGAATATTTATCTAAATAAAACAAGACCAAAACGACAAAAATCCACAATGCACAAGTCAAGTTATCAATTAAAAAGCAAAGAGAGTCTTCGTGTAGTTTTAAACACACACTAACACTGTTAGCGTGAAAATGGACCTTGGGTGCGTCAAAAATAACCCAGCCCGGGTGAGTGTGCGTCAAAAAAGGGTTTGGGATGCGTCGATTTCACTCACGAGCGAGACCTTGCGTCGTTTCTCCTTTCGTTAGGTCGGACGTGTTGTTTCTTACCTCCACAGGAGAGCGATGCGTCGATCCGGTCAGCACTCTCGGATCCAGGCAGGCCTTGCATTGTTTTTACACGCCCAGCTGTACTTGCGTCGGAAATCCAACCGCACAATGATCGAAAACCACGCAGTGCGGGTTGCGATCTCACCAGCCTCCGTTAGCGATGCTGCACGTCGTTTCTCCAGCTCCATGCGTCGATTCTTCAGTCGCGTTGCAGGCGAGCGTCGATTTTCCAGCCGCAGAAAGGAGTCACGTCGATCTTTTTCCCTCACGGCGTTTCTTCCTCTTAGGCTGCCAGATTCTCCTTTCAGGGTTCTAGGACCTGGATGGGCACCACAGGGCAGAGTAGGAGTCTCTCCAGAAACTCCAGGTGTTGGCAGAGAGAAGTCTTTGCTGTCCCTGAGTCTTCAAACAGCAGGAGGCAAGCTCTAAATCAAGCCCTTGGAGATCTTCACAAGATGGAAGGCACACAAAGTCCAGTCTTTGCCCTCTTACTCTGGTAGAAGCAGCAACTACAGGATAGTTCCACAAAGCGCAGTCATAGGCAGGCCAGCTCTTCTTCCTCAGCTCTTCTCCAGGCAGAGGTTCCTCTTGGTTTCCAGAAGTGTTCTCTAGTCTGTGGTGTTGGGTGCTCTTCTTATACCCAATTTCTCCTTTGAAGTAGGCCTACTTCAAAGCAAAGTCTCTCTTGAATGTGAAATCATGCCTTGCCCAGGCCAGGCCCTATACACTCACCAGGGGGATGGAGACTGCACTGTGTGAGGGCAGGCACAGCCCTTTCAGGTGTGAGTGACCACTCCTCCCCTCCCTCCTAGCACAGATGGTTCATCAGGAAATGCAGGCTACACTCCAGCTCCCTTTATGTCACTGTCTAGTGTGAGGTGCAACCAGCCCAACTGTCAAATTGACCCAAACATGGAATCCACAAACAGGAAGAGTCACAGAAATGGTATGAGCAAGAAAATGCTCACTTTCTAAAAGTGGCATTTTCAAACACACAATCTTAAAATCAACTTTACTAAAAGATGTATTCTTATATTGTGAGCTCAGAGACCCCAAACTCCACATGTCCATCCGCTCCCAAAGGGAATCTACACATGAATCAGATTTGAAGGTAGCCTCCATGTTAACCTATGAGAGAGACAGGCCTTGCAATAGTGAAAAACTAATTTAGCAATATTTCACTGTCAGGACATATAAAACACATTACTACATGTCCTACCTTATCCATATACTGCACCCTGCCCTTTGGGCTACGTAGGGCCTACCTTAGGGGTGTCTGACATGTAAGGAAAGGGAAGGTTTAGGCCTGGCAAGTGGGTACACTTGCCAAGTCGAATTTACAGTTAAAACTGCACACACAGACACTGCAGTGGCAGATCTGAGACATGATTACAGAACTACTTATGTGGGTGGCACAACCAGTGCTGCAGACCCACTGGTAGCATTTGGTTTATAGGCCCTGGGCACCTCTAGTGCACTTTACTATGGACTTACTAGTAAATCAAATATGCCAATCATGGGTAAGCCAATTACATACACATGTTGTAAAGGAACACTTGGCACTTTAGCACGGGTTAGCAGTGGTAAAGTGCCCAGAATAACAAAAACAGCAAAATCAGAGCCCAGCACACATCAACAACCTGGGAAACAGAGGCAAAAAGTTAAGTGAGACCACACCAAGGATGAAACGTCTAACATCCACATAGACTGGACTCTATCCTGGACTTTCCTCCAATATCACCCCAGCCCATTGCACACCCCCCTCTACTTGCAGGCACTTAAATAAACACCATTTTAAAAAATACAAGTATGGAGTCTAGCAAATGACTGAACTATGTATTAGTTTAAAACGCTTTAAACACTGCAATTCAACTGTACAGGAATGTATACATAGGAATGACCTGTAGTAGGCTGCAGTCAACACACCAGGAGCCAGAGTGGGATACAGATATCTGAAAATAGAGATGCCAAAGGGTACAGTAAGTGGCCATAGAATTGAGAGAATCTGCCTGCCAAGTACAATGTCAAACACAAAACTGTCAATGTAAAGTGAAGTTACAATGTCTTACCTGTGTGTAACTGGAAGTATTGTCGTATTATTGCAGTTCTGTTGTCCTCACCATCATCCTCTGCCTCCTCATCTTCACTGTCCACAGGGTCCACTGCTGCCACACGGCTATCTCCAGCCTCATCCTCCTGCAGAAAAGGCACATGGTGTCTCAAGGCAAGGTTATGCAACATGCAACATGCCACGATGATCTGGCAGACCTTCTTGGATGTGTAGTACAGGGATCCACCAGTTAGATGGAGGCAACGAAATCTGGCCTTCAGGAGGCCAAAGGTCCTTTCGATTATCCTTCTTGTCTGCCCATGTGACTCATTGTAACGTTCCTCTGCCCTTGTCCTGGCATTCCTCACTGGGGTCAGTAGCCATGAGAGTTTAGGGTAACCAGAGTCACCTGCAAATATTGAGGGACAACTGTTAGCCACACACTCACCCTTAGGGACCACACCATACCCATACACCAACATCCACTGGATGGGAACCAGGGCTCACCTATTAGCCACACCCTGTGCCTCTGGAGTTGAGACATCACATATGGGATGCTGCTATTCCGCAGGATAAAGGCATCATGCACGGACCCAAGATACTTTGCATTGACATGGGAGATGTACTTGTCCACCAGGTGCACTATCCGCACATTCATTGAGTGAAAGCTCCTTCTATTCCTGAACGCCTGTTCATTTCTCTAGGGGGGGGACAAATGCAATATGTGTACCATCAATAGCCCCAATAATGTTTGGGATATGTCCCATTGAATAGAAGTCAGCTTTCACTGTCGCCAAATCCTCCACCTGGGGGAATACGATGTAGCTGTGCATGTGTTTTATCGGGGTAGAGAACACTCTGGTCAGCACTATTGAGAACATTGGCTGTGACATTCCTGCTGCCAAGCCCACTGTCACTTGGAAGGAGCCAGTTGCCAGGAAATGGAGCACTGATAGGACTTGCACAAGAGGGGAGATCCCGGTGGGCTGACAAATAGCAGATATCAGGTCAGGCTCCAATTGGTCACACAGCTCTGTGATTGTGGCCCTGTCAAGTCTATAGGTGAGGATGATGTGCCTGTCCTCCATAGTTGCCAAGTCCACCAGGAGTCTGTACACGGGGGATGTTTCCATCTCCTATTCATCCGCAGCGGTTGTAATCTAGGGAGCAAAATGGTGAGCAGCTGGTCAGGATTCCACATTTCCAAACACTACACTGCATTGCATGTTGTGACTATAACAGTATATTGTTGTATAGGCCCAAATGGTGCATATGTGTACTGTGATGCATTTAGTGCCATGGCCTGCCCACCCCCCTGAAATGGCATCCGCCTGTCCTGAATGGAGGGACATGTGGGAATGAGGTAATTCCGCTGACGTTGTGCACCGTTGCGGGAGGCAGTCGAGTACCGCCGTGCAACTCCTCATTGGTTCACATTGGACCCTATGGGTTACAGTGGCCAATGGTGATGTACGGCAGCAGTGACGGTATGCACCACCGCGGACGTGACTGCCATTTTCTATCTGTTCACTCACTTTCTACCTGACCTTCAACAGGAGAGGACCTACACTGCGAGTGCTGCTGTGACCTGTGTCTGGAACCAACCATGGCTCGTGTCACTTGGGAAAGGGCCCCTGCCTTCACCACTGCGGAGTTTGAGAGACTGGTGGATGGGGTCCTACCCCAGTACCGAATGCTGTATGGGCCTCCAGACCAAGAGGTGAGTACACTGTGAGCACGATGCATGGGGCATGAATGCATGGAGTGCTGTGTGTGAGGGCCTCGTGTAATGGGGGGGTTGGTGGAAGGGTCCTGGGCAGCGTGCTGCATGGTTGGTGGGCAATGTCTGTGCGTAAGAGGATGTGAGGGCTTGGTGGGACATGAGTGTAATAGGCCGGACAGTCTGCCTGATAACTTTTTCTATGTGTATTTTTCGTCAGGTCAGTGCCCATTAGAAAAAGGGTATATGGCGTGCCATCACCAAGAAGGTGCGGACCCTGGGGGTCTATGGCAGGCGGAGCACCCACTGTCGCAAATGGTGGGAGGACCTGAGACGCTGTGCAAGGAAGACGGCAGAGGCCCAGCTGGGGATGGCCTCCCAACGAGGAAGGGGTGTCCATTGAACCCTGACACCCCTGATAGCCCGCATACTGGAGGTGGCCTGTCCAGAGCTGGATGGGCGCTTGAAGGCATCAAGGCAGCCACAAGGGGGTGAGTACAGTTTCCCAATGTACTACTTGCGCATGGTGGGGTGATCTCTGGGTGGGGGATGTGGGCCTGTGGGTGCCCATAGGCCAGGCCAGACATTGCAGGGTAGGTCCCATGTTGGGCAGGGTATGATGTGAACCACCTCCAACCAAGCTAGTAGGCATCCACTTCTGGGCAGGGGTCTGGGGGTCTCAGGTATGCTGCTTCTGGCATTAGGTATTCCTGTCCATGGCCTGGTGACTAGCATTGTAACTGGTAGTGCATTGCCTAATGTGTAGGGCTGTTCCCTGTGTGTGTGTGTGTGTGTGTGTGTGGTGTACGCCAACGTTGGTGTTGGAGCAGCCATTGACCAAGTGTATTCTTTGTCTTTTCCCCCCCTTTTTGTTTTGTCACCCTGTCATTCTGTGCATTAGCATCATGTGGCGGAAAAGCAGAGGCACCGGCGACGGAGAGAGCTGCATCCCACAAGGCCAAGGAGGCCTAACCCACCGACAGTGAGGGCACCAGTGGGACGTAGGGCGAGGGGAGCACCACGGCGGAGACAGGAGGGGACAGTTCAGACAGTGATACCTCCTCCGATGGAACTCCCTGGTGGTGGCGGACACCTCTGTGGCCACCCCAACAACAGGCACAGCCAGCACCGCCCTCCCAGCAGCCCCTCAGCGTGTTTCCCGTGCCCGCTCACCCAGGAGGGTGGGCATCTCCTTCGCCCCAGACACCTCAAGCCCTGCCCCAGTTAGCCCTGCTGCCCTGAGTGAGGAGGCTATTGACCTCCTGCGATCCATCTCTGTTGGGCAGTCAACACTTGTGAATGCCATCCAGGGTCTGGCAGCCCATTTGCAAGAAACAAATGCATTCCTGGAGGGCATTCACTCTGGTATGGGGGCCCAACAGAGATCAATCCAGGCTCTGGCCTCCTCTCTAATGGCAGCCATTGTCCCTGTTTCTAGCCTCCCCCCTCCAACTTTTTCTACCCAGTACCCTCAACCCCAACCTATCCCAAGCACACAGGGAGACCAGCATTCACCCAGGACAACACACAGGAGTGGCTCAGGCAAATGCATCATCCCACAGGCACTCACACAAACACCATCCAGATGTAGACATACCAACATCCACTGCCTCCACTGTGTTCCCCTCCTCCTAGTCCTTCATCTCCATCCCAGTAGCGCATACACTCACACCTGCATGCACTACATCCTATCCACTACCTCCATCACTAGCACGCCAATCACCACACACCCCTCACTGGCAGTCACCACCCCCACATCCATGCACACGTCCCCTGTGTCCTCCCCCACTGTGTCTTGTGCCCCCTCATTCGAAAGTACACAAACGCAAGTACTCAGACACCCAATAGCCATCCACCTCACAGCAGCAGCAGCCCATGCACCTGCACCCAAACACCTCCTACAACCACTCCCTCTTCCTCCACTCCCAAACCTTCACCCTCTTCCAGCCCCAATGTCCCTAAGAAGCTTTTCCTCGCCACCGTTGACCTCTTCCCTACTCCTCCCCTCACCCCCGTCCTTCACGCTGGGCCAGGGTGGTCAGAACCCAGGCAAGCACCTCAGCCACCCTGTCCACGGCCACAGTAGTGTCGACAGCTACTGCAGGTGGGAGAGGATCCCGGGAACCAGCCAGCAGCACTGAAAGTGTGCCTGCACCAGGTGCATCAATGAAGGGCAAGGAGGCACCACCTGCAGTGTCTAGGAAGGGCAAGGAGGCACCACCTGCAGTGTCTAGGAAGGGCAAGGAGGCACCACCAGCTGCGAAAGGGGAGGGCAAGGGGCCTGCAGGCAGGAAGGACAGGAGGCCTGGTGCTGGGACTCATTCGGAGTCCCCACCACCAACCATTGCAGTTCAGCCGTCCGAGGCTGCAGAGGAAGGGCTGGAGCCCCCCACCCCGCACTGCCGGCACTGCCGCCAGCACCACTGCCAGCAGTAGCAGCCCCAGTGGGCAGCCGTCCGAGGCTGGAGGGGATGGGCTCGAGCCTTCGCCCACCACTACCAGCACCGCCACCAGCATCACTGCCAGCAGCAGCCCCAGTGGGCAGCCATCCAAGGCTGCAGGGGAAGGGCTGGTACCTACCCCCACCACTGCCAGCCCCGCCACCAGCCCCGCCACGGCCACCACTGAGCAGCCGTCACTGCTGACGGGCAGTGTGTAGTCCTGCCTCCATGGACTGTAGTGAGTCCTGGACCCTGCAAATCCTGTAGGTGTGACACCCAGGTGAGAGACTGTGACCCTGCACTCCCCAAGATCTGCATCACAGGGCAAAATGCCCCCTCCAGAACCAGTGGAAGAAGCCATCCACTCACCCCATCCTTCCCAGGATGAAGCACACTGGGCACAAGGGCCCCTCCAGAACCAGTGAAAGAAGCCATCCACTCACCACATCCTTCCCAGGATGAAGCACGCTGGGCACAAGGCCCCCTCCAGAACCAGTGGCAAAGCCATCCACTAGAGAGACTGTGGCCTTGCACTCCCCAGGACCAGGCAGTGGGCAAACCACTCACTTGAAAGACTGTGGCCTTGCACTCCCCAGGACCAAGCAGTGGGCAAACCACCCACTTGAGAGACTGTGGCCTTGCACCTCCCAGGACCAAGCAGTGGGCAAACCACCCTCTTGAGAGGCTGTGGCCTTGCACTCCCCAGGACCAGGCAGTGGGCAAACCACCCAGTTAAGAGACTGTGGCCTTGCACTCCCTCCCCAGGACCAAGCAGTGGGCAAACCACCCACTTGAGAGACTTTGGCCTTGCATTCCCCAGGACAGCGCACAGAACATGTAGCCCCCTCCAGGACCAGTGTTTTTCTACCATCTTCCGGCTGAGGTGCCCCCCCATGGCGTTGTGGTTGTTCCCTGAGTCTCCAGAGGTGAGTCCTTTGACTTCTGTGTTCTATTTCCGCTGTGCTTTTGATGTCATTGGTACCACCCAGGAAAAGGTGGTGGACAGGTGTGTCAAATAACTGTGGGCGGAACATTGTCTTCCACCTGGCTTTTGGCGGTTACCGCTGTGGTGCTTGTTGATACCGCCGTGGCGGTCGGTGTGTTAAAGTGGGTGTCTGTCTGGGCGGTTTCCGCCGTGGTCATAATTCCATTTTTGTTACCACCCGCCTGTTGGCGGTATTACCGCCGCTTTATCACCGACCGCCAGGGTTGTAATGAGGGCCTATGTTGTTGACTTTTGGTTAAGATGCTTGATGAATTTCCTTTTGGAGGCGTGATCGCCTCATATTGTTAGGGCTGAGACGATGAGGACTATGTATCGGGGTAATGCATACTTTGAACTGAATCGCCTTTAGGTGAGTTCATGGTGTGGATGGGTGTTGACGATGGGACACGATTGGCTGTAGGCAATGCGTGTTTCTGACTGCATGTCACTATGTCATAAAGGTGTTCAGACAGCAAGCTCTTCCAATCCTTGACCTCTTTGGAAGGTAAACAGAGCGAGGGTTATGTCAATGCCACTTATAATTACAATTCTATTGGAAGTGTGTGAACAGACACACAGTAGAGCAATAAAGTGGACAGTGCCAACGGAAAACGAAATGCAGCATCAGTGTATTTATCGGAGGAGGGTGGCGAAATGAAGGAGATGAAATCAAGTACATGCCAAATGAGAAAGTGGAACAACAATGGTGCAGAGGAAGGAGAGGAAGGGTGAGAAATTGAAGAGATGAGTGGATGAAAATAGCAAACTAGCACAGAAAGGAATACTCCAGAAGTAACGGATGTGAAGAGAAGAATGGGAGTTGTTACTAGCAATCATTAGTAAAGCCAGTAGGTCTGACTTCTTTGTTGTTGTGTGGTATATTTGGAAATAGTAGCAGAAAACAGATAGAGGTGCACAGGGTTTTATGTCAACACCCAAAATTACATAGGCCACACAATCTTCTAATGGGTTTGTAGTTACATTTTATGGCTGCACTTCTTGACCGCTTTTCAGACCTGCCAACTCACACTGTGTGACACACGATTTCGGCTCCCTTCACTCGGTCACCCGGTGAGGAGCCAATTTCAAACGGTGGCATGGAAAACAACCTTTAAACCACTGAAAGCAGTGGATTTCCAACTCGTTTTCGTAGATTTTTAACTACCGACGTCCATTAAGGGAGTGAAAACACCCCAGGACATCGGCACCAGCCTTGAGAAACTTTTTTTATTTTTCTTTGGAGGAGGGGGTTTGAGGTGGGGTTGGGGCAAAAGTGCCTTGTAGCTACTTCTCGGCACGACGCCCCGCCTCCTCATCACAAGGTGATTTTTAAATATTAGTTGGCAGGTCTGCCATTTATAGACTGCCCTAACTATTTCATTTCACTTTAAGCACTTCTTGGTGGAAATTGTGTAGGGGAAACTGCTGGCCTGTGAAAATGCATGAACTGTTAACATGGATGCAAACGCCATTTGCACCCAATTTGTTAAACTTGGAATAAACAAAACATACATGTAAATCATAATCTGAAGTTATCTCTGCAAACGCCCAGTGTCTAAAGTCTTTAGGGTGTTTAATGTGGAGTGCACTGGGATGGAGGAGCAAATAGCATTTTGCAGGGAGGTGAGGAGAGTATGTCATTGTTTTCCCATTATTATGAACGTATCAAATTCAGGTTTTAGTCTAACTTTGCTTTCAAGACCTCAGGCTGGGTGAATGGTGCGGAAAGTTATTATAAGAAATGAGGATCTTTTGACATAAATATGAGTAAAATGACTATGCTTTCTAATGAGAGTTACTTGGGATTTGAGGTCCTGCTCATGAAGTGACTGATAAGCACTGAGTTCGTGGTGGTGGCGATAATAGCATCACCACAGCCATTACCTGCTATATTTACAGGTTGCCTGATGATTTTCTGTTAAATAATAAACATGCAAAAAGCTGCCATGAAACGTTCGCAGAAATTGCCAGTAGGTGTCCGGTATGACTCCTCCACCTCTGCGTATTTTCCCACAATTGTAGTATGAATAGAGTAGATAGAAGATGCTAATACCTGTTGCTCTGCTTTCCAATGATGTAGGATTTGCTGTGTATTGTTTATATAGATCACAATGTCTCAACAAACTATTCTATAAATGAAAATGTCTAGTAATCAAGTTACAGGCACGTTTATTTCAAGGAAATAAAGTACCTTATTACATATTCAATTTATAGATTATTCTTCAAACTGAAGATATGCAAATTGGACAGCCTCGGCAGAGCTACCTTATATTCCAGCACTTCCCATCATAATCTATTCCTTACGCATTTAGGAGGCAACTGGCTACACTCATTAACCGTATTTACATTGCATGTGTAGATCTGTACCATAAAAAGCATGCGTTTTTCTCTCTTTGAGAATATCTGACATTTTTGTACATCTCATTTACCTGGGCTCACACCCACTGTGTTGTCTACCCTGGTGCAGAGGGATGCAGCAACTCTAGGGGCCCCGACTCAACGAATTGTCACACCCATGAACAGAGGACAGCTGATGAACGAGGTCAAAGGGCAGGTATGCCAGTATACATGATACATACCTTGGAGCACTGTGTCTGTACAGTTGTTCTATTGACTGAAAACTAGAAACAAATCCATAACAGGGGGCCGAAAACCCAAAGTGACCGGAAGCAGCCAAGAATTGATGAACCTTCCTTATAAGAAAAAACTGCCACAGATGATCATGCTATTTAAGTTTAAGGGGGTCAAGCGGAAACCGCCAATTGGCCGCTCTGCGGTCAAAAGACCGCGGAGGCCATTCTGGCTTTCCTGCTGGGCCGGCGGGCGCCCGCCGGCTCAGCGGGAAAGGCCCTGCAACCCAGAAGCCGGCTCCGAATGGAGCCGGAGGTGTTGCAGGGGTGCGACGGGTGCAGTTGCACCCGTCGCGATTTTCACTGTCTGCTAAGCAGACAGTGAAAATCATGCTGGGGCCCTGTTAGGGGGCCCCTGCACTGCCCATGCCAGTGGCATGGGCAGTGCAGGGCCCCCCAGGGGCCCCACGACACCTGTTCCTGCCATCCTGTTCCTGGCGGTAAAAACCGCCAGAAACAGGGTGGCGGGAAGGGGGTCGGAATCTGCAGCGCCGCCATGGAGATTCAGCCCAGACAGGGGAAATCCGGCGGGAAACCGCCGGATCCCCTTTTCTGACCGCAGCTTTACTGCCGCGGTCAGAATGGGCAGGGAAGCACCGCCAGCCTGTTGGCGGTGCTTCCGTGGTCATCCACCCTGGCGGTCGATGACCGCCAGGGTTGGAATGACCCCCTAAGTGCCTTAGTACATAGGTGCTCTGAATCTCTTTGTGGTTGTGCTGTGCCCACAAAAGGTGTTCAGCATTCAGTTTTTGTGTTGGTCATTCATTTGAAAAAGTAATTTTATTTCTATGAGAAATAATTCTCACTGAACATTTGATTTATTTTGTGTGATTACTGTGTAATTATGTGCCTGAGTTGCAAACCTACACCTATGCCCTGGAGTAGGCCTTAAATGATTAGTCGAGCTACCTTTAGAGACTAAAGTGCACAAAGGTTGTAATTTTGTTATCTCATTGCATACCTGAGGCCATTGGTTAATTTGTGCTTGTTGTTTACGGTGTTGAGCACCAGCACTTATTTTTGAGGGCCGGGGCTTATTCTTCTGCCTCAAGCATTTGCTGCGAGCAAAAGACACATATGGGAAAGACAAATGAGCGGAAAAACGAAAAAGCGTCACAAAGGGAGAAAGTAGAAAGCTGCAAGAGTCAGCTGAAGCGGAAGGGAGTGGCTGTAAATGGATTGAAGAGGCCCGAGATGCCTTCAGGATTACTCTGCCTCAGTATTCTGAGCTCGCACATTTAATTGCAGCAGCCGCATGTTTAAGAGGAGGGCTTTGGGCACCGGCACATTCTTAGTTAAAAATTAAGCACTGCCTGAGGCCCTGGGCCAAGGACAATACCCTCCATGGATTCCATAGATAACAACTCGTTAACGACTGGCTGCACCATAATGGCTTCACAATAGGCGCCCAATGGACCAGGGGGGCCGTGGGACAGGCTGGCATCCACACTGGCACATCCTGGTTTAGGGTGATAGTGCAACTGGACTTTTCATCACAATACCATTCATATTTACAAAAGCATACATTGTATACCAATGGTGTAAATGTTAAGATCTCAGAAATGTGTTTTTGGTTAATCACCTTCAAGCCAACATTGGATGAAGGCAACTTTTCCTGACTTTCACTTCAGCCAAAAAATTATTTTCACAGCTCTCAGAAACAACCACAGCCAACATAGACAAACAAATAAACTATATTTGTGTAGCAATCCTTAAGCTAACCTACTAAGTAACTCATTAGTCTAGAGGTTCTTCATTCAAATTGATAATGACCAGCATATCTTCTAGTTAGCCAGGAAACAATGAAAACATTAATTTATTCTCTTGTGGGTCCTAACCATGAAACAGTTACAGTAATATATGATTTAATTTACCTGACAGTAAAGGTAAATAGTAATGAATTAGTAAGTCACACTATAAAAGAAATAAAAAAGAGAAAAGTATTTCACGCACTTTTGTACAGTTTCTAAGCATCTTTTGAAATAACTGCATGTCAACAAATAGCTTAAGAGCATTTAAAGCATGGTATGGATAATATGTTTAGCACTATACAGAGATAAGGGCTTAAATGATAAAAATACACTGCTGTACTTTGATTGAAACGAAAGGATGTAACCTTTTTGCAGATAATCAAAATTTTAATTTATATGTAAAATAATAAAGCCAATACTACCTTTTTGGTAACAATGTGAACCCACGGTATCTCAACTCTAATTTAATGATTAACAGTCAGGTTCTTTTAATATAAACAATGAATCCCAAATAATTTATTTTAAAACAGTTTATCTATCGTTTTTGCCTTACAAATGATTTCCTACTATATCTGTAGAGTTCTAACACATAGGGTAAAAATCATCATTTGCTATCCAATTTAGCTGTCAGAATTACAGTTCAAAACATTCGTCAAAGAGGAATCGACTCAGCTAGTTTAATTCACTAAAATTACCTATTTTGCACTAATATACCATAACTAGAATGACTGTAAGCTATGTATTTTTTTCAGGGATATATTTCACAGTTCTACCCTTCTCTGCACAATGCCTTACAAATGATTTCCTACCATATCTGTAGAGTTCTAACACATAGGGTAAACATCATCATTTGCTATCCAATTTAGCTGTCAGAATTACAGTTCAAAACATTCATCAAGAGGAACTGACACAGCTAGTTTAATTCACCAAAATGACCTGTTTTGAACTAACATACCATAACTAGAATGACTGTAAGCTTTGTATTTTTCCAGGGATATATGTCACAGCTCTACCCTTCTCTGCACAATGCCTCAACGCTGCACTCTGCTACCGTGTTTAATGATCACAGGAAATTCAACCTGTTAACATGCCATCATTGAGCACTGACAAAGGCAAAAGAGACCATTCCTAATAAATCAAATGATTGCTATTATCCAACATAACTGGGTCTAAACAAAGGGTAAATAATGCCATTTGAAAGGGTGACTTCTCAAAAACGGCACTGAAAGTTTTCTGGAAGTTTAAGTCCTTTCAGTTGAAGCCGAATTGTAGTTGAAAGTGTCCGTTCTTCAGCTCGGGGTCAAAATATAATTTTATAAGCGTCCATCGTTCAAAACTGTGAAGCAATGCAATTTAAAGGATACCTGCTTCAGGCAGCGAATGCCAGGCAGAACGAGAGGTCTGCTGTTTCTGCCTCAGCTTGTGTTTATGGCCCGTGCAGAAGGAGGTTCCACCTCGAGGCATTTGCACAATCTTCGTTGGTTGTGAAAACTATTTAAAATGAATAATAACTCAGAATTACTGTGCCAAACTTCTCCCCGTATAGGCATTCCCACCATATGGAGTCCAACCTTTTCAATGTAATTTCTATGGAACATTTCTCCTTATCTTTTTCACTGTCACAAGTAATTAGAATCTTTTTCAAGATTTTGAAACTTCATGGCAACTAATAATTCAATTTCTGATAATATGAATCAGAAATCCTTATAACTACCTAAAATTCTCACTTGTACCGACCTCAGTACGGTAGAAATGGATATAATGGCAAGTGAACACGTTAGAGCATTCTACAATGCCTATATTGAAAGACCCAGGTATAAATATCTGGGTTCTATATTGATACCTGGTGATCTTATATGATATGTATTTATTCTAATTTTTCATCTGCTCTAGAGCCCTCCTTTTCATGTTTGAACGCATTAATCCTGGCTATGCTTACCAATTAAAGATTAGTTCGCTTAGTCTACCAAGAGGAGAGAAAATTAAATTGTCCAGTAAAACAGTAATCCTTGACTTCTACACACCTGAGTTTCAAAAAAAGATGCCTATGGCATAAAGTGGGAGTGCAGAGAACCAGGAATATAGATAATTTTGTGTTCCTTATTTACGATCCAAAGCATCTTAAAGCATGGAATACATTACCTATGGAAGCTAAATTATGAGAATACACATAATTACTATGACTATATCTTCCATGGAAAACCCTAGTTCCCCAGCTACAAACATGTCTTTTCGAACAGTTAAATACCGGTGCTGTCACATGATGATTTCCAAAATAGAACCTGACAGTGGCCTATTTTACACTAAGGCCTGCATTTTAGTGGAGAAAAAGAGGGACCAAGTGTGTGTTTTTAAAGGAGAAGTTTAAATATAAACTCTGATGTTATAATAACCATATTCACTCTACCTGCCTTTTGTTGTCAGATTTTACCACATTTTAGGTATTGTCCAGACAGCACATGTGCTGTGCTTCGAGGCATAGTGTTTACTACTCAGTAGGCTTACAACCACCAGCCCACAGCAAACCGTCAGTTGTTTTTGTCACTCTCGATTTGATTCAAAAACTTTATTCAGCAAGTTTAAAAACAGCCATAAATGTACATGCAATATATACAACATAAAACAAATAAAACAATTATCAATATATCATTAATAATAATCCAACAGCACATAACAACCTGAAATCGCCCTGTTCAATGATCACCTAACACATAATACTCTTTCTTTGATTATACAACTTTCGTTATAAAAAAGGCAATGTTAAAACACAAAAAGCGGTCACCTATATCAAACAGCAAATCCATTGCTGTATGCTAATCCCTGATATTGTAGACAAGAAAAAGAGGTTTCCGATAAAAACACCTAAGATTCTTGTAAAAATGAAAAGAACATAAAGTGCACAGTGCTTTGTTTGGACATCCCAACACAAAGACATGGCACCGTACCAGGAGGGCAGCTTTTCATTTTGGGAAATGCATCCAAGTGGTGGACTGTGCCCAATCTAAGTCTAGACAGTACATAACGATGCTGGATAGTATTAAAACAAGTTCAATTGTACTGACAGCCCTCCATAGAATAGCGAGACATGTAAAAGGCAACTGTTGATTTATTTGTTTAATTTCTCAGTCTACATTCAAACCTAACTTTAAAAAAGGTTTCCTTGACACGCCTCATAGTCAGAGAAGTAACTTTAGATAGATCTTGCCATATAATCATGTTAAAAATAGAACTAAAAGTTGTATTCATGTACGAGAGCCAGGTGATGAGAGTAACATTATCCACTGAAGACAGCCTAAAATTATCAGTTTTGTAAAGTGTATTTCCTCTTTCGACCATATGGAGTGCCACAGTAACAAAGGTTTTATTAGTTGCAAATCCTCTATGTACGGTATTTACAGTTGTCCTCCTCTTTTTTCTGCAACACACAATTTTTTTTATGAGCATTTCATTGGTATTCCTGGATGTGCAATGTGCTTGCCTACTTTTCACACAAAGCTACTTATTTATGTTGCTTTTACCATATTTACCATCTCTATAGATGTTTTAGTTACTTACACACTCAACTGTACTACTCTATGCCACTCCACCCCACTCTATTCTACACCACTTCACTCTACTCTATGCCACTCTACTCCACTCTCCTTTACACCACTCCACTCAATGGCACTCTACAGCTCTCTACGTCACTTCTTTTTATGCCAATCCATGCTGCTTTACTCTATGCCTCTCTACTTTATGCAACTCCATTCCACTCTATGGCACGCCACGCCATGCCACTCCACTCTACGCCACTCTACTGTATGCAACTCCATTCCACTTTATGGCACACCACACCACGTCATGCCTCTCCACTCAACTGTACTGTGCCACTCTACCTGAATCTGTCAGTCAATTCTATGCCACTCCACTCTATGCCACTCCGCTCTATGCACTCTACTCTTTACCACTCCACTGTATACTACTCTACTCTAAGCAACTCTAATCTATTTTACTCCACTCTACACTATGCCACTCCACTCAAGTCTACGCCACTCTACACCACCCCACTCTAGTCTACACCACTCCACTCTACGCCACTCACTCCACACAATGCCTCTTTATTCTACGTCACTCTACAACTCTCCACTCTACTCTAAGTCACTTGATTCCACTTACCCACTCCACCCCACTCTATGCCACTGTACTCTACACCACTCTACAAAACACCACTCTACTCTATGCCACTCCAGTTCACTCCACATGACTCTGCCACACTCAATACCACTCCACTCTATGCACTCTACTCCACTCCATTCTGCACCATTCTCCTCCACTCTCCTCTATGCCACTCTATTCTACACCACACCACTAACTTTTAGACATGCTGAGCAACATCCACGCTGCTGTACAACATCACTAAAAACGTTGCCAAAGCCAATAGATCTCACACAGATGAGACCTATTGGTTTTGCCAATGTTTGTTAACAAATATTGCCCTGTCATAAGGCTACACACGATGAGTGCACCTGTCATTTGCTACTGACTCATTAATGTTGAGTATCCTATGGATCACTCAAATACAAATATGTAACCATGTTATTATTAGTTTTGGTAGAGGAATAAAACCACTAAAGTGAAAAGCAAACTAGGTAGAAAATGAAACATTGTATTATAGAGGTTGGAAATAATTAATTGAAAAATTAATAAACATTATTTAAGAGAGACAGCTATTTATAAAGAAGGTGAAAGTAGAGCAGACAACATTGTTACAAATAATAATTACTTCAAAAACCAATTGGTCATCCAACCAAAAATTCACCATAGGCAATATGTAAATTATGGTGCTCATGGAATGGCACACAAATCCAATCTGAATAACTCATATTTTGATTTCTAATGCAAGAATATGCGGAGACACAATTAGGAAAAACAAAAGTTTTCACTGGGTCAATAAATACAACGTGTTTTCTAACAAACAATGATCTCTTTACAAGTGGGCTGTTGGAAAGGGAATGTCCCCTTAATAGTAAAGTGGTGTGCACCATACCCTAACTGCATATGAAACTGGAATCCTGACATTTTATTGCCAAAAAGTGGCACACTAGTCTAGGATGTACTCTGAGGCCTAGGCCCGTCCATGGTAATTCCAAGGTTCAGAACCTTTAGTGTGAGCTGACAAGGAGTACCAAGCACACCCTCTTTATTTGACATAAGACTACTATCCAGGTCCTGAGTTGTTGACATGACATGGTGGTGCAGCAGTATAGCAATTTTTGTGGATTAATAATACTGAACAGACCTGTGTCTGGCTCAGGTGGCGTGAGAGGCCTTCTGGTCCAGCTATAGAAAAGACTTTCTTGAAAGTATCACCCAGATCTTTGCCTCTGACATGTCATATGCATGTTGAGTGTGTGAGTGAGGAATGGATGTTGGCATTTCTCTGTGTTGTGGTGAGTCTATGGTTACTGGCACCAGTCAGATCCATTTTGGATTGCTTTTCTTCCAGTTCAAGAAGGACCTGGCCTGGCAGTTCGGATAGAACTGTTCTTATTCAGTGCTTAATTTGTACAAGAATGAGTGCCAGTGCCTGTTGGACCTGGCCCCTTTTTGTAGGGTTATCCCCAAACTTTTTGCCTTCTTCCTCCTATTTTTTCTGACCTGTTTTGTTGGCTTTAGACTCTGGGCACTTTACCAGTGCTAACCAGTGCTAAAGTGCATGTGCTGTCTATCTAAAATATATCTAAAATATATTGGTGATTGATTTCTCCATGTTTGGCTTATTTTATTTACTAGTAAGTCCGTAGTATAGTGCACTAGGTGTGCCTATGGCATGCAGATCAAATGCTATCAGTGGCCCTGCAGCACTGATCATGTCACCCACATGAGTAGCCCTGCAAACATGACTCAGGTTTGCCATTGCAGTGCCTGTGTGTGCAGTTTTAAACTGCCATTTCAACCTGGCAAGTGCACCCACTTGCCAGACCCAAACCTTCTGTTTTACTGCATGTAAGTTACCCCTAAAGTAGGCCCACAGCAGCCCTAGCTGGCAGGGTGCAGTATATTTAAAAGGCAGGATATGTACTGGTATGTTTTACATGTCTTGATAGTGAAATACTGCTAAATGTGTTTTTCTCTATTGCAAGGCCTATCTCTCCCATATGGTAACAATGGGATTGCATTGAAATATCTTTTAAGTGTAATTTCCGGTTGGGAGCACATAGAGATATGAAGATTGGGTTCTCTGAACTCACAATTTAAAAATACATCTTTTGGTGAAGTTGCTTTTTGAATTGTAAGTTTGGTAAATGGCACTTTTAGAAAGTGAGAATTTTCTTTCTTGACCAATCTGTGCCTCTGCCTGTCTGCTGAAAACACGTCTGAGTCAGAATGACAGTTGAGCTGTTTGTACGTTCACTCTAGACTGTCACACGAAGAGAGGTGAGGTGCGCCCAGCATATCCTGATGAGTCTTCCTGAGTTAGCGTGGTGGGGAGAGCTGACACCTGTGCCTGAATAGGCCTGTGCCTGTCCTCAGACAAAGCAGTCTCCGACTCCCTGCAGGGTGTCTGGGGCTAGGGCAGGGAAAGGTAGGGACTTGTGCAATACAAATAATTCTCTTTGAAGTTTGCCTACTTCAAAGACAGAAAGGGGTATAAGTACTGGACCTCTGGCATCACAGTTACAATCCTTCTGGACTGAGGACATTCTGCCAGGAAGAATAGCTGGATACTGTAGGAGGGACTGCCACTCTGCCTGTTGCTTTGTTGTGCTGGTCTGCTGCCTACTGCTTCTGTTCTGGGAGTGAAAGGGCTGGCCTTTGCTTTCTACATCCTGCTTCCAAAGGTTCTCCAAGGATTTGGACTGAGCTTGCCACCTGTTAAGAAGTCTCAGGGAGATCAAAGACTTCATTTTTCAGAACCTAGTCTTTCCTGCTGAGAGTCCTGACTTGTCAAGTGGTGCCTAATCCAGTTCCTGGGCCCTTGGGAGTGAGTTCTGGTGCAACCAAGAAGAAACCAAGCACATTGATTACAGAGCGACTTCAGAACCAGCGCCGCCGTCCGACTCTGTGCCACCGTTTGCACCAGAGCTGTGTTCATCACTGAGTGCAATGACCATGACCTGCAACACAGGCTCAACACCACCGCAGCATTTCCGAAATCCTGCCACATTATGAGTCCTGAATGCTGTGTCACTGACGTCCGTGACACCCAACTCCAATGCAGCACCTGTGGCCCTGTGGTGTGATTGCAACACTGTGAAGTCAATGCCCCACATCTTGACCTGCTGGATTCATTGACCCTGCCGGGTTGTAAGGAATAAACGCCTCGCCACTGATGCCGCATCACCTCCACTGCAACCATTAGGAACTGCCGCCTCACCTCCCCTGCCTAGCAGTAAGGAACTGACACCTCACCTCCCCGGTAGGAGTAAGGAACCGATGCCCCACCCGCAATGCCTCACCTCACTGACTCTGTGCAACCTCTTTGTTTCCTCATCGTTTTCCACGCCACTGCACCTTAGGGTCCATGTTACTCCATGACAGGCCCGCACTCCCTCAAGAGTGGTGTTGGACTGTTGGAAGCAACTCACTGAAGACACCATGATAGCCCCAGTTGGAGATATTGGCCCTCATTACGACTTCCGCTGAATGCTTGGCTCCCTATTATGACTTTTCCGCTGGGCCAGGGGACGGAAACAGCGTTTCCGCCCACTGGCCCAGCAGAAAAGTCACATCAACATTGAAGCCGTCTCGTAATTGAGCCGGCGGCAATGTTGATGTGCAGCGGGTGCAGCAGCACCCGTAGCGCATTTCGCAGTGAAATGCGCGATGGGCCTGTGTCTGGGGGCCCCTGCACTGCCCATGCCAAGTGCATGGGCAGTGCGGGGGCCCCGAGTCCCCTTTACCACCAGCCTTTCCATGGCAGTGTTTACCACCATGGACAGGCTGGCGGTTGGGAGCTCATAAGCCCCAGGGCAGCGCTGCTTGTAGTGCTGCCCTGGTGGATTATGACTGCCCGGCTGAAGCCTGGCAGTACCCTGGTGGGACCGGCGGTATGACCGTGGGAAATGTGCCACGGTCATAATACGCAGGCAGAACACCGCCAGCCTGTTGGTGGTATTACCGCCAGTGTTCCTCCGTCCGCCGGAGTCGTAATGACCCCCATTGTGTTTTTAAGTGCCATACTAAGATTTAATCTTTGAAAATTTGTATCTTCACTTGTGTATGTTGGATTTTTGTAATTTTGATCGTCTTACTCAGATAAATATTGGCTGTTTTTCTAAATTGGTGTGGAGTACTTTTGTGGTGTTTTCACTATTGTTACTGTGTGTGTATGTGTATACAAATACTTTACACCTTGCCTCTGAGATAAGCCTAACTGCCTGAGCCAAGCTACAGCTACCAAGGGTGTGAGAAGGGGTTATTTTAGCTGTGTGGCTCCCTTACCCTGACTAGAGTGAGGGTCCTACGTTGACACGATGCAAACCACTGCCAACTAAAGGCCCTACTTCTAACAGTGCCCAAAACTCTTCTCAGATGCCTGAGGCCAGTGCAATTAAATATTGCCATGTGAAATACCAAGACTGCACAGTCTTAAATCCAGTTCATGCCTTTTATTTCACTGCTAGACACTCCTTTCCCATTTCTCTTACTCTTGCAGATTTCCCTTTGTGATGAATTTTCTGCCTTTCTCTTCCCCTGTCTCCCTGCGTTGTGTCTTTTCCTCTGTCTTATCTCAGTAAATGCCTGATGCGGAAAAGTGAGTGTTGATGGCCCCCATTGGCAACTATCTGCTTTTATTGTAGCAGAGTCAAGACTGATTTGCATGTGACTGGATCCAAACTGAGGTGGAATAGTATGCAAAATAACAATAGACTGGGATGTGCCTTGAGTTGTGATCAGTAGCTGAGATTAACTCAAGCGTTCTACTTATTACTTTTTGTATACTGCAGTGTGACTCCCTAAGTGGGACAGGTATGCCCACTATGCCACAGGAACCAGGCTGCACCCAATTGAAGAGCCCCAAACAGGGCTATAACAGACTTGGATTGCTTGTGTTCCAGTTCATGAAGGACCTAGCCTGGCAGTTCAGGCTGGACTGCTCCTACTGGGGGAGGGTCAAGATTGATTTGCATGTGGCTGGGTCCAACCTGAAGTGGCATGGTTTGCAAAATAATGAATGGACTAGGATGCACCCCCAGTTATTACCAGTGGCTGAGATTAATTAAAGTATTCCATCCATCATCTTTTTGTATACTTAAATGATGCTTGCTTCAGCAGTGAGATCTGAAGGGGGATCACAACTGCGACTGGGCACCCTTTGACAGAGATGCAGCCAGTGTGACTGTGAAGGGCACATCACAACAACGTCAGTATACAGGTAAACATGAAACCATGTTGAGAGACAGAGAGAATATGTCTGGCTGTAAAGAGAAGGCGCTGCACATTCAAAGGAGTACCAATTGTGAGACGTGAACCAGAATGGCCTACATATCCCTGCATTTAGCCACTGTTTGCATAGGCCAATTAGTGAATTGACACGTCGGTTGATTATCATCCATGAGTTTTCCTTTATCATTTGGTCACTGTAATAGTGTAGAAACTGCAGCCACTGTGCTTGAACGGTGTAACTGGGCAGGAACTATATCAATTGTGGTAGGACACTGTGTTTGGTGTGGGAATAAAGTGAATTGGTCAATACCCCAGTAGCTGAATTCCTGTTACAATGTGTAGCATTTTGTTTTGTTGTGTTATTAATGTATTACTTCTTTTTACTAAGAAAAGCACTGGATTAGAGAGTAGTTTCTTGAATTCTGAACTCTTGCATCCCACACTGACTCCTGAGAAGCCTTTAACTACTCTGAGAACAAAGTGCAGAAACATTTCTCAGAGCTATAGGGAATAGACCCTAGTACTCCAGTGTAAACAACCAATGTTGTGGCCCAGTTGCCACTGAACACTGCACGTTTTAGTGGTACATGCAAAAAGAACAATATGATGGATTGAATGCTTGAATTAATCTCAGTCTCTTGCGATTGCTCGGGCCGCATCCCAATCCATTGGTTTTTTTCACACTATGCCACCTTAGTTTTGACTTAGCCATTTGCAAATCAGTCTTGAACCTGCTCCTCATGGGAACAGTCCTGCCTGAACTGTCAGGACAGGTCCTCCCTGAACTGGGATACAAGCAACCTAGTACCAGTTTCACCCTAGTTAGGGCTCTTCAGCAGCAGAGCCCGGTATCCCCAAATAGTGGTGGGGCTGCGCAGGGGCAAAAACAATAAAAAACATAAAAATACTTACCTTCTGCTCGCCTCCTCACCACCTCGGCGCTTCTCTGCTGCCAGTGCACAGGCTCCCAGACTCCCCTACACCAGTCCACACACTCCTCTCATGCTGGGTAATAGTATTATCCAGCTTGAGAGAAGAGCAGTGATTGGTGTGAGCGGCTTGTTTTTGCACTCTCAAGGGTGCTGGGAGCCTGTGCCTGCTGTCCTCTACCCAGCAACGCAGCTCAGGTTGGGGAGAACTCAGTGCGCATGTTGGTTTGGCCAGCTTAAGGTGGCTGGCCAAACCGACATGCACACTGACAGCAGTGTCCACCACTCTTCCTTCAGTGTTGTCATCGCTGTAGCCCCGCCCTTGACACTTGCCTCGAGGAAAAAAATATAATGATAATAAAATAGTTTTATTATCATTTTATTTTTTGTGTTAGTCGCCATAACAGAAGAGCCGCTACTGCTCTTCAGAAAGGTATAGCTTGATTCCTGTGGCACAGTGAGCCTGGGACCCATGTCTGGGCATACCTGGCGCTGTTTTCGCATTTGTCCTTTCAGTGGTACAGCCAGAGTGAGACATTCAATGACAATCATGAGAGTAACATTGCGACTGTTCAAACAGATTTGGTTATGTGACACCTCTATGTTCTTTCTTTCACGACATGCCTCTCCACAGCCCACATAGGAAAAGAGATTTCTGAATTCTATTTCATCTATTCCAATGATTTTAGACATACCCCTCAGAAATTTTAGCTCATTCCTCATTTACAAATCCTTTCAAAGCAGCAACTCGTGTACAAAAAAAATGTGATGTTTCGCTCAGTGCTGGTGCTTGATTCACAGGCAGAAGGTACTCAGGATAAAACTTGAAGTGGTACTTTGGAATTCTGTAATATCATGAGTAACAGAGAGAACCGTTTTTTATATAATGCATAGGTGTAGGTGCTGGGGACAAAACAGAAGATTGAGTGCCTAACAGAGGCCCAGAAAACATTTGTGCCGTGAAGATCGGGGAAGCACCTGAGATCTGCTTTTTAGGGGTAGCCCTTATCTAGTTGTCAGCCTGGGCGCTCTAGGAAAACTATGAAACTGGTGCCCTCGTTTTTGTATATTATTATTTTTAAATTGTAGATCCCAGTAGATTTGGCTTCTTAGGACAGTGCTTCTTTGCCTACATTGAAAGGCTTCATTTGCTGTTCAACAAAGCTGAATTAAAATATTTGTCTATATTAATGACTACCTTTCTGTCAAGAAGAGTGCTGGAAATGTATCCTTATGGAGGAATTAAGCTTTAAATCCTTTATTATTGCTGTTTATTAAAGCCTCAAGAAAGAAAACTAAGGTGTCAAATTGGCTAGTAAGAAGATGAAAATGGATGCACTGAGATTTTTGCTGCGCGGTGAAAGTGGCAGGGCTTGATTTAAAAACACTCTTCCGTAGCATTAATCTCTCTGACACACCGCTTGGGGCTTGAAAGAGCATCTTCCAGCAGAAAAGCTGTGTGCTGTAGACGGGCATCATCATGTCTGCTGGATATATCTACGCCGCACCATCCGCACCCGGCCTCATTTATTCTGACTTTCAATCCAAAAGCGCCAGGAAAGGAAATGACTTGGCAAATTGGAGAGGCTGCCGCGGCCAGGCAGCGCATCCGTCTGTGCTTTCGACCGGCGGGCAGCGCGCCTTCTGCCTCCGCGGAAATTCAGTCTGAGGAAAGTTTGTGACTGGGCGCGAGTCAGGCAGGAGCCCGGGACGGCGCGCGCTTCCTGGAGGAGGGGAGAGTGGGCGCAAGAAACCCACGCCTGTGTTTTATCAATACATTTCTTCTCATAAACGAAATTGATCGAAGAAGCTATCGAGCGCAGACATCGATCCCTTTGTACTCCGCTTCTACCTCTGTTGGAAAACTTCGACGATGCCATTGATCTGTGAGCTTTGGCCTCCCTTCCAATTTATAAACGTCTCATCTTGACGTGCACGTGCTTGTATGTTCACACGTATGCACAGTACACTCCGAAACACACACTTAGACGCATACAGTCCTCAGCGCAAAAAGTAGACTGCTGTAAGCGCGTTTCAGTAGCACCATTGCACCATTCTAGTTAGACGAGTAATCCTGATGCTGGCTGGAAGTAATGCCCGAAAGGAAATCACAAATATCTCATTTTCCAGGTAAAACTTGAAGGATTTGTTTCAGTGAAAGTATCACACGTTCTAAATTTTGCTTCTCATAATATAGAAAAACATCAACATGCAGTGTTAGTTAACACGCCATCTCTCGTTTCTAGGCGTGGAACTCAGAATAGGGAGTTAACATTCCAGTCGATGAATACCACACGTGTTAGTGTCAGTATACAACGGGTCCAGTATTACCGCTCAAAACACGAACAGAATAAGTCCAAAGGCATACAGAAATGAATTACATAGTGGGGTCTGCTCCCAAATACCCTTCACCATGTGACTTAAGCCCTCATTACAAGTTGCCTATAAATTCCAATAGGTTTAGTAATGACAACTTTGGTTTTCTCTCAGAGGCTTCGGTTGCTGAATTATGCATACTTTTCTGGGGCACATGTAATGGAGGGCTAAGTAACATTTCACGTTACACACTGCTGGTAAAATAGTGTTAAATAGACATTGCAATGCACTGTTTATACATCCATTCTTGTCTGTAAATGTTAAAACACCAGGGAATTCATTCAGGAGTTGCCAGGGATGTGCAGGTCAGACTACCACCTAAGGTAGTGAACTCTTTGTTCTGTAAAACAAATAACTTTGGCAGTGCAATGCATACTCTCCTACATAAAAAACAAATTAAACAATAAATACACCTTTTAAACAAAATGTTGGCCTATTATTGGGAAGAAAATAAGGTGTTGTGATGTGTTTAAAGAAAAACCTCACCACTGTGCTCTGAATGAGCGATTAACAATGTTAAAGGGATAATTTAAGTTAGTATCATAGTTCACATCTGTATATGGGTTACAAGTAGTAAAACTGGTAGACAAAACCACTATTGTTTTTTTTTTAAATGTTTTTAATCTTTAAGTAATTTACCAGTACCCTACTTCATATGCAGGTGGTATATAAAACCAACATTTATCTATGTAACTGTTGTGTTATATAAATGTGCGTCTAACAGTCTCTTAAATTCAGCAATGTTAGCTACTGTGGTGCCATCAGGATTAAGATCATGTAACATCACTTTCTGGGAGGATTTGTGTCAAAGATCATATGATGTCATGTCCTATGATGGCACTGAGTCAAAGGGCAGTTATGTAATGCCACGTCCAATACCCCTTGCATATTGGTGAATCAGCGCCCGTGAAAAACACTAGGTAGTGAATTTACATGGGAATAGTAAAACCATTGTTTTTTGTGCTTTCATTCCATCTCTCAGTACAATGTCACTTATACTTAAGAGGCATGATAGACTTCACTTTTCTAGACACTTTGGGCCTCTCTCGCTATGCATGTCTCGCACCGCTTCAATATTTGCCACAGCTAAAGTTATTAACGCAAACATTTTCTGTGCTTCGGAAGAAACACTAACTCGGCAAACCGATCCTCATAAGCTATTTTTGAGAGGCATCTGATGAAGTTCATCCAACTTCATGAGCTAATATTTGGTACCACCTGAGTATATTGTTTTCAGATTGTCCATTAAAAGGTAGCAACACTCTGAGTGTTGGGCTTTTTACATGGGACTCATATTGTATTGAAACTTTTTTTATCTTTACATAGTGCACAAGAGAAAACAAGCCTTCAATCAATCAATTAATAAATCATCAGTTTTTGTATAGTGCAGCACTGTCACCTGTATGGGTATTGGTTGCTGATTGTGCTGTGTCTCCGACCAAAAGCCACGCCTTGAGTTTCTTTCTGAAGTCTGAAAGGGTGGGTGCTGCTCGAAGGTGCAGAGGCTGGTCTTTTCAGGTCTTGGCGGTGATGTAGGAGGAGTGGCCCCCCACTGTTGCTGTGATGGATGCAGTGTGTGTGTGAGGGTAATAAAGGTGGAGCGAAGGTGTCTCGTGGGCAGATAGCATCTCAGTCTATGGTTTAAGTAGGCTGGTCCTTGGTCATGTAGAGC
Organism: Pleurodeles waltl; assembly: GCF_031143425.1. Classification (NCBI taxonomy): domain Eukaryota; kingdom Metazoa; phylum Chordata; class Amphibia; order Caudata; family Salamandridae; genus Pleurodeles; species Pleurodeles waltl. The sequence goes on from NC_090445.1 coordinate 1,557,571,199, forward strand.
TTTGTAGGCAAGTGTGATGATCATAAACTGGCATCTCGTCTGGATGGGGAGCCAGTAGGAGTCTCTGAGGTGGGGGAGGGGTGGGTTGTGGGTCCTTCTGGGGAGGTCTAGGAGGAGTCTGACTGTGGTGTTCTCTATGGTCTAGAGTCAACAGAGGAGCTGGGTGGAGATTCTGGCATAGAGAGCGTTGCTGTAGTCAAGGAGGCTGGTGACGAGGGCTTGTGTGACGGTCTTTCTGGTGTTAATTGGGATCCATCTGAAGATTTGGCAGAGCATGTGGAAGCAGAAGGATGTGACTGCGCTGATTTGTCGTTTGCTGGTCAGTTGGCTGTTGAGGATGATGGCCAGTTCAGCGCAAGGTCTGTCGGTGTGGGTGTAGGCCCGAGTTCTGCCGGTCACCAGCTGTCGTCCCATACGGAGGTGTTCTTTCCAAAGATTAGTACTTCCTTTTTATCTGAGTTCAACTTGAGGCAGTTGGCTCTCATCCATTGGGCTACGTTGGTCATTGTGGTGCAGAAGTTGGTTCTGGTGTTGGAGGGGTCCTCGGGGAGTGAGAGGATTAGTTGAGTGTCATCTGTGTAGGAGATTATGTTAAGTCCGTAGGTTCTGACATTGTCCTCGAAGGGGGCCATGTAGATGTTGAACAGGATGGGGCTGAGGATGATCCTTGGGGTATGCCGCATATTATGTCCTTGGGTCTGGAGGTGAAGGGAGGTAGTCGGATGCTCTGAGTGCATCCTGTTAGGAAAGAGACAATCCATTTGAGGGTTTTCTGCTGTATGCTGATATTGCTGAGTCTGCTGGTGAGGCTGTCAAATCAAATCAAATCAGGATTTATAGAGCGCAACTACTCACCCGTAGGGTCTCAAGGTGCTGAAGAGGTTTATCCTCTGAGCATCAGTTGAAGACCCAAGTTTTAAGGTCCTTCCTAAATTGAGGTAATGATGGTGACTGCCTGAGGAGCAGGGGCAAGGTGTTCCAGCTCTTTGCCGCAAGGTAGGCAAAGGATCTTTCTCCAGCCGAGGTCTTCCGTATGTGGAGTGTGGTGGCTAGTGCCTGTTGAGCGGAGAGGTCTGGTAGGGTAGTAGAATGTGTTGCAGTGGTTGAGGTAGGTGAGTGCGAGGTTGTGGAGGGCCTTGCGTGGATGAGGAGTTTGAAGTTGATTCTTTTCTCAAGGCCAGTGGAGGTCTCTTAGGTGATTGGTGATGTGTTTGCGGCGGGGAACATTCGGGATGAGATTGGTGGAGGCATTTTGAATGTGCTGTAGTTTCTACAGGTTCTTCTGAGTGGTGCCAGTGTAGAGGGCGTTGCCATAGTCGAGTCTGCTGGTAACCAGGGCATGGGTTACGATTCTGCAGCAGGCCTTTGGGATCCATTTGTAGATCTCCTGGAGAAGTTGGAGTGTGTGAAAACAGGAGGTTGCGACTGAGTTGACTAGGGGGGTGATGGTGAACGATGAATCCAGGGTGAAAACGAGGCTACATGCATGGTCTGTTGGGGTGGGTGCCCCAGGCTGATGTGGAGGGTCTCAGGATGAGGATCTTGGTCTTGTCAGAGCTGAGCTGAAGGCAGCTGTCCTTCATCCAGGAGGCGACAGCTTCCCTCCCGTTGTGGAAATTCTTCTTGGCAGTTGTGGGGTTTTCAGTCAGTGAGATGATCAGCTAGGCGTCGCCGGCATAGGAGACAATGTTCAGCCTGTGATTCCTGATGATGGATGAGAGCGGGGCCTTGTAGATGTTGAAGACTGTGGGGCTCAGGGAGGAGCCCTGCGGAACTCTGCAGCTGATCTCCGTAGGTTCTGACAGGTAAGGCGGGAATCTGACTGTCTGTGTTCTTCCGGACAGGAAGGAGAGTATCAACTGTAGGACCTTTCGATGGATGCCAGCTGCGTGGAGTGTGGCGCAGAGGGTGTGGTGTCAAACCGTGCCAAAGGAGGCTGATAGGTCCAGTAGGATAAGAGCTGTTGTATGGCCGTGGTCCAGAAGCGGGCGGATGCCATCTGTGGCGGTGAGGAGGGTGGTCTCCGTGCTGTGGTTGCTCCTGAAACCTGATTGGGAGATGTCCAGGATGTTGTTGTCCTCGATGTGTTTACAGAGCTGTGTGTTGATGGCCTTTTCAATGACCTCGGCTGGGAAAGGCAGCAGAGAGATGGGGCGGTTGATCTTGAGGTCCAGGGGGTCGGCTGCAGGTTTCTTCAAGGGCGGGGGGATCTCTGCATGCTTCCATTCCTCAGGGAAGGTAGCTTTATCTATGGAACAGTTGAGGGTGTAGCAGAGCTCGGGTGCAATGGAGGCGTTGCCTTTGTTGAAAATGTGGTGAGGACAGGGGTCCGTCAGCGCTCCAGAGTGGATGCTGCTCATGATGGAGCGGGTCACGTCCCTGGTGAGGGAGGTCCAGTGGTGCAGGATCTATGACGGTTTAGAGGGTCAGAGCTGGGGGGCTGCTGGAGGGCCCGTAGGGTCTTGGGGCCTGAAGATATGTTATTTGTCTTTGATTTTCCAGTGGAAGAAGTTAGCTAGTCTGTCGCAGAGGTCTTGAGATGGAGGGAAGTTTGCTGTTTCTGACTGGAGTTTGACGAACTCTTTGAGTTCTTCGGGTGTGGTGGTAGGCAGTGTCAAATGCAGAGTAGAGGTCGAGGAGGATCAGGGCTACAGTTTATCTTCTGTTAACGAGAGTTCTAATGTCGGAGGCAGCAGTCAGTGTGGTCTCAGTGCTGTGGTTGGCACAGAATCCTGATTGTGACGCATTGAGTAGGTGGTTTTGTTCCATGTATTCAGTGAGCTGTTGGCTTTCTCGAGTACTTTGGCAAAGGAGCATTGAGATCGGTCGGTAGTTTTTGAGGTCGCAAGGGTCGGCAGAGGGTTTCTTCAGGAGGGGTTTGACTATGCTTCTTTCCATATGTCAGGGAAGGTTGCTGTGAAGATGGAGGTGTTGAGGATGGTATTGAGTCCCATGCAGATTGGGTTGGTTCCGAGGTGGAAGATGTAGTGGGGGAAGGGGTCAGTGGGTTCTCCAGAGTGGATGGACGCCATGATGGTTGCAGTTGTTTGAGTGGTGAGTGGAGGCCAGGTGGTGACCGTTCTGCTGGTGTTCACTGGTTGGTTAGGGTTGTTGAGGCTGTGTGGCCACGCACCAACCTCGATAAGAAGTCCTCGGAAGTAGGAGGGGCTGTCAGGGAGGTGGGAGGACAGGCAGGAGGATCAGCGGTGAAGCGGGAAACAAACTGCAGGAATAGGTGGGATATAATGAAGACTACGGCCTTAGTCTAACCTCAAGCCTGACAACGTGTCAGGAAGGGGTAGGGAAGCAACAGAGGAGAAGGTGGGCTGCATGTCAGTGCTGTGATCAGTAAAATGGAAAATGGTGGGGGGCAGTGGAAAAGCTGGTGTAGGTCTTTGAAAAATAAATTAAAAAAGAAAGCAAAAAAGCTGGACTGGGAGGGGACGAGGAAGCAATGTATGAGCTACGGGAAACAACATGGAGAGTGCCATGGATGGTAAATGTGAGGAAGAGCAAGGATATGCATGCACTCCCAGGGCGTGCTGAAGCAAAAAGTAGCTCCCTGAATTCAAGCAGTGGAAGAATAGAAATTAGCCAATCACAAAAGGAACCAAGCACAAGAAGATGAAGGAAAGACATAAAAAAGAAGCAGGCAAATAAGATTGACAAGAAAGCAAACCAATGATAAGTAATGGACTGACACAACCCCTACTGTAAGAATTGATACAATATGTCTATGACAACAGTCAGCTAAATGCTGTCTGTAGGTGAGACCCAACAAAAAGAAAAACAGCAGCACATCACAACAAAGACAAATAATTGTCAAAATTCCATGCATGTTATACCAACACCAGCACACAACATGGCATAAAGGGTTTCTTAGAATGTGTTCTTTGATAGGAATGGTCAACACTCCTCTAAAATGCTTTTTTCTTCTGCTTTGAGTCACAGAAAAGATTCTGTCTGATCTATCACCTCCATATTTGTGATACAAGCCCGACAGAGCACAGTTGCACTTATCCATGGGTATACATAAGATGTAGGATAACATGCTGTGTTACAACGAAATTGAGAGTCCTGATCTAAGTGTGTAGCTTACTTATTACATGTTCAGAAACATCATCAGTTCTACATACGGTTGAAAATTTGTCCTAGTATTTCCCGTCCTTCACATAAGTCTGCAAAGAAACCAAAACAATCAATTAGGTAGAGTTGCCCCAGGCATTTGAAATTATCCTGCTCTTTTGGCCTCTGAGGTTTATCCCCCTGGTGCAGGAACATGAAGTACCCCAGTGGCTCTCTCAATGGTATACTGTGTGCGGGTAATTGAGTTACTGTATTTCTTCTGTTTACTTGTCATTAGGTTGTGGTAGGGTGTTACAATACTTGTTTTCACTGTATAGCTGCTGGTACCTGTTGGATCGAAGGTGAGAGTTGGGAGTGCTTGCTACTGTATGTGCATTCAGAGTGTTGATCATGCTTTGGTGTGTGACTCATTTAGTAAGACACTATTTAACTATCTGTGTCTTTGCATCTTTCTGGTGACTACAGTGGTGTGTGGGATGGCAGCATCATGCCACAACCCAGCAAAGCGTTTGGAGTAGGCTGTGAAACATGGGTGGTCATCACATTCCAAACAACAGTTAAGGGTGGTGCATCCCTTTTATTTGTAGCATAAGAAACATTTGTGAAGCTTCTGTATTGTAGGATATGTGGGGGTCAGTGGGTTATACCCTGGTGCATGGGTAAAGGTGATATATTTTGCAATATGGTGATTATGTGTGTGGAACTTGCCGTTCAGATGTTTGTGAAATACCAAGTGTGTCTCCGGTATCTCTCTAGAGGGACTGTGAAGCACAGCATCTTGTTGTACAATGCAGCTTTATCTCTGCTGACATATGATATGAGGTATCTTCTTTTGGACGTCACATGGGGTTTTCCTCTACTTTGTTGTTAATGATGTTTAGGCTGAGATGGAATCTCTGTATGCATTCCCCCAGTTTCTTATGTCACAGAGGACTTTACTTAGGTGGATTCTCACATTCTTCTCCTCTGAATATAGTTCATGGCTAGGCTGAGTTGCTTATAGATGGGTCCATGCCAGGTGGTCATGTGTGGGTTCAGAGACCATTGGCTCTGCTATGCTAGCATTGCTACTGGATCATTTTCACAAAGATGTGCTGCCTTATCAATCAGGCCATGTTTAATTTTCAAGTGCTCTCAGATGACTACCTACGTAGGTTGGAAGATATTTCGTGGCTTATTACTTGGCAAGAATTGATTCTTAGCTGCTCAATCTTGGACCTTGGTTTCCAGAGTATAATGGTTTCTCCTGATACAAACTTGACTTCTCCTGATATTCTGGCTTTCATACAGAACATGAAGGGATTATAGGCCCATAGAGTGCTCACTATTCCACGGCTAAGAATCCGAAGAGTATTTTACGACGTTAGAAATGTGTGTTGCATATATAGGCAGCATGGAGAGCATTAGGGTCAGGAGACAGAAGACAGACTCTGTACAAGGGAGAGGGAAAGAGCATGGAGGCAGGAGGACCGATTGGTGGACAGAAGTACGGCATGGAAATAAGAAAAGACTAGAAGATTGTGGGCCAGTGACAGAAAGGTATATGAACAGAGATGTGCAGGGACGGAACAACATGGTGTAGGTAAGTGGTGAAAAAAGGCTGAAACAACAAGAGAATAGAACTAATACACCTAGAGAGAATGGTACTGAACTAGGAAACAGGATGGGAGAGATGACAAGGGAGCACAAAGCAGAGGAAAGCCAAGACAGGAGGATTTACAAAGGCCACAGCCTTTGGTCATGCCCTTTGCCAAGTACCAGTGCCCATAGCACTCATACTGCATGCTCTGTAGCTATTGGGCAATCATAGGCCTTGAGCCCAACAACCAAGAAGGTAGTCAGCACACGTCTAGGCCTGTGCACTTGCCCTATGCCCAGTACATGCAACAAATCATACATGACAATGTTAGATTTTGTTTGCATTCTGCAAACCAAATCCGTGACTTGCAGATCTTAATTCGCCACTATTTAGGCTTGTAACATGTTTCTGGCCAACTAAGTATGACAGTGAAATCAACAATGTGCACTTATGTCGGTCCACCAAGAAGAAAGAGGTTAAAACTGCAGAATGGTCCATAAAGTCATACCCATTGATCTCTTGGGAAAAGATTAACTTGCAGTGCCTGACTAAAAACCCAGTCCAGGACCAACAGGGAACTAGATATGTTTGAAGACAGTATCAGTAGGATCTTGGACTATGGTGCTGAGATCAGGACTAAAGAACAAGGTATAGCTAATAGCCAGGCAGTGCTCCCAGAGCACACTATGTACAACTTGCCTTTCATGAAGTCCTGTTGTCACTTCACCCTCGCACATGTACGGGAGCTGCCTCTGAGAGCTTTCAGATTCTGGAAGCTTCACCATCAACTACACCTGTCACATGAGAGATAGTGTCTCTAGAAGTTTCCGTCACAGAAGCCTCCTAATCGTAGTGGGAGCCAGATGAAGATGGTCTTTTAGATATTGACTTCCTTTCCAATTATCAAATGACCCTAACTCTCTTAGTCTTTCTCAGGGCTATCAATATTTCTGTCTCACGATCACCTGCCCCTAGCATAGTTGAGTGGGACAGTAATCCTGTAGAGCTAACATTTCATAGACGCCTTGTTATGTCCTTACCCTGGCATCCTCAAGAGGGGATGGAGGTTTCCTCCCCAGGATGTTGTTTTCATTACATATCTTGTTATCACTTGTCTGCAGGGCTGTCTGCTGCCAAGAAGGAGGTCTGTAAGAGCTCTCCATTCTTGAACACTTCATTATTCACTAGTCCAAGTAAGGGCAGGAGTCTTTTTAGGTCTTGCCTTTCTTGGCTGTTCTGTTATGTTCTGACATTGATGCTTTCACACGGGGAAAGCAGTCTCTTAGTCATGGTTGTCACAGGAGGTATCCTTATCGTTGAAATTTATACTCTCTTGTGGGGCCTATGGTCTAATATACATCTTCTTTCTTGCAGGCCCAACATTTTTTTACCTGGTTTGTCTTAAAATGACATATCTCAGTGCCTGTAAAACCATTTGCCTCAAAACGACAAATTTTACAGTTGTAATGGACCTTGGGTAAATAGCTATATTGTTTAAAAACATCAGTAAATCATATTTTCAATTAAAAGTAACAACAAGGCTAAAAATGATTAATAAGAAAAAACGTAGATAACACTGCTCTGAGAGACTATAGTACCAGGGCTTATTTTGAGCTAGTGGTTTCTGGTGATCGGCACTAGCATTTAATTGTCAGCACAGTCTCTAATGACAGTCCACCACATGGTGGTGCTGTCTGTTTAGTTTTGAAATGAGCACAACAACAGTGTTTAATAAGTCAATATACACAAAAAATTAATAATACCTGCTGTTCATGCCTTTATTATAGCTTTCGGTGTATTGGCATAGACTGAAATGTAACACTTTCACCAGTACAATGGTTAGTAGTTGTGTTGTTACTGTCATTGGCACTGCTGGAGGGGGCAGTGGCAGTGCAGGCTGCAGTAGCCTCCCGAGAAGGGCACCAACACTTATTATTTATTATTTTTTTTTTTTAAATTAAGCACTGTACAGTACACCATATGTATATTTCTCCTTCAGTTTCACAGAAGCAGGCCAATTCACAGCGCCATGGCTGCCATGAGCATCAGCGTTAAGAGACACACAAAAGGAAAAAGAGGTTAGCTCGCAGTCAAACATATCGGCAACAGTGCAATTAGCCATGTAACAGGGGCGACTGCCAAGGCGGTAACAAAACCTCCCCAAGGAGGGACAATCGTAAGCCATTAACCAATGTCATCAAAGGATTTTTGAAGGCCAAACCCACGAACGAGTGGTAGTGATGGGCTTGATGTGGGCGTTGTTAAAAGCCCAGATACATACTAACAGGTCGGAAAAGCATATGCTCAACTTAAGAAGGACACAGAGAGGTCTGTCCTTGATAGGGCGGATAACCTGACTTCCATTGGGTCAGTCCCAATGTCAGTTGGTCAAAGGTTTGCAGGGTGGAGCCAGCAGGGAGTCCGCTGGCAGAAACATGGCGGTTCCTCTGACTCCAAATAGAACAAGGGAGCCGTAAGTTGGCAGACAGGGTACTCTGCCAGACTTGTGGTGAAGTTGTCTCGCTAACAGACTCCAAATAAAAAACATTATCTTTCTGAAACTGAGGGAAAAGGAAAGCTAAGCTAAATTTGAATAATGAGCATTCAATTTTGTCAAAAGTAATACTGAGGCAGAAGTTGTTTACTAAGAAGCAATAACTAATTTCAGTGCATCAGATAGCGACTGAATCACTTTAAAGATTAATCGGGTTATTAGTTGAGGCTCACATTTTGTTATTAATAAGAAAAAAGTGGACGTTAATAGAAATAGGTAGGCTGAAAGTCTGCGAGTAATGAGAAAAGGCAAATATTAATTCAACTTTATTCACATCCGAGGGAAAAGAAGCGTGTTAATAAGAAAACAATGTGAACATATAGGTGGTCATTCTAACCCTGGCGGTAAAAACCGCCAGGGCGAATGACCGCGGTAGCACTGCCAACAGGCTGGCGGTGCACCGCTGGGCATTCTGACCGCGGCGGTTCAGCCGCGGCCAGAAACGGAAAGTCGGCGGTGTACCGCCGACTTTCCGCTGCCCTTGAGAATCCTCCATGGATTCTGACACCCCCTACCGCCATCCTGTTCCTGGCGGGTGTCCCGCCAGTAACAGGATGGCGGTAGGGGGTGCCGCGGGGCCCCCGTAAGAGGGCCCCAAAAAGAATTTCAGTGTCTGCCTAGCTACTGCACCCGTCGCACTCCAGCAACTCCTCCGGCTCCATTCGGAGCCGGCTTCATCGTTGCTGGGTCTTTCCCGCTGTGCTGGCGGGCGGCCTTTTGGCGGTCGCCCGCCAGCACAGCGGGAAAGCCAGAATGGCTGCCGCGGTCTTGTGACCGCGGTGCGGTCATTTGGCGGTAACCGCGGTTAGAATCACCGCCATAATGACATTTCACACAATGAAATCGAACTGTGTCATTATGTAATAGAAAGAGCTAAAATTATTAACAAGAAAAATGCAGCTACATATTAATCTTTAGTTCTATTTTCTGAGAAGTAACTACGGATCATGTTCTGTTATTAAAAAAAATATTTAAACACATATAAAAACTGTAAACTTTAATAGTTAATCGAGTAATTATTTAAATATAAACAACCTGAAATAATGTCCTGCTTGAAGCAAGCTTGTGGTACTCGTGGAAACTGCAGTCTCTTTGATGTTCTCTTTCTTGGGTAACTTGTCAGCACCTGACTGCGGCGCTCGTGGGTGGACAGAGTAGTACTAAGAACGTTTTATCCTTGAAGGTCTCGAATTCACTCTGGTGCTAGCAGGCAGAAGTGGCGGTTCCTTACAGCAATCCATCCTTTGAGGAATCATGAATGCCTGTTCATGGCACTACAAGTCTGCAGTACTTGGAAGGCTTGTTGTCATGTGACTCTGGCACTATCAGGAGGAAGAAGCTGGCTCTGCATCCTCTGAGCATGCCCGGCCTTCGCTCAGAGAGCGTCCTGGGCAGCACCAATTTGACGTCCTTGGTGCTGATGTTGTGTACAATAAGGTAGCAGGGGCCCCTTTTTGTGCTCACAGATTGGTCCATGGCTGGTCATATCGCAGTGATTGGATTCTGAACACAAACATCTCCACTCCTCCCTCTCTGCCTCACCTGTACTACCTACAGCTCAGTTGCTTCATGCTAGTGCCACATTATGGGTGGAATTTAGGTGAGCGTGGGACATTCAACTGGTGATGGTGGCCTCTAATAGCTCTCCATGAAAGAAGACCTCTTATCACCTTGGGAGTGGGGACAGCAGCATACTCCTTCTTTTAGACTTTATAATCAGCTGTTCCTGGCGTTTACAGGTGAGGACGATCTCCATATTTGGAGCACACTTTTACCCTGACCCTTGCATGCTCTCGTGGGATTTAGTGATCTTTCAGACATGTTGGAGGCATTGGCATCATGTGTTTTGGGAGGCCTCTAATCAGTTCAGGTCTTGGGAGGTTTTGTTTTCATTTAATCCTAGTGCTTGTGAGTGGATGCATTGATGTTTTAGAAACAGCAGTCTAATACTAATGAGAAAAGCCACATACTAATTTAAGTTTATTCATGTTTAGAGAAAGAAGAACATGTTAATAAGAAATCAATGTGAAGATATGGTCATCCAAGGATGCCTCATTATCCCCAAGCCTAGTGCTTTTTCCAGTGACAGTGGACTTGTACCGTTCTCCATCCTTGGTGGAGAGTGAGGACTCTCTCTTTAGAATGGAAGTCTTGTCATCACATGACCGTGATGCTCTCAGGTGGAGAGTGCGGACTCTGAGCCTCTGTCTTTTTTGGTGGTCTTGCTATCACCTACCCCTGGCGATCTTGAGAGCTGACATTTGTCTGTTTGAACTCTTCATCCTTGGATGCATGCATCTCCCCAATCTCAGGAGTTCTCAGGCAGCAATAGTGTCTCTAAGAACTTGCAGTCAGAGAGGCCTTGTTTTCACTGCACATGGGTGCTTACAGCTGGTCTCTACATTTGCTCTATTCTTTGAAGTACTGATGTCAAGTAACCCAGGTATTCTTGTGTGATGAGGATGGTGACCAAGTGTACATTATTATTTTCTTTACAGAGGTTTCTCCCTTGTTTTCTACCCTTGGTCCCCACCCACTAATGCCTGCCTACCTTATCCTAGAGAGTAGGCTTCTTCCGATTGGGCATCAGAATGGATCATCAGCCTAATGCCCATATTTATGAAAAAGTGGCGCATCAGCTATGATGAGCCACTTTTCTTGCGTCCCCATACTGGCACCATGGTTTAGCTGTATTTATAATACGGCGCACCATGGCAGTCGTTAGCACAATAGCATCAACATTTTTTATGCTATTATGGTGCTTTGCTACACTAGCGTCCAAAAGTTTGAGTCTAGTGTAGCAAAGTGCAAGGAGGCCCATAGGTTACTATGGGAGCGTCATTTTAACGCCTTCTTTGATTAGGCGTTAAAAATGACACCAAAAATGGTTCAAATTATATATTTTTAATTTCACTGTGCCATTTTTGGAGGCCTTCTAGCGCCGGAACGCCCCCTTGCATACCTAATGCCTGGCACAGGCATAATGTGACGCAAGGGTTTACAAAGTGGTGTAATGCATGAGTGCTCTACTTTGTAAATATGGCAGGGCAGAAAAGCCACTTTTGCACCACCTTAGCATAAAAAGAATCACGCTATGGTGGCGATAAAGTGGTCTAGGGGCTCTTAAATATGCCCGTTAGGACTCTACACTGGACTGACCCCTGCTTAGTCCTGACCTCTCTCCCCCCACGACCACCAGTGGGTGAGCAATGCCTTTGGACCATTTTTCCCGACCTGGGCTGCCTTTAAAATGACAGCTTGTGCCCCATCAGCATAATTTGTGTCATCACATGGGTCGTGCCCACATTGTTTACAGAAATTGTTGCCCAGTTAATAAATTATATTCAGGTAATGGCTAAATCATGGTTCCTTTAATACATAGCCCTTCCTCTTTTATGGCCTTTTCGCCTTTTTCAGGCCCGTTCCTCCTTTTGTTTCCCCTCTTACTTCCTGGCCCCCTCTAGCTGCCCTAACAGATCCCTGTGACTGGGCTTCTCCCAATGCGATTCCTTGACTTAAGATCCTGCAAAGGCCGATTCACCCCTATCAGTCACTGACTGTCCACACTCGCACTTAACCTCCCAGGGAGCTGAGCCCATGCATCCAGTTAAAGTGAGATGAGGCTAATAATGTCTTTCTGTCGTACCTTCCCTGTTTGAGTCTGTCAGAACCAGAGCCCCTGCTGCTCAATTTTCAACCATTATCTCAAATTAATGTGAACTTCAGCAGCTTAAGGATGCTGCAAATACTAGCTACTGACAACCTCCTTCTGAGTTCCTCACAGAGTGTGACTCACAAGCAGGACCAATGGGCTGCCACTGTATGCCAGGATGGTCCCCTAAGAGCCTTGAATCCATATTCTAAAATCCATGTGTTCGTGGACATCCTGATAGACTGCTCCCCTCACTCCTTTGTGAGCCTATCAGAGTATTCACTCCCTATTACGTTTGGATGACCTCCACTGGAAACCCACTGGATTGCTCTACTTGTGTTCCTTGGTGGAGCCCAGCATTCACTGGGCTGGTCTTTTTTCACTTCAAAGTGGGCCCCATAGAGTGGTCACTCGGTTGTCCTTCCTCCTGTTCTCCAGTGAGCTCCTTTAGAACCTAACTGGTTTGCTCTCATTTCCCTTCTGTGTGGATTCCGTTGACTGTTCACTGTACTGCTCTACCTGCTCTTGGTAGACTCCATTAGAGCCTTGAGTGGCACTCCCTAGAGTGTTTAACTCTTTTCCAAAATGCCTCCTTCCAGGAAGAACCATCTCACATCACATCAATGCTCTAAAGATTCTTCAGTAAGAGCACTCACCCTTGTTCTTTGTCTTCCCTACCACATCCTCCCCAATCATTCCGCTCTACTAATTTCTCTTTCCCAGTTTCCTTCCCATTTGTTCATATCTACCCCTGCCTCATCCCCACCTGTCCTTTCACTCCAACATACCAGCCATCTCATGCTACAGTCTACTGACTGGTGTTTAAAAAGCACACATTCACCACAGCATCAGACGCCAAATTACACTGTCAGACGATGTGACTAGCTAAAAAAATCAGAATAGGATTTATTTAAATCTTTTCTCTTTTGAACATGATTTGGTTCTGACTGAAGATGCCAAAGCAAATAATTCCAAAGTCTTGCAGCTGTGACCGAAAAAGCTCAGTCTCCAAACGTAAATTGCACCAGTCTTAGGGACAGCAACCTATAATTGCTGAGAATAATGCAGTCCTCTACTAGGACCATATAATAATAAAAATGCCCTAGTCAGGAATTCCTGTCACCTTCGATACATTGTTCTGTGGAGGATTATCAGGGATTTTAAGTTGACTAGACTTCTAATAGGAAAACAATCAATTTCTCACAATAGAGGTGTTTTATGTAAAGATTTTGAAGTACAATGAAAGAGTCAGACATATACAGTTGAAGTTGTTGGACAATCAAGCAATAATAGTATTTGTAAAGCATGGCTTATCACCCTGGGGGCTATCCAGGCACTCAGGGGTGTCGCTGTGTGTCCGAGCTACTCTTCAAACAGCCATGTCTTGAGTTTTTTCCTGAAGTTGAGTAGGGTGTGCGAGGTGCAAAGGTGAGGATGGTGGTCATTCCAGTTCTTGGCAGCTAGGTAGGAGAAGGAGCGTCCTCCGCATCGCCTGCATCAGATTCTCGGGACATGGGCGAGGGTGAGGGTTGTTGAGCGGAGCTGTCCCCACTCTCATCCATGGTACTCCTGATCCGGATCCACCTTATCTCCCTAATCCAACACCAATCATTAAGAAGAAACAAACACTACCACAACCCATCTTGTGAAGTGCTTCAAGGGTTAGGCACTCTATCCCTCCAACCTTTAGGAGAACCCCTCCCTGTGAAACATTTAAAGAAGCTAAAATCCCTGTTACTCCAGTGACACGTCCAGCTGAACAGAGTCAAGGATGGTCAGGTACAGTACTTAACTGATCCCCCTCCTGAGTTGGCCACTGAAAATAGCTTTGTAAACAATGATTATGCAATCTCTGTCATCAAACCATCTTGCATTGTAGTCAATACTAGATCACTAAGCAATAATGGGCATGCCTTCAGCCCAAACCTCCTCTTTATCACAGACACTAGGCTAGGAGAAGGCATTGTACCCACATTTCACGAGGTAATCAGAAAATGCCTGAACAAGAAAAGTGTATAGGACTGCAGGAGCATGCAAAAACTCCTAACTTATTTCAGCATTAAAGAATACTTTGGGGCCTATTTCCAAACTGCATTTTGTAATATGGGGCCAGATGTAGCAAAACTTGGTTTTGCGACTCGGAAATTGCGACTCCGAGCGACTCGCAATTTCCGAATCGCAAAACCATATGCAGAACGGTGTCTCACACACCGTCTGCGAGTCGCTATGGGGTCGCAAAGACCCACCTCATTAATATTAATGAGGTGGGTCGCAAATTGCGGCCCCATAGCGACTATGGGCACTCACTAACATGGAGGCCTGCTGTAGTCAGCAGACCTCCATGTCCATGACTGCTTGTCAATAAAGCTGCACTTAAAAAAAAATCCGAAACCTTTTGTTTCTGAATTTTTTCAGGGCAGGTTTTAGTCCCTTGGACCACTACCTGCCCTGAAAAAATATTTTGGGCTCCATTCACAAAGGGGAAGGGGTCCCATGGGGACCCCTTCCAATTTGCGAGTGGGTTACCATCCACTTCAAGTGGATGGTAACTGCGACTCCAATTGCATACCACTGCGAGTCGCAAATAGGAAGGGAACACCCCTTCCTATTTGCGAGTCGGAAATGCATTTTGCGAGTCGGTTCCGACTCGCAAAGTGCATTTCTGCATAGGAAACTCCGGTTTGCGACTCGCAAACGGCAATTTTTGCCGTTTGCGAGTCGCAAACTGTTTCCTACATCTGGCCCATGTTTACTTGTACTACAACAGTACTACTCATATACTACAAAATGCCATTCACAAGAGAAACTTCTGCCTCTCTTATCTTTTCTTTGTAGAGACCTCCGCAATCTTGGCATACATACGTTTGCTACTTTGTAGCAAAACTGTGATGAACAAAGAAGGGTGGCTGGAAAACAGGGAACAGTTACAGTTGAATGGGAGGGGTTAAGGATATTTAAGGGATAATTTAGGAAAATGTAAGAAGGTGTTTATGGTTATGCTAATACAAACACATACAGGGAAGAAATTAGGGGCATTTAAAGAGAGGTTTAGCGTGGGGCATGCAAATAAAAACCAACACCCAAAAAAACTAAGACCATTGAAATTCACAAAATGTTGCCCTAAAGACACTAAAGCTTTAAAGGTGTCAAAATAGGTGTAAATGTACTAAGTTCAATCTTGGAGTAAGTCAATCGCCATAAATGGCCACCCACACCCAAGGATAGGGCTGCGCTGCCTTGTACAAAATTCTTGCAGTATCAGAATTTTCTTTAAAAGAAGGGGGTGGTGAGTATCTGCAGTGGGTTGCCACAAGCAGGCAAAGAACGTGTGCAGCCTAGGGCAGGGTTGTTGCAGAGGCTGGAAGCAGCTGTGCTCTGTGAAAGGTTGGCTGTCTGTAGGGGGCTGGGCATGGGGCCGGGCCACAGGCCAGGCACTGCAGTCAACCCCACACCACACATGGCGGAAGGTCCACACCACGCATGGCCTTTGGCAGTGTGCAGCTGGGGTGGGGAGGTATCCTTACATACGGTAATAAAATAATACTTTATGTTAAAAAGCCCTAGAAATTCATTGCAAATCAAAGGCTAATGTATAATGTTTAATTAGGTATGGTTATAATCTCTTAGTTTGCATTAAAAAAGCTCCGAAAATCATTGAATAAAACAAAGCTTAAAGTGATGTTACAGTCAGGTGAAAATCTCAGTTTAAACGTAATATTTTACACTAAAAAAACACTGAAATCAATAGTTATATAACTCGCACCCTCGCCATGCACTGCTTATGACCTCACATATTACAACACTCATGACATGTTCTGTGACATCATTGGTAACATTACTGATCACAAACGAACTGACATCATTTACGGCAACACTGTGAATGGTGGGGGGTGAAATATAGTGACTTGAAATAACTATAACTGTTGAATTTCATTGTTTTTTTAGTTTAAGATGTTACATTTAAAATGACATATTCACTCAACTAGTACATCAATTTAACCTTCGTTTTTTTCAACGAAAAGAAATATATATATATATATACACACACACCCACATACTAGAAATTATAGTTAAATTAAAAAAAAAGATTTCATATTTATATATAATAATAATGTTAAAAAGTACATTGGTAAAAAAATGTTTAAACTTTTATTTAAAACAATTACAATAATTCAAACTATCGCATAGTACATAACTTAACAACAATTACTACGTATTAAACACAAATAAAAATGCTAGTGAGGGTGGGATTTGTTTTTTTAATTATTGTTTTAAAATATTGTCACTAAATTAAGGAAATATATTTAAAATAAGTAATTATCCATTACACATTTATGTGATGAGTTAATATGCTGTAACATTTTATGTTGTTAAATCTAAGTTGATATTACATTTTTTAAGCTTATTTTCCTTTTTATTATATATTAAAGTATTAAAATATTTTTTAACAAGGACAAACTTTAATATTTTCCCTTTATTTTCTTAAAGAGAGATCTCCATCACGGTAGTGGTGATCACCACCACTAGTAGTATCTTCACACTTGTAAATTCATGTTGCAGACAACACACCCCCTGACTTTAGCGGATGCACACATGTAAGCCTACATGTTTAAATCAACACTCACAAATGGTAAATAGAAAAAAAGTGTAGATACACACATGCAACTTTACCCCCGGAAATTTGGCCCTTAGATTGCAGACACTTACTAGACTTGTGCTCACCCTACCCAACATTCTCTTCCTCATTTCTCCTCATTTGTTGTCTACCCCCACACAACTGAGCCTTTCAAGATGCATGTCTGAACTCGATATTGGATATTACACTTGAGACCTCGACATCTTGTCCAACAAGTATGAAGTAGGCCAGCTTGAAGCATTTGAGTACTGGTGGAGATTTGTGTGTTAAAGTCGAAAATACACTTACATGGAGTGATCACGCTTTCAATTTAATTTGGTACTTTCCCACTCCACCACACTCACCAGCTTCTCCAACACAATTGCACATATTACAACATGCAAGAATTTCACTCGAGACTTCTTTGATTCAGTACCCTCAGTTATACTGCCTGTGGATACAGTGATAAGTATGAATCAGTACTTCCTATGGCTGTCTGAGGCCCACAACAAAATTGTTGCTTTCAAAGACTCGCCCTGCCAAGAACATCGTTACAAGGCTACTGGTTTATCTTAACTTTACAGTACAGAGATACAGAAACTAGAAGCCTCAAATAAAAATAAAAAAGTGCAAGTACAGCAAAAGGAGCCGGTCCCAATGATACAGAATAAACCCTCTAATCAACAAGAAAGTGAAGAGATCTCATTGCCCTCACAGCATCTCAGAGGCAGCATGACAACCTATAGATCTTTATATATTCATTCAAAATACGGACTATCTCAATAGAGACAAACTACTCTCAGGAGCTCTGCTACTCCCCTGAGAACATTTCATTTAAAAAGCTCATAACCATGAATCGTAATTTATCACTAAAGTAGTTTGTAATTCCTTTACAATGCCAATCCTGCTAAATTCTGATGCCACACCCACAAAACCAAAACTATACTCCTTCAACGTGCTCTCCACAAAAAAACACAAAGAACACCTCAAGGTTAAAAACACCACTGACTTTCCAATAGACCCAAGCTGCCAAAAATACTGCAAAACTGTCTCCTAAAATCCTTTGCTGCCACACCACCCATTAATTCATCCCTTTCATCTGGAGAGTACCCAGTGCATAAAACCTTCTTACCTAAATTCATGACTAGTTGGACCTGGCAAACTACAGATCTATACGATATATAACTGTTTACATGCAAACACTTAAAAAGTAGTTTTTCTCGGATCTCTTAAACAGACATAAAGAATTCCATAGCAAAAAGGGGATGAATCTTCTTTTTTAATATAATCTTGGACAATCTCAGGAACAAAGTTGATTTGAATAGAGTCTCCAACCACATCCTTCTTGATCTCTCATCAGCCGTTACATTGTAAGCCACCAACTACTACTCCAAAGGCTAAATGACACAGGAATTCAGGGTATGGTCCTTAACCGGATCATGTTGAACTTTACAGATAGTGCTGAAACTGTAATGCTTACTGCTCCCTGCTCAGCACCATTCACCCCTCAGATAGAAGTCCATCAAGGCTTGATCAAAGCCTTTCTTTCCTTCAAAGTATAACTGTCCATATTGCATCGATTCTTTTATACTTACCTGCTACGACTAGGCAGAAGATACTTAGATCATACTAAACCTGGAAAAACTCCAGACCTGGAAAACCTCCATACCTGGATGCTTTAAGCCTCAGCTATTGCTATAGGCAATAGAGTACTGAATGCTACAGAATCACCTGAAACCTAACAGAGCTGCTCGCTTGTGAGCAGTGGCAAAAATGCAATCTCACTTTATGGCCTTGGGAGACTTAACCACCTCCAACTACTTCAGTGGATTTGAAGAACCAGGGTGTAATCACAGATTCCAACCCTCATTCAAAACTTGGGGTAACCAATTGACCATATGCTCATTTTATACCATCCAATTAATTTATTTGCCTCATCTTTCCTCACCTAGTGTTTCCCCAAAAAAGAAGGACTTGGCAGCTCTTGTACTGCTATATCCAGACTATGTCAATGGTCTCTAAATTGGAACTCCTTCTTAACAAATCAGCAGACCTCAATGTATTCTGAATGCTGCAGCCAGAAAAGCCTTTTATCTGATCAGACACAATCACATTACAATCGCTGCAAAGACTACCAAACATAAGAAGAAACGTCTTTCAAAGGACTCCCCACCACTCACTTGGCAATCCATGGAAAATAACCTTTCTTCCTACTTACCAAACTCAGAACCAACTGCCCCCATGCTTGATCACCCCCTTATTAAAAAAAAACAATTGGTGAGAGCTCTTTCTATCTACAGTCATGCCAGCTCTGGAACACATTCCCACTAAGTCAGCAATCGCCCAGATTTCAGAACAGCAATAAAAAATTAAAGAAAAGCAATAAAGATATGTCTGTTCCCTAAAAGATAAATCAGTTAGGTGCAAGATACAATAGGTACTGGTAGGTATATGTAAATTGTGATTCTATCTCTGACACTATATTTCAACTCACCTCACGCATAAGGTGCTGCTGCACGCTTGTAAAGACGTGACTGGAGAGCACCTTTGAACCTCACACAAAGCACAAAAAAGTACTACCCGAAGGCAGCACCTTATCCACAACTCTTTGACTTAAGCACAGCAAATGGAGTAGACACATACTCGATCATGCACAACATGTTTTGGGCCCTCTTCAGTGGTATGAAAGCATTGTAATACTGAATATCAACACCAAAACTATTGTGCCGTACTAATATTGAGGACAGAATATCGAGGGAAAATATTGAAAGGAAAGTGCATGTAGGGAACTATAGATTTACTCTTCCTTACTCCACATCTATGTACTTTGAGGAGGTTATGGTATATTGATTGGTATAGCACACTAATCATCTGTGAGAGTATCCAGACACATGGGTATGTGTGTAGTTTTGTGATCCCCAAGTTGCTTATATGAAGAGCCAAATCGTCACTTTCTTGCAGAACTCAAGAAATGAGGAGGCTCTGATGTGTAGGGGGAGGTCGTTCCATGTCTTGGGTGTGATGTAAAAGAGAATGAGTGACCTCCAGTTTTGATTTTGTGGATGCAGGGAACGTCAGCAAGTGACAGTGAGGCATAGATAGGTGTCTGGTGGGTTGGTGAAAGTGCATGCAGCTTTTCAAGTATTCTGGTCCTGTGTTGTGTAAGGCTTTGTATGTGTGTGTGAGAGGTTTGAATTGGCTGCACTTGTGAATGGGGAGCCAGTGACGTTTCCTGAGGTGCGGCGTGGAAGGTTGAGCATGAGACTTGCAGCGGTGCTCTGGATGGTCTGGAGCCTGTGTAGGAGCTGGTTGGAGATTTGGGCATAGAGAGTATTTTGCTGTAGTCCAACCTGCTTGTGCTGGGTGAGTCTGTGACAGTCCGTCTGGTGTTCTGAGGCAACCATTTGAAGATATTTTGCATCATGTATAGGAGGTGGAAGCAGGAGGTGCACACTGCGTTAACATGAGCTGTCATGTACAGCTTGTCGTCCAGGATGATTCCTAGATTTCTTGCATGGTCAGTGGGTATAGGTTTTGGTCCTAGCTCTGACAGCCACCACGTGGAGTCCCATGAGGTGATGCCGAAGACCAGGACTTCTGTCTTGTCAGAGTTGAGCTGCAGGCAGTTGATTCACATTCAGTCTGCTACCATAGTCATGCAGTTGGTGAAATGAGTTAGGTGTCATCGGCATAGGAGATGACGGTGATGTCTTGTGATAGGTTGATGTTGGTGGGTGGTGTCAAGTATATGTTGAAAAGGGTGGAGCTGAGGGACCGTATGTAAAGTTAGGTGTAGAAAATTTAGACTTACTTCTTAGCTATTGATACTTTACCTTTAATATTCTGTCCTGGATATTGTGTCCCACCGATACTGTTGATTTGATATCCGGGGCCACACCTTAAGAAAGCACTATAAAATGCTATTACGCATTACAACTATCACCTGACCATGTCACTATCAACTTGTAGTAGTAGTCTCTAAGAGTGCCCCTTCCCTTAAGGCCTCCAGATGCAAGCTCTCTCTTGTGGCCTCTAACTCAACGCTGTCTTGTCATCATCCTGCCACACCCTCTGACTCCTTCGAAAGACCTTCAAGTGGATTCCCTCCGACATGAGGAAGACAGTCACCCACACACTCGTCACTAGCAAACTGGACTATGGCAACACACTCTATGCCGGCATCACCAAGAAACTACAATCAAGACTACAAAGAACCTAGAATGCAGCAGTCACACTCATCCAGGACATCCCCCAACACAGCCACATCTCCTCTCACCTCAGAGACCTGCACTGGCTCCCAGTCAACAAACGCATCACATACTAACTCCTGATCCACACCTACAAGGTTCTACACAAAATTAGACCGGCATACCTCAACCACTGCCTCGCCTTCTACATACCCAACAGACAACACTGTTCTTCCCAGCTCTCCCTCGATGCCGTTCCCAAGATTAAGAAAAAGACAGCAGGACAAAGATCCTTCTCCTACTTTGCAGCCCGGGCATGGAACATGCTACCTCTCAAACTCAGGCAGACCGCATCACTGAAACAGTTCAGGAAGGTCCTCAAGACATGGCTCTTCGACTGAGCAGCACACCCGCAGACAGCGTCTTGAGACCTTACAGGTGAGTAGCTGCGCTTTAGAAATCACTGATTGATTGAAGTGAACAACAGCCTTAGGGGTCTTGCTCTACCTTGAGCATGCTGCTCTCAACTGGTGACAGGAGTTTCTAAAAGCTTGCCGTCCTAGGAAGTTGTGTTAATACCTGACCAAGGTTCTATTGGGTCCTGACAATGGTCTCGTGGATGCCTTATTACAATCAGATGTTGGTACTCATGGGTGCTCTCCAAGTGTCCCCCATTCTTGGAGTTCTTGTTATTACCTGAACCTTGCACTCTCAGATGACGATTGTGGTTTCTGGAACCTTGCCTTCCTTGAAGGTCTCCTTATCACCGATGCTCCCAAAATGGTCTCTGAGCGTGCCTCACCCTTGTTATTGCCTGACCCTAGTGTTCTAGGAGGATGATAATGGTTTCTAGAATCTTGTCTTCCTCTGAGGTCGCCTTATCACCTGATGCTGGTGATCACAGGTTTTCTCCATGTGTGCCCCATCCTTGAAAGTCTTTTTATTGGCTGACCTTAGTGCTCTCTGGTGATGATAGCAGTTTTTTAAAACCATGCCATCCTTGATGGCCTCATTATCACTTGATGCTGGGGTTCTCAGGTGATCATTGGTGGTCTTGTTATTGCCTGGCACTCTCGGGTGTTGAGAGCTGCCTCTATGCGAGCACCACTAGAAAGCCTCATAATCATCTGATACTGGTGCTCTCACGTTGTCTCCAGGAGTAGGCAGTCCTTGGAGGTCTCGTTATAAAATGACCCTGACATTGTCAAAGTCCGGCTTCCGTGCAAGCTCATATTCCCTCTGAGATGCATGGCCACATTGTCCTTTCTTTGACTTTTATCTGGTCTGTTTTTATTTCAGGTTTTATTTCCTTTTTTCTTGTGATTCTACAGTACAGTCGTGCCCTGTAGCTCAGGGGGACCCAGTGCCGTGCCAGAGAATGTCCTTTCTGCCTCTTTAATCTGCTTCTGAACTGAACTGAATTGATGCGGAAGTCGCCTGTACACAATAGGCTATTTTACTGAGAAAGTCGAATAAAAGGGGTAATGCAGCAGCGGGGGTGGACTAACAAGCGCTTAAAATGCCACAGAAAAGGTTTATTTCATCTTGTCCCATGGTGTGTCTGTGTGTGTGCCTGAGTGTGTGAATCACAAAGCTTTCACTACCGCCCTGAAAGGGTCTCTTTGTAGATTCTAATCTCTTCGCTTTCCTCCCTCCCTGCACCATAAGGGAATTCAAGGACAAAAACATGAAAGAATACATGGAATTCAACACAAATTGTAAAAGGGAAAGTAGGAGACAATTAAACAAGTGAATTACTTTAGAAAAAGTTCACAGTAGGCAAAGCCACCATGGCTTTTTCATGGCCTTGTAGGTTTGGTGTAAGGCAAAGCAGCCTAAGTCTCTATGTTGTCTTACACTACGTCAGGGAAGTGTACCATGGGCATTGAGGTGAGTGTTCACACACAACACCCACTGGTTTTGACGCATATCTCAGATTTACAAGAATCTGTAATCGCCCCAGGGCATGCGCAACGAGGAAAAGTATATTTATTTCTCCTAGCTGTATCCTCTTTCTCTGTGTGCTGCATTCTGCAGCACACAGAGAAAGAGGAAAATGCCTATCTGGATGGTTTTTGTGCAGGAAGGTGTCCCACCCTGCCCAAAAACAACCCTGCCTACAGCGTAGTTTGCCTGTGTTGGCGCTAGGCAGCAATTTGTGCACCAGCACAGGGGGAAAGGGCAGAAATGCACCATATCTTGTAAATACTGTGCATTTCTACTCTTTGCTTGTGTCGTAGTGCAGTGCAGCAAGGTCACTTGCTGCTCTGGCCCCCGCCACGGGGCTTGTAAATATGCTCCATTTTCTTGTGGAAGGTGAGAGGGGATGCTAGTCATCACTGGGTGGACGGTGATAGCCAGCTCTGATTGTGGTTGGTGGAAAATTAGAGGCTGCTCTGCACACCTGTAGCCGAAAGAGGAGAGGTGGCTCTGATTATCAGTGGATGGAAGACCAAAGACAGCCCTTGGCACTGTTGGGTAGAAGTTGTGAGGCAGAGCCAAGTATTGCTGTGTGGAAGATAAGAAGTGGCTCTTGGCATGGTAGGGTGGAAGGGAGCCAGCCCTGGGTGTGGGGTTAAAGGAAAGAGGTGGTTCTGGCTGATTTTAGATGGACGGCAAGAGCTGATTCTGGCTATGGTTGGATGAGAGAAGAGAGATTTGGGTATTCTGGGGTAGAAGAGAGGTAGTTGAGATGTTGCTAGGTGGAAAGCAAGAGATGACATTATGTAGTGCAACACAACTGCAATGATGTTTTTGAAATTTCCAGGCAAGTAGTGTGACTTGATGTGGAATTTCTTTGTTTAATAGTTTTGCAAAGCTCTACATGTCATCTTTTGATTAATTCGAAGTAATGAGAGAGAGAAAATAAAATGCAGCTTAACGACTGGCAAGGAGTGTTAGAGCCCACTCGGGTGCAATCACTAACCTTGCCCAACATCCTTCAATCTTATTCCCATATTCTGTGCTAAATTCAGTGATAGACAAGTCTGAATAATTCAGTTTTCAAGGTTTCCTGAACTGTTTGTAATTTGAGTCAGACTGCCAAGGTTGCACTGACCTGGTAATCCGAATCCAACAGGATCGATGCTATTATCCAGACTTCCCCGAACCCACTGACGACCATGTGAAGAATATCTGTGCCAGTCAGTAGTAGGCTGGGGAAAAGGAGAATGAGGCTAGGGAAAGAGACGAAAACAATGGAAATCGTCACCTCCCCTGTTCTTACTGCTGGCCTCAACTTGCACTGCAGAGGCATGGATATCAAAGATATTATAATTCACTATTTGTATCTCATCTGATATAGTTTATAACAATCTCTGTATAACCCACTCTTTGTGGTGACTAACAACTTAACACTTAAAGAAATTATAAATCGTTTTTAAAAATGCACAGCATGATGTGAATAGTAATGCGGACTCTTAGATCTACAGCTACCTTCAGCAAGTTATAAAGGAAGTCTGTGATTTTAATAGTTCTTGACACACATATGTCCACATGTACGACAAAATAGTGAGTCGCAAAATGGTTGCAAAGTGTTTTGCGAATGCAACTGTTTTGTGAGTCAGTATTTTTAGCGGACGATAATAGCGAGTCACAATTAGGAAATCCCTATTTGAGATTTGAAAATTACATGTTAGAGGCAGTCGCAACTAGCCAAGTCACAAAAAGGCCTGTTTGCACATGCAATTTACCATCAACTCAGACCAGTTGGTAACTGGGTGCAAAGTATAGAAGCTGGCCCAAAATGCATCAGGGGTTTCCACAATGGCTCTCTGTACCTGATTGCAAGGAGGAGGCAAATACTGGCTGCCCAGCACAGAAGGAGGCAGAGACAAGTGAGGATTTTCAGAGTCAGACTGACCATTTTTTATCAGAGGAACAGATTTATGACAAATACAAATTAAGTAGCAATATCATACTGGAAATAATTACCCTCTTTCAGCCACATCTAGAAAGCAGGACACAGAGCAGCAATTCTATCCCCACTCATGTTCAGGTGTGCTCATTACACCTATTGACCTCTGGCAGTTACCAGGGGGTGACTGCTGTGGTGGGAGGGATGTCAAAGCGCACTTTCACGTGTCTTGCATGCATTACTAGAGGCCATGCTGCTCTACATTCAACACCACATTTACCTATCCAGAAATACACCGGAAATGCAAAGTACAAAATTGCTCTTTTACAGCATTTCCAATTTTCCCCATGTCCTACGGTGAATAAATGGGAGTCATGTGCCTAAATGTCCCCCATCCCATCTGGAATATCTTTCCAGGAACAGGAAAAATACACATTCCTTCAATATTCATGTGGTCTGTAATGTCCAAAATATCATAAATGATACTGTGTCAAAATATCCAGGAAACACCCATGACTCCTTCATGTTTAGGCACAGCGGATGGCTGGAAAGAGGGGAGTTTGATGATGGAAATCTGTTAGGTACAGAAAAGAAATGTACATACTGATATGTGTTTGTTGTCACCTAGTCTAATTATTATGTTGCCTCACACCAATGTCTGTTTTGCAGGTGACAGTGGGTATGTCTTGCGTCCATGGATCCCCGCACCATACCTTGTCCCACCCAAAATGAACAACATTAAAAAATTGCATATTGTCGCACCAGGAGTGTGACTGAGCTGACATTTAGCCTAATGAAAGCTAATTTCCAGTGCCTACACAAGAGTGGGGGTGCCTTATAATATGCTCCAGAAAGTGCTTGTAAGATAGTAGCAACCTGTGCCATGCTACACAATAATGCCACCAGGAGAGGCCTACACATCAATGTGTTAGCCTCAGATTCGGAGGGTGATGATCTTGTGCCACCAGTGCCTACACATGAGAGCAGGATACTGAAAAGAGGAAACCCAATAACACTACCTGACCTGGGTTATAGCGCAATATTACAAGAACAGTGGTCTTGAGGTAGGGATCAATTGCATCCAAATTGTTCAACACAGTGCTCAATACTGTCTTTATGGAACCATTATTTTCCAAAATTTATTATAATTAATTCTATGCAAGGTAGACAATAACTCATTGGTGAATATCAACACAGTATGACAAATATTTCTACAACAAAAAACATTACACACATCAAATCCAACACATAAACTTGAATTCACATTTGCATCTTAATTCACCTCTGGTCAACAACTAGCTTTTTCAAAGTCTTGTAGCTGACCATATCATAAATAG
This sequence comes from Pleurodeles waltl, assembly GCF_031143425.1. NCBI lineage: Eukaryota > Metazoa > Chordata > Amphibia > Caudata > Salamandridae > Pleurodeles > Pleurodeles waltl. The sequence goes on from NC_090445.1 coordinate 1,557,597,065, forward strand.
AGGATTATGCCCTATAATCTTTATTTGTACCAAAATGGTGGTCACAGTTTATTTATTCCAATTGTAATCCAGTCTGTTGCGATGATTGGAGGTTCTTGCACAAACACCTGACAAATACCTCTATGTCTTTTTAAGGTAATTTGTAGTGCATATTGAGTGATTTTGTGTCAAACTGATTCCAATTTTGAGAACACAATCTCACCAATGTGTCTGTCAACGCGTTTCGGCCTTTTCAATCAGGGCCTCATCAGGACTATCAAAGGGCAGCGTCACCTCTGTCGTCATCCGATTCTTTATGCTGTCTTAAAGCGCATCAAGTATTGCCAACTGCAATTATTAGTACACGCAAGCTGCTCCAAAGATTGAATTGGTTTCGGAGGACTATTCAGCGCTCGGCATGGCGGCAGCGATACTGTCTGGGTATCCTGCTAGTCTGTGAATGCTGCTAAAAACACAGACTAGCAGGATACCCAGACAGTATTGCTGCCGCCATGCCGAGCATTCCTCAGTTAGGATCTCAATCTCCTTTTCAGAGAATTACATTTTTCATGTCCCCTTTTTCCTTATCTCCTTCCTGGTTTGCCATGTTTGAGGGGGATGGGTTTGTTCAAGGCACAACAGGTAGCTGTTCTCCAAAGCAGGTTGCTGCTCGTCCTCTCTCTCTCTCAGCTTCACTGGGACCAAATGAGAAACACTTCCTGGTTTAGGTGTTTGAGCCTCAGGGTGTAACACTTGAACCAGGGAGTGTTTCTTTCATTAAAATTGCATTTGCTACTTGCGACCACAATCACAATTTAGGTAATCGCAAAATGCGATTTCCAAAAATGCAACTTGCATGAATTGCGAGTAGCAAATAGAATAGCATTCACTACGCAAAAACAACAAGTGATGGACGGAATGCTGAACATTGTCAAACATTTACCCCCAGTACAGTGATCTGGGCCTAAATCCATCGTTTTTTTGCTGCCCATGCCATTCCAGTTTGGACCCAGCCATATGCAAATCAGTCTTGACCCTGTTCCCCATGGGAACAGTCCAGCCCGAACTGCTAGGCCAAGTCTTTCCCTAGACAGTTTCGGGGTTTCACCCCTCATCAGCCAGGCTAGCTTGAATCCAGTGGCATGGGAAGCACGGGACCCACGTCTGGGCATACCCTTCCCACTTAGGGCGACAAAGAAAAAACAACAAGTGATGGACGGAATGCTGAACATTGTCAAACATTCACCCCCAGTACAGTGATCTGGGCCTAAATCCATCGTTTTTTTGCTGCCCATGCCATTCCAGTTTGGACCCAGCCATATGCAAATCAGTCTTGACCCTGTTCCCCATGGGAACAGTCCAGCCCGAACTGCTAGACCAAGTCTTTCCCTGGACTGGAAACAAGCATCCTGGGACCGGTTTCGGGGTTTCACCCCTCATCAGCCAGGCTAGCTTGAATCCAGTGGCATGGAAAGCACGTCGCAAAAACAACAAGTGATGAACAGAATGCTGAACATTGTCAAACATTCACCCCCAGTACAGTGATCTGGACCGAAATCCATCGTTTTTTTGCTGCCCATGCCATTCCAGTTTGGACCCAGCCATATGCAAATCAGTCTTGACCCTGTTCCCCATGGGAACAGTCCAGCCCGAACTGCTAGGCCAAGTCTTTCCCTGGACTGGAAACAAGCATCCTGGGACCGGTTTCAGGGTTTCACCCCTCATCAGCCAGGCTAGCTTGAATCCAGTGGCATGGGAAGCACGGGACCCACGTCTGGGCATACCCTTCCCACTTAGGGCGACAAAGCCAAAACAACAAGTGATGGACAGAATGCTGAACATTGTCAAACATTCACCCCCAGTACAGTGATCTGGGCCTAAATCCATCGTTTTTTTGCTGCCCATGCCATTCCAGTTTGGACCCAGCCATATGCAAATCAGTCTTGACCCTGTTCCCCATGGGAACAGTCCAGCCCGAACTGCTAGGCCAAGTCTTTCCCTGGACTGGAAACAAGCATCCTGGGACCGGTTTCGGGGTTTCACCCCTCATCAGCCAGGCTAGTTTGAATCCAGTGGCATGGGAAGCACAGGACCCACGTCTGCCACTGGATTCAAGCTAGCCATGGGGAACAGGGTCAAGACTGATTTGCATATGGCTGGGTCCAAACTGGAATGGCATGGGCAGCAAAAAAACAATGGATTAAACCCAGATCTGTAACTGGGAGAGAGTGTTTGCATTGTCAGCACTCCGTCCATCATTCTTTTGTGTTGTTAATGTCGCCCTAAGTGGGAAGGGTATGCCCAGACGTGGGTCACGTGCTTCCCATGCCACTGGATTCAAGCTAGCCTGGCTGATGAGGGGTGAAACCCTGAAACCGGTCCCAGGATGCTTGTTTCCAGTCCAGGCAAGACCTGGCCTGGCAGTTCGGGCTGGACTGTTCCCATGGGGAACAGCGTCAAGACTGATTTGCATATGGCTGGGTCCAAACTGGAATGGCATGGGCAGCAAAAAAACGATGGATTAAACCCAGATCTGTGACTGGGGGAGAGTGTTTGCATTGTCAGCACTCCGTCCATCATTCTTTTGTGTTGTTAGTATTCACTACGTGCATGCCAAGTAGCGATTACCTAATTGCGATTCACAAAAAATCACAATTGGGTAATCACAATTTGGCCCGTACATGTGGCCCATGGTTAATAATCTGTAATATATTGAGTACCCATGAGTGTTAGGTTTTTACTCTTGAAAATATGCATTTGTTTTTAAATCATTGGCAATATCTCAATACATATACATGATTGAAGATATAAACGAAGACTGCACACATAGAGGATTCACTAGATCCTCTTATGAATAGGTGCAATAGAGTTTTATAGCTCTAAAAGGATGACTCCAAGTATGAAGATTGTCATCCTTGGCAGGATGTTTCCAATACTAAATGCAAACCAAATTCTGAGGCACTCACTGGCCTAGTGTTTAGGCTGATATTTTTTTGGATCCAATAAAATTGGACTCCACTCCCATTGGAATTCATGAATCTGATAAATAACTTCAAATTACGAGTTTGCCTCAGCTAAATCGTACTAATGAGTGGATTTTCATGCACAAAAATCTGCCTGTTCCGGTAATTATCACGAAGGTGCCCCAGACAAATTTCAGCAGGTTTAACTTCCTGAAATTTATCGGGCAAAAACTGTTGAACTATGGTGTTACCAGTCAAACTCTTAATTGCAATATGCGTAATAGCAGGAGTCAATACACATATCACAATTAACCAGCCCACTCCTAATGAGAGCCTAAATCTTCTGGTCCTGATTTAGAGTTTGGTGCACTTTTTGCTTTCCAAAAAACAAACTCCTAAAGCGGGTGTCTGTTTTGAAAACCAAATAATTAATGACCCCAATGTGGGGATGATTATTTTAATTTTTCCGTTCGTCACTGCCAAGTTCTCACTGGTGGTGATGGTCAGAAAAATAAGACATCCTAATGTCCGCCCTGAATAGCACTGGCACCTGTTAGCCTTACGCCGATAGGCAGCTCTCCGTCAGACCACTGGAGTAAGCTTTACCAACATGGGAGAAGTAAATCGAAAATGAATGTAACTGATTAACTTAATAGATGTGAATTGCCAGTTTAAATATGCGATCTTGTATTGTCTGCCAACCTCTACTTGGGTTAATGTGCAGCACTTTGATGCTCTCTGTCTAGGTTTGGTTCACTGTTGAAGTTGTTATGTCAGTTTCGTGTTATTGTATACTGTGGTTTGGTCTAGTCCAGAGTGATTTCCTGTCTTCTTTTCAGAATGGGAGACCTCTGTCTTTGTGGAGCTATTTTTACAAAAAATCATGCCTTTGTGTTCCTTTTTACTGTTGCCATTATGGGCCCCTTCCCCTATGTGACCTTTGACTGGGTGCGTGCTTATCCTCCTGTTCCTTGGTCATCGGCCTACTGTCCCCATACCTAAGCCCTCCTCTTCTGATGCTTGCCCTGTGATATTGCATTGATAGTTTCCTGTCTAGACCCCATGTGCCATGTCTGTGTTCTACTGCTAACATGTCTGTGTTCAATGATCCTGTACATGGGCCTTCAGTTCTCAGTCTTTGCCTCCTCTTCCAGTGCCTTTTTCTTTCCCTTCCCCATGTCTGTCTGGGTGTTCACCTGCCTCATTTTGGTATCGCCATATCTGTCTGCGATTCTTGTAGTGCCTGTGACCTCTAGTCTCTGTCCCTTGTTTCTGCTTCGATTGCATAATCCATCTCCTTTGTGAATGGTGAAAACAATGTTTCAGGAGTAGGCAATGGATGCATTGATCATTGCCAAATCGTAAAAAAAAAAATTAAACATTTTCATTTTGTTTTTTAAACACATCTGTTAGACCTGGCCCTTTCCACAGGGTCATTCCACAAACGTTTTGCCTTCTCCTCCTAGTTTTTCTGACCCTTTTTGGCTGACGTTATGACTCTGGTCACTTTATCACTGCTAATCAGTGCTAAAGTGCGTGTGCTCTCCCTTGTAAACGTGGTATGATATGATTGGCTTATGCCTTATTGGCACATTTACTTTACCTGTAAGTCCCTTGGACAGTGGTATCCCTATACCCAGGGCCTGTAAATTAAATGCTACTAGTGGGCCCGTAGCGCTGCTTATGCCATGCACAGAAGAAGCCTTTCAAACTGATCTCAGGCCTGCTAGCCCAGGACCTGTGTGCACAGTTTTCTGCCGCAGGGAACTGGCATCTAAATTTACTTGCCGGGACCAGAACTCCCCTTTTACTACATGTAGGTCACCCCTAAGGTAGGTCCTAGCTAGCCCTATGGGCAGGGTGCTATGTATGTAGAAGGCAGGACATGTGCCTAGTAGCGTGGCCTGTCCTGGTAGTAACAAACAGCCTATTTGGTTTCTCTGTGGTGTGAGTTCTGCCTTCTCATAGGATTGCATTGGAAATGCCCTACTTTATCTAGGGAGTATTGTCTGATTTATGAGGGGTAGCGTAGGCATGTTTGGTAGGGTTGTAATGGTAGTGAGAAATGCTACTTACTGGTGTAGGTGGATGTTTTATTACAATTATAGAAATGCCACTTCTAGAAAGTGAGCATTTCTCTGTACTTATGACTGGTGTTTTCCAGCTTGACTCCTATCCACATCTGGGGCAGAGTGACAGCTGGGCTTTGTGCATACTTTTGCGACAGCCTGTACACAGGGAGGGTGGAGGTGTCACAGAGGGGCATCTACATATTGAATGGTCTTCCTGTTCTGAGACAAGGGGGAGGCGGGGCGCACCTGCATTTGTAAAACTGTGCTCTGGCCTCACACAAAGGGCTTGTTTACCCCCAACTGATGTCTGGAGCCTGTGCTGGAGGAGAGAGGGGACATTCCTAGAACCAGTTGTAACTGGTTGGAACCTCTTCTCCCCTTCATTGAAGTTGCCCTGCAAAACTGAGTGTAAGTACAGGGGATTGTTCCCCATAAAGACCCCAAAGAAACATACTTGTAACTAGACACAGATAGCTGCTGGAGGTACTCACCAGGAACCACCTTAGACTGCTGCTGCTGTGCTGACCTGTGACCTGCTGCATCACTTGGAGGAACCGCCACTGTCTGCATCCCCTTTGTGCTGGCCTGTTGTTGGGCCCTGCCGCCCTGGCCTCCAACTGCTGCTATCAGGGGTAATGTTGTTCCCCTGATTTGACAGGTACACTCTGATGCTCCTTTTCATGGGTATATATGTTGTTGTGTTTTCATGACTTGCCATATGTTTCTGATGTTCCTTTTATGGACATCTAGACTCAGTGTGACCTTGTACATTTCTGGTGATATGTTTTTCCCTTACCACGATCTGTGCATTATTTTTAGTATTGTTCTCCTGACTACTGCTTATGTTGCAGAATAATTAGTAATCTCTATGTTATGTGTGACGCCTGCTGGCTTTTGCAGGGTACTAATGCTGTGTAATGTTCTGACAACTGCTTGGGTAGCAGGGTATTACTGATGTGTTTGGTCTAATGTGTTTGGTCTAATGATGATGTGTACAATACAGTTTATTTTTATATAACTTGGAGTTGTGTTTCCTTTGTGGTGGGGATAGTGCATCACGTGTGTTGTGTGTGTTGTGCAAACGCTTTACACATTGCCTCCGGGTTAGGCCTGACTGCTCGTGCCAAGCTACCAAGGGGGTGAGCAGGGGTTATTTTGGGTGTGTAACTACCTCGTCCTGACTAGAGTGGGTGGGTTCATCCTGGCTTAGGTGTATGCCCTAGCTAACCGGAAACCCCATTTCTAACAACATCCTGTTTTCCATTCAGGAAAATAAGCTACATTTGAAAAAAAAATTCCTTTAGATAAAAGAAAGCATAGACATGGTGGTATGCTGCCCCAAGCAGGCCCCCATGCATGTGTGATTGTAGCCAACTGTAATGGGTCGCAACTTGCAACCTATCTCATTATTATTTATGGGGTAGATCAAATTGTGAGTCACTATGAGTCTATATTTTGTGAACTGACCTATTAATACATACGTTTAGGGCACAAGTCTAGCTTAGGCAGTGTCTACCCACTTATTCACAGGGTGGACGCCATATCCCCTGCCAAGAAGTTGGGCCACACAGAAATATGCTGAACTCGTCCGGGTGTCATTTTCAGACACTGGTACACATTCAGCAGTGCCTGTACATTGTTTGCTTTGACTCCGAGCAACAACGTGGTGGCAGCATGGGGACATTCATACTGCAGTCTCCAGCTGGGTCCCATATCAAATGCTGAAGTTAAGTTGCCATAAGGCCTTCTTTTGTTTGGAACCTCACACCTACCTGCAAATGCAAAGGAGGGGAAACTTGCAGTTTGTTATTACTTCACAAGTACTTAAGAGAGGCATGCTTTTGACTTTGTTCAGCCCCTGTATTTAAGTCATGTGCATGCACTGTAAGAATGCCACATTGTTGGTTGGTCTGTCCCAGTATTTACACAAATAAAAATGTTAATATGATTATTTTGTTTTATTTCTTTTATAGCACTACTCATCTCAATCCAGGGTGTTGACACTCTTTATATCACTCATACACATTATACATTGACAATAAATTGTATGTGTGTAAATCAATGTATATGATGTGTTACATAAGACAGTGGGGGTTAGAAGATGTAAGAGTCACATGTCTTTCTAGCTCACTGTGCTATTTTAGAAGGATTACAATTGATGAACTGCAAGTAACAAATTGATCACTGTGTTAAAAGCAATAACTCATCATAAAATAAAAATCTGTCATCTGCGTGTCACATCATGTGCTTTGCAGGAGACAAGTTAACCCTCTATGCTACTTTGATTCAGAACTAGGGCAAGCAAAACACAGATCTCTCTAGCAAGTGCATTAACTTCCAGAGGTATCTTACCATTTGTATTATTCCCTGAGAATGGTTGTATGTCCGAAGAACGCACGCCTTTACAACGCATGTCGTTACTCTGCAGTCATTACAATGAATGCGTCTTTAACATGCATTCCTTTACCACGCATTTCATTCCACCTACATGCCTTAGGGAAGGCGCTGGACTTTGATGCAGAATAATTTACTATTCCAACTCATGTCTACACAACGGTAGGGAAAGCATTGGACTTTAAAGTTCAATGCTTCTTTTCCTAAGGCATGTTGTGGTAATGACATGTGTGGTAAAGGAATACATTGTAAAGATGCATCCAGTGTAATGACCGCGTTGTAAGTGCAGCGCATTATTCGGCCCTCGAGGTAAAGACTATTTCCCCTGAGAATTACTGGGCACACAAAGATCTATGCAGCAGGTGTCTTAACCCCATAAGATATTTAAAAATGCTGACTTTGCAACAAATTAAGCAGAACAGATTTATTGCCAGGCTTCTCCTTGTTGCCAATTTCTTTGTGGCAGAGTTAAAAAAAAAAATGTATAAGTTGAGGCCCAGACTTTGCGTCGTGTTTGCATCACCTTTTTGTCACAAACTTGATGCAAAATCTAATCTAATTTGTTAAATATTGTAATGTGTTCAAATGTACTGCTAAACATATGTGTGACATCTTAAGATCTTTTGTCACTTCTTGTGGCCACTTTCTGTGAGGTCATGGGTTATGATGCCCCTTTTTTGTGATGATATGCGATGTCACGCTACATGATATCACGTGCTGTGATGTCAATTGCCATGATGCCACTAACTTGGTTATGCCCACCACTTGTTTTTTAGGTCAAGCGCCCAAGCCCTTTGACTTGTTAAAAGTATTGTGGGCTTTTAGCCACGCCCATCACTTCATTTCATTCCTGGGCTTGCCTTTCAAAATCACTTGATGTCTTTGGTAAATGCTTTACACTTGTCCCGCCTTGAGGCTGTTTTTATCACGCCTAGCAGATTGCCCCTGTTACATGGATTATTGCACGATTGCCCATATACTTCAGTGTGGGTGAACTATTTTTTTTTCTTTTGTCTCTCCCCTTCGAGCTGCATAGCAGACATGGCGCTCATACTGCAAACAGGCACAACAGCATGAACTCGATCAGTGGTATTAAAGCGCGAGTCACATTGTTCACAGTTACCTAATCAGAGTAATTTCTTGTGGCTGTCCCCTTAAAACACTTGAAATTGGTAAATGCTTTGTGTAAAACGGAAATCCTCAAAGCGAAAGCGGCTTTCCCAGCACAGCTACAATATTCACTGCACTCTGGAAAGCATTGTTCCTCATAACTCAGTCTGTGGTGGTCCTAAGACAATGGGACCACCACCAAAACGTTCACAACAATGTGCTCTTTCTGTCCAGGTTAGTGGGGACCCCAAAATAATAACCCCTCCCACAATCCAGTGTTTTTTTAAGTGCTCTCATGGCTGGAGCTTTTGTTTTGCACCTGGGAATAGCTTGTGGTTTAAGGCCCATCTTTGTAATATCATTCAGTGTCTGTTAAGCTTTCTCATGGCTGGAACCTTTGTTTTACAGCTGGAAGAAGTTTCTAATATCATTGCACTAGGCCTGCTAGCCCTACAAATGCCCTGTAGGGGCTAAGTATATGATTACACTGCATTACTTTTTTGTGTTTTTTCATGGGGTTATGTTCTCTAGGGGCTATCAGTATAGTCACATGACCATGTTTCTTACAAATGATGTTTTTGTTATGGTGCCCTTGAGGGGCTGTTTGGATCATTAAAGTCTAATGCCAAAAGTTTATTTCTAAAAAAGGGTTATCTGATAATTGTATATGTTTTAATAATTACAATTATGACCATGAATCAGGACAACTTAACATCCTTATTACACTATGATTGTTTGAACACTCTTGATATGTTTGGGTGACCCTTCTAGCTTATTTCTCCTCTGTGGCTGTCTTGTGTGCTTTTTTGGGGGAATTGTGTTAGCCAGCCAGCACCTTTTATGGTGGGGTGGTGAAAGTGGTATTCTATTGAAATTAGCATGGCAGATTTATATTAGGATGCTAAATGGTAACATTTTCATTTTTTCCTGCAGACAGAGGAAGAAGATAAATGGAAGTGCTTTAGTTATATGCAGAGCTGCTGGAATTATATGGCAGGAAAAGACGAAATTATGAGACAGGGTTGACCAATTTATGTGGCAAGAAAAGTCCAGTTATGAATTTACAAGGCCAATAGCTCTAACTCAAGCAAATGCGAGAACTATTGCATTTCAAATGTTTGTTTAGGACTTGTGCCCTGCATATATTGCTTCAAAAAATAAGAACACATTTGGTAAAAGTAGAAGCACAAATTATGACCCCTTACACTTAATACCAGAGGTGGCTCCTCTGTTAGGGCGGAGGAGTGTTGACCCCCCGCCAGCAGTGGCAGCTGCAAAACCTTTACCAGAAAACGATAATAAACTCAGTTTATTATCGTTTTCTGGTAAAGGGGCGGGGCCACGGGGGTGAAGAGCATTGAAGGGGAGTGCACACCTCCCCCTCACAGCGCATGTATGTTTGGCTGGCTGTCTCGGGCCAGCCAAACACACATGCGCAGTAGGCTCTCTCCAGCCAAGTAACACAGTTGCCGGGCTGGAGAAAGCAAGCACGGGTTCCCAGTCTGGGAGCGCCCACTTACCTCCTCCGCTGCTCCTCTGTCCCTCATAGCTGCAGGCACAGGTTCTCAGCCTGCCCTGTGGCCAATCCTGACGCTGCTCAAAGCAGCATCAGGATTGGCTAGGAGCACCCACCCAGAGCGCCCCCAGGTAGACTGGGAGCCTGTGCATGCTCTCTCCAGCCCGGCAACTGTGTTGCTGGGCTGGAGAGAGCCTATTGTGCATGTGTGTTTGAATGGCCCGAGACAGCCGGCCAAACACACATGCGCTCTGAGGGGAGTGTTCTGTGTACTCCCCTCAAGTGCTCCTCACCCCCAATGCCCCGCCTCTTTTCAAGAAAAAGATAATAAACAGAGTTTATTATCTTTTTCTTGAAAAGGTTTTGCAGCTATCGCTGTGGCGGGGGCCACCCTCCTCCGTCCTAAAGGAGGAGCCGCCCCTGCGTAAATGGTGGACTATGGGGAGGTGGCTGGAGCTGCGGTTAAGGTCCTACAAGGGTCCAACAAGGCTAGTCAGAGAAGCTCAAATTCTTCACAAATCCTTAGATTGATTGGTCCTTTCTTTGGATGCTAGGCGGCGGCGGCATCCTGGGAGGACGTTTAAAGGAACTATGTGTTGACCATTAAAGCTGCGAGGAATGGAATCCCAAGCAAGGACCTCAAAAAAATACACAACTAAAAGTTAAGGTAATCCAGCCTTTGGAGGAGTCGCCATCCTTTAATATGTTTCGCTACAAGCGAATTACATACAAAAAAGTATCCACAAAACATCCATTGCGAATAAAAAATACTCCAAAGCAATTTCTGAACAGTACAAAAAAAAAGGATAGAAGACCTTGCCACAGAATGTGTCTTTAAAACTTGCAAATGTCAACAAGGGGCCTTGAGGTTAAGATCTTCTCAGGAAAGAGTGACTTGAGGGAAGTCAGTTATCAAAAGTCCTGGAATGCTGGGAACGCTGTCTTGAAACATGCACTCAGGTTTCCTCTGATAACCTTGTACCTCCTTCATGACCATGTATTTCCATCCTCACAAAGAGCATCAAGTCGATGGTGCATCTCGTGCAGATTCACAGGAGTATGCTACGTGCTGGTACTTTTGTATTGTGAGAATTATTAAAAGAGCTCACGCATATGCAGGGCCACTGAAAATATGCGATTGTCCAGCCGTGAAGTTTTTCGCCGAAGTATTGATTTGGCGCATTTGCCACATAATCCAATGTTTCTCGCTCAAACGGTTCAATGGTTACTGAAAACGCTGCTACACGTCTTGCCACGCCCTTTGCAATACGTGACTCCTCACCTTTCTGTTGCTTATTGCTATATTTTTGTTTCGCTTGTACTAATAAGGCGCAGCCTATGCCCAGGCAGTATTAAGAAGTGTAAAAATGCTCAAATAATGAAGTAATACTACCATAAAAGGTTCCGCATGATTTGCTTTCCCCTGCCACATAATTTCATCAACCCTACCTCATAATTCGGCTCTCCCCTACCACACTATTTCTGTGGCCCTGGGCATATGGTGGTTTACATATACTGGTAGAATTCTAAAATCGCCTCCAACCTTTTTTGCTTGTAGGCAGCACCAGAGCTGCCACCTAGGTTGACAACGATTTTCGACACTTTTTGATGAGGAGGAGGTGGCCACGTTTTGAAACGGAATTTTCTTGCAGCTCTTCGACATGGTTATTGAGGCTTGTTGGGACCAAACCAGCACCAATTGGTGTTCTCTCTTTTACTTCGAAATACACTGAGGAATGAATGGTTGCAAACGGTTCAGACTATAAGTGAGTCCACTAACACACATGCCCCATTTCCTTTCCAATTATTAAACAAGTCGTTTTTAGTTTTTCTTAGGACCAGCAAACATCCTTGGCTTGGCATTCTGACTTACCACTCGTGGTGTACACATTGGAACATGAGAACATGAATATTACATATAGAAACGTACAGATGTAGATTAATTTGTCAGATGCAGTTAAAAGTGGATGTTTGGGGCACATTTATAAATGCAGGCGGTATTTTTATTCAATAGGGCAACCAGGGCGGGACAGCATCCGCTCATAAGCAAAAATCAGTTCTCCCCCTTCACTGCATGAAAGGGGCGTTCCATGGGTGTTGCTGTGGGCATTTCCACGCAATACCCATGGAACGTTAAGGAATCTGACGCATTCCGAGATTTACAAGTCTGGGAATGCTTCAGATTCCTACGCCACCTCAGAGGTGGCATAGAAGTGATGCAACGGGTAATTATCTTTATTTCTCCTTGTTTTTTCCTCTTTCCATGTGTGCTGCATTTTGCAGCACACAGAAAGAGGAAAACACATCACTTGATTGTTTTTGTGCAGGAAGGTGTTCCTTCCTGCACAAAAACAATCATCACTGCAACGCAGGCATCCTTGTACCATGGTGCAAGGGTGCCTGCGTTGGTGCTAGGCAGCAATTTGTGCACCAGCGCAGGAGGAGAGGACAGAAATGTGCTATATCTTGTAGATATGGTGCATTTCTGCCCTTCCCCGGTGGTGCAGGGCAGAGCAGCAAGACACTTGCTGCACCGTCCTACACCACGGGGCTTGTAAATAAGCCACATAATCTTTAAGCAATAGGTACTTCTCCTAACATCATCTCAGAGGCTCAGATTTATTCTGTCAGCCGGACTGACCTTCATGTGATCATATTCAACCTTTCCATTCCATCAGCACCAAAAAGTACCTCACAAGCTAAAAACAGATCTCAAATCATGGAAAATGAATCTCTCTTCTTTTTCCTCTAATCAAACTTTATTGGGTGTCCCAGGGCTAGCAGGGGTTGCTAGGCTCATAGTGTAATAATAAGAGTTTTTACCACTGGTTTTGGGGTTGTACCTTACTGTTGAACCCAAAACTGGGCGCCAGGGACACCCATTAAGCACCCGACCCAGGGCATTAAAGTTGACCAGTTCAAGTCTTACTCAGATAGATGGTTTGGGATAGAACCTAAGAACACAAAAAAGCATCTTTTGGGGTAGAAATGTCCCCGCATGTTAACATGAATGTGTAACCACACGCTAGATAAACCAGCTGCTTTATACCTGTTATCCTGACATTTTTCTATTGGCCAACCATGCACAACAATCAGGTGTGTATGTAGTCTGTCTAGGCGATTTTGCCAGTTGCAAAACCCAAAGCCTGACTTTGTGGCCTGGGTGGGGGCAGCCCAAGTGCACCCTTGAGCTAACAAGAGACTACTGTTTGTGCCCCAGGGCACATAAATTAAGCAATGGTGGAAGCATGCAATGTTTTCAAATTGATAGTCATAAACAGGCCTTTTTCCTGTTTGGAAAGAATGTGGTGCCTAACAGGTGTCACATGCGTGAAGCTTTGCTTGAATGTAGTGCCCTGACCATGCACTGACATCCAGTGTGGATATTCCTGTGTGCTGTATGTATTTTGTGATGTTAGTAGGCTCCATGTTAAATTGAAGTGTATGCTTGACTAGACCAGTGGGATAAATTTTGAAAGGCTAACCTAGTACAAGCAGAGGCTGTGGCATAGCCTTCACAGACAAGGAAATGTATTGCTGGCATTCCTGGAAGGGAGTGAATAACTCCACACGGTTGAGTGTGGGGGATGGAGACAAGGCTGCTTTAGAGACACAGCAACGACCATTTGTTGGAGGGCCTTCACCTTATCTCTCAGAGCACTGCCATGAGGGCTGCTATTGGGCAGAGGGAGGTGAGCCAGCAGATTTCTTTGAGGTGTAATGGGAATCATTCAGGCAGGGCTTGTTCTTTAGTTTCCCTTAAGGTGCTACTCCCAGAAAGGCTGCTTACAGGTAGATGTAGAGCTTCACTCTCACTTGCACTGCTCTTGTGGGAGCACCAGTTGGAGACACCCCCTGGTCACTACCTGCTCAGAAGAACCGCACCCGAGGCAAAGTCTGTGTCTGCTCCACATATTTGGAATACACAAAAAGAGGAACTGCCTCAAACGAGTTCCAGGCATTTCATAGTGGGAACCATATCTCGCATGTAGAAAATGACTATAAAACGGGGACCCAAACTTTCCGACCTGATTCCAGTTTCTTCATTGACCAAGGGAGGGGGTACACCAAAGAGATCCCAAAGAAATCCTGAGATCCAGGGCCTGTGTCTTGTTCAGCCAGTCTCCCGAAGATGAGTGGAAATCCCCTCATATTGCCAAGAGAAGTTGTGGGTCTGTCTGTGACATTAGAGTTGCTAGTTGCCTAGGGAAAGGTGCACCTGACCACTGCAAGTAGACAACCTCTAAGGAGAAGCCCAGCTGTTGTGCTCAGGAGCATTGGGGCAACCTCAGAAATGTCAGACTGCTGTAGGTAGTGTAACTGGCACTGGCCGAAGCCTGGAATGGGTCTCCTGGCTAACTCCATCTAACCTTACGTCACCTGTTCATCCTATAAGAGTTGCAAGCGCAGCGGTGACGATCCATCTGAATATTCTGCAGCTACAAGCAATCTGAAATGCCTGCAGCTATGAGCCACCATGAACTCAGGCAACTAAAGCTATAAGCAACTGTGAGCTTAAGCGTCACCAGCTTTGAGTGACTGCCCTGATCCAGCCTGAAGAAATCACTGCCGAGTGCTGAATGGACAGGTGTTGACTGGGGACCGGCGTGGTCTCCGTTTATTGCATGTTAGCAGAGTCGCCAGGCTGATCAAAGATTGCCGTTAAGTTGCTGACCAGAGAATCTGAAGATGGCAAGTCACCTTCGTCATTTACTCCTGCAAAGTACCTTGTGGGGGCCTCCTCCCCCTGGACCCAGTCAGAGGCCTGTCGCCTGTGCACAGTGTACTGTGCTGAGAGGGCTCCTGGAGCCACTCACTGTCACAGGCGCTGTGTTTTTGGGTGTGGTAACTGAGGCCATGTCTTCTTTGTAATGCCAAGTCTACCTAGGTGCTTTTAGTTCTTCTAATGAACATTCCAGGCACTGTGAGGATTTTTCTGGTGGTGCCACACTGCCATGGGTTTACAGATTGAGTCCCTCTGCTCCTGGGGCGTGCTGCAGAGGGACCAGAAGATAAGGCCTCACCACAGGGGCTGCTGATGTAGATGCTTCTCTATGCTATAGTGAACTTGCTGCTTTGCTCCTCGTCGCTAGTTCCTTGAGCCCTCCTTTACCTTTCCTTCGCACATGGATATCTTCAAGTACCCTTCTCTAGAAGTCATTGGGTTCCTTCATTCCAGACGGGTCCCATGCAGCTCTCTAGCAGGATGTAGATAATGCAGATTTCTGGTCCCAAATCGGGCAAAGGGAGTCGACAGTCACCAAGTACAACCCTGGAACTCGAAATATTTTCTTGTTATCCAATGGTGTGGCACCCCAAATCCTGGGTGGTGAGAAATCCTGCTACCATGCCTGGTGGTTTTAGGAACAGGATTGGAGTGCGACCACAAGAGAAGGGTTGGCAGTCTGAACTTCAGCTGTTAAAACAGAACTGTGCTAGCAGTGTGTCCTGTGCTGCAGGTACCTGGAAGCCCTGCTGCTGTCAGAGCAGTAGTATGTATGCATGCGTGTGGTATTTGTGTTGTGCAAACCTAGCCGAAAAGGCAGCAGAGCGCTATAAAGAGTCAGTAGACAATCAACGAGTCAGAGGAGAGTTATGGTAGTAGATTGTTAACTGTTTTGTGATGCAGTGTTCTTTAAACAGGTGTGTCTTCAACTCTTTACTAAACTGTAGCAGCTTGGGGCTGTCTTTAGGGATATGGGGATGTTGATCCCTATTGTATAGATGGCAAATGCCTGCTGCATTGTCTTTGTTTTTCGTTTTTTACACTTCTTACAGCCCAAGAACCTCTGAGTCGGTTCATTTTGACCCATGCAAAAACTCCTGTTTACGCATGGGTCGGAATTACGAGTTAAAAGGAATATAATGTATTTTTTGCTATCAGATGCGTTAAATACCCCAAGCTTCATTTCAGCAGGTCAAACTTGCTGAAATTAACAGGGGAAATATGTACATTACTTACTGTACCATGCTGATTTTGGTGTGTTAAACCCCAAAATACACATATTATTCCCCACAAACTCCTCAAAGGTGTTAATAATTGCACCCTATAAATAACGTACTCTGTGGTATTGTTATTTAGCAAGTGAACTAAATAGCACCTACACTCATAATGAGGTCCTATGTCTTTAGTCTGATGGTGACTTGGCCTCGGGTGTGCCGAGACCTACAAGAGATGGTCTGCTTGTCTGCAAGATAAGCAGTGGTGCTCTTCATTATGGCTTTGTAAATGTTATGTTATGTTGATTTGTATAGCGCACTAATCACTCAAGAGTGTTTCCAGGTGCTTTGGCAAGGGGGTAGGTGTGTGGTTCCAAGGTGCTTATATGAACAGCCAGGTCTTCAGCTTATTTCGGAACTCAATAAGTGAGGAGGAGGCTCTGATGTGCAGATGGAGGTTGTTCAATGTCTTGAGTGCGATGCAGGAATGAGCAACCCCCAGTTTTGCATTTGCAGATTAAGGGTGTGTGTGCGAGTGAGAGTGAGGTAGAGCATAGGTGGGTTGGTGAAAGTGTATGTGGCAGTTCAGTTATTCTGGTCCTGTGTTGTGTAAGGCTTGGTATGTGTGTATGAGAAGTTTAAATTGGCTGCGCTTGTGAATGGGGAGCCAATGAAGCTTCCTGAGGTGCCGTGTGATATAGCATGGGAGATCAAGTATGAGTCTTGCAGCTGCGTTCTGGATGATCTGGAGTCCGTGTAGGAGTAGTTTGGAGATTCCAGTGTCAAGAGTATTGCCGTAGCCCCGCCTCATTTCGATGAGTGTTTGTGTGACAGTTTGTGTGGTCTTCTGAGGCAACCATTTCAAGATCTTTCGCAACATGCGTAGGATGTGGAAGCAGGAGGAGCATACTGTGTTGACTTGAGCTGTCATGTTGAACTTATCATCTAGGATGATCCCAAGATTTCTTGCGTGGACTGTGGGTGTTGGACCCAGCTCGAATGGCCAGCAGGTCTAATTCCATGATGAGGTCTTGTTGTCAAAGACCAATACTTCCATCTTGTTGGAATTGAGATTCAGTGAGTTGTTTTCAATCCAGTCTGCTACCATGGAAACAGTTGATGAAGTGGGTTCTAGTAGTGTTTGTCTTGTCTGTCAGGGTGAGGATGAGTTGGGAGTCATTGGCATAGAAGATGAGGGTGATGTCTTGTGATCAGATGATGTTGACGAGCGGTGTCATGTATGTGTTGAAAAGATTGGGGCTGAGGGTCGATCAGTTTCCTGGTCTCTGATGTGAAGGATGGCAGCCTGACCCATCAGTTTTCCCATGAGGAAGGAACAAATCCATTTGAGAGCAGATCCTATTATGCCAATCTGATGGAGTCTTATGATGAGGGAGACAGTGTTAAAGGCAGCAGAGAGGTCAAGCAGGATGAGGGCCACTGTTTCTCCTTGGTTCAGGATGTTTTGAATGTCATCGTGGCTGTGATGAGTGCTGTTTTAGTGCTGTGGTTCTTTCTGAATCCTGATTCTTTGTTGTCTAGAAGATGGTGAAGTTCAAGGTGGGTTGTGATTTGATTGTTCATGGCCTTCTTAATCACTTTGGCTGGATAGGGGGGCATGGAGATGAAGCAGTTGGTTTTGCGGGCCAGCAAGGGGAGCCAATTAATGCCATTGGGATGTGAGTGATGTGATCATATTTATTCTAACTCTAGATGCAACATGCTGTGCCACATAGGCTACCCTCAAAGGGTGCCAGTATGGAGTGTTGCCAGTCATGCAGCAGACATTACCACCATCCAGATAGGAGAGCATGAGAGCTTGCACAGCAGCTCTGATGTTGCTGTCTGAAAGAAACAGTTTCGCCTTCTGTAGAGGGGGTGGCTGGTGCCATGTTGTATTTGTTTTTTCACCACTGTTCCTTGCAGTGGGGTTTGTTTCTAAGGCAAATCCAGGTGTCTTGGCATTTGGTCAAAGTTGGGGTTCAGAAATGTCAAGGTTTATGTCATTGAGCCAAGTTTGGATTATTAGTTGCTTGTTCTTGGTAAAGAACAGGAATTCTGTCTTGGTTGGGCTGAACTTCAGGTAGGTGATGGACATCGATGTCTGAATGAGGTGAAGGCAGTATTTGAGGCATTTGATTTCTGGAGCAGGGGAATCTTTCAGGTATGTATGTGTATTGTTGGCATATTGGGGAATCTTGATCCTGTTATCTGAGAGCAGAGCCTCAAGGGGCTCCATGTAGAGGTTGAGATTGACAGGGAACAGTATATAATTATGGAATCCTGGTTGAGTCAGCAACTGATATGAATCTTTTGGGACCTGGAAGTGCCCATGTGATGAAACTGGAGTTGATTGGAAGGGGTGTGGATGAGGGTCATTTGGCTGACTATTTTGAAGGTAGCTAAGAGGTTCAGCAATATCAGGAGGCAGGAGTCAACTTCATCTGTGGTCATGATACCATCTCTGATGTGCAAGGTAGCTTTCTCCATGCTGCAGCATGATCTGAAGCCAGATGTGTAATCATGCAGGAGCTGATTAGTGTGGATGTGATGATGGAGTTGAGCATAAGTTGCTTTTTCAGTGATCTTGTCAATGAAGGGTAGCTCAGTGGTGGCCAGTAGTAGGAGAGGTCATCGAAGTCTATTGTAGGTTTTGTTAGAAGTGGGAGAATAAGGCCTGTCTTGATAGCTTCTGAAAAGATGCCGTGAGTGAAGGAGGTATTGACTATGGTGAGGAGTGAGGGAGCTTCCCCAGAAAGAGCTCTGATGAATGACAAGAGCAACACATCTGGAGTATCAGGAGTAAAACCCTCAAGCATCCTAATAGATGACTGGTATCATCATTGGGTAATACTCCACGCCAGGCCGGCAGTGCAACGCCTGACGGGCTCCCCACAAGGAGGAGCACTGAACCGAATTGTTCTGATGGTTGTAGATGGATACTAACTAATTAAATAAGGTAAGTACTTCCATTCAAGCACCTATACCCGAAGGAGAGAACAAAAGGAATCAAAATTAAAATTGGTATAGCAACCCTACATATATCATAATTTTAATCAATAGTCAGGGATGCCACCAAGATTAAAAACAAGAGAAAGTAATACAATGAGTGTCAATGCTCAATTACTTTCAAAGAGCAATAAACTCAGAGGAGAAGCCCATTGGGAGTCCTCATTAGACAAGGTCAGGTCAACATGTTTCGCGTCGTGTGGTCCACTCGGATCCGTGACGCTTCATCAGGACCAAAAATTCAAACTTACGCTCTTCTCCAATACAACAAATTAATTAACAAAGCCAGTCACTTACATTGAGGAATAAAGGCTAAGTCTCAGTCAGGTCGCCCTAGAAAACATAAGAGACAAAGCACCGAATCGTGCCCAAAAGTGGTCATGAATATCAACATGCAAACATTGTGCAGTACAGCAAGATTCAAAAAGGAAGAAAAATTAGGAAGGAGGTAATGATGACAATAAGGTAGCTTACCACCCCCAAGTCGGGAACAGGCTCCTTAGTAAGCACGTCCCCTCGACTCGGCTATCAGCTAAACATAATAAGTATAAGTCATTGACAAGTGTAGATAACAATAGTCAGGTGTAGAGGTGGGGAACACAATTCTCATTGGAAGTCAATGTAAAAGCCAGCAACAACAAAAAACCCCGTAGACAGAAGGGTTATTATATGTATACAACAATAAGTATAGGTACTACTGTCCGTAAATCAAAATTATTAGAAAAGGTACCTGGAAATCAAAGGGACAGTTATGATTGTCCTGTCAAAACGGACTGGTGCTCTTTGTGGCAATCAAAATTAACAAAAGCAAGTACCCCGAAGGCCGCACCTCACATGGTGGGACGATATTTAATGGTGATGTAAAAATGCCGAAGAAAAGCGTGTTCGATAAAAATGTCGAGGACCCAGGTTAAATTACATGGTCGCCCGAAAAGCTATTCATTCGCACAAAATAAAAATTAACGGTATACAAAGGTTATGCAGAGTACTCACATGCGTGCCATCTGGCTTTGTTAATTAATTTGATGTATTGGAGAAGAGCGTAAGTTTGAATTTTTGGTCCTGATGAAGCGTCACGGATCCGAGTGGACCACACGACGCGAAACATGTTGACCTGACCTTGTCTAATGAGGACTCCCAATGGGCTTCTCCTCTGAGTTTATTGCTCTTTGAAAGTAATTGAGCATTGACACTCATTGTATTACTTTCTCTTGTTTTTAATCTTGGTGGCATCCCTGACTATTGATTAAAATTATGATATATGTAGGGTTGCTATACCAATTTTAATTTTGATTCCTTTAGTTCTCTCCTTCGGGTATAGGTGCTTGAATGGAAGTACTTACCTTATTTAATTAGTTAGTATCCATCTACAACCATCAGAACAATTCGATTCAGTGCTCCTCCTTGTGGGGAGCCCGTCAGGCGTTGCACTGCCGGCCTGGCGTGGAGTATTACCCAATGATGATACCAGTCATCTATTAGGATGCTTGAGGGTTTTACTCCTGATACTCCAGGTCTCTCTGGGTTTTCTTTCTTCCTTTTCTTTTTCTCGTGGAACAGTGTACTTGAATTGTATTAGCATTATTGTAGGGAGAGTGTACACTGGACCAATCAATCTCCCGGTCCCTCCCCCCTCTTATATTAGACACGTGCACAGCTGCTTGCTGCGGGACCTTCTTATTAATTTTTGCTTACCTGATAATCTTAACAATGGAAGATTTTCAGGGTTTAAGCTACGATGATGACATGGTATCAGCTATTCTACAGACACCCTCAATCCTTGATAATGAGGGGTCTGCTGCAACAGGTAGCCTAAAACCAGAATGGGACAAACTCTCCAATTTAAAAAAAGAATTGATTAAGACTGTCATGCATGGGACCATCATGACAGAGTATTTACGAGCAAACATCGCTCCCAACGGTCTCTTGGTTTCTAATATACCTCGTATATTTTTACAGGATCTAGCTTTCAGAAAGGACTGGGCACAAATAGCCTGGAAATGTACCAGGGATTGGTTGGTCTTAATTATCAATACTTCTAAACGTTTGGCTGACACAATCATCATTCAGATCAACATGATCGAGAACACTCTAAAGACTACTTTAACATTAACAGCTTTTAAGAGTCGACTAGCAGAAATTACAACAGAACTGAATGAGACTAAAGAGTTCTTGACACAACAAAAAATAACTAAACTTCAAAAAGACATTGTTAGATTCAGTAGAGAAAAGGTATATCCTTACATTAAGGATGACTATGAGGCTGATAATCAGTCTCGATCCTCTGATGAATCGACAACAGCTTTTAAGAAAACCCGTACCTTTAGTAGCGGTTCTTCCTCAGATGGCTGGAGTACGTATGAAAATCCACCACAACCCTTTTATGGTTATTCACCTTACCCAGTACACCAACCTATGCCTTGGCAACCACCTTACCCCTTCTTTCAACCCCGCCCGATGATG
The DNA here is from genome assembly GCF_031143425.1 of Pleurodeles waltl. Taxonomy (NCBI): domain Eukaryota; kingdom Metazoa; phylum Chordata; class Amphibia; order Caudata; family Salamandridae; genus Pleurodeles; species Pleurodeles waltl. The sequence continues at coordinate 1,557,618,511 of NC_090445.1, forward strand.
CCATATGTGCCTGTAGTAGTCCCAACAGTACAGACACTCAGTAGAGGCAGCTTGGGTTATTAAGGTAAGTATTTATTTGTTATTTCAAATAAAGGATGTATAGGATTAGGTAAAGTGGTTTAGAGACTATTGCTTCTTTGGGTGGTGAGCTTCGTCTTCCTAGCGTGCTTCTCTTCCTCTTTTCCTTTTAGGTGGCGATTTGGATCTTCCTCATGATCCCGGGTAGCATACAGGGGAAAAAAGGATAAATACCGATGGTGAGTGGAATGAAGGCCGTTACATACGTCCTTTTACTTAGCTGCAATACTGGGGAATGGGTTCAGGAAGGGGAGTGCCAGTGAGGACTGTGGGCTGTGACTCTATTGTCTTATCTCCTAACCGTACTTATTTTTGGTGCTCGTTATGTGCCCCCCCTTTTTTGGTGCCCTCTGACTCCCTCCCTGTCCTCCCCTCACCCCGCCTCCCTCCCTTCCCCAGCTTGTCTCTCTTTAAGGTGCCCCTCTGGTTGTCCACAAGGACCGTACCTTCCAGAGCCACGACCCTCCGGGGCCGTGGCTGGCTCTGTGGAGGTCCTCTCGTTGGTCTCCGGTCCCTCTGTCGTCTGGTCTGGTCCCCGTGGGCTCCGGCACCACTCTGGCGTCGTCTCCACAAGTTCCCGGCCAGTGGGACTGCCCTCCGTCCTCGGGGTTGCCTTCCGGATTGTGTGGCTGTCCTCTCCGACCGCCGCCGCCGCCCTTCTCCTCACTCGCCGTTCCTTCGTCCTTGCTCGTCGCTCCTCCGTCCTCGCTCGCCGCTCCTCCGTCCTCGCTCGCCGCTCTCCCGTCCTCGCTCGCCGCTCCTCCGTCCTCGCTCGCCGCTCTTCCGTCCTCGCTCGCCGCTCTTCCGTCCTCGCTCGCCGCTCTCCCCGCCTTCTGGGGAATCCCTGGCCTTTGGCCTCCCGCTGGCCAATCCGCTGTGCCCTCGTCATCGGAGGTTGTCGAGGCAACCTCGAAATGCCGGCCTCGCCGTGAAAGCGTTCCCATGGCAACATGGGAACGCGAAAACAACTCTTGTCCTACTGGTGCCTCGCTTACGATCGGGCTGACCCGGTCACACACCCTTCCCCAAGAGCTGTCCTGCTCTAGGACAGTGGCAGACAGGGGAAACCGAGACAGATAATCCGCGGGGGCCTGGCGAGATCCGGGCACGTGGCGTACCTGAAAAGAGAAGGGTTGGAGTTCAAGGAACCAGCGGAGTATCCTGGAGTTCGAGTCCTTATGTGCAGCTAACCACGTAAGGGGAGCGTGATCCGTGAATAATATAAAAGGTCGGCCCAGGAGGTAGTATTGTAGACAGTCTATGGCCCATTTGATAGCCAAACATTCCCTCTCAATAATTGGGTAATTGCGCTCCCGAGGAAATAACTTCCTGCTGATGTAGACTACGGGGTGGTCAAGCCCTTCTGCATCAGGTTGCGTTAGAACCCCTCCAAGCCCAACATCCGAGGCATCGGTGTAAAGGTGGAAGGGTTTTGTAAAATCCGGACAGCGCAGGATGGGGTTGGAGGTTAAGGAGTCCCTTAGTCGTTCAAAACTCGCATTTTGCGTCTCCGAAAAAGGCAAAAGCCGATTGGGATGGTGTTTAGCGAGGAGGTCCGTAAGGGGGGCTGCTATGGAGGAATAATGCGGAATGAAATGTCGATAATAGCCCACTAATCCTAAAAATGAACGTAAATCCTTTTTAGTGTGTGGAAGAGGGGCATGCAAGATAGCCTCCACTTTTGGGTTTTGAGGTTGTAGGGTACCCTGATTAATCCGATAACCCAGGTAGGAGATGTCTGTCTTACCTATGATACACTTCTTGGGATTGGCTGTTAAGCCGGCTGATTTGAGGGCGTGGAATATCTTCTGTATGTGTACCAAATGTTCTTACCATGATTCGCTAAAAACGACTACATCGTCTAGGTATGCGGCAGAGAATGTAGGAAAGGGTTTTAAAATCCTATCCATCAACCTCTGAAAGGTTGCAGGTGCCCCGTGAAGCCCAAAAGGTAGTATGGTGAACTGATACAACCCTGACTGGGTGGAAAAGGCTGTTTTCTCCTTATCCTGAGCGGCTAGGGGAATCTGCCAGTATCCTTTTGTTAAGTCGATAGTGGACATGTATTTTGCTCTTCCTAGTTTTTCGAGAACGTCGTCTACTCTCGGGATGGGGTAAGTGTCAAAGAGGGAGCTTGCGTTAAGTTTGCGGAAATCGATACAAAACCTGACACTACCGTCAGGTTTTGGTACTAGGACCACCGGTGAACACCAGGGACTATTGGAGGGTTCGATGACTCCTAAGGATAACATCTTTTTGATTTCTTCCTCAATTATTTGTTTTCTAGCTTCTGGAATGCGATATGGACGCTCTCTAGTGATTGTATCGGGATTTGTTCGTATGTTGTGGTGGATTAGGGAAGTTTTTCCTGGCTTCTCTGAAAACAGCGGTTTCCACTGTTTCAATATTGTACGTGCTTGTTGTTTTTGCCCCTCAGATAAAGTATCGTTCACCGAGGGTAAAATAACCTCCGTGGATGGGGTGGTGGGGTAGAACTCAATATCTAGTGTCTTCTTGGGGCACATGAAGTGACCCATTTCTATGGTTTGGTTAGGCTGTTCGGGTGTTTCCCATTTTTTTAGCAAGTTTACATGGTATATTTGTGTTTTTCTCGGATGGGAGGATATTTCAATAAGGTAGGTGACGGGGGAAACTGCCTTGATAATGCGATATGGTCCTTGCCATTTGGCGAGGAGTTTGTGTTCGGAGGTGGGCCTCATTATTAGGACCTGGTCTTCGGGTTGGAAAACCCGTAGTTTGCTTCCTTTGTCATATTGGAGTTTCTGAGTTCGTTGGGCCTCTTCCATGTTTGCATGCACGTCAGCCCATAAGCTGTGTAGGTGTTTTCTAAATTTTTTTGCATATTCTAATAACGGAGTCCCCCCTTCCTCCGCCTCAGCCTCCCAGGCTTCTACCGCCATGTCTAGTAGGGAGCGAGGTTGGCGTCCAAACACCAACTCAAATGGGCTATGCCCCGTGGATGCTTGTTCGTGGGTTCGTAGGGCGTACAGAACTAGTGGCAACTTTTGATCCCAATCTTTCCCTGTCTCATTGATAATCTTTCTAAGTAGCGTTTTAATGGTTCGGTTATATCGTTCTACCAGTCCGTCTGTTTGAGGATGGTAAACGGATGTTCTGATCTGAGCTATCCCCAACGTTTTGCACACTTGTTTCATTAGGGTGGACATAAAAGGGGTACCCTGGTCTGTAAGAATGTCATGGGGAAACCCAAGTCGAGCAAAGACATTAATCATGGCTTGGGCGACTGTCTTGGTCGTCATACTCGTCAGGGGAATAGCCTCTGGGTATCGTGTGGCATAGTCCACAATGACCAGGATGTAGGTGTGTCCTTTTGATGAAGGAATTAAGGGCCCGACCAAGTCCATCCCTATTCTTTTAAAGGGAATATCTATAATGGGAAGGGGTAAAAGAGGTGCCTTCCTAGGCCTACCAGGTTCGGTTAACTGACATCGGGGACATTGGGCGCAATACCTTCGTATGTGGGCGTATACCCCAGGCCAGTAAAATTTCCTGAGCAAATATTCTTCGGTTTTTTTCTCTCCCCAAGTGTCCTCCCCCTGGGTGATTATGTGCTAGTGCAAGAACATGATCCCGATAGTCGGTAGGTACTAGAAGTTGGTGTTTACGTATACCCAACCGTGTGGTAGTTACTCGATACAATACGTTTTTTTGTACTACAAAGTAGGGACCCACCTCCTCGGTCTCTTCTGGTACGGCTGACCTCCAAGCGTGGGTAAGGGAGGGGTCCTCTCTCTGTTGTTGACTAAAACTACTAGGGGCTTCTTGAAGTTCTGCCACTATTTCTCCGCAAGATTTTTCACCTGCAGTCTTCCGATATTCCTCCCTCTCATGTCGTTTTTCCTTTCGTGACAATTTTCTACGATCAGCTGGACACTCTATACCACTCTCTGCAAAAGGAGCCTCTCTCCACCAATCTTTGACTACCTTGTTATCTCTGACGTGGTCCAACAACTCTTGGAAGTGGATATAGTCTGTCCCAATGATACACTCCTCAATTAATTGGGGCATTATTCCTACGGGTAGGAAATCCTGATAGGGTCCCCACACGATTGGAAGCATCTTTATAGGATACTGGGCCTTGTCTCCGTGTATACAACATATCGTTACCCATTGTTTCTCTTCTGCGTCGTCATGCGTCACGTCTTTTCTGATTACCGATTGGCTACAGCCAGAATCCACCAGGGCATACACCCTTTTCCCATTAACGGTTATCATTAGTTTAAATTTGAGAGCACCCTTTCCTGTACATAGTACCCTCCGTCTTGTCATTCCTATCTCCATTGGTTCCCCGGTATCCTGTTTTTGCGGACACATACGTGCGATGTGTCCCCATTCGCCACAATTATAACATTGGGGTCCCATTGTAGGTGGGCCTTCCGGAAATCTTCGTGGTACTAGGTGGTCGGGTGGACTTTTTAACAAGGTCTTTGGGTTCGGAAGGACCGGTTTAAGGATGTTTCGTGTCGGAGGGTTCCTAACATCGGTAGACCGATGAAAAGCACAGGCGAGATCAATGGCCGTCTCAGTGTCCACTTTTGGGTGTTGCCTGATCCAGTGTTTTGTAGACGGTGGCAGACCGTCTAGGTATTGCTCTAGTATGATGGTCTTGAGAACCTCCTCCCGACTATTTCCTACGTGGCCTAACCACTTCAATGCCAAATCCTTTACTCGAAAATAAAAGGTTCTAGGATCTTCATTGACTCCCCATTTGATTTTACGAAATTTAACTCGGTAATATTCCACATCGTGGCCCACCCTTTCCAGTATACTAGTTTTTATGTCTTGATAAGGGGTATCACCACCCGGGTTGGCGGCTTGATACGCTGATTGTAGGATACCTGTGAGCAAGGGAGCAACGTACTGTCCCCACTTATCTTCCGGCCACAGGGCGGAGGAAGCCACTCTTTCAAAATTGGTAAAAAAGGACGCTGGATCCTCTCCCTCCTGATATTTCTGTAGTACCGAACTAGGTACGTTCGGATGTACCTTACTCGCGGCAATAGTCTCAGTTAGTTTTTTCATCGCGCTTTCATGGACTAGCTGATTATTAGCCAGTATGGTCGCCTGACTCTTCAGAGCAGATTGCAGAGCCTCCCGATCCTCTTTAGCTTCTCGCTGTTGGGCTTCCCATACCAGCTGTAAGTGTCTTTGCCCCTCCGCTAGCTGCTTGACCATGGTCTCTAAGGACGGGCTTTCACTCATTGTGTATACTGTTTGGACTGCCAAGAGGAGGGGTTTAAAAATCCCACTTCTGACACCACTGTAGTAGTCCCAACAGTACAGACACTCAGTAGAGGCAGCTTGGGTTATTAAGGTAAGTATTTATTTGTTATTTCAAATAAAGGATGTATAGGATTAGTGTAAGGAAATGCCTCCTTGGCATGGTTGCCCCCTGACTTTTTGCCTTTGCTGATGCTATGTTTACAATTGAAAGTGTGCTGAGGCCTGCTAACCAGGCCCCAGCACCAGTGTTCTTTCCCTAACCTGTACTTTTGTATCCACAATTGGCAGACCCTGGCATCCAGATAAGTCCCTTGTAACTGGTACTTCTAGTACCAAGGGCCCTGATGCCAAGGAAGGTCTCTAAGGGCTGCAGCATGTCTTATGCCACCCTGGAGACCCCTCACTCAGCACAGACACCCTGCTTGCCAGCTTGTGTGTGCTAGTGAGGACAAAACGAGTAAGTCGACATGGCACTCCCCTCAGGGTGCCATGCCAGCCTCTCACTGCCTATGCAGTATAGGTAAGACACCCCTCTAGCAGGCCTTACAGCCCTAAGGCAGGGTGCACTATACCATAGGTGAGGGTACCAGTGCATGAGCATGGTACCCCTACAGTGTCTAAACAAAACCTTAGACATTGTAAGTGCAGGGTAGCCATAAGAGTATATGGTCTGGGAGTTTGTCAAACACGAACTCCACAGCACCATAATGGCTACACTGAAAACTGGGAAGTTTGGTATCAAACTTCTCAGCACAATAAATGCACACTGATGCCAGTGTACATTTTATTGTCAAATACACCCCAGAGGGCACCTTAGAGGTGCCCCCTGAAACTTAACCGACTATCTGTGTAGGCTGACTAGTTTTAGCAGCCTGCCACAAACCGAGACATGTTGCTGGCCCCATGGGGAGAGTGCCTTTGTCACTCTGAGGCCAGTAACAAAGCCTGCACTGGGTGGAGATGCTAACACCTCCCCCAGGCAGGAATTGTCACACCTGGCGGTGAGCCTCAAAGGCTCACCTCCTTTGTGCCAACCCAGCAGGACACTCCAGCTAGTGGAGTTGCCCGCCCCCTCCGGCCAGGCCCCACTTTTGGCGGCAAGGCCGGAGAAAATAATGAGAAAAACAAGGAGGAGTCACTGGCCAGTCAGGACAGCCCCTAAGGTGTCCTGAGCTGAGGTGACTCTGACTTTTAGAAATCCTCCATCTTGCAGATGGAGGATTCCCCCAATAGGGTTAGGATTGTGACCCCCTCCCCTTGGGAGGAGGCACAAAGAGGGTGTACCCACCCTCAGGGCTAGTAGCCATTGGCTACTAACCCCCCAGACCTAAACACGCCCTTAAATTTAGTATTTAAGGGCTACCCTGAACCCTAGAAAATTAGATTCCTGCAACTACAAGAAGAAGGACTGCCCAGCTGAAAACCCCTGCAGCGGAAGACCAGAAGACGACAACTGCCTTGGCTCCAGAAACTCACCGGCCTGTCTCCTGCCTTCCAAAGATCCTGCTCCAGCGACGCCTTCCAAAGGGACCAGCGACCTCGACATCCTCTGAGGACTGCCCCTGCTTCGAAAAGACAAGAAACTCCCGAGGACAGCGGACCTGCTCCAAGAAAGGCTGCAACTTTGTTTCCAGCAGCTTTGAAAGAACCCTGCAAGCTCCCCGCAAGAAGCGTGAGACTTGCAACACTGCACCCGGCGACCCCGACTCGGCTGGTGGCGATCCAACACCTCAGGAGGGACCCCAGGACTACTCTAAGACTGTGAGTACAAAAACCTGTCCCCCCTGAGCCCCCACAGCGCCGCCTGCAGAGGGAATCCCGAGGCTTCCCCTGACCGCGACTCTTTGAATCCTAAGTCCCGACACCTGGGAGAGACCCTGCACCCGCAGCCCCCAGGACCTGAAGGACCGGACTTTCACTGGAGAAGTGACCCCCAGGAGTCCCTCTCCCTTGCCCAAGTGGAGGTTTCCCCGAGGAATCCCCCCCCTTGCCTGCCTGCAGCGCTGAAGAGATCCCGAGATCTCTCATAGACTAACATTGCAAACCCGACGCTTGCTTCTACACTGCACCCGGCCGCCCCCGCGCTGCTGAGGGTGAAATTTCTGTGTGGGCTTGTGTCCCCCCCGGTGCCCTACAAAACCCCCCTGGTCTGCCCTCCGAAGACGCGGGTACTTACCTGCAAGCAGACCGGAACCGGGGCACCCCCTTCTCTCCATTCTAGCCTATGCGTTTTGGGCACCACTTTGAACTCTGCACCTGACCGGCCCTGAGCTGCTGGTGTGGTAACTTTGGGGTTGCTCTGAACCCCCAACGGTGGGCTACCTTGGACCAAGAACTGAACCCTGTAAGTGTCTTACTTACCTGGTAAAACTAACAAAAACTTACCTCCCCCAGGAACTGTGAAAATTGCACTGTGTCCACTTTTAAAGTAGCTATTTGTCAATAACTTGAAAAGTATACATGCAATTTTTATGATTTGAAGTTCCTAAAGTACTTACCTGCAATACCTTTCGAATGAGATATTACATGTAGAATTTGAACCTGTGGTTCTTAAAATAAACTAAGAAAAGATATTTTTCTATACAAAAACCTATTGGCTGGATTTGTCTCTGAGTGTGTGTACCTCATTTATTGTCTATGTATAAGTACAACAAATGCTTAACACTACTCCTTGGATAAGCCTACTGCTCGACCACACTACCACAAAATAGAGCATTAGTATTATCTCTTTTTGCCACTATCTTACCTCTAAGGGGAACCCTTGGACTCTGTGCATGCTATTCCTTACTTTGAAATAGCACATACAGAGCCAACCTCCTACATTGGTGGATCAGCGGTGGGGTACAAGACTTTGCATTTGCTGGACTACTCAGCCAATACCTGATCACACGACAAATTCCAAAATTGTCATTAGAAATTCATTTTTGAAATTTGAAATTTTTCTAAATTCTTAAAAGTCCTGCTAGGGCCTTGTGTGTTAAGTCCCTGTTTAGCATTGTCTTTTAGAGTTAAAAGTTTGTTAAAAGTTTGAAATTAGATTCTAGAAACAGTTTAGATTCTTTAAAAAGTATTCCAACTCTTAGCAGAATAATGTCTGATACAGAGATGCAGGTGGTGGAACTCGACACCACACCTTACCTCCATCTTAAGATGAGGGAGCTAAGGTCTCTCTGTAATATAAAGAAAATAACCATTGGCTCCAGACCTACCAAAATTCAGCTCCAGGAGCTGTTGGCAGAGTTTGAAAAAGCCAACCCCTCTGATGATGACATCACAGAGGAAGAAATTAGTGACTTGGAGGCCAATGTCCCTCCTCCAGTCCTAAATAGGGAGAACAGGACCCCTCAAGTCCTGTCTCCAACTGTGTTAGTCAGAAATAGTGAGTCCCTCACAGGAGGGTCCCACATTTCTGAAATCACTGAGGATGCTCTCAGTGAAGATGACCTCCTGTTAGCCAGGATGGCCAAAAGATTGGCTTTAGAGAGACAGCTCCTAGCCATAGAAAGGGAAAGACAAGAGATGGGCCTAGGACCCATCAATGGTGGCAGCAATATAAATAGGGTCAGAGATTCTCCTGACATGTTAAAAATCCCCAAAGGGATTGTGACAAAATTTGAAGATGGTGATGACATCACCAAGTGGTTCACAGCTTTTGAGAGGGCTTGTGTAACCAGAAAAGTGAACAGATCTCACTGGGGTGCTCTCCTTTGGGAAATGTTCACTGGAAAGTGTAGGGATAGACTCCTCACACTCTCTGGAAAAGATGCAGAATCTTATGACCTCATGAAGGGTACCCTGATTGAGGGCTTTGGATTCTCCACTGAGGAGTACAGGATTAGGTTCAGGGGGGCTCAAAAATCCTCGAGCCAGACCTGGGTTGACTTTGTTGACTACTCAGTGAAAACACTAGATGGTTGGATTCAAGGCAGTGGTGTAAGTAATTATGATGGGCTGTACAATTTATTTGTGAAAGAACACCTGTTAAGTAATTGTTTCAATGATAGACTGCATCAGCATCTGGTAGACCTAGGACCAATTTCTCCCCAAGAATTGGGAAAGAAGGCGGACCATTGGGTCAAGACAAGGGTGTCCAAGACTTCAACAGGGGGTGACCAAAAGAAAGGGGTCACAAAGACTCCCCAGGGGAAGGGTGATGAGACAACCAAAACTAAAAATAGTAAAGAGTCTTCTACAGGCCCCCAAAAACCTGCACAGGAGGGTGGGCCCAGAGCCTCTTCACAAAACAATGGGTACAAGGGTAAAAACTTTGATCCCAAAAAGGCCTGGTGTCATAGCTGTAAACAGCATGGACACCAAACTGGAGACAAGGCCTGTCCCAAGAAAGGTTCCACTCCAAACTCCCATCCAGGTAACACTGGTATGGCTAGTCTCCAAGTGGGATCAACAGTGTTCCCAGAGCAAATCAGGGTCCACACTGAAGCTATTCTAGTTTCTGAGGGTGGGGTGGATTTAGCCACACTAGCTGTCTGGCCGCCTAACATGCAAAAATACAGACAGCAACTCTTAATTAATGGGACTAGAATAGAGGGCCTGAGGGATACAGGTGCCAGTGTCACCATGGTGACAGAGAAACTGGTTTCCCCTGGCCAATACCTGACTGGAAAAACTTACACAGTCACCAACGCTGACAATCAGAGAAAAGTACATCCCATGGCAATGGTTACTTTAGAATGGGGAGGGGTCAATGGCCTGAAACAGGTGGTGGTCTCCTCAAATATCCCAGTGGACTGTCTGCTTGGAAATGACCTGGAGTCCTCAGCATGGGCTGAGGTAGAACTAAAAACCCATGCAGCAATGCTGGGTATCCCTGAACTGGTGTGTGTGAAAACAAGAGCACAGTGCAAGGCACAGGGTGAAAAAGTAGAGCTGGAGTCTGGAAAAATGGCCCAGCCTACCAAGAGAACAGGAAAGTCAGTTGGGAAACCAACTGCAACACAGCAAAAGAAAGGGAACCTCTCTTCTCAGGAAGAAGTTCTGCCCTCTGAGGGAACTGAGCCTTTGGAGCTTGAACCTTATCAGGTTGAGCTCTTAGGCCCAGGGGGACCCTCAAGGGAGGAGCTGTGTAAGGGACAAGAAACCTGTCCCTCTCTTGAAAGCCTTAGGCAACAAGCTGCTGAAGAGTCCAAAGGCAAGAAAAATGGAACACATAGGGTCTATTGGGAAGATGGACTCCTGTACACTGAGGCCAGAGACCCCAAACCTGGTGCCACTAGGAGAGTGGTAGTGCCTCAGCTGTTCAGGAAGTTCATCCTAACATTGGCCCATGATATTCCCCTTGCTGGACATTTGGGACAAACCAAGACGTGGGAGAGGTTAGTCAACCACTTCTACTGGCCCAATATGTCCAACATGGTTAAGGAGTTTTGCCTCTCCTGCCCCACCTGTCAAGCCAGTGGTAAGACAGGTGGGCATCCAAAGGCCCCCCTCATACCACTTCCAGTGGTGGGGGTCCCCTTTGAAAGAGTGGGTGTGGACATAGTTGGTCCACTAGAACCTCCCACAGCCTCAGGAAATATGTATATCCTGGTAGTAGTGGATCATGCTACCAGGTATCCTGAAGCTATTCCCCTTAGGTCGACTACTGCCCCTGCAGTAGCCAAGGCCCTCATTGGTATCTTTACCAGAGTGGGTTTCCCTAAGGAGGTGGTGTCTGACAGAGGTACCAACTTCATGTCAGCATACCTAAAGCACATGTGGAATGAGTGTGGAGTGACTTATAAATTCACTACACCATACCATCCACAAACTAATGGCTTGGTTGAGAGATTCAACAAGACATTAAAAGGCATGATCATGGGGCTCCCAGAAAAACTCAAAAGGAGATGGGATGTCCTCTTGCCATGTCTGCTTTTCGCTTACAGAGAGGTGCCACAGAAGGGAGTAGGATTCTCACCCTTTGAACTTCTGTTTGGTCATCCTGTAAGGGGACCACTTGCCCTTGTTAAAGAAGGCTGGGAGAGACCTCTCCATGAGCCTAAACAGGACATAGTGGACTATGTACTTGGCCTTCGCTCTAGAATGGCAGAGTACATGGAAAAGGCAACCAAAAACCTTGAGGCCAGCCAACAGCTCCAGAAGTTTTGGTATGACCAAAAGGCTGCACTGGTTGAGTTCCAACCAGGGCAGAAAGTCTGGGTCCTGGAGCCTGTGGCTCCCAGGGCACTCCAGGACAAATGGAGTGGCCCTTACCCAGTACTGGAAAGGAAGAGTCAGGTCACCTACCTGGTGGACCTGGGCACAAGCAGGAGCCCCAAGAGGGTGATCCATGTGAACCGCCTTAAGCTCTTCCATGACAGGGCTGATGTGAATCTGTTGATGGTAACAGATGAGGATCAGGAGGCAGAGAGTGAACCTCTCCCTGATCTTCTGTCATCAGACCCAAAAGATGGCACAGTAGATGGAGTGATCTACTCAGACACCCTCTCTGGCCAACAGCAAGCTGATTGTAGGAGAGTCCTACAACAGTTTCCTGAACTCTTCTCCTTAACCCCTGGTCAGACACACCTGTGTACCCATGATGTGGACACAGGAGACAGCATGCCTATCAAGAACAAAATCTTTAGACAATCTGACCATGTTAAAGAAAGCATCAAGGTGGAAGTCCACAAGATGCTGGAATTGGGAGTAATTGAGCGCTCTGACAGCCCCTGGGCTAGCCCAGTGGTCTTAGTCCCCAAACCTCACACCAAAGATGGAAAGAAAGAGATGAGGTTTTGTGTGGACTACAGAGGGCTCAATTCTGTCACCAAGACAGATGCCCATCCAATTCCAAGAGCTGATGAGCTCATTGATAAATTAGGTGCTGCCAAATTTCTAAGTACCTTTGACTTGACAGCAGGGTACTGGCAAATAAAAATGGCACCTGGAGCAAAAGAAAAGACAGCATTCTCCACACCTGATGGGCATTATCAGTTTACTGTTATGCCCTTTGGTTTAAAGAATGCCCCTGCCACCTTCCAAAGGTTGGTGAATCAAGTCCTTGCTGGCTTGGAGTCCTTTAGCACAGCTTATCTTGATGATATTGCTGTCTTTAGCTCCACCTGGCAGGATCACCTGGTCCACCTGAAGAAGGTTTTGAAGGCTCTGCAATCTGCAGGCCTCTCTATCAAGGCATCCAAATGCCAGATAGGGCAGGGAACTGTGGTTTACTTGGGCCACCTTGTAGGTGGAGGCCAAGTTCAGCCACTCCAACCCAAGATCCAGACTATTCTGGACTGGGTAGCTCCAAAAACCCAGACTCAAGTCAGGGCATTCCTTGGCTTGACTGGGTATTACAGGAGGTTTGTGAAGGGATATGGATCCATTGTGACAGCCCTCACTGAACTCACCTCCAAGAAAATGCCCAAGAAAGTGAACTGGACTGTGGAATGCCAACAGGCCTTTGACACCCTGAAACAAGCAATGTGCTCAGCACCAGTTCTAAAAGCTCCAGATTATTCTAAGCAGTTCATTGTGCAGACTGATGCCTCTGAACATGGGATAGGGGCAGTTTTGTCCCAAACAAATGATGATGGCCTTGACCAGCCTGTTGCTTTCATTAGCAGGAGGTTACTCCCCAGGGAGCAGCGTTGGAGTGCCATTGAGAGGGAGGCCTTTGCTGTGGTTTGGTCCCTGAAGAAGCTGAGACCATACCTCTTTGGGACTCACTTCCTAGTTCAAACTGACCACAGACCTCTCAAATGGCTGATGCAAATGAAAGGTGAAAATCCTAAACTGTTGAGGTGGTCCATCTCCCTACAGGGAATGGACTTTATAGTGGAACACAGACCTGGGACTGCCCATGCCAATGCAGATGGCCTTTCCAGGTTCTTCCACTTAGAAAATGAAGACTCTCTTGGGAAAGGTTAGTCTCATCCTCTTTCGTTTGGGGGGGGGTTGTGTAAGGAAATGCCTCCTTGGCATGGTTGCCCCCTGACTTTTTGCCTTTGCTGATGCTATGTTTACAATTGAAAGTGTGCTGAGGCCTGCTAACCAGGCCCCAGCACCAGTGTTCTTTCCCTAACCTGTACTTTTGTATCCACAATTGGCAGACCCTGGCATCCAGATAAGTCCCTTGTAACTGGTACTTCTAGTACCAAGGGCCCTGATGCCAAGGAAGGTCTCTAAGGGCTGCAGCATGTCTTATGCCACCCTGGAGACCCTCACTCAGCACAGACACCCTGCTTGCCAGCTTGTGTGTGCTAGTGAGGACAAAACGAGTAAGTCGACATGGCACTCCCCTCAGGGTGCCATGCCAGCCTCTCACTGCCTATGCAGTATAGGTAAGACACCCCTCTAGCAGGCCTTACAGCCCTAAGGCAGGGTGCACTATACCATAGGTGAGGGTACCAGTGCATGAGCATGGTACCCCTACAGTGTCTAAACAAAACCTTAGACATTGTAAGTGCAGGGTAGCCATAAGAGTATATGGTCTGGGAGTTTGTCAAACACGAACTCCACAGCACCATAATGGCTACACTGAAAACTGGGAAGTTTGGTATCAAACTTCTCAGCACAATAAATGCACACTGATGCCAGTGTACATTTTATTGTCAAATACACCCCAGAGGGCACCTTAGAGGTGCCCCCTGAAACTTAACCGACTATCTGTGTAGGCTGACTAGTTTTAGCAGCCTGCCACAAACCGAGACATGTTGCTGGCCCCATGGGGAGAGTGCCTTTGTCACTCTGAGGCCAGTAACAAAGCCTGCACTGGGTGGAGATGCTAACACCTCCCCCAGGCAGGAATTGTCACACCTGGCGGTGAGCCTCAAAGGCTCACCTCCTTTGTGCCAACCCAGCAGGACACTCCAGCTAGTGGAGTTGCCCGCCCCCTCCGGCCAGGCCCCACTTTTGGCGGCAAGGCCGGAGAAAATAATGAGAAAAACAAGGAGGAGTCACTGGCCAGTCAGGACAGCCCCTAAGGTGTCCTGAGCTGAGGTGACTCTGACTTTTAGAAATCCTCCATCTTGCAGATGGAGGATTCCCCCAATAGGGTTAGGATTGTGACCCCCTCCCCTTGGGAGGAGGCACAAAGAGGGTGTACCCACCCTCAGGGCTAGTAGCCATTGGCTACTAACCCCCCAGACCTAAACACGCCCTTAAATTTAGTATTTAAGGGCTACCCTGAACCCTAGAAAATTAGATTCCTGCAACTACAAGAAGAAGGACTGCCCAGCTGAAAACCCCTGCAGCGGAAGACCAGAAGACGACAACTGCCTTGGCTCCAGAAACTCACCGGCCTGTCTCCTGCCTTCCAAAGATCCTGCTCCAGCGACGCCTTCCAAAGGGACCAGCGACCTCGACATCCTCTGAGGACTGCCCCTGCTTCGAAAAGACAAGAAACTCCCGAGGACAGCGGACCTGCTCCAAGAAAGGCTGCAACTTTGTTTCCAGCAGCTTTGAAAGAACCCTGCAAGCTCCCCGCAAGAAGCGTGAGACTTGCAACACTGCACCCGGCGACCCCGACTCGGCTGGTGGCGATCCAACACCTCAGGAGGGACCCCAGGACTACTCTAAGACTGTGAGTACAAAAACCTGTCCCCCCTGAGCCCCCACAGCGCCGCCTGCAGAGGGAATCCCGAGGCTTCCCCTGACCGCGACTCTTTGAATCCTAAGTCCCGACACCTGGGAGAGACCCTGCACCTGCAGCCCCCAGGACCTGAAGGACCGGACTTTCACTGGAGAAGTGACCCCCAGGAGTCCCTCTCCCTTGCCCAAGTGGAGGTTTCCCCGAGGAATCCCCCCCTTGCCTGCCTGCAGCGCTGAAGAGATCCCGAGATCTCTCATAGACTAACATTGCAAACCCGACGCTTGCTTCTACACTGCACCCGGCCGCCCCCGCGCTGCTGAGGGTGAAATTTCTGTGTGGGCTTGTGTCCCCCCCGGTGCCCTACAAAACCCCCCTGGTCTGCCCTCCGAAGACGCGGGTACTTACCTGCAAGCAGACCGGAACCGGGGCACCCCCTTCTCTCCATTCTAGCCTATGCGTTTTGGGCACCACTTTGAACTCTGCACCTGACCGGCCCTGAGCTGCTGGTGTGGTAACTTTGGGGTTGCTCTGAACCCCCAACGGTGGGCTACCTTGGACCAAGAACTGAACCCTGTAAGTGTCTTACTTACCTGGTAAAACTAACAAAAACTTACCTCCCCCAGGAACTGTGAAAATTGCACTGTGTCCACTTTTAAAGTAGCTATTTGTCAATAACTTGAAAAGTATACATGCAATTTTTATGATTTGAAGTTCCTAAAGTACTTACCTGCAATACCTTTCGAATGAGATATTACATGTAGAATTTGAACCTGTGGTTCTTAAAATAAACTAAGAAAATATATTTTTCTATACAAAAACCTATTGGCTGGATTTGTCTCTGAGTGTGTGTACCTCATTTATTGTCTATGTATAAGTACAACAAATGCTTAACACTACTCCTTGGATAAGCCTACTGCTCGACCACACTACCACAAAATAGAGCATTAGTATTATCTCTTTTTGCCACTATCTTACCTCTAAGGGGAACCCTTGGACTCTGTGCATGCTATTCCTTACTTTGAAATAGCACATACAGAGCCAACCTCCTACAATTAGGTAAAGTGGTTTAGAGACTATTGCTTCTTTGGGTGGTGAGCTTCGTCTTCCTAGCGTGCTTCTCTTCCTCTTTTCCTTTTAGGTGGCGATTTGGATCTTCCTCATGATCCCGGGTAGCATACAGGGGAAAAAAGGATAAATACCGATGGTGAGTGGAATGAAGGCCGTTACATACGTCCTTTTACTTAGCTGCAATACTGGGGAATGGGTTCAGGAAGGGGAGTGCCAGTGAGGACTGTGGGCTGTGACTCTATTGCCTTATCTCCTAACCGTACTTATTTTTGGTGCTCGTTATGTGCCCCCCCTTTTTTGGTGCCCTCTGACTCCCTCCCTGTCCTCCCCTCACCCCGCCTCCCTCCCTTCCCCAGCTTGTCTCTCTTTAAGGTGCCCCTCTGGTTGTCCACAAGGACCGTACCTTCCAGAGCCACGACCCTCCGGGGCCGTGGCTGGCTCTGTGGAGGTCCTCTCGTTGGTCTCCGGTCCCGCTGTCGTCTGGTCTGGTCCCCGTGGGCTCCGGCACCACTCTGGCGTCGTCTCCACAAGTTCCCGGCCAGTGGGACTGCCCTCCGTCCTCGGGGTTGCCTTCCGGATTGTGTGGCTGTCCTCTCCGACCGCCGCCGCCGCCCTTCTCCTCACTCGCCGTTCCTTCGTCCTTGCTCGTCGCTCCTCCGTCCTCGTTCGCCGCTCCTCCGTCCTCGCTCGCCGCTCTCCCGTCCTCGCTCGCCGCTCCTCCGTCCTCGCTCGCCGCTCTTCCGTCCTCGCTCGCCGCTCTTCCGTCCTCGCTCGCCGCTCTCCCCGCCTTCTGGGGAATCCCTGGCCTTTGGCCTCCCGCTGGCCAATCCGCTGTGCCCTCGTCATCGGAGGTTGTCGAGGCAACCTCGAAATGCCTGCCTCGCTGTGAAAGCGTTCCCATGGCAACATGGGAACGCGAAAACAACTCTTGTCCTGCTGGTGCCTCGCTTACGATCGGGCTGACCCGGTCACAGTGCCTTTTTTAGGCCACGGCCGGGGCAGGGGCAGAGGCAGAAGAAGAGGAAGAGGAAGACGAGTTCAGTGGTCCAGAGAAGAACCCCAAATGGTGACCAGGAGCCAAATAAAGAGCTCCTCAATGAGAACCTAGTTGTGAATCTATCTTCTAGAGTACTCACGCTTACAGAAACTGATGTGCTCAATAAGGGTTTGGGGTTTGTCCCCACACCTGAAGAAGACTTCTTCCGACTACATATAGAAATGGCCCAATTTTTCCAGAAAATCAGGTTACATTTCTTTTTCAAGGACAAGAGAATAGACTCATCATACCATGATTCAGGTTTAAAAAAAACTTCCACGTTTGTACCTCCACAAGTGGTTATGCCTAGTGAAGTCGTGACCTTTGAGAAAGCAGTACCCACTGATTTAAATAAGCTGTGTCCTAAACATCCGTTCATTAACATCCCTAACAGAGAGAAGAGGGCGCTCCTGGATTTAGCATCTGATCCCCAGATCACTATTAAACAGGCTGACAAAGGAGGCGCCATCATTATCATGAATTCTTCAGATTACAAACAAGAATGTTTACGTCTGTTAAGCGACACTACTTATTATGTTAAGATCAGGGCCGATCCCACTACCAGATTACAGACTCAGATTAGGATCCTGATAGAAGAAGCTAAGAATAATCTGTGGATCTCACCGAAGGAGGCTGATTTCCTCGATGCTTCACACCCGCAAGTTCCCTATTTTTATTGCTTACCAAAGATCCACAAAAACATTACACCACCCCCGGGACGCCCTATTGTCTCGGGGATAGGGTCGGTCTTAGAACCATTGTCGATGTTTTGTGATTACTTTCTACAAACTCTGGTCAAGAATTCTTCTACCTATTTGAAGGACACAAAAGATGTTCTTAATTTGATCGAGTCTATTAATAACTCCGACACGGTGCAAGGTCTAATCACTATGGATGTTGAAGCATTATACACCAACATCCCACAGGAAGCGACTCTACAAGTTATAGAGTCAACCCTACAGGATTCATCCGACACTCTTTCGACCCCAGTTTCCTTCATAATGCAACTAGCCAGATTGGCATTGACAGAAAACTATTTTCAATTTGATGACCAGTTTTATCATCAAGTCCGGGGTACATCGATGGGTAGTACCTTCGCCCCTAGTCTGGCTTGCTTGTATATGTTTGATTTTGAAAAGAAATTCATCTTATCATCACTTAACCCCTTTTCTAATCATGTCACATTGTGGCGTCGATACATCGATGATATCCTGATTATATGGAAGGGGCCCTTATCTGATGCTGAGCACTTCACTACCTGGATCAATACTCTTGACCCTTTCCTTAAATTCACGTCCACTGTTTCAGCAACTCAGTTACCTTTTCTCGACTTGATGATTACTATTAACAATGGCAAACTGTCTACTTCCATCTATCACAAGCCAACTGACCGTAATTCCTTGTTATTGTATGAAAGTCATCATCCAAAATCTTTACGAGACAATTTACCGGTTGGCCAATTTTTAAGACTCAGACGGAACTGCAGTTCCACTTCTGAATTTGACCATCAAGCTGATACACTACAAGATAAACTCCTGGAACGGCATTACCCCCCCAGAATTGTAAGTCAGGCACGCAAACGGGCGTGTAACAATAATAGGGAGGCTCTACTTACCACTTTTGAAAAGACGCCTCAATCAAGAATCACATGTGTCTCTACTTTCACTCCTTTATCAAATTCAATCAAGAAATTGATTAATAAACGATGGTCTATCCTGACCAGTGGTGGCTACGAGATTTCTCTACCTTTATTTGCTTTTAAACGCTCAATTAACATCAAAGATATGGTTATCCACACTCGTCCACGACCATCAACCGACACCCACACCCAGAAAACATTGTGGGGCCTTCCTCCGGTTGTAGGACACCACCCGTGCGGCAACTGCAATGTTTGTGCGTTGACTAGAAATCTCACATCAGTGAATCTAGACCCTATAGGTACATGGCACCTGAAAAAACATACTAATTGTAATACTAAGAATTGTGTCTACATGATCACCTGCCCTTGTGTCTTACGCTATATTGGCATGACATCCAGACCAGTAAAGCATCGTATTAATGAACATCGCAGTAACATTAGGTGCAATAGAATTACTACTAAACTCAGCACACATTTCTTAGCGGTTAAACATTCCCCTGATGACCTATGGTGGCTGGTTTTGGAGGCACCTAAAGTTAGACCCAATGACCCAATACACCTCCTTAGAACAGAACAGAGATGGGTGTTCAAATTGGGTACCAATATACGGGGTCTCAATGACGATATTCCTTGGACCACACTGGCATAAACTGGACATACACTCTTTAATATGGATCAATACATGGATTACACCTCAGAAATATATTAGACTTCTCCATATTATCAGAATACACTGACTCGTACACCCAACTGACTGGCTGTAGTAGACATCATTGTATGAGATGTATTTCCTCCTTTTCCTCCCTTTCTGCTACTTTGACGTTGCCCAATAATGAATTTAATTGTTAGAAGGATTTCGAGGCTAGGGATGTTCAACAAGTACTTACTTGCCTCCTCTCTTTATGGAGATACTTTTTTTTAATTTTATTTTTTATATTACTTACATGGTGATAACATTCCCTTGTGTCTATACACTTTCTATGGGAGATGCCTCTCCCAAGATGGCCGCCAGCTCTCGGCCTTCTTCTATTTTTACTATTACATCCACCGAAGTAGCACCTCTTCCGGCGTGCCGGGACCCGATTTCCGGGATCCCGTAACCTTTCAAAACTCCGAGAACGTTTCACCGCGTCTTGATGCGGTTTCATGTCCCGGAGGGTAGGTCCTCAGATTGGACCGATGGCACGCATGTGAGTACTCTGCATAACCTTTGTATACCGTTAATTTTTATTTTGTGCGAATGAATAGCTTTTCGGGCGACCATGTAATTTAACCTGGGTCCTCGACATTTTTATCGAACACGCTTTTCTTCGGCATTTTTACATCACCATTAAATATCGTCCCACCATGTGAGGTGCGGCCTTCGGGGTACTTGCTTTTGTTAATTTTGATTGCCACAAAGAGCACCAGTCCGTTTTGACAGGACAATCATAACTGTCCCTTTGATTTCCAGGTACCTTTTCTAATAATTTTGATTTACGGACAGTAGTACCTATACTTATTGTTGTATACATATAATAACCCTTCTGTCTACGGGGGTTTTTCTTGTTTTTGTTGTTGCTGGCTTTTACATTGACTTCCAATGAGAATTATGTTCCCCACCTCTACACCTGACTATTGTTATCTACACTTGTCAATGACTTATACTTATTATGTTTAGCTGATAGCCGAGTCCAGGGGACGTGCTTACTAAGGAGCCTGTTCCCGACTTGGGGGTGGTAAGCTACCTTATTGTCATCATTGCCTCCTTCCTAATTTTTCTTCCTTTTTGAATCTTGCTGTACTGCACAATGTTTGCATGTTGATATTCATGACCACTTTTGGGCACGATTCGGTGCTTTGTCTCTTATGTTTTCTAGGGCGACCTGACTGAGACTTAGCCTTTATTCCTCAATGTAAGTGACTGGCTTTGTTAATTAATTTGTTGTATTGGAGAAGAGCGTAAGTTTGAATTTTTGGTCCTGATGAAGCGTCACGGATCCGAGTGGACCACACGACGCGAAACATTTTGACCTGACCTTGTCTAATGAGGACTCCCAATGGGCTTCTCCTCTGAGTTTATTGCTCTTTGAAAGTAATTGAGCATTGACACTCATTGTATTACTTTCTCTTGTTTTTAATCTTGGTGGCATCCCTGACTATTGATTAAAATTATGATATATGTAGGGTTGCTATACCAATTTTAATTTTGATTCCTTTTGTTCTCTCCTTCGGGTATAGGTGCTTGAATGGAAGTACTTACCTTATTTAATTAGTTAGTATCCATCTACAACCATCAGAACAATTCGGTTCAGTGCTCCTCCTTGTGGGGAGCCCGTCAGGCGTTGCACTGCCGGCCTGGCGTGGAGTATTACCCAATGATGATACCAGTCATCTATTAGGATGCTTGAGGGTTTTACTCCTGATACTCCAGGTCTCTCTGGGTTTTCTTTCTTCCTTTTCTTTTTCTAGTGGAACAGTGTACTTGAATTGTATTAGCATTATTGTAGGGAGAGTGTACACTGGACCAATCAATCTCCCGGTCCCTCCCCCCTCTTATATTAAAGAGCAACACATCTTTATGGAAAGTGGCTTTGAAGGAGTTGTGTATGTCGGTGAAATATGTGAGAGACAGGGCTTTAAATGATGACTATTTTGGGAATCTACGAGAAGGGGTGGGCATAAGAGGAGAAGCAGGCTTGCGGGTGCCGATGTGCTGTCTGATCTTCTTTATTTATTTCACTGAAAAAGATGGTGATAGCATTGCACTTATCTGTGGAGTGAGGGAAAGCTGGGTTAGGCAGGGGGTTGATGATTGCTTGATTGTCTTGAAAAATGTTCTGCCTGTTGGTGGCTTCATTGGTGGTGTAGTCCTTTTCTTTGGCTGATTTGATGGGCTGTCTGTATGTTGTGCGGAGGGACTTCAGTTTAATGAGCATATCAGGAGTTCTTTTTTTTCCCTACCTGTCGGTGGATGACGTATTTATTGGGCAGGTATTTTGTGTAAGATCAGGGATGGCACTATGCACAAATGCTGCAAAAAAAGGAGCTGCAACATATGCACTAATGTAAGCCTCAGTGAAGTTAGGTTAGAATTGGGAATGGTAAAAGAATGGACAGGACTAAGCTTTTGTTGTCTACTTTGCTGCAAGCGGTGTCTGGGAGAACTAAAGCTATGAGAGCAGGAGTAGAGGTACTGCACATTACTGATATACAGGGTTGACTGGCATATAGAGGCTTATTAAGAAACAAGATACACACTGATATAGGTTTAAGTGAAGTTAGGGTTGGTGCAGGGAATTGTAAATAATGGGAGGATGAATGTGGCTCAAGTGGTAAGATCACAGTATTTAGCGAGGCAAGGACAGAGGTGTGGTGTGATAGCCACGACTTGCCGTGAACAGAAGTGATTAGCTAACACAAACTCTTGTTGGTTGAGGGTACTGATGGAAGGAATTGCAATGACCTTTTATTATGATCCTCGCCTGAATTTTTTAGCCCAGGATGTCACAAATGAATGCCATTTTTCAAAATAAAAAATTCCCTAGCAACTCATGGCTGTCCCAGGATAATAAAAACATAAACAAATGGTCGGTATTTTTGTTCTGAAACTGATGGCTACTCTACTTACAATATTTGTGGAATAAAAGCCCTGCGTTGACTCCCCACCTTCCTATGTGTTGTGATCTCCGTAAACAGATCACTGATCTAGCTTCCTACCTTTTTGCAGTGTGATCTGCTCTTTGAGCCATCCAGGGCATGCATAGGATGTGCAGCTGCTTTAGCAGCAGAGATTGCATATGGTGCACTGCTGTTGGAAGAATAACTATGTATTTGGGTGCAGTGATGCTTGAAGACCATGGCAATCATAAACAGGGCCACCCAATAACCCCCTAGAACCAGGGGCATCTGATTAATAAGGGAAACAATGGTTCCAGATTGGTACTGCAAAGAATAATAAAAAATACTAAGAGAGCGATGAATGATTCAAGAAGCAGACCACAAAACCTGGTAAGTATTCAACACTTGTATTTAATTCATACAAAGTTACACGTTCCATTAATAAGCGTTTAATGTTTTGTGCTTAAGTGACCACACTGTCAAAGGCCAAAGCTCGTTTATAGTGTGTATGATACAAGGCAACATAGAACAATGTACATTCAACAGAGTATGGGGGTGATTCAGACCTTGGCGGACGGCGGAGGCCGTCCGCCAAGGTTCCGCCGCCGAATGACCGCACCGCGGTCAAAAGACCGCGGCGGCCATTCAGACATTTCCGCTGGGCCGGCGGGCGCTCTCCAAAAGAGCGCCCGCCGGCCCAGCAGAAATGCCCCTGCAACGAGGACGCCGGCTCAGAATTGAGCCGGCGTAGTTGCAGGGGTGCGACGGGTGCAGTTGCACCCGTCGCGTATTTCAGTGTCTGCAAAGCAGACACTGAAATACTTTGCGGGGCCCTCTTACGGGGGCCCCTGCAGTGCCCATGCCTTTGGCATGGGCACTGCAGGGGCCCCCAGGGGCCCCACGGCACCCCCTACCGCCATCCTGTTCATGGCGGGTTTCCCGCCATGAACAGGATGGCGGTAGGGGGTGTCTGAATCCCCATGGCGGCGGAGCGCGCTCCGCCGCCATGGAGGATTCAATGGGGCAGCGGTAAACCGGCGGGAGACCGCCGGTTTACCCTTTCTGACCGCAGCTGAACCGCCGCGGTCAGAATGCCCTCGGGAGCACCGCCAGCCTGTTGGCGGTGCTCCCGTGATCGGTGACCCTGGCGGTCACTGGCCGCCAGGGTCAGAATGACCCCCTATATGTGTTTGCACAAAGAATGGGTCTCTAAAAATAAGATACCACTGCAATCCGTTGATGCTGTTCTCTTAGCCTAAAGTGTCATTGGCGTCTCAACTCGGAATGACTGACGGTTATCATCAGAACAGCAGAGAAGCGAAGCAAGAGTGGAAATCTGTAAATGGGGCAGGAGGAAGGGGAAGAGAGATAGAGGACCTGGAATTTTAAAAAATCAGCCTGCATGAGTGACGAACAACTATCATCACTCAAGAATGGGGTTACTCACGAACAGAAAGGTCCCACAAAATTAAAAGTTGCTGAAGACCTCTGGGTATAATGCCGGAAGATTAGAAGGGGCACCGTTGCCTACAATCATCACCTCTGACTTTCCATCATTAAGTTTCAGTTTAGACATATTCATCCATTTGCCAATGTCAGCAAGGCAAAGAGAAAGATTCGTCAGAGAACGATCCCTGGCTTTAGAAAGAGATACTACTAGTTGGGTATCGTCAACATATGTGACCACAGAAAGATTGTATGGTTTTACAACTTTAGCTAGGGAAGAAAGCTAAATATTAAAAAGAGTGGGGCTCAAAGAGGAGCCCTGTGGATTACCACAAGTCTAACAATTGAGGGGTAAACCAGGAGTTGAGCTTGCGTTTAAGTCTTTTTTACCATCATCTTAACAGAGTCTAGAGAAGTGGAGATCCAATTGTTAAAAGAGTCTATAGATTCAAAATTGGGTTCATTGAAGTTAGGGAGTGAATAACAAAGAAATATTCTGACATTCTTTAAGGTTAATTTTTTACCATTGACGACAGGTAGTTTTTGTAAAAGTTTGATGGCAGGAGTAAGATTCACGGAAAGGCGTGAATGAGAGTAGGTAATGATCTGTCCAGATGAGAGGCAAAGGAGTATGAAAACTAACCTTTTACATCTGATATAGTTTTACTTCCTGTGTCAGAGTTGTAACTTCCTTTTTAGCGCTGAGAAGCCTTCGGGTAGCTATGCGCTTTATAAATCTGTTAAACTAAACTAAACATAAGAGTTATTTGCTTTGCCAATGTATTCTAGCCATGTTATACACCAGAGTGGCTGCTGTTCAGCATGGCTAAACGTTAGTGGCATAGTGGTGTAGAGTGGAGTAGAGTAGCATAGGAGCAGTGGCATAGAGCATATTGGTGCAGAGTACAGTGCAGTGGGGTACAGTGCAGTTGTTTAGAGTGCATTGCCATAGAATACAGTGGTATGGAGTGACGTGGGGCAGAGTAGAGTGGCATAGAGTGCAGTGGAGTAGGGTGGCGTACAATATAGTGCCAAAGAGTGCAGTAGTGTACATTGGTGCAGTGGCATAGAGTGCAGAGTAGACTTGTGTGGCATGGAGTGCAGTGGCGTAGAGTGGTGCAGAGTGGAGAAGTGTAGAGTGGTGCAGAGTAGAGTATAGTGTGGTAGAGTGCAGTGGCGTAGAGTGGAGTGATGCAGAGTGCAATGGCATAGAGTGCAATGGCATAGAGTGCAGTGGCGTAGAATGCAGTAGTACAGAGTAGAGTGGTGTAGCGTGCAGTGGCGGAAAGAGTGCAATTTTGCAGACTAGAGTGTCAGTGCAGTGGTTCAGAGTGGCACAGAGAGCAGTGGCGTAGAGTACAGTGGTGCAGAGTAGAGGGCAGTGGCATACAGCAGTTTAGAGTACATTGGCGTAGAGTTTAGTGGCAGAGTGGAATGGGCCAGAGTACAGTGGCACAGAGTGCAGTGGAGTGGCATACAAGAGAGTGGCAGAGAGTGCAGTAGTGTACAGTGGTGCAGTAGCAGAAAGTGCAGCGTAGACTCGAGTAGCATAGAGTGCTGTGGCGTAGAGTAGGGAAGAGTGGAGTGGTGTAGCATGGTGCAGTGCAGAGCAGAGTATAGTGCTGTAAAGTGCAGTGACGTAGAGTGGAGTTATGCAGAGTAGAGTGGTTTAGAGTGCAGTGGAATAGAGTGTACTGGTGCAGAATGCAATAGTACAGAGTAGAGTGATGTAGAGTTTAGTGGTGGCAGTGCAGTGTTGCAGAGTGTTGGAGTGCAGTGGTGCATAGGCCAGTTGTTTAGAGCGCATTGGCGTAAGTGCATTGAAGAAGAGTGCAGTGGGGCAGAGTGGCGTAGAATACATTGCTTCAGAGTAGAGTGCAGTGGCATAGAGTCGAGAGGTGTAGGGTAGAGGGCAGTGGCACAGAATGCAGTGGCGCAGAGAGCAGTGGCGTAAAGTAGATTGTTTCACAGTAGAGTGAAGTAGTTTAGAGCGGAGAGGTGCAGGGTAGAGTGGAGTTGCATAGAGTGGCATAGAGTGTGATGGAATACAGTAAAGTGGTGTAAAGTGCTGTGGAATAGAGTAGATTACAGTGATGTACAGTGTATTGATGTATATTGCAGGGGCATAGATGAGTGTTATAGAGTAAAGTTCACTAGCATAGAGTGTATTAGCTTAGAGTGCAGTGGTGTACAGTGCAGTGTTGCAGAGTGGCATAGAGTGCAGTTGTGTGGACGAGACTGGTGTTGCCTAGACTGGAGTGGTATAGTGTGCAGAGGCGCAGAGCCCACTGGTGTAGAGAGGCGTAAAGTGAATTGGCATAGAGTAGAGTGGTACAGAGTAGAGTAGAGAGGCGTAGTGTGAAGTAGCATAGAGTGGAATGGTTCAGAGCGAAGAAGAGTGCAGTGGCCCACAGTGCAGTGGCATGGAGTGGTGTAAAGTGGAGTAATGCAGAGTAGGGTGCAGTGGTGTGAAGTAGTGCAGAGCAGAGTGGAGTATGCATGTTGTGGTAGCACAGTGTCATTACAGACAACAATTTTTTTATTAAAATGACCATTACATTGCACAGACATACAGTTTTTCAAATAAAACTATACAGTGCACAGTGATGTGTGAAATTGCATCACCTTAAGCAGTGATTTGTTTTAATCATATAAAGGTAATGTTTCCAGCACAGTTCAGAATTAACAAAAATGTGCTTCATTTGTATTCCTAATTCTGACATATTCTGAAGTTTATTTAAATGTTGTCATGTGATAGAAAAAACACTTTCCTTAGCCCAGTATCCAGCAAGATTGTCGCATGAATCTTCTCACTTTGAAGTCATAGAAAGAAAAGCAAACACTAAGTTCCCACTGAAGACAGAGCCTGACATTTGATCTTGTTCCTTGAATGTACAGCAAATGTGATAAGATAAGAATGAGATTAATGGGCCTGTTTACAGAAAGGGAGCACTCGGAAGGATACTATAAATAAGGTGTGGGCAAGGGAAGGGATGAACTCAAGCAGCATAGCCTAAAACAAATAAAGCCAGCAAATTGAGAGCAATGAAAAGCGAGTTACAAACCACAAAGCCAATGGCACGCAATGGGGGGAATGCATTCCCAAGGAAGCTCTATGAATGTACTCAAAGTGACAGCCATGGCATACTTGGTGGGGAAAGTCCAGTATTTTAGTCCAGTCTGTATCTTGCTGAGGTTTGGCCACATCAATCACCCAGGTAGTCTGGCGAGAAGACCTGGAGTAGTCTCAATGTTGCAGGAAAGGTCAGTACAACCATTCTATCAGTTTGCCACCAGTTCCTATGGTGTAGAGCTATTGGCACACCTCATGTAGGGTTAGTGCTAGGTGGCAGACATGAAATAGGGCATTCAATGATTGTTTAAGGTGGTTGTAAGTAAGGAGTTGACTGGGGTGAAGATGGTAGTCTGCCACAAAGGTTTGGAAATTTTAAGACATCTGCGGCATGCTACTGATGGAGCTGCTCTGAGCACAGCCGTCCTGTGCAAGTGGGAAGGCTTTGCAAAGGTAGTGCAGGAGCACAGGGTTTATTCGTGTCAGTGAGTTTACAGGTTCTAGCAAGGCAAGCGAAAGATGTGCATGTTAACCCCGGATGGTGATCCATAGAATGATCAGTAGGAAACAATGAGCAGTGCAGTAAGCCCTCCTTAAAGGTCTTTACGGATAAACCCCATCTCATGCAGGGGGGGGCAGGCAGAAAGCCAGCGAGCCACCCTTTGGACCTGTGCAGCTGAATAATAGCGTTCTAAGTCCAAAAGGCCTAATCCACCCGCAGTCACGGGTAGCTTTAGAGTGGAAAGAGCTACCCAACAGCACCTCAGCAACCAAATCAGATGTGTGGCATGTCTGAAGAAGGAAAGAAGGACGAGCAGGGGAAGGATTGCAAAATAATACTATCATAGTGGTAGCATACCATCTTCACTAGTGCCACGTGGCCCACTACAGAATGCAGAAGAGAAGACCAAAAAGCAAACTGGGCTCGGAGGGACCATGATGCTCTGCCGAGATTTCCATCCTGCAAATCAGTGGAAGAATGGTAGATATTAATCACTAGGTATCGAAAGGTAACTGGTTCCCAGTTCAGTCTGAGGTCTAATTGTATATAAAGGGGAAAATAGTGCCATATGTTGAAGAAACACTAATTACATCGTAAAATGTTTACATTTTGTTTGTGAAATTTACATCCCAAATATTTTGAAGATTCTATGTGTACTTGACACTTAGGGATAACCCAGATCACTAGTTTGGCTTTTGCTAAATTTTAAAACCATTTTAAGACATGGACAAAGTAGGCAATTGTCTTGCCAACCTTGCAAGGGTTCTGGACCCTCCTCACCCTTCACAAGCCCGAACAGCGGACCATTGCACCAAAAGAGTTTGCCAAGGTGGGATGGTGCTGCCTATTCAACCACTTGACAGCGCCTCTTCTGTTTCTCTCCCGTCTGCTGGGACAACTCCCCATGTACCCAATACCTACCGATAGTCTTAGTGGACCCTTCTTGCTTGATTTTAGGAATTGTCCCACCCTGTTCCTCTCTTCATTATTTATCCGGTTCTTAGCAACAACCTCCCATTTGATCTTGATTTCGTCCTCTTCTTTTATTATCTTTGATTGGTAATCCGGGCTCCCAGTTCTGAGATAAGTGTAAAGTCCCAGACATACACTCTAGTGCTGTGAGACTACAGAGAAGTTATGGGTACCGCACATCCTGACATTAGGTGTGAGACTGTCGCCCACACCATCTGCCCTGCCTCATTAAAATAAAATTAGGTTGAAAGTCCATGGGCGGTTGGGGTGAGCCAGATGTTTTTGTTCAATTTGTTTAAACTAACATAAGGTTAATTACTTTACTGTTTCCCAAATGGTTTCCTAGGTGGTTTAAAATGTTCAGAAACATAATCAAAATGTTGTTGTTACTTTCACTTTAAGAAAGATTGGGTAAAATTGGGTAGGAGTGGTGGCCTTGACACAGTGCTGAAGGGCATTAATTTACTTGTGAACAAGGACGTAATGTGACACCTGAATGTAGCATACCAGAAGGCAATCACAAAAAAGATCACAGTGAATAAATAGTGCAATGTTAAAAAAGAGTAAATAAATGCTCTGATAACTCCTTCTGTGCCCAGGACGTAATGGTTACTTCCTGCGGCACAGTGCTCGTGTGCCCAGGACGTAACCATTACGTCCTGGGCACAGAGCCCAGAGGGAGTGCTAGCGCTCCCTCTGTGGGGTTCCCCCCCAACCCCCCCAGGGCAGGGATGGAAGGGGAAGACTTTCCCCTTCCACCCCTGACCCCCTGCCCCGAGCATTTCTCTTCCAATCACGTGGAGGAGGCCGGAGAGGCTTCAAAGGGAAGGAAATTAATTTCCTTCCCTTTAAAGTCTCTCTGAGCAATCCGGCAGCTAAAACGGCCACTAGACACCAGGGATTTACTTTTTTATAGGTAATTGGCATGGGGGAGCGACCCCTTGTGCAAGGGTCGCTCCCGGGGGGGCATTTTTTTTAAGGCCTTTTCTGCCACCCCCCCCGGGGGCTGATTAGCCTATTATTAGGCGTGAATTTCACATACGGGGAGCGACCCCTTGGGCAAGGGTCGTTCTCCTGGGGGGCAAATTTATTTTAGGCCATTTCTGGCCTCCTGGGGGGGCAGATCAGCCTATTTTAATTAGGCCGATCTGCCCCCAAGGGGGGCAGAAACCACTAGGCACCGGGGATTTTTTTATTTGTTGTTTTACAGATGGGGAGCGACCCCTTAGGCAAGGGTTGCTCCCCTGGAGGGGCAAATTGTATTTAGGCCATTTCTGCCCCCTTTGGGGGCAGATCGGCCGATTTTAGGTCAATCTGCCCCCAAGGGGGGCAGAAACCACTAGGCACCGGGGATCTTTTTTTTTTGCGCCAATGTCACGCAAGGGGAGCGACCCCGTAGGCAAGGGTCGCTCCCCAGGGTGTGGGGGGCGGAAGGGCAAATTTATTTTAGGCCATTTCTGCCCCCCGGGGGCAGATTGGCCTATTGTTATTAGGCCGAAACCTCTAGGCGCCAGGGCTAATTTTTTGTTTGTGTTGTTTTTTGGTTTGTTTGTTTTTTTAGAGCTGGGGAGTGACCCATTAGGCAAGGGTCGCTCCCCTGGGGGGAAAATTGTATTTAAACCATTTCTGCCCCCCTTGGGGGCAGATCGGCTGATTTTAGGTCAATCGGACTATTGTTATTAGGCCGATCTGCCCCCGGGGGGACAGAAACCTCTAGGCGCCACGGTTAATTTTTTTTGTGTGTTTTTTTTTTGTTTGTTTTTTTAGAGATGGGGAGTGACCCATTAGGCAAGGGTCGCTCCCCTGGGGGGCAAATTGTATTTAGACCATTTCTGCCCCCCTTGGGGGCAGATCGGCCGATTTTAGGTCACTCTGCCCCCAAGGGGGGCAGAAACAACTAGGCACCGGGGATCTTTTTTTTGCACCAATGTCACGCAAGGGGAGCGACCCCGTAGGCAAGGGTTGCTCCCCAGGGGGTTGGGGGGCAAATTTAATTTTTAGGCCATTTCTGCCCCCTGTTGTTATTAGGCCGATCTGCCCCCAGGGGGGGCAGAAACCTCTAGGCGCGGGGCTACGTTTTTTAGTGTTTTTTTGTTTGTTTGGTTTTTTAGAGATGGGGAGCGACCCATTAGGCAAGGGTCGCTCCCCTAGGGGGCAAATTGTATTTAGACCATTTCTGCCCCCCCTGGGGGCAGATCGGCTGATTATGTTAGGCCAATCTGCCCCGATGGGGGCAGAAACCACTTAGGCACCAGGGATTGGTGTGTGTGTATGCGTGTGTTTTCTTTAGGGGGGCAGACCCTTGGGTAAGGGTCGCTCCCCATGGGGGCACACTACTGTTGGCCATATCTGCCCCCTATTGGGGGCAGATGGGCCTATTTTTGGAAGTCCCATCTGCCCCCAGGGGGGGGACAGAAAGCCCACCAGGGAAGTTTTTTTTTCTCCAAAATAAGAG
The DNA here is from genome assembly GCF_031143425.1 of Pleurodeles waltl. Taxonomy (NCBI): domain Eukaryota; kingdom Metazoa; phylum Chordata; class Amphibia; order Caudata; family Salamandridae; genus Pleurodeles; species Pleurodeles waltl. The sequence continues at coordinate 1,557,649,177 of NC_090445.1, forward strand.
GGTGGGGGTATGGCCATACCCCGATCCCAAATAAATGGGGCCAAAGTTGTTCTGCCCACCAGTGGGCAAATGGGGCAATTACCCCTGATCCACACCCCAGGGGGGTAGAAAGTCTACTAGATGCCAGGGAATTAAAAAAAAATATTGGGGTGGTGGCTACCAACCAGTATGGGCCTGGTTACGCCCCCACCTCAACTGAAGGGGGTAACAGTCTTTCAGCTCTCCCCCGCACTCTAAAACATCTTATTCCACAGCAAGCAAGAAGGCATTTGATTATTTTGGGTTTTAGTTTCACATTTGGGCCATGAGAACTTGTCTTACTCTCAAAATCGTCCCACTTGGAATGGTGAGGGCTGCACTTTATGGACTTTGGGACGCTGCCATGTAGAAAAATCCACAAGACCTAGACACATCTGAAAACTAAACATCGGGGTGATTCCAGGGTGGTGTGTTTCACATGCGCCCCGCACCATTTTTGTACCCACAAACCCCTGCAAACCTCTAACTTTGCTGGAAATCACACATTTTTCCCACGTTTTTGTGATGGAACCTTCCGGAATCTGCAGGAATCCACAAAATTCCTACCACCCAGCATTGTCTCATCTATACCGATAAAAATTCTGCTGCACTTGTCAGCCTAAATTTTTTTTTTTCGAAACTGACCTTTTGGACCCCCTTTGTTCCCCCTCAATATCGACATGTTTTTGGCTCTTCCCTTTCACAAGCACTTGGCCCACCTACACAAATGAGGTATCATTTTTACCGGGAGACTAAGGGGAACATTGCGTGGTATGAAATGTGTCCCAGAGCAGTGATCCCACACAGAAATGTGGGAAAAATGACATTTTTTTAGCTAAATTTGAGGTTTGCTGGGGATTCTGGGTAAGAAAACATTGGGGGATCCATGCAAGTCACACCTCACTGGACTCCCTCGGGTGTCCAGTTTTCACAAATGTCTGGGTTTGGTAGGTTTCCCTAGAAGGCTGCTGAGCCCAGAACCAAAAACGCAGGCGCCCCCCTGAAAAAACAGGTAGTTTTGTATTTGATCATTTTGATGTGTCCAGATAGTGTTTTGGGGCATTTCCTTTTCTGGGTGCTAGGCCTACTCACACAAGTGAGGTACCATTTTTATCGGGAGACTTGGGGTAACGCTGGGTGGAAGGAAATTTGTGGCTCCTCTCAGATTCCAGAACTTTCTGTCACCGAAATGAGAGGAAAGAGTGTTTTGTTGGTCAAATGTTGAGGTTTGCAAAGGATTCTGGGTAACAGAACCTGGTCAGAGCCCCATAAGTCACCCCATCTTGGATTCCCCTAGGTGTATAGTTTTCAAAAATGTGCTGGTTTGCTAGGTTTCCCCAGGTGCCGGCTGAGCAAGAGGCCAAAATCCATAGGTAGGCACTTTGTAAAAAACACCTCTGTTTTCTGTGAAAAAATGTGATGTGTCCACGTTGTGTTTTGGGCCATTCCCTCTGGTGGGCGCTAGGCCTACCCACACAAGTGAGGTACCATTTTTATTGGAAGACTTGGGGGAACGCTGGGTGGAAGGAAATTTGTGGCTCCTCTCAGATTCCAGAACTTTCGGTCACCGAAATGAGAGGAAAAAGTGTTTTTTTGGTCAAATATTGAGGTTTGTAAAGGATTCTGGGTAACATAACCTGGTCAGAGCCCCACAAGTCACCCCATCTTGGATTCCCCTAGGTGTCTAGCTTTCAAAAATGTGCTGGTTTGCTAGGTTTCCCCAGGTGCCGGCTGAGCTAGAGGACAAAATCCACAGGTAGACACTTTGTAAAAAACACTGCTTTCTGTGAAAAAATGTGATGTGTCCACATTGGGGGTCATTCTGACCCTGGCGGTCTATGACCGCCAGGGTCGCGGATGACTGAAGCACCGCCAACAGGCTGGCGGTGCTTCAAAGCCCATCCGACCGCGGCGGTAAAGCCGCGGTCGGAAAACCGGGTCCGGCGGTTTCCCGCCGGATTTCCCCCAGCTGGGCTAATCCTCCATGGCGGCGCTGCAAGCAGCGCCGCCCTGGGGATTCCGACCCCCTTCCCGCCAGCCTGTTTCTGGCGGTTTTCACCGCCAGGAAGAGGATGGCGGGAACGGGTGTCCTGGGGCCCCTGGGGGCCCCTGCACTGCCCATGCCACTGGCATGGGCAGTGCAGGGGCCCCCTAACAGGGCCCCAGCATGCTTTTCACTGTCTGCTTAGCAGACAGTGAAAAGCGCGACGGGTGCAACTGCACCCGTCGCACACCTGCAACACCGCCGGCTCCATTCGGAGCCGGCTTCAGTGTTGCAGGCCGCCTTCCCGCCGGCCCAGCGGGAAGGTCGGAATGGCCCCAGCCGTCTTTCGACCGCGGAGCGGCCATATGGCGGTTCCCGCCTGGCGGGCGGCGACCGCCGCCCGCCAGAGTAGGAATGAGGGCCATTGTGTTTTGGGCCATTTCCTTTCGTGGGCGCAAGGCCTACCCACACAAGTGAGGTACCATTTTTATCGGGAGACTTGGAGGAATGCTGGGTGGAAGGAAATTTGTGGCTCCTCTCAGATTCCAGAACATTCTGTCACCGAAATCAGAGGAAAGTGTGTTTTTTGGTCAAATTTTGAGGTTTGCAAAGGATTCTGGGTAACAGAACCTAGTCAGAGCCCCAAAAGTCACCCCATCTTGGATTCCCCTACGTGTATCGTTTTCAAAAATGCGCTGGTTTGCTAGGTTTCCCCAGGTGCCGGCTGAGCTAGAGGCCAAAATCCACAGGTAGGCACTTTGTAAAAAACACCTCTGTTTTCTCTGAAAAAATGTGATGTGTCCACGTTGTGTTTTTGGCCATTTCCATTTGTGGGCGCTAGGCCTACCCACACACGTGAGGTACCATTTTTATCGGGAGACTTGGGGGAACAATGGGTGGAAGGAAATTTGTGGCTCCTCTCAAATTCCAGAACTTTCGGTCACCGAAATGAGAGGAAAAAGTGTTTTTTTGGTCAAATTTTGAGGTTTGTAAAGGATTCTGGGTAACACAACCTGGTCAGAGCCCCACAAGTCTCCCCATCTTGGATTCCCCTAGGTGTATAGTTTTCAAAAATGCGCTGGTTTGCTAGGTTTCCCCAGGTGCCGGCTGAGCTAGAGGCCAAAATCCACAGGTAGGCACTTTGTAAAAAAACACCTCTTTTTCTGTGAAAAAATGTGATGTGTCCACGTTGTGTTTTGGGCCATTTCCTTTCGTGGGTGCTAGGCCTACCCACACAAGTGAGGTACCATTTTTATTGGGTGACTTGGGGGAACGCTGGGTGGAAGGAAATTTGTGGCTCCTCTCAGATTCCAGAACATTCTGTCACCGAAATGAGAGGAAAAAGTGTTTTTTTGGTCAAATTTTGAGGTTTGTAAAGGATTCTGGGTAAGAGAACCTGGTCAGAGCCCCACAAGTCACCCCATCTTGGATTCCCCTAGGTGTCTAGCTTTCAAAAATGTGCTGGTTTGCTAGGTTTCCCCAGGTGCCGGCTGAGCTAGAGGGCAAAATCCACAGGTAGACACTTTGTAAAAAAAACTGTTTTCTGTGAAAAAATTTGATGTGTCCACGTTGTGTTTTGGGCCATTTCCTTTCGTGGGCGCTAGGCCTACCCACACAAGTAAGGTACCATTTTTATCGGGAGACTTGGGGGAACGCTGGGTGGAAGGAAATTTGTGGCTCCTCTCAGATTCCAGAACATTCTGTCACCGAAATGAGAGGAAAGAGTGTTTTTTTGGTCAGATTTTGAGGTTTGCAAAGGATTCTGGATAACATAACCTAGTCAGAGCCCCACAAGTCACCCCATCTTGGATTCCCCTAGGTGTATAGTTTTCAAAAATGCGCTGGTTTGCTAGGTTTCCCCAGGTGCCTGCTGAGCTGGAGGCCAAAATCCACAGGTAGGCGCTTTGTAAAAAAACACCTGTTTTCTGTGAAAAAATGTGATGTGTCTACGTTGTGTTTTGGGCCATTTCCTTTTGTGGGTGCTAGGCCTACCCACACAAGTGAGGTACCATTTTTATCGGGTGACTTGGGGGAACGCTGGATGGAAGGAAATTTGTGGCTCCCCTCAGATTCCAGAACATTCTGTCACCGAAATGAGAGGAAAAGTGTTTTTTTGGTCACATTTTTAGGTTTGCAAAGGATTCTGGGTAACAGAACCTGGTCAGAGCCCCACAAGTCACCCCATCTTGGATTCCCCTAGGTGTATAGTTTTCAAAAATGCGCTGGTTTGCTAGGTTTCCCCAGGTGCCGGCTGAGCTAGAGGCCAAAATCCACAGGTAGGCACTTTGTAAAAAACACCTGTTTTCTCTGAAAAAATGTGATGTGTCCACGTTGTGTTTTTGGCCATTTCCATTAGTGGGCGCTAGGCCTACCCACACACGTGAGGTACCATTTTTATCGGGAGACTTGGGGGAACACTGGGTGGAAGGAAATTTGTGGCTCCTCTCAGATTCCAGAACTTTCGGTCACCGAAATGAGAGGAAAAAGTGTTTTTTTGGTCAAATTTTGAGGTTTGTAAAGGATTCTGGGTATTACAACCTGGTCAGAGCCCCACAAGCCTCCCCATCTTGGATTCCCCTAGGTGTATAGTTTTCAAAAATGTGCTGGTTTGCTAGGTTTCCCCAGGTGCCGGCTGAGCTAGAGGCCAAAATCCACAGGTAGGCACTTTGTAAAAAAACACCTCTTTTTCTGTGAAAAAATGTGATGTGTCCACGTTGTGTTTTGGGCCATTTCCTTTCGTGGGTGCTAGGCCTACCCACACAAGTGAGGAACCATTTTTATTGGGTGACTTGGGGGAACGCTGGGTGGAAGGAAATTTGTGGCTCCTCTCAGAATCCAGAACATTCTGTCACCGAAATGAGAGGAAAAAGTGTTTTTTTGGTCAAATTTTGAGGTTTGTAAAGGATTCTGGGTAAGAGAACCTGGTCAGAGCCCCACAAGTCACCCCATCTTGGATTCCCCTAGGTGTCTAGCTTTCAAAAATGTGCTGGTTTGCTAGGTTTCCCCAGGTGCCGGCTGAGCTAGAGGGCAAAATCCACAGGTAGACACTTTGTAAAAAACACTGTTTTCTGTGAAAAAATGTGATGTGTCCACGTTGTGTTTTGGGCCATTTCCTTTCGTGGGCGCTAGGCCTACCCACACAAGTAAGGTACCATTTTTATCGGGAGACTTGGGGGAACGCTGGGTGGAAGGAAATTTGTGGCTCCTCTCAGATTCCAGAACATTCTGTCACCGAAATGAGAGGAAAGAGTGTTTTTTTGGTCAGATTTTGAGGTTTGCAAAGGATTCTGGATAACAGAACCTAGTCAGAGCCCCACAAGTCACCCCATCTTGGATTCCCCTAGGTGTATAGTTTTCAAAAATGCGCTGGTTTGCTGGGTTTCCCCAGGTGCCTGCTGAGCTGGAGGCCAAAATGCACAGGTAGGCGCTTTGTAAAAAAACACCTCTGTTTTCTGTGAAAAAATTTGATGTGTCTACGTTGTGTTTTGGGCCATTTCCTTTTGTGGGTGCTAGGCCTACCCACACAAGTGAGGTACCATTTTTATCGGGTGACTTGGGGGAACGCTGGGTAGAAGGAAATTTGTGGCTCCTCTCAGATTCCAGAACATTCTGTCACCGAAATGAGAGGAAAAAGTGTTTTTTTGGTCACATTTTTAGGTTTGCAAAGGATTCTGGGTAACAGAACCTGGTCAGAGCCCCACAAGTCACCCCATCTTGGATTCCCCTAGGTGTATAGTTTTCAAAAATGCGCTGATTTGCTAGGTTTCCCCAGGTGCCGGCTGAGCTAGAGGCCAAAATCCACAGGTAGGCACTTTGTAAAAAACACCTCTGTTTTCTCTGAAAAAATGTGATGTGTCCACGTTGTGTTTTTGGCCATTTCCTTTTGTGGGCGCTAGGCCTACCCACACACGTGAGGTACCATTTTTATCGGGAGACTTGGGGGAACACTGGGTGGAAGAAAATTTGTGGCTCCTCTCAGATTCCAGAACTTTCGGTCACCGAAATGAGAAGAAAAAGTGTTTTTTTGGTCAAATATTGAAGTTTGTAAAGGATTCTGGGTAACACAACCTGGTCAGAACCCCACAAGTCACCCCATCTTGGATTCCCCTAGGTGTCTAGCTTTCAAAAATGTGATGGTTTGCTAGGTTTCCCCAGGTGCCGGCTGAGCTAGAGGACAAAATCCACAGGTAGACACTTTGTAAAAAACACTGTTTTCTGTGAAAAAAATTGATGTGTCCACGTTGTGTTTTTGGCCATTTCCTCTCGTGGGCGCTAGGCCTACCCACACAAGTGAGGTACCATTTTTATCGGGAGACTTGGGGGAACGGTGGGTGGAAGGAAATTTGTGGCTCCTCTCAGATTCCAGAACATTCTGTCACCGAAATGAGAGGAAAGAGTGTTTTTTTGGTCAAATTTTGAGGTTTGTAAAGGATTCTGGGTAAGAGAACCTGGTCAGAGCCCCACAAGTCACCCCATCTTGGATTCCCCTAGGTGTCTAGCTTTAAAAAATGTGCTGGTTTGCTAGGTTTCCCCAGGTGCCGGCTGAGCTAGAGGGCAAAATCCAGAGGTAGACACTTTGTAAAAAAACATTGTTTTCTGTGAAAAAATGTGATGTGTCCACGTTGTGTTTTGGGCCATTTCCTTTTGTGGGCGCTAGGCCTACCCACACAAGTGAGGTACCATTTTTATCGGGAGACTTGGGGGAACGCTGGGTGGAAGGAAATTTGTGGCTCCTCTCAGATTCCGGAACATTCTGTCACCGAAATGAGAGGAAAGAGTGTTTTTTTGGTCAAATTTTGAGGTTTGCAAAGGATTCTGGATAACAGAACCTAGTCAGAGCCCCACAAGTCACCCCATCTTGGATTCCCCTAGGTGTATAGTTTTCAAAAATGCACTGGTTTGCTAGGTTTCCCCACGTGCCTGCTGAGCTGGAGGCCAAAATCCACAGGTAGGTGCTTTGTGAAAAAACACCTCTGTTTTCTGTGAAAAAATGTGATGTGTTCACGTTGTGTTTTGGGCCATTTCCTTTCGTGGTTGCTAGGCCTACCCACACAAGTGAGGTACCATTTTGATCAGGTGACTTGGGGGAACGCTGGATGGAAGGAAATTTGTGGCTCCTCTCAGATTCCAGAACATTCTGTCACCGAAATGAGAGGAAAAAGTGTTTTTTTGGTCAACTATTGAGGTTTGTAAAGGATTCTGGGTAACAGAACCTGGTCAGAGCCCCACAAGTCACCCCATCTTGGATTCCCCTAGGTGTATAGTTTTCAAAAATGTGCTGGTTTGCTAGGTTTCCCCAGGTGCCGGCTGAGCTAGAGGCCAAAATCCACAGGTAGGCACTTTGTAAAAAACACTTCTGTTTTCTCTGAAAAAATTTGTTGTGTCCACGTTGTGTTTTTGGCCATTTCCTTTTGTGGGCGCTAGGCCTACCCACACACGTGAGGTACCATTTTTATCGGGAGACTTGGGGGAACACAGAATAGCAAAACAAGTGTTATTGCCCCTTGTCTTTCTCTACATTTTTTCCTTCCAAATGTAAGGCAGTGTGTAAAAAAGACGTCTATTTGAGAAATGCCCTGTAATTCACATGCTAGTATGGGCAGCCCGGAATTCAGAGATGTGCAAATAACCACTGCTTCTCAACACCTTATCTTGTGGCCATTTTGGAAATACAAAGGTTTTCTTGATACCTATTTTTCACTTTTTATATTTCAGCAAATGAATTGCTGTATACCTGGTATAGAGTAAAAACCCATTGCAAGGTGCAGCTCATTTATTGGCTCTGGGTACCTAGAGTTCTTGATGAACCTACAAGCCCTATATATCCCCGCAACCAGAAGAGCCTAGCTGACGTAACGGTATATTGCTTTAAAAAATCTGACATCGCAGGAAATAGTTACAGAGTAAAACGTGGAGAAAAATGGCTGTTTTTTTCACCTCAATTTCAATATTTTTTTATTTTGCTGTTATTTTCTGTAGGAAACACTTGTAGGATCTACACAAATGACCCCTTGCTGAATTCGGAATTTTGTCTACTTTTCAGAAATGTTTAGTTTTCTGGGATCCAGCATTGCTTTCTCACCCATTTTGGTAATTAACTGGAAGGAGGCTGAAAGCACAAAAAATAGTAAAAATGGGGTATGTCCCAGTAAAATGTCAAAATAGTATTTAAAAATGGGGTTTTCCAATTCAAGTCTGCCTGTTCCTGAAAGCTGGGAAGATGGTAATCTTGCCACGGCAAACCCTTTGTTGATGCCATTTTCAGGGAAAAAAACATGAGCTGCCTTCTGCAGCCCTTTTTTCCCCTTTTTTTGGAGAAAAAAAAAATGTCACTGTATTTTGGCTAATTTCTTGGTCTCCTTCAGAGGAACCCACAAAGTCTGGGTACCTCTAGAATCCCTAGGATGTTGGACAAAAAGGATGCACATTTGGCGTGGGTAGCTTATGTGAACAAAAAGTTATGAGGGCCTAAGCGTGAACTGCCCCAAATAGCCCAAAAAAGGTTCGCCACCGGAGGAGGAAAAGGCCTGGCAGCGAAGGGGTTAACATAGTGAGGCATGGCCTTTCTTGGGCGTGTCTGTAAAACTGATGTTTGTTCTTGAATTTTTGTCCTGAATTTTGACCCTTCATCCTGAATTTTTGTCCTGAATTTTTTACAGTCCTGTCCAGAATTTGCCTCAATGCCAGGTGGTCACCCTATAAGGAACATCCCAAACTAATCAGGAAGACTATGGCAGGTGCAGGGCCCAATGCTGCTGCAGCACCAGAGGGAAGCAGATTGTACGATGCTGTTGAAAACAAAGGCGAGCAGTGCTGATTTACGATTACCACTGGGATGGTACAACATGCACTGGTGTCCTAAGGAAAGGACTTGGCTTGCAGAGGTTACATTGCTGCTGCAGGGAAAGTGCTGAGTGCATTACCGCTGCAAGAGTGGGAGCAGCCATATTGTGCACTACTAATAAATGCGCTGTCCTAACTGTACATTACTGCCACAAAGGGCAGGTGCGGTTGTATATCAATCATGTAAACCTAGAGGTTGAAGTGTACAGGGGAACGACGGTCTCAAGCGTATTGATTTGACCAGACCACTTTCTATTAAAAAACAGCCGTGTTTAAACAGTTTAATTCCTCTCCGCCGGCTCGAAAGAGATTAGTCTTCTCTGCAGTGAAGTGAGAAAAGAGAGAGGCAGCTGAAAAAGAAACCAGCCTTCTCTCCAGGAAGCCTGCTCCCTGTAAGACATGTAAATATGTGCAGTTGGTTAATCAGCAAATCTAAAGACTGTTTGGCAGACAGTACAGGCTTTATTTGACATAATCTGGAATCTGTAATTTTAATGGAAACCTATAAACGAAGGTTTACACTAGGTACAGTTAGCATTTTACTAAAACATAACCCTTGAAAGCACTATTAACATTTAAACAATCTTTTTGCACATTTTGTGCCAGATTATTTATACTGTGTGAGGCCTTATACCGTGTGTAATATGTTTTTCAACTACTAATGACACGTATTGGCAGTGATTTCTGTCACAGTTTTATGCCTCTTAACTCTATAAATGAACTATTTACACCGACAACCACCTTAAGTCATCGAATAACCCAATCTAGTTTTCAGTCCGAAAAAAAAATTCCCACAGATAAATTAAAATGACATTTCTTTTTTCATTTAAGGTGTGTGCTTGCGTACGAAAGGTGATAGGGCGTCTTCACAAGACCGGAAGAGCTAACTCAGAGAATCTCGCGTTGGCCAAAGGCAGTCTGCTCTGAAATATAAACCTCCGGTCGTCACCACACCCCTCCCTCATTTGATTCTGCTGCTGGTGAACGTGCTGCACCTATGGAATCTGCACGCCAGTTCCTCCACTAAAGAGACCTGATCTGCGACCCGCCGGTTTGAACTGTTCCTACTGCAGGACCATCTTGCGGTTTCCGAGGCATCGTGGACCTCGCGTGTATACTGTGCCACTGCCTGCGGGGGAACCAGACATTTAACGCCCGCTGTACGTATTTTGGCTGAGGATGCCACCCAAGAAGCGGGCCAGGGCTGCGCGAGCGCCGAGGGGAGCACGAGGTGCCCCGGGAGCGGCGAATGAGGGCAACCTGAGGCCAGTGAAGGAAGAGGACGTGTGGCCCGGGGAGGCGCCCGTCTCCTCCTCTGCCGGAGGCAGGCCTGGGACGGCAGCTCAGGGAGCTGTCTTGAACCAGCCAGATTCAGGAGCTCCTGATGAGATAAACTGCAGCTCTCTCCAACCCGTGTTGCAGGCCCTGTACGAATGGTGCCAAGACATGCGCAGTGTCCTCTCCTCGGGCGCCGCCGCTGGGAGTGGGCCTGCTCCAGCAACTCCCGCTGTGTCCAATGCGCCCCCGGGCTCTCCCGGTAGCAGCACGTTCATTGCAAGTACCTCGGTAGAAGGTGCAGGTGGGCAGCCCGCCTTCTCGGCTCTCCCCGCTCACCTCGCGGCCCCTTGCGGACGGGCGGACGGTGGACTTGGCCCAGGGGTGCAGGAGGGAGCAGCCTCCCCCTCTGCAGCAGGAGGCCTTGGTGAGGAACAAGCATACGCCGATGAGAGCGGAGATGCAATGTTGTGTAGGCCGTGGAATGTGGCACGACATGTGTCGCAGGAGGTGAAGGAGAGGATATGGAAGGGGGAGTTCGTGGATATGTTCGACATGAGGAATAAGCGGTCACGCAGGGATAGAGAGGAGTCGGACGAGAAATCGTTGACTAACTGGATACTGGGGTTCACGGTTTACTCTACGGTGCTTTTGGAAAAGTTCATCGAACTCGGCCCCCAGTTGAGTTGCTACCAGCACACAATAGTCCTCGCTCACGAGAATTATAGTCCTGGAGCTTGGCTAGAGTATGACACCGAGTTTCGTTGGTTAAAAGCAAGCAATCCTGAGGTGCGCTGGGACCAGAAGGAGGTGAACTGTTGGTTGCGGTGCTTTTCTGGGCCCAGAGTGCCGGAAAACGAGACTTTTCCTGGCTGCGGGGAAAGATGGAAGAGCAATGGCGTATGCTGGGCCTACAACGAAAACAGGTGTACCAGAGGAGCAGCTAACTGCAAATTTAGACACGCGTGCTCCTTCTGCGGATTGCCTTTTCACCCCGAGTATCGTTGCTATCAGAAGGCCTTTGATCAGGATTCTTCATAGGCGCTTTACTGGACACCCTTCGACTGAATGTTGGCTCTTCAGCAATGGCGGCTCGCGGGTGTATTTCGGCTAAAACATGATAAGCCGGTTTATTAAATTCAGTACTACGGCTGGCGAGGGCAGCTTCACATGATTTTCACTATTGGCCTCTGCATAGGCCTGGTGCATGCCCCCAAAAGGTGAAACGCATGTCATTGGTTGCTTTTGTTGTAACATTATAATAAACGTGTTCATCCTTGTTTTCCAAACTGGTCTGGTCGTTCGTTTTTTTTTTGTACTAGTTCTGCCCCTGTGAGGAGGAGTTCTGCTCCGATCAAGCTTCTGTCCTGTTCTATACTATCTTTGTGCAGCCTCACTATTCCGTCTTTCGCGTTTCTCCCCTCCTGTTCTCTTGCACACTTTCTCTAGTCTCCCCGGCTTACACTCACATTTTCACTCTTCTTTACTTCAATCCTATTCCTGCCCTTTACTTCCCACTGTCTTTATAACCCAGCTTTGCCTCAGGATCCACATACAGGATTAAACGAGATGTTGGAAGGTGCTGCGGAATTCATTTAATGGAATGCAGTCACTTCGAACTGTCCCTGGCTCAGTAATTCACAGATAATGCGGATTATCTCGGCGTGCTCAACACACATCTGCATTTAATACAGCAGAGGGGGGTGGGGGCTTGAAGCAGAGCATACAGTATTAATTTTACAAGACTGAAGTGAGAGGCTCCGTTTCAAACATTGAAGAATGTGTCCCACCATCCTCTAGTGCTACCAAATAGCTTTGCTCTTGCAGTATAGAGACTGGTCCCTCTTGTACAGGTCCACTAAAGACGTTAATAGAGTCTTGCGTTTGGGTACCAACATAATTTTCAGTTAAAGCAATATGCTATGGCCAACTTTTTTTGTAACTTTCTATGTAGTCCTCAGTAGCGGGTGCGCGCCCTACTGCTTGCTTTGAGTCAGTGGATGAAAGTAGGAACCATAGACACTCACTTTAGGCGACCTCCAATTCTTATTCCTCATCAGACTGTGTAATAGAGGAAGAAGGAAAAACGCAAGGGTGAAAGAAGGGGGGATAAAGGTGAAAAAAACGTGATAGGATGTAATCAGGAACCTACAAGAGTGAGTGAGATAAAGTGACATGGAGTGTCTTGTGGTGGGCTAAAGGAGCTGAGATGAAATCAAGATTGTGGGACCTTGACATTTGACCACCAACATTCAAGTACCGCTGATCGTGGTCTTCTGAGCAAAACTTTGGTCCTGACACGAATGCAAGGGCCAGTGCTTAATTTTTCAAACTAAGCACTGGCGCTTTCTTAAGGCTGCAGGCGCTTACCTCTGAACAACACGTGCCATGTGAACTCGTCCTTTGTTGGGTTACACCTTGGTTGACGTTGCTTTAGAAGACATGGTTCACATCTTACTTTCAATATTGAGAGCTTTAGGAAGGAACGTTTTTGAACCTGTATTCCTTCATTACTAGTGTGGGCTACATCAGTAATAACTGGTTGCAGGATTGCAAGCCGACCCCCTATGGGTCCCGCGAGTACAGGGGCATTACATGTAGAAGTTGGTGCCCCTAAAGCACTTTCCATGTGTGAACTAATAATTCGAGGGCTTTTTTGGAGGTAAAATTCAAAGTTTAATTGGTGGATACTTGTCGCTCGAAAATGATGCAGTGTTATCATATGCACTATTACAGGAGGAGTCGGCGTTTAAGGGTGTTGTCAGCTGACCTGAAGAGGGTTGTCTCAGTGCTGGGCACACCTGAAATCTGACTGAAAAGTTCCCAAGGAGGTGATGATTGCTTATGTCATCAGTATCTCATCCCTGCCCTTGTTTCAGTGACTTTCCTCCCTATTGTTATGTTTCTCCCTTGCGGAGCATTTTGGTCTTGCCGTATTCTGATTGGATCTGTTTTATCCCTACAAAGCTAACATAAGGGGGCACTTATTCTTCATTCAGTACTTCATGGGAGAGCATGTTTCTTGGCTCGTACCCTTGTTGTACACCTGCCCCACCAAGCTCTCCTACTCCCTATACTCCCCGCATGCAAAATGGCACACGTGGGCATTCTTGTGACACATGCACACTAGTGCATAGTGACCATTGTAAATACGTTGCCAGCCATACTGCAATAGGTTTTCTTTAAACAAAAGATGCAAGGTTTCCAGTCGTGCATGCAAACATGTCTTGATACATGCATTCATGTGTGAATGGTAATTTAAAAGGCATAGGCTAGCCAATAGACATCGTTTCGAGTGCACAGTTCGGCCGATAGACCCTTTGAATGATGTTTTCCAATGTTCATGTTGCTATTGGAGCACTTCAGATTACTAATAGTGAGCGAGGGAGTCCCGGAGTGAGGCCGTTATTACATGTATGCTGGAGTACACACTGGTTGACTATATGATTGAAGAGCTATGACTAAACATTGTACTAGTGTACTTTGGTATTAAATTTGGCAAGGAGTGCATAGTGTTGCAACAGTGCGTGTTGGTGCAGTGTGTCTCATGTAGAATTGGACAATTATGTAACTGCATGTTGGGTTTAAGATAATAATTTGGTGTGGGAGTGCATGATGGATGCACAATTGGAAGTCTTTCTGTTGACTTTTGGTGAGCATGAATGTTTGTTGTCTCCAGGGTGGGAGGAGCGGGTTGTAATGTTTGAGAAAATTGCTTTGACATACACAGATTTTAGTTCCTTTCAGACATGTCTAACAATTTAAGACTAGTCTGTCTCAACAGTCACAGAGCTGCATTTTCCCAAAGATGTCCAACAAGGTCGACTACCACCTCACAAACTTAAATTGGGGTTTAGTGCCTACAGATGAATATTGCACATTGCACCTCTTTCCGTCTCACTAAGTAGAAAAGTAAAAAAATACAAAAACAGAAAATAGCAAAGAGCAGGTCTCCTTGAAGAAAACATACTCTTTTAGGGAGTTGAGTAACATTCCATGCTCCAATCAGATTAGTACCCAAACTATTTAAGCTTCTCTGTATTTTCATCACCTCCTCTTTTTGTGCTAAACCCGTCCAAACATACAACAAACCCACAGCCAAATCCATATAACGGAAATGTCTACCAACATGACCAATAGCCATCAGCATGCACTGGCCTTCTTGATCCACAAGCTAAAATTTAGATGAGATAGTTAACGGAGCAATAGCAGAATTTAAATCCTTGTTCAATCTACGGTCTCACACCAGAATTGTAAATTCAGTTGCAATAGCAGATTGTGCCACATGATCCAATTCTGATAAAGTTTTGGACCATGTATCACCCAGCTTGCTTAGATAACGGAAGGTGTTAACTCTTGCTCCAGTCTGGTAGAGACTTGGAACGATGCATTGGTAAACTGGGGAGTGACCTGAAGAAGTTGGAATTAGCTTTTGTGACAGACCCTGCAGCTAAGTTGCGGTTGGTGCAGTCCAGGCAGAAATACAGATAAGCCCAGGATAGCCTGAGCTCCCAAAGTTATAGTGTACTTCTCACTATTAGACATGGTGACAGTTACAAGGCTGGGAGATTAGTAGCCAGACTGATAAAGCCAAGTGCTGGACAGACACTCATATCTGCTGTACGTAGGGCAGATGGTAGCATTGTCACTTCATAGCCAGATATTAATGAAGCAGCGGCCCGGTATTCGTCTGCTTTATAAAAAAAACACTTAAATGCATGACATGGATGGTCAGTGATATTACAAACAGGGTCCGTTTGGTGAAGCTATCTGCTGGACCTTGACTCACCTATCTCGACTAAGGAAATAATGGCTATCCTCGGGCTGCGATCCAGAAAAACGTAGAGGGGGTCGGTCGGAAGTGCCCCAAGAACATTATGCTTGTTATGTGGATGAACTTGCCACACAGCTACTGAAGGTGCAAGGGAGCTGGGTGAGGTTCCACTATCCATGTGGAAGCTACTATTGGAACCTTGTTGAAGCCTGGAAAGGATCCCTTGTATGTGGGGTTGTCTCAGTCTTTGTCCATGTTAAATTTGGATTATAAAGTCCTTGTCAAACTCTTGATGAATAGACTTCACTCTGTTGAATGGCCTAATATAACCTGTCCAATCATGTTGTATCCTGGGCAGGAACACCACCCCATAGACATTTCCACTTGGTACAAAACCCTTGCTGGGGCTACATATGGTATAGCTAGAAGGGCAGTGACAGTAGTTTACTGCAGTTTGATGCAGCAGTCCAAGGTGATTGTATCCCCTGTGGAGATCTGGAAGCGAAGATCCACAGACAGGTGACATGATTAGAAAGGGCGCAGCTGTTGGAGCATTTATCCAGGGTGGCTTACAACACCCACTTCAAGATAATCCAATTTAGCATTTTGCATAAAGTGCAGTACATTCCTCTGCGACTACACAAAATGTATCCTGACACAATTGCCTCAGTATGGACAATCTAAAACTGAAGTGACATGTTTTGGACTGGTCCTGACCTTTCCTGATTCTGGGACACCATCCTCCTCTATTGTCTTTTTTTACATTCAACGTTTGGCACTCTACACCACTTTACTCTGCCACTCCACTCTTGTGCCACTCCTTTCTATGCCAATCTCCTCTATGCCACTCAACTCTACACCACGTTACTCTACACCACTCTGCTCCACTCCACTCTGCACCACACTATGCCACTTTACTCTGTCACTCTGCTCTATGCCACTCCACTCTATGCTGCTCTACTCTGCCAATTCCTCTACACAACTCACCTCTTTGCTAGTCCACTCCAATTTACACCACTCCACTCCAGCCTGCACCACACTACACCACTCCATTCTATGCAAGTCTCCTCTACAGCATTCTACTCTACTCCACTCTATGCAACTCCACTCTGTGCCCTGTTTTCTTACCCCATTCCACAAGACTCCATTCCACGATACGCTGTTCCACTCTATCCCTCCACTCAATGCCACTCCACACCACTCTGTGCCACTCGACTGCACTCTACTCCACTCTGTGCCACTCTATGCCCCTCCACTCCATGCCACACTACTCTGCCACTCCATACAATGCCACTACGCCACTCTATTCAGCTCCACTCTATTTTATGCCATTCCATCCACTCTACGCCACTGTACTCTGTCACTACACCACTGTACTCTGTTGCACTCCACTCTACACCATTGTACTCTAGTCTACACCACTCTATTCCGCTCTATGGAATTCCACTCTATGCCCCTCTGTGCCACCCCATTCCACACCACTCAATTCCACTACGCCACTCTACTCTGCACCACACCACTCTGATCCACTCTTTTCTACACAACTCTGCTTTGCGCCACCCTCCTCTACACCACTCTCATCCACAAGTTAGGGAACTCACTAAATGCTCTTCCTTTCTTCAGAGCATAGCAGAAAGCAGTGCACAAATCCCCGAAGCCGAGTTTTATAACAAGGCACTTTGCAGCTCCCCTTCCCACTTCCTATTTAAGCTGGCCTCATTGGCATTGCCTGTCATGTCGCCATTAATGAAGTTTAATTATATGATCAGAACCAATGAATAATTATAAATCTTTCAATAGTCTATCATAATCTATACGAGCTTCATTAGTCAGAGAGACAGCTGGAGTCCATGTGATTCCCTGTTACAATGTCGTCTAAATATCCCGCCATTGCTATATTATTGAAGAAGTAGGACTGTTTCTGATATTCAACAGTGAATCCGTTTCCAGTGTGGTAAAGTATGGAAAGACAGGCACACGCAAACGTACTCTGCGCGCATTAGCACATTCTAAACAGACCCATTGGCTTTCCAAATGCATGTTATAACAATGTCAATGTAGTCACTGACATTTCCGTTTCATGTAATGTTAAAACCCCTGTATTCAGTGAAGAGTATTACACCACTAAGCAAAACATATCACTCGGCAATGTCATAGTTGGCAGCCTTGAGCCAAAAAGTGCTGTGTCAGGGAAACTTCATAGCCTTTCTTATACACACAATGGAGAACTATATTGTACAGTAGAGGTAATTGTTCTGCCCAGTTTTAATGTTTTAACTCCTTTGTCGCACAACCTTACTTTCCTAAACGGGTTACAAAGTGTCCTTAGATTATGCTTGCACACACTTCTCCAAATAACACATTTTTCCCTGTAGACCAGGACTCCATACCCCATTCTGTCTTAAGACAAAAAGTAGAATAACTGTCAAATGTCAATGTGTATTAAACCTTCTGTTTTAAGTCCTTAGCAACAGGTGGCTTTAAGTCTTGGGAACAGACACCTTTAGTTTTCTAATGGCTGGACTATTGTTTCCAGAAACATGGATAAAATGGGCTTTGGGTCAGCCTCTTGCTCATGATTGAATGGTTTTGTTGTTTATCTAATTTGTCTCTTCTTGATTCAAAGACTTTCCTCCCTAATCATACCTTTGTCTCACTCAAAGGCATTTTTGTATCAAATTGTTCTGATTGGTTTACTTGTATTTTTCCACTCCTGCGTTTTCTTGTTCTTGTGGCAGTCATGGGAATGATTGTGTTTTATTGCTCACTTCCCAGGGTACTGCTGTCCCCTTCATTCAGTTTTTTCGCCTCATTCTTAGCTTTCCATGTTTTTTTACACTTCTCCCCCTCACCCCTGAAAGTCCTGCCCACTCCTCTATTGCACCCGCTCCTCCTACTTCACCCCCTATCCCCTGCTGGCCATCTCTCCCTTTCTACTGTCCACTGCTGATGGCTTTGCCAATGCAAGATTATTTTTCTTTTTCTTTGTGCTGGCTTTGGCTTATCCAATTTCGGTGAGTAGCCATTCTGAAGTTAGAGAAAACCTGGGAGCAGTCCGAAAAGTATGGAAGTCTCTGATTTCTGTACTTTCAAGATGACCACCATGTTAATATTTACTTTTTTATGTTGGCTTTTGCATAGAACAGTACAACATGTTCCCTACATCCATTTCAAAGCCATTGTTTGTTTTGTAGATGAGGAACAGTTCACAGTCCTGGCCGAGTGATGGAGTGTTCTCCAATTTGTGGCATCCAGTCCTCCAAATGAATGTGCAGTGGTATGGGACTGATCGTCCACAGAGCGCAGTCTGTGACTAAATTCCTCTTTCCACACCAACAAAGAATTTTGCAAAGCAGACTGCTGAGCTACCTGTATGAAGCACAATACAGAAACTGGGCAGCCTCATATTTACAAGAGCAAAAAGAACAGATGATGGACGGAATGCTGAACAATGCAAAAATACAACCCCAGTCACAAAGATCTTGGTTTAGTCCATCGTTTATTTTGCTCATCACACCACCCCAGTTTGGCTGGGTCCAAAATGGGGTGGCACGGTGAGCAAAAGAATTGATGGATTAAACCCAGATCTGTGGTTGGGGAGAATGTTTGATTGGTTCCACATTCCGTCCATCATTTATGTCTGTTTGCTTTTGTCGCCATAAGTGTGCCGGGAATGCCCAGACATGGCCCCGGGCTCATTATGCCAGTGGATTCAAGCTAGCCTGGCTGATGAAGGGTGATATCCTGAAACTGGTCGCAGGATGCTTGTTTCCGGCCCAGAGAAGACCTGGCCTGGCAGTTCGGGCTGGACTGTTCCCAGGAGGAACACGGTCAAGACTGATTTGCATATGGCTGGGTCCAAACTGGGGTGGCATGGTGAGCAAAAGAGTTGATGGATTAAACCCAGATCTGTGACTGGGATTGAATATTTTATTGGTTTCACATTCCGTCCATCATTTGTGTCTGTTTGCTTTCATATTTACAAGAGGCAGACGTAAACAGTGTCTGACAGCTCCCAGCCCTTTGGTTCTCTTAAGCATGCTTCGCACCTGTTCTAGGTGTAAAAGTAAGCTGCATTTCTGGCCACACAAGAGTGTGCACAGTCCACTTAATTTCTGGACCTTGAATCCCATGAATGCCCATCCAAAAGGATTAACAGTTAGCCTGAAAGTCCTCTGAATGTTAAGTCCTTAGTTTGAGTGTCAGGATTTGAGGTTGCATACCCATGGGAAAACTTGACAACCCCCCTCCCCCCCCCCACCCCCCCCACACAAAATACCTGTGCTTGTGTCAAGGAAGACTGGCTACCAGATGTAGAAATTGTGGGAGAAACGGAAGCGAATGAGAGCGAAATCCATACAAGCGTCCACACTTCTTCAAGGTAAGTTTGTCTCAAGGGACATGTTAGAAATTGGGTTTCTAGTTGCCAGAGGTATGTACCCTGTCCAAACAGGAACCACAGTCCTAGTCAGGGTAAGTAATAAACACACCTCAAATTAACCAGTGTTCACCCTCTGGTAGCTTGGCACAGAGCAGTCAGGCTTACCTTAAGAGGCAATGTGTACAGTATTTGCGCAGCACTTCAAACAGTAAAACAGTGAAAACACTACACAAAAAGATACCCCACCTGGTTACACACATGGTTAGAAAAACAGAGCTTAATATAATAAATAAAACAGGCCAAAAATGACAAAAATCCAATTAGTAGAACTTGAGTTATGAATTTTTAAAGAATAAATTGTAGAAAAGCACTTAGAAGCAAGAAGCGCCATTTGGGGATCTCTGGTCGCACCGCACTGGGACAAAGTCGAGTTCAGGCCAACCGTGATGGAGCGAGGGCCGGATACAGGAACCCACTTAGGCCCGCTGAGCGGAAGTACTGTGAACCTGATTATGTCAACATCGAAAAAGGTGCGAGGTGCAGCTGAAACAATGCTTCGGTTTAGATCCTGCAACAGAAGATGTGTTGGTTTGCTCCATGCAAAGTCGGTGATATGTCGGTTCCAGGGGCGGTGCACTGGTCCCGAAGGAAATGCGCTTGGCCCCATCCATGGGGTAACGATGATGCACCTGTTTCAATCCACACACAGGTGAGGATACCACGGTTCCAAACTCCACAAAGAAGTGCTGGTTCCGATGAGGATGCATTGGTTGGATGAAGAAGCACCGTATGCCCCACTTCCAAGGGTCCAGGACTGGGGTGGCACCACTTTGCAGGGCAGGCTCCTGGCTGGCAAGTCTAGGTGCAGATGCAGGTAAGTCAGAACAATTTTATATCCCTGAGACTTCAAAAAACAGGAGACCAGTCAGATGGCTCTTGGAGTCACTCTAGGGTCTGGGATGGAGAGGTGCAGGTCCAATCCTTCTCATTCCCAAGCAAGAGACAGCAGACAGTATGTGAACACAGCAAAGCAGGAGTCCAGTAGAGTAGCAGTCCAGCGGAGTAGCAGTCCTTGTAGCAGCACAGCAGTCCTTCCTGGCATAGTATCCACAGGTCCAGAAGTGTACTGTCAGAGGTTCAGTACTTATAACCAGGTGTGCCTTTGAAGTGGGAGACTTCAAAGAAAGGTATTTGAAGTACATAGAGTTCCTTCTTTCCTGCTGTGTCTCCAGACTCACTACAGGGGGTGTGCAGTCCTTTGTGTTGGGACCAGGCAGAGCCTATTCAGATGTAAGTGTGAGGCTGTGACCAGCTCCTCCCTCCTATCCTGCCCAGGATGGCCCATTGAGAGGTGGATGACCCATCAAGTCACAACTAAGTTCTGTTTGTTTATGGCTGTCTAGAGAGACTGCACAAAGCCCAGCTGTCACCTACCCCAGACGTGTATTCAGAGACAGGCAGCAAGCACCAACAGCTAAAGGAAGAAAGTGGCAACTTTCTAAAAGTGTCTCACTAAAAATGCTTGTAGAGGAATTGTTTGGATATAGTATGTGTACATATGATCCAGTCTTCAATTAATGAATCAGACAACTCTGTACTATTAAAATCCAATATGTTACTCAACAGGATTCAGGAAGTTAAAAAAATGTGCGACAAATCCAACAAATGTCCATCTCATAAACCACTGTATATAACCCCCCTAGAACACAAGATTGAATCCCAACAGAAGATCCAGGAAGGGGTTATAACCCTCCTCACGACACAATCCTGCAAATAATTGCCTGGTTTTCAGTCCCAGTTCAAGCAATATCATGGACTTTCAATTCAGCTTGTCAAATGAGAAGGTAATGTCGACGTTTCGACCTGTGGGGGCAGTCAGAGGTCCAAGGTTAAGCAAAATGGAATATGACCACCTTAATAAGGATGATTTTGCCATACCAGCCTCTTATGTTTTACCCAAAATCCACAAAGATACAAAGAAGCCACCAGGAAGACACATTTTAGCTGGCTGCCAGCCTGTTTTACAACCACTTGCAGAATATGTTGATTTTTTCATCAAACCGTTTGTACCTCTAACCAAGTCATACTCAAGAGATAGTCTGTCTGTGATTACTCAAATAGAAGGGAGTCCTTTTAATCCTGAGGTTGACATCTTGGTTACGATGGATATAGAAAACTTGTACACCAATATTCCACAAGGTGAGGCACTTGAGGTAATTACTACCATTCTTGACTCCAGACCAAGACCTCATAGGGTCCCCACTGATTTTATCACAAGTTGTGCTCAGATTGCACTAGAACGCAATTACTTCCTATTCAATGATGAGTTCTTTGCACAAATAGAGTAGTGATGGGAGCTATTTTTGTTCCTGATATTGCAAATCTATATGTGGCCACTTTTGAAGAATATACCATCTATAAGGATGGCAATCCTTATGGAAGTGACATCACAAACTGGCTCCGGTATATAGATGACATCTTCTTTATTTGGCATGATCTAATAAGTAACTTACTACAGTTTCAAAAATGGATTAATAATCAAAATACAAACCTAAAATTTACCCTGGAGTATTATACCCATTCCATTATTTTTTTTAATTTAAAAATTTCAGTTGATGATTGTGAGTTGTATGTAGGCCTATATACTAAAACCACTGCCAGAAATTATCTTCTGAGATAAAATAGCCATCATACCACATCTTTGCATGTAGTAAATGCTGATTGGCAGTTTTCTGGATTTAATCAATTATTCTTTTTTTTTAAATAAAGTGATGACAGATTTTGTATAGCAGAGTTCTTCAAACGTTTTTGCTTTGAGCACCCACAAAGCAAACTGTTTTGAAGGCAGAGTCCCCTCTCCAAAAGTTTATGGCAAGGATTGGGGAGTGCTGGAGGCAGGGAGGGTTGAGATGTGGCCCTAATAGCAAGGAAAATGAGCCCCCATTTCCCTTTTTCAAAGCCAGACAGTAATAATTGTAATGGAGTGGGCCCCTCAGATCCGTGGACCCAAGCGCTGCTGCATGTGCTAGCAAAACAATCACAAATGGGGTTTAGTTGGCCCATCATACCACTCGGGCCAGTACCACTGCACCTGTAGCAAACAATGATACTCTATTCCATTCTTCTTTACGGCACTTTGTGAAGTAGGTTGTTGGCTCTGCCTCCTCCACTAGGCCATCACTCCTAGGCCTGTGACACAAAGCAGTCTTTGGGAAAAAAAAGTCTTGCACCTCATTCTCCTGTTGATTGGGTTCTGTTCTGTGCACAGCAAGGGTGACCGGGCCCTAATACTAGCAAGGGAAAGTGCCCCTGTTTGAAATTGGGTCTCTAGTTGGCAGGGGTACGCACTCTGTCCAAGTAGGGACCACATTCCCAGTCAGGGTAAGTCAGATACACTCCCTAAATTAACCTGTGCTCACCCTCTGGTAGCTCGGTACAGAGCAGGCAGACTTAACCTAAGAGGCAATGTATAAAGTATTTTTGCAAAACTTAGTACAGTAAAACAGTTAAAACATCACACACAAAATAACCCACACCAGGTTAGAAAAGTAGATCTTAATTTAATGAACAGAACAAGATCAGAACAAAAAAAATACAATAAGTAGAATTGGAGATATGAATTTTAAAGAGTATCTGCAAATGTAGTGCTTAAAAACTTATTGCGCTAACCGGGGCTATCTGGTCTCTGTGACGGGTAAATCCAAAAGTTGAGGCTGACTGCAATGGATTGCGGGCCAGCTACAGGGACCAACCTTGTTCCGCCGTATCAGTACCTTGTGTGGAGGGTTGCATCAACATTGAGGATCCAATGCAAGGAGCAGGGGAGACAATGCAAGGGTAATGCCTCGGTTCTGATCTTTGCAGTTCGGGGATATGTTGTCATCGAGCCACATAGTTGCCAATCCTCAGGGAGTAGTATGGCGTCGAACCCATTTGCAATGAAGGCAATGTGTCATCATTGAGCCATGCAGCCTAGCGATGCAAAGGTGATGGGCCAGGGTTGATGGTGATATGTCTACCTGGAGGTGTGCAATCAGTGATGTGAAGTCCTTGTCCGCTGCAGAGATGTGTCGGCATCGAGGAGGGATGCAGCAGTTCTGATCAGCGCAATGTCAGCGATGCATTGATGTCGAGTGTTGCAACACAGGAAAACCTACTTCAAAGGTCCCAAGACTGGAGTGGCACCGCTTTACAGGGTAGGACTCACAGATGGCAGAGTCCAGGTACATTTGGAGGGTTGCAGGCAGTCTTTGTTGTCCCTGAGATTGCAGAACAACAGGAGGCAAGCCACCAAGCACTTGGAGTCACTTGGTTCTGGAGATGTAGAGATTCAGGTCCAGTCCTCACTACCAGGCAAGGACAGCAGCAGGGCAGGCACAGCTAAGCAGGAGTCCAGCAAGTCCAGCAGAATCCATCAGTGTGCCAGTCCTTTCAACAGCACAGCAGTTCTTCTTCCTGGCAGGACGGCCTCTGGTCCAGAAGTGTACTGATTTGGTGGGGTTTGGGGTCCACTATGTATACCCAGTTGTGCCTTTAAATGGGGAGACTTCAAAGAGAGGCCTTTGAAGTGCACTAAGTCTCTGTCCTTCCTGCCCTGGTTCCGGACACACTACAGGAGGTTATGCAGCCCTTTGTGAGCACTCAGGACAACAGCCTATTCAGGTGTGTCAGTGCCTCCTTCCCATCCTGCCCAGGATCACCCATCGAGGTTTTAATGACCCATCAGGATGTGGCTGGCCCATCAGGCACAACTAAGCTTCCTTTGTGTGTGGCTATCTAGAGGGAATGCACCAGAGCCCACTGTCACCCACCCACATGTGTATTCAGAGACAGACAGAGGTACAGTATGTTTAAAGTGCAAAATTGCCAACTTTCTAAAGGTGTCATTTTCAGACTTGCAATATAAAGTCTAACCCAGTTTCCTCTCCTCCCTCCTGTCCTCCAGCTCCTCTGGGGATAGGCCTCTGGATGACACACTGCTGCCTGCCCCGGTTGGAATCTCCAATACCGGAAGGGTGTAATCCCCCTCCTCCACACGAAGCATTCCTAGACCCTCCTCTGGCCCCTGGTTCATAAGGTGTGATTTTAAATTGTGAGTCCTGAGACACCAACTTGAAATATCTATTTGGTCCCAATTGGAAATGCCACTTACAAAATACAGTAAGGCAATACCAAAGTTAACCTATGGGAGAGCTAGGCCTTGCAGTGGTGAAAAACTAACTTAAGAATTGTTCACTACCTGGACATGTAAAACTTAAAAGTACATTTCCGACTATTCAAATACTCTGCATCCTGCCCTTTGGGGCTGTCCAATGCCTACCTTAGTAGTGACTGATATGTTTTAAAAAGAAAGCTTTTAGCTTGGGCCTGGGAAAAGGGTTAACTTGCCAGGTCGCCATGGCAGTTTAACACTGAACCCACAGGCTCTGCAATGGCAAACCTGAGGCATGTTTAAAGGGTTACTGAAGTGGGTGGCGCAATCAGTGATGCAGGCCCACTAGTAGCATTTAATTTACAGACCCTGGGGGCATGTAGTGCAATTTACTAGCGATTTATAAGTAAATTAAATATGCCAGTTGTAGATTAGCCAATGTTACTGTGTGTTAGGGAGAGAGCACATGCTATGTAGCCCTTGTTAGCAGCCTTAAAGCCTACAAAACCAAATTCAGCAAAAGGTGGAGGGAAAAGGCAACAATGTCTGGGGGTCCCCATAAAAAGGGCCAGGTCCAACACACTCACTCTCCTTTTGGCAGGAAGACAGACATAATTGGATTGCAGGGGGTCGCTCACATCCCTCAGCCCAGTGCCACAACACCTGCTGCACTAATGGAATGATGGCCCTTTTTGTAAAAAAGACACCATATATTGCTCTCTCTCCCCATTTGCAAACATAATATGAGCCCCCAACTCATGCCTTCTTTTTGACAACATACATGGATCTGGCTGCCTCCTCTTTCTCCTAGACCATTGCTCTGAGGCCCGAGCGGTCCCCGAGCTCCAGTCTCTGCATCCGAATGCAGCGCTGTTGGCCTCTACTTGTCACCTGTTTGGACTCCCTCTTTTACATAAACAAACACAACCATACCTGAAAGGTTAAGGATGAATTTGAAATGTCTTTGTCTGAATGTGAAGGGGGCAGCTTCTGTGCTCTGTAGCAGAGGGAAAACTAAGGAAGAACAACCTGAATGAAATTTACATGTGTACAATTGGTTAATGTGAGGGTGTTACCAGCTGAGTTTTAGAGTGCATTCTTTTAATGGTTATTTATAACAATGTTTCTTGATACAGTCCAATGGCCTACAAATATAATATTGTACCTAACTGGGTAATTAGCTGAGGGAGTGAATGCCCACCTCAAATAGTAACCAGATTGCTTGTCAGAGTGAACGACTAAGGTCACTAAATTAGCCTGAGCTCAATGCCCTGGTATCTATGGCACAGAGCAGGTAGGTTTAGCACAGAGACAATGAGTAAGATATTTATGCAATACTCAAAGAGTAATAAAGTCAAAACAAGTATAAAATCTAAACCAATTTATGAAAAGAGAAAAATTGTAACACATAAAATAACACCAAACTGACAAAAATTCAATGAGTAGAGCCAGAGATATACATTTTTATAGTTGAAGGGTCAAAATAGCATCAAAATGCCTTAAGCGCCAACCGTGGTCATCTAGCTGCATGTCAGCGAGATGAGGGTAAGGTTTAAGGCCAACCGCAATGATGCTTGTGTCAGATACAAGAACCAGGCTTGTTCTGGTCAAATGGTTGGTAGAGGGGAATAAAGGTCCCAATTCTGCATTTTACGGTTCAGGTTCGTACAACTGAACATGTGGTAAACCCGGTGCCACAGATTAACCCTTGTTTGCGATCTCTTCTGGTGATCACCTAGTCACTGCAGAGAAAACTTTGGGTATCTGTTGTGCTGAAAATATATATATAAGAAATTAGAAAATAGTTTATTAAGTTGTGTTTGTGGATACAGTGGGGCCTCAGATGGACAATAGCTGATCTTCTTCCAAGTGCAGGGAAGGAAGGGACACAAAGCCTTTCGATCAGTGCCCAATTTCAGCCGGTGCTTTACCATGCCCGGCACTGGCCAGCACTTGTCAGCACCAGCGCCTATGGCAGTCTGCCACATGATGGTGCTATTTTGTCTGATTTAGAGAGAGGCACAAGAGCCGTTTATTAATTCAATATACATTAATAATAAGTAACACCTGCCACCCAAGCCCTTGTTATAGCTGTAGGGGCTTGGAATAGTCTGAATTGTCACACTAGTAGGAGTGTGATGGTTAGTAGTGTTGTTACTGTCATTTAGCAGCACTGGCAAAGACAATGGGCGGTGCAAGCTGCAGGGGCCTCCAGGTGAGGACCCTGTCACTTTTTTTTTCTTTTTTACAAAGTAAGCACTGCTCTCAGATGACCCTCCTTCTTAAGCCGTTGACGTCAGCACCTATGAATTGGTCAATGGCTTAAGAATTAGAATCGTTGACCCTCAGCACCTACAAATTGGTCAATCACACAAGGACTAGGGTCACTGACCTCAGCACCTATTAGCTTGCCAGTGACATAAGGACTAGGATCCTTGGCCTCGATGCCGATGGACTACGCACTGTAGGCAAGTAAATGCATTCTTGCCAAGATGAGCTCAAGAATGAATGCCCTCAAATAAGGACAGAGAAAAAAAAGTGGGTCCATTTGAGAACAAATGCCTCCCTTTATAGAACAGGTATTTAATGCCAAAGAGGTGGATATGCAGACACTATAAGAATTAACATCTTTGTGTAAAGAGCTAATCGAAAAGTTGCCTTTATCACAAGGAGAGACTGGAGATAAAATGATAAACCCATTGGAGAGGGGCAATTAGGCCTCGAGATTTGCAAGAGTATAATATACATGCATGCATAGTAGATCAGGACAGATATTGTTTACTCAGTGTTTAGGGATGGGTACTAATGATAAAATGTGTTTGCTCTTGTGGCTAGTGGGCTCTCTTGAGGGTTACATGGCGGTGCCTTGACTGCTTAGTGGAACACATGAGTGTTGTAAGGAGCAGCATTTCCTTGCTTTAACCTTATGTATTTATTTTCAAAGAAAATTACCAAACGTTACAGAGGAAAGTTGATGCATGTCCAAGACACCTGAAAACCTACTATTTAGACCGAACATTGAGAAAAGGGCGCCTTCAACTGCCGATCTCCCTGGCCATTCTCTCTCCTATTCCTAAACCACCCCTTATCCATTCCCGCTTGATAGTTGTGAACTTTTTGTTCTTTCTTCCTCATAATAGTACAGTACAATTATAAAAAATGAAACTACCACTATTATGATTTAATTTATATTTATAAACCAGATTATGACATTTGAATTGTATAACATCACTACTGCCCACCCCAAACAACTCCCACTGGTAATAACATTATTTAATAAGATTGTTCATTTATAATACTCAGTTGGGCAGCAGAGTAAATAACCTTTGTCAGCCAGTAAGAGGTTTTATATGATGACTAATGGCACACAGCTGCTTTTCAAGTATTCTTGCAGAATTTATCTTCTTCCAAGAAATGAAGGCAGGGCAGGTTTGCTGACACGTGCCCAGTGGAGGGAAACACACCGGATTCACAGAGCCCTGGAGGCTGAGATGTGCACTTTCGACTGTCAGCCTCACCACTCCGGCCCTGATTGCCAAAGACCCGGACTTCTCCCATTCACCGCCTGCTACACCTCAGAATAGGGAATGCCGTGTGGAATTCTGAATGGTAACTGTGCTCACAAAGTTGTTTACCAGTCCAAGGGGTCTAACTTGTAATTGTACAGTGCTGGCAGGGTGTTACCACACAGTGCTGGCAATTACAAGTGCAGATGCAGCAGTATCACGCAACTCCTAATCTGGGCCTCAGTACCCTAGAGTACGTCCATGCTCTGTGACTCCCACATGAGTTGTGTTGTGTGGTGTATGGCCATGATCTCTGGGTCCTATAACTTTTCGAATAGTTTTGGGTATAGCTTTGCACTGTGACTCCATTAAAATTTATTGCAGTCTGGGTGTATTGCTATTGTGAATCCTGTAAGAGCCTGGTTAGCCTGTGGTATGACCTTGGTCTATGAATCCTATAGAAATCTATGTAGTCTGAGGAATGGCCACTCTCTGTAAATTCTTCAGGAGTAGGGTAATTTGAAGGCATTTCCTGGGATATGGCCCTGCTCTGTGAATTCCACAGGAGTCTGTAGTCATGGACTTTGGAAATGGGGCTTCTCTATGAATCTTAAAGGACTTTGACCCTCATTACAACATTGGTGGTAAAAGCTGCTCACCGCCGTGCAGAAGACCGCCAAAACACCGCCGCGGCCGCGGAATACCGCCACAGCTATTATGACACACATCTCGGAATCCGCCGATATTCAGACACCCACACAACTCCGCCACACCAAAGGTCAGTGTTAAACTGGCGAAAACAATTCCTCCACCGTCACGCCAACAGAAACACACCCATGCTATCACGAGACACGAATCCACGCGGCGGTCTTTCAACCGCGGTATTCCATTGGCGGTACACACCGCCACGCTCAAAATACACACACATCTCCAAAACACCGCCACATTGGGCAATTCAAAATACACACACCTGATACACATACAAACACCACTCCCACACACCCAACACAATATAAAACACACACCCACATCAACCACAAACCCCTACGACCATAATTCACGAACGAAGGCCAGAGAGACAAAGAGCACAGCAATTGAGAACCCCACCACACAGAGGCACACAACACCTTCACCCATACAACATTCCACGCACAAAACACCACACACCACTACACATCAGCACACACATCAACACTTACACCACCCCACACATCACCCACACCACCCCATGTCACGCCGAAGACACCCCCGGTTTTCCGAGGAGGAGCTCAGGGTCATGGTGGAGGAAATCCTACGGGTAGAGCCACAGCTATTTGGCTCACAGGTGCAGTACACCTCCATAGCCAGGAAGATGGAGCTATGGCGCAGAATCGTCGACAGGGTCAACGCTGTGGGACAGCATCCAAGAAATCGGGAGGACATCAGGAAGAGGTGGAACGACCTACGGGGGAAGGTGCATTCTGTGGTCTCCAGGCACAACATCGCGGTACAGCTAACGACTAACAACATGGGAGGAGCAAGTCTTGACCATCATGCATCCAGAGGGCCTCGGAGGAGTCGGTGGAGGAATGGACACTGGTAAGTCAAATCTTAACTATCATATCCCCCACCCTACCTGCATGCTATCACACACCCCCACCCTCACACCCTCCCCTATCACCCCAAATCCTCACTAATGTACTAATAACACAAACCACTCATCCCAACACCAAGCCTTGCATGACACAACTAAGCATGGTCACCCCTCACCGAAGCATGCTCACTACACATACCCAGAGCAACCCCCTAACCATCATCACACAAACCCACACACAGGAATGCTTGCACTGGGGTACACGCACACCCACCCATTGCACACCATTTCACACACACATGCAATAATCATGCTTTTACACCCTTGCAGGACCACTAAGGAACGTCACCACACCGGAGGGTCCGGACATCTCCACTCCACCCACAGAAGAGGCCCACAGTGACGACAGCAGCTCTGCCCTACTGGATCCTGATGACCAGCCTGGACAATCGTGGGCCTCGGGACAGTCGGTTCCCCTTGCACAGGCGCAGCCCAACACTGACCTTCTACCCTCTGGTAACACCAGCACAGCACCCACCCAGCGGGCCCATACCTCCGTACCCAGGACACGTCAATCAGCGGTGTGTCCACCACTACAGGGAACCCAGGATAACCCACCACCCCAACAACAACAGGGACCTGGGGGCAGTGGTAGTGGGCACACGGTCCAGGGGACGGAGGCCCAGGAACACAGGGGAACTGGGAGGGCTGCTGTGCGACAGGGGGCGGACAGGCCAAGGGAACCCACTCTCCACGAGGCCCTCTCCTCCATCATGGGAGCATACCACCACTCCCAGGAGACGATGGCGACGGTCCTGGCCAAGTTTCAGGAGACCCAGCACCTGCAGGAGGAACAGTATTTGGGGTTCAGGGAGGAACTCAGAACCATCAGCTCCGCCCTGGGCACCATCGTAGGGGTGCTGAAGGACATACAAAACACCATGCGGGACACCGTGGCACTCCAAGGGGCCCCTGACACAAGCATGGACGATGAACTGCCCACCACCTCCGCCGGCACTAGTGCACAGGACGCCCCGCCACAGGACCACCACACCAGAACCCCACCCCCTGCAGATGGACAACCACCCCACAAGCGGTCCCTGAGATCCAGGAACAGGACAGAGCAAGATGGCAAGACCCCTGCCAGGAAATGAGACCACCCTGATTGTCATCCCACTGTCTCACTTTGTTACCCTGTCCATACTTTAACTGCCCCAGCTCCACTTCCTATGCCCATATGGGCAGTGCACCTGTGTGACAAATAGACTGGACTCTGCCATGGACATTCCTCCACCGTCCCCCATCACCATTTTACAACCCCCCTCCATTTTTGAGCACTTAAATAAACACCCTTGAACCACAAAACAATCTGGAGTCAGTCTGTGATTTGGTAAATTTGTATTATCAATGACAGTGTCAAAATGCGTTTTCTATTGTAAAGCCAACATACCTATGTCACACATCACAAGTCCTTGAAGGATGCAAGCAGATGACACACGTTGGTAACCACACCTGTGAAACCGTAAGGGAAAGGTACAACTCAGTGACAAATAGTGCTATGGAATGACAGACATGATAGAGGTAGAAGTGTGAAAGTGAATGTAATGGTAAGAAAGAAATGTTCTCACCTGTGTGTCACTGGAAATATTGCTGTATGACTGACTCCCTGTTGTCTATGTCTTCTTCCTCAGCTTCATCCTTATCACTGTCCACAGGCTCCACAGGCTCCACGGCTGCCACAACACCGCCATCTGGACCATCCTCCTGCAGAAAAGGCACCTGGCGTCGCAAAGCAAGATTGTGAAGCATCGAGCAGGCGATGATGATCTGGCACACCTTCCTTGGTGAGTAGAATAGGGAACCACCTGTCATATGGAGGCACCTGAACCTGGCCTTCAGGAGGCCGAAGGTCCGTTCGATCACCCCCCTAGTCCACCCATGGGCCTCATTGTAGGTTCCTCTGCCCTGGTCCTGGGGTTCCTCACTGGGGTCAATAGCCAGTACAGGTTGGGGTAACCAGAGTCCCCTAATAGCCACACGGTGCCTCTGGAGTTGACCCATCACATACGGGATACTGCTATTCCGCAGGATGTAGGCGTCATGCACAGAGAGAGGGAACATAGCATTTACTTGTGAGATGTACTGGTCTGCCAAACATACCATCTGTACATTCATGGAATGATAACTCTTCCGGTTCCTGTACACCTGTTCACTCCTGTTGGGGGGGACCAGAGCTACATGGGTGCCATCAATAGCACCTATAACGTTGGGGATATGTCCAAGGGCATAGATGTCACCTTTAACTGTAGCCAAATCCTCCACCTGAGGGAAAATGATGTAGCTCCTTACGTGTTTCAGCAAGGCAGACAACACTCTGGACAACACGTTGGAAAACATAGGCTGGGACATCCCTGATGCCATGGCCACTGTTGTCTGAAAAGACCCACTTGCAAGGAAATGGAGCACTGACAGCACCTGCACGTCAGGGGGGATTCTAGTGGGATGGCGGATTGGTGACATCAGGTCTGGCTCCAACTGGGTACATAGTTCCTGGATAGTGGCACGGTCAAACCTATAGGTGATGATTAAATGTTGCTCCTCCATTGTCAACAGGTCCACCAGCGTTCGGTACACCGGAGGATTCCGCCATCTTCTCACATGTCCAAGCTGACGGTGCCTAGGAAGGACAACAGCTACCACAGAGTCAACAAATTTCCAGGTATGTACCCACAGCTACACAGAACACGACACCAAACACAAAACTCTTCCTGTATGTGTGTTGAGTGTAGGCCTAGGTATGTGTGACGCAGTAGTAAATGAAGCCATGTGGGCCCCTGAAATGGCGGCTGCCTGACCTCTAAACTGGGACAATGGGATGTGAGGTATCTCCGCTCGCGTTGTACACCGTCGCGGTAGGCGGTTGTAGACTGCGGCGCAATGCTGCATTGGTTAACATTGGACCCTATGGGTCCCAGGAGACAATGATGAAGTGCGCCGGCGGTGATGATACGCACCGCCGCGGACGTCACCGCCGCGGATGTGACCGCCATTTTCTATCTGTTCAATCACTCGATACCTGATCTTCGACAGGAGAGGACCTACACTGCAAGTGCTGCTGTGACCTCGGTCTGGAAGAGACAATGGCTGCTGCGTCTGGGGAAAGGGCCCCTGCCTTCCCTGCTCAGGAGTTGGAGCAGCTTGTGGACGAGGTCCTCCCCCAGTACACGCTACTCTACGGTCCTCCAGACCAACAGGTAAGTACACAGGGAGCACGTTGTATGGGCTATGCCTGGGTGGAGAGGGCTGGTTGTAAGAAGGGAGGGGGCACAGTTCAGGGAACATGAAGGACTGTGAATGCATGTGCCACATGACAAGGGTAGGGATTGGGGCCACTCACATCGACGGG
This sequence comes from Pleurodeles waltl, assembly GCF_031143425.1. Lineage (NCBI taxonomy): Eukaryota > Metazoa > Chordata > Amphibia > Caudata > Salamandridae > Pleurodeles > Pleurodeles waltl. The sequence goes on from NC_090445.1 coordinate 1,557,682,089, forward strand.
GCAGTTGGTAATGACTTCTCTTCTTCTCCTGTGCATGTCATGTAGGTCAGCTCTCACCAGAAGAAGGACATTTGGCAGGCCATCGCCAAGGACGTCCGGGCCCTGGGGGTCCACCAGAGACGGGGCACCCACTGCCGGAAAAGATGGGAGGACATTCGCCGCTGGAGCAAGAAGACAGCGGAGGCTCAGCTGGGGATGGCCTCCCAACGTGGGAGGGGTGCCCGTCGCCCCATGACCCCCCTGATGTTCAGGATCCTGGCGGTGGCCTACTGGAGTTGGATGGGCGCTTGAGGGCATCACAGCAGACACAAGGGGGTGAGGACACTCTCATTCTGGGGACTTTGCGCGCAGTGAGGGGTCTGGGTGGGGGAGGAGGGCTGTGCGTTTCCCTAGGCCAGGGCGACTTACGTAGGCTAGGCCCCTCTGTAATGCAGGCCATGTGCCACTCCACCCCACCTCAGTAGAGGGCCAAGTACAGGTATACATGCCCCTGTGGCATCCATGTGTGCAGATGTCCACCATAGCCATGTAGTCCAGATCCCAGGAATTGCATCTGTAGTGGCCAAGAGCACGGCGTAGTGCAGGGGGCTGCTGTGTCTGTATTGTCCGCCAACGGTAGCGGTAAGCCATGCACTCAACCTGTCTTTCTTCTGTCGCCCCCCCCCCCCTTTTCTGCTCTCCCTGTTCTTTTGTGCATCAGCATCATGAGGCGGAGGTACAGTGGCACCGGAGCACAAGGGAGCTGCATCCCAAATGGCCATGGAGGGCCACACCACAGACTCTGAATACACCAGTGGGAAGGAGGGCGAGACAAGCTTCACGTCAGGCACAGGATCACCAACCAGTGACACGGACTCGTCCGCCGATGGGAGCTCCCTTGTGGTGGCGGCACCATCTGTGCCCCCCACTTCTACAGGTACATCCGCCACCTCCCCTACCAGCACCGCCCTCCCAGCAGCCCCTCAGCGTTCGCCCCGTGCCCGCTCACCCAGGAGGGTGGGCATCACCTTCGCCCCAGGCACCTCAGCCCCTGCCCCTGTCACCCCTGCTGCCCTCAGTGAGGAGGCCATTGACCTCCTCAGGTCACTCTCTGTTGGGCAGTCTACCATTGTGAATGCCATCCAGGGTGTAGAAAGGGAGTTGCAACACACTAATGCATTCCTGGAGGGCATTCATTCTGGTCAGGCTGCCCATCATCGAACCCTGCAAACTCTGGCCTCAGCACTGATGGCAGCCATTGTCCCTGTGTCTAGCCTCCCCCCTCCAACTTCCTCCAACCAGACCCAATCCCCTGTACCCCAGCCTATCCCAAGCACACCATCAAACAAGCATGCATACACCTCAACACACACAAGTAGCTCAGGCAAACATAGGCACCACACAACCCACAGGCACTCACGCAAGCATCACCCACATACAGACACAGCAACATCCACTGCTTCCACTGTGTCCCCCTCCTCGTCGTCTTCCTCTTCCCTCCCAGTGTCGTCTACACTCTCACTGTATGCACTACATCTACAGGCACTTGGATTCGCACCAGAACACCCAGCACCACACCTCGCTCACCTGCACTCAATCCCCCCACTACCATTTACACGTCCCCTGTGTCCACTCCCAGTGTGTCTGTGACGCCCCCGCACAAAGTACAAAAACGCGGGCACCCACACACCCAACATCCATCCACCTCACGACAGCCTCCAGTACCTGCACCTGCACCCAAAACACCTAAAGTTACACCTCCTACAACCACCTCCTCTTCCTCCACTCCCAGACCCCCTCCAGCTACCCATCCCAGTCTTCGTCAGCAACTCTTCCTCAGCAACATTGACCTCTTTGCCACCACCCCCACCCCTCCAATTCATAAGTCCCGTAGTAGCACCTCAGCCAAAAAAACACCAGGACCTGTGGTGCGTGTTCAAGGTGTGTGGAGTGCACCGGCCACCAGGGCAGCCAGTGTGACACGGAGCCAAAGCACTGCCAGTCCACCCCCTGTAAAGCACCTCAAATTGGAAAGTGGCAGACGGGACAGGGTGAAGACTCCTGGCGGCAAAACTGCACACAAGGGTCCCAGGGGGGACTGCAGAGTCAGCTTTGACTCCTCCAAAGGTTGTGAGGGGCCAGAAGAAGTCTGGTAAGAGCAGCACGGCGGAGAAGGGCGCCATTCCTCCCAGGCAGCCGGGACGCCACTGCCAGCACCGTCGTCACTGGTCAGGAGACCACCGCCAGAGTCAGTGCCCAGGAGGGCAGCAGTATCGTCACTGGTCAGGAGACCACCGCCGGAGTCAGTGCCCAGGAGGGCCCTGGCAGCCACAGCCCCGATGGGCAATGAGGGAGCGTCATGCCACACACCAATGCACAGGTCAGAGACCGCCATGGCAAAGCACCACTGCTCAAGGAAAAGACTGCCATGGTGAAGACCGCTGAACACGGCAAAGCACCGCTGAACAGGTCAGAGACCGCCATGGCAAAGCACCGCTGAACAGGGCAAAGCACAGCTGAACAGGTCAGAGACCGCCATGGCAAAGCACAGCTGGACAGGGCAAAGCACCGCTGAACAGGTCAGAGACCGCCCTGGCAAAGCACCGCTGAACAGGTCAGAGACCGCCATGGCAAAGCACCGCTGAACAGGGCAAAGCACCGCTGAACAGGTCAGAGACCGCCATGGCAAAGCACCGCTAAACAGGGCAAAGCACCGCTGAACAGGTCAGAGACCGCCATGGCAAAGCACTGCTGCTCAAGGAAAAGACCGCCATGGCAAAGCACCGCTGAACAGGGCAAAGCACCGCTGAACAGGTCAGAGACCGCCATGGCAAAGCACCGCTGCTCAAGGAAAAGACTGCCATGGCAAAGCACCGCTGAACAGGGCAAAGCACCGCTGAACAGGTCAGAGACCGCCATGGCAAAGCACCGCTGCTCAAGGAAAAGACCGCCATGGCAAAGCACCGCTGAACAGGGCAAAGCACCGCTGAACAGGGCAAAGCACTGCTGAACAGGTCAGAGACCGCCATGGCAAAGCACTGCTGCACAAGGAAAAGCACCGCCACATCAAGCATCGTTATCTCATGTGCAGCTGGGACAGTGACGGAACAGGAACCGTCACAGGGAGCCTGATGCAGTCTGGGCACCATTCCCCCTCCAGAACCAGTGGAGACATGCATCCACTCCGTCTGTCCTTCACAGGATGAAGCACTCTGGGCACCAGTCCCCCTCCAGAACCAGTGGAGACTGTTATCCACTTGAGAGACTGTGGCTTTGCACTCCCCAGGATTGAACAGTGGGCAAACCACCCACTGTAGAGACTTGAGAGACTGTGGCTTTGCACTCCCCAGGATGTAACAGTGGGCACACCACCTGCTGTAGAGACTTGAGAGACTGTGGCTTTGCACTCCCCAGGATGTAACAGTGGGCACACCACCTGCTGTAGAGACTTGAGAGACTGTGGCTTTGCACTCCCCAGGATGTAGGAGTGGGCAAACCACCCACTGTAGAGACTTGAGAGACTGTGGCTTTGCACTCCCCAGGTTTGAACAGTGGGCAAACCACCCACTGTAGAGACTTGAGAGACTGTGGCTTTGCACTCCCTAGGATTGAACAGTGGGCAAACCACCCACTGTAGAGACTTGAGAGACTGTGGCTTTGCACTCCCCAGGATTGAACAGTGGGCAAGCCACCCACTGTAGAGACTTGAGAGACTGTGGCTTTGCACTCCCCAGGATTGAACAGTGGGCAAACCACCCACTGTAGAGACTTGAGAGACTGTGGCTTTGCACTCCCCAGGATACATCAATGGGCATGGAGCCCCGTCGTGGATCTGGCGTGGTGCTGTAATCCGGCTGAGGTGCCCCCCCCTTCCCTTCCCCCTGAGGTGCCTGTTGTATTTCTATCTGATGCCCCTGCAGTGTTCTCTCCATTTGTGGACAGGTATCTAGTGTGGGCCTCGCCCTTGCATTTTTGGACCAGTGGTGCATGGACATTGATATGTGCATACCTGCACTACTTCTCGTAATGTATAAAATCTAGAATGTGTATATATATCTGTATATATTTGGTAACTGTATTTTGATACATTACAATGTTTGAACTGATTCCCTTTTGTCTTTGCATTCTTTCGGGGGGGTTGTGGGTTGTTACTGTGCTGTTTGGAAATGCATTGGTGTGTGTGTTGTAATGTGCGGGGGTGGGGGTGGGGGTGTTGCTTGTGTGTCCCCCTGACTTTTACCTCCCTCCTCCCCTATGTCGTAGGTGCAGTACTCACCGTTGTCTTCGGCCCCGCCGTTGCTGGTGTTCGTAGATGAGCCGGAAGACAAGGGCAGGGAGTATTTGTAATTCCGGCTCCATGGTGTCCTCCTTCCTCGTGGAGTGTGTTGAGGTGAGCGTTTTCTCCATTGCAATAGCTGTTTCCGCCGTGTTTTTATCCACGGTGAATCTGGCCCGGAAAAGGTGGCCGATTGGCGGGTTGTGATACTGTGGGTGGTACATTGTCTTCCGCCTGTCTGTTGGCGGTGATCGCCGCGCTGCTTGTCTGCACCGCCGTGGCGGGCGGTGTGTTAAAGTGGCTGTCTATGTTGGCGGTTTCCGCCACGGTCATAATTCCCTTTTTTTGTCCGCCGGCCTGCTTGCGGTATTACCGCACCTTTAACACCGTCCGGCAGGGTTGTAATGACCCCCTTTGTGTGGTCTACGGTCAGCTCTCCAAATCCTGTAAGAGTCTGTAAGATCGTGCTCTGTAAATCTAATAGGAGAATGGGAGCCAGGTTTAGGAAGCCCTTAGTGCCACCTTGTGCCACATTAGCATCATTTTTTTATATTAATGTGGTGTTAGGTTGGCAAAAACTGTGCGCCATATTTACATTTACTGTGCGCCACAATATGCCTGTGCCAGGCATAATGGATGTAAGGGAGTTGTTCCAGCGTTAGGAGGCCCAGGAAGATGGCACAGTAGAATCCATGAGATTCCACTGCCCCATTTCTAGCATCATTTTTAATGCCTTCCTAAGTCAGGTGTTAAAATGAGGCTCCCATTGTTTTCAATAGGCCTCCTGTAACTTTGCAGGATTAACGTCAATATTTTTTACTTTAAATCCTACAAACGCCAAACTAGCACCAAAATTTATGACGCTAGTTCCCTAACGTGTGCCATGGTGTACCGTATCATAAATACAGCTCACACACGGTGGCGTTAGGTGCGGCCCAATGACATGACGCACCACTTTTCATAAATTTGCCTCTGTGTATTTTGGTGGTACAAATGGCTCTTTGAATCCCAGAAACGTCCATTTAATTTGGGGGTACAGCCCTAGTCTCTGAATCTTTTAAATGATAGTGTAACCTGTGTCACAGACCTACTCTTTGAATCCTGTAGTAGTCTGGGATAAGGGCCAGCTCTGGGACTGCCGCTGAAATTCCCGCTAACTCCATCGTTTAGAGCAGCCTTTGTTCCTGTCACAAATGACTAATCTGCAAGAAAACCCTGTCATCTCTCATCAGGCTCAGGTCTTCAGAAGTGATTTTTCATGTAATGTATTTTATTAATTAAACTAGCCCCAATTACCATATCTTTTTTTAATATATTTCAATTGAACTGTGAAATTAACGGATTGTCTCATTTCTTTTTCCTGGCTTCGTCTGCGTCAGAGACAGAAATGTGAATAACTCCACAGGGAGACTCTGCAGCGCAGGATTTGCAGGAAACGACCCCCTTTTAGAACCTGACTCCAGAGATGTGGAACAGAATTTCTATTTAGCTTGACACGTTTCACGCCTAGGAGTCCTTGGAAGGCGTGACTCCTCCGCTTCCTCATTATCCCAGCCTATCACCTGCCTGAAACAAATCAAGGCTCACACACAGGGGAAGATAACTAGAAAATGAAAATCCACCATCTTGGATTCTACCCCTGCTCTTTGTACTATTTTCAGAAGCGTTGTGCTCTGTACCATCAACACCAGGATGCCTGCCCAGATAGCAGGCGCGGGGTGGGTCCTCGGTCAGTGACGGATGGCTCAGGAGCTCCTGGCAGTGTGGGAGGGTCTACATCCTGCTAGCCCTCTTCTATCGTCTAAAATGGTGGCAAAGACCCTCACCCCCTTTCGTGCCTTTTACAGCCCTGTTTCACGCATGCACTAAGAGATGGTGACTAATGTTTTTGGTTCACATTTTCTCAGATTTCGAGTTCTCTAGATACCAGGCCTATAAAAAATTGCCTTTCTTTCTTTGTTTTTACTTAATGTGTTTAAATATTAATTTCACCACGGCATCTTGGTACGTGGCGTCAAAACTCATGAAAATGCAAGAAAATAGGTGAAAGCTGGGGTAAGTCTGTGAACTAAAAAAGCATTTGCCTGACACGTTGTCGATCCCTCACCATCATCCCACGATAGGAGGAGTGGTACCCCACCCTCGAACTGTTGTGTTGATTTGTGATCGATGTGGCACCTGACAGACTACATTTAAAGAGCAACACTGCTGGTCTAATTGCCTGATATGAGTGGAATTTCTGTTTTGGGTGCAGTGTCCCAGATGGTCCTCCCTTTGACTTGTTCCTGGGCTGGTGAGCCGGTGGCCTGTCCAGTTGCATCACATCATCACCATTAGTCCATGGATCCTCTGGGAACTGCAGGGGTGGTTGGGACTGGTGAATCTGCTGAATGTTCTGCAGGGGGTAAGCTTATTCCAGCACCATAACTGCACGAAGTTTGGGGCCTGCCTCTCCCTGCACGTAAGAGGCCTATATGTATTATATATGCTATTGAGGCAGTCATCATAGAAAGTTAATTGTAAACCCAGTGAAGGGCATAGCGGCAGACATCTTGGTGTGGAAGAAACATGCACATCATTATTATCAATCTATAGTAATACAAATCCAATGAGGGGAATACAGGCCCCACATTCCTGACTGAGATCACTGGTACATGAATGATGCACATCTTCTGTTCCATTTGCTACTCTTAATTGTCCGCAAGGAGCTCCACATTTGGTGAGAAGAGAGTGGTTCTTCGATATTTCTATGTGGTCATGTTGAGGACCTCCCTCGAGGAGCTGAAGCCTGTGACTGGGTCAGACACCACATAACAATTGGTATCACCACCTAAAAGTGGCCTCAAACAAGTGCAGTCTTCCACATGACTGCAAAATACATCCTTGCAAGTTTATGCTGCCTCCTAGAGGGAATGGTTTTCGGTTTCAACTCAACATCCAGGTTTATGTCCACTGGGTTTTCATCAGATGTAATCAGTTGGAACTGAAAAAATGTAAACATATACAAGGTCCTTCCTCATTCTGATCTGGGGTGAATTGACTGGGATGCAATGAATGTAAACATGAGGAAACACGAAGAAACAAGACTGGCTGTTCTGGGTTTAGCTCCAGCATAAAGTCTAATCTATTGGTCTCAAATTTTGTATTGCTCATTTGGAGGTTTGCTACACCTAGTGGTAGTTCCAGCAATTTGCCCACTGAATTATGTCACCTGGGTATCTGTTTTGTAGTATTAAATGAGGGGTTCACCCTTCTATTTCACACAATTATGTAGCCTAATACAGCAGGCAAACATCATTAAAACTTCCATTCTCAAAACACATATCATGAAGTCGATTATATACACCGTATATTTTTGTAGCAGTTTCTACAGTATATGTCTGTCACTGGTGTGGTCTTCTGTGGTTGGGGATTTTGTAGTCATGCTTTGCTGATCTGTTAGGAATTGCCTGTATTGTGCATAACCACTTTATCGGTACACTCAGAGTGTTCTGTCCTCTAGGCGGGTTGGAAGACAAGGTTGATGCAGAGTAACTGGTTAGCTTCTATGCCGAGAGACAGTCTTCCAATGCATGTGGCAGGCCGAACATACTCACCTTAGCAGTATAAGATTAGTAAATTTAAAGGGAGTTTTGGGTCTGGGGATGTTGAGAACAACACGTTTCCACCTGATTCCCCATTGGTGCTGTGTTGTCAGAGTAACAGTGTGAAGTAATTGTCATAAGACAGTGGCAGAAAGCGCTGATGCCAAGGGTTGGGCGCTTGGCGGTGGGTTGATCTTTGGACTCTGGTGTGTTTTAAGAACAAATCGTAGCATGCAGCAGGCGGGTTGATGCACTTAGTAAAGCAGGGCACTGCACCTGTCATTCCATTCATTGCCAACCCATGTTTTCCTCTTTCTGTCCCTCTATACAAAGTAGGCAAATAATCTCTCTTCTCTATTTTCCGTCTCCTCAGTCAATTTTTCCTTGCAGGCTCTCTTCTTGTCATCTCACCATATTCTTCTATTAGTCTTTTGTGCCCCTCCCCCTTCCTGCGACAGTTCATTACATGCTCTCTGTTTTTCTACCCCTCTCACTGTTCACCTTATTCCATTTCCGTTCTTTCTTGCCATGTCCGTCTTCCATTCTTTGGAATCTGAGACTCCCCTAGCTCCTCTCTCTCTCACAGGAAACTGCTCCTTACCCTGTCTGTGCCCTGCACCTGTCACATTCACTCATCTCTCCAAACCCTGTTCCTCTGTTTACCAGACAGATACAGGTACAGGGCCATTGTGCTAAAGTACTAAGGGGCATATTTACAAGCCCCTTGCGCCGCTCTAGTGCCGCCTTAGCATTATTTTTTTTATGCTGCGGCAGCGCTAAATTGGCGTTTTCCCCGCGCCATATTTACAAAGTGGTGCAATGCATGCATTGCGGCACTTTGTAGCCCTTTGCGCCACATTATGCCTGTGCCAGTTATAATGTATGCAAGGAGGGCATCCCCCCGCTAGGAGGCCCAAAACATGGCGCAGTGAAATTTACAAGATTTCACTGCGCCATTTTTTCGATCATTTTTAATGCTGCTCAGAGCAGGCGTTAAAATGAAGCACCCATTGAAATCAATGGCCTCCCTGTCCTTTATTTCACTAGCATCAACATTTGTGACGCTAGTGTAGCAAAGTGCCTCAATAGCATTAACATTTCTTACACTACGGTGCTAAAGACTGCCATGGTGCACCGTATTGTACATACAGCACAATCATGGTGTCGTTAGGTGGTGGTAGGGGCATGCAAGAAAAGTGGCACATCATCCGATGCACCACTTTCTTGTAAATATGCCCCTAAGAACCTCACCACCAGCGGAATGTCCTAACAAAAGATAATTGTTTTATTTCCACATGTGGGGCATCTCTGGCACAGTGAAAAATACAGATTTGAAAGACTGCACATGTGAAAATATGAAAAAACATTTAAAAGAAAAATGCATTTTACGTTGGCCAAATATTTATTAAGAAACCATTACGAAGAACACAATCACTGGCAACAAGCCTACACTAAATATTTACAGTTCTTCAAAACATATCCGACGCAGTAAACACATCCCTTACCCTGATAGTAGCCAGTACCCTATCCAGCACCCAGTCATTTTAAGAACAATCCAAACCCTACCATCAAACATGAAACACATCCGTACCTTAAATCTATTCCAACATCTCCCTGTACCTTAACTCAAACCCTAAATACAACCTTTGACCAAGCCACAAACCTAACTCTTGGCACAACTGGAACTTTAACATAGCTATAACATAACTCTAATGCTAACCCTTTGAAACATCTGTAACCATTATCCTAACCATGGCTCTACAACGCTGAAAGCGTTACGAAATAAATAAATATGTATCTGGCATTTAAAGGTTTTTCTTCATTATCTTTGAAAATAAAACGTTTTCATTTTCACTTTTCATTATTTTATTTTCTACATTTTGTGTTTCTGTATAATGTTTTTTTTTATGTTCACATAGTCGTTTTTAAGAGGTACTAGGCGATGGCATGGTGTTTTGATTTGTCTTCCCAATAGTTCTAGACTTAAACTGGTAGAGTTCCTTGCTTTCCACCATAGACCTAGGGGGTGATTCTGACCCCGGCGGTCTAAGACCGCCGGGGCCAGGGTCGGCGGGAGCACCGCCGACAGGCCGCCGGTGCCCCGCAGGGCATTCTGACCGCGGCGGTAAAGCCGCGGTCAGACCGGCAACACTGGCGGTCTCCCGCCAGTGTACCGCCGCCCTATTGAATCCTCCAAGGCGGCGCAGCTAGCTGCGCCGCCGAGGGGATTCCGACCCCCCCTACCGCCATCCAGTTCCCGGCGGTCCGCCCGCCGGGAACCGGATGGCGGTAGGGGGGGTCGCGGGGCCCCTGGGGGCCCCTGCAGTGCCCATGCCACTGGCATGGGCACTGCAGGGGCCCCCGTAAGAGGGCCCCTACAAGTATTTCACTGTCTGCTTGGCAGACAGTGAAATACGCGACGGGTGCAACAGCACCCGTCGCACCTTCCCACTCCGCCGGCTCGATTACGAGCCGGCATCCTTGTGGGAAGGGAGTTTTTCCCTGGGCTGGCGGGCGGTCTTTTGGCGACCGCCCGCCAGCCCAGGGAAAAACTTAGAATACCCTCCGCGGTCTTTCGACCGCGGAGCGGTATTTCGGAGGGGGAAGTCTGGCGGGCGGCCTCCGCCGCCCGCCAGACTTAGAATGACCCCCCTAGTCTCTAATGTGGTCTCAGTGTGGCCACAAACTCTGGTCGACCATGGTCTTGGTCAATTTAGTGAACTTGGGGCCAGATGTAGCAAAATGCGATTTTGCGAATCGGAAATTGTGAGTCGGTGCGACTCGCAATTTCCGATTCGCAAAACCGTATGCAGAATGGTGTCTCAGACACCTTCTGCGAATTTCAAGGGGGTCACAAAGACCCACCTCATTAATATTAATGCGGTGGGTCGCAATTTGCGACCCCCTTGAGATTACCTGCACTCACAGGGATGGTGGCCTGCTGGAGACAGCAGACCTCCAAGTCTGTGACTGCTTTTTCAATAAAGCAGTTTTTTTTTCTTCTGTATTGCAGCCCGTTTTCCTTAAAGGAAAACTAGTTGCAATACAAAAAAAAAATGAAACCATTTGGTTGCGTTTTTTCAGAGCAGGCAGTGGTCCATTGGACCACTGCCTGCTCTGAAAAAACATTTACAGCGACATTCACAAAGGGGAAGGGGTCCCATAGGGACCCCTTTCCTTCTGTGAATGAGTTAGCACCCACTTCAAGTGGGTGCCAACTGCGAATTGCTTTGCGACCGCATTCGCGGTCACAAAGCAATTCTGCATCGCGGTACGAGTCGCAAATAGGAATAGCGATGGCCGTTTTGCATGGCGCAAACTGCGATTTTCGCAGTTTGCACCATGCAAAATGGTTATTACATCTGGCCCTTGGACTTTACCAAAGTAGACACCACAGAGGTTTAGAGCCAGTCCTGGAGCACTGACGGGAGACGCGGACCCGGGTAGGTTGCTGGCAGCCAGGAGCACCAACAACTAACAAATTGTGAACCTGATGACTGGTCCGAGCTGTCCAATGTAGCACGTTCCTGAAACGGGGACGGGCGACAGATAGGAATAGTATTTCCTCTACATACTAGTACAAATTGTGAACCTGATGACTGGTCCGAGTTATCCCATGTAGCACGTTCCTAAAACGGGGACGGGCGACAGATAGGAATAGTATTTCCTCTACATACTAGTGTAAGTGACTGGATACTCTGGTACTGACAATTTCAGTGTGTAATCATCCATGGTATTTAGGATTAGGAGATACATACAGCTAATTGGTCCTGAAGAAGCGTCACCTGACCCATTTTGGGCCACCAGCGACACGAAACATGTTGACCCTGATGAGGGATGGCATGGAAATTCCCCGCCCTCTTTTTTCCTTCACAGAGTGATTGACCATTGCCTCTGTTTCACTCTCACTATTTTTAATCTTGGCCTCTGACTTCTGGATAGACTATTAAATAGATAATTTTTTCTGATTTTAGAGAGTCAATCTTAAATCACTTTTCACTTCTCTTTGATCTCCTCCCTTCACGCTCTTATGTAGGGGTGTGGCATCATCTATTAAGATCTCCGGCAAAGAGCCCCCCCATTTGGGGTGGTGCCCGTCAGACATTGCAGTGCCAGTCTGACGAGGAGCAACTCCGATGATGAAGCATGACACCCTCTTGGGTGTGTGAGGTTTTTGCTCCTAAAGATTAGGACTCCCTACCTAGTATCCTTTCCTTCTTCAACTGGAACAGTGTATTATCTTTATTTACGTAGCTACTGGGAGGCTGTACATTGGACCAATAATCCTCCCTATCCCTTTGTTTATTGATCGCACTGACAAATTAGGCCCGGCTAATGGAAACAAAGAGGGGCAGATTTATCAGCACTTTGCACTGGTTCAAAATCACAAAAAGTGGGGCATACTGGTGGAAGGTGTTTGTTTTAGTTTCTAGGGCAAAGCTTATTTTGCGCTGGAAAGTAGGGCTAAAAAGTAGGTCAAAAAGTAGTTCAAATAGAGCTTTACACAACTTCATGTTACTTTGCACGAAGGAGCATGTCATGGGTGGTACATGGGCATTCCCTCTCATGGTTTTCGACACAGAGCCCTATACACTAACAGACGAAGCTGCTATCATGGAGAAATTCATTTATTTTTCCTAAATTTTCACACATTGCATGCTGCATGCAGTGCATAATTTGAATACATGTCAGACCGAAAGCTTCGCTCAAAAGCCCGAGCTAACACCATTGAATGTTGAGGGTGCCGAATGCCAAGACTGAGCAGTCTTGATTCCTCCTCCTGCCTATTTCATCAACCACCATTCTTTCTCCCCCTTATCTCATGCATTGAGGTTCTGTGTCATCCCTTGTAACAGTTTGCCACTGTTTTTCCATCTTTCTCTTCCTTCTTCCCCCTTTGTCTTTCACTTGCTCTGGGTGTGATGAGGAAAAATAAGTGGTATTAACAAAAAATGAGTACCCATGGGACCCACCTGAATATACAGGCTCAATTCAAGCACTGATTGCACTGTACATCACACATGCAATATGGGAAAAGTTTTAGAGTGTGTTTAAGCACCGTATTTTGCAAACAACATATGCTAGATAACATGCGCACACATTTGCACTATGGTGCAATGCCGCAATCATGGCGCATGACAGCCTAAAGTGTTCCTGTTCTGGGGAAGACAGCAGTAGCCCTCCTCTCTCGTGGCACAAGCTGTGCAGCAACTTTGGTTGCTGCACTGCCATGTGCCTTGCATTATACATAAATGAATCTTCATATGCGTGCTAAGGATTGCCACCTGCCACGCAAGAGGGTTTGATGAACCCACTGTCTCCTTCTCCTCACTCCACTCACAAAACCTGATGGGCCCTCCTATAAGGTACATCTAAGAGCCCCCCTCCGGACTCAGTCAGGAGCACTCAGGCCATAGTACTGTGCTGAGAAGGCCCCATGGAGTTTGCCCCCCCCTCCTCTGCGGGTAGCTGCCGTGGCCTATGTTTCCCCAGTTTCCACTTGTCTCTTACTCCAGTGCTGAAGTCTGAAGTCAAAGCATCCATCAGAGTTCAGGCCCAGGAAGGGCCAGCCCTTGTTCCTTTCTCATTCAGAGTGCTGAGGACAAACACTAACACCAGGAGAGGGACTTCAATAGGACAGAGTCGAGTCGTGGGAGTAAGGCGATTCTGATACAGTGCCACATAAGGCTGACAAATGCCATGCACAACACACAAAGTAGAGAGGCTAGAAATTGAGAGAAATAGAGCATGGAGATGATAGATCTGCTACAGTTACAAGCAGACAGCAGAGAATTGGGACTACACAGTCTCTAACACAACCAATCTGTGTCACTAACCCCACACTGCCAAGAATGACACTCACTCAAGAGCACAAGCAGCGATCATTTGAAGCTAAGAATACAAGATGTCTTTGCCATAGCTGACTCATGTTAGGTGAAGAGCTGTGGGAACAAAACACTGCTCCACCCGCAGAATTAACCCATGACACAGTTATCAGTCACATGGGTTATGTTGCAAGACTACCAACTCAAAGGGGCACCACCACTGGGAGAATTCACCATGTAAACTATTTTATGTCATTTCACCACTCATTCTACTTTCCCTCTCAAAGAGGTCCTCCACCAGCTAAACCTTCTGTCTGTGCCCAGGTAAGGAAATTACCCAGTACTTGGCAAATGGAGTGCAATTTCAGAACCATGTACTTTAGTAAGACACAGCTTTCTTTTCTGTCTTTGTAGGTTCCTCTTACTAGACCAGGCTTGCACTGTTTGTTGCTAAACTCTTGTTAGCTTACAGTGGGTTTAGAGCCTGGTGTTGCGTATCATTGGTTGGCTTCATTGTCACTTTCAATTGCTTGCTTCTCATTCGGTGGCGTGTGTGAGTTTTCCTTCCTCTTTTTGTGTTTGTCCCTTCCCTGGAGCATGGACTCATTACTTGTGCCCTTCCCCTGCTCCCTCTTCAGGTGCTATTTTTTTCTTTTTGTTTTAGCAGTCTAAAAGAGTGCTTGAGTTTTCCACCTGTTAACTTTGTGTACTTCTCTCCCTCTCCCCCACTCACTCATGTTGCTCTTCTGATGCCTGTATACAACTCCACTACACTTTTTTGTGGTACTCTCATGTGCTAATCCCCACACATTACTCTTTGCCTGTCAGCTTCTCCCATGCAGCACATTGTGTTCTCTCTCTCATCTGCTCGGCCCACCTTCCCCTCTCTCCATTTGCTTACCCTTACTCATGCCCTTTGTGTTCCTTTATCCCACCTGAGCTGTCTGTGTAGCTTTCACTCACCATGTTCTATGTGTTGCTCACCCCCAGCAATACCCTGCATTTCGTCACTCCGTCCCCCCCGTTGCTTTCCCAGCCCTCAGTAATTTCCACCCAGCCTTCTTCCGCTCATTGTTGCTGCCTCCCACACTCACTACTTTTTTTAAAAATCTTTCTCGTTTATCAATTCGACTCAGATTGATAAATAAAAAGAAAAAAACACCTAATTTGTAGGCTTGCGCAGGCTTGGTGTGTGCTCTTACAAAATGACGTCCCTACTAGCGTTATTAGGCTTTTTTAATGCCATGATGCACAACATTAAGGATGATGATCAGCATGTCTGGAACCTTTGGCAAAAATCAATGGGTCCGTAAGCAAGACTTACTGGCTTTTTCAATGCTTCATTTACCTTACACTTACACTAGTCATAGGCTGAAGCAGCAGTCACCTTTTAGTAAGTTCGTTCTGAGTCCTGCTGTAATTTTGAAATCACTTCCTGTGTTAGATTTCACATACTGAGTTGGGCGCAAATTTATCTTGCAGGCATGACAACTCACACACTGCCACTATGTTTGACACAAGATTAGCTCACTTCACATAGTTACCATGTGAGGCGCCAATATCACATGGAAGACAGCTGGAAACCTGTGCACACGGTGTGTTTCCAGCTGTCTTTTGATCCTCTGAACAGCCGATGTCCATTCAGGGGCGTGAAAATACTCCAGGATGTCGGCAGCAATCTCAGCTTTTTTGTTTGTTTGTTTGGAGGGATGAATTTGATGGGTGATGGGTTAGGAGTGCCTCTTACGTAGGTCTCCTCACGAGGCCCCGTCCCCTCCTCACACCGTGATTTTTATAATTGTGTTTAGGGTCGAGCCTGTGTTGCATGCGCTCGCGCATGCGTATCGCAGCAAGACGCTTTTGTATTTAGAAAAGGGCTCGGAGCCCTGTCAACTTCACGTCAGTGTTTTTTATTGGTTCGTGGGCTTGCCTAATAAAATCTGCTTGCTTTCATTAGTCGAAGGCACGCATACGTCATGCCTTTTCCGGTGGCTAGCCCTCCTCGAGCGCAGCGACCAAGTACAGAAAACATGCAAGGCTCGCTGTTTTCCATCGGGCTAGTGGACTTATTTTTCTCTAATTTACGAGCGCGATCTCGCTTGGCAGAAGTCGAGCGCTTTACATAGCTAATTTCACTCTTTGGGGTTATGTACATAAATGCACTTTTGCCCGATAGGTGAAAAGTCGGGTTAGGAGTTTACAACGCGATCAGCTCTAACATGAGCAAACGCGAGACCCGTTGCATTGTAAATGCTTTTTTTTATTTGCCAGTTCTGCTCTTGCAACCCGTGGTTCCCTCACCCCCAGTTTCACCCATTTAAACTATTCTACGTTTTACCTGGAAGCAGTGCTTAGTTTGATTTGAGCCAGTGTGACCAACTGACACTCATTTTTGTGGAAAAGCACTTATATTTCCTCAACAGAATTTGAACCAGAGCAAGAGAGAAAAAAGGGAAAGAAGGAGGAAGAGAAAGGTGGGAAAACGGTGACAAAAGGAAAACATTAGTGAAAAAAAGAGCCTGTAAGTGTGAGATGAAGAGGCAGGGAGTTTGTGTTGGGGGACTAAAGAGGCATTTGGGTGAATCAAAACTTAGGAGCCATGACTATGCAGCCATGGTATTTGGAACCCTGGCCTTTGTGCACTGGCCACGGGCTTCAGAGCAAATCTTTGGGCCCCAGCATTTATGCTTTCACAAAATAAGCAATGCATAGAGGATTTCACAGGGGGAACGGGAAGGAGTAACTGCAGTATTTCGTAGGTCAACTGGTCAGGAACAATGGACTTGTAGCATTCTGATGGGGAAAAAATTAAGGGGCATACTTATACTCTGCTTGCGCCAAATGAGCATCAAAACTTTTGACACACATTCGGCGCAAACCCTGCCCCATATTTATACTTTGACGCCCGACCCCGCGGATGTCAAAATCCCACCATGTGCGTAATTTTTTGGAAGGGGGAACCTGCCTTGCGTTAATTATATGCAAGGTAGGCGTTCCCTTCCAAAAAATGACTTTAAGGCCTGTGCGCCTTATTTATACTCTGGCGTCATTTTGATGCACCGGAGAGGGTGGGCTTTAAAAAACAGCGCACAACCTGATGGGTGCCGTTTTTTAACACCTGGGTCAGGGCAGGCTTTAAGGGACCTGTGGGCTCAGAAGGAGCCCAGAGGTGCCCTCCCCTGCCCCCAGGGACACCCCCAGCCACCCTTACCCACCCCAGGAGGACACCCAACGATGGAGGGACCCATCCCAGGGAAGTAAAGGTAAGTTCTGGTAAGTATTTTTTCCCGTTTTTTTTAAGTGGCATAGGGGGGCCTGATTTGGGCCCCCCTACATGCCACTATGCCCAAAGACCATGCCCAGAGGACATAAGTCCCCTGGGCATGACTATTGGGCAAGGGGGCATGACTCCTGTCCTTGCTATGACAGGAGTCATGTCAATGGAGGTTGGGCGTCAAAAAAAATGGCGCAAGTCCGGTGTGAGGCCTGTAATTTGGCTATGGCACGTTTTTCGGCTCCACGACATTATGAAAAACTTTCTGGCATCAACAGTCGATGTTGTGGCAATACTGGGAGATATCTCTGGTAATACTGCTTATCCCCGGTAACGCTCAGAGATGCTGCTGGAGAAAGTTGGCTGATATACATGCAACATTGTTTCCACTCGTTACTTACCAAAGTACCTGTGCATGAACGGCCTAGTACCCCCTACTGTGAGAGAGCTTTTTACCTCATGGGGGGAGCAAGATCTTCAACAGGAAGATGCAACTGGAGAAAGCCTTCAAAATGGCCTATTTTATAGAGGGAAAACATTTCTGGGCATTTTAAAATATTCAGTAAGCCGGGAGTTTAAAGGATTCCTGTACTCTTCAGGTGTGCTATGATGAAAGATGATGCATTGTTGGCGATAACCCTTAAGGGCTGAAAGTGCTTTTGAAGAACCCAGTGAAAAACGTCAATTATTGATGACTGGAGAGCTATTTCCTGGCAGCACACATGCAGCAAGATTTGTTTCTGACAAATCCAAGTGCGTAGACAATAGTTTTTAGTAATTAGTTTATTGATTTTTACTTTTCAAATAACAGCATAAAAGTCGATGTGTATGATCTAATGATTTAATAGTGTTCGAGTGAAAGTTACACATTAACTATAGCAACACTCAGACACAACTTTTAAGCCTCTAAAACATTAGGTGTTACATTTTCAGATCATCTTCCCCTTCGTCAGTTTCCCCACGAGATATATCATGTCTCCATATGATATTGCTAGTGAATGTTTTTATTCCGGGGAAGAGGTCTATCCCTGTTATTCTTTGACCGCGTTAATATAGTGCCACCCCAGTAATTCAGTCCAATACTGCCAGCTCATCTGACTCGTTTTGGGGGAAGAGAAGCGATCTCTTCCTCCACCCTTTGTAATAGTTCAGGTTTCCATGTTGCTATTTGACCAGCATCAGAAGACTTCCAATACTCCTCTCTTGATCATCTGTAGTGGGTATCAGGGAACCTGCAGACTGGTAAACAAACCGAACAAGCATTACATGGGTTTCAGAGGTATACTACAGGATGTTAAGGACTGAACATGAGGAGTGATTGTTTAACCATATGTGTGTACCATGGGGCATGTCCACAGCGTGCAAAAAATGCCCCAACCCAAATCTAAATCTGTGGAATTGATGTAGTTCCCCTGGGCATACTGTGTGAATCCAGTGCGCATTAAGGGCCATATTTATAATTTTTGACGCACAACACAGTTGTGCGTCAAAAATTTCACCACCGGCTAATGCCATTCCAACGCGCCATGCGGGTGCCTTATTTATGGAATGACGTTAGCCGGCGCTGCCGACTGGTCTGAGTAAAAAAAAAATACTCACACCAGGCAGCGCCGGCATATGGGAAAATGGGGGTTGTGTGTCAAAAAATTGTGCAAGTCAGGTCTGAGGCTAAAATCAGGCCTCAAACCGGACTTGCGCCATTTTATTTTATGCACAATACCCATTGACATGACTCCTGTCTTAGCAAAGACAGGAGTCATGCCCCCTTGCCCAATGGCCAAGCCCAGGGGACATATCCCCTGGGCATGGTCATTGGGCATAGTGGCATGAAGGGGGGCCCTAATCAGGCCCCCCATGCCACTTAATTTTTTTAAAAAAAATACGTACCTGAACTTACCTCTACCTCACTGGGATGGGTCCCCCCATCCATGGGTGTCCTCCATGGGTTGGCGAGGGTGGCAGGGGGTGTCCCTGGGGGCAGGGGAGGGCACCTCGGGACTCCTTCCAAGCCCACAGATCCCTTAACGCCTGCCCTGACCCAGGTGTTAAAAAATGGCGCACATCAGGCTGTGTGCAGTTTTTTAAGGCCCACCCCCTCCTGTGCGTCAAAATGATGCTGGGGGAGAAATAAGGCGCACAGGCCTTAAAGTCATTTTTTGGAAGGGAACCCCTACCTTGCATATTATTAAGGCAAGGCAGTTTCCCGCTTCCAAAAAATGACGCACATGATGGAATTTTGATGTTCGCGGGGTCGGGCGTCAGAGTATAATTATGGGGCACGGTTTGCGCCAAATGTGCGTTAAAATCTTTGACGCACATTCGGCGCAAACAGAGTATAAATATGCCCCTAAGTGTGTGTGCTGTAATACATTGTACTGTATTAGTTTGAATCTATCATTCCTGGAGACCACAGCATGGTATTAATTCATTCTGCATCACGCAATTTTCTTCCAATATCATCACTCCATTTTGCTTTCAACTGGTTTAATGATACCCTGGCCACCCCCAGTAATGCGTTATAGAACATTTTGACGACATTCTTGGCCCTGCCTAGAGTGAGCCGTGTTTGAAGCACCAGCTATATTGGGATTTCCCGGCAAGCCTGCTCAAGGGTGCCTGATTGCTTTTGCTCCGCATGCCAAGAAATTACCCCCAGAAATGGAGCACAACTATTCTCTTGACTCGAATGAGAAGAGGTGCAAGTTTTCAAACATATCGCCAGCTGTCAATATCCCTGCCTCTGTCCCCTTCACCAGGTCTGTACTGCGGCCAGCCCTCTCAGAATAATGTAGCACCACAGCGGTGCGAGCATAGACCCTGTGCGGGAAGGCAGCCTTACCCGCAAATCCTGGCTGGATTTATTAGTCTGATATGTTTACAGGGTGATTAACTTTGTTTGAACAAAACTTCAGAGAGATGTACTCCAATAATACAAATTGTAGGCACCAGGTTTCTTCTGTGCACTCATCATCAAACTACATAGTCACCCACAGGAGTCACAAAGCCAGATAGTATGGTTTATATTTCAACAGACTCAGTCCTGTCCCTCTGATGGGCAGTTGCAGTTTGAAGATTGGACTGAGCCAACCTTCTTCTGTTACTCCAGTCCCCCCATTTCTGGTCAATCAGAAAGGTACGTAGGGCCCTAAATATTGTTTGTGAAAGCCTTGCAGGTATGCTTGTAGAATTATTCAGGAAACTTGGAAGTAGAGCCATTTTGGCAAGCGCTACTCTGCTTAGTATTAAAAGCCAAACCGAGGTCCTCTATGTCACATGGGATTTAGGCCCTCATTACAACCCTGGCGGTAAATGCCGCGTACCGCCGTGCTGATGGCCGCCAACATACCGTGACCGCGGCGGTAATCCGCTACGGGTTTTATGACCCACAAAGAGAAATCCGCCACTATCCAGACACACACACAATTCCGCCACACCAAAGGTCAGTGATAAACTGGCGGTACCAAAACCCACACCGTTACGCCAACAGGAATACGCCCACAGTATCACGACCCACGAATCACCACGGCGGTCTTTCAATTGCAGTAAACCATTGGCGGTACACACCGCCGCGCTCAAAATACACACACACTTACAAAACAACACTACATTGGACAATTCAAAGTACACACACCTGACACACATACACACACCACACCCACAACACTATAAAACACACACCCACATTATCCACAACCCCTTTCATGAAAAAAAAGATTGCGAACAGAGCGAGACACAAGGCAGGAGCACCCACTCAATCAGAGGCACAAAACACCATCATCCATACACCATGCACACACATCACAGCATACACCCCTACACATCACCCCACACACCCTCACACATACCACTCACACCACATCCATGGCACCCCAAAGATACCCCAGGTTTTCAGAGGAGGAGCTAAGGGTCATGGTGGAGGAAATCATCCGGGTAGAGCCACAGCTATTCGGATCACAGGTGAAGTAGACGTCCATTGCTAGGAAGATGGAGCTCTGATGGAGAATCGTGGGCAGGGTCAATGCCGTGGGACAGCACCCAAGAACAAGGGATGACATCAGGAAGAGGTGGAACGGCCTACGGGGGAAGGTGCATTCCGTGGTTGCTAGACACCAGGTAGCTGTACAGAGGACTGGCGGTGGACCCCCACCTCCTCCCCCACAACTAACAACATGGGAGGAGCAAGTCTTGGCGATCATGCATCCTGAGGGCCACGCAGGAGTAGCAGGAGGACTGGACTCTGGTAAGTCAACTCTCTATTACTATCCCCCCTCCTACCTGCTTGCCATCACAAACTCCTACCCCTACCCTCACTCCTATCACTCCACCAACTCACACATACCCCACTATCACAACCCACCCACCCCAATACTAAGCCCTGCATGTAACACCAATGCATGGACCCCCATCACAGACCTCCATGGACGCCCATCACCACAGCATGGCCAGTAGAGAGACTCACCTAGCCCACAAAATCACCATGCACACAAGGCAAAACTGACAGGGAAATCACAACCAGACAGGGAAACACACCCATGCACAAGATGGCACACCACACAGATACACTAACACTGCATTTGCATCCTCACAGGACCCCTACTCAACGTCACAGGAGAGGAGGTGCCAGCTACATCCCCCCCCCCAGAAGAGGCCCACAGTGACGACAGCAGCTCTGCACGCCTAGATCAGGATGACCAACCTGGCCCATCAGGGACCTCTGGACAGTCGGTTACCCTGCCACAGTCCCATACCACCACAGAGCTTCCCCCTCAGGAAACACCAGCACAGCACCCACCCAGCGGGCCCATGCCACTGTCCCCAGGACTCGTCAGTCAGCAGTGTGTCCACCACTACAGGGACCCCAGGCAACCCCACAAACACAGGACGATTAGGGACCTGGGGTCAGTGGCAGTGGGCACATGGTTCAGGTGACAGAGGCACAGGACAACAGGGAAGCTGGGAGGACTGCTGTGCGACAGGGGGAGGACAGGCCCAGGAACCCACTGTCCACGAGGCACTCTCCAACATCCTGGGAGCATACCACCATTCCTAGAAGACCATGGGCCAGATACTGGCTAAGGTGCAGGAGACCCAGCGGCTGCAGGAGGGACAGTACCTGGGGATCAGGGAGGACCTAACAAAAATATACACCATCCTGGTCACCATTGCAGGGGTGCTGGCAGACATGGGCAAGACCATGAAGGAGGCAGTGGTACAACATTGGGCCCCTGACACTAGCCACACAGATGAACAGCCTTCCACCTCCGCTGGCGCTAGTGGACAGGAGGCACCACCACAAGACCAACAGGCCACCAGCACCCCACCCCCTGCATAAGGAGAACCACCCCACAAACGGCCTCTACCATCCATTCAGAAGACAGAGAACATTGCTAAGACCCCCGCCAGGAAATAAGACTTTCCTGAATGTCACCCTTCTGTCCCACTATGTCACTCTGTCCACTTTGAAATGCCATTACTCTCCTTACTATGCCCCCTTGGACAATGCACCTGTGATATCAAGAGACTGGACTCTAGCTGGACCTTCCTCCACCATCACCCCTGCCCATTGCACATCCCCCTCTACTTATGACCACTGCAATAAACACCCTTGGATCAAATACAAGTACTGAGTCTGTCAATTGATTGCAATATGTATTAGGTTAACAAGCTGTAAACATTTCAATCCATATGTCCAGTTATATATATATTGGCATGACCTGTAGTGGGCAGCAGTACACATAGTGATCCAGAGTGGGGCACAGGGATCTGAAAATAGAAATGGCAAAGGGTAAAGTCAGTGGCCAGAGACATAGAGTAAGAGGCTGTCGTGTACAATGTCCAACAGTTAACTGAAATGTAAATTGAACGTACAATGTCTTACCTGTGTGTCACTGGAAGTATTGCTGAATATGTTGCTCGGGTTGTCAACATCTTCTTCCTCTGCCTCCTCTCCCTCACTGTCGACAGGCTTCACCGCTGCCACAAGACCATCTCCAGGCACATCCTCCTGCAGCAAAGGCACGTGGCGTCTCAAGGCCAGGTTGTGCAACATGCAACATGCAACGATGATATGGCACACCTTCTTGGGTGAGTAGTACAGGGATCCACCTGTCAGATGAAGGCACCGGAATCTCGCCTTCAGGAGGCCGAAGGTCCGTTCTATAATCCTCCTTGTTCGCCCGCCCATGTGCCTCATTGTAACGTTCCTCTGCCCTTGTCCTGGCATTCCTCACTTGGGGCAGTAGCCATGAGAGGTTGGGGTAACCAGAGTCACCTGTAAATATCGAGGGATACATGTTAGACACACACTCACCCTTAGGGACAACCCCATACCGATACACCAATATATGCTGGGTGGGGACCTTGGGCTCACCTATTAGCCACACCCGGTGCCTCTGGAAATGAGCCATCACATATGAGATGCTGCTATTCCCCAAGATAAAGGCATCATGCACATAGCCAGGGTATTTGGCATACACATGGGAGACGTACAGGGCCGTCAAACACACCATCTGCACATTCATAGAGTGATAGCTTTTTCGATTTCTGAAAACTTGCTCATTTCTCCGGGGGGGGGGGAGGGGGGGGGGATGGGATCAAATGCCACATGTGTACCGTCAATGTCACCAATGCTGTTGGGGATATGTCCCAGTGCATAAAAGTCAGCTTTCACTGTGGCCAAGTCCTCCACCTGTGGGAATACAATGTAGCTGCGCATGTGTTTAAGCAGGGCTGACAACACTCTGGTCAACAAGTTGGAGAACATTGGCTGAGACATCCTTGATGCCATGGCCACTGTTGTTTGGAAGGAACCACTTGCCAGGAAATGGAGCACTGACAGGACTTGTACTAGAGGGGGGATACCAGTGGGCTGCCGGATAGCTGAGATCAGGTCTGGCTCCAATTGGGCACACAGTTCCTGGATTGTGGCAAGATCAAGTCTGTAGGTAATGATAATGTGTCTGTCCTCCATTGTTGCAAGGTCCACCAGGGGTCTGTACACCGGAGGATGCCGCCATCTCATATTCAGCCTCATCAGTTGGAGCCTATGGAAGAGAACGGTGAGCAGAGGGTCACATTTCCACATCGATTGCACTAATGCTGATTTTTTTACTTTACAGAAACAAAATGTGAATCCGAAAATCAGTTGCCGTGCCAATGTCTGCTGTGACGCAGTTTGGTGCCATGCCCTGTGACCCCCTGAAATGGGGGATGCCTGACTTTGAGGAGTGACAAGTGGAAACCGCCGCGCAACTTCGCATTGGTTATCATTGAGCCTATGGGTTCCAGGTGCCAATGGTGATGTACGCCGGCGGTGACGGTACGAACCGCCACGGATGTGACCGCCATTTTCTATCTATCCACTCACTTGCTACCTGTTCATCAACAGGAGAGGACCTACACTGCAAGTGCTGCTGTGACCTGTGTCTGGAAGCGACAATGGCTCGAGTGTCTGGGGAAAGGGCCCCTGCCTTCACTGCGGAGGAGTTGGAGAAACTGGTGGAAGGGGTCCTACCCCAGTACACGTTACCCTATGGTCCTCCAGACAAATAGGTGAGTACACTGTGAGCATGATGCGTGGGCCATGAATGTCTGGAGTGCTGTGTGTGTCCTGGGCAGAGTGCAGCATGTAAGGTGGTCAATATATGTGCGTCAGGGGATGGGTGTGATCTGGTGGGCAATGAGTGTGACGGTCCGGACGGGTGACTAATTCCCTTTTCTGCTGTCTTTTCCCTGCAGGTCAGCACCCACCAGAAAAAGGGTATTTGGTGTGCCATCGCCAAGGAGGTGCGGACCCTGGGGGTCTTTGACAGGTGGAGCACCCACTGCCGCAAGAGGTGGGAGGACCTGCGCCGCTGGGCAAAGAAGACGGCGGAGGCCCAGCTGGGACTGGCCTCCCAACGAGGAAGGGGTGCCCGTCGCACCATGACCCCCTGATGTCCCGCATCCTGGCGGTCGCCTATCCGGAGTTGGATGGGTGCTTGAGGGCATCACAGGTGCCATAAGGGGGTGAGTACTGAATCTGACTCCTGCTGTGCACGCGTTAAGAGTTACCTGGGTGGGGGCTCTGTGTGCCCCTAGGCCAGGGCGAACATGGCGGGGTAGGTCCCTTGTTGGGCAGGCTCTGAGGCACACCTACACCAATAGTGTCAGTGGGCATCTACTACTGGGCAGGGTCCTTTGGGTTTCTGGGGTGCAGCTGATGGCGTTAGACATTGTACCCTATGGGCTGGTGACTATCTTAGTAACTGGTTGGGCATGGCCTAGTACATAGGGCTGCTCCCTGTGTGTTGTGTACGCCAACGGTAGTGGTGTTGCTGCCATTGACCAAGTGTATCCTCTGTTTCTCCCCCCATTTTTTGTTTTGTCACCCTGTCCTTATATGCATTAGCATCATCTGGTAGAGGAGCAGAGGCACTGGCGACGGAGAGAGCTGCATCCCACATGGGCCTGAAGGCCGAATCCACTGAGGGTGAGGGCACCAGTGGGACAGAGGGCGAGGGGAGCACCACGACGGGAACAGGAGGGGAAACCACAGACAGCGACTCCTCCTCCGATTGAAGCTCCCTGGCAGTGGTGGACAGCTCTGTGCCCACCCCAACAACAGGTACAGCCGCCACCTCCCTACCAGCACCGCCCTCCCAGCAGCCCCTCAGCGTTTTTCCCGTGCCCGCTTACCCAGGAGGGTGGGCATCTCCTTTGCCCCAGGCAACTCAAGCCCTGCCCCAGTCAGCCCAGCTGCCCTCAGTGAGGAGGCTATTGACCTCCTGAGATCCCTCACTGTTGGGCAGTCAACCATTCTGAATGCCATCCAGGGTGTCGAGAGGCATTTGCAACAAACAAATGCATACCTGGAGGGCATTCACTCTGGCGTGGCAGCCCAATAGAGAGCATTTCAGGCTCTGGCATCTTCACTGATGGCAGCCATTGTCCCTGTGTCTAGCCTCCCCCCTCCAACTTCCTCTACCCAGTCCCAATCCCCTCAAACCCAGCCTATCCCAAGCACCTCTTCAGACCAGCATACACACAAGACAACACACAGGAGTGGTTCAGGCAAACACGAGCACCACACATCAGCCCACAATCACTCACACAAGCACCATCCAACATCCACTGCCTGCACTGTGTCCCCCTCCTCCTCCTCGTCCACCTCCCTCCCAGAATCGTCTCCACTCACACCTGCATGCACTACATCCTCATCCACTACCTCCATCACCAGCACGTCCATCACAACACACCCCTCATGAGCAGTCACCACCCCCACAACAATACACACGTCCTGTGCCCTCTCCCAGTGTGTCTGTGACCCCTCCTCCCAAAGTACACAAACGCAAGCACCCACCCACCCAGCAGCCATCCACCTCACAACAGCATCCAGCACATACACCTTCACCCAAACTCAGCAGACATACACCTCCTATAACCACTCCCTCTTCCTCCACTTTCAAACCCTCTCCCTCTTCCCGCCCCAGTGTGTCTAAAAAACTTTTCCTAGCTAACATTGACCTGTTCACTACCCCTCCCCCCATCATTTCCCTCGGGCCAGGGTGTCCAGAACCCAGCCCAGCACCTCAGCCACCAAGTTGCCGTCCAATGTGGAACCTTCTGCTCCTAGAGGCTCAAAGGAGGTACCTGTCAGGATAGCCAGTGTACCACCAACCCCTGCAAAGGACCAAACCATACCACCACCTGCCAAGGTGAAGAAGGGGCCAGCATGCAGCAGGGACAAGGATCACGACCCACCCAGCAAAGCCTCCTCCAAACCTCCAGCTGACAGAGCCAAGGGCAAAACAGCATCAGCCAAGGTGAGGAAGGGGCAGAAAACACCAGACGAGGCACTTCAGCCGACGGAGGATGAAGGTAAAGCTTTGGTGCCCAACAGCAGAACTGCCAGCCCCGCCACCTGCACCACAGCCTGCACCGCCAGCTGCACCGCTGACAGTGGCACCACTACCAGCACCAGCAGCCCTAGTGGGCGGCCTTCCGAGGCTGCAGGAGATGGGCTGGAGCCCCCCACCACCACTGGCAGCACCCCCACCTGCACCAGCACTACCAACACTTAGCAGCTTTATCCGCCGCAGGATGGAGTCTAGCCCTGCCTCCATGAGCTATCATGCTACCTGTTCCCTGCAAATCACGTGCCTCAGACACCCAGGTGGGCGAATGTGTACTGGCACACCCCAAGTACTGCATCACTGAGTGCCATGCCCCCTCCAGAACCAGTTGAGAGATTCATCCACTCACTCTATCCTTGGCAGGATAAGGCACTCTGGGCACAAAGCCCCCTCCAGAACCAATGGAGAAAGGCATTCACTCACTCTATCCTAGGCAGGATGAAGCACTCTGGGCACAAAGCCCCCTCCAGAACCAATGGAGAATGGCATCCACTATAGAGACTGTGGCTTTGCATTCCCCAGGACCAGGAAGTGGGCAAACCACCCACTTGAGAGACTTGTGAGACTGTGGCCTTGCACTCCCCAGGACATCGCTGTGGGTATGGAGCCCCCATGAGGAGCATTGGCATTGCCCCATCTTCCGGCTGAGGTGCCCCCCTCCTTCCCCATCACCCTGAGGTGCCCGTGTGTTTACGACCTGATGGCCCTTCAGTGTTCTCTCCATATTGAGGCAGGAGTCAAGTGTGGGCTTGGCTCAAGAATATTGGCTCAGTGGCCCACGGACATTTGTGTATGGACAATGTACGAACTTCTGTACATATTGTATATTAGTGTAAATACTGTTTTTCTAAATCTATAGTATATATGCCTATTTCTAAAATATCACTAATTTGACTCAATTCCTTTTGTCCTTGCATTCTTCCAGGGGTTGACGGGGTGTATCTGTAATGTAGTTGGATCTGTTTGTGTGTATGGTGTTGTGGGTGGGGGTGTTGCGTGTTGCATGTGTGTGTCACACTCTTTTTCCTCCCCCCTCCCCTGTGTACTAGATGCTGTACTCACCGTCGTCATCGCTGCCGTCTTTGATGTTCCTGGTAGATGAGGAGGTAGACCAGCATCGGCAGGACCTGTAGTTTAGGCTCCATGGTGTCCTGGTTCTTCGTTGAGTTTCGAGAGTTGAGTGGTTTCCCTTCCAGAGACTGTTTCTGCCGTGCTTTTGATGGCGTTGATACCGCCCCGGAAAAGCTGGCGGATAGGCGGGTTGTAATGTGGTGGTCAGTACATTGTCTTCCGCCTATCTGTTGGCGGTTTCCACTGTGGTCATAATCCCTTTTTTTTTACCGGTGGCCTGTTGGCGGTGTTACCGCCACTTTAACACCGACCTCTAGGGTTGTAATGAGGGCCTTAATGATGTTCCCATCCAATATTCATGTCTTCATAGATCTGTAAACTCAAGTACATAAATGTCTCCAGTTCTCATCCAAACGTCGTTTTAGACAATTCGTTGTCTCCTGGTTCTGTTGTGTCTTATTGGAAATAGACCAAATTTTGTCCTGTTAACTTTTAGACCAGGCAATTTACTGAAAATCTCTATAGGCACTATCTAGAGTTAGAATACGGAAGTAATAAAATGATCACATAGGGAGACAGTCTCCTGCGATTCCCCTATGCATATATAAAAACGTCTCTCCCCTTCCCACATAGGCATGTGGGTTTAGGATGAAATTGTTCTATTTAGAAGGGGTGCTTCTGGTGCAATTAAACGCCACCCCCAATGTGCTAGTATACAAAAGAGACTAATGAGCTAATTACATAATTGGTCTATAAATTCAACCTGCATTGTGTTTGGGGGCATAATTAAACATATATAATTGTTAAAGGGTAAATATCTAGGTATCACTCAACTAAAGTGTATCTCTCCTCTGGATTAACTCATTCTCTGGTGACTATATAGGGTACTCCCAGCCTAATCCTTACTATTACTCCCAGGGTATACAAAGAGTAAATTCACTAAATAGCCATTAAAGTGGAGTTTAAGGTCCGTATCCTAGGTTCCTCATGGGTCTTGAAGTAGTGCTATATGTATTCCGCAGTGATATAAACAGGAGTATGCCTTATGATGTTTAGATGGCTTTCCCATTCCTCACGTACTCCATGTGAGCAGTGTGTATTTTTTTAGTCTAGCAATATAAATTTGTGTTAGTCCCCTTTGTTTTGATTGGCTCTATCATGAGTCCTGTTTTCAACGTAGGTTTATGTCCTGGGATGTGCAACATTTGCTATGCATGTTGTGCACTGCTTGTGATGTACGCATAGTTCTATACATTTATTATTCTTCCCCATTTTGTCTGCATGTTGCTTGGCTAATCATCCTCTGATTCCTCCAAGGACAAGCTATACCAACAGTCTCGCCAAGAAAAATAACAAACCACAAAGGAACTTAAACTTTCTAACATTTTTTCCAATCTCATTGGCAAGCAATACATACAGGCAGGTCAATCATGATACTTTTTCCTCTTACCAGCTATTGCAGCTTCACATATGTCTCCAATGTTTCCCAGCCAGGAATTTTATATTGGTGTATGGAGGTGGTAGGGATTGCACACTCATATCTGTGGGTACAGGTGCTTACCTCTGGCTCAAAGGTGTCACTCCATGGCCATGAAATCTCTTAGTTTACTCTTCAGATTAGTTCTCAGATGATCCATGTTCGCCAACACTGCCTTGGTGGCCAGAGGTATTTTATGAAAAATAAGGGAAAGCCAATGATACATAGGAACCAAGGGTACATAATATTTTAAAGAAACAGTGGTCGTCACAGAAAGGAGTTGATCCTGAAATATGTCAGTAAATTAAGCTATGACTCAATGCCTTAATTTAAAATTTAAATCTATAATTATTGGCAATCAAAGTAGAGGGTAGCACCAAAAGAACACAAAACAATAAACTCAGGTAATTTCCAAGTGACAAGTGTAGTCATTGTTCCATATATGTCACAGTGCAAATAGCCACAAACCAGCCCCATCAAATTATATATACAATAATGGATCAGTGCACGAGGTTGACAATGTTTTGATCATTTTCAGATATAAGACATTTCAAAATCAAGGCCTGAGATTCAACTCAGTAAATCAGCACATAAATAACAGACATTGGCTAAAAGAAAAGAAAGGAAAGAGAAAAAAATAACAAAACACAAAGATGGTTAGTTACCACTAAATAAAAACATAAATGAATAAGCACTGCAAATTCTTATTTTAG
This sequence comes from Pleurodeles waltl, assembly GCF_031143425.1. Lineage (NCBI taxonomy): Eukaryota > Metazoa > Chordata > Amphibia > Caudata > Salamandridae > Pleurodeles > Pleurodeles waltl. The sequence goes on from NC_090445.1 coordinate 1,557,712,181, forward strand.
GTAAAGAGTGAAAATTGTCACATACTTCATTCTACAATTTTCATAATATATGCCAATGTATGGGTGCATTATTTGTCAAAGGTACATATTAGAGACTGAGCATAATCACAGTGGAAATTATATCGAAATAATATCACATGAAAATATCATATGAATCTGAATCAGTTAGCCCATCAACAATTATCAAGAATAAAGACAACAAAAAATAAAAATACATATATTACCTGTGTGATAAGTGGATGAAGACACCATATATATAATAATGATTCTAAAACATATATATGTAGAACATTATATAGTCTCAATATCCTGGGTCAGTTCAGAGCATTGCAATTTAAATTGCACAGATTGGGAAGAAAACAATCATACCTCATGGAGAATAATGCGCTGCCTCAAACAGTCATTCAAGAGGTCAGAGCAAGCCGTGTCTGCAGTGGATGGATAATTCCAAGTGCGGGAATTAATCCTGCATGACTATGCAGGTAAAAATATGCAGATTCCTGTCAAATTGGTCCCCAACCTGTAGATCGCGAGCTACCAGTAGCTCACAAACACTTTCAGAGTAGCTCACAGCCTTGAGTTCATTTTTAAATAAGCACAGGGTCACTTTGTCCTTTAAAAGTTAAGGGGAGGCTGTGATTATTTTTAATTTTTATCTTCAGGCTGCAGATAGCAGGGCCTGATAATGAGCAGTGCTAGATTCAGATTTATGACCGTGAACACAGAGGTGAAGAACTGAAGCAATGGAGCATGTAAATCTTAAATAAAAATCCCTTGTCAACTTAATATTGGATCATGAAAACAAAATGATGTATCTGCTTTTAAATGGGAGAAAGGTGCTGCATTTACAAACAGTAGGCCTCTTGCTCCCAGTGGCCAGTACACACTATGCCATATTTAAAAGTGAAAAATACAGTCATTTTTTTTAAACGTGAAAAATGTAATGTGAATAAAAATATTCCTATGAAACATCAAGTCAATTTTTGTATCCATTTTCAGTTAAACCCTTCACTGCCAGGCCTTTTCCCCCCTCAAGTGCCGAGACATTTCTTGGCTATTTGGGTTGTTTGGGAGTAGACCCTCATAACTTTTTGTCCACATAAGCTATTCACGCCAAATTTGCATCCTTATTTTCCAACATCTTAGGAATTCTAAAGGTACCCAGAGTTTGTGGAAACCCCTAGAGGAGACCAAGAATTTAGCCAAAATACTGCAAAAATGTTGTTGTTTTTCTCACAAAAATGGGAAAAAAGTGCTCAGAAGAAAGCATGTGTTTTTTCCCCTGAAAATAGCATCAACAAACGGTTTGCAGTGCTAAAATCACAATTTTCCCGGCTTTCAGGAACGGGAAGACTTGAATCAGAAAACCACATTTTTCAACACACTTTTGGCATTTTACTCTATATACCCCATTTTTACTATTTTTTTTACTTTCAGCCTCCTTCCAGTTAATAACAGAATTGAATGTAAAACCAATGCTGGATCCGGGACAACTACACATTTCTGAAAAGTAGACAACATTCTCAATTCAGGAGGGGTCATCCTTCAATGTTTTTCTACAGAAAGTAACAGCTGTAATAAAAAACAAATATTGAAATTGAGGTGAACAAAAGAGCCATTTCTGTTCACGTTTTCTTCTATAACTTTTTCCAGCTGTTGCAGATTTTTTAAAGCAATAGACCCTTATGTCTGCTGGACTCTTCTGGTTGTGAGGGTTATATAGAGCTTATAGGTTCATCAAGAACCCTAGGTACCCAAAGCCAAAAAATCATTTGCACCTTGCAATGGGTTTTCATTGTATACGTGGGATACAACAATTCATTTGGTGAAATATGAAGGTGCAAAATAGGTATTAAGGAAACCCTTGTATTTCCAAAATAGGCACAAGATAAGATAAGGTGTTGAGAAGCGGTGGTTATTTGCACATCTCTGAATTCCGGGCTCCGCATACTAGCATGTGAATTACAGGGCATTTCTCAAATAGTCTTCTTTTTTTACACACTGTCTTACATTTGGAAGGAGAAAATGCAGAGAAAGACAAGGAGTAATAACATGTGTTCTTCTATTCTGTATTCCCCCAAGTCTACCAATAAAAATGGTACCTCACTTGTGTGGGTAGGCCTAGTACCCACCACAGGAAACGCAACATGGACACATCACATTGTTACTTTGAAATCTGACGGGTTTTTTGGAAAGTGCCTAGCTGTGGATTTTGGCCTCTAGATCAGCCAGAACCTAGGGAAACCTACCAAACGTGTGCATTTTTGAAAACTAGACACCTAGGGGAATCCTGCATGAGGTGACTTGTGGGGCTCTCACCAGCTTCTGGTACCCAGAATCCTTTGCAAACCTCAACATTTGACCCAAAAATATTTTTGCCTCACATTTCGGTGATGAAAAGTTCTGTAATTTGAGAGGAGCCACAAACGTCATTCCACACAGCATTTCCTGAAGTCCCCCAATAAAAATGGTACCTCACTTGTGTGGGAAGGCCTAGTGCCTGCGACAGGAAACGCCCCAAAACACAACATGGGTACATCACATTTTCCCAAAGAAAACTGACTGTTTTTTGCAAGATGCTTTGCTGTGGATTTTGGCTTGTAGATCAGCTGGCACATAGGGAAACCTAGCAAACCTATACATTTTTTAAAACTAGACAACCTGGGGAATTCAGAATGGGGTGACTTGTGGGGCTTTCACCAGGTTCGGGGACCCAGAATCCTTTGCAATCCTCAAAACTTGTAAAAAAAAACACTTTTTCCTCACATTTCGGTGCTGCAAAGTTCTGGAATCTGAGAAGAGCCACAGACTTCCCTCCACGCAGCGTTCCCCCAAGTTTCCCGATAAAATGGTACCTCACTTATGTTGGTAGGCATAGTGCCTGCAACAGGAAACACCCCAAAATGCAACATGAACACATCAAATGGTTACATTGAAAACTGGAGTGTTTTGTGGAAAGTGCCTAACTGTGGATTTTGGTCTCTAGCTCAGCCAGCACCTAGGAATACCTACCAAACCTGTGCATTTTTGAAAACGAGACACCTAGGGGAACCCAGATTGGAGTAACTTGTGGCGCTCCCACCAGGTTCTGTTACCGAGACTCCTTTGCAAACCTCAAAATTTGGCAAAAAAACACTTTTCCCTCACATTTTGATGATAGAAAGTTCTGGAATCTGAGAGGAGCCACAAATTTCCTTTAACCAAGCACTCTCCCAAGTCTCCTGATACAAATGGTACCTCACTTGTCTGGGTAGGCTTAGTGCCCACAACAGGAAATGCCCCAAAACACAACATGGACACATCAAAATTATCTATTAGAAACCTACATATTTTTGCAAGGGGGGCACCCGCGTTTTTGGTCCTGGGCTCACTAGCCAACTAGAGAAACCTAACAAACCCAGACATTTCTGAAAACTAGATACCTGAGGGAGTCCAGGGAGGTATTACTTGCATGAACCCCCCAGTGTTTTCTTACACAGAATCCTCAGCAAACCTCAAATTTAGCAAACAAATTACATTTTCCTCACATTGTGTGGGATCACCGCACCGGCACACATTTCCTACCACCAGACATTCCCCTCAGTCTCCCAATAAAAATGATACCTCACTTGTGTAGGTGAAACGAGTGTCTGTAACAGGGAAGGGCCAAAAACATGTAGCAATTGAAAGGGAACCAAAGCGGGTCCAAAAGGGCTGTTTGAAAAAAAAAAAATGCTTTTAGGCTGAGAAGTGGGGTAGAATTTTTATCGGTATAGATGCAACTATGCTGGGTGGTAGGAATTTTGTGGATTCCTGCAGATTCCGGAAGGTTCCATCACAAGAATTTAGGGAAAATACATGATTTCAAGCAAATTTGGAGGTTTGCAGGGCATTGTGGGTAAGAAAATTGCATGGGATGCATGTGAAGCACACCACTCTCGACTCACCCAGATGTTTAGTTTTCAGATGTGTGTAAATCTGGTAGACTTTTCTAGGTGGCAGTGTCCCAAAGTCAAAAAAGTGCAGCTGCTCACCATTCCAAGTGGGACAATATTGAGAGTTAGCCATGCTCCCTTGGGCTAAATGTCAAATCAAAACTTAAAATAATTAAATGCCCGCTTACTTGCCGTTGGGATAAGATCCTTTAGTTTGCGGGGCTGAAAGACTGTTACCCCCTTCAGTTGGGGCGTGGGCATAACCATGTCCATACTGGTTGGCAGCTCCCGCTCCTCTATTTTTATTTATTCCCTGGCATCTAGTAGGCTTTCTGCCCCCTGGGGAGTGAATCGGGGGTAATTGCCACCGGTGGGCAGAACAACTTTGTCGCCATTTATTTGGGGTGGGTGTATGGCCATAACTCCATCCTCTTTTAAAAAAAAAACAATTCTTCCCTGGAGTCTAGTGGGCTTTCTGTCCCCTTGGGCCTCATAAAAATATTTCTGCCCACCAGAAGGGGCAGAAATGGTCAACAGTAATGTACCCTCATGGGGAGTGACCCCTGCCCCAGGGGCCACCCCCCAAACAAAACACACACACACACACACACACACACACACACACAACAATCCTTGGTCCCTAAGTGGTTTCTTCCCCTCTTGGGGGCAGATGGGCCTAATAGAAATAGGCCGATCTGCCCCCAAGGGGGGGCAGAAATGGCCTATTATAATATCCCCCCTCCGCCCCCACCCGGAGAGCGACCCTTGCCTAAGGGGTCGCTCCCCGTATGTAAAATAAAAAATTAAATCCCTGGTGTCTAGAGATTTCTGCCCCCCTTGGGGGCAGATTGGCCTAATAAAAATAGGCCAGCAAGGGGGGCAGAAATGGCCTAAAAGAAATTTCCCCCCTTATGTAAAATGTAAAAACGAATCCCTCGTATCTAGTGGTTTCTGCCCCCTTAGGAGCAGATTGACATAATTAAAATAGGCTGATCTTCCCCCAAGGGGGGCAGAAATCTCCTGAAAATATTTTGGTGTCCTGGGGAATGACCCTTGCCTAAGGGGTCGCTCCTCATGTCAATAACAAAAAAAAAAAATCCCTGGTGTCTAGTGGGCATTCCTGCAGCACTATCGCTGTGCAAATGCTCAGAGAGACATGAAAAGGAAAGGAAAAGCCTTTCTTTTTCATGCCTCCCTGACCTCCCCTGGCCCCGTACTGAGGAGAAACTAATCAGTTTCTACTTGGTCACACTAGAAGCCATGCTCAGCGCGCCATCAGACGTCACTGGGAGGAGTCCAGGGGGGTCGGGGTGGCAGGGGAGGTGCCATCTCTGCCCAGGGCCAGGTGCAAGACGAGCTGGTTACGTCCTCGGCACACGAGCGCTGTGGCCAAGGACGTAACCAGCTAGTCCCAGGCACCCAAGGGGTTAATTCTGCCTTAATATTTGATTAAGCATGTTTCTTCACTTTAAATACCTCCTTTTAAAACAAATGGCTGTATTTTTATGTTATAAATATGGCACAGTGACCACAGGCCACAAGGTGCAAGATGCCTGTTGTTTGTAAATGGAACACTTTGAAATGGGAGAAAATTTAAATACTGAGGTTTATGGAATTCATATAAACTTAAATTTAACTCTTCAGTTTAATTTTCTCCCATTTCAAAGTGTTGTATTTAGACGCAGTAGCCATCTTACTCCCAGTGGCTGGTAGACACGGTGTTATATTTATAACTGAAAAATATAGACTTTTTTTAAGTGGGAGAAGTTTTAAGTGCAGAAATTTTTTCCATATTTTGAACGTTTTTTGCAGAACATTTTTATGCACTTTAAATTTTGTAGTGAATCCTAGTTCGTTTTAATGGGATAACAGGAGTTAGCTTAGCCTCTGGCTTGCAGACTTGTGCCCCCGTCACCTAGTGACTTTTAACCTACTTAGCTTGCTCTGTCTCAGCCCATTTAATTATTTAATTCTTCTAAGATGGCTGCCTTGTTTATAGTTAGGCCACTTGTTATGATTTACATTATCAGTGTCACCGCGATAAGGCATGAAGATCAAGCAACAAAGACAAACAAACAGTAGGTGTTCACACTTAGGGATTTTCCCTCTCTATACTTTCGAGGGATTGTTTATATTAATTGCCATCCCAAGCATGTCTGTTATCTATTGTTTGGGAACACACCTACGTCAGGGGTCCTTGTAGATCTGTATAAATACATCACACTTTAGACAGATAATCAGAGGGATTCCGACCAGAGGGCATCGCCACCATCAGTGATATCGATGCTGCAGTCATCTTGACGCTGACCCAGTCTTCGTGTCCCTGCGGAGTCTGAGATAGAGACCTCATTCCAAGGTAACGAGGGTTGAGGGCTCCTCTAATGGACATGGCATTGGCAGATTAGGTTTAGCAAACCCAGCTCTCCTTTAGGTAGGAGGATAGGCCTCTCACATTAGGGTATTAGGGCATATTACATCTCGTATGTCTTTTCTATGCATTGCAAGATGGTGGGGGTCTTTGTAATAATGACTCTCGTCTTCACAATTCTGTTTCTTGCATTATTCATTATCCTAATCATTGCAACCCATGCAACTTATCGCAAATTTCAGTTATGTTAAATAAAAACTATTGAAACTTTACTGCATCTTTGTCATTGCCTGTGTTTGTATGAGACATGATATATCTGTGAGAAAGGGGTAATCTCCGTTTAACCACAACACTCCCTGAGATGTCTTATTCTCAAGTCCATGCGTAAAGGCTGCCACAAATCACCTTTTACTACTGTGTTTCTGGTGAGGTGCTGCTAGTGGGCCGGTAAGGTTGGGACAACAGTTGCGATTTGTTGTAGGATAGGCATTGTCGCCTACAAACAAAAATACTGTCATCTTTTAACCAGCAGTCTTGCCCACAGCAAGAGTCCAAACTATGACAATTTCTCCCATTAAAAAAATGGCTGTATGTTTGTGTTATACATGTAACAGTGCCACATATGGCGAAAGGTATGTCCTGTGCCACAAGTATAGACAACACAGGTTCTCAGTCACACCTACACACATATATTCTTTTCAAAAGCACACATTCATACATCTCAGTAGACCACACTCTGACTGACACACATGGTAGCTGTGTCATAGTGCCCCTAGTCAAAGTATTTTCTTCAAAGCACAGTCTTTTGCTCTATGGACATTAGGCTTAAAGTCAATGAAACTGTGCGTTGGGGTGTTCTTCACTGCGTGAGTGGCTTAGCCTTCAGTTCACAATGATTTTCACTTGTCAGAAGTAGCTCTCACTACAGAAAAGGTTGGAGAGCCTGTACAAACACCACGTTCCACAAGTTACTGAATTCTTGTGATACAGCAACGGTCGCTTACCTAGATAATAGAAGGAACTGCAGTCAAAAGTGATGGACCGCAAATTCTGCTGGGGAATCGAGCCAGCATCCACACACAATCAATTCAGGATCTGCAAGGCAAAGGAACCAGCACACACTAGTGAAAAGTAAGGCCAACCGAATGCGCACCTTCACACTATTACGTATGAAGCTAAAAGGTGCAGGAAAACTAGAGCGCACCTAGAGCAGCCTGAACAATTCAGTCGCGGCCAATGAACCGCATACTAACAATTAAAACAAAGGAAGGATTTGAACTACAATAAACGGCAGGGAGAAATGGCCCTGGCTGAGTTGAAAACAGCAAACTAGTCTATTAGCAAAAGATAAAACAGCAGTAAAAATAGTAAGAGGCTAAATGTCATTGTCAAAAACGTTGATTTACCAACAGGCTGGTACCATAGAATGCACTGCTCTAATCTTTTTTCAAAAATATATCTCAATCAAATTAACCAGCAGTGGAAAGACCCAAAGGGTAAATTTGAGAAATTAGTGATTGGAGGAAACGTAAGAGAAAATTAAAAAGCATGTATACACTGAAAGTATTTCTGCTAATTATGTAAAATAATGTAAAACAATAAAAAATGCACATATTACATTGGACTTATTGATATTCAAAGTTCACAGTCAGAAGACAATATGAGATTGATCTCCATAATCTCAAGACGACATACAAAATAATTAAAAGATCTTTAAAATGATTGTAGAACAGTTCCTTGTACTATAGAGAATCCGTTCAAAAAAGGTGTACATCACTGTGTAGACTGTCTGTACAAAGAATCCGTTTCAGTTCCTCTTTATTCATAATAAAATAAATGCTTCCACCTCTATGTGGCTGGTTCATCACAGCGATTACTTGCCAGTGTAGTTCATGTTAATTATGATTATACTGCACAAAGTGTTCCACCAATGGGGCAGTCATGACTTTACACATAAGGCAGCTCCCATGTTGGCATATTCCAACACATATTTTTGTGTGGTCTGCCCAATGTGTACTAAATCATATGGGCATGTGATGGTGTAAGTCACATTGGTAGTGTTAAAACTGGAGAATTGTTTGAGAGTGACCTTGCCATTCTTGTAAATGGATTCAGAAGTAAAAGTACAGACACTGGAATTGCTGCTTTTAAACTGGCCCAAAAATGGAGGTAATCTCAATAAGTCAAGAAGTGTGGGATTGGTCTTTGAAAGGGTTGCTCTCACCAAATGGTCCTTAATGCTTTTATTCTTGCAAAATGCAAAAATCAGTCTCTCTAGTTTAAGGTCGCCTGCATATAAAACATTCCAATGTCTCAGAAAGCATTTCTTCAGTTGGTTTGATTTTTTTTTCAAGTAGGTCATCATTGCATTTTTTAGATTCTCCTACATACATCTTCCATAACATATCTATGACACGGAGCTGTAAGTACATATAAATCGCACAGGTAACATGGTAGTACATTGCTAGACATCTCAGTCATAGAACAAATTTTGAATCAGTGCAACCACACATTACATGTCCAGCCAACATGTGTCATGCTCAATTAGACAAATCAATTACCAAAGGACCTCTCTACCCTCCGTTAGTTGTGATAGATGAAGAAGCAGAAAAGAGAACTACACCAGTCCCACTGAGAAGGCTGGTGTACACTAAGAGGAGCTAAGATGCAACAACACCTCAAAACCTAGGCAACAACCAAAAAGGAGTCTGTATACCCCCAAAAAATAAAAAATAAACGTCAAGTGGGACAGCTGGAGTGAAAGTACTCAAAAGGATGTGAGGGAAGCAGGACAAACATAGTGGCTTAGCCACCATCTCTATGGGAGAAGGGGGTGCAGCCAATGCAAATAACACATCCAGCTCCTCCTACTGAGGTATGAATGGGATAACTTCTTCCACAACTGGAGCCTGCAGAAGATAGTAATACTTATCCCAGGGTACCACTCCTACACCCACAAGAATAGTTGGAACTGGCAGGCCATCACCCATGTCTTTGGGGGGGCATTCATCCGTTTTGGCCAACAATTTCTCAATATTGGTGTCCCAAGGACCTTTTTGGGTGCGGCCCCTGTTGCAAGGGCAGCGATCTTCTTGCCATTGTCTCAGCATTGCCTATTTGGGCAACTCTGTCAATCAGAGTGATAGCAATGGTTCTACAGTGGACTTCCAAGCCATGGCAATGCGTCTCTTCAAGAGCACAAACACCAAATCGAGGAACTGGATGTCAGGATTCACAGAAGAAACAAGTCAAAAACACCCAATATCATCTGCTCAATAAGATACAAGAGCCTGCAAGACATAAACAACCCATCACTCAGTTGGAACTGAATGTGTCATAAAAAGGAATCTCAAGATGGCCACCAAGTGTCAAACACTCTTACTAGTTGTTTCACTAACATATTCTTGCGATGGTACAGCGAGAGAAGACCTAAAAGGTGTGTGCTGCCCTTTACGCTTTGTACTTCACTGAAGAAATCTTGTTGGGCAGCTTCTCTTCCTCACACCTTTGGTCATCTCCTCAGGTGAAGGAATTTTAGTCTAGAGGTCGTCATTATATAAGATAGCATCTTGGGAGCACATCGGGCTTTCTTCGGCATATCGGAAAAAACAATTGAACAGTACGCACCACTTTTGGCAGTGTAGCGAACACCACTCACTTGATGGGTTCCTTCCAGGAAGACGTTGAAAATGTCCTTGAAAGAAACAGTATTTTGGGTATATTGCAAATACAGTTTATCTACTTAAACTGTTTTATTCAACATACTGATTACCTGAATGCTTTACCTGAGTGTCACAAACTCCTTGTAATTCATCAGAAGTCATCCCTGGTCACACAAGTGCCCCTAAAAGGGGAAAACAAATGAATTGTTATAAATTATAGTTGCACGCCTTCTAGAGGGGAAATACTTAGGAACTCAGTATGAAAGTATGTACAACGTCATTTACAGAACTGCAAAGTTAATCAGAAGATGCATCAAGAAAGAATCTAATCGGCATTGAACTCTTACACTATTAAAAATAGAAGAGAGGCAGAAGCCATTGTCATAAGGGGTGCGTTAGATGGCAGAAAAAAGTATGTACATGAAAATCTATGCATCTTTTAACAACAGAAGGTCATAGAAATGTATGCAGATGATTGTGTTATTTTACAGTTCTCCAACAGCACCAAGTTATTCCCAAAATAATCTGAAGAGGGAAGATTAGAATAAATGAGTGGTAAAAAGAATCCAGAAGAGCAAGACAAGGCCAGTTTTTTCTTTTCTTTTCTCTCTCTCTCTCGTCCCTCCTGCCCTCCCTCACCCCCAGCTGTGCCCCCCCTTGATGTTATTTCAGAGATTGGGAGAGGTCTGGGAGAGGCACTGGGATTTTAGCATCATTCCACTCCTGTGGAATCTGGGTACCTTAGTAGAATCCTGACACTGGACAACGTATTCATTCTTGCGTGTCCACATGGTTATCCCAAGGAGACAGTAAAGTGGATTGCACTGCAAGGGGTGACACAGAATTTCAGACAGAGTCTGGACTGCTGTTCCTACAGTAGCGGGCAATCTCTGGACAGTCTTATACCCTTTGACAAAAATCAGCCTCAGGGAAGGGATATTGGGGACATCCTGGAGGAACACCTGGAAAGATGCGAAGAAGGTGCACCGGGTCAGATACGTCTGATGGCTGCACCTGTGCTAACACCAAAATCCCCTGCACTTCTGCCAACTCCTGGCTGAGACACTGAGTCCATGTGTCCCTCATGGCCTGGCGGTATATGTGGTCCACTGTAGAGCAGTGTGATTGCGCATCTACCAACACCATGTCCCAACAGCACCTGTAGCACCACTGACATGCATGGTTTCACGCTGTTGGGGCCCCATATTGCCCCAATAGCCTTTTCCACAGCATTATACACCAGAAACTTACCCTTAGGAATCTCATACCGCTCTCGTAGGTCCTGGAAAAACATCAGGAGCTAGTGCTCATACAGGTCTCCAAACATGAACACACTTACTTCTGACTATGCACCCGTAGTATAATGGGCAGCAATCTCAAGGAAAACGCCGGGAGCACCCACAGTGGCGACGTGGATTCAAGTATTTTTCCCTGCAGTATTTGACCACTCTGGCAATGTGACTGTAATAGGTGGAACTAAAAGAATGTGCAACACGAGCGGTAGAACGGTCTGACGCATGTAGTGGTCTGGCAGTGGGCGGTGTGTCAGTTGCAGCCAGAACGCTACGAGAGGAGGACGCTACACGAGCTGTGGGCATGTATTTGGAATAAAGAGTATTTTGGAACCTACCGTTTGTTGCATCAAGTGAATACTTCATATTGGCGACGAGTTCTGAGCATTTACATGTCCAGAGGGACTAATTGTTGTTTAAACTTTGGCTGCCTCAGTGATCGAACCACGGCGAAGACCATGCAGTGAGTAGAGTGTGGCTGGTACGCTACGATTCAGTTTACATCATTTTGCTGTTGACACGTGTGCATGCGTGACGACGTGCAATTGGATTTTGTCTTATCTGTCTTTCTCGATGCGTCTTAGAGCAATGTTGTAGGCCGTTGCTTAGCAACACTTTCTGGACGGCGACGCTTTAAAAAGTCACTCCTTGTTGCTTAGCAACGCTTCTGATCTGATTCATTTAAATGTGCCTCGTTTTACATTTCCTCAGCATTTCCTTTGGATTATTGATACTTGAAACGAAGAATTAAAATTTGTTTACAGCAACATTTTAATGTGTTTCTCCTAATACAAATACATCAGAGAAACAACTAATTCACACTTTGCCTGCATTGTTTATTAGAAGCACATCAATTTAACTTCAAGTATATTTGTTACATACAGCATAATTAAAGCACAGGAATTACGGAAATGGCTTCATCAAAACCCATGAAGCATCAATTTATTGTACCTCCACCTATTCTGCAACGGCCTGGGAAACCACCAATTAAATGGAAACAGTGGTTTAAACTATCTCAGAACTATCTGATCGCAATAGATGCAACTATGTTTTCTTCAGCAAGGAAATTAGCTTTATTATACAGTAGTTTGGGTCAAGCTGCTCAAGAGGTTTTTGATAATTTACCAGTCGTGGCTACCATAAGAGGGCAGGCTGGAGATAATGCGACAGAATTTGATCAATATCAAGAAGCTATTGAGAGGCTTAGTAAACACTATTGCAAAGAACCCAGCATTTTGCTTGAAAGACATACATTTGTAAAAAGAAAACAGAATGCGGATGAGAGTGTTGAAGAGTACATTTCTGCACTGAGAATTTTGTCTGCTACATGTGATTTTGGGGCAAATATCGATACGGCTATTCATGACCAATTTGTTTTTAATTGTTATTCACGCAAAATTAAGAAAGATCATTAGCATTTAGAAGTCCTACACTTGTAGAGGCAATTGAATTAGCTAAAGGTATCGAACGATCCATGATTTCTTCAAAAGCTCTCAATGAAGAGGTTTCTGTAAACTTCTTAAATAATAAGAGAGACATAGAAGAATCTGAACAAATGTTGTGTGCTCTCAGTTTGAATGATAATAAAACAGATAAAACAGGAAAGAAATTTGCGAAAAAACAAGTTGTGCAATGTTTTAAATGTGGATCCAAAAATCATATTGCTAACAATCCTATTTGTCCAGCGCTAACGAAGCGTTGTATGTTATGTAAAAAAAAGTTGGCCATTTTCAAGTAGTGTGTAAATTGAATAAGACTAACGTTAAAGTGAATAGTGTAGAATCGAATGATTATAGTTTTGAAACCAGGGAGAGTGTACTTCTAACTGTGGAATGCAATTCAGTTACTGACACTGACAGTATTAAAGGACCAGTGGTGGATGCCAAAAGTCATAATGTTACAATACAAGTTATGGCTGATTCAGGGTCTCCTATAACCATTTTACGAGATTCTATATATCTAGAGATGTATGGAAATAAAACTCAATTATCGCTTACTCACATAAATCCAAAGGCATTTGGTGAGAAAGAAATTGAGATGCTTGAGTATTTTCTAGCTGATATAGAATGTTTGGGACGAAGTACAAATTCTAAAGTCTATGTTACCACATTAAAGGGAAAAACATTGTTGGATGGAAGGACTTAGCTAAGATGGGTTTATATTTAGTTCCTGGCTCTGAAAACCCAATTAGAGCAGGCAATTGTGACAGAATATTGATCATATTAAATAACAAATAGTAAGCGTAAACTCGATTTCCCAAGATCTAGAGGTTATTTGCAAGAAATTTGAAAATGTTTTCCAGGAAAAAAAACCCGGTCTGGTTGAAGGATTCAAACATCACATTAGACTTAAGTCTGATGCACACCCCGTTATTCAAAAAGTACAAAATGTACCTCTTAGCATAAGAGAGGATTTGACGAAAATGTTGGAAGATTTGTGTTCACAAAATATTATTAAACCAAATGAATCTTCTCAATGGGTTTCTCCAATCGTTGTAGCTAAGAAAAAGTCAGGTGAACTCAGATTGTGCGCAGATTTACCCATACTAAATAAGAACATTGTTGTGGATTGCCATCCCATACCTAATATTCAGGACTTGTTGGCAAACTATGGCGGGTGGAAATCTTTTCATTGTTAGATCTGCCTTCTGCATATCACCAAATTGCTTTGACATCTGCTTCGAGGGAACTCACAACCTTTATAACACCTTTGGGAGCTTTTGAGTATTGTAAACTTGGTTTGGCATCAGCTGCTATCGTTTTTCAGAAATTAATGGACAAGTTATTTGGTGACATGCATGGTGTGCAGGCATATCAAGATGATATTGTAATTTATGCAAAAAGTTTTCATGAACACAACCAAATTTTGGAGAAAGTGCTGAAAATATTGTCTGAGGTTGGAATGACGGTAAGATGAAGTTAATGCAAGTTTGATGTAGGAGATTTGCAATACTCAGGTCACACGATTTCATCACATCGCATAACAGCCAAATGTTCCTTGTTAAGAGCCATACAGAAAGCAAAAGCGCCAAAAGACAGAGACAGTGTTAAATCATTTTTAGGCATTGTGGAGTATTATGCAAGATTTGTTCAAGGATACTCACGCAAAGTAGAACCATTGAGAATATTGTTAAGAAAAGGAGTGAAGTTTGAATGGACGAAACAATTGGAAGAGACATTTAAAGAAGTGAAAAATTTGATAATTGAAGCTCGTGCATTGCAACCTTATAAATCTGAGTGTAAATGTATAATCACTGTTGATGCCAGTTTAACAGGTTTGGGTGCAGTTTTGAGTCAATGGGTCAATAATAAAGAACAAACAGTTGGGTTTGCCTCTAGGACACTCAAACCATCAGAAAAATTGTATAGTACTATTGAAAGAGAAGCATTGGAGGCTGTGTGGGCAATTCAGAGATTTAAAGTATACATATGGGGACGTGAATTTGATTTGTATATAGATCACAAACACTTGGTGCATATTCTTTGTGGAGAAACTTTTAGCAATGCAACTTCTAGATTAGTGAGGTTATTATCCAAGCTTCAGGTTTACAATTTTGATATAAAACAGTTATCTGACAGTAAAAACTTTCAAGCTGATTGCTTATCTAGGATGTCAGTAGAAGATAATGATAAAGAAGTATTAGACAATACAGAATGTGTAATTGCGATTTTAGATGCAACTGAAGAAAATGGTGGCAAGATTACAGAGGAAAAATGGGTAGAAGCATGTTGTTCTGATGCAAATGCATCTAAAGTAAAACATTATGGCCCGTATTTATACTTTTTGACGCTAAACTGCGCTAACGCAGTTTAGCGTCAAAAAATTTTGCGCCGGCTAACGCCATTCTGAAGCGCCATGTGGGCACCGTATTTATTGAATGGCGTTAGCCGGCGCAAGCAGACCGGCGCTGCCTGGTGTGCGTGGAAAAAAAACACGTACACCAGGCAGCGCCGGCGTAGGGAAAAATGGCGTTAGGGCGTCTTAAAAATGGCGCAAGTCAGGTTGACGCTAAAAAATCGTCTTAACCCGATTTGCGCCATTTTAAACGACGCCCAGACGCCATTTACATGACTCCTGTCTTAGTAAAGACAGGAGTCATGCCCCCTTGCCCAATGGCCATGCCCAGGGGACTTATGTCCCCTGGGCATGGTCATTGGGCATTGTGGCATGTAGGGGGGCACAAATCAGGCCCCCCTATGCCAAAAAAAAAATGTTAAATTTTTTTTTTTTATACTTACCTGAACTTACCTGAATGTCCCTGGGGTGGGTCCCTCCATCCTTGGGTGTCCTCCTGGGGTGGGCAAGGGTGGCAGGGGGGGTTCCTGGAGGCAGGGGAGGGCACCTGTGGGCTCATTTTGAGCCCACAGGCCCCTTAACGCCTACCCTGACCCAGACGTTAAAAAGTGGCGCAAATGCAGGGTTTTTTGACCCGACCACTCCCGGGCGTGATTTTTGCCCGGGAGTATAAATCCGACGCATTTGCGTCGGCCGTCATTTTTTTAGACGGGAACGCCTTCCTTGCATCTCATTAACGCAAGGAAGGCGTTCACGCAAAAAAATGACGCTATTTGCCCATACTTTGGCGCTAGACGCGTCTAACGCCAAAGTATAAATATGGCGTTAGTTTTGCGCCGAATTTGCGTCGAAAAAAACTACGCTAATTCGGCGCAAACGGAGTATAAATATGCCCCTAATTGATTGTGATAGCTTACCAAGGACATCCAGGAATATCTAAAACATGTAAAAGAATTAAGCAATTTTATTGGTGGCCATCCTTGGAAAATAATGTAAAATCAGTAATTAACAATTTTCCTGATTGTTTAGTCTCAGATAAACATTGGACGATGAATGAACATCCTCTGCAACCTGTTACTTTTCCTGTAAGTGCTTGGGAGAAGGTAGACTTGGATTTCTCTGGACCATTCGTGTTGTTGCCTTCTGACATGAGGTATCTTGTAGTTTTAATTGACTATCACACTAAATGGATTTATCATTCATTTGTTGAGGCTTCTAGTACAAATTCTGCCATCACATTTTTGGAAAGTTTTTTAAATAGAAGGTTCACCTAAAGTGATTGTAACTGATAATTGAACTCATTTTGTTTCAGAACGGATGAAAAACCTTTTAAAAAGCCATGGCATCACACATTATCAAGTTGCTTTGTATTCACCTAGCTCTAATGGATTAGTGGAGAGAGCTAATAGGATTATGAAAGAAGGAATACAGACAGCACTTACGTCAGGATGTGATGTCAGGGAGTTCTTAAAGGAGAAGGTGTGGAATTATAAAATCACTCCACTTTGTGCACCTGAAGAGACACCGTTTATGTTGTTAAGAGGATGCGGTGTACACACAAACTTAAATCCTACTTGGTTAAGAAATAAAACTGGTGTTGAGCAAGAAATGCGAAATATTGATGAGATTTCATGCACAGTGGCTCTGAAAGAAGTCAAGATGAAAGAACGTTCCGACAAGAAATATTGGTGGTATAGTAAAGATTTCCAGGATGGAGATAGGGTTTTGATCAAAAATCCTAAAAAAGTTAAAAAAGGAGTCTCAACATTTTCTGTTCCTGTGCGAGTGTTGAAAGTAAAAATAAAATCAGTTCTACTGGATAGGAAAGGCTGGTGGAACAAAAGAGAAGTGGTTAAGATTTCGGCAACGTAAGCGAGCATTATTAAAAATAAAAGACAGATGGAAGGTGGTTGTGATTGGCAAACTTAGGCCCTCATTACGACCCTGGCGGTCGGTGGTAAAGCGGCGGTAAGACCGCAAACAGGCCGGCGGGAAAAAAAATTGAATTATGACCTCAGCGGTTACCGCCGCGGCCATCCGCCGCTTCACCATTCCGACCCCCATGGTGGTGAAGACCGCTGGGCTGGAGATTGCGGTCTCCAGCCCGGCGATCGTCACTAGACCGTCGACGGTATCAGGACCCTGCATACCGCCATGGATCTCAGGTGGTTGGGAACCGCCATGAGATCCATGGCGGTAGGCATTATCAGTGCCAGGGAATTCCTTCCCTGGCACTGATAGGGGTCTCCCCCACCCCTGCTACCCCCCACGAATCCTCCCCCCACCCACTTCCCACCCCCCAAAGGTGGCAGAACCCCCCTCCCCACCCGACCCCGAACATGCACATATACACACCCCTACACGCACACATACACCCGACAACACATATCCGCACACATACACACAGACATGCACACCGTCCGACCCGCACACATTTCCCATACACACAATACCCCCCGCAAGCATACACTCGCTCACTCACCCCCTCTACACACGCACACCCCCAGGCACGCACACAACACCCCCTTCCCTAACGGACGATCAACTTACCTTGTCCGTTGATCCTCCGGGAGGGGACGGGATCCATGGGGGCAGCTCCGCCACCAGAACACCGTCACCAGAAAACCGCCACACCGAATCAGGAGGTTGAGCAACCTCCACTTTCCTGCCGTCCGCCAGTATGGCTGCTGGCGGCTTTCCGTACGAAAAAGGACGGCGGGCTGCCAGCGGTCATAATACGCGGCGCGGAAGACCGCCACCACTGGCGGTCTTCAGCACGGCGGTACCTCGGCGGTCATGCGAAAAGACCGCCGAGGTCATAATGACCCACTTAGTATCTACCATATGCAGAAATTGGCATTCAGAATAGTGTGGATGTGAATGTTCAAAAAGAATTGAATTCACAGCAGACTGGCCATTCTAGCATTGTGTCATCTTAACTAAGAGAAATTAGAGCACCAAGAAAGGTTTGAGACTATGTTATGTATTAGAGGGAAGTTATTTCAGTTTATTGTTGTAAGTGGGAAGAAGATGTAATAAATGGAATTAAAAGAATGTACAACATGAGTGGTAGAAAGGTCTGACGCTTGTAGTGTTCTGGCAGTGACGGGTGTGTCAGTTGCGGCCATGACACCACGAGAGGAGGAGGCTACATGACCTTTGGACATTTATTTGGAATAAAGAGTATTTTGGAACCTACTGTTTGTTGCATCAAGCGAATAGTTCAGTGACCCATCCGCTGTGCGCCCCTTCGTCATCCCATAAGCAAGTCCACAATGTCCCATCCCTCCAAGTTCCAGACATCGCAAGGACATTTCAGAAAGGGCCCCGCCACAAGCCATCGCATGGGCCACTGCAACTGCACAGCCCCATAATACAGCTTATAGTGGGGCACTCCCAGGCCCCCCTTATCCAGTAGGTTGAACAACTTACTCAAAGCCACTCATCTCATCCGGGAGCCCCAGAGAAGGTCAGAGGGAAACAAATTAAGGTCCTTGAAGAAACTCTGGGACAGAAAGATAGGTACGGCCGAAAAGTAATAAAGTAACCAAGGCAACACCAACATCTTAGCAATGGATACCCTTCCCGTGGAGAAGAGCAGAAGTGTGTTCTAAAAGGTTAGCGAGTGGCATGTCCCTCCAGAGCTCTGCATGTTAACTGTCAACCTCTGAGTAACAGACGATATCATACTTCCAAAGCAGACCGGAGTAGTGGGGGCCCTCCCACTCCACCTTGGAAATTCTGTGTAGGGGGAAGACACAGTACTTAGACCAATTCAGTCACAAGCCTGATGCCCTACCAGAAGTCATGGAGAAATATTACCGTGTAATATGAGTAAAGGGAAATCACCTCTGAGGCAACACCACTCTGCCCGCCCCACTGCAGGCCCTCGCAATCAAAATAAACCCGCCAGAGCGAAGATGAGGGGAGAGAGCTGGCACCCCTGTCTGGTGCCCCGATGCCCTGAATAGTGGTGAGCTCTCCCTGCCAGTGCGCAATCTACTGCCTGGTTCTGTGTATAGAAGATCGATCCACCGCAACATATCTGGGTCCAGACCCATCCCCCTTAGTAGCCCATACAGGTAAGGCCGACTTGGGGAGTCGAAGACCTTTTCAATGTCCAATGAAAGGGCCACTCCGGGAAGTGCCTCAAGCAGTTGCTCCTCCAAAAGATGAAACAACAACAGAGGTTGAGGAAGGTATTTCTCCCAGGAGTAAAGCTGCTCTAGTCCGAATGGACCAGACTGGCAAGGTACTGTAACAATCGGTTCATGATAATCTTCCCCCAGACTTTACAGTCCGTATTGAGGAGAGAAAGCAACTGATAGAATCAGACCCCCAATGGGTCCTTCTGTGGCTTAGGCAGCACCACAATAAGGGCTTCTCACATGGAAGGCCGAAGAATATTGGCAGATTTATCTGACTGGAAAACCTGCAGGAGCTTTGGGGTGAGTATGGCCCAGTATACGCAAAATAAAACCCCACCGGGGCCCGTCCATCCCTGGAGTCTTATTATGCGCCATCTGGTCTAGTGCAAGATGGATCTCTGCGAACATCAGCGGATAATCATGGGCCTGTAGGTGTACAGGGTCTATGTGAGGAATTGGTAAACTGTCCAAGTAAGCGATAAAGCGTGCTTCCCAACCCCAACGTCTTCTTGATAGAGAGAACTGTAATAATCAAAGAATGCCATGTTGATAACAGATTTTGTGGTAAATGTTTCACCAGTTGGGGACCTAATGGTCATCAACTGGGGCCTCTCCCTCTCAGAGTACAGCAGCAACACCAGGACACCCAGCGCCTCATCACCCGCCACATACTGGTTAGCGGTCAACCCTGCTTAGTCTAGTTTCCCCACTCTATCTGCCAAGGCCCTATGGTCGGCCCTGAGAGAAGCCAGTTCCTCCCATCTACCTTGCCCAGTCCCCATACCGATCGAGACCACAGCAATGGCGGCTTCCGTTGTCTTAATCTCCCGGCTCAAGGTCAGCTTCACTCTGTAGTCAGTTTTAATGTAGAGACTTTGCAAGACAAGCTTAAAAGCATCCTGCTCCTCCCCCCTGTCAGAAGCAGTAGCTTAGTGGAGCTCAAAGTACTGATTGATGTGGGTACCCTCAGCCTCACAGAACACAGTATTGAGAAGTGTGAGAGTGGCTGCTCTCCAAGTGGGGATCGGGGTATGATGTCATCACCTGCTCAACGCCACCTGTAATGGTTTGTGGTCCGACAAGGTGCGACCCAGGTAGTCAGCTGACCAGATAAAGGGAATCATTACAGGATTACCCAAAAAGAAAAAGATCCTAGTATAGAGCTAGTGGATGTGGGAAAAGTGAGAGTATTCCCATGTAATGGGATGTTGTGCACCCCAGATATCCTGAAGGCTGCCATTTGTCCACCAATCTGCAAAGAAGTGCGCAGACCGGATTGCTTGTGTGCCAGGCAGCAGGGAGAGTTGACCTGTCTCTGTGAATGGCATGTACGGAATTACAATCTCCTCCCCAAAGGCTCGGCACTGGTGAAAGGGTCTCAAGAAAATGGGATTAACTCACATTAAGTGCATAAAGTGCCACAAGAGCCATGGGCGCTGTCCAACTGCCCCTGAATCTCTACATCCTCTCCCCCAGGGTCCACCCTCTGTTGCACAGTTTGAAAGGATATCATAGGCGCCACCCAGATGAGCACCCCTAAATCATATACCACAAATGCAGTTCCCACCACCTCACCCCTCCAGTGGCACTGCAAGTGCAGCAGCTCTGAAGCTGTCATATGTGTTTCCTGGAGGTACGCAATACATTGTGTATGCATTTCAGGTAAGAATACACCTGGTTATGTCACTTTGGAGTCTACATCCTCCCATGTTCCAGGATAAAAATTCATAGATGGGGGGAGAACCGGCTTCACTTGCCACCAGGAATGTGTCTCCAAAACGCCTCCCCGTGAAATCCCCCCTCCTGTGTCACCTGCCTCTCTCCGCCCCACCCCTCAGTGATAAACCTTCATGTGTTACCAACTGAAAAGCAAGATAAAACAGCAAAACAAACAGTAATATCAGACCCAATCACTTCCCAGGTTGAGGTAAGAACAGGCCCCAGGCCAAGAACAAGACATAACACAAAACAAGTTTATCAAAGTTCACTGAGGTTAGGAGGGCGGGAAATCCAGCCATTGGGAAAGTCTTGGAGACCAAGGAGACCACCCCCATCTCCCCAGTGCACAGTCCATTGCAGCCCCACCAAGTGTAACCAAAAGGATACAGGGCCACCTCTCAGATCACCAGACCTGCAGACATTGGGGTGAGAGCTGGATCAGCATGTAATTCAGTGGGAACATCAACCAGAGCGCATATCTGCTCCTCATCCAATGAGGATATGGACTGGGCCAGCGAGTCCATAGTCTGGCCATGGAAGAATTCCAGTCCAGCCACCACTAGGGCCTGCTCCTTCGCCTCCTGTTCCTCTGTCAGCCTACCCCTGGGCAAACTGTTGCAGTGCCTTTGGAAGGGTGGATACGAGTGTCGCTCTCTACCAGGATCCTCGGCTGCATGCATGGCTGTGCTACCTGCTTGAACTCCAACCAGTCATAGACTTGGGCCAGAGACCTGAAAAATCCATTGGCACCAGAGTCCATGAATGCAGCTTGTCTGGGAAAATCAAGGCGTATTGCAGCCCCTCTGGTGAAGCTGTGTTTGTCCAGCAAAAAGGAGCTGCACTAGGCCTGCATGCATGGGTACATGTTCACAGGACTATTCTCCACATGCCAGGGGCCCCTGGCACATGCCACCTGTAAGATGTGATTGATGTCCCAGTAATTGAAGAGCCATGCCACCTTTGGCTGAGGTGGAGCCCCTCGGGGGAGGCGGGCGACTGGGCACTCTGTGCACACACTCAACTGAAAAGAATGTGGACCTCTGGCACCTCAAGCAAAGTGTTAAGCAACCAATCCTCCAGAAATATGTCCAGGATGGGGCCCTCCGTCCCTTCCAGGATCCCTACTGTAAGAATCTGTTTACATCAGGAGTGGTCCTCAGAGTCATCAGCTCTCCTCCGTAAGTGTGTCACCTCTGCCTGATGAGCCTTCGACTGAGATTGCATATCCATCACTGAGGGGTGCAGGCCAACTAGTGGAGACTCATTGAGCTCCACCCTGTCCTCTAATTTGGCTTGGTCTGCCATAAACAGAGCCGTCTCAAATGTCAATGTGTCCCACTTGGGATGCAGCGTGACCTTACCATTCTAAAAGGCTCCCAGGAGCTCATCAAACCTCTCCATGGTGAGGACCCTGCAAATGACTCATTGGCCCCTCACTCCCCAACAGTGCAACACCTGGCAGAGAGTGGGACACCCCTCCTCCAGACTCCAGACCACGTTGTTTGACTATGATGGCAGTGCAAAGCACCAACACACAGAGTTGACTGGGTGGAATGTCACAATGGTGCCCCTAAGTTAATGTCTCCGGTGGCCTGCACGGCAGAGATGCACACAGTACTCACAGGATCTCCAACCAGGAGGGAAACTCAGTAGATGGTGGTAGTGCAGGAGAGGCACGAACCGATGACCATAGCACCCGGCACGAGCTTTGCAAAATTTGGCCTGCCAAGGTCCCCGGTACCACTCAAACTAGGGTGGGTGTTTCCAGTCCTGTCTTCAAACCACAGTGTCTGTTACCACTGAATACGGGCAGTGTCCAGCCAAGTGGGGTGGCAGGTGTCCAAGAGCACCAGGGGAGTACTGCAAGTCAGTCCCCAGGAGCCATATTTCACAAAGGTGCTCAACAGCCTAAGTGCTACTGGGCAGTAGAGAGCAGAACCCCTCAGAAACATCAGGCATTATGTCCGGTGAGGGGGGTTCTCAGGGGCAGAGCAACAATTGGTGTGCCTCTCCTGAGTGGAATGGTGCTATCCACGAGCAGCCAAAAGTCAGAAGGGGAGGGGTAGCACTGGCTGGGCTGGATGTAGCACAAGTCACAGGGCCCAGATGTGCTAAGCCTGTCCACCTGGGCTGATGGCAGTTAAAGTAGCAGGTGGGGCAGGGCACTTGCTCACCAGGAGGGGCTGCCCAGGACCAGCAGCAGTTCCAGAGAGCTCAGCCGGCTGCTCCTGTCCTTCTCCTGCATCTGCCAAGCACGACCTACCTCCACCAGGCCGGGGTTTGCCCCCTCGCACTGCATGCCTAGTCCACAGCACCAAGGTGGATCCCCAATCTTACTCCAGGCTGAGGCATCAATGCACTCGGGGAGGGGGCACTTTTTCAATTGTGCCACGTGGTCTAGAATGTTAGTAAAAAGATCAATGAAGAGGGCCTGGTATTGTCCCAGAGAAACGTTGCTTACCCCCAAGGAGAAAAAGGACTAGACTAGTATGTTTGACCACATTCTCACCCGTATCAAACCAACTGAAATAAATTTATTCAGAGACACTGGACTGTTTTAAATACAGGTGACATTACACTTGAGAGACTTATTTTTGCATTTCACAAGAATAAAAATATTAAGGACCTTTTGGGGAGAGCAGCCCTTCCACATTCTGAGCCCAATCCCACACTTCATGATTTATGGGGATTACCTCCATTGTTAGGCCACTTTAAATGTGGCAATTGTAGTTTCTGTGCTTTTACCGTTGAATCCAAGTAACTCCCTTACAAGAATGGCAAGATCACTCTCAAACAATTCTCCAATTGTAACACTACCAATCTGGTTTATAGCATCACATGCCCAGGTGAATTGTATACATTGGGTAAACCACACAAACAATATGTGTCAAAATATGACACCATAGCAGCCGCCTTAGGTGTAAGGGCATGGCTGCCCAATAGGTGGAACACTTGACCATAGTGAAGACGAACTATGCTGGCAAGGAATCGCTGTCATGAATCAGCCAAATAGAGGCAGAAGTGTTTCTTCTATTCTGAATAAAATGTAACTGAAATGAATTGTTTGTACAGAGTCTACACGTGGGATTGAACAAACTGGAAGACTGGACTTCTTTACTGTGATATATATCTTCTTTGGAAGGACTCTCTATAGTACACGGAACCATTCTGCAAACATTCTAAAGACCTTTCAATTATTTTCTATGTCGTCTTGAGATTATAGAAATGGAATCACATATTGTCTTTTAACTGTGAATACCAATAGGCCGATAGTAATATGTATATTTTTGATTGTGTTGCATTTATTTGACATAATTCTCTGAATGTGTTTCAGGGTATACATGCTTTTTAATTTTCTGTTAAGACCCCACCTTTTTCACTGGTTCATTTTTTAATAACTTCTCAAATGTCCCCCCTGGGTCTTTTTCACTGCTGGGTTTTTTGATTGATATATATTTTTACCACCCTGTTGGTAAATCAACTTTTTTGATCACAAAATTTGGCCCTTACTACTTTTACCAATAATCTTTCTTTAGCAGATAAACTAGTACGCTGTTTTCAATGGAACCAGGGTCGTTGCATCCTGCCGTTTATTGTAGTTCACATTCCTCCCTTTATTTTAATTGTTAAAACATGGCTCCTTAGCCACACTCACAATGTTGAGGCAGCTCCTAGTGTTTGCTGGTTTTCCCGTGCTTTGGGGCTGCGGATTTTTTCCTGCGAAGATGCACATTTGGGTGGCCTTGCTCTCCCCTAGTGTGTCCTGGTTCCTGCGCTTTGCAGATCTTGATACGATCATGTGCAGATGCATCGTTTGCTGGTCTAGTCTCCCCAGCAGAACTTGCAGCCATTCACTTCTATTGCCACTCCTTCTAGTATCTAGATAGGCAACCATTTCTGTAGCACAAGAATTCTGTAACTAATGGCACACAGTGCTCCTATAGCGACCTTTTTACAGGAATCTGCAGACTTTTACCTGCATGCATTTTTACCTGATGCAGGGTTAATCGAGCAAGATGGTGCGGCCGCTTTAATAGAACAGGTCTGGCAAATTTATAAACAACCTCAACAACAAGCCTTACAAAACTTCCCAACCTCACTAATACATCACAAGCACCTAAACACCCAATCCCTCTCCTCTAAAGAAGTTTACCCCCCCCCAGATATGACCCTTCCCATGCCAAACCTTGTACCCAAAATTCACTCCTCTGCCCTGCTCTCCACTTTGTGTTATTACCCTTGGACCTCCATCCCTTTCATCTTTGCTCAATATCTCTGACCTCACATTACTCTACTTTTGGTTGAGCCCCCCTCCCATCCAAGAAATGCCTTTTAACCTCCCCGTAAGACAGACCCACCTACCAGCAGCAAAAACAAGCTAAACCTTTTCCAAGACCTGCCCTACAAAAACCTCGAAACTCATAAAACCACCATAAAAACCTTAACTCCCTATGAAAAACCTGACCAGCAAAAGAAATGGGGTGGGCGGGTGTAATGAAAGAAGTGCCTGCCCTGCTCCTACCTGGGTGTGACGAAAGAGGCCAACCTGGAGGGTCATGCCCTACTAACCCGGGGGGAGGCCGGGCATGCCCATCTACCCAAGCTCCCATTTGGTGAGATGGGGCGCAATCACGACACTCACATCATGTAAGGGGTAAAAGGCCGCTTTAATAGAACAGGTCTGGTAAATGTAAACAACCTCAGCAACAAGCCTTACAAAACTACCCAACCTCACTAATAAAGCACAACCACCTAATCACCCAACCCCTCCCCTCTAATGAAGCTTACCCCCCAGAAATGACCCTTCCCATTCCAAAACTGGAAGACTGGTCTCCACCTTGTCTTGTTACCCTTGGCCCTCCATCCCTTTGATCCTTGCTCAATATCCCTGACCTCACATTGCTCTGCTTTTGGACTCCCCTTCCCATCCAAGAAATGACTTTTTACCCGCCAAACAGGAAAACTCATAGGCATTTTCCTGCCCCAGCAGAGAAGAGACTCCCCCACCAACTCTAACCCTAATCCAAAAACCTTTCCCCCAAAAGGTCAGCAACCGGAAAACTCGATTCCAACACATAAAACTTGTTGCCAAGTAGGAACAAGTGCACCCCATCCTATCTGAACAGAGAAACATCAACCTGTACAATCTCCGGATGTTGTAAAACAGAAATACTATATAAACCGAGAAGCACTGTTGCGAAATTCTATTAACCACTCTACCTATTAGGGGAGGAGTCTTTATTCCCTGCAAGCATCAGCTTATTAGGAACAATAAGCATCAGTCACCATTAGGTGAGATGCTTCATCATCGGCCCATGCTCCTCGTCAGGCCGGCAGTGCAATGCCTGATGGGCCTTTCTAGAGGCTCTTTGCAGATCTTTTTAAGGAAATTATCAGTAGCGAGTGGATGTGTGAGGGACTGGAACAAAAAAAATTCAAATTGATTATAGGCGTCAATTCTTTTTTTTACTTCAACCTGACACCAATGCCAAGATTAAAAACATACAGTAGAAAGGGAAAACAGCAGACTCTAATGGTCTGGTTCCCTATAAAGTGATAACGTGTATACCTCACACCCCAGCTGTAGGTATATGATTGGAAAAACTGTTTGTGGGGACATCTTACACTACAGAACCAATGGTCAATATGTTTCTCTCCTATATAGATTCAAGGATCTAGTTCCGATTTATCGCGACCTAAAATGATTCCTAATCCTCGCTAGAAGTGTAAGAATACTCCTTGTCAACTAGGTGTTTGACATCTAGAATCTTACAATAGGGTTTCGTACTTCAAAATATAGGGACCTGAATAAGAAGAAAACATAGTAGAATAGTAAATGAATAATCACACAAATGTGAGCACATTTTTCATCCTAACAACAAGTGTCTCAGGTACACTTGAACACTGAAAGCCATACTTGTGCTGTGGGTGGGGTGTATTGTATGAATGTAAACATGCATTGAACACAGCAGAGCATCCCCCACCGAGTTACTCTAGCCCTCCTAAATTTAGGTATATAGGCCCGTTGGAGATCACATGGACGCTAGCTGTTTCTCCAATAAGGCAATCTGCTGAATATGGAAATAATCAACATAGAGTAAAGTAAAGGATCTCCCAGGAACTCCCTGGCCCATCTGCTGACGAACCATGTGTTCCCCAAACAGGGGAGCCATACACTTCATTAGTGAAATCTTAAAGGCAAGTGGGCATACTGACCCCGAAGTAATAAAACTTGTCAATGGCAGTCCTTTGCAGGTTGATGATTGCCCCAAATTGACAGCTCCCACCAACCTGCGTGTCTCTTAAATATAGCACCATTCGGAGTGTGCTACAGCCATCTCTAGTCGATAACTGTAGAATATGGTAAATGTAACAGCGTGTATCAATTCCACAACAATATATATTTCTCGTGAACTCCGTGTGTATTTCTTCTAGGAGTGTTGCAGTTCAGAGACTGAGGTCAAAATTAGACCAATATTGTCCATGGGAGAACAAATCGGAGGTTTGTCTATATAAACCCTTGGTATGATGACTACAATGTCACTGCTCCCGCCAGCTGGATTGTCCCGTAACAATGGCACCTCTGAGCGCATGCTGCAGCTACCTCGTATGAGGGAGTTTGATGTGGTAAATAAATGCATTGTCTATATTAAAGTATAGTGTTCATAACTGAGCATATGTGACATAACAGTACAACATGCGATACCACTGTCAAGCTGTGGAGAACTAAGTGGTACAACACTCTCTACGTGTCGGACCTATCTTCAGATGTTAGGCATAAATTGCTGCCTAGACAATGTGAGTGTGGCTAAGGTACCTGTGGCTGGCCCGAGTTTCTTAATAATGGTTACTAGCAGTTACATTATTAAAAGCATGCCCCTGTTTTGACTGCCCCCGCCCGTCAAGTATTGGAACAGATTCAATGTGTCAGAGCGTTTCACACAAGCACCCCAAAGTGCAGAGTCACTTCATTTCTGATTACTGCATCGGCTTCATGCAGTATTATCTATCATGGCTCTAAAAATGTGACAGCCCTCTCCAGCATTCTCCTCGGTATACAACAAACTTGAGTAAACCAGCTGTCGGATTTAAATAGCCCCTAGGCCCCCTCCTTACTTAAAGCGTCTGGTAGAGAAAGTGCACCCTCAAGGGACGCACTACTCTCTGTGTCCTGGAATGCAGCGGCCAGTTCAGTTTCCCCACTCTCCATGATCCCCGGAATGGCACAGAGCTGGAGAGTGCTGGTTATAAGCCATGGTGAATGGAGGGAAAGGCCTTGGGGAAGAGAGACACTACCACTGCACCTTGTTGTGTGTGTAAAAAGCTGCTTTATTGGAAATAGGTGCACTTACAAACTGAAATAACCCTTGGCCTAATGCCTCACAAAACTAAAACCTCTCTATACATCAAGTTAACCTATCGGCTCCCCCACCCCTATCCTACCCTCCCCCCTCCCTTTCCCTTAACCACATGACCTCTCATTACCCTTTACATTGTAAAGCTTCTTTTCTTAAACCAATTATCCTTTTAATAGTCTCCTGCTGCTTCCTACCCCTTGACGTGTGACTCCCCAAAACCCCTAATGGCCTATTCCTGTCTGAGTTGTCCTGCTGTCGTCCAGTCCTTTTCTCACTTGATAATGTCTTGTCGTCCATGCCATCCTTCCCTGCACCACCAGAAAAAGGGGGAGAAGAGGGGAACCATCTCTCCTCTTTTTTCTGCCCCTCGCGGACGTAACGTCAATTGCCATACTTACCTCTCGCCAAACAGGGCTTTCAAAACTTCTTTCAGCTGGAGCAGGTACAATTCCATGCCCATAAAGGACAGGTGTACTCCATTGTACCTAAAGAATTCTTGGTCCTCATAACGAAGGTCTACGTGCTCCAAAAACTTGATCCTGTGTAACCCGCAAAAAGCCTTCATCTCTTTATTAAGTTTCCGTCGCTCTTTCTCGATGGCCCCTGGTTTGTGTGCCCCTCTCCATGATCTACGCGGCACAAAAGCTGTCCATTCTAAGTGGCAACCATACCATTGCTGAAGAATGTCCCATAAATCCGCCTTCATGTCTTTCAGCACATCTAAACCTGTCCGCCTAACCAAATCGTTCTCACCTAAATGTATCAACTGTACGTGAGGGCAAGGCCCACGTCCTCTTTGCCTCTGCAAGGTCCTCAACAGCTCTCCCCAATGCATGCCCCCTTTCCGAACCAGCACACTTTATATCTTTCCCTGTCCAAACCCAGGTTATCGCCAATTGCTGTCTGTCCCGCTTGCTTGTATGCCCACTTGTCAAAGGGGTGTCCGACAACCCATATGGAGACGAACTGCGTCTTGGGACCGGGCACCGAACCTGCAGCAGGAGAAAAACATGTTAATATCTTATTCCACACCTCCTGGACCCCCTCGCCTGACATAGCGCTTGTAAGCTTCTGACTTCGACCTCCCCAACTGCATTATCCTCTTGACCCCCCAACCCCGCGGTCCTGCCTCTGTTGCCATTCCTATACGAAATGAATGAGTACCAAAATGAGCCAGGTTCTGCCCACCGACCTGAGACCGGCTCGGAGCACCGCCAAGAACTGATGTGACGATACCCTTGATCCAACCCTATGCTGAAAAACTGCTTCCTCGGGCCCTGATCCTTCCCCTTGCAGAGCCCTGCCAAAAAAAACGGGGCAGATGTCCGCTACTGGATATCCCATCATAACCACTTGTACTCCCAAACCCTTCTGATCTGTCTTGGAACTATGAATCCGCAATGTCACTGCGCCGTCCCTGAATTGTATGTCACCCCACTTCTCCCCCGCTCTCGTCCCCGACCCCAATAATTTCGATACCCTGAAAGCCCGAAGAACATTCATGACATCAACGCCCTGAAAAGGCAGCACTCCGCTGCATCATAGCAGACGCTTTCCATGGCATGCATAAGCTCCTTCAGCAACCCCAATGACACAGGCTGTCTCAATAAGCCTCTCTTCCCTTCTTCTTTTGCCCACACCTCTAGAAGCCACTGGCCCAGCTCGCCGGCTGACGGTGCGTAACCCCAGAAAAACTTCCCCCAAAAGGCAATGCCCGCCAATTTGCCTGCGATGGTGATACAAGACTGCCTCTTCTGCACCAACGCCATAATGAAACGCACAACGTCCTCTACCCTCCCTCTTGCATCTGGGTGCCAACGAGCACCTGAATGTCCAAGCCCGGACATATGTTTTACGTGTAGATGGGGCCAGGGAGTTCATCACCAAGTGGAGCATCCTTTTTCTCCCACCATCCACAGGGTGATAGGCATCCGCGTCCTGGATAATGGCTCTCCCGCAACTAGCCCATGGAATCTCTCTCATTGCGAACGAGACAACGCATCCGCAATGTCATTGTCTGCCACTGGCACATGCCTGGCCCTAAATAAAATGCCACGCCGCAAACGTTGAAGCACAAACACTCGCAGGAGTTTCAGCACCTGCGTGTCCCGCGACGATTGTCTGTTGATCACCTGAACCACCGCTAAGTTGTCACCCCTAAAGAGGATTTTTTGGTGTTCCAACAGATGTCCCCAATAAACACTGCAACCACTAAGGGGAACAACTCCAAAAACGCAATACTCCTGCCCCCCCCGGTCCACAACGCCGGGCAAGTTTCGGCACAATATCTGCCTTGCCAGTATATTCCAAAGCCCGACCCACTAGCCGCGTCTGAGAAGATCTGCACGTCCCATTCATATACCTGCCATGACCGTATGGGAATCCCGTTAAATTGTTCCAGAAACACGCACCACATCTACAACTCCTCACGGACTCCACCTCTCAACCGTACATGATGGTGTGGCAAACCCTGTCCCGCCAGTGCGAGTCCTAACCGTCGGCAGAAAGTCCGTCCTGCCCGTATTACCCTACAAGCAAAATTGAGATGTCCAAGTAACACCTGAACATCCTGCACTGTGAATGTAGGTCTGTGCACCATGTCTGTAATCTTGTCAATCATAGTCCTCTTTTTGTCCTGTGGCAACCGTGCCACCATCCGTACTGTGTCTAGCTCAATACCCAAAAAAGTCAAAGATGTGGAGAGCCCTACCGTCTTTTCGGGGGTCAGGGGCACACCCAGGTCCCCCATGATACTCTGAAACCACAGCAGGATTACCGCACAATGGTCAGATCCAGCCGGCGCCACAAAGAAAAATTAATCCAAGTAATGCGTTACTGCCTTGTGTCCCGTCTGGCAGGTAAAGATCCACTGCAAAAAAGTGCTGAAATGCTCAAATAAAGGGCAAGAAATGGAGCAGCCCATGGGCAAAGCCTTGTCCACATACCATTGTCCTTAGAATTGAATACCCAGCAACTCAAAGTCATCAGGGGACACCGGAAGGAGGCGAAATGCCGACTTTATGTCCTTCTTTGCCATCAGCGCCCCTTCCCCGAACGCATCAACCATGTCAATCGCGACGTCCACAGATGCATATGACACTTTGGTCAATTCTTCTGGTATAAAGTCATTAACTGATGATCCTGCTGGCCATGACAGATGGTGGATAAGTCGAAACTCCCCCGGTTCTTTTTTTGGTATGACCCCAATGGGGGACACCATGCGGTTATCCAAAGGCCAGTCTGTAAAGGGGCCCTCCATCCTACCCTCTGCCACCTCCTTATCAAGCTTATGTTGCACTACTTTCTCCCGTCCTCCCACAGATTTCAAGTTGTCTGCCCACCGACGCACATGCGGGCCCCGGTACTCAAGCCGGAAACCCTCAGAAAACTCCTGCAGTAAGGTCCGCGCTGCCGTCCGGTCAACATACTTGTCAAGCCAGAAGCGCAATTTATCCAGCCTAACCGGAGTATGAGCCTTTTCCCAAAGAACTCTGCCCAGTTCTATATTTTGCGCCACCCTGGGTCCCTGAATTATTTCCACTGGAAGCCTGAGTCTGTCCAGATCCTGCCGACCCCGAAGTCGCTGATGCATAGCTGTGTAGAACTGCATGTCTGCCCGAACAGCGGGAGCACTCATGCCGGAACTTGCAATATTCTTGGGTGCAGAAACCCTTGTTTTAATCCCAGCATGTCCGTGTCCCACCTGACCCGGCGGAACCTTTTGTGTTTGCTCCCGACCCACCCTGGGTGAGGCGATGCCGAAAGGGCCGATACTTAATAGGGAGCCCACTGGCTGTGAATACCGTTTTACCAAATTTAGCAGGGCCCATGGTGTGCTGCCATAAATCAGCACAAATTTTGCCCCATAGGACCGATTCGTCCGCTGCCAATATCGCCCAAAACTCAATCATATTGAACCCAGGCGTACCCGCCGTAGTTCAACTGCGCTTTCCTTATTACATCCATGTATTTTAGGAGCGATACCGCCCTCTCTGGGAAGCGCTCACAATATACACTGGTGGTAATCAAAAAGGCAGCCGTCCAGTTTTCAATAGTAACAGGCACCTTAGGCCTCTTGGCCAGCTCATACTCCTCCTCTTTCGAGCCCTCTTTTGACCGCACCTCTCTATGCAACAGTTTCAGCATTTCAACATATTCGCCTTTCCATATCTTTTCTTTGGTGCTCAACATCAGGTGTGACCCCAGTGGTTTTGCCGCACCCATGTTGGGAAGTTTTTTACCTTTTTCCCCTTGCACCGCACCCGTGTCCACCTTCTTCTCATCCTGCTCTTGTGACCCCGTGCCCTGCACCCCCCATCCGGTCCGACCCCTACATCTGTCACATATACCCCTTTGTGCAGGCGCTCGGTCACCACATCCTTCACTTCCACAGCCACTGACACCGCCGAGTGTGCCCTCTTACCTGGCATCAAGGACCGGGGCCGCTCCTGAGCCACTCGCCTTGGAACTCCGCCAGACATTTGTTCCGTCTGCAACAACTTAAAAACATAATAAGACTCCCCCCCTTGACGCCCCACCACTCCTCCTCTGCTCCCTCCCGAAGCTCCCCTTCCTCCATGCTGTCCTCCTCATAGTCAAGTTCCTCCATCTGGTACTCCATGCCCCCAGGCAGGACGCTCCCCCTATCCCTGTCCTGGGCGTCCCATATCATACCTCTGGGGTGCTCTGTCCTCCAACCCCGTGAGGGCCCAGCTCTCTCCATCCTCGCCAGGTTAGGTCGCTGCTCCCGGGGTGCCTCCGCGGTAGGGGGCGCAACACCCACTCCACTATGCAACCCCTGCAGCCTAATCCTGGCCTCATCCTCCTCCGAGTCCGTCCTCGCCGCCATCCAGCTGGCCGCACGGGGCCCCGCCTTCTCTTCTTCCTGGGGTACACGAGCCGCCCATGCCCATCACGGGTCCCGCTGTCCTGATGTCATACCCTGCCACGACACGGCCGGAGCACTGGTTAGACCGGTCCCTACTGCACCTGTTCTCCCCTGTCCTCGCTGTCCCCTTTCCTCCCCACCCCCCTTCTGTCTCCCCCTCTTACCTGCAAGCCCGCCTTTCCCCCTTTTTCATATGTCCTGCATGGGGGACGAACCTTCAAAGTTATCCCGTCCTCCTCCACCTCACCCCCCCCTTCCTCCCCATCATCACTCCAATCCCATAGAAAATGTGGATGAGGGTCTGTCCC
This sequence comes from Pleurodeles waltl, assembly GCF_031143425.1. Taxonomy (NCBI): domain Eukaryota; kingdom Metazoa; phylum Chordata; class Amphibia; order Caudata; family Salamandridae; genus Pleurodeles; species Pleurodeles waltl. The sequence continues at coordinate 1,557,745,633 of NC_090445.1, forward strand.
TCCCAAAGTGACATCCGCCTCCGGGGATTCCCCTGAGCTAACCCAGGGCCCTTCATCCTGCTCCTCCTCCCATTAATGCCCTCCCAGCCCTCCCTTACCCTCTTGAAATAGAACAGGCCCTGCTGCTTGGGCCGTGCTGTTGCTTTGACCCTCGCCCCTGCCACTCTTCAACCTGTGTCCCCGAAGGTTTCCTATTCTCTGAGCTCAATAAGGGCAGAGTCTCTGGAGACGCCCTTCCCTCTCCTCCCTCCCTCCTGTCCGCATGTTGCTTGAAGGCCCGAGCCTTCCACTTTGGCTCGGAGGCCCGACCCACGCGACGTCCTCCTCACCCCCTCCCTCCCCAGCCGCATCGAGACACCAGGCCCCGAGCCGTTCCCTTTGGCTCGGGGGCCCACCTTCATTGCAATCCCCATCGCTTTCCTCACGTGGCAGGTAGGGATTCCCCTTCCCCTCCCCCACCCATGCCCATTACACTGCGGCCCCTCCCCCCGTGCCACACACTCACCTCCGGCTCCTTCGACGACACGCGGCGCGGGGGAGAACAGGCCAATACGGCCGCTGCCACCCCGCTCACCGCTCTCCGCGCTGGATGCGGCGCTTGAAGCGCCTCCTCCCTTACAATATCCAGGCAGCCTGCATCCAGTAGTAGCCGGAGCGCCTCCTGCACCTTCGCCTCGGCCGTCATTGGTGCCCAACCTCTGACCTGACACGCAGTCTCCAGTAAGTAATTCAGCCGGACACTGCCTTTTTACTTTTTCCTAAAGTAAGACTACTCTACCTGACTATCTCCCCTGCAATAACTATTAACCCTCTAAACTCCGTTAGACAAAACTACAAGGCACTGCAAAAATGCCGACCCAACCGCTCACCGTGTCCTTGCAAAATGGTGACCGGTACTTAAAATGGACGGGTTAAATACCCGACTGCGTAGCCTAGAGAGCGCCCAAGCGGTGCCCGTGGGCTTCACTACTTCCCCAAACTCTCCGCGGGGGAGACATAGAGGCTGAGCTATCCCCCCTCGGGACCTCCTTGAAACAAACAAAGGACTCAGAAAAGCGGGTCCATGTGCGGCAGCCATTTTTGAATGGAAAGAAAAACCTAGATCGGACTCTGTATGCCAACTATTGCAGAAGTTTCATTCATGGAGGGGAGATAAATATCAACAAACGATGGCATGTATAACGTTTATGACCCACAGGTGTATGATCTATAAAAATAAACTAAAAAAGTATTTTAAATGAGGTAACAAGGTACTCTTATCCATTACCTGAGAAGAAAATAATGGTCCCATTAAAATGAAAAATGATGGCCATCACTGGTGTAGTGGGTGCCATAATTCTGTACCAGAGTACTGTGTCATAGCAAAAGGGGAGTGGGTGCCATTCCTGAATTGCATTCACCAGTTCAGGAGTATAACAAGGGGCAGTGATATTTGTTACATATCATGTCCGAAACTCTGCCCACATAATATTGTCATTTAACCGTCACAAATTCAAACCAAGCCTGCGCATAACTCAAAAAAACAATACTATGTCTGGCTGACTTCCATGTTTCAGGCCAAACGTCTGCCGCCACACACCAAATCCATGTGCTCCTGACGCATCTGAAAAACACTTGCATCTGTCACAACCAATCCTCGCTCCACATACTGACACCATTAAAATCCTTAAGAAAGGTTATCCACATCTTGAGATCTGTCTGAATGCTGGCAAGCACTCTTACCCTGTGGTGAGGCAAAACAACTCCCTTTACAGCGAAACCAAACTGCATGCAAAAGGCACGTCCAGCCCTCACCACACGACAAGCAAAATTCAAATGCCCCAAAGACATTGAACCTGTCTCAACTCCAACTTGGACTTAACCACAGCATCCTCCGATAATTAAATCAACCTTTGGACCTTGTCCTTTGGTAAACAAACCCCCATTTTCTGGGAATCCAACAAGACCCCTAAGAAATTCATGCATATGCTGGGACACTGTGTCTTTTACAGAGCTAATGAAATACCCAGCTCCTCCATGGCTGTCTTAAACAGTTCCATTGTTCTCAAAAACTCACCAAACCTCCTTTTTTCCACCAAGAGAAAATCATCCAAGTAGTGTGTCACATGACGCACCCCACTCTGGAATTGAAAGAACCACTGTAAAAAAGAACTTAAATTCTCAATCAATGAACACGATACCGAGAAACTCATTGGCAAAATCCTATTTATGTCAATAGAATCATCAAATTGCAGACCCAACAAAGAAACATTGTCTGGATGCACCAGAAAGAGCCTGAAGGCTGATTGAATATCAGATTTTGCCATTTCTGCTCCTGCTATACAAGACTTAAGCAAAGCAATGGCCTCATCCACGGACGCATTATGTACCACAGAATATTCTTGGACTATAAAATAATTTACAGATTCTCCCATGGGCCAAGACAAGTGATGAATCAATCTAAATTCACCCTGCTGCTTCTTAGGGACTACACCCAATGGGGAGATGGTCAAATCTGTAAGAGGTCAAAAGCTAACAAGGCCAACAATCCTTTCTTGAGTAAGGTCCATTTCGAGTTTTGTCCTCACTACTTCTGGATTGTCCAGTGCAGACCTCAAATTCTTTGCCCATCTTCAAACTCTAGGTCCTTCCAAAAAACCCAATTCAAACACTTAGCTTCCTCCTGTTTTGGATTGAACTGCAACCAGTAACTTAGGACCTGGAACTTACTAGGAATAGGGCCCCTTTCCCACCACCTGTTGCATTTGACCCTGACACCTGTCCCCCACCTGTGTGTCCTTGCTATTCCCACTGAGCCCTTCCAAAACATTTGAACAAGGGATGCTTTGCTCCGTAGTTGGAACAGTCATGCCTAAATTTACATTGGAGACAAAACAGGCCCCTCTGGTAAAAGACCAGCAAGACGCATTTTGGGGGAATTTACTCTTTCTGAAAGTCCCCACATTGGGTGGGACACCCTTGGAAGGACTTTGTAAAGGTAAACCACTAGCAGTGTGTACAGCTGGGACATTCTTAGCTGTGCTCAGCCATTGCATCGAGAGCTCATTATCTATCTCAACCCACTCCTTCTTAGTGTTAATCGCTAATCTGGGACACAATTCCTTATCATGCCTGAACCAACCAAACCCCCCCATAGTCATCTGCGCTCTCCGTACCACATACATATATTTCAAAAGAGCAACACATCACTCTGGATGTCGCTTACAATAGACACTCACAAAGATTAAGACAGCAGAAGACCAATTCTCTATCGTAGTGGGCATCTTAGGCCTATGTGTAAGCTCCCACTCCTCTTCCTTGGAGCCCTCCTTTGACTGTACTTCCCTGTGCAACAACTTGAAAACATCCACAAATTCACCTTTGCAATTTTATCCTTCATCTACTGGGTGAGATGCGCCCCCAGCAGCACCGACACCCCCATATAAGGTACTCGCTTTTTCTTGATACTATCCCCCAAAACTCCCCCATCATCCTTACCTGTCTTATTGCTTGTGGTTGACACCGCTTTGCCACTTGTCATCCTTTGCAGCACCCAGTGTGCCAACTTTAGTCTCTTCTACAGTAGTTTGTATCACCATATCCATACTACCATTTCCACACGTATCACTTGATGCGGGTTACCTGGACTGATTCCCATTGCCAATGCCCTGACTACTTTGGGCTCGTCCACCAATTTAGGAGTTCCCCAACCCATGTTTTCCTAACCCCTAGGGACCAACTGACACTGCTCTTCACACCTCATGGTGTTCTTCAATCCCCCAAGCCATGTTGGACTGTCTTCCAAACCACCTTCTGAAAAACACCAATACTCCCTTTGGGGTTAACTGTCTGTCCATCACCTGACACCTTCCTTGACACTATCGGAGTGCCTGTTGCTTTCTCCACTATTTCACCTCCTTCTTTCTGGCAGCAATCTGCGCATGTGTTGGACGAAAGTTCATGCCCAGTTGCTTTCTTTGCTGCCTTCTTTGATGAGGTTTTCATTGAGGTATCTCTGCCCTTTATCCTGTTTAATTGGCCCATTGATTTGCACATTCCAACACTTCGTTCAGATCCGTGGAAAAATTGTGTTTCTCCCTTAACTATTATCTTGTGTTTTTCATCCTGCATCTAACCTCTGGACAATGCTGAAGAGCAAGCCTATAAAACATGCCTGATGTAGGAAGCCTGAAAGGAGGCATAAGCTCCATAGCCTGAATTTCATTTTCATGACCACAGGGTACTGCTACGCATGGTGAAGCTGATCTTGGTCATTCAAAGAACCAGTCTCCACAACTATTTTTCCTTTAAAAACAGAGTTTCTCTTGGAGTAGGCAGATTTTCAGGCTGGTTGGTTGGAATGGAGTTATAGACTACTTAATGTTGAGATAAATCTATCCTGCCTTAAGTCCATTGGCTAAGACTTCCAAAAAAGATTTGCATTAAATGGACTTCATTACAGTGGCCGTTATTTCTTTTGCTATGTTATTTCCAGTGTCCACTGGCCCCGGTACACTTTCCTCCATTTCTGACATGGCAGATGGTACTTGTCAAAGAAATGAGTGCAGCCACCTATGGTGTCAAGAAAGGACCAGTGTCAGCTGTGTTGTTGTAGATATAAAGCACTGGAGGCCCTAGGAACTTGAACATTGGCTAAACAAAGGAGAAGTTCAGGGGGAAGCTGGAGTAGGACGTTCCCAATAGCTTAGGTCATCTAGTGAAAAAGTAGGGGAATTACTGTACGTGTTTACATAATGCATTAGGGAACTTTCTTCAAGCAGAGGGTAAATAACGGTGATGTCACATGCCCTGTCTCAAAGGTGAATCTTGGAGTTCAGTGATGATAGCTTTTTGAAAACAGATTGAAATTCAACCTGTAGTCCAGTTGGGGTGAGAACCCATGACTTTTGGATCAATAGAAAACAGTAGCAATACCAGTACATAGAATGCACACTCACCTCATATCTTGCACCTTCTTGACTAGTACTTTTCTGTAGTTGCTAGGATAATTCACATGGTAAATTCCCTAACATACGCTTCCAGCCAGTGAGTTTCCCAGGGTGGAGATACAGCTTCCCTGTACTTCAGTCTTCTGTTTGTGCTGCACCTTCTTTTTTTATTTTATGCTGCCCTTCCCTGGGTCATTTTTGCTTCTTCTCAGAAGGGTATGACCTTTTGTGAGGGTGTTTCATAGTGTGGAGATGGTTCAACCTGTATTACTTGGCCTTTATTTTACATTCCCCACAGTTTCAATCATGTATCTAATGATGAAGTGGATGTGGGGAATTATCCAGCAAGGAATGGGGGACGGTTGACTTGGAGCTCGGTATGGAATGCACAACCCTTACACCGTAACTGTCCAGGAGTGCCAGAATAAGAACCATGTTTGGTCACAAATTGTTCCTGCCAAGATGTAACAGGCAGAATCCTCTCACAAAGCAAGGGGTCTCCTATGGCACCAGTCCTAACTTTTGGAGGTTGCAGAAGTATTGTTCTCAGTTACCTTGACTAGATTTTTGTATTCACTGGATGAGCTTCAGGGTTCAAGATTGACATAATGAAAGCATGTCACTACACCATGCTTCGGAACCCAGATCAAACTTTACTGAGGGGCCTGCCCATGATTGCACTGCCATACCACACACACTATGGCAGATCCTCTTAAAAAAACGTGGCTCAGAACTTGCACAAGATCCTCAAGATGAAAAGCTCCATGAGCTCTCAGATTGCTACAAAATGAATAAGCGCCCAAAGATGTATCTTTATGGGTGGTTGCAAGATATATTGCTCAACTGGAAGAAAACACTTCCACAGTCTTCACAGCCTGATGTATAAAATCACCAAACCATCACCTTAGGACTTGCCCACCAAGAAGCGTGCTATACAATCACAATTTAGTGTGACATGTTGGATCCTTTCCAGCCCATGTACCTCCAACTATAAAAGAGAAGAAGATGAATTAAATAATCCCTGACAATGAGGAATTCCTTGCCTAATTTGAGCCGGTGGAGCAGGTAGAGGTCACCAGTACTTATTTTTGGAAACAGGCACTTATTTATTTATTATCAGATATTTACTAAGAGCAAGAGGGAAAAACACAAAAATGAGAAAAAAGGAGAGAGAGAAAGACTGAAAAAACTCACAAATGGAGAAGCAGGAACCAGCAAGAGTGTAATAAAGAGGCAGGGAGTGTCTGGTAGTGGATTAAAGAGTCTTGAGGTGGATTCAAGACAACGCAGCCTTGGTATTCGGTGCACCAACATTTGATAGCACTCTCTGCAGTGTTCTCAGCAAAAACTTTGGGCACTGACACTCATTCTTTTACTAATTAAGCACTGATGGAAACCCAATAAATGGTAAAAAAAAGATTCCGGGGCACATTTATCAAATTTTCATGCAACGCAATCCAGCGCAGTAAGTCACCTTACTGCGCTGCATGCCTGCACCAGCTTACAATGTGCTGTCTAGCATCAACGCAGGCATCCTTGCACCATGGTGCAAGGGTGGCTGGGTTGTAGGCAAGATTGTTTTGTGGAGGACACCTTCCTTCACAAAAACAATCCTCAGATGCATTTTCCTCTTTCTATGTGCGCTGCAGAATGCAGCACACATAGAAAGAATAAAAAAACAAGGAGAAATAAACATATTTCTCCTCGTTATGCCTCCAGTGGGGAGGCGTAGAATTTTGACACATTTCCAGATCTACCACTAATGGTAAAACTGGGAATAACTCCAAATGACATCAGTGGATGCGTGGGAGCACCCATGCTCCATCCATGTATTGCCTCCCTGGGGCAGAGTAACAACAAGTAGCCATTTGACTGCTTTGCGTTAATTCACATTTACCAAGCCACGAAGGGCCACGCAACTTGCGTGGCTTGGTAAATATAATTCTAGGTTTTGCGTCACTCTTGCGCTCCCCTTGTTAGAGGCACTGGCGACTCAAACCCATGATAAATATGGGCTATGGCGGAGAACCGTCATCCCCCCATCAGAAGCAAACGCTGCAAATCCTTTCACAGGGAAAGCATAATAAACTTTGTTTATTGTCCTTTCCTTGTGAAAAGGGGGAGGCATTGGAGGTGACGAGCAGAGGGGAGTGCTCTGTGCACTCCCCTCAGAACACATGTGTGTTTGGCCGGCTTTCTCAGGCTGGCCAAACACACATGCGTAGTAGGCTCTCTGCGTTGCTGGGCTGGAGAGAGCCTGCACAAGCCCCCAGTCTGCCTGGGAGCACCCTAGGTGGGCGCTCCCAGCCAATCTGACGCTTCTCTGAGCAGCATCATCCCACCTCCCCCCCCTGTGCGATGCCCAGGCCCCAGTAATCCCTGCAAGCCACGACTGAATATGAGCCTCTGTTTCTATAGGAATGGGGCGATAGTGGTTAGCCGATCAACTTCCTTTCCTAAGATGAAATAGTGACATGAGGGAATGGATGTTTGAATGCTGTTGTGGTGGTGTGGGGGAGAATTCTTGATTTGGATTACACTAACTCCTTCTCAAATATTCCCATGCCCTTGTGGATAGAAGGGGTTAGAGTACACGCTGGAAAAATGTGGCTTGAATAGTGGGACTTTAGGTCAGTTGTCCATGTTTCAAACTGAATATTGTAGTTTGTAACCTTTCTGTAGGAAGCAGATCCAGTCCCACTAAGCACCAGAATTGTTTAACGTCCTTTGTTGCAATTACCTTGTGTGATATGGCGCATTTTCTATCAGCTTCATTTACTTTAATGCTCTTGATGGAGTTTTATAGGCTGATTTAAGATGCTTGATGGAATTAGAACACTCTGTACCTCGTGAGGTAGTAAGTAATTGCTGCAAAGCTCTCCTGTATTTCTTCTTCACACTTAATATTATATAAGACAGTTTATAGAAAGGCTGATTTCCTCATTTGGAAATTTTATTCTACAGGTTAGTGACGACAGATGATCAACTTTTTCCCAAATTTCAGTCGACATGCCATTGTTTTGATCAAATTTCTTTAGATCATTCAGCTCATTACTAATTTTTGGATTAGCGCCAATGTCACTATTTTCTCAGAAGTTTTCAAGTTCCAAATTATTTTTAATTGTTTATGGCTGTTAAACTGTTTGACAGATGTGAGTGTCTTGAAAAGAAAAAGCAAGCATTTTAAAGCGATTATGAGGGGATTGTGGTTGCTTTCTCCTCTTGGCACGACCTCACAGTTTTCACACATTTGAGAGTTTGAGAAGTGAATTACAGTGAAGCTATGGTGGAGCTTGTATTTGTAGAAATAAACGTCTTTTTGCAGGTTGATCGTTTGGGAAGAAACCATTAGGGCAACAAAGGCCGGATTCCATTGGAAACATTTTCAGACGTCTTCACTTCTGAGTGTGACTGCACACACTTATTTTAAAAACATGGGTGGGAGAATACATAAAGATTCATCTAGCCCATCTTCACATGCTTTCTGCTGTAGGGATACACAAGAAGGTCCTCATTGATTCCCCATTGAAGACATATGGAAAATCACTGTATTGATCAGTGAAAAGTTCCAGCTCATTGAACATTGTGATGAAGTATGCCAAATCAGTCATTGAAGATGGTAAATAAATGTTAATTATAAATAGATGTTCTTTGGCCAAGTTGCTCAGATTTACACCCAAAACTTGGTTTGAGGAGGTTGGAATCTCTTTACAACTAAAGTTTACATTTTTATTTATTAATGTGATGAGGCTCCCAGATTGACAGCCGAATCTCGTCTTTCTTGCCTTCGTCTCATAAATTGTACAGTTTAGTGACATGGAGTGGAGTGGAGTATCATGGAGTGGCATAAAGTGGAGTGGTTTAGAGTGTTGTGGAGTGTCTTGGGGGAGTAGAATGGAAGGGCATAGAGTGGTGTTGAGTTGAGTAGTGTAGAGTAGAGTATCAGAGTGGAGTAGAGTGGAGTGACATAGAGTGTCATAGAGTGATGTAGAAACTGTTGCATAGAGGAGTAGAGTGGCACGAGTAGAGTAGATTGTCATAAAGCGGAGTGGCATACAGTGGAGTAGTGTAAGAGAATGGAATGGCATAGAGAGGAGTAGAGTGTTGTAGAGCTGAGTGGCATAGGGTAGATTGGAGTGGGATAGAGTGTCAGAGTGGAGTGGAGTGGCATGGAGTGTAACAGTGGAGTAGAATAGAGTGTTGTACAACAGAGAGGAGTAAAGTGGTATGGAGTGGAGTAGAGGGATTTGCATAGAGCGTCATAGCGTAGTGTTGTAGAGTGGCATAGAGTGGAGTAGAGCATTATGGAATGTCATAGAGTGGAGTAGAATTTAATGGAGTAGAGAGTCATAGAGTGGCGTATTGTGTAGTGTAGTGTAGTGTCGTAGAGTGGAGTGTCATACAGTTGAGGAGAATGGACTAGAGTGTAGTGGTGTAAAGTAGAGTGGTGCAGAGTAGATTTATGTAGAGTGTATTGGTTCGGACTAAAGTGGTGTAGAGTACACTGGCGTAGAGTGCAGTGAAGTAGTGTAGAGTGGTGCAGAGTAGATTGCAGTGGCATAGAGTGGAGTGACATAGAGTGGAGTAGAGTGTTATAGAGTGAGGTGTCAGAGTGGAATTGTGCAGGTAGAGTGCAGAGTTGTAGAGTAGAGTGGTGTAGAGTGCAGTAGTGTGGAGTGCAGTGGGGCAGAATAGAGTGGTGTAGAATGGAGTGATGCAGACTAGTGTGGCATAGAGTGTAGTGGCATAGAGTGCATTGGTGCGGAGTGAGTGGTGCAGAGTAGAGTGCAGTGGCATAGAGTAGAATGGTGCAAAGTACAGTGGTGCATAGTAAAGTGGGATAGAGTGTGCTTGCATAGAGTACAGTGGTGCAGAGTAGAGTGGAGAGGCAAAGTGTGAAGTGGTATAGAGTGCAGTGCCCTAGAGTACAGTTGTGCACAGTAGATTTGAGTGGTGTAGAGTGGACTGGCATAGAGTAGTTTGGCATAGAGGGGATTGGCGTGGAGTGCACTGGCGTAGAGTGCAGTAGAATGTCATAGAGTAGAATGGTCAGAGTAGAGTACAGTTGCATAGAATGCAGCAGCATAGAGTTCAGCGTCACGGACTGCAGTGTTGCAGAGTAGAGTGCAAAGGTGTAAAGTAGATGGCATAAAGTGCATTGGTGTAGAGTGCAGTGACATAGAGTGGTGAAGAGTAAAGTGGCATATACTGGTGGGCAGAGTTCACAGAATTCTACTCAGTGGATTTCCATGGAGTTGGCTGAAACGTCCATGGAATTCATCTTAGTTCCGCTTGTGGTGGGATGCCGCCTGACCTCCCACCCTAGCCTAAATTATACGCTCAATCTCAGAAGCGCTAAGCACCGTCGGACCTGGTTAGTAGTACTAACCAGGCCGACCCTGCTTAGCCCTTCCGAGATTGGGCACACGGCATTCAGTCCAGGGTGGTTGCCACCCATAGGCAACGAAAGCTACAGTTTCAGGCCTCATGTGCTGACACAGGCCACCGGCCTGGAGTCTGCTGCTCTCACACCTGCACACTTCCCTTCACCAACTGCCCTCCTTCACAAACTTGTTACGGAGGGCCAAGCACAACCCCTGTCTTGCACCAGCCTTGCAATCACTTCCACTGCACTTACACAGAGCCTCAGACTGCCCTTTTTTTAGGGTCCAACAATAGCAGGAGCAAACCAGCTCACCACCAGCAGCTTGGTATTTTCACAGAGTACCTACCTGTGCTTGCCACTGGGCTCTAAGGCACTCTCTCAGGCCACACACATCTCTTTCTGGTGGCAACTGCTGGACTACACTCAGCAGTTGATGCTCCCCTGGTCTCAAACACTCCCTGCTGGCCTCAGCATCATACCCACATAACACCACTTCCTTTCCCAGGGACACTGGGGAGACAGGTTCTTTTCAAGTGGAGCTCTGACTGCAAGTTTCCTTGTTTCCAAGCACAGACCTCTCCACCCTCCTCATAATCAAATACTGTCTATGCCCAGTGTCAGCCACCATGTGCACACAGAAGAGGAAGCGAAATGAGGGTCTTACCTGACTGAATTCTGGGTCAAGTCCTCTTTGTCTGCGGTCTGGCTCTCCGCCTCCCTCTGCCCCCTGCTCCCGGGCTGCTGAGGACAGTGAAAGGAGGTAGGCCTGGCAGCCCTAGAGCTTACAGCAGCTCCTCAGTGCTGACCGACGTCAGCCAAGTGTGCACCGCAGCCCAGTTATGGGCCATGCAGCGCAAGCGCAGACTGTCTGCACTTGCACTCTGTGGCCCATAACTGGGCTGAGATGCACACGTGGTGAGCTCCGCTCCGTTGCCGGGGCTTGTGGAGTTTTTTACCAAACTCTGCGATCCAAACACGGAGTGCCAAAAACTCTGTTAATTCCAACAACAGAGCTCACTTCCCACTCCTAGTGACATAGAGTGCAACGGTGTAGAATAGAGTGGTATAGCATATAGTGGCGTAACAAAGTATTGCAGAGTACAGTATAGTGGCATAGAGTGGGGTGGTGCAGAGCAAACTGGCGTAGAGTGCAGTGGTATAGAGTGTATTGGTTTTGAGTAAAGTGGTGTGGAGTGCATTGGTGTAGAGTGCAGTGGCATAGAGTGCAGAGGTGTAGAGTGCAGCAGCAAAGAATAGAGTGCTGTAGAGTGGAATGGCACATAGTGTAATAGAGTGATGTAGAGTGCAGTGGCATACAGATTGTAGATTGCTTCTACTGATTGTTTCAGAGTAGAGTGAAGTGGCGTAGCGTGCAGTGGCATATAGTAGAGTGTCATAGAGTGCAGTGTCCTAATGTGCAATAATGCAGAGAAGATTAGAGTGGATAGGAATAGAGTGCAGTGGTGAAGAGTGCAATGGTACATAGTAGAGTAGTGTGGGGTAAAGTGCTTTGGCCTAGAGTTCAGTGGTGTTGAGTAGAGAGGCGTTGAGTGAAGTGGTGTAGAGCACAATGGTGCAGAGGATAGTGCAGACCAAAGTTATTCAGTATAGAAAGACATGGAGTGGCATAGTGTGGAATGGTGCAGAGTAGAGTTCAGTGCTATGAAGTTGTGCAGAGTAAAGAGGAGTGGGGTAAACTTGAGTATGCATGGTATGGCAGCGTATTGCTATTACCGACAACACATCTTCAATTGAAATGACCATTACATTTGCACAGACACACAGTTATACTGAAAAAAGTATACAGCACACAAACGATAATGTGTGGATATGTCATCACATAATATCAGTATATAAATTGGTTTGATTACATTCAAATATTTGTTTCCACCACACTTCGGAATTACCAAAAAAATATGATTAATTTGTGCATTATTTATACTGATATATCTTGAAATATCTGCACAGTTCATTTACAGTAATTTAAATTTTGTTTTGTGCTAGAAATCAATTTAACAACATACAGCACACCCTGAGCAGCCATCATAATTGTCACATAAATCCTATCACTTTGAAATCCGAGAAAGAAAAATAAACACCAATCTCCCTGAAAGAGACAGCCTGACATCTGACCTCTGCCCCTGAGTGCACAGTAAATGTGACAAGATAAAAACAAGATGTAAAGGCCCCTTTACAGACGTTCATTACTGATGGATTAATACAGTAAATAGGGTTTGGGCAAGGGAATAAACAAGCTTAAGCTGGACAGCCTAAAACAAATAAAGCCAGCAAATAGAAAGCAAATAAATGTAAGTTACAAACCACAAAGCCAATGGTAAGCAATGGGTGGAATGCATCTGCATGGAAGCTTTCTGAATGTCCCCAGCTGCACTGTCTGGTAGGCTTTGACCTAAAAACGCCCTGTATCAGTCCACAGCTCTGACCCAGCCAGCTCAATCCTACTATGCCTTGCCCGCGTGCCTCAGGATACACCCTGTCATATTCACAGCAGAGCTTTCATTTAGCAGGATCACTCGAAGTCAGCCATCTCTGCTTGGGGTGTTTGCCAGACCTAAGCTGATAGTTGCGGACCTAAACCCACCATGCATGAGCACGTCCTGGCCCCTTCCACAAGATCTTCAGGAATCGTGTTGTAAATCTGTCGCCCGTGAGTTACAGTGTTCTTTACTGAAAGCAAAGTCTTATAATACAGAGGAGAAAAAGTATCATGTTAGAAAGAAGTGTAGTAGAGAACATAATGAAGAAAAGAAAAAGAATGGCAATAAGAATCATTATCTTTGAGTATTCTGAATTTTAAATGTCCAATTTACCATAATGTGTCAATTTCCAGAGGTCACGTTGTGTCTCATTCTGTACAGTTTATCTGTGTCAAAAACGTAAAGCCCAGTCTGGAGCATTGGGTCCGATTCTCACTGTCTTGTCAGAAGTATTAACATCTATTTTAGTGGCTACCCCTCGCGCATTGTGTCTGGAACTGGAAGTCGTATCCGAGTGATGTGTCCGGCTTTGAATCCATTCTCTGAGGTATTGTCGGTAATTTTAGAGTTCTTCTCTAGAGGAGAGTGTTCATTTCTGATGCCCACCTCTACCATACTGTGCTGAGTTCCATGGTTCGGATGCATGAATAAGAAGAGTGTGGGGGTAGTGTTCCAGTGCAGTGAAACAGAGGTTTGACGGATGTGATGCCTTTTTCCTGCTTGTTCTTTGGCGTCGTCATAAAACTGTGTGCAGTAGCTTATCACCCTCCTTGTTAACTGCTGCCTGACTCTTATTGGAAAAGTACCTAAACCAATTGTAAATCTTTTGATGCAGAGGCGGTGGAAAATGCTTTACTGCTATAAATTAGTGTTTCAAAACATTATGCAACCAGTGAAGACCTTTATAGGCAGTAGCAGTGCCGCCAAACCGTAAGACAATTCCTGCACACAACAGCCTTAAACTATAAACATCACAGGCATGAATAAGAGAGGATGAGATGAGGATGGGAATGTGAGAAGGAGCTGAGGTTGAATTAAGGTTAGGTAGGTGTGTTTGAGGTGAGGTTAGGTTGAGGGGTGTTTGAGGTTACAGTTGAGGTTATAGTGGTGAGTTGAGATTGAGACGGGTTGAGGTAAAGTACCCTCTGGGGACTTCAGGACAGAGCTGTATAAAAGACATTCATAGGCACTAGACAGGTACCTGACAACATTCCGCAGTTTTTTCGGCTTCATCAACTTACAGTCAAGTTTGTCCCCCATCCTCTGTGCCTCTCACTTGACTATTTTCTCCACTTCTCAGTTCCCTGAAACTGCAATCTTTATGAATTTGGGGCCACAAGTACAAAGGTATTTAGCGTTCACAAATGGGCCGTTTTTGACTGCTAAGGAGCCTTTTCCTAAGTACTAATCCTATTTTGCGATTCAATAACCTATTACTGAATCCCAAAATACAGTTTGCACTTCGGTATTACAAAGGGGCATGTTAAGAGCATCCCTTCACTGCAATCTACAAGATGCGATCGCAAAAGAATTGCAGTTTACCACCAACTTCAAGTGGTCCCAAGTCCACTGCCTACTCTTAAAAAATGAAAAGAAAACTTTTTGTTTTTGTTCTTGAAATGCATCTTGGTTTCTTTTAAGGAAAATCGGCTGCATTTCAAAACAAATTGCTGTATTGAAAAAGCAATCACAGATCTGGGGTCTGATAATCCAATCAGGCCAGCATCCCTGTGGTTTCAGGGCACTCTCAATGGGTCGCAATTGTGACCCACCTCATGAATATTGATAAGGTAGGTCCATTTGGGACCCACTGAGAAACGCTAAATGTGCCTGAGACACATTACTACATCACTGTTTGTGACTTCCTAATTGCAAATCACAAAGATTTGCAATTTAGAAGTCACAAACAGGATTCTTTGTACATGTGGCCCCTCAATTCCTATTTTCCACTAGGATCCCTTCTCTTATTTGCTCCAAGGCTTATTTTTTAATTCCTTCTTGATGGTGGTTCTTCAAGACTTGCTGTCAGGGTGCTGTTTTTGGTCTGCCACAGCAGCACCTCAGTGATGTCAGCAGGCTGCCTCGGTCCACCATAATTACACCTCACGGTGTGCGTGCTACCTTCATTCCACTTCAACGGAACCATGTTCCTCCTCTCTCCACCTTCAGCCCAGGCCTGATTCCTGGTTGGTCTAGGGCTCGTTAGAGCACTTCCTTGCCGAAGGAGAGGTAAGATGATAACGCTGTAATCTCAGTGCATCGCATGGATTTATGTTGGCTTACAGAAAACTAAAAGTGATTGTCTTGCTTCTGTTAAGATTACCAAGTAGTGGTTCTGAGATGATCCATAGCTGCTATTTGTGCCTTTCCAGACCATTGTCTCTGGTGTCTTTCCCGTGCCTCATTTTTCCTCAGGTTACAAATGGACATATTATCATTTGGTACCTTTGTTGGAACAAGTGGACGATCAGGATTGCTGGCTACGTCTTTTTGGGATTCTTACCTGTTAACCGAAATTCTGACAAGAGTGACCACTTGGAGCATGACTTTTAGATAGTCCTTAGCACCGAGGGAGACTACAGTGAGAGAATCGACTTCCGCTCCTGTGTTGAGGGATGGAGAGGCTTGTGTGCCAAGATGCCTTGCCTGGTGGTCCCCAGTAGGAAAAAACTAAGCCAGAAGCCTCGTCCTAAATACAGTGGGTCTTCTGATGCCATGGAGCGGCTCGCTCTCTGGTGCCTGTCTCACTGGCAAAGTGTTTGTGACGGCAGACTGGAGGTTTACTTCTCAAAAACAGAAAAACAATGTCCCTGACACTTTTGGAGCTTTCTCCAAGTGTGTGGGAGACACTGTTGTTTGCTCTGGCAACATCAAGCAGAAAAATACAGTGTTGGGAGGCCCACCCTACATATGGCAGGTGTTCGGATGCCATGGTGCTGGCAGTTTTCTGAGTAGAGCTAGCTGTGTTTCTTATATCATAAACAATGTGTTTCCTACACCTCTAAATGAGGCAGGGGAGCAAAGAGGAGTGCAGATGGGTATATGTGTTTTTTGTTATACTTTCCTGCTCTATATGAGGCACTAAGGGCCAAATTTACAAGAAACTGGCACATCATTACTGATGCACCAGTTCACTTGCGTCGCCCATGGCCCACCTATCATCACGCATGTGTGTGCCATATTTATAACACAACACACCATGGTGGTTGTTAGGCCAATAGCATCAGAATTGTTGTAGTGCTTTGCTCCACTAGTATTACAAATGTTGATGCTAGTAAAGCAAAGTGCAAGGAGGCCCATAGGTTAATATGGGTGCATCATTTTAACGCCTGCTCCGAGCAGGCATTGAAAATTATGCCAAAATGGTGCAGTGAAATCTTTTAGCTTTCACTGCACCATTTTTGAAGTCCTCCTAATGCCGGAAGCCCCCCCCCCTGCAAACATTATGCCTGACGCAGGCATAATGTGGTGCAAGGGGTCGCAAAGTGGCCCAGTGCATGCATTGCGCCACTTTGTAAATATAGCATGGTGAACATTGCTTCCCTGAGCCACATTAGCATACAAAAATGTCTCTAGTGTGGTGCAAGGAGACGCTAGGGCCTTGTAAATGTGGCCCACAGACTTTAACAGCCCTAATAGTCTCATGCTCAAGCAGTTTGAGTAGAACGGTCTTTAAGGAAGGCTTATAGGGTTTCTTAAGCCCTGCTTCTCTCATCTCTTAACACATTTGCCAGTGTTTCTGTCACCATGTCTCTCTAGTTGGCTTCTGACAGAGCGTGTATGTGTGTAGGCGAGGAATCTGAGTACATCTGAAGTGCTAATTGATTAAAATACATCCGCTTCTCGCCCTGAGAGGGAGATTGGTGCCTTATGGAGCAGTACTTGCATTTCTCCATGTGAATAACACATTTCCTTCTAAAGCAAAACCCAGAAAAGCCTGCAATGTAACAGATTGCCAATGTTTGAGCACTGTACGGATACTGTAAGACATTGGGTTATTAGATGAGCGGGATGAGAGTCCTGCTAAAGTAATAGGCGCACAATTGTCTTCTAACTAAAAATCAAGTACCTCATTGTAGCACTTGACTGTCTCAGAGTAGTGAAGCAGAGCAGTCCAAGGCCTACTCAGGGGAGGTGGTGTGGGCTAGTATCCATCATTCACTAATACACCATAATAACACTCAATAAATGAATGTCCAGTCTATACTTTTTCTTTGTAAAAGAAAAAGTTAATTTATTACACACACACTACTAAGCACTATCAATTAATTTCCAAATATATACATAAGGTAGATGAAAAAACCTTTGATGACATTCTTAAATTACATTTGACCCTTAGTGGGTCATGACTCCAAAAATCACAATATCCCTTACTTCAGAAAGAACACTACAATATAGGACGCATAATTATAAATACAGCAGGCCTACTGACTTTGTAATGGGGTCATCACTAGGGTGGGCAGAACTAGTGGTGGTGCACTCTGTAGAATTCTGAAGAGTTACAGAAAAACTCTGCAAGATTCCGCAGAATTCCACCAGTGGGTAGAAAATATGCAGCTCATGCTGCAATGTAGCACAGGCAGTGCGAGCAGTGCTGAAAATCAGCGTGAACTGCACCATGCATTGCACAAGAGTGTGCAACCATTCAAGTTGATTTTGCTGCCACTTTAGTAGAAAATTTAATCAAGCAGCAGCAAATCTAGTTAAACGGCAGTCTCTGACTGTGACGCCTGGGAATGCTGCTGACTGCCTGCTTTAGAAAATTGCACTTTGGGATGTCAAATCTTGCTCATGCTCACCAGCTTGCATGTTCTGAAGTTTCATAAGAGAAAAATTCAGCCTTGCAGAGATTGGCGGAGTTTGGCCAGAGCTCCATGTTAAAGAGTAACGCAAAGAGTGGCCAAAATTCAGCCAATTCCAAGGGTGGAACAGAATATTTTGCCCACTTCTAGTCACCACATTAACACATAAGGCAAGTATATTGGCTTTTTAAAGGTATCCTCACATCAAAATATAAAGCAAGCTAGGCTTTGTCAGGAGGTCACAAAATTAAAAGGCTAATAACCTTATGCTAAAAATCACCATTATATGATTGAAATCAATAATTTATGTTTTTTTGCAATTATTATGGTCAATAAAACATTGCAATTTTTATTAAAACACACTGTCAGCACTGCACTGTCAATAAAGCATTTAAAATCAACAGAACATGTGTCTGAATCTTTCTTTTACCACTTTAGGCTCCATAGAATGCAGCCGTTAGAGATTCCTGCACACCCAGGCTGTTGAACAAGAGTTCTGTAGTCTTGTACATGCAGCATGAACTTGTGCGCACACACATGTGCACGTGTTCACATGTAACCAGTTTTGCACCTTACCCTAACTGCGTTGCAGTGGCCTTATCTTAAAAGATGGAAAATGGCAGAAAATGTGTGCAGCCCAAATTTGCCTGAAATTACTGGGAGTGGCACTTTGGTGGACTCATCCGCAGAAAAAGGTCCAAAAACCATTTGATCCAAAGCAAAAGAAATTCTGGCATACTAAGGCCCAGATTTATGGGCTTTTAACGTAGGACTGTACAGCGAGTTACCTTGTTTTGCTGCCCTGCGTCAAAGGGCTGTAATGCACTGTGTCTATGCAATACAGCGCCTTCCTGCCCTTTCCCACTGCACTGGTGCCATTTTAGCTGGTCCATTGTGTCTACTGGTAAACATATCATGAAGTTGCATGTTACAAGTGGTACAGATCGTTTGCAAATGTAAACACTTAGGGGGTCATTCTAACTCTGGCGGGCGGCGGAGGCCGCCCGCCAGAGTTCCCCTGACAGAACACCGCTCCGCGATCTGAAGAACGGCGCGGTGATTCTGTGTTTCCCGCTGGGCTGGCGGGCGACCGCCAGAAGGCCGCCCGCCAGCCCAGCGGGAAACCCCTTCCCACGAGGAAGCCGGCTCCGAATGGAGCCGGCGGAGTGGGAAGGTGCGACGGGTGCAGTTGCACCCGTCGCGAATTTCAGTGTCTGCTAAGCAGACACTGAAATTCTTTGTGGGGCCCTCCTACGGGGGCCCCACAACACCCCATACCGCCATCCTGTTCCTGGCGGGCGAACCGCCAGGAACAGGATGGCGGTATGGGGTGTCGGAATCCCCATGGCGGCGCAGCAAGCTGCGCCGCCATGGAGGATTCCTGAGGGCAGCGGAAAACCGGCGGGAGACCGCCGGTTTTCCCTTTCTGACCGCGGCCAAACCTCCGCGGTCAGAATGCTCTTGAGAACACCGCCAGCCTGTTGGCGGTGCTCTCGTGGTCGTTGACCCTGGCGGTCAATGACCGCCAGGGTCAGAATGACCCCCTTAATAACATAACAATTAAATAACTTACATAGCTTGACAGCAAATGTAAAGTTGGGATAACATTTCAAACATGTAAAATACTTACATCTCCGTAGCGGCTCACCCCCACCGCCTGGAAACATTTGAATAAGTGATTCTTAAGCAAGCACATGGCCTCAAGCTAAACACAAAGTTGAATATTCACAGACCGAGTAACCGGTTAACCGCTTTTGGCTCCATTCCTGCTTGGGGCACAACACGACCAACACCTATCACATCCCAAAAAAGATCATATCATGTGCAACCGAGGAGTAGGGCCAGAGGGTGTGGACCACCAGCAGATCAGCCTCCTCCAAGCAGACTCTGGCCCTCATTACGACCTTGGCGGTCGGAGGTAAAGCGGCGGTAAGACCGCAAACAGGCTGGCGGAAACAAAAATGGAATTATGACCGCAGTGGTTACCGCCGCAGTCATCCACCACTTCATCATTCCGACCGCCATGGCGGTGAGAACCGCTGGGCTGGAGATTGCGGTCGCCAGACCGGCAGTCGTCACTAGACCGCCCACGGTATCAGGACCCTGCATACCGCCATGGATCTCGGGTGGTTGGGAACCGCCATGGGATCCATGGTGGTAGGCACTATCAGAATTCCTTCCCTGGCACTGATAGGGGTATCCCCCACCCCCGCAACCCCCCACAAATCCTTCCCCAACACCCCACCCCCCTGCTACCCGCCAACCCCTCCACCCTGACCCCGAACATGCACATATACACACCCCTACACTCACACATACACCCCGACAACACATACCCGCACACATACAAACAGACATGTACACCGTCCGACCCGCACACATTTCCCATACACACAGCACCCCCCCGCACGCATACACTCACTCACTCACCCCCTCTACACTCTCACACGCACACCTCCATGCACGCACACAACACCCCCCCACCCCCTTCCCTAACGGCCGATCAACTTACCTTGTCCATTGATCCTCCGGGAGGGGACGGGATCCATGGGGGCAGCTCCACCACCAGAACACTGTCACCAGAACACCGCAACACCGAATCATGGGACGTGTTTCAGTGGGCGGTGTTCTGTTGACGTGGCGGTGGAGGTTGAGCATGGCTGCTGGCGGCTTTATGTACGAAAAAGGACGGCGGCCTGCCAGCGGTCATAATACGCGGCACGGAAGACCGCCACCACTGGCGGTCTTCAGCACGGCGGTACCTCGGCGGTCTTGCGAAAAGACCGCCGAGGTCGTAATGACCCCCTCTGTGTCCCATTCAAACCCTCATAATTAGGGCCAAGAATCATCAAAAGAAGGTGTTCTAGGTGACACAAATGATCTAATTAGCACGTATCCCGCCACTATGTCCAGCAGACTATTCCCTAATAGGAGGATAGGGGGTGGGTATTTGCACAAACCAGCTGCTGCTGCTCACAGAGGAGAAGAGGACAAAGAGGTCACCCAGGGGTGGCACGGGTTTTTAAACTCCTTACCAGGTCAATGACCCCATATGGAAATGATGCCTCCCATAGGGTGACCGAGCAGAATCGGAATGGCTTGATAACCTGACGAGGGAAGCACAGCACCCCCTCCTCTCTGGCCCCACCTACGACCCGTAGTGCAACTAACAGCGCCCCTCTGCAATTTGCAGTAGGCGCTTGCCATAGTGCACACATTCTTGCAACATTGCAGGACCTTCTCACCACCATCAGTTAGCACAGTTGGCAAGTTCAGGGTATTCAGCAGTGCGGCGTAGATTAGTTTTACTTCCAAACATATTATGAAGTTACATGTTCCAAGTGGTACAGATTGTTTTCAAATACAGACACTGAGTAACATGACAGTAATGTTGACATAACATTTCATGCATGAAATATATAAATGTATAGTCCTTGCGGGTCAGGTCCCCATCAGCAGGAAACATTTTGTATAAGTGATACTTAAGGATCACATAATCTCAAGCTGAACATAGAGTTGTATGTTTACAGAACCAGTAACAAATGAACCGCTTCCTGCCCCTTTCATGCAAGGGGCACCACATGGCTGACACAGATCACACTCCATAAAAGATCATACTGTAGGCAATCCTGGGATAGGGCGGGTAGGTGTGGCCCCCCTCCAAGTAGCCCCTTTGCACTGCTAAAACCTACTGAATAAAATTACAAATCATCAAATGAGGGTGCTCTAGGTCATAGAAATGATCTCTTTCGCCACAGTTACACCCCCTCCCCAACCCCCAACGGGTCTATTTTTCAGCAATTGCACTGGGCATCTACTGAATGAACCAGGACATGGCCTTCTGGGTAAATGCACTTCAAATCCAGAAAAGGCTCCACTTTTGCTAGCTTCCATAGCCAATTTAATAATTTGTTGTTGGACTCTGGGAATCCCACGACCTGAATAAACGAATATTGTAGCTGACATTTGACGATCTGAAAACAGACACTTACTCCCCTGACTCCGCCCCACTTTCTGTCAGAACAATTGAACTAGTACTGGGGACCATCCCTGTAGACCAACACTTCTTGCACATGCAAGGAAAGCAAGCCGCTTTATGGACTAGTACAGGCCACATGCATGCACAAAGGCAAGCACTTCTTTGGGCCTGGCTTAACCCGCTAGGCTGATGCACTGAATAGCATCCTACAGACAACTGCTGATCTTGAATCACACATGGTTACATTAATAACAGTAACACAAAAGGATGATGAAGGAAGTGCTGAAGCTTTTCAAACACTCATCCCCAGTCACAGATCTGGGTTTAATCCATTGTTCTTTTGCTCACTATGCCACCCCAGTTTGGACCCAGCCATATGCAAATCAGACTTGACCCTACTCCCATTGGGAACAATTCAGCCCAAACTGCCAGGCCAGGGCCTCCCTGGACCAGAAAAAAGCATCCTGGGACCGGTTTCCGGGTATCACCCCCCATCAGCCAGGCTAGCTTGAATCCAGTGGCACAGCGAGCAAGAGACCCACGTCTGGGCATACCCTGGCCAACGTGGGATGGAATGTTCCCATGGAGAGCAGGGCCAAGACTGATTTGCATATGGCTGGGTCCAAACTGGGGTGGCATGGTGAGCAAAATAACGATGCACGTAACCCAGATCTGTGACCAGGGGTGAGTGTTGAAAAGATTCGGCACTCCGTTCAATCATCCTTTTGTGTTACTACATTAATAAGAGTGTCACCACACTTAACTCTTGACATCCTCCCGAAGCTTTGAAAGTTCATGTATGTCTGGATAGCTCCTAAAATTTGGGGCAAGGCCAAGATAATGAGTGATGCCATCACCAAGGAAAGCATGGCTAAGCAAAGGAAGGCATGAAAGTTCCACTACCTTACTTCATGCCGTACCATGCTTTCTGCTTACTTCCAAAATTCTTAGTGCCAATCAAGTTCTCACCTCTTTCTCAGCTGTGTGCTCTTGATTTCTTACAATGAAAGCAGTTGCTTAACTCTGTTTTCCCTGTGCAGGAGAGTAAAGTGTGCAGCGACTTAGTGTGCCCCATAGGTTGAGTTACTAAACATCAGTTTGCAAGCAATTTATCAGAGACGCCTTAATGATTGCCTATTCAGAGTGAATAAATACTTTATCCCCTTGCTTCTGGGGGTGACTTAGGGCAATTTATATCTTGGCTGTAAGGATGCTCTGTCGTAATGGAGAGGGAGTATCCTTACCGCCAAGATGATAGTCCGGCCGCCTCATTTAAATGCAGGGGGACCATGGCAGAGATACTCCATCTCCACCCGATGGAGTAATGGTTATTGGAGGATGACCTCTATGCCCACCCACCCAATTTAGAAAGGTAGACAAACAGGTCCGTATTTACTGCTGGTCACTGCCTGGAAAACCTTGGCGATAAGAGGAAGTGAAAGTTGTCTTCACCTCCTCCCATGGGCGATAACTCTCATGGCAAAGGGGGAATTATTTTTTATTTTCAAAAAGAAAACCCTGCTTCGGGATTTTCTTTTTGAAAATAAAAAATAAATCTTCAAACTTAAAACAGCATCGACAAGAACTTCTGTTATGGCGGCCGCCTGCATGGTGGTCATTTCTAAATTTGGTGGGTGGGGATTTCTTCAGGGTGATGGAGTAATTTACTCTGTTGCTCCGATGGAGTAAACTCCATCTGTCAAAATTTAAATCACCCTCTTAGTCACTGAGCAAGTAAAAGCCATGTAGCAGGCCTATTGAGGGCAAGCTTAAGACTAAGCTTCAGAGTCCTTTCCTCGAAACCAGCCTCCGCTATTGATCTGAAACTCAACCAAAAACACTGCTTGGAGGATTTTAGCTGCAAGATCATGATGGAAACCTGAACATTGGGTGTTACTTGCCTGACTGTCACACAGCCATGTAATTACCCGATGACAATACCTCTTTGCTCGTGCCCTGATAGTAATGTCGAGCCCAGACACCCAATGCTGTCTCCTGCAAATGCATTGCAAGCCCCTTCCCTCTTATACACATTTGGCCAAGTAGGATGCTAGAGGCTCCCCTGGTGCAGCCCTGTGCCTTGATCCTTTTAGGCTTAGCACCAATCCTTAGCTGGGATATGCTGACAATAAACTGGCTTGAAACCCTTCACTGAGGTTGCTACCAATCCAACGACCAACTTTTTTTCTTAATTGACCTAGGTTCTAATGCAGCATGTGCCCCCTGATGTGTCCATAAAATGATATATTCGTCCTCCACAGGATATATTCATCATGAATGAAGTCACTAAACCAAATACTCCAAATGACTGGTGAGGTGACCCACCTTGTTGTATCTGAATCCTAGACAGATAGTTTATTCTGCCCTTGCAAGCAGTGTGCCTTGGTGCTGTGTGGGCGAGGCTGTGTCATCTATGCTTTGCCTACAGCGTGCCTAACAACTATGTACCATTCTCACATATTTCATGAGCAGCAGTTGTTGTGAAAGAGCATGGGCTGGTGGCTGTGCTTGTAACAGGAGCAGATTTAACCTGCAAGCTGCTCCAAGAATCATTTAACCTGTGCTCCCTCCAGTAATTAAGAAAGAGATATTCCTCGGGGTTCAGTGTGTTAAAGCTCATTCAACTACCTTTATATTTCCTCTCCTTAGAATTAAGGGCTGTTACCGTGTTGACCCACTCATGAGTGACTGCTGCGCAGGCCTCAATCACCCACCAAGCTATCTTACTGGCTCTTCCTAACACGACATACCTTAGGTCTGTACTCTGAAGCACCAAGGCAAGAAGACAAGAAGCTCTGAGCTAGCATCTCAGCCATTCTGCATCTCCGGAGGTCGTCTGCCTTGAAGACCAATGTTCTTGCTCATGCCAACGATAGTGCAGATGCCCCCACCTGAAAACATTGCTGACTGCTTCCTTCCAATCTGTTGTGTGCAATGGCACACAGCAAAGTCCAACTGCAGCCAGAATTGCTCTGGGAATTTGCTTTCCCCCTTAACAACTTCTGATCAGGGTGATGTACGTTTACAGGGCTTTGAATTGTGATGTGTACGGTGAGTCGTAGAATTGCTCAGTTTGTGAAAATGCAGCATAGCAAAAATTGAGGTGGCTCTGTCATGCTTCCTTGCAGGTGGGTGTGGGTACAGTGGCGTACCATATGCCCCCGCAGCCCCCGCAGTACATTGGAGCCCGAGCTACAGGTGGCCTCTTCAGCACAGTACACTATACATGGGTGGGAGGACCCTGACTGGGTCCAGGGTGGAGGCCCCCCCTAAAGGTACTTTGTAGCCGCCCCCCTTCAGTTTTGTTACGCCACTGCGTGGGTAATCACTCCACCCACTTCTGCTACTATCTGCAGTTTCACCTCAGTGTGTGTTAGATTTGGGGTGCGCTTTCTTGACTACATCTGCACTGCACCAGTTAAGCATCCCACAGGGGATTGGCATTCGTTATATGCAAATAGTCACTTATTTCTACAGTCTTGCATTCTCAGAATACATGTTGTTTCAAAAAAAGCTCCCTGT
The DNA here is from genome assembly GCF_031143425.1 of Pleurodeles waltl. Taxonomy (NCBI): domain Eukaryota; kingdom Metazoa; phylum Chordata; class Amphibia; order Caudata; family Salamandridae; genus Pleurodeles; species Pleurodeles waltl. The sequence continues at coordinate 1,557,770,748 of NC_090445.1, forward strand.
ATATTTCTACAACCCTGCATGAAAATTGACCTTGGTTTAAAACTTCTGATCGACACCTCCTTTTTTCTTTCGAATGACCCTAGTTACTTACCATCCACTGCATGTCTTCTCTCTCTGAGTGACTCCAAGTCATATGCATGTTTGGCTTAGTATATTTTATTTTATTGTTAAAAATAGCCCACCCCTGATTTCAAAGATTACAACCTCTCCTTCTTGGGAAGTCATACCACTGCAACCTACCAGCACCTAATGTTCTATGACTCATTTATTAATACCACCAGCTAGCTATCTGCACAAAGTCACATACCTCCCCCTCTACTAAAGATCACACCTAACTCCCATTAATCTACCACTGAGAAACTTGAATGGTTTCCTTAAGAGCACAAGACTATTACAACAACCAGCAATAGCCAATAGATAAACCATTAACCTTGGGTCCTGGAGTAGCATGCTGCTTAACCTAGAGCTCTTTAATGTCTCTGAGGCACCTCATTTTAGTAGTCTTCATGACAGATGCCAGCCAGGGGGATGAGGTGTGACATTAGGCAATCAGGAACTTCAGTCAAGTTGGTCCAGGTTAGAAAAGCAACAGTCATCCAATTGAAGGTAACGAGCAGTATTTGGAACGCGTGGCAGACAAACAAATGGCAAAATCTTACATAAACAGGGAAGAGGGCAAGAGATGTCATTCCGTACCAAGACTAGCCGAAGTGATCTTTGTATGTTCAGGGGAAAATTCACTGTCAATAAGAGCCATGTATATTCTGGCAGAGACAATTATTAAGTCTCAGCAGGTATATTCTGATATCAGTAAATTCTCATCTCAACAAACAACCCTTGCAGTTATTAGTGGACCATTGCAGTCCACCAAGATTGGACCTCTTTGCGTCTCCAATAGAGACCCTCCTACATTTCTTCTGTTCTGAGACAGAGACATGGTGCGTAGAACCATGAGGGATGGCTGCATTAGCAGATGAAGGGCCACAGGAAAACTCTTTATGTATTTCCACTGAGGTCCCTCCTCTCGTGGGGGCTTCAGATGATATAGTGGGAGGAGGTGATGGTGATTCTAATAGCCCAATTCTTGCCAAGTAGACCATGGTTCCCACTGTTATTTCAATTAGCAGTAGACCTTTATTTAACCCTCTGATTCCAAGTGTTTCCTCTGTGATCTTCAATCCTGTAAATTCAGCAATTACATTAGCTGAAACTGACAATTTTGAAGTTGAAAGGGTAGGGCTGCAACAGTTAGATCACTTTCGAGAGGTAGCTTTTGACATCTAAGCTTCAAGAAACGAGTCAACTTTGAGTGGATGCTAAGCACTAGAAGCTTTCCAGTTATAGTGCACAAAAAATGTCTCAGATCCAATTGTAGGTAACCCTTTTAACATTTTACAGTTCCAAAGGGAAGTTTTAATGAGTCGCCTAGCCCCTTCTACTCTGACATTGCAATGGATTGCTATCAAATCTGTAACAGAGGCAGCAAGTATTTTTTCAGAGATTGTACCATTGACAGTGAGATTCTTGAAGAGTTTAAGATGATTGCACTACTAAATAGCAATATTGTAGCATACTAATATTGAGGACAGGATTTTGAGGGGAAAAATATCGAAATGTAAATGTGTATAAGGAAGTATAGATTTACTGTTCCTAATGCCATATTTCCATACCTTGAAGATATACGTAATATATAGGTACATTTACATAGAGTTAAGTATAGAAAACGAAGACTGTCTTACCTGTTGATATTTTATTTTCCTATTCCTCCATGGGACCTATCCAGTGCTTAATTTGAGCCATTTTTGCAGGTGGGGCCCACCAGCACTTATATCTAGGCTCTGGCACTCATTTTTACTCATCAGATATAGACGCAGAAAAAGGGGGAGACAAGCACAAGAAGGAGAAAGAAGGAGGAACAGAAAAACAGAAAAAAGAGTGACAGGGAAAAAGCAGTGATGAAAAAGAATTTGCAGGAGTGAGTTTGAGGGGCAGGTAGTGTCTGGTGATGGACTAAAGATGCATTAGGGGGGATTAAACCTGTGCAACCTTGGTATTCGGAACCACAATCTTCTTCAGCACTGGTAGCAGCTTTTGAGCAAAAGTTTGGGCTACAGCACTTCTTTTTTTATAAATTACGAACTGGACATATCTATTGTCTTTGAAGGGTTATAGAAAGAACCTTTCAAGCCTTTAGATCAATCACCCAATAGCTTTAGTTATGGCTAAAGTGGCCTGTTTACTGCCTATATCCTCTGCAAGGAGATTGAGAGAATTTAGGGCCATATGTACGAAAGCTTTTTCCCATAGACACAGAATGGGTAAAATCCTTTCGTACATCTGGCCCTTAGTCCTTTAATAATTTCATATCCTTTTATGAAGGTTTTCCTACCTAGAATAGCCCTGAGGCCAGACCCAAATTTCAAACCAGAAGTATAGTCCTAGGAAATAATTCTGCCAGTTTTACGCCTTTGTCAGACAGTGATGTTCCATCATCTCTGGACACTAGGGGGTATATTTATACTTTTTGATGCAAAACTGCACTAATGCAGTTTTGCACCAAAAAGTTTAGCACTGGCCTGCGCCATTCCTGAGCACCAGCCGGGGTCCATATTTATGGAATGCCTCAAGCTGGTGCAAAGGGTGGGCTAGCATTAAAAAAAAAAATGACTTTAGCCGGGTGGGGCTGGCGGTATGGGAGAAGGGGGTTTTGCACCAAAAAATAACGTCAGGCTGGTTAGAGGCTAAAAAAGTGACTCTAACCAGCCTAGCTCATTTTCTGATGTAAAACCATCCATACCACATCACACCTGTCTGAGAAAAGACAGGAGTCATGACCACCACCCCAGTGGCCAGCACAGGGGACCAGTGTCCCCTGGGCATGGCCATTGCACCCTGTGCCATGCAGGGGAACCCAAGTTGGGCCCCTGATGGCACTTTAATTTAAAAAAATATATACTTACCTATGCTTACCTGGGATGGGGTCCCCCATCCTCCGGTGTCCCTCTGGTGTGGGTGGTGGTGTCCCTGGGGCTTGATGGGGGACACCTGTTGACCCATTCCATGGTGTTTAAGCATGGAAATGTTTCCACATGTCCCGCAACGACGGGTCTGTCCCAGGCGTTAAATAATGGTGCAAAGCAAGCTTTGCACCATTATTTAGCCTCTCCTCCCAACCGTGCGTCATTTTAGCACAGGGGGATAAATAAAGGGCTATGGGGTTAGCGCCATTTTTTAGATGGGAACGCTTCCCTTGCATCTCATTGATGCAAGGTAGGTTCATGCATCTAAAAAATTGTGCAAAATACATATGGAGTTAGTTTTGCACCGAATTTCCGTAAAAAAAAGACACAAATGTGGCACAAATAGAGTATAAATATGCCCCTAGCAGAGCATTATTGATTTATTTAGAAGGACAGAGGTTTTCAGATCATCACAGTATTCGTTTGTTTCTAATGGAGTGGTGAATAAAGGGACAAAAGCTTCACCACGAAAAGTAGGTGGGTGAAACAGGCAATTACTCAGGCCTGTATATCAATAGGACAGGAGCTGCCAGGAAGACTATTAGGTAGATCCTGGAGGGCTATGGCTACATCGTGGGCAGAGGTAGGAGGTGTGTCTTTGCAAGAAATCTGCAGAGTGGCGACGTGGGGGACACCAAATACTTTTCTTGTCCCTTTATAAGCCTGGATTTGTTTTAAGAATTTTGGAGCTTTGGTTTGAATTAAATTACCACAATTCTGTGTGCTTCTGAGCTTTGGTAATAATAATAATAATAATAATTACAATAATAATCATAATAGGATTTGTAGAGCGCACAGCTGGTCCCGGTAGAGCGTCCCGGCTCTAGCAGGCAAGGACTACCCTAGAGGACAGAGTAAGCAACTAAGCCCCAGGCCAGGCTCTAAACAGGTAGGTAGACTGGACAGCAGCATGTTCCACGGTTTTGCTGTAAAGAAAGTGAAGGATCTTCCTCCACGCCTAGCCCTACTGATCCTCGGAATGCAAAGAAGCTTCTGTGAGTTAGACCTGAGAGATCTATTCTGGCGGTAAGCCTTTAGTCTGCATCACAGGTACAGAGGTCCTTTGTTCTCAAAAGCTCTATAGGTAAAAATTAGAGCCTTGAATCTGATGCGCTGGCCACAGGGAGCTAGTGTAGCTGGCGAAGGTGAGCAGACACTGAGTGCCGCATCAGAACCTTGAGAATGAGGCGCACAGCAGTATTTTTGATTATCTGCGGTCGATGCAGAAGGCATGCTAGCAGTCCCAGGTAAAGGCTGTTGGCATAATCCAATGTGGTGGTGACAAGGGCTTGAACAATCGACTTATGGGAGGTCACAGGCACCAACTTCCTTGAAGCAATTTTTAAAGGATTTAAGGGTGTCAGGAGCCTCCTCCTGAAAGTAAAGCAGGAGTTGTGTGTTATCAGCATATGATATTATCTTCAAACCCCAGGATTCCACCAGATTAGACAAGGGTTCAAGGCAAATATTGATAAGCATGGAGCTTAAGGCAGAGCCCTGCAGCACGCCTGCATGCATGAGAGGTTTGGGATCAGAGAGAAAGGACGGGAGAAACACTGCCTGAGATCTATCCTGTAGATATGAAGTGATCCAGGCCAGTGCATTACCTTGAATTCTAATCCTTACAAGTTTGTTCAACAGGATGCTGTGCGAGACCATGTCAAAAGCTGATGACAGGTCTAAAAGAACGATCATAACTGATGCACTCCTATCTAGGTTGAGCTTGATGAATTCAGAGACTTCCAATAGTGCGGTCTCAGTGCTGTAACCTGGTCTAAATCCAGACTGCGTATCATGCAGGAGGTTGTTGGATTCCAGGAACGGACAGATCTGTTTATCGACTGCCTTTTCCAGCATCTTAGCCGCTGCAGGGAGGAAGGAGAGTGGTCTAGAATTACTGAGTACTTTGGGGTTTGCATTAGGCTTTTTTAGCAGCGGAAGAAAGCAAACCTGTTTCAACCTCTTCGGGATAATAGTTGATTTCAAAGAGGCGTTGAGTATTTTATTAAGAATCGGGTTGACAATGGGCAAGACGAACTTCAAGATTCCAGGGGTTACAGCAATCCTGAGGTGAACCAGACCTGCAGTTAGCCAGGAGTAAGACCGACTCCTCCAATAAGATGAGCTCGAAATCCCTCAACACCAGGCGAGGAGGAGGCGCCTTCTCTAATGTGTCTTCCAATAAACTTTGAGGAGGAAACTGATCATAAATTAGTTTAATTTTATTTGTAAAAACTCGGCAAGCTCTTTACACAAATGAGCATAGGGAGTAAGCGAGTTATGCATCACCCTAGGTGAAAGAAAAGATGTAACAATGATAAATAATTTCCTAGGTTTGTTATCGACCGCTTCAATGGAGGAAGCAATAAACTCTTTCTGTGCACCACGGGCAGACCAGAGCCTTTTTATATGCAGATTTAGCGACCTTATCATAAGCAGAGATCCAGGCGTGCTCCAGCCCTTTACAATGCACCTTCTCCTCCCTTAAGGCTTCCGTGAACCATGGTGCATCCTCAAGAGTGATTATTGCGACAACGAGGACTGACATGGGGATAATGAAGCTATTACTTGCCGGTATTCTTCATTATGAAAGAAACAACATCCCAGTGGTATGATCACAAAGCAATCCCAACTGTAATTACATACCTGTGAGCCAAGAATGGGTCAAACGCAATCAATAGCATCTGTAGCCCCACCACAGTCGCTGTATCGCGCCCTATTCTCCTACCAAAACTTTTATATTCTTAATGTGTTCCGTAAATATGAGTACTTCCCCTTTGTCGGGGCTGCGTTTCTATTAGTAAGCAGCCATCGTGAAATCGACTGGGCTAAACTAATTTTCAGGTGTCAACGAACCACAAGGTTACTATACTACTATGTTGGCCCTGGTAGTCAGCTCGGAAAGCAAGAAAACACTTACCCATGCAGGGACTAAAAAGTACCCTTGCGGCTTTGTCACGCCATGCTACCCCTTTCCCCATGGCACTCACATTATTTGCATGTCAGATGTTGACACCAGAAGTGGCTCGTGGTTCGTCTAGGGGTTGGACTGCGCATGGCAGAGGGGAGAAAAAAAATAATTTAATAAAATAAAAACCACTTACCTGGCCGCCGCCACCATCACCGCGCTGCTCCTCTTGCCTTCACTGCAGCCGCAGGCACAGGCTCCCAGCCTGCAGCATGACAGCAGCGTTCGGGTTGGTCGGAGCGCCAACCCAGGGCGCTCCCAGGCAGATTGGGAGCCTGTGCCTGCTCTCTCCAACCCAGACAGCCTAGTGCGCATGTGTGTTTGACCAGCCCGAGACGGCCAGCCAAACATATGCGCACTGAGAGGCAGTACTGTGCACTCCCCCTCAGTCCCTGTCATTGCCAGTGGCCCCGCCCCTTGAACAAGAAGAGGATAATAAACACAGCTTATTACCATTTTCTTGTAAAGGTTCTGCTGCTGGCGGGGGGCGATGCTCCTCCGCCTTAGTGGAGGAGCCCCACTTGGTATACACTGGTCATAGAGGAGAAGAAGAAGACATAGGGGGTCATTCTGACCTTGGCGGTCCATGACCGCCATGGCGGAGTGCGGCGGAAGCACCGCCAACAGGCTGGCGGTGCTTCCTGGGCGATTCTGACCGCAGCGGTAAAGCTGCCGTCGGAAAAGGGGAGCCGGCGGTTTCCCGGCGGTTTCCCGCTGGCCCAGGGAACCCGCCATGGCGGCGCTGCTTGCAGCACCGCCATGGGGATTCCGACCCCCTTACCGCCAGCCTGTTTCTGGCGGTGTCCACCGCCGGAACCAGGATGGCGGGAACGGGTGCCGTGGGGCCCCTGGGGGCCCCTGCACTGCCCATGCCACTGGCATGGGCAGTGCAGGGGCCCCCTAACAGGGCCCCACAAAGATTTTCACTGTCTGCTTAGCAGACAGTGAAAATCGCGACGGGTGCCACTGCACCCGTCGCACCCCTTCAACTCCGCCGGCTCCATTCCGAGCCGGCTTCATTGTTGAAGGGGCTGTCCCGCTGGCCCGGCCGGCGGTCTTCTGGCGGTCGCCCGCCGGCCCAGCGGGAAAGCCGGAATGACCGCCGCGGTCTTTTGACCGCGGTGCGGTCTTTCGGCGGGAACCGCTTGGCGGGCGGCGACCGCCGCGGTCAGAATGACCGCCATAATGCCTCAGCGATTTGCAGGCGGAGTTTGCCAGGACTTATGGCCAGAAAAACCTTTCAGGTCGCTCCTCGCCCATTCCTACAGCTAATACCCGCTATACGAGCACCTGGGCTCCTTTTCCTCCATGAGTATCTTCCGAGACTGAGAAAAAGAGGACCACCACCACCAATCCCAGTGCGAGCAGCAGCTAATGAAGTGTTGCCAGGTACTGCAGCTAACATCTTGGCTTCATCCTTTCAGTGCCAAGCCTTGCAGGACTCTGGATATATATGATGCCTTCGTTCCTTCCTACTTGAGGATGGGCCCTTGCTGTGTAGGTCACCCCGAGCAGGATGGTTACCAGATCAGCCATTCCAGAACAACTGCCTGAACACAGACAATCCTAGAGGGGTCTATGAGCCTGTCTTTTTACTCACACCAGGCACTGGGAGTACTATGGAGAGGGATGGTGCATAATCGCTACAGCTGGTATTTTATTGATCCTGTAGAAGGACCTATTTCTATATTTTTTTTCTGTTGGACATTCCAGTGACTAAAAAGTGATGTCGTATACATTAGAGACCATGAGTAAATAGTCAACTAGCGTTTCCTGCGGGGTAGCTAGTGCTCAGCCTCAGATCTGATCTTTTTAGTATGGATAATACAAATCACCTAACCATGTGAATTCGATCACTACCAACATTTTCTTGCATACGGCAAGTAATACCCATTTGTGTTCGGCCGAAAACACCTTCAATTTCGTTGTTTCTTGTTTTTCTGTTTCTTTCTTTAATTATTTTGAGATTTTGTAAAAGTCAGACTTTATACGGAGATAGTTGCTAACAGTCCAATGCAGAGGCTGCCTATTCACAGAATATAGAGATGTGTAGCTGCGAGTTTAGAGGCAGTAACATAATTTACTCAAGGACTCAGGCTGCACACGTAGCACTGAGCTTTCTGAGTTAGGTGCCCTCGGAATTTGTAGAGTACAGGTGCCGGGTGTTATTTTAGAAAGGGTTGTTTTGGTCATTTTTGGTGCCTTTTCGTGTATTCTTGGAATAAAAGGAGGTAATTGGTGGGCCATTAATTTTCGTTTATATACAGTGCCTTGAGCAGGGAAGTATTTACGAACTTGAGCCAATGAGATGTAATGTATTTGTTTAAAAAGACGGGCTTGTGGGGAGGTAGGATGGGTTTTGGTGGCTAGGTCAGCTGGTGCAGAAGATGACACCAGAGATGTTGCTGATGCCGTGACGGGCACATGGGTGGTGACTTAATACATTTGGGAGGTGGGAACAGTCTGAGTCTGGTTCGTCCGTGGGATGGGCGTGCGCCAGACAGAAACTGCAGTAACTCAAGAACACGGCAAGGCCAGCTTTTAGCATGGGCGCGCGGCGCCTGTACCAAGGGGGGCAAGCCTCAGAGGGGCGCAGGATGCTGTGTGCATTAAGGTTATGCAAACAGCAACGACCCCTTACTAGGCTCCAATGATTCAGTTAGTGGACTTTCTCAATATTGAAACCCCATTCATCCTCTTGCTTTCCCACCCTTCTCCCTCCCACCCCTGCTGACACATACCAACGACGCGATCGCCAGAATGTCGATTCTCAGCTGTGGATGATGCAAGTGCTTTGTGGGAGGTCCCCAGATGTTTGAGCCTAGAGGCCAGTCACTGCTCAGCCAGGCACTGGCTGGTGAACACAAAAGGAGCTCGCAGATGCTTCATTTTATTCTCTCTTATCAAGCTACAAAAGCAACCCTTAAACACATGGGAACCAGGGTAGAGAACAATCTTCAGGCAACTACCATTGTCCTTGGCATGATTCGCTAAAAATATATGATAGGAGGCTAAATAACCTCATGTAATAAAACCATATGAGAATAACTCCACCTTAATCCAAAGTGAACAAAATGCATATATATGTAAATTTCAATTAATTACACATAAAGACACACTTTAACGTTCCAGTAACACAGAACCTGTGTAATGACAATATGGATTAATTTGAGAACCCTATATTGTTTGTTACCAATACATCAGCCCATATTTCATTTTATGATTTCTGTATTTGTCTATGTTGCGGCTCTGGTGCTAGTGACACATTGCACTGTCCTCTAATGTGCATGTGTACTTTATGTATAATTCGATTTACATACATATACATTTCTTTCACTTTTGATTAGGGAGTTTGTTGTGAATTATTCTCAATGTGCTATTTACTACATGAGGTTATTTAGCCTTCTATCGTAGTTTTGTTAGCAAATGATGCCAATGAGAACCGTTGTTGACTTAAGATCATTTTATTCACTCGCAGCAGAAAGGGCGCCAAATGACTGGAATAAGGGACATCCTCAACACACAATGCAAACTCAAGTGCCTCTAGGCAGGAGGCCTTCAAACTGTGGGGCGCGCCACCTCTGGGTTCCTTGGCGGCATTCCCACGGGGCACAGATGCCTCAGTAAGCACTTGTAAATGAAGGTGGCCTGGAAGTCCATCTTCATTTATAAGAAATTATTAAAGTTAGGGTTTCCACCAGCTGGTCACGTTTTATTATTCTGCAAAGGTGCAGACATGGTTAAGTATAACTTTATATAAACTCATTCATTCTTAACCTGGCCTTCCTGTCTTTGTTTACTTTAATTATCAGTCAGAGGTCATTAGGGCGGCACCAGCAGAATTCATTTTAAAGTGTTTTGTTCCAACATTTTCTATTTAAAGTATGTACTGATAACAGGAAAATAAATACCCTTAAACATGGCTAAAAACAACTTATTCTATAAGTACTTTGTTGTCTTTTTTCACCTTCATGGCAACTGCATATGAAAATAATGCGCAAATCTTGGACGAAAAATACATGCAAATTAAAGTATTTGGTGGGAAATGTACTCTCATACATTATTAATCATTATTTGGTTAAATGTCATCACTGCAACTGTCTGTGACACCAGAGAGTCACAGAATTGAATCCTACTTGGAAGAATAGTGACTTGTGTATTTATAGTGCTATGAGGTCCCAGCAAAGAACAGAAAGTACTCTGAATAGTTAAGTCATTATTTTAAAATTGTAATACACACAATATAACATAGGCTACCGCACAATGATTTAGTGTATATGATAAAGCAAGTGCTTTTGTAGAATACATATTAGTAGTAGATAACTAGACTCCACCTAGTGCATACTTTTTTTAAATCCATTAAGAAGACACTTTCTAAAACTCTGCATCCTTACATTATCTCTCAAACATAATGAATGTTTGTGATCATGATACTTCAAGTGACCCCTCAAGTTAAAAGCAGTTTAGGAGACCCCTCCCTGTCAGCACCCTCAAGGTGTTCCAGGTCCTGATGGTTGTTGTTTTTTCACTCGAAATCTATGTATTAATACGTTTTTCATACTACAGAGGCGTCAGGAAAGCATAATGCAGTAGCTTCAAAAACATCAGGGACATTGGCAATTTATTAGAGATATGACCCAGAATACAAAAGCATGAAAGTTGTTACAAACAATTCATTCGTTCTGGGGGGTGGAAAGAATGTCCTGTAGGCTTTGAGTAGCACGTTTGAAGCAAATATTCTTTATATATCAACAATGATGAATAAAGGAATTCAAACAATGGGGCAGTAACAGCCGTGTGGGGAAGCAGCTGTGCTGGTTGTCATCGGGACTAGTAGTAGGACAAGGGTAGAAGCGGTTGTGAGGGGGGAGAGAATCAGAGGGAGAGGTAAGGAGTATCGTAAGCTGTAAGGTGGTCTCTCCGTTACCTCTGAATCCAGAGTAATGTACCTCCAAAGAGTTGGAGGGCTTTAAGTCTAGGTGGAGTGAAGCATGAGTGTCCTGGACAAGAGAAGTAGCAAATGAGGGTTTGCCAAACGTAGATGGGTTTGTTTTCAGTGTAGCAGATCTTATGGGAGAAAAGTTCCATGCTGATGGATGTTTTTAATAAAGTGTATGGGGACTATTTTTGTAAATGTAAAAGCACTTTTGTCCCCATACATCTGGCTAGCTTTGACCTCTGCTTACATGTAGATGTGTGAAACAGAGAACCATTCATAGATAGCGTCAAAGAGATGGCCCACGGAAGGTGGAGCTCTATGGGGTCTAATCTTTTTGTTTACAGCTGGGCAGAGACAGCTGCCAGACTTTCTCAAAGAGATGTTCTGAAATTCAGACTTTGTTCTTTTAAATTCCATCATTACCATAAGTGCAGCAGGTGCAGCAGGTGCACATTACAATGTTTCCACCTGGCTGACCAGCGGAAACCATCTTATATCAATATTTCCGCTGGTCAGCCTGGTGGAAACAGTGCAGTGGCATTGGCCTTGGCTCCCTTAGGAAGCTGATGTCAATGCCGTCGCACACAGCATCCTCAGAATTTGCACTGTCTACATAGCAGGAAGTGCGCATTCCAAGGGTGATGACAGGGGGAGCCCTTCACTGCCCTTGGTATGGGTTTACTGCTCTTAGCATGGGTGTGGGCAGTGCAGGGGTCCCTCTTGTGGCGCCCAGCACTGCTTTTCCACCATCCTTTTCACGGCAGGGATCCCGTCATGAATATGCTGGCGGAAAGGAAAGTTGCGATCAGTATGGTGGTGCCGAACTCGGCACTGCCGTGACTGACCACAATTTTGACCGCCGCCAATTGTAGGAATCCTGGTGGAGACGGTGGTCCTCTGGTGGTCTGACCAACAGGATCATAGTCTGGCAGTCAGACTGCCATGAGTGCAGCGCTCCGACCGGCACCGCGAGTTTGGCGGTCTCAAGGCCACCAAACTCGTAATTAGGCCCTAATTCTTTTTGAGTGGTAGGTCAAAGAGTTAACACCTTGGCTACGAAGTGGGTGCTTTTAACTGTAAATGTATTTATACCGAGCTTAAAACACCAAAAGGTGTTGAAGGGACAATAATGTAAATAAAACTGCACTATGGGTATTAAGAAAATCTATAGTTTGACAGAACCATTTTATTTTAAACATTTTGCATATTTTGTAGTAGTCTCATACGGTGTGTGTAAAGCTAGTTTAAAATAATGAATTACATATTTACAGTGCTTTCTGTCACAGGCTGTGACCTCGTAGCACAAAATATACCTAAGTCACTTTCCTCTACTGCAGCAACCAAGACTTCATTGTGCGGCTCTCAAGTTACACACAGACCTATGCAGTGCATCAACTAATAGAGGTTTCATAATGTAGCATAGTAACTTTCCAAATGAGTAACAATGTTTTAAAATGTATTTTTCATTTAAGTTTCATTTTTTATATGTAGGTAACTGAAAGTAAAAGATCAAAAGAACCTACAGAATATTTTAGTTTTTTAGCCACACCTTTGACCTCGTCCCCAAGCTCATTGGCTCCGCCCCCACTGCATGCAGCATCACAGTTCCCATACTTTTTTAAATGTATTTCGACCGCAGCTACCTTGCCCCTCTAGCCCTCTTTTCAAGCCTCTCTGTGGCTGATGCAATTAACCTCTGTGCGCTGGGGAAAGGAACAGAGGAACCAGCAGCAGCTTTCAAAACTGTCCTCTATGGGCTCCAGCTCTACGGGGAGATGCCCAGTGGAACAAACACCAAGGTAAAGCTCTGCCCCCTGCATTCAGTGGGGAACGCCCACGCGCCTGTGCCAGCAGCAGGCCACCACCCGCAGCAGCTGCTGTCTTGACTTCCTTGCTTGGTCTGGAGTAATTGTGGCGCGTAAGTGCCTTCAAGAGACGCAAGTGGTGGCAAAGGGCTGTAATTGTCAGGATAAATTTGCAGTGAAGTGAAATAAAGGCCCAAGAGAGGATTAAAGGCCATGGTTTAGCTGTTTTTTTGCTGCCTGGATTTCATTTCATTCTGAGGGAAGCATGGAGATTGATTGTCTTCCTGAAAAATACTTTGTGCACAGAAAGGCGAGCCACTGAAGGGGCAGGGTTAGGTGGAAATATTTGAGGGCATCTGCATGAAGCCTAGCTCATGCTGTTCTTTCATTTCAAGCAGTGCTTAATGTGTTGAAGAATAGTCAATGAATTTGCCCCACCAGCAACCACCAGCTCAAATTAAGCACCGATTTCAGGCGTTCTCAGTCTGTCTGTTCAGTGAGACAGTCATAAGCGCCGGAACTGAAAGTGAACATTGTTCCTTGTAGGTTTTCTTGACTTTCTTTTTTTTTAGGAAAATGGAGAAGTTTGATAGTCACGGAAAGGCATTCTATGAAGCAAACTTGGAAACAAACACTATACATGCCCACTACCCCAGGGCTAGTATAAGGAAGCCAAACGACTGAAGAAACACTATTGAAAGAAATTCATTAGCAATTTATTTACGAATATAATTTTTCATTACAACAGTTTGCAACTTGGAACTAAAGAGGCACATCTTTTTCTGACCATATTTACTTAAAACATAGAAACCCGGAATTGATTTGCGAGGGATCGCTGCTGTAGGCCTAAGGGCCCTGTGGGATTCAGCACAGCGGCAAGTTCTGCCTGGAGCTCTAATGGAGAAGTGAATCCACGCTTGTATATAGAACAAAATCACATGAGAAAGTCCACACCAGTGATTGGTTTGGTGTAACATCTGAGAAGGTTTAAAATATATCTGTGCATTAAGAGTCATGGTTCTACGCTCAGAAAATGAGCTTTCAGATTTCTTGATGGGCGGGGGGGCAATTTTGTGAGCTGCTACCCTGGTTATTTGAGGGGGTAGTGCAGCCTGAACATCCAGCAGATGGGAACTGGGGAAGGATGGGGGTCAGATAAGGTTAGGTGTTGGAACAGGAGTGTTCCTTGCGTGGACATGCACCACTGCCCCGAGTAACACTACTGCATGTGAAACTTATTTTGTTTTGGCCTCAACGCACATAAAATCCTTCTTGTGCGCTCAGGCCTAGTCACACAATTTACCGAAAGATCCAGGACTTGGCTCTGATGTCAAGAGGGGCATCAAAATGTACTCTCTAGTGGACACAAGGCTACAGTCTGTCATTTGGGAAATGTACTGTGAGCAGTGGTGACAGCTTACTGATTTTGCAGCTGTATTACTGAACATGTGTTTTCACTATTCAAAGTGAGAGCGTAAGGTCCTCATGCAAAGTTCTGCTTACATAAGACGCTCAGCCGTTGAGTCGACATTCCTGGTGTTTGCAAGTGTTTAAATGCTGAACCAGTGGGATCCACTCTGGATTACCCCTGGCATGATATGGCACAAGATGGAGGATGTGATGCAACCTCCCCAGACAGTTTAAGTGTATTACCTCCTTTCCTGAGCTGCAGGGTGTTACCCTAGACACTGAAGTGTGGAGTAATGGAGAAGTTGCTGCCTTTACCCTTGTAGCAGGGCTTGCTGATCTGTCCTTGAGCATTGCCATTTGGTTGATGGGGAGAGGGTGGGGGCGAGTAAGCTGGTTTAGTTGTTAGAGAGAAGGTTATTGTCTTTTCTTGAGTGTCCACCCAGAATGGCTGGTGAAAGCCAGGTGCAGAGAGTTACACTTACTGCATTCATGTTATGCACTCTCGTGCTTGGAGCCATTCTCATCACTGTATGCTGGGAAAGCAATCACTATACACAAAGGCTGTGTATGCACTGATGCAAGAAAATGAGATGTGAAAAGAAACCATAACAATCTGATTCCTGGACTTTAGACTCTCGATTCATATCCCCTGTTTGGAAATCGTGTGTAAAAGTGAAACTAAAACCCTCCAACGTCTTCTATGTTGAGGCTTTTCATTGTTCACGGGCAGGGATACTCCACAGAGTACTCGGGGAGCTGCATTTATGGAGGACTGGTTCTCTGATAGCCCCCTCGTGGACATCACCTCACATCTTTGCATTACACTGAAAACCTGCAGGCCTGCCTTAGGCCAAGGAGTCTGCTTGTGTGCTGAGAGGGGAGAGGGAAGGAGTGACGTGTCCCATAGGAGCTGTTTGCTTGAGGTAAAGAAGCCCAGCTGCAGAATCGGGAGAGAGCAGTGTCCCAGGAGAAACAAACTGCTGTAAGCGTGTGCACGGAGCTGACACAAATGGCTGAGGGCCTCCCTGCATACCCAAGATGAACCTGCAATTCGCTAATGTGCCTGTTCTAGTGTCATCCACGGAGGAAGACCAGACACATGGCGGTGACTCTGCCGTGGCTGCACTCCGAAGCCCGTGGCCCTACACCCCGAATGGGAGAAAGGAGTCCTCCAGCTACGAATGCCAGACCTGCCCGATCGAAGTGCCTTTATTCAGGTCACTGCAGTTACCCCCGGCCAGGCACGACACAGTCAAGCCGTTCCTACAAAGAAATGCGTGTGTCAATATCATTTCCTTGTTATAATACAGTGGTATATAGAGGAGATGGAGTGCTCTGAGAAATCGTTATTTAGGAATATCTAAAATATCCTATTTGTATTTTTCTGTTTGAACATTGGCGGCTAGCTAAATTTGGGGTGATTTGCATGTGAAGGTGTGCAAGACGGCGGAGGTGACTTTTGTAATTGTAACAGATTTGAAATATTTGCTGAGAAATGCCTGTAGCTTAGTGACTAGTCATGAAATTATATAAAGTATTGCAGCCAATGATGTGAGGAGATTGATTACCTTTTTTCTTCTTTTTTTGTCTATCTTTTTCTTCTATTCTTTTCTTTTGATCTTCATGTGATTAGTAAGAATTGTATTGATGATGGAGAGAACCAAATTAGTAGTAGTGCTGACATAAGACTACTTGGAAACGGAAACATACAAGATGGAACAGGTAGATGATTTTAGGGTATTTGGAAGGATAGGTAGAAGCATGTTGCTAAAGGGAAGTCTCAAGAATTGGGATATTACAATCCTATAAGATATACATTGAACTTTATCTCATCTATGGAGGATTTACTGCTTATGTGGAGAATCTTTGTTGGTGTTCTAGTAAGATTGATTTATTTACTTGAGTTCAAGTTTATGATAATGTATTTTGAATGTTCCAGTATTAATGAGAATTGACATGTTAGAGGTGGAGATATAGCGTAGTTACTGTTATTGTATAACAATGGTAAGGATATTAGATACATTACGAGTAGAGAATAACCTTGTAGTAATTCTTATTCAGAGATTTCTTTTTTTAATATTCATATTAATATATTAAATGTTTGTGTCCTTACTTTTGAGAGAAATATCTTTTACATTTCTATACTCATGTGAAGGTTGACCCAACTAAATTTTGATTAATAAAAAGTATAATTATGGAATATAACCTTTGAATGTTCTGAAATAAGAAACGTTAGTAGGTGTTTTAAAAAATGCTTCAATGATTGTACATTCTTAAAGTTGGTCTGGAATGTAATTAATGACTAATGTTGCTGTTTTTGTCTTTTTCTTTTTCTGTTCTTCTTCTCCTTTGAAAGATATGGATTCAAGAACTGGTATTATCTCTTAGAGCCCTGAGAAAGTGGCAGTATGCCACGAAACACGTTGGCTTGGCTCATCTACAAATATTGTGGTTGAAAATCGTGCGTGGCTCATTTATCAAGTATTTTTGATAAATACAGCCTCACTAATGGTGCCCTTAGACCATTGATACGCAAAGTACGGCCTGGGGGCCGCATGCGGCCCTCTTGATCTTTACATGCGGCACCTGGGCCAAGAACAGCACTGGGCTGCTGTTTACATGACTCAAAACACAAAAGACACAGTTGTAAGCATTTATTCAAAAGATGAATTGGTGTTAAATAAAGGAAGTAGCTAGGGAGTCCTGCACATGTAACATTAGAAGCACCTTCACTTTTAAAGACATCATGAAGCAAAAGTGTAAAAATAGATAAAGTCTCTTGATATTCAAAACCTTTACACCTTAGTATATTAGATTATATCAGTGCATATTATTTTAAAAGTGTTAGTTTTCAAACATAAATTAAGAAACATATATTCTTCCCCCAACCAGACAACAAAGTGAGCTAAAGTGGCAAGTCAGTTGTTATGTGCACTCTGGGTGACCTTGATTCCTTTTATACATGAACAACATTATATTTTTTAATTCAAACACTGGAGAAGGTTTTGCACAATGTACATCCTCAAGTTATGTATTTTAAGGTGTGCATATATGTGATAATAAAGAAAAAGGCGGGAAAGTGAAATAAAACAATTGCCTAGGTTCATGCTGTTTGGTAAAGTGGGGCAGTCAAGATTAATTCCAGGACTTCTAGGGACATATTGTGCAATTTAGTCACTAGATGTATATGCTTTGCTTTCCTAACATCTATCTTACTGACAATCCGCACCCCACCCGACCATCAGCACGCTAACATCTATGTGGCCCTCAGTTACATCACAGACCATTCTTTTTGGCCCCTGGAAAAATGTTTGCGAGTACCCATCTCTTAGACTTATAAAAGGCCACATTAAGAATAGAACTGTTAGAAATGGGGCCTCCAGTTGGTAGTCTGTTTGCACCCTGTACAAGTAAGGACCCTCACTCTAGTCAGGATAAGGGAGGTACCCGCTCAGATAACCTCTGCTCACCCCCTTGGTAGCTTGGCACAAGCAGTCAGGCTTATCTCAGAAGCAATGTGTAAAGCATTTACACATAACACACAGTAACACAGTGAAAACACTACAAAAGGACACCACACCAGTTTTAGAAAAATAGCCAATATTTATCTATTTAAAACAAGAACAAATACGATAAAAACCCAACATATAGTAACAAAAATATGAATTCTACAAGATTTACTCAAAAATACAGTTCCTTTAAGTCAATAGCTCCACTTGGGGCTATCATGGCGTCGTGAGCAACAAAACTAACAGTTCAAGCTGGCCACGGCGTCGCAGGCCAGCTACGGTGTCGGGAAGACCCACAAACAGTACCTTGGATTTGCAGGGCATCATGATCCTTGCGGTGAGCTCTGGAGAGTGGCGTCGTGGCGTCGGTTCCGGAGTCGGTGCAGAAGTCGTTGGGCCCTTGAAGTTCACACACGTTGCGGATCGAACTCCAGGCTGATGAAGTCAGGTGCGCCGGCGTGGATGGGATTCGAGGCTGCGGTGCGAAGCGGGACGATGCAATGTGCGGTGCCCACATGTCACGGTGCAGGCAGCGGCTCGGTGACGGTGTCCAGCGGCGTCGGTGAAACCAGGGCTGAGATGTGAAGTGGGTGGTGCGACGTGCGGTGTCCACAGGTCACAGTGCAGGCAGCGGCATCATCATTGCTGAAGCGCTGTCATTGGTAGGCCCAGGCCAGCGAGACGGGACGGTGCTTCGTGACCCTCACGAGCGGAGTCCACCAGCCATGGTGCAGCAGGATGCCTGGTGACAACACAGGAGTAGATGATGCTGGTGCCGGTGGACTGGGGCTGTGGTGTGGGATGGGACGGTGCTTTGTGTACCTCACAAGCGGTGTCCACAGGCCACGGTGCAGGCAGAGGCGCCATAGTCAGCAGGAGCGTCGTCATAGAGGATGCCCAAGCTTCAGTGTGAGCAGGCGATGCCGGAGTGCAGGGCCCACAGGTCGCGGTGCTAGCAGTGGTTCAGTGAAGTCGTCCAGTGACGGTGTCGGTGAGACCAGGGTCTCAGTGCGAAGCGGGGCAATGCGACTCCGTGCAGCATCGGCAGGTCACGTGCAGGCCAGCGGCATCGTTAGTGGTGTCACAGTGGTTTCTCCTCTTGAGCAGCACAAAACACACAGCTCTTAGTGCTGCAGGTCAAGGAAACTGAGGTCTTTGGTGTCCCTGAGACTTCCAACAGGAGGCAAGCTCTACTCCAAGCCTTTGGAGAACTTTCTCAAGCAGGACAATCAGCCAGAAGCAGAAACTGCAGGCCAGTCCAGCAAAGCAACACACAAAGGGACAGTACTCCTCCTTCAGCTCTTCTCCTGGGCAGAGGTTCCTCTTGATTCCAGAAAGATTCTAAAAGTCTGGTGTTTGGGGGCTTCTTCTTATACCCAGTTCTGCCTTTGAAGCTGGCAAACTTCAAAGCAAAGTCTCAAGTGTTTGCAAGATCCTAAGGGCCAGATGTAGCAAAACTTGGTTTTGCGAGTCGGAAATTGCGACTCCGAGCGACTCGCAATTTCCGAGTCACAAAACCATATGCAGAACGGTGTCTCAGACACCGTCTGCGAGTCGCTATGGGGTCGCAAAGACCCACCTCATTAATATTAATGAGGTGGGTCGCAAATTGCGGCCCCATAGCGACTATGGGCACTCACTAACATGGAGGCCTGCTGTAGTCAGCAGACCTCCATGTCCGTGACTGCTTGTCAATAAAGCAGTTTTTTTTTTTTAAGTGTAGCCCGTTTTCCTTAAAGGAAAACGAGCTGCACTTAAAAAAAAATCCGAAACCTTTTGTTTCGGAATTTTTTCAGGGCAGGTAGTGGTCCCTTGGACCACTACCTGCCCTGAAAAAATATTTTGGGGTCCATTCACAAAGGGGAAGAGGTCCCATGGGGACCCCTTCCAATTTGCGAGTGGGTTACCATCCACTTCAAGTGGATGGTAACTGCGACTAATGGAATTGCATCCCACTGCAAGTCGCAAATAGGAAGGGAACACCCCTTCCTATTTGCGAGTCGGAAATGCATTTTGCGAGTCGGTTCCGACTCGCAAAATGCATTTCTGCATAGGAAACTCCGGTTTGCGACTCGCAAACGGCAATTTTTGCCGTTTGCGAGTCGCAAACTGTTTCCTACATCTGGCCCTTACTTGTCCAGGCCAGGCCAGGCCACAGACACACACCAGGGGGTCGGAGACTGCATTGTGTGAGGGCAGGCAAAGTCCTTTCAGGTGTGAACGACCACTCCTCCCTCCTCCCTAGCTCAGATGGCTCATCAGGATATGCAGGATACACCCCCTCCCCCATTTGTGTCACTGTCTCGAGAGGTGCAAAACAGCCCAACTATCAAACTGACCCAGACAGACAATCCACAAACAGGCAGAGTCACAGAATGGTATAAGCAAGAAAATGCCTACTTTCTAAAAGTAGAGAATTTAAAAACCAACTTCACTAAAAGATGTATTTTTAAATTGTGTGTTCAGAGACCCTAAACTCCACATTTGTATCTGCTCTCAAAGGGAATCTGTGCTTTAAGGATATTTAAAGGCAGCCCCCATGTTAACCTATGAGAGAGATAGGCCTTGCACAGTGAAAACCAAATTTGGCAGTATTTCACTGTTAGAACATATAAAACACACTAGTATATGTCCTACCTTAAACATACACTGCGCCCTGCCCCTGGGGCTACCTAGGGCCTACCTTAGGGGTGCCTGACATGTAGTAGAAGGGAAGGTTTAGGCCTGGCAAGTGAGTACCCTTGCCATGTCGAATTGGCAGTTTAAAACTGCACACACAGACACTGCAGTGGCAGGTCTGAGTCATGTTTACAGGGCTACTAATGTGGGTGGCACAACCAGTGCTCCAGGCCCACTAGTATCATTTGATTTACAGGCCCTGGGCACCTCTAGTGCACTTTACTAGGGACTTATCAGTAAATGAAATATGCCAATCATGGATAAACCGATCAACAGTACACTTTACACAGAGAGCATATGCACTTTAGCACTGGTTAGCAGTGGTAAAGTGCTCAGAGTCCTAAAGCCAACAAAAACAGGTCAGAAAAAATAAGAGGAAGGAGGCAAAAAGACTGGGTATGACCCTGCAAAAAGGGCCATTTCCACAAGAACTAAATCTAATATGATCTTCAAATCTCAACTGGGAATGTATCTCTCCTCTTCCATTGGTTGAATGTGCAAAAGGTTTATCAAAAAACATATATTTTGTATATGTGTATATATATTTTGGGCTTAATAATAGACTTTATTTTGTATAGGAATTTCTCTTATTCTAGCAATGTACATATATGGACTACTGAGTACTAGAAATTGCTCCACTTTGGTTAAGACTTATATTATATGTAGGTCAGAAAGGTCACAAGCTGTAAAAGGTTTGGATCTGGGCACAAGAAGACTTCACATCCGTGCTGAGAGATTCTGATTATGCTTCACTTTGTGTCACCCTCTTGACTGAACAAATCATCAACTCAGAACTTGACTAAGAGATTTTGGAGGGACTTTGTTGATATTATTGCATCCTGCTTAAGGGAACTGCTTAATACAAGCATGTAGACTGACCTATGGGTCACAGAACTCAGGAAAGCTTCTTCACTTCACTACATTGAGCCTGCACCTCTGCCTGAATTTAAAGCATTTATTTGCTTGTATACTAACCCCCTTAGTATCAATTAAATTTCTTTCCTGTGCACCATTTTCCTTATGCATTACATTCAATTGTGGTGTGATTAAAATACTTCTCTTTCTTAAAAAAAACACACTGGGCTGGAAATTTACTTGTGTCTGCGGTTGATTGCTTGTGGTTTGGGTTTCTTCCCCACACCACCTCCCTGAGAGGTCTTGGACTGCTCGCTTCCCTGAGATTCAAATGTGCTTGGGGTGTTCTTGAACCAGTTTGCAGAGCCATAGTATGGTGGTCACCAGGACACCAGAAGCAAATAACTGAAACCAGTACAGGTGAGGCCTGATAGCTCCCAGACTTCCCTGTGTCCCCATGAATGTAGTCTGGTGGCAGATTTAGATGGGTTTAGGGTGAAATGCTAATGGGTCAGAGCCTCTTGCTGCTTCGACTGTCAGCACTACAGTCACATACTTAGGGTGGAAGGATTTTTGAGGTAGAACTTGCGATATGGTGGAGACTAGTGTTAATATAAAATGGGAGCATATTTTGAAAATATAATGTAAGTAGGTGAGTGCAGAAGCATGGCAGGTGGAGATAGGAATGCTGTAGAGGAGGCTTTGCCTGCACAGCATGGTGCTGGCTTGTTGGACTTATTAGTCCCAGTGGTTCTTAGTCAAGTATGGGCTGAGTGGCTAGTTCTGCAATGGCAGTTTTGGCTTGCTCATCGCTACAAAAGAAAATGAAAAGAACGAGGAGATTGAGAGCTGTAGTGGAGTGTCAGGCATGTAAAAAAGTTGGTGTGCCGGGAAGGGGCTGACACACAAGCTTGAAAGCAAAGAACCTCCCCAAAGGGTATATTGAGACCAGAGAGGACAGAAGAGGTTGCCGCATGGGTGAGCCTCATCTGTCAGGGCTCTAGGAGAGAGTTGGGCCAGAAAAGGCAGCCACGCGGTGCCGGTAGTGTGTCAGTGAGTGATGATGATGGACGGGGAAGTAGTGCTGAAGAGCAGGGAGTAGGAGTGCTTGATGGGAGGTCAACGGAGCCTAAGAGCACAGCAGGGAGTGTCACAAGGCATTGTGTCTTTCTGGAAGCAATATAAGCATCTGCACGGGATCTACGATTGGCAAACAACTGCCCAGCACGTAAACAGCAAAACAAAAGTGAACTAAAAAGGAAGAGTTTGGAAAAAGAGTTTGGAGAAGGAGTGTGGCTAGGGATGAGGCCTGGGAATGGAGTACTGGTTGGGGAAATTCAGAGCGGGCTTCACTGAGAAAAGGAGATATTAAAGGAAATACAATAGTGCTGGGTGTCCAGGGAGCAAGGCAGAGGTCAGGAAGGTATCTCTAGGGTCAAGGGGTGGAGGAAAGGTTAAGGAGGGAGTTTGTGGTTCAAGGATGTAGTTAGTGTGTCCACTCCAGCTCCTTGTGGCCAGGTGAGGGCAGAGTTTAGCAAATGCGGAGTAACTAAGAAGGTGTTTGATACTGGTATCTGGAAGCTGGGTGAGAGCCGCCCTGCTTCGGGGCAACAAAGTATTGACAGCGTATGGTCTCGGACGGCTAACTTGATGCCAACAGGGAACCACGATGATTCGTACAGAGTGTCGCTCCCTTAAAAATGAAGCATCATCATCTGTATTATTTTCTGATGCTGGTGTGGGCAACTGTGAAATGTCGGGCACAATTGGGGTGGGAGGGATGAGTACGGGGAGGAAACAGGTGCCAATACATTATTATGAAGAAATGGATGAGGAGGAGGCAGAGGATGGTGAAATCATGGAGTTACCATTGGCTTCAAAGAAAGGATGGGGTGATGGATGGTGTATTGGGAAGAGAATTTCATAGGGAAGAAAGGGGCAAGAGGAGGTAGCAGGGAGAAGGAGTCTGGTGTTGTGTGGGATGGACAGGCGAATGCCAATTACAGGAAGGAAGATCGGAGAGAGAACATTGACATTGGGACTAAGTAAGGGAATGGAGGAAAAATGTGACACAATGTAAGAAAGAAGTGGAAGTCTCCTGGGTCTTAAGGGGTGATTTAGCAATTTTGGAAGGTGGAGAACATCTATAAGGAGGTTCATATATGATGGACAAACATTTGTACAGACTAGCTACCATAGGAGGTGGGCAGAGAAAAGAAAAAGTGATATTGAAGGTGAAGACAAAAAAGTACAAGAAAGGAAAAATGGTTAGGGCAGGCAGAAGATAACTCACTGAACAAGATTTAAAAATTGCCATGCATAGTGGACATAAAGCTGTTTGAAGCATATTTGATGGCAACAGTAAAACAGAGGATATAAAAAGAGGTTTTAAGCTTCTTCATAGAGAAGTGCGAACAAAGGAGGGGTCTAAGCAGGAGGATTTGGAGTTATTAAGACAGTCAAGCAAAAGTTCCAATGACCAATTGAAACTGAACAGACACATTTTGTATGTCAGTGTCTAACGCTATATATGATGTAATTTGAAAACCACAGATTACATTCAGTTGCATGGTTTGGGCTTAGTACCAAAAAGCATTAAGGGTTAGCGAGGGGAAGTGGGTGAGTTTGTCACCTGATATATGGTTGTAATGGTTGGTTCCAAAGAGATCTGCTCTGACTACCTTTATGGCTAGATGTTTACTTGTATTTCAAGGGTGGTCCACCCAGCGTAAGGTGAGCAGGAAACTCAGAGGCCAGCTACTACAAAGAGGCACATGATGTTCATATAACAAGGGGATTTGCGACAGAAAATTGTAAATTGTAGCTTGAGTGTGGGGCACAACATCTAGTCACACAATGCATTCATCAAGTAAGTCGTGGAAGGCAGGGCATGAGAGGTGGGGACTTACAGCCACAGGCCAGTAGGAGAAGGTCTTTTTAAGGGCGAGGGAAAAGGCTCAGACTTTACGTAATGTGGAGGAGCGTAACCATTGGTTAGGTTGTTATCTAAATGTAGAAGAAGTGCAGTGGTTGTTGCAAGATTGTTGTTGCGGTTTCACTGTAGGCTGTAAGGGTCTGAGGTGTAGACAATTTGCACTCGACAAAGGAAGATCTAGAATTTGCCAGGAGGAGACTACACAAGGAGATCTGAGAAGGAAGAAGGGAGAGCCTAGTTGTGTATTGGCCTGTGTCTGCATTATTTACTTTACTGAGGTTTTTCTTAAAAAGACCCTGGCCTATCTTACTGAACATCTCTCCTAGCCTGAGGGCATGTCAGTTAATGATTTTATTCCAGAGAAATTAAGGTCAGTGAAATACACTACTGTGGATTTAACGTGACTGAACAGGCACTGATGGCAAAATGTGGCATTAAATCAGCTTTTTGCTTGTTGCCTGTACTCAGTGAGAGTTATCACGTGCTACATTTGCAATTTAAAGGGCAGATTTATGTAGACAAAGTGTTACCCATTGGCTGTTCTATTTTCCATTCCTTGTGTTAGAGGTTTAGTACTTACTTGCAATGGTTTTCACAAATGCAGCATGTTGTGAGTGTGTGACCTTTTATTTGGGTGATTTTTCTCTTTACTAGCCCAAAAAATGGAGATAGATGCTGGTTGGCACTTTTCTTTGTGTATTCCTATGGTCCCCGAGTAGATAATGTGCCGAGCTGTGGTGTTAACGTTTTTGGAATTGAGTTGGATTTGAGTTTGAAGAACTTGAAGCTCCTGCAGGAGAAGACTGTAACAGCTCTGCAATTGACTGATGCCATATTGGCATGCAAAAGTCCTGAACTGAGTTTTTTAGAAGTGTTTTTCAGGCCACCTTGGTTTTGCCTTTTGCATGGTGAAAGCTGGGAGGACTTTTTGCAAGAGGTTACATTTCACATTTGTGAAGGCATATTTACTCCATCACAGAGTCAGCCTGTCAGCAATCTAACAAGACCGGTGGCTTTTTTGAGAAATTTTAACAGTGTCACATCGAGGACTCATAGCGATGAGGCAGACTGGATTCAAGTATTTTTGGATGTGGCTGCTGCCTGTGCTTTTGGCTTGTATGGGCAGGGAAAGTAGTGTGTGAAGCAGTAGTTGGAACCATGCATGGAAGAGGAAAGGGCTATAGCATTTTTGGAGTTGTTGCAATTGTTATAATATAATCCAGGATTTGTAAAGCATGGCAAATCATATGTGACGGTCTCAAGGTGCTGAATTGTAGGCATGGGGAGATTAAGTGATTTGCCCAGAATCACAAGATGTTGAGCCAACTCAGTTACCCCAGCTCTGAAGTGGCAGCTCAGGACATTATGTCACACCCGGTCATGTGAGTGCTGTGTGTTTAGAATATCAGGAAAAGCAGTGTGACATTCAATGTGGATAACAACACTGTGGTGGAGATTGTATATCTACAATCTAAAAGAGACATCAGGATTTTGAGGTTGCTGAGGTTTTTTTATGGTTGGTTTTGTACATAATAATATTGTAATTAGGGAATGCTACGTGTCAGGAATTAACAGTGATATTGTGGATGGGTTGTCCCATTCACAGCAAAGAAGTTTCTGTGGTCGAACACAAGGAGATGTTGTGTCTAAGTTAAGAAGGACTGTGGAGCTGTGGGAGTCAGACAGTTGAGGGCAGTGATTGATTATTCTTTGGTATCCTCTACCAGATACAGATATTCACAAGCATGGCTGGAATTCATGACTACTGGGGCAGAAGGTGGACAGTGAACTAAAGACAGTTGGAGTTAAGATATAAAGAATTGGTGGGTTTTATGTTATCATTAGTTGATAAGAGTTATGTCTGATGATAATAGGTAAGAAGGTGGGCATTGCTTTCGATGGAAAGTTATTTTGGACTATGATCCTGAGGCAGGTGAGATGGGATGCAGGATTCTCGGCGTTTGGGTCCAGGAATTAAGGGACGGTGAGAGTAAGAAGGTTGGTGACAATTTCACAGAAAACAGGCCATAGGGAAAAGGGGAGAGTGGTCCACTCACACAGTTGCACAGTTGGTTTTGTTTGTCTGATTTTATGGTTGTGTTGGTACCTGGGAGCAGGTTTTGGGTGATGATTCTCCAGGTAATATGAATGATACTCCAATAATCCAGGGTTCAGATTTTATGTCAAACATTTACTTTGTGCAGTTTAATTTTCTCCGATCAAGAACCTTTGGCCCCTGTTTCCAAACTTAATTTCCTGATCTGCTATTAATCGGGTTCAGTATTTACCACACTTGGTAAATAGCACACATTCTGTATTTGACACATGCAGTAACTACTGATTAGGTGTTATATGGTAACAACACATAATCAGGGATATTTCATACATGTGTTATTTATCGAACACCCCGGTATTTACAAAATGTGTGAGTTTGCTTGTTTTAACCACTAAACTCGTAATTGAGGACTTAATCATAGGCATGTTTCAGTTGTAGCCTGAAAGTCCTGCTGTGATCACTCAGGGTTATGCTGTCACTGTGCAACTACTGCTTTTGTTAGGGTCAAGCCTGTGTTGCATGCGCTCGCGCATGCGTATCGAAGCGAGACGCTTTAGGGTTTAGAAAAGGGCTCGGAGCCCTGTCGACCTCACGTCAGTGTTTTTCATTGGTTAGTGGGCTTGCCTATTAACATCTGCTTGCTTTCATTAGTCGAAAGCATGCATACGTCATGCCTTTTCCGGTGGCTAGCCCTCCTTGAGCGCATCGACCAAGTACAGAAAACATGCGAGGCTCGCTGTTTTCTGTGCGGCTTGTGGACTACTTTTTCTCTAATTTACTAGCGCGATTTCGCTTGGCGGAATTCGAGCACTTTATATAGTTAAATGCACTTTTTCGGCTTACGTACATAAATGCACTTTTGCCGATAGGTGAAAAGTCGGGTTAGGAGTTTACAACGCTATCAGCTCGAACATGAGCAAACGCAAGACCCGTTGCATTGCAAATGCTTGTTATATCCTGATGTCTTGCTATCACTGCCTCCTGCTGCCCTGTTGCCATTCTCTTCCAGGCCTGGTGCTGTGACTTCATGAGCTTTTGTTATCACATCCTGCCAGTCCTTCTGCTGTCACTCTGAGGCCTGCTGCCACTTAACACACCTTCTGCTGCTACTTTCCTATGTCAGTCTTCCTATGAACATTTGTCACCAACAGCGTTCTCATTGGCTGGTGGTCTACCTGTCATTCATGCTGTTATCACTCTCTTAGATCTGGTTAAAGCAGGAAGCAGCCAGAATGAGTGGCTGCGGGTGCGTTACACAGAGCCTGTGAGGGCAGCTCGACTTCAAGGGTACAGAAAAAGGAATTTTCTTTTTAGAGTGGCTGAGTCACAGTCACCAGTGCTAGGTCTGGAGCTGCTCTGCAGTGAAAAGAGGTATCTCCCTGCAGAGAGAGAGTTAGTGAACATGTCTAGACTGCTGGCCAATCCTCTCTCCTTCCTGTGTGACAGCCTTGCAGGGGTCGCAGGAGCCACAGACTGACTGCACCTGCAGAAGGCACACTACAGCCATTACCTAGGGCTCTACCTGCACTTACACTCTGAACACAACAAGGCTGTCTCCCTGTGGAGAAAAGATCTATGCACTCACCTAGGATAGCTCCAGCTTCTTCCATTCTTCTATGTTTTTTTACAAGAGCACCCATTGTTTGTTCGGCTGAAGGAACAGGATAAATACTGAAGATGCAGGAACTGCACACTGGCTGGAGATGCTGGAGCTCAGCAGCAGAAGTGCTCATAGCTCCTGGGCACCTGGATGCTCATCCGCGTGGTTGTGCCTGATCTAATTCTGCATTGGTGGCTCACGCTGCAGGCGCTCACCATAACTAGTATGCCTATTCTTGAGAACGATTCAGGGCCTTTACCAACATGGCCACCAGCTCTACTCCTAGTGACAACAGCATTTGCCTATCTCAGGATCCCTCTAATTTGGTTATTTGATGGATCCAACTAAAATCCTCTTGAGCACCCGAGTCAAAGTAGCTGTCCACTGATGGGACTAATGCGTCACTATGCCCAAACTTAACAAGCTTCAAGGATTCATAAAGCAATGACTAACAAAAGAACGTTAAGTGCTCGAGTGTGTGTGTCTAGCTGTGTATGTGTGTGAATGAGGGGGGGCTCGGGTTAGTGTTGTGGTTGCAGAGTTATTGCAGGTGACACAGGGGCAAAACTAAGGGGGAGACCGTGAGAGAGAGGAGGAGTGGAGAGTGTTAGGAGATACAGCCGGGAGTGAGGAAGGCGATAGTACCAGAAATAAAATGTGACAGGGCGAGAGGCTGAGAATAAGAAAGAGTGACAGGAAGACTGAGTGCCTTGGAGAATATCATAGGGAGCTGGATCTTGTCAAAGCATAAGCAAGCAGCGGCTTTGGGTAAAACAAGCACAACATCAACGCGGGGTGCACGCGAAGCCCCATAATAGTGTCAGCGGTGGGAGCCACTGGGCAGAGCAGGTCAGAAGAGAGGATCCTGTGGGTCTCTTGATGCCTCTCACGTGTGATGCTAGTGCCTGCTGGAAGTCAGAATATAAGTACATTCTGAGAGCATTATGAGTCTTGTAATACATGATGGAGCGGCATTGTCAGTGCTGTGTGAATGTCTCAATAGTGACAGTAGTGCAGCATGTTGGTGAGTGTAGAGGTCCCTCTTGAGAGCGCAATACAGGTCCAGGATTGGGACATGAGTGTACAATCCAAGTCAGTATCGAGGTGTTTCTTCGGAGCCCTGTGTGATAGCTCAGGACTGATATGAGGCTGTTTAACGACTGGTGCACTGTGAAGGTCAGTGCTGACGTGCTTTGTAAGGGCTCTGTGGGAGCTGCAGTAGTGGGATGGCAATGTGCGTCCTAGGTGGACAGAAAGAGGCGCTTTACTAGAGCTCCTAGGAGCTCTGGGAGAGCACTGCACAGTGAAACGGAATCCCTTTGAATGTCTGAGAATTGTGATACCAGTGCAGGGTGCGTGTCGGTGTAGAGCTAGCATCTGAGAGCCCTGTGAATACCACACCATTGTGATCTCACTGTACGAAGCATGTCGGTGTAGAGCTAGCATCTGAGAGCCCTGTGAATACCACACCATTGTGATCTCACTGTACGAAGCATGTCGGTGTAGAGCTAGCATCTGAGAGCCCTGTGAATACCACACCATTGTGATCTCACTGTACGAAGCATGTCGGTGTAAGATAGCATCGGAGAGCCCTGTGAATACCACACCATTGTGATCTCACTTTGAAGCACGTCAGTGTAGAGCTAGCATCTGAGAGCCCTGTGAATACCACATCACTGTGATCCCACTGTACGAAGCATGTCAGTGTAGAGCTAGCATCTGAGAGCCCTGTGAATACCACACCATTGTGATCTCACTGTACGAAGCATGACAGTGTAGAGCTAGCATCTGAGAGCCCTGTGAATACCACATCACTGTGATCTCACTGTACGAAGCATGTCAGTGTAGAGCTAGCATCTGAGAGCCCTGTGAATACCACATCACTGTGATCCCACTGTAGTGTAGGGCTAGCATCTGAGAGCCCTGTGAATACCACATCACTGTGATCTCACTGTACAAAGCATGTCGGTGTAGAGCTAGCATCTGAGAGCCGTGTGAATACCACATCACTGTGATCCCACTGTACGAAGCATGTCAGTGTAGGGCTAGCATCTGAGAGCCCTGTGAATACCCCATCACTGTGATCTCACTGTACAAAGCATGTCGGTGTAGAGCTAGCATCTGAGAGCCGTGTGAATACCACATCACTGTGATCTCACTGTACGGAGCATGTCAGTGTAGAGCTAGCATCTGAGAGCCCTGTGAATACCACACCATTGTGATCTCACTGTACGAAGCATGTCGGTGTAGAGCTAGCATCTGAGAGCCCTGTGAATACCACACCACTGTGATCTCACTGTACGAAGCATGTCAGTGTAGAGCTAGCATCTGAGAGCCCTGTGAATACCCCATCACTGTGATCTCACTGTACAAAGCATGTCGGTGTAGAGCTAGCATCTGAGAGCCGTGTGAATACCACATCACTGTGATCTCACTGTACGGAGCATGTCAGTGTAGAGCTAGCATCTGAGAGCCCTGTGAATACCACACCATTGTGATCTCACTTTGAAGCACGTCAGTGTAGAGCTAGCATCTGAGAGCCCTGTGAATACCACATCACTGTGATCCCACTGTACGAAGCATGTCAGTGTAGAGCTAGCATCTGAGAGCCCTGTGAATACCACACCATTGTGATCTCACTGTACGAAGCATGTCAGTGTAGAGCTAGCATCTGAGAGCCCTGTGAATACCACATCACTGTGATCCCACTGTAGTGTAGGGCTAGCATCTGAGAGCCCTGTGAATACCACATCACTGTGATCTCACTGTACAAAGCATGTCGGTGTAGAGCTAGCATCTGAGAGCCGTGTGAATACCACATCACTGTGATCCCACTGTACGAAGCATGTCAGTGTAGGGCTAGCATCTGAGAGCCCTGTGAATACCCCATCACTGTGATCTCACTGTACGAAGCATGTCAGTGTAGAGCTAGCATCTGAGAGCCCTGTGAATACCCCATCACTGTGATCTCACTGTACAAAGCATGTCGGTGTAGAGCTAGCATCTGAGAGCCGTGTGAATACCACATCACTGTGATCTCACTGTACGGAGCATGTCAGTGTAGAGCTAGCATCTGAGAGCCCTGTGAATACCACACCATTGTGATCTCACTGTGAAGCACGTCAGTGTAGAGCTAGCATCTGAGAGCCCTGTGAATACCACATCACTGTGATCTCACTGTACGGAGCATGACAGTGTAGAGCTAGCATCTGAGAGCCCTGTGAATACCACATCACTGTGATCCCACTGTACGAAGCATGACAGTGTAGAGCTGGCATCTGAGAGCCCTGTGAATACCACACCATTGTGATCTCACTGTGAAGCACGTCAGTGTAGAGCTAGCATCTGAGAGCCCTGTGAATACCACATCACTGTGATCTCACTGTACGGAGCATGACAGTGTAGAGCTAGCATCTGAGAGCCCTGTGAATACCACACCAGTGTGATCTCACTGTACGAAGCATGACGGTGTAGAGCTAGCATCTGAGAGCCCTGTGAATACCACACCATTGTGATCTCACTGTACGAAGCATGTCGGTGTAGAGCTAGCATCTGAGAGCCCTGTGAATACCACACCATTGTGATCTCACTGTACGAAGCATGTCGGTGTAGAGCTAGCATCTGAGAGCCCTGTGAATACCACACCATTGTGATCTCACTGTACGAAGCATGTCGGTGTAGAGCTAGCATCTGAGAGCCCTGTGAATACCACATCACTGTGATCCCACTGTACGAAGCATGTCGGTGTAGGGCTAGCATCTGAGAGCCCTGTGAATACCACACCACTGTGATCTCACTGTACGAAGCATGTCGATGTAGAGCTAGCATCTGAGAGCCCTGTGAATACCACATCACTGTGATCTCACTGTACGAAGCATGTCGATGTAGAGCTAGCATCTGAGAGCCCTGTGAATACCACATCACTGTGATCTCACTGCACGAAGCATGTTGGTGTAGAGCTAGCATCTGAGAGCCGTGTGAATACCACATCACTGTGATCTCACTGTACGGAGCATGTCAGTGTAGAGCTAGCATCTGAGAGCCCTGTGAATACCACACCATTGTGATCTCACTGTGAAGCACGTCAGTGTAGAGCTAGCATCTGAGAGTCCTGTGAATACCACACCATTGTGATCTCACTTTGAAGCACGTCAGTGTAGAGCTAGCATCTGAGAGCCCTGTGAATACCACACCATTGTGATCTCACTGTACGAAGCATGTCGGTGTAAGATAGCATCGGAGAGCCCTGTGAATACCACACCATTGTGATCTCACTTTGAAGCACGTCAGTGTAGAGCTAGCATCTGAGAGCACTGTGAATACCACATCACTGTGATCCCACTGTACGAAGCATGTCAGTGTAGGGCTAGCATCTGAGAGCCCTGTGAATACCACACCACTGTGATCTCACTGTACGAAGCATGTCGGTGTAGAGCTAGCATCTGAGAGCCCTGTGAATACCACATCACTGTGATCTCACTGCACGAAGCATGTCGGTGAAGAGCTAGCATCTGAGAGCCGTGTGAATACCACATCACTGTGATCTCACTGTACGGAGCATGTCAGTGTAGAGCTAGCATCTGAGAGCCCTGTGAATACCACACCATTGTGATCTCACTGTGAAGCACGTCAGTGTAGAGCTAGCATCTGTGAGCCCTGTGAATACCACATCACTGTGATCTCACTGTACGAAGCATGTCGGTGTAAGATAGCATCCGAGAGCCCTGTGAATACCACACCATTGTGATCTCACTGTACGAAGCATGTCGGTGTAAGATAGCATCCGAGAGCCCTGTGAATACCACACCATTGTGATCTCACTGTGAAGCACGTCAGTGTAGAGCTAGCATCTGAGAGCCCTGTGAATACCACATCACTGTGATCCCACTGTACAAAGCATGACAGTGTAGAGCTAGCATCTGAGAGCCCTGTGAATACCACACCATTGTGATCTCACTGTGAAGCACGTCAGTGTAGAGCTAGCATCTGAGAGCCCTGTGAATACCACACCATTGTGATCTCACTGTGAAGCACGTCAGTGTAGAGCTAGCATCTGAGAGCCCTGTGAATACCACACCATTGTGATCTCACTTTGAAGCACGTCAGTGTAGAGCTAGCATCTGAGAGCCCTGTGAATACCACACCATTGTGATCTCACTGTGAAGCACGTCAGTGTAGAGCTAGCATCTGAGAGCCCTGTGAATACCACATCACTTTGATCTCACTGTACGAAGCATGTCGGTGTAAGATAGCATCCGAGAGCCCTGTGAATACCACACCATTGTGATCTCACTGTACGAAGCATGTCGGTGTAAGATAGCTTCCGAGAGCCCTGTGAATACCACACCATTGTGATCTCACTGTGAAGCACGTCAGTGTAGAGCTAGCATCTGAGAGCCCTGTGAATACCACATCACTGTGATCCCACTGTACGAAGCATGTCGGTGTAAGATAGCATCCGAGAGCCCTGTGAATACCACACCATTGTGATCTCACTGTGAAGCACGTCAGTGTAGAGCTAGCATCTGAGA
Organism: Pleurodeles waltl; assembly: GCF_031143425.1. Classification (NCBI taxonomy): domain Eukaryota; kingdom Metazoa; phylum Chordata; class Amphibia; order Caudata; family Salamandridae; genus Pleurodeles; species Pleurodeles waltl. The sequence continues at coordinate 1,557,804,055 of NC_090445.1, forward strand.
GCCCTGTGAATACCACATCACTGTGATCCCACTGTACGAAGCATGTCGGTGTAAGATAGCATCCGAGAACCCTGAGATCACCACATCACTGCGATCCCGCTGTGCGAAGCACGTCCGAGTAGTGATAGCTTGTAAGAGCCCTGTGAGTAGCAGCACATCGTTGTGATACAATTGTAGTGTAGAGCTACCTTGTGAGAGCCCCGTAGATACAGCATTACTGTGATGCCACTGTACGAATCACGTCATTGTAGAGGTAGCTTGTGTGAGCCCTGTGATTATGTCGGCGTTGGAGTGCCAGTGAATGACGAATGCCAGTGTGGAGCTACCTTGTGAGAGCCCTGTGAGTGCCTCAGCATTGCGCCAGTGTATGGTGCATGTCAGTCCAGAGCTACATCATCAGAGCCCTGTTAGAGCCTCAGCATTATGCCAGTGTATGGTGCATGTCAGTGTAGAGCTACATCATCAGAGCCCTGTGAGTGCCTCAGCACTGGGATGCTGGTGTATGGAGCAGGGAAGTGTAGAGCTACGTCATCAGAGCCCTGTGAGAGCCTCAGCACTGGGATGCTGGTGTATGGAGCAGGGAAGTGTAGAGCTACACCAGCAGAGCCCTGTGACTGCCTCAGCACTGGGATGCTGGGGTATGGAGCAGAGAAGTGTAGAGCTACATCATCAGAGCCCTGTGAGAGCCTCAGCATTGTGCCAGTGTATGGTACATGTCACTGTAGAGCTACACCAGCAGAGCCCTGTGAGTGCCTCAGCACTGGGATGCTGGGGTATGGAGCAGAGAAGTGTAGAGCTACATCATCAGAGCCCTGTGAGAGCCTCAGCATTGTGCCAGTGTATGGTGCATGTCAGTGTAGAGCTACACCAGCAGAGCCCTGTGAGTGCGTCAGCACTGGGATGCTGGTGCATGGAGCAGGGAAGTGTAGAGCTACACCAGCAGAGCCCTGTGAGTGCCTCAGCACTGGGATGCTGGTGTATGGAGCAGAGAAGTGTAGAGCTACATCATCAGAGCCTTGTGAGAGCCTCAGCATTGTGCCAGTGTATGGTGCATGTCAGTGTAGAGCTACATCATCGGAGCCCTGTTAGTACCTCAGCACTGGGATGCTGGTGTATGGAGCAGGGCAGTGTAGAGCTACGTCATCAGAGCCCTGTGAGTGCCTCAGCACTAGGATGCTGGTGTATGGAGCAGGACAGTGTGGAGCTACGTCATCAGAGCCCTGTGAGTACCTCAGCACCGGGATGCTGGTGTATGGAGCAGGGCAGTGTGTAGCTACGTCATCAGAGCCCTGTGAGTACCTCAGCACTGGGATGCTGTTGTATGGAGCAGGGCAGTGTAGAGCTACGTCATCAGAGCCCTGTGAGAGCCTCGGCACTGGGATGCTGGTGTATGGAGCAGGGCAGAGTAGAGCTACATTATGCGAGCACAGTGAATACCACATCATTAGGATGCCAATGTGTGGTGCTGCTCTGAATAGTGATGTATTTACATTATACAACCATGGTATATGGGGTTAGTACTGAATTTCCCAGACAGCTCTGTCAATATACTTCAACCTTGACCTAAGTTGGCATCTCCTGTTGACTGCAAAGGGACCAAATCTTGCCGCTCTTTCAAATCAATGCTCCTCAACCTGACAGGCAGAAGCCTCTGCAGTTCTAGTTTTAAGATGCACGCATGTTCAGCAAGGGACTTCAGACCTGACAGACTGGCAGACTGGAGCTCTTTGTTATACCTGTACAGACAACTTGTCTGCTAGTTCTGAAAAGGAGGCCGGGGCAGAGGCCTGTAGCTAGTAGGGCCTATGTAAGATGAAATATTTACCAGAGAAAACGTTAGTAAAAATGCGCCTCTCTGTTCCCTTATTTATTTGTTCTCTCCCCTCTTCTGGTCTCTCCCCACTCTCCCTCTTTCTCTCCCCTCTCTCTCTCTTTCTCCATCTCTCTCCCCCTTTATCTAGTTACTGCCCGTGGCTCACATTTTCACTTTCGAATCTCGCCCGTGTCACACCCTACCCTCTGTCTCTCGCAGTTTTCTTTCTGAAAACTCTTTCAAGCACTCCTCTCTGCAGTAGCTGCTGTTTCACCCCCACTTTCACTTCCGTAAATCTAGGCCAAAGAGTTTGCCCAACTCGCATCAAAGATCACATTTGAGTTCATATAAGGATTATATATAATATATCCAAACCTGTCTTTGGTCTGATCACTTTGAGATTCACATTCAAGGTCACCCAAGCGAACATCAGTAAAAAAACAAGCATTGAAAATGCCAATAGGTCTGGCTTTAAAGGACAACGTGACGCTCTCCAAGTAAATAGCATGGGAATGGATATGTATCGGTGTGGAAGAAAGAACTGTAGAATAAAATTGGTGTAGTTTAAAAGGGGAGCTTCAACCCTCACCTAAACATACATGACTGCCCTCCTCCCATCTATGATGCTGCCAGAGGAAAACACATAAGTTATCTAGTTATGTAAGACACTTTAACAGCATTACAGTGTCACGTGTGTGCACCTGAAAGTGCAAGCTTGAGCAACTGGAAAAACAAACAAAATGATAACTTATGTCTGGAGAGGAAGTGCTCAATTTATGCCCACTCAAACCATGTACTCCTGGCTCCCAACATCTGGGTGGTGCCAAAGCAGCTCTCTACTGATGCTCACATAATTGACTGTGACAGCTGCACCGTCACGCCAGACCATAAAAATAAATTAAATAAACTTCTAACAGGAAAAAAATATTGACAATTTCCAAGAGATATTAGCCAAATTTCCTTACACTAAATATATTTCAGTAGAAAAACAAACTTGAGCTTAAATCATGGTGATATATATTAAACAACTTTGTTATATTCTGAGCAAGTCAAAAAATGTAAAAACAATACAACGCCAGTCAAAGCATCTCTGGATATGCTATTATGACAAAGTGGTGTCACTAGAATTCAAAAAGCCATAGGTACCTACAAATAATTTAATACGCCAAATAAGCCTTCTACTTAAACAAGATCATAACCTCCTCCAACACCAGTAGATCAATTTTTCAAATTAATAAAGGGCGTTCAGACTAGACAAGGAGCACTTAAGAAGTTACTTCGCACAAAATCTATGTAATCAAATAAATAGCTATTTTATTGACAAAATCTTACTGCAAAAACTTGACTTTGAGAAAGAACACTTTTTACCAGCTAATACGCATTTTGACTACTACTCCTAAACGTTGCTTCTTTACGCATTTCTTCTTCAATGACCTCTCCATGGCCCAGTCTGAGTTAAACTCTGGACCCCCTCAGATATTGCCCTCTAAATCTTTTCAAATATCTTTAAAGCACACCAACAAACCCCCTCAGAACACTGATTAATATGTAGTTAGAACATGGATCTGTATCAAAAGCAAAGCCATTCACACAGTCGCACCTAACCTTAAAATGCCAGGTGCGGACCCCACCATCATGAAAAGCTTCCGTCCTATGTCTATCTTACTGGCAGCTGACAAACTACTGGAAGCCTATGCGACTAAGCAATTGAGTAATCTTATCCAAGACTCTAAACTGCTTGAACGTCTCAAGAAGACTTCTGCCCTGCCAGTAGGGTTGAACCTTTTTTTACTTGCACTTAGTCTAAAGACAGACCAAGGCATTATCCCTGTGATTTATCAGCTACCTCCTTCCACCATTTGGAGTAGAGGTGTAAGTATTCACAGCTGATGCCCAGGTGCAAGCCTGCGTGAATAGTGGCTGGACTTCAACCCGGCAATTGATGGGAGCTATATGACAATGGATGGGAAGCAAATGACTCAAACTGAATGTGGAAAAACAGAAGCATGACTGATAAATGCAAAACATGATTTCAGACTTGATATTTACTTCCTGTCCCTACCAAATCTGTTATTATTTCGGGCATAAAGATTGATTGCAAGATGTGAATGGCTGACCAGGTCTCCTCATTGATGTCTGTTGCTGCTATCATTTAAATCTAGTGAAGAAAATGTTGGCATTTCTAAATGAAAATGGGAGGAGATGGGCTCTGTTTGGTCTTATTGGGTTCAGTCATGCTTATACCAACTCCCTTTGCCTGTGCCTGCCATCCTACTTACTTCAAATGCTGCCAGTAATCTAGAGTGCTGCATCACTAGTTCTTAGAGCTACTAGACCAGAGGTCTTCAAACTGGGGGGCGGGCCCCTAGGGGGTCCTCAAGTAATCCCAGGGGGCACCAGACTCTGGCCAAAACAAGCATTATACAGATAACAGGCCTTTGTTTTAAGCAGAAGCATGTTATTGCATTTTTAAAAAAATAACAGTGCTTAACTGCAATGTTTAAATAGGTATAGACATATTTAAACATTGCCATCTTTATAAAAATATTGTAAAAAATTCTGAGGGGGTCCCAATGATTTTTATTTTTCAACTAGGGGGGCGTGGCATTAAAACGTTTGGAGACCACTGTATTAGACTCTTCCACACATGCTCTATTCTCTTTTAACTCCCCTGGATTCCTATAGGAGGACAGGTCCAATTTAAGGTTCAGTGCACCATCTACAGCGCACTATATGGGCAAGATCCATATTTCATAAAGAATCAGTTTAGTGGAACTTTGTGGTCTGCTGCAGCTAATCTCCTAGAAACTGTAACGTTTTACAAGACAGACCAGATGATTGCAGTTTTTGGTGTGCTCGGCTAAGCTTTGGAACTTGCCAACCTATGTTCTATAACTAATCAGAACTTTCTCTAGCACTCTCTGAAAACGTGCTCATTTCCTCAGGCTTTCTGGGCTTCACCTCAGGTACAGTTTCTGTTTGGTTGGCCTAGCTCCGAGAAACCTGCAGGGAACGAGAGCCCTGCTTATTAATTCGACATAACTTTCATCTCATTTACCCTCCTGTTTCTCATCCTCTACTCTCTCTCACCTCTCACTCACTCCTATTCCTGTCTCAACTTCCCTCTTCAGCTTCCAGTGGCACCCCTTCTAGCAATAGCATTACATTTTCATCATGTAGGAACAATTCAATGTCCTCTGCTGGTGGCATCCTAGGAATCAGATGTTTTAAGACAAGGGCAAAGTGGACATTTGACCAGGGCAACCACCTTCCAAATGGTCCCCAATCTGTGGTCCAGAAACCCCAAGGGGTCCACAAAGCCTCCTCAGGGGGTCCTGCTTAGAAAATTAAATAATATTAACAAATTAGGTCCCCAGCTTTCAGTAATGACTCATTGGGGGGTGCCGGGTTTAAGAAAGGATATAGCTGGGGTCCACAGAGGTCAAAAGGTTGGGAACCACTGCCCTAGCTCATTTTCGTGTACTTTTGTATTTTAACCTTTAAGGTATAATTCAGTATTGTTAGATAACATAAGGCGTGACTTGGCAAAAAATGGGTAATAAAACTCAAGGCGATTGCAAACAGGACCCCCCCAAATATGTTTCTCCAGGGCTTAAGATGACACTGCTAGGTATCCGCACTGTATTCCCTTTCCCAAGATTCGGCCCTAATCTCTATATCGTACAACATCCTGTCTGTTGCACACTTCCTCTCTTGAACCCTTGCCTGTCACTCATCCTTGCCCCTACCCTAACAGTCATGCTCCCAACAATCACCCCATATCCATCTCACAGATGCTCCTCTCACACCCCATCCCACTCCCTCTGGCATCCTGCAGTTTCTGGCTCTCATGCACTCCTCGAGCTTTTCTCCCACACACCTTACCCTCCGAATTACCCCCCTTTCACCATCTACTTTCACCCCTTCCTCCATCACACCTTCCTCTAACAGAGCGTCCAATCCCCTCTAAGGACGCCATGCGCCCTCTTACCCACCCCTTCGTGCGAGCGCTCTCCTCTCTCATTAAAACTGCCCCCCTCACACCCTTCCTTCCGGCAGATCTTCCTCCCCCTCCACGCCTTGTTCTTACCCTCTCCTCATTTCCCCCACACGCGCCATCCTCTCACCTACCAATCATTTCACGCTGACTTCCTTTCTCTTTCTTGTCTCCTGTTAATTTCACAGGCACGTGCACTTTCGCACGCACACATCATGCCAGTGCGTTGCACTCCCTTTCGCTAGTGTACGTGTTGAACAATTTCGTTTCAAACTTCCAGTCTGCCGTGAGATTAAAACTGCGCGATGAAACCAGATCGACTAAAGACCCTGCGGACAATATCTATGGAGCAAACCTTTCAGCAAAGAAGACATAAATCAATGCACTGATCATTTCAAGATGAAACGCGACTGCTGCATTGATATTAGCTGTGAAGAAGAAGCATCATTAAATTTACAGGGTCATTTACAAGTTTTTCGAACTTTATCTTCATTCTGCAGTTTCTCATTTATTGAAGAGTGTTAGTCATACAGTAGCAGGTTTATTAGGTCTCTGTCGTTTGGAGCAGACCAGCTGCCTCCTAAGCAGTGCTTAATTTGTAAGCAAAAAATAATGGAGACGGCAGACGTCAATGGTTGGCCAATACCAAGGTTGCAAGGGCGCATATTTACAAGGAGCTTGAGCTGCAGTTGCGTCATTTTTTTGTATGTTTCGGTGGCGCAAGTAGTACTCGATATTTACAAGGTGACGCATCTAGGCCAATGTGTCACTTTTCGTAGGCCTGCATTGGAATTTACCTGCTCCTGAACTGGCTGCGTCACGCAAGTATTAAGATATGCAAGGTCGGCACTCCATCGTAAATTTAAGCAAAGGTGACGTATTGTCGTAAAGTGGCACGCAGAGCCTGGAATGTGTCAAAAGTCCTGCGCATCGGCGAGCCAGGCATAAGAAATGATGCATTGGAACTGGTACATAAACAGAACATGCATAAAGCACTTTGACAGGCTCAACTACGCCATGGAGGTGCTAATACGTCAGCTAGGAGCAGTGCAGAAGACCACCACGTAGGCAGCGCAGAAGAGGGTAGCACATATACGGCCAAAGGACTACCCTCATTGAACTTAGGGAGGAGGAGGTCAACCACTACTACAGACTCAGGAGGGAGTCCATCATACAGCTCCTGAACCAGATTGCTCCAAGGCTGCAGCCAAGATCTCAGGGGTGCACCAAAATCCCATGGCAGGTCAAGCTGATGGCAGTCCTCCACATGTTCGCATCTGGGTCATTCCAGACCACCACAGCCAGAGTGGCAGGAATCTCCCAGCCATCTTTTTTGGCCTTCGTACTCTCCGTCCTGGATGCCGTCATCATCCTGGCACCCCAGCACCTCATGTTCCCCAAGACACAGCCGCAACATCAGGACACACAGCACAGCTTTTATGCCATAGCTGGCTTCCCACATGTTTTGGGGGCAATGGATTGCATACATATGCAATTGGAGCCTTCTGCTGCAACATCCCACCAGTACCGCAGAAGGAAGCATATCTACTTAATAAACGTACTGGCAATAGTGGACCATTTGGGAATGTTTATCAGTGTGCTGGCAAAGAACTCTGTGAGTGCTCATGGTGCCTACGTCTTCAGGCACTCCATCGTCAATGAGCCCTTCCAGAATGGGAGATTTGGGAATGGCTTACTAGTTGATAAGTAAATCTAAAGTACATGACAGACCTAATAACAGTAAATGATGCATAACAAAATAGCCATGTGTGTGTGTTATCTGAGACAGAACATATGTAGATGGGGTGTGCCTCATACTTCCAACATACGTCATGGCACATGTGGAATGCAAACCCGCAAGTCACACATGTGAAGACATGCTGAGTACGGCTGGGCGGATCTCACAGAGTTTCACTCTGCAGAATTCCTTAGAGTCACTAAAAAACTCTGTGGAATTCCGCAAAGTTCTGCATGCAGGTGGGTACTCAGCCACTTCAGCAACAGAAGTGTTCTATCCCCCTTATTATCTCACCCATCATCATCAATATATGGCGGGCCTGCCTTGGCCATTTTATTTAAAGCCAGTACGGCTTGTTTAACAGTATTGTACAATTGTCTCTTGCTTCCTTTGGACCATGATATCGCCAGCATGAATGATCAGAAACAGCAAGATGGAAACTCAGACTCCTGCCACCACCACAACGGGTAATGCACTTGAGAACTGTGTCGAGAATTAATGATACCGCTTGGTGACAATATCCTGAAAACCCCCGTTCTACCATAGCTTGAACGCCGGTGTATGTAGTGTCTGAGGCCGCTTTTGTTTTAAAGACTTGTGTATGCAATTGTCAGCTGCCCCTGTGTTTTTGCTTCTGGCTTGAGTGTTTAAGCTTCCTTTGAATAAAACGCTATTCCACGCTGTGAAAAATGAAGGCTCCTTCATTTATACTCCACATCCTAGATTGGAATTAATATTGGTGCATGGCAATGTTTGTTTTCATTGTGAAGAGATCAACATTTTTTATGTACCCTGGAGTATCTCATCCAGGCCTGGTAAATTCTAAGCATTCTTGAATTTGTATATTACACATACCATTACAAGGGATGTTGGGTGGGGGGATAGATGGGCTCTGGTCAGACTCTGACTCGTGAGATGACAGCCTGAAGATTGTGAGAAGTATCGAAGGAGGTAACCTTTGCACTTAACAAGAGTGGCTGCAAGGCGGCAGTGGCAACTGACCTTCCAGCTTTTATGAAACGATCTGTGCTCCAGCATTCTTCCTGACACGGCTTTACAATCACAACCTTTCACTCTGCACTGCTTTTTTTTTTATTTCCAACCCCGTGCAGCGTGAGCACAAGGGACTCGGTAGACAAATCTACTTATTTATTGCCAGACATTTTAGTGCACAAGTGACTCATCCAATCACAGACCCAGCCTGTTGGGCACTGAAACCTCTATTGCTGTAGCAAAGAGCACCAAATATGACAGGATTATCCTCCTCCCAAATGGCAGACAAAAAATTAATCATCAAAAATCTACACCAGTCCATATTTTGCCAATGAGTGAAAAGCGCTTTGTACCTAATTGTCAGTTTCTTTGCACATAGTGAAACATGGCTGTTTTCTTTTTTTTAAATATGCAAACCAGAAAGGGAAGAAGACAAGAAAGAAAGAACAATGAGGAAAACAACATGTATGAGCGGGAGCATGCCAGTAAACTCCGTTCCACTAATGGTAGGTAGAGTTTTTTGCCGATCTCTGCACTCCAAGTGGAGCGCGGAGTAGCAAAAACTCTGAATATTCTGCCGGCGGAGCAGAGTTTGCCGCTCAACCCTAATGCTAAGCCATTGTGTTGGCCTATCAATGGTGGGAAGAACCTGATCAACGCAACGCTAGGAAAAATGCTGTGTAGCATCACTGTGTGTAAGGAAGGGCTTTCATGGCTGTTATCTGTGTGTCCACATGTAACTCCCATGGTTCATGAGGCATGTCATGTATTCCACCACAGTGTACTGTGAAATCTATCCAATCAATTGCCCTCCCTTAGTCATGGGTCCCATGGAAAAAATACTTAAATCATCCAACACACTTTAGCCACCTGTGTGTGGTGCAGTCCATGACACACAGACATAGACAGTCAAGCCTCCAAGGGTTCATGCGGTGCAGGAAGGGGGCCCCTCATGCACAAAGACATCTCACATGAAATGCAGCCACACAATCCTCATGTCGCTATTGTGTCTGCCTCAGTGCTATGCAGCTTATTGTGTGCCAGTGCGGCATGAAAACTCAGGACTGTGCTGCAGGGCCTCAAATATGTCCTTCACTGTCCTTTCTCAGTGAGGCAAGGCAGTGCTGATAATTTACTTGATGAATGTACAGTATCACATATATATCTATATGGGCCATTGTCTCCTGTCCCCATAGCTGCCTCAACGCACTGCAACGTGAAAACAATGCTATTCCACATTGAAATACACTCACTAATCTATCAATAGCAGTAGCTACTGAACTGAATACTACTGTCACATTTCAATTTGTGTGAATAAAAGGGATCACATCATCTGCACTGGGTAACAGATGAAAAATAAGACCTATTGTATGACAGAAAAGCCAATATCAATTTTACGGCAACATAGTAGAGAAGTGTGAGATAAATGTCTCCTCATTGGCATATCTACTCTATCAGACAAGGCTCATAATTTTCAGTCGAGTGTGAAAAATATTTTGGTAAATTAGTAAGTGTGTCACACATGCCAGTATACATGTATGTGCATTAAAGCATCAGGAATAATAATTTAGAAAGGCCATGTGTGCCATTCAATGTCAGTGTAGGCCCCAGACATTGGTAAATGTCTATACAGATTCACACAATAACATCAACAGTCAAAAACAACATATCTTTCAGCCGTACTGACAGTACACATACAGGCATACACTCAGGTATACAGCCATATCAACAGATGCAAACAATGTGTTGGTACACCTGTTCTGGTGGTAAATTGACCAAAGGAAAACCACATGATATCAGCAATGTTCAAGTAACAAACACTAAAATAACGTATCCAAATATGGCATTCAACAATCATCAACATAGATTGTAATGCATGCTGGACAAGGCAGCACAGTGCACAATCTAAGCATTCCTTTGCCACAGCAATCATGATAGAACCATTGCAAATAGGCACACAATCCACCTCAATTTACAGTACAACACATATGTGTGAAGACCAATATATTGTGTACAGATTTGTGGTAGACAGATATAAGTTTCGACATCAGTGTGTCCTACATAGAGATGCCCCATATTGCATACCCATGTGTCAATCCCAGTGTACCATGAAATATTGACTGATGAACAGCAGCAGCATAAGGCTGACAATAAATGGTACAACTATCCAGGAAACCTGTGTAGAATGCACCACATGTACTCACCACATTTCACTTTCTAAAGGAAGTGAACAATTCAAAGGCTTTGTCATTGGCAGGTAGTGTAGCAACAACATCAGTGGTGCCACGGGGACACATGTATGTGTGAGTGTGGACCACATTTTTACTGCTACAGCCTACCTATGGATGACAAAAAAAACCAGTTTGTGAACAATATACTGTCACTTACAGTGTCAGTGGACCTACAAACACTTATCACACTAAGCTACTGCCCAAATGTGATTATCGTACTGTAGCATTGTCAAAAGTAGCAGGCCGTGCACATGTTTCGATATGACACAGAGAACAGGAATAGACATGTGGAATTAAATGTGCTAATCTAAATGTAACCAATAGAGTCCAATACTGGTAGAAATGTGTATGAGTCATTCAGTACACATAAGACACATGTACTTGAATGTGGGTTGATCAATCACCATGATCATTGAGTGACTTTTCTTTCTTTGCCTTTTCAGCTGACCAAGGATATGGTCTGCAGCCATGTGTCATGACCCTTTTGCACATACCCAGACAGAGGCCAACCATACCTACAACAACACACTGGGAAGGACTGGGGATATTATGGAGTAGACCTTCGGAGTACTGAAGTCTAGCTTCTGCTGCTTGGACATGTCAGGGGGGAGATTGCTATATTCTCACCCTCTGGTCTGTAAAATGATCCTAGTGTGTTCTATACTGCACAACATCTGTGTGCGGACAAATGACCCATGGGACGAGGGCCATGAGGACCAGGAAGCACTGGATGAGGATGAATATGATGACAGAGATAAAAATGCAGCCAATTGCGGGTAACCGGCGAAGAAGCATCATTGTGCAGAACTTTTTCAGTGAAGCATGAAGTAGCTTGATGGCCATATTTTTTGTTTTGAAAGAGTGTTCAAAAATGTAAATAAATGAATGAACACTTGCTTTGTGTATGCAATTTAATTCTAATTCCACGTTCACTGTAAACATTAAAACACTCACATCTCACATAATAGAATTTGGCCCATCACAAAGGTATATTTCTAGGTATTACACTCACCCCAGGACAACATCTTGTGGACTATATTAGGTCGACATATCAACATGTGCCAAATGCATGTGATTCAGGAAGACATAAACTAAACAAAGGTAACAATGCGGAACAGTGTGCACATGTTGTGAGTATGTGTACTGACTGTCAGACATCCTACCACAACCCAAGGGGAGTGTAAATGTAAACAGTGTGCAATGACTGAATGTGTGTGTTGTATGTTTTCACATTTTTTACTGCCTTACACTAGTGGAGGCCAGTACATTGACCTTATAGTCCTATGACTGTCAACAGAGGTCCATATGATGTGCATGGGCACAAATCATAGGCGCACAGTGCAACCCAGAGAGTCTCCATATGCTACATCAATGTTTGCAAGCACATAGGACAATCAGTGTGGTGTCTCACATAGCATATATGAATATTGAGTCCTTACCAGTGTGGGTGCTGGATTGGCTACATAGGCCTAATGCAGGCACACTTGCCCGACTAGGCAAGGATGCAACTGTTGCATGCAGGAATGGAGGTGCCCTTGTTGGTGTGTCTTACTCTGAATAAAACAATGCTGTGACTCCTATAGCTCCATCTATTTTTTGCTAATTACAACAGGGCACAAAGAAAATAAAAAAGTAAAATAGATTTTAAGGAATAACTACATGTGATGTCACTCCTGCAAGTAGCATGCATTGGCTAATCCCAGGTTAGAGTGGCATAATCTCTCAGTAAATGTACATATGACCATCTGGTGTGAATTCCTACCCACATTTTAAGTTCACATAAGCCCTCTCTGTTGCCGAATAATATGATACATGGAAATGGTAAACATCTTCCTATTTGTGAGTCACACACTTCTTTGGCCTACTCAAGTTGTCCTTGTGATGATCAAAATATAGGCTAACATATTTTAACAAACACTTTTCTACAGGTGTAATGTGCATGTGACACACATATTGTGCCAGACACCAAGCCCAGACAACAGATGTGTGTGTACCACTACATTATATGGTTGTCATTGGGTATTTTAGGCTGGTAAATGATGTCTCTCACATATAAACAGGTATCATATTGGCCTAGCCATATACCTTTTATCTAGACAGTCAATTTGTGAGCTGGATGCCACATACACTGTAGACTGGCTGAAGCAGTATGTCATCCCCTGAGTGTGCATTGCATCCGTAACAAATCCTGTCCAGAATGCAGACAGATAGCATGATCTTCAAGTTTGGGCATAATCATGTTTAGCAATGTGTATTACATTTGTATAAGGCTGCAATATCTGTAAAAAAATCAAGAAGCCTACTACGCAGCTATCTACGTTCAGCCAAGCATAATACAAACTTGAATACATATAAACAATGTCAAGGTCTCCACAATTCACAAAATGTCTGTGTATTACACAGAAAGATATTGCCTGCCCTAGTGTCTGCACCATGAATGCAATGAATCAAAGATATGCACACTGTTAACATACACATGCAAATATCCCAAGTCTTCAAGCATTTAGCAAAGAAAATATGAGCAAGAAAAGTGATCCCTAGGAGTGTTTACATGCATTACACAATTCACTACATTTTACCACACACAATAGGCTAGTTGTGTTATTCAAAACACATGCATTGGCCTTTTGCATTATGCATTGGTCCCAGAGCATCGGTCGGAAGCCACCTATTAACGCCAATGTATTGTGTGTAAATCACTCATTCCCTATTTCTCCATTAATTCGTGAGAAAAAACAATGCATTAGTAGAACATGTGTCACATCCACACAGGAAATGATGCAATGGCTCTGCCATGCTGCAAACCAGGAAGTGTAAAGTTACTTTCACTTACAGTCTTTCTGTCTGTGCTGGCTGGTGGTGGTGTTTGGTGTGTGCTTTTTTGATTGCTTGTGTTTATTGGTGTGGTTGGTGTCTGTGCTGTTCCTGTTGTGTTCAAATATTGTTATTTGTGTATTGTATTTGTATTTTGTATTGTTTTGTCCAATGTATTGTTGGGTGTACATCTATTTAGGGGTTTGTAGTTTAAGGGGAAGTGTTAGTTTTAGTTTAGTTGCAGTTGATGGTGGGTAGTCTAGTTAGGGATATGTCGTGGAAGAGCAGGGTGAAGAATCTGTACAAGGGCAGCCTGCTGTGGCTGTTGGTACACTATCTAAGCAACATGATCTTGACAGGTGGTAGGGTGAGCAAAGGTTACCCTACCTAAGAGAGAGAGAGAGAGAGAGAGAGAGAGAGAGAGAGAGAGAGAGCAGCATTGGGAGAAGGTAAGTTTCCACATGAGCCGTATGTTTGAAGTCCAATGCACTGTCCACCAACTCAAGCACAGATTGGGAGATGTGGTGTGCCGGGAGGCAGATCTGATAGATCACCTCGGAATGGAAGTCAGTGAGTCTGTTGGTAAGTACCCATATTCCATGAGCTTGTACCTGTGTGTCTTTATAAAAATATTGTTATTGCTTTTTCAACAGGAAACGTCATATATGTTTTAGGGTATTATGCCATGATGGAGGCTAACTCAGTTAAAAACAAAAAACATGCCAGAGGGGCATGTTCGCGGTGGCCTAACAATAGCCCAAATATACTGTCCAGTACGGGGGAGGCCCTGAGGTGTTGTGGGACCTATCCTACATTGTGCAGAGAGTGTTATCAGCTAGACTGTGAGGTCATTACTGACTCCAAACGGTGGGTGCCACTAGCCATTTATGTTGCAGGGAAGCACATTCACATTTCATCACGCCACAGGTTGGACACGGTGTTTGGTTCACCTCAAACAATTTTACATGCGTGTATTTCAAAACTTGGTCACAATTCCTCAATGAACCTGCACAGGGCATGGATGGTCAATTTTTATTTACTGTGCACTAGTAATAAGTAAGGAGCTCAGGGGCATATTTACAAGGAATTTGTGTAGGGCAGCACCACAAGTTTTTCTGCTGCGCTGCCGTATGACAATTTGAAAGGGCAGAAATGCACCATATTTACAATATACTGTGCATTTCTGCCCTTTCCTCCTCCACTGCCACACATTGTTGCCTAGCGCCAACACAGGCATCCTTGCACCATGGTGCAAGGGTCCCTACATTGTCAGCAGGATTGTTTTTGTGCAGGAAGGGACACCTTCCTGCACATAAACAATCTACAAAGGTATTTTCCTCTTTCCATGTGTGCTGCAGAATGCAGCACACATGGAAAGAGGAAACACTGAGTAGAATTTCTCCTTGTTATGCCTGCCTGAGGAGGCGTACAGTTTTGATGCATTCCCTTGTTTACTGATTCTTGTAAATCTGGGAATGTGTCAAAACCCATGGGTGTTGTATGGGAACACCCACTGCAACGCCCATGGTATGCCTCCCTGAGGAAGTGTAAGGCAGCACAGCGACTTGCACTGAATTGCCTTACAGTATATCTACCAGGCCATGAAAAGCCATGCAAAGTGGCTATGCATAGCCTTGTAGATATGGGTCTGCAATATGCGCCGCCGGTGAACCACCTGCAACACAGGGGGCTTGTAAATATGCCCCCAAGTGAAGAAGAAAAACAAGCACGGTTACTGTCTGATGTGTGTATCATTGTCCATAACACGTATTGAGCTGAGAAGGCCCCAGCAAAATTAATACCTTGCAGAGTGTGGTCTGTCAAATTATTCTGTTCACAAAGCCATCCAAACCAAGCACCCTTGCACCATGTAGCAAGGAAGGATGGCTTGGTACATTGTCTGCACTCTGGACATCTGAGACATGATTTGCCTGATATTATCCGTAAACACTGCAATATGGCATACATATATTCATCATTCAGCCATGTCAGCTTTGCCATATGCTACATGTTCAACTTGCAGACAATACCAAACATTTGTGAGGTCAATTCATTGTGATTCATATGTACACAGTGTACATGTTCAGTAGTCATAGAGCTATGTACCATGTTTTTGTCTTGTAGGTGGACCGGCACCATACACCAATGCTGAGGTGGATACCTTCAGGGATCCCAATGCTATCAGTGAGTGTCACCTGAGTGAGTTCCGTGCTCTGTCAGGATTGTGTGTGATCTCTAATATTGGTTGCATTGAGATGTGTAAAACAATTGTCCTTACATGATAAATTACAAATGAAGTAGGGCAAAGTTGCATGTGCAATAGACAGGTACAAATGTCAATGTGCATGTATTGCCAATTTATGCAGGCCCACATGATGAATAATTCAGAACCTTCTGTGGTAATGCTTGGCCAGCTATGGTGTGGATGTGTATGGCACATGTGCTATTACCAGCACCAAGACCAACAAATGGTCATAAGTTCTAATGTCTCTCACCTTTACCATGGACAGAAAGTAACACATATTTTCCAAAATTATGTGACAGAAAAGTTGCATGGGAGAGGCTGAGATTTTCAAGACACAGGGGCCCGTATTTATACTTTTTTTAGCGCCGCATTTGCGCCACTTTTTGACGCAAAATGGCGCAAACCTACAAAATACAATGGTATTTTGCAAGTTTGCGCCGTTTTTGCATCAAAAAACGACGCAAATGCGGCGCAAAAAAAGTATAAATACGGGCCAGAATGTTTGCCCAAGTCCAAATTTGAGCAGACACTGGTGTGGTTGGGGTGCAACACATATCCTAGACAACATCACCAAAAGTCAATAATACATGTTTATGGGAAGCTATATACAATAAAGATCATTCCAAATTTAATAGTCCTCCTATTGTGTATTCTTATCATACCATACCCATACAAGCAGAATATGTTTCTCATTGTACCACAATTGGTACAGTGTGAAGGATTGATGGCATGTACAGACGTTCATGCCATTCAAACAGCAAAAATGTTCAGGCTCATACATGTACCAGTAGCTAGAAGTCTAGTGAAATTTTGGAATCCAATAAACTTGTGTGATCATGTGAGCAGGCTAGGCACCATGAAACAAGATTCCTTCACAGAATAGTTGCTACATATGTAATTGTGGGGAGACAAAGTCAAAATGGAGCATTTAGTAGAGCAATACAAGTGCCCAAATGGCATATCCCCATGTGTTGCTGTGAGTGTGTTAGTAAATTCTCCATAGCAATCATGTACTTGGGTTCATAACTTAGCCCACATTTATCATGATGTATGGCAACTCTCATCCAGCATCATGGATACCGTGGCATCCCTCAGAGAACTACATATCAGTGACATGTGAGATGGAGTGACAGAGGAGCATGTTGCAAAATGCAATGGTAGTTTTAAGGATGTAGGAGACAAACACTATGTGAACATGGCTTTGGATGGTTCCACTTCAATATGCCTGTCTGATGCACATTGCTAGTTTAGTTGTCCACATGGCAAAGTATGGACATTTTGGCCCTCATTTTGACCCTGGGGGTCTGAAGACCGCCAGGGTCATGGTGGAGGTCTGACCGCCGATGGGGATGAGGTGAAGACCGCAACATTATGGGTGTGGCGGGTTGGCCTCTGCAAACCTGCCACATCCCCGCTTATACCACCAGGGCGGGCGGACAACCGGGCTGGAGATTAGCATCTCTGACTCAGTAGTCCACTGAAGACTGTGGCAGCATCACGAGTCGGCTTTTTACCAGGGTTTCCATGGCGGTAGCACCACCACAAAATCCCTGGCCAAAAGCCTACCAGTGACAGGAAATTTATTTCCTGTCACCGGTAGATGACTCCCCCAACACCCCCTCCAATCCCAATACCCCCACACCCCTCATTCCATGCCAGAACCGCCCTCTCTCCAACCCCTTCCACCAAAACATCACCTCTCCACTGCCTTTCCAGAACAGCACCTCCCTCTCCCCACCCCCTTCCAGAACAGCACCCCTACCCCCACCTTCAACCCCCTTCCCCGCACACATGCACACACACACCCACATGCACCCCGCATACACTCATTCATCAACACTTACATACACACATTCACTCACATGCATCCATACTCGCATTCACTCACACGCATCCATACTCGCATTCCCACAAAGATTCCAACATGCACTCACTTCAACAATTGTACACGCATTCAAACACCCATACACACACGCATTCAAAGACAAATTCAAACACCCATACACATGCATACACACAAGCATACACACACGCATACACACTTACATTCACACATGCAGACAACACCCTCTCACACATGCACACACAACACCCCCCACCCTCTCACCCCCCTCCCCTGTCGGCCGATCAACTTACCTTGTCTGGCGAGAAGGTTGCCAGGCAGGGAACGGGAACAGGAGCTTTCACCGCCAACAGCACCCCGCCATCAGGACACCGCCTGGCCGTATTACAGGTGTCATACAGCTGATGGAGTCCTCTTGGCGGGGCCGGTGGTGGAAGCGCCCACGTGCCTCCGACTGCCAGCACGACTACTGGAGGGTTCCCACAAAAAATTGTGGCGGAAATCCTTCAGTACTTTTAATATGGTGGTGGGAAGACCATCAGCACTGGTGGTGTTCTGGTGTCCGTGTCTTCAGTGGTCTGCTGAAAAGACCGTCGAAGTCATAATGAGGGCCAAAGTCTGGCAGGTCCACCCAGGATGTGAGGATTCCTACCTCAGAGCAGACAGGTTATGTAGCGTTTTGTTAAGAAAAGGTGCAATGTGTAAAGAACCACATGCATGTTTGCCCTGTGTTGTCAGCATGTTACCCATACTGTCTCCCAAAAAAGCTGTCACCCTTGATTCATTTTTGGCAAATACCTACACAATACAGCACAAGATACTTATACTTATGAGATCTACAGCATGGATGCACACACCCATCACATGGATATGGTTTGAGGTGATGTGTATCAAGGTAACATTTCCTAATGACATGTATGGACAGGCACTAGGATATGTAAAGGGCCACATTGTATTGCTTGAAGTTCATTATATGAGCTATGTAATAGGGTTCCAGGTATTTCCATGAGTCAATATTGGAGGTGTGCAATAGATCTGTTTAATTGGAGGTAGCTAGCCACCCTTCATCTATGTTTCATATAATTGGCACAGTCAGTCTATGCTACAGTATATGTGGCCTTGGTTATTTGCCATATTAGTTACGCAATGCTAAAGCACAATACCTGTTCTTGCTAGCAATTACTTATTTCACATAGGTTATTAGCCATAGAATATAACCTCTTGCATACTGCATAAGAAATCCCAGGAAGTACCTAGGTAGACCATGTGTACCATTCCATATGTACACAACATCATAGTTCCTAAACAGTCTTAGTATTATTATGGGTATACGTTTATTTGGGCAGACGCTGCCATTTCGTATACCTACAATGATAACACCTGAGAACTTTTGTATTGTTACATTAGGAGAAGTATATGTTTCTTATGATGGTTGGTCATTTTTCTATCATTATTTTTTTTTTTGCTGGGCATGCCATGTGATGTTTTTTGTAACTTAAGCCTATTATTGATGACAGCATGCACAAGTTCACCTTTGTGTGATACATATTTCCATCATCTCCAATAAGCAACATGACGCCTGACCAGGAAAAAGCCTATGCTACAAGGCTGGAGAGATACCACCACATCAGGCAAGTTGCCTGGCCCTACCAGTAAATGAGATGCATGTACGATGAAGGGAAGGCAGCTGGGACACAGAAGTCTGGACCAAAGGGCCTAAAGGGGCTGGACAAGGTAAACACTAGCCAAGATGTCAATGTGCCTCATGGTGGCGGATCAGTTGCACTTCTGTGCACCTCCACAGCTCAGCCGGCACAAGCACCACTCCCCATGACCACAATCCCAGGACAGCCATCGGATTTTGAACAAAAGGCCCTTAAAGACCTTTCAGACCACAAACTACATGTGGCTGGCACTGAACTACAAGTTGCCACTTTAATGCAGATGTTGCAGACATTGCAGCTGTCGGTGGATAGGATTGCAGGTCAGATTTAGTCCTCCCTTTGACATTTTGCCCTTCCTCTGTTTTCATATTTTGTTTTACATTTTGCTTTTAGATATTAGTGTTTTAGCATGAGTTAGGATAGTGTGTAGCATGGGGATAAGTTAATTTAGTATTAGTAATTTTAACATTTTATTAGAGATTTGTTATTAGGTAGGGATATGGGTAGGTACGTTATTAGTTGGGTCATAGGTTGATGCTTAAGATATGTTTAAAAAAAATACAAAATACAAAAAAATATATTTGTTTAGGTTTTAATGTTTACGTAGTTTATGTATAGGTGTAGTTTATGTTGTCATTGAGTGAATATGTGTATTAAGTTGGGGGTCTGATGTTTGACATGTCTGTTATGTCATATGTGAAGAGTAGTATAAGATAAGGTTAGGTAGGTTAAGATAGATTCAAGTTAAAGTAGTGTAGGTTAGTTAGCATAGGTCGGTTTAGTCATAGTTTAGATAGGATAAGTTAGTTAGTGTAGTGTAGATAGTTTTAGATTTTAAGAGTTTTATACTGATAATAATAAACAATGTTTTTCCTTTTACAAGAATGCTTGATAATTAATAGCATAGTAGTTGTCAAATATGCATGGGTTGTGGTAAGCACATGTAATAGGATTTTCAGGCAGCGTTTATATACATGTGTAACTAGTCGAAACAACTATGGAGAAAATCCTGTCAAGTTTGTAATGGAGTCACTCAAGGGATCTTCAAACATGATTGTGCACTGCGAGTGGCATTTTTGCTATGAATGGACAGACAGACCAAAGCAGGTATCCACCTACTGTTGCACTGTGTCCGTACGTTATGTTGCCTGTATTGCAAGGATGATTATGTCAAACCATTGTGACTGATCAAGGATGTGTTGGTTCACATGCTGATGCCAGCCACTTACACACTTTCCCTTGCACCATTTTATTGTCACATCAGTGTCGTTTGCTGGCTAGTATCCATGGAAGTGGCCCCACCTCGGTAGAAACTTCATTCAGCCTTACCCTTGAGTGATTGCTAATTGTTGGACTCCTTGCTCCAATCAGCAACAGACATATAACAGGTTAAAGATAGTTTATTTGTTTACTTATTTGTTTATTTGTTTACACACAAGTAAATGTGAAGGATCGGCATAGCAGTTATTGCAACAACCCCAACATTGTTTCAGAGCTAAAGGATGTCCATGCAGTGTCCACGGGGTATGCATGCCATGTGACTTGTGGAGGAGAGGAGTATTCAGTGAGGAGGAGATCCAAATTGCCATCAGAGAAGAGAGGTCACATTGATAGTCCACAAATGGATAAGAGCAACAGGTGGGCAAAGACAAAGGAGACAGTGCCAGATGACAAGTACAATAGAATGTTACTCAACACAGGCCCAATGGGAAACTGGCCAAGGGCCATAGACAAATGCTACTGGGACGTTCTCCACCAGAAAGTGGGAAAATCCACTTCTTCCTGCTCTGATGTGTGGTGTGCCTCCCCTGAGTGTGATGGTGTTTGTACAGGAGGCATCTGAGGCACATACATATCAGGGGCTGAAGATGTGGCTTCCCTGTACCCAGCAGCATTTGCCTGTGCCAACAAGAAAGGCAGCACAGTGCAAAGAAGGGCCTGCTGAATTGTCAGCGCAGCATCAATGTCATGTTGGAAGTCCTGCTTCTGCTCCATACATTAAAGGATGGTGCATATAGCCCCCAGCTGGGTGGCAACCTCCCTGGTGTCACATTGGCAGGGCTGTTGTTGCCTCTGCCTCATGACACTGGCGATGTCAGCCAGGGACTGTTCCAATCTCTGGAGCGGAGTGTTGATGCCTCTAATTGCACCAGATATGTCCTTTTTGGGACTGAGGCACCTTTGGACTCCCTTTAGGGTGCCTGAAATGGTCTCCATTCCCCCTGCACCTCATCTAACATCTGCAGCTGGACTCCTACTGCTTGGCGTTGAAATTCAACCTGTGGGTTCTCAGAGTCCAGAGCTGGCCTGGGACTTGCAGGTGGAGTAAGTTGGTTTGTAGTCAGCCCCTCCCACTCCTGGAGAAGGTGAGACAATGTAGTCTAGAATTTGCTGAAACATGTCTTTGTCCATGGGGGGGCATGATGTTATTGGCAGCAGGTTGGTCATCCTGAACAGGCAGCTAGCCTGGAGAAGTTGTTTCTTCCTCTGCAATCAAATTGATATATGTCAGTGTTGATCAATGCTAGATGTTGACAGGGGTTGTCTGCCTGACATGCAGTATTTATTCTAATTCGCTTTCATCTCAACATTGACGTGTAGTACCTATGTGACTTGTATGTATTGAGGGGAAGTGGCAGTGTAGTTGCCTTTCAGATGGCAATATCTGTGCATTGTTCACATGCCACTGTGTGACCAGGGTGTTTGTTTGTGTCATACCACACATTGCAACCCAGTAACACAGCGTGCTGGCCTGTCCTGCCAGTGCACATGTATTGAGGTAAGGTACACATCTAGCTTGGAAATTGACACTCCTTTTCATGATGTCTATTCCTAATGTTTTTTCATGTACTGATAGCACTACTGTGTGCATTGCTTCTGAACTCCCTATTGACACCCTCCTGCTTTTACATATGTTGCGAGGTACAAAATTCCTTCTTCCATCCCCCTCCTGACACATTCTACATCTTCCCCCTGGTGCACATCACATGTAGGATGCAGTACACCTATGCCCTCTTCTATGTCATCCCTTCCCAGCAGCAATAGATGTGTGACACTATCAAACACAGCAGTGCGTGTGTATAGCCCAAGCTACCTTGCAGTACACATACCACTTCTCACCTCCTTGCTATGCAATGTGCCCCATTCAAACACAGTGATAATTCAATGTGCTCAGGCAAACCTACATTGAACAGCATGACCAGGGGCCCACCAATCTCACACACCATCTATTGTTTGACAAAACACAAATCTTGCATCCCCTGAGATTTTTTACAAACTAAGATTTAGGGTGTTGGCTACTGTGGCAGGCTACACATGTGTGCCTACACCCCACACATCGCTGCAGCTGTGTGCAATGTAGTATAATGCTAGGGGCTAAGAGGCATATTAAGGAGCTCCATGCACTGCCAGTGCAACACTTGTTTTGACGCTTCAGCAGCGCAGATGGCAGACCCATATCTATGAGGCCATGCAAAGGCTATTTGTATGCCTTTGATTGGCCCCATAGATTTGGTGTAAGGCAAGGCTGGGAAAATGGCTATGATGCCTTACTCTGCATTAGAGGAGCATTCCATGGGTGTTGAGGTGGATTTTCTAATGCAACTCCTTTGGGTTTTAACTGCTTCCCAGATTTACAAGGACAGGTAAACTTGGAAATGTGTCAAAACAAAACGCCTCTCCAGTACAGACATAACAAGGAGAAATATTTTTTACTCCTCATTCTTACCTCTTTCCATGTATGCTGCATCCTGCTCATGGATAGGAAAAGGCAAATGCCTCCATGGAAGTTTTTTTGCAGGAAGGCGTGCCTTACTGCACAAAGATAATCCTGCTTGCAACGCACATGCCCTTTCAACATGGTGCAAGTGTGCCTGCGTTGATGCTAGACAGCCATTAGGGGGGCAGTGCTGGGGGAAGGAAATAAGAATGCACCCTTTTTTGAAAATACAATGCATTTCTGCCCTTTTCCTGTGGTGCAGGGCATCACAGCATGGTCACTTGCTGTGCTGCCCTAGGCCATTATTGTTGTACTTATGCACCTCTGGACATGGTTCTGCACATGGTCCGATGTTGTGGTACTTCACATGCCCAAAACATGAGTCCCCTCTCAGGTAAGGATTTAATCCTCAGACAACTGCATTCCTTTCCATTCCTTTGCAGTCCAGATTTGGCTGAATGGCCGCAAGAGAAACACATCATGGTGCAAGGGGGCATGCATTATCCAAGTCAATGTGGTCAGGGTTCCGGTGTCCTACCATGTTGTTGTGTACCAGTTCAGATGTTTTGCTTGGTATTGTGGGACTTGTAGTCCTGGACACTGATGTTATACATTGCCCAACAAATCACAAGAACCAACAGTGAAGCTGGACTGGTGCAGCACATCACACATGAACTGAACACACAAGACGGATATAACCTGGCCTGTGCAACATGTGAGTGGTTATTTTAGGTTACATTTCTATGATGTATGACTGGACATGTGGCCATTTCCATCTCTTTACCTTACACGTAGCATTGTGTGCAGCTGAGCATGACATATTTGGTGATATTGTTCCTTGTTGTCTCTTGTCTTGTATGTCTTGTTGGTCTTCATAGGATGCACTGTCATGTCTTTAAACTCCTGCCACCAACTCATCTGGGATTACTAATGCCATCTGCTCCTCCAAGGATGTCAGCTCCTCCTGGACCTCAGGTCATCCTCCTCCTCTGGTCTGCATGGCTGCCTTGAAGTTGCTGGATAGTTTCTCCTTGTTGCGGCACTTGTAGTTGTGCCAGTGCTTCTTACAGTCTGCCACTGTCCTTTTGACTTGCCCTACATTGTTGATTTTATCCACTATGGAATTCTGTTAGACCTGGCCCTTTTAGCAGGTTCGTCCCCTTACTTTTTGCCTCTCGCTGACATCTCGCTGTTGGCTCTAGGACTCTGAGCACTTTATCACTGCTGATCAGTACTAAAGTGCAGGTGCTCTCCCTTGTAAAGTCGGTATGATTGGCTTATACCTAATTGGCATATTTAATTTACCTGTAAGTCCCTTGTACTGTGGTATCTCTATACTCAGGGCCTATAAATTAAATACTACTAGTGGGCCTGCAGCACTGCTTGCACCACCCACTGAAGTAGCCTTTCAAACCTGTCCCAGACCTGCTAGCGCAGGGCCTGCGTGCGCAGTTTTCTGCCACGGGGAAATGGCATCTAAATTTACTTGCCAGGCCCATAACTCCCCTTTTACCACATATAAGTCACCCCTATTGTAGGCCCTAGCTAGCTCTATGGACAGGATGCTATGTATGTAGAAGGCAGGTCATGTGCCTGGATGCGTGCCCTGTCCTGGTAGTGACAAACAGCCTATTTGGTTTCTCACTGCTGTGAGTGCTGTCTTCTCATAGGATTGCATTGGAAATGCCCTGCCTTGTGTCTAGAGGGTATTGTTTGATTTATGAGGGGTAACGCAGGTATGTTGTAATAGTAGTGAGAAATGTTGCTTACTGGTGTAAGTGGATTTTTTATTCCAATCCACGTTTGGGCAGAGTGACAGTTGATCTTTGTGCATACTTTTCCGGCAGCCTGTACACAGGGAGGGTGGCGGTGTCACAGAGGTGCATCTGCATTTTAAATAGTCTTCCTGGGCTGAGAGAAGGGGAGGCGTGGCACACTTGAATCTATAAAGGCTGTGCCCTAGCCTCACACAAAAGGGTCGTTTTCCCCCAACTGATATTTGGAGCCTGTGCTGGAGGAGAGAGGGGGCACTCTCAGAACCAGTTGTAACTGGTTGGAACAACCTCTCCCCTTTTTTGTTAACCCATTGCAAAAACTGAGTAGAAGTACAGGGGATTATTCCCCACAATTTGCAGACATTTTGGAACTGAAATAGACTTGTAACTGGACACCGAATGCTGCTGGAGGGATTCACCAGGAACCGCCTTGGACTGCTGCTGCTGCTGTGCTGACCTGTGACCTGCCTGGTCACTTGTAGGAACTGCCAACTGCCTGCAACCCTTTGTGCTGGCCTGTTGCTGGGCCCTGTCGCCCTGTGCTCCATCTGTTGTGTCCCCCAGGGGCATGGTACTGTGGCCCCTGCAAACATCTAAAGCACATGAGGAGTGCTTCTCTTTTCTTGATAAGGCGCCTTTAGAGCGCTTTCCATTTGCACAGCTTAGCACCCTGTGAGCGCTCTATTTTAATGCTTAAAGCACCTGGTGAAGCGCTTCTGTCTGGGCACTTTGTAAAGCTCTTTGCTACTGTCTGAATCACCTCTGCGACCCAGGCAATATCAATTTGAAGCAAACCGGAGACGTGCTTCCCCTAGGTCCCCCGGGGCTCACTGAAGCTAAGACAAGAGCGAGCGTGCTCCTAGCCTGTCCCCGGGGCGAAGCATGCTCTGAGGAGTGCCCCCGGGGCACAAGTAGGCACCCACTTTGGTGCCTGCTCACCGTTGCGGCCCAGGTGAGCTTCTCTCTTCATTTTGGGAGACGGGCAGGGAAGGAAGCCTCATCGGAGGCCCCCGCCCAACCAGATCCCCTTGTTTGCCCAGCAGAGACGGGCAGGGAAGGAAACCTCATCGGAGGCTTCTCACCCCACCGGAGCCTTTGATTACTGCCCGCAACTCAAGGTCCTCTCGGTGGCCCCCAATTGTGGTGTTGACCCGTTGTGCGCAAGGAGCACCGGGGGCCTCCCTTGTTGTGTTTCATGCCACTAGAAGTGCCTTCACCATAAGAACAGGTACTTTGTGAATGGACATATTCTTTTCTTATGTTCCTGGTATGAGCATTATGGACATTGTTTTCCTGTCTCTTTTGATAATGTGACATATGGCTGCTGATGTTCCTTTTATGGGCATGACATGCCGATATGTTTTTATGACTTGCCATACGTTTTATAATGTTCCTGGGATGGGCATTGATGATACCTTCATAACAAGTGCATTTCTTTAGTAATGTGATTCCTGACTACTACTTATGTTGCAGAATAATAAGTGACATGTGTGTTATATGTGCGACTACTGCTGGTTTCTACAAAGTAACTATTGTGTAACATTCTGACAACTGCTTGTGTACCAGGGTATTACTGACATGTGTTTGGTCTAATTATGTTGTGTAGAATACTGTTTATTTTTATATAACTTGGTGATGTGTTTCCTTTGTGGTGGGGATAGTGATGACGCAGAAAATGAAGGTTTTCATTTATTGACGCATAAACGTAGTGTGAAATAATCATGTGTGACTTTAACCGAACTAATAAAGATTGTACGGGGACAAAATGTGCCCTCAGAGTAGTTTGCCAACATTTATAAGCGTGCTTTATATAACGTGGTGTATTAGAATTGCACTAATCCGACATAATCATAAACGTGTGCTACGATTTGCTTGTTTGAAATGTTTTAGCTTAGCATAACTTTAGTGGAGGCTTCGGCCTAGTTGTCTGGTCTCACGGTTTAGATGCTCGTATTTTTCCAATGTGCTAATAAACGTGTATTTCTGCTTGAAGCTGTACTTTTCCACTGAAATCGTTTACATGCTTATCTTAAGGTTTCGTGCCAGCCTGGCATTTCTCTCTTTACTCCAAGGTCAATCTGCAGGTGCGGACAATGGAAGCTCTGAAAATGAGTTAATTGGTATAAAATGTTGCAACTTGCGTACCCGTCTCCAAGGATAATGTATGCTTAAGTAAAAGCTTGAGAACTGTTGTTTTTGATTGGACAATTTGAAGCTAACCTATGAACCCTCCAATGGAAGACCCTACGGGATTTGAACTGTTGTCTATTTAAACCAGGTGCACGAGAAGAAAGGAGCTATTACCCGACATCACACCCATTGAGCCATTTTGCAGCTATTATGGCCCACCTTGCTGCGACGCCATTTTGAAAGAGACTTTGATGCTTTCTCTAATCGAGAGAAAGAGACTTAAATGATTCTTACCGTAGAGACTTTAACTTTAATTTGTCCCTTTGCATGAAGTAGTAGTTTATCTTGCCGCCGTGAGGCAACTGCCCCGTCCACCCCTGCCCCTTTACCCCGTCCCATGCTGATCGAGAAACGGTACCTGTGAGACGAAGAATTCCTTGAATGCTGATTGTAATTGGTAAATATGAAAGGAAATTGTACAATTGCATTGTGTTTCTTTTAGGTAACCAACTGCTGATTTTTGATAAGAACCCTAGTTAGGAGTTTTTTCTAAATTAATGTTGCTAAATTGTTTTTTGCATGAAGTCCCACATGCCGATGCTAATTTGAGGTTAGATGAGGATTCCTTTTGTTGCACGATGCAATTTGAGACCTTGTTATGCTGACTAAATGTATGAAATTAGCTCATTACAGATTATAGTTTTAGTGATTTGCATTGCTATTATCGAATGCCTTGTTATTCAAATGCTGCATAGATTGCACCTGTTTCGCCGTTATGGACAGCTATTAATGTTCATTTACGTTTATCATTTGGTGTTGAGACACATCTATATTGTGCTAGCTTTGTTAATATAGGGAAATAAATTCATTAACTTTGAATAAACTGGTGTGGTTATTCATGACCGAAAGGTCATGGTTCGCCGAAATGTATTCTGGATTAATTGTTAAGTGTTATGTTGATCAGGGCATTGCTTATGTTCGTTATTGATTATTGATTTGATTAAATTGACTGATCTCGGGTGAAGGGAGTCCCACTTAGCCAAAAGATTCATCGGCCTAAAGAGCGTCCAAATACAGGTAAATTATTAGTACGGAACGCTCTAGCAGTAGATGGTAGCAGAGGACGGTTCCGCCTTTTGGGACCCCGTACTCTTAAAGTACATGGTGTTGAATTAACGGTTACGCCCTTTGAGACCCCACTCGAGAAGTTGAATTAGATTTTTCTTGGATAAAACTGATTGAGAAAATGATGATGGGCTAAGTCCACCGCGACTTTCCCGGGATCTCGGAGCTTGCGAATGAAGAGAATGGAGGTGTGAGATCGGCGTTGGTGGTACTAGTGACGGTATGAGAGAAGTTAGGATTTTGCGCTTGCACAGCTTATTGCCGCAGATTGTGTGAAAAGGTTGCGAGGATTTTAGAGAATAGCGGAGGTGCGACTCCGAGTGTAGTAGTAGGGAAGTCGTCGAACTTCATAGAAATAGCGGAGGTGCGACTCCGAGTGTGAGAGTAGGGAAGTCGTCGAACTTCATGTGCATGTGGCGCTTCGTGCATAAAAAGGTCCACGTGGTTGTTGTTGTTGAGACGGGCCCTGCGAGGTCAAGAGACTCCGGAGTATGTTGAAAAGTGTATGAGACACTTGTTTTATGTTGTGGTCTGGTCGGTTTAGTAGGTTGATCGGGCGTGGTCAACGAGTCGGTACGTGTGTTGAGGGAGTGAAAGAAACTTCGACTTCGGGCTTTGACAAAATTCTAAGTGCACTAGAATAGATCACTGACAAGTTGAGAGCAGAGTCTGCGGGTCAGATTTGCTTGCGAAAGTGGGGACCGAGAAAGATGGAATAACTGCCGAGGCTAGTGAAAAATCCCTAAGGTCCTGAAGCGATTGTGTTACCCTTCCTGTAGTAAACCGACAGATCTGTTTTATATTTTTGGTTGCTCGCGATATATGCTAGAAGTTGTTACGAGAGGAGCTGAGTGAAGGAGGACGAGCCGCGAGGCTTTGTCAGCCGCAGTGTGTGTGAGTGTGACGTCACTAGGAGCCGCGCTGGGATAGGTTGGTTGTAGAGAAGGGTCGCGCACGGATTGGACGCAGTCCGTGGGGCTCGATTGGAAGGGGAAAGGCAAGCGAAGAGTATTCCGGGAATTAAAGTCACCTATTGATTACATATTTTGTGAAACAAAAGACGAGAAAAATGAAATTTTTTAAAGCATTAAAGAGTGCGATGAAGGGGGAGTCTTACATTAAAGCGAGCGTAGGAGAGGAGACGCCGCCCGAAGGTACACCAGCTTACATTGTAATGGAGGAAAAGGGGGTAGCTCCGTGCCTATGGCTAAAGCAATGGCACAAGCTGACAGAGAAACATGGGAGCGTAGCGTTCCCGATTCATGGAACATTCAATATAAGGATCCTAGAGAATTTGAGATTCGCGATGTACGACATGAAGGTACCTCCAAGGCCAGCACAGTTTGAGGCTCTAGCGATTTGGGAACTAATGACTAGACAGCAGCAGCAAAATAAGTTCGAGACTAGGATAAGGAAGGTAGAAAAGACACTAGCGGACGCTAGGTGGGATAATGCACAGAAGGTGTGGAGGTCAGATGTATTGCAGGGGATAAAATTGTTTCCCGCAATTACTAAGGAAGAAGGGGAGACAGGTAAGAAAGCTACCTGTAAGACAAACAGGAGGTGTTCTAAGGATAGAGAGGACGAGGAAAAGTTGAGAAGAGAAGAGGAGTTAGAGGATGAGGAGTTAATCATGCAATTGCTGAACGACCGTCCACCACCTTATGCAGAGAGTGGACAAGGTCCAAGTACCAGTTCTGCCCCTCCGGCACCGGTACAGAACAGTGAAACTCAGAGTTCAGGAGCATCATCGGGGTCTAAGGACCCGAGTTTACTGTTCACCCCGCAGATACCGCAGGTTAGGAGAATATATCCAGATGTGCCCATGTTGAAACCAGCAGAAAATTATCAGCCGCAGGTCCCAAGGTACTACAGCAGTGACAACAGTACGGGAATGATTCTAGATCCAACCGTAATGGGAGGACAGAATGGTCACAACCTAACACTGGCACAAGCTGAATCAACCCAGTTTTTGATGCCTCAAAAGCAGATGCAGGGGGGAACAGCACATGCTCAGATGACGGGGAGTCAGATGGGCATGCCGGCAATGATGACCCATAGTGTGGGAATGAACATGTCTCAGAACATGGGAAATGGACAAAACCCAGATGCGATATCGCTACCCATTACTGTAGGTCCACCGGTACCGTTGTACAGTCAGCCTAACTTAGGTATGAGCGGTCAGGGATCAATGCTGCAGAGTGGGACAGAAAGGAGGTGCATAGAAAACACTCCAGGGATAACTCCGATAGCGGCTCAGCCAACTGGATCTGGGTCCTTGATGGAGTTTAGTCCCATATGTGCTCAGTCGACAGTGGTGAGGTCGAGCCCCCCACTGATAATACCTCTAACATCGAACACTGAAAAATTGCCGCAACCATCAATGGCAGTCGATGTGAATGCTACACTGATGGGGTTGAATGCGCAACAGCTGACACAGTGGTTCAACAGTCTGAATTCCACACAAAGCTCAGCCAGTGGGAAGGGAGAAGATTATCTGAATAGGGTCAGGTTGAACATGGAAGCACAAGAATTGGTGGAAGGGACTATGGGTGTGAATAGGTTAGAGTCCTACTCGGAAGAAGAGCTGAGGTATCTATGTCCCAGGATTACGAGAGAAGTGAACAAGGTACATAGAAGTTTGCAAGAAATAGCTGACAAAAACGGGGTTGACATAGACAAGACGAAACACTTGAGCAGGAGCTACAGGTTGGATTTCGGGACCACAGATTTTGAACAAATGAGGTCAGCAGGCATGAAGGCGCACCTTAGAGAATTGTTGCAGAGTGCACAAGTGTGGAGGTGCTTAGACAAATGGGAAAGCAGATGGGTAAAGAGAAAGGAAAAGAGGAAAGACAGTGTCCCAGAGCCCAACGAGAAAAGACCACAGAGTAGTGATGCAGTAACCATGTTACCAATGAGGGAGACAGCAGGGGGAAAATTAATACATGTACCATGGCATAGAAGCGACATTCAGTCTTTTACGGATGATTTTCCCAAACTGAGAGAGAAACCGATTGAATGGTATCAACAGACTGACAGGTTTGTGAAGCTTGCAAAATGTCTCTGGGAAGACCTGAACACTCTCTTTGAGATTGTGGTTCCGGCAGATTTGTGGGAGGATTGCAAAAGAGCTGTAGGTTGGCCGACAAGTGAACCAGAGAGAGACAGGGATACGGGTGCACCATCACCTATGGTGATGAGCCTGTACTATAAGGTGATTGAGCATTTGAAGACGAAGGTTGCCGCGAAAAATGTGGATTGGCAGAAGATCGATCGAACTGCCCAAGAGGCTAAAGAGTCGATTCATAGTTACTATGAGAGGTTGTTCAAGAACTACAGTGGCACGGAAACAATAGAGGCGAAGGACATGCTTCATTTTGTGTTTAGATTTGTGGAAGGGCTGAGACCAGAGATAAGTCAGATGATAAAGTCGCATTTGATTTGTTGGCAGTCGAAACCTATTGATGAAGTGTTGAATTATGCGAAATACTGTAGCGACGAAATTGAAGTGAAACAGAAAAGGTTGAAAGAGAAAGTGATGATGATGCAGCTTAAAGCAGCTCAGACAGGTCTGCAAGGTTTGCAAGGGTTGCAAGGGTTCCAACAACAGGTACCGCAACCGCAACCGCAGCCGCAGTTGCAGGGAAATATGATGTTTCAGCCACAGGCGAGAGGCAGAGGCAGAGGAGGTTTTGGGAACAATGGTCCGGATTTGAGCACTGTTGTGACTCCGAATGGTGTGCAGGCATTGAAAAAGGTGATGCCATGTCACGTGTGCGGAATTGTCGGACATTGGAAACGCGAGTGCCCGATGGTGGTGCAGGAAGGTGCAGGTGTTGGTCAGCAAAACAATGATGTCAATGCATTTCAGACAATGAGGGGACCGAAAGTGAGAGGTCCAAACCCAAATTTTCAGGCCATAAATCAGCTACAGGGATTACAGCCCATGCAGCCGCAGCAGATGCAGATGCCCCGTATGCAGATGACGCAAATGCAGCCAATGCAACAGCAGTTTCCTATGGTACCTAATCAGCAAATGCAAATACCTTTGGCACCAATGAGTCAGCAGCAAGTGATGGTTCCTCCACAGGTCTCGGGTCAGGTAATGAATACAAATGGCACCGTACAACAGTTCCCATTACACAGTGAGAGTGGAATAAACAATGTATGGGAGAGTGAAAGTTCAGGGGAGGAAGGAGATTGTGTGCTTGCAGCATCCTTGGAAGTTGATCAAAAGGGTCCGTAAGTGGAGGGAAGAGTAATGGGTTATCGTGTCTCATTCTTGGTTGACACAGGAGCCACACGTTCAACTGTTAAGAGCATTGAAGTACCAAATTTGCCACTCTCAGGGGGAACAGTTCAAGTGGTGGGAGTAGCAAACAAACACCTGACAAACCCAATTACAGATCCGGTACCAGTCAGCATTGGTAACTATCAAGGGTTACATAAGTTTGTGGTATGTGACTCAAGCCCGATAGCACTGTTAGGGAGAGACCTATTGTGCAAATTGGGTTGTTCGATTATGTGTTCGAACGATGGAATCAAAATTCAGACGAGCAGTGATGGGGAGGAAGAGGACAGTGTAGAGGGGGATGAGATGGAAACTGTCGATGAAGAGTATCCTCTGATTTGTCTCTTCCCGATGATAACTGAAGAAGATATTCCAGCTGAATTACGGGAAACAGTCGGAAAGGAAGTGTGGGATATGACAGGGAAAGAGGTGGGATTGATGAAAGGAGTGGAACCAGTGAAAGTGACTGTAAAGCCCAATGCAACCTTTCCCCAGACCCCACAATACCACATGGCACAAGACACCCTCATGAAAGTTGCCCAACTCATTGACGAATTTGTAAAACAGGGAGTACTGAAAGAAGTGTTAAGCAGTCCATGTAATTCACCAATCATGGGACTAATAAAGCCGAGTGGAAAGGTCCGAATTGTACAGGACTTGAGGAAAATAAATGACATCATAATTAAATGTTGCCCTGTCGTACCAAATCCAGCTGTGATAATGTTTCAAGTCCCTTGCGATGCCGAGTGGTTCTCAGTCATCGACTTGTCACAAGCATTCTTTTCGGTGCCTCTTCATGAGGACAGTCAATTTCTCTTTTGTTTCAAATTCTTAGACAGAGTGTACAGTTGGTGTCGAATTCCTCAAGGGTTTTCTGAGTCACCGTCAATATTCAATCAGATTCTAAAGAAAGACTTGGAAGCATTAGAATTGCCATTCGAGTCAACCCTAGTACAGTACATCGATGACTTACTGATCGCATCTAAGACAGAAAGTGGCTGCACAGCCGATACCACTGCTCTGTTGAACCATTTGGGAAGGAATGGACACAAGGTGTCTCCTTCCAAATTGCAGTTCTGTCAGAAGAAAGTGAAATACTTGGGTCACCAGATAGAGAAAGGGTCACAGAGAATAATGAAGGAAAGAATAACGAGTGTACTTCAAATGAGTCCACCAAAGACAAGGAGGGAGGTGAGGAAGTTTTTGGGAATGGTGGGCTACTGTCGTCAGTGGATTCCCAACTTCTCAACTCTAGCAAAGCCTTTACTGAAGCTGACCCAGAAGGATGCCTTGGATCAAATTGAGCTGAAAGGAGATGAGATGGATGCTTTTATCGAATTGAAAGAATGCATGTGCAGGGCTCCAGCTTTAGGTATGCCTGATTACACAAAGCCTTTCACATTGTTTTGTCATGAACGTGATGCATGTTCTTTGTCTGTCTTGACTCAAGCCCATGGTGGCATAAACAGACCAGTAGCGTATTTTTCAGCTACTTTGGATACGGTCGCAGCAGCACTTCCAGGGTGTTTGCGCGCCGTAGCAGCAGTTGGTATCAGCCTCACTCAGAGTGAAGGAATAGTGATGGGACACCCAGTAACAGTCATGGTCCCTCACTCAGTTGAGATACTTTTGACCCGCTCCCGAACGCAACACATGACTGGAGCAAGACTCACAAGGTATGAAACGATAATTCTGGGCTCACCGAATGTGCAGCTGAAAAGGTGCACTACGTTGAATCCAGCAACCTTGCTTCCCGGTGAAAATGCTGAAGTTGAGAACGCTGAAGACGTCGAGCATGACTGCCTTCAGGTGACTGAATTTTGCACAAAACCTCGACCTGACATTAAGGATACTAAGCTTGATGAAAATGACCAAATTGTTTTCGTTGATGGTTCATGTCTAAGAGATGGGATGGGAATTTTGAAAGCAGGATATGCTGTATGTACTGTAACAGGTGTCTTGGAAGCGTCCTGGCTTCAAGGAGTCTATTCTGCACAAGTAGCAGAACTTGTAGCCCTTACAAGAGCATGTCAACTGTCTGCATTGATGAAAGTCACCATTTACACCGATAGTCAGTACGGGTTTGGAATTGTGCACGACTTTGGGCAATTATGGTCACAGAGAGGTTTCCTGACTTCTTCAGGATCCCCAGTGAAAAACGGGGAGAGAATAAGGGAATTGTTACACGCCATTCAAATGCCAGCCGAAGTTGCAGTGGTAAAGTGTAGTGCTCATACAAAAGGACAGGACTATGTTTCTCTGGGAAATGCATATGCGGATCAAGTCGCAAGATTTTGTGCCTTGAACTGTATATTACTCAGAGATTAATGGAATTCGATAAGTGAACCAGAACTCGAACCAGCTGAAGCATTTGCCTTGAAGGTCGTAGATACAATAGATGAACTAAAAGCATTTCAGAATAACGTCAGGGAGGATGAAAGAGATTCCTGGATTAAATCACAATGTATAAAGAGACCAGATGAGTTATGGGTTTCAAATGAGGGAATTTTTTTTTGCCAAATAGTCTCTTATCACAGCTTGCGCGGTTCTATCATGGGCAGGCTCACCTAGGGAGAGATGCCATGATAAGATTGTTCAAAACTGATTGGTTTAACCCCAGATTTCGTCAAGCTGCAGAAGCAGTTTGCCATCGATGTGTCATTTGTCAGCAGATGAACCCAGGAAAGGGAACAGTTGTGAACGCGAGCCACATTGGCAGGGCCAGTGGCCCGTTTAGTAGAATGCAGATGGACTTCATTGAGATGCCTGTGCATGGAGGTCTGAAGTATGTGTTGGTGATTTTGTGCATTTTTAGTCACTGGATTGAAGCATACCCCACACGTAGAAATGACAGCCTTACAGTTGCAAAACTATTATTGAGGGAGTTGATACCACGTTTCGGATTCCCGATCTCTTTAGAATCAGATAGGGGAAGTCACTTCAATAACGAGGTGATAAAGTTACTTTGCGCAGCGCTGAACATTGAGCAAAAACTGCATTGTAGCTATCGCCCTGAAGCCTCAGGACTGGTGGAACAAATGAATGGTACATTGAAATCAAGAATGGCGAAAATATGTGCATCGACAAATTTGAAATGGCCTGACGCATTGCCCTTGGTGCTAATGTCAATGAGAAACAGCCCTGATAGAAAGACTGGATTGTCTCCGCACGAAATTCTCATGGGCAGGGCTATGAGACTTCCTGCAGTTCCCGCAAACGCGCTTTTGAATATTACAGATGATATGGTGTTAGACTACTGCAAAGGTCTGGCTGACGTGGTTCGCTCTTTCTCTCACCAGGTGGAAGCAACCACCTTGCCACCGATCCAAGGTCCAGGACACACACTGAAAGCAGGTGACTGGGTCGTGGTAAAGAAGCACGTGAGAAAGTCGTGTCTGGAACCCCGTTGGAAAGGCCCTTTCCAAGTGATCCTGACGACCACTACCGCTGTGAAGTGTGCGGGAGTTCCCAACTGGATTCACGCCAGTCACACAAAGAAAGTGTTGTGTCCCACAGATGAGGAAGTTGAAGCGCTGAAAATACCAGCGCCTGATAAAACAGTGCTGAGCGCTGAGACAGAGCAAAACCAAACTGAAAGCGAACAGGCAGGAACAGAAGAGAGAGAAATATTCTGTGAGGACGAAACAACCGACTCACTTGGGGAAGACCAAGGAGAAACCTCAGACAGCGATGAAGCAGCTGAAGGTGACAAAGAGCCTGAAGCAGCTGAAGGTGACAAAGAGCCTGAAGCAGCTGAAAGTGATAAAGAGTCTGAAGAAAGTAACGGTGACGAAGGGCTCGAAAGAGGTGAAAAAGCAGGAGAGCCTGATCAGAGGAGGGCTTTCCCAGAAGCAGACGATAGAGAAAAAGAAAAAGAGAACGTGATTGATTCCCCAGAAGGAGGGGACAAGGCAGAACAGAACGAAACAGTTCAAGCTTCCACAGAAAAGGTCGCAGGTCCATCAAATGGACACGGTGCAAAGAGGAGACTAAGTATATCGCCAATAAAACAAAGGACTAAAGAAAATTTGAACGACGGAGAAAGGCCAAAAGTGAAAGAGAAAAGAAAGGAAGTAACTGTCGTGGTACCAACCTCAAGTGAAGGAAAAGACTTGGCCAAAGAGGAAAGTACCAGTGAGGCAGAATCGAAAAGAGAAGCGAAATTGAAAAGGAAAAGGATACCAAACAGGAGATATTCCGGTCCAGAATGGGCATATGTAGTCAATGACGATTGGACTGACGAATTTGTATCTCTTAGCCTCGAGAACGAAGAAGAAGAGATACCAATAGAAAAGAAAAGTTTTATGGACTCTTTCGATTGAAAGGGTAATAAATGACATTGCTTGCTACAATCTAACGTGATTCAAACAACCAGCTGAGACATTGCTAAACCGGATAAGACACTTGCTGAACTGATAAAAGACTGAGTTATTGCCGAATTGAGACAAATGCTGCTAACCGATAAGTGACTGGCCTTTTGAAGAAAACTGTGTGAACATTGCGCTCGTTCAGCTTTGTAACTGATTGCTAAATCGTTTCTTTTACAGGTGCTTCTAGCTCTCTGATTCTATACAGATCATGACGCAAAACAGTAGAAAGAAATATTGTAAATATGCGTGTATAGGCTTGATAATTGCATGTGTACTAATAATAATGGCAATAGTGCTTGGAATGCATGGTAAGGGTGAGAATGAGAAAATTGATGCTTCTACTTTTGCTCCTGTTACTGTCACTGAACTAACCGCATTGAAAAGACTAGAATTAGATGAGAGACACTTGCATGATAAGAAAGAACTTTCGTATAATGTTTTCTATCGCTTACTAACAGAATATGTTGAGACTATGGATGCGAAAGATTGTTATGTGTGTACACAGATACCGACATCAGTAAAGGAAGGGGTGACTTATCACCACATGCCTCTTACATACGGGATTACATGTAGTATAGTAATGTCTAGGTTTTATGGTCAGACTAACATACAGTATTTTTACTCAAATTATGATGTTACCTTTGCATATGTTCCTATAATAGCGCAGCTAAGCCAGATTGCTAAAGATTGGGATGCTAAAATAATGAGGGAATTTTTCGAGCCAATGCAACCTTTTGAAACGGCTCATGCTCATAGGGAAAACCTTACCTGCTCGCTCTCTGCAGTAGAAATACGCTTTTTAGATCGCACGGATGATAGAAGGGCACAAATGAATGCGAAATTAGAAAAGGAGCTAAGTAAGAGGACTTCAGTAGATCACTATGATTTTGCCGCAATAAAGACACAAGGGAGAATAGCTTTAGATGCTTGGCATGTAGGGAAATTTTGTATATATCGAGGTGAATCTTATTATGATAACATTTTCGTAGGAGCGAGTGAGTGTAAACATACGTTTATCTTTAAGGCCAAATGGACATTCATGATGAACGGACTTGACCCTGTCATACCAGGTGTATATTACATTTGTGGGTATAATGCCTATTATCGTCTTCCGAAGGGATGGTGGGGAAGATGTTATTTGGGTATAGTGTTCCCAAAGGTTTATCAACTGGATGACTTATCGATGATTCCAAAGACATCTGGATCCCATCGTATCCAGAAAAGAGAGACCGCAGCTGCTGTGGTAGGAGATATATTTGGAGCCATGATTCCTTCGTTGGGAGTTGTGCTGAATTCCATCAAAATAAGAAAGTTGTCTACTATAGTGGATAACATGTTGACAAAGTTTTCAGGTGCTATAATCCTGATAGATGCTGAACTTGCAGCGGAAAGAGCTATGACTCTTCAGAACAGGCTTGCCTTAGACATTCTTTTAGCAAAGGATGGCGGCGTTTGCAAAATGCTTGGTGCGCGCCACTGTTGCACGTATATTCCTGACAACAGTGTGAAAATTAAAACTATGCTTGCTAATCTAACAAAAGAGAGTGCAGACTTGAAGGAATTGAAAGAACAAGGAGTGTGGGAGAAGGTTGGAAAAGGACTTGCTTCAGTGGGAAATTGGATTGGGGGAATTTGGAATGGAATATTACTAAAAATAATACAGGGAATTCTAATAGTTCTGATTTGCATATTTGGAATTTGGGGAATAAAAAGGGGAATAATAATGATTATGGAAAGAATTAGAAGAAGGAAGGAAGAGAAAATGATGAAAAGAATGGCAGAAGAATACAAAGCAAGGACAAGGGGAATTAAAAGGAAAAGAGAACTGACAGAATTTTAATGGAATAAAATTTGTGGGGATAGTTTGTGTGATGACAAGTAGTCATCAGAGGAGGGATTGATGACGCAGAAAATGAAGGTTTTCATTTATTGACGCATAAACGTAGTGTGAAATGATCATGTGTGACTTTAACCGAACTAATAAAGATTGTACGGGGACAAAATGTGCCCTCAGAGTAGTTTGCCAACATTTATAAGCGTGCTTTATATAACGTGGTGTATTAGAATTGCACTAATCCGACATAATCATAAACGTGTGCTACGATTTGCTTGTTTGAAATGTTTTAGCTTAGCATAACTTTAGTGGAGGCTTCGGCCTAGTTGTCTGGTCTCACGGTTTAGATGCTCGTATTTTTCCAATGTGCTAATAAACGTGTATTTCTGCTTGAAGCTGTACTTTTCCACTGAGATCATTTACATGCTTATCTTAAGGTTTCGTGCCAGCCTGGCATTTCTCTCTTTACTCCAAGGTCAATCTGCAGGTGCGGACAATGGAAGCTCTGAAAATGAGTTAATTGGTATAAAATGTTGCAACTTGCGTACCCGTCTCCAAGGATAATGTATGCTTAAGTAAAAGCTTGAGAACTGTTGTTTTTGATTGGACAATTTGAAGCTAACCTATGAACCCTCCAATGGAAGACCCTACGGGATTTGAACTGTTGTCTATTTAAACTAGGTGCACGAGAAGAAAGGAGCTATTACCCGACATCACACCCATTGAGCCATTTTGCAGCTATTATGGCCCACCTTGCTGCGACGCCATTTTGAAAGAGACTTTGATGCTTTCTCTAATCGAGAGAAAGAGACTTAAATGATTCTTACCCTAGAGACTTTAACTTTAATTTGTCCCTTTGCATGAAGTAGTAGTTTATCTTGCCGCCGTGAGGCAACTGCCCCGTCCACCCCTGCCCCTTTACCCCGTCCCATGCTGATCGAGAAACGGTACATGTGAGACGAAGAATTCCTTGAATGCTGGTTGTAATTGGTAAATATGAAAGGAAATTGTACAATTGCATTGTGTTTCTTTTAGGTAACCAACTGCTAATTTTTGATAAGAGCCCTAGTTAGGAGTTTTTTCTAAATTAATGTTGCTAAATTGTTTTTTGCATGAAGTCCCACATGCCGATGCTAATTTGAGGTTAGATGAGGATTCCTTTTGTTGCACGATGCAATTTGAGACCTTGTTATGCTGACTAAATGTATGAAATTAGCTCATTACAGATTATAGTTTTAGTGATTTGCATTGCTATTATCGAATGCCTTGTTATTCAAATGCTGCATAGATTGCACCTGTTTCGCCGTTATGGACAGCTATTAATGTTCATTTACGTTTATCATTTGGTGTTGAGACACATCTATATTGTGCTAGCTTTGTTAATATAGGGAAATAAATTCATTAACTTTGAATAAACTGGTGTGGTTATTCATGACCGAAAGGTCATGGTTCGCCGAAATGTATTCTGGATTAATTGTTAAGTGTTATGTTGATCAGGGCATTGCTTATGTTCGTTATTGATTATTGATTTGATTAAATTGACTGATCTCGGGTGAAGGGAGTCCCACTTAGCCAAAAGATTCATCGGCCTAAAGAGCGTCCAGATACAGGTAAATTATTAGTACGGAACGCTCTAGCAATAGTACATCACGTGTGTTGTGTGTGTTGTGAAAACGCTTTACACATTGCCTCTGGGATAGGCCTGACTGCTCGTGCCAAGCTACCAAGGGGGTGAGCAGGGGTTATCTTGGACGAGTAGCTCCCTTGCCCTGACTAGAGTGGGTGGGTTCTGCCTGGCTTAGGTGCATACCCTCGCCAACCAGAAACCCCATTTCTAACAACTTCCATATGGCCTCTTTCTTCTCTAATGGCAATTTTGAGGTGACAAAGAGTTCATGCTTTGTCACCTCTGTTATGTGTATTTAATTCTCCTCCTCTTTCCCTGGGGCTGTGCCTGGACATTCTGGCTGGTGCTGAGGTTGTTGGGGTTGTTGTCCTGGCTGTTGCTGCCTGCTCCATCTTTTCCTTTCTATGTTTGAGAAAAACGTGTTTTTGAAATGTTTCACTCTTTGAAGGATTTCTGATGCATTACGCATTCAAAAGTGATGCAAGGATAAATTGCTGTGCTTTACTTGCTGCAAATGAGCCATGCATCATTTTTGCAGCACATGAATCAGTTTTCCTTATGACCTCCCTCCCATAGATACAGCATTTTTTTGACACTCCATGGGATTTTACATCATAGTGTGCCGTGTTGTAAATATGATGCATCCATAGTGTAGAAAATTGTCGTACCGCAGCACAAGTTTTTTTGACGCATCATTGCGTTACCGCAGTGATGCATCAGTTCTTGTAAATACCCCCAAGTCTCTTGATTGAACCTCATCTGCCTAACCACCCTTCGTTTTCTGTCTCTTTATCTCACTCCATCAGGTTATTTTTTTAACCCTTTACTATGTTCCTGTCTTTCTTTCTCTTCCTACCTTTCTGTTTTGGTCTCTTGCGCTGGCTTAAAGTCTGATTATGAAAAGTATGTTGTGGTCCTCAAAAAGGAGAATTGTTGTTCACTACCTGCAACCACCACCACAAAATAAGCACTGCTTCTATGTAACTGCAGTTGTAAAACAAGCACTTGGCAACTACCACAATGAAAAAGTGCCTAATGCTCACTTGTGTTGCCGAACCATGCAATCTCTTTCTTGTTACATCTGTTCAAATAGTTGCATCTCCATGGATGCCAAATGTTACACAACAGTGCCAGGAAGCACAGAGTGCCAACATCAGAAGATTTTCTACAATTGAATCTGGGGTACGGGGGAAGAATAGGGTGCGAGGTAGTGACATGGAAACTCACATTACCTCCACCAACTAATCCAGAGGTTGCAGGACAGGCAGCTGCAAAGCGGTGTTCTCTGGAGAGGGATGGGGCCAACCAGGGCGGGCCAGCAATTAACCATTATGGGCTAGTGCCAGACTTATTGGCTACACAAAAAGCTTTGGGGCCAATCCCTGCAGGTTTCGGGCAGCTTCATTGGAGTGAGCAGATTGCTTCTTATTAGCATCCCTAAATGTAAATGTCTTTCTAAAGCTGCTTTGTGCATTGCACCTTCTGTGCAGCAGCTTCTCGTTCCTAGACTCCCAGGTAAACAAAAGCCGGGCGCGCGCAGCCAATTAACTGCGCACATGTTCGCAGCCTGCACGGATCTGAGCTGTAGAGCCAGACTGTCTGGAAAGCAAAATCAACCCTGGCAAAAAGGTTCAAATGTGCCCCACACTGCAGGAGGCTGTGACTAGAATGTGACTAGAATGGAGCCACCGGACCGTGGTTGGGAGATGGCAGCACATCTTGCTCTTTAAGCCAGCTCTCCCTGCAGCTCACTGGAAAAATGGCAGAATGGCCAGTTCAAGCTCGTTGCAATGGACAGTTTGCCTGGGTTCCTCCAGGCTCTCTTTATGGGCCGCTTGGGATCCCCTCCAGTCCATTCGTGCATCCTGCATGCCTAGTGTCCCGCCCAATGGAAGGGGTGGTGAGACTCAGTCTTAGCCCCTGGAGGGAAGGAAAGGTCAGTGTGATAGAGTCCCATAGATTATTGACAACCTAGCCTACTTCCTAGGGCAGGCATCAGGAAATAGATGTGGCGATTATTGTTGTTGTCTTGCGCAGATCGTCAATGTTGAGTTGGTGAGTGCGATTGAGAATTTGCATCCCCTAGTGAGATTTTCGGGCACTAGAACACCTCTGGTGAGATTTCTCAACGCAAGCGGTCATGTCAGGTCGCGTTGAGAAAGCTGCTGCTTGAGTAGAAAATCTATTCGAGTGGCAGAAAGAAGCAGCGCAGAGTGGTGCCATTCACAATGATTTTACAGAGAGGAACCAGCACCTGGTGCTAAAAATCATCTCGAGCAGCACACTATGCCCAATTCTGCCCGCTCACGGAACTCAGTGGGATCTCACAGTGTTTTTATGTAAATTTGCCTTTTCATTTGTGTGATGATGTTTAGTGAGTCATATGTTTAAATTGTAAGGGAGTTGCCAGGGATGTGTTAAGCTTTGTGAAATGGATGTGTTTCACTAAAGTGGACTATCCCAGATCATAAACGGTCTGGTTCATGTGCCTGTGCCTTCTTGTCTGATAAGGCAAAGGTTCGCTAGCTCTCAGCGACTGTGTACACTTTGACACTCAAATGGAATCACGCTAGATGGTGTTGCGTAACCCTCTGTGTTGACGGGGTACACCATACACGTTCTAGATGTATGCTTTCCAGCTCACTTGCTTTCCAGTGAACCGTTGCGGTGCAAGAGGGTAGGTTATCCAGCCTCTGTCAAGATTCAAATGTGCATTTTTGTAGATGCTGGTGATGAAACTGAATGTATATAATACTTCAGGTTTCACACTTTGAAAGCCAGTACATTGAAATAGGTAGTCCTTTGTCTATGTTAAGCACAAGAATGAAGCTCCTGCTCTTCACCTCCATAGCTTTCACCTTGAGTCTCTCATGTTTCTTGCCCTGAACTGAGCCTTCAGATGCAGCTGGAAGGTTAAATTTACTATTCTAACTCTAGTCCTCAAATATTTGGAGAAAGAGCAACATTCACCCCAGTATTCTAGGAGGCTTATCTACTATTCGAACTCCAGTTCTGGAATATTCTAGGGAAAGTTATAAATTCATCAAGTACTTTAAGGAAGGACTAAAAACTAGTTATTTTGTATTGGAAAAAGTGCTGTTCCGAGGGTGCAGTTCCATGAAAAAAACTAGTATAACCCACATTGAATAAACTCAGGGGCTACTTCAGAAATGCACACTACATCACAATTGAGGGCCTCTCAGTTGGATCCAGGGCTGCTATGCTACTGATTGCTAAATGGTTTTATATCAGACGAGGCAAAAGAAAAAACACACCACTTTAACATGCACATCACTGTCAAGCCTCTGCAACATGGAAAACAAATGTCATAATACTGAGGCAATGCTGCAGCATAGCTGCTGGCAATCTTACACTACTCAGATCAATCTGTGTCAACAGGACACATCATTTTCCCTCCTTGACTTTGATTTTACACACCACTTGTTTCTAGTGAATTAATCCGGGTGGGTCAGTTAGAGTGGACCAAGGCAACATCTGCCTAAATTCATATATTTGTTTAAAGGTGAAGGAAAGGAAAAGTGGTGCCCTGCTGACATAGGTGTCCTTATCCTTATGAAGCTTGTGAAATGTTGTCACCTAACCTTAGCGAATGGCTTAGCCCTACCATCTATCAATAGGTAAGTGGGCTCCCTGCCCCCTGTCTCCATGAATTTATGGGCTTGGGGCAACCAGTGCACTCTGGCTCCTGTCTTCAGTGAGCACTGCCCAGGTGCCTATCTTTATTAAGTGAGAGATTTCCAGACCTCAAGCCATAGTGAGAGCTCCCACACTTAATACTCAACAAGTGGCTTGGATCTAGGACATATGTCTGCTTTCAGTTCCATATCCTCGCTGCCCCCTCAGTCAGTGGACCCTACCCTCCAATCTTAGTAAATTTGATTACTCTCACTATATTATCCTAATATGAGGGATTCTCCCACCCCATCCATCCTATCCAAACCAAGTGCTTTGGCTCCGAACCTAAACCACAGTATGTGTGCGGACCACCAACCCTCTAGTCTGTGCAAGTGTCCTGCCCCAGAGGAAATCTCTTTTCTGGTAAGTGGGTGGGCTCATACCCACCCTCACCACATTAAGGGCCTCATTATGAGTTTGA
This sequence comes from Pleurodeles waltl, assembly GCF_031143425.1. Classification (NCBI taxonomy): domain Eukaryota; kingdom Metazoa; phylum Chordata; class Amphibia; order Caudata; family Salamandridae; genus Pleurodeles; species Pleurodeles waltl. The sequence continues at coordinate 1,557,848,383 of NC_090445.1, forward strand.
CGGGCGGTGGAGGCCATATGCCAAACTCGTTAGGTCAGAAAACCGCAAGTTCGGCCTTCCTCCCGCTGGCCCTATTATGAGTTAGCGGGAAACTACCCACAACATTTACACCAGCTTGTAATCGAGCAGGTGGCAATGTTGCGCTGCGTCGGGTGTGACAGCACCTGTCACACTTTTCACTGCCTGTAATTCAGGCAGTGAAAAGCTGAATGGGACTGCACATGGCAGCCCCTTCACTGCCCATGCCAAGTGAACTCGCCCCCCGGCACTCCGTCTCCGCCAGCCTTTGCATGGTGGTGGAACCACCATGCAAAAGCTGGCGGACACGGGACTCGTAAACCTTAGGGCAGTGCTGCTTGCAGCGCTACCCTGGCGAATTACGACCACTGTCTTTAGACCCTCAGGGTCATAATGAGGGCCTAAGTGTCTTGCCCCAGAGCCACCCTTTCCCACAGCCACAACCTCCTGGTCACCATATCGACATTAAGGGCCCTCTCCCAGATCCACCCCTTCTGTAGTGAATGGGCCTTTCGCTACCATCTCCACAGCAGTTATCCTGTCCACAAGCCCTTCTTCAATATAGTGAGTGGGCTCCCAGCCACCTTCTCAACAGGGCATGTCCTGTCCCATAGTCACTATCTTCTATATTAAGTGAGTGGGCTTCTGGCTACTCTTTCCAGTGTGAAGGCCTGATTTAGATATTGGTGGATGAGTTACTCTGTCACTGTTGCGACGGAGTAAACTGTTGGCCAATATCTTAATCAGGCCCTAAGTTTCCTGCCCAAAAGTGACTCCTACACTTCATCCTTTGTAAGTAGGCTATCACTCCTATGTACTCAGGGTCATATTTCTACTTTTTGACGCAAAACTGCACTAACGCAGTTTTGCGCCAAAAAAATTAGCGCCGGCTAACGCCATTCTGAAGCGCCATGCGGGCGCCGTATTTATTGAATGGCGTTAGCCGACAGACGCTGCCTGGTGTGCGTGAAAAAAAACGACCTACACCAGGCAGCGCCGGCGTAGGGAAAAATGGCGTTTGGGCGTCCAAAAATGGGGCAAGTCAGGCTGAGGCAAAAAAATTGTCTTAACCCGATTTGCGCCATTTTTTTTTGGCACCCAGGTGCCATTAACATGACTCCTGTCTTAGCAAAGACAGGAGTCATGCCCCCTTGCCCAATGGCCATGCCCAGGGGACTTCTGTCCCCTGGGCATGGTCATTGGGCATAGTGGCATGTAGGGGGGCACAAATCAAGCCCCCCTATGCCACATTTTTAAAAAAAAAAAATACTTACCACAACTTACCTTTTCTTCCCTGGAATGGGTCCCTCCATCCTTGGGTGTCCACCTGGGGTGGGCAAGGGTGGCAGGGGGTGTCCCTGGGGGCAGGGGAGGGCACCTCTGGGCTCATTCTGAGCCCACAGGTCCCTTAACGCCTGCCCTGACCCAGGCGTTAAAAAGAGGCGCAAATGTGGGGTTTTTTGCCCCGCCCACTCCCGGGCGAATTTTTGCCCGGGAGTATAAATACCACGCACATGCCTGGGAGTCATTTTTTAAGACGGGAACGCCTACCTTGCATCTCATTAACGCAAGGAAGGTGTTCACGCCAAAAAATGACGCTAACTCCATGAACTTTGGCGCTAGACGCGTCTAACGCCAAAGTATAAATATGGAGTTAGTTTTGCGTCAAATTTGCGTCGAAAAAAACGACGCAAATTCGGCGCAAACGGAGTATAAATATGCCCCTCAGTACCCAGTGAGGTGCTGAATTGTCTGTTGTTCACTTTCATCCATAAGCGATTGGGTTCCACTGTGACCTATTTGTTCCAGATGTGTTGTGTTGTGTTCTACTTGGAATTTGGGGGTGGAAGCTGGAGTGCTCGGAAGCTATGTAAGTTGTAATTTCTAGTTTAAGTGGCTGGATGTGATGCTGGATGCTAGGCAGACGACACAGCATTGCCAGGCTGTTGCATTCTTCTGGAAATAAATCTACTTTTGTAATACATTATCAATCGCTGGATTGCCAGAAGAGTGTCCACACATGAAGAGATTAACAAGTTGCTTAAAGATAAGACTAGATTTGAGTAGTCAGAAGAATGCAAAAAAGGTTTTGAGGTTATTAAAAACACCATATCTAGTGATAATAATTTAAGTGATTTTGACTCTGCATTGGAAAACGTGTTGAGAATCAATGCAAGAAACAAGGAAACAGGTGCAGTACTTTTGCATATTGAGAAAAATGTCAAGGCAACTATAGTTGCTGATGCTTCTAGAGCAATGTCACCATCAGAAGAGAACTATCCCACCGTTGAAAAGGAGTCTTTAACTTGTGTTTAGGGGTTAGAGTACTTCAGGAGTGTTATCTAGGGCACGCTGGTTACTTTGAGATGTGATCATAAGCCCTGAAGAAAGGTTTTAACTATAGAAGGATCTGTGGAAGCTTCTGCTAGAAATGCAAGATTTTTTGATTTTTTATGCACATTCAGGATTTTGTTTATAAGATTACGTAGGTACCTGGAAAGGAGAATTTAACTGATTGATTGTCAAGGATACTCTTGCTTTTAAGGGAGTGTGATGATGAAATTTATGGTGAATATCAGGTGGCCATGGAGCATGATGTAGGAATGTCCACTGTTAGTAAAGATAAATGGGAAGGTAATATGAAGAAGGATTGTATTGTTCGGAAGGTGAGGTCACCCATTGAGAATGGTTGGCCACATAGAGATGTTTTGGAGGATTGTGTAAACCCTTTTAGGAAGTTAGAATATACTTACTGTACTTATGAATAGTGTCACGAGGAGAGAAAAGATAATTTTTCCAGAAACTATGAGGAAATATGTTATTGATTGCAGAAAAGGGACATTTTGAAATTGTTCAAACAAAGACATTCGTAAAAAAAAATATATATATATATACATATATATATATATATATATATTGGTGGATTGGTGGCCGGGTATGAATCTAATGACCGAACGTGCAGTGAAGAATTGTGTGCATTGTGCCATGAGAGAAAAAACTCTTGAGGCTTTCGTCCTCTAATGTCAGATTGTATCAGGAATTCTTTGGATTGATTTTGTTGCTGTGGATATTATCGCTCTGGTAGATTCCCATAGTAAGTAGATTTTAACTTTAATAGATTTGTTTTCTCGTTTGTCAGTAGTAAAGATTGTTGAAAGGATGTACAGATGTCATTTAACTCTTGGATGAAATATTTACGGAAGAAGGTATAACTGCATATTTTTAAGTGACGTTGGTGTACAGTTTAGGTCCAATAAGGCTAACACATATTTTGAAAGAGTAGACATCAATCACAAGACTAATTTGTTACACATCCCAAGAATAATGGCATGATTGAATGGTTTAAATGTGCTGATTGGAGCTACACAACCGGCAGTGGATGAGAAGTTGAACGAGGAGGTCCAAGTTCTAAGGCAGTGTGGCCCTACAGAGTCATGGAGAATGAAGGCACTGGTTGTTCACCTTGTGTGATTATAAGACGATGCAATCCTAGACCCAAATATAATCCTGGATAGCGGTTTGAATCAGGAATGGTTTCAGTGAATGTTGAATTCATAAGGAATCAAGTCAAGAACTGGCATGATAAATTTAAGGTATAATATTTCAAGAGAAACAGAGTGAAAACTATAGATTATGTAGAATATGTAAGGGTGAGAGTAGTTATTAAGAACCAAAGTAAATTACTAAAACACAACTAAATTCTGTACCTTTGAGTGATGGCAAGGGGATTAACTTAAATTGCAGTGCTATTGAAAATTATGATTTTTTTGAAGGATTACTGTGTCTGCTAGCTAGCTCAGCAGACATCTCTTGCCTTGGCAGGAACTGCTGACACGGTGGTTCATGACAATTCATCGAAAGTTTGATTAATGGCTCTGTCAGCATCGCAGAGCCATATGCAAAACTTCAATGTTTTATTTTTTATTTTCAGAAACAAAATCCCAAGGTGGATTTTGTTTTTTAAAACAAATAACCGATGGAGCCCCGACCATGGGAAATTTCACCCATGGAGTGGAAGTGAGTTGCCAGTTTTCACTGTCCTTTATTTCCAGCTTTTGGCTTGTGGTTACCGACAGTGAGAATTGGCCATTTGACCTCTCACTCTAAATTGGACGGGCAGTCACCTTACTCTGTTCGGCCATTTAAGGTGTATGTCAGCAGCAGAGATGAAACAGTCTCTGCTGCTGACACACTCCAGTCCGACCCGAATTTAAATGAAGCTGGCAGAACTTAATTTTGAGGGAGAGGGTACTCTGTTGCATTTGTGCCAGAAAACTCTTTCTGCCAAACTTTAAATCAAGTCCTTAATCTGCAACTTCTGGCAATGATTTTCTGTTGTTGGATGTTGTATCTGGGAAAAGTTCAGAGTCTACTATCATTTGTATGTCTACTATGTGAAATACTGAAGTGGAAGTACCTACAACTGGACCAATGTCAGGATCGAATATCAAGCGGAGCATAAAACCTGCAGGCTGGCTTAAAGACGCTCGGCCAGATGTAAAACCATTTCCTTTTGCGACTCGCAAATTGCAAGTCGCAAAAGGAAATGTACTTATGTGTCATAGACACATTTAGTGATTCCCAGTGGAGCCGCAGTTGACCTGACTCATCGATATTCATGAGGCAGATCGCACTTTGTGATCCATTGGGCAATAACACAGGGGTGGTGTCCTACTGGGAAAGCAGACCACCATGTCTGTGGTTGCTTTTTAATAAAGCAACTTTTGTTTTGCACATGCAGCCTGTTTTCCTTAAAGTAAACGGGATGCGTTTGAAATTGAAAAAATTAAATGTTTCTGTTTAATTTTTTTTAAGGGTAGGCAGTGGTCAGTAGGACCACTGGCTGCTCTTAAAAACATTTTTGCTACCATTCACAAAGGGGAAGAGGTTCCCTGGAGACCTATTCCCGTTTGCAACTGGCTTACCATCTACTTGAAGTAGGCGGTAAACTGCAATTGTTTTACGATGGCATTCTGGTCACAAAACAATCGTACATCCCCCTGCGACTCGCTATTAGGAATGGATGCCTTTGGCACTCCCCTTCCTAATAGCAACTCGCAAACTCTATTTTGCAAGTTACCGACTCGCAAAATAGGGTTTGTACATGCCAGAGGTTCAGCCTGTTTGCAACCACTAAAATCAGTTGTACATCTCGCCCCACGTTTGTACAGAAAAATATAAAGTTAATACTTAATAAAGAATATTTTATTTTGTTGTTCTATTTTATGTGGTTACAGTCTATGTTTAGCATGTTTTGTTTTAGATATAGAAAGGGTAGTGCTTGAAATGGAAACTTAGAAGTGGAGGTACTCCTTATCCTAGAATACCCTTTTGCTGATGACAATTGCTAGTACTCTCCCAATAAAAGCACTGGAGCAGGGCTACGAAGGTCAGTACTATCCTTTCCTAAATAAAGAAGTGTGGGTTCCGAGTACCGGATAGTGCAAGCGTGTTTGACCTTATTTGATTTTATGAAGTCTATAGATAAGGGCCGCATTAGAGGTCAAATGGACCTTTGGGCTCTGTTAAGAGTGATTTACTATGGAGTCCAGTCCCAACATAATCAATATAGTCAAAACACATCAAAATCATCAACATTTAATCAAATTTAGAGCCAGTAATTTGATACACCATGACCTATTCGGCCATGAATAACCACACCATTAAGTAAAGTTAAGATTTTTATTTCCATATATTAATAATGCTAAAATCACGTAAATCGTTCTCAATTTTAGTTGATAGATGTAAATGAATAACACAGGCTGACCAAAGCGACAAAAGAGTCTCAATTTCACTAATGCATTAATCATTAAACACTCCAAAGCAACAGTACAGACCAAAAGCAAGAGTAACTGGACAATGGAAACTTTGTACATTTAGGCTGACCGATTAATAAAATTGCTCCCCTGTCAAAATACTGTCAAGTTAATAGAAAGTTAATAGAGAACCCTCCTAACTAACTTTCTAATTCGAGGTGCATGTTGGGCTTCATGCAAAAAGCAATAACAGACAAAACTCTAATTTGGAAAACATCTATCTTAAGCCTAAGAAAAATATTAGCAGTTGGTACCTAAAAGAAAAAGGAAAAAACCCTAATACAAAGACACAAGCATTGTCATATACCTCTCCTAAAATGGATCAGCAGTACAGAGTCGTCTTCATCAGTAGGACGTCTTCAGGTCTTCATCAACTGGGATAGTGAAGGGAATTTGTTCAGCCAAGATTGGGCATAAGGCAGCACCACAAAATATCAGGGCAATAGGCTAAGGACATCAGCATCTATTCTTCTTCTCCTCTCCTTCTCAGACTGAGACTGAGCTCTCTCCTGAAGTGTTTGACTTGATATACTAAAACCCCAAAAAGCCACTGGTAAAATTTTGATTGGTCAGTTCAGTAAGGTGATTACACCATAGCCAATAGGTTTGGATTACTTCATCACTGATAAAGTTCATCACCCCTTTTCCACGGTTGTGATTGGTTCCTTTTCCTCGCTTTCCAAGCCAGTTCCATCTGGTATAAATTGTTGGAAACTGTAGTTCATCTCAGTAGACCTATCAACATCTCATGGTCAAAGAAGTCATATTACTTTTCACAGGAAGCTTGAAGAACAAACTTTGTAAACTAGTACATTAGGTCAGCACTGCACATACATTGTAAAAGTTTTCTGCTGAGGCAGGGAAAAGCATTTAACTTAATATCTGTAGAACAAAAACGTACAGTTTAAGGTGAGGCCTTGTGAGCAGGCCTTTATTTCACAGCCATGTAACTTTTGTTATTTGTGGAAGAGGGAAAACAGCACCACTACCCCTTTTTGCGTGTAAAAGGCCGCTTTATTGGAAACAGGTGCACTCACAAAAGATGACCCTCGTCTCAAGCCTCACAAAACTAAACACCTCACTATACATAAATTCACCTAACCAAAATGCTCCCCCTCCCCTACCATACCCATCCCCCTCCCTTCCCCTTAAACTTGCAGTTCGTTAATCCAGTCAACCTTTCGTAACGCTTTCTTTGTTGAATCCGTCTATTACCTTAATATTCAGTTGCTGGCGTCTATCTATTGAACCTGCAAGTCTCCAACCGCTACTGCTCAATTTGTTATATTTGTCGCCCTGCTGCTGTCCACCCCCTTCCAATCTGAAAGTGTCTTGGCAGATTTTCTCTCCATCCGTTATTGTATGTCATGTGAACAGTGTCTGTCTCTGGCACCAGAAAAAGGGGGGGGAACAAAACCCCCCCTTTTTCTGCACCCCCAACTGGAAAACACTGCATCCCGATATACATCACCTTAATTAAGGTTCCGTAAATAATCCTTTCAACGCTTCTTTTAGCTGGAGCAGGTACAACCCCATGCCCATAAAGGACAGGTGTACTCCATCGCTCCGAAAAAACTCCTTGTCCTCGAAACGTGAATCCCTGTGCTCCAAATAAGTAAATCCCTTCTCCTTGCAATATAAATGCATCTCCTTATTAATCTTCCTCCGTGCCCTTTTGATTGCACCCGGTTTTCTCGCCCCTCGCCATATCCTGCGAGGAATAAAGGCTGTCCACATCACATGGCAACCATGCCATTGCCGTTGTATCTGACACAAAGCCCTTTTCATATGCCTCATGATGTCTAAACCTGTCCGTTTTACCAGGTCATTTTTGCGCAAGTGTAAAAGCAATACAGCTGGACATAAACCCCTTCCCCGAACCCGCTGTAATGTCCCTAATAATTCTTGCCAGCACATCCCCCCTTTACCTTCCCATCATACGTGGTACCTGTCTCTGTCCAAACCAAAATTGTCCCCTATAGCTGTATTCCAAGCTTGTCTCCAGGCCCACTTGACAAATGAATTGTCCACGACCCAGATGGACATGAACTGCACTGCTGGTCCGGGCACTGAACCTGTAGCAGGAGAAAAATATATTACCATTCCATTGCAGTAAGCCCTTTTCTCACATATTTTTTATAAGCATTCGACTTCCACCTTCCCAATGCCAACAATTCCTCAGTCTTCCAACCTCGAAACCCTGTCTCCGTCGCCATACCTATCCTAAAGGAGTGAGTCCCAAATTGCGAAGCATCTTGCCCAACTGCCTTTAGTCCTGCCCTCAATACTGCTAACAGTTGATATGCTGATACTGCAGGCCCATGCATATGACAAAAAACTCCTCCAGTACCCTCTTTTGCTATAGCCCTTAGTCCCAAGCCTAGATGCACTGGCCAAATATTCAAAACTGGGTAAGCCGCCATAAACACCTGCTTGCCTCTCCCCTTCCGATCTGTCTTTGACCTCTGTAAGCACAGCACTACGCCGTGATCCCTGATGCAAACATCGCGCCACTGGAGACCCGGTGCTGTTCTGGACCCCAACAATTCCGAAACCCGAAATGCCCCAAAAAACATCCTAGACATGAAAGTGCGAAATAATAAGCACTCTACCTCATCAAGGCACACCACCCTCAATGCCTGCATAACCCCTTTAAAAATACTCAGTGTAATCGGCTGCCTAAACCTTCCTGTTATACTTTCTCCCTGGCCCAACCTTCAAGTATTCTCTGCCCCAATTCACCTGCCGACGGTGGCGTAACCCCACAAAAACTTACCCATAAATGCAATACCTGCCAATTTCCCTGCAATGGAGACCCTTGACAAGCACCTTCCCACCATATCCATAATGAATTTTACCACATCTTCTACTCTGTTCTTGTCAAAATGCCCATTCTAAGCCCTGGACTCCAAAAATTCGCGCCATGCCCTGACATAAGCTTGTCGTGTGGAGGGGGCCAATGAATTCACCACCAACCGCAGCATCCTCCGTCGCCTATGGTCCACAGAGCTGCCATCATAGTTGTTCTGCACAGGGCCTCGTCCGCAACCAACCCATGGAACCTCTCCCACTGTGAACGAGATAACGCATCCTCAATGTCATTGTTAACCCCGGGTACGTGTCGCGACCTGAAAGATATGTCGCGGCGCAAACACTCCAAAAACAAAAACACGCAACAGCTGCAAAACCTGTACATCCCTGGCAGATTGACTATTTACCACCTGAACAACTGCTAAGTTATCCACGTAGAACATCACTCTTTTAAGCATCAAGAGGTGACCCCAAACATGCACTGCCAATACCAAAGGAAATAACTCCAGAAATGCAATGCTGCGCCCACCGGCACGCCACGCCACCGGCCGTTCCTCCACACAAAATCTCCCCTGACAGTACAGGCCAAATCCTGACACCCGACGCATCTGAAAGAATTTGGATGTCCCATTTACACAGCGGCCATGTTTGAATTGGAATCTCATTAAACGATTCCAAAAATACACACCACATCTGATCAGTATAGGGAAAGGTGCGGAAGACATTGTGACGCGAAGGGTTAATTAGCATGAGCAGTGTAGATGAGCGTGATGCCTGCTGAAACCCCCGAACAACGTGGAAAAGTTCATATTATTTTCAAGCTTGTTTGTGTAGAAGACTCCTTCTCAACCTTGAGAACGAGAGTACAGGGAGAAGATGGAATGAAAACAAAGGCTGGGGAAGGGCAGAGCAGCCAAGTGCTGATAACATAGCTAGAAAATGCCAGAAAGAGATAGAATCCAAGCTTCGAGTTATTTAAGCACTGAAGTGCGGGTGAGGGATTTGAAGCTCGCAGATGGGGTTGTGAAAGCTGCCATGGCCCAGCGCTGCCTCCCTGTTTTGCTGTTCAGAGACCGTGACGCTTGAGGGGGAGAGAGGTCCAAGCAGGCGGTAGAGGGCTTCCCAGCATTTCGTGGACTAAGTTAAGTTCTACACAGGGATGAAAGGCCTTTGTTTCTCTGCACTATTATTAAGATTGATTATTATGCTTGCACTGTGTTTATAATCTGAAGTATTCAGCTTGTTTATATTTTGCTTTCTGAACATCGTAGTATGAGCCTGCTGCAGTAATTGAAACATGCATTTTGGTGTGTAGTAAATCAAAAGCTTATCTGAAGTATTCAACTTGTTTATATTTTGCTTCCTGAACATCGTAGTGTGATGCATTTTGGTATACAGTTAATCAACGCTTATATCTGTCAATGAACTCTTTGCTTATATATATATGCATAGATGCTCTTTGTAGTGTACTCATATATAAATAGATACTTTTCATTGCTATTCTTATTCTACTATTGTTTATGTGCTAAATACATATATTCACCTGAAATTCTAGTAAAGCTAAATTGTATTCATAATTGGCGTGTGGTCCTTTATTGAGCGTCCTTATTGACTTATACCGAACAGGTGTCAACCAGTCACCTGGATAAGACAACATCTTCAAGTCCTCCTTCACCCCAGCACCAAGTCGCACATGGTGATGCGGCATAGTGTACCCTGATAGGGACATACCTAGTCTCCTGCAAAATGTCTGTCCTGCTCTGACTACCCTGCAGGCGAAATCTAGGTGTCCCAATAGTACCTGAATGTCCCTGACTGTCACCTTCTTCCTTCTGACCATAGTCTGCACCGTCTCAATCATGGCTTTTTGCTTGTCTGCTGGCAATCGAGCCACCATTGCCACCGTATCCAGTTCAATACCTAAAAAGGCCAAGGCCGTGCAGGGCCCCACTGTTTTTTTGGGGGACAGGGGTACACCCAGGTCCCCCATAATTTCCTGAAATTGGCGAAGTACCACCTCGCAGCAATCGGAACCCTGTGACCCCGCAAAGAAAAAGTTGTCTAAGTAATGGGTCACTTCCTTGTGGCCAGTCACCGTCTCAAATATCCACTGCAAGAATGTGCTGAAGCACTCAAAAAGAGAACAAGAAATTGAGCAGCCCATAGGGAGCGCCTTATCCACATACCAACTACCCTGAAATTGAATGCCCAACAACTCAAAATCCCGGGGATTCACCGGCAGCAATCTGAAAGGTAATTTGATATCTGTCTTCACCATGAAAGCGCCAGAGCCCAACGACTCCACCCTTGCCATGGCCACATCCACAGACGCATACAACACTTTAGTGACTTCCTCTGGAATTAAATTGTTAACGGAGGAACCCTCTGGCCAGGATAAGTGGTGTATCAAGCGATATTGCCCCGGTTCTTTCTTTGGCACAATTCCAATGGGGGAAATGATAAGATTCTGCAAAGGTCAATCTGAGAAAGGACCTTCCATGTGCTCTTCCGCTACCTCCTTCTCCAATTTGTGCCGCACGATCTCCTCTTTTCCCCGGACCGACCGCAACTTCTCGGCCAAGCGCCCCTGTGTAGGCTCCTTGTATCCCAATTCAAAACCATGAAGAAACCCTTGCAGCAATAACTTCCCTGCTTGCCTGTGACCATAGCGCCCCACCCAGAAACGCAGCTTGTCAACCTTAACTGGAGTAATAGCTTTTTCCCAGAGAACCTTGTCCTCTTGACCAGGCCTGACCTGACCCCCTTGGGCACTTCTTCCCAGTCCTGAAGCCTGCGTCCCTGCGCTGCCTGTCCCGTAACAGTTAATAAGGGCATGTCTACCTGCGCATTTTCAACACTCGTGCTTGAACTTACAATATTCTCGAGTGCACAGTCCTTTGTTGAAGTCCCAACAAGCTCCTGTCTTTTGCGTTCCGCTTCTGGCCACTCCAGGCCCTCTCTTTGAACCTGTATTGGCCCCACCCTGGGTGGGGCACTCTCGAAATGGCTGAAACGTAATGGGCAAACCGCCTGCTGTAAAAAGGGTCTTGCCAAATTTTGAAGGCCCCATCGTATGCTGCTACAAATCTGCATCAATTTACCCCCATTGCACCTCAGCATCTGCTGCCATACGGGCGCGAAACTCCTCATCATATTGTACCCAAGCATATCCTCCATAATTGAGGTACACCTTCCAAATGATGTCCATGTACTTAGACAGCGCTACTGACCTGTCAGGAAAGCGCTCACAATAAACACTTGCAAAAATCAGAAATGCGGCGGTACAGTTTTCAATAGTTACTGGGACCTTGGGGCGTTACACCAATTCGTATTCTTCTTCCTTTGAGCCCTCTTTCGACCTTACTTCCCTGTGTAACAACTTTAGCATTTCCACATACTCCCCTTCCACATCTTTTCTTTAGTGGCAACCATAAGGTGAGCCCCAAGAGGCTTTGCCGTACCCAAATATGGCAGGCGCTTCGGCTTCCCACTTCCCTACTCCTTGCTGTGAACGTCGCTGGACTTACCTAGCTTCTCCGCAGTCCCTGTACTCACGGTGGTGCCCCTTTGATCCGTACCCACCCCAACATCCAAGACATATACACCTTTATGTAAGCGCTCCCCCACGCTGCCTGCATTCGCCTCGATTGCTACCGACACCACACTGGGGCGCAGCGACCCTATTCCTTTACGTTTTTCCAATGACAGGGGCCGCTCCTGAACCGTCCGTCTTGCTGCTCCAACCAGTCTCGATAAAGTGTCAGATACTTGCAATGACTTATGGACAGCATTAAACACCTCCCCCTTTTTCCCCACCATTCCTCCTCCTCGCGTAACTCCCCCTCTTCCACACTGTTCTCATCATAATCCAATAAGTCATTACTGACACTACCTTCACATTCACTGAGCAAGGCGCCCTCCAAAACCCTTGCCTTCTTTATACCTGTCACTGCTCCTGCTGCGTGAAGCAACTGCCGCCTGGAGGCCGTCCGCAACCTTCCTAGCAGTTCTGTAGGGCCAGGCTCCTTACTGTCAGGTGCTACGCCACCAGCGAGCGCAAAACTCAGTCCGGCGCGCTGCTGTTTCATGTTAACCTTGGTCTCCGCCTTCTCCTGTTCCTCCGTCCGCGTTGGTGCTATCCAGCCGGACATGCTGGGCCCTGCCTTCACTTCTTCGCAGGGTTCCCGGGCCGCCACAAGCCCGCCTGAGTCACTTTTTCTCCCATGAGTCTGATCATGCCAAAAATGGCCCGGTGTGCTGGTGAGCCGAGGACCGAAAACCTGATGCGCCCCCTGCTGCTGTACCTCCCCCTCCTTCTCCTCCCCAAAATCCCCCCAATCATCCCCTGACCTGTCCTCCCACTCTGCAACCCATGCTTCCTCTGCCCCCACCCGCCTTCCATAAGTGCGGAGCGGGGGCGCACCTTCAATGTTATCCCATCCTCGTCAACCTCCTGTTCCACCTCCTCCTCCTCGCTCCATTCCAAAAGTGGCCCCAATCCCTGCACCCCCTCTGGCTGTACAAGCGCTGCTCCTTCAAATGCTAACCCCACTCCCTCCCCTATATTTCCTGCTCTCCTCTCATTTTCCCACTACTGTCAGCCTGAGTAAATGCACTCCCATTCTCCGTTCTTACTCTCTTTCTTTTTACAGTGCCATTATCCCCCAGCCCTCCCAAGCTCTCTGCTCTGCCACCCCCCATAACCTCCCCTTCAGGCTCATCCAATACTTTCTCCCTCTGTTCAGCCCCTTTCTTGCACCCTCAGGCCCTCCCTCCGCCTCTCCTCCCCAGTCACTGTACATTCGCGTTCCCTGGGGTCCCGCTGTCCGACTCCGCCCCTCCCCCCACCCGCACCAAGGCATCACGAGCACGCGGCCGTGCCATCAAGGACGATGGCTGATCCGGCGTACCAGCGCTGCTCCTCTGGGAGGCGCCGGCAACACCCACACACCACCCCTGCCCCTTCACCCCACACCTCACCTGCCGCTCCAAACTCCGCGTACTATGTGGGGGTGAGCAGGCCACCACGGCTGCCACCACCCTGCTTGCCGCCTGTCTCGCTGGCCGGGAGCTCCCAACCACACCATCCACTAATAAATCTAGGCGCCCGGCCTCCCGTAGAAGCTGAAGCACCTGAGAAACACGCGCGTCCATATTGCTGCTTACCACGCCTCAGCGATCAAGGTAAGTAATAACTAGGGTGACCACCTGGCATTGAGGCAAATTCTGGACAGGACTGTAAAAAATTCAGGACAAAGGGTCAAAATTCAGGACAAAAATTCAGGACAAAGGGTCAAAATTCAGGACAAATTCAAGAACAAACGTCAGTTTTACAGACACACGCAAGAGAGGCCATGCCTCACTATGTTGTCAGTACATTTATTTACTCTTTTTTAACATAGCACTATTTATTCACTGTGGACCTTTTGTGATTGCCTCCTGGTATGCTACATTCAGGAGTCACATTACGTCCTTGTTCAGTAGTAAATTAATGCCCTTCAGTACTGTGGCAAGGCCATCACCCCTACCCAAATCTACCCGATCTTTCCTGAAGAGAAAGTAACAGCAAATTTTTTGACTATGTTTCTGAACATTTTAAAACCCCTGGCAAACAGTTTGGGAAACATTAAGGTAATTAACCTTATGCTAGTTTAAACAAATTAAACAAAAACATCTGGCTTACCCCAACCACCCATGGACTTTCAACCTAATTTTTTTTTAAAGAGCCAGGGCAGATGGTGTGGGCGACAGTCTCACACCTAATGTCAAGATGTGACTTGTCTGTAGTCTCACTACACTAGAGTGTATGTCTGGGACTCTACATTTATCTCAGAAATGGGTGCCCGGACTACCAATCAAAGATAATAAAAGAGGAGGATGAAATCGAGATCAAATGGGAGATCCACGGCAAGTAATTCAAAGGGTTGTTGCTAACAACTGGATAAATAAAGAAGAGAAGAACAAGGTGGGACAATTCCTAAAATCAGACATGATGGGTCCACCAAGACTGTTCGAAGGTATTTGGTACCTGGGGAGTTTTTTCTGCACACAGGTGCGAAACAGAAGGGGCACTGTCAAGTGGTTGAACAAGCAACACCCATCCACCTTAGCAAACTCTTCTGGTGCAATGGTCCGCTGTTAGTGCTTTTGAAGGGTGAGCAGGGGCCAGACCACTTGCAAGGCTGTGCAAGGCAATTGCCTGCTTTGTCCATGTCTTTATATGGTTTTGAAATTGAGCAAAAGCCAAACTAGAGATCTGGGTTATCCCTAAGTGTCAAGTACACATAGAATCTTCAAAATATTTGAGATGTAAATTGCACAAACAAAATTTACAAATGTTAAAATGTAATTAGTGTTTCTTTAACATATGGCACTGTTTTCGCCTTCATATACCCTTAGATCTTAGATTCAACCGGGAACCAGTTACCTTTTGATACCTAGTGATTCATATCTACCATTCTTACACTGATTTCCAGGACAAAAATCTCGGCAGAGTGAACGGTCCCTCCAAGAGCAGTTTGCTTTTTGGTCTTTTCTTCTGCTTTCTGTAAAGGCAACGTAGCACTAGTGAAGATGGTGTGCTACCCCAATGACAGTATTATTTTGCAAACCTTCCCCTGCTTGTCCTTCATTCCTTCTTCAGACAGGCCACACATCTGATTTGGTCACTGCAGCGCCATCGGGAGCTCTTCCCACTCTAAAGCTACCCATGACTGCGGGTGGATTAGTTCTTCTGGACTTAGAATGCTATTATTCAGCTGCACAGGTCCAATGGGTGTCTCACTGGCTTTCTGCCCACCTCTCTGCATGAGATGGGGTTTACCAGTAAAGACTTTTAAGGAAGGCTTAATGCACTGCTCATTGTTTCCTACTGACCATTCTACAGATCACCATCCGGGGTTATCATGCACGGCTTTCTCTTGCCTTGCCAGAACCTGTACGCTCACTGACACGAAGAAACCCTATGCTCCTGCACTACCTTTGCTAAGCCTTCCCACACACAGGATGGCTGTGCTCAGAGCAACTCCATCAGTGGCATGTTGCAGGTGTCTTAAAATTGGGGACTTTGTTTCTGAACAGTGAGCTACTAAATTTCCAAACCCTTGTGGCAGACTACCATCTTCACCCGGTCAACTCCTTACTTACATCCACCTTAAATAATCATTAAATGCCCTATTTCATGTCTGCCACCTAGCACTAACCCTACAAGAGGTGTGCCAGAAGCTCTGTACCATAGGAAATGGTGGCAAACTGATAGAATTGGTGTACAGACATATCCTGCAACATGGAAACCACTCCAGGTCTTCTCGTCATACTAACTGGGTGATTGATGTAGCCAAACCTCTGCAAGATATGGACTAAAATACTGGACTTTCCCCACAAAGTATCCCACAGCTGTCACTTTAAGTAAATTCATAATGCTTCCTTGTGAATGCATTCTGCCCGTTGCTTGCCATTGGCCTTGTGGTTTGTAACTCACAATTTATTGCTTTCAATTTGCTGGCTTTACTTGTTTTAGGCTATACAGCTTGAATTTCGTCCCTTCCCTTGCCAAAACCTTATTTACAGTATCCTGCCTAGTGCTCCCTTTCTGTAAACAGGCCTGTAAATCTTGTTATCTTATCATATTTGCTGTGCATTCAAAGAACAAAGTCAAATGTCAGGCTCTGTCTTCGGTGGGAACTTAGTGATTACTTTCCTTTCTCTGACTTCAAAGTGAGAGGATTTATGCGACAATCTTGCTGGATACTGGGGTTAGGAAAGTTTTTCTATCACATGACAACATTTAAATAAACTTCAGAATATATCAGAATTAGAAGTACAAATCAAGCACATTTTTGTTAATTCTGAACTGTGCTGGAAACAAATACTTTTACATGATTAAAACAAATCATTGCATTAGGTGATGCAATTTCCACACATCATCGTCTGTGCACAGTATAGTTTGATTTGAAAAACTGTATATCTGTGCAAATGTAATGGTCATTTCAATCAAAAATGTGTTGTCTGTAATGGCAGTGTGTTAGCATATCATCCATACTGCACTCCACTCTGCTCTGCACCACTACACGCCACTGCACCCTACTCTGTATCACTCTACTTTACTCCACTCCATGCCACTGCACTCTTCTCCATTCGGAACCACTACACATTATGCCACTGCACTCTATGCTACTTCACACTATGCCTCTCTACTCTACTCTGTACCACTCTACTCTATGCCACTGCACTTTACGCCTCTCTACACCACTGCGCTCTGCTCGTCTGCACGCCATACCACTCCAGTCTAGGCAACACCAATCTAATCCGCACAACTCCACTCTCTGCCACTCTGCAACACTGCACTGTACACCACTGCACTCTAAGCTAATACACTCTATGCTAATGCACTTTACTCTGTAACACTCAACTCTGTGCCCCTGCACTCCACATCAATACACTGTACATCACTCTAATCTACTCTGAACCTCTGCACTCTATGTCACAGCACTCTACACTACTTTACTCTATGCCATCACACTCTATGCCACTTTATGTAACCTGCACCTCTCCACTCTAAGCCACCCTACTCTACTGTGAAATAATCTACTTTATGCCACTGCACTCTGTGCTACTGCATTCTATGCCACTGCACTCTACCCTGCACCTCTCCACTCTATGCAACTGCACTCTACTCTGAAACAATCTATTCTACGCTACAGTACTCTATACCACTCTGACCACTGCACTCTAGTTCAATGCACTCTACACCACTGGAAGCTGACACTCTGCAACACTGCATTGGCCACCACTATACTCTACAGCACTCTGCTCTGTACTACTGCATTCTGCACCAATATACTCTATTCCACTGCATTCTATGCCATTCTACTCTGCCCAATGCCACTCTATGCAACTGCACTCTACACCAGTGCACTCTAAACAACTGCACTGTATGCCACTGCCCTTTACTCTGCACCACTGTACTCTATGCCACTGTTCTCTGTACCACTCTACACCACTGCACTGACACTCTACTCTGCAACTCTGCACTCTACACCACTCTACTCTATGCCACTGCACTCTAGGCACTATACTCTACACCACTCTACAATTCTCCACTCTGCACCACTCTACACCACTGCACTCTATGCCACATGAGTCTACTCTGCACTCTATGAGACTGCACCACTCTGCATTACTGCACTCTCTGCTACTCTATTGTATGCCACTCTACTCCACTGCACTCTATGTAACTCTACCCCATGCCACTCTATACCACTGCACTCTGTGCCAATGCACTCTAAACAACTGCACTGTACGCCACTGCCCTCTATTCTGTACCACTGTACTCTATGCCACTGCTCTCTGTGCCACTCTACTCCACTCTACATCACTGCACTGACACTCTACTCTGCAGCGTTGCATTCTCCACCACTGTACTATACACCAATGTACTATGTACTACTGCATTCTATGCCACTCTACTCTGCATCACTCCACAGCACTTTGCTCTATTCTGCACCACTCTACACTACGCCACTGCACTCCTGCAACGTGAGTCTACTCTGCAATCTATGCCACTGCACCACTCTACACTACTGCTCTCTCTGCCACTCTATTGTATGCCACTCTACTCCACTGCACTCTATTCCACTCTACTCTTTCCTACGCCATTCCATGCCACTGCACTCTATGCTATCACACTCTAAACAACGGCACTGTACCCCACTGCACTGTACTTTGCACCACTGGGCTCTACGCCACTGCTCCTATGCTACTCTACTCTACTCCACACCACTATGCCACTAACTTTAAGCCATGCTGAACAGCAGCCACTCTGGTGTATAACATGGCTAATGGCTAAAACACATTAGCAAAGCCAATAACTTTTTCGTAGATGAGACCTATTGCTTTGCCAATCTTTGTTAGTACTATGAGGTACCGAAGTACCTGAAAGAACTGGGAAAAATACAATTACATCATAATAAAGGCTGCTACAAAATGCGCAAATACATTTTGGTTAAAGAAAAAAAAAGTGCTTCTCAAATACAGATTTGGATAATATACGGTTTGTACCTAGTACTAAAAAATGTTATAACACTCCATTAACACCACACACTCCACAGCTCACCTTGGAACACCATTACAATACCTCTCTAAAAGAAATATCTTTGCCACCAGAAACTTCCAAGTGACTCCTTTTAGTAAAGTCAATGCAGGTTCTCAAGCCCCTTTGTATTTGCAGATTTACCAGTTGGGCACATTTGAATGTCTTTAGGGAAGGAGACCGCCTGGCAAGAAGGTCTGATTCTTATCTGTCTGCCCCTCCCTCAGAGCACTGGAGACTCCCAGCCTTCCAGTCCAGCTGGGGAAACTGATCTGCCCGTAATTTCGCCCTGCCTCCCTTGCCCTTCAGGTGAAAGGCTAAAATTATGGACAAATACCGTCCGTGAAAGCTTTCATCACGGACAACGAACGGACAGCAGGGCGAAATTACGGACAGTCCGTGAAATTTACGGACGGGTGGTCACCCTAGTAATAACAACACGCTGTGTGACTAGGGCGCTGCAATACACACTACTTCTTCTCTCCTAATACCAGCAACGATAATGATAACAACTGTTTTACCACGCTTTCAAAAAAAGGCTGGGAGAAAAAACGGCTGCTCACCAGCCACTGTGTCACCTACATAAAATGGTGACCGTTATAAAATGGCCCCCCTATATATACTACAGCCCCTTCCTCCCAAAAAATGCCAAAAACAGTGCCCAAAAACAGCTCCCGTGGGCTGCACCATCTTCCACAATATTCCCAGGGGGAAGACCTCATGAGTTCAGCGATCCTCCCGCCCACCCCCGCTCGGGACCCCTTATTAAACCAACATGTTTTATTAATTAAAACATCAAATTTAACATATGTTAATTCGGATAACATTTTAATTTTACTAGCACATTTCACACGTCATGGTTACCACCTATGGTAGGCACATTGTTTATCACCTATGGTGGGCACATTTTACCAACTTTCTACTTTTATTCGGATTGACTACTGCATTATTAGCTTTAATCCAAAAGCATTGCAATACATTTTAGACAGTTAATGTAAGCGTCGGGCATAACCATGAACAGACCACAACACTCGTCATTGAGGGATAAAAGGCCGCTTTAATAGAACAGGTCTGGCAAACAAATAACCTTGGCAAAAGGCCTCACAAAACTACTTGAACCTCACTAATACATAAATTACCTCCTATCCCCTCCCCCTCCCTCTAATACCTATTCCACAACTACCCCTTAACCCAAACACCTTGACCTGACCTACCCTTTACCCATCCCTTCTAAAATACCCTTGCCTGTAAATCCCTGTCCAGTCATCTTTATGTCGATTCCCTTCCCCACCCGAACTGCTTCTTGGCCCAAACCCCCCGCAGCCAGACCTGACTATCAGCGGCAGCCAACCCAACCTCCCCCACAAGAACAACCAACATGCATTACTACGCGCAGACCTGCCCTCTTAAAGAATAACCTATGACAACACCAATGCCACAAAGCCTAGGTATTACATAAACCCCCCCCCAACAAAACAAAACCAACAAAACAAAACAAAATAAATAAATAAATAAAATCCTGGGAGGGCGGGAGGGCACGAGCACAACACGCCTACTGGGTGTGACGACGGCCAAAGAGGCCGCCCACACCCAGCCCCTGCCATTTATACCCCTGCCCAATGCCCGCCTTAACCTGCCCTACCAACCAATCCCCATAAACTCGGGCCGTGGACTGTACCACGGATGCCCGACAAGCCCGGGGGGAGACCGGGCAAGCCCTCTACTCCCCCCAAGCCCCCATCGGGCATAACCATGAACAGACCACAACACTCGTCATTGAGGGATAAAAGGCTGCTTTAATAGAACAGGTCTGGCAAACAAATAACCTTGGCAAAAAGCCTCACAAAACTACTTGAACCTCACTAATACATAAATTACCTCCTATCCCCTCCCCCTCCCTCTAATACCCATTCCACAACTACCCCTTAACCCAAACACCTTGACCTGACCTACCCTTTACCCATCCCTTCTAAAATACCCTTGCCTGTAAATCCCTGTCCAGTCATCTTTATGTCGATTCCCTTCCCCACCCGAACTGCTTCTTGGCCCAAACCCCCCGCCACACAGGAAAACCCGGTAGGCGTTTTCCTGCCCCACCCAACCCTACTATCTATCCCAGGGCTTCAACCCCAATAAATCCGCAATAAGCATACGCAAATCCAGTAAATACAGCTCATTACCTAAGAAAGAAAGATGAACCCCATCCTGTCTGAACAAAGCCACCTCCGAACCCAAAATGTTATCATGGCTCAATATAGAAAACCCATGTGACTTACAAAAAATGTTCATCTCTCTGTTCACTTTCCGCCTCTGTTTCTCAATACCTTTAAAAGAATGAGCACCCCTCCAGACCCTCCTAGGTACCAGGCTTGTCAAAACAATGTGAGTTCCTGACCACCTCTCTTTAATACGGAGTAAGTCCACCTTCATCGTCTTGATCAAACCAATACCTGAAAGCGCCACTAAATCATTTTCACCTAAATGAATTACCAACAAATCCGGACAAACCCCTTGCCTTAGCCTCTGGGATAAGACATACAGTAATTCCCCCCACCTCATACCACTTTTCCCCACCCAGCTAACTTTAACCCTTATACCATCCAAGCCCAGCTGGCGACCAAAATGCCTTGCAGCTGCCTGCTTCTCCGCCCATCGCACAAAAGAATGCCCGACGATCCAAACCGCACAAACTCCATCTGGGCCCCCAACGCAACCTAAAAAGAAAAAGGGAGTGTTAATCAACTGCCTCTTACCCATCACCCAGGACACACAGCACCAACCCTAAAGAAAGGCTGAAAGAGAAAATTAAGAATAAGCAGGGAATAAAGCAAACAGACCTGTTCCAACAAACCCCCCCCAAAAAAAACCCCAATCACTTAAAAATACGAACATACCGTTGAAAACACTGAGACCTCCATCTACCCAACTCCCGGATTACCTGATCACTCCTCCCAAGTCTTCTCGCTTCCGTCGCCGCCCCAATCCTAAAAGAATGAGTCCCATAGCATCTTGGATCTAACCCCAACTCTCTAATACACATTTTCAGTACCGCCAAAACTTGAGACGCCATCAACGCATTCCCATCCTGATGAATAAAAACCAACCTTGCAGATTCAGGCAATCTAGCCCCAAATATTTCCCACAACCCAACCGGACAATCTTGCATACCTGTGCGACGCAAAACCACCTCTTGCCCCTACCCAACTGATCCGTTTTTGATTTTCCCAACCAGATCACAATATCCCCACCACTTACCTGTACATTAGAAAGCAAAAGACCCTCCCTCCCCCTCACTCCCAACAACTCCGAAATGCGAAAAGCACCATGAAATAACCACGCCATACATAAAGAGAACAGACGAACTTCCCAACTTGAAAAACAAACACTCTTCAAACACCGCAAAATGGCCCTAAGTAACTGGGACGTAATCGGCCTTCTTCTGTCCCACCGAGCACCCCCCGCCCTAGCCCAACCTGCCAATACCCTCCTACAAATCTCCCCTTCCACTGGATCGTAACCCCAAAAATACTTACCGTAAAAAGCAATCCCGGCCAACTTACCAGCAATCGTAACAGCCGACAAACCTTTCTCAATAAGATGCATTATGAAACGAACCACTTCATCTCTTCTCCTCCCAATGACATCACTCCCCCTTACTATTTTTACCGCACCTGCATCCAAGAATTCCAACCAGGCCTGCCAATAGCTCTTTCGCGTCGACGGGGCTATAGACATCTGAACCAGCTCCAAAAGGCTCAATTTCCTATCTCCCACAATTCCCCCGGGACGCAAGTCTTCTCCGAATCCGCTCCCGGTGCCAGACCACAGAACCTCTGCCACTGAAAACGAGATAGGGCGTCAGCAATATCATTATTAATGCCTGGAATGTATTTAGCTTTAAACATAATGTTGAACCTCAAACAGTGCAACAAAAAGATTCGCAGCAACTTCAACACCTTGTCCTCCTTAGCTTTTTGTGAATTAACTAATGCCACCACAGACTGATTGTCAACATTAAATACTACATTCCGATTGGCTAAATGAGAACCCCAAATCACCAATGCCACCACCAAAGGGAAAAACTCCAGGAACGCAATACTATGCTTTGCCTCTTTCCATCTGACTGGCCAGGCCTCCGCCACCCAATGGCCATCCCAAAACAATCCAAAACCATTCGCTCCTGATGCATCAGAGAATATCTCCACCTGCCAAAACCAATCCTCATCCTCCACCAACATGGACACCCCATTGAATCCCTGCAAAAACCCCATCCACATCCTCAAATCATCCTTGATGGCAGCCTTAATCCGAATGTGCTGATGTGGCAAGCATGCTCCTCTCATCGAAAAACCAAGCCTTCTACAAAAAGCCCGCCCAACTCTAACTACTCTGCACGCAAAATTTAGGTGACCTAGTAGAGCTTGAACCTGCCTCAACTCCATCTTCTTCTTCTTAACTGCTTCATCTAACAACTCAATCAACTGCTGAACTTTATCCTGAGGTAACCTCAACTCCATTTTCTCTGAATCCAACTCAATACCCAAAAAACTCATACAAGTTGATGGACCCTCCGTCTTCTCCCGAGCCAGCGGCACACCAAATTCCTCCATCAATCTCTGAAATCCCAACAACGCTCTGCCACATGATCCAGACCCCGCCCTTCCGACGAAAAAGAAATCGTCCAAATAATGAGTGACTAAACCCACTCTATCCAAAGCCTGAAAACACCACTGTAAAAAGGTGCTAAACATCTCAAATAATGAACAAGAAACCGAACACCCCATAGGCAACATCCTATCCACATAAATTGCACCCCCAAATTGAATTCCCAACAGGGAAAAATCCTCTGGATGAACTGGCAACAACCGAAAAGCTGACTGAATATCCGATTTTGCCATTTCGGCACCACGTCCACACCTCCTCACCAAAGCAACCGCTTGATCCACTGACGCATAATGCACAGCAGTGTCCTCAACTGCGATGAAATCATTAATCGAAACACCAGCAGGCCACGACAAATGATGGATAAGCCTAAACTCACCCGCCTGCTTCTTAGGGACCACACCAAGCGGCGAAATCGTCAAATTAGGCAACGGCCATTCAAAAAAGGGGCCAATTATTCTGCCTAAAAGCAATTCCTTCCTCAACTTCTCTTCAATCACTTCCGGGTACAACCTCGCAGATTTCAAATTATTAGCCCACCTACGCAACCTAGGCCCTTGATAACACAACCTGAAACCTTCCTTAAAACCATAAAACAGAACTTTTGCCTCCTCAACCCTAGGATAGCGCTGTAGCCAATACACAATAACACTTAAATCAATAGGAGAAGGCCCCTTTTCCCCCAACATGCTGAATCTGTCCTCTACCCCTGTCACCACCTCTAAACTGCTGTCCCTGACCACTCCACTGCATACCCCCGAAGCACTGATAGGATGGGTGCCTCCCACCACAGTGGGCACAATCGTGCCGAAATCTGCACGGCTGCCTGTTGCAGAAACCACTGTTGAAAGCCCAGCAAGATCCATTCCCTTGCAAGTAGCTACGCTGTCCAAACCCCACCCCAAACTGGGTGGGACGCCCCTGAAAGGGCCTATACTGCACAGGCAGACCACTAGCTGTGTGCGTGGTTGGAGCATACCTTGCTGTCCTTAACCACTGCATCCACAGCTCATTATCAATTTCACCCCAGGCCTTGGACGGATCCATAGCTTTCCGAGCCCGAAACTCTTCATCGTAGCGAAACCAACCAAAACCACCATAATCCATCTGTGCTCGCCTCACTACATCCATATACTTAAAAAGAGCCACACAAGAATCAACGTGCCGCTCGCAGTAAACACTAGCATAAATGAGAAAAGCAGACGTCCAATTCTCTATG
Organism: Pleurodeles waltl; assembly: GCF_031143425.1. NCBI lineage: Eukaryota > Metazoa > Chordata > Amphibia > Caudata > Salamandridae > Pleurodeles > Pleurodeles waltl. The sequence continues at coordinate 1,557,872,999 of NC_090445.1, forward strand.
TTTGTAGGCACCCTAGGCCTCCTGAGTAACTCCCACTCCTCCTCCTTAGATCCTTCTTTTGCCTGAACTTCTCTATGGAGTAATTTGAAAACATCAACAAATTCCCCTTTCCAAATCCTCTCCTTTAAATTCTGGGTGAGATGCGCCCCCAAAGGCATCGCCACCCCCATATAAGGTAATTTTTTACCTTTCACTACGACTCCCGAATTAACCACCGCCACATTGTGTACCTCATCAGTTCCAACATTCGAGGCATCCTCCTTCAGCACAACTTCTGACTTACCTGCACCAGATTCGACCGAATCCACCTGGATTGAGGCATCCACACCACCCTTTGTTAGCAAACCCCCAATAGCACCCTTCAAGTTACCCCCAATCCCCTTTCCACCTCACCTCTTGGTAGACTCCCCGCTACTGCCTGACGTCGCCTTGCAGGGTGATCGCCCCGGACCACCTCTGCCACCGATGGCGCAATTTCAGTAACCACAGCCGAAGAAACCGGAAGAGCCCGATCTTCCATCTCTTCCTCGAAGTTCAGATCTCCTTCTTGGAGCTCCCACCTTCCCGTAGCGCCCCGGCTAGTGGAAGGGACCTCATCTAATGAGCCCGCACCGTGACCCATTAGCGACATTGCTGACTCCCGCGCTGTCAGGTAAGCCGCTCCGGACTTCACCCTCTCTTCTCCCCGGTGTGCCAAAGGCGCCCTGGCCTTAACCGGCCGACTCTGACCATCAGAAGGCCGCCCAGCCTCCCGATGCACCGTCAACCCCTTCAGTCCGCCCTGAAACCGAGGAGCGCCACACCCAACGCCTACATCCTCTACTTCTCTCTGCCTCACCTCCTGTAAAACTTGAAACCTTCCTTTATTCAATCCACCACTAGACTTACCCCAAACTCTACCTTTAAATATAGCCCCATCCTGTTCAGCAAATTCAACCTGCTCACCTAAATCCAAACCTGCTTCAGTAACCACACTCTTCCTCCTCACCTCCTTGGGAAAACTACCCAACGAATCCTTATCAACCAAACCATATCCCTCAAACCCTGCAACAAACTGACTATCAGAGTGCAATTCTCCCTCACCAAATTCTAAGCCAAATGCCTCAAACCCTTCTTGCTCCTCATCCGATATCAGAATCACATCCTCTGACCTAATAATTTGCTCCTGAGCCTCCAAATCCACTGCATTCCGCTTTAATTTTAGTGAAACCGGCACCTTTTTCCTTTCCGCGATGGGCGCCGCCATTTTGTGAATGCCTCCTAACTGTCTTTCCTCTAAGATGGCTGCCGGACGCCCAACTCTTTCTTTAGTCAGTTGGGCTTGCACAACTGACTTGATGCGCCCCGCCCCTCCCTCTCGCACACCTTCACGCTGCGCCCCCTGCCTCTCCAGCACCGCCTCCGCACTCGAGAGGGCCGCCCCTCTCCCCCCAGCCACAACCCGCCGGGCTAAAGAGCCCCCCGAACGCCGCGACGACCTCCCGGCCCCCCTTTTGCTCGCAAACCACGTCGGGCTCCCTTGGACCTTCGCTGGAGTCTCCACAAGTTCATCAGGTGAGCGCGACGCCTTCCTGCCCTCAGCGCTCTTCGCCTTAAATTTTTTACATTTTTGTGGTGAGGATGAGCACGCGATCGCCGCCGCGCTCACTCCTCTAGAAGACAGCCTTTTTGGTCTCCTTAAGCCCACCCACGCCTCCTCCAAAACCCCTTCTTTTATCAAGTCCTCCCTGCCCTCGTCCTGCAGAATTTTTAGGGCTTGCACTACCTTACTGGGCTCCATAATTTCCACGGAATACCAACTACTAATAACTACCTGCCTCAAAATAACGCACAGTGAAACACCAACAACAACACTATACTTCAAACAACTGAAAAACGCCTACCACACGCCTACCCTCTGACACGAGCACAACACGCCTACTGGGTGTGACGACGGCCAAAGAGGCCGCCCACACCCAGCCCCTGCCATTTATACCCCTGCCCAATGCCCGCCTTAACCTGCCCTACCAACCAATCCCCATAAACTCGGGCCGTGGACTGTACCACGGATGCCCGACAAGCCCGGGGGGGAGACCGGGCAAGCCCTCTACTCCCCCCAAGCCCCCATTCACAACAGTACCTGCCCATTTAAAGCATTGCGAAAAGGGAATGTGTTCTACTTGGAATCTGGGGTGTGGAAGTTGGAGCTCTGGGGAGGCATGTAAATTAGGGGACTAGTATAAGCGGTTGGACGCAAATGCTGGAGGCTAGGCAGGCGGGTGTCGCTCTTCTGTAAATTAATCTGCTTTTATACTACATTGTCGAGTTCCGGAGTATGTGACAGGAAGCGCGGGCGGAAGTGCGCAGTGAAGCTTCCAGAAGGCGATAGCCCTTCTGTTTATTCAATAAAATTGTGTTGTCACATGAAAATCAGGGTATTTCTGGAACTGTTCAAATTATTGTTCTCTGCCCTGGTGAGGTTTACGTTTGTTCTCTCCTCACTCTCCGCTCTCGGCTTCTTTTCTGAGAATTTTGCGTATAATTAAACTTAGGTGAAGTGTGTTCTGTTGGGAAAATCCATTATGAAGGACACGGTTTGTAGCGTTTTCCCCGCTCTTTATGGGCTCATCATTAGCCCGAATCTGGGACACGGGCGGTAAATGGCGCCCATTAAAAATGAAGGCATTGATTAGCTCACACAGGAGTGATGGGGCGGGGGTGTGGGAGGTGGGGCTCCCTCTGTCCGCCCTCGTATGCGCGGTGCGTGTGAGACACGACCGCGGCGTGGGTGTGTATGTTATGACAGGGGGCACAGCGGAGTGAGCAGCGGTCATGGTTTCCTGCGTGGACTGGGGGTCGCAAACCACGGAGTGGATGACACAGTGTGGGTGGGTGCGTTTCGTGCACACACTGAGTGACAACTTCGGAAGACTGCGGTTAGTGAGCTTCGCACCATGAGCTCAGGAGGGCAGTGAAGCACAACTGAGGTACTGACCGCCCTGGGCCAGATCCGGGAAGGGGAATACAATTAGGGTGACCAGACGTCCCGGATTTCACCGGACAGTCCCGGTTTTTAGAGGACTGTCTCGGTGTCCCGACGCTTCTTTTAATTTTAAATAAATGTCCCTGTTTTTGGGTCAAAGGTCAGATTATTAAATAGATGTCCCGGTTTTTGGGGCAAAGGTCTGATCATCTAGGGAAGCATGAGTGAAATACGCCTACAAAGTATGAAATAATTAAAGTAATGTATCTGTTACTGTCAGGCAACACAGTCCCCCCTCTGCTCCAAGCAGAGAGACAGAGTTGGGAGCAGAGAGAGGTGGGGATGGTGGGTTGGGGGTGCAGAGTGGGAGGTCAAGCCATAGCTAATTTTATATATGTAGTCTTGTAAATGTGTGTGTGTTTATATATATATATATATATATATATATATATATATATATATGTATATATATATATATATATATATATATATACACTCACATGTATAGGCGCACATTCACAAAGCTACGCAAAAAAAAGGGACAGGCCAGATATAACAATGAGAGTAAAGTCTTTAGTCCTTCTTTTATGTCTGGCCTGTCCCAGTTTTTGCTCCTCAAAATCTGTCACCCTAAATACATTGAGTGTGGGTTGGCGTCCCTGCATGGACGCGACGGAAGACTAACACCACAGAGACGGTGAGTTTACACCACAGCCCAGGGGTGAGGGGGTACAGATAGGGCGTGTGGCGCTAATGCCCAGGCCCGAGGACCGGCGACCACATCACAGTGCAGGAGCAGTCTCTTATTATGGAGCAGGAACAGAGAAACACAGACGTTGAGCTCACATTGTGGACATTGAAACGAAAAACAGGGCAAGGGCCGGTGGGTGGCCCTCACCCACAGGCCGAAATGGGCGGGAGCCATTGAAAACCAGTTGCCTCAAGTTGAAAAGACAGGAGAGAGCCCCCTGCACTGTGAAGAAAAACGGCTTCTATATAAAAGCGTGCAATTGGTTAGTAAGCAAATCCAAAGACTGTCTGGGGTCACTGGCGAAAATTGAAGCTTCGTGTTGACAAATACTTTTTTTAGCACTATAAAGGAATTATCAGCTGAGTTCTGGAGTGCATCTTTTCAATGATGACATAAACAAATTGCACTAGGTACAGCCTGATTATACACCGTCCCCAACCCCTCTACCCTCCCCATTCCCCTCAGTGGCCACATTGCGCAAATGAACAGAGCATTGCTCACAGAAGTTTAATTTTCATTTGAGTCTTTTAAAAGTACTTATCTGCAATTTTAAAATCAACAAATTATTTACAGAACATTTTGTTCTCTGCCCACGCTCCCAAATTCTCGGAACCTCTCCACAAGATCACAGTTCCCGTACTTGTTTACAAGCAATTCTACCACTGTCTTCTGGGACTGGGCGACGCGGGGTGTGGAGCTGGGGTGAAGATAGGACAGAAAGTGGATTTGCCCTCTGGACAGGGGTAAGTACTCTGCACCATTAACACTGTCCACATCTCTTAAAAATGCCCGGAAAGAGGAGATCACAAGATGAGAATGCAGGGGAGAGAGCGCCGCCTTTTAAACACAAGTGACGCAGTGCACAGGAAGACGGCCTCGAAGTGGGAGAACGCCGGATGAGCGAGGGAGGGTCGAAAAACACAACTATACATAGAAAGCACGGCGCTGGAAGCTTATGGTGGGGCAGAGCAGAGGGCCGGAGCGGACAGGGCGGAAGAGCAGCAAATAGGAGCAGGTGTAAGGAATGGGCAGAGCACTGGAAGGCCAGAGGCATGAAAAACCATAGCATGGGAGTGTCAAAGTGGAGATTTGTGGACCGCGAGAGTACATGAAGGGAAAGAGTACAGATTGAGTGGCGCCTCTAGAATGAATATTACGGGACACAAACACCCATACATATACTTTATATATCTCACTCTGAGTTTGCTTGTATGTCTATATGTGTATATATATATATATATATATATATATATATATATATATATATATGCACACATAGTCAGCTGTAAAAATTTTAAGCAAATTCTGCTTTACCATGAAAGGTGTGTGGAAAAGTGTATTATCCTCTGTCTTTGTCGCCCTCTGATGCATTTAGCAGGTGTGGTGGTGGGGTACAGGGAGCGTGAGGGATAGACTGTGCTTTAAATGGAAAGGTGCAGGTACTCACTCTTTACAGTACTCTCCCATTAAATGTATTGCATCAGTGCTGAGAAGTGCAGGTACTCTCCCTTTCAAATTCAAGAAGTACAGGTACTGAGTGCGGCACCTGCCCATTTAAAGCACTGGGGTCAGGAGAAATAGAGCAGAAGCACAGGTCCCGTCTGGCCCTCATCCAGAGAAACCACTGCAGGGAGAGAGCACCGAGGTGCGGAAAGATGCTCTTTCCTCGCTGTGCGGTGAGTGGCGTACTTTTTCACTTCAGCACCTTGGAGAGCGACCAGCAGAAACTCTCCGTGCGCTCCCAGACAGGCGCTCAGTCAGGGGAAGTTATATCGAGCTGCAGTGAAGACAAAGACAGTACTACCTCTCCTACTACCAGAGCTGCCTTTGCTCAGGTAATGCCCTGAGCAAAACCAAACTTGGTGACCCCCCCCCATTTGTCCTCTTATATAGTCTGTCAAAAATATGAGAAAAGTAGGGCAAAGGTGAGGGTGGCAAAATTATGGACAGCCATGAAAAGAAAAACACAGTAGGCACATGAGCGCAGCATCCTTCAGAAGCAGAGTTTGCACACACTTTTCTTTGGATCCAAGTCGTGGGAGACTATGGCACACAGTTCCTGAGCCTCTCTGGACGTTAGTGCCGTGGGCATACACCCAGCTGGCACACGCTTATGTCCGGCCCTTCCGACAAGCCTTTATGAATTGGCCCGAGAACATCTAAAATGGAAATAAAATGGGAATTCCTGAGTCCTATTCAAACACTAGTAGTATAATTTGAAAAGAATATGTATTTTGTGCTATTTTACTAAAAGAGAGTTGGAGGATTTGGGTCCAATAGAGTATGTAAAAGAGTACTCCTAGAAGACTGCTACCATACCAAATGCATACCTGTGGGAATTGCCACGTGTTCTATGTTGGTGAGACTGTCAAAACTATGCTGCCCTACATACTGTTAACACTCTGCGGTCCTGCAAGCAACTCTGGAAGCTGTCAAGTATGCAACCCTTTGCACATCTCTGTGTGCAGGGCTATATGCAGGGCTGTGTACTGCCCTGTGGTCGACGTTTATGAAGATCTGTATACTCCCCTTTATGCTGTTGTATTATGTGTTGAGAGTGAGTCTTTGAGAACATTGTATGGGTCTGAAGTTGAAGCAGAGAACCCTGCTCAAAATATTTGGCAAGTGGTAGCGAAATAGAGAGCTCTAAACTGGGCCAGGCTACAGTTTTGAGGTATGTTTACTTTTTCCTGAGTGTTTGTAGAGACGAAGGCTCTCTATTGATGGTGCTGCTATTTTAAGGTGGAATGTTTGAATGAATCACACCCAATGGGGTTTATTCTGGCCACCTTAGATACAATAATTTTTTTGCTCACCCTGCCTCTGGAGACAGGGATCTGCTACATGCAAATCAGTCTTGGGCCCACTCCAATAGGGACAGACTAGCCCAACTGTTTGACTGCACCCCCTCTGTAGGAGAACATATCTGTAGTGGCAGAATGCCTGAAATGAATTCAGGCATTTCACTTATCATCATTATTATTTTCATCCGTGCCATATATTCCTTTGTCAGTGAAGTTTCAATGCACTTTTCACCTCAAAAGAGCTTCTACTCCCAAAGGACCTCCTAAAACTGCACATCTAACACTGCCTAGGGGGCGGTTAATATGCCCTATAACACATTCCTCTCCCAAACCTGTAGTCTCAATGGGTATTCCTAGTCAAGTGATTAGCCGTGTTCCTGGCTGGTCGAAGCATTTTATAGCTTTTGGGGTGTATTAGAAGCACCACATTGTAATGCCTACTGCCCTCCTGATGTAAATTATGTACAATGAACTGTGATAAACAGGATGCCCCAATATTTATTTTTGTAATAAACATCAATTATTCTAAACACCATGGGCCAGATTTATCAAGGTTTTGTGTCATCCTTGCACCATGAAAGGGGGCTCAAGTGCGATACAAAACCTAAGTGAGATTTATCAAGCCAAGCAAGGCCATCTGGCTTGATAAATCTGGAGTAACGTAAAGCAGGGCAAATCACAGCCCTGCGTTACTCTGCCCCAGGGATGCGTTCCATTGGTGGAACATGGCTGTTTGCACGCATCCACCCATGGATTCTAGCACATTTTCCAGATCTATCATTTGTAACAGGCCTGGGAATGCGTCAAAATACTACACCTTCCAGGGTGAGACATAACGAGGAGAAATATTTGTATTTCTCCTTGTTGTTTCCTCTTTCTACATGTGTTGCATTCTGGAGCACACATAGAAAGATGAAAATGACTCTGAGGATTGATTTTGTGCAGGGAGGTGTTCCTTCCTGCATAAAAACAACCCTGATTACATTGCAAGCACCCTTGCACCATTAATCAAGGGTGCATATGCTGACGCTAGGCAGTAAAAAGTGCGCCAGCGCTCGGAAAGGGCAGGAATCCACAGTATAATGTTAAATACAGCACATTCCTGCCCATTCCCTTTCACACAGATTATACAGATATTTAAAAAAAATCCTAGCATGAATGAGTTTTGATATTAGCAGGAACCATTATAATGAGTAGGCATTTCAAATGTAAATACTGAAGTATTTCACATTCGCAAACCTTCTGCATGCTATCACCTGTCCCCCAGAGGTAGAAATAAACAGGACGGAAAGTGACATTCACTTTGAACTATTTAAAAACATCCAGCACCTTTAAGTGGTGAACTCTAAGCCAAAGGCGTTGGAATGTTTTCCATTAAATCATTGTCACTGGCACACAAAGTCATGCTCTTTGTGTTTGGATAATTTTACTACACAGAAAACAGTGGTGTAAAAAGTCATATTTCACAAGCAGTGGATGGTATTTCTTGGAAATGGCAAAGGGCCATATTTATAGTTTGGAGGATGAAGACAACAGTCACAAATGGCAGAAAGTCTGTGTGTCATATTTAGAATGCACTAGTAACTTAGCAGATGTCCTTCATCCACCCAGCTCTAAAGAAGCCCCATAATTCCTGAAACGCATTTCATCAAATGGGAGGCTTAGTCTGTCAGTGATTATCAAACAGTTCATGAGAAATACATTTCATCTAATCAGTCTCTAAGCGTGACAGTGTGATCACGACAGCCACAAACCACTGTGCTAAATTGTACAATTGCCATTTGTTTAATTAACCAAAACACGAACTGTCTACTTGCAATCAGGGCCTATTGTTTTCTGTTTGCAGGGAGCAGCTCCAGAGAGCAATTTGAAAAACTCTCAATTCTAAAGTCTAAAAACATATTTTTAACAAACCAAAATCATTTTTCTTAGCAAAGCTGTTGCTTCTGAACTCTATAATGAAGCATTGTTCTCTTATTTTCATCTCAGACAACCAAATGTTTTCAAATTTCACAGACTGTTTTCAACAAATATTTCACTGTCTGTAGAAAATATCATTGTCGAGCTAACTCCACCAAAATAAAGAATAGATAACGACTAACACGTGGAACATGGTTCTATGTTGAAATTTCAGGGTTCCTGGGAAATTTGCAAACAGCTCATCATTTAGGTGTGTGGTTTATCATGGCACCAGAACTCCACCACAACACTTGTGCTTGTGTAGTTAAGGCTGCCACCTAATAAAGCACACATGCAATGAATAGTAATGTCCAGCAAAATAATAATGCAGCCCCACTAGAGTAGATCCTTTAATCCAGTCTTTATTTGCTTCTGCTTCCAATTTTGTCCACATAAATGCATTAAGATTTTCAAACTGAAAGTTACTATTCAAATGTCAGAATAGATAATCCATTTGCACACAGCAAGAGCCCGCACCTGCTCCAAGGTGGTACCTCTTTATCAAGGCTGTAACTGACACATACACATACATCGATGTCTAACTAAACGTAACCAAGTGATAGCTGCTTTATTACATAGTGGGCATGAACCACATCATATATTCGCTTTCTAAGGGAGATTTATAAAATGCCACTGATTTATCACACTTTAAATGTATCATATAATAGTTGAAAAATATATTGCTCAGCATACGTGGCTCTTCTTATAGGCAACTGAAGGAAACTCATTTCAGCTGTTGAGTTTTTTTCAAAATATGCAAGTATTCTTTAGCTTCAATCACTATGTTAGGCCTTTAGTAAGAGATCCATTGATAAGGATAATGAAATAGAATAACATCATCCAAAATGTATTTTGAACAACATTTTAATGTATACCAAACCTAATGGTGTAAGCGTGTAAGATATCCGTTTAGAGATCATTAGGCAGTCTCTCAACTTTGTTTATGTACATTTTTTCTACTATCATAGTGATGCCATCTTGAAATGTGCACTCATAGCATCCATGGTCACACAACAAAGCCATGCGGAGAAACCCGAAACTGAAAGGGGCAAATGATCGCAATGAGGATTTGGAGACCTACTATTTCCTTATTCAAAATCGAGTGGGCCTTCAATAACATAATAAAACGTGCTTAGCAACATATTTGCATTAAACTTATCTGCTGGCTTTTAACACTTATTAGACTAAAGAAATAAGTGTAGTTAAAACTGTGGTAGGCATCCAACCTTAGTTACACTGATTTGAACAGTAATAGAACAACTGACACTTCACTTTCTAAGAAATCCCATTTTTGCATTCTTAATAACTCTGCCTCCTTGAGGAAACTGCACCAAACTTACAGACAATGACATTCAGTTAACAATCTTTGAGAATGCCAAGTTTGGTGCACATTCCTCGAACGTGACAAAAGTTGTAAGAGGGTGGGGGTTCACAAAACTTCTGACTTTCGCAGGTGACATGGGTTTTACTATAGGGAGGTTTCTCTGTATGTAACTCTGCATCTGCTGAACAAAAGTCAACTGTATTTTCAAGGCATATCAGTCTTTGTATAATGCAGCACATTTTCTTCGTTAGTTGAATTTTCCTCCAGCTATAAGCAAAAAGGTTACTGATTATTGGGCATGCTCCAATCTCTTATATATCCAGACTGTGAATGTTTGTGGTCTATGGTAAATTACAGAGAAACCTTCTCAAGCAATGAAAAATGCTAAAAAATGAGTGAATGAATTGGTTGAGCAGATGTGCACTGGACTTTGACATTCTCCCTCCTTCCCATTGTTTGCAAACATTGACAGGAAAACAAAAAACACAAGCAGGAGGACTGATGCAACCTGACGCAAAACTGAAAAGCTATGAAGGACTCTCCTTGGGTTGTCATGCAGTCCTTCGAGAGAACAACTAAAGAGAGGCCCTCTCTCACTTAGTCCCTGGGTAGAGGCGGCCGGATGAGAGATGCTAGGTGTTGGAAATATATAGTAAATACACCACATCTTCATAACCCAGGATGTTGCAAAATTAAATATCCAGTACACATGTAGATTAACGACAGCGAAAAACTAATAGAAAATATTAGCCAACTCAGATGAGCGTGATCCCTTAGGAAAAAACAACCTTCACCCACGCTTTGTGCCATGCTTTATGATAGGCTTTTTTATGGACCCAAAACACCTAACAGTGTTTGCGTGGGCCCTACCAACAAGAGGAAGTGCTGGATATTAGAAGAAGGGTTGAGAACAATGTAAAAAAGTAGTTCCAAATCCAATTCCCCAAAAAGATTTATTTTGAATGCCATAGGCATACATAAAAAATACAGACCTATAAAATAAAATATATATACATAACTCTATATGGTTCTGTACCCTACTAAAATAACTTAGCCCAGGACCTTACAGAAGAGTCTATACGCAAATCTGGCCAGTAACAATGCGGTTCCATTTTGGAGGAAAAAGTGTAGTGCCTCAATTATTAAAAATTGTAGTCACCAAAGAGACCCAGATCCCCAAGTTACTTTTAAAAAGATATATAATGAGCACATACGGTCCTGGGTCTTTACCTGAAGAACTTTGGTCTAAAGCCAAAGCGACTTCTTTAATATTAAAAACACTGTCTGAGTAAGTGCGCAACTGAATGGATTGCTATCATTACAAATAACATCTCCATTAAAGCTGTAAATTGATTTGAAATGAGAGACCCAAAGTAAGTCATATATTTGTATGCATGGTATTTACAACTCTGTAGCTAACTTTAATGTCAATAAGTGTAGCACTCAAAAATGTGGGTGTGCGATTAGTAGCAGCCTAAAGATGTCCGTCCCATTGTGAAGTTAGTATTTCACTTTTTCTCTTATTCAGTATATACTTACACCATTTCCTACAAGTATAAATCTCATCCGCTAAGCGTGGCGTCCTGGCCAATGATTCTTATAAGCTCCTATTGGCTAGAGGGCGCCATTCAACAAACCCGTCAGGTCTCGGCCCTCTTGACAGTGCACATAAGTTTACAGCTATCACTTGTAGTTGGTGCAGAGTTCTCATGACAGTTTACGGGTGAAGAAAAGGGTGCACCCACTTCCAAAGAAAGCCTCCTCTCTATAAATTCAATCGGTTTGGAAATTACACCTACAGCTCTTTGTAAAAAAGCTGTCCATTGCTGCATCTTTGTCAGTTGAGCGAGTGCTTCTTGAAGCCTTACATTTACCCAACGAAGGAGTGCTCTTTTCATTGAGCCCGCCTCCACCACCTTCCTGCAGGCCAGCCCTCAAATGCCTGCTGGGCAATGAAGTCCTGAACAAGCAGACGCGTCCCGTGCCGTGGGAAGGGGAAGGTGGTTTAAGCTCTGTTGAGCCCCTCCACACCTCTCTGCAGGGTAGCCCTCAGATGCCTGCTGGGCAATGACGTCCAGAACCAGCAGAAGCATCTCGAGCTCAAGGAAGAGAGGAGATGCTTTAAGCACTATTGAGCCCACCTCCAACACCTCCCTGCCAGTGGTGTAACAAAGGTCCCAGCAGCCCCAGCAGAGCGGAGGACCTCCTAGCTCCAGGGTCCCCCTCAGCACAGTACCCTGGCCTGAGAACTCCTGAATGATTCGGAAGGGGACCCTCAATGTACTTTGCAGGGGGGGGGGCAAGTTTTGTTACGCCGCTGCTCCCCTTGTAGGCTAGCCCTCAGATGCCTGTTGAGCAATAAAGTCTCAACCTGCTGAAGTGTGAAAAAGTAACACTGTCCAGGGGCTAAAGCCCCACCTCCAGTTTATTAAGGGCTACCCTGAAAGGGTTGAAAGGTGAAAAAGAAGTTGTGACAGGTAATGCAGTATTATTGCCCTATCAAATTGTTGACATTTTTCAGCTAATTTCTGTACTCAAAGCGGTCAACGGCCTTCATCAGGACACTAGTATCCCTAGCCATCTGTCTCGTCACTAACGTCTAATAGTCCAGTATGAGGATACACAACAATACATACTAAACAAAATATTTACAGAAAATGACTCTCTTCGTGTGTTTTGCTCCAGGAATTTTCCTATACACTGAGGTACTCTCTTAACATGGGGACAGAGGGAGAGCAAGTCTCCACACCTTCATCAAGAGACAAATGCTTCCAGCAGCCCTTCGACCCCCTGCTGGCTTTTGTTTCAAATCAATTTCCTCAGTAACCAACTTTTGGGGGGAATCCTTTTACCCCACCTCATTCAAAGGGTGGGGCGTGCTTCTTGTATTTCCAACCCCTCGCCTTGCCCAAAGGTGAAGTGGCATTTGAAGAACATAAAAAAAGGCTAGCACAGTTGCCAGGTGCTGTGGCGCCACACCGCAGTAGCGGTGGGAGAATTTTTTTACATCTTCGATCTACATAATGGGGTTAAACGCACCCTCTCAATAAAGAGGTTTTCAGATATATAGAAGATGTGAATAACAACAATGCATCTCAGCCATCACAATTGACTGAAAGTGAATAACCCCTTTCTGCGGACTCATGTCCTAGGCCACTTATTTTGAACAACTTTGTGAGGAAAATTACAGTTTTCAATAATGAAAATGCAATTTATTTTTTATCTTTCTCACAGGCATCCGGAGAGATGAGCTCCAAAAGTTAGGTCCTCCCCCCATGAGGCAACAAGGAAGCAGGCAGGCAAGGGATAAATATTCCCTAAAGTTAACATGTATTCCCGATCTAGGAGAAGGCAGGGCGAGGGGATACATTCCTGCCAGTGCCCACCATACCCATCCTTGGACAAGACAGGGGCGAGGATTGTGTCTCCTGCCCTTGAAGAAGACGGGGTGAGGGAGCAGAGATGCAAAGCTTTCAGCCACTCCTGGGCCAAGACACAGAGGCTACAGAACTCTGTGCCTTGCATTTAAATTGATGCCTTGGGTAAGTTGGGGGTTTAAAAATCTCCTAATAGCCCCGCTCTTTCGTTGCATTGACTAGGCTAAGAGTGGACTAAGAATACAAATTCTGCCTTTAAACCTAGTTATGAACTTAAGAAAATTGATTACGATCAAAAGCCTTTTTATAGGTCTGTTGCAAGACATTTTGTTAGCTTAGAGTAGGCTTAGTGCCTGCCCATTGTTTACCGTTTGTTGGCCTCATTGTAACTCTCATTTTCTTGCTTCCTATTTGATGGCTTGTACAGGCTCTACTTCCCCATCGTGAGTTTGTCCCCTCCTTGGAGCAAAGGTGCATTACTGTGCCCGGCACTGCTCGCTTTTTTTGGCTATTGTTTTTTTATTTTAGTTAAGACGTCTATGGGAGTGTGTGTGTTTTTCAGCTCTCTCCCTTGTGTGCTTCTCTGCCTCCCTGCCCTTGACTCTGTATCGGTCCGTCTTGCTGTGTGCTACTCCGCGCCATCTCCATGTTGCTCTGTCACCATGTGCTTCTGTACTAACCTTGTTTCCATGTTGCTCTGTCTCACTGTGTATTTTTGTGCTCCCCCATTTTGCTTTGTCTTGGTGTGTGCTTCTTTGCCCATCCTGTGTTGTTTCTGTCCCCGTGTTGCTTCCCCCCTGCATCCTTCCTTTTGCTTCACCTCCCACCGGCGTCTCCTGTTTTTCTTCTGCACCCCTACCTGGAGTTTGTTTCTTTTTTCTTTACTTTTAAGATAAAGCAGGGGCCATTGAATGATAAAAAAAATCCAGATATGCTATCCCTTTATAATTTCACAGTTAGGTTATATTATAAAAAAACAGACTTTGTAAATTATTGTTATCATTTGCCCTCACGTGTGCCTCTGGCCTCAGGGGCGTAATACAAGCCCTTCTGGCTTCCTAGGCCTGGTGTCACTTGGAGCCTTCGCCCCTTGGCCCCTCCAACTTTTTTGGTTCTCATACTGTTATGCAGGATGGTGATTTTCACACGAAACTGGAGGATACTGGCTCCCATAATGACTTAGATGCTCCCACTTAACACACTCACACTAATCAAAGTTTTTGCTTGTCTAGGCAAATCTTCCATATGGATAATGAAGCCATCTTCTTTCCACCTTCTGAAACCCAAAAGGGAAAATTCATTTCTTCCATGGGAGTGCCTCAAAAAGTGAAGACCATAATTTTCCTTGTTCTCTCTAGCCTGGGCCCTGCTAATGGACCCAATTCTTACTACATTCTCTGGAAACTCCAATGGATTCAGAACACAGCTTCAAACACCTTCTACAGCTCTGCCCGTATGACGACAAATGCCTGACCTTAGGACCATTCGACTGACTTCTTTCTCATGCAAAACTCTTCACATTTCACAAAGAACACTCCAAGGAAATGGACCAATGTTCATACAACAGAAGTTGTAGGTCTAGCTATATGGTTGGAGCTTAAGCTCTAAGACTCAGCTTAGGAACGAGATTATTCAACACTACTCATTGCATGTGGGAGGTACTTCCCTCTTCTTCCCATCTGCAAACTGTGGAACCTATTTCTAGTTCACAACTGTGAAGCAAATATTCTTCTCCTATCTAAAAAGCTGAAAGGTTAGCTGCTCTCCTCCTTAAAACCTTGAGCCAGTTAGTCCTTTCTCTGTTTCTCTGTTCTGGAGATTCCAGACCCACCCTACTTACTGCTAGAGATCTCTTAACTTCCCTTCTTCAGCACTTACGCCAATCAGTCCTCAAATTTAAACCACCCAGAGTAGCAGTAAATCCCACCGTGGCTGGGACTTCCCCAGGATGTGTAGAAATATGAATGGAGATAATCTCTGACGGCAACCCCACATCTTCTTACGTAGGGCTTGATCCCCCTAGTCACCTTTCCACCCACATATGCAGACTTGGGCTTGAAAACTGCTCCTCAAAATATTGACAGCAAAATGATGTACATTAATGGCAGCTGAGTTCGAATAAATCCCAAATAACATTCAGTGTGTGTGAGCAGCTCAAATTTTTCTTCAGGTGGGATAGGTTTTCACTCAAAGTGTTGGATTTATTCCACTCAAAGTGCTGGATTCACAGAACTATCAAAAGCTCGGCTTCTTGTGTATCTGTGATGTTTGCCTTTAGTATGGTGATATATACCATGTTGTCATATTGAGCTCAGATTTACTAATCTTCATGCAGTCCAGCATGAAAATTTGCAATACAAAATAATGGAGCACCATATTTATAATGGGTCACACTCCAGTGTTTGGATATTCAGTATTCCGCCTGCCCACTGTATACACCTGATTTCATTTGACGCTAGGATTTCAACCAAAGCCAGGTCAAGCTAGTGTAGTAAACTGTGAAAAGAATTCTGGGCGTTCGTGCCCCATTCCACTGACTTTGCACACATTTTTGGGGGTGGCACTCTTTGACGCAAAGGGATTTGGGTGTTTTGGTGCTGAATGTTTGTGTGAAAGTCGATTGGAGTTGCTGTTAGCTCCACTTTGTGTTACGGTGTGCCACATAGGCCCTCATTAGGATATTTGGAAAAACAACAGATGATGGACGGAATGCAGAGCAAATCAAACATTCACCCCCAGTCACAGATCTGGGTTTAATCCATCAGTTTTTTTGCTTGCCCTGCCATTCCAGTTTGGACCCATCCATATGCAAATCAGTCTTGATCCTGTTCCCCATGGGAACAGTCCAGCCCGAACTGCCAGGATGGGTCTTCCCTGGACCAGAAACAAGCATCCTAGGACCGGTTTCAGGGTATCACCCTTCATCAGCCAGGCTCATGAGGAACAGGGTCAAGACTGATTTGCATATGGCTGGGTCCAAACTGGGGTGGCGTGGTGAGCAAAAAAACAATGGATTAAACCCAGATCTTTGTGACTGGGGTGAATGTTTGATTAGCTCTGCATTCTGTCCATCATCTGTTCTTTTTGCACTCATTAGGATACTGGCGGGTGGCGGAGACCGCCCATCAATGCCATACCGCCATCAGGCCGCCGGTGCAGGCTGAACCTCACTGTCCCTATTATGGCTTCCACGCTGGATCGGCGGGCAGTGGCCCAGAGGGGAACAGGGCCTAAACATCGCAGCTGGCTCCTAATGGAGCCGGCTGCAATGTGGCGGTGCAGCAGGTGCTGCAGCACCCATCGCGCATTCTGCAGATGGGGCTGTGCATGGGGCACCCTGCACTGCCCATGCCAAGTGCATGAGCAGTGCAGGGGCCCCCAGGGGTCCCCAAGTCCCCCATTCTGCCAGCCTTTCCATGGCGGTGTTTACCACCAGGGACTGGCTGGCTGATAGGGACTCTTAATCCCCAGGGCAGCGCTGGCCTGGCGAATTATCACCGCCGGGACTGCCAGGCTGCAGGCTAGTGGCAGCCTGGTTGTGTCGGCAGTTGGACCATGGCGGCTCCGCCACGGTCATAATGTGGCTGTCCGACTGCCTCTTTAGCGGCGGTCCGACTGCGACCATGACCCTGGTGGTGTAGTGACCGTCAGGGTCATAATGACCTCCATAGGGTGGAAGGAATAACCACAAAAAGTGTTAGCAACCCTGGGCATTGGACTTCTAGCCATTTGTAAGTTTCCCATACAATCGTGGCAGATGAGCCGTGCATTATTTTGAGAGAAGTTTCCCATTCCATCAGGACCTTTATCTGCCCTTTCTTGTCATGGAATTCTGCGTCAGTGCTCTGTATGTCAGTAAAGAGTTTATGACTCATTACACTGCAAAACCTCTGCAGCATCATTAGTGCCCTCAAGCTCTTTGCTCTTGAATTCCTGCCCATGCTTGGCAGATACTCTGTTTACCTACAACCAATGCTCTGGTTCTCTTGTCTTAGGGTGGGTCCTGTCTTTCCATCTAGCACAGAACTTAAAATCCTAAAGTTAGAGGTAGGTACGTATATGTGGAGTTAGATATAAAAATGTACCTTCGATATTCTTTCATCAACATTGATTCCTATCGGTATTCTGGTGTCGATATTGAGGGTGCACACCTCAAAATAGGATAATATGAGGACCTAGTCCTTCCCGTATGTGGAGACCCCATAGCAGCCACAATTACGCTTCCTTTTCGCACCTGTTGTGAGCCGTTTGTGACTGGATTGGGGTGGGCAATGAGGACCAGTGATGGAGATGGCCCCTGGGGATGGGGCAGACTGTGAGCTGGCGAAGGCTAGTGCCCCATGTGTTCCCTGTACGGGAGGAGGGTGTTGGGCACGTCTTTTGCCCACAACCCCTATCTGATGTGCATAAGAAGTTCCCACAGCCAGCAAATCCAGGTGGGGGAATACTGGGACAGCTCCATCCCACCATGGCCTACCGATCCACTCAACTCATAATCAGGGCTAAGTGAAAGTCTTTTTTAAAAACAAAACAATTATAACATGGGGGGTGAGGGGGAGTGGGAATGGGAGCTCTGAAAAACTTCGCGCCTTTATGGCCAACAATGCAACATAGCTCGGCCAGCTTATCCTTAACCCGGATCTTTACTACTAGACAGTATCGAATACAATATTGTATACAAGTCGTCAGCACAGCGTGAATCACTTTCAGGAGAAATAAAGGAATATCGATATTTAGTGGCTTAACTTGACCCTGCGGTGGAGTCTTTTAAATGTATTTTCATTACCTTTTCCCTGTTTAGCCCCTGGGACTTGACGAGTAAGCACCTATTATGCATAAGACAGTCAGGAACGCACTTTCAGATATAAATTCTCTTTTAATTGCCTGTTAAGGCTGTTGAGCGGGGTCAGGAAAGGCGATAATATGTCACTCTGGGCGGTAAAAATTGATTTGGGAGTTTGAAAAAGGGAACAGCAGGAGAAATCTGAATAGAAAGGCTTGTGTTACTTGAGCCTGCTGCTGAAAAGGCAATCTTTGTTCCAGGGTCACTGGTATGGAACAGCCTGTAAAATGCTGCCACTGTGGCCAAACCCGAAATTAAGTGACTTTATGATGATGAAAGAGCTGTGAAATTATTTTCACCCTCAGTAGCTCTCAGCATTCTCGAAGGGACCTGTGACAGCCCTTCCTGATTCAATTTCCAGTAACTATTAAAATTGAAGAACATAATCTGGGGGACCTGAAGGAGTTATATTGTATGGAATTGAATTGTAACATTTCTACAATGCTTTTTCCCCCTAGATGAGTCTCTTAAGCACTTGCCTAATGCCTGCATGGATACCATACTGCACCCTGTAGGGTTTGTGGTTGGAAGAGTGTTTTTTTTTAATCCTATGTGGAAAGCAGCAGTGGCACGTCCGTAGGGGCTGAGGGGCCACGCCCCTCTACCTTTTTCCTTTTGTGAACAGTAGCTTTCGGGCGGAACAAAAGTCAGCCTGACAGATACTCTTCTGGTTCAGGTCAGGCAGCCAGGAGTTGGAGATGCTCTAAATGTGCAGACTACTGGCTGCCTGAGCTGGACTTTACTGCACCGAAGACATCACAGCCATGTGGGCGTGACCTCTTCAGCCTAGCAAAGGTGCCTCAAGGCCCTCTTTCTCATGACGAGAGGGAACATCATTGATTGCTTTGGATTTGGTGCTTCAGTTTTAAGCCCTGAAGCGCCCAGGGCCGAGTGTCAATCAGTGACACCTCATCGCAGAGTGGGGTCAGCAGTCTCACTGACCCCCCCTTCCACTCTGTGACGCGTTGGGACCGCTGCCTTCCCTCATTGGCCAAAGAGGGAAGGCAGCAGTCCCAACCCTCTTGGGACCTCCGAATCTTACTAGTCGGAGCTGCTGAGGTTTTCTTTTTTTTATGTTTTGTGTGTGTGTGTGTATGAGTGTATGTGTATTTGTTAGTGAGTGTTGTGAATGAGTGTGTTAATGAACATTTTGGGCCTCCACTGGTGGGAAGAATTTCCATATCATGCATGATGACGGCCGAAATGTTATTTTTGTGCTATGGAATGCAGCACTTTGCAGTGTGATCAATGAAGAAGCATGAGAGTCAAGCACACTGTTTTTGGTTTTCAGCAAGCTGGCTGCTTCTGTCAGCTCTGCAGGTCCATTTATGGTATTTCTTATTGCTGCAGTCCATTAATCTGGCTACAGCACAAAATTGTCCATTCTGATTATTTTTTTGTTAATGGTGCAGAGCAGGCATAGGTTGGCGAGATGGTGAAGAGATCTGCTCTGATGGACTTAATTACAATCATTAATTATATGACTGGTCAATAAGTGGCTATGGTATGTAGTTTGTTGGGACTTGCAGTAGTGAAATAAATTAGAGCACTCCAGTTGCCAGCAGCATATGGAAGATGTCTTCAGTTATACCATGCATGTTCCGTTGGTGATGGGTGGGTTGTCACTGTGGACAGGTACACCACTGGGTGATAGACATAAACTGTAGAGGTTCTCGCTTATGTGAGAGTAAGAGGGCCAGGCAGTATAAGGGATTTGTTATGCAGTCTTTTAGAATCACAATAGGTTGCATGGCTGCTGAGTGCTATAATATTAGCATTAGTATAGGCTAGGGAGAAATTTACATCATGTTATAACACCCAACATAGACAGAGGTCATCCCTTACCTGGGCAGAGAAAGTGATTAGCATGTTTGTAGCTTGTACTTAAAGAAAAAATTATTATTCCAAGTTTTGTCTTAGAATTATGGGTTGGTGAGTTATCTTGGAAATAGCAATTTTTTCACATCTCTTTGGAACTGTAAATGCTCTTGATGCTTCAAATTTTGACATCTAATGCGTTTCAGAGCTTGGTGGCATATACAGAGAAAGTAGTGCATTCTATGACTTTCTTATTGTAAGGTGGTGTGATGGTCCTTGGTAAAATTCTGGAGTGTAGTGTACTATTTGTCTGTATTGTGATAATTTAATTTGTAGGTGCAGTGGCCCTTTTCCCAGCGCAAAGTGCCTTGAACATTGATCATCTAGCTATAGGTAGCCAGGGGAGTGCTTGCAGCACTGACATTATAATTCTCTTGGGTGCCTTCAGAGAAGAAGTCTTATAGTAGTATTTTGAATTAGCTGTATTTTACATATGATGATACTGGGGGTGCCGAAGAATAGGCCGTTGGTATAGCTGAGCCTGGAGATTATGAGTGTGAGGATAGATTTCTATTAGTATCAAAGATGTAAAAGCTGCATTGAAGTGTTTTTATTGCATAGTTCTCTTTGGGCCTTTCTGACATGATATCAAGGATAGGTTTCAATCCTGGTTAACCCTCGGTTCCTTACTTCTATTGATGTAGTTGGATGGACATAGAGTTCCTCGGATCATATTAACAATATGCTGGTATTTGTGATGTTGTACTCAGATTATGATCTCTGTCTATGCTATTTACATCATCCATGCAACTAAGGCACAGGGAGCAGTTGTGAAGTCTTGACTTGCAGAGATCTTCTGGCATTATCCATGTTTAGAACTATTCATGTATCATCTGCATAGTTGTAACGTGTGAAGTTGAACTAGGTATGTGAGGTTGAACTATCTAATCAGGGCTGTCTAGAAGGTTATGTACGTGCTGAATAAGAGAGGAAATAAGATGGACCCCCAAGAGACACCACAATAGCGGGTGTGTGGGGGTGTTGTGAATGGTGGTTGGTACACCAAATGTATGTTTCTGAGGTATGAGACAATCCATTCCAGAATACTCTGATATAATGGACTCAAAGTGATAGGGTGACCACTCCATTCTTGTAAACTGTGGGCATTATATCATCTGATATGGATGAGGTGACTCTGGGCTTGTACCTGATCTGAATCCAGATTGTTGGTCTCACATCAAGTCATTTCCCTCAGTAAACTGGGAAAGGTGAGTCAAAACTACTCTTTCAAATATTTTCATGGAACCAGGACATTAGCTATTGGTCTGTAGTTTGTTGAGTTGGATCACTTGAGGTTCTTCTTCTTGAGCAGCTTGAAGTTTTCAATTCAGGCAGGAAAGAATCTAGGTCTAGTGACTTGTTGAGTAAGCTTCTAGCTACCTCACCTTCTCAGGTCTATGAAGGATATCTTTGTAGATTTCTGGATATACTTGTTCTGAAGGTGATCCTGGTGGTTTGTTTGCAATAATAATGATATGAAATTCTTTTGCTGAAAGAACGTGGAAAGTAGTAAGTGGCGGTACATTGGTGCTGTCCCTTTTTGCAGTGGTTGAGTCGTGTGTCGGGGAAGTGTTAGCTGTGTTCTACTTAAGGTAATGTTCTATCTGTTCACTTTTGAGATCAGTTTGAACCGGCCGCCAGGGCCACCGACCACGGGAGCACCGCCAACAGGCTGGCGGTGCTCCCTCGAGCATTCTGACCGCGGCGGTTCAGCCGCGGTCAGAAGCGGAAAGTCGGCGGTCTCCCGCCGACTTTCCGCAGCTCGGGGGAATCCTCCATGGCGGCGGAGCGCGCTCCGCCGCCATGGGGATTCAGACACCCCCTACCGCCATCCTGTTCATGGCGGGAAACCCGCCATGAACAGGATGGCGGTAGGGGGTGCCGCGGGGCCCCTGGGGGCCCCTGCAGTGCCCATGCCAATGGCATGGGCACTGCAGGGGCCCCCGTAAGAGGGCCCCGCAAAGTATTTCAGTGTCTGCTATGCAGACACTGAAATACACGACGGGTGCCACTGCACCCGTCGCACCTTCCCACTACGCCGGCTCAATTCTGAGCCGGCGTCCTCGTGGGAAGGTTGATTTGCCCTGGGCTGGCGGGCGGCCTTTTGGTGGCTGCCCGCCAGCCCAGGGCAAATATCAGAATCACCGCAGCGGTCTTTCGACCGTGGTGCGGTGTTCTGACGGGGTTACTTTGGCGGGCGGCCTCCGCCGCCCGCCAAAGTAAGAATGAGCCCCTTTGTCACAAAGTTGTACCATCATAAGGATTTTAGGGGCACTGGGCAATAAATATTTTCTGGCCCCTATTCAGGACAGCTTTTCATTTTATTACCCCTTTTCTTTTAACACTTGGAAGTGGGTACCCTGAGCAATTGCCCACTCTGTTCATGCTTTAAAATGTCTCTGTCACAGAAGGCTTGTGATTGTGGTGTTTCTGTTTTGTGCAGTCCTGATTGCAGAATTCTGCTAGAAACAGGTGGAGTTCCTTAGATGGGCAGTCTATGTCAATAATGTTTATGAAGTAGTGTCATCTTTATGTTATTCTAAGGCCTGCTCTCTAGGCTCAGTTATACCGGCTCAGTAAGATTTTCTCTTTTTCATGTCTTGGTTTCCTATGTCTGTGTTGCAGTACGCTGAGATGTGGTTTCATTCTTTTTCTTTTTTTTATTAAGTTTTGTGAAACTTAATGAGATGTACGTTGCAGCATTACAATGACACATCGCACATAGAGGGGAAACTATAAGAGAAATACACAGTAGCACTACAATGATACAACATTCATGGAGACTTAGTGAGAAAGGAGAAGAAAAAACAATAGCACAAGGAACAGATATAGGCAACTAGAACATACTCAGGGAGAGTTCATGTTTGTTTCTACCCACATTTTAAGAGGAAAAATATCCTTTGAATTGAAAGCCACTTTGATTACCTGCGCAGTAGCCTCTCCCCATCTTGCCTATAACATAGGCTCAACAAGACTGATAAAGGCACATCAGATAGCGCCCTTATCCTATCTTCAAGGCTGATGATCTTTTCCATTATGGATCACCATCTTCAGCTGCCTCCTCGCACCTCAGCAGTAATGCGGCCCATCACCCATCTCTCCATCATGGGTACGCAGTATGTTCTAAGTAGACCTCAGATATCTTGGGGTCGTGATGCATCTGCCAGCAGATCAGTGTAAAACTCAGGATGTTCATTGCATTATATCATGCCACATAACCAATGCTTAAATCTGGGAGTCCCTCTTCTACCCCATCGGCATGCTACCTGTCGCTTTGCTAACAGAATGGTCAGCAATGTGAGTTGTGCATTGTGAGTATCCAGTTCCCTTATGTGTCTCACCAGTGCAGCAATAGGCTCAGTTGGTTTCTTGTAGTCTATCAAGTCCGACAGCTCAGTTATCTCCTAAATCCAGTACTCATAAACAGCACCGCAAGACCAGGCAGGTGAAGGAACCGCACCGTTGGAGAGTTAAATTGTTATATTGCATAGAGTATGTTTTTTGTAATATTTTATAGTGGATAATGCAGAGTCACGTTTATGAGCAGGTTTGGCAGGTGTAAGTAGCGTAACAATCACTACCTCTCGAACAGAGGGTGAGAGAATCCCATTTGACTGCACCTCTTTGAAGACCGCTAGCAGCGTAGGGGCTAAGGGATCCTGATAGAGTTTATAATATACTGCTGGCAGGCTATCCAAACAAGGTGCTTTTCTGTGGGGTGTGAGCCAACTACCTCCCTCAACTCCTCCACAGTGAATGGCTGTATCAAAAAGAGATGAACTGGTGCACTCAACCAGGCCAACGTTGTGTTGTTTAAATACTCACCTACCTGTGTGGAAGTCCTTGCCCCGTAGTTGCATAAAGGTCCCTAAAATATTGCAGAAACACAGTAATGACCAGCGTAGTACCTCAACACATCCGCCTCAACCTCCACATGGCACTAAGCAGCTCAAGGTCGTTTGAGCTTAGAAGCTAGTGACCTTCCAGGTCTCCCCCCCCCCCCCCCCACCACTATAGGTGCTTGCACCAGGCTACATTCTGTCATTTTTATCTTCGCCTCCAACCTAGCCAGGTGGTCTCAGAGAGGTCACAACACATCACGATGCTTAGTTATGCACTTGCTCCGAATTGTGGCTTTAAAGGACTCCCACTCAGTACCGCTGGTGGAAGCTGTACTGTAAAGTATTCCTTAATCTCCTTGCGGAGCTCATCTGCAAAGATCCTATCCAACAGAACTTTGGGATGTAACGTCCAAGAAAAACTGTCTTTGCCCCCCCCGGACCTGCATGGGTAGGAGAACCAGTGCATGATCAACAAGGGTGCGAGCTACCTCACACACCCAGAGCATCACAACTTTCAACACAGCAAGTAGTCAAGTGGTGACCACCCTGTGTATTTGCAAGTAGTAGGTACCCTGTACAGTGTGCATGAACCTGTGCTGTCAAATATCAAGAAGGTCATGATGATTCATGATAGCTCTTAATTATGGAGGCGCAACAGTCCCAGTACTGGATGACAAATAGGTTTTATCCAACTGAGGCTGCAATACACAGTTGAAGCTTCCCCGCATAGCAAAGCCTGAGAATCAGTAGATACAATTTTGCCCCACAAAACACCAAAGAAGGTGGGCTCATCAACACTAAGCCCAGAGCAATTATATTTCCCAGCCTTCCCACAGCAAGGCAAATCTGCCCTGTGTATCTGTGAGTGACTTGTTGATACAAACAAAAGTCCCTGCCATACTAAGATGACCACCCCTTGTGCACAGGAGGAGCAGGATGAGATGACTCAACAGGAGGACCAACATTCACCCAAGGTGCTCTCCGAGTGAGCTGGACCTCCTGTAGGAGTACAAAATCCACCTTGTACTTTTCAAGATAGACAAAAACCTGCCAGATTATCCAGGGATTGTTGAGACCCCTGACATTCCAGTGCAAACAGCGACCTGTATCATCCCTCCTTTCCCCTATGCCAGTAGTCAGTCAACGAAGAACACACTCACAAATGACTGCCACAAACCATTGCGAAAGCTGTGTCTCCTTTTATCTGCAATGTAAGCAAATAACTTACTTCTTGCATGCAACCAAAAACATACCCAAGCTGACCCTCCCATCAACCCACTCTGATGGCCCCACCTCACCGATGATAACAACCCTCCTTTGAAAAAAAATCCCAGTAAATGATTAATACAGCAAACCAAGAACATATGTGCCTATATCAGATATATGGGAGTATCCCACAAGGACCGCCATGAGAAGCAGTGAGTCATCCCCAGCATAAGCCCAGTGTGTTCAGGACATACAGATGTTTGTGTACACTGATGCAAAACGTTGCACAGTACAGGCGTAGTCCAACTGTCTTCCCCAGTAACAGTAACATGCCATATGGAGGTTCTTATTGAACCGTGGACCCAGCGGTAAGGTGACAATCAGAACAAACCTATTCCCCATAGCAACTCCACAGGCAGCAGGAAGGCATCTCCCCTAGTGTGTGCCCTGTCCAAGCATCAACAACCAGACTCCCATCATTAGTCTCAGTCAGTGTGTGAAGTGAGTGACCCCACCGGCAATCTCTGCTCTGATCCAGGCTAGGTCTTTCCTCAGCCATTGCAGATACTCTAGGACCTGCTGTGGGTACTCCTGGACCTACAGTGGACCTGATATGTTGTTTTCCCCTGTGGTGGTCCTTAAATGCACTGGGTATAACATGGCATACTGTGTTCCAACAGCAAAAAGAACAGCTGATGGACGGAATGCTGAACTATGCAAACATTCACCCCCAGTCACAAAGATCTGGGTTTAAGCCATCGTTGTTTTCCCACCACGCCACCCCAGTTTTGACCTAGTCATATGCAAATCAGTCTTGACACTGCTCTCCATGGGAACAGTCCTCCCCGAACTGCTAGGTCCAAACTGTAATGGCCTGGGAAGCAAACAAACAATGGATTTAGGCATAGATCTCTGTACTGGGGGTGAATGTATGAGATTGTTCAGCATTCTGTCCATCACTTGTTCTTTTTGTATTTGTTGCCCTAAGTGGAATGGGTATACCTAGACATGGGTCCCGTGCTGCCCATGCCACTGGAGTCAAGCTAGCCTGGCTGATAAGGGGTGATACCCCGAAACCAGAGCTAGGATGCTAGGATGGTTGTTTCCGGTCCAGGGATAACCTTGCCCAGCAGTTTGGCTGGACTGTTCCCATGGGGAACAGGTTCAAGACTAATTTGCCTATGGCTGGGTCTAAACTGGAATGGCATGGACAGCAAAAAACAAAACAATGGATTTAGGCCCAGATCTCTGTACTGGGGTGTGAATGTTTGACATTGTTCAGCATTCTCTCTATCACTTGCTCCTTTTGTTTTTGTTGCGCTAAGTGGAACGGGTATGCCTAGATGTGGGTTGGGTGCTCCCCTTGCCACTGGAGTCAAGCTAGCCTGGCTGATGAGGGGTGATACTCTGAAAGCAGTCCTAGGATGCTTGTTTCTGGTCCAGGGAGAATTTGGCCTGGTCCTAGGATGCTTGTTTCCAGTCCAGTGAGACTCTGGCCTGGCAGTTTGGGCTGGAATGTTCCCATGGGAGGGAGGGTCAAGACTGATTTGCATATGGCTGGGTCCAACCTGGAATGGCATGGGTTGCAAAAATGATGGATTTAGGCTCAGATCTCTGTACTGGAGGTGAATGTTTGATATTGTTCAGCATTCTATCTTCTTTTTGTATTGGTTGCCCTAAGTGGGATGGGTATGCTCAGACATGTCCTGTGCTCCCCATACCACTGGAGGCAAGTTAGCCTTACTGATAAGGGGTGATACCCTGAAACCGTTCCTAGGATGCTTGTTTCCAGCCAGGGGGAACCTGGCCTAGCAGTTCGACTGAACTGTTGCCATGGGGAGCAGGGTCAAGACTGATTTGCATATGGCTTGGTCCAAACTGGAATGGCATGGGTAGCAAAAAACAATGGATTTAAGCCCAGATCTCTGTACTGGGGTGAATGTTTGACATTGTTCAGCATTTCGCACGTCATTTGTTCTTCTTGTTTTCTGTATTCCAAAAGCACAAGCTTTTTTTTTTTTTACTGGCCCAAATTTGCTTCCTGGACAACTAATATAAAGTCCGGGTAGAGTGAGATCTCATGCCTGTCAAACCTGAG
Organism: Pleurodeles waltl; assembly: GCF_031143425.1. Lineage (NCBI taxonomy): Eukaryota > Metazoa > Chordata > Amphibia > Caudata > Salamandridae > Pleurodeles > Pleurodeles waltl. The sequence continues at coordinate 1,557,900,043 of NC_090445.1, forward strand.
CATTCCTTTCCCCTGCACCATCCCAAGTGCAGCATCTCTGTCACAGAGGCTTATCAGGCACACAATAATTGGCTGCACCAGGAACCCAAGTGTTGGGCTAGTCCCCAAGGATCTTTGGGCTCTCTGTACCACCAGCAGACGAGAGAAGGCCTCAGTTCTGAACAATGTCATTAGCAGCTTCTCCTCACAGTCCTTTAGACTACCAGAGTTGACAGAGTCCGGCACACCTAGAATGCGGATATTGTTGAGGCGCGACTGCCCCTATAGGCCCTCATTCTTGGTGTATTACCCTAAGGATCTTTTCCATATTAAGCCTCTTTTCATATATTGCCGCCAAGTCATCTTCTGCTGTAGAAATCCCCTGTTCCGCTTCTTTCAGTGGCTGTCATGTTTGCCGATCTTGTTCATGACGGCATCCAGCAGCTCCATTAAAGCATCCATTTTGTTATCAATGGAGGCTAAGTTATCCTGCATGGCCTTTAGGAGGGTTTTCATGTCATTGTCCCATGTGCCGATATCCGCGACCCACCCAGAGGTCTCATACTGAGTAGGCTCAGGTTTGGCAGAGCGTACACTCCCTCTCACTTCCAACTGGAGCTTGGGCAGTTTTCCATTTTGTTTCCCCATACTGCAGTACTGCTGGCCTCCTCTAACAGCTCAGCACAACCCACTTCAAATTGGTATGCCTCTCCAGCCCACTCGGAGTGTAAGGGGGCAGCCACACACCAGGCCCAAGAATGTCCTAGGTACAGTAAAAAGACAGTTGTGCAGTCTTTACCGCGAGTATGGGCACAGTGTTCAGCCTAGCAGCCTCCTCTAGTGGCTCCAGGGAGTTTCATGGCAAAGGTTCCACCTCATTCCTGCAGCGCTTTAAAGCCCCAGTGGGGCACGAGCAGACCATTCAGCAAGAGACAATACATCAATGGTAGAAATAGTGAAAGGAAGGGAGGCAGCCCCTGTTGGGTTGCCCAACACCACCCCTGGGCACAATGCCCTCCGTACGCAGCAAAGGGGGTGTTTCCTACTACCCTACTTTCAACTGGTGTGTTTTCTAACCGCAAGGGTCTTATCACCTCATAGTTCAGCTCCTATCTCTACTCAGCAATTGCTGGGCTTCACTGCTCACTGTTTGCCTCCCCCTGCTGTTCATTCCCTTGGCACTGCAGTCCCGGAGGCCGAACCAGCGCCAGGCCAGAGTCAGCACCTCTCCTCCCTCGGCAGTTCATGTCACTGCTGCAGCCTCAGTTGTGCGTGGGCACCCACCCAGCTTAGGGCACCACTGACTCTCCATGGCAATTGCTCCATCCAGTGCTGTCACAAATGCTTTCTGTAGCAGGACTGGACACTCCTGAAACAGTTCTCCTCTCCACTGTGCACTGGCGCTCACTTCTCTGGTGATACTGCCATCTTATTTACTCAGCTGCAGCGCTCCTGCAGATGCCAGTCATGGAGTTGTATGGGCTGGTCTGCAGGCTTAGGCCAAGTCTAGGTAGCTCTTCTGCCTCATATGGCAAGGGCAGTCATAGTGAGGGAAGTATCATGCATACCTAGGCGGATTATGTCAGATGATGATCACAGACAGCAAGAACTTCACACGAGTGTGGCCATCTGGCGCACCAGCTCTCTGCCCCCACCCGTTTTTTCATTCTTTTGATGTCATGTTTTTCTTTTTTGTGGTCTCTCACATTATCAGGATGCCGAAAGCAGATATATTTGTAGAAGGTGTGTATGGCTTGAGGTCACATGATTTTTGGAGTTCTTTCGAGATGAAGTTAAATGCTAGGAGGTCAAGTTTTTTCCACTGTGTGTCTACGCAGTTGCTGGTGGTTGTTACTGTGTTTGAAGTGTTGTTGATCCTGAAGTTAATAATGATGCTTTTGTTCCAAATTGCTGGGGAGTTGTCAGTCACTGTGCCCTGTTTCAAGGGAGCAAATATGACATCCAAAGTGTATCAAGTGGAGTGAGTTTGGCCAGTTATAACTGGTTGGAGGTTGAAGGCCTCACGGCTGGATGTAATGGCTGAGGATGTAGTTAGCCTCTTCTCGTAAACAAGATGTAGAAGTATCCAGAGTGTATAGGTTGGAGTGGTTCAGCAGAGTCCTGTTCACTGGAGCTAGCAAAACATCTATACAAGTTTACATTGCTTGGTGTGGCCTATGCATTAAGAGGAAGGAACAGGCAACTATGGGATGGCATCTTACCAGCAAGGAGTTCCAGTCATCTGTGGTGGAGTTGTCGATGGTTGTAAATTTTAGTGTTTTTCTAAGGATGACTGCTAGGCCTCTACTAATGTTGCCAATATGAGTTTTGTTGATAAAGCCATATCCAGGTGGGATGGCTTCATGGCATGTGGGTACAGAATCTTTGCTGAACCATGTCTCTGTAAAGAAGGCAAGGTCAGGTGTGGTTTCAGGGAGAATATTAGATATGCTGAAGTGCTTTTTGTTCATAGGTCCTGCATTGAACAGCAGACATTTTAGCTATTGCATCTCTGTCCTCTTGATGTGATAATGTTTTGAGAAGGTGTGGCCAAGCACAGGTGGAACAAAGGCATAGGGCATGTGGTGGAGGTATGTTCGGTGTAGCCTGTCCATGAAATAAGGTGGTAATGGAAGGCAGGTTGTTATATTAAAGAATTTTGATGTTTAAGAGGGGGGTGCTTTTTGTGGGAGGTAGTAGGGGTGTAGCTGCTGGGTTTCATGGTGGGTTGAATAGAGTGTGGCTGGGTTAGGTGTGAATGAAATACACAAAAGGTGACGGAGGAATGCTTGCTAATAGTCCAACCACTGGCAATCATTCAGGGTAGCACCACCACCCATAGTTATTCAACTGTCCCACAGTAAATGGAGTCCAGTATTATGAAAATAAGTACCAACTGCTCCTCATGGAAACAGTCCATCCCAAACTGGTGGGCAAGGTCCCTTCCAGAAGAGAACACAAACCACACCGGACTGGTTTCGGCCTAGTTAAATCTCATCAGTGAGTTATGGCTTGGATCCTGTGAGTAAGGGACCTAGGGCCAGCTGTACAAAGGCCTTTTGCATTTCTTAACGGGCCAAATTGCAGTTTCGGCACATTAAGAAATGCAAAACAGCCTTTTCCTATGTACAAAGGCCTTTAGGGAACCACCAAATGTGATTTCTTCCCTGTAGAAATTGCATTTTGCAATTCCCTAAATAGGAAATCGCAAATAGGGATTTCCTATTTGCGATTTCTTGGCACATGTACAAAGCATTTCCTAAATGTAAAATGAGCATTTAGGAAATGCAATTACCATCGAATTGAAGTCTATGTGTAATGTAAAAAAAAGGCCCCAAGATGCTTTTTTGAAAGTGCAATAGAGCATACACATGTCCCTGGGGACTATGTGTGCTCTACATTTGCACCTCTATTTTTGGGGTGCACCAAAGGGGACTTATTGCCCATAACCATCTTTGGTTTTGTATTTCCCAAACAGTGATTTTCTAATAAGAAATCTCTATTTGGGAAATGCAAAACCAGCCTATTGACTCAAATGGCATGGGATTTCTTATTTACGATTTCATAATAGCGATTCTTACTTTGTAGGAATCACTATCAGGAAATCGGTATCTTTGTACATAGCATTTCACATTTCATAAATAGCGATTTCTATGAAGTCACTATTTAGGAAATGCAAAATTGCATTTTAGTACATCTGGGTCTTGGGGATTAGGGATCTGTAGTAAAGTGCCCTCTTTCTTGGCATGGTTACCCCCATTTCCTGTCTGTTGTCTGTGTGTCTGACTGTGTTCACTAGGATCCTGCTAACCAGGACCCCAGTGATTATGCTCTCTCCCTTCCAACTTGGTTACTTGTACCATTTTCACCCGACAATTGGCATATTGGTGCCCCCATGTAGGTCCCTAGTATATGGTACCCAGGGCACTGGGGTACCAGGGGATCCCCATGGGCTGCGGCATGTATTATGCCACCCATGGGGAGCCCATACAAAGTGTATCTGCAGGCCTGCCATTGCAGCCTGCTTGAAAGGATGTATGCACCCTTTTCACTACAAGTCATTGCACCAGTCTACACCGGTTCAGGGACCTCTAGTCCCTGCCCTGGTGCGAAACTGGACAATGGAAAGGGGAGTGACCACTCCCCTTTCTATCACCACCCCAGTGGTGGTGCCCTGAGATCCTCCAGAGGGTCCCTGGGTTCTGCCATCTTGAATCCAAGGTTGGCAGGGACCTCTGGAAGCATCCAAGGGGCCAGGTCAGGCAGGTGACGTCAGAGCCCCCTCCTGGTAGGTGGTCACCTGGCTAGGTGACCAATTCCCCTTTCAGGGCTATTTAGGGTCTCTCTCTTGGATGGTTCCTCAGATTCGGCTTGCAAGATTCCAGCAGGACTCCTCTGCAAATTGTACTTCAACTTCCAGCCACTGAAACTGCGACTGGACCCTCCAAAAACCGACGATCAGCATCCATGGCAAAGACTCTGCTTGCACCATTGTTTCATCAGCTCCTTCCAGCTTCTGCAACACTTGTCCCACTGGGCATCCTCCGGGGACAACAAGTCTTAAGCCTGCACAAGAAGGAAGAAGGAATCTCCCTTGGAGTGAAGGAGTCACTCCCCTGCATCCGCAGGCACCAACTACAATGATAACCGGCTGCGTAGATCTCCTCTCATCCTGAGCTGCTTGGATCCTCCATCATGGGTGGTGGTCCAGAGTAGTCCTCTTGGTCCTCTCTGCCAGCTGTCCAACTTTGGTGGAGGTAATCCTTTGCCTCCCATGCAGGACAGTACCCCCATGCACTGAGTCTCTTGCAGCTACGAAAGCTTGTGTGCATCTCCTCCAAGGGATTAGCAGTGTAAAGGGGGATCACATCAGTAGGTCCACCTTTGTCCCTAGAGGGCTGGTTGAGAGGGTGTCCAGGGGTAGAAACAGATCCTCCTCTGCCCACTCTCACATTTCCTCAGTATCTGAGGGGACCCACTGTTCAACTCCAGGAGAAATTCCCTAGACAGAGAACTCGGGCAACTGAGATTGGAGGAGACCAACAGCTAGACCTCTATAGGGAGGGCTTGGCAGTGGAGACAGAGAGGCAGGAGTTGGGGTTAGCACCCCATGTTGGCAGCAACTTTAATTTTAGGGAACCTCGAGTCAGGGAGGACTCTTGATTCCAGAAATCTTAACAAGGTTGTTTCCCCTACAAGGTGAGATATGAAATTTACAAGTGGTTCACCTGGGTGGGTAGTAGCTCCTGCTCCTCCTGGACTCTTCTGTGACTTCTGGCCTTGGTCCCTTTCTTCCACAGGTCTTCCTCTTCGGGAATCCACCGCTGGTTTCTTGCAGTCTTATCTGGGCATTGCATAATCTTCATTTTATTCCTTTTTGGTCATTTGGGGAAAATCTAGTAATTAAGGGCCAGATGTAGGAAAATGCCAATTTGCGACTTGCAAATTGCGAGTCCCTGCGACTCGCAATTTGCAACTCGCAAATTGGTATGCAGAACGGTGTCTCAGACACCGTCTGCGACTCGCTATGGGGTCGCAATGACCCACCTCATTAATATTGATGATGTGGGTCGCAAATTGCGGCCCCATAGCGAGTCTAGGCACAGCAGACCTCCATGTTCATGACTGCTTTATCAATAAAGAAGTTTTTTTTTTTAAGTGTAGCCCGTTTTCCTTAAAGGAAAACGAGCTGCACTTAAAAAAAAAAACTAAACCTTTAGTTTCGGTATTTTTTCAGGGCAGGTAGTGGTCCCTTGGACCACTACCTGCCCTGAAAAAATTGTTTTGGGTCCATTCGCAAAGGGGAAGGGGTCCCATGGGGACCCCTTCCAATTTGCGAGTGGGTTACCATCCACTTGAAGTGGATGGTAACTGCGATACCATTTGCGACCGCATATGCGGTCGCAAATGGTATTGCATGCCACTCCGAATCGCAAATAGGAAGGGAACACCCCTTCCTATTTGCGATTCTGAAATGCATATTGCGAGTCGGTGATGAGATTTTTCCCTGTGGATTTGGAGGTGGGTTGCACCTGGGCTGACTTTCTGACTGGCTGATGTATGTGTAATGTTAGTCAAATGGCCGGGAGTTGGGTAGTGGTTGGGTTTGATAGTCATCTAAAGCTCAGTAGTAGTTTTCTTCGCCTTGTGGATGTTTATGAGGTTGTGTACCTAGGAGTGTCAATCCCAAGAAGGTAGTAATAGAATATTGTCTGAACTGAGTAGTTGCTTAGCGGAGTTTTGAAGGTGCAGAGCTTCCGGTCATAGACCCTTTTTCTATCCAGCCAGCCCAGACAGTTAGAACCCTTAACCTGTGACCCTCTACTTACGCTCCCAGGCTGGACACTCTAAGGTTCCATTCGAGTAGCAGGGGAAGCCGTAATGAGCTGGTGAACTGGTCCAATGGGAGCTCTAATGCCGAACCAATGAGAACCTAACGCCTGGGCAGTGGTGTGGTGAATCCTTACTTTAGCAGCTGCAGCGGTGCATGGATTTTATGGGCCCCTTCTATGAAGTCAATGAAGGAGTAAAGTGTTGATAGAGCAACCAGGAGCAAGGAAGAACAAAAGGTGGGCAAACAGAAAAGGGAAAGAGGAAGGAATATTGAATGAAAGGATGGATGGATTGATGAGTGGGTGGTTGAATACTTGGGAGGATGTATGAGTGGGTGTGTGAATAAGTGGATGAATGAGTGGGTAGATGGATGAGTGGGTGAAAGGGTGAGTAAATGGATAGGTGAATGGACAGGTGAAAGGATGGCATAGTAAAGGTATGGATGAGTCGGTGAAAGGATGATTGGATGGCACAGTGGATGGATGTGTGAATCAATGGCAGAGTAGATGGATGGATGGATGGCTGGATGGATGGATGGCAGAGTGGATGGATGGCTCAATGGATGGCAGAATGGCTAGATGGATGAATGGAATGGGGAATGTTTGAATGACGTATGAAAGAATGAATGAATGACAGGCAGCGAAGGTGAAATAGAGGAGGGATGAGTGAAAGGATGAATGGATAGATACTTGGAGGAAGGATGCAAGAGAGCTCTTCTAGGACGGGTTTGACACACTTGATTCACTTGCTTGGTGTAATCAGAGCTTCAATTCATTGTGGGGGTATGTTATTTCCTGCCTACTCCCTTGCTCCTGGGCCAACATAAAATCATAACCCCTCTCCCAATGGGAATCCTAACCCCTGAACCAATGGGCACCTAGCACTCCAGGGTAACTGTGGGTATGGCCTAGTCATTTGGAGTGCAGGTGGTTTGAAGGGGGGAGCTGCTATGGTCTGTCTAATTCTCTTGGCTACAAATCGTGTACAACACACTTTTAGTTGCAATGCTGCATTTTAGGTGGGCAGACGTACAATCCTTAAAAGCAATCCTGCACTTTCAATCCTTCTCCTAAGCTCTACAACTTATGACGTTAAATAGATGATGTAGCTCTAGCTACAGACTATACGGAGTAAAAGAAGCTGCTTTTGCTATTCTGTCATATTTTGCTTTTTTATAGCAAACCCCAACGGAGGCAAAACAATCAACAGCTAAACAAACACTATGCACACAGAACATACATATGCTTACCTGCTGTGCTTCGCCTTTTTTTCATGGGCTGACCTATGTTTAAAAGGCAGGTGGGCACCAGCAAAAAGATGGCTGGTTTATCCCTTTTGCTGCTGAGGCTTTTTCCACCCCAGTGCTGAGCTCTTTGTTTGCTGCCAGGGGCACTTAGCTCTTAGCCTTCAGAATGTTTCCCACAAAAGACATCTAGGCCAAAATGGCATCATACTGGGATTTTAAAGATATACAGGGTTTGTCAGCATATTCCAAGCTTTCGGGAACAAGCAAACACTATTTTTCTTACCACGTTTGCATTTTTCTCAGTGGTAGTTGATTTTGCCTCCTGTTTTTGTGGTTTCTACCTACTTGCAGTTTGTGGTGGAAACAGGTAATAAACCCATTTCTAAGCTTTGAAAACTATGCATTGGTGAACATGAAACAAAATTCCAAATTCAACAATTGGTTATTTGTGTAGATTGTTTATGACTTTTCTAAATAAATTAATTGTTGAAATAAATTAATAATACATAATAAAAATTTGAAATAGGTGAAAAAGATTTCTGCTGTGATTTTTTTGACCCGATGATCGATATACTATTGTAATATGCTGTTACACCTGTCAGACCTTTCTGTTTGCAGGCATGTATAGTGTGTGTGGGTTCATCAAAAACAAGCCATCATTAGAGCCAAGAACCGAGTTGCAGCAATGATATTTAACTGTGTACTGACCCTTCCGCAATTCATGTGGTAAAATATAATTAAAAAAAATTGTTATGAAGGAAAAACTGACTTAAGTCCCCTGGGCATGGCAATTGGGCACAGTGCCATGTAGGGGGGCCAAAGTTAGGTCCCCCCATGGCACTTTGCAAAAAAAAAAAAAAAACGACTTACCTGGACTTACCTGGGATGGGTCCACCCATCCTTAGGTGTCCTCCAGGTGTGGGTGCGGGTGGGTGGGGGTGTCCCTAGGGGCAGGGAAGGGCACCTGAGGCTGTTTCCATGGTCCATGGAAAAAAACATCACAAGTCCCTAATCACAGGTGTTATATAATGGTGCTAAGCAGACTTAGCGCCATTATTTAAGGCCCTCCCTCTCCCGTGCATGATTTTTGCAGGGGAGTATAAATAAGGCGCTAGAGCCTTTGAGTCATTTTTTGCCTGGGAATGCCTACCTTGCATCTCATTGACGCAAGGTAGTTTTCCGCAGGCAAAAAATGACTTTTTGGCGCTAGACATGTCTAGTCTCAAAATATAAATTTGGAGTTAAGTTTGCGCTGGATTTGCGTAAAAAAAAAATTATGCAAATCCGGCACAAACAGAGCATATGCCCCTGATTGTATGACTATTGGTTATTTGTACAATCCTGAATTTGGAGTTACCCATTTTATCGTGTGATTTAGAGGACATTTTGCAAACTGTGCTCTTTCTTACACACTGGCTGACATTTGCAAGCTGAAATGGAGAGAAATAGAATTGATAGTTACTTATGTTCTACTATTCTGTATTTCCACACGTCTCCCAATATAAACAATACCATACTTAGATCATTGGGCTTATTGCTCACAACACAAAATGCCTCAAAACACAAAATCACATTTTTGCCATGAAAATTGATCTGTTTTAGCATTGTGGGAAGATGAAATATTTGGCCCCGGGCTCAGTCCCTTCTCAGCGAAATATACTAAACCTCAACATTTCTGAAAACTCAACATCCTAGTATAGTTCAGGGTGGTATGGCATGCATGATGTCACTACATTTTCTAACCCAGAATGGCTTGAAAACCTCAAATGTTGGCTTAAACAGTGCACTTTCCTCATATTTCTGTGAGGGAAAGTCCCAGAATGTGTTGATCCACAAACTTCCTACCACCCAGCATTCCCACACTTCTCGCAATAAAAACAATATGCCAACTCCAGTGGTTGACCTTATCACCAACGAAAGGAATATATAAAAATTGTAAGCATATGAAATCAATGTGCTCCTTGCGTAGTCCCTGGTTTGGTCCTTTTTTGATTCACGTAATCTCAGGACATCTCTAGCACTAACTGTAGTAAAGTTGAGCTTTTGCACCATTACAGTCAAAACTGGAGACTAAGGGCCTGATTTAGAGCTTGGCAGATGGGGTTACTCCATCACAGACATGACGGATATCCCATCCTCTTATTACGATTCCATTATATCTTGTGGAAATTGTAATACGCTGGACAGGATATCCGCCACATTTTTGACGGAGCAACCCATCTGCCAAACTCTAAATCAGGCCCTAAGTTCCACAGGAAACAATTGTCAAATGTTATCCTAGGCATTTATTATTAGTCAGAGTGACACTGATATCCTAGGATGATTCAGCACAAAGGAGAGTTAATTCTTTGCTCTTGATACTGAAGTTTCCTTTCAGTGTTATCTAGGTTTAGCTGTGTAATGCTCTGATAGCGATAGCTCAGATAGGGTGCATCCTTGTAGTGAAAGAGATTGAGCACAAAAATCTGAAATTAGGCAAATTATGCTGGTGTAATTAACATGTTTCCCAGGCCAATTTACCCCACACCGCATATTCCTCCAAATTAACACAAAACACCTAATTGGAAAGAGAATACTGCAATACACATCACCTTTGGAGACTATTATTCACTAATAAGTACATCTGTCTTGAAATATGTATCTTAAATGCCATTTTCTGACAAAATGTCATACTACTGTGTAATTAATGTAAATTTAAGCATTTTATTGGCCCACCAAAGAATAATACACACAGGCCTCCACAATAACCACACGCTGTAAGGGATCCTAATGAATTTAAGCTTTTCATTAGTTGTGTATCTGTTAAGTTAGTATTGATTTCAAGAAAAACGTTATGTATTCAGAGATATTTTTGTAATTGATAAATAGTGATTAATTGCAAGTGTAGATTTTGTACAGAAATTTGTTATTTTTGTGTCCCCATTTTCAAAGTACTAAGTGGTGTATTGTTGTAGTAATATTGTGCTCCCCATCAGTACTTAGTACCTATGGTTCTCTTTCAATTAACTCTTAAAACTAGTTGAATGTAACCAATCAGGTAACCAGCAATGTAAGTTGGGTACTCATATAAAAGAAGAAGCATCTTGCATGCCCCAGAAAGCACTAACATTTTGTGCAAGAGTTGGGTTGACTATTGCAGTATTTTGTTGTCTGGAATCAAAGGACAAGACATGTGTGAGTCAAAACAAGTCTTTTGAATAGGAAAAGTAAAGAAAATGACTTGGTCACTGTAAGGTACTCACAGTTTAAGATGTTGCGTCTTACAGATTTTAAAGAAAAACACAGCACTCAGGGTATGACATGCTTTTAATTCAAAACAACCATCCTTCAAGCAAAATAATGCCAGGTAATTACTTTTTCAACAGACCAAAGGTCCCACCCTAAATCAACTGGAGAAAATAATGCTAAAATCCATGTATTAGCTTCTTAATTTTATACACTTTCTTCCCAAATCCATTGAATAGAAGTGAGAACATGTGATTGAGAATGCAACTTACTGATACTCTCTAATTATCAGGTGCAAGGCTCTTATCCAGAGGCAGAATGCAAAAAGACCTAGAAGAACTGACATTGAATGCACAAACTGGCAAGGACTCCAGTATGCTTTACAATTCTCGCTCCATTGTCCAACCCTCAGAACAAGGCTCTGCTTACAACACAGAAGGTGGGCATGGAAGATCGGACCCCATGGCAGATAGAAAGGCAGCAACAGGAACAGTTCCAGCAAAGGGCCCTGGAGGCAGTCAACAGTAGTTGTTCACTTGTGTGAACATCCAATCCCTAGGCTGGCGTAAGTGGCAGGCCTCAGTTGGACACTCAGGTAAGGCAGCTGGGACCAGAGAATGGCACCTATGGAGACAGAGTATATGTTTTCCGCAGTATTGCAAGGCTGATCATCATTCCGCTAAAAGTTTAATTTAGCAGCAGAGACTGGAAGGTTTAAGGGTAGCATCATAGGATATTCCACCACTATTTCATAAGAGTGGAACTTGGTTTTATGTTTTGGTATAGCACTGATAGACCACAAAGCTAAGGGCAGGGCATTGGGACACTATTATTGTGTTTTAGAAGATATCTTTGCTATTTTATTCTTGAGTGTGCCATTGTTCCTCTCTACCTTGCTTGTTGACTCTGGGTATTAGGGACAGTGGAAGTGCTGATCCATCCCCAAGACCGTTGAAATCAAACCAAAGAATAAGAACCCTATATAAGTGCAATTTCGATGTCATCAGTTATTGTGCAAGGGTAAGCTTCCACCCACCCCCAAAACATGCAAACTGTTACCATGACATATGAGCAGGAAGCACACTGAACATTTGGATAAAATCCATCTGCAGGTGCACGAAGGGGCCCCAAGGGGAGGGTGTGCAGCAGGGCATTGGTGCTGGTAAGTGATACAGGAGGGATAATGATTTTGGACCAAAGAAGAGAAGAAGGGTGCATACCAGTGGTTTGCTGTGGCAGACCATAATGCCATCTATTTTGACATGGGCTGCTCTGTGAAACAACAATGCCAGGTTGAGGGGAAGAAATTATGGAGGAGCCACATGCCCATTTCTGTCTCTCTAAAACTCTTCAGGTCCCTTTTAAGAATTCTGCTTGATCCAATACGTTTTCCCACTCTGAGAGGAGTATTCCTGCAAAAGAGACAACTCTTTCAGAGAACTTACACAAAAGAGCAGTTAGTACAACATGACAACATCAGCATTGTCAGACAATGTGGCATTCCTGGTAGCTGAATCAGATAGAGTATTTCCTTATATACCTAATCATGACGATACTGATGGGCAGCACACTTCACCACAGCTACATGCTTGGGTATCAGTAGGGCACTGAGTACGTTTTGAACATATTTCCCATTCTTTATGGGGTTCCCGGTTGACATTAGGAACTCCCTTTGTATCCAAATGCATCCAAAGTCATGTGTCACTCCCAATTCATACTTTGAGTACTTATATACAATTACAATCTGTTCCTTGGCCAGGTTGTAGGCGTGATAAAGTTCAATGGGTGAGATTTACATTTGGTAATCAACAGCTTTCCTCAATTTGATATACAGTACACACAACATAACCTGCAACAAGGGCACCTTCATCACTTCAGAGACATGATCCATCACTAAAGCATATCAGCCCGCATTTAAAAAAAGGAGTGCAAGTTAGATAAACAGCTTAGTGACATGGTCTGTGACAATCAAGCAGTCATGGGTCTTCCTTCCTCTCCAGTGGGCATCAGAGAAGCAGGTTTCTGGGTGCAGCAGTGAACAAGAGTAATATGTGAAGCAACCAGCAATAAAATCTCATTCCAGGACTATCTTATTGTAGAGACATGCAGGGTTTTTTGGTGATGAGCAGAAGGTTGGTAACAGCATGAGACACAGCTAGCTAAAGATGAAAGTAATACAATGTTTTCAGAGTTTTCAACAATGTGTGCAGAAGCAGCCACAGAAATGAGACGTGGTGTGAGCCCAGATGTGACTGGGAATAAGGTAGGCGAAGTAAGCTGTATGATTGTTATGTTCCTCGTGGTCCTCGTCTAGTACACCCAGGGCATAACCACTGTGTCCTGGACAATCTAAAAAAACAGTTTAGCATAATCAGGAATCCCTAGACAAGACTCAAAAGTGAACACCTGTCTGATTTGTACGTATGTATTTTTCAGCCTCTTTAGACCACTGCAGTGGTTCAAGGGTGTCTTTTGTGGCATAGTCTTGCAAGGACTTTGCCACAGTGGGCAAGATTGATGGAGACTCAGTAAATTCTTGAGGGAGCCTTAGACACACCAGAGGTCTCAAGTTCCCTTCTCTTGTTCTGAAGCCCTTATCATAGGGCTCTCACCATGGAGGTAAGACTGCTGGTTTTGAGCGGCAGCACCACCATGTGTTGGGGACTGAGTCGATCCCACACCGTCTGGCAGTTGTCGGCCTAACCCTGCTTGGCTAGCTAGCACCACCTCACTCAAGCGTAGAAAGTAAAGGTGATTTGTGGCAGCCAGATGCATGACACTCTCACTCCTCAGGGAGTTGTGTTAGAACAGATCTTACCCCTTTCTCTCAGTTGCTCACAGTCTCAAACATGCAAGACAGACAAATTAATGCTGGGCAGGTTTCAAAATATTTTATTGAAGTAACTGCATTCTATGTAAAAAAAAAAGCATGAGATACAATTAGTTGGAAAATTAAACACAATACTATGATTGTGAGCATTGCAGACTCAGCTAAGGTCTTACTGAAACTAGCCATGTGATGTCACAATTGATGTGATCAGAGATCTCATTTGTGAAGTAATCTGTAGCATCATTATAAAGTTATTAGGAGAACATTGAGGGAGTTATGGTAGTGCAATCCATTATTACTGGTGGATTCCATTGTTTTTTGGGGTTTGGAATTTGTAAAAGTAACATCTTTTCAACTGAAACATTTCATGGATAATAAATATCTCTGTATATTTGTACTGGAGGGGAGAGGAAGAGAATTAAGAGGGAGGGGTAAGGAAGTGGGTAAGGAACACTCCCACTGGCATATTTGTGGTGTACTTTAGTCTCAAGTACCTGCCAATCACCTCTTCGATTGTCTAAGGAACATTTGACCTGCAGATAAGAGAGGAATTATGTTCAGTAGTTTTTGCTTTAATTTACATATTATTATGAGACATCTGTTAAAGCTTTCATGAGTTATACATACTTAAACAGCAATCTTTGCAACACGGTTGCTGGTATATTATTATTTATTCATGTTTCCCTATTATTGTATTGATGTGGTTTTCCCTTGTTGTACTGAATTTAATTGTGTCAATATGTTTGCTATTATCCGTGTTGAAGACAGTAACACTCGCCTGGTTCCAGTGGGGTCTTTATAAGTGAATTTTCGCAGGGTACAGGTTGGGACACAGATAAAACTGATAGGGCCACGTACAAACCCTCCTACAAACACACCTTCTCTGTGCACTAGTTATACCCTTGCTTATTACATCACTTATACCATGTGCATTCTTAGCATTCATGCCAACATGTATGACATCTCATGTGACATTATTTGTCACAACACAGTGCATGGTTTAGTGGCAATCTATAGTTAATGTGTTGAGAGAGAGATGACAACACTGTGTACGGAGGTGCACAATTTATAGTAATATGGAGGTGGTGAATAGATTATAAATGTGAGTTATAACTATAGCTTTAGATATTCCAATGTTTGTGTAGTTTAGTTTGGGTTTGAAAAGATAGAATAAATAAAGTTTTGTTAACCATAACATATCCTTAACCTTTGTTTCTTTCATTGAATTTCAGTTTTTTTAGTTTCCAATAAAAAAGTGTTTCAAATCGTAGTGTTGAGTGTTATTAAGTGGGGTGTTGTTAAGTGGAGTTTAGTGCAGTATAGTGGAGTCTGGTTTCAGAGTAGGACCATTGCAGGGTGCAACAGAGCTGAGATGAGTAGAGTGGCATAGCATACAGTGTAGTAAATTGTTAAACAGTGGAGTGACATGGTGTGTCATATGGTGGAGTTGAGTATCATAGTGTGGAGCAGATTATTATACAGTGGAGTGGTGTGTTGTACAGTAGAGTTCAGTGTTGTACAGTGGAATATCATGAACTGGTGTGTCGTTTAGTGGAGTGTTGTGGAGTTGAATGTACTTGAGTAGAGTGGCATACAGTGGAGTAGAGTGTTGTAGGGGTATAAAATGGAGTTCAGTGGAGTGGAGTGTCATACAGTAGAGAGGTGGAGAGTCCCATTCAGTTTAGTGCTGTGAATTGTAGTGTCACATGGTGGAGTGTTGTATACTGGACTGTGGTACAGTGTTCTACAATGTAGTAGAATGGTGTAACTTTGAGGGGCATCCAGTTGAGTATAGTCTTCTAGACTGTAGTGGCCTACATTGAAGTGATGTGTCATACAGTACAGTACAATATCATACAGTGGAGTTAATGGTACACTTGAGCAGAGTGGCGTAGAGTGGAGAGTGAAGTGCTGTGCCAAGGAGTACAGTGGAATTTCAAAGAGTCCAGTGGAGTGTCATGCAGTGTAGTGTTGTATAGTGTTGTGTCGTTGAGTGGCGTGTGGTAGACTGGAGTGTTGGCGTGTTCAGCGTCGTAGATGTCATAGAGTGGGGTAGAGTGTTGTGCAGTACAGTGGCATAGAATGGAGTAGGGTGGAGTAGAGTGTTGTGGAGTGTCATTGAGTGGAGTCTCGTAGAGTACAATGGATGAGAGTGGCAGAGTGGAGTGAGTACAGCATCATATAGTGGGGTGTTGTGTCATAGAGAGGAGTAGAGTGGCATGTCGTTGAGTGTCATAGAGTGTAGTACACTGGCGACCAGTGGATGGGTGTAGACTGGAGTAGAGTGTCACAGAGTCCCTTAGAGTTGAATACATTGTTGTAGAGTGGAGATGCATACAGTTGAATAAAGTTTCAGACAGTGGGAAGGAGTATGGTGCAGTGGCGTAGAGTGGTGTAACAAGTAGTAAAGTGTTGTAGAATGGAGTAGAGTACATTGGAGTGGCATAGAATGGAGTAGCGTAAAGTGGACTGGCATACAGTGGAATAGCCTACAGTGCAGTGTCGTAGAGTTGAGTGGCACACAGTTGAATAGCACAGAGTGGAGTGGTGCACAGCAGAGTGCCATACAGTGGAATAGCATATATTGGGGTAGCACACAGTGGAGTGGCGTAGACTAGAGTGGCATACTGTGGAGTGGGGTACAGTGGAATACCATACAGTAGAGTGGTGTAAAGGGATGTGGAATCCAAAGGACTAGTGCAGAATGGAGTTGCTTAATGTGGAGTGGAGTACACTAGAGTATTACAAAGTGGAGTAGCGTACAGTGGAGAGGCATACAGTGAAATAGTACACACTGTGGAGTGTTGTTGAATGCAGTGTACAGTGGAGCGGCGTGAAACAGAATAGTGTATAGTGGAATAGCGTATAGTGGAGTGGTGTACAATGGAGACATGTACATTGTATTGGCGTACAGTGAAGTAAGGTAGACTGTAATAACATACAGTAGGGTGGAGTACAGAGGAGTGGCATTCAATAGAAAGGTACAGAACGGAGTGGTGTAGAGTGGAGTTGCACACATTGGAGTGGCCTAGAGTGGAGTAGCATAAGGTGAAGTGGCATACAGCAAAATAGATGTACACTAGAGTGGAGTGGCATATTGTAGAATAGTGTAGTATGTAGTGGGGTACAGTGGCGTGCCATAGAGTGTAATATCGTATAGTGGAGTAGTGAACAGTGAAGTAGCATTCAGTGGAGTGGTATAGACTGGACTGGCATACTGTGGAGTAGGGTATTGTGTAGCATATAGTGAAGCAGTGTACAGTGGAAGGGTGCGCAATGAAGTGGCATAGAATGGAGTGGCATAGAGTGAAGTAGCTTCTAGTGGGGTGGCATACAGTGAATTAGCATACACTGGAGTGTTGCAGAGTGGAGGGCATACAGTGGAATTGTGTAGAGAGGAGTAGGGTACAGTGGAGTGGCATCCCAGGGAATAGTGTAGAATGGAGTGGCACAGAGTGGAGTGGCGTAGAGTGGACCAGAGTACAGTGGGTAGCATACAGTGAAATAGCATACAGTGGAGTAGCATACAGTGGAGTGACATACAGTGGAGTGGCGTAGACTGGAGTACCATACAGTAGAGTGTAGTAGAGTGGAATACCATACAGTAGAGTAGAATAGACTGGAGTTGCATACAGTGTAATAGCCTACAGTGGAGTGCCATAAAGTGCAGTGGTGTACAGTGGAATGGCGTAGAGTAGAGTACAAAACAGTGGTATACAGTGAAATAACATAGAGTGGAGTACTCTACAACAGTAGTTCCCTGCCTGTGGTCTGGGGACCCCTGAGGGTCCGCGAAGCCTTCTAAGGGGGTCCGTGACTGCTTAGAAAATGTAATAATGTTAACAGACTAGATCCCCAGCCTTAAGTAATGACTCAGTGGGGTGTCCCCAGATTCCAATAATGATTCAGTGGGGGTCCCCAGGTTCCAGTAATGATAAAGTGGGGGTCCACAGAAATCAAATGGTTGGGAACCACTGCTCTACAATATAGTGGGGTACAGTGGAGTAATGTAGACTGAAGTGGCATACTGTGGAGTGAGGTATAGTGGAATAGCATGCAGTGGAGTGGGGTAGACTGGAGTGGCGTCCAATGGACTAGCGTAGAATGGAGTGGCATAGAGTGGAATAGTGTAAACTAGAGTCGCATAGAGCAGAGTAGCGAACAATGGAGTGGCGTAGACTAGGATAGGGTACAGTGGAGTGGGTTAGAGTGGAATACCATAGAGTAGAGTGGCATAGAGTGGAGTTGGATACAGTGTAATAGCATGTAGTGGAGTGGTGTAAAGTAGAGTGGCATACAGGGGAACAGCGTAGAGTGGTGTATAGAGGAGTGGTATAGAGCGCATTACTGTAGAGTGGAGTAGCGCACAGTGGACTAGCATAGACTGCAATGGTGTCCAATGGGCTAGTGTAGAATGGAGTGGCATAGAGTGGAGTCATGTACATTGGAGTGGCTTAGAGCGGAGTACCATACAGTGGAGTGGCATACTGTGAAATAGCGTACAATGGAGTGTCGTAGGGTGGAGTGGCATATAATTGAAAAGAATAAAAAAGAAATGGCATAGAGTCGAATGGTGTACAGTGGGATAACATAAAGTGAAGTAGTGTACAGTGATGTGGCATATAGGGGAGTATTGGAGACTGTACTGGCCTACAGTGGAGTAGGGTATAATAGCATACAGTAGAGTGGCATAGAGTGGAGCTGCAAACAGTGTAATGTCATAGAGCAGAGTGGCATAAAGTAGAGTGGTGTACAGTGGGACAGCATAGTATGGAGTACAGTGGAGTGGTATAGAGTGCAATAGCATACAGTGGAGTGGCGCACAATAGAGTGCCGTCCAATGGACTAGTGTAAAATGGAGTGGCATACATTGGCATGACATACAGTGGAGTACCATATAGTGGAGTGGCATACAGTGAAAACAGTGTACTCTGGAGTGTCATAGAGTTGGGTGACATACAGTGGAATAGCAGACTCCACTCTATCCTATACGACTCCAATCAACTTCCCTTAACTCTAGTCGACTATATGACCTTTTACTCTTCACCACTGTTCCATACGTCACTCTACACTGCTCCACTCTGCAACACTTTCCTCCACTCTAAGCAACAGCTACAAAACTACATTACACTCTGTGCTGCTCTCCAAGACTCTTCCTCACTCTATCCACATACGCACATACACTGCACTGTACAACTCTGTACTCTACTCTATTCAACTAGACTCCACTGTCCGTCTCACTACTTCACTCCATGGGACTTTACAGTACAGCACTCCAATGTACTCTAGGAGATGCCACTCAAATTTATGACACTTTACTCAACTCCATGCTACGCCACTCTACCCTACTGCATGCCACCCCACTCAACTCTATGAGACACCACTCTATTCTATGGCACTTTACCCCCTTATTCTGTACACCACTCCACTGTACTCCACACCTCTCTATTCCACTCTGTGATACTACGCTCTATGACACTACACTGTGCAACACTTTCCTCCACTGTACTGTATGACACTCCACAGAACAGCAATATACTGGATGACACTGGACTGAATGAGTTGAAATGTTTATTTAAAATAACATTGGAATTACACATTTGCTATAAAGTCATCCCTTCAGTGTGTTCCAAGTAAGCCTGATGCTTACATGCAAGGAAAATTGTGGCACAGCCATACCTTTTTGAACACAGTTTGCTACAATGCCTACATTCAGCACCTTGAGACCCTATGGGTGATTAGCCGCCCTTTACAAATCCATGATTGATTGATCATAATATGCCAAGAACTCCTCCCATTATGTCTGGGGTGCATTTCACCATGCCAGAG
The DNA here is from genome assembly GCF_031143425.1 of Pleurodeles waltl. NCBI lineage: Eukaryota > Metazoa > Chordata > Amphibia > Caudata > Salamandridae > Pleurodeles > Pleurodeles waltl. Next base: position 1,557,919,485 of record NC_090445.1, read on the forward strand.
ATGGTCCAAGACTATCTGGTGTGTGGCCTGAGATGTCAGGGCTGTACAAAACCACTAAGAGAGAAGACTGGTGAGGCTGTTCCGGGTACTGCATCTGCCTTCAACCTATCACATCCACATCACAATGGGATGCTGTCACTGCTTGATACGGTACTTGAACTTTCTTAGTGTACCCTATTATTTTGTATTTCAATATGGTCATCTACCTCCACTATGAGCATTTCTAAGAATTGGATGAGGTGGGCTCACTCACATAAAGTGTCATGCTTCACACAATGTGCCATGCTTCATAATTTCAGTACTTAAAGTTGAAGATATAACTTGTGTGCTTCGTTCACTGCTCATGTACTACACAAACCCATATGTTATATGAGGGGAAAACAACCAAAACACAGGACATCCTTTTGTAGCCAGAGCTCGCCTCTAGCTGTCTCATGCATACAATAGGGGCCATTCACTTCACCAGGGAGAGTCCCCCTCTGAATCCCTACCCTGCCCCCGCGTACAGCCTTCTTAGACTTAGATCACCATGGTTAACATTAGGTTTTTATGGTGCGAGGCGCCGCCTCTTATCACGGCCTAATAATATGCACGTGTGGATTGCGGGCTGCCCGGAGCAAGGGGCATCAACATTCTTATCCGGGTAACTGCATCACTTGTTACGAGGTGCTTGGGAATGTTGTTGCACCTCCCGGAGGTGGCCGCTCGGCTTGCGTCCTGCTTTTGGTGGAGCGGGAGCAGGGAAGTGATGCCGCGCAGTCCTCTTTCTATTTCACACTGCTTTCTCTACCACACATACGCTTATATTAAATATGTTGAGACACGTGTCTTCGCCTCGTTAAAGCTTTTGGCTGTGTTGCTCCCTTGGGGTTGAAACAATTTTACCTGTTTATATTTGGCCAGAGTTCCCTCCAAATCCTATTTGTGATTTAACCTGCTTTCAGGGCTAGTATCCTTCCCACTTTGACCTGCATCACCTGGATTTCTGCTCCGTTGGAGTTTTATATTTCTATCCAGTCAATATGGCTGCCTATAGGATCAAGGAGGTGATGAATATTATGTGGATGATCCTGCGGTATCTTTTGAGCAAGACCTTGTTTATGCCCTGGATGCTGGTGTGCAGTCAATCAAGCCTTGGCCCAGGCTATCAGGCCTATTAAACACCATCTCATTGGTTTCAACGAGCAGCAGGGATGGGTGGCCCCCTCAAGGTCTCAGATGGTCAGAGATCCCTCCCTGTCTGGTGGCTCACAGGCCTGCAAGCCGGGTAAGAATCTGCATGTTTTGGACTTTGAGATTCTAATCAGATCCCTGGCTAGGGATCATTACTATAATGCTTCTGCCGCCTCGAAGTCTAAGTCCAAGGAGGATTTGGCATCCTCTTCCTCGGAGCATTCCTCAGACCAGGGGGATGATCCCCCTCGAAAACACAAAAAGAAGACGCACCACCAGGATAATCCTACCCCTACCCCAAAAGGTCTTACTTTTGAACCGGAGGACATTGTTCATCACTGCTCTGCTCTATGGTTGCCTACTGCGGAAGTAGCTGACTATGTTGAATCCTACATTAGGCATGGGTTTGAGAAGGAATTTCGCTCCAGATTACGTTCAGAATGCTCAAGACCAGATTTGCCCTCTAAGGTGACAGAGACACCTGAACTGGATCCTACTTTTGTCACATATTTGAAAACGTTTTTGAAGGATCCAAAGAAGTGGATCAATCGTGCCTGGCGTAGTTGCCAGGACAAACTTCTAAACATGACTGGTCCATTGACCAAGATTTTGGAGATGGGGTTTCAGGCCAAGGATTCTGTTGATTCTATTGACCCCGATTTTCTGGTTAGTTGGGCACAAAGGGCCCTATGCTTTCTGGGGAACACTAATTGTGTGATTTCCAATAAACGTCGTTGCTCCGAATTGATAAAAAAAAGTTACCCAAAGTTGGCAGACCTTGCTTCATCTGAGTCAGGTCCTTTGGCTGAGGGTTTGCTTTTTGGTTCTCCATTCCTAAAAGAGCTTTCTAAATTTGTGGCAACTTATGCCAGTTTGGACAAGGCCCAAGGGTCTATCAAGAAGGTTCTTCGCCCACTTTTGCGTGGGGGCGGGTGCTACAGAGGGCGAGCCTTTGGCTGATTCAGCCAACAAGGTCCTCAGTGGGGATACTATCATCATGGGAGAGGTGGTTTCCATGGCTTCGATTCCTCCATGTCCACCTTCTACCCTTCCCTCCAGAAAGCAGGTCGCTCCAGATTCTGCAGAGGGAGATCTAGGGGCAACCGATCCTACTCCCAGGAAGCAGGATCTACAGGTGTGCCTAATTTTAAGCTCAGATGTTGTTTTAGGTGGCAGGTCAGGATATTTTCTGTAAGCATGGTGCAAGATTACTTGCGAGGCTTGGGTCTTAGAGACTGTTCAAGGCTTCAAACTTGAATTTTAGGAGTCCCCCTCTCAGGCATCTCTTCCCCGTCCAATGTATTTTTCTGTTCAAGATCGCAATTTAATTTCCACAGAAATCACATAGCTTTTGAAAAAAGGCGCTATTTTCAAGGCTTCCACTCATCCGATGGGGTTTCTCAGCTCAGTATTTTTAGTGGACAAGAAGGGAGGTGGCTCCCGCCCTGTGTTGAACATCAAAGAGTTCAACGGGTGTTTGGTTTATCGACATTTCAAGATAGAGGGCATCCACTTACTTAGGGATATTCTCCAGGAACGAGACTGGATGGTTCATTTAGATTTAAGGGATGCTTACTGGACCATTCCTATTTTTCCTCCCCACCGTTGATTCCTTCAGTTTCTGTGGGAAGGCCTTTGTTACGAATACAGGGTCCTTCTTTTCGGCCTCTTATCGGTCCCTTGGTGCTTCACAAAGGTGATGAGGCCGGTGGTGGAGTTCCTCTGTGCTCAGGGGGTCCGTCTTATAATTTACCTTGACGATATTCTCATTAAGGCTCAATGTCCCTGTCTAGTCCTCAACCATCTGGAATGGTCCAATTCTCTTCTCCAGAGTCTGGGATTTATTATCAACGCCCAGAAGTCGGTCTTAATTCCATCTCAGAGATTGGATTTTCTGGGCCTTCAGGTAGACTTTACTCAGTTGATCCTTACCCTGCAGAAGATTCATCCGATCAAGAGAGAATTGAGGTTACTGTTATCCAGACAGACTGTATCATTGAGGGTGATTGCCTGCATGGTGGGCCTGCTCTCTTCTTCCATTCAAGCGATCTTTCCGGGTCCTCTACACTACAGGGCTCTGCAGAGACTGAAAATTTTTCATCTTCAGAGAGGTCTCAAATATGTTGACCTGATTCCCCTTTTGGATGAGGCTCGCTCGGATATGCGTTGGTGATTTGACCACATGGATGCTTGGAATGGCAGGGCCATCTTTGGTTCTTCCCCAGAGATTGTGATAGTCTGACACCAGTCTTGGGGATGGGGGGCTCATTATGGGTCGGTTTCCACGGGGGTCGTTGGTCCAAAGCAGAGCTGGACCTCCATATCAATTGTCTGGAGCTCCTAGTGGGCTTGTTTGCAATCAAGAGGCTGTCTCATATCGAGGTGAATTGTTGTATCCTTCTTCGTATGGACAATATCTCAGCGGTGAGATATGTCAACAAATTGGGTGGGACCAAGTCTTGCATTCTAGCGGAGATTGCCAAGGATTTTTGGCATTTCTGTCTATAACACCGGATTTCAGTGGTAGCGGAATACCTGCCAGGGAGCAGCAATTCTGTGGCGGATTGGCTCTCTTGCCACCTTCAGGATTTCAGCGACTGAAGACTTCATCCCAAGGTCTTTCGAATTCTCCACTCCCTGTGGGATCCCTTCTCGGTAGATCTGTTTGCATCCTTCCTCAATCAGCAGATGAAGAGATTTTTCAGCTGGAGGCCAGATCCAGAAGCACTAGTGGCAGACGCTTTTCTCCAGGACTGGTCTCTGGGTCTGGGTTATGCGTTTCCTCCCTTCTTGCTGATTCCCAGGGTTTTGGCTCAGATCCATCATCAGCAGGCGGATCTCATTCTAGTGATTCCTCTCTGGAGGTTCCAGGCTTGGTTTCCGGTAGCTCTGGAGTTGAGTTGCGACCTCCCGATATTAATTCCATTCCGACTCAACCTTCTGGATCCCCTGGGCTTTCCTCATCCTCTAATTCTCTCAGGGAAGCTGGCCCTAGTGGCTTGGCGTCTTTCAGGGGAAGGTGGAGTATCCTGGGACTATTGCAGGAGTCTTCCACTTTCATTGCAGGATCCTGGTCTTCCAGTACCCATAAGAGATATGCTTCCGCTTGGAAACAATGGTGTTCTTGGTGCAGTGCATGGAATGCTGATCCGTCCTCAGCGGACTGCAGTCTGGTCCTGAATTTTTTGTCCTCTATAGCTTCCTCTGGCTTGGCTTATAGACTGGTTAATAATTATCGTCGGCCATTTCGGTGGGTCATTAGCCAGTGGATTGTAAACCTGTTGGGGAATTACCCATCGTTTGTAAGCTTTTGAAAGGCATATGGTTGGCTAACCCCCCTCGTCCGCATTATTCCAGCCTTTGGGATGTAAATATAGTTTTGAGAGTTTTAGAGTCATGGCCGGCTAATAAATTCCTTTCCAGGAAACAGCTTTCGGCTAAAATCACTATGTTATTATGTTTAATCTCCTGCAAACAGGTCTCTGATGTTAGGGTTTTAGATTTTGCAGGTAGGGTTTTTTCTGGGAGTAACCTTTTCTATTTCCCGTCGTACTAAGTGTAATTTGAAATCGGTTTCCTATCCTAGTTTTGTAGACAATCCCAAATTGTGTGTAGTACAATGTCTGAAAGTTTATGAGGTAAGTACAGAAGAATTTCGTTCTGATATGAGGGGACAGTTATTGATTTCATTGGTTAAGCCTTATCATACTGTTTCGTCCGCCACTCTGGGCAGATGAGATCGCTGGCTCTTGGGTGAAGCGGGCATTGATATTTCTAAATTTGGTGCCCCTTCCATTAGAGGGGCCATGTTCTCAAAATCTTTTGCATTGGGTTTCCGGTTAGAAGACATTTTAAGAGCTACAGATTTGTCTTCTGAATCTGCATTCAAATCATTTTATTATAAACCTATTGTGGATATTGCATCGGTGGTTGTGGGTCAGCTTTAAACAAGCATAATCGGAGCCTCCGGTCCTGACATAGAATATAAAAATTTCTAGCATTCCTGTTAAGAATGTTTCTATTTTTTTAAGGACATGGAGGCGAGGATTATCCCACCCGCACTGTTAAAGTATTTGTTGATTTATTGTTTTATTATTGTGATTACTGTTCCATTGCAATGATTGCTGTGTTTTCAGTGCTTTTCCCTCCGTGTTACTATCAATAGGGTTATATTGTCCTGGTTCAGTTTTATGGCTTGGATTTTTCATCTCCTTGCAGGTACTGAGGACAAATGATTCTTGGGTGTTTCCAGCACATTATTCTGAGGATTCAGATGGATTTAGGATTTCGTTCCTCTTCGTTTTTCAAGTTGGTCTTCATGGTTTCTCCTCAACAGGCCGTATAAGGTTATTTCAGCTTGTGTATTATGGACTCAAATAGACTTATCCTGTGTGTTCGAGCAAAGAAAGAGGGGTTGTTTCATGGTTTTCAGTGTTATATAGGGGGACTGCTTTTATGGTTATCATGTGTTGTGTATACACTTGGGATTTGTAATTTTTTTGTGTAAACTTTCTGATTGGCTGCTGATAAAATTAAAGTGAAGAAACAGAAGCATAATCCTCACCTCCATGTCCTTAATAGAATTGAAAAATTCTTAACAAGAATGCTAGAATTTTTTTTATTGAACCGCGTGTCTCGGCTTGTTAAAGAATGGGCAGAGACGGCTGAAAACAACAGGAGGAAGAAGTATGTTAGGGAGGTGCATGACAGTCTTGCTCATGCCTGAGCCTTCCAATAAGACATATATATATATTCAACACTGATTAAACAAAACAAAAAGAGAGACTGTGTGATAAAAAATGAAGGAGCCCTCTTATCAAAGCCCTGACGCTCCAGAATCCCTTTAATAAAAGTAAAATGATTTCTTTTGACAACATTAAGGGATTATTCATAAAACCATTTTATATTTCTTGTTTCTATGTCGATTTATGTATATTTGTATATCTATGTACTCACACCCTTGCTGTTGAGTCAAACCAGACATATGCCTGCCTCACAGGTTTCACTTCTGAACACCTTCTTCACAGTTGTGGAAAAAAGGCACCAAAAATACAGGCCCTCGTTATGAAGATGGCGGGTGGACCGCTGCGGTAGTGGTGAACTGCCTGCCCTATTATGATCGTGGAGAAAATGCCACGGTGGAAACACCGCTCACCGCCAGGCTCCCGCCACCAGGCAGCCTGGCAGTGGCGGCGTTTCAGATTCGAGCTGCCCTACGGATTACGAGTCCCATTCCGCCAGCCTTTTCCTGGCAGTTTACACTGCTGGGGAAAGGCTGGCAGAATGGGTGACTCGGGCCCCCATGGGGGCCCCTGCACTGCCCATGTACTTGGCATGGGAAGTGGAGGGGCCTGCATGCATAGCCCCGTCATGCATTTCACTACCCGAATTATGGGCAGTGAAATGCGCGACGGGTGCTGCTTCACCCCCTGCACTGCCACATTTGCGCCAGCTCTGTTTGGAGCCAATGTCAGTGTAAAGGCCCCGTTTCCCGCTGGGCTGGTGGGCGGAAGCACTGTTTCCGCTCTCTGGCCCAGCGGGAACATCATTATAGGGCCAGCGGGGACTTCGCCGCGCTGGCGGTCTTCCGTCAAACTCCAGCGCGGCTGTCAGCGGGTTGGCGGAATCTTATTAATAACAACAATTCAAGGTGCGTTTTCTGTTGGTGCGGGGATTGACACTCCTTTGCACTCATACTACTGAGCACAGATTGGGGAGAATGGAGCCACTCCCGTAGAGGTGACGTGGCCCCGGGATAGCGATTCTTGTTTTTAGAGCATGGTGATATTTCTCCGCCCATTTACGATCTGCGCATTCCCAACAAGTGACGCAGTGACCCGAATGAGGAAGTTGATGCCCCTTTCACTGGGCAGCCTGTTATCCACACAGGTGCATATTATTAAACCGTGATTTGAGGCGGTGCCTTGCACCATAAAAGTCTCACGTTTACATAAGTAATCTCAGTACGAGATGGCTGTATGAGGGGGCAAGGAAGGAATTCAAAGGGCGACTCTCCTTGATGAAGTAAGTGAGTAGTCCCTATTAAATGCATATAGATATGCTTTCTGAGACATCCAGAAGTGGGCTCTTGCTACAATAGGATGTCATGTGTTTTGATTGTTTTCCCTTCATATACTATATGGGTAGTACATGAGCAGTGAACTGGGCCACAAGTTATGTCTTCCGCTTTAGGTATTTACATTTTTTTGACTAAAGCTTCTTCTCAAGTGTGTGGCTACAGGAGGCACCCACCCTCTACAGACCATGAGGCATGGGGTCTAAAAAAATTAGATAATTCAGTTTGAGTCACATAAACTATGCAGCATGTGTTTTATTCTCACGAGTGCCGTGGTTCACATATTGCAGCATGATGTGTGTTAGTGTTTTATTATCACGTGTGCCACTTGTTTTATCTTCACTTACAATATGTTAATAGTAGAATGTGGTTGCGCAAATAATGTAGGTGACCACATTACGGGATTACTGTTGGTCTACCAATTTTCTATGGTTTATTTTCTTATGTTCTGTCTCCCGCTAGGTAAATTACCTCTTATGGGAGGAGGAGAGGTAGGTCCGTTCCTTTATTGTCACTACACTCTTAAATACTAGATGAAATATGGATCCTAGGCAGCCCTAAAGAATTCCCGAGACCGGATTAGGCTTTAAAAAGGGCAGAAACATGTCAGTGTAAGCGAGGTACACAAGAGCCATAATCCCCAGCTCTGTCCTCTCATCAATCTTTTTAGTATTTTTTATGCATACCGTGGGTACCACTGAATAAAGAATAATCTTGTGGTCTATCCTAAGGTATTTTTAATAAGTACAACTGCTTCCTGGAAAACTTATCCAGATGAGTTATTTCTAAGAAGTCCGTCAAGTGAATCTTCCCTTGAGGTCAAGTCTGCCCTGGTAGTACTATCTTACCAGGCTGGGGTGAAGTAGGCAATGATGAAGCATGTCACATTACTTGAGTGAGCCCACCTCCTCCAATTCTTGGAGATACCCTTAGTGGAGGTAGATGAATAAGTGTAGGAAGACCATATTGATATACAAAAACAATTGCGTACACTAAGAAATTTCAAGTACCCTATTGAGCGGTGACCGTATCCATTTGTGATGTGAGAGTCAGAGCTGTGCCAGGGATTCGAATGTCATTGAAACTGAAGTGCGACAGGGGTGGGGAGGGCGGCATTGACTGGGAATGTGGTAATGATTGGGGTGTGACATAGGTGGGATTGGTGACAGGGACTGGAAGTGTGAAAGTGATGGAAAGATGACAGGGATGGGACAGGTAGCAGGAATGTGACTGTGATAGGGCTCTGGAGTAGGAGAAAGATTAAAATTGTGACAGTGACTTGGAGAATGGGGGTGGCATCCAAAGGTGTCCACCACAGATGTTCTTTGAGTGTGTGGCACGTTCCAAACCAGGAGATCCCTAATTGGGTAGCTTAGGTTCAGGTGCTGTGTTTAGAGTAGGAGTTAGGTTCCCTGCCACCTCTGTGACATCCCAGTTAGATCGATGTGGTCCTGGAGGTAGGCTAGAGGTTTTTGTCTTTTGATGTAGGCCAGGGATTGTTAGTTTACCTTTGGTGGTTTGGGCCATAGTATAGGGTTAGTGTGTTTAGGAGAAAATTTTATCTGTTTATAAATATCCTGTAAAGGGGGAAAGTTTTGTAACATGGCTGAGAAAGTGCAAGTGATGCATGATGCTTTTAGTGTTCGGTGTGAGGCAGGTCGAGAGGGCCTGATATAACCATGGGTCCCCTCACAGACTTGAGTGGGGGTGGTTTGCCCTAAGCATTGAGCTGTTAAAGGCGTCACCGCTGCTATTCTAGATAGCTCACCGCCAAAACCTAAAATTAAGGTGAAAGCGGCGGACTATGATGGGCAAGCGTCAGGCGGTGTGGCGACAGAGGCATCGCACGGGGAAGCGACAGCGCTTTCCTTAGAGCATGAAGGGCCTCTCGTGAAAGTGGGACGAGGGAAAGCGTGTATGCTTGGCCAGTCGGCCAGTGCTTTGCTGCAAGGAACAAAGCCTGTAATTCATGCAAGGAAACTGGTGCGGCATCAGCTTTGCCCTTGTAGAGTGAGGTGTCAAATGTGAGACCGCAGGTGGTGTCTGAGCGCTTGCGCGCATCCGTTAGGACGAGCGCTCATAGAAGGGGCAAGGCCATGGAGGAAGGACTAGCAAAGGGAGGGGTTCAGATCTGCAAAAAAGGAACAGAGCAAAGTTTGATGCCTACAAAGAAAAAAAGGTGATTTTAAGAAGACGGGTAAATCACAGGTTGTTGAATAAACAACCAGAGGAGATTGGTTTGAGTGGAGACATGTTGAAAACTGATGTTCATGCACTTTTAGGAGGGGCAAAAGGGCAGTCAGTAGCAGGAGGGCAATTAGGCTAGCCATGTCAGCATACTGTGCAACTGAGTGGTCAAGGGAGATAGGTATGGTGGCAAATCAGGAGAACAATATACAGGATTTTATGTAGGGGGCTGAGTAGGGACCAGGACCACAAATCCCCAGATTGGTGCGACATGCAGGGCACCATAGGGAGAATGCCACAGAAAAAGGGCAGCTGTGGAGAGATAAATCTGGCCAGGTTTCAGGCAACTTGGATCATCTGACCTAAAGTGAGGGAGAGGTTTGCGGAACCATACCGACATCGAGGGCGGAAGCATCACACGGCACAAAGGAGTTGGCATTGTCTATCATTGACTAGAAAACTTTTGATGGGGGGTGTTTGGAAGGAGAAAAACTGGGTGTGAGTGGCCTTGTTGCTGGGCCGGATCTTGAGGGAGAGTTGGATTATGAGGATGATGAAGAGGAACTTGAAGAGGTGGAGTTAGCCCATTGGCATGGGCAACAAGGTGTGGCACGTGATAAGGCGACACTAGTATTATTTGCACTAGTAATGTATTGCAGGAAAACATGGGGCCAGCAGTGTCAGGAGAAGACAGGAGTAGGTGAAAGCACCACATGGGGAAAGGCGAGAAGGGAACATCTGACTTGGAGAACCGGAGGTTAGTGCAAGGTGAGAAGCAATGGTGGCATTGCTGGGATTTGAAGAAGGCTAAGAATGTTGTTACAATGGATTTGGGTGTGGGGATATCTATGGATGACAAAGGAGTGGGGACGGATTCCAGTGGCTTGAAGGTGAGTTGCTCGGAGTGTGAAGTATTGGGGTTCACTGCAAAAAAAGGGGGAAAACAAAAAAGGATAAAAAGGCGGACAATAGAGATGCTGATAAAGATAAGAGAGTAAACACAGGGGAAGATACTACAGGCTGCAAAACTGAAGGTTTCAAGAGGTTACTGTATATGGGTTTTTTGATGCTATTAGGGGCACATCTTGCGAATTCGACAAAATAATAGATTTGGAAGAGGGAGTTTGTGGATGTTTTTAAGCTATTACACAGTGAACTGCAAGCCAAGGAGGGCTGAGAGAAGAAGCTTGGGAACTGGTAAAAAAAAACGTGGGTGCCCACTAACGTTGACACGTGGACATCAGTGTTTTTAGCTACACCAGTATTTGCTGTGGAATGTTCCCAGACAGATCGGTCTCTCTCTTCAAATATATGGATAGCATACTAAAAGCATATATGAAGTTTGGGTGTTTCAGGTGTCCTCACTATGATGAAGAATTTAGGGCCAGAATTGTACTGAAGCCTGACAAACCTTGGGATGAAGTAGGCAACGTTATGGGTACAATGGATGTACCCCCTGAGATCCACCTTCAATGCGTATGGCCAATGGGCTAGCAAATTCGTATCGGCTCTTTGGGTGAGTTCCACCCCAAGGGGAGTGGCAAGTTGGTGCACTGGGCATTAATCTAATCCCGGGGGATGCTGAAGCTTTAACATATCTTTCTGCCCCAGAAATACCTGCAAATACGAGCATGTGTTTTCAAAATGTGGGGGGAAACGTGGTTCTGCAATGTTTCAGGGAACAGGCCAAATTGATTGGCAGGGGGCAGTGTTGAGGAAGGGGAACACATCTGCCTGGACAAAAGGGTTTTCACAGCAATTAAAGTGGACATTTTAAATTATTGGCTGGCTTTTTACCCTAACAGAGAAGAGGCACTAATTCTAAAATGGGAATTTGAGACAGGTTTTTGGTTAGGTTATGTGGGACCTAGGATCAGGAGATTTGCTGTCAACCTAATCTGCCAGGAAACATTCAGAGGTGGTTAGGGTGAAATTGCACAAAGAAGTGAAAGAAAGGAGGATGGCAGGCCCCTTTGTGTACTGTCCTCTGCTGGATTTGATGGTTTCTCCACTAGGGGTGATGCCCCAAAAGACTGCAGGCAAGTTTAGGTTGATCCATCATCTTTCTTGCCCAAAGGTGCATATGTTAATGACTTTATCGCGCATGAAGATTCAGCAGTTCAATTTGCATCCCTGGGTGTGGGCATCCCTTTGATATGAAAGGTAGGTGTGGGTGCTGAACTAGCAAAATGTGATGTTAAGTCAGCCTTTAGGCTCTCTTTCTGTCCACCCTAGTGACTTTTCTCTGCTGGACATTCAGTTTCAGAACAGTTTGTACTTGGGCAAAGTGCTTCCCATAGGATGTGAGATATCTTGCAGATCATTAGAGACTTTCAGTTCTTTTTTGCAATGGTGTTTTTTTCAGGACAGGCCATGAACTGGTCACTCATTATATGAATGACTTCTTGTTCATTGGTGCAGGAGGTGAGGACTCATGTCAGACTGTTTTAACAATATTTTGGCACATGATATGGAAGTTCCATTAACCCCTAAAAGACGGGCCTAGTACTAGTTTGGTCTTTTTGGGCATTGAATCAGACACAGTCAGGATGGAAGCACTGTTACCTCAGAAGAAAGTGCAGGATTGGGTGCAGTTGTTGGAGATGGCAGTGTCAGCAAGCAAGTATCATTTGAGGCAACTGCAACAACTATTAATGGTAAGAGCTGGTTGTGTTTTTTTGTCATCTGCTGGGGTTTGCTATGGCAGGTGCACAGTTGTTGCATCAGAGTCAGGATTACAGCAGATTTGAGGACAGAGTTGGAGGTCTGGCTGCGGATTCTATGCATTTTTAATGGAGTCTCTTTATGATCAGTGGATGAGACTGTTATTGGATGGTACAAAGTTACTCAGATGCAGCTGGATCCGAAGGTTTTTGTCTTTTCTTGGAAGGAAGGTGGTGCCATTGTGATGGAAACGAGCAGAGGAGGATTGCTTTCTTTGAATTTTTCCAGCTGCTGATGGCACTAGCTGTATTGGGCAAATGACTAGCAAACAAGACCGTCACATTTCACAATAGAACCGTGGTGGGTTTGCTTGTATGGACAAAAGGCAAGAGATAAGAGATTGTTGAAATTGTTACAGAGATTCATGTTCAGTTGTTTAAAGTTTAACATTGTCTTTAGGGCCAAGCATGTGCCAGGAGCGGACAAAAACATTGCAGACACTTTGTTTTATTTGCAGTGACAGAGATTCTGTGGTTTGGTGCCCTGAGCGGATTTGCTGAAGACTGAAGTTCCACTGGAAGTTTGGGAACTGTCAGATTAAACGTTATAGAGTGGGTAGAAAACACCATCGCGTTAAGAATGAGGACTGCCAGCAGAAGGGCATCGGAGGAGTTTTTTCAAAGTGGGGCATGAAAAAGGGACCAGGAGGACATAGGTATTGCAGGTAGGCATTAGGATGTGGTATGTTTCATTATGGCTAACATAGCTCCAACCATTGCTGGAAAGCTGGCAGGTATTAGTTTTTACTGTAAGTTCCTCTGGGGATATGTGCCATCAGCAGGTGAGATGGGTAAGAGTATTTTAGTGGGCTGGACAAAGAAATGTAGGAGGAAGACGTTTTTCAGGGAACCAGTAACAATGAGGAGGTTACTATTGTTGGGCAGTGGTTTAGGAAAATGATTTATTCTAATTTTGAGGTGTTATTGTTTAAACTGTGTATGTCTTGGTTGTTTTTCGGGGCATTGCAGATTTCTGAGTGGCTGGACAGTGCAATCGGTGGAGTATTAGAGAGGAGCATGTGTTTGCCACAGAATTTATTGTGAATATCTTTCTTGCAAAGTCAAAAACGTATCAGGTGGGGAAAGATGCAAAGATTTTATTTCATAAAATCAAGGGGCAGTACGTTCTGTATGTACTTGACATGCTTTCAAAGTGGGTGGTAGGGCAAGAGGAGTTTTTCTTTTTAAGCATGAAGATGGGTCTCGGTTGACCCTTATGAAGAAGGTATTAACAAAAACAGAACCCCCCCAAGCATTTTGGGACACATTCATTTAGAATTGGGGCAACATCTGAGGCTGCCAGGTTTGGTTTTCCCTCCAAGAAGTGCCTCAGTTGGGCAGATGGGCATCAGATTGTTGTTTCAGATATATCAGAAAGTTGGACAGTAATGATTATAGCGATTAACATCCTTTTTATGCTCGTTCTAGGTTGTGTGGTGGGACCCTTTGCAGTGGCTTTTTTTATCTGGATCATGGGCCATTCAAGAACATTAATATTTCTTGGTGGGGGAAGGGTGGGATGAAGTGGGGTCAATTACTTTCGTGGTTATCTATTCTGATTTTGGTGAGACAGTGTCTGGATGTTTTGATTTTACACTTGGGGGTGGAAAATTACCTGGTACAAGAGTTTGGGTTAGGCTTGTTGAAAGTGATGAAGTACGATCTTGACCTGATTGGAAAATCTTGGGCCGGTACACAGGTTGTTTGGACAGCTTTGATTCCTCACAGAGTTTGGCGTGCTGCTATTAGATATTCAGTGAGAGAAAAGGCCAGAAGGATGGTGACTCGAGACACGCTGAGGTTTTGCTAGGCTTGAGATTTCTGTTGGATACAACACATGTGTAGTAAAGTTCTCCCTTTTGCCCTGGTCACCCCCCAACCTTTTGGACAGGTACTGGTGGGTACTGACTCTTGGCTATGCCCTAGGTACTGCTTAATGCAAATTAGGCTAATTATAATTGACAACATTAACCTACCTATAAGTCCCTAGTATATGGTAGGGCATGTAGGTTTAGGGACCACAGGCGCACTGCTGAGGTGTCCAGTGCCCAGTGTCATTTTAAAGGCAGGCCTGCCTTGCTGGCTGCTTTTAAATTAAAGTTAGATGCCAATTCGACTTTGGAATTAAAAGTAGTTCCAAAGTCTTAAACTACCTTATTTTTACATATATGTCACCCCTAAGGTGTGCTGTACGCGCCCCTAGGGCTGGGTGTCATGTAACTATAAGCAGGGACCTTATAAAAATAGTTATAAAAGCCTTGGTCAGGTAAAACAGCCAGATTTGTTTTCCCCTCATTGTAGTGAATGGCCTTCATAGGCTAGAATGGGGAGACTTTATTTTAATTTTAAAAGTCCCCTTAAGTAACAGATACCACAAGTTTGGTATTAAATTCATTGTTATAATAATAACTGGTTCAGGTAAGGAGTTTTAAACTTTACCTGAAAAGTTGCCAACTTCAGCCCTGCAGTGTTTTTGCTGCTTTGCTCTGATTAGCCAGCTTCTGGCAGCCTGGCCAGGCTGCCTGGATGAGGTGTGAAGTGGGCTGGCTCAACACAAAGAGATGTGCCTGTGTCAGGAATAAGGCCATGCGCGGTCCAGGTCTTGCCCGAAACTCCTCTGCGCGACTCTGCAGCACTTTATGCGCACCACTTGTCATCCCCTCTTGTTCCAAAGGTGGCCTTCAGCGTCCTCTGTCCTGTGGCAAAGCTCATAGAGCTGCAGGTTCAGGACATTGGTGGTCAAGGTGCACTTATCAGTGCTATTTCATGAAGGGACTACAATTCCCATGTTTTTAGAAGCAGCAGCCATCTTGGGGTGTGGCAGGCCTGTAAAGCCCAGCCACAACCAAGCACGTTGCTCACTATTTTGAAGACTTCGATGCAGCCAGACCTCGTGGGGGTTTCTCTGGAGAAGAGCAGAGTTCCTGAATGGCAGAGTGTCATCCAACCGAAGTATCCTTGTTTCCATGGTGCATTCAAAAACGAGTAGGTCGTACTCGTAGCGATAAGGTCTTGCTGAATCCAAGTTTGGAGGAAGTCGTTACTTCCAAAAGGTAAAGCGCCCCTTAGCATAACGAGCAAAGCTTTTTTTCAGTTTCTAGAGTACAGCGGCCTTGGCGCAACGATCAGAGGCATTTCAGAGCACAGGTGTAAAGCGCTCTTTGCATGGCAATTCAAGCGATTCAGTTCACAGAAGTAAAGCGCTCTTGGCACAGCAATTCAAGCGCTTCAGTTCACAGATGTAAAGCGCTCTTGGCACGACAATTCAAGCGCTTCAGTTCACAGGAGTAAAAGGTTCTTGGCACAACAATCAAAGTGATTAGGCCACTTGAGTAAAAGTGCCCCCTTAGTATAATGAGCGTAGTGCTTTAAGGCAAGACATGTAAAAGCGCTTCCTGGTATTATTAAGCAAAGCGTTTCAAGTTCAAGGAGTAAAAAAGTTTTGGCCTTTATTGTTATGAATGTGAAAGTATTTCTGGAGATAAGCAAATCATAGTTTTCATTGTTCTTTGAAAGGCTTAAGATGTGAAAAGCATATTTACTTCTTTGAGGTTTTCCAAGTCATGATCAAAGGTTTATGTTGTGAATACATAGATGGTACAGGATTGATATTCTGTGTATAATCATAGTTCAAAGTTCTTGCCATCTCTTGATTCTGAGGTCATAGTTTACTCTTGTTCCATGTTTCAAAGAAGGGGCTTTGCCCTCATTTCAAAAGCGGTCTCCACCTGATATCTCGGAGACGCATTTAGTCAAGAGTCTGTTGATGAGTTACATTTCTATGAATGAGTAAATGCATATTTGTTCTCACCTTTACTTTTCAGATCTCTTTCCCTGCTGTTCCCTACCCTAATTCTCTTCCCCTCGACTGGCTTCATCATAACTCTGTGCTATAATAGCTTTCTAAGTTGGTGATGCCGGAAGGTGGGCCTTTTGTTCAGCGACGTGCAGATCCAGAGGAAAGGACACTGTGACAGCCTGAGGGAGGAGATCTCCCCTCAGCAGATGAGGAAGCAGAAAGTGGGGAGGGCTGCCAAACTGGTCTTCAAAGGCAGGGAAGGACATTTGGAGCAACCCAACAACACCCTCACATCCTGCAAACCCAGACAATTAGGTGCCCCTTTGATTAGATTAGGAGAGGGCAGGAGAGGGGTGTGTTTAGGAGTTTTAGCCACACCAGTGGGTGGGCTCAGCCAGATGGTACCTCCAAAAATCACTTTCAGCCATGATGGATTTGTGAGGAATGTTGCTCCCTGGGATTGATTTTTGCCATACTTCCTGGGAAGTGGTCATCACAGAGGGAAGGACTCTGCCCCTGATTGGAGAACCAGGACCCTGCTGTTTTTCATCAATGAGCAAGGATAAAACTGGCAGACCTGCACCCACACCTCAGATCCCTATCAGATTATAACAAGGAAGAACTACAGAAGAAGAAGGACTACCCTTCTAGACCCCTGACCTGCACCTGGACACTGCACCCTGGAGAACTGCACCAGCTGCACACTTGGCCTTCACCACAAGAAGGACTTTGCCTGGCTTCAACTGGTTCAAGGAGGGACTGCCTGTTTGCTACAGGTGAAAACTTGCTAACCAGAGTCCCCTGCACCAACTCCTGAAAAAACCAACCAGCTGACCACTGCTCAGTGGCCAAAAAGGAGTTTTTGCAGGTGCATTCTGTGAGTTGTAGTCTGCACCCTCAAGGAGCATCTCAGAGCTTCCGGAACCTTGAGGTGAGCTGTGGACCCACAAAAAACCCTTAAAGGAAGATCTGGTAGAAGATCCAGAAGTTTGGAGAACTTTTGGTAAAAAAGCTCCATAAAGGGACTGAACCGCCGCAGCAACTATAGCCAGCTTGCCTCAATTGCGACCCGGCCTGACTTGCAGGTTCGTCCTGGTGAAGAAACTCTCCAAAAAAGTGACTACGTCTGAACGTAGGAAGTTGACCGGAACCTCCCAGTCTGTGTACCCGAAGAGGGCTCCAAGGATGTCGGATCAAGATTCAGGTTTGCCCCAGTTGAAGGGTTTTCACCTCGAAAATTCGAGTAAGTCCGAAGGTAAAAATCTCCACCGAGGGCTTCCGCGAGGCGAATCCGAGGAAGAGTTCCAGGAGGTCGGATTGGTCTGGCGACTTGGTCCTGCTGATGGAAATCTCCAGGAAAACGACTAAGTCCTAAGGTAAACTTTTGACCGAGGCCTCCCGAGGGCTGTAGCAGAGCCGGACTCCATCGCGGTCGGCCTTAAACTTTGACTTTGCCCCGGTCGAGGTGCGACCAGATGACCAGATTGACACTTTTTGTTTCTATGCGCTAGAAAGCATTAATTCTTTACAAATTCATATCTCCGTTTCCCCTTATCCGATTTCATTCAATTTGGTGTCATTTTAAAGCTAAAAATATTTACTATCTTTATAAATTGATTTTGGATTTTTAAACTGTTTCCTGTGTTTTATTTAATTACTGTTTTGTGATATTTGAATGCTTTACGCTTTATTTCCTCAGTTAAGCCTTGTCACTCGTTGCCAAGCTACCAAGAGTTGAGCTAGGTTTAATGTACTGAGACCTAACTGGACCTAAGTGGAGATTAGTGGCCTATTGCTAAGTGTAGGTACTTACCTGCCCTTACCAATAGCCCATTTTCCAACAACATGAAATCAAAAAAGAGGATTTTGAGGTTTTTTTTAGACAGGGCAGTGTACACCTTTGTTTTCTGGGGAATGAACTATATTTATTAGAGATCAGGGAGAGTTTATTCAGGATTTTAGCTTACAGAGGTTGGCACTAGTGGCTGCAGGGGTGATAGCAAATCCCCATTGCTTTTTCTGGGTTCAGTTTGTTTATTACGGCTTTTGGAGTGACAGCCCATTGATGCGTTTCAAGTATGAAATTGCTAGTACCCATTTGGTAGAGGACATGAGAAATGCCTTGCCAGGGTTTTTTCCTGGTGGCAGGAAGGGAGGACAGCCAGACAGGCCGGAAGGGTTGAGGGCCTTGCAGGGTAGGCATGGCTGGGGGAATGCAGGGGAGAGATGATTGGGTTGTGTGTGAAGGACAATGAATGGACAGAAATGAAATGGTGAGGAATTAATGTTTGCACGGTGGATGTGGCAACTGTTTTCATTGTTAGGGGATGTTTATGGGTGGGGGTGTTTAGGATTGTTCTTTGTATTAGAGAGGCGGTGTTTTGAACAACGTTAATGTAAACATTGTTTTAATAGTCTGCTTATCTGTTCCAATAAAGCAGGCTTTCACTCTCTAAATGGTTTGGTGAATTATGCCTTCCTGCCCGATGTCCTGGATGGGAAGGATGACAGGGATAAGAGGGTGACAAGAACTGGCACGATTATCGGGATGGGAATAATTACAGGATCTAGGAGTGTGACATTGATGGGTTGGTGCCAGGGATTGGGAAACTGGCAGGGGATGCTGCATAGCATAAGAATCAGGGAGGGTGACAGACTAGGAGGAGGACTAGGTAAACGAGAAGGGTGGGAAGGGTGACACCAACTGGGGCATGGCAGATTTAGGGACAGTAACAGGAGCTTAACGAGTAACAAGGATAGGGAGGGTGACAGTGATTTAGAGGGAATGTGGATTGGGAGAGTGGCTTGGAGTGTCACAGGGAGGATGGCATAGGCAGGAAGCATTATAGGGAATCAGAGGAGGACAGGAAGTGAGTGTGACAGGGATATGGGGGGTGTCCCCGGGATGTGGAGCGTGACAGGAGTCGGCATAGTGAAAGGGACCGGTAAAGTGACAAGGAGTGCGACATGCTACAATACTTCCCGCTGCCCTGTGCTGAATTCCAGCATTTGTTGAATGTCATGTCATCTCTGATCAAAAAAACATAGTTGATTGCTTTTTTTGGTAACAGACAGTGAGGGCACACCCTGCCCTTATCACGTCAGTTACAGACATGTTCTCAGTCTAAAACCAGGAATCTTCCTGGCTACCAGAGGTGCTTTTGTCTCATATTTCCATGTTGCACCCCTTTCCTAGGGTTCCAGACAAGTGTACCATTCTTTCTGCTAACTTGTTTTTAACAGACGTTATTGCATTTTCCAGTAAACACATACACACTGAATACAGAAATACAGGGTACAGCAGATGCGTCTCACTGGGATATCCGCATTAGTGATAACAGGTGGATCTGTCATATTAAGGTTCAATCAGTGGTAGTCTTCCATTATAAGAAGCAGTCATGCAACATACACAATAACAACATACAAACCTTAACTCTAACGTGGACCTCCGCCAAGCACCAACCTCCTGTAGGTCATGTGTAATGTCAGGACCCTCTCCTCTCGGCATGTACGTATTCAGTTTGGCCCATCCCCAAAGTGTATTACCCAGTGTGTACAGTCCCTCACTGATCTACAGGCTCTGGTGTCTTGGGTAGTATCATGGTCGACATCTAGGCAATCCACTAGGTGGTCCCAAGCATGGGCCTTTTCAATCAGTCCTTGCCCTCTTCTGGCCTCCTGAAGCAGTACTGCACTCTAATATCCTGCCCATCTAGTGAGGTTCTGTCTCCATTTGGTCAAGCGGGGTCCACTGGCAGATTTCCAATTCATTGAACTTTCTATCTTTGCTAGTATCAACGCAAGGTCAATGAATCTGGTGGTCGTTTTATACTTCAAGGGCCCAGTAAGCCACCAGTGTAGAGCACTGAATTGCTCTGGAAGTCACGTCCTTAACGAAGTCAACGATCTCCTGTCAGTATCCCTCCAACTCTGGGCAGCTCCACACCATAGGGTTCATCGATGCCCCTATTTGACCGCAGCGCAGGCAGGCTGCCTCATGCGCTCCAAAATGCGTTTAATGTATCCTGGGGTGAGGATTTTGTTCAAATCAGCATCCGCAATTGAGTGTGTAATGTCTTTCTCTCATTGTTAACGTAATGAGTTTAGTGAGATCTTGGCATAGGGATCGATATAAGCAGGTTATGGCTTTAAGACAACCTGATGTGGTGCATAGTGTCTGGCATCCACTATTGGGGGGGGATCGCTTTGTCTGCACCCCCAGTGGTGCTTCATCATTGCCCAAAGCACTAGATGCACAGGAATTGACCCCTGGAGATACTATATGTGGTAGTTAAGTCATCAAACGACAATAGTACCCAATCATCGTAGAGGTCCCCTATACAGTGCACTCCGTAGGCATACCACTCCACTGTGTTTTGTTGGGCAGGGTTTTGTATCAGGCGTTTGAGACTCCACAGTGGGAGTTTGGGGGAATATGGCTCTACTGTCTGAGTGTGTTGGAGGGTCCGTCATCAACAGCAGCAAACCACTTACAGTTCGGTATTATAAACCTCCAAGGGAATCCGGGGTCCAGAAGGACCTGATGGAGAGCCCTGGGCTCTGGGTGAGATCTAGTCCCATTGTCATAGTCTGGGCCCTTAGGATGAAGCCAGTGCCTAAGCCACTGGAGTTGAGCCACCAAGTAATACGACTCCATGTCAGGTGCTGCCAATCACCCATTTGCTATTGCTCACTGTAGTTTAGCCAGGGACACTCGCCGTCTGCCCGAGCCCCAAATGAGTTCTGTCAACAGGGTATCGAGCTCCTTGAATATCTTACAGGGTATTATGAGGGACAGGGTAGAGAAGAAGTATAGTGATCGGGAAGGGCGATCATCTTGGCTACTGCCATTCGGCCTGCTTCCGATAGTGGCAGGGACTTTCAAAAGTCAACACATCCCCTCAGACTTTTCACCGCTGCCCCCACGTTACCATCAAGTCTATCCTCTATGTTGTGGTAAACACGGACCCCAAGTACGACAGGCATGTTCCCTCCCATGTAAGGCCCCTTAGGTTCTGTGGTGGGGGGGGGAGTCTGGCAAAGAGAAAAAAGGCTCGATTTCTGCCATCACATTTGGAGGCCAGATATGCCACCAAAGCTATCCAACAGGGCAATTCCTCGCCTGAGTTGTGTAGGAACAGTAGCATATTGTTTGCGTACAAGGCAACGTAACGTGTTACCCCGTGAGCAGTCACTCCTTGAAATGCCAATCCAGATCTTGATTTAGTAGCCAGAGGTTCGACCGCAAGGGCGAACAACAATGGGTATAGAAGTCACCCTTGTCTGGTACTGTGATGTATCATATAGGATTCAGTTATGTGTCTTCCCATTTTGACTCTGGTAGTGGGGTTTGAGTAAAGGAGTTTGACCCAGTTAATAAACCTTTCACCCATGTTCATCTTAGCCATCGCATGGTATAAGTAATCCCAGCAGAGGCTATCAAAAGCTTTTTCTATGTCAATCAATGCAATCATTGCTTCTGAGTGGGCCGTGGGGTCAGAAGCAAGTATGTCTAGTAGCCACTGTATGTTCCAGGCCGTATTACACCTGGGAATAAAACCGGTTTGGTCTGTGTGGATCAGGGTTGCCATTCGGGGAGGGAGGCGAATGGCCAGTATTCTGCTCAATATTTTAAAATCAATGTTCAGCATAGATAAAGGCTAGTATGCTCTTACTCGGGGTGGGTGGTGAACTCTGCTCCACTCGCAGAGTTTGCAGAGCTTTTCCCAATCCACACTCCACTTAGAGCTCTGAAAAACTCAGCGTAGCAGAGTTTTGTCCTCATTCGTGCTCGCCAACCTTAAGTTGGTGAGCACGAGCAAGGAAAATCTTACTCCAGACCACCTCAGGGCGAGATTTCTCAACGCGGGCGGTCGCGGATGGTCACTAACGCTCACATTGAGAAACGTTCCGTTTGTGTTGAGGAAGGTGCTGCTTGAGTAGAAAATCTACTCGAGCTGCAGAAAAAAAGCAGCGCCCTCTTACACTGCCTGTGGTACCATTTACGTTGATTTTTCAGTGTGGGACAAACATCTGGAGCTAAAAATCATTGTAAATGGTGTGACCTAACACACTTCTCCGCTTGACGAACTCTTTATAAGAGGTTTTTAGTCATGCAGAACTCTGCCCACTCCTAGCTCTTTCATCATATGGTTGGCATTTACGTGTCAACAGGGGGACCATTAAGGCTTCCCTAGTTGTTGTAGTACGATGACCTACATCACTGGGTTCGGTATAAAGCTCAACCAATCTAGGGGCCAGGTCTTTCATTTATGTTGATTAAACACAAGGGGAAGGCCATACATTCTGAGCATCTTTCCCCCTGCCCATAGGTTTAATTGCAGCCCATACCTCTTGAGGTGTGATGTCCCCTCTAAGTCTGTTTGCTTCATCCTGCGAAATGGTGGGTAGCTCTATGGGGTCAAGGAAGTCAGCTATCCACTGAGAATCCGGTTCTACAGGCGCATCATATTATGATCCGTAGTATCCAGTTAATCGGTCATTTATTGCCCTTTGGGAGTAAAGGCGGGTGCCCAACTATGATTCCACCTCAAGGATTAGGGATCCTCTTGGGGTGGGGTGGCTAGCCAAGCCAAAAGGGAGCCAACCTTATTCCGTTCTGTGTGTGCCCTGAACATATATTCACAGTAATCGAAGCACCAGAACCTCTCAGTGGACACTGCCTCTACCTCCTTTTTATCAAGTAATCGCCGTTTTAGGTCAAGGTTCCCCGGTCTCGCGTTCTCTAGCTCCCTAAGTGCTATTTTAAGTTATTTAAGTTCTTTAACCAGAGTCCGCCTTGTCCACACCACGTCAGCTGTACATTTTCCCAAAATGACCGCCTTGAAGGCATCCCATTTGATCAATAGGAGAGATGTTGTGACCCTGTTGTCAGTGAAGTAGGACCAGATTGCTTTGTCAATATTATGGCGTAATGATTGGTCCTCTAACCTCTCTACTGGTAAACACCAATTAAAGGTGCAAGGCACTCCTTGAACCCAACAGAGGGATAACAGTGTAGGGTTGTGATCTGATATAGTCCTGTATAGGTATTCCGTGGACTGAACAGCGCTATGGACACTCGGAGAGCACAAAAGTGCATCTAGTCGGACATGTAGGTCGTGCATTCCCGAGTAAAAGGAATACTCCTGCCTGTCGGGGTGTATGTGTCTCCAGGAGACTATTAGCTCCCACCTACGCACCCAAGTAGTGAATATCTGTGCCACTCGATATGCCGTTGAGTCAGGAAGAGGTCGGTGAGACCTATCAAGCAAGGTTCTGATATACTTTTTTTTTGCACGAACAATAGCTCTATTTATTTTAACCTTGAGCTTAACATCATGTACTGCAGACTTTATGATAGCCTACTTGAACATTGTGCTGATCGCCACAGGCACTGTTTATAGCTCAATTCCTGAAGTGCAAATTCACAGTGGTTAACAAATGCGCATTTCACATTTATAAAAAACTGTACCTATTTTTGCCTTAATGAATCTCCAGTTCTAATTACCTTACTTGCTGCTTTATCTTGTGTTAGAATGTGTGCCATCTTAAAGTAGGTTAACATATAAAATATTTCTCTGTGTTTGGTTGCGGGCAATTAAAAAGAATCGTATGCACTTGGTCCCCAATGAAATACATTAGCTCTCTGCTTACATTATCACTTCTGTTAATAGAGAAAAACAGATTAAACCAGCATCCACTCTCACATCTCTTATTCACTGTACATCTAAACACCCATACAGGTTAGTTATAATGTCCTAATAATTTCTGTAATTGGCACAGGTTTTTATGATTATTCAGCTTTGCATTATTGCTCAAAAATGGTGCTTGTACATAGACATTTTAGGTCCACATCGCTTCAATTTTTTTTTCTAGAATTTGTATCCACCTTTCTTTACAACCCACTTACTATGCGCCACCTCATGCACTAGCCACCTGCGCTACACCTCCACCCACCAATCACTATCTGTTTGATGCGACACTTTCTAGACACAACATACCCTCACAATGTGTCCCACATACCTCTGATGTAACCTTAGTCACTACTTGCCTGCCCCACCTGTCACTGCCCACCAGCTCTCACTCCCTGCCTCATCTCAGTCACAACCCACCTGATTCCAGCCTCTACCCACTCGATTGACCTGTAAAACTGCCACACCTCTGTCTCATTTCCATCACTATCTATCTGCTTCTACCTTAGTCATACCAGCTTGAGCCAACATACCCCTATCCACACACGAATCACTGACACCAAATCATGGTGAGCAACATCGTTGACTAACATATTGTGTTAAAAATATTGTTTACCATAATGTTGTGATCCTATACTTATAATGGTAAGTACAAAAATATTGGAAAAAAATATTGTTGATGTTTATATCGTTCAAAAATAGAGAATTTTTTTTTTTTTAAATATAAATACAGGTTAAAGTAGTAAATGTAAAATATTTTAATATATAATTTGAATATAATGTAAATGAAATTTGTTTCACTAATATTTATTACTATAAATATAAACATATAAACACACAAACACACACATATATATACATATGCTTGTATTTATATAGACATATATGCAAATAGTGTAACAAAAGTAATAAAGATATTTATTTTACATTGTATTACTTGTATATACTTAAATGTATTGATATGAAACTCTCTCTCTATATATAAAAATATATATAAATATATACATATAAATATATTAGTAGGGATATATTATATGCATACACTTACTATACCAATAAATGTGAAATATCAGTAAAATATATATATTCTAAAATAAATATTTTATTAATAATGTTGCACTATATATCTATATCTATATATAGTATTATATCAATATACATATTAATCATAGATACACAAAAACCTATAGAAATATACAAAATAAGAAATAACATATGCTAATTAATGTACACAATAAATAAAATATATACAATTTGCCGTAATTCGGGCAGTGAAATGTGAGATGGGGCTGTCCATTGGGGCTCCTGCACTGCCCATGCCAAGTGCATGGGCAGTGCAGGGGCCCCCATGGGGCCCCCTTTTCACCAGCCTTTGCATGGCGGTAAGACCGCCATGCAAAGGCTAGCTGAAAGGGGACTCATAATCCCCAGGTAGCGCTGCCCTAGCGGATTGCGACCGCTGAGACCGCCAGGCTGTCGACAGGCAGCAACATCGTGGTGCCGGGGGTCGGACCGTGGACCATCTGCCACGGTCATAATAGGGCGGTCATACCACCCTGTCTGTGGCGGTCCAACCGCGATCGCTAGTGTGGTAGTGTTGAGACCACCACACTCGTAATGAGGGCCCTAGTCCCTTGTCCTGAACATGTTGGTAGGGATAAACTGACCCCCTAGGACCACTGGGGGGTACTGAGAGATACCCTACCTGGAGGCAAAAAATGCAAAAATACAGCAAAAATTGCATAGATCCCACTGGACTTCCACAAGATCATGAGAAAACAAAATGGCTACCAGGGCAGTTTTTTTTTTTTTATTAATGAAAGGGGTGAGTGGCCCCCTCTCCTTTAGCTTTTACAGGCCCCGTGTAGCCCACCCTATGACAGAAATTAATATATATTGGGAGGGAGGACTTACGGCCTCCCTCCCGGGCCATGAGAGACCTCAGGGATCCCAACCCGGGAGCCAAAAACATTGTATCTGAGGAAGGGGGATGCAAAGCCTCCCACCCTGAGCCATCAGAGGTCCCTGGGAGCCGACCCCCAGCATGGATATCATTGCGCAGGCCTCACCATGCCATAACAGGCCCTGGGGATTCCACCGCCGGGGCCAAACGTTTCCCAAATGGGGGAAAAGGAGCACATGGCTATCATATTTCCTTGCCCCATATTGTTAGAACGCTGAACTTTCTTTTACTTTGTTTATGTTTCTTGTTTGTGTGTTTTATTGCCCAGAACTTTTCTGCTGATAAGTCTGATTAAACTATTTGTTGCCATGTCTTAATATTCTGAATTCCTCAGAAAAATAAAATTTATTTTCTTGTGCCAAATTCACTTCATCATTGGAGTCCAATTGCAAACTTGCATCCCTAGTTGTATCCTCCATTCTACTATTCATCGACTGTGAAGTACTGTCTTTGGTCATCTGCATTCTCACTTTATAAAACTTCTTTGCAAAGGTTAAGATGCGCCCTGATTCACAGTCATTTTCATCCTTCTGGAATTTTCTTTGTTTACATTACACTATCTCTTTCTTGAAAATTTTAATATGTT
Source organism: Pleurodeles waltl (assembly GCF_031143425.1). Lineage (NCBI taxonomy): Eukaryota > Metazoa > Chordata > Amphibia > Caudata > Salamandridae > Pleurodeles > Pleurodeles waltl. Next base: position 1,557,945,686 of record NC_090445.1, read on the forward strand.
TCGTAACCATTTTCAATGCTTTGGTCACCCAATTTTTATCTGATTCATTCTTCAATTCAACTAGTAATTTGTTGATTTTTCTCTAATAAATTCTTATGTTCTTCCTATGCATGCTTAATTTAAATTTGTAACATGCTTTGTGAGCATCGATTTGAGATCTCTGCCCACTCATCCAGTAATTTTGGGCTCGGGTGGGAGAGTGTGAAAATTCATAATCCCTGTGGGACACACCCAACCTCTAAATACATTTGCAATGATGTTGCTTCCCTCATCACTTCTTTTCTCCGTAGTTTTTCCAGTAAAGAGACCTTCTGTTTGGCCTTTAAATTGGCTGCCTGTGTGGAACTTGATTTAGTAAAAATTTTTAATAATGAAGTGAACTTGCCACAAGAAAATACATTGGTGTCCATTACAACCCTGGCGGACAGTGTTAAAGCGGCGGTAAGACCGCCAACAGGCCGGCGGTAAACATTTTGGAATTACGACTGTGGCGGAAACCGCTAACAAAGACAGCCACTTTAACACTCCGACCGCCACAGCGGTACAGACAAACAGCGCGGCGGTCACCGCCAACAGACAGGCGGGAGACAATGTACCGCCCACACTATTAAGACAGGCCAATCCGCCACCTTTTCGGGGGCGGATTCACCGCGGATAAAAACACGGCGGAAACAGGCATTTCAAAGGGAAAACGCTCACCTCTACACACTCCACGAGGAAAGACGACACCATGGAGCCGGAACTCCATATTCTTCCTGCGTTAGTCTTCCTGCTCCTGTACCAGGAGCACCAACGCCGGCGGCGAAGACCACGGTGAGTACTGCACCTACGACATAGGGGAGGGGGGAGGCAAAAAACAGGGACACAAACATGCAACACCCCAACCCCCACCCCCACCCTCACCCACTACAACACACACACCAATGCATATCCAAACATTACAGTAACACCCCCCAACCCCCCAGGAAGAATGCAAAGACATAAGGAAATTAGTGTAACCATTGTATTATATCAAAATAGAGTAAGCATAAATATACATATATACACTATTTACAAAATATACACCACGAATAGTAGTCCAGGTAATACAGCATTCATAGTCCGTGGACCACTAGGCCCAAAATGCATGGGCGAGGCCCACACAAGATACCCGAACATGACGGAGAGAACACTGCAGGGGCATCAGATAGAAATACAACAGGCACCTCAGGGGGAAGGGAAGGGGGGCACCTCAGCCGGATGAGTGCACGACGCCAGATCCACGAGGGGGCTCCATGCCCATTGATGTATCCTGGGGAGTGCAAAGCCACAGTCTCTCAAGTCTCTACAGTGGATGCTTTGCCCACTGCACCATCCTGGGGAGTGCAAAGCCACAGTCTCTCAAGTGGATAACAGTCTCCACTGGTTCTGGAGGGGGACTGGTGCCCAGAGTGCTTCATCCTGTGCAGGACAGAGGTAGTGGATGCATGTCTCCACTGGTTCTGGAGGAGGACTGGTGCCCAGAGTGCTTCATCCTGCCAAGGGCAGAGGTAGTGGATGCAATTCTCCACTGGTTCTGGAGGGGGACTGGTGCCCAGAGTGCTTCATCCTGCCAAGGACAGACGGAGTGGATGCAATTCTCCACTGGTTCTGGAGTGGGACTGGTGCCCAGAGTGCTTCATCCTGCCAAGGACAGACGGAGTGGATGCAATTCTCCAATGGTTCTGGAGGGGGACTGGTGTGCAGAGTGCATCACTCACCCCGTGACGGTCCCTGTTGTGTCACTGCCCCTGCCGCTCATGGGCTAGCGGTGCTTGAGTTGGCGGTCCTTGCCCTGTTCAGCGGTGCTTGCCCTGTGCAGCGGTGCTTGAGCTGGCGGTCCTTGCGCTGTTCAGCGGTGCTTGAGTTGGCGGTCCTTGCCCTGTTCAGCGGTGCTTGAGTTGGCGGTCCTTGCCCTGTGCAGCGGTGCTTGCCCTGTTCAGCGGTGCTTGAGTTGGCAGTCCTTGCCCTGTTCAGCGGTGCTTGAGTTGGCGGTCCTTGCTCTGTGCAGCGGTGCTTGCCCTGTTCAGTGGTGCTTGACTTGGCGGTCCTTGACCTGTTCAGCGATGCTTGCCCTGTTCAGCGGTGCTTGAGTTGGCGGTCCTTGCCCTGTTCAGCGGTGCTTGCCCTGTGCAGCGGTGCTTGAGTTGGCGGTCCTTGCCCTGTTCAGCGGTGCTTGCCCTGTTCAGGGGTGCTTGAGTTGGCGGTCCTTGCCCTGTTCAGCGGTGCTTGAGTTGGCGGTCCTTGCCCTCTTCAGCGGTCCTTGCCCTGTTCAGCGGTGCTTGCCCTGTTCAGCGGTGATTGACTTGGCGGGCCTTCATTGCCCAGCTGGGCTGGGGCTGGCGGTCCTTCATTACCTAGCTGGGCTGTGGCTGGCGGGGTCCTCCTGGGCAGCTGGGCTGTGGCTGGCGGGGCCCTCCTGGGCAGCTGGGCTGTGGGTCCTCCTGGAGAGCTGGGCTGTGGCTGGCGGGCCCTCCTGGGAAGCTGGGCTGTGGCTGGCGGGGTCCTCCTGGGCAGCTGGGCTGTGGCTGGCGGGGTCCTCCTGGACAGCTGGGCTGTGGCTGGTGGGGCCCTCCTGGGCAGCTCGGCTGTGGCTGGCGGAGCCCTCCTGGGCAGCTGGGCTGCGGCTGGCGGGGTCCTCCTGGACAGTGACGAGGGGACTGGCGGTGGCCTCCTGGGCAGCGACAATGGGGCTGGGGTGGCCAGCGGGGATGATGGCGGTCTTCTCCGCCGCGCTGCTCCTCCCAGACTTTGCGGCTTTCTTCTGCCCCTTCCCCACCTTGGGAGGAGTCACAGCTGAGTCCACACTCGCCCCCCGGAACCCCTGTGAGCGGCTTGGGTGGCTGGAGTCTTCCCCCTCTCCCGCCGGGCACTGGCCAACTTCTGGTGCTTCACAGGGGGGGGACTGGCTGTGCTTTGGTTCTGTGATACACTGGCTGGCCTGGTGGCCGGTGCACTCCACATACCTGTGACAACAGGCACCACTGGTCCCGGTGATTTTGTGGCTGAGGTGCTAGTACGGGACCTATGAGTTGGACGGGGGGGTGGTGGGAAATAGGTTAAGGGTGGACATGAAAAGTTGTTTGGAGACACTGGGACGGGTAGCTGGAGGGGGTTTGGGAGTGGAGGAAGAGGTGGTGGTTATAGGAGGTGTAACTTTTGTGGATTTGGGTGCATGCGCTGGAGGCTGTCGTGAGGTGGATGGCTGTTGGGTGGGTGTGTGCCTGCGTTTGTGTATCTTTGGAGGGGGCGTCACAGACACACTGGGAGAGGACACAGGGGACGTGTGAATGGTAGTGGGGGTGCTGAGTGCACGTGAGCGGGGTGTGGTGGTGGGTGTGCGGGTGCGGGACGTAGTGGCTGTAGTGGTAGTGCATTCATGTGTGAGTGTAGACGAGACTGGTAGGGAGGAGGGAGACGAGGAGGAGGGGGACACAGTGGAGGCAGTGGATGTTGGTGTGTCTGTATGTGTGTGATGCTTGCGTGAGTGCCTGTGGGATGTGTGGTGCTTATGTTTGCCTGAGCTTCCCTTGTGTGGTGAGCTGTGTGCAGGCTGGTCTGATGGTGTGCTTGGGATAGGCAGAGGTACAGGGGATTGGGTCTGGGTGGAGGAAGTTGGAGGGGGGAGGCTAGACACAGGGACAATGGCTGCCATGAGTGCTGAGGCCAGAGTTTGGACGGTTCGATGAAGGGCAGCCTGACCAGAATGAATGCACTCCAGCAATGCATTTGTGTGTTGCAACTCCCTTTCTACACCCTGGATGGCATTCAAAACGGTAAACTGCCCAACAGTGAGGTACCTGAGGAGGTCAATGGCCTCCTCACTGAGGGCCGCAGAGGTGACAGGGGCTGAGGTGCCTGGGGCGAAGGAGATGCCCACCCTCCTGGGTGAGCGGGCACAGGGCGAAGGCTGAGGGGCTGCTGGGAGGGTGGTGCTGGGAGGGGGGTGGTGCTGTACCTGTTGAAGTGGGGGGCACAGATGTTGCCGCCACCACAAGGGAGATCCCATCGGAGGACGAGTCCGTGTCGCTGGTTGCAGATCCTGTGACCGCCGTGGTGCTCCCCTCGCCCTTCGTCCCACTGGTGTATTCAAAGTCCGTAGTGTGGGCCTCCATGCCCATGTGGGATGCAGCTCCCTCGTGCTCCGGTGCCACTGCTCCTCCACCTGATGATGCTAATGCACACAAGAACAGGGAGACCGCAAAAAAGGGGGGGGGGACAGAAGAAAGACAGGTTGAGTGCATGGCTTACCGCTACCGTTGGCGGACAAGACAGACACAGCAGCCCCCTGCACTACGTCGCACTGATGGGCTGTACAGTGCAATTCCTGGTAAATGGCCTACAAGGCTATGGACGACATCTGCACACATAGATGACACAGGTGCATGAATAGCTGTACTTGGCACTCTACAGAGGTGGGAGGGCCACAGGGCCATGCCTTACGAAGGGGCCTAGCCCACGGACTCGCCCTGGCCTAGGGAAACCCACAGCCCTCCTCCCCCACCCAGACCCCTCCACTGCGCGCAAAGTCAGCAGAATGAGAGTGTACTCACCCCCTTGTGTCTGCTGTGATGCCCTCAAGCGCCCATCCAAGTCAGGGTAGGCCACCGCCAGGATCCGGAACATCAGGGGGGGTCATGGTTCGACGGGCACCCCTCCCACGTTGGGAGGCCATCCCCAGCTGAGCCTCCGCCGTCTTCTTGCTCCAGCAGCGAATGTCCTCCCATCTCCTCCGGCAGTAGGTGCTCCATCTGTGGTGGACCCCCAGGGTCCGGACGTCCTTGGCGATGGCACGCCAAATATCCTTCTCCTGGTGGGCGCTGACCTACATGAAATGTACAGGGGAAGAAGAGATTACAACAAGGAAGAACTACAGAAGAAGAAGGACTACCCTTCTAGACCCCTGACCTGCACCTGGACACTGCACTCTGGAGAACTGCAACAGCTGCACACTTGGCCTTCACCACAAGAAGGACTTTGCCTGGCTTCAACTGGTTCAAGGAGGGACTGCCTGTTTTCTACAGGTGAAAACTTGCTAACCAGAGTCCCCTGCACCAACTCCTGAAAAAAACAAACAGCTGACCACTACTCAGTGGCCAAAAAGGAGTTTTTGCAGGTGCATTCTGTGAGTTGTAGTCTGCACCCTCAAGGAGCATCTCAGAGCTTCCGGAACCTTGAGGTGAGCTGTGGACCCACAAAAAACCCTTAAAGGAAGATCTGGAAGAAGATCCAGAAGTTTGGAGAACTTTTGGTAAAAAAGCTCCATAAAGGGACTGAACCGCCGCAGCAACTATAGCCAGCTTGCCTCAATTGCGACCCGGCCTGACTTGCAGGTTCGTCCTGGTGATGAAACTCTCCAAAAAAGTGACTACGTCTGAACGTAGGAAGTTGACCGGAACCTCCCAGTCTGTGTACCCGAAGAGGGCTCCAAGGATGTTGGATCAAGATTCAGGTTTGCCCCAGTTGAAGGGTTTTCACCTCGAAAATTCGAGTAAGTCCGAAGGTAAAAATCTCCACCGAGGGCTTCCGCAAGGCGAATCCGAGGAAGAGTTCCATGAGGTCGGATTGGTCTGGCGACTTGGTCCTGCTGATGGAAATCTCCAGGAAAACGACTAAGTCCTAAGGTAAACTTTTGATCGAGGCCTCCCGAGGGCTGTAGCAGAGCCGGACTCCATCGCGGTCGGCCTTAAACTTTGACTTTGCCCCGGTCGAGGTGCGACCAGATGACCAGATTGACACTTTTTGTTTCTATGCGCTAGAAAGCATTAATTCTTTAAAAATTCATATCTCCGGTTCCCCTTATCCGATTTCATTCAATTTGGTGCCATTTTAAAGCTAAAAATATTTCCTATCTTTATAAATTGATTTTGGATTTTTAAACTGTTTCCTGTGTTTTATTTAATTACTGTTTTGTGATATTTGAATGCTTTACGCTTTATCTCCTCAGTGAAGCCTTGTCGCTCGTTGCCAAGCTACCAAGAGTTGAGCTAGGTTTAATGTACTGAGACCTAACTGGACCTAAGTGGAGATTAGTGGCCTATTGCTAAGTGTAGGTACTTACCTGCCCTTACCAATAGCCCATTTTCCAACAACATGAAATCAAAAAAGAGGATTTTGAGGTTTTTTTTAGACAGGACAGTGTACACCTTTGTTTTCTGGGGAATGAACTATATTTATTAGAGATCAGGGAGAGTTTATTCAGGATTTTAGCTTACAGAGGTTGGCACTAGTGGCTGCAGGGGTGATAGCAAATCCCCATTGCTTTTTCTGGGTTCAGTTTGTTTCTTACGGCTTTTGGAGTGACAGCCCATTGATGCGTTTCAAGTATCAAATTGCTAGTACCCATTTGGTAGAGGACATGAGAAATGCCTTGCCAGGGTTTTTTTCCTGGTGGCAGGAAGGGAGGACAGCCAGACAGGCCGGAAGGGTTGAGGGCCTTGCAGGGTAGGCATGGCTGGGGGAATGCAGGGGAGAGATGATTGGGTGGCGTGTGAAGGACTATGAATAGACAGAAATGAAATGGCGAGGAATTAATGTTTGCACGGTGGATGTGGCAACTGTTTTCATTGTTAGGGGATGTTTATGGGTGGGGGTGTTTAGGATTGTTTAGGCGGGGTTTTGAACAACGTTAATGTAAACATTGTTTTAATAGTCTGCTTATCTGTTCCAATAAAGCAGGCTCTCACTCTCTAAATGGTTTGGTGAATTATGCCTTCCTGCCCGATGTCCTGGATGGGAAGGATGACAGGGATAAGAGGGTGACAAGAACTGGCACGATTATCGGGATGGGAATAATTACAGGATCTAGGAGTGTGACATTGATGGGTTGGTGCCAGGGATTGGGAAACTGGCAGGGGATGCTGCATAGCATAAGAATCAGGGAGGGTGACAGACTAGGAGGAGGACTAGGTAAACGAGAAGGGTGGGAAGGGTGACACCAACTGGGGCATGGCAGATTTAGGGACAGTGACAGGAGCTTAACGAGTAACAAGGATAGGGAGGGTGACAGTGATTTAGAGGGAATGTGGATTGGGAGAGTGGCTTGGAGTGTCACAGGGAGGATGGCATAGGCAGGAAGCATTATAGGGAATCAGAAGAGGACAGGAAGTGAGTGTGACAGGGATATGGGGGGTGTCCCCGGGATGTGGAGCGTGACAGGAGTCGGCATAGTGAAAGGGACCGGTAAAGTGACAAGGAGTGCGACATGCTACAGTCACTTCCTGCTGCCCTGTGCTGAATTCCAGCATTTGTTGAATTTCATGTCATCTCTGATAAAAAAAACATAGTTGATTGCTTTTTTTGGTAACAGACAGTGAGGGCACACCCTGCCCTTATCACGTCAGTTACAGACATGTTCTCAGTCTAAAACCAGGAATCTTCCTGGCTACCAGAGGTGCTATTGTCTCATATTTCCATGTTGCACCCCTTTCCTAGGGTTCCAGACAAGTGTACCATTCTTTCTGCTAACTTGTTTTTAACAGACGTTATTGCTTTTTCCAGTAAAAACATACACACTGCATACAGAAATACAGGGTACAGCAGATGCGTCTCACTGGGATATCCGCATTAGTGATAACAGGTGGATCTGTCATATTAAAGTTCAATCAGTGGTAGTCTTCCATTATAAGAAGCAGTCATGCAACATACACAATAACAACATACAAACCTTAACTCTAACGTGGACCTCCGCCAAGCACCAACCTCCTGTAGGTCATGTGTAATGTCAGGACCCTCTCCTCTCGGCATGTACGTATTCAGTTTGGCCCATCCCCAAAGTGTATTACCCAGTGTGTACAGTCCCTCACTGATCTACAGGCTCTGGTGTCTTGGGTAGTATCATGGTCGACATCTAGGCAATCCACTAGGTGGTCCCAAGCATGGGCCTTTTCAATCAGTCCTTGCCCTCTTCTGGCCTCCTGAAGCAGTACTGCACTCTAATATCCTGCCCATCTAGTGAGGTTCTGTCTCCATTTGGTCAAGCGGGGTCCACTGGCAGATTTCCAATTCATTGAACTTTCTATCTTTGCTAGTATCAACGCAAGGTCAATGAATCTGGTGGTCGTTTTATACTTCAAGGGCCCAGTAAGCCACCAGTGTAGAGCACTGAATTGCTCTGGAAGTCACGTCCTTAACGAAGTCAACGATCTCCTGTCAGTATCCCTCCAACTCTGGGCAGCTCCACACCATAGGGTTCATCGATGCCCCTATTTGACCGTAGCGCAGGCAGGCTGCCTCATGCGCTCCAAAATGTGTTTAATGTATCCTGGGGTGAGGATTTTGTTCAAATCAGCATCCGCAATTGAGTGTGTAATGTCTTTCTCTCATTGTTAACGTAATGAGTTTAGTGAGATCTTGGCATAGGGATCGATATAAGCAGGTTATGGCTTTAAGACAACCTGATGTGGTGCATAGTGTCTGGCATCCACTATTGGGGGGGGATCGCTTTGTCTGCACCCCCAGTGGTGCTTCATCATTGCCCAAAGCACTAGATGCGCAGGAATTGACCCCTGGAGATACTATATGTGGTAGTTAAGTCGTCAAACGACAATAGTACCCAATCATCATAGAGGTCCCCTATACAGTGCACTCCGTAGGCATACCATTCCACTGTGTTTTGTTGGGCAGGGTTTTGTATCAGGCGTTTGAGACTCCACAGTGGGAGTTTGGGGGAATATGGCTCTACTGTCTGAGTGTGTTGGAGGGTCCGTCATCAACAGCAGCAAACCACTTACAGTTCGGTATTATAAACCTCCAAGGGAATCCGGGGTCCAGAAGGACCTGATGGAGAGCCCTGGGCTCTGGGTGAGATCTAGTCCCATTGTCATAGTCTGGGCCCTTAGGATGAAGCCAGTGCCTAAGCCACTGGAGTTGAGCCACCAAGTAATACGACTCCATGTCAGGTGCTGCCAATCACCCATTTGCTATTGCTCACTGTAGTTTAGCCAGGGACACTCGCCGTCTGCCCAAGCCCCAAATGAGTTCTGTCAACAGGGTATCGAGCTCCTTGAATATGTTACAGGGTATTATGAGGGACAGGGTAGAGAAGAAGTATAGTGATCGGGAAGGGCAATCATCTTGGCTACTGCCATTCGGCCTGCTTCCGATAGTGGCAGGGACTTTCAAAAGTCAACACATCCCCTCAGACTTTTCACCGCTGCCCCCACGTTACCATCAAGTCTATCCTCTATGTTGTGGTAAACACGGACCCCAAGTACGACAGGCATGTTCCCTCCCATGTAAGGCCCCTTAGGTTCTGTGGTGGGGGGGGGGGAGTCTGGCAAAGAGAAAAAAGGCTCGATTTCTGCCATCAAATTTGGAGGCCAGATATGCCACCAAAGCTATCCAACAGGGCAATTCCTCGCCTGAGTTGTGTAGGAACAGTAGCATATTGTTTGCGTACAAGGCAACGTAACGTGTTACCCCGTGAGCAGTCACTCCTTGAAATGCCAATCCAGATCTTGATTTAGTAGCCAGAGGTTCGACCGCAAGGGCGAACAACAATGGGTATAGAAGGCACCCCTGTCTGGTACTGTGATGTATCATATAGGATTCAGTTATGTGTCTTCCCATTTTGACTCTGGTAGTGGGGTTTGAGTAAAGGAGTTTGACCCAGTTAATAAACCTTTCACCCATGTTCATCTTAGCCATCGCATGGTATAAGTAATCCCAGCAGAGGCTATCAAAAGCTTTTTCTATGTCAATCAATGCAATCATTGCTTCTGAGTGGGCCGTGGGGTCAGAAGCAAGTATGTCTAGTAGCCACTGTATGTTCCAGGCCGTATTACACCTGGGAATAAAACCGGTTTGGTCTGTGTGGATCAGGGTTGCTATTCGGGGAGGGAGGCGAATGGCCAGTATTCTGCTCAATATTTTAAAATCAATGTTCAGCATAGATAAAGGCTAGTATGCTCTTACTAGGGGTGGGTGGTGAACTCTGCTCCACTCGCAGAGTTTGCAGAGCTTTTCCCAATCCACACTCCACTTAGAGCTCTGAAAAACTCAGCGTAGCAGAGTTTTGTCCTCATTCGTGCTCGCCAACCTTAAGTTGGTGAACACGAGCAAGGAAAATCTTACTCCAGACCACCTCAGGGCGAGATTTCTCAACGCGGGCGGTCGCGGATGGTCACTAACGCTCACATTGAGAAACGTTCCGTTTGTGTTGAGGAAGGTGCTGCTTGAGTAGAAAATCTACTCGAGCTGCAGAAAAAAAGCAGCGCCCTCTTACACTGCCTGTGGTACCATTTACGTTGATTTTTCAGTGTGGGACAAACATCTGGAGCTAAAACTCATTGTAAATGGTGTGACCTAACACACTTCTCCGCTTGACGAACTCTTTATAAGAGGTTTTTAGTCATGCAGAACTCTGCCCACTCCTAGCTCTTTCATCATATGGTTGGCATTTACGTGTCAACAGGGGGACCATTAAGGCTTCCCTAGTTGTTGTAGTACGATGACCTACATCACTGGGTTCGGTATAAAGCTCAACCAATCTAGGGGCCAGGTCTTTCATTTATGTTGATTAAACACAAGGGGAAGGCCATACATTCTGAGCATCTTTCCCCCTGCCCATAGGTTTAATTGCAGCCCATACCTCTTGAGGTGTGATGTCCCCTCTAAGTCTGTTTGCTTCATCCTGCGAAATGGTGGGTAGCTCTATGGGGTCAAGGAAGTCAGCTATCCACTGAGAATCCGGTTCTACAGGCGCATCATATTATGATCCGTAGTATCCAGTTAATCAGTCATTTATTGCCCTTTGGGAGTAAAGGCGGGTGCCCAACTATGATTCCACCTCAAGGATTAGGGATCCTCTTGGGGTGGGGTGGCTAGCCAAGCCAAAAGGGAGCCAACCTTATTCCGTTCTGTGTGTGCCCTGAACATATATTCACAGTAATCGAAGCACCAGAACCTCTCAGTGGACACTGCCACTACCTCCTTTTTATCAAGTAATCGCCGTTTTAGGTCAAGGTTCCCCGGTCTCGCGTTCTCTAGCTCCCTAAGTGCTATTTTAAGTTATTTAAGTTCTTTAACCAGAGTCCGCCTTGTCCACACCACGTCAGCTGTACATTTTCCCAAAATGACCGCCTTGAAGGCATCCCATTTGATCAATAGGAGAGATGTTGTGACCCTGTTGTCAGTGAAGTAGGACCAGATTGCTTTGTCAATATTATGGCGTAATGATTGGTCCTCTAACCTCTCTACTGGTAAACACCAATTAAAGGTGCAAGGCACTCCTTGAACCCAACAGAGGGATAACAGTGTAGGGTTGTGATCTGATATAGTCCTGTATAGGTATTCCGTGGACTGAACAGCGCTATGGACACTCGGAGAGCACAAAAGTGCATCTAGTCGGACATGTAGGTTGTGCATTCCCGAGTAAAAGGAATACTCCTGCCTGTCGGGGTGTATGTGTCTCCAGGAGACTATTAGCTCCCACCTACGCACCCAAGTAGTGAATATCTGTGCCACTCGATATGCCGTTGAGTCAGGAAGAGGTCGGTGAGACCTATCAAGCAAGGTTCTGATATACTTTTTTATGCACGAACAATAGCTCTATTTATTTTAACCTTGAGCTTAACATCATGTACTGCAGACTTTATGATAGCCTACTTGAACATTGTGCTGATCGCCACAGGCACTGTTTATAGCTCAATTCCTGAAGTGCAAATTCACAGTGGTTAACAAATGCGCATTTCACATTTATAAAAAACTGTACCTATTTTTGCCTTAATGAATCTGCAGTTCTAATTACCTTACTTGCTGCTTTATCTTGTGTTAGAATGTGTGCCATCTTAAAGTAGGTTAACATATAAAATATTTCTCTGTGTTTGGTTGCCGGCAATTAAAAAGAATCGTATGCACTTGGTCCCCAATGAAATACATTAGCTCTCTGCTTACATTATCACTTCTGTTAATAGAGAAAAACAGATTAAACCAGCATCCACTCTCACATCTCTTATTCACTGTACATCTAAACACCCATACAGGTTAGTTATAATGTCCTAATAATTTCTGTAATTGGCACAGGTTTTTATGATTATTCAGCTTTGCATTATTGCTCAAAAATGGTGCTTGTACATAGACATTTTAGGTCCACATCGCTTCAATTTTTTTTTTCTAGAATTTGTATCCACCTTTCTTTACAACCCACTTACTATGCGCCACCTCATGCACTAGCCACCTGCGCTACACCTCCACCCACCAATCACTATCTGTTTGATGCGACACTTTCTAGACACAACATACCCTCACAATGTGTCCCACATACCTCTGATGTAACCTTAGTCACTACTTGCCTGCCCCACCTGTCACTGCCCACCAGCTCTCACTCCCTGCCTCATCTCAGTCACAACCCACCTGATTCCAGCCTCTACCCACTCGATTGACCTGTAAAACTGCCACACCTCTGTCTCATTTCCATCACTATCTATCTGCTTCTACCTTAGTCATACCAGCTTGAGCCAACATACCCCTATCCACACACGAATCACTGGCACCAAATCATGGTGAGCAACATCGTTGACTAACATATTGTGTTAAAAATATTGTTTACCATAATGTTGTGATCCTATACTTATAATGGTAAGTACAAAAATATTGGAAAAAAATATTGTTGATGTTAATATCGTTCAAAAATAGACAACAAATGTTTTTTAAAATATAAATACAGGTTAAAGTAGTAAATGTGAAATATTGTAATATATCATTTTAATATAATGTAAATTAAATTTGTTCCACTAATATTTATTACTATAAATATAAACATATAAACACACAAACACACACATATATATACATATATACACATGCTTGTATTTATATAGACATAAATGCAAATAGTGTAACAAAAGTAATAAAGATATTTGTTTTACATTGTATTACTTGTATATACTTAAATATATTAATATGAAACTCTCTCTCTATATATAAAAATATATATAAATATATACATATAAATATATTAGTAGGGATATATTATATGCATACACTTAATATACCAATAAATGTGAAATATCAGTAAAATATATATATTGTAAAATAACTATTTTATTAATAATGTTGGACTATATAGCTATATCTATATATAGTATTATATCAATATACATATATATCATACATACACAAAAACCTATAGAAATATAGAAAATAAGAAATAACATATGCTAATTAATGTACACAATAAATAAAATATATACAATTTGCCGTAATTCGGGCAGTGAAATGTGAGATGGGGCTGTCCATTGGGGCTCCTGCACTGCCCATGCCAAGTGCATGGGCCCCCATGGGGCCCCCTTTTCGCCAGCCTTTGCATGGCGGTAAGACCGCCATGCAAAGGCTGGCTGAAAGGGGACTCATAATCCCCAGGTAGCGCTGTCCTAGCGGATTGCGACCGCCGAGACCGCCAGGCTGTCGACAGGCAGCAACCTGGTGGTGCCGGGGGTCGGACCGTGGCCCATCTGCCACCGCCATAATATGGCGGTCATACCACCCTGTCTGTGGCGGTCCAACCGCCATCTCTAGTGTGGTAGTGTTGAGACCACCACACTCGTAATGAGGGCCCTAGTCCCTTGTCCTGAACATGTTGATAGGGATAAACTGACCCCCTAGGACCACTGGGGGGGACTGAGAGATACCCTACCTGGAGGCAAAAAATGCAAAAATACAGCAAAAATTGCATAGATCCCACTGGACTTCCACAAGAACATAAAATAAAAACAAAATGGCTACCAGGGCAGTTTTTTTTTATTAATGAAAGGGGCGATTGGCCCCCTCTCCTTTAGCTTTTACAGGCCCCGTGTAGCCGACCCTATGACATAAATTAATATATATTGAGAGGGAGGACTTACGGCCTCCCTCCCGAGCCATGAGAGACCTCAGGGATCCCAACCCGGAAGCCAAAAACATTGTATCTGAGGAAGGGGGATGCACAGCCTCCCACCCTGAGCCATCAGAGGTCCCTGGGAGCCGACCCCCAGCATGGATATCATTGCGCAGCCCCCTCCCCATGCCATAACAGGCCTCGGGGATCCCACCGCCGGGGCCAAATGTTTCCCAAATGGGGGAAAAGGAGCACATGGCTATCATATTTCCTCGCCCCCATATTGTTATAACGCTGAACTTTCTTTTACTTTGTTTATGTTTCTTGTTTGTGTGTTTTATTGCCCAGAACTTTTCTGCTGATAAGTCTGATTTAACTATTTGTTGCCATGTCTTAATAGTCTGAATTCCTCAGAAAGATACAATTTATTTTCTTGTGCCAAATTCACTTCATCATTGGAGTCCAATTGCAAACTTGCATCTCTAGTTGTATCCTCCATTCTACTATTCATCGACTGTGAAGTACTGTCTTTGGTTATCTGCATTCTCACTTTATAAAACTTCTTTGCAAAGGTTAAGATGCGCCCTGATTCATAGTCATTTTCATCCTTCTGGAATTTTCTTTGTTTACATTACACTATCTCTTTCTTGAAAATTTTAATATGTTTCGTAACCATTTTCAATGCTTTGGTCACCCAATTTTTATCTGATTAATTCTTCAATTCAACTAGTAATTTGTTGATTTTTCTCTAATAAATCCTTATGTTCTTCCTATGCATGCTTAATTTAAATTTGTAACATGCTTTGTGAGCATCGATGTGAGTTCTCTGCCCACTCATCCAGTAATTTTGGGCTCGGGTGGGAGAGTGTGAAAATTCATAATCCCTGTGGGACACGCCCAACCTCTAAATACATTTGCAATGATGTTGCTTCCCTCATCACTTCTTTTCTCCGTAGTTTTTCCAGTAAAGAGACCTTCTGTTTGGCCTTTAAATTGGCTTCCTGTGTGAAACTTGATTAGTAAAAAAATTTAATAATGAAGTGAACTTGCCACAAGAAAATACATTGTCTTTTTCTGAGGAATTCAGATTATTAAAACAAGGCAACACATAGTTAAATCAGATGTTTCAGCAGAAAGGTCGAGGAAAAAGAGAAAAAGCAGGAAGCAGACAAAAGAAGGAAAATACAAGAACAGAGCCATGGGAACATGGGGACAAGGAAACAGAAAACAATGATGGATGAACAAAGCTGTGAAGAAAATCAACTAATGGTAATTAATATTTCCTCACAAAAACTTGCTGATATTGAGACTAATGTTTTAAAACTAGGAATATGCTTTTGTCCAGATTCCTCATCTGATCATGCACAAACGAGAATTGATATGGTTACATTTGTATGCAAATGTGCATGCAAATTGAAACTTCATAAGGCAGATGTAATTAAACAAACAAGAATTGAAGCGATCGTACTACCAACTATTGATAAATCAAAGTTAATCATTGAGGATATTGAGGTGTTAAACACATTGTATGATTTGAGTCATACAACAAATATGCCTAGTGATGACGAGGAATGTGATCCTTTTCATCCCAGCTACAGAACGACAATACCAATTGAATATGGCATAAAAGCAGGCACATTTCAAATCTAAATATATACCACAAATGCCAAAAGATAATATTGATGTTTTTTTGTGAATTGATTGCTAAAGATCTGTTACAGTTAGTGAATGAAACATCTAAGGTCCCTCAGAATTTAAATCAGGTACAACGAAGAGCTTTGACATTACTACAGAAAGATGAAATTGTAATTATCAAACACCTGGCAAAAGTAGGATTATTGTCCTAATGTCCAGAGAGAAATATATCGAGGAAGCATTCAGGCAATTGAGTAACAGTGAATGTTATAAGCAATATTTTCTAAACTTACAACATAATTGGACGTACTCTAAGAATGGTACAGCAGAATTATTTGTACACCTATGATTGATTCTAGCCTCCTGTCAATAGAAAATTGTTTTGTTTACAAATTAAGAGGTTGATGGTCAGATGGCAAAAGACCGCCATCTCCGTCAGGATCAGTGATCCCGATGGGATAATGGCAGTCATAGTTGTAATCAATCATGGTGGCGCTGAAGTCAGTGCCGTTGTGCTGATTACCACCTTATTCTCTGCCAGACTTTTTATGGTGGTCTGACCGCCATGAAAAGTCTGGCAGAGAACAAGTGCACGGGGCCACAGGGAGCCAAAGGCATGGACAGTGCAAGGGTCTCCCTGCCCATCACCTTTGAAATGCACACTGTCTGCCGTACAGACAGTGTGCATTTCAAGGATTGTAGAGCACCCTGTGGGCGGCAGCATTGCCACTGGCTCAATTATGAGCCGGGAACAATGCTGCTGCACCTTTCCCACTGGGCTGACCGGCGGAAACCTTGGTTTCCACCGGCCAGCCCAGTGGGAAAATTGTAATGGGGTTGGTGGGTAGACTGCCAGCACCATGGCGGTCTCCTCGTCTGGAGTTTTGGTGGACGGATGTTTCTGTCCGCCAAACTCCTAATGACCTCCCTTAGGAGCAGGTTTAAGTGCCCCTAGCACCTCTTTGCACAACATTTGCATAAATTTTGTTTTTACGCGAATGTGGCCCAAGACGCCAAAATCACTATGCCAAATTTACAAAGTGGTGCAATGCATGCATTGCTCCACTTTGTAACCCTTTAGGCTACATTATGTCTGCACCAGGCATAATGTATGCAAAGGGGGCATTCCCCTGTCAGGGGGGCTGAAAAAATTACGCAAACAAATCTAAGAATGATTAGAATCACTTTTTTCTCTACTTTTAACGCCTGCTCAGAGCAGGCGTTAAAAGGAGGCACACCATTGTTTACAGTGGGCCTCAATGGGCGCAAGAAAGGTGTCTATGCACTGGGTGCAGCGCCACTTTTCTTTAATCCGGCCCTTAGTATTCAACATGGATCAGGTCAGCTTTTTTTTTAAAACAAACGCATCATTTAATACAAAGCAAAGCCAGACATTCGAAGTCTAACCTCAATCTGTATAAAAATGGGAACTCATACATAAAAGTAATAGGTAATCCACTGAAATAAAACAATTTTCATCCCTGGCAATGTACAGCACATCCAGATGTGGTGGAAACGCTTATGTCACTTTGGAAAAGTGTAAACTCACCCAGGAATTTTAATGAAGTTCTATCCTTGGTCAGTAGTACATCTTTTGGGGGTCACACATGTCAAAGGAGCTCTGTTTTCAGGTGTTAATAAAGTGTCTGTGTATCTCCTCAGAGGGAATGATGTGTGTGCACCTCTGTGAAGAACACATCCTGCTCCAGTTCCTCATGTGGGGGTCGGGTTGGTGAGAGGATTAACCAGGCTTATTCCCCCCTTACAATTCTCGCTCTCCCGTTGTCTGCACATGCAGGAACACAGGTAGCAGTTACCACTCTTTAAAGAGTTTTTACAATGTTTAAAATCAATGGCGACCTTCAATACTTTGAACAGATGTAGTATCGAGGCTTGGACTCCAAGGCGCCTAGTGAGGGCACACATTCGAAATCTTTAGGCTGTGGCTGTGCTGCTTCAAATAGAAATGGCTACTTCTCAATAGGTGGAAAAGCAAAGAATCATCACAAGCATTCGTCTCTCCTTGAATGCAGAAGGGCATTCAGGATGCTGATCTACAATATCTCCTAAGTGAGAACGGTGTAATAACTCACAATTCATTCAATCCTCCTATACATTCCTCTCAGGACCTGATTTAGATATTGGCAGATAAGTTACTCTATCACAACAGTGACTAATATCCCGTCTTCTGAAATCTAAATCCCATTATATTGCATGGATTTAGATTTCAGCAGACATGATACTCATCATCGCCATGCCCGAGTAACTTGTGCGCCAATATCTTAATCAGGCCCTCAGTCAGTTAAGCACCAAATCCAGAAATCTGTCTCTAACCTACATGTCAACCATGCCTAAGCGTACATGATCTGTGTACAATGGAACCTGGTACTAGTGTGCCCAGCTGGATCTAGTCTGTAGAATAAATGGAATATTGCAGCTGCTGCCTTCTGTGAGAGAGGGAAGCTTGCTTTCCTACTGCCATGCTGCACCAGTTCTGTGAAGAAGCAACGCTGGTACTATTGCTGCTCAATGTGTCAGTGTCCTGTGATGGGAAATGCTTGCATTGCTGTTGTGAGGGTGGGAAGTTTGCACTGTTTTTGCCGAAGGTGTTCTCATTCTCCTGAAAAGTGGTAAATCCAGTGGTGTTGACCCAAATAAAAAAAACCCCACAAAGGATATAATGAATGTGCTTCATCCTCCTGTTTTGAATCCTCTGGTATGGAGACTCCAGTAAAACATTTTACTTCACCAATGCAATTTTAATACAGGTCTAACAGGTTATTTAAAAAAAAGGAAACGATTTTGATATCAGAGATACAACCTCACCCATGGTAGGTAATCCACAAGTAGAAAACTGTACTACCATTGAACAGAAGCACTGAGGATGCTTCCCAGTGCTAAATGTGGGACCCACTGATGAAACATATCATGCTTGATAGGCGATGGTACATAAATATTTGGTAAGCCATAAGAGGTTTTGGATGTTTAGTCAAGGGGTTTTTATGTCTTGTATTTTAAGTCTGCTTCCAGAGGCATAAAACTGTCCTCTAACTCCCCCCACTCGTTCTTTATTGTGCTACCTACCTGTATTGTAACTGTCCTGGATGTGTGTGAGAATCATGTGATGTTCTTCCTCATACTGCCACCTGCCCTTTACGTATGCTTGGCTTTAGGGAAGGTTCACTGCAGCCGCCCATTTTTTTATCTTTTTACTACACAAAATACAACACTAGTTGCATTACCAATGCTTGTGTTAATGCATGATGTGAATGAAAGAGTGAACACACAAAATATGAGTAGAGTTTCACTTATAAAATATTTCGTTTTATATGCTATGTTAATGTCGATTTGTAGAGCACGCTCAATACCTGTGAGGATATTCAGGCGCTTGAGCAGGAGTAAAGGCGAGAGGTTCCATTAATGTTATGCAATTAGCTAGGTCTTCAGTTTCTTGCAGCAGGACGCTCTGATGTACTGATGGAGTTTGTTCTAAGCTTTGGGTGCAATACAGGAGAATGCACTTCCTCCTGCTGTGCTTTTGTGAATGCAGGGCTGTGTGTGAGTGTCAGTGAGGCTGAGGCTAGGTGTATGGCTGGTGGAAGTCTATTCAGCTGGTCAGGTATGCTGGTCTCGTGTAAGGTGCTTGAACTGGCTCCATTTGTGATTGAGGAGGCACTGGAGCTCTCTGAGTAGAGGTGATATGTGGATGCAGCATGCAAGACTGATGATGGGTCCTGCTGCTGCATTCTGGTCTGGTGTTTGTGCGTGGGCCGCTTGGAGATTCCAGCATAGAGTGCGGCATAGAGTGCGTCTGCATGTGACGAGCGCCTGTGTGACAGTTCGTCTGCTGTTCTGACAGCCATTTAAAGATCTTTCGGAACATGTGTAGGATGTGGAAGCAGGCAGTGCACACTACGTTGACTTGTGCTGTCATGTTGAGCTTGTGTCCAGGGTGATCCCCAGGTTTCTGGTGTTGCTGTTGGTCCTAGCTCGGTTGGTCATCAGGTGGCGTTTCATGGGGAGGTGTGGTTTCTGAAGACCAGTACTTTGTCCTGTCGGAGTTAAGCTTCAGGCAGTTGCTTCTCATGTGAAACTAGCAGTTTTAAGCAGACTAAATATAATTTTCATATAATTTTAGAATATAGCTGAAAAGCCATTAGGAATCATAGCCATCACAGGGATAGTGGCCTGCTGACCACTTTGTCTATGATTGTTTTTTTAATACAGCAATTGTTTTTTTAATGCAGCCTGGTTTCCTTTAAAGAAAACTGGATGCATTTAAAAATTAAAAACTAAACTCTACAGTTTCATTTTTAAGTGTAGGCAGTGGTCAGTAGGACCACTGCCGGCTCTTAAAAAATATTTATTTTCCATTCTCAAAGGGGAAGGGGTCCCCTGGACACCCCCTTCACATTTGCAAATGGGTTACTACCTCCTTTAAGGAGCTGGCAAAATATAAATGTTTAGCAACTGTAGTTTGGGCATCAGATTCGGTGTTTGAAAGAGATACTGTCGGTAACGTGTTGCTGAATCACAATTTGTGTTTTTTACATTTATATAGGCATTTCTGAGTCCGAATCGGCCAGATCGGCTTTTTCCGACCGCAAAAATGCTTCATGCATGTGGTCTTTTGTTCTTAAACTGATACTAATGAGCTGAAGTATTTGCCCAGACAGTTTTGCCATGGTTAAACCTGATAAAATAATGAATATTATTAAAAATGTACCACATTAGGCTGCATAAATTGTCTTTTTGGCTCATAATTCAGTCAGCCCTGCTGCATAGTTTGGTGCTCCTCTGCCATATAATTCTAGTGGCCTTCCTCATAGCCCTTTCTTAAGAACATCCTCGTACTGGAAATTCTGAAAGTACTGAACCCTTTCATAATACAAGCCAGGGCTCTAGGGGCATTAAAGATGAGGTTATTATGCCCTTGCTGGACCAACTAAAGTCACATCCCATCAAACTAGCCAATTAGCATCTTCTGGCCAACCTCCTCTCTGTGGTAAGATCTTGAATGTACCTTTCACAGAAAACTGTAATCTTGAACTTCCACCAATTTTCCATCACCATTATTCAGGTATTTTCAAGGGAACCCAAATCACCATCATGGAAGTTATAGAAGAACTGCTTATATTACAGGACATTGACCGTGCCAGAGTAGAAAATCCTTCTAGATATGTCTTCAAGTAAAAACAGACATGCTGCTGAGAAGATCAGAAAAACAGGCAGGGACAATTAGAACAGTTTAGCAGTGGTTTCTCACAGGTGTCTTCACTCTCCCACTGTTATGCAACACATATATAACAGCCTTGCACTGGTCACCACTGAGCTCTACCAAAGATATGAGCTTGAGACACAGATCCACATCAGATTATGAAACAGTCAGGGATAGGAACAATGTTTAAGCATGTTGGACATGGCCCTTCTTAGGGGTTTTTCCTAAAACGTTTTAATTTTTCCTCCTGGTTTTCTGCTGACTCTCTTTGCATGTCCTTAGGACTCTGGGCACTTCCCCCCTGTACTGGGAAAGTGTGCATCCCCTTCTTACACATGCCAGGAAGGGGTGCTTACAAGAGTGGTTTAGGTGCGGTACCCAGGAGTCCCCTGTGCCTGGGGTGGGTACGGCCATGGCTATTGGTGGGACGTGGCACTGAGTGTGCCTACTTCCAGAATAGCCTGACAAACATGTATCAGGCTCGCCACTGCAGGCCTGTGGAAAAGCAGTTGCGCATGTACTTAGGTTGGCACGACTCACTCCTTAGCCAACCCTGAGTGGGCCTTCCACTACACCTAGAGCACCCCATGAAGGGTGGAGCAGGTGGTAGATGAAAGGCTGGGCAGGTACACATGGGTGTTCCATGTCCCGGTAGTGAAGAACCCCTATTTGAGTTTTTCCTGCCTAGGAGATCATCTCTTCTAATAGGTTTGGCTGATTCTCTTTTAGTATCCCTAGGGCTCTATGCACTTTCCCACTGTAAGTACAGTGTAAAAGTGTGCACGGACTTCCTACATGTTAGGAAGTGATGCTTACCACTGTGTGTACACTTGCACCAAGGGTATTTTCAAACGTGCGCTAAGCCTGCCATTGCAGACCTGAGTGTGCACGCTTGTACCATGGTGTGGTAAGTATTTTTCCAGCCTGCCATTGCAGGCCTGTGTGACCGACATTGCAAGTATGCCTGGGTTGACCTTTCTAAATCCCTAGCCAACCCTGAGAAGACCTTTGACAACCAATAGGGCACCCCTGGGGTAAAGGCCTGTTTGCTTGCCCCCTGTTCTTTTGTGGAAGTCTCAGGGACATCAAAGACCTCCTGCGAGGGACCCACGCCAACTACTTGTGACACCTGGAGTAAGGTGCCCTCATAAGTGCCCACTTTGTCTGCTCAATCCCAACTGGTTTCGTGGCATGAATGCGGAACCAAGAACTGTGCCTTGAGACCGGATTGCCTGGTGCTGAGCTCCAGGAGCATTGCCGCATCTAAGGAATGTGAGCCATGCATCGTGGGGCCTCAATATGCCTAAGTGTCTTGTTGGTGGTGAGTGGATTCACAAGTTGCGGGACCCCCACGTGTCCCGCTTTGTCGAACGTGCCGAATTTCTCTAGTACGACACACCAACTGCACGCTCATTGCGTGCGGCGTCTGATTTACAGTGGGTGACCTTGTGTGTCACTCCTGAACTTGCCTGTCCGTGTGACCGGAACTTTCTGGTGTGACACCTAGCAACCCACACCAGGCATTGTCCCTCATTTCCAGGGAGGCATGGAATGTGCATCTCTTCAATGTGTGTTATCAGAACTGTTGTGGTGCGACACATATCAAACCGCATTGGGTGCTGTGCCTTATTTCGAGAGAGGCACAGACTTTATAACTCTTTGTTGTGTGCGACCGGAACTGACTGGTGTGACCCAGATTAACGTGCACCAAGCATTGTGCCCGGATTGCCTCGGTGCGACTCTGATCGACGTGTACTTGAAAAGGTGCCTCTCTCTTCCAAGAGGCTCCCCTGTTACATTTCCCTTCATTGTTAGTTCCTTTTGGGCCCTGTAGGAGGCTGGCCTGGCTTGTAGTGGGTACCAGAGGTACTTACACCTTGTGCCAGGTCCAGTTATCCCTTATTAGTGTAGAAGAGGTGTTTCTAGCAGCTTAGACTGATAGAAGGTAGCTATGGCAAAGCAGCTTAGGCTGAACTAGGAGACATGTAAAGCTCCTACTATACCACTTGTGTCATATGCACAATATCATAAGAAAACACAATACACAGAGTTACTAAGAATAAAGGTACTTTATTTTTATGACAATATGCCAAAAGTATCTCAGTGGGTACCCTCAGTATGAGGATAAGTTATATACACAAGATATATGTACACAAACCAAAATTAGGTAAGTAATAGCAAGAAAAGTAATGCAAGCAGTGTAGAATTACAATAGATTGCAAGAGGAGCACGTAGGTATAGGGGTAACACAAACCATATACTCCAAAAGTGGAATGCGGACCACGAATGGACCCCAGGACTATGTGAGCTTGTAGAGGGTCGCTGGGACTGTAAGAAAACAGTGAGGGTTAGAAAAATACCCCACCCCAAGACTCTGAAAAGTAGGTGTAAAGTGCACCTACTACCCCCAGAGAGCACAGAAGTCGTGATAGGGGGATTTTGCAGGAAGAACAAACACCAGCAATGCAACAACAGTGGATTTCTGGCCCTGAGTACCTGTAAGACAAGGGGACCAAGTCCAATAGTCGCGACAGTGTCGAGAGTGGGCAGGAGCCCAGGAAATGCCAGCTGAGGATGCAAGGAAGCTGCCACTGGGTGGAAGAAGCTGGGAGTTCTGCAAGAAAGAAGAGGACTAGGAACTTCTCCTTTGGAAGACTGATGTCCCACGTTGCGATGAAGCTTCAGGAGGTGTTCTCACGCAGAAAGGCCACAAACAAGCCTTGCTAGCTGCAAGGGTTGTGGTAGAGGTTTTTGGGTGCTGCTGTGGCCCTGGAGGGACCAGGATGTCGCCACTTGGAGGAGGAGACAGAGGGGGCATCCAGC
The DNA here is from genome assembly GCF_031143425.1 of Pleurodeles waltl. Taxonomy (NCBI): domain Eukaryota; kingdom Metazoa; phylum Chordata; class Amphibia; order Caudata; family Salamandridae; genus Pleurodeles; species Pleurodeles waltl. The sequence goes on from NC_090445.1 coordinate 1,557,969,196, forward strand.
AACTCAGGGAGCCCTCACAGAAGCAGGCAGCGCCCACAGAAGTACCCTAACAGGCCCTTAGAAGAAGAGTGAACCGGAGTCCACGCAAAGTCACAAAAGGGAGTCCCACGACGCCGGAGGACAACTCAGAAGGTTGTGCACTGCAGGAAGGAGTGCCGGGGACCCAGGCTTGGCTGTGCACGAAGGAAATCCTGGAAAAGTGCACAGGAGCCGGAGCAGCTGCAAATCACGCGGTACACAGCTTTGCAGTATAGCGTGGGGAGGCAAGGACTTACCTCCACCAAACTTGGACTGAAGAGTCACTGGACTGTGGGAGTCACTTGGACAGAGTTGCTGTGTTCCAGGGACCACGCTCATCAGGATGAAAGGGGACCCAGAGGACCAGTGTTGCAGTCTTTTGGTGCCTGCGTTAGCAGGGGGAAGATTCCGTCGACCCACAGAGATTTCTTCGGAGCTTCTGGTGCAGGGTGAAGGCAGGCTACCCCCAGAGCATGCACCACCTGGAAACAGTCGGGAAAGCCGGCAGGATGAGGCGTAATAATGTTGCTGGTAGTCGTCTTGCTACTTTGTTGCGGTTTTGCAGGCATCCTGAGCAGTCAGCGGTCGATCCTTTGGTAGAAGGTGAAGAGGGAGATGCAGAGGAACTCTGATGAGTTCTTGCATTCGTTATCTAAAGAATTCCCCAAAGCAGAGACCCTAAATAGCCAGAAAAGGAGGTTTGGCTACCAAGGAAGGAGGATTGGCTACCAAGAGAGGTAAAAGCCTATCAGAAGGAGCCTCTGACGTCACCTGCTGGCACTGGCCACTCAGAGCAGTCCAGTGTGCCCCCAACACCTCTGTTTCCAAGATGGCAGAGGTCTGGGACACACTGGAGGAGCTCTGGGCACCTCCCCTGGGAGGTACTGGTCAGGGGAGTGGTCACTCCCCTTTCCTTTGTCCAGTTTCGCGCCAGAGCAGGGCTGGGGGATCCCTGAACCGGTGTAGACTGGCTTATGCAGAGATGGGCACCATCTGTGCCCATCAAAGCATTTCCAGAGGCTGGGGGAGGCTACTCCTCCCCAGCCTTCACACCTATTTCCAAAGGGAGAGGGTGTAACACCCTCTCTCAGAGGAAATCCTTTGTTCTGCCTTTCTGGGCCAGGGCTGCCTGGACCCCAGGAGGGCAGAAACCTGTTTGAGGGGTTGACAGCAGCAGCAGCTGCAGTGGAGACCCCGGAAAGGCAGTTTGGCAGCACCCAGGTACTGTGCTAGAGACCCGGGGGATCATGGAATTGTCACCCCAATACCAGAATGGTATTGGGGTGACAATTCCATGATCTTAGACATGTTACATGGCCATGTTCGGAGTTACCATTGTGACGCTATACATAGGTAGAGACCTATGTATAGTGCACGCGTGTAATGGTGTCCCCGCACTCACAATGTCCAGGGAATTTGCCCTGAACGATGTGGGGGCACCTTGGCTAGTGCCAGGGTGCCCATACACTAAGTAACTTTGCACCCAACCTTCACCAGGTGAAGGTTAGACATATAGGTGACTTATAAGTTACTTAAGTGCAGTGGTAAATGGCTGTGAAATAACGTGGATGTTAGTTCACGCAGGCTGCACTGGCAGGCCCGTGTAAGAATTGTCAGAGCTCCCCATGGGTGGCAAAAGAAATGCTGCAGCCCATAGGGCTCTCCTGGAATCCCAATACCCTGGGTACCTCAGTACCATATACTAGGGAATTATATGGGTGTACCAGTATGCCAATGTGAATTGGTAAATTTAGTCACTAGCCTGTTAGTGACCAATTTGGAAAGCAGAGAGAGCATAACCACTGAGGTTCTGGTTAGCAGACCCTCAGTGAGACAGTTAGGCACCACACAGGGAACACATATAGGCCACAAACTTATGAGCGCTGGGGTCCTGGCTAGCAGGACCCCAGTGACACATAACAAACTTACTTACAACATAGGGTTTTCACTATGAGCACTGGGCCCTGGCTAGCAGGATCCCAGTGAGACAGTGAAAACACTCTGACATATACTCACAAACAGGCCAAAAGTGGGGGTAACAAGGCTAGAAAGAGGCTACTTTCCTACAGGCCCTCCTTGCAGCAAACTACTACCTGCCCTCTCCTCACCCGGTCCCCAATGACATTGTGTTGCCAGGTAGTATTGCCCGGATTGGGCCTAGGTGGTGAGAGTAATTGACTGGGCTGACGGAATGCTTCCATGAGTGAACGGAACCGGGTCAAGAGACTGCGCAACCGCCTCCGGTGCTTCGCAGAACTGGGCATTAAAGAATGCTTGGGTTGACTAAACTATTGCCCTCAGCCGCTTCTGCTCCACGCCCTGAGGGTGAGCTTCCCGAGTGGTGGCCAAAAACGTTCCATTTGCCAACTAATCTGTCCTGCTATCTAGCCCCCACATTCTCCCCTGGGTTCCTGACTAAGTGTGACTCCTGCTGCGATCAGTTTAGTATAAGGGGAGAGGATGATTTCTCTCCAACCTGTGGGTATGGGGTAGTCGGGTGAGCTGGAGGGTGGAGGTGGGCTTGAGACTTGTCGTCTGCATTGTGCTTTCAAGTGACCTGCTGGATACCAGTTGCACCGCATTAAGGTTGTTGTTTTTTGTGTGTGTGTGTGTGTGTCTGTTTTGTTTTTCTCCTTACAAACCTACCTAATATCCGGGGCAGTATGTATTGGTGCTGACTGAGTGCATGCGTATGGGAGTGACTGCCTAAGGACTGCCTGAGGACCGCCTGTTAGCTATTGCTTCAGGCGACCATGCAGCTTTACATATTGAGTTCTTGCCAACAGAATACTACGTTTGACATTGGTTTTACCCGCCTAGCCTTGGCCCACAGTGCTGCTTAAAAGTGTTGTTGTTATCTGTGTGTACACATTTCTGATATTGTTGTGATCTGGGGTGCATCCTAAACTGTGTGGTATTGCATGATAATAGTTGCCTGGGAGGACCTAGGGTTGACAATGTTACGCACTGCATAAGAGTGCTAGTGGGGTAACATAGGATCTCGCTCCAGGGGGCATACCACTGATATCATTTTAACCCGGGTTTGGACCTAGTACTACCAGTGATATTTCCGAGTGTGATATATGCCCATCAGTTGATGATGTTCGTATTGGGTTAATTAATGTGTGTGTTCAATACAATCTTTATTTACATACCACACATGTGAAGTCTCTTTTGTGACGCTCAGTGCATGTATTATGGGAGTGCTGTGCCAATGCTTTACACATTGCCTCTGTGATAAGCCTGACTTTTCAGTTCCAAGCTACCCAAGGTTAAGCGCAGGTTATATAGTGAGAGTAATCACCACCCCTGACGGGAGGTTCTGCTACATCCACCCAGAATGTGCTGCTTCCAACAGAGTTTTTCACAATCATTTTTTGAGGGGTGTGCCTGCTAAATATTGAAGCCAGAATATTGATAGAACCAAATATTGGGGACAAAGTATTGAAAAATGTCTATCAGTAGGTAATTCTAGATTACCTATAGCTAACTGCACATACATTTATCTATGCATATATATATCTTCCAGCTACATAGATAAAGAATTAGAAATAGTAAATATTGAACTCCCTATATGATTTAACCTTTCAGTATTTTGTCCCTCAATAGTCTATCCTTGATGTTGTTGTACCATGATATTCTTCATATTGATGATCAGTAGTCAATCAGTAGTACAATTCTTGAGGATGAAGGAGGGCACCCAGTGTCTCAAATGACTGAAGGCAATTGCATCTTCAGAGACCTATTTGATTGTCCTAAACACCCGGGATGGACTCCCATTAGAAATCTATGAACCTACTAGTGTGAGTTGCTGCTGATATGTCTTTTCCCCAGAAGGTAGCTACAGTTCCACAAACATCCAGCTAATGTTATTACAGAGGTTTCAACAGATGCTACAGTTAATGGGCCTGATTTAAATTTTGGGGATGGGTACTCCGTCACAAATGTGGCAAATATCCCATCCACCTTATCACAAGTGTCATAGGATATAATGATATATTCCCTCTATTGAACTCTAAATACAAAGACCCTCATTGTGACCTTGGCGGTGCCTTTCAAAGACCGCCAAAGCTGCGGGTGCCAGAAGACCGCCGGCGGTCTTCCGCTCACCCTCTTATGATTACTGCTGGATTTATGCCAGATTTTGGACAGAAATCCAGCAGAAGTCTTGCTGGTGGGTGGAGGCGCATGGGCAGTTCCACCTCCCGCCCCCGCCAAAAGGACTCCACCAGCCATATTACGAGCAGTAATATGGCCTGGCGGTGTCCTGATGGTGGGGCGCTGCCAGCAGTCAATGCACCCGTTCCCTGGCGGACGACCTCCTAGCCGGATGAGGTAAGTCAGGCGTCTGTCAGGTGGGGTGGAGGGTGTTGTGTATGTGTGTGTCTGCGTGTGTGTCTGCATGTGTGTATGCGTGTATGAATGTTGAAGTAAATGCATGTATGACTGGTGACATTAATGCGAGTATGAGTGTGGTGATGAATGCGAGTATGAGTGTTGTAGTGAATGCGAATATGAGTGTTGTAGTGAATGCGAGTATGAGTCTTGAAGTGAACGTGTGTATGGATGCATGTGAGTGAATGAGTATGTCAGTGGTGGTGAATGAGTGTATGCGGGGTGCGTGTGGGTGTCTGTGTGCATGTGCATGTAAGCAGGGAGGGGGGTGCTGTACCTGTAAGGGAGTGTGGGGAGGGGGATGGAGAGGTATTCTGCTTGCTGTGGGAGTCGTCTGCTGGTGACAGGGAAGAAATTTCCTGTCGACGGTAGCCTTTCTGCCAGGGTTTTCATGGCGTTGCTATCTCTGTGGAAACCCTGGTGGAAAGGAGGCTCATAATACCGCCAGTGGTCTTCTGTGGATCGCCGGGTCGGAGATGCTTATCCCTGGACCTCCGGCTCCAACCGCTCTGGCGCTATGAGTGGGGATGTGGCGGGTTGGCAAGGGCCAACCTGCCAACTCATAATGTGGCGGGCTTCACTGGCAGCCTGTTGGCGGTGAAACTGCCACCGTGGCCCTGGCAGTCAGATGGCAGCCAGGGTCATAATGAGGGCCAAAGTCTCAGGCTGGACTCACCAGATCATTATTTCTTTCATAGTTCGACTACTGTAACAAAGCCCATAATGAATAAATAAACTAGAAACCAAGGCTCTATTTCATCCTGAAAGGGCCCACCACATTACTATGGCACTGACACACCTTCATTAGCTACCAGTAGAACAAATCATCAAATTTAAAGCCTTGTGCGTAGCCTTCGTGGCATGTGTGAAATAAAAAGGATTAACACTGAAAAGTGATTCAACACTTCAGCCCAACTTGAAATCTGTGACTAGGTATTTAGGAAGTATAGTTGTTAATGAGGCCACAGTTAGATTTGATTTGCTTAGAAAGGTGGCCTGTTTTGGAGAAATCAACTGTATGTGTGAGCAAATGTTTGAACAAGGTAGAGATATGTAGTTCACAAATTCATGTTTTCCATTCTGCAGCTACAAATATAACAGGGGATTTAGACAGTATGTGTTTCCTGCGACCAAGCCTCAAATGGTGCTCAAAACGTAAAGCATGGAATAAACTCATTTCTGCAAACTTCTGAGTGGAAAACAACTATCCAAACCAAATTTGGACAATATAAGTAAACTAGAATGTAAAGATAAAATGACTGATCCGATTTCAGTTTTTTTCCATGATTGGATTATTAAGCGTAGTCTCCCTGAGCTCAAGTGGCCTTTCCCAATCTTGACTTCGTGTTGTTCTCACCTAATTCCCAGTGGGCAACTTCACTCCAGAGGGAATCCATACAATGGGTCTAGGCAAAGAAGGAAAAATGACGTCTGGTGCTTCCAGGTCACATCTGCTGTGAATATCCATTATAGCAAACTCTTCTTTTGAGCTGGGAGATGAGCCATAACCCACACACAGGCCAGTGTAGGTGGACTCTTGGTGGTCGAGATTGTCTATTATCCTTAGTGGGAGTAACCAATCTGGCCAGGGTGAAGTCTGAGGAAGCAAGGGTTAAGCATAGAGAAATGAAAGGTGGAATTGATTATGGCATTACTCTAAGCCTGCATGCAAATCATCAGAAAAGGGACTGGGGCATGTTGCTGCAATGGGAATTTTAGTTTGAGTAGCCTTTAGTTTTTTTTCACCTGAAGTTGGCTGGTTTTACCTTACCAAGACCTGCGGAGAATCTTGTTTTTTTGCTTTTTTTAACCTGTGGGACTACAAAACTGCATAAAGGGGTACTAGTGCTAGGTCATTTTTGATACAGAAGGACATTGAAGTCTAGATCCTGCCAGTAAACACTGTGGCCCTCATTATGACCCTGGCTGAAGGCGGTAATATGGAGAAAAGTACTGCCAACAGGCTAGCGATACTTTTCCCCATAATATGACATTGGCGGTTTGGCTCAAGCCAAACCACCAATGTACCACTCCGCCCGCCACAGCGTTAACAGCCGCTGGACTGGAGACTTCAGTCTCCAGCCCGGCGGCCGTCACTAGCCTGCCCGCGTGATTATGACCCCGTCTACCGCCATGGTTTTCGTGGCCTCCTTACCACCATGAAAACCATGGCGGTAGGAATTATCAGTGAGAGGGAATTCCTTCCCTCTCACTGATAAGGGTCTTCCCCGCCCCGTCCCCCTCCTGGGGTTTCCCCCCACCCTCCTCCCTCTCGAGGCCCACCCCCCAACATACATGCACCTTCACGGACCATCACACACACCATCATACCCACATGCACCCATGCATGCATACATCCATTCACACACACATCCAAACACACTGACATACATACAAGCACACACTGACATACATACAAGCACACACGCATTCACACAACATACACACATGCACACACATATCACACGCAACATACACCCACATTCACGCACACACAAACATACACACACACCCGCCACACACACACACACACAACACCCCCCACTCTCTCCTCTGTCGGAGCACCCAACTTACCTGTTTTCAGGGGGTCCTCCGGCAGGAGACGGGAAGCAGAACATTGCCAGGCCGTATTATGGATCATGATATGGTCTGCAGCGGTCTACTGCCGTGGCGCTGCTGCTGGCCGTAGCACCACCTTACCGCCATTTGCCGCCATGACCGTAGATGGAATTCTGCCATCCTTCTGGTGGAATTCCGGCTACGGTCATAATATGGCGGATGGCTGATAGCTGCGGCAACCGTCTTTTACCACCACTGTCATAATGAGGGCCAGTATGCTTAGGATTTCTGCCCTATGGCTTGAAACCAATCATACACTAGTACACCGAAAACTCTAACCTTTGAGGAAGAAAATACGTGTATAAGTTACAGTTGCACAATTTCTCTTGCCTGCTCCCCTGAAACTTCTGTCCTGTGCCTGGGGAATGCAGAAGGTCTTGTGGACAAGGAAGATTAAGATGCTGACACTCTCATCAAGGCACTTCTTGTAGCAAAAACATTTCCCCTGAAGTTGAATGCTGCTTCTGCACATACAAATGGTATTTTCTTTTAAAATGTATCTTTCCTAAAGACATTTCTTGTCGCGTAAAAGATGTTGGGATCATTTCCCCTCTCCGAGGCATAAAGAAATGCCCTGCTGTCCTTCTGGTGTCAAAGGTGACTATTTCGAGAAACAACCCGCACCTAGGGAGAGCTTTTTTCATCTACCCTAATCCCAATTTGTTGTTGCTACAACATTCGATCTTAGATCGAATGCCATTAGGTTTGTGACATGCTAGTTTATTACTTGTTACATTTGTAACTGATGTTATATTGGACCTTTTTCTTTCCAGTGACTGAATTCTTGTTATGGTACATATATTTTTCCGATGAAATCCTTGCTATTGAACGTAGCTGACAAGGGTGACCCAGCAATTCTCCTTAGAATTCCCTTTTTTTTTGTTTGCCATTTAATATAGTGCAAACTTGACCCTAAGGGCATTAGGGCACTTAAAAAGAAAACCCGATTACATTACATTTTTTTTTTGCTGGACAAAGCGAAATTAAATAATTGCCCTGGAAGGACAGGATGTTGAGCAGGGGGTTAGTATTCAAACCTGGTTCCACAGTTTCAAAGCTAACGGCTCCCGCGGCAGGCCCACATTTAAGATGCCCTGACCATCGGGAATCTCATTCACCTGTCACGTCAAGACTGCCCCCCCCTTCTCTCCCAGCTGTTGACAGTCTGAAATAAGGTCGACGCTAATTGTGACCTCCATCCGCAAAAAGAAGATGCATGGGATTAAAATAATTACAACTCAAGGATGGCATTGCTGTAAGAACTGTATGCTCGGCTATGGCCGTGCATAGCAGCCGCCTGTCCCCCAAAGAAGCTGTTTAAACTGCAGAATTCAAAGAACCTTTTGCTAAACACTCTACGGTTGTTAGAATCACCCAAAGTACAGTTGGACTGGCCTACAGGGCAATAAAGCCGTGCCCGGTGGGCTGGTATGATAGGTTAGTGTGTGGGCCCGCTTTTGGTGTTGGTGGGCTTCTTTTATGGACTGCCGGGCAGGTTTTTTCCATTGATTTTCCTGGTATTAAATAATACATTGCCTGCAGCAAGATTAGATCCATTGTACTCACTGTTACATACCTTGCAAAACACCTGTACAGTGTGTCTTTACAAATTCAAAACGTACCCAGCTTTGCAAACATGGGCTACTTTTTTAGCTTATTAATTCACTAGTGGGGGACACTTTTAATTAGGTGCTCAGGACTATTTTCTGCCCTATGCGTCCCTAGCCCTAACCAAACCCAATGACCTTTTCCCTCCTTAATGTGAACAGTTCCAGTCTCAGCCCTGAAGATTGTAGACAACCCTTTCGCAGATCATTGAAGTCAGTGTGCATCTTCATGGCCCGTGCAACCCAACGGACACTGAACAGTGCACCAGGACACTTTACCCAGGTGCCCAAGACATAGGCTGGCACATTGGGCCATATCCTAGCCCTGAAATATACACCTGAACAAATAACTATTTTTCAGATTAATTTGCCATATATTTTGCTTGGCAGATGCTATGCCCTATGCTGGTCAGTCTGCGCCTTTTCCTACTCATCAGTGTACCACATATATTACTGTTATATGCGGATCCCTTTAACACTCAGTATACGTTTATGGCACGAAATGTATGTGTGATAAAGTGCATACAAGGATTTCCACTTTACACTTCTAAGAAACTGCCACAGTCCGACCAGCGAGGCTTGTTTTGATGTTTCAATGTTTTTATGTGTCTCGGAGCTTCTAATACAGTGCATCTCCTGACTCATCGACTTGACTCTCTCCGCCCAGGTCATCTGCTCTACGTGCCAGGGAGCATTGAGAACATCAAAGTGAGCCTGGGTCTCTGACTCTCCCAGCACTGTGTGGAGGGTCATGACTCAGGGAGCGCCCAGAACTACAAATCAGTTCTCCAAGTGCTGTATGACGGATCTATGAGTGGAAGACACTCTCAGCGTTGTAAGGCAGGTCATGACTCGGGTTGCGTCTAGAACATCAAAGTGAGAGTGGGTCTCTGACTCTCTCTGCACCAGTGCTCACAACAGCAAAGAGCTCTTCGCCATCCTCAAAGAGTTAACGAACCCCAGGACATCCATCCCTCTCTCCCAAGACTTCTGCAGCAACATTACCACCTTTTCCTACTCATCATTGTACCACATATATTACTGTTATATGCGGATCCCTTTAACACTCAGTATATGTTTATGGCACGAAATGTATGTGTGATAAAGTGCAAACAAGGATTTCCACTTTACACTTCTAAGAAACTGCCACAGTCCGACCAGCGAGGCTTGTTTTGATGTTTCAATGTTTTTATGTGTCTCGGAGCTTCTAATACAGTGCATCTCCTGACTCATCGACTTGACTCTCTCCGCCCAGGTCATCTGCTCTACGTGCCAGGGAGCATTGAGAACATCAAAGTGAGCCTGGGTCTCTGACTCTCCCAGCACTGTGTGGAGGGTCATGACTCAGGGAGCGCCCAGAACTACAAATCAGTTCTCCAAGTGCTGTATGACGGATCTATGAGTGGAAGACACTCTCAGCGTTGTAAGGCAGGTCATGACTCGGGTTGCGTCTAGAACATCAAAGTGAGAGTGGGTCTCTGACTCTCTCTGCACCAGTGCTCACAACAGCAAAGAGCTCTTCGCCATCCTCAAAGAGTTAACGAACCCCAGGACATCCATCCCTCTCTCCCAAGACTTCTGCAGCAACATTACCACCTTTTCCTACTCATCATTGTACCACATATATTACTGTTATATGCGGATCCCTTTAACACTCAGTATATGTTTATGGCACGAAATGTATGTGTGATAAAGTGCAAACAAGGATTTCCACTTTACACTTCTAAGAAACTGCCACAGTCCGACCAGCGAGGCTTGTTTTGATGTTTCAATGTTTTTATGTGTCTCGGAGCTTCTAATACAGTGCATCTCCTGACTCATCGACTTGACTCTCTCCACCCAGGTCATCTGCTGTACGTGCCTCTCAACCTGAGAGCTCTGGAGCCGGGGCCCCCGCACGGCCGGAAGCTGCTGAATTTCTACCAAGGCTCCTTCCTCCCTGTGGTAGAAGGGGTTCACCAGGTGAGTTGACGTAAACGTCGTTTATTTGATAGTACGTCGGAGCCCTCGTTCGGCCAATGTTGCTCTGGAGCACACAACCAACTGCCCTGTAGATGCTCCTGGCAACAAAACTCCCCAAGAGAGCAAGGGCAGAATATGGAACGCAAATAAAGAATAACCAGGCACGAGGTAGGAAACACAGAATCTAAAAATAAAGTAAATTAATGCATGTACTGCTTGTAATAAAAAGCATGCAAGTGGCATGGTGACGGCCAGAGGTACAACAGGTAATAACGGGCACACTTCCGTGTCTGTAAAGCAAACAGTAAGAGCCCAGCGGAACTGTCCAAGGTCAGGCTCGGTGCGCAGTGCTCTTCAACGGGGCTTGACTCCGGGAGCACCCTGAATTACAAATCAGTGCTCCCAGCGCAGTATGATGGATTTGTGAGCGGACGACTCTCCCAGCGCTGTAAGGCAGGTCATGAATCAGGGAGCATTGAGAACATCAAAGTGAGCCTGGGTCTCTGACTCTCCCAGCACTGTGTGGAGGGTCATGACTCAGGGAGCGCCCAGAACTACAAATCAGTTCTCCCAGTGCTGTATGACGGATCTATGAGTGGAAGACACTCTCAGCGTTGTAAGGCAGGTCATGACTCGGGTTGCGTCTAGAACATCCAAGTGAGCGTGGGTCTCTGACTCTCTCTGCACCAGTGCTCACAAAAGCAAAGAGCTCTTCGCCATCGTCAAAGAGTTAACGAACCCCAGGACAGACACCTCATCCATCCCTCTCTCCCAAGACTTCTGCAACAACATTACCACCTTTTTCTACCAAAAACCCAAGACATTTACGAAGGCTTCAAGATCCAAAACCTGCCTGCACCGACCACCAATACCACCACGGACCCAGCACTACACCAGATCCTGAACTCCTGGACCCCCATCACCAAAGAGGACACCCCAAGACTCATGAACTCCATCCACTCAGGAGCACTCTCGGATCTTTGCCCTCATCACATCTTAACCCTGGCCTGGGCCACCATAGCACCTGAGCTCTGCCGAACTATCAACCGATCCTTCGAGACCACCACCTTCCCATCAGACTGGATGTATGCCGCGATCAACCCGCTACTCAAGAAACCCACCACCAGCCCAAGGGAACTGAGAAACTACAGAGCCATCTATCTGCTCCCTTTCCCAGCCAAAGTAATGGAAAAGGCTGTCAACCAGCAGCTCACTGAATTCCTCCAGACAGACCAAATCCTAGACCCAGCACCGAAACAGCACTGCTAGCAGCCACCAACGACATACGTGCCATATTAGACCACAGAGGGACGGCCGCACTCATCCTCCTCGACCTCTCCGCTGCATTCAACATCGTTTCCGACCCCACCTTCTGCACCAGACTCCATGACGCCGGCATCCGAGATGAAGCACTGGAATGAATCAGGTCCTTCCTCACTGGAAGAACACAGAGAGCCTTATTACGACATTGGTGGAAGGGGTTTCCTCCATCATAAATGTGGCGGATATCCCATCCGACGTATTATGATCCCATTATATTCAATGGAGATCGTAATAGGGTGGATGGGATATCTGTCACATATGTGATGGAAGAAACCCCTCAGTCAAGATCATAATAAGGCTTAGAGTGTCAGACTACTGCCATTCCCGTCAGAACACAAAGATACATGCTGCTGAGTGCCCCAAGGATCATCACTCAGCCCAACGCTTTTCAACATCTACATGACCCAGCTAGCCAAGATCATCAAACAACAAGGGCTAAACATAGTCTCCTACGCCAACGATACCCAACTGATCCTCTCCCTGTCTGACGACCCTGTAAAGGCCAAGAGAAACTTCCACAATGGATGAGAGCAGTCGACGCCTGGATGGAAGCCAGCTGCCTCAAATTTAACTTGGACAAGATGGAGATCCTTGTAATCGGCTCCACCCCTTCCGCCTGGAATGACTCCTGGTGGCCTACCGCACTGGGAAATGCCCCACCCCCATGGACCACGCACACAATCTGGGCATCATCCTGGACTCCTCTCTGTCCATGACTTGCCAATTCATTGTCGTCTCGTCGTCATGATTCCACACCTTCTGACTCCTTCAAAACGTCTTCAAGTGGATCCCCTCCGACACGAGGAAGACAGTCACCCACGCACTTGTCACTAGCAAACTGTACTACGGCCACGCACTCTATGCCTGCATCACCAAGAAACTACAATCAAGACTACAAAGAATGCAGCAGTCAGACTCATCCTGGACATCCTCTGACACAGCCGCATCTCCTCCCACCTCAGAGACCTACACTGACTCCCAGTCAACAAGTGCATCACATACCAACTCCTGATCCACATCTACAAGGCACTACACAACATAGGACCGGCATACCTCAACCACTGTGTCGCCTTCTACATACCCAACAGACAACTCCGTTCTTCCCAGCTCGCCCTCGCAACCGTTCGTAAGATCCAGAAAAGCACACCAGGAGGAAGATCCTTCTCGAACCTTGTAGCCCGGACATGGAACACGCTGCCTCTCAAACTCAGGCAGAACCCATCAATGAAGCAGTACAGGAAGGACCTCAAGACCTGGCTCTTCGACTGAGCAGCACGACTGCAAACAGCACTTGGAGACCTACGGGTGATTAGCTGCGCTTTAGAAATCACTGATTGATTTATTTGCACAGTGTGTGAAGGGTCATGGCTCAGGGAGTACCCAGAACTACAAATCTGTGCTGTAAGACGGATCTCTGAGTGGATGACTCTCAGCAATGTAAGGCAGGTCATGACTCAGGGAGCGTCGAAGATCAAAGTGAGCCTGTGTCTTTGACTGTCCCAGCAGTGTTTGGAAGGGTTATGGCTCAGGGAGCACCCAGAACTACAAATCAAGCCTAGATAGTTAATGCTTCCAGCGCTATACGGCTTATCATCAATCAAGGGGAAATCAACTTCTAATTCCAGGCTGAGTCTGAAGGTTGTCTCAGGACGATATAACTACCCTTGGTTCAAGGAATGAGAAAAGAAAGTCACAATGGATATGTAGAGTCTTCCTGAACTACATAGAGAGATCACGGATCACAGAGGGAGAGAAAAGTGTAAAAGTATCTGTTACATCGAAGACAATAAGACTCTTTTACCTGAAGAGTGATATTCCTCCAGTTTAATTACCTGTAAAAGGAATCAACACTGGTGTCCTTCTGTTACCTTTCCAACCTCCTCAACTCCTTCCAGCTGAGAGACCCCAATACAGGCACCACAACATTCTTAGTATAACAACCAGCAAAGAACAAAGCACAATACAACACTATCCTGGGTGGGAACACTCACCCAGTGCTGTACAGTAGGCCGTGGTTGGTGGGATGCTAAGACCAGGCTAGCAGGTTGGACTTGAAGGCATTCCCAGGGCTTTCTAGTTGACCATGCTCAGAAAGTGAGAGAGAATTCCAAAGCCAGGTTGAAAATGCAGTCTCTGACATGGCGGTAAAGCAGCTCTGGCTCAGGGACTCTTAAAGAGACAGGCCCAGAGCTGCTAAGCAGCCGTTTTTAGGAAAGGGGTTAAAAGGCAACCGCTTGCAGAGCTGAATTGTGGACCACAGCCCAGGTCCTGAAGGGAAGGTCCGCCGTAGGCTGAGTGATGAGAATCTCTCATTGCGGTAAACAGGGCTTTGGCCCAGGGAGTGGTGAAGACTTTCAAAACTCGGAGAGGTGGCCAGGGTGTCCAAGTAATGTATGCAGCCACTGGTCAGAGGGTGAAGGATGATGCCGACACTAGACAGAGTGCGCAGGCTCTCCCAGGGATTCAAGCTAGGCTGTGGTTGAGGAAGGGGAGAGAATTCTAAGACCAGGCTGGGCATGAAGGCTGTCCCATGATTGTTTAGCAAGCCATGGCTCAATAACTGGGGGAGAAATGCAGTGCTTGACCAGCAGACTCTCCCTGTACAGTTAAGTGGGCCATTGTGCAAGAAGGGGAGAGATGGCCAAGGCAGGGCTGGGTCTAAGCCCTCCACCGGTGCTGTAAAGTGGAAACCTGCACAGGATGGAGGGAAAGACAAGTACAAACTGGACCTGAAGACTGCGCTTGCTGGGCATGCAGCGACTCCCAGGCCTCAAATCCAATGCCTTCCTCATGTGCAGACTCTCCTAGCGCTGTACAGCGGGACATACCCCAGGAAGGATACCGGTGGAAGGGGGGAACCAGCCGACTCTCCCAGTTCTCAGCAGGGTGTCTTCCTCCCCATCCCGCCCCCGGGCCTCCCACAGGTCAATGACCTCCATGTGTGTGTGGGAGGAGAAAGTCAGGTCCAGCCAAGCTGGTTGTGTATCCTATTCCAGGTGTGCGGCGCACTCTTCCAGGGCCACAAAGAACGAGCGAACGCGTACGCTCCTCCGTGGGTTAATGGCTTTGTATCCATGGAAACATGGCATGCTGCACATAAGCACTCGGTGTGCAGACAGCGCAACACATGTCTGCACACAGGAGGTTGGTGTCTGCGGACCAGTGACAGGGAGCGATGAATAAGGAGGGGGGGAGGCGTTTTCTGGAAGTGGAGGAGGAGGGAAGAGGAGGCCTGAATCTGTCTGTATGCCTGCGCCGTGGCCGCCGCCTCCACTACTCCCCACCTACTACCACCCACTTGCACAGTCTCCCTCCACCCAGGTCTCTGTCTCTATGCGTATACTTGACCTCCGTCTCTCAAGCTCTGTTTTCTCGCTCTCGGTCTCCATGGCACCTTTATGTATGGCAATACAGCTTTTCGTTAGTATGCGTGGTACGGTGGTTGTCTATGTTAATACAGCATTTAACCGCGCTTTCCTGCTAATGCAATCACCGGTGCATGGAGCACACGCGCGCTCTTACAGCCTCCTCCAGTTGGGCTCAAAGAGAAGGAAAAAAACATGAGGCACATGTTTATGCGCTCGTTTCCTCACTGCAGGGTGGGCGAAAATACCCTCATTTGCAAATTCCGCACGGGCAATTTCCCCCAGATCCTACTTGAGGTAATTGTGCATGCAAAATTGTGCGGCAGTTATAACATCGTGTTAAAATATGGTCGCAGAAATTGCTTTTATATATTAGTCCCTGTTATTAAATGCAAAATGGGGTCTTGCTGGTAGCCAACAACAGGGAGGTTTTCTCCAGGGCTAATTTGGGGAAAGGAGCAGTCCAGTGCCTGTTCCGTTTTGTTGGGCTAGGTTTGTGGGTGGGGCGTGTGAGTGTGATTGAGCTTTTGGGATTTTTCTGGTGTTTTTTGCAGCTTCTAGTTTATATTGGTCAGTGAAGAATGTCTAGAGACTAGAGAGACGAAGGCCTTGCAAGTCCTGAAGGGGACCAGGCGTCTCGATCACCTTGCCGATGGCTGCGAAATCAGAGGCTGCCTGAGGCGGCGGAAATCTGCGAGTGCAGCAGCAGCAGTTTTGGCATGTGCGTCCCCACTGTTGTGTCAGGCCGCGAGCTAGCATGTATGCGCTCCCCCAGGCCCCAAAAAACACTCGGACGCCAGGTGTACTGTTTTGTGAACCTCGGTCCGGGCCATCTCTGCCTCCGCCCTCTGGGTCTCGCCCTTTTATTAATTTACACATGTGTCCTGCATGGCGGCCCACAGGGTCCCGTACAAAGGTGGGGGGGGGTCTCCTGGCACCCCTGGAATCTGGACTGAGTGTCCTCTCCCACAGCGCGCTCGTTACATCACAAGTGCGACGCAACATTGCATTCCTCCCTTGTTTTAAAGCAATTTTTAACAACTTTAAACCGGTGCCCGACTACCCTCCCTCAAGTCTGAAGCAAAACCCAAGGTTAATCACTCATACATAACGTGGTGCCTCAGTTGAGTTGATGGGGCCGGATTGGGCCGCAGATGTTACTTAGTTGTCTTGCTCCTCCCACCAGGTACCAGAGGATCTGGTTGAGCTTCTCTTGCCAAGGGGCTATTTGGGACCGAACTCTCAGGCTGCTCTACCCCTGGAACAAAGGTCAGGGGACCCCCTTGAAAATCAGCTGTTGAGAGTAGATCTCCATCATCACTGACCAGTTCCTCTGCTTCAGTCTCTGGGTTGGAGAAGTGTGAAATTTCTTGAAATGGGACACATTCCAGGACACCATTTCTTCCCCTCACCGCACAGTCACTTTGGTGCCCCGAACTCTAGTGATGCTCCACGGGGACTGTTCAAACGGCAGCCTAAACTTGGTGCCTGGATTTCATTCTTGAATAAGCACCAGGTCTCCTACCTGGAGCATACGGGGTTTCGGTTCTACGTAGCTGGCTGGCACGAACATTGGACTGCTGGCGCTTGGCAAAAATCTTCTTCTCGTCCACAGGGCCAAGGGACCATTTGGGATGATGGAAAAAGGAGTCTTGCACAACTTGCCCCTTTATCATGTGCCATGGGACTTGCCCAGTGGTGGAATGTGGCACTTCTCTGTACTCTAGTAGGAAAGCATAAATGGCCCAGTCATATGGTTGGAGATTGGTATGAGCAATCAGGATCACCTTATTAAGGGTCCTCATAAAGCGTTTGACCTCTCCATTGGCTTGCAGCCATCATGGGGTAGTGTGCCTACATTGAATGTTCCAGGATTCGAGGTACTCAGCTACTTCCTGACCTTGGAAAGGAGGTCTATTTTCAGTTATTAGTTCCCTGAGTAATCCGTGAGTGGCCATTATCTTCTCCAAGTTAGGTAGTACTTCATGAGCCGCTAGTGACAATTTGATCTCGACTTCTGGTTATTTCGAGTAATCATCAGTGACCACCATGGTGTGTCTACCATCAGGAGGTTGCCAAAATCAAGGCTGGCACAGATCCAGGGTTGCATAAGTCCTCTTTCAGTTATCACAGGGACCGGGCTTGAGGCCATCTGGGTAACCTGACACCACGGGCACAGCCTCACCAGAGCTTCAACTTGTTCGTCCATGAACGGGAACCACACTTCGGCCCGCAGCCAGCTCTTAGTCTTGATCATGCCTTGATGGCCGGCGTGTGCGAGTTTTATCTCTTGGGCGTGGAGTGCAACAGGGATGACAAGCCTTTGTTCTCTCAGCAAGCATGCTTCAGGGTCAGTGATTAACTCTTGACGAATATGATATAAGCTCTCCATGATACATCTTGCTTCTGGTGTTTTCTGAGTCCAGCTCTCTTTGATTCTATGCCACTGATTGTTCTTCACGGCATCCAAGGCTTGTTGCAAGCACTCATCCGTGGCAGTGGCTCATTGGCTCTGGTCTAAGGAGATAGGCAGCGGGCGGGACCTATCCTCCACATACCGGACATATTCTTCTGTCTCCTGGGCGTCTTCTTCTTTGCCTGGGTTCGAAGCCCTCGGATGTATGGATAGATAGTCCGCTGGGTTAGCGGATCAAGGGCTGTACTCTACTTGACAATCGTAGTCCTGCAATTGCAACAGCCATTTTTCTATTCGCCGGGAGGCTTTGACACACTCCCTCGGAATAGGGGTATGAGAGGTTAGTGGTTAGTGAGGACTATGAATGGTTGGCCGTACACGTAGAGGTGAAAGTGCCGGCACCCCCAGTGGACAGCAATGGCCTCCTTCTCAATCTGAGTGTACCGCTGTTCCGTATCTGTGAGGGACAGCTTGCGAATGCTACTGGGGCCCAATCTCCTCCTTCCGGTCGCTGCATCAGCACCGCCCGAGGCCCTTTGGCCCAGCATCCACAGCGAGAGTGGTTCCTTTCTGCGGGTTGTAGTATAGAAGAGTGGTGTCTGCAGTGAGGGCTGCCTTGGTTGCTTTGAACGCTCGCTCTTGTCTGTCTCCCCAATGCAAGGGTGTGGAGGCCTGGGTCAGTTCATGTAGGGGTTGCGTCAGGGTGGTCAGGTCAGGGATGAACCTCCTGCCGTAATTCACCATCCCTAAGAAACTGAAGACTTCAGATACGGTGGTGGGCACAGCAGCTTCCTTGATGCCACGCTCTTTGCCAGGATCTGGGACAATCCCTTGAGTGAGTGAGCCCTGCATCTTGTATTCTTTGGAGCACCCCTCTGAGTCAGCTGTGGTGCTCTGAGATGGACTTGGCATATGTTAGAATGTCATTGCTGACATTTATTGCACCTGGCAGGCCTCCTAGGATTTCCTGTATTGTGTTTTGGAAGACTTCGGTGGTACTGGCAATGTCAAAGTTCAGTCAGCGGTACCGCCGGAGCCCAATGTGGGTGGAGAAAGTGGTGATGTATCGCGATTCCTCTGCCAGGGTGAGCTGATGGTATCCTCAGCGAAGGTCGACTTTTGAGAAACAACAGGGCACCACTGAGTTCGGATAGCAGGTCATCCATGGTAGGGGTGATATATCTTTCGCGCTTAATGGCAACATTAGGCATGTCCACGCATATGGGCACTTCTCCTGGCTGCTTCAGTTCCTGGTCATGACAATTGGTGAGACCCACAGGGTGGGCCTCGATACTCTCTCAATAATTCCTTCTTCTTCCAATTTTGCAAGCACCCTCTCCACCTGTGGCCTAAAATGGAATGCAATTCTGCGGTGTCTCAGAGCCATCGGCCTCACCCTCGGGTCAATGTGTAGTGTTATTTCTTTCCCTTCTAGGCATCCAATCCCTTTGAACACTTCCGGGAACTCATCGAGGATATAGGTCACTCCTTCCTGGTGAACACCCAGGTCGAACGTGACAATCTTCAATGCTTCTGCTGTCCTGCACCCTAGCAGCATGCTGTTGTCTTCTTCTGTGACGTAGACAACTGAGTTGTACGTTTCTGCCCCATGGGTAACCAACGTGTGGAACTTTCCTTGAATGGCAAGGGGCTGGCGTTGACCATATGCGAATACTCTCTCTAGGGCTTTCTGGAGAGGCAGGGGTGGGCTTACTTTATCATACATCTCTCTGGACAGTAAATTAATTGATGCTCCGGTGTCCACCGTGGCAAGCACTGGATGGGTGCCCACTCATACTTGGCATTGTGAGAGGTGATGAGATGTCCTTGCCGCTGTTCCCACCCTGAACACCACTTTAACTGTGTGTTCAGTCTCTTCTTCATCATCCATGTCACTCTGTAGTTCTGTTGGGGTGTTGACAGTGGCTCGGGATGCCCCTCTTGCGCTGGATTGGCATACCTTGGGGAAGTGGTTGTGCTTGCTGCAGGCGACGCATCTCTTTCCTTTCGCAGGGCAATCAACGCTGCGGTGTATGGAGCCTCCGCAATATCTGCGCGACTTCAACAGTGGACCTTTTTTGGGGGGGCTTTCTTAGGGGGGACTATCGACGTGATCGCATTGATTGGTTCTGTCGTGATGGTCTTTTGGAGAGCTGATTCCAAGTGAGATGCTCGGGCCTTGGAAAGCTTTTTGTTTCTGCCCATCGTTAGAATGCCTGTGAGTGATTTTCCTGGTTCTTCCAGGATGTGTTCCCTTAATTTTGCAGAGGCACAGCCCTGAATTACTTGGCCTCTGATCTCTTTATTCTCATTCACAAAGCCACATGTGCTTGCTAGCTCCTTAAGCTTGGTGTGGAACAGGTCAAGGGACTCATTCTGTTGTTGCCTGGCTTGCCTGAATATAAATCGTTAAAAGTTCCTGTTCACCATGGGTGCGAAATACTCAATTAGTGATGTTATTAGGGTTACATGTGTTCTGGGGGCTGCCTCTCGGAGTGTTTTGGAGATTCGGTGGAGTTCTTTGCCTCCTAGGTGGAGGATCATGGCCCGCTTCCTGTCATCTATCTTAATCACATCAAAATAGAGGCCCCTGCTCTCTACCCAGTCTTTCCATCAGGAGGCTTGCGGGGACGGGCACCTTCAGTGATGAACGGTTGTTCATGAGCTGTGTTAGACATGGTAACTTGTGAGTCGCTCCTTCGTGGTGGCGTTAGCTATGTTTTAGCCCTGTTCTTGATGCCGTTGCATCACTTGTCCCTGGTCCGGTTGTTGGGCACTTATACCGGCACGTGATTGCGCTCCTTACTGTCACTGCACTTCTTCACGGGTCCAGTGCATGTGTGTGCATACAGGCGCTTATCTGCTGATGGCCCCTGTGCTCATCACTGGTTCCCTTTCATCTCCCCCCTTTTTTGGGGGGATTGGTTGTAGGGCGAGTTACTCACTCTTCTTTTTTATTCATTTATTTTTTGATGGGCACGCTAGCAACTTAGTGGGCCTCTGCTCCTTGGGAGATGGTGTAATGTCACTCTCACCTTGATTGGCGCTTCAGTGTGTTTCTTTTGTTTGTTTTGATTTTTTTCCCCCACGCGCTTCTCTACTGCACGGTCCCATGCGCAGGTGCTTTGGCATCCCTGTGATGGGCGATCCCGTCCTCTGTCGCCAGTTTGTTATGTCGGGCCACGGGCTAGCAGTGTTGTGCGGCACAATCGCAGCATGCATGCGTGTCCCCAGGGCCCAATAAACACTAGGACACCAGGAGTACTGTTTTGCAAACCTCGGTTTGGGGCTTCACTGCCTCCGCCCTCCGGGTCCCGCCCTTTTATAAATTTACACATCTGACCTGCGGGGTGGCCCACAGGGCCACGTACATAGGTGGGGGTCTTCTGGCACCCCTGGGATCTGGACCAATTGTCCTCTCCCACCGCGCGCGCTCATTACATCACGAGTGCGATGCAACATTACACCCACACCAATCCATTGCAGACAAGCGCGAGGTAGGGATCAAGGGCCACTCCTGTGTGAGAAGAGCAGCCCTAGGTATGTGTGCAGGGGGTCAGAAGCGGGGCCTGCAGTTGAGCTGCGAAGAGAGCGAGTCCTCGGGGGTGGGCTCTGGGGTTAGGGAGGTTCCCTGGATGGCTTGCAGTGACATTGGGCTGCACAATGTCAGCGGGCAGGGCACACCAAGTGGGAAAGACAAGGTTTTTTCATTGCCCGAGGCACAGGCCGTGCTGCAGGAGGAGCGGTGGGGGGACAATACTATATTGTGAGGGCGACAGTAAAGAAGGGGATGGGGGGCTGAGCAGGAATCAGGGGATTGGGGGAGAGTGCAGGAGGGCAGCAAACTGTGACTAGGAGAGGGAGGGGGCAAGGGGTGATAGGTTATGAATGGGAGAGATCTTGCAGGGAGGAGAGGGACAAATTTAGGGCAGAAAGGGAAGGGCAGGATGGAGCCAGAGGTCAGGGATTGACTGAGGAGGCTGGGTGGGATGGGGTGGGGCAGTAACATCCTGGGACGTAGGATTATTATAGAGAGAGAGGTTTTTAGAGCGAGGTACACGTAGGGACACAGGAGTAGCTGGTGAGGGAGGTTTTGGGGTCCCCCTAGTGGCACCGGGCAACATTAAGGCCCCCATTCTGTCTGCACAGTTTGAAAGGAGCGATGGGGATGAAGAAAAGGAGTGGTGGGAGTTCAGCAGGAGAGTATGCAGCTTAGGCTGGGGGAGCATAGGCAGGGGCGGTAAGAGTGAGGCCTCAGAAAGTGTACACCAGGGTACGTCACAAGGAAGGTAACCTTCCATCACTGATGGGAACAAGTAGAGCGATGAGGGTGGAGGAAGGGGTGTCCCAAGAAAGGGGGAGGGGGCATGTCCAATTATGGCCTGAGGATGTACAGAGATACGGAGGACTTGGGGGGAGGCCGGTATGTCTCCATGACCCCGAGAAGAAGAGAAGGCTTGGCCCTGCCTGGCCAGCTGCATGCTATTGGGGACCCAAGATCACTGCCTCAGAAATGCCGAGTATGGCCTCAGTGATGCAGCCGGGCAGTGGGTACAGAGCTACTCCTGGTGATCAGCTCTACAGATGGAGGAGACATGAATATGAGGAGAGGTTGGGGTGGGGGTATGGTCTCGGAGTGGGGAACATGGTTTTGAAGTAATGCTGCAGTGGCAAGCGGCAAAGATTGCCGTAGTGAGTGCATGTATTTATATGGATGAAGATACAGTTTTGGATTATGTAGGAGAGAGCTTAAAGGAAGGTGAATTGGTGGAAGAAAACGAGTAAAGTGGTGAAGAGAAATGCTGGTGGAGCTAGGGTGAAGTGGTTATGAGTAGGGGTGGTATTCTCCTCAACCTGTAGCTAATGTGTTACAGACAGAAAATGCAAGGAGGAAACACCTTGGTGATTGAGCAGTGATGGTCAGGAAAGACCAGTTGGCGAGGTGGTGGGCTCCAGCACAGGCACTGACCTTGGCACCAGGTAATAATCATGCAGAGGCGCACAAAGTGGCGGTGATGGTGTCAGTTGGAGTGGACGCAACAGAATCTCCAGGGGGCAATATGAGATTACAGAGTGGAACTTAAGTGACACAGGAGTGGGCACAGAGGACAACACTGTAGTGGGGGCAGATGCTAAAAATTAAGGCCAGACAGACAATACACACGAAGAAGGGATCGGGTCCTCTGGGGGAAGCATACGTTACAGGACAAGATGTCGGAGAAGCCCGAGTAAGGGGTGCAGAAGGGGATAAGGAAGAGAACAAAAAGGAACCCCAGAAAAGCAAAGATTTGAAAATCAGAAAGTTGCCATATATGGGGGTGTCAAATCCGTTGGTAGCACATCCGATGCGGGCAACTAAAGAAAAAAATCGGAATGGGGAATATGTTAAGATTTTATTGCATAGGTAATTGAGGGCAAAGGAAGGCTCGAAGGAGGAGGCACACGTGCTGGCTAAATGCCCAAAAGTACCCTTGACAATTGAGAACTGGACAGAGGACTTCTTTATTTATGGCAGTGTATATTCCAAAAAACATCCGAAGAGGTGTATGACCCTATTTAAGTATATGAACACAACATGTACGGCTCACATTAACTATGAGGGCTTAATACGACGATGAGCTTTGGGCATGCATGGTGGTGAATACCGAAGTGCAATGGGTGGGGGGGATTTGGATCTTTGGCACCATACCATGGGCCACCAAGTTAGGCAAGACTATATTCACAGCCAGTTGGTTGCCTATAGTTTATCAGCCCTTTTAAGGGCTACCTACTCTGGGAGGGGTTGGGGGGCAAAAAACTAAGGACAAACGGGTCAGATGGGAGCATGATAGGATTTTAATAAAGGATTATGCACTAGAAAGTATGGAAAGTGAAGACATGAATGCTCCAAATGTGGAGGCAGACATGCCCTTTTTAACTGCTACAGGGCCCGAGGGCAGTCCAATGCAGTGACAGGACAGTGGGCACAGTTACAAGGGCAGTCTTATCCTCAACAACAAGCACAATCTTTTAAGGGAGGACTGGGTGGGCAAGGGCCTGGAGGAAAGAGCTCTTGGTCCTATTAAGCTAGTCAGGCTAAATGTTTGGTTGAGCCACTGTAACAATGCAGATGATGCCAAAATACTGGAGGAGGGGTTTACCTGGGATTTCCATTTGGGATATGTAGGGCCAAGGATGCACAGGTGGGCGAGCTATGTGAATTCAGTGGCTCCCCGGAGGCATGTTGTGCAAGGAAATTTGTTGAAGGAGAAGAGAGAGGTCAGGATGGCAGGGCATTTCGACGAATGGCCGATAGCAGACCTGATGGCACCACCTATTGGAGTGGTGCTAAAAAATGGAAAAAGGACAATTCTGATTAAATCAACATCTCTCTTGGCCAGAGGGTAACTCTGTTAATTTTATTTCACAGGAGCAGCCTTCCATTACATATTCTTCAGTGGATGTGGAAGTGGACCTTGTTGAAGATATGGGTAGAGGCACTCTGATGGCATAAAGTGACATAAATTCAGCTTTCCGCTTGCTCCCTGCGCACTCCAGCTGTTAGGCATTTTGTTTGAGGGACCGTGGTACACTGACAAGGCATTTCTGATGGGGTTCTATTTCATGTGCATTGTTTGAGCATTTTAGCACATTCCTCCAATGGGCCTTTACATGGGTTACTGGTCATGTACATGTGACCCATTACCTTGATGATTTTATTTTTGTGGGGAGGACTAAGAGAAATGACTGCCAAGAGATGCTGACTAGCTTTCAGGGGATTATGGAGGATTTGAGTGTTCCACTAGCACCAGAGAAGACATTTGGACCCAGTACAGTTCTGTCTTTCCTGGGCATTGAAATTGACTCAGAGGCTATGAAGGAACTGAGAATGCAATTGCTACTGAATTCGTTGCTGACAAGGAACAAGGTGACAGTGAAGGAGGTACAGGGTGCTAATGGGGCACCTCAATTTCGCATGCAGGGTGGTGAGAGCTGGGAGGACATTTTGTAGGAGGATGGGGATGTCACTGTCTGGCTTTTCGTTGCCACATCACCACATAAGGCTGTCAGCTGGGACAAAAGAAGATCTGTGGATATGGCATTTCTTTTTGGAATCATTTAATGGTGTGCCCCTTGTGACAGGGTCAGAGTTTGAGTGCGCAAGTGTACTCCGATGCTGCAGGGTGAATTGGGTTTGGACTGTACTGGCAAGGCCAGTGGTGTGTGGAGAAATGGCCAAAGGAATGAAAGTGCGGGGGAAGAGTATCGCCTTTTGGATTTCTTTTTTCCATTAGTGGTAGCAGTGTCCTTGAGGGGGGAGCAATTGGTGAACAGGAAGGTACTGTTCCATATTCACAACATGGCAGTAGTGCAGGTGGTGATCATACAGTCGGCAAGTGACACCCAGGTACTGATGTTACTGTGGATCTTTGTCTTGTAATGTATGAAGTTTGACATGTTCAGAGCGCTGCACGTGCCAGGTATGGACAATTACATTGCGGATGGTTTGTCTCTTTTACAGTGGGAGAAATTCCATTGGTTGAACACAGGCACAGACCCAGTCAGGAGCAGAATTCCCCCCGAACTGTGGATAGCAGGCGACAGAGGATGCTACAGCTGGTGGTAAAATCTCTGGCAGTTTTGACAAGACAGGCCTACAGTCAGGCCTCGGCTGAGTTTCTGGATTGTGGGGTGCTTTGGAGGGGAGAGACCTGGGATTGGACAGAGGACATGGTGCAGTTTCTGCTGTTGTTAATTGAGAAGTGACAGTTGAGTTACAATTGCAGGTAAACTAGCGGCAGTGCCTTCTTGGGCAAGCTGCTATGGCGGTATACCCCAATGGCTGGGTAACTGGGAACTCGGATCCTAGAAGGGTGGGCTGGAGAGAGGGGACGAGCAGAACCAAAAAGAAAGCCTGAGAGTTATTTTGTCTGGCAATTCAATGCTTGCCTGTGGTGTGTACGGGGGAGGATCAAGAGATTTTATTTGCGACTTTAATGACCTGGATGTTTTTAGAGGGTAGGGAGATGAGAGAGTTAGTTTGAAGGGAGGTGGAGCCTTGCGAGGAAGGAATGGGAGTCTGGCTTTATAAGTCTAAGATGGATTAAAAGGGACAGGGTAGGACAGTACCAAGGGTGTGCAAGTATGCAGCAGTGGATTTTTGCCCGGTGAGTTAGGGGGCATTGCTGAAGACAAATGGGTGGGTAGGAGAGAACACGTTTTTTAAACATCAAGATGGCAGGCTGGTAATGGCTTACCTGCTTTTAGCTGTTCTACGCAAGGCTCTAGCATACATGGGTGGTAAGACTATGAGTTATGGCACACATTCCTTCCACATTGGAATGGCGATGGAAGTGGGAAAAAGAGGGTGGGTTAGAGAAAGTATCATGAGACTGGGTAGGTGGACATCAGACTATTTTCAGTGCTATGTGCGGGGGAGAATGAACATTGTGTAAGCTGGCAAATACTTACACCTGTTTTTGTGTTTTCTCAGGTTCATTGCCAGGCCCAGAAGCGCCTGGTCCATCCTTGTGGATTGTGGGACATTTGTTTGCAAAGTGAGCAGAGAGACAGGCATGTGGGAGTACTCACAGCTCCAAACTGGGGCTTTGACACACCTAGATTGTACTTTCAATGGCATGGAAAAGGGGGGATGAGATAAAAATAATTTTTGCCATGCTTGAACAGCTTAATGTATCGGGGACAATGTCCAGATATTCTGTTTCTTCACTTAGGCAAAAATTACTTAGTAATTGAAAAAGAGGTATCTCTCTTGTGTGGGATGAAAGATTACATATAAAAAAATCCAGAGAAAATGGTCGGGGAGCCTCATCATGTGGACAGAACTTATACCCAGGAGAATCTGGTGGGGGGCAGCGAAACTGGCAGTGATAGAAAAAACACGGAGAAAGATTAACAAAGAGATGAGGACTATTTGTAGATGAAGTGGTATAGGCAAAGTTAAACACAGGGACCTGATCTATGAAGCTTTGGATTTTTTCCAGGGGGATGGAGTGCATCTGTCTTTTTATGGCATGAAGCTTGACTTTTTGCAGATATGTGCAGTGATAGCGATGGTTCTTAACGTGCATTAAAAGGTGGTGGATAGTTTGGGATGGCAGAAATAGGAGGGGTAGTGCTCCTTTTTCTGGGTGGCGGGTGGCCGAAAAGTTGGCAGGGGTTAGCCAGGTTTATTGCTGTTGGCAGCGGCAATCCCGGAGGAAAGGAAATGGGTAGATAAGCGCACACCTGGGCGAAGCAGGAAGTTTAAGGTTCATTAACAAGTTAAATTAGTTACAGGTTAATAGTTGCAGTTAAACCGTATGGGAGGTTAAAGGCCTCAAGGTAGGAGGTTTAACCCTGAAGGGGATAAAGCTGTGCAGGTTTAAGTTGTGGGTGGAGAGACCTTCGTAGGGACTGGGGGTGGGTTAACATTGGTAATTTGTTTGTATGGTGAGGTTTAGTTTCGTAAAGCTTGAGACCCGGGGTTTATTTTATGTGATGTGTACCTGTTTCAATAAAGAGGCATTTTTCACACAAATAAGGTGTCAGTGAGCTGTGCTGCCAGTGAGGTCTTGGGGGGCAGCCGACCACAGGGAGGTCTCCTCCCGGGCTAATTTGTGGAACGGAGCAGTCCAGTGACTGCTTTGTTTTGTTGAGCTAGGTTTGGGCTATTTGGGCGTCTTACATATATGACTTTGCTAGATAAGCATACATTTGAGGTGAGCAAATCTAGAGTGTCGCTGGTGTTGCAGGGTGCTCCTAACTAGAGCAGCTCTCCACCTAAAATTGGGAACTTCCCAGAGTTCTCCTTTGTTTTTTGCATAATTTATGCGTCACTCTATCCCTGAAAGGGCCTTGGTTTGACTTATACTGGGTGCTCCCTTGTGTCTGGACAAAGCTATACCCCTCTGAAGAGCTCTAATGAGAGTGAAACACGTGTCAGGGGTTGCTTTAATCATTCCAGGTTGGCTTGGACGGTATTTGACCAGTCCAAAGCTGTAATACTGTGCCTGGAGTGGTAAATGGCTTTTGTCATTTTACAGCTAGGCAAGGATGACACTATGTCAATCCTATGCTTAAAGATTTTGCTGTACAAATGGCAAAAGACTTTGTCACTATCTAGCTCGGCGAGGATAGCACTATGTTAATCCTATGCTTAAAGACTTTGCTAGATAAGCAGACATTTGAGGTGAGCAAATCTAGAGTGTCGCTGGTGTTGCAGGGTGCTCCTTACTAGAGCAGCTCTCCACCTAAAATGGGGAACTTCCCAGAGTTCTTCTTTGTTTTTTGCATAATTTATGCGTCACTCTATCCCTGAAAGGGCCTTGGTTTGATGTGTGTATATATATATATATATATATATATATGTGGCCATTTTAGGGCACGAGCCATCATTTTGTTAGTAATTAACACAGTGGCTGGCTGTAGCGACAAAGGCTTTTTCCTACTCCGTTACCCCAAATTTAGGACTTTTTGGTGGGCTCTGATATTGGAACAGGTGCGTAGGGCGGTTAAGCAGCTGTATAGTTTTCGCTTTGGAGCAGATGCATAGGCGGTTGGCCGAGAAGTTGGCAGAGGTTAGCCAAGTTGATTGATGTTGGCAGCGGCAATCCAGGTGGCAAGGGAATGGGTAGATAAGTGCACCCCTGGACAAGGCAGGAACTTTAAGGTTATTTGCAAGCTAAATTAGTTACAGGTTAATAATTGCAGTTATACTGTGTGGGCAGGCTAAAGGCCCAAGATAGGAAGTTTGACCCAGATGGAGGTAGAGCTTTGCAGGTTTCGGTTGTGGAGTGTAGGGAACTTAGTAGGGCTACGGTGTACACTAACATAGTTAATTTTTTTGTATAGTGAGGTTTAGTTATTTAAGGATTAAGGCCCAGGGTTTTTTTTATGATGTGCACCTCTTTCAATAAAGTGGCCTTTTTTTATATAAATAAGGTGTCCGTGGTCTGGGCTGCTCCCCTATTCCCCAAGTAACTGTTGGGTACAAAGCGACTCTGTTTGGCCAACGAGCAAATGCTATTTGTTTTCAGCTTTCAGTTTTAAACACCCTGCACTAATGAGCAGCTGAATTTCATTTCCAGAGGAGGGCTTGCATCTTTGTATATGGATATGCAATGACAGAAGAACTAGAACACCCGATGACAGCGTAAATTATATAGATTGCAATGTGGGATGAATGTCCTCTACCTAATTAGACATTACAAAGTATGTTTGGTACAATGAGGGCCACTGAAAGTATGTGGCATGGGAGAACTAAATTATCCAATAGGTTAATATTGTAGTATCACAGTTGTGTTGGTCCGACCTCCACATTACGAGGTTTCCAGGCAGACCAACTAACCTACCACTGTCCCGCCAGGATCCTAGATCCCAACGGTCTGACAGTGGTGCATGTTGCAGTGAGCCAGTGTGGCAATGAACACAGCGCGTCCCTGTTGGTTACTACCTTGCTCTCCACCAGCCTTTTCATGGCGGTTTCACCACTAGGAAAAGGCTGGTGGAGAACAAGTGCAGGGGGCCAGACGGGGCATTTCGAGAGTGCTGGTGCTCCCTGCATGTGGCAGAATTGCTGCTGGCTCTATTATGAACCGACGACAATGCTGCTGGCACTTTCCCAATGGGCTAGGTTTCCTCCGGACAGCTCAGTGGGAAAGTCCTAATGGGACTGGCGGGGAGGTTGCCAGAATGGTGGCAACCACCCCATCAGGAGTTTGCCGGATGGTTGTTCCCATCCTCTAAACTCAAAAATGGGCCCATAGGGTCTGGTATGCCAGGCAAGCCATATGTTTCCTATGGGTGGCACCAATGCTTCTTTTTTAAATAACTGAATGTGCTCACATTTTTTAAGAAGCCACCAGTCTCTTCCCCCGATGGGCACAACCTGGTTCCATCACTAGCACTTCCAATTGCTTGCATAGAGAATACTTAAGTTTGATTGATGCAAAAAAGTGATGCTAGTGAGTTAGTTTCCCACAGGGTGGGTAGGGATGGAAGGGGGGGATCAGTGGAAGACTCCCCCACCACACTTGTCGATCGCTCAAGCGCTTTGACCTTTCCTAAATATTGTGGGCTTTTAACCACAACCATCTCACGCCCATCCCTTTCACTCGTCCGTGGGCTTGCCTTTCAAAAATCACTTGATGTTCATAGTAAATGCTTTACGTTTGTCCCACCTTAAGGCTGATTTTGTAACACCTTGCAGACTTCCTATGTTACATGGATTATTGCACGATTGCCTATTTACTTCAGCATGGACAAACTATTTCTTTTGTCTCTCCCCTTCATGCTGCATGGCGCTCACAGCGCGAACAGGCATAACAGCGCAAACTCACTCAGCGCTGGTCAAATTGTTTACAGTTATCTAATCAGAATCATTCCTTGTGGCTCTCCCCTAAAAACACTTGAAATTGCTGAATGCCTTACGTAAAACAGAAATCCTCAAAGCTAAAGCGGCTCTCACGGCACAGCAGGAGAGCCGATACTACAATATTCACTGCACTCGGGAAAACTCTAACCATAATGCTTTGCGGGGCATTACTTTTACAAAACATTCTTGCTAATAACTCAGCCTGTGTTGGTCCTAGGACAATGGGACCACCACCAAAATGTTCACGAAAACGTGCACTTTCTGTTTACACCATCTTCGGATCCCCAAAATAATAACCCCCTCCCACCATACAGAGTTTGTTTAAGCTTTGTCATGGCTGGAACATTTGTTCTACAGCTGGGAATAGCTTGTGTTTTAAGGGCCTTGCTTGTAATATCATTGTTATAGGCATGCCACCCCTGAACATATGTAATGCATTATGTCCTCTACGGGCTAAATATATGGTTACTCTGCATTATTTATTGCCATTTTCTTTTCACGTGGTTATGTACATGACCATGTTTCTTACAAATGCTATTTTATTTTAGTGTCCTCTAGGGGCTGTTCTAAGCACTACATATCAAGATATTCACGGCATAGAAACTTGTCCCATAATGCTTTGCAGGGCATTACTTTTACAAAACATTTTAATCTCATAACTCAGGCTGTGGTGGTCCTAGGACAATGGAACCACCTTCAAATCATTGACTGCAGTGTGATCTTTCTCTCTATATCATATCGGGGGTCCTCACACTATGTTAGTGGGGATTCCAAAATAATAATCTCTACCACCATTCATTATTTATTTATTTTTGAAAGCTTTTTTATGGCTGGAAGTTTTATTTTACAGCTGGGAGAAGTTATGTTTCGTGGGCTTTGGTTGTAATATCTTTGTCATAGTCCTGCTAGCCTTGAAAATGTGTAGTGCAATATGTCTTCTAAGGGCTAAATATATAGTTATACTGCATTACTTTCTCCCATTCTTTTTTCATGTGGTTATGCTTTCTAAGGGCTGATCGTATGGTTACATGACCATGCCTCTTCCAAATGCTGTTTTTATTGTGGTGCACTCTAGGGGCTGCTCTGAGCATTGCAGTCAACATACTATAATATTTGCGGTACAAATCTTGCTCATAACTCAGGTGGTCGTAGGACAATGGGACCACCTTCAATATGTTCTTTTTGTCTACATCATCTCTGGGTCCTCACACTAGGGTAGTGGGTACCCGAAAATAATAACCCCTCCCACTATTTAGTGTCTTTTAAGCTTTCTCATAGCTACAACTTTTGTTTTGCAGCTGGGAGCTGTTTTGTTTTAAAGGCCTTGTTTGTAATATCACTGTAGTAGGCCTTCTACCTGTACAAACGTCCTATAGGGGTTAAGTGTCTGGTTACACTGCATTAATTGTTCTTGTTTTTTCATAGGTTTATCCCTTCTAGGGGCTAACAATGTGGTTACATGACCATGTTTCTTACAAATGATATTTTTGTTATGGTGCCCTCTAGGGTATGTTTTGATCATTACAGTCTAATGCCAAAAGTTTATTTTTGGTGGTTTATATGATAATTGTATATGTTTTAATAATTTCTCCTTATTACAATTATGACCATAATTCAGGCCAACTTAACATTCTTATTACACTATGACTGTTTGAACACTCTTGAAATGTTTGGGTGACTTTTCTAGTTTATTTCTTCTCTGTGGCTGTCTTGTGTCTTTTTTTGGGTAATTGGGTTAGTCAGCCAGCACCTCTGCTTTAGATATATGCAGGGCCACTGGAATAGCATAGCAGGAAAAGACAAAATTTAACGGACAGGGTTGACCAATTTATGTGGCAAGGAAAGACCAGCTATGAATTTACAATGCCAATAGCTCTAACTCAAGCAAATTCGAGACCTATTGCATCGCAAATGCTTGTTTTTTCTCTTGGTGATTTCCATATTGTAAAATCTGTGCAATTCCTTCTCACGCTTTCCGGTTTTCCTAGAACTGTGATTACAATTGGAATGTTTCTGCTCTACCCCATATGTTACATGAAAAACAAAACTACAGAAATACAACATCTGGGAAAAACACATCTAGGAAGTAGGAATACATTTTCCATGCAACTTGAAGTAAAACATGTGAAATGTAGCAGTGAATATGTCACTGACTTGAATTAACTTGAGTTCTTACACACACTGCGAGAAAGAAGTAATTGTTTTTGTGTTTAAAGTTAAAGACAGGGCCTGGGATACATACATAAAACACTGGCTCACACACATTCACACTCACATTACCACTTTCTCTTTTTCTATCTTTCTCTCTGTTTTGCTCTCTCTTTCTAGGGCTGTAATGACAGACACCCAATATTGCTGCACAGCAAGAAAGCACCAATCTTGCATTTTGCATTGTTTACCCAACACTAATGGACTGTCAAAAAGCATTTCTTTTAAGGGCTCTGTGAATAGAAAGCATCTAGATCACATAAAATGAGTACGGGTGGGGTTTACCAGCACCCACCAGAACAAATTAACCACTGTAACTGATAACACTACTCTCCATCCCCATGAGGTCAGCTTACTAGTTTCTGAAAAGAAACATATTTCAGTATGAAATACTCTTGTTTATTTTGAATGGCTGAGCCAAATTCCTTCACACAGAAACTGTTCATTTTAATAGAAAATGGTATATATATATTTTTTAAATATTTTTATTTTTTTCTTAAGTGTGAGCAACAAGGAAGGGTGCGAACTCTCACCCACAACAAGAGATTAGCCGCACTGCCATGGACGTCAATTCACCGAAATGCAAGGGGTAGCAGAAGTGACATCATATACCCTTTGACCTCCATTTTCACTCACATACATATACACACAGATTCACACGTACCTACACTCTCTTTAACATAAACACACTCTCACCTGCAAGCACGCACACAACATACATTTTGAAGCACTTTTTACTTGCCACAGCTGTCATGGCCTATTGTAGCTAATTGAATCTACTTTTATTCCACTAATAGTAAATAATATATTATTAACTATTAGTATAGTAAAAGATTGACAGAAAGCAAACAGAGTGGAGCCCCAACTGAGCTACCACTGTGCTCCTGGCACCTAAATTTGCCACTTCTGAGGCCAGGGGTTGCAAAGGCAGTGCCAGGGGTAGCAAAGGGCAAGCCAGGGGTCACAGCTGCAACCCCTGGCAACCCCTAAATGACGTCCATGCACACTGCATCAGTATGATCAAACATATATAACATCAATTCACAGATTAGATTTACAGTAAAGCTTGCATAAACACAGAAATACACTTCAGCATGTACATCAAGCTTATCCCTGTGCAGAAGCCGTCTTCCCACCAACAAGGTCCAAAGCGTAGTATTTTACCCAGTATCCCCAGACCTTAAAAGAATTACATGGACACCCTCTGCTCTTGTAAGTGACCTTCTCTGCCACCATGTACATGTCCATCCCCACCCTCCATTCCTGCAGGGTCTAGATCTCCGGAACACCCCAGGACCTGGCCACATTCCTCTTCGCCACCACATATCCTGAGTTGCAAAAGAGTAGCTTGGTCGACGGACATCTACATCCGTCAGTACACCGAGGAGGACATACTTGGGCTCTAGTGGAATGCCAGCCCCCATGACGTTGCGGAGTTCCCACACTACCTTCTCCCAGTATGACTGTTTGACTGAGCAACACCAGAATGTGTGCACAAATCTTCCTCTGGCCCCATGGCACCCTAGACAGTCTGGAGATACCGCCCTCCCCATTTTGTGTATGTGATCTCGGTCGCAGTAGACCAGATGCAGAATTTTAAGTTGTATAAGCGGCAGTCTGGATTGCATAGCCACCTCTCCTTGGTGGGTCAGGGCTCCCTCCTAGTCTGTGTCATCCATCTCACCCACATATCTCTCTCACCTGTCTCTCAACTTAATTAGTATGTAGGGCATATTTTTGTTGAGTGTTTTGTAGGTGAGGGAGACTGCCTTTTCCTCTGTCTGTCCCATAAGTACCCTACACTCCAGGGAGGCATACTGAGGTCGTTGCATTACCTCCAGTCCTTCAGCCTGCCATGCATGTCTCAGCTGCACATATTTAATTATGATTATCGTGCAGCTGGTATTCCTTCTGATGGGAGAGGACAGCATGCCGTCTCCATGTTCTAACAGGTTACCAATTTTGGAAATCCCTATTGTGTCCCAGGTTCTGAAGTCCCTAAGTTTCCCCAGCTCCCTCATCATCACTCCTTCTCATACAGGCATCTCTCTGGTCACTTTATTTGCCTACCCCATGCATCTGGTGGCTTTGGCCCAGGCCTCCAGTACCACCTGAGTAGCCGGTAGCATCTTTCTAATCCCCTTCTCCCCGTAGAGATAGTGCACATAGGACCTTGCCAAAAAACTGAGGCCAATATTTATACCTTTTTAGCACCGCATTTGCGCCGCTTTTTGACGCAAAAACGGCGCAAACTTACAAAATAGAATTGTATTTTGCAAGTTTGCGCCGTTTTTGCGTCAAAAAGTGACGCAAATGCGGCGCTAAAAAAGTATAAATATGGGCCTGAGTTTGTTCCAATCTATACATCAAATGATCCAGAGGTGAAAACACCCATTCATTTATGATGATCAAATAAGCCACCCAGTAATATGCCTGTATATCAGGGAGGACAATCCCACCATTGTAGGGGTTGTGTTGCAGTGTCATGAGTGCTATTCTGGGGTGACCTTTGATGCAAAGTAGATTTCGAAGCTCCCCATCTATTTTTGTGAACAGAGAGTAATCATTTAAAAAATATATGCTCTACCAAGTATTTTCAAACATAGTGTATGCCCGTGCTCTGCATTTCCCTGAAAGTTTGCCACCACCCGCTGCAGGTTTCTGTCAAGGCAACTCTCCCTCCGGGGAGTCATATACATTCTGAGATATTGAAACGCATCCGTCTTTGTCTGTAGTCTCCCAGGCAGGGTTAGCGAGTCAAGGAAACCATATTGGTGACACAGCAGTGATTTACCCCAATTTATGTTGTCCTGGAGTGGGTGCCCCATACCTCAAACACTTGGAAGTTGACCAGAATTGTTTTAGCAGGCTGGGTGATGTTTAGGAGGATAGCACTTAGAGCCAAAACTTTTCCTCTTCCATGATAATTTGAGATACCCAGAACATCTGGAAATTGGGGTGATCTCAGACCATGAAGGATAAGGGCTCTATGATGACAGTGAACAGGAGGGGTGGACAAGAGACATTCCAGTCTGGCCCCTCTCCCAATCGGGAACACCGACAGGAGGATATCGTTGACCTTCGCCTCTGACGTTGGAACCTGGTATAGCAATGCTATCCATGTTATGTATTTGAGGCCAGAGCCAAATTTCTTCAGCGTTTGTTGAAAAAAGGGCCAGTGTATGGCAGTGAAGGC
The DNA here is from genome assembly GCF_031143425.1 of Pleurodeles waltl. Taxonomy (NCBI): domain Eukaryota; kingdom Metazoa; phylum Chordata; class Amphibia; order Caudata; family Salamandridae; genus Pleurodeles; species Pleurodeles waltl. The sequence continues at coordinate 1,558,004,660 of NC_090445.1, forward strand.
CTTCTCAGTTTCTAGGGAATGGAACACATATAGTTCCTGCATAAGAGGCACCTTTTCATCCAGTTGTGGAGCCTATGTAGGTTGAGTCTGGTGGACCTACCAGGCATAAAGCCTGAGTGATCCCTATGTATTAGTGGACTTATGCCCTTGGAGAGCATGGTGGCCAGTACTGTGGAGAGTATCTTGGTTTTGACGTTCAGTAATAAAATCAGGCAAAACGACTCACTGCTAATTTTGGATTTCTCTTTTTTATGTATCACCGCAATAGTAGCATGCTGCAGGTCATGTGGTAGCGCATCCTTATCTCTAGCCTCAAGGAATAGATTTAAGATATATGATGCCAGAATCCCAGCATAACTCTTAAAGAACTCGATTTTAGTTTCACAATGGACGTTTGCACCTCCAGGAGTGTGATGTCTTCTGCAAGGGTCACACAACTCTCTGTATAGAGTACCTGGGTGTCTATTGAGTGAAGGTGCCCTCTATTCTGCGGGGCATCTGACAATGGAGGCACCCTATAGAAGGCCTCGTAATACCTGGTGAATGTCTCTGCTTTATCCTGTGTGTCGTGTACATCACTCCGAAACAATCTACAATACACCTCACTCAGCGGGCATCTACCTCCCTCCTGCTCAACCATGTCAATAACTTGCCTGCTTTGTCGCCTGTTTTGCACAGTCTATGCTGTGAGGCCAACATGTGGTTCCCAGCCGCCCTCTGTGCCAAACTATGGTATTTAGTTCCCTTCACCACGAATCCTCATAAGGACCTGTGGGTCCGGCAGAGCTCCAGGGCACTTCCAAGTGTGTCACCTGCCAATTATTGTCCTCTACTTCCTACTAGCCCATCTCTTCATTCACACAACGAGGTTTTGTGCCCTCTCCCTAAGGACCACTTTGTATGCCTCCCAAAGAACTTTTGCAGAGTCCACCGACCCTTTGTTTTGGGTCTTTATCTTTTAGCCATTGGAGTCAGAGTGCCTCCAGCGGCTACCATTCATGGTGTCTGTCCTCACTGTCAGCAGTGTCTGATGAGCCCAGTCGATGCTACCACTGTGCTGGCTCTCTGTCGAACAGATCAGTCCGCACTCCTGATCGGCCTGCATGCAGAGCGCTTCTCGACCAGCACATCGGCTGTGTGAGCTGCCCATACTGTGTGGCTGTTGCTGTCCTCCCTTGAATATAGCAGGCCAAGCGGTCTCCCAGAAAGGCATTCTCTGGCAGCAGCAGTTTTTCAGAGGTCCAGCAGCCCAGCTCAATCACGTCCCAGGCCTGGGGCAGCAAGAGCATGGAAGTGATTTGTGACCCTTTCCCCCTGGGCCCACCGCTGCCGATTATTCCATCATGTCCAGACCAGGCCTTGTCACTAGCCTCCAGTCCAGGCTCAACTCAGACAACTGGCGTTTTAGCACCGTTGCACTCTGCAGCCTAAACGCGACCCCAGATCTGGGCCTGCTCGGCGGCCTGTAACCACCACTGCCATCCATAAACAGAGACCCCAAGTTGTTCTGGGCTCTCGGTGCCTGCTCCTCTTTAGCCTTTTACGAGCTGGATGACTTCCATGAGGTACAGGATGGTTCCAGGATCACTGTGGTTGGACAAAGCTCTAAGGATCACGTCTAGCCTGCCATTTTGCTGGCCACGCCTAGGACAATGATATATTTGTTTCAAAATGTGACATTTTTATTTTAGTAACTACTGATCAGATGTTCTAAAAACTGGATTCCGAAAAGTGGTCACAAATTGTGCACTGACTTTTTGCAACCACAAACAGAGTTTGGAAACCAGCTTATTTACTAACTGGTTGGCTTGCCATATAGTGATTTGATGTAGGTCACAGACCGATCTGCCTAACGTTCATGGCTTAGGCAGGTTGCAATTTGTGTCCAATTAAGAATGGCTACGTACACAATATCAGCAAAACCTCTTCCCTGTGATTGCTTTTCAAATTTTGTTTCAAAGTAGCCTGTTTTCCCTGAGGGAAATTAAAATCATTTTGTTTTGTTTTTTGAAGAAAAAAAAAGTTTTAAGTTATGAACAAATTCAGTGAGAGTTGGCAGTGATCCCCTTAAACACTGCCTACTCCCTCTGAATCTGCCACAGTGCTTCTCAAAGGGAACGGTGACATTAGGGGACGCTTTTTCCATGGCCAAATCAGTTAGCTCCCAGCTAGTGAGCTTGTAAATGATCAATGATTTTGGACCAGAAACAAGATCACATACCACTGATTCATACCGGGCCGAACTGCAAGATGGAAGTGATGACCATAACAAATCCCTTCCACGTTTGCTTTGCTATCCATTTCTACATCCATTGTAGGAGCCAAGTAAAAATATAGTGAATCCTAAAACAGGTTTCATATATACTAACTAAACCTTTAGTGGTTGTAAACCCTTTGTTTTAGTGAATTGGAGGGTTTGCAACCGCTAAAAGGTTTAGTACATCCGAGCCTACATTTCTTCACTCCAAACTCCTGCTTGTTATTTTCACCAAGTATTGCATGTCTCCTCTCACACCTGGACAAATTCGGCTTTCATGGCCACTTATCATGATCATCAAATACCATGAAAAACAAAACTGCAGAAACACAACATCTGGGAAAACACTCTTACGAAAAGAAGAAAACTGTCAAGATATTGGCCACAACTATGCCAGGAACATCCAGAATTATGTCAAGAAAGGCAACAATAAGTCAATATTGAGCACCACTATATCACTGATAACCAGAATATTACATCAAGAATACCCACGATATGTCCCTGATGTGGCAGTCTCATGCCAGGGATAGAAAGAAAGTTCATATGAATACACACACAATGGCAAAGAAGGGCTTCATATATGTCAGGGATAGTCAGAATGTTTTTAAGAATTTCCACAGTATGTAAAATATGGTTCAATGTAAGCTAGACAGCATGTTGACAAGAATGCCACAATGTGTTTAGTATGAGGCAGCATTTTGACAGGAATTAAAAAATGTTACCAACAATGCCCCCCTGGATGGACGTCATGAATGGGCTAATGTTATGGTACAGATAGGTAAATTAGCCAGTAAGTCTGCAACAATTGCCTCAATATGTCAAACTGTGTCGCTATTGAACTAGCGATTTATAGAATGCTGTTAAGAATGTCCACATTATGTCAAGGATAGAACACTATTATTCCTAGAAAATGCAGAATGTTGCAAGAAATCTCCAAAATATGTAAATCATAGGCACTATCGGCAAGGGTGGGGGCCCTCGCCAACTTCTAAGCATGCCACTGTCGTATTACATTCCTATTTTCTTAGGTCCAGCCAACTCATCAGCAACCCTTCCGGTTCCCCTTTGGCTCTGTTTCCATTCTTGAAGTAAGAACAGCAGCAGAGACAGGTAGAGAAGCTGCTTCACCTATCCCACCCGGGTCTCTGACGATGAGTAAAGGGCTGCAAAATCAGAAGAGGTTTTGGCTTTAAGAATGATAGTGCTTTTACCTGCTGTTGCTTAGACAGTGCTTAAGGCTTTTTTTTCCTAAAATGTACACTGCGTGTAGGAGGGCTATGACTCAGTGGGTAATGAAACTGATAGTCTGAGTAGATGCCCTCAGGTTTTCAATGGCTCCCTTAAGGGGTGTCAAGGAAGTGGTGGGGTTCCACCCTAATGGGCCAGTAATCAATATCCCAAAATACTTAATCTGTAAAGAGTTTAGGTTTTGGACACCAAGGTAAAAGGATTTTTGTAGAATTATCACACGAAGGGACACTGATGTCAACAACTTTGAAGTGCATATTCATACAAAATGTACTTATATTCATCCAGGTTAAATGAGATAGATGTGCTCTTTAACTGTTGGAATGGTTTGGGAATACCCAAAGAGCTTCAGCTGTGCCCAAGTGCCATCTGAATAGATGAGAATTGACCTATCAGAGGTTCCCAGGAGCCTTAGACAGTACTCCCCAACATTGAACGAAGAAGGCAGGGCACCGCTCTTAAATCATACTGAATGTGCCCTTATCATGCTGCATAGCTGTAACTCAGAGTAAGATTCCTATTTCGCATAGAAATCTACCAGGTTCATTAGTTCACCAGTGCCAGTTGGCTACCAGATACATAGGGTCTCATTACGAAGCTGGCAGTCTAAAGACTGATAGTGTTGCGGTGGCTGTCAGGACCACCGATGCTGTGGCAGTCCGACCACCATATTAAGACCCTGGCGGTCAGACCTCCAGGGTACCGCCATCACCGCCGGGATCGGTGATCCCGATGGGCGGATGGGTAGTGGAGGTCGGATTCAGCCAGGGCCATCCTGCTGATTATGACCTGGTCCTCCACCAGCCTTTTCATGGCGATATCACCGCCAGGAAAAGGCTGGTGGAAAACATGTGCAAGGGGCCACAGTAGGGCACATGCACTGCCCATGCACACGGCACCCCTGCCCAGCACCCTGGTAATGCACACTGTCTGCTGTGCAGACTAGAGGGCACCTTGGGCACTGGATCTCACATGCTTTAAAGATGGTGGAGAATAACTTTAATCTCTGCACCAGCGGGAGCTAGTGATGGTCTTTAAAACTTAAAGGTGATATAAACCGATTTCTTTAGGTACTGAGAGGGTCTGATGACTAGGTTTTCAGCCTAAGACGTTTTAAAATCCCTTCCATAGGGGCTCTGACATAGATGTTGCAGAAATCGAGTAGTTACATCACCAGCGATCTGACCAGTTCAATGTGGTTTGATAACTGCAATGGAAAAGTCATTCTCGCCAACATAAGATGGTACCTGACATTTTTTATCACCAGTCTGACTTGGTAACCAAAAGATAATTTTCGTTGAACCACGCACGAAGATTTTCAACGTGTAAACTGATGCCAGCATAGCATCTGTTTCTATTTTAGAAAATAATATTTTATTGCTGGCAGCTTGGCCATGGTGAAATTTATATTGTACCCACGTAATTCGTAACATTTTGGGAAATTCACATTATGCTTGCTAGGAAATTTCCGACAATTATGCCATAAAGTCAGTTGCATAATTATGCTCAGTTTGCAGTATAAATAAAGCACAAGAGCTTGGGAACAACATTAAAAACCAGAACATAAGAATTTTTTATCTGTGGCAATTGTGTTTTTCACACTAAATTATAGCACTGAATGTCAGAGTTGCATTTTGCTCAGTTATGTCAAATTTCGCCCAATTTTCCCCAAATTTAATGTGATTACTCAACAGCAAATCATGGGAATTTTGCACAGACCTAGTTATAGCTAGGTAAGGTCTGAAAATAAGTGAGTGTGGCTCAAAGTAGAGTAGCTAAGTATCTTTCAAATAGTCAATAAGAAAATACCAGTTAAGACATTTCAAGTAATTAGAAGGAAATGCCTCTTTTTACATGATCACTTTCAAACTTTTGGACTGATGCTGCTGTTTTTTTATCTGAGAGTGCTGAACCCTGACAAACAGGCCTGAGTGCCAGTGCTCTGACCCTTAAAACGTGTATATCTGATCAGATCACCCAAAATTGGCATACTTTAATTTACTTATATGCCCCTAGTATATGGTATGATGGGTACTCAGGGTCTGTAAGTTAGTGTCCCTCATGGACTGCAGCACTTGTGCCACCACACGTGTGACAATTCAACTTCCCATTGCTGGCTGACACAGATGTTTTCAAAATGCTAACTCAACTTTATCATTTAAACTAATGACAAAGTCCAGATCTGTTTTTTTAATCCATATAAGACAGCCCTAAGGTGGGCCCATGTAGCCCTAAGGCAGGGTGTTAAATATTAAAAAGTAGGACATTTGTTTTTACATGTTTTTACAGTAAAAACTCCAAAATGTTATCTTTGTTGAAGAAAGGCTTGTAACTCCATTGACAGGTATAGGGTTACATGCTGGCAACTCAGCTGTGCTAACCTCTGAATGGGACAGCTAGAATTGGTATTTCAAGGTATCAAAAGAATTGCTACATTAACCTGACCTGATGCCCAAGTCAAATTTAACTTAATGTAACTTTTAAGTAAATGGCAACTTTAGAAAGTTGCCACTCTGTTGGCCAACTTTTCCGTGACCGTTTACAGTTACTGGCTAGGAGACAGCTTTCTTCTGTCCTAGGGAGAGGTGTGAAAGAAAAGGGCCTGAAGATGGAAGAGTTGTTACCTCTCCTGGATAAGAAGGCCAAACAGGGTGTGAGTCCAAAAAGCAAACTTCACAGAGAAAGCTGACTTTGGAGGGCAAATGATGGATACACACAAGAGGGGCTGCTCTTTTGCTCTGGTAGACAGCTTGGTGTCAGGGACAGAGAGGCAGAAACAGTTGCCAAACCAGTTTTCTTGTGGACAAGTAGCTGTCAGGTAGCCAGACCTCCAGGGTGAGCTACCAAGCTCCACACTCAGAGAGAATGGTTCTATCATCTAGGGAGTGAGTGGACTATTGCATTCTAGGATAGGTAGATGCCACACTGTGCAGGATGTCCTCGCAGGCTGGAGGGGACCTCCTAGCCTATTGGTTAGCAGTCACCTCATTCCCTGATGACAACTCCTGGGCATAAAAGTGGTACCCTTGGCATCCAGACTTCAGATCACATCTGTACTGGAGGACCAAAGAAGGACTTCCCTGCTGTTCCCTGGATCTGGCAAAGTAAGGCTGCACCAAAGGCTGGACTGCACCTACTGATCTTTGGTCTAGCAAAGAGAGGACTGTGCCTATGATGCTCCACTCGAAGAAAAGTCATCCCGAATCCCTAGACAGAAGAGGCAATTCCAAGAGTCAGTTGGCTGACTTCCTGTTACAGCTCCATAGCCACAAAAGATGAAAAAGCCTGTCCTCTTGCGTTGACAGTCACAATCGCTTCACCGCCACTGACTGCTGAAGCACAGACTGGGAGACCAAGTTTTGATTTTTTTTTCATAGATCTTTTTATTCAGGTTTTTACATCTTAATCCGCTTCACATCATACATTTTGGGCATAACAAATAACATGAGGAATACATCCCCAGCAGTCATTAGTTCTACCAGTCCACACATGAACACACCGTACACTTGTGTCTTTGGTGACATCAAATACATTGTACATATGTGAGAAGGGAACATGACCGCGATAATGGGAGTCCCCCAGAGTGGCAGACCAAGTTTTGATGATTAAAAGTTGCACCTAAATTTGCTGGGCTTGAGAGAGGTATTGGAGTGCAGTTTGGTCGTCCACGATGGACACTATCCTCAGTTAAAGTGAACTGCTGGTTTCACTGTAACCAGAAACCAGCAGACCAGTTGTCCCTGTTTTTTAGTTGGACTTCAACCGGACTTCGAGGTACATCAGTCTCTGTGGCCAAAGTCACCCTACTGTATTCGTGGAACGAGAGGTGGCCAAGTAAGACCCCCGTCACCAGATCAGCATCCACAGCATTCTTCAGCATCTTCTGCATCCTGTATCCCTTGCATGAGGACCACTCCAATGATGTCTATGGCAGTCTACCCATAGTACCAGGAATGGAACTGGAGACTACTTTGACTGCAAGATAACAGTCCTACCAAGCTTCCTAGGCCAATATGACCTGCTTTCGGACAGAGTTGGTCACCCAAAGAGGGCTAGAGTATTCAAACACAACTTTACAAAAGTTTTCAAAATTTTCCAAGTAACCAATGTGATTACCAATGCTTGTTTGTGAATTTCATGTGATTTATTATGTGCTTACTAATTTATATCTCTGGAACCCGCCAGTGGATTTGGTTTGTTCCGGTATTACACAATTCATAAAAATAGGAGCTATTTTTATAAATGAGTGTTGGATTTTCTTTGTGTTGTGTTTCTTTCTTGTTCGACCGTTTGGGTACTTTTAAATGCTTTGAACTTGTTCCTTTGACAAAGCCTGACTGTTCAAATCCATGGCTAACCAGGATTGAGCTAAGGTTTTGCAAACAAGCCTGAATGGGCCCAAGGTGGGTTTGTGAATCTATTACACGGTGAGGTCGCACAACCACACCATATAATAAACCACTTTCCTCACAGTAATATACTAACAACATAGCATAGGCTGACTCTATTTCAATGCTAAAATAGCTCCACTGAAATGAAGAAATTCTAGTAACCAAGAATGCGGAAATTACTGGAAACCTACTATGCAGGAAATGTTTAAGGTGTCAAAGAAATATAAGCCAAACATAGGTGCAAGGGGAAACTGACAATGAGTAAGCGAGGGAGGAAACAGAAGGGACTTGGAGGGAGAGAGGAAAGTAGTTGATCGAGGGAGGTCGTGGAAATTAGTTACAACAAGGGTGAAGTACTAAGAGAATGAAGGATAGTTTGAAAGGAGAGAGATGGATAGGAAAGAAAGTAGGGACATTTTAGAGAGAAGTAAAATACAAAGTTGAAGCCCTACGAACTACGAAGTTGCAAACAAAAGCTATACACACATCCACGTGCCAATAAAAACATCATAACAATGCTTTTGAGCATAATAATCAGTAAACAGGCAACGCTCCAGTACGGTCAAGGGCATGACTGAGTGGGTTTGTGCCACAAGTGAACAGCGCTGTAAACATTTCTTTTAGCTGGTCGCTAGTGGGAACTAGAAACTGCAAATCCTTTAGGTTCCAAATGAGTCTCTCAGTTCTCTTCTGTCACTCACTGCATCTCCAAAGCGAGTCCCGGCTAAAAGCAGCTGCAGGAGACCAGTGGCAGCATTGTAGGACCTTGAAGTAGCTGGATTTTTAGCTAGAAATTAAAAGCTATGTTCCTCACGCATAGGTAGTTTTCTGAGGAAATTTCTGTATTTTCGGTATGCGGACCTTCCATAGTGGTCACAGTTAGGGGAAAGGAATGAACGTCAGCTTGCTAGATGGGCGGGGCAGCCGTCACTGAGATCCAGTTGCCCTTTGGCAGATAGGTCATCAGGTCAGCCGAAGCTCCACGCGCGTAAACCAATCACTTCCCCCTTGATTCTAAAAGGATTGTGGAAAATATGTTTTTGGCGGGGTGTGGGGGGGGGGGGGGGGGCGTTCTTACTTTGCCAAACTCTAAATGAGCCCAAAGGTGTAAATGATTCATTGAGAAGAATGTTTCTTTGTGTTTATATGAATCATTCTGAAACTGTCAGTGGGGCCAATTGCTCACGAACTAAGGCCAACGCACTACCTGATAGACAATCTGTTGAAAAGGGGATAGAGTAATTGAACCAGACACATTTTTTTACCCGCCACCTTTTGCAGGAGTGTTACGGTCTTTGATGACTTGAGGAATTTGAATTGAATTATATGAGTACAAAGATATTCTCTACCGTACTTTGGTGAAATGCTGAGTATACTGACTCTGGGACAATAACTTTTAGAGTTTCTGACATCTTCAGCATACTAGCAGATGCATAAATCCTGAGTCACATTCTTTGAGCTCTGGGACTCTGGTGGGGGCACAATGGGAGAAGGCCTGTTGGATTAGTCTCAGCTCAACTGCTGATGAAGACAGTGTTAAGGTCACTGAAGAATCGTAAAATGTCATCTTGATGATTGGAAAGATGGTGGTTGACCACGATGCTGTGCTCCAGCATGTGTTGGGCAGATTGGTAGAAAATATGATAACCCTAAAATTGGTTAAGTGTCAGATAAATGTAGATTATGTGTCATACTTGGAGGACAGTGTATCAAATAATGGCACAGAACCCAAATAATATTTTTGTAAATGCTAGAAGAAGAGTACTGGAACCAGAGGTAAAAGGAAAGATTGGGATTATTTAGAGATATTGCCGATTTCTGCGCCAAATATGAGAGTTTGTTTGTAGAGAAAAGAAGTCTTGAAATTTTTCCATTGGAAAGAGGACAGCGTTAATGATACGCAGCGGTTTGAAACGTCTTAAGCCAATTTTGTAGCAGGGTGAAGATGATTATGAAAGGGAAGTAGGCCTTGGTTCAAGGGCCTTGAAGGCTGCAGAAATAAATAATCCTCTATCAGAGGGAAGCACTGGTCTGCTGTTAGATGAGTATCACATGACAGGTTCTCCTTAAATGGGTGCCTTTTGTATTCAGATCGTGAGCCATTAGTGCATTTTTTCAGTAGAAAAGGGGGTAAGAGAGAAGCACCCAAGATACACTGAATAGTACTTTGCCTGAATAGTACTTTGATATAAGATATCTGCCAGACTCAAGAAATAGGGCCTCAAACCACTGATTCCAGTTCCCACTCTAGGTTAGGGATAGATGTTACTTGGTTACAAAGCAGCACCATAAGGAGAAATTACAAATAATGAAGGATTATTGTCTATCATAGATTTATTCAGTTTGATTGGTGGAAAACCAACAAGAGGAACCAGATGAGTATGAGTTATTTTGAGTAAACCTTTACCACTAGGTAGTCACAGACTGTGGTTTTTAAAATCTGAAAAGATAAAGGGTTTGCAATCTTTTACTACTTTTTACCCTTCGATTTACCTTTTACAATCACAATCACTGGACTTTGGTTTACAGTTACATTTTACAAATCTTTGTTGTTTACACGGATCTTACTGAAATAGTATTCAGCACATTTTTGTAACTCTCACATCTATTTAATCATTAGCTAACTGAAGTTAACTGTATATCTCTCACAAGAAGTTGGGAATTCTAAAAATTGCAATTCTTTTAATTTAAGAATGTTGAATGAAATGTTAATTTACTTGACTTGTATACAGTTCTTTCTTATTTTTTTAATTTGATTGATACTATGTGTCTCTATTTAAGATGTTGTTGTGAACAAAGTGTATTCTTGTCGACTCAATACAATTCAGAATAGTTGTTGTTTCATTTGGAGTTATTACAACTTTTTAAAAGCTCCCCCAAAGCCTAATAATAATTTGATGTTAAAGATTTCGTATTTCTAACTAATCAGGACAGTAACCTTTTAAAGTGTTTTTCACCACACTTGAGAGACATAGGCCCTCATTACAACGTTGGCAGTAAATGCCGCCTACCGCCGTGCTGACGGCCGCCAACATACCGTGACCGCGGCGGTATACCGTACGGGTATTATGACCCACAGAGAGAAATCCGCCACTATACAGACTCCCACACAAGCCCGCCAGCCCAAAGGTCAGTGATAAACTGGTGGTACCAAAACACACACCGTTACGCCAACAGAAATACACCCAGAGTATCAGGACCCACGAATCACCGCAGTTGTCTTTCAACCACGGTAATCCATTGCCGGTACACACCGCCGCACTCAAAATACACACACACTTACAAAACTACACCACATTGGACAATTCAAACTATACACACCTGACACACATTCACACACCACACCCACACCACTATAAAACACACACCCACATTACCCACAACCCTTTCAACGAAACACCATAACCCATACACCATCCACGCACCTCACAGCACACACCATGACACATCACCCCACACATCCTTACACATACCACTCACACCACATCCATGACACCCCAAAGACACCCCAGGTTTTCAGAGGAGGAGCTAAGGGTCATGGTGGAGGAAATCATCCGGGTAGAGCCACAGCTATTTGGATTACAGGTGCAGCAGACGTCCATTGCAAGGAAGATGGAGCTATAGCGGAGAGTCGTGGACAGGGTCTACGCCGTTGGACAGCACCTAACAACAAGGGCAGACATCAGGAAGAGGCGGAACGACTTACGGGGGTTCCGTGGTTGCAAGACACCAGGTAGCCGTACAGAGGACTGCCGGTGGACCCCCACCTCCTCCCCCACAACTAACAACATGGGAGCAGCAAGTCTTGGCGATCATGCATCCTGAGTGCCTCGCAGGAGTAGCAGGAGGACTGGACTCTGGTAAGTCAAATCTTTACTACTATATCCCCCACCCTACCTGCATGCCATCACAAACTCCTACCCCTATCCTCACCCCCATCACTCCACCTCCTCAAATATACCCCACTATCACAACCCACCCATCCCAGCGCCAAGCCCTGCATGCAACACCAATGCATGGACACCCATCACAGACCTGCATGGACACCCATCACTAAAGCATGCCCATTAGAGAGAATCACCTAGCCCACAAAATAACCACGCACAGAAGGCAAAGCTGACAGGGCTATCATAACCATACAGGAAAACACACCCATGCACAAGATGGCACACGCAGATACAATAACACTGCATTTACATCCCCACAGGACCCCCCACTCAACGTCACCGGATAGGAGGTGCCACCAACATCCAGTACCCCCGAAGAAGAGGCCCACAGTGATGACAGCAGCTGTGCACGCCTGGATCATGATGACCAACCTGGCCCATCAGGGACCTCTGGACAGTTGGTTACCCTGCCACAGTCCCATACCACCACAGACCCTCTCCCCTCAGGAAACACCAGCACAGCACCCACCCAGCAGGCCCATACCACTGTCCCCAGGACACGTCAATCAGCAGTGTGTCCACCACTACAGGAACCCCAGGCAACCCCACAAACCCAAGACAATCAGGGACCTGGGGTCAGTGGCAGTGGGCACACGGTTCAGGTGACAGAGGCACAGGACAACAGGGAAGCTGGGAAGACTGCTGTGCGAAAGGGGAAGACAGGCCCAGGGAATCCACTTTTCACCAGGCACTTGCAGGGATCCTGGGAGTATACCACCATTCCCAGGAGACCTTGGGCCAGGTACTGGCCAAGTTGCAGGACACCCAGCGGCTGCAGGAGGAACAGTCCCTGGGGATGAGGGAGGACCTCAAACACATCCACACCATCCTGGTCACCATTGCAGGGGTGCTGGCTGACATGGCCAACATCATGAGGGAGGCAGTGGCACACCAACAGGCCCCTGACACTAGCCACACCAAAGAACAGCCCTCCACCTCTGCTGGCGCTAGTGGACAGGAGGCCCCGCCACTGGAACAACAGGCTGCTAGCACCCCACCCCTGCAGAAGAGGAACCACCCCGCAAACAGTCCCTGCAATCCAGGCAGAAGCCAGAGAACATTGCCAAGACCCCGCCAGGAAATAAGACTCTCCTGATTGTCACCCTTGTGTCCTACTCAGTTACCCTGTCCACCTTGAACTGCCATTACTCTCCTTCCTATGCCCCCTTGGACAATGCACCTGTGATACAAAGAGACTGGACATTCCTCGACCATCACCCCAGCCCATTGCACATCCCCCTCAACCTCTTAGCACTTAAATAAACACCCTTGGAACAAATATAAGTCTGGAGTCTGTCAATTGATTGTAATATGTATTAGTTCAACAATCTGTAAACATTGAAATTCATATGTACAGTTATATATACATTGATATGACCTATAGTGGGCAGCAGTAAACACACCAGGAGCCAGAGTGGGGCACAGAGATCTGAAATAGAGATGCCAAAGGGTACAGTAAGTGGCCATAGACATAGGCAAATCATGCTGCCATGTCCAATGTCCAACACAAAACTGCAATGTAAAGTGAAGTTACAGAGTCTTGCCTGTGTGTCACTGGAAGTACTGCTATATGAGAGAACTTCTGTTGTCCACATCTTCATCCTCTGCCTCCTCTTCCTCACTGTCCACAGGCTCCACCGCTGCCACAAGACCATCTCCAGGCTCATCCTCCTTCAGAAAAGGCACCTGGTGTCCCAAGGCCAGGTTGTGCAACATGCAACATGCAACGATGATCTGGCACACCTTCTTGGGTGGGTAGTACAGGGATCCACCAGTCAGATGGAGGCACCTGAACCTGGCCTTCAGGAGGCCAAAGGTTCTCTCAATTATCCTCCTTGTTCGCCCATGTGCCTCATTGTAACGTTACTCTGCCCTTGTCCTGGCATTCCTCACTAGGGTCAGTAGCCATGAGAGGTTGGGGTAACCAGAGTCACCCGCAAATATCAAGGGATACCTGATAGCCACACACTCACCCTTAGGGACAACCCCATACCCATACGCCAACATATACTGGGTGGGGACCTTGGGATCACCTATTAGCCACACCCGGTGCCTCTGGAATTGAGCCATCACATATGGGATGCTGCTATTCCTCAAGATAAAGGTGTCATGCACAGAGCCAGGATACTTGGCATTCACATGGGAGATGTACTGGTCCACCAAACACACCATCTGCACATTCAGAGAGTGATAGCTTTTTCTATTCCTGAACACTTGTTCATTTCTCCGGTGGGGTTGAGGGGGGGGACAAATGCTATATGTGTACCATGAATGGCACCAATGATGTTGGGAATATGTCCCAGGGCATAAAAGTCAGCTTTCACTGTGGCCAAATCCTTCAACTGGGGGAATACGATGTACCTGTGCATGTGTTTCAGCAGGGCAGACAATACTCTGGTCAACACGTTGGAGAACATTGGCCGAGACATCCCTGATGCCATGGCCACTGTTGTTTGGAAGGAACCACTTGCCAGGAAATGGAGCACTGACAGGACCTGCACTAGAGGGCGGATACCCGTGGGGTGGCAGATAGCTGAAATCAGGTCTGGCTCTAATTGGGCACACAGTTATTGGATTGTGGCCCGATCAAGTCTGTAGGTAAAGATTATGTGCCTGTACTCCATAGTCGCCAGGTCCACAAGGGGTCTGTACACGCGGGAATGTCTCCATTTCCTGTTCATCCTCAGCGGTTGAACTCTAGGGCGGAAAACGGTGAGCAGAGGGTCATATTCACACATATGTTGCAATAAGAATGCATTTCTTTCTTTACTGAAACAGTATGTGAATTTGAAAACCAGTTGATGTGCCAATGTCTGCTGTGATGCAGTTAGGTGTCATGGCCTGTGCCCCCCTGAAATGGTGGCTGCCTGACCTCTGAAGAGAGACAAGTGGAAATGAGGTAATTCCACTGGCGTTGTGTGTCATTGCGGTCGGCGGTCGATGACCGCCGCGCAACTTTGCATTGGTTATCATTGAGCCCTATGTGTTCCAGGAGCCAATGGCGATGTACACCGGCAGTGACGGTACGCACTGCCGCGGACGTGACTACCATTTTCTATCTGTTCAATCACTTGCTACCTGACTTTCAACAGGAGAGGACCTATACTGCAAGTGCTGCTGTGATCTGTGTCTGGAAGCGACAATGGATCGAGTGTCTGGGGAAAGGGCCCCTGCCTTCACTTCAGAGGAGTTGGAGAGACTGGTGGATGTGGTCCTACCCCAGTATACTTCACTCTATGGTCCTCCAGACAAACAGATGAGTACACTGTGAGCATGATGCGTGGACCATGAATGTATGGAGTGCTGTGTGAGTATGCCTCTTGTAGGGGGGGCTGTGGGGTCCTGGGTAGAGTGCTGCATGTCTGGTGGCCAGTGTCTGTGCGTAAGGGGATGGGAGGGATATTGTGGGACTTAAGTGTAACAGTCCGGATGGTATTACTAATCCCTTTTTTCTATCCATATTCGCCCTGCAGGTGAGCGCCCATCAGAAAAAAGGTATTTGGCGTGCCATTGTCAAGGAGGTGCGGACCCTGGGGGTCTTTCACAGGCGGAGCACCCACTGCTGCAAACGGTGGGAGGGCCTGCGCCGCTGGGCAAGGAAGACAGCTGAGGCCCAGCTGGGGCTGGCCTCCCAACGAGGAAGGGATGCCCGTTGTACCCTGACCCCCCCTGATGTTCCGCATCCTGGTGGTGGCCGATCAAGAGTTGGATGAGCTTTTGTAGGAATCACAGCAGCCACAAGGTGGTGAGTACAGATTCAGAATCATGACTTTGCGCGTGTTAAGGTTTACCTGGGTGGATGATGTGGGCTGTGGGTGCCCTTAGGCCAGGTTGAACTGGCAGGGTAGGTCCCTTGTTGGGCAGGCTCTGAAGCACTCCAACCCCAATAGTGTTAGTGGGCATCTACTACTGGGCAGGGTCCTGTGGGTTTCAGGTATGCAGCTAATGGTGTTAGGCATTGTACCCCATGGGCTGGTGACTAGTTGTGTAACTGGTAGTGCATGGCCTACTGCATTGGGCAGCTTCCTGTGTGTTGTGTACGCCAACGGTAGTGGTGTTGCTGGCATTGACCAAGTGTATCCTCTGTCTCCCACCCCCTTTTTGTTTTGTCACTCTGTCCTTGTGTGCATTAGCATCATCTGGTGGAGGAGCAGAGGCACCGGCGATAGAGGAAGCTGCATCCCACATGGGCCTGGAGGCCGAATCCACCGATGGTGAGGGCACCAGTGGGACGGAGGGCGAGGTGAGCACCACGATGGAGACAAGAGGGGACACTACAGACAGTGACTCCTCCTCCGATGGAAGCTGCCTAGCGGTGGTGGACACCTCTGTGCCCACCCCAACAACAGGTACAGCCGCCACCCCCGTACCAGCACCGCCCTCCCAACAGCCCCTCAGCGTGTTTCCCGTGCCCGCTCACCCAGGAGGGTGGGCATCTCCTTCGTCCCAGGCACCTCAGGCTTTGCTCCAGTCAGCCCTGCTGCCCTCAGTGAGGAGGCTATTGACCTCCTGAGATCCCTCACTGTTGGGCAGTCAACCATTCTGAATGCCATCCAGGGTGTCGAGAGGCATTTGCAACAAACAAATGCATACCTGGAGGGCATTCACTCTGGCGTGGCAGTCCAACAGAGAACATTTCAGGCTCTGGCCTCAGCAGTGATGGCAGCCATTGTCCCTGTCTCCAGCCTCCCCCCTCCAATTTCCTCTACTGAGGCCCAATCCCCTCAACCCCAACATATCCCAGCACACCTTCAGACCAGCATTCACCCAAATCAACACACAGAAGTGGCTCAGGCAAACATAAGCACCACACATCATCCCACAGGCACTCACACAAGCACCATCCAGAAGCAGACACTCCAACATCCACTGCCTCCACTGTGTCCCCCTCCTCCTCCTCATCCACCTCCCACACAGTAGAGTCACCACTCACACCTGCATGCACTACATCCTCATCCACTACTTCCATCACCAGCACGCCTATCACTACACGCCCCTCACTGGCAGTCACCACCCCCACATCCATGCACACATCCCCTGTGTCTTCTCCCACTGTGTCTGTGACCCCTCCTCCCAAAGTACACAAACGCAAACACACACCCACCCAACATCCATCCACCTCACAACAGCATCCAGCTCATGCACCTGCACCCAAACACACCTCCTACAACCTCTTCCTCTTCTTCCACTCCCAAACCTTCACTCTCTTCCTGCCCCAGTGTCCCTAAGAAGCTTTTCCTCACCAGCATTGACCTATTCCCTACCCCTCCCCTCCACCCCCTATCCTTCACCCAGGGCTAGGGCGGCCAGAACCCAGCCCAGCACCTCAGCCACCAAGTCCATGTCAGCTGTGGTTTCTGGAGCTCTGAGAGGCTCTGAGGAGGCATCCGTCAAGCCATCCGGTGTGCCACCAACACCTGCCAAGGACAAGAAGGTTCCACCACCAGGAAAGGGCAAAAAGGGGAGAGCATCCAGCAAGGAGAAGGAGGCACAACCAGCTAGCAAGGCCAAGGCAAAGACTCAAGCTGGCTGAAGCAAGAGGGCACCACCATCTGCCAAGGGCAGGAAGGAGCACAGAACACCAGCCAGGGCACTTCAGCCATCCGAGGCTGCAGGGGAAGGGCTGGAGTCTCCCCCCACCAGTGGCAACACCGCCACCTGCATCGCGGGCAGCACCGCCACCTGCACCGCGGCCACCACCGCCAGCGGCCCCGTGGCCAGCACCGTGGACAGCAGCACCGCCACCAGCAGCAGCAGCCCCAGTGGGCAGCTGTCCAAGGCTGCAGGGGAAAGGCTGGAGCCTCCCCCCTCCACTGGCAGCAATGCCACCTGCACTGCAGCCACCACTGCTAGCTGCACAGCGGCCACCACCGCCACCTGCACCTACGCAAGCACTGCCACAAGCAGACCACCTCCAGCAGCAGCAGCCCCAGTGGACAGCTGTCCAAGGCTGTAGGGGAAGGACTGGAGCCTCCCCCCTCCACTGGCAGCACCACAACCTGCACCGCGGCCACCAACGCAAGCTGCACCGCGGCCCCCACAGCCACCTGCACCGTTGCAAGGACCAGCACAAGCAGCACCACCACCAGCAGAAGCAGCCCCAGTGGGCACTCGTCCGAGGCTGCAGGGGAAGGGCTGAATCCTTCCCCCACCACTGGCAGCACCACCACTTGCACCGGCACTGCAACCACTGTAAGCCGCCCCCGTCAGCGGATGGACTCTAGTCATGCATATATGGTGTGTCATGCATCCTGCCCACATAAAATCGTGCGATCTGACACCGAGGTGAGTGACTGTGAGCTTACACACCCCATGTGCTGCATCATTGGCCACCAAGCCCCCTCCAGAACGAGTGGAAGAAGGCATCCACTCACCCTATCCTTTGCAGGATGAAGCACACTGGGCACCAAGCTCCCTCCAGAACCAGTGGAAGAAGGCATCCACTCACCCTATCCTTGGCAGGGTGAAGCACACTGGGCACCAAGCCCCCTCAAGAACCAGTGGAAAACCTGCACCCTCTAGAGAGACTGTGGCTTTGCACTCCCCAGGACCAAGCAGTGGGCAAACCATCCACTAGAGAGACTGTGGCTTTGCACTCCCCAGGACCAACCAGTGGGCAAACCACCTACTTAAGATTCTGTGGCTTTGCACTCTCCAGGACAAAGCAGTGGGCAAACCACCCACTTGAAAGACTGTGGCATTACACTCCCCAGGACCAAGCAGTGGGCAAACCACCCACTTGAGAGACTGTGGCCTTGCACTCCCCAGGACCAAGCAGTGGGCATGGAGCCCCCTCCAGGAGCAGTGGCATTGTACCATCTTCCGGCTGAGGTGCCCCCCCTTCCCCATCCCCCTGAGGTGCCTGTGTGTTTTTGACCTGCTGCCCCTGCTGTATTCTCTCCGTATTGAGGCAGGAGTTAAGTGTAGGCTTGGCCTATATGTTTTGGCCCAGTGGGCCACAGACATTTTGAGTGGATATTGTCCCGCCTTTTGGAAATATTGTATATTTTGTAAATACAGTTTCTGAATTATTAACGTATTTCTAATATAACACTCATTTGACTCAATTCCTTTTGTCCTTGCGTTATTCCTGAGGGTTACGGGGTGTATATGTAATGTTGTTGCATGTGTTTCGGTGTATGGTGTTGGGTGTGTGTGTCACTCTCTTTTTCCTTCCCCCCTCCCCTATGTGTTAGGTGCAGTACTCACCGTGGTCGACGTCGCCACCATTGGTACTCCTGGTATATGAGCAGAAACACCAGCATGGGGAAGACATGCAGCTCGGGCTCCATGGCATCCTGGTTCTTCCTTGAGTGTCGAGAGGTGAGTGGTGTCCCTTCAAAGCACTGTTTCCGCCGTGCTTTTGATGGCTTTGGTACTGCCCCGGAAAAGCTGGGGGATGGGCAGGTTGTAACGGGGTGGGTGGTACCTTGTCTTCCACCTGTCTGTTGGCGGTTATGGCCGCGGTGTTTGTTGCTACCGCCATGGCGGTCGGAGTGTTAAATTGGCTGTATCTGTTGGCGGTTTCTGCCGTGGTCATGATTCCATTTTTGTTACGGCTGGCCTGTTGGCGGTATTACCGCCTCTTTAGCACCGACCGCCAGGGTTGTAATGAGGGCCCTAATGTATTCTTCTTCATATATGCATGTTAAAATAGAGTCAAAGAAATTGATATCTAAATCTGGCATTTCCTGTATGTTAAAACTTGTATCAGAATCTCATTTTCATGTAGATGCTATTCATACCCTAATAGACTCTGGCTGATTTAGAATAAAGTCTTCCACATCTTCTCTCACAGTATCTGTTTCACATAAATAAACTTCATTGCAGTATATACAATTTGTAAGATCATACTGAATGCCCATACGCTTACTCTCCTGGCCAGGTCCGTTTTCATTCTCTCATTATTACTTTTTACTGAATTTCCACCTTGATGCCATAAAAATAATACGCCCAGAGGTATCTTACCTCAGACTTTGGTGTTTCTATTGAATGGAATCACATACATGTATGCCTTTTCTATTTCATATCACTTGTGAACTTGTGCGTCACACTTTAGTCTAATGGGTGTTTTACTGCTTACAAGATATCTTTCTCCCAACACATGCATCTACATGCCAATTTCAGTTATGCCTATTAGTTCTAGTCAGTGATAGTGTGTAAGATAGAGTACATCATTATAGAAAGTGATCAGTTTCACAATTTCAGTGTGTATATGTATATATATATATACATATACAATATATATATGCATGGTGTATGTGTGGAATATATATATATATATATATATATATATATATATATATATATATATATATATATATATGTACATATATATATATATATATATATATATAGTCCTGTACGTGTAGAAATCAACAAAGTCTGAAAAGAGGGCTCAGCACTTGTGTAGCAGCAAGATACCAAAATACCAAAATCCTTTATTCTTGCTGAGGTGCGATCAACACATTTCAGCTTCCAAAAAGCCTTGTTCATGATATTGGCCACCATATTGTGAAATTCGTTTATACTAAACATAATATCACTAGTAAAAGCATAAATAAACATAAACAAAATGCAAAGAAAGAAACAACATCAGTGCATCTCGTAACATTTTTCAACTCTGCTATTCATTATATGGATAGGGCTGCAATATGTGTTAACGATCCCACATAACAAATACTACATGACTGAAAATTTGTATATCAACAAAGAAATTTATAAATACATCTTCCATGTATTATGAATTAAATACTGGTTTATTAATTATACGTCCTTTATAACAAATGAATTAATGAAAGGAAGGTTTAGACCTGGCAGATGGTATATCTTGCCAGGCCAAATTTACAGTTTTAAAACTGCACACTGAAGTAAGCCTGGGCAATATTTTACTTACTCTGGAGTAATTGGCATACTTTGGTAATTTTGCATAATGACCTTTTTGCAAAATTAGCAAGCTTACACCATTATCCCACATCGCGTAATTTCAGCGAGAAATTTTAATTCTAGATGTACTGTTCGGGTAATTTTTGAACAACATTTCAGGTGAATATTTTACTCAAGCGGGCTGTTTGGGTGATTTTTTAGTGCAAAACTACAAAACTGATTGTAAACAGCAGTGTTTTGACTGCGAGATGCAGTTCCTTCAATGTGGGCGGTCAACAATCATTTCAGGTAGCTTTTTTATCCAAGTGGGCTATTTCGAGAAATATTTAAATGCAAAACTGCAAATACAAAGACACGTGGCAGTGTTTTTAATGCAAGCAACTGGAAATCAAATCTAAATTATGGTTGAAGTTGAACAGACCATTCATGTAATTACATGTAACTTCACATAATTGTGTAGTCATTTCACGAACATTATGCTAACCTAAA
Organism: Pleurodeles waltl; assembly: GCF_031143425.1. Taxonomy (NCBI): domain Eukaryota; kingdom Metazoa; phylum Chordata; class Amphibia; order Caudata; family Salamandridae; genus Pleurodeles; species Pleurodeles waltl. The sequence continues at coordinate 1,558,025,878 of NC_090445.1, forward strand.
TTATGTGGGTTATGCCAATCACCTCATTTGTATCATTTATTGAGATCTTTACAATGGTCAGTGAAATCTTTGCATTCAATTAATGCTTAACCACCACAGTGTAAATGACAACCACATTTGTTTCTTAACAATGATAACCTTTATCTATAATAATTATGAAAAAAGTTCTGCCAAACAAGCAAAAGAACGGGACCTTGTCCCATGTGAAAAGAAAACCACAACAAAGAGGTATTAACAGACAAGTAAAAGGTGAACACATCTTTTTGTGTGTTTGTAGCAAACAACTTTTGAATTTGCAATAGTACTTTGTCCATAAATGCTGTATAGTTTATTTGTTACTCTGTGTTTCGATCTTTTATGTGGTAAAGGGGTCACATCAGGACATTAAGGATGCAGGGACATCTGCAATAGTACATTAATTATAATTAGAATCAGGTGAGTGGTCACAAACGAAAAGCGCATAATTGGTCATATAACCTATTAGCTTGAGTGACCAGTGTTCCATGTCTGCATTTATAGGGTTGGTTCTAATAGTTGTATTGGTGTCAGAAGGACAGTGCCTGTTAAGGTGTATAATGCAAATTTACTCTCTCAGGGGTATGAATCTGTATCTGTAGTAAGGAAATAAAAAATACTGGATATAAATAGACTGTAATTACTGCTGTAAGTAGTTGCCCAGGTAGGAATCCAATATACCCCTGATATTGCACAACCCAACAATGAGAGGCATTTCACGGGGCAGTGTGTTTCCGTGGGACCACTATGCGAAGAGTATGGAGCTTTGAAGAAGTGTAAGGGTCAATTAGGGAATGCTGAACTGGTAGGGTAGTCAGTCTTCCTCGATAAAACATTATGAACAGTGCGGTAGCGATGATGTCACTGTCTCAGGTAGAATTGTGCTCAGTGGACATGCACCTTTCAGTTTTTGAGTCATGGGCTCCAAAACGAGGCTTGAAACACAGTGTGTGCTTCAGCGACCGCTCAGTGTTAACGATACCCAGAGGGGCAACACATGCTCAACTTTTTTGATTTATTCAAAACCATTCCCCTACTTTTGTAAAAAGACAACCATCCCTGGATGGATAATTCTGATAGTTTAAATGCTTCAACTGAAGTGTCTTTCAGTGAGTCTTGTGTGCCTGGAAACCGATGCTGGGAAGACAGCTAAACAAGGCTTACTGCCACGGTGCCTGCTTGCCTGAAAAGAAATGCAAATAAATGCTAATGTGTGGTACGAGTTAATCTGTAAATGTAAAGGGTAATCTGCAAATGTAAAGGATGCTTGGAGTCTGTACTGGCTTCAATTGATCAAATCACTGGAAGCTTTGCAAAGGCAAAGATTTATTCTTTCTGAGTGGTAGTGCAAAGAGTTAACAACTAAGCTGTGAAGTCTGTGCTTTTAATTGTACATTTATTTATGTAGCACTTGCTACCCATGGAGGTACTGTAGGGACAGTAATGTAAAAAAATGCTTTTCTTCTAGTCTGGGTATTACTAAATCTGTGTTTTGAAAGCACCATTTTATCTTAAACTTTTTTGCGCATTTTGTAGCAATCTATCTTATTGTGTGTGTAATGCAATTGAAATAATGACTTACATATTCACAGTGGTTTCTGTCACAGGTTGTGACTTCATAGCACTAAAAATACATGTCACTATTCTCCACTGCAGCAACCAAGATTTATTTCTCTGGCTTTCTGGTTACTCACAGACCTCTGCAGTGCATTAACTTATGGATGCTTCATAATGTACCATGGTGTATTTTCCACTGAGTAGCAACTTTTTAAAATGTGTTTTTCATTTAAACTGTGCATTATTTTATATGTAGGTACCTGACAGGAAAGACCAAAAAATGTACAGCGTATAGATATTTTTTTTTTATCCACACCTTTGACTCTCCCCCACACTCAATGGCCCATCCCCCCTGCATGCAGCATCACAGTTCCTATACTTTTTTAATGCACTTGGACCGCTGATGATACAGACGGGTGGTGGGATATATGTAGTAGTATTCATTAACTACAACATTTATTGGATACAGGTTAAGGAGTTGTCTCAATTGCAAAAGTATTCCTGTTTTTCCCTGTCAGGGATATCAAGGAAGGGAAGACATACCTGAAGTAGTGTCACCAACAACGGAGTTCAATTTACATCCGGAGAGGTAAGGGAAACTTTGGAGAGTAAAGGTTTGGAACATTTGCATTTGGCTGTTTAGAGCCCCCAATCAAAAGTGCTAGATAGGAAATAATCTGATTTAGATTTCGGCAAACAGGATACTCTGTCACAAACGTGATGGATATCCATCGCCGCACTACAAGTACCATCAGATAAATTGCAATTGTCATACAGCAGATGGGGTATCCTTCACTTTTGTGAGGAGTAAACCGTCTACTAAACTATAAATACATCCCTAAACTCTAAGATCAAAAGGTATTTAGAGTTGGTTTTAGTGCATCATTGGGGTTGGACACAGGTTTTAATGACTAGTTGTGGGCATAATGGACAGCATCCATTAATGTCACAGGAGTTTCACTGGTGTGGTAAGGAAAAGAATGGAACCATGCACCCAATAGGTCAATGGTTAATTAGAAAACCTAATAGTTATGAAAAGAGTGCAAAAGAAGTAAGTATATGTAAAAAGGTGTAGATAGGAGGCATGAAGCAAATAGCAAGGATTACTGTGTGGAAGACAAAGTGGTGGAAAAGGAGTCACATAATGGTTCAAAGGGGAAACTTTGCTTGCTATGCCACATTCCATCAGAGAAGGTAAGAAGAATGCTGTGATGCTGGACGATGAAAAGCCATGAAGCGTGAGAAAAATGTGGATGATGGCTAGCATAGGGCGGTGGAAGCGCCAACTCCTGCTGAGGCTGACCTCCCCCTATCATTTACAATTGCTGCTGAGGTCGTTTTATTTTTCTTCACTGAAGATTCAGATAAATGTTTAAATGGGCAGGTACTGTCCAATACTAAGTAGCTGCACTTCCTTAATTTAAGAGTAAGAATACCTGCCCTTCTCAGCAAGTCTGCAATACATTTAACACTAATAGCAGTGGTGTAGCAATTCTTGAGGGGGGCACCTGCACAGTACATGGGGAGTCCCCCTCTGGACTCACTCAGGAGCTTTCAGGCCAGGGTACTGTGTTGAGGGTCCCCCGCACTTTGGGGGCAGCTGTGGCATTTGTTACTCCACTGACTAATAGGAGAGTACTGGCACGTCTCAGGAGCAAACAGATACTGTGGATTATAGGTACCTGCACTTGTATATTTCCATTTAAAGCATGGATTCAGATGAATAAACAGTGACTATTGATGCCCTATACATGTCAGCACCTTTTTCATTTGCTGAAGACAGACCAACAAACTGAACGTTGGGATATTTGACTTTTTTCCCCCCTAAGACTCCAAGCACAGCATGTTGTGAGTGGCTGTGGCTTTGGGTTGACAACCTTCACTAAGGTGGACCTTTCATCCCATGTAGAACAACGTGTGCTGCATTGAGCGGGTTTTCCCAACAGTGGAACTGGCAGTGATTCTGCCCATGGGAATAACATTTTTGATTCTGGCATTTGATTTCGGTTTGTCTCTCGATGGAAAAGACAGTTGGGAATGACAAATGAGTTGCAATGTGGAAGCAGTGAACTCTGGTCAGAGCTACATAGTGGAGGGATCTGCCACCAGAACAGTGCCAACGAGGGATGCGTAAAGGGCTCTCATTTGCTGAATCTGGAAAGAAAGACAGCCAGGTAAGTGAACCAAGGAACAATCATTCCAAGTTGGCCCAGAAAAAGGCTTGGTGATACTCAGAATTAATAAAATGTGCACATGTGAATGTAGGAGGTGTTTGTGTAGTGCAAACCTAGTTAGAAGCGGCAGAGCATTGTACACAGTCAACGGCAAATAAGAATACAATCAGAGAAGGTCTGTAAATACACATCAGATTTGATCTCCAGGGTAACGGTAATATAACATTCAGATTTACTGCATGCACTAATTTTGCATGTATCAAAATCACCAATTCGTGCTAAATGGCTTTGACGCAGTAGGTTTCTCTGACAGGACCAGGCATCACAGAAACCTATGGCAACACTATGAGCTTGATTCTAAGGCTAAAAAACACAAAAAGAAAGAGGCAGCCATTTTGAATGTAAAGAATTGCATTCTCATCAGCAGGTACTGCCACGCATCCTAGTCCAAAGCATTAAAAAAGTGATGGGTGGAATGCTTGAATTAATATCAGCCGCTGGTAAATACTCATGGCCACATCTCACTCCATCATTATTTTTCACACCATTTCACCTCAGCTTGGACCTCACTTTATGCAATTCATTCTTGACCCTGTTTCAGTGGGAACAGTCCAGCCTGAACCGCCAAACCAGGTCCTCCCTGAAGCGAAGCACAAGCAAGCCAGGAGCGTTTTCACCCTTGTTATGGGTGCGTCAGCCGAGAGTAGCCTGGCTCCAGTGTCACAGTGTGCATGGGTCCCACATCTGGGCATGGCAATTCCCCTTAGGGAGACAACCTACTGTGTACCAAAAGTGATGGATGGGATGCTTGAATTAATCTGAGTCACTGGTAATTACTCACGGCTGCATCCCTATGTATCATTATTTTGCATACTATGCCTTGACCCTAATCCAAAAGTAACACTCCACCCCGACGTCCCAGCTCACGGGTATTTTAACGCTGTGATCACAATTAAAAATACATAGTTGGGGCAAATGTGCTTGGCTGTCTCAGAACTCTGTTCTAGATTGTGATCATAGCTCCATGACAGTACCTTCCCACTGTCTCAGCACTGTATTCTAAGTTATGAACATAGTTCAGTGACAATACCTTACATCGATCTCACCCTATGTTCTCAGTTGTAAACATAGCACTGTGACATTACCTTAAATCTGCCAACCTATTGTGTTCTCATTTGTAGGCATATCTCTGTGACACTACCTTCCATCTGTCCCAGTGCTATGTCTCAGTCGTAAATAAAGCTTGTTGACAGTATCTTACATCGGCCACAGTGCTATCTTTTCAGTTGTAAACATAGCACTCTGACAGTACTTTACGTCTGCCTAGGTACCTTGTTCTCAGTTGTAAACATAGCTCGGTGACAGTTGTAAACATAGCTCTACAACAGTACCTTTAACCCCTTCTCTGCCAGGCCTTTTCCCCCTCCTGTGCCGGGCCTTTTTTTGCCTATTTGGGGCAGTTCGCGCTTAGGCCCTCATAACTTTTTGTCCACATAAGCTAACCAAGCCAAATTTGCGTCCTTTTTTTCCAACATCCTAGGGATTCTAGAGGTACCCAGACTTTGTGGGTTCCCTTGAAGGAGGCCAAGAAATTGGCCAAAATACAGTGAAAATTTCGTTTTTTTCAAAAAAATTGGAAAAAGTGGCTGCAGAAGAAGGCTTGTGGTTTTTCCCCTGAAAATGGCATCAACAAAGGGTTTGCGGTGCTAAACTCAGCAGCTTCCCAGCTTTCAGGAACAGGCAGACTTGAATCAGAAAACCCAATTTTTCAACACAATTTTGGCATTTTACTGGGGCATACCCCATTTGTGCAATTTTTTGTGCTTTCAGCCTCCTTCCAGTCAGTGACAGGAATGGTCATGAAACCAATGCTGGATCCCAGAAACCTAAACATTTCTGAAAAGTAGACAAAATTCTGAATTCAGCAAGGGGTCATTTGTGTAGATCCTACAAGGGTTTCCTACAGAAAATAACAGCTGAAAAAGAAAAATATTGAAATTGAGGTGAAAAAACCATCAATTTTTCTCTACGTTTTACTCTGTAACTTTTCCCTGCAATGTCAGATTATCGAAAGCAATATACCGTTACGTCTGCTGGACTCCTCTGGTTGCGGGGATATATAGGGTTTGTAGGTTCATCAAGAACCCGAGGAACCCAGAGCCAATAAATGAGCTGCACCCTGCAGTGCGTTTTCATTCTATACCGGGTATACAGCAATTCATTTGCTGAAATATAAGGAGTAAAAAATTGCTATCAAGAAAACCTTTGCATTTCCAAAAAGGGCACAAGATAAGGTGTTGAGGAGCAGTGGTTATTTGCACATCTCTGAATTCCGGGGTGACCATAGTAGCACGTGAATTACAGGGAATTTCTCAAATAGATGTCTTTTTTACACACACTCCTATATTTGGAAGGAAAAAATGTAGAGAAAGACAAGGGGCAATAGTACTTGTTTTGCTAATCTATGTTCCCCCAAGTCTCCCGATAAAAATGGTACCTCACTTGTGTGGGTAGGCCTAGCACCCGCGACAGGATATGCCCCAAAACACAACGTGGACACATCACAGAAAACAGAGCTGTTTTTAGCAAATTGACTACCTGTAGATTTTGGCCTCTAGCTCAGCCGCCACCTAGGGAAACCTACCAAACCTGTGCATTTCTGAAAACTAGAGACCTAGGGGAATCCAAGGAGGGGTGACTTGCGGGGCTCGGACCAGGTTCTGTTACCCAGAATCCTTTGCAAATCTCAAAATTTGGCTAAAAAAACACATGTTCCTCACATTTCTGTGGCAGAAAGTTCTGGAATCTGAGAGGAGCCACAAATTTCCATCCACCCAGCGTTCCCCCACGTCTCCCGATAAAAATGATACCTCACTTGTGTGGGTAGGCCTAGCGCCCGCGACAGGATATGCCCCAAAACACAACGTGGACATATCACAGAAAACAGAGCTGTTTTTAGCAAAGTGACTACCTGTAGATTTTGGCCTCTAGCTCAGCCGCCACCTAGGGAAACCTACCAAACCTGTGCATTTCTGAAAACTAGAGACCTAGGGGAATCCAAGGAGGGGTGACTTGCGGGGCTCGGACCAGGTTCTGTTACCCAGAATCCTTTGCAAATCTCAAAATTTGGCTAAAAAAACACATGTTCCTCACATTTCTGTGGCAGAAAGTTCTGGAATCTGAGAGGAGCCACAAATTTCCTTCCACCCAGCGTTCCCCCACGTCTCCCGATAAAAATGATACCTCACTTGTGTGGGTAGGCCTAGCGCCCGCGACAGGATATGCCCCAAAACACAACGTGGACATATCACAGAAAATAGAGCTGTTTTTAGCAAAGTGACTACCTGTAGATTTTGGCCTCTAGCTCAGCCGCCACCTAGGGAAACCTACCAAACCTGTGCATTTCTGAAAACTAGAGACCTAGGGGAATCCAAGGAGGGGTGACTTGTGTGGCTCGGACCAGGTTCTGTTACCCAGAATCCTTTGCAAACCTCAAAATTTGGCTAAAAAAACACATGTTCCTCACATTTCTGTGGCAGAAAGTTCTGGAATCTGAGAAGAGCCACAAATTTCCTTCCACCCAGCGTTCCCCCACGTCTCCCGATCACAATGATACCTCACTTTTGTGGGTAGGCCTAGCGCCCGCGACAGGATATGCCCCAAAACACAACGTGGACATATCACAGAAAACAGAGCTGTTTTTAGCAAAGTGACTACCTGTAGATTTTGGCCTCTAGCTCAGCCGCCACCTAGGGAAACCTACCAAACCTGTGCATTTCTGAAAACTAGAGACCTAGGGCAATCCAAGGAGGGGTGACTTGCGGGGCTCGGACCAGGTTCTGTTACCCAGAATCCTTTGCAAACCTCAAAATTTGGCTAAAAAAACACATGTTCCTCACATTTCTGTGGCAGAAAGTTCTGGAATCTGAGAGGAGCCACAAATTTCCTTCCACCCAGCGTTCCCCCACGTCTCCTGATAAAAATGATACCTCACTTGTGTGGGTAGGCCTAGCGCTCGCGACAGGATATGCCCCCAAACACAACGTGGACATATCACAGAAAACAGAGCTGTTTTTAGCAAAGTGACTACCTGTAGATTTTGGCCTCTAGCTCTGCCGCCACCTAGGGAAACCTACCAAACCTGTGCATTTCTGAAAACTAGAGACCTAGGGGAATCCAAGGAGGGGTGACTTGCGGGGCTCGGACCAGGTTCTGTTACCCAGAATCCTTTGCAAACCTCAAAATTTGGCTAAAAAAACACATGTTCCTCACATTTCTGTGGCAGAAAGTTCTGGAATCTGAGAGGAGCCACAAATTTCCTTCCACCCAGCGTTCCCCCACGTCTCCCGATAAAAATGATACCTCACTTGTGTGGGTAGGCCTAGCGCTCGCGACAGGATATGCCCCCAAACACAACGTGGACATATCACAGAAAACAGAGCTGTTTTTAGCAAAGTGACTACCTGTAGATTTTGGCCTCTAGCTCAGCCGCCACCTAGGGAAACCTACCAAACCTGTGCATTTCTGAAAACTAGAGACCTAGGGGAATCCAAGGAGGGGTGACTTGCGGGGCTCGGACCAGGTTCTGTTACCCAGAATCCTTTGCAAATCTCAAAATTTGGCTAAAAAAACACATGTTCCTCACATTTCTGTGGCAGAAAGTTCTGGAATCTGAGAGGAGCCACAAATTTCCATCCACCCAGCGTTCCCCCACGTCTCCCGATAAAAATGATACCTCACTTGTGTGGGTAGGCCTAGCGCCCGCGACAGGATATGCCCCAAAACACAACGTGGACATATCACAGAAAACAGAGCTGTTTTTAGCAAAGTGACTACCTGTAGATTTTGGCCTCTAGCTCAGCCGCCACCTAGGGAAACCTACCAAACCTGTGCATTTCTGAAAACTAGAGACCTAGGGGAATCCAAGGAGGGGTGACTTGCGGGGCTCGGACCAGGTTCTGTTACCCAGAATCCTTTGCAAATCTCAAAATTTGGCTAAAAAAACACATGTTCCTCACATTTCTGTGGCAGAAAGTTCTGGAATCTGAGAGGAGCCACAAATTTCCTTCCACCCAGCGTTCCCCCACGTCTCCCGATAAAAATGATACCTCACTTGTGTGGGTAGGCCTAGCGCCCGCGACAGGATATGCCCCAAAACACAACGTGGACATATCACAGAAAATAGAGCTGTTTTTAGCAAAGTGACTACCTGTAGATTTTGGCCTCTAGCTCAGCCGCCACCTAGGGAAACCTACCAAACCTGTGCATTTCTGAAAACTAGAGACCTAGGGGAATCCAAGGAGGGGTGACTTGTGTGGCTCGGACCAGGTTCTGTTACCCAGAATCCTTTGCAAACCTCAAAATTTGGCTAAAAAAACACATGTTCCTCACATTTCTGTGGCAGAAAGTTCTGGAATCTGAGAAGAGCCACAAATTTCCTTCCACCCAGCGTTCCCCCACGTCTCCCGATCACAATGATACCTCACTTTTGTGGGTAGGCCTAGCGCCCGCGACAGGATATGCCCCAAAACACAACGTGGACATATCACAGAAAACAGAGCTGTTTTTAGCAAAGTGCCTACCTGTAGATTTTGGCCTCTAGCTCAGCCGCCACCTAGGGAAACCTACCAAACCTGTGCATTTCTGAAAACTAGAGACCTAGGGCAATCCAAGGAGGGGTGACTTGCGGGGCTCGGACCAGGTTCTGTTACCCAGAATCCTTTGCAAACCTCAAAATTTGGCTAAAAAAACACATGTTCCTCACATTTCTGTGGCAGAAAGTTCTGGAATCTGAGAGGAGCCACAAATTTCCTTCCACCCAGCGTTCCCCCACGTCTCCTGATAAAAATGATACCTCACTTGTGTGGGTAGGCCTAGCGCTCGCGACAGGATATGCCCCCAAACACAACGTGGACATATCACAGAAAACAGAGCTGTTTTTAGCAAAGTGACTACCTGTAGATTTTGGCCTCTAGCTCTGCCGCCACCTAGGGAAACCTACCAAACCTGTGCATTTCTGAAAACTAGAGACCTAGGGGAATCCAAGGAGGGGTGACTTGCGGGGCTCGGACCAGGTTCTGTTACCCAGAATCCTTTGCAAACCTCAAAATTTGGCTAAAAAAACACATGTTCCTCACATTTCTGTGGCAGAAAGTTCTGGAATCTGAGAGGAGCCACAAATTTCCTTCCACCCAGCGTTCCCCCACGTCTCCCGATAAAAATGATACCTCACTTGTGTGGGTAGGCCTAGCGCTCGCGACAGGATATGCCCCCAAACACAACGTGGACATATCACAGAAAACAGAGCTGTTTTTAGCAAAGTGACTACCTGTAGATTTTGGCCTCTAGCTCAGCCGCCACCTAGGGAAACCTACCAAACCTGTGCATTTCTGAAAACTAGAGACCTAGGGGAATCCAAGGAGGGGTGACTTGCGGGGCTCGGACCAGGTTCTGTTACCCAGAATCCTTTGCAAATCTCAAAATTTGGCTAAAAAAACACATGTTCCTCACATTTCTGTGGCAGAAAGTTCTGGAATCTGAGAGGAGCCACAAATTTCCTTCCACCCAGCGTTCCCCCACGTCTCCCGATAAAAATGATACCTCACTTGTGTGGGTAGGCCTAGCGCCCGCGACAGGATATGCCCCAAAACACAACGTGGACATATCACAGAAAACAGAGCTGTTTTTAGCAAAGTGACTACCTGTAGATTTTGGCCCCTAGCTCAGCCGCCACCTAGGGAAACCTACCAAACCTGTGCATTTCTGAAAACTAGAGACCTAGGGGAATCCAAGGAGGGGTGACTTGCGGGGCTCGGACCAGGTTCTGTTACCCAGAATCCTTTGCAAATCTCAAAATTTGGCTAAAAAAACACATGTTCCTCACATTTCTGTGGCAGAAAGTTCTGGAATCTGAGAGGAGCCACAAATTTCCTTCCACCCAGCGTTCCCCCACGTCTCCCGATAAAAATGATACCTCACTTGTGTGGGTAGGCCTAGTGCCCGCGACAGGATATGCCCCAAAACACAACGTGGACATATCACAGAAAACAGAGCTGTTTTTAGCAAAGTGACTACCTGTAGATTTTGGCCTCTAGCTCAGCCGCCACCTAGGGAAACCTACCAAACCTGTGCATTTCTGAAAACTAGAGACCTAGGGGAATCCAAGGAGGGGTGACTTGCGGGGCTCGGACCAGGTTCTGTTACCCAGAATCCTTTGCAAATCTCAAAATTTGGCTAAAAAAACACATGTTCCTCACATTTCTGTGGCAGAAATTTCTGGAATCTGAGAGGAGCCACAAATTTCCTCCCACCCAGCGTTCCCCCACGTCTCCCGATAAAAATGATACCTCACTTGTGTGGGTAGGCCTAGCGCCGGCAAAGGGATATGCCCCAAAACACAACGTGGACATATCACAGAAAACAGAGCTGTTTTTAGCAAAGTGACTACCTGTAGATTTTGGCCTCTAGCTCAGCCGCCACCTAGGGAAACCTACCAAACCTGTGCATTTCTGAAAACTAGAGACCTAGGGCAATCCAAGGAGGGGTGACTTGCGGGGCTCGGACCAGGTTCTGTTACCCAGAATCCTTTTTCAAATCTCAAAATTTGGCTAAAAAAACACATGTTCCTCACATTTCTGTGGCAGAAAGTTCTGGAATCTGAGAGGAGCCACAAATTTCCTTCCACCCAGCGTTCCCCCACGTCTCCCGATAAAAATGATACCTCACTTGTGTGGGTAGGCCTAGCGCCCGCGACAGGATATGCCCCAAAACACAACGTGGACATATCACAGAAAACAGAGCTGTTTTTAGCAAAGTGACTACCTGTAGATTTTGGCCTCTAGCTCAGCCGGCACCTAGGGAAACCTACCAAACCTGTGCATTTCTGAAAACTAGAGACCTAGGGGAATCCAAGGAGGGGTGACTTGTGTGGCTCGGACCAGGTTCTGTTACCCAGAATCCTTTGCAAACCTCAAAATTTGGCTAAAAAAACACATGTTCCTCACATTTCTGTGGCAGAAAGTTCTGGAATCTGAGAGGAGCCACAAATTTCCTTCCACCCAGCGTTCCCCCACGTCTCCCGATCAAAATGATACCTCACTTGTGTGGGTAGGCCTAGCGCCCGCGACAGGAAACACCCCAAAGCGCAACGTGGACACATCCTAAATTTTGGAAAAAAACAGAGGTGTTTTTTGCGAAGTGCCTACCTGTAGATTTTGACCTCTAGCTCAGCCGGCACCTAGGGAAACCTACCAAACCTGTGCATTTCTGAAAACTAGAGACCTAGGGGAATCCAAGGAGGGGTGACTTGCGGGGCTCGGACCAGGTTCTGTTACCCAGAATCCTTTTTCAAATCTCAAAATTTGGCTAAAAAAACACATGTTCCTCACATTTCTGTGGCAGAAAGTTCTGGAATCTGAGAGGAGCCACAAATTTCCTCCCACCCAGCGTTCCCCCACGTCTCCCGATAAAAATGATACCTCACTTGTGTGGGTAGGCCTAGCGCCGGCAAAGGGATATGCCCCAAAACACAACGTGGACATATCACAGAAAACAGAGCTGTTTTTAGCAAAGTTACTACCTGTAGATTTTGGCCTCTAGCTCAGCCGCCACCTAGGGAAACCTACCAAACCTGTGCATTTCTGAAAACTAGAGACCTAGGGCAATCCAAGGAGGGGCGACTTGCGGGGCTCGGACCAGGTTCTGTTACCCAGAATCCTTTTTCAAATCTCAAAATTTGGCTAAAAAAACACATGTTCCTCACATTTCTGTGGCAGAAAGTTCTGGAATCTGAGAGGAGCCACAAATTTCCTTCCACCCAGCGTTCCCCCACGTCTCCCGATAAAAATGATACCTCACTTGTGTGGGTAGGCCTAGCGCCCGCGACAGGATATGCCCCAAAACACAACGTGGACACATCACAGAAAACAGAGCTGTTTTTAGCAAAGTGACTACCTGGAGATTTTGGCCTCTAGCTCAGCCGCCACATAGGGAAACCTACCAAACCTGTACATTTCTGAAAACTAGAGACCTAGGGGAATCCAAGGAGGGGTGACTTGTGTGGCTCGGACCAGGTTCTGTTACCCAGAATCCTTTGCAAACCTCAAAATTTGGCTAAAAAAACACATGTCCCTCACATTTCTGTGGCAGAAAGTTCTGGAATCTGAGAGGAGCTACAAATTTCCTTCCACCCAGCGTTCCCCCAAGTCTCCCGATAAAAATGATACCTCACTTGCGTGGGTAGGCCTAGCGCCGGCGACAGGAAACACCCCAAAGCGCAACGTGGACACATCCTAAATGTTGGAAAAAAACAGAGGTGTTTTTTGCGAAGTGCCTACCTGTAGATTTTGGCCTCTAGCTCAGCCGGCACCTAGGGAAACCTACCAAACCTGTGCATTTCTGAAAACTAGAGACCTAGGGGAATCCAAGGAGGGGTGACTTGCGGGGCTCGGACCAGGTTCTGTTACCCAGAATCCTTTTTCAAATCTCAAAATTTGGCTAAAAAAACACATGTTCCTCACATTTCTGTGGCAGAAAGTTCTGGAATCTGAGAGGAGCCACAAATTTCCTCCCACCCAGCGTTCCCCCACGTCTCCCGATAAAAATGATACCTCACTTGTGTGGGTAGGCCTAGCGCCGGCAAAGGGATATGCCCCAAAACACAACGTGGACATATCACAGAAAACAGAGCTGTTTTTAGCAAAGTTACTACCTTTAGATTTTGGCCTCTAGCTCAGCCGCCACCTAGGGAAACCTACCAAACCTGTGCATTTCTGAAAACTAGAGACCTAGGGCAATCCAAGGAGGGGCGACTTGCGGGGCTCGGACCAGGTTCTGTTACCCAGAATCCTTTTTCAAATCTCAAAATTTGGCTAAAAAAACACATGTTCCTCACATTTCTGTGGCAGAAAGTTCTGGAATCTGAGAGGAGCCACAAATTTCCTTCCACCCAGCGTTCCCCCACGTCTCCCGATAAAAATGATACCTCACTTGTGTGGGTAGGCCTAGCGCCCGCGACAGGATATGCCCCAAAACACAACGTGGACACATCACAGAAAACAGAGCTGTTTTTAGCAAAGTGACTACCTGGAGATTTTGGCCTCTAGCTCAGCCGCCACATAGGGAAACCTACCAAACCTGTACATTTCTGAAAACTAGAGACCTAGGGGAATCCAAGGAGGGGTGACTTGTGTGGCTCGGACCAGGTTCTGTTACCCAGAATCCTTTGCAAACCTCAAAATTTGGCTAAAAAAACACATGTCCCTCACATTTCTGTGGCAGAAAGTTCTGGAATCTGAGAGGAGCTACAAATTTCCTTCCACCCAGCGTTCCCCCAAGTCTCCCGATAAAAATGATACCTCACTTGCGTGGGTAGGCCTAGCGCCGGCGACAGGAAACACCCCAAAGCGCAACGTGGACACATCCTAAATGTTGGAAAAAAACAGAGGTGTTTTTTGCGAAGTGCCTACCTGTAGATTTTGGCCTCTAGCTCAGCCGGCACCTAGGGAAACCTACCAAACCTGTGCATTTCTGAAAACTAGAGACCTAGGGGAATCCAAGGAGGGGTGACTTGCGGGGCTCGGACCAGGTTCTGTTACCCAGAATCCTTTGCAAACCTCAAAATTTGGCTAAAAATACACATGTTACTCACATTTCTGTGGCAGAAAGTTCTGGAATCTGAGAGGAGCCACAAATTTCCTTCTACCCAGCGTTCCCCCAAGTCTCCCGATAAAAATGATACCTCACTTGTGTGGGTAGGACTAGCGCCCACGAAAGGAAAGGGCCCAAAACACAACGTGGACACATCACATTTTTTTATAAAAAGCAGTGCCTACCTGTGGATTTTGGCCTGTAGCTCAGCCGACACCTGAGGAAACCTAGCAAACCAGTGCATTTTTGAAAACTAGAAACCCAGGGGAATCCAAGATGGGGTGACTTGCGGGGCTCTGACCAGGTTATGTTACCCAGAATCCTTTGCAAACCTCCAAATTTGGCCCAAAAAACACTTTTTCCTCTCATTTCGGTGACAGAAAGTTCTGGAATCTGAGAGGAGCCACAAATTTCCTTCCACCCAGCGTTCCCCTAAGTCTCTCGATAAAAATGGTACATCACTTCTGTGGGTAGGCCTTGCGCCCACAAAAGGAAATGGCCCAAAACACAACGTGGACACAACATATTTTTTCACAGAAAACAGAGGTGTTTTTTGCAAGGTGCCTACCTGTGGTGTTTGGCCTGTAGCTCAGCCGGCCCCAGGGGGGGGGGGCAGAAATGCCCTAAAATAAATTTGCCCCCCCAACCCCCACCCTCCCCCGCCGGGAGCGACCCTTGCCTACGGGGTCGCTCCCCCTGCGTGACATTGGCCCCAAAAAACAAATCCCCGGTGCCTAGTGGTTTCTGCCCCCTTGGGGGCAGGTTGACCTAAACTCAGCCAATCTGCCCCCAAGGGGGGCAGAAATGGCCTAAATACAATTTGTCCCCCAGGGGAGCGACTTTTGCCCGATGGGTCGCTCCCCATCTCTAAAAAAAAAAAAAAAAAGAAAAAAAAGAAAAATTCCCCTGGCGCCTAGAGGTTTCTGCCCCCCCCCCCCCCCCCGGGAGCAGATCGGCCTAATAATAGGCTGATCTGCCCCCCGGGGGGGCAGAAATGGCCTAAAATAAATTTGCCCCCCCAACATCCACCGCCCCCCGGGAGCGACCCTTGCCTACGGGGTCGCTCCCCCTGCGTGACATTGGCGCCAAAAAACAAATCCCCGGTGCCTAGTGGTTTCTGCCCCCTTGGGGGCAGGTTGACCTGAACTCAGCCAATCTGCCCCCAAGGGGGGCAGAAATGGCCTAAATACAATTTGTCCCCCAGGGGAGCGACTTTTGCCTGATGGGTCGCTCCCCATCTCTAAAAAAAAAAAAAAAAAGAAAAAAAAAAAGAAAAAAAAAAAAAAATTCCCCTGCCGCCTAGAGGTTTCTGCCCCCCGGGGGGGCAGAAATGGCCTAAAATAAATTTGCCCCCCCAACACCCACCCCCCCCCGGGAACGACCCTTGCCTACGGGGTCGCTCCCCCTGCGTGACATTGGCGCCAAAAAACAAATCCCCGGTGCCTAGTGGTTTCTGCCCCCTTGGGGGCAGATTGACCTAAAATTGGCCAATCTGCCCCCAGGGGGGCAGAAATGGTCTAAATACAATTTGCCCCCCCCAGGGGAGAGACCCTTGCCTGATGGGTCGCTCCCCATCTCTAAAAAAAGAAACAACAAAAAAAACACAAAAAAAAAATTGCCCGGGCGCCTAGAGTGTTCTGCCCCCCCCCGGGGGCAGTTCGGCCTAATAATAGGCCGATCTGTCCCCCGGGGGGGCAGAAATGGCCTAAAATAAATTTGCCCCCCCAACCCCCACCCACCCCCCCGGGAGCGACCCTTGCCTACGGGGTCGCTCCCCCTGCGTGACATTGGCGCCAAAAAACAAATCCCCGGTGCCTAGTGGTTTCTGCCCCCTTGGGGGCAGATTGACCTAAAATTGGCCAATCTGCCCCCAGGGGGGCAGAAATGGTCTAAATACAATTTGCCCCCCCCAGGGGAGCGACCCTTGCCTGATGGGTCGCTCCCCATCTCTAAAAAAAGAAACAACAAAAAAAAAAAAACACAAAAAAAAAATTGCCCTGGTGCCTAGAGTGTTCTGCCCCCCCCCGGGGGCAGTTCGGCCTAATAATAGGCCGATCTGTCCCCCGGGGGGGGCAGAAATGGCCTAAAATAAATTTGCCCCCCCAACCCCCACCCCCCCCGGGAGCGACCCTTGCCTACGGGGTCGCTCCCCCTGCGTGACATTGGTGCCAAAAAACAAATCCCCGGTGCCTAGTGGTTTCTGCCCCCTTGGGGGCAGGTTGACCTAAAATTGGCCAATCTGCCCCCAGGGGGACAGAAATGGTCTAAATACAATTTGCCCCCCCAGGGGAGCGACCCTTGCCTGATGGGTCGCTCCCCATCTCTAAAAAAAGAAACAACAAAAAAAAAAACACAAAAAAAAAATTGCCCGGGCGCCTAGAGTGTTCTGCCCCCCACCCGGGGGCAGTTCGGCCTAATAATAGGCCGATCTGTTCCCCGGGGGGGCAGAAATTGCCCAAAATAAATTTGCCCCCCAACCCCCAACACCCCCCCCCCGGGAGCGACCCTTGCCTACGGGGTCACTCCCCCTGCGTGACATTGGCGCCAAAAAACAAATCCCCGGTGCCTAGTGGTTTCTGCCCCCTTGGGGGCAGATTGACCTAAAATTGGCCAATCTGCCCCCAGGGGGGCAGAAATGGTCTAAATACAATTTGCCCCCCCCAGGGGAGCGACCCTTGCCTGATGGGTCGCTCCCCATCTCTAAAAAAAGAAACAACAAAAAAAAAAAACACAAAAAAAAAATTGCCCTGGCGCCTAGAGTGTTCTGCCCCCCCCCCCGGGGGCAGTTCGGCCTAATAATAGGCCGATCTGTCCCCCGGGGGGGCAGAAATGGCCTAAAATAAATTTGCCCCCCCAACCCCCCCCCCCCCCCGGAGCGACCCTTGCCTACGGGGTCGCTCCCCCTGCGTGACATTGGCGCCAAAAAACAAATCCCCGGTGCCTAGTGGTTTCTGCCCCCTTGGGGGCAGATTGACCTAAAATTGGCCAATCTGCCCCCAGGGGGGCAGAAATGGTCTAAATACAATTTGCCCCCCCAGGGGAGCGACCCTTGCCTGATGGGTCGCTCCCCATCTCTAAAAAAAGAAACAACAACAAAAAAAAACACAAAAAAAAAATTGCCCTGGCGCCTAGAGTGTTCTGCCCCCCCCCCCCGGGGGCAGTTCGGCCTAATAATAGGCCGATCTGTCCCCCGGGGGGGCAGAAATGGCCTAAAATAAATTTGCCCCCCCAACCCCCACCCCCCCCCCCGGGAGCGACCCTTGCCTACGGGGTCGCTCCCCCTGCGTGACATTGGCGCCAAAAAACAAATCCCCGGTGCCTAGTGGTTTCTGCCCCCTTGGGGGCAGATTGACCTAAAATTGGCCAATCTGCCCCCAGGGGGGCAGAAATGGTCTAAATACAATTTGCCCCCCCAGGGGAGCGACCCTTGCCTGATGGGTCGCTCCCCATCTCTAAAAAAAGAAACAACAACAAAAAAAACACAAAAAAAAAATTGCCCTGGCGCCTAGAGTGTTCTGCCCCCCCCCCCCCCGGGGGCAGTTCGGCCTAATAATAGGCCGATCTGTCCCCCGGGGGGGCAGAAATGGCCTAAAATAAATTTGCCCCCCCAACCCCCACCCCCCCCCCCCCCGGAGCGACCCTTGCCTACGGGGTCGCTCCCCCTGCGTGACATTGGCGCCAAAAAACAAATCCCCGGTGCCTAGTGGTTTCTGCCCCCTTGGGGGCAGATTGACCTAAAATTGGCCAATCTGCCCCCAGGGGGGCAGAAATGGTCTAAATACAATTTGCCCCCCCAGGGGAGCGACCCTTGCCTGATGGGTCGCTCCCCATCTCTAAAAAAAAAAAAAGAACAAAAAAAAAAAACACAAATAAAAATTTGCCCTGGCGCCTAGAGGTTTCTTCCCCCCCTGGGGGCAGAAAAGGCCTTCCCAAAAAATTGCCCCCCCTGGGAGCGACCCTTGCCAAAGGGGTCGCTTTGTTGCGTGACATTCGCGCGCAAAAAAAAACTCCCTGGTGTCTAATGGTTTCTGCCCCCCTTGGGGGCAGATTGGCCTTATCAAAATAGGCCAATCTGCCCCCAAGGGGGGCAGAAATGGCCTAAATATATATTGCCCCGTAGGGGAGCGACCCTTGCCTAAGGGATCGCTCCCCACCTAAAAAAAAAGAATTCATCACAAAAAAAAAGAAAAAAAAAAAATGGTCCCTGGTGCCTAGAGGTTTCTGCCCCCCCTGGGGGCAGATCGGCCTAATAATAGGCCAATCTGCCCCCAGGGGGTCAGAAAAGGCCTTCCTAAAAAAATGCCCCCCTGGGAGCGACCCTTGCCCAAGGGGTCGCTCCCTTTTGCCAATTTCAAGAAGAAAAAAAAAAATCCCTGGTGTCTAGTGGGGTTTCAAAAGCCGGATTGCAAGCAATCCGGCTTTTGAAACCTGTGAGAGACTTCAAAGGGAAGGAAATACATTTCCTTCCCTTTGAAGCCTCTCGGGGCCTCCCCCATGGGATTGAAAAAGAAATGCAAAAGCATTTCTTTTTCAATCGCGCTGGAAGCTCTGCTTCCAGCGCGATGGGGGAGACCCTGTGACTAATCAGCGCGCGCTCGCGCGCTGACGTCACAGGGGGGGTTGGGGGGGTCGGGGGTGGGAGGGGAAGGGCTTCCCCTTCCATCCCTGACTTGGGCGGGTGGGGGGGGAACCCCACAGAGGGAGCGAGAGCGCTCCCTCTGGGCTCTGTGCACAGGACGTAATGGTTACGTCCTGGGCACAGCAGCACTGTGCCTCAGGACGTAACCATTACGTCCTGGGCACAGAAGGGGTTAATTTCTTACAGTGCTATCTTCTCAGTTGTATACACAGGACAGTGACAGTAACTACATCTGTTTCTGCTCTGTATTCTCAGTTGTGAATATAGCTACGTGACAGTACCTTTCATTTCCTTCCAGTGCTATTTTCTCAGTTGTAAATGTAGCACGGTACTATTTTCTCAGTTGTAAACATAGCACGGTGACAGTACCTTTCATCTGTGCTAGAGCTATGTTCTGTCATAAATGTAGCTCGGTGACAGTACCTTTCATTTGTTTCAGTGCTATGTTCTCAGTTGTAAACATAGCCCTGTGAAAGTACCTTACCTCTATCTCAGTGTAAAAAAGTGCCCCTCTGACTTGACTGAAAGTGTGCTGGGATCCTGCTAACCAGGACCCAGCATCAGTTTTCTCTAAAACTGTACCATTGTTCCCACAATTGGCACACCCCTGGCACACAGCTAAGTCTCTTTTAAAATGTACCAGTGATACCAAGGGCTCTGTGACCAGGGAGGGTCCCTAAGGGCTGCAGCATGTATTGTGCCACCCAAAAGGACCCCTCCCCAAGCACATGCACAATGCCATTGCAGCTTGTGTGTGCTGGTGGAGAGAAAAAGGTAAAGTCGTCATGGCATCCCTCTCAGGGTGCCATGCCCATCAACCACTGCCTGTGGCACAGGTAAGTCACCCCTCTAGCAGGCCTTACAGCCCTAAGGCAGGGTGCACTATACCACAGGTGAGGGCATAGCTACATGAGCAATATGCCCTTTCAGTGTCTACGTCCATTCTTAGACATTGTAAGTGCAGTGCGGCCATATTAAGTACATGGGCTTGGACTTTGTCAATACGAACTCCACAGCTCCATGATGGCTTCACTGAAGGCAGGGAAGTTTGATACCAAACCTCTCAGCACATTAAACCCACACAGATGCCAGTGTTTGGTTTATTGTACCACCTTAGAGATGCCCCCCGTATTTTAACCAACCCTTTAGTGTAAGTCTGGCCAGTCCGTGCCAGCCTGCCTCTAGCAGACAAGTTTCTGACTCTATGGGATGAGGGCCTTGGTGCCCTCTGGAGTAAGAAACGAAGCCTGCTCTGGGTGGAGGTGCTTTACACCTCCCCCATGCAGGAACTGTAACACTTGGTGATGAGCCTCAAAGGCTCAGGCCTCCTGTTACAGTGTCCCAACGGCACTCCAGCTAGTGGAGATGCCTGCCCCCCGGCACAGCCCGACCTTTGGAAGCAAGCCTGATGGTAAAATTAGAAAAAACAGGAAGGATTGACTGTTCCAGCTAGGACCACCCCTAAGGAGTCCAGAGCTGAAGTGACCCGGTCCCTGCTGAATCCTCCATCTTGGTTTGGAGGACAGGGACCAATAGGGTTAGGAATGTGCCCCCCTCCTGAAAAGGGAGTGGGCACAGGAAGGCTGTGGCCACCCTCAGGGACAGTAGCCATTAGCTACTGTCCTCTGACCCCTGTAACTCCCATAAATCTAGTATTTAGGGGCACCCCTGAACCTAGCTCACCAGATTCCTGGCACCCTCAACAAGAAGAAGAAAGTAGCAAGAAGAAGGACAACTAAGCCGACCCCAGCAGAGAAGACTCCAGACACCAACTGACTTAGCCCCAGTCCTACTGGCCTGTCTACAGCTTCTGAAGCCCTGCTTCAAAAAGGTGATGCATCCTGCAGGACCAGTGACCTCTCCAAACCCCTAGAGGATTGCCTTGCCACCAGAGGACCAAGAACTCCCAAGGACAGCGGCCCTGTCCACAAGAAACACCAAGAAGGACTCCAGAACTACCCCGATCTGCCAGTCCTGCCCACTCTGCACTCCATGCCCATGGCCCGACTCCAAGTGGCCCTTCGGTCCAGAGCAGGTCCCAATGTGATTCTAACCTTGTGTCTACCCTGGGTTGACCCCTCCTGGCCAACACAACGACACCTGCAACTTAAATCTGGAGGACCCCCCCTGACTGCCAGAGAACCGGACAAAGATTCTTGATGCCTAAAGGTTACCCTGCACCTGCAGCCCCCTGGCTTTGGGGAATCCGAACACTAGCCCTGCAACCTTCAGCAGGTGGCCATCCTCCTTGTCCAGCCTGTGGTGTCCCGGAACCGAACCCCTGGACCCAGCCTGCAGCATCTTTGTGATCCTCCTCTTGAAAAGCATTGGGAGCCTGATGCTATGTTTGCAACCTGCACCCGGCTGCCTCTGTGCCCCTGAAGGTGTGTGTTTGGTGCTGACCTGTGCCTCTCCTGGTGCTCAACTAAACCCCCCAGGTCTGCCCTCCGAAGTAGCGTAGAGTCCCATTGTAAATCTACCTTCAACTTTGACCTCTGCACCTGGCCGGCCCCGTGTTGCTAGTGGTGTAAGTTTGGGGTCATCCTGAACCCCGACCAGTGGACAGAAATAATGTAACACACTATTTTTTTTCAATACAAATACATTGTCCTGGAGTTAGCCGTTGAGTGTGTGCTTCACTTATTGCCTGTGTGTGTACAACAAATGCTGTGCACTATCCTCTGATAAGCCTAACTGCTCGACTACCACAAAAGAGAGCATTAGTATTATCTACTTAAGCCTCTGTTAAGCCTCCGGGGAACCCCTGGACTCTTTGCACACTATATCACAATTTGGCAGAGTATATACAGAGCCGGCTTCCTACATTCTGTTCCAGCACTATGTTCTCGGTTGTAAACATAGCACTGTGACAGTACCTTCCATCTATCCTAGTGATATGTTCTCAGTCGTAAATGTAACTCGGTGACAGTACTGTTCATTTGTTCCTGTGCTATGTTCTCAGTTGTAAACATAACTCTCTGACAGTACCTTCCATCTACCTCAGTGCTTGTGCTATGTTATCAGTTGTGTACATAGCTTGGTGACAGTACTTTTCATTTGTTCCAGCGCTATGTTCTCAGTTGGATGCAAGGCCAGGACACCATCAGGACCTGTGCGGAATACCTGCTGTGCATGACCTCAATGATGCTGAAGCCTGTGTGCAGCAAGGATGAGCGCCCCTGGCGGGTTCGTCAAAGATCCTGTCTAGTCCTTATGCCAGGGCATACTCTGCTGTGTACGCAGTGCTTAATTTGTAAATAAGAACGTGCCGGTGCCCAGGGCTCTTCTCTGAAACACACACCTCCTGCAGTTGAATGACTGAGTCCGGAATACTGAGGTAGCATAATCCTGATTCCATTTCAGGCCTCTATAATCCGTTTACAGCCACTCCCTGCCCCTTCAGCTCACTCTTGCACCTTTATGCTTTCTACCTTTGTGACTCTCTTTCGTTTTTCTCTTCCTCCATCTTTCCCATATGTGTCTTTTGCTCACAGTAAGTGACTGAGGAAGAAAAATAAGTGCCGGTGCCCAGCCCCGGAAACCACCAACACAAATTAAGCACTGTGTGTACGGCCCTCAAATTGTGGTTTGTGCTGCGAAACATAATGCCAATTTCCATGGGTTTTGGTTTTAGTTTGTAACCATAGTTGCACTTTAACTATGTTTTATTAGAATGCCAGAGTTTTCTAAAGTATCGGTAAATATGACTTCCCAGTAACACCGTTTTTTTAGAGAACCAACCGACCCAAAAAACCCGTCCAGCCATCCGTCCCTTTCGTGCCCCTTCTCTCTGGTTATCGTGCGTGTGTGCGTGTGTATACATATTCCTCCGTCTTAATGTGCGTGTTTGTGTATGTACATTGACTCTCTCTCGATTGGAGGAGGTCCTATTGTGTCGGTTCGGTCCCAAAGGAGGCCGCCAGGCGGGAGGGTCTGGGCGCCCTGTAACAAGGCAGGCGGGCTGTATGACATCCAATTACCCAGAGAGAATTGAGTGTAATTTCACCCATGGGTAGCGCTGAACAGAAATCATTTCTGCGAGGGTGATGAATGCAGCTGGTGCTATCTCTCTCTTTGCCGGGGCACTTGCCTCATCTGCGGTGTCCTGCAATCTCTAAAGCCCAGCATTTGCTGGAGCACAAAGCCTCCTCCTCCTGGGGAGCTCAGATAAAATCCCCGCGATCTGCCTGGATCACAGGGCTCGAGCAGCGCTCCTCTTCTTCACCTGTTCCAGGCGCCCTCCGTTCTTTCCTGCCTCTGACTTCTGTCTCCCCTCAGTAGAAGAAGCGCCCTCGCCTTCTTCTCTCCCTGCAGGCGCCCACCAGGGAGGGCTCTTCAGCTCAAACTATTTTTAAGAAAATAGGTGACAATAATTTGCAAATGACGGAACAATTTACATTTCTCTTACTGAATGTTCACATTTTTATTTTTCAAATATTTCGAACAAAATAAATAATTGTAACGTGGACTGGGCCAAATATCATATGCACAAAATGATATTCAGAATAATTTAGTAATTATCCGCGAACAACATGAGAAGCATCAATGACTAAAGTAAAATGAACTAATTTATTTCTGTGCTGATAATATACAAACGGTGTGTCTAAATACATTTAAGAGTTTATTGTTAGATTTCATTTATTTTCTCTCACTAACTTCTCAAACATTGCAATAATACTCAGTTTCCATATTTAAACCTAGTATGCTGAAGCACACACGACCACCCAGTTCTTCTTCCCAGATAGTTGTACTGCCCCTATTTTCTCCCACCCTATATTTTGATGCCCTCTGCACTACAGTGTAGTGGGATGTGACAGAGTTTACTGTCCACAACTCTTATTCTCAGATGGATTCCATGTGCCTGGTTTCTTTTACGAACTTAACGAATTAATGATTGGTGGAACCTGTTCTGTTTGTAAAATATCCTTTCTGAACTTTTCAGCTTCCCACACCCTTGCCGCCCCTTCGACAGGGGTGCTTGTCCAGCCATTTGCTGGACCTGATGTCTGTTTGGGTGAAAATATGCAGTTGTTTGTTGTAGTTATCTAACACTATCTCTTTGTTTTATTACCCAATTTCGTCTTTGGTATCTGATCCAAATATCTACCAAAGTTTTATGCCTCGAGGACTACCAGACAAACTGTTCTGTACTCTGTCTGACCTAGGCGCACCAGAAGCACTCCCCCTTTCATTATCAGGGAGAAATTACTCTCATCTTGCTACAGAGCAGTGGTCTCCAAACCTTTTAATGCCGCGCACCCCCAGTTGAAAAATAAAAGTCATTGGGCCCCCCTCAGAATTTTTCACAATTGTTTTATAAAATGGCAATGTTTAAATATGTCTAGACGTGTTTAAACACTGCAGTTAAGTACTGTTACCTTTTTAAAAATGAAATAACAAGCTTCTGCTTAAAACAAAGGTAAGTTATCTGTATAATGCTTCTTTTGGCGACTGTCTGCCCCCCCCCCCAGATCACTTGAGGCCCCACCTGGGGGTGAGGGGGCTGGCCCCCAGTTTGGAGACCTCTGCTATAGAGTGACTGCCTGGCTGGTGGTACAGCCTTTTTACTCAACCCATAAGGCAGTGCTCTACCGACCACCCTATGTGGCACCTCTGGATATACCATGTATCCTTTTCACAGATGTGGTCAATTGGCTGTTTGCATGTTTGAAAAAAAGGAGCAGTAATTTCTTCAACACTCAAAGCAGGTGAGCTTTACCTTTGTTTGATCCAGCTGTTTGGAAATGGCAGGACCCTTCTGTTCACTTGAGTGTGTTTGATGACTATATTGATTGTCTGTGGCTACCTACTAGAATGGGTGTTCTTAGGCTGTCATGTATTGTCACTGGAAATACATATCTTCGGCAACAACCATGACCCTCTTGGGGGCCCTCCAAACTTAGCTCCCTAACCACCTTGTAGACCATGCCAAGAAACTCGGGATCACCCTGGACACTAAGCTCTCCATAAGCAGACAGTTCAACGCCGTCACCTCATCATGCATCCACATCCTGTGAATGCTAAGGAAGATTTTCAAGTGGATCCCAATTAAACACCAGATGAACAGTCACCCAGGTTCTCATCACAAGTAGATTTGACTACAGAAACACCCTATACTTTGGAATCCTAGCCCATGTTCTATGCTGATACCAAACACCCAGAATGTTGCTGCTATACTCATCCTGAACATCCCACGAAAAAACCACATCTCTCCACACCTCAACAATCTCCACTGGCTCCCAGTCCAGGAAAGATGTATTTCAAGCTACTCACCTATGCCTATAAAGCTCTCCACAACAATGGTCTAGTGAACCTCAACCACTGCTTCAACTTCTACCAACCCACCAGTCGCCTTTAACCTGAATTCCAGGCAAGAGCACACATCCCTTGCATCAAAAAGACCAGAAGCGGAAGACTCTTCTTCCCATACCTCACAGCCAAGTCCTGCGACATCCACCTGCAACACCTCAGACCCTCCCTCATAGACTTCCAAAGGAACCTCAATACATGGCTCTTCCAGATGAAATAGGCATGAGCTCCTTTTCTCCCCTCAGACCTGCCCGCAGCGCCTGGATACCCTCCAAGCTCTAAAAAACTTCACAACATAACATAACTGGAGGGCCACCTTGTGTTTGTGATGATCTTCCTTGCATCTCCTAAGCTATGTCATGCAGACCAGTCTCCTTAAACTTAGTTGGATGTGTCTGACTTGGATGCTGGAATATGCAACCCCATCCCATTCAAACATATTTTCTACCTAAGATCCTTTTCTGACTGGAGTAGGATGCTGAGCCGCTTCCCTAGAAAGCAACCAAATACCCAATGTCTTTGTCAAGTATTCTGTGGAGTAACTGGATGACAATCTGAAGAGGGCCTAAAGAATGCTACCTGAACTATAGAGGTATGTTTCCTGTTCCTCTCCAGCTATGACCGAGTAAGGAGAAATTCTGCCTCTGCTCTGTTCTGCTTACCTGCTAAAGAGCTTACTTGTGGACCACAGAAATCCCTCAGTACGAGAAAGACATCAAACACTAGATAAATGGCTACATGAGCACTCTTTCCCAGTGACATTGATGGCAGTTCATGGAAGAACCAAAGAAACTGAGGTGAAGGAGCAGATCCAGCAGGCAAAAACATCAAAATATAAGCAAGTGGACCCGATCACCATAATTTTCTGGTTAGATTATTCATCTGCATGAAGGACATACTTTATACTGCTTCTCTTAGCCCCATAAACCCAGCATACCCCTTCAGACTTTAAACTGGATTATGTAAAACATCACTCAAGGGTTCTTGACCATTTCAGTCATCAGACATTGCCCTTTTGTCCATGTAGCTTCCCTTACTGGATAACCCTGAGCCATGCGAATCTTCTGACCACCAGTGGACAAAGAAAATCCCCATATGCAAATTCCAGAAATCTTTTTCTTTTAGTCAGAAGAAACACTTTTTCTGAGTACTTAGCAATATCGCATTTTTTTTGCACAAAACATTACTGCAGCAAAACCCACCAGTCTGTTTTAGAAACCAAAACCCATGCACAACTTGATCGGCTGTTACGCTAGACTCGTCTGGCACCTCTGGATATATAATGTACGTCTTTCACAGATATGGTCAATTTACTGTTGGCATGTTTGTAAAAAAAGTGAGCAGCGTCTTTTTCTACACCCAAAGCAAGTGGGCTTTACCTATGTTTTGGTCCAGGTGTTTTGAAATGGTTCCGTTGCCTGCAGAAGTACATGATACTATTTTAATCCCCTAAAGATGCAGGCTACGTCTCTTTGTCCTGCTTGATCTCTCTGTTGCCTTCACATGTTTCATCATCACCCCCTTATCAACACTTGGCGCTCCTAATAGGTTTTACTGGAATTGTACTGTAGTTGTTCATGTCTTACCTGGAGACCAAAACCAAGCTGCTTCAGATGGTCTGTATGAGGTCTGAACCTATCCATGACACCCCCAAGGCATCCTTTAACCAATGATCTTGCATTATTTTTATAGCAACATGGGAGTCCTGCTAGCTGGTAGTACCATTGGCATTCACCAGCATACTGATAACTCCACAGCATTGTTCACATAAGAGACTACTCACCTCCGTCCAAGCACCACCAACCAAATTCTACCTCAAGCTGAACCCTACCAAGAAAGCAATTTTACTCTTCACCATCTGCTGCAATAAACAGTGGGTGCAAGAATGGCTTTCAAAGATGATTTTCGGTGGTGTTAGGCCATGACTGACCAACAGCACAGCTTCTCTCGGTCTCCACACATACACCAAACTCAGGTTCAAGACTGACATTGCAAACAATAAATAGCACTTGCCATCAACTAACCCTGCCCTACCAGATACAGGCTTCAGAAAAGCTGTCTGGGCACTTATCTTTGTGGATGTTATTCCTTTCTAGCAGGCATCCTGGAGCCTCACTTGATTCCACAGAAAAGTCTCCTACATGCAGTAGCTCATCTCATCAACAAAGGTCTTTATAAATATGATAGAATAAAGCACTCAGAAAGCTCCAATGCCTTCCTCTACCCACCCATGGCACAGTATACAAAGACCCCACTCTGTACAAGGCAGCCCACACCAATTCACCACCATACCTGGTGACCAAGATCAAGACCTCCAGCAGAACATGCACCATTCATGTTCAGGATGTATTTCTTCCAAAATAAATATATCTGATTCGATGTTGACCTTTATTTAGTGTGATGACATATGTGTTGTTTTATATACAAATCCTAATGCCACACTACCTCCTCTGAGTATGCATTCAGTGCCTATCCACAGCCATCTCTGATGAGACAAGCAGATACAGCAATCATGGTATCCTATTTCATGTAGTAATATCCAGATTTTCAGCCTCCAGGGAGAAAGGCAGTTTCCTAACTGATCTTGCCCAGTGCTCCCTGTAATGTCCATGACTTGAAAATGCCATATTATTGTCTATTTCAATAGAAATAATTTACTACTTTTGAAGATTTCAATATCTCTTCTCACTTATACTGCTATGATTCTCCAAATCTAAAGGCTGTTGTTGCATTTGCTATAAGATCTTTCAACTATCTCAACCCTTTGAATGATGTCACCATATGCCCCATCAGAGAATTAAAGCCATTTGTCCAAGTTATTTCACCCTAAAGAATACATACTGGTAACTTCAGCAGATACACTGGCTATTCAAGACCACCTACATTGCATACTAGTTAGTAACAACAAATGCTTTACCCTTCTTGTACCAAAATGTACTATCTCAGGGGAAGCCAATATATCACAAGCCTCAGAGTCAACAACACAAAAAATTCAAGAAAACAAGCATTTTCATGTTGCACACTCAGGACATGAGACACCCTGAGGCACCAACCAAAGAATCTGCTTACAAACTACCCATGCATAACCCTATTGAATTCTGCTTCTGTGCATGATTGAGAATCACACCCTATTATTTGCAGAATCTCTCTTCTTTCCAGCGAGTCTCATTCTCTGAAATTGTCAGCATATACAAGCACATTGCTCTAACTTAATGTTCTTGTACAGAGAACAAACTACAGTTTTAGGAGGCAATAGAATTTTGTATGGTCAGGTTACAAAAGTGCTTTATTTCAATATGATTTTGCGTCACTCTTGGTTTTGCCAAGGAGAACTATCTCCAGATGCGAAGGTCCTGGGCCGCACCAGATCTTCGGAGAGATCCTTATTCAGCTATGTAATGACACATCTTATCTAGTTCTGTGATAGACACTATTCTCCTCCCCTGGTGCCTAGGTTAATTCTATTACATAGAACATTCCACAACTTTTGTAGGCCCTAATATCTTGGATGATCTGGTCACAGAGAGCCTTTTCCTCCTTTGAAAGACTTGGGTGTCTTGAGTGTTCCTGTATCTAGGTCACTGTCTTCTTTTGAGGGCCTTCGTGCCTGTATCTGTTCCCATTTTCATCTCTGTGAGCCATCTCAGTCCTGGAAAGATATGATTTCAGTACTTCAAATGGGTGTCTGTAACTTTTGATGTCCCCAATGTCTCAGATTGTTATGTTCCAAAAAGCACTCTGTAGTATTTTCTGCCACAACTTACAGTATCAAAGTTTTTGGTTTTTGGTGAGAACGCTTCAGCAAATGTTTTTTTCATCCTGGACTTCCAACAAGCTGGTCATTTGACACTACAGCCAAACTGTATTCCTTGATATAATCATTCATCTCACGAACTGAATTCCATTAATTGCATGAACTATGGCTTATGCTACCTAAATCTCTTGTCCTGATGATAACCCTAAACCATTCTGGTTTAAAATGCGGTCAGCGCTTGGGGCAATCAGACCTTATTTTGAATGAATGTTTTACTTATTGACTGTGCAATATCTTAACTCCTGTAACACACATTTGAGATTCAGCAAAGTCTGGGATTCTGAGTGTTTCGCCCTCCCAGATGATGAGAATGTCATCTTTATATCGCTTCCAAATCTTAATCTTGTGGAAATCATGTGAGGATTCTCAAGTGAGTAAATACATGTTGTCTTAAAATGATGCATAGGAAGTTTTGCTACGCCAGGGTTAAGGTACTACCCATGGATATTTCAGTGATATGGAGGTAGAGTTGGCTCTGATACAATAAAAAGTTTTCTTTTGTGACAAGTGTAGCACATTTCATCCCAAAATTCACAGGTGTCGTATGATAATGTGGCCAAATATTTTGTCTCAGATTGTAATTTTATTGTCTGTCCTTTGTGAATCTTGTAGTAGTATTGATCGTCAAGAGGTTGTCGAAGGCATTTTTGTCTATAGTCCATGGTATGTAAATTACAATTGCACCACCCTTGTTTGCCGTTTTGATCAGGATCATGGCCCAATTCCTTGACAACTTGTATTTCTTCATATGATAGATAAAAAAAAGGGTGTTTACGATTTTTTGTAGCATTCTCAAAGTCTCTCAATACTTGCTCAAATGTGTGTACCCCAGAAGGGACATTCTGAAACGTGGGATTGAATATAGTTTTAATTTTTAATCCTGTGTCTTGATTTAGTGGGAGGACATCCTCAATTGATCTGAAGTGGAATTCAAGACATATGCCCTCATTCGGACCTTGGCGGGCGGCGGAGGCCGCCCGCCAAAGTCCCGCCGTCAAAATACCGTACCGCGGTCGCAAGACCGCGGCGGGTATTTTGACTTTTCCCCTGGGCTGGCGGGCGGCGGCCGAAAGGCCGCCCGCCAGCCCAGGGGAAAACGACCTTCCCACCATGAAGCAGGCTCGTAATCGAGCCGGCGGAGTGGGAAGGTGCGACGGGTGCTACTGCACCCGTCGCGTATTTCACTGTCTGTTATGCAGACAGTGAAATACTAGCGGGGCCCTCTTACGGGGGCCCCTGCAGTGCCCATGCCATTGGCATGGGCACTGCAGGGGCCCCCAAGGGCCCCGCGACACCCCCTACCGCCATCCTGTTCCTGGCGGGCGAACCGCCAGGAACAGGATGGCGGTAGGGGGTGTCAGAATCCCCCATGGCGGCGCAGCGAGCTGCGCCGCCATGGGGGATTCAAATGGGCAACGGAAAACCGGCGGCGCCGCGGTCAGAATGCCCAAGGGAGCACCGCCGGCCTGTCGGCGGTGCTCCCGCCCCCGTTCCCACCCCCGTTGGCCCTGGCGGTGCAACACCGCCAGGGTCATAATGAGGGCCATATTCTCCTTAAAAAAGCTGTCAGCTTTGTGCAGATTATAAATTCACCCCCCATATTTGAGTGCACAAAACTGAGTCCTTTATTAAGGGCAGTAAGTTCATTGGATGTTAGGGTTTTATCTAGGCACGGGCGGAGTTTGCGTAGCAGCGCTACACAGAGCAACACGCAGAGTAAAAAAAAAACTCTGTCACGCTACGCGGAGTCCCATTAGCGGGTGGAGTTTCTTGCCTGTTTGCATGACGTTTAACGTCACTGGCAACGTGAAGTTGGATCTCGTGTTGGAGTTCTCACTCGAACGGCACCACGCGGTTCACATGGGCGCAGCCATCTTGTTTTTTGCATGTTTATGGTGCTGGGGCCTACTTTTATGATCCTCTATCTCTCCCATCCCCCACTTTTAAAACCTTTTTTCGCCTAGATTCTCTTTATTATATTACCTTTTATCTTTCTCTTTAAAATTTTAACTTTTCTCCTAATTTGTTTCCTTCGTTTTTCCTAATCCCTTCTTCCTTATCTCACGCCCCCCCCTCAAGCCCCCTTCACCATAGCACAGCAGGGGAGTGCCAGACCGCTATCTGCCAGCTGCCTTCCTTGTGGAAGGTGGCGACGGCAAAGGGTGCAGCCCTGCACCATAATTTCAGAGGTGGAGGTGGCTGCCCTGGTCTTATATGTCGAGTACCACCTCCCCTTCACCGTGGCAGCAGGCCCGGTTCTGGGTACGGCCTCCGGGGGCGCCAGCAGCACTAGGAAAGGGTGCGCTGGGCTGTGCACTGCAGCTCCGGGGTCCGACGCACCCAGCAACAGCTGACACACCGGTGGGTTGACATCCTGGATCGGGAAAAGGACATGCTCGAGTGAGTAAAAATCTATTATTATTTGTTGTGCTCTATGCTAATAGTTTTTCTTCCCAAATAGCAAGCATACTATTATATTTGTAAAATAAAGTAACACACAGGTAAGTTAACTTTATATTACAAATATAATATTGTGTGATCATCATCTAGAGAGATGCTCAGCGCTACCTAATTGTACTTCTTTTTGGCGCTTCCTTGGGCTGATTCAGAAGTAATGTAGAGACTCCTCCTGTGTCCTATGAGCCCTTAAAGATAGTCATCGTTAATATATTAGTATTAGTGTTTTTGCATGTTCTCTCACTTCTCTGTGCCTTTCTTTTTGTAACTCGTACAGTGCCAATTGGTAAGCAATTTCCCAGTGATGTGTAGTAGTTTTGCATGCATCCAATCTAATGCATTGAGATTGATAATGAGATGAGAACTGTAGAAATAATTTATTGCAAGTTATTAGTAATTCATTATAAACTGTAGTTTAGGAAATTAGGAATAAGGTTAGGAAATTTGAAATAGGAGGATGGTCCTTGATACTAATATTATTATATTATCCAGGCCCCCTGTACCTCTGATGTAGAAATGTTACTGTGTTTGCTTTTTTGTTTAAAAAAAAAAGTTATATTCTTGGAGAGATTATTTATTAACAGTACCACTAATCTTTTCAAATTTTTTTCTTACATCATCCAGCATCCAGGGGCAGGAGGAGGGCTGTAGAGGCGCGTGAGGCAGGTGATGGCCCCCCCACAAGTGCCGGGGCAGCTGGGTCTGCTGGCCCCAGTGAGTCCTCCTGTTGTTAATATTAATATTTATTTCCCTAACTTTCTCTGCTTCACACTTATCATATAGGAGGGTGATGAGTGGGATGATAGGATGCATGTGTGGGTGAAGGATGGATGAAAGGGTATACAGGAGAAAGATGACAGGCTAGGTGAGTGAGAGGGTATGGGTAAAAGGATTCCATGCCTGGATGGGTGAACGGACTCACTCCTCTTGTGGGCTAGATTTCTTGGATGGGTGAATGGGTGAAAGGATGAATGGGTGGTTATTGACTAATTGTATGTTGGCCAAAGGTTAGTGTAGAGCCATGTTTGGAATTTGAAAAATGGCGAAGGACTGCATGAGAGTGTAAAAGCTGAAATGGTGTGTATCAAAGGGTGAAAAAGAATAAAAGTACTAGAAGAAGACATTTGCAATGATGTTAAATTGATAAATGCTTGGAATGGAGAAATAAGGGTGCTCTTCTAGATAGGGGCATTCTGCTCTCCCACTTTACTTGCTTGGAATGGTTTTTATCAAAGGTCTGATGCAAAGGTTTGGATGGTATTACAGAATATTCCCTTGACTCGCACTATTTTTCAAGTGTGGCAGGTAATAATATGTATTCCAGCATCCAATAACCACCGCCTCCCTCTCTTGTTATGGACTTTCACCAGTGCCACCCATGGTGACCTAACAGCTGCATGGTTCAATTTGGCAGAATCAGCACTGCAATGTTGGCTGTGCAATGTGCGTCTGTCACCTTAAGTTAATGTGTCAAACGCTTTTCAATGCATGGCAATGCTAACAAATGTGTGTTTCCCCAGTTTCCTCCAAGTCCCCACTTTGTGAAGCCCTTCCTAGTACTTCTCTCTGTTAATCTGTTTTAAGTTCTATCCCAGACTTCAGAATAATTTGGGAAAATCAATCTTTGGCTGTGTCACATTTTTCAAGCGGAGTGATAAATATAAGTCATTATGGCTTCCATAATGGATTTACTTCTCTTCAAATTTTTCCCTTTCATCGTTTACCAACCACAGTGAGTCACACCACTAGCCAAAGGTTAGGCACAGGATGATGATGAGGAATTGATTGATCTGTAAAGTGTGTACTCTACCTACCCATCCTAATCAACTCTACCATACCCTGCAGTTGGGTACATTAAGAAGATTCCTTTCCTTACTGCAAAGCAAATGTATATATTTTTGCAAAAAAGTAGTTACTATAATGTTTGGTGGAGGAAGGGCTTGAGGACAGTGAGTAAAGTGGTTCATAAGTAAGTGGATTGGTTTTCCTGTGATGATGCAAATGCACCACATTCAATCTAAATCCCATTCCTTAATCCTTTCCCTCTACTCCATTGCATCGCTTCTCCCACCGCCTACTTATGGTAGACAGGATATCTGCATTATTGATTATATTACATGGCGTGTTTCGTTCTTAATATTCATCGGTCTTGTAGCCAAGTACAAAGAAGAACAGGGCCATTGGAATAAAATAATTTTCTAGTACAGCTGCCCCAGCTGCAGACAGTAACGAGTACGACTATGGCACCAGCTGAGATAGCAATGCCACCATTAATTTAGCACAACAGTAGGGAGAAGAATAACTATACTCCATAGTGCATATTAGGGCTGTGACAATGATCACCTTAAACTTAAATGGCCTGAGGTGACCACCAAATGTACTGCTATTGTACCACTACTCTACATGATTTTAAACAAGTGCTTTGCTGAGAGCATTGTTTACAATTTCTCTTGTTTCCTTATTGATGTAGCTATTCCTGCTGGTCCATCATCACGGCAGGAAGTAGCAGCTCGGCTGTGGTGGATGAAGCTGGAGGCCATACAGGACGTGTACCAGTGGCTGATGGCCCTCGAGCAAGAGGAGGAGGAGGCAGCAGCAGGCTGCTGCTGGTACTCAGGACCCCAGCCAGGCCCATGTACCTCCAGCCCGAAACATCTATGCTGCAGTGCCAGGGCAGCCGCCCACTGTCACATCATCCCTGCCGACCCCCCTCCGAGACCGTCTTCCAGTGCCTGCGGAGTCTGGCACAGATAGAGGCCCATCAGGCATTCTGATCCTCTGGTAGTGCCCTCCTCTGCCTTTTTAACCTTCTATTTTGAAGGGTGGGACTTGTGGATGGAGAGGGTGGGAATGGGTGTATGCAGGACCTTTTTGCCATGGACAAATGGACAATTGGACATATTTCTGTTTTAGACATTCTTGGGGGAAAGGGACAATTATTTGGAGATGGGGTAGGCAAGTTGTGGGTGGAAGAGTTGTGTATTTATTGATTATTATTTTTGCTAGGGACGGGGTTTAAAATAAATAGTTATGTACAGTTCTTTGCGCCTAAATCTTTTTTTGGGGTGTTTTACTACGCACTGCTGCCTTTACCCAGCGTGTTTTCTAAATCTACTGATAGTGTATTCCTTTTAGCACAGCATGTTTTACAAATCTGGTTTATGCAGTTGGGTAAACTTGTCCCAATACTCTTCTAGTCTCTGCAGTGCATTCTTCAAAATTTGACCCATAGGAGTGGGATGGATAGATTTTCCATTGCCAATTATATTGCCTAAACTAAAGGTACAACAATGCTCCATAATTATCTTACCTGAATGGATGAAGTGAGGGCTGCATGGTTTCGCAAGTTACCATGGTGGCACTAACAGTGAAGGGATCGGAAGCGAAGTCCGACACCACCTAGGTGAACTGAAATGAAGATCCTGCACACTGACTTGAGGTTGCTTCTACCACATCAGCCCCACCAAGTGTGAGATTAATCAATGGTGTAAATTATAAAGTAACACCCTAATCAATAACACAGCCCGGGGGAAGAAGGTTAGGGAGTGATGAATGGACGGGGAAGGTATTTTGGGAAAGGTGTGACAAAAAGACAAACACAACACAAACACAGTATTCACCTAGGAAATGATTATCAGCCTGTAGTGGGAGGAACAGAAAAAGAAAAAGGTGAATATGTATGACACAAATAACTTAACATTCCGCCAGCCCCAGTGAGACCCAAGTTGTATATAATCTAAAAATGTTCGGTCAGCTATGTTTGCAAAATAGTACATAATATAATAATTAATCTTGTGGTGAAGGTTACTCACACACAGTTCTAAAAAAAGAATATTGAAAGAAAAATTATACTAGTCTGTATTGCCAAATTGGATGGTGCATCTGCAATCTTCTGGGATTGCCCTGTCAATTTTCTTGGGTGCCAGTGTGAATCGGTCCGATAAGGTAAGCATGAGTGTTATTGTACAGGAGAAGAGAAGGCCTGTGGATTGTAAAATAGAAATGATAATCATCATGATATTGTAGAATAAAGAAGAATGGAATGGAAGGTAAGCTTCATGAGGAGTAGTGTATTAAGAAGACTTAGAGGTGGCAGAGCAAGAGAAACGACCCTTACGATCATCCACTAACAATCACAGACAGGTGTCAGCAGCATGTATTGGGATGATCTAACTCACAACTGTAGTGCTCATCATAACATTTAAACCTAGAGCACTGCATAATGTGACATTATTATTCTTATGCTACCAACATTGTAAATCGATCACGACACAAACACAAGCCAGTGTAATATATTTAAACAATATAACCACCCACTCTCTCTATCTGCCACCGCTAAACATGATGAGTCACACCAACCATCTCAATTCTCAACATTCAAACCAGTATTCCTCATATCAACTGTTGAGGCATATATAGCATTACTTACCTGTTCCAATCAGGCATAGTGGAACACTGCTGATCCTCTTCGATTCGCTAACGAAACACACATTGGACAGGAAGTTGTAAATCAAATATATGGAGAAGCCCTGTTAGGGGAAAAAAGAAAGGATAGGCACAGAATGGAGGCAGGCATTGTAACTGAAATCTCCTTGAAGTGATTTTGGTGGGTTTGGGGGCTTCTTCAATGCACACTGGTCCAACTACAATTTGGCCATACATGTGCCTAAAACTGTTGCGGTTCATTAGTCATTTAGACAGAAACAAACAATATACACTAATAAGTTTCCCACAGCTAGCTATTTTTTTCCTCAAAGCTGTTCATAATAGAAATTAGAAAGCTCTATGGTGCCCCAGGTCAATTCAGGGAAGTAGAGTTCATCATCAATTTCAGGTGTTTCACCCAGAAGTTGGTTAGCTGACAAACTACCATGACCTGAGTCCGACCAAGTGCTGATTCATTTTGATCATGGTCAATCTCTCAACATTTTGGGGTGAGAACTGTTCCTTCTTACTGTCACAACTGCACCAGTTGCACTGAACACACCCACAGCAGACACACTTGCTAAAGGACAAGCCAAATACCTTATTGCCAGCCTGCTGAGCACTATCCAGTGACGCCTCCTCCCATACCAACACACCAATGGGCTTTGATCCAGATAGACCTCCGTTGGGTCATCCAGGTAAGCCCTGACTATCTGCTCAATAGTCATTAGTGCTCCACCTTGCTCAAGCTCTGTTGCCTTCACCTCTGCACTAGACTAAAGCCCTGTCTTTAGAAACAAGTCAAATGCAGATTTTGGGGCTGCTCCTCCTGTTGTTGTTCTTGCTGGTGTCAATTTTGGCTGCTGTAAGCCAACAGCACTCCCCACAGGCTATACGGAAATTGTAGGCTGCACCACAGACCTTCTGCATGTGAGTAGGCCTCTAAATTTCAGCCGTTCTTTTTCTAAGTCTCAGGCTTGCTCAGCAATCCATGTTTTGGAGGTTGAAACATTGCCACCAGAAAAAGGAATGAAAGTGGCCAGTAACTGTTTCTACCGTGGGTCAAGAATTGTGGCACAGATGTAATGTTTGGATGACACAATGGCCCTAATTATGACTTTGGCGGTCTCAAACCGAGACCACCAAAGCCATGGGCACCAGAACAGTGCTGGCGGTCTTCCGCCTGCCATAATATGGTTACTGCCGGATTTCCACCACATTTAGGGTGGAAATTCAGGCAGTTGTCATGCTGGAGGACGAGGCGCCCGGGCGGTCCTACCACCTGCACCACCCCACCAGCAGGACGCCGCCTGCTGTATTTTGACCATTCAGATGGCCTGGCGGTGTCCTGCTGGTGGGGCACTGCTGGCAATAGCAGTGCCCCTTCCAGTTCCATGCCGGATGACCTCCTCGCTGGACAAGGTAAGTCGGGCATCCGACAGGGGAGTAGGGCGGGGGGTGGAAGGGTGAATAGTGTTGTGTGTGAGTGTGTGGTGTCTGCATGTGTGTATCAATGTGTGTGCGTGTGTGCATGTGTCTGTGAGTGTTGTGGTGTATGCGTGAGTGAGTGCGTGTCTGTATGTCGGTGTGTAAGTGTGTGAGTATGTGTGAGTGAATGCGTCTATGGATGAGTGTGAGTGAATACGTGTATGGAAGTGGTGGTGCATGGGTGTATGCGTGGTGCGTGTGGGTGTGTGTGCATGATTGCGGGGAAGGGGGTCGGGGGTGCTGTGATTCTAGGGTGGTTTAGGTGATTGCTGGGGGTGTGGGGGAGCCTTTTACCAATGACAGGGAAGGAATTCCCTGTCACCTGAGGCCCTACCACCATGGATTTTGTGGTGGTGATACAGATGCGAAAACCATACCGGTCGGCCGGCTCATAATACCACTGGAGGTCTTGTGTGGACCGCCAGGTCGGAGATGCACATCTCTGGCCCGGTGGTTCATACCACCATGGCAGTATGAGTGGTGATGTGGTGAGTTGGCTGCGGCCAACCTGCCACACTCATAATGTGGCAGTATACACCGCCAGCCTGTTGGCAGTGATACTGCCAGGGTCAAAATGAGGGCCAATGTCTCTTTGAAGCCTTGTATTAATGGATAAGCTAAGGATTAAGCTCCCCACCAACTCCTGCGCATCTGTTTTTTCATCCACACCTGCGTACGTTTCAGACACCTCCTTTAGCTGTTTCTGCAGCATATGCACCAATGGAATAGCTTGACCCATGGTACAGTCCTTCTTGCTGAT
Organism: Pleurodeles waltl; assembly: GCF_031143425.1. Taxonomy (NCBI): domain Eukaryota; kingdom Metazoa; phylum Chordata; class Amphibia; order Caudata; family Salamandridae; genus Pleurodeles; species Pleurodeles waltl. The sequence goes on from NC_090445.1 coordinate 1,558,064,163, forward strand.
TTCCCATGTAAAAATTTCAAAGGGAAGCAACATCTCTGTCAAGCATTTGACCAGGCCCCATTGGTCCATTTCAATGATCATGCCTTTCACAGTTGCATCCCCTCTTTACATGACATATTCATTGATCAGTCTGTACTGCTCAAACAGACTTTGTAACATGTAATAAGTAGAATTCCAAAGTGTTTTCACCTCCTGTATGAGGGCTTTAACTGGCATTCTATTATCATGCTGGATAATCCACAACAGCTTGTGGTCTTTAGAAGAATGGCTAAAATGAATGCAGATTCTTCTGCATGTGGACAGTAAGTTACTGACTCGAAGTCCTGTACAATGATGTTTATGTAGCGCGCCAAACATAGGACCCTGAAATAGCCACCATCTGACATTGGCTTAACTACATTATTGCCATTTTCTGTGGCAACAAATCAAACGTAAAGCTCTCTGGGGTGCAGCCATTCAAAGACCTTGTTGTTAAAGTAATCCAAGATGTTTGCAGGTGTATATGATTTCTCCATGGCAAACATAGCTACTGTTGCATGCTTCCGAGCACCAACACCTGCAGATATCATTTCTCTAACCTCCACAAGAGGGATCCAGTGTGCAGTGATGCACATGTATTCAGTGGCTTGGCAACTCGTCCACATGTCTGTCATCAGGTGGATTGTCTGGACAGCACTCTGCAGGAAAGCTTGTCCAACCAATTCTAGCACATCACGGTGTAGCGCTAGAACGGCAACTCTGGCGAAATAGGTCCATCTGGGAACATTTCATTTTGGGCTGATAGCCACCACAAATTCTAAAAACCCCACTTCTTCCAAAAATGAAAAATGGAGGAGGTCCAACGCTAATAATAGTAACCTGGATTTTTATTTGCTGGTGCCACGGATGCAGGTGACTTAGAAGGTGGTGCTAGGCTCAATGTGTGTCTCATGGGGTTAGCCACTGTAAGTTCTTGTCTTGGTGTTCCGACCTGATTCTAAGTCTTCCTGTGCCATTGCGATGTTGCTGATGTGGGCGAGCATAATACTGCACTGCTGGAGACAGGGCGGATTTTTTAACAAAAAGTCACCCTCTTCTTCACCTTCCACCATGATCGAATCAGATTCCATGCGTTCAACACCTTCACTAACACCACTTACAGGCTTTTCCTTTTAGCTGCTAAGGTGCACCTCCCAGTGGATTGTGTGGTGTTATCTCAAATGTGTTGTTTGGCCTCTGGTTCCATAGTTTGTACCAAGCTTAACCCAACTAACACTTGCTCGGCAAATGGAGCATATGGCAATGTTTGGCTCCTTTTCACTAACCGTAAAGAAGTCCCAAACTGGGGAGGTCAACTTTCTAACACTGGTGCCACTGCCAATGTCTGAAGAAGTGGTGACAGGTGGATGTTGTTTTGATGACGTTTGCCTCTCTGCGTTGTCTTCTTCTACTGAGGTGGGTGTGGATGTAGGTCGCACCCGGGGCCTTGTAAATATGGAAGCTGGTGGAGGTGGTGGTATCACTGCCACATCTCTCAGAGCAGGTTGAGAAGATGGAATAATGTTTGACTCCACTGGGCTGGGCTAACATCCATGACTACTGGCTCATCGTCAGACTTGTCATCCTCCTCTTTTTCATCCATAACTCTAAGGCTTTAAGGAACCTTTCTTTTCACTCCTTGCCTCTCCTGGTGTGTCTCAGACTGAGGTAGCATCCAAGTGTAGTCTTGATCATCAGAAAAGGGCTTGATGAAGAATATGTTGGAGATCTGGAAGACAATGGATCTTGTGAAAGAGGGGCTTCTTCGGCTTCCTCTGCATAAAGCTCAACATCCTGATGTGCTCCTATTTCAGGAGGGACTGCTATTGCTGGCTGCTGGTGCTGTTGTTCACCAGCCTGAGTTTCCAGCAACGGGTACTACTTTGAGAAAGAGATAAGTCCAATTCAACGCCATTGCTTTTCAGTGTTCCTGTGATTAGAAAGGCTGCCTCTTTGCCAGACACAGGCTTGGGCCTTCTTTGGAATGGGGCCGCTGATGCGGGAGTGGTGCTCCCAGCTTGCTCCCCAGAGGCTGGTGCGGCAGGCACACATATTTGCCCAAAAAAGGTCTGGGGCGACATACCAGTGGTGGGAAGCTCCATCTTATCACTGGCTGCTTTCTTGGTAGCAGCTTTCTTTTGGGCATCTTGAAGATGTCAGTTGGCAGTAGCACTTAGCTTCAGTACCTGAAGAGATGTCCATGTAGTCATGAGTATGTCACATGGAGCACAGGCCTTCAACCTGGCAGTACTGTGGGTGATCCCTCTTTCTCTTCGTGCACCTAAAAGCAAACATCCAGAAGGATAAGTGAAACGTGACATAGTTGTTGCAGTTGCATTAGTAGTAGAAACAAACAATATCATAGAATGGTTACTTAAATAAACGTATGAATAATAATGAAATAAGGTGTATCCATTCATAAAACAACATACCAACATTAACTTTCATTATCATTTGACTCATGGAGGATAGAAAAGCACCAACTACAATATACAGAATGTAACTGTTAGCTTTATTTGTCTGCATCAAGTTGGCATGTGGCGCTCAGAGAGTGGATGGTGACAAATCGAATAATAATAATCATTTAATAATGTAATGTTATTAAATATAGTGCAACTGTACGCCTATGGCAGAAGTGGGGCTAATGGAAAAATTGGGAAAAAATAAAGTAATTTACTTTAAAAAAAATCGAAAAGCAAGAAAAAAGTATAGAAAAATATTATTATTATTATGAATAATAAAATGATATTATAAAATAAAATATATGTTGTGAAAAAAAAAGAAGATAGGATAAACATTTTTTTAAATAGATTCCAATTGCTGATGTACTAGAGGCAGGGGACTATCATGAAAAACCACAGGGATTTGGGAGGCAAGTAGTGGTGGAGGTGGAAAATGCAAAAAAGTATATAAATAATAAAAAACTGCTCATATATTACATTTAGTAATAAGCATCATTGACCTACTATGCCTGAATAAACAACACACAAAATGGCCACAAGACACAACAAACAACAAGGAGGCATGGCCACCAACACATGCAGGCCTAAAGCACACTAGCTGCCAACACAAAACGGCCACCAGCCACATGGTCAAACATGAAACAACATCCAGCAGGGAGGCATGGCCACCACAACAAAGAAGAACACATGCAGGCCTAAAGCACACTGGCTGCCTACACAAAATTGCCACCAGCCACATGGTCAAACAACAGCCAGCAGGAAGGCATGGCCACCACAACAAAGAAGAACACATGCAGGATTACTGGCTGCATAACAAAATGGCCACCAGTCACATCAAACAACAAGCAGGATGAATAGAAAACATGGTGGCCTATGACAAACACTCTCATGCACGGCCAGGCAAAGAAGACATTGGTACAGGAGAAATAAACAGCATTAAGTCAGTATTAGTAATTCCACAAATGTTAATAAAGGGGCTACACATTTTACAACAACAACACACATCATACAACGGCATCAAGTACTATATAACCCCCCATACACTGTTTGGAGAAATACATGTGACATACTGCTTAACAAAATTTTGTTATCTTTAATCCAATGCCATCCCTGGTGTTTCAGTTCCATAGACACTACAAAAAGTTGTTTTTCATCATGCACCCATGACTAGTACTGGGCCTACAGCTGGAAGGCCTTTTACATTAGCAGGTTGAGCCACTTTACATTTACATTAACATTCAATTTAATGAATATTGCAAATTTACAAAAGAGAACATGGAGCAAATTTGGTGCACTTTTAAACATTTTTCAGTGAAGAACAAAAAGTATAAGTAAATAAATAACTAAGCCACAAATGCAGGCCACCCAGTAACATACATTTAAAAAACGAATAAAAGTACAGATAAATTCTGGGGCATGCCCCCTATCAAACAAACAAGTTGTACAACACCCTTATTTAAGTGTTTTTAACTTACATGTGAAAACTCAAATACAACTGTCCTTAAATCCAATGATATATCCAGGAGACACAAAAAATGATCCTTCCAGCTCGACATCCAAGTGAAAAGTGGCCAGGAGATGGACAAAGCAGTGGGAGGAGCCTGCTGGAAAGGAACAAGAAGATGGAGTTTCTGGGGCACTTCCTGTTGTTGGAAAATAAAAATAATAATAAATTGTACTCCTCGCACAACAAAATCAAGGCAAACTGTCAATTAGAGCAGAGTTTTCACTCAATGTTGTAAATGTTATCTGCTTCAGCTTCACCAGGTTGCAGCAGCAGTCGATCGCGCTCACTGGCGCTCATCTACCTCAAAAAAGATGTGCCGGAAGTCTCTAGCATGGTGCAAACTCTTGCGAGCAGGTAAAATATCTTGTTTGTGATTGTGCGAGAGCTGAATTTTTTGTCTTACATCTTGCATGTGCGAAATAACAGATAGAGCGCGCTAGCGGCGGAAAATCAGAAAAAAAAATCCGCTACGTTGCTGAATGTGGAGTCTATCGGGAACTCCGCATTCTCTGCAGAACGCAGAGTTGCCGAATTCCACAAACTGCCAGCGGAGTGGAGTTTTTCACCCAGGCCTAGTTTTATCACTGAGATTGACCACTAATTGTTATTTGGCTGGCTGTAGCCTTTTAATCCTTGGTCTTCTGACTTCCATTTTAATAGGGATGGTAGAGGGCTCCAATGTACCCGTTCTGTGTGCCGCCTTCTTCCTCTTGTTCTTTCTCTTCACCCTCATAAATAAGGAAGAAAAGTCATTGGTAGTGGGATGATGTTACCTTGAAAAGGACTGGACGAGGTGGGGGGATCCCCAGTTTTGTGGTGGTACCACAGATTGGGGGATCAAACCTATATACCGGAGGTTAAAAAGGACATCTTAACTGGGCCGAAAATGGTTGACGATGGCCTAAGACTGAGTCTTCTCTATTGCTTTTTCAGTCATCAAGCTTGACCTTCAGTCATAGATACATTTGTGCCATCCCTCCGTATCCTTCTTTGTGGTCTTACTAGTAGATTGTTGGTAATAATCTTCAGTAATAAAGGGATAAACTTTGTAATAATAGAATCTCGTGACATATTTAAGTTTGTAATCTTATTTTTTGTTAAGAGTTCTTGGCTGTCATTAATGTTTTTATGAACCTCTTCCAACTGTTTTGTTAGTTGTACTATAGTCTTGATGTTATTCTCTAAGATCTAGATCTCTATCAGTAGATTGTCTGAATGGTATGTGACTGTATTAATGGTCAAATGAGCCAGTCTCACATAACTCACCATGTAATCAAGGATCTGTCATTCCTAAAAGCTTGATCTTCTAGAAAGAGCCTAGGTTCATTAATCACAATCAGACCCTGCAGTGCTACATTGCTCCTGAGATTCTCTGTCATAATTGCTTCATGCACAGCTGTTCTCACTTGTAGTTTCTTGAGATTTAAAGGTCCCATCCAATGCATTGGTCTGGTTCAGAGCCTGTGTTATTTGTGCATCTAAGAGGCTTAGGGGGTGATTCTAAGTCTGGCGGGCGGCGGAGGGCGCCCGCCAGACTTCCCCCTCCAAAATACCACTCTGCGGTCGGAAGACCGCTGAGGGTATTCTGGGTTTTGCACTGGGCTGGCGGGCGACCGCCAAAAGGCCGCCCGCCAGCCCAGTGCAAAACTACCTTCCCACGAGGACGCCGGCTCCGAATGGAGCCGGCGGAGTGGGAAGGTGCGACGGGTGCAGTGGCACCCGTCGCGAATTTCACTGTCTGCAATGCAGACAGTGAAATTCTTTGTGGGGCCCTCTTACGGGGGCCCCTGCAGTGCCCATGCCATTGGCATGGGCACTGCAGGGGCCCCCAGGGGCCCCACGACAACCCATACCGCCATCCTGTTCCTGGCGGGCGAACCGCCAGGAACAGGATGGCGGTATGGGCTGTCAGAATCCCCATGGCGGCGCAGCGAGCTGCGCCGCCATGGAGGATTCAAATGGGCAGCGGAAAACTGGCGGGAGACCGCCGGTTTTCCACTTCTGACTGCGGTCAAACCGCCGCGGTCAGAATGCCCCCGTCATTTTAGCCCTGGCGGTCTTGGACCGCCAGGGTTAGAATGACCCCCTTAGTGTGTTCAACATGGACTGTACCACATTATCGTCAAAGCCTAGTTTGCTGTGTCCAGGATTGAGCCAAAGATGTCAGTATGTTGTGAGGAGAGGAAAAAACGGGAAAAATCCTAAGCCCTAAAGAGATCGCATGAAGGGGAGCCACAAGTACAAGTTTTTCTATTGGATTAGTACAAACAAACGTATTCCTGTGGCTGCCCACTGCCCTGAATTATACAATTACACTGAGGAAATTTGGCGGATTAAATGACCAAAGAGCAGGACCAGTGACAACAATGGCACCACAAAAAGTTTTGACTGTACTGACTCAAAACTGTGTCAGCCAGTAGAGAAAAATGTTTTTGTATGGAACTGAAAACTGAAGGTAGCCATACACAAGGTTTCCTGAGAAACATTTATGGAGGTGGTTGCAGGATAGAAATGTCATGCTATAAGCCTACCCAGGACCCCTCTCATTTTAGGTTAAACAAGGGGACCCAGCTCCCTGGATTTCCACCCAAATCCAGTGAAACACAACCCTTATATTAATGTAGCAATTGTGAGGTAAGAAGTGGACCGCATGAACAATAGGATCACTGGTGAAGCACTAAGGTTCTAGTCTGAGCGACATGAGTGAATGGTCTAATCCCCAGGACTGAAAGAATGTGGGTCAGAGTAGGCAACTAGACTATTTCCACTGGTGATTTGTGAGGAGGAGTTGTCAACCTTAAAATTAGAAACATTAAGATGTGAAGGAATCCCAGTCCTACTGTTTGTTAAGAAACATTGCTGGCAACAACGTTTTGGAAGGCTGAACAGCCTAATGAAGAGAAGCTGAAGATATTTCGATAAACACAAGTAAACTGATTTTACTAGCTCTGTAATTGTTATTTCTAGGTTTATTTCAATGTGCCTAATAATAAATGTGTGCTATTGGATGACCTTAAAATCAAGGACATATTCCACAGGCAGATTTCATTGTAATAGTAAGATGACATTTCGGAAGGGTTTCACTGACTACTTCTTATGCTAAGACTCTCACATCATATTTAAGTTTACATGTAAACACTTTACAAATACACAGACTGTATTCTAACTAACTTAGGGCCATGTGTATGTATATCTGGTAGCAAAATGCAGGATGCTAACTGCTGCCCGAATTTTTGCAACCAGTAACGATTTTTAGGACCTGACCTATGCAGGGCCGGCTTTAGGGTGGTGCGACCTGTGCAGCTGCACCTGGCGCTGACCTGAGAGAAAGAGGAGGTGGGGTTGAGGTGTGGTGTCTATAAAAACATATGGGTGTAAAAAGGGCTGCAGATTTCTGTCCAGCAGTTTTCAGGCAACAATAAAAATGTCATGATAACTCTGGTGATTAATGTCCCTGCTGGAGAGAGATCAGAGTTTTCTCTACTGGCAGTTTTGATTCATCATAAAGTAGGGCATAGGGTTCTGCCTGTTGCAAAGAACGTGTACCATACAGATCACATAACTGAGTGTAAGTGAACTATGAGTGGAGCTATAAAAAAATGAAATGCATGTCCGAGGGGCTATGGAGAGATGAGGGGCACTGTTGGAGAATGGTAGTGAGGGAAGTAGTGGAGGAGGAGGTCATGTGGAGAGGGCACCAAACAAGATTGTTGCACCGGGTCACACCAGCACTAAAGCCAGCCCTGGACCCAGGCACTAATAGGTCGGTTCTTAAAAATCAGAACTGTAGTAGGTCTCAAGCGACCTACCCAATGAATATTCAGGTAGTAGGTCACAAATTGTGAATCACTACCATTGCAGAGGTAGAGGCCTGCTAAGGTCAGCAGACCACCAAGTTGGTTGATTACGTTTCACTAAAGCAAACCCTTTCTCCCAGCCAATTTCCTTAAAGGAAACCGGGCTGTGTTTAAAAAGAAAAGTTGACTTGCTTGAGTTTGATAGTTTCCAGTGGTCTTTAAGAACACTGCCTATTCTCCAAAAACGTTTTTGGGGGTTGGTAGCTTTTCAGTGGCTTACACTGCAATTTCGGTCCTAAACCATTGGCACATATTTATAGGAATCATTATTTGTAATGGATGCCTACAACAAGTCCCTTCTAAACAGGTATTCATTAGTCAATTCTAAACCCAGTTTAGGAGTGGGTAAAAAGTTATTGACTCTCAAAATTAGTTAAGTACAGAGCTAAAGGCAATTTTTCAGTCCCAAACTCTGAATTGGAGTATTTTCTACTGAAAAAAACTTATTTGTACATCTGGCCCCCATATTCCTGCCAAGCATGCACAAGGTTCAGAGGATAACTCAATAAGTGTTAAAGCGCCTACAGAATGGACAAAATGGAGGCACATGATGGTAGATACAGAATTTACTGAGGTGTAACCAAAATCATTGGTCAGGTCACTGGAATTAGGCGCTCACTGGGGACCAAATTATGCAGTGGGACTGAATAAATTATGCAGCAAGAAAAGGCTGATTCTGTGGCAGTATGAACCACATTCCATGTAAGTATTATTTTGTTTTTCTGTTGTCTTGATTCACAATGATAGAAAAGGAATCCTAACTCTGTGAAATGCAAGGTTTTCTTAATTAAAGAAAGTATACCCTATCAGATTCTATTGGTCTATTGATTAGGTTGTAAGGGTTATTTAAAAACAGATAATTATTTCATCTCACATGAACACATAAAACCCAATTTTGTGTATAACAAACAGTATTGCACTAAGAAGAAAACAATCACACGAATAAAAGTGTGTGTTCGAGTTGGGTTGTCTGTACATGCTTTGCACTCTGACAAATAGGAAAATATCTTGCGAAATGGGAGTTTTCATTACATACGTGTATAAGATAGTGCTTTGCATCAGACCTTGAAAAGAAATGTTAAATGAGAGTTCTATGTGCTCTGCGGGTCCTTTTAAAATAAATGCTCTTTTCAGAAAAGTGCCTGTTGGAAGGACATGAACGTGTAGATGTATTGAAACAAAACATTGTGGTGACACGAAATTAATCATTATTATCACCCTGTTTGAATTACATGTAAATATATGATGCGTTTTCATGCTTCAGCCAAAACCACGCCCCTGTCGATCAGCTGGGGATATTTAAACTGCCTGGACAAGATATCCCACGTTGATTCCAGTACAATACCTGAATAAATAAACAATTAATGCACAAATGAAAGGTGACCAGTGAACTTTTGTAAAGTTGTAAAGTCTGCCACTACTTTGGTGAATGTTTGACAATGTTCAGCATTCCGTCCATCACTTGTTGTTTTTTGCTTTGTCGCCCTAAGTGGGAAGGGTATGCCCAGACGTGGGTCCCGTGCTTCCCATGCCACTGGATTCAAGCTAGCCTGGCTGATGAGGGGTGAAACCCCGAAACCGGTCCCAGGATGCTTGTTTCCAGTCCAGGGAAGACCTGGCCTAGCAGTTCGGGCTGGACTGTTCCCATGGGGAACAGGGTCAAGCCTGATTTGCATATGGCTGGGTCCAAACTGGAATGGCATGGGCAGCAAAAAAACGATGGATTTAGGCCCAGATCACTGTACTGGGGGTGAATGTTTGACAATGTTCAGCATTCCGTCCATCACTTGTTGTTTTTTGCTTTGTCGCCCTAAGTGGGAAGGGTATGCCCAGACGTGGGTCCCGTGCTTCCCATGCCACTGGATTCAAGCTAGCCTGGCTGATGAGGGGTGAAACCCCGAAACCGGTCCCTGGATGCTTGTTTCCAGTCCAGGGAAGACCTGGCCTAGCAGTTCGGGCTGGACTGTTCCCATGGGGAACAGGGTCAAGACTGATTTGCATATGGCTGGGTCCAAACTGGAATGGCATGGGCAGCAAAAAAAACGATGGATTTAGGCCCAGATCACTGTACTGGGGGTGAATGCTTGACAATGTTCAGCATTCCGCATACCCTAGACGTGGGTCCCGTGCTTCCCATGCCACTGGATTCAAGCTAGCCTGGCTGATGAGGGGTGAAACCCCGAAACTGGTCCCAGGATGCTTGTTTCCAGTCCAGGGAAGACCTGGCCTAGCAGTTCGGGCTGGGAAGCATGTCGCCCTAAGTGGGAAGGGTATGCCCAGACGTGGGTCCCGTGCTTCCCATGCCACTGGATTCAAGCTAGCCTGGCTGATGAGGGGTGAAACCCCGAAACCGGTCCCAGGATGCTTGTTTCCAGTCCAGGGAAGACCTGGCCTAGCAGTTCGGGCTGGACTGTTCCCATGGGGAACAGGGTCAAGACTGATTTGCATATGGCTGGGTCCAAACTGGAATGGCATGGGCAGCAAACAAACGATGGATTTAGGCCCAGATCACTGTACTGGGGGTGAATGTTTGACAATGTTCAGCATTCCGTCCATCACTTGTTGTTTTTTGCTTTGTCGCCCTAAGTGGGAAGGGTATGCCCAGACGTGGGTCCCGTGCTTCCCATGCCACTGGATTCAAGCTAGCCTGGCTGATGAGGGGTGAAACCCCGAAACCGGTCCCAGGATGCTTGTTTCCAGTCCAGGGAAGACCTGGCCTAGCAGTTCGGGCTGGACTGTTCCCATGGGGAACAGGGTCAAGACTGATTTGCATATGGCTGGGTCCAAACTGGAATGGCATGGGCAACAAAAAAACGATGGATTTAGGCCCAGATCACTGTACTGGGGGTGAATGTTTGACAATGTTCAGCATTCCGTCCATCACTTGTTGTTTTTTGCTTTGTCGCCCTAAGTGGGAAGGGTATGCCCAGACGTGGGTCCCGTGCTTCCCATGCCACTGGATTCAAGCTAGCCTGGCTGATGAGGGGTGAAACCCCGAAACCGGTCCCAGGATGCTTGTTTCCAGTCCAGGGAAGACCTGGCCTAGCAGTTCGGGCTGGACTGTTCCCATGGGGAACAGGGTCAAGCCTGATTTGCATATGGCTGGGTCCAAACTGGAATGGCATGGACAGCAAAAAAAACGATGGATTTAGGCCCAGATCACTGTACTGGGGGTGAATGTTTGACAATGTTCAGCATTCCGTCCATCACTTGTTGTTTTTTGCTTTGTCGCCCTAAGTGGGAAGGGTATGCCCAGACGTGGGTCCCGTGCTTCCCATGCCACTGGATTCAAGCTAGCCTGGCTGATGAGGGGTGAAACCCCGAAACCCGTCCCTGGATGCTTGTTTCCAGTCCAGAGAAGACCTGGCCTAGCAGTTCGGGCTGGACTGTTCCCATGGGGAACAGGGTCAAGACTGATTTGCATATGGCTGGGTCCAAACTGGAATGGCATGGGCAGCAAAAAAACGATGGATTTAGGCCCAGATCACTGTACTGGGGGTGAATGTTTGACAATGTTCAGCATTCCGTCCCCCTAAGTGGGAAGGGTATGCCCAGACGTGGGTCCCGTGCTTCCCATGCCACTGGATTCAAGCTAGCCTGGCTGATGAGGGGTGAAACCCCGAAACTGGTCCCAGGATGCTTGTTTCCAGTCCAGGGAAGACCTGGCCTAGCAGTTCGGGCTGGACTGTTCCCATGGGGAACAGGGTCAAGCCTGATTTGCATATGGCTGGGTCCAAACTGGAATGGCATGGGCAGCAAAAAAACGATGGATTTAGGCCCAGATCACTGTACTGGGGGTGAATGTTTGACAATGTTCAGCATTCCGTCCATCACTTGTTTTTTGCTTTGTCGCCCTAAGTGGGAAGGGTATGCCCAGACGTGGGTCCCGTGCTTCCCATGCCACTGGATTCAAGCTAGCCTGGCTGATGAGGGGTGAAACCCCTAAACCGGTCCCAGGATGCTTGTTTCTAGTCCAGGGAAGACCTGGCCTAGCAGTTCGGGCTGGACTGTTCCCATGGGGAACAGGGTCAAGACTGATTTGCATATGCTGGGTCCAAACTGGAATGGCATGGGCAACAAAAAAACGATGGATTTAGGCCCAGATCACTGTACTGGGGGTGAATGTTTGACAATGTTCAGCATTCCGTCCATCACTTGTTGTTTTTTGCTTTGTCGCCCTAAGTGGGAAGGGTATGCCCAGACGTGGGTCCCGTGCCGGTCCCAGGATGCTTGTTTCCAGTCCAGGGAAGACCTGGCCTAGCAGTTCGGGCTGGACTGTTCCCAGGGGGAACAGGATCAAGACTGATTTGCATATGGCTAGGTCCAAACTGGAATGGCATGGGCAGCAAAAAAACGATGGATTTAGGCCCAGATCACTGTACTGGGGGTGAATGTTTGACAATGTTCAGCATTCCGTCCATCACTTGTTGTTTTTTGCTTTGTCGCCCTAAGTGGGAAGGGTATGCCCAGACGTGGGTCCCGTGCTTCCCATGCCACTGGATTCAAGCTAGCCTGGCTGATGAGGGGTGAAACCCCGAAACCGGTCCTAGGATGCTTGTTTCCAGTCCAGGGAAGACCTGGCCTAGCGGTTCGGGCTGGACTGTTCCCATGGGGAACAGGGTCAAGACTGATTTGCATATGGCTGGGTCCAAACTGGAATGGCATGGGCAGTAAACAAAACGATGGATTTAGGCCCAGATCACTGTACTGGGGGTGAATGTTTGACAATGTTCAGCATTCCGTCCATCACTTGTTGTTTTTTGCTTTGTCGCCCTAAGTGGGAAGGGTATGCCCAGATGTGGGTCCCGTGCTTCCCATGCCACTGGATTCAAGCTAGCCTGGCTGATGAGGGGTGAAACCCCGAAACCGGTCCCAGGATGCTTGTTTCCAGTCCAGGGAAGACCTGGCCTAGCAGTTCGGGCTGGACTGTTCCCATGGGGAACAGGGTCAAGACTGATTTGCGTATGGCTGGGTCCAAACTGGAATGACATGGGCAGCAAAAAAACGATGGATTTAGGCCCAGATCACTGTACTGGGGGTGAATGTTTGACAATGTTCAGCATTCCGTCCATCACTTGTTGTTTTTTGCTTTGTCGCCCTAAGTGGGAAGGGTATGCCCAGACGTGGGTCCCGTGCTTCCCATGCCACTGGATTCAAGCTAGCCTGGCTGATGAGGGGTGAAACCCCGAAACCGGTCCCAGGATGCTTGTTTCCAGTCCAGGGAAGACCTGGCCTAGCAGTCCGGGCTGGACTGTTCCCATGGGGAACAGGGTCAAGACTGATTTGCATATGGCTGGGTCCAAACTGGTATGGCATGGGCAGCAAAAAAACGATGGATTTAGGCCCAGATCACTGTACTGGGGGTGAATGTTTGACAATGTTCAGCATTCCGTCCATCACTTGTTGTTTTTTGCTTTGTCGCCCTAAGTGGGAAGGGTATGCCCAGACGTGGGTCCCGTGCTTCCCATGCCACTGGATTCAAGCTAGCCTGGCTGATGAGGGGTGAAACCCCGAAACCGGTCCCTGGATGCTTGTTTCCAGTCCAGGGAAGACCTGGCCTAGCAGTTCGGGCTGGACTGTTCCCATGGGGAACAGGGTCAAGACTGATTTGCATATGGCTGGGTCTAATTCCATTCCTCCTTGAAAATGGTTGGAGATTTACTCTTGTCAATGTCTTGAGTAACTCCTCTTCCAGGAAGAGAATGGGAATGGATCACCTGCAGATTTACCAGGTGTGTGGGCATTAAGCGTTCTGCATAAGCTGAAAATGCTTTCCTCGTGGAGAAAAAGAAGTGCACTAGCAGGGGAGGCTCCATTCACCCTAAGAGTAGATCTACACTGCCTAGAGCTCTCCCCATCCATAATAGAAGCCTGCAAAGTTGTGACATGACTTCCTCGTTACCTCCTGCTGTGCGTACTACTCTGAATGTTCTGTGGATAGAAAAACATGTACATTAATTTAAAGGGAACATTTATTTCTCTGACAATATTTGTATGTTTTATTTTAGAACAGGGCCCAATGAATTGTGTGCCTGTGTGTGTTTTTATACTTATATCTAAATGACCGGAGCACAGTACAATAGAGTGGAGAACAGGGCAGAGGGGCAGAAAGACGAGTGGAAAGCGGATGGATAAAAGCCAGTGGCAAGGAGTGCCTTATGCACAAGGCCTTTTATTTCTCGAGCGGCTCAGCTCCGACTAAGGCTTTAATTGAACGAGCTTTCCCCTCGATTCCCCGGATCCGCCAATACTCTTTGGTCGATCATGCTCTCTCTGTCGCGTCAGCCCAGCCTTGGAACACCTTTCTGTTTCATCTTCAGGAAGAACCGAATCTTTTAGGATTCGACAACCTAATGGAAGTCTGGTTATTCTTAATTTTCTCTTGCTGTGGGGCTTGGTGACATCCACATTGCTCCAAGTTTTACTTATGTTTTCTTGCGTTTAGGTGTAGCACCCAAGGCTTGAGTGGCCGGACTGGGCATCAGGCCTTTCCCCAGGAGGCTGGAAGAGTGGAGGGGTGCTTTCGTTGCTAGGGGAGCGATTTTGTAGCAGTGCAGCAGTTTTAAAAGCACTGCAGAGTTCCGTCTATATCCAACAGCTTTCAGGCAACAATAAAAGTGCCAAGATAACTCTGTTGATTAATGTACCTGCTGGAGAGGGATTGGGGTTTTGTCTAGTGGCAGTTTTGAATCATCTAAGTTAACCTGAGGGTCAATATACCTGCTGCAAAGAACAGGTACTGTGCAGATTACAGAACATTATTTTATGTGCGATGGTCAGTGGGCTACTGCTTTTGTCACAGACCATTTTTGCAGTTCATAAGTTTCAGGCATAATCACCACAGTGAGCTATGAACGGCCATCAAAGAACTGCATGCAAACTGTGTGGTACAGATTAGAAAGTTATGTTTTTCCCAGTCTTTGATTATCCTAAGGGTCTATTTGAGTAGAAATAAACTGTTATCAGTAAAGACAACCCTAACCACTGAGTTATTTTCTGAATCCAATGTGGGAGACGTGAAACCTACACCTTATATTCCTGTTTGTCCTTTGTAACATTTACTATACACTAATTTACACCTGTATGATTCATTGTCTTTGTACGTGTTTATGTAATGTGCTACAACACCCTGCGATGGTAAGAAAGGAGCAATAAAACCAATGAAATACATGTGAGAGAGGGGCTATGGAGAGATGAGAGGTGCTGTTAGAGGGTGATGGTGAGGGAAACATTGAAGAGCCCAGTAAACACGGCCATATCCTGGTATACTGTAAGGTCAACATTTACAATTGAATATGTAACGAAAAATGTTTTGTTGAATGCACCATTTTTGCCATTTTTACCCAAATTTTCTTGGGGGAAGAACCCCACAAACCCCATTGTAGTGGACAGGCTCACTCGCTATGCACCCTATGGGACCTGGTCTGACAAATTTGACCAGGGCTGTTTTTGGTTCCCAGTCCGGCCATGTTAGCACCAAGGTACCCCTGTAGGGCTGATAACTCACACTCTGTAATTAAATTGAAATAAGTATATATAAGTCACCAGGACATTGACATTATTCTTGAAAGTAGAAAATTACACTATATCATACAAAAAAATCTGACATGCATGTATCTCCACTTTTGAAATTGGGGGACTTTATTTGCTTATAATAATTGTTAGGGCCAAGAAATACATCATAATGTCACCCAATTAAAAATGAGAAATTGTTTCAAGTGAGGTTTAAACGAACACGCTTTTCAAAGAAGAGAGCATTTTTCATGAAGCCTGCTGAGAAATAACAAGCAGAAGGAGGTAGATTTATGATTATAGGAAAACATGAGGGGAGATGGATGATGAAGAGCGAACAAGGACCAGAAAGTGGCGAAAGATATCACCACTAATTGAAATGTAGATAAATTAATCAAAAGTTTAGGTAAACAAATGACATACTCACATGGGAAACCCAGTGTTTCAGGCATGCATGCAGCAATACATTTTTATTAAAACAACGTGAAGTAAATTTGTAGGTCTGACAACACTATCAAGCTGGTGGAATGGTAGATAAGTTTTCCATTAGTGCAATTAATGTATTGTCTCCTTTTAACTGATGACATAAAGTTGCATGCAAATTCCATTTAATATCATTTGAGCTATACGTTGTTTGTGTGTAATGCTAGTTAGGCTTAAAAGGAGGTCAACCAAGTAGCAGGAATTACAGCAGTTTATCTGGTGAGCGGATCGGGAGTTCTGTGAAGGAGAAACAAAAGAGCCTATGTCTTCCTATATCTAAAATGTACACGCTCTCCAGCCATGGACGTCAATTAACCGAATAGCAAGGGGTAGCAGAAGTGACATCACATGCCCTTTGACCTCCATTTTCACTCACATGTACACACAGATTCACACCTACCTACACTCTCTTTCACATAAACACACTCTGACCTGCAAGCACGCACAAAACATACATTTAAAGCACTTTTTTAACCTGCCACAGCTATCATGGCATATTGCAGCTAATTGTACTCTATTTTTATTACACTAATAGTAAATAATATATTATTAACTATGACTATAATAAAAAATTGACTGAAAACAAAGAGTGGAGCTCCAACTGACGTCCATAAGGAGGACCTGCCACTGTTCTCCTAGCACCTAAATTTGCGACTTCTGAAGCCAAGGGTCGCAAAGGCAGTGCCAGGGGTAGCGAAGGGCAAGCCAGGGTCGCAACTGGGACCCCTGGCAACCCCTAAATGAAGTCCATGTCTCCAGCCCGATACTGACCATCTTGAGACAAGCAACATTGATATACAGGCGCAAAATTAGTACACACCTTTTCAATGTTGAGTGCAGTCACAAGAAGGAAAGAATGGCCGTTAAATGGCACTTAGACTAGCAGAGTTGAGTGCAGACAATGACTATGCTAGCACACTGCTTTCATTAAAAAGTATAACAGTTTGTGTTTGATATTCTTGTCACAGTGTAACCATAAATGTGATTTTGTGATTTCACGAAAAAGTGTAATATCTATAGCTACATATATTAGAAATTCACCGGAAAAAAAACAAAAGGTTAAAGTGACGTTGTAGTTAGGTGACAATACCAGTTGCAACATTACATTTTAAAATGAAGAACACTGAAATTCACCAATTATAGTTAACTGGAGAAACTATGACTAGTCCCGCCAGGAACAGTGTTGTCATAGATGATGTGATTTCAGATGTCATCAATGATGTAATATGTGAAGATATATAGTCAAAACAACATTTGCAAGTCTATTTTAATACTCCTTAGACCACATAATACAGACATAAAATCAAACTCAAGGGATTGCTGCATTCCCAAGCTGAAGATTAAAGGTTCCAGCACTTGGCATGCCTACAAATATCAACAACTTTTCCTGGGGTCATATTCTATAGACCCCAGAAAACACAGGGTTAATATATTTTGGGCCTGATTTAAGAAAAGTGGTACTGCATCCAATGCAGCACCACTTTTCTTGCACCCCTTAGCGCCCCCCTTCCGCCACCATGTGTGTGCCCTATTTAATATATGGCACACTCTGGCACAGGGTAGGGGCAATAGCGTCAAAATATTTGACGCTATTGATGTACTTTGTAGGATTAGCCTCAAAGTTTTGGCACTAATCCTCCACAGTATATAGGGGCCCATTGAAAGTTATGGTGTGCCCCCTTTTAACACCTGCTCAGTGCAGACTGTAAAAGTAGCTGCAAAAAATGATGTACTGGAATCTCTTAGAATCCACTGCGCCATTTTAGCAGTCCCCCTAACAGAGGAATGCCCCCTTGCATACATTTACGGCTGGTGCAGGCATAATGTGGCGCAAGGGGTTACAAAGTGGCGCAATGCATGCATTGCACCACTTTGTAAATCTGGTGCGGCAAATTTAGACCTCCTTAGTTCACATTAGCATTTTAAAAAATGACGCTAATGTGGCACATGGAGGCGTAGGCCCTCTTAAATCTAGGCCTTTATTTTTGTATTTGTATCGGGCTGCTGCACTCTGTGCAGCACACCACAACACTTATAAAACATGCTATTGGTCCACCTGCCTAGACTAGGGCACACCATGCAGCCCAATGTATGTAAATTAGCCCATGAAGGGCATTATGGGTTGCTCCTCACTAGGAGCGGTGAATAATAAATCAGTGACTTTGGTCTCTCATTTATTATTCTTCCCTTTGTTTTTTAAATATCTATTTATTTTTCAAGGGTATCCTGGTCCCACCCGGTGGGTGGAACTTACATATTTCAGTGTATCATAAGCATGCAGAATTATCGAAGAATAAAGTGAGGTTTAACATAATTACGTAAGAAGAGTAATTTTGCATTTAGCTCTATATCTTAGCACAAAAATACTCCCTTATGTCTAAAATAGTTGCTATAATGCATTTTGCACTAAGAAATAGCAGTATAAGCATCAGAATGTGAATAGCGATCGCGAGCAGCTGCTCGTGCTCGCTAAGTGTGCTCTTGGGGTAGGATTTTCTCGCGACTTACTCCCGGCATTCAGCACTATTTTCTTAGCTTAAATTGGAGACTTGCATCCAAAATGGATTTGATGAACCATTTTGCGCTAAGCTAGAGTACTAAATGCAGCAGAACATGAACAGCGAGCATGAGCAGCTGCCTGTGCTTACTAAATGTGCTTTCGCTGTTGGATATTTTTCCCCCAAATTACTCTTAATTACACAAGCTGGAGTAATTGTGTTATTATCAGTAATTTTGCATCAAAGAGTAATGTGGAATTACCAAAACAACTCTGATTACTCCAGTGCAATTCAAATTTCTCCTGAGCCTGGTGAAAATGTATTGGTGAATCAAAAAATTTCTATTCAATGGAAAGCGTCTCAACCATACCTGCACAGTGGCGACTGTCCAACTGATGCATGGGTCAGAGAAGCATCCCTCATGTACCCAGGCATGACGCTTGCCTTGAGTACCCAACCAGGGTGTGCAAACCCAAGAAAAAAGGCATAGTTAAAGATAAGGCTGTGTTGGTCATCTTCTATGTGCCCAGGAAGGCCCTGTGTAGTGGGGGTTGGCCACTCACAGTGAGCTGGTTATAGGCCCTGTGGCCAACTTTCACAGTACTTAGCTCAAGGTCATGTGCAGCAGAGGTTGGAAATTGTGTCATAAAAATCCCACGAAAGTCACTAAAAATCACAGTTGTGATTCTGGTTAAGACACACCCAAAACCTTTCAAACGAACCAGTTATGGTGTGTAATGTGAATAACACACACTATAACTCATATCCCCCACCATGCAAAATGTCACTGTAAAATACTGACTACCAAGTGCAGGCTTCATGAGCTATGGCATGTATTGTGCGTTACATACCATAACTGGTGAATTTCAGTGGATTTGCTTTTTTGAGCAACAACAATAACTGTAACATAACTGTACCAGTGTGCCCAGAACTAACTTTAAATTGCCCTCTCACCTTTTAAAAAAAAAAAAGCGGTGTATGGGCATCATAAAATTCCCTGGCACTTAGGCAAGGCTGGTTTGGAAATCGATTCACTCTCCCAGTACTTAGGAAAAGAGCAAGGGCCCTTGTATGTTTTCCTTTCTCTTTGCCCAGTCAGGGGTGGCCCGGGAAAAAGGTGTTATGTTTTTAGGTCCTGGCTCTAGGCAGCACGCATACTCTGTCTCAAACTGAAAAATGTTGTATCTACTTTGTGGGCTTACAGCCCACCCACAGACTTCCCATTTGCTGGCACCATTGCCACTCCATTTTTTGTTCTCCCCATTTGACAAGAGCATGCATACATCATGCCTCTTCTGATGTTGATCCCTCTCCAAGAGCATCGGCCAAGTAATATCAGGGGTGTGGATTTCCTATAGCCCAAAACCCAGGACATATTGTTTGGGGGTCAAGGACAATAAGGCCCATATTTATACTTTTTGACGCTAAACTGCGCTAACGCAGTTTAGCGTCAAAAAATTTAGCGCCGTCTAACGCCATTCTGAAGCGCCATGCGGGCGCCGTATTTATGGAATGGCGTTAGCCGGCGCAAGCAGACCGGCGCTGCCTGGTTTGCGTTGAAAAAAACCACGTAGACCAGGCAGCGCCGGCGTTGGGAAAAAATGACGTTAGGGCGTCTTAAAATGGGGCAAGTCAGGTTGAGGCAAAAAAATCGCCTCAACCCGATTTGCGCCATTTTTTTACGACGCCCAGACGCCATTTCATGACTCCTGTCTTAGTAAAGACAGGAGTCAGGCCCCCTTGCCCAATGGCCATGCCCAGGGGACTTGTGTCCCCTGGGCATGGTCATTGGGCATAGTGGCATGTAGGGGGGCACAAATAAGGCCCCCCTATGCCACCCAAAAAAAAGTAAAAAAATAAAAAAAATTATACTTACCTGAACTTACCTGAATGTCCCTGGGGTGGGTCCCTCCATCCTTGGGTGTCCTCCTGGGGTGGGCAGGGGTGGCAGGGGGGGTCCCTGGGGGAAGGGGAGGGCACCTGTGGGCTCATTTTGAGCCCACAGGCCCCTTAACGCCTACCCTGACCCAGGCGTTAAATAGTGGCGCAAATGCGGGGTTTTTTGACCCGCCAACTCCCGGGCGTGATTTTTGCCCGGGAGTATAAATACGACGCATTTGCGTCGCCGTCATTTTTTTAGACGGGAACGCCTTCCTTGCATCTCATTAATGCAAGGAAGGCGTTCACGCAAAAAAATGACACTATTTGACAATACTTTGGCGCTAGACGCGTCTAACGCCAAAGTATAAATATGGCGTTAGTTTTGCGCCGAATTTGCGTCGAAAAAAACGACGCTAATTCGGCGCAAACGGAGTATAAATACGGGCCTAAGGCCCATATTTATACTTTTTTACGCTAAACTGCGCTAACGCAGTTTAGCGTCAAAAAATTTAGCGCCGTCTAACGCCATTCTGAAGCGCCATGCGGGCGCCGTATTTATGGAATGGCGTTAGCCGGCGCAAGCAGACCGGCGCTGCCTGGTGTGCGTGGAAAAAACCACGTAGACCAGGCAGCGCCGGCGTTGGGCAAAAATGACGTTAGGGCGTCTTAAAATGGGGCAAGTCAGGTTGAGGCAAAAAAATCGCCTCAACCCGATTTGCGCCATTTTTTTACGACGCCCAGACGCCATTTCATGACTCCTGTCTTAGTAAAGACAGGAGTCATGCCCCCTTGCCCAATGGCCATGCCCAGGGGACTTGTGTCCCCTGGGCATGGTCATTGGGCATAGTGGCATGTAGGGGGGCACAAATAAGGCCCCCCTATGCCACCCCAAAAAAATTTAAAAATATAAAAAATTATACTTACCTGAACTTACCTGAATGTCCCTGGGGTGGGTCCCTCCATCCTTGGGTGTCCTCCTGGGGTGGGCAGGGGTGGCAGGGGGGGTCCCTGGGGGCAGGGGAGGGCACCTGTGGGCTCATTTTGAGCCCACAGGCCCCTTAACGCCTACCCTGACCCAGGCGTTAAATAGTGGCGCAAATGCGGGGTTTTTTGACCCGCCAACTCCCGGGCGTGATTTTTGCCCTGGAGTATAAATACGACGCATTTGCGTCGCCGTCATTTTTTTAGACGGGAACGCCTTCCTTGCATCTCATTAACGCAAGGAAGGCGTTCACGCAAAAAAATGACGCTATTTGCCAATACTTTGGCGCTAGACGCGTCTAACGCCAAAGTATAAATATGGCGTTAGTTTTGCGCCGAATTTGCGTCGAAAAAAACGACGCAAATTCGGCGCAAACGGAGTATAAATACGGGCCTAAGTTTTCATATTTATTTTGTCCTTAGGACACGCAGGTCCAATCCCCTGCAGCACAAACCCTTTGGCTGCCAGTTTCTAGGAAAGGGAGCTAATAATAAAGGCTTTGCATTAATGAACGATAAATACAAGTTTGAACAGCATTAACATATGAGCATATATATTATCTCAACTACAGAGATAATATGTATACTCATATGTTAATGCTGTTCAAATCTGTATTTAGGGTTCATTAATGCAAAGCCTTTATTGTTAGGATCAGCGCTCTAAATAAATGCTGTAAGCTCGGACTGCACTACTTGACAGTGGTCCGAGTAAAAAAACGTGCACACACGTTTGTAAAATTTAAGAATATGAGGCTAAGCATAATGCTCCCAGAATGCTCTTTGATTAGATGTAAATATTTGCAGAAGCCTGAACACAAGATTGATAATTATTTTCTTTCAGAATAAAATGCAACTGGGAAAAAACATTTTGCTAAACTACTGTGAAGGTTTTGGTACCATTTCTTAGAAGCATCATTTAGTAAAGTCTGTTAATGCATGCTAGTGTTTCCCAATAATATTTATAATGAAAAATCACTAACCAGTTTTGACAAGATTATGGGAAACATGAAAATAAATAAGCATTGGCAAAGCCAACAGGTCTGACATTGGTGGTCAGTCTTTCAGATTTGCCAATGCCTGTCTTGTTTTGACATGGCTTTTGTAAAACTTTATTGTTGTGGGAGCTGCCAGTCCATCATCATTGTAACAAGCATTGGCAAAAAGCAACATTTTTTTAGTCTCAAAATGCACATATTGCAGTAGTTCCTGGCACTAATTTGTGTGCTGATATGCACCTTGTGAAAGAGCAGCATGCTATAACTCACAGTGAAGCAAGCCAATAGATGGATAGAGAAATATATATAATTTTAATAAAAACAAAAAGGTCTTGCTTAACGCAAGATCTAATGAGGGGCATAATTCTTAAAGATAGTCACAAAAGTGAACCCATGGTATATGTCTTTGCATTACTGCACATTTATGTATTTCATGAATTTACAAGAATTGACAGAAATAGACCAGGAAATCATACTCCTAGAAAATTTGTGAACTGTAATTCAGCACAAGCAAATTTGCATGTGTAAATGTGTTCATGTGAAAATCTGTTAAGCGTTTACACACTCACTTTACCACCAACCACTTTTTTCCCAACCCTGTAAGAAGTTTTACTTCTGCCCTTGTCAGGAGTAAATTTCCAATCTTTCTCAGTATGGGAAAAGACTAGAGAAATGCTGGTGAAAATCCTTAAAACATTCAGGTTAGTAGGCTTGCACTGACATAAAATATCATTCCAGCCCCAAACTATTGCTTAGTGGTTCCTCCAACCTCACTATGTAGATCTGCTGACCAGTGGAAAAATACAATTGTTTACTGACTCCTGACCCCTCACTATGTATATCTGCGAACAAGTGGGAAAATTAGAAAATCGTCAGTATTCAAGTCCTGCATAGTATTAGCCCTGGCATAAACAAAGAGGCTATTATCTGAGCTCTTATATAATGAGATTGCTGCCCTAATTTGTCGCTGCAACACATGACTCCAAAGGGACATGTAGATTTATTTACAGGACGAGTAGCTTTATGAGGCAACCTGTCCCATGAACAAGTAGATATTTTGATAAATTCCACACCCCTGTTAAATAAACTTACACAACAGCCATTTTTTTACTATTGTTTCGGGATTACTTGTTTAAATGGATGACTGGTCTGCCACATATTAGGAGTGCTGTTGTTTGAATTAGCGCCAAGCGCAGATTTTTTATTTATTTTTTATTTGATATAACACCTCAGTTTTCAGCCTGTGGCTAATAAGTGAACACTTATGACCTCTCTCCCTACACATTTCTTGTCCCTGTATGCTTTGTAGCATTACTCTGTCACCACGTTTTCAATTAATTGTTAATGCTGAGTGTGGAAGCAACAGGCATCTTTCTCTGTTGTTTATCAAGCCAAAGCCAGTCTGCTGTAGGGGATGGGCACACACCTAGAGACTGGCCAGGCTGGTGAGCAGCTGTGGGAGCTGGGCGTAGGCAGTTGCTGCTTGGACACTTGGTTTCAATTTTTTAATTTAAATGTAGATTCCCCCGACATCCCTCTCTTCCACATACCCCTGACATTGCTTGTTGTTTAGAGTGCCTACTTGGCCGTATTGAGACTTGAGAAACTTGTGTGCCTACTTTCCCTTTGCTCACTTTTGTCCAGTTGTGTGACGGATGGCATTTGTTACCAATATTCTTTAGTAACTGATTGAAAGGAGGTTTAACAAACATTGTTTAGTGAACAGTGCTGTGCACGTTTAACGGTGTCTATGTGCCATGATGTGCTCGTTTAATAGAGTATATCTGTTTAAAGATAGATAGATTCAGATTTGCACACATTTGACAGATTGTTCAATCTGAAGTTGCCTGATGACTCCATCGCTGAGGATGCAGGGCTTACGCCCTTTTTTCATTGAACAATGTAATAGATTCTGGTAGCTATAGTCCAGGTTCAGTTGATCATATCCATCTAATTTTACCCGAAAATAATTAAATGTAGACAGTGATTTAGCGAGTATCCGTGGGCCCTAAAGCAAGCAAGGAAAATGTGCCCTGCTCCTCCAGGGTGGATAGTACAAGATGGCAATAATTGAGGTGCAGTAATTACCTTACAGGGCCTCAGAGACACTGCACCTGCTGCACAAGTTATAGCTACGCTGCTCTGTGTAAAAGAAAAGCCCTGGCTTGAGCATTGTGTTTTCGGTTACAGTCATTTAGTAACCATACCAGTGTCTCAGTACTAAAATTATTCGCGACTGATGTAATTCCTGGGTTTTGAGTTAATTTTAGTTAGTAATCTTGTGTTAATCTAGCTGGTTGCAGTTTTTTATTTCATTATAACATTGAGAATATACACTAATTAATTTTCCCTGTAAAATGCGAGCATTATGCTGCATTGAAAGGCATTGGGGTTAATTATTTTTCTTTGATGTTTGCACAGAAAGTAGAGAGTGCAATTAATGTGGTGAAAGTTTAAACGTGTTTTCCTTTTCTGCATTTTTATTGCATAGGACATAAACATTTTGGGCTATATTCTCAAGACCAATGGCACAGGGCAGTGCAGCAAGTGCCTTGCTGCGCTGCCCTCCGCCACCGGGAAAGGGCCGAAATGCACTGTATCTACAGGATGTGTTTTTTCTGTCCTCTCCCCCTGCGCTGGTGCACAAATTGCTGCCAAGCGCCAATGCAGGGTGCCTATGTTGTAGGGATGATTGTTTTTGCGCAGGAAAGGACACCTTCCTGCACAAAAACAATCAATGGAGGCGATTTCCTCCTTCTATGTGTGCTGAGGAATGCAGCACACATAGAAAGAGCTACAAATGGGGAGAAATAAAGATATTTCTTCCCATCGAGTCACTCTTGCGCCATCCCTGGTGAGGCTTTTGATGGATTCCGAGGTTTACAAAACCTTGTAAATCTGGGAATGCGTCAAAATCCGTGGGATCACTCATGGAACACCAAGGGAAATGCCTCCCTGATGCAAAGTAAGGCAACGCAGCCACTTGTGCTGCGTTGCCTTACTCTATATCTACAAGGCCGTGTAAAGCCGGCCAAGTGGCTTTGTGTGGCTTTGTAGATATGGGTGTCCTACAATGCAAGGAGAGTCCCATTGAAAAAAGCTGTGCATCAATTTTACACCTGGTCTGAGCAGGAGGTAAAATTTTGAGGCAGTGAAGTCATAGAGTAACGCAGTGAAAAGTTGGAAATTTCACTGTGTCGGTATACATGGCTTTTATGTGGGAATGCCTACCCTGCATACATTATACCTGGCGCAGGTATAATGTGACGTGGGGTTTTACAAATTGACGCATTGGGCCCAATGCGTCAGTTTGTACATATGGAGCAGTGTAGTGCACTGCTAGCGCCGCTGCTGCATCAACAAAAAAAAAGGAAGCAGCGGCAATGCAAGGGACTTGTAATGAATTTTGCAGTCTGGACCCAGCAAGTGACAGATCACTTCACATTAAGACAAGCTGCCATTTAACAGGTTTTAGACATAGAATAATAAAACGTGAAGGCACCAGGGGAATAAAGTAATAGTTGTCGGGAGAGTTTAGCATAAATGTGTGTGCATACTTGTGTGTTACAACAGGGAAAAAACTGAAGTGGCCACTGTATGTTTAAGATTTTTACATAACTTTCGGCCATTCAGAACAGCAGCTGTGGTGCTAATCAGCATGGCTAAAAGACATTGACAATGCCAATAGCTCTCTAATTGCCAAGACCTATTGGTTTTTGCCAATGCTTGTTTACCTTTCCTTTATGTTTCCAACTCTCATTTTTTCTGAGGTAGCTTGATGGTATTACCTTGTTTTTCCTAAGTAGTTCTAAAACTCCCTACTCACTACCCTGCAGTGTTTTCTATCCATGGGAATAATGTCTTAATGTACTCTTAGTGGCATGTTTACAAGAAAGATTTCTTGCGTCACCCCTGCCCCACCTAACAACACCAAGGTTGCGCCGTATTTACAATTTGGTGCACCATGGTGGTCGTTAGGACAATCGCATCAAACGTTTTTACGCTATTGTGGCGCTTTGCAGCAAAAGGTTTGACGCTAGTACAGCAAACCATAGGGAGGTCCAGTGATTAAAATGAGGGCATCATATTAACGTCTACTCT
Source organism: Pleurodeles waltl (assembly GCF_031143425.1). Lineage (NCBI taxonomy): Eukaryota > Metazoa > Chordata > Amphibia > Caudata > Salamandridae > Pleurodeles > Pleurodeles waltl. The sequence goes on from NC_090445.1 coordinate 1,558,090,458, forward strand.
GAACAGGCGTTACAAATTACGGAAAAAATGGCACAGTGAAATTTTGTCAATTTCACTGCACCATTTTTTCTGGTCTCCCTGTTTCGGAACACCACACCCCCCTTGCATATGTTGTGCCTAGAAAAGGCATAATGTGGCGCAAGGATTTACAAAGTGGCCCAGTGCAAGCATTGCGCCACTTTGTAAATACGGCACCGGAGAAAGGCCTCCCTAACGCCACCTTAGCATAAAAAAAATGAGGATAAGGGCGGTGATAGGTGGTGCTATGGCCTTGTACAAATGACCCTAGTCTTGAACTGGAGTGTCAGTGCACATTCAATAGCCCTTTCTGTAAATCCTTTGTTCCAGATCTACAAGAAAGTGGAGCATCGGTCCTGATGCGCCAATTTTCTTGCGTTGCTTCGTCCCACCTAGTGACAACATGGTTGCACCATATTTACAATACGGCGCACCATGGTGCTCGTTCCCACAAAACATCATAATTTATGATGCTATTGGGGTGCATTGCTGGATTAGCAGCATAAATTATGGTTCTAATGCAGCAAAGCACTAGGGAGGCCCATAGGTTATTTTGGGCCCATCATGTTAACGCCTGCCCCGAGCAGGCATTAAAAATGATGAAAAAAATGTTGCAATGAAATCTTGTAGATGGAACGCCTCCTTTGCATACATTATACCTGACGCAGGTATAATGTGGCGCAAGGGATAACAACGTGGCCCAATGCTAATTGCACCACTTTGTAAATATGACGCAGGGAAATGGTCTCCTTAATGCCACATTGCTGTAAAAAAATTATGCTAGTGTGGCACAAGGGCCTTGTGGATCTGGCCCTTCGTGTGTGAGGTATGTTTAAAGAACTGTGGTGGCCAAATGATACCATGCTCCGTCTTACTAAAAAAAGTTCATTTTAAAATAACACTCAAGTTAAAAAACAGAAGAAATGTAAAGACTACAAGAACGCACAAGCACAAGCAAGCAACATTTACATACCAATTGAATTCAACCCTCGGTCACACTTGGTTATTTGAAATTCCATCCGGGCCAGCTCTATTTTCCCCGAGGAAACAGAGGCTGGGCTTTGTGTCCCTGCATTTAATAGAATTTGCAGATTATGTGACAGAACCAGTGAAGCCAAGAAGTGTGTATTATTTATAGGGCCAACACCTTTTGTAGTTAAAAAAAAACACATTTTAAGCCACTATTTATTTTGGAAGATACACGAGTCTTAGCGAGTACTATGCCTTTTAAGGTTAACCGTACCGTGCCATCTAATTAAATTAATCAATTATATAAATATGAAAATAAAAGTATTGCGCAAAATCGTGGTGTTTTTACCTTTCTGGTGCAGTTAAACATTGCTTGCTTTGATTGTTTGGTGTATTCTATTGTTTGCGGTGTTACACCCATATTTATACTTTTTTAGCGCCGCAAATGCGCCGCTTTTTGACGCAAAAACGGCGCAAACTTACAAAATACCGTTTAAAAGCGGCACAATTGCGGCGCTAAAAAAGTATAAATACGGGCCTTAGTGCATATTGCATTGTATCAATTTAGAATTACCTTTTTATGTGAAGTCCAAAAAGGCCTGCCTGTGAAATAATTCACTTGCAAATCACCTGTATTTCCATAGTTTTAAAATAATTGCAGAAAATGTATGAAAGTGAAAGGAGCCTATCTGCGATGCTATAAAAAAGAATAACTAATTGAATTGGATCAATAATTTATAGTTCAATTCTGTTTATTGTGTATTGTTAACAAGGATAACACATAGGGCGAAATTTAAGAAAAGTGGTGCTGCATCCAGTGCATCGCCACTTTTCTTGTGCCCCTTAGCGGGGATAATATTGCCATGTTACAATGAGCCTCAATCTAGTGTACTCAAGCATTTTATGACTGAGAAGATGGACATTGTGCCTATTCTGGTGGGTTCTAATGGGCAGGCATCCAACTTGTGAAAACACACTGCCGTAATAAATCTCCTAATTACTATTTTGACCAAAGCTCTAGGATTGTATGGACATCAAGTCGAAGACACAGTGGACACAGTGATACCTGCAGGACTAATACCAATTTTTGGCATAACTAGATGGGCATTGGCTCCATCCATCTTCAAGAAATTTCTTAAAACTTGCCCCTTTTATTTCCTGCTGCTAATCTCATCCTATTATATGCTTAGTGCAGAGAGACCCTCTTGGGAGTGAGTTGTTCGACCTTTACAAATATAATTAACATAACATCCAGTTGTTGGGAGTCAGGAGTATATCTTTCGATTGTGTTGAAGCTGTGTACTTCCACAAAAAAGTGCAACCACTAAAAAGTGCTTGCCTTCCATGCAGCTGTGATCTTTTTCTTTATCCAGGTGCCTTTCGGGGACACACACAAGACATTGTAAAGCTATTAAAGTGTCTTAGATACAGTGCTTAATTTGAGCCGGTGATTTCTGGTGCTCAGCACTGGCAGTTAATTGTCAGCAAAAGCTTTTTTTTTTTTTTTTTAACATATTTTTATTGTTATATCTGCCAACAGGCAACACTTAAGAGAGATACAGGTGCATCCAATTTGCTCCAGGGAATAGGTACATTGAAGTTTTCTTGATTGCCATATTTCCTGCTCCTATGCAGAAGCCTTCCCCCATGCATGCCCGGGCGCGCGGAGCCCCCGCACGCGCGGGCCAAAGGGCAAGGAAACAATGTACATTTGTAGTGCATAGTTGGCACACCATGTGAGATAGTGATAGAAAAACTTAAGATACAGGGGAAAAACACAAAGAATAGATTGGGAGCGGGTCGAGCGAGCGCCATAGGGGAGGCAGGAGGGGGGAAAGCAAAGGAGAAAGACGAGATACAGGGGGAATGTGACCCCCCATCTAAGGTCCGACAAGTCAGCCCCCTAACCAGGGCCGCTCGGCAATACCTGCAGTCCCATAGTAGTTCAGGGAGGGGCCGGGGGTCCGGTTCCCACCCGGAGAGAGGGCGGTGGTTTGGCAGTCCCCGAGCAAAGTAAGCAGCCGTGGCAGCCGGTTCCACCTGAACAAATAGTATAAGTAGGTGCTCAGTCCCCTTAGCTTAGGTCGTCCCTAGAGAACCAGTATGGGTATTTATATATATATATTTTTAACATTTTTTTTCTTCACATTTTGTTTGGCAGTGTACTTGGGCTGCCCTCGTCTCTCATATCTTAGTTACGTAAGTTGGTTTACGGCTTGTGGTGTGTGTGTCAATGGACACTTGTGTTGGTGTCTTAGCGTCATAGGTTAAGTGTAGGGTATTCTCTGATATTTACTCTTTTCAGGGAGGACGCTCGTCATCCTTGCTTTCTACAGCAGTGACAAAAGAGTTCCAAGTATCCAGGCCCTTGACCAGGATTCCTTTGTCCAATAGGAGCTGCAGCGTCTGTGCTTCAGCCTTTGCCCACCGCAACAGTTCAGCCCGCCACTGGGCAATACTTGGGGCGCTCGGTGCTTTCCATTGCATGGCTATAAGGTGCATATACATCACCAGTGCTAGGGCGATACATTGAAACGTGTGTTTGCGTTGTTTGGGGCACGGCCCTATGCCCAATAAACATAATTCGGGGCTGGGAGTTAGTGTAGTGTTTGTCCATTCGGCTAGCAGGGTTATTATGTCATTCCATACGTTTCGAATTGGGGAACTCTTTTGTGACTGCTGTAGAAAGCAAGGATGACGAGCGTCCTCCCTGCTTTCTACAGCAGTCACAAAAGAGTTCCAAGTATCCAGGCCCTTGACCAGGATTCCTTTGTCCAATAGGAGCTGCAGCGTCTGTGCTTCAGCCTTTGCCCACCGCAACAGTTCAGCCCGCCACTGAGAAATACTTGGGGCGCTCGGTGCTTTCCATTGCATGGCTATAAGGCGCCTACACATCACCAGTGCTAGGGCGATACATCGAAAGTGTGTTTGCGTTTTTTGGGGCACGGCCCTATGCCCAATAAACATAATTCGGGCTGGGAGTTAGTGTAGTGTTTGTCCATTCGGCTAGCAGGGTTATTATGTCATTCCATACGTTTCGAATTGGGGGACAGTCCCATGTCCTGTGAAAGAAAGTCGCTTCTGTGGTTCCGCATCTGGGACATGTTTGCGGTGATTGAGGAAACATGCGCGTTATGCGGTGTGGCGACAGGTATGTTTGGTGCACATAATTGAACTGTGTGTATCGGAAGCGGGGGTTACGGGATACTTCATAGATCATTCTCATGGCTTGGTTCCATGCGTGTTGTGTTAGGGGTGCTGACAGCACATGGTCCCATCTGCTTTTTGCTTGTTCCTGTGTATGTTCGATATGTGTGGTGAGAGTTTTGTACGTACTTGATACGCTTATTGGAGCGGCTGTACTTTCTAACAAGTCGTGGAGAATGGGGGGGACATTAGGCTCCGCATTGCCACTTCTCCACCGAGACCGTATTACTTGTCATACTGCTCCGGAGGCTATGAAGCTACCTTGTCCTAGGGTATATTTGTCGGCCAGTTTATCGTATGTTTGGAGTTGCCCGTCATTATATATGTCACAGATTGTACGTATGCCTTTGTCTCCCCATGCGCGCAAACCCAACTTGGTTGCTATTTTGCGAGCTTCGGGAGAGCCAACAGTGGAATCTTAGGGGAGTATTGTGGAGTTTTATCGCCTAATAATGCGAATCGGCCCCATATCCAGTGCGCAGTAGTCAGTAGGATACTGCGTGGGTGCTTAGGGCACTCGCGGTTCAAGAGATAATGCAGTACCTCGGAATTGCAGAGATCCGATGGAATCATCTGTGTTTCTGCATTGGTGGGGTTCCTGATCCAAGTAGATATCCATTGCAGTTGAGCGGCTGCATAATATAATTCAAATCTGGGGGCCCCTAGTCCCCCCAGAGTAAGTGGTTGATATATTTTGGATAATGCTACACGTCTTCGAGAATTGCCCCATATCAAAGCAGTCAGTAAACTATTTAGGGGTTTGAAGAAGGAAGCAGGTAGTACCAATGGCAGGGCCATAAAGAAATACAGGAGGCGTGGTAGTATTATCATCTTTGCTATGGACACTCTGCCCATAGGTGATAGTGGAAGCGAACACCAGAAGGGCAGGGAGCCCCTTATGGATCTGATCGCTTGGCCCAGGTTGCCGTCCCTTAGGTCCCGGTTGTTGTGATATATGTTTATTCCTAGGTACTTAAAGGTGGCGTGACACCACTTCAAGTCACCCGGTATGGAGGTTATCCTGTGAGTTTCAGGAACTGGGCGCATGGGAAATATACATGATTTTGACCAGTTCACCCTCAGCCGCCCGGCCACAGAGTCAAATCGCTGCAGTAGGTTCAATAGGCCAGGTAAGGATTCCGTGTGATCGTGGAGGAAAATTAGTGCATCATCCACATACAAGGACACTATCCAATGGTCCGGCCATTATGGACGCCCCAGAACGGGGCCAATGTACTGAGACGAGCAGCCAGCGGCTCAATGGCCAGAGCAAACGGGAGCGGGAGATAATGGGCATCCCTGCCTGGTACCTCTTTCTATGCTGATTGGCTCAGAGATCGTGTCGCCTGTCTTGACCCTCGCCGTTGGATTAGCATATAATACTTTCACCCAGTCAATATAAGTCTGTCCAAATCCCATGCGACGGAGCGTTTCAATCAGGAAGGGCCATCCTAATGTGTTGAACGCTTTTTCTATGTCTAGCAACACTGCAACCTGGTGATAATCGCCCACTGGGGATTTTTCCATTAGGTGCAGTAAATTCCAAATGTTGCTGAAAGTGTTGCGGCCAGGAATTAAACCAGATTGGTCTTGATGGACCAGTTCTGATATGTATGGGAGCAGGCGATTAGCTAGAATTTTACCCAGTAATTTGCAGTCTGTGTTTAGCAACGATAATGGCCTGTATGAGCTTACATCCAATGGATCACGGCCCGCTTTGGGTAACACCGCTATCAGTGCTTCTCGGCAAGTGTCGGGAAGCTGGTCTAGTCTAAGGGCTTCTGTTAACATTGCTAGATATGGGGTTAAAGTTTGGGACGAAAACGTACTATAATATTCGATGGGTAGACCGTCGTTACCGGGCGCCTTGCCATGTGTTAATTGTTGTAGCGCCTGTTGTACTTCCGTAAGATCTATCAGTCTATCTAGGTCTGCCATCTGATTATCCGTTAATCGGTTTAGGGCAATGAACTTGCTTAATTGTGTTGCTGTAGGAGGGGGTACCGCTTTGTATAGTAAGCCATAGTACTCTCTGAAGGCACTGTTTACCTCCGCTTGTGTATTGACTATTAATCCCGTATCTAGGCGGATGGAGCCTATAGGGGAATTCCGACGCTCATTGCTTATGAGCCAAGCTAGTAATTTGCCAGATCTGTCCCCTTCTGCGTGCGTGCGGGCCATGTAATGTCGATGGTCGAAGTGCCTGAGTCGGTTGTCTGTCTCATTCCATTGACCACGAATATCGGAGAGCTCTACTTGTTTATCGTGCCTTTTGCAAAGTTGCACTCTGAGGAATGAACCTCTTGCTTGCGTGTCAGTGTTTGACGTTCTCCCACTGTTGTTGATATACATATCCCCCGTATGACAGCCTTGTGTGCATCCCACTCAATAGCTCTAGAGCTTGTTGTCCCATCATTTTGGGTGAAATATGAAGAGATGTGCATGGCTATCTCTTTTCTGAACGGAGGGTCGTGTAATAGTTAAGATTGTAGGCGCCAGGTTGGAATACAGGCACGGGCTCTACCCCATCTAATGTGCGCGATAAGTGGGCAGTGGTCCAAAATTACCCTGGCGGCATAGCCCGCACCCATTATTCTATGTGTTAAACCCTGTGAGGTAAGAATAAGGTCAATACGGGTGTGGAGGAGGTGCACTGGGGAGTAGTAGGAGTATTCTCTATCATGTGGGTGCAGGTGTCTCCATATATCTATCAGGCGGCGATCTGTCATCCATGATTGTAGCGCCTGAGAATTTTTCGCTATTGGGGCAGTCACCAAGGGGGGATGTGATCTGTCAATCTCTATTTGCGGTACGCAATTCATATCCCCTCCCCATATGCAAGATGTGGTTAGATTATTTGTTAATTGTGATATCGTTTTTTGTAGAAATTCACCTTGTCTAACGTTCGGGACATATAGCCCATTTATCATTAATGCCTCCCCGTCTAGCAGCCCCAGCAGTTGTATAAATCTGCCATCCTTATCTGTTGTGCTGCATTGTACCGTGTAGGGAACCCCTGGGGCTATCCATATCAACACCCCTCTGGCAAACGACGATTTACCAGAGCCATAAATTCATCCTGCCCATCTCTTTTCTAGCCGTATAATATCTTCTGGGGTGATGTGAGTCTCTAGGAAAATTGCTATGTGAATATGGTGGCGTTTTAGATATGCGTGTATTCTATTACATTGTTTTATTCCCGCCATACCCTTCACGTTCCACGTTATTATATTATATACTAGTTCTTTATTCATCATTTTGAGTGGTGTTATGAAGAACTATGTGTGATGTTCCCAAGATCCTAGTCCTGCACTCATCCGCCATTTGCCACCAGTCTAACGCGCGTGCGCCCCAGCTATCCCGCCCGCCCCCAACTCCGATCCCAAAAGAGGAGGAATAATTCCAGGATGGGAGAGAGAAAGATAAGAAAGAGAAAAGGAATAACAACAAAAAGGATATTCCGGGCAGATCCCGGTTTTAAACAGGGTGGCACAACCGGTGCCTAAGCTAGCGTCCTGACAGTTCAGTTCCATTCGGGTACCGTTCAGGTAACGGGGGACGTAGATTAATTGAGGTCAGGTCCCTGGTTGGCCCACCTCCAGGATGATACTTTCCCTGCGTGATCCTATGCGTGGCCGTGTCATATGGTGGATGACAGTTAATGCTGCCAGATCGGCTATCAGTTGGTTCCCTCCGAAGGCCGTCGTGAACCCTGGCGTGCACCTGCAGAGGCGGGGGAGGTCTCGCCCCGGTCTCCGCCACGCCCAGACAGGCGCGACGGGCACCCACTCCGGTCCCCTAGAGTTCGTCAGCCGAGCGCTGAGTGAGGCTAGGGCCGACCTACAGCAGGGAGGGGGATGGGCTGGAGTCCCCTACATGTGAGGTTGTGTCATTAGTATCTGTTTTGCTCCTGGTATCTATTAATGATCGGATGAAAGAGCTGGTTTCCTTTAAACTTTGTGCTTGATCTGCTGCCATTTGTGATTTGGTTGGGCGCGATGTTGCTTTCGATTTTTTCTTCCTTCTGGAGCTGGTGGTGGTCCATTCTTCGTTCGTTGCATCTTCCTTGGCTGGGTCTACCAATCTTTTAGCATGGATCCATGTCCATGCGTCTTCTGGTGTGGAAAACATAAGAGTTTTTAATCCGTTACTATTCGCCTGCGTGCTGGGAACATAAGAGAGTAGGTGATATTGTGTTCACGCAATAGTTGTTTGATCTTAACATATGCAACTCTTTTACGCTGTACTTCCATCGTATAATCTGGGTAAGCCGTTACATTGCTATTTTCCAGGTTAATTGGGTTTGAGGTTCTGAAGTGTTGGAGGACCATGTCTCTTTCTCTATAATTTAGGAAGAGCGCTATCAAGGAGCGAGGTGGCGCTCCTGGCCGAGGAGGTCTGCCCGGAATTCTGTGTGCTTTCTCAATCCCTGGGGCTTTAGCGGAGTCTTGTGTGTTCAGTATGTTTTGCAGCCAATTCTCTATGAATTCCTCTGTTTTAGGGGACTCAAGTCGTTCTGGTATGCCGAGGAATCGGATGTTGTTGCGTCTTGAGCGACCTTCCGCGTCCTCAGCCCTACGTTGCAATTGAGCTAACTCCGTTTCCATTTGTTGGATTTTGGTTCTCATGTCTGCCACTTCTGGTTGGACGGTTTTTAATGCTGATTCTGTATTGTGTACCCTTTCTGTCAATTTACGGTGGTCAGTGCGGAGCAGTGAGACTTCCAGTACCACAGCGTCGATTTTCCCCTCCAATGAGGATTTGGTGTCCATTATTGCTTGCATGATTTTATCAAATTGGAGGGAATGCGTGCGCAGAGTTTCATTCAATTGGAGAAGTGTTGCTGATTGCATGTCCGATTGAGCTGCAGGCGAGGGTGGGTCCCCACCCATGTGGATCCCAAACAGGGTGGGTCCCCACCCATGTGGATCCCTGGTTTGGGGTGTTTTGGCTTAACCATGTATTTTCCCGAGTGCTGCCCCGCCCGATCCGCCCGATCCGCCCGACCCGCCCGACCCGTGAGTCAGATTCCAGTTGGATGAAGACGCCAGGGGGTGCAGGCAGGACGTCTGCGGGGGTCCCCGCGCAACAAGCAGGCAATTCAGAACTGTCAGAAGGGCTGATACGTTCTGCGCTGATTAAGCTCACTGCAGGGCCTTCCGAATCGTGTTAATTAAGGATACCGACTTTCTACTTGATATGTGTCCCATGGAAAGACCTTGTATTTACTGTCAATTTTGGATTGATGAGGGCCGCTTGAGTCTCCCATGTGTTAGTTTGATTCTTTTCGGCTTTCCTCAGCGACTAGTCGTCGTTGCCGTATTAAGGGATACGATCAGGCATGTAAGATGTATCCCCTGCTATGCACCGAATGAGAGGGAATACTCCGCTAATGCGGCTGGTAGCGCTGAGTATCTGTGGGCCGGAGGTATTGTCCCAGAAAGCCGATTATGCGCCTAGTTGGGGAGTTACCGGCAATTCACCTTGTGTAGCTGTTGCGCCCTCAGCCCAGTACACCCAAGGAGCATCTAGTGTATGAGCCCGCCCCACTCCCGGCTCACCTTTCTTCTTGTTTCCCTCCTCCTATCCTTCTTGGTATCCTGTGGTTTTTATCTTCCTTTCAGGCTGCGCGTTTTGCCACTGATTGTTTAACTTCTAGTAGTGTCTGCAGTCACTGATTTGACTAGTGTCCGTATGTTGTATGTTCCGTTGCTTGGATTTCCTCTGCAACCCGGAGGTCGGCCTCCCACACCGCTCCTGAGTGCTCGGCCCAGGCCTCGGTGCGGGCGGCGTCCAATCCAGATGGGGGCGGGATGTCGCGTCCCGTCATGGGCGGCTCAGTGCGGTCCCCTTGTAAGCGCGTCGGTCAGACGAGGAGACTGAGGAGCTGGGTCCCACGCGTGCGTGTGGCTGACCGCAGTGCGTGTTCTCCTAGGCCGCTGGCTGGGGCGCGGCCGGGTCGGGTCGGGGCACAGCGCGCGCAGCCCACTCCAGCAAACACAGCCCTCAGTGTTGTGGTCCGCTCCCTCGGGCAGCTCTGCCGCGTCCGGTAGAGAGAAGCTCTGGGTTGGAGACCAGGGGATCCAGGTGAGCCCCGCAGCGCCACCATCCAGCGCGTGTCGCGAGCGGGCGAGTTCTGCGGCCCCAGACAACGGCTGCGTCGCAGTCTCACCGTCTCTGATTCCACGCCCCAGGTGCCGCCTTCATGAGCCTCGAGTCCTCGGCTCTACTCCCGGCAGTGGAGGGAAGCCTTGCCCGTATCTATCGACGGCCAAGGATGCAGCAAGGACAGGATATTTCAAATGTTGGTGGGCCGTGAGCGGAGCTCTTTGTTTAAGCGTCCGCTCCGGCAGCCATCTCGGCCACGCCCCCCTTCAGCAAAAGCTCTTATCGCAGTTTGCCACATGGCAGCGCGTTTGACTTATTTAGAGATGAGGACAACCACAGTTTTTTATTAATTCAGTAGACATTAAAATGACTGATCCTGGCTGCCTAAGCCATATTCATGGCTTTGGGGTTCTTGAATAACCAGAATAGTCACACTTTTAGGAGTGTGATGGTTAGTAGTTTTGTTGGTACTGACATTGGCAATGCTGGCAGGAGCAATGGGCCAGGTAGGCTGCAGTGGCCTCCTGAGGAGGGCCTTGGCACTTATTTTCTTACAAATTAAGTACTGCTTAGATAACTCGATAATTTATGGTGTTTTTCACTGACAGCAGAACAGATGGAAGGGGGGAGTCATTAACTTATATGGATTTTTAGGTCTGGCTTGACAGTGCGCCTGTCTGATCATATAACCTACACCAATATTATTCTACAGTTCTTTGCTTCCACACAAATACATACCCATTCCCATGATATCCACCCATAATGCCTCACGCTACCATACAGCAGTTCTTTAAAGCCAGAGCCATTGCCAATTCTTGTTCTAGTTCTGACTCTTAGCCCCTCATTAGAGGGCTGGTAATATCTTTTCCTATTCTGGAAGGTTTTCATTCAGGCTGAGAAAAGCGCTGACATTTTCCGCCGTCTGTAAGGAAATGGAAAGTGTGCTCCAGACCAGTGGTTGGGATGGGGGCAGACAGGAGCAGGGAAGTCAGCGCAGGCTCTGGGCAATTTGTGCTCCCCCATACTGTTACATGGGTTCAGTGGGGGGCGGACTGTGCTGTAGCCCTAGGTTTCTACCCAAGCAGCCTGGAAAAAGCGGACTGTGTCCCTATGGCCACAGTTAGCAGACCCGATAATTCTGCACCTGAAGACACTTGGAATTGCAGATGTAGAGACTTCAGCTGGAGTTACTACTCTGGGTGAGTGTCCTCAATCGTAAGGAGGCCATAATTGTTGGATTAAAAGATGCTTAAGGCACACAAGATAGAGCAGCTGGCTTCCAACACTACCCTCCCTGCTTTTGTTTCCAGTTCTCCGCATATTACTGATGTTAAAATTCAAGTGTAGTTTTTAGCATATTTCAGATTCATATAATTGTCGCCCCAAAAGATGATGATGTGCTACAAAAATGATTTCTAAAGTTCTCGCTGGTTGAATATATATATATATATATATATATATATTAGCTTTATATTTTATTTGGGAATACTTGGCGAGGAAGGGAAGGGAGGGGACTTGCCAAATCCTAATCATTCCACTTTCCCCACGATCGCCACAAACTGCCCCTTTCATATTGAATATCTCTCCCCTCTTCCGAAAACCAGGGCTATTATGCTGGTAATGAAGTGATGTGCACTTATATTTCAACTTAGTCAGCTCCAAGGCGTATGTGCACCAAATGATTGTTACAATCGCTTGGTGGAAACTGGCCAAAAATGTGCAATTTACGTTGCAATGGCATTGTTTATGCTAGGGAGGCATTAACATGAATGTGCTTTGAGAAACCTGGGCACATATGTGGATTGCTGCAGTATTGTGGGCCTGGGTAAAAACGTGCTTTGCGAGGGCTGTGTGCACACCCAATGTACTTAGAATAGATTCTTTACCACACTGATCCTTAATATTCCTTCATTGAGAACCCTTAGCTTCCCAATATAAAATTACTTTAAAATTCTTTCAAGTTTTGACAAATTGTATTTCCTTTGAGTGCTGTAGAATGCAGAATTTCTCACAAACTTTACTACAAATTCGGTAGTTCGGAGTTTCCTGACCCTTCTAAAATAAACTTTAAATTCAGTTTTCCTCTGACCAGTGTTAGTGATCAAGTGACCTAAGTGCACCATTTACCACAGAAATATGTTATAGATTATTGGGCAGAAACTCTGAACCCCTCAGCAAATACGTCTTTAAACCATATCTTATTTTGACAATTTTATGGTAGTTTTGTATGCTAAAATGATAGAAACTTTATTATATATGTCTTGTGGGGTAAACCCTCACAGTGTTAGTTGCCCTTCAGGCCTTTCTAACCATCAATTTGCTTTTTTCAAATGCTTGCTTCTTCGCGGGAGCACATCACTCATACATTGCTGAGTAATGAGTATCTAAAATACCTGCTGAACATCCGCCTTGATCTCTCGTCGGGTCTTGACCACTGTTACTGACCCAGAGTACTGAAGAAGGTACCATTTCCCACAAACCCTCCCAAATGTCTCCCTGCATGCAGCTTGTACTCAAACAGTTTGCAGCACAATATAGTAAATTAGAAATGTTGAACGCTTTTGTTATGGTGCCTAGGGCTCTTTGCATACCTGGCAAGACCCTGCTAGGACTAGGGGCACCGTAGGTCCAAAGATTGAGACATAGGTGATAGTTATACTAAGGTTCTAGTGCCCTACAGTTGTTACATGTTATGTTATGCCACAATATGTTGGGTTATGTGTAAAACACACATATACTTGCTCTTCATGATGCTATAGAGAACAGCATCCTCAGAATCAGACATCTAAAAGAGCAGCAGTGAGCTCTATTTACTCATTAGCATAGTCAAGTATTTGAATGGGTAGGTCAAAGCTTGGCTGACACTTTAATGTGATGTGTGCCAGTGTTCCTTATACAAGGTCATTAATAGCAGGCCTGATGCCGGAGAAGGCGGCATTAGCAGTTGGTGCCCTAGAATGATTCAGTCGCATACGGCAGGGGTTCAGTCTTCTGGCAGGTTGGTCTGCATTCATTTCATACTGGCTAATGTGCTACTACTGTGAAGTCAGAGATTAGACTCCACAGCTGTGACAGTGCTGCCTTGGCAGCAGTGGCCAAGCAGTTAAGAACCTAAATGCTATAGATATGCTTGAGGGTATTTCAGAGGCAGTATAGCATTTATCACAGTTAATGAAAAGGAATGTACCATCAGTTGTTTTCTTTTTAATAGAACTGTCTCTTTTTATTGTAAAGATAAAAGAGGCTACTACAATAAAACACGTTTTTTTCCTGTTCGAAATTAGCACTTTCAGCAAAGTCAGAGTTCATTCTTTCTTTTTGCATTTTTCCTGAACCCTATTTATGATGGCCATAGGGCTTTCTGCACTTTATTTCTGCTAACCAGTAGTAAAGTGTGTTGCCCCCCCCACCTAGCATGTTGGTATTGGTATACACCTGATTTGCATATCTAACTTACCTATTAGTCCCAAGTATATAGAGTGTACCCAGGGCCTGTAAGCTACATTTCACTGGTGGGCTGTTGATTTACAGTGTCCATTGTGCCACCTACTGCTTTGACCCAGCAAGCCTGTCTACGGGCCTACCATTGTAGCCTGGCTGTGCAGTCTTCAAATGACAATTCAACCTGTCATAATAAACGTTTTTTTGACAGGTCAAAATCTTCATTTTAAATTTTAATAACTCACCCCTAATTCGGCCTTCTTAAGGGAGGGTGCATGGTATTTAAAAGTAGAACATGTAAAGATTTAGGGGGTGATTCTAACCCTGGCGGTCGGTGATAAAGCGGCGGCCAACCCGCCAACAGGCCGGCGGTCGAAAAAATGGAATTCTGACCCTGGCGGGAACCGCCAACACAGCCCGCCACATTAACACTCCGACCGCCGCGGCGGGACCGACAAACAGCGTGGCGGTCACCGCCAACAGGCAGGCGGCAGACAATGTACCACCCACACTATCACAACTCACCAATCCGCCACCTTTTCCGGGGCGGGAGCCCCGCCGATAAAAACACGGCGGAAACAGACTACGAACGGGAAAACGCGCACCAAAACACACTCCACGAGGAAGGAGGACAGCATGGAACCCGAATTAAACATCCTACCTGCTCTCGTCTACCTTCTCATCTACCACGAGTACGAACTCCGGCGCAGACGACAACGGTGACTACTGCACCTACGACACACGGGAGGGGGGAGGAGGGAAGCTTACAGCACACACATATGCGGCCCCCCCCCCAAACTATGTACACACTAATGCAGAGCAACAATGCACAGTGACACCACCCAAACCCCCCTTAAGAATGCAAAGACAGAAATAAATTGGGACGAAAAATTTATATAAAAAATAGACTCTGATATGGAGTGGTCAACTACGCAAAATATCCATAACAAAATTATACTATATACACTGCCATGGAGAACCGAGGCAATTAGTCCTGTACATGAAAGTTAAATGGAACAGTCCGTGGGCTACAGTGTAGCGACACAAGGGCAAAGCCCACACAGGAGACCTGAGTCCTTTGGAGAGAACACTGCAGGGGCATCTGATGAAAAAATTACAGGCACCTCAGGGGGAAGGGAAGGGGGAGGCACCACAGCCACATGAGTCCACGACGCCAGATCCACGAAGGGGCCACCATGCCCATTGATGTATCCTGGGGAGTGCAAAGCCACAGTCTCTCAAGTCTCTACAGTGGGTGGGTTGCCCACTTCACCATCCTGGGGAGTGCAAAGCCACAGTCTCTCAAGTCTCTCCAGTGGGTGGGTTGCCCACTTCACCATCCTGGGGAGTGCAAAGCCACAGTCTCTCAAGTCTCCACAGTGGGTGGGTTGCCCACTTCACCATCCTGGGGAGTGCAAAGCCACAGTCTCTCAAGTCTCTCCAGTGGGTGGGTTGCCCACTTCACCATCCTGGGGAGTGCAAAGCCACAGTCTCTCAAGTCTCCACAGTGGGTGGGTTGCCCACTTCACCATCCTGGGGAGTGCAAAGCCACAGTCTCTCAAGTCTCCACAGTGGGTGGGTTGCCCACTTCACCATCCTGGGGAGTGCAAAGCCACAGTCTCTCAAGTCTCTACAGTGGGTGGGTTGCCCACTTCACCATCCTGGGGAGTGCAAAGCCACAGTCCATCTGGTGGATGACAGTGTCCACTGCTCAAGGAGGAGGCATGGTGGGCACAGTGAACCATAAACAGTGCTTGACAGGAAGGGCCCAGCGGAGCGGTGCTTGAGACGGCGGGGCCCAGCCGAGCAGTGCTTGACAGGAAGGGCCCAGCGGAGCGGTGCTTGAGACGGCGGGGCCCAGCGGAGCAGTGCTTGAGAGGAAGGGCCCAGCGGAGCGGTGCTTGACAGGAAGGGCCCAGCGGAGCGGTGCTTGAGACGGCGGGGCCCAGCGGAGCGGTGCTTGAGACGGCGGGGCCCAGCAGAGCGGTGCTTGAGACGGCGGGGCCCAGCGGAGCGGTACTTGAGAGGAAGGGCCCAGCGGAGCGTGCTTGAGACGGCAGGGCCCAGCGGAGCGGTGCTTGAGACGGCGGGGCCCAGCGGAGCGGTGCTTGAGACGGCGGGTCCCAGCGGAGCGGTGCTTGACAGGAAGGGCCCAGCGGAGCAGTGCTTGAGACGGCGGGGCCCAGCGGAGCGGTGCTTGAGACGGCGGGGCCCAGCGGAGCGGTGCTTGAGACGGCAGGGCCCAGCGGAGCGGTGCTTGAGAGGAAGGGCCCAGCGGAGCGGTGCTTGAGACGGCGGGGCCCAGCGGAGCGGTGCTCTTCTGCACGGCGGGGCCCTGTTCAGCGGTGCTCTTCTGCATGGCGGGGCCCTGTTTAGCGGTGCCTATCTTCACGGCGGGCCCTGTTCAGCGGTGCTCTTCTGCACGGCGGGGCCCTGTTCAGCGGTGCTCTTCTCCACGGCGGGCCCTGTTCAGCGGTGCCTATCTTCACGGCGGGCCCTGTTCAGCGGTGCTCTTCTCCACGGCGGGCCCTGTTCAGCGGTGCTCTTCTCCACGGCGGGCCCTGTTCAGCGGTGCCTATCTTCACGGCGGGCCCTGTTCAGCGGTGCCTATCTTCACGGCGGGCCCTGTTCAGCGGTGCTCTTCTCCACGGCGGGCCCGGTTCAGCGGTGCTCTTCTCCACGGCGGGCCCTGTTCAGCGGTGCCTATCTTCACGGCGGGCCCTGTTCAGCGGTGCTCTTCTCCACGGCAGGCCCTGTTCAGCGGTGCTCTTCTCCACGGCGGGCCCTGTTCAGCGGTGCCTATCTTCACGGCGGGCCCTGTTCAGCGGTGCCTATCTTCACGGCGGGCCCTGTTCAGCGGTGCTCTTCTCCACGGCGGGCCCTGTTCAGCAGTGCTCTTCTCCACGGCGGGCCCTGTTCAGCGGTGCCTATCTTCACGGCGGGCCCTTTCAGCGGTGCTCTTCTCCACGGCGGGCCCTGTTCAGCGGTGCTCTTCTCCACGGCGGGCCCTGTTCAGCGGTGCCTATCTTCACGGCGGGCCCTGTTCAGCGGTGCCCTTCTCCACGGCGGGCCCTGTTCAGCGGTGCACATCCAGTAAGTCAAGGGAGCCAGACCTGGCCTGGACTCCCTGCTCAGTCGCCCTCCGACCGTGATGCTTCTGGACCCTTAGGGGACGGAGTCCTGGGCCCTTTGGTGTCCTCCTTTCCAGCTGGGATGTGGCATGTGGGGCCCACCTGCTCCGCGCTCCTGCAGCCTGACTTCTCCGCCCTGCTGCCCTTACGCTCCTTAGATGGGGCTCTCGGGCCCTTGCCTCCCCTAGATGATGTGGCTGGTGAAGTGGGCGAAGTTTGCTCCTTGGGGGCAGCCGTGTCAGTCCTCGTACGGCGGCCC
The DNA here is from genome assembly GCF_031143425.1 of Pleurodeles waltl. NCBI lineage: Eukaryota > Metazoa > Chordata > Amphibia > Caudata > Salamandridae > Pleurodeles > Pleurodeles waltl. The sequence continues at coordinate 1,558,107,591 of NC_090445.1, forward strand.
TTGTGTTTCCTGGTCCTCTTGCCGGGGGGGGGGGCTGGATGTGTCCTTGCTGCTGATGGAGGTGTCACTGCTGGCAAAGGGTGGACTCCAGAACCCATGCACAACAGTGACACCCGCAGCTGGGCTGGTGGTGGCTGTGGTGCTCTTGGGACTCTTTGCAGATGGAGGGGGTAGGTCATCGGAGGGAAAGAGGTCAAGATTAGCCAGGAAAACTTTTTTAGGGCCAAGGTAAAGGGTAGGAGAAGTGGTGATGGGAGTGGAGGAAGAGGATGTGGTTGTAGGAGAGTCAGGTGTGCTGTCATTGGGGGAAGGTGCTGGTGCTGTAGGCTGTCGTGAGGTGGATGGCTGTTGGGTGGGTGGCTGCCTGCGTTTGTGTGTCTTGGAAGAGGGGGTGACAGACACAGTGGGAGAGGACACAGGGGACGTGTAAATGGCAGTGGGGGTGGTGACTGCACGCGTGCGGACTGTACAGGAGGGTGTGGTGGTGATGGAAGCACTGGCTGATGTTGGTGTGCATGCAGGTGTGAGTGTAGACGTCACAGGGAGGGAGGAGGGAGACGAGGAGGAGGGGGACACAGGGGTGGCAGTGACTGTTGGAATGTCTGCATCTGGTGTTGCTTGGGTGAGTGTTTGTGGGATCTGTGGTGCTTGTGTCTGGATGAGCTGCCCTTGGGTGTTGAGGTGTGTGCAGGCTGGTCAGATGGTGTGGATGGGATAGGCTGAGGAACAGGAGACAGAGACAGGCTGGAGGCAGTCAGAAGAGGGAGGCTGGAAACAGGGACAATGGCTGCCGTCAGTGCTGAGGCCAGAGCAGTGAACGATCGTTGATGGGCAGCCTGACCCGAATGAATGCCCTCCAGGTAGGCATTGCTCCGATGCACCTCCCTTTCTACCCCCTGGATGGCATTCAAAAGGGTAGTCTGCCCAACAATGAGCGTCCTCACAAGGTCAATGAGCTCCGCACTGAGGGCAGCAGGGGTGACAGGGGCAGGGGCTGAGGTGCCTGGGGCGAAGGAGACGCCCGCCTTCCAGGGCGAGCGGGCACGGAGCGTAGGCTGAGGGGCTGCAGGGAGGGCGGGGCTGGTGCGCTGGGTGGCGGCTGTACCTGTAGAGGCGGGGGTCCCGGATGTTTCCGCCACCGCTAGGGAGCACCCATCCGAGGACGTGTCTGTGTCGCTGCTCTCACCACCGGTCCCCGTTGTGGTGCTCCCCTCGCCCTCCGGATCACTGGTGCCCTCGGTGTCTGTTCCTGGGCCCACCGGGCCTTGTGACTTGCAGCACCGTCGTGCTCCGATGCCAATTCTCCTCCGCCTAATGATGCTAATGCACACATGCACAAGAAGATGAAGAAGAAGGGGGGGGGAGAAAAAAGAAGACCAGGTTGAGTGCATGCAATGTCAACACCTTTGGCGGAGAGGACAGACACAGGAGCCTCATGCACTAAGCCACGCATTCGGGGTACACTACTCAGTACTTCTGACTAAGACAACAGGTCAAGAGAGGACAAACGCGCAGATGTGGGAGGCTGGACCATCAATAGCTGTACTTGTCTCCCTACAGAGGTGGGGGCCGGGAGCACAGGGCCATGCCTAAGGGAGAGGACTACACTACAGAAAGCGCCCTGGCCTAATGTCACCCACAACCCTCCTCCCCCACCCAGACGCCTCCACTGCGCAGAAAGATAGCAGAATGTGCTGATACTCACCCCCTTGTGTCTGCTGTGATGCTCTCAAGCGCCCATCCAAATCAGGGTAGGCCACCGCCAGGATCCGGGACATCAGGGGGGTCAGGGTACGACTGGCACCCCTCCTAGGTTGGGAGGCCATCCCCAGCAGTGACTCGGCGGTCTTCCTGGTTCCGCGGCGGATGTCCTCCCACCTCTTGCGGCAGTGGGTGCCCCGTCTGACGTGGACCCCCAGGGCCCGGACTTCCTTGGCGACGGCACGCCAAATCTCGACTTTCTGATGGGCGCTGACCTATGTGACATGTACAGGGTGGGAAGGAAACATTCATCAACTTACTGCATGTTAGATGTGATTGGCCCCTCCTCCCCAACCTTGCCATATGGCACATGCTCTCATCTGTTGTGCGTTGCACTCCTCATTCGCCCCCCACCCCACCAACTTACATCCACCCCACTCCACACAGGCATCGCCCATTCCATGTGCACCCGGTGTACTTACCTGTTGGTCTGGAGGACCGTAGAGTAACGCATACTGGGGGAGGACCCCATCCACGAGCTTCTCCAACTCTTCAGACGTGAAGGCAGGGGCCCTTTCCCCAGTCGCAGCAGCCATTGTCACTTCCAGACCGAGGTCACAGCAGCACTTGCAGTATAGGTCCTCTCTTGTGGATGATCAGGTCTCGAGTGATTAGGCAGATAGAAAATGGCGGTCACTCCCGTGGCGGTGCGTACCGCGGCGGTGCGTACCGCTACCGCCGGCGCACATCGTCATTGGCTCCTGAAACCCATAGAATTCAATGTTAACCAATGCGGCTCCGTGTAGCGGTCTTTGACCGCCTACCGCCACGGTGTGCTCCGCCTGCGCATTGACCTCACATCCCATTGTCCCACTTCACAGGTCAGGCAGCCGCCATTTCAAGGGCCCACATGGCATAATTTCTACTGCGACACACAGGCCTAGGCCTTGCATTGCCACACATACACGCCTTTCAAAACATAGATAACCGTGTGCTATGCAAGCTGTGGTGAACGTACCAGTGATTGGCTTGACTCTGTGCTCCATGTTGTCATTCCTAGGCACCGTCCGCTGGGACTTGCGAGGAGAAGGATTAATCCTCGCGTGTACCGACCGCTGGTGGACCTGTCGACAATGGAAGAACGCCACATCATACTACGATACCGACTTGACCGTGCCACTATCCATGAACTGTGTGCCCAGCTGGAGCCAGCCCTGATGTCCCCCATCCGCCAACCCACAGGAATTCCCCCTCTGGTGCAGGTTCTGTCAGTCCTCCATTTTCTTGCAAGTGGCTCATTCCAGACAACAGTGGCCATGTCATCTGGAATGTCTCAGCCTATGTTTTCCAAAGTTTTGTCTAGAGTGTTGTCTGCCCTGACGAAACACATGCGGAGTTACATTATATTCCCTGAGGAGGTTGATTTGGCCACTGTGAAGGGTGATTTTTATGCCCTTGGACATATTCCCAACATCATTGGTGCCATTGATGGGACCCATGTAGCCTTAGTCCCCCCAAAAGACGATGAGCAGGTGTACAGAAACAGGAAAAGTTACCATTCTATGAACGTCCAGGTGGTCTGTTTGGCTGACCAGTACATCTCCCATGTGAATGCCATGTTCCCTGGGTCAGTGCATGACGCGTATGTGATGCGTAATAGCAGCATCCCTTATGTGATGGAACAGAGACAACGTGTGTGGCTAATAGGTGACTCTGGTTACCCCAACCTGCCTTGGCTATTGACCCCAGTGAGGAATCCCCGGACCAGGGCTGAGGAACGGTACAATGAGGCCCATGGGCGAACTAGGAGGATCATAGAAAGGACCTTTGGGCTCCTGAAGGCCAGATTTAGGTGCCTGCATATGACAGGGGGATCCCTGATGTACTCACCAAAGAAGGTGTGCCAGATCATCGTGGCCTGCTGTATGCTTCACAATCTGGCATTGCGACGTCAGGTGCCTTTCCTGCAGGAGGATGGTCCAGATGGTGGTGTTGAAGCAGCTGTGGAGCCTGCGGAGAGTGAAGAGGAGGAAGACTCAGAGGACGACACAGACAACAGGGACAGAGTTATCCAACAGTATTTTCAGTAGCACACAGGTAAGAATCAACCACGCCATTTTACTTTTCCTGCAAGCCTCCTGCTTCTCAACTTTGTCCATGACCCCCCAGTTCTTCTAAACTGATGTTTGATTTTCCCTTCCCTTTTCAGTGCTGTATGACCCACTCCGTGACTACTGCTTGGTTAGCCCATGGACTAATGCTTATTGATCTCGGTATGTGTTCAGCACAAAGTTAACAGAACATAATTGATCGGTAATGTGTTATACATTTGTAAATAATACAGCCTGACTCCTGTTTGATTTCAGTGCATTGAGTGATTTATTTTTTGTGCTAGATAATGGTACATGATATAAACACGGTGATGGGTGGGGGTGGAGTGATGGCCATGGCAGAGTCCAGTTCTCAGTCTCACAGGTGCATTGTCCATATGCCTGTGGAAGGATGGAGCAGGGGCAGTTCAAGGTTGGACAGGGTGGCAATGTGGGACAGTGGGATGACTTCAGGGGGTGTCTCATGCTGGCGGGGGTCTTGACATCCTACTCTGTCGATTTTTTTGATCTCAGGCTCCTCTTGCGGGGTGGTTGTTCTTCAGCAGGAGGTGGGGTTCTGGTGGCCTGTCGTTGTGGTGGGGCCTCCTGTCCACTAGCGCCGGCGGAGGTGGTAGGCTGTTCCTGGCTAGTGACAGGGGCCCTGTGTGGTGCCACACGGTCCCGCAACGTGTCTTCTATCCGGTTGAGGGCCTGGACTATGCTCCCCATAGCGGTAGAGATGTTGGTGAGTTGATTGGTGAACCCCATGTAGCGTTCCTCCTGCTGTGCCTGGATCTCCTGGAACCTGGCCAGTACCGTCGCCATCGTCTCTTGGGAGTGGTGGTAGGCTGCCATGATGGTGGTGAGGGCCTCTTGGAGAGTGGGTTCCCTGGGCCTCTCCTCCCCCCCCTGTCGCACAGCAGCCCTCCGAGTTGCCCTGTTTCCCCCGGCCTCTGTCCCCTGGACGGTGTGCCCACTACCACTGCCCCCGGGTCCCTGTTGTTGTTGGGGTGGTGGGTTAGCCTGGGTGCCCTGTAGTGGCAGACACACCGCTGATTGACCTGTCCTAGAGACAGAGGCATGGGCCCGCTGGGTGGGAGCTGTGCTGTTGGTCCCAGAGGGGGTTGGGTCTGCTGTGGCCTGTGTGTGTGGAACCGACTGTCCAGAGGTCCCCGATGGTCCGGGCTGGTCATCAGGTTCCAGGTAGACAGAGCTGCTGTCATCACTGGGGGCCTCTTCCGGGGGGAGGGATGGACATTTCTGGACCCTCCTGGCCGGTGTGTTGGCGTTCGGGTCCTGCATGGGGTAAGAGAGTATGGTTATTGTTTCTGTGTGTGCTATTGCGTGCCATTGATTGGTGCCCTTGTCCCCCAGTGCTGCCATTCCCTTGGGGGAGGTGTTGTGGGGGTGTTTTGGGGGGGGGGTATGTGCAGTGGTCATGCTTGGGTGATGGGTGTCCATAGTTTGTGGGGGCATGCAGGGGTTGGTGTTGGGTGGGTTGTGCTGGAGAGACATTCTCAGGGAGGATGTGTGATGGGGGGTTGGGGGTGAGGGTGGTGGTGGGGGTTAGCATGCTGGGGGGGGGGTGAAGTAGTTGAGATTGTACTTACCAGAGTCCATTCCTCCGTGTACTCCAGCGAGACCATCAGGATGCAGGATGTTTAGTACCTCTTGCTCCCATGCTGTGAATTCGGGTGGAGTGGGTGGGGGTCCCCCGCCAGTCTTCTGCACTGCGATGTTGTGTCGCGAGACCATCGAGCACACCTTTCCCCTTAAGTCGTTCCAGCGTTTGCGGATGTCGTCTCGATTTCTGGGATGCTGTCCCACCGCGTTGACCCTGTCCACGATCCGCTGCCATAGCTCCGCCTTCCTGGCTATAGTGGTGTGCTGCACCTGTGAGCAGAAGAGCTGGGGTTCAACTCTTATGATTTCCTCCACCATGACCCGGAGTTCTTGGTCCGAAAAGCGTGGGTGCCTTTGGGGTGCCATGGGGTGGTGTGGATGAGGTGTGGGGTGGTATATATGGTGATGAGTGTGTTGGTGTGTGGTGCTTTGTGCTTCTATGTGGTGTGTGTGATGGTGTAGTGTGCCTCTGTGTGATGTAGCTCTCTATTCTGTGATGTGTCTCTCTCTCCTTCGTCTCTGATCTTCGGTCGTAGGGGTTTGTGGGTGATGTGGGTGTGTGTTTTATAGTTGTATGGATGTGTGGGAGTGTTGTTGGTATGTGTGTCAGGTGTGTGTATTTCAAATTGCCCAATGTGGCAGTGTTTTGGAGCTGTGTGTGTATTTTGAACGCGGCGGTGTGTACCGCCAATGGAATACCGCGGTTGAAAGACCGCCGCGTGGATTGGTGGGTCAGAATGGCATGGGCGTGTTTGTGTTGGCGTGGCGGTGGAGGTTTGGTCATCTCCAGTTTTCCGCGGCCCGCTGATGAGGCGGCCTTCCTTGGATGTCGGGTTTTTGGCGGATTCACAGTTGGTGGTCAGAATGACCGTGGCGGTTCACCGCGGCCGCGGCGGTAGTATGGCGGAGTTCTGACTGGCGGTATGGCCCTTTTACCGCCAAGGTCAGAATGACCCCCTTACTGTTCCACATGTCCTTACAGTAACAAAGACTCAAAAGCTGTTTTCACTGTAGCAAGGCTGGCAGCTCCATAGGAAAACTCTGGGTTTCATTATTACATCAAATATTGCTAATTGTAGTTTGGAAGCAGTTAGAAAAATAATTCAAGGACTATTTTTAATAGCTACTCAACATCCAATTTAATGCTAAATCTGAATTTTGCATAACTTTTAAGGAAGTTTCTTTTAGAAAGTTATCTTTGCACTGTCTGAGGTCCATGGAAGCTATTCTGACTACCAGTATTTAGCATTTGAATAGGTGTGAATGAGTTGTGAACATGCTCCTATTACAGGGACAAAATGTCTTGGATGTGAGAAGAAGGTGTTGTGCCTTTGACAGAATGGCCTCTAGCTCGGCCCAGGAACTTGATTAACTTCAAAGAGGCCTACCCGCTCACAAGCAGACATAGCTAACACACAGGACCTCACCCTTCCTTTGTCTCCTCAGACAGACCATCCTTTATTACAGTGGGACTCTTGTTGACATCACAGTGTCAGTTCCTGCTTGAGTGTCAAAACCTGATTGACATTTTTGCTGAGATTTTTCATATGACACTTGGGGAACGCTTCAAGGGAAACAGGATGCCAAAACAATTATTGTTTACTCACTGACTCATTGCTGACAACTCAGCTTTTATTGTACCACACATCTGTCTCTGAGGTTGTTGTGGGTACAGGATCTGCCTCAAACTGGATTTTAGGGAAAAAAACATTTATAACACGGCTTGAACCATGCTGTGCATCAGTCCAACAATGCTTTTCCGAAGGTAAGTTGTTGCAACGACTTGCGTGGTAAAGGAATGTGTTGTCAAGATGCATTTGTGGTTGGAACTGCGCTATTAAGACATGCGTGGTTCCAACATACAATTGATTTTGGAGTTAGATGTGGGAGGACACTAGAATTGATATGATACACTCCCCACACACTCCCGACCCTTAGCGCCAAAATGTAGATTCTGCCACCTTGAAAATTCTTAAAGTGAGTAGAGGTAACCTGGGAAACTTTAACCAATTGGTTAGGGCATCTCCAGGGGTCATTCCCACTCACATGCAGATGCTAGGCATAAATGCGGCATTCCAGGCACCCATTTTTTAACACTTTCTTGACCTGTGGAAGAACAGAAGACGACTGGACCTGCTGCCTGTGACCTTAGAAGAGCCCTGAAGACTGGACCTGCTCTCCCTCTTGGACCTAGGACAAAGAAGTGGTCATGAGGTTTACCTCCCGTTAAAGCTACAAAGACACAAGTTACAAGAGGCCCTTTTTATGCAACTACCCAGCTGCCCATTGGCAACTGGACCTAGACATTACTCTCCTGTTGGCCTTTGCTTGCCACCCTGTGAAACTCTTTAAGTACCTCACCTGAGGTCCTGGGAGGCTTTAGAAGTGTAGTCATATGGTCGATTGGGACATAAAGGACTAAAGCCAGAAGGTAAAATCTTTGTTCACAGTGACCCTTGTTAGTGTATCTAACTTGTGCTTCATCGAGGTCAGCATCAAATTGTGCCTAGGTCCTGTTCTACCACGACAATTGACTATCATTGGCACTTTGTGCTTCTTGGTGCGATTTCTACTTAAAACTTTAGAAAAACATATATCTGGTTCCCCTTATTGAATTTTTGTCATTCTGTTGTTATTGTGTTTATTAAACAGTACTCTATTTTTCTAATTCATTTTGAGATTTTTATTGTTTTGCACTTTGTTTGACTTGTTTTGCTGTTTTAATACTGCATTAATGCTTTACACATTGCGTCTAAGTTAAGCCTGTCTGCTCTGTGTTATGGCCATTGAGCAGACATTTATTTAGTGGTTCACTGGACAAGGGCTGTGAGTAGTACTTGAGGCGGTTACTCATCCCCCTCAACTAATAACCCAGTTTTACATTCCATAATAGTTACAGAGTTCTAATTTTGTATGAGTAGGATAAAATTAGATGTTGTAGGTCTGATTATAAGTGTACCATGCTGGATGCCATAATTATCACATCTGGATACAATAAGTATAACCTATGGTTGGACTTTGCCTTTTTTGCAGGGTCATTCCCAAACGTTTTGCCTTCCTCCTCTTATTTTTCTGACACTCTTTTTATTGGCTTTTGGACGCAGAGCATTTTATCACTGCTAATCAGTGTGCTCTCCCTTCTAAACTTGGTATGATTGGCCTACACCTGATTGCCACATTTACCTGTAAGTTCCTTCTACAGTGGAACTGTAGAACATCCCCTATACCCAGGGGCTGTTAATTAAATGTCACTAGTGGGCCTGCAGCACAGCTTGTGCCACCCAAAGAAGTAGTCTTTCAAACTTGTCTCAGACCTGCCACGGCAGGACCTGTGTGCACAGTTTACTGCCACATGAACCTGACATCTAAATTTACTTGCCAGTCCTTGAACTCCGCTTTTACCTCATATAATTCACCCCTAAGGTACATCCTTGGTAGTCATGTGGGCAGGGTGCTGTGTAGGTAAGAGGTAAGACATGTGCCTTGTTGAGTGGCATGTCCTAGTAGTGACAAACAACCTATTTGATTTCTTACTGCTGTGAGGGCTCCTTCTCTTGTATGATTGCATTGGAAATGCCCTTTCATATGGCTAAATGGTATTGCCTGATCTATGAGGGGTGGCATAGGCATGTTTGGTATGGTTGGAATGGTAGTGAGAAATGCTGCTTACTAGTGTTGGTGTATTTTTCATTACCATTGTAGAAATGACACTTTTAGAAAGTGGGTATTTCTCTGTGCATTTAACTTTGGTGCTTTTGCAGCTTGACTCCAATCCACTTCTGGGGTAGAGTGACAACTGAGCTTTGTGCATACTTTCCAGACAGCCATCACACAGGGAGGGTGGAGGTGTAATTGGAGTACATCTACATACTGAGGGGCTTCCCTGAGCTAGGAGAGGTAGAGGCATGGCACACATGCATCTATAAAGACCGTGCCTGGCCTCACACAAAGGGCTTGTTTACACCCTACTGATGTCTGAAGCCAGAGTTGAAGGAGAAGGGGACATTAATGGAACCGGTTAGTGCTGGTCTGAAGCCCCCTTCCCTACCTTTGTGGAAGCTGAGCAGAATAAGTATAAGTACATGGGGTTGTCCCCCACATTTTTCGACACTACTGGACCAAAGAACTGGGTATTAGATGCTGGAAGGACTCGCCATGAACCATCTTGGGACCGCTGTGGGAATGACCTGTGACCTTTTGGTCACTAGAGGGACTGCCACTGTTTCGCTCTGGACACTTGTGCTGGCCTGCTTGCCTGAGTCCTGCAGTCCTGTGCCCCTACAGCTGTCTTCAGCTGGTGGTGTCCCCCCTGACACCCTTGCATGTGTTGCTCTTGTGCTGTTGACCTGCAGCACGGTACAAACAGAGTGCCCCACTGGCCATTATGGAGCACGTGGAGAGAGCTCTAGGCGCTTCAGCACATGAAGAGCACTTTAATTAATTTCCTTGGTGGAGCGTGAATAGCACTCCATTCTTTTTCCCACAGTGCATGAACAGTGCTTTCACTTTAAATGGTGACCGGCTTGGAAGCGCCCATGTCACTCTGTGTGTGTCTCTTCCCCCCTCTGATGTGGGAGAGGTCGTGAGGAGGTGGGAGCCCAGCGCAGATGAGCTTGCTCCGCCCAGTGCCCTTAGGGCACAAGCAGGCATCTTCTTTGGTGCAATCACTGCCGTGGCCCGGGCCGCACTCTGAGTGCATCACCAGAAGGTGAGGAAGCCGCCACTCTGCCTGCGAGGCATCCGTGCCACAAGAGAAGGGGGCAGTGTTCCAAGGAGCTGCCTGGATCCGGTTGTGGCCGCGCCATGGTCCCGCGGGCTGCCACCTTGCTGTGCAGTTCATGCGGGGAGATTGGGAGAGGTCTCCCTGCCTATCAAGAAAAGCCGTCTAGGGCTGGCCCGCCTCGTGGAAGTGAAGGTAACAGTCTGGGAGGTCCTGGAGAGCCCCGGACGCACTCCTGAGAGGAAAGCGGCTTGAAAGGAAGCCGTTGTCCACAGCCGCGTCGCATGGACGCGGGTGGCTACCTGTTATTGGCTGGCTTTTGGACCTTTAAGGGAGATCTTGAGTGGTCTCCCTACTGTGAGAAGAGCGGTGTGTGCTACCCCTGTGTCTGTGCTTATTTTTGGGGGACCACAGGTACCCAGCTAAAAAAGGCATCTCATTGGAGGAAGTTACATTACAGTTGACAGGTCGGGGAGGAAAACCTTGACAGAGGTCCCGTGCCTGCCCAGCATTCTTTGGTTTCCATAATCCCGGTGTAGGGGTGCATGAATTCCTGTGCCCAACGGTGGAAAATCCATACTTGTCATGCCACTTATTAAAGCAGGGCAAGTTTGCAGGAACCGTCGTGTAGAAGGTGGTTCCAGTCATAATTGTATCTCACCAGTACATGTGTGTCCTCATGTTATATGTTGCCTTATTTATGCCTGAATATGCCCTGTGCTGTCTTGACCTTTTTGGGCTAACATATACACTTCAGGACCTGTCTAGGGTACGGGGGGAGGGGAATGTTTAGGACGCGTAACAGGGGACTGTTTCTGCTACTTGCATTCATGATAAAGTATGGTGCGTCTGTGTTTCATTTCGCCCTCATTCAGGTTACTGTATTGCTTGTTTCAGTGCTGACCTAACGTATATGTCACACTGTTATGATTGAGGTGATGTGCATAAGTGCAGGATCTGCCTAATATAAAGTGGGGGATGGGTAAGGTTTTATATGACCTGTGCCATTTGGCAAAGTTTCTCTTTTATGGACGTTCATGATGATGTCTTGGCATTCAGGGTAATGTGTTTATTATGATATGTGCATTTATTCTTGGTAATTGTTAGACCTGACAGCCTTAGGGTGTTCATTCTCCAATTTGTTGCCTGCCTCGCTCCACTTTTCTGACTCTATTTTTGCTGGTTTTAGGACTCTGTGCACTTTACCACTGCTAAACAGTACTAAAGTGCATATGCTCTGTCCCTTAAACATGGTAACATTGGTTATCCCAAACTGGCATATTTGATTTACTTATAGGTCCCTAGTAAAGTGCACTACATGTACCCAGGGCCTGTAAATTAAATGCTACTAGTGGGCCTGCAGCACTGATTGTGCCACCCACATAAGTAGCCCCTTAACCGTGTCTCAGGCCTGCCATTGCAGGTCCTGTGTGTGCAGTTTCACTGCCACTTCGACTTGGCATTTAAAAGTACTTGCCAAACCTCAAACTCCCCTTTTCCTACATACGTCACCCTAAGGTAGGCCCTAGGTAACCGAAAGGGCAGGGTGCTATGTAGATTAACGGCAGAACATGTACGTATGTGTTTTATATGTTTGGGTAGTGAAAAACTAGCATTAGGTCTGTCCTCACCTATTTTTTGAGTGGTAGATTCTGATTTAAAAGGGGTAACTAGGCCATATTTAGTATGGCCACAATGGTAATGGAAAATCCTGCTTATTGGTGAGGTTGAATTTTATATTACTATTTTAGAAATGACACTTTTAGAAAGTGAGCATTTCTCTGCACTTAAAGCCATCTGTGCGTTACAGCTTGACTCAAATGAACATCTGGTCTGTGCTGGTTGACAGCTCCCTTGTGCATTTCACCAAGACAACCACAAACACAGGACACTCAGTCAAACCTGCATATTGAATGGGTCCTCCTGGGCTAGGAGGGTGGAGGGCCTGACACTTACATTTCAAAGGCCAGTGACCTGCCCTCACATAAAGGACTGCTAAACCTCCTACAGGGACCCTGGCAGACAGGACTGAACTGAAAGGGGAACTTGTGCACTTTAAAACTACTCTTTGAAGTCTCCCCCTCTTAAATAATATTTTTGAGTATATAAACTGGGTCTCTGACCCCACCAAACTAGGCACTTCTGGACCTACACCTGCGCCCTGTCAAGAGGAGCAGCCTGGCTGCCCAAAGGACTCATCTGGACTGCTTTGCTGAGAAGGACTACTGCCCTGCTGTTGCCCTGCTGCCCTGCTTGCCTCTGACCTTGCTGAGAAGGACTCTGCCTTCCCCAGAAGAGCTCTCCAAGGGCTTGGATTGAGCTTGCCTCCTGTTTTATGAAGTCTCAGGGCCAAAAAGACTTCATATCTTCAGGAAACTCTTTGTGCAACGCACCGCCTGCCGAAATCGACGCAAAGCCTGCATTGCGACCGAGAATTTGCGCACAACCGACCGGAATGACGCAGTCCCGACTTCCAGGCTGGAAATTCAATGCAATGCCTGCCTTGCGATGGAAAATTCAACGCATCTCCTACTGGATCGACGCAAGCCTGTGCCTTCTTCCAGCGCGTCAAGGATTTTCCCGGCATCATCCCACGGCGTCAAAATATCCTCGCACCGCAGTGAGGAACCAAGACTGCGTGCCAAAAAATTACTCAAACCCCTTGCATCATGGAAAAAAATGATGCATCAATTGTGCCGCCTCAGAAAATTCAACGCAGCACCCTATTTTTCCACGCATCTCCTCCTCTGCGGTCTGCGTGCGTTGTTATTTTTGACGCATACCAGGTACTGTTTGTAACAAAGAGACAACTGTTTATTTCTAAGGATTGAGACTCTTTTAAACCTTTTAAAAGTGTTATTTCAACTTGTGCTAATTGGATCTTTGTCGTTTTGGCCCTATTTTATTCAGATAAATATTATCTATTTTATAAACCTGTGTGGAGTATTTTTGTGGTGTTTACACTGTGTTACTGTATGATTTATTGCACAAATACTTTACACATTGCCTTCTAAGTTAAGCCTACCTGCTCAGTGCCAAGCTACGTGAGGGTGGGCACAGGATAATTAGGATTGTGTGTAACTTACCCTAACTAGGATTGTGGTCCCTACCTGGACAAGGGTGTATACCTCTGCCAATTAGAGACTCAATTTCTAACAGTAATAATGTGTTTACCTGACTACTGCTGGTTTGCAGAGTACCAATAACTTGTGTGTTATCTGACAACTGCTTATATAGCAGGGTATTACTGATACATGTTGTTCTTTTTCTAATGGTGTTTTGTGCAATACAGTTTATTTTTATATAACCTATTGTGGAGTTTTCTTTGTTGTGTATTTATTGTATTACTGATGTGTGCTGTGCAAACGCTTCACACATTGCCTCTGGGATAAGCCTGACTGCTCGTGCCAAGCTACCAAGGGGGTGAGCAGGGGATATCTTGGGGGTGTAGCTCTCCTACCCTGACTAGAGTGATGATCCGTGACTGGCTAAGGTGCCTACACTAGTCAAGCAGGAACCCCATTTCTAACACCTATACTGACTTTTTGGAGCATAACATATAGATTTTGGTACTCACCACATCAACATCTGCATGTCCTGGTAAATACTGGACTGTTTCCCCTAGTTACATTCAGTCAGGTCTGTCCCCCTTAAATTTAACAAAAGGTGAGATCTTTATCACATATGATAATTACTGGTTGCAATAAACATTTTACAACTTATATTTGCGATCCTGTCCCAAACAAGAGGTGTTTGCGTGGGGATCGCAATGTAAGAGCCACCTATAAATCAAAAAAAAAAAAAACATTTATAAACCTGTGAGGGTCTCAAGGCGCTAGGGGGAGGGGGTTACTGCTGCTCGAAGAGCCAGGTCTTGAGCTGCCTCCGGAATGCGAGGTGGTCCTGAGGTTGGTGGGGAGGGAATTCCATGTCCTGGCCGCCAGGTAGGAGAAGGATTTCCCACCTGCCGTGGTGCGGCGGATGCGAGGGACGGCGGCGAGTGCAAGGTTGGCGGAGCGAAGTTGACGGGTGGGCGTGTAGAAACTGAGGCGACGGTTGAGGTATTCGGGTCCCTTGTTGTGGAGGGCTTTGTGTGCTTGGGTGAGGAGCCGGAAGGTGATCCTTTTGTTGACGGGAAGCCAGTGCAGGTGTCTCAGGTGGGCGGAGATGTGGCTGTTGCGGGGTATGTCGAGGACGAGGCGGGCGGAGGCGTTTTGTATTCGCTGCAGACGTTTCTGGAGTTTAGCGGTGGTTCCTGCGTATAGGGTGTTTCCGTAGTCCAGGCGGCTCGTGGCGAGGGCGTGGGTCACAGTCTTTCTGGTGTCGGCGGGGATCCAGCGGAAGATCTTTCGGAGCATGCAGAGGGTGAGGAAGCAGGAAGATGATACGGCGTTGACTTGTTTGGTCATGGTGAGAAGCAGGTCCAGGATGAATCCGAGGTTGCGTGCATGGTCTGAGGGGGTTGGTGCGGTGCCTAGGGCCGCGGGCCACCAAGAGTCATCCCAGGCGGACGGGGTGTTTCCGAGGATGAGGACTTCCATTTTTTCTGAGTTCAGTTTCAGACGGCTGAGCTTCATCCATTCTGCGACGTCTTTCATTCCATCTTGTAGGTTGGTCTTGGCGCCAGTGGGGTCCTTGGTGAGGGAAAGTATCAGCTGAGTGTCGTCGGCATAGGAGGTGATGTTGATGTTGTGTTTGCGTACAGTGTCGGCGAGGGGGCTCATGTAGACATTGAAGAGAGACGGGCTGAGCGAGGAGCCTTGTGGGACGCCGCAGATGATCTCGGTGGGGTCTGAGCGAAACGGAGGGAGGTAGACTCTTTGGGAGCGGTTAGAGAGGTAAGAGGAGATCCAGTCCAGGGACAGTCCTTGGATACCAGTGGAGCGCAGGCGGGATGTTAGGGTTCGGTGGCAGACGGTGTAGAAGGCAGCCGATAGGTCAAGGAGGATGAGGGCGACTGTTTCTCCGTTGTCCATCAGAGTTCTGATGTCGTCTGTGACTGAGATGAGGGTGGTTTCTGTGCTGTGATTGGCTAGGAATCCGGACTGAGAGGGGTCAAGTAGGTTGTTGTCTTCAAGGAAGTTGGTAAGTTGCTTGTTGACGGTCTTCTCTATAGCTTTGGCAGGGAAGGGGAGGAGCGAAATGGGGCGGAAGTTCTTCAGGTCGCTGGGGTCCGCCGTAGGTTTCTTCAGTAGGGCGTTGACTTCTGCGTGTTTCCAGCTCTTGGGGAAGGTGGCAGAAGCAAACGAGCTGTTGATGATGGTCTGGAGATGCAGGGCGATGGTGTCATCGGCTTTGTTGAAGATGAAGTGTGGGCAGGGGTCCGAGGGGGCACCGGAGTGGATGGAGTTCATGGTAGCTTTGGTCTCCTCCGTGCTGATGTGAGTCCAGGCGTGGAGGATGATGGCTGGGGTTGTAGTTTCTGTGGTGGTTGGCTGGGTCTGGTGTCCGAAGCTGTTGTGTAGGTCGGTGATCTTACGATGGAAGAAGGTGGCGAGGGAGTTGCAGAGGTCTTGTGAGGGCGTGATGGCGTTGGAGTTGGCGTTAGGATTGGAGAGCTCTTTGACAATGTTGAAGAGTTCTTTGCTGTTGTGAGTGTTCTTGTCCAGTCTGTCTGTGAAGGAAGTTCTTTTGGTGGCGCGGATCAGTTGGGGGTGTTCGCGGGTGGTGTTTTTGAGGGCAGACATGTTTTCTGCGGTGTGGTCCTTGCGCCAGGCTTTCTCGAGGGTACGGCAGGTTTTTTATGGATTCCTTGAGGGTGTCTGTGAACCATTGAGGTTTCCTGGTGCTGGTCTGTCTTGGGAGGCGTCTGAGGGGTGCGAGGTTGTCCACACAGTTGGTGATCCAATGCGTGAGGCTGAGGGCTGCGTCGTTGGGATCGGTGGAGAAGGTGGGTTGGTTGTCGCTGAGAGTGGAGAGAAGCTGTTCCGTGGGGATTTTGTTCCAATGTCTGCGTGGGATGGGTTGTGTGCGGAGGTGGAGAGTCTCGCGTCTGAAGGTGAAATGGACACATCTGTGGTCGGTCCAGTGTATTACGGAGGAGTGGCTGAAGGATACGTGGTTGCTGGCGGAGAAGATGGGGTCGAGCGTGTGTCCGGCGATGTGGGTGGTGGTGTTCACCAGTTGCTTGAGACCGAGGTTGGCGAGGTTGTCGAGCAGGGCGGTGGTGTTGGGGTCGTTGTTCTGTTCCAGGTGGTAGTTGAGGTCACCGATGAGGATGTAGTCCGGCGAGGCAAGAGCGTGCGGGGAGATGAAGTCAGCGATAAATTCGCTGAAGAGGGCGTGTGGTCCAGGGGGTCTGTAGATGAGAGTTCCTCTGAGGGTAGTCCTGGGGTCGGTGTGGATCTGGAAGTGCAAGTGTTCGGCGGCGAGGGGGGTGTCTTCGGTGGAGGTGGTGACGTTGATGGAGTCCTTGAAGACGATGGCGATTCCTCCACCGACTTCGTTGGTGCGGTCTCTCCTGGCGATCTTGTAGCCGTCGGGGATGGCTATGGCGATGTCAGGGGCCGAGGAGGCGTTCATCCAGGTCTTAGTGATGAAGGCGACGTCCGGTGCGGTGGAGTCCAGGAGGTCCCATAGTTCAATGGTGTGCTTGTGGACGGAGCGTGCGTTGATCAGGATGCATTTGAGGTGGTTGTTGGCGTGTGGGCTGGCGGGCGGGGTGGAGTCGCGGTGGAAGGTGAGTTTGCAGGTGAGGCATGCGAAGGGTCCATGGGTGTGTTTAGGGTTGGCTTGGAAGCAGGTTCTGGAGCGCCCCGGGTTGAGACTGTGAAGGGAGGTGGTTTCGTAGCGGTGCTGTGGGGTTTGGGAGTGCTGGGGGCCAGGGGTCGTGGCGCTGGGCACGGTCCAGGTGCGGACGCGCGCAGACGGGCTTGCCTTTGGAGTGCCTTTGGCGCGCCAGTGGCGCGACTGCGCAGCGGCCGCCATAAGAGGGAGGAGGGGGGGAGGAGGGGTCAGCTGGGGGCGGGAGGCGGGAGGGGGGGGCGACGAATGGGAGCAGGGGGGGGGCGGGCCGAGCAGGAGGTGGCGGCGGGAAAGCAGAGGGTGGGGGGTCAGGTAGAGGGGAAGGGAGAAAAGATAGGGAAGGGGGGATTACAGAGGAGGAGAGGAGTCAGGAAGAACAGAAGAGGAGGAGAGAGAAGAGTCAAGAGAGAAGAGTCAAGAGAGGAGAGAGAAGAGGAGAGAAGAAGAGTCAAGAAGAAGAGGAGAGAAGAGTCAAGCAGAAGAGGAGAGAAGAGTCAAGAAGAAGAGGAGAGAAGAGTCAAGAAGAAGAGTCAAGAAGAAGAGGAGAGAAGAGTCAAGCAGAAGAGGAGAGACCAGAGAAGCAGAGGAGGGAAGTGTCCAGAAGATGAGGAGAAGGCCACAGAGGAAGAAAAGGAACACGCAGAGAAGAGTACAGAAGAAGAAAAGAACACGCATGACAGGGTGCAGAGGAGAAAAGAAGAAGAACACAGATGAAGAGCAAAGCAGGAAGAGAACGTGGTGAGGAAGAGGAGAAAAGAAGAAGAACACAGATGAAGAGCAAAGCAGGAAGAGAACGCGGTGAGGAAGAGGAGAAAAGAATAAGAACACAGATGAAGAGCAAAGCAGGAAGAGAACGCAGTGAGGAAGAGGATAAAAGAAGAAGAACACAGATGAAGAAAGAACACGCACGACGGGGTGCAGAGGAGAAAAGAAGAACACAGATGAAGAGCAAAGCAGGAAGAGAACGCGGTGAGGAAGAGGAGAAAAGAAGAAGAACACAGATGAAGAGCAAAGCAGGAAGAGAACGCGGTGAGGAAGAGGAGAAAAGAAGAAGAACACAGATGGAGAGCAAAGCAGGAAGAGAACGCGGTGAGGAAGAGGAGCGGGGCACAGAGGAAGAGCAGAACACGCAGCAAGTGGGCTGCAGAAGAGGAGTAGAGAGCGGAGGAAGATGGCTACCAGAAGAAGGAGCAGAAAGCGAAGGGAAATGGACAGCAGAGGTGCGGAGAAAGGTTGGAGGAGAGAGCGGAAGGCAGAAGACAGAAGTTCAGGGAAAGAGAGGTGAGTAGCGTGGGGCTGGGCGAGGGGCTTGGCGGGGGGGAGTACTTACGGTTTTAGCAGGTCTTGCTGGGAGGTGTCAGGTGCCTGGGCTGGTGGAGCTGCAGCGGCAGGGGGAGCGACCTACCCTAGGGTCAAGGGTCGCTGACTCTGCCGCGCATCTGCCGCCATAAGAGGGAGGAGGCGGGGAGGAGGGGTCAGCTGGGGGCGGGTGGCGGGAGGGGGGGCGACGAATGGGAGCGGGGGCGGGCCGAGCAGGAGGTGGCGGCGGGAAAGCAGAGGGTGGGGGTGTCAGGTAGAGGCGAAGGGAGAAAAGATAGGGAAGGGGGGATTACAGAGGAGGAGAGGAGTCAGGAAGAACAGAAGAGGAGGAGAGAGAAGAGTCAAGAGAGAAGAGAGAAGAGTCAAGAGAGAAGAGAGAAGAGTCAAGAGAGAAGAGAGAAGAGTCAAGAAGAAGAGGAGAGAAGAGTCAAGCAGAAGAGGAGAGAAGAGTCAAGAAGAAGAGGAGAGAAGAGTCAAGAAGAAGAGTCAAGAAGAAGAGGAGAGAAGAGTCAAGCAGAATAGGAGAGACCAGAGAAGCAGAGGAGGATAGCGTCCAGAAGATGAGGAGAAGGCCACAGAGGAAGAAAAGGAACACGCAGAGAAGAGTACAGAAGAAGAAAAGAACACGCAGGACGGCGTGCAGAGGAGAAAAGAAGAAGAACACAGATGAAGAGCAAAGCAGGAAGAGAACGCGGTGAGGAAGAGGAGAAAAGAAGAAGAACACAGATGAAGAGCAAAGCAGGAAGAGAACGCGGTGAGGAAGAGGAGAAAAGAAGAAGAACACAGATGAAGAGCAAAACAGGAAGAGAACGCGGTGAGGAAGAGGAGAAAAGAAGAAGAACACAGATGACGAGCAAAGCAGGAAGAGAACGCGGTGAGGAAGAGGAGAAAAAAAGAAGAACACAGATGACGAGCATAGCAGGAAGAGAACGCGATGAGGAAGAGGAGAAAAGAAGAAGAACACAGATGAAGAAAGAACACGCAGGACGGGGTGCAGAGGAGAAAAGAAGAACACAGATGAAGAGCAAAGCAGGAAGAGAACGCGGTGAGGAAGAGGAGAAAAGAAGAAGAACACGGATGAAGAGCAAAGCAGGAAGAGAACGCGGTGAGGAAGAGGAGAAAAGAAGAACACAGATGAAGAGCAAAGCAGGAAGAGAACGCAGTGAGGAAGAGGAGAAAAGAAGAACACAGATGAAGAGCAAAGCAGGAAGAGAACGCGGTGAGGAAGAGGAGCGGGGCACAGAGGAAGAGCAGAACATGCAGCAAGTGGGCTGCAGAAGAGGAGCAGAGAGCGGAGGAAGATGTCTACCAGAAGAAGGAGCAGAAAGCGAAGGGAAATGTACAGCAGAGGTGCGGAGAAAGGTTGGAGGAGAGAGCGGAAGGCAGAAGACAGAAGTTCAGGGAAAGAGAGGTGAGTAGCGTGGGACTGGGCGAGGGGCTGGGCGGGGGGAGTACTTACGGTTTTAGCAGGTCTTGCTGGGAGGTGTCAGGTGCCTGGGCTGGTGGAGCTGCAGCAGCAGGGGGAACGACCTACCCTAGGGTCAAGGGTCGCTGACTCTGCCGCGCATCGGCCGCCATAAGAGGGAGGAGGGGGGGGAGGAGGGGTCAGCTGGGGGCGGGAGTCGGGAGGGGGGGCGATGAATGGGAGCAGGGGGGCGGGGCCGAGCAGGAGGTGGCGGAGGGGTCAGGTAGAGGGAAGGGAGAAAAGATAGGGAACGGGGATTACAGAGGAGGAGAGGAGTCAGGAAGAACAGAAGAGGAGGAGAGAGAAGAGTCAAGAGAGAAGAGAGAAGCGTCAAGAGAGAAGAGGAGAGAAGAAGAGGAGAGAAGAGTCAAACAGAAGAGGAGAGAAGAGTCAAGAAGAAGAGGAGAGAAGAGTCAAGAAGAAGAGGAGAGAAGAGTCAAGCAGAATAGGAGAGACCAGAGAAGCAGAGGAGGATATCGTCCAGAAGATGAGGAGAAGGCCACAGAGGAAGAAAAGGAACATACAGAGAAGAGTACAGAAGAAGAAAAGAACACGCAGGACGGGGTGCAGAGGAGAAAAGAAGAAGAACACAGATGAAGAGCAAAGCAGGAAGAGAACGCGGTGAGGAAGAGGAGAAAAGAAGAAGAACACAGATGAAGAGCAAAGCAGGAAGAGAACGCGGTGAGGAAGAGGAGAAAAGAAGAAGAACACAGATGAAGAGCAAAGCAGGAAGAGAACGTGGTGAGGAAGAGGAGAAAAGAAGAAGAACACAGATGACGAGCAAAGCAGGAAGAGAACGCGGTGAGGAAGAGGAGAAAAGAAGAAGAACACAGATGAAGAAAGAACACGCAGGACGGGGTGCAGAGGAGAAAAGAAGAACACAGATGAAGAGCAAAGCATGAAGAGAACGCGGTGAGGAAGAGGAGAAAAGAAGAAGAACACAGATGAAGAGCAAAGCAGGAAGAGAACGCGGTGAGGAAGAGGAGAAAAGAAGAACACAGATGAAGAGCAAAGCAGGAAGAGAACGCAGTGAGGAAGAGGAGAAAAGAAGAACACAGATGAAGAGCAAAGCAGGAAGAGAACACGGTGAGGAAGAGGAGCGGGGCACAGAGGAAGAGCAGAACATGCAGCAAGTGGGCTGCAGAAGAGGAGCAGAGAGCGGAGGAAGATGGCTACCAGAAGAAGGAGCAGAAAGCGAACGGAAATGTACAGCAGAGGTGCGGAGAAAGGTTGGAGGAGAGAGCGGAAGACAGAAGACAGAAGTTCAGGGAAAGAGAGGTGAGTAGCGTGGGACTGGGCGAGGGGCTGGGCGGGGGGAGTACTTACAGTTTTAGCAGGTCTTGCTGGGAGGTGTCAGGTGCCTGGGCTGGTGGAGCTGCAGCGGCAGGGGGAGCGACCTACCCTAGGGTCAAGGGTCGCTGACTCTGCCGCGCATCGGCCGCCATAAGAGGGAGGAGGGGGGGAGGAGGGGTCAGCTGGGGGCGGGAGGCGGGAGGGGGGGCGACGAATGGGAGCAGGGGGGCGGGGCCGAGCAGGAGGTGGCGGAGGGTGGGGGGGTCAGGTAGAGGGGAAGGGAGAAAAGATAGGGAAGGGGGGATTACAGAGGAGGAGAGGAGTCAGGAAGAACAGAAGAGGAGGAGAGAGAAGAGTCAAGAGAGAAGAGAGAAGAGTCAAGAGAGAAGAGTCAAGAAGAAGAGGAGAGAAGAGTCAAGCAGAAGAGGAGAGAAGAGTCAAGAAGAAGAGGAGAGAAGAGTCAAGAAGAAGAGTCAAGAAGAAGAGGAGAGAAGAGTCAAGCAGAATAGGAGAGACCAGAGAAGCAGAGGAGGATATCGTCCAGAAGATGAGGAGAAGGCCACAGAGGAAGAAAAGGAACACGCAGAGAAGAGTACAGAAGAAGAAAAGAACACGCAGGACGGGGTGCAGAGGAGAAAAGAAGAAGAACACAGATGAAGAGCAAAGCAGGAAGAGAACGCGGTGAGGAAGAGGAGAAAAGAAGAAGAACACAGATGAAGAGCAAAGCAGGAAGAGAACGCGGTGAGGAAGAGGAGAAAAGAAGAAGAACACAGATGAAGAGCAAAGCAGGAAGAGAACGCGGTGAGGAAGAGGAGAAAAGAAGAAGAACACAGATGAAGAGCAAAGCAGGAAGAGAACGCGGTGAGGAAGAGGAGAAAAGAAGAAGAACACAGATGAAGAGCAAAGCAGGAAGAGAACGCGGTGAGGAAGAGCAGAAAAGAAGAAGAACACAGATGACGAGCAAAGCAGGAAGAGAACGCGGTGAGGAAGATGAGAAAAGAAGAAGAACACAGATGAAGAAAGAGCACGCAGGACGGGGTGCAGAGGAGAAAAGAAGAACACAGATGAAGAGCAAAGCAGGAAGAGAACGCGGTGAGGAAGAGGAGAAAAGAAGAAGAACACAGATGAAGAGCAAAGCAGGAAGAGAACGCGGTGAGGAAGAGGAGAAAAGAAGAACACAGATGAAGAGCAAAGCAGGAAGAGAACGCAGTGAGGAAGAGGAGAAAAGAAGAACACAGATGAAGAGCAAAGCAGGAAGAGAACGCGGTGAGGAAGAGGAGCGGGGCACAGAGGAAGAGCAGAACATGCAGCAAGTGGGCTGCAGAAGAGGAGCAGAGAGCGGAGGAAGATGGCTACCAGAAGAAGGAGCAGAAAGCGAACGGAAATGTACAGCAGAGGTGCGGAGAAACGTTGGAGGAGAGAGCGGAAGGCAGAAGACAGAAGTTCAGGGAAAGAGAGGTGAGTAGCGCGGGGCTGGGCGAGGGGCTGGGCGGGGGGAGTACTTACGGTTTTAGCAAGTCTTGCTGGGAGGTGTCAGGAGCCTGGGCTGGTGGAGCTGCAGCGGCAGGGGGAGCGACCTACCCTAGGGTCAACAGGTGCTTTGCGTATTATGTAGCAATGGGCACATAAGATAACTCTCTGTCAGTCACTTTTATAATGTTCTCTGGTGGTCAAGTGCTTTGGGAGTGAACCACTGATATATTTGAGTGACACATTTGTATTGTTATGCTTAGAACAGAGTATTTGGTGCAAGAGTGCTAGCGAACAGCCATTTGGAGGGGACCCTGCATAGACTTCCTGCTCCATCAAGCAGAGTAGGACAGCGGTGGAGGCTGTCTGCCAGGTTAGATCACCACTTTCTTTTGGTCTGAGACTGAAGCTGTAATGAGATGGATCGAGTGGGCTATTGTGCCAGGCTGGATCGACATGGAAAAAACAGGCTATAGTGCTAGGCTGGAAGACTACTCTCACGTTCTAAGTCGGGGATCAAGAGTGACTTGAACAAAGTAGCTTTAGCAGGCCTGGAAAGAACGGTTGTGTCTCCAGCACAGGCTGATGGCACTGGCTGGAAGAAGCTAAAGGAGGGTCCCCACTATCAGCTCTGCCAATAGTTTCTGCTGATTGGGGGTCCTTTACAGATATTTCTCATGTCTTCTCCTAGGGTCAGCTGAGGCAGTTCTACCCTGCCTAAATGGGTTTCTGTGCCTACATTTCAGAAGTTTATTCATGAAACTGTTGCCACCAACTCTAGTCATAACATTGTGTGTGCTGAGTAGCCTATAGTAATTCTTAACCGGATGAGGGAATACACAATGGGAGACCTAGGCCACCTATGCACTACTTGAATGGCAAACCAGAAGAAAAAAGGTGGAGCACATCCAATCAATTTGCATACCTGTCTAATCCACTCACTGGAGGAAGACAATGGTCTAGCTAGAAAAACAAGCATTGCCCAAGCCAATATGTTTTGCCTTTGGGACTATTGGCTTTGCCACTGGTTTTTAGCAATGCTGTACAGCATCCCAGATGCTATGTAGCATGGCTAAAATGGGAAAATAGTCCTATGATGCAGCTGCGGCAATCATGTCATTTTCTAGGCATGCACAACACGCTTACATACATAAAGTGATGCAGGTGCTTTTTCGTTTTTTTATTTACTGATGTGAGTTAGATCATAAAATAAAGAATAATAAAATTAGTGCATCATATGTTCAGGAGTAAAGCTTTTCCGACAAATAGACAGTGCCCATTCTGATTCACACTGACAAAGGAAGAAATTCTAAATTAGGTTGACGTTATGAAGCACAGGATCTCCTTCTATCTGTGCTTATTGGGAAATACTTTTCCTTTAACACAAGGTAAGAATACTACCCTGGCAAAGGTGATGCAAAGACTTGTTTTTTTTGTTCTTTGTTTTGCACTGAATTATTAACTTTTCCAATTGGCAAATCGAAAATATATATTTATTTCTGTCACAAACAAAAGCAAATTTTATTAATTGGGGGCCCTTTCTAAGGAAAAATTAACAATAGATTCCATATGACTTTCTTTTGACTGTCTAGTTTGCCTCCTGAAAACGTGCAGCAGGGTCTCTAGACAGAACCCTTTACTTTTGTAATCTTCTGCAATGCACTCGAGTGATACAATGAAATACACAAATTAGCAAAATTGGTAGAATATTCTGAGGTGTAGTAACCAAGAGCGTGCCCTTGCAAATATGTTACGATAGATCAGTTGCAGTCACGCTCAAGTGTTCCCACCACAAAGAGACTGAATGGGAGAGAGTGATGATCCATGAAGTTGTTAAATCCTTGGACTCTGCCCAATTTTGTAGCCCAGTTCTTCTTCTGCAGATGTGTCCAGTGAACAAGGACAAGACTGCACCTGGCTAACAAAAGCGAATCACAGTCCTGGGTGTTGGCAGTGGTGACTAGAGGCAGAGAGTGGGGCCATTAGTGTGCAAGGGACAAACTCTGCTGCCAATTCTGCCGTTCACAGTCAGTTGATCTCAGTGCTGCTCCAAAAGCCCTTGGAGACAGTGGCCTGAGACAGGATGACGGATGCTGTACACACTTAGCCCAGGGCCAAAAGAAAGACAGAAGTTTACTTCATGGTTGTTCAAATACTAATGTGGACAAGCCAACAAAAACTGAGGAGACAAAAAAGCTAGAGAAATAAACACACACCTCACGCATTACATGCGTGAAGTTCTCACCTGATCTGTAGAGTTACTTAAAGATTTTCTTTGCAGAGGTAAGGCGAATTAGCAAGTTTACCTGCTTGGGTACAAAAATATTAAATGTGCTGCAATTACTTTGAGTGCTTTTCTAGGCAAACAAAGGCAAATAATTTGTGAGGAGGATTTCTAAAAGGTTATGATGAGGCTGCCTTTCTTCTGCATGAAAGTGGAACAAACCAGCCAGCACTTACTTCTTCTAAACTTTAAAGTTTGAACTGACAGATGACTCGCAGGATAAGTGCAAGTACAACAAAGTGGCACACAGGGATTTTGTGCCTGACTGCCGTGGCTAATGGAGGGCTTTATCTCTCCAACGACCACATCTTATAAAAAAGTACCTTTCCAGCTCTTAATTGCTGGTGCTGTTCTACATATACACAGTCAACCTACAATAAATCATGCACTTTGTCCGCTACTGTTAAACTCTCTAATATTGTTTTTTTTCTAAAATAAACTGGACAAAAAGAAGCACGGATAAAGGTCAGTTGGCAAAACGAGGGGAAGAGCAACAAGGAGGAGGGCGGAGCTTGCCGCCATGCTCATGGGAGGGTCTAAGCCAGTGGTTTTCAAATCTTTTAATGCCGCCCCCCTCCGTGGGGAAAACATAAAACATCGAGCCCCCCTCAGAATTTTTCACAATTATTCTATTAAGTTGGCAATGTTTAAAATGTCTAGACTTACTTAAAAAATGTAATCAATGTTTTTCTGCTTAAAAAAAGCACTATTATCTGCATAATGCTTCTTTTGGCCAGAGCCTGGCAACCCCCCCCCACCCTCCCACCCCGGGATAACTTGAGACTCTCATAGGGAGACTGCCTCCCCCCAGTTTAAAGACTGTTGGTCTAAGCTGCCTTCTCTGCCCGGCTTCAGGAATCAACAGTTATCCTGCTGCCTCGGCTCCCAAAAATACTATCATGCCATGATATCGCAGTTGGGCACCCACCTGAACTATTTGGGGCAGTGGTTCTGACAGGACCCGCTAAGTTTGATGCCAGTGTTATGGAAGTCATCCGACGCTGCTAACCTAAGATGGCGACCGCCAGCGAGTAAGGTCATCGGCACCTGTCACTGACCCCTAGTTTGGTGGTGGCTGTGATTTGCAGTAACAGAAGACCCTGGTCGGTGCCCTCCTCCTGCCCTCCTCCTGCCGACAAGCCCGGCAGCCTACCGCTGCATTGAGACTGGTGTGGCTGCGCTTGACCATACCACCTGACAGATCTCATGGAGGTCTACAACATATCCACTGGAGAACCTGACCATGCGAAAGGGCTCCTGCCAGGTAGAGCGCTGTGCAGCTGGAGGTCTCCGAGTGATGCTGGCCTTCCAGACCTGAAGCTGTTTCCCTTACCTCGGGCTTGTAGCCTGCACCACATATGGGTGGCCAAGCACACCTGTGACTGTGCCTGGAGAACACAGACACTGACAACATATGGTGGAAAAGACATCTGTAGGCAGGGTGCTATTGCGCAAGATGCGTTAATCAACTGGAGACATGCCCAAGTTCCTCCACTGTGCACAGTGCTTTTGGGGAGGTGGAGGCACGAGGTGACAGTTGGGGGCAGTGACTGAGCCTTCACGGAAATAACACTCTTGAATGTCTAGTGCTGGGCATCTCCTTCCTTGCCCCCTGATGCTGCAGTGCTTGCTACTAAAGGGCCTTTCCCTACCCACTGAGAGATGCCGCCTCCTCTGCAGCGCACGCCCCTCGGCATCCTCTGAGCATGGGAGGACTTACCATGGCAAAAGAGATTTTAGGGCTATGGGACCTTCAGACTACTTGACTACCGCTGATGCCCCCACAATGACCCAACCAGCGGAGACTAAACTCAATGCCAACCTTGCTGCCATAGTGTTCATCAAAGGTACGCTTGAAACCAAGAGAGATGCACTGGTGGTGGACCTGGGGTTACATATTGAGGACCACTGGAAAATGGCAGACTGGATCCGATGAGAGAAATCTGAGCTTCGGGACTGTGCACTGTCACTAAATTACACACAACAAAACACGACTCCTTAGCAGGCAAGGTTAAAATCCTGGAGGCATGGATAGAGGATCAAGAGGGCGGAAACAACTTCAGAATGATCAGTCTGCCAGAGCAGATTGAAGGCTCTTCGATGATTTATTTTCTCAAGGGCTGGCTACAAGAAGTGGTCAAGCCAGAGGGACTATCCAAACACTATGCTTTAGAGCGGGCATACAGGGTACCAGCATGACCCTCCCCTTGGGGGGGCATCAGGTGGCGGCACACTTCCTACATTACTAGATTACTGAGACTGAGATTGAGACTATCCTATGGCATGCGCGCACAGCTGGCCCCTTCCTGGTGGACAACACATGAGTACCGATTTATGCCCCATGGGTCTCCACCTGGTGGTCATCGGAGCTAGGACCAACATCCACAGGCCACACAATAAATCTAGGGATCATCCTCAATGACAAGCTCAAAATGACGGCTCAAGTCAATGCAATGTCCACTTCCTGCTGCCACATCCTACACATTGACCAACCTTCTGACAGCTAAGGAATACTTAACCACACCAACCAATAAGTTCCCCGCATGTAATCAACAAGTTGCCCACCTCTCAGGGTGAGTTGTAAACTACCCAAGCAATAAGACAATATCAAAATAGAGAGGCAGGCCTCACAATTAGTATGTTTAGACTAAAATCACAACTTCAGATATCTTGAGACAAGATTGTGGTAAAAACGAATTCCTTTATTGTTCTTCAGATTTTCTTCATGAAATAAAACAATGTAGCCAACACGTTTCACCCATATACAACAAGCTTCTTCAGGGCTACAAATTACAAAGATACAAATAATTAAAAAATACACAATACAATTGAAGTAGGAAACCTACTTTAATATCAATTTAATACCTCACCAACAAACCATACGTCACATTTTGTTTTTGGATAGCAGAACAAAGATAGTATAAAAAGCTCAATCAAGTTACACAGAGAAGAGAATTTCAAATGTTGTAGTTCAACAAGAGCCTGGAACACAGATAGAAATGATAGATTAGAAAATCCACAAATCACATCATTCAATTTTAAAAAACGTATTACACATCTCGAATGTTTCCTGGTAAGAGAAGCTGTACATTCATTTGGCACTTAGGCTGCCGAAAATATACCACTACAATGTATTTATGAGACCTCTAGGGCTCTAGACCTCGAACCTATTTGTCATTATATTGATAAACTATAAACATAATGTTCTTAAATGCACTCCATGCAACAGGTTTTTCCTATAAACATAATCCAGATAGAGGTTTATAATAAAAATTATTATAATTACCTAATATTATCAACAGATTGTCCAAAAACCCTGCCATATTCTTTATAAATCAGTTCAGAGTGGGTTACGTGGTACATCCTCTATTGGTGCAGCAGATATTCCAATACAGTATACCTCAATTCTGTCCAAAAGTTTGCTGCAAGTAAAACAAAAATATGTGTACATGTATAAGTCATTTTGTACTAGGCATTTCATATCGCTAGTTTATCCAAACAGGTAAATCTGCTTATTTATGAGGCTTGCAATTGGAATTACACATGTAGCCAGATGTTGAGAGTTTTTATACTTACTGAAAACACACTTGACCAACAATGTCCAATATTTTCATCAAACCAAAATGTCATTCTTTCAATAACACCAATCATCTTCGCTTAATCAATATATAACCCATATTTTTCTGAGACACCAAACGCTTGTATTGTTATGCTGGGCGCCATCTTGCACTCCCTTTTGTACATATTCACACTCAACTTCAAGAACCATATCTTTCACAAATATAGCACCATCTTACACTTGTGTTTGTATATATATTCACAATTTCAAGAGCCTTATCTTTAACAAATATAGAGCAAACCCAGTGAATGTTTACGGTCTGTATATAACTACAAAGACAAAGGGCCTCATTTACAAGGACTATGGCGCAGCGCGGCGCCACTGGGAAAGGGCAGAAATGCACTGTATCTACAAGATACAGAACATTTTTGTTCTCTACACTTGTGCTGACACATAAATTGCTGCATAGTTCCAACGCAGGCACCCTTGCACCACCCTCAAGGGTACCTGGATTGTGGGGATGATTGTTTTTGTGCAGGAAGGAGCAACTTCCTGCATAACAATAATCACAAGAGGTGTTTTCCTCTTTCTATGTGTGCTGCACAATGTAGCACACATAGAAAGAGTACAAAACGGGGAGAAATAAAGATATTTCTCCCCATTGCGTCATTTTTACGCCACCCCTGGGGTGGCATAGGAATCTGGCGCATTCCCTTGTAAATCTGGCAATGCATCAGATCCCTTCGGGTTCCATGGATGTTGCGTGGTAACATCCCAAGTAAAACTCATGGAACGCCCCATTCACGCAGTGTTATGTGTGAAAGGGGTCCATATTTATAAGGCCATGACAAAAGCCACGCAAGAAGGCTTTGCATGGCCTTGTAAATATGAGCTGGCACACTGCACCCCCGGAGCATCAAAAAACATGATGCTCTGTGGCGCAGTGTGCCGCTAGGGCCTCCCAAATGAGGCCCAAAGTGCTTTACATAGCACTATTCATCCAACTGCAGAAGACACACAGCTTAATTACCAATACATACAAATATATGCACTGTAAAAAGCATAATCCCCAAACAAATCAATCCCCTTATAAATCTACCAGTTTTCAGCATACAAAGCTCACAGCACCATTCCGTAAGCAAAACGGGTTCTCATGCACCCAGTACCAGTATTTAAACATCCATCAGCCAATCTGATAAGCGTTCACTTACAGCACACATCAGTAAATCAAAATCCCGACCCTGCACAGCAACTTTAAAGGGTAAACCCCATGGCACAGCCTATCTGCAATACCTCTTTAACCTTCCTTTGTTTGATCACCAAATAATCACAGAAGGGAACTTTTATATTTCTTTCAAATATCTACATATGTGTAAAAAAGAATACCTCAAAGGCGTGCTATTTTCTTCAGGGAAGTCTTCCAGGATTGTCTAGCTATCACTATCCATAACTATATTGCTGAAAACGCAGACACGGTGTCCTCGGTTTTCATTGAGTGGGAGGCGCTCAAGGTTGTAGCACGAGGGCACTGCATGGCTAAATCAATGGGGCCATGAGCCAAACTACATCATGAGATTGTGGAGCAGTCTTCAGTCTCCCATACAACAAAGCACCGGGAGAAGATGGTTTTAATGGGGAATTTTACCGTTGGGTAAAACCAGAAGCAATAGAGGCCCTTTCTGAGGTTTATAAAGAAGCAGAGGAAACTGGTAGTCTCTCCTCACTCTCAAATAAACCTATTATAACTGTCCTTCCCAAACCTGAGAAAGATCCATTATACTGCAGTAACTATCGTCCAATTTCTCTTCTGAATACAGATTTGAAGCTATTAGCCACCATTCTTGCCAAAAGACTCAAACAAGTTATCTCTAAACTCATACATAATTCTCAAGTTGGATTCATGCCCGGCCGAAACTCTTGTTGCCATCTCTGCACTTTGGCTCACATACTTTGGTTTTCCAAAGATGCTGGAGAAGACAGGGTAGCATTATCCTTAGATGCCGAGAAGGCCTTTGACCGCATTGAATGGAGCTATATTTTCCGAACATTGCATGGGTTGGTATTAGGTAATGCTTTTATCTCTAAGGTTAAATGGTTATACAAGACATC
Source organism: Pleurodeles waltl (assembly GCF_031143425.1). Classification (NCBI taxonomy): domain Eukaryota; kingdom Metazoa; phylum Chordata; class Amphibia; order Caudata; family Salamandridae; genus Pleurodeles; species Pleurodeles waltl. Next base: position 1,558,137,969 of record NC_090445.1, read on the forward strand.
AAGTGCACAAGTGAATTGTGGGGGTTTCATTTCAAAAACCTTTTTAATGCAAAGAGGTACCCGCCAGGGTTGCCCTTTATCACCCCTCTTATTTTTTCTTGCACTTGAACCACTGGCTGCAGCAATAAGACAGTGTTCACAAATAGCAGGCATTCCCACACCAGCAGGCATCTCAAAACTACTTCTATACGCGGATGACATATTAGTCACACTTACGGATCTACCTACTTCACTCTCAGCCCTCATATCTACTATTTCTCACTTCTCAAACATTTCTGGATACAGAGTCAATTGGAATAAGAGTGAAGCTGTCGCATTGTCCAGGGGTAGAACAAAAGCAGTTATCTGAGGCTACAATTTTCAAAGAAAATCGAATCGCCTGAAGTATCTATGTATTTATATCAACACGGGTTTAGAACATATGATTCAAGATAACTTAGATCCACTCATTGCTAAAATGAAGTCAGAATATGAAAAATTGTCAAATCTTAACCTGTCCTTTTGGGGGTAGAGTCCAGGCAGTGAAAATGATTATAGTGCCTCGTTTCACTTATGTTTTAGGTATGCTACCTTTGACAGTTAAAATATCAATATTGCAAGACATTGACAAAGGTATTAAAAACTTTATTTGGGAATCTCTGAGACCTAGACTCAAAATCTCCAAACTGATTGCTCACAGGCGACCTGGAGGCCATAGTTTACCATGCATTGAACATTACTATACAGCCCTCCGTTTATCTCAATTGGTTTATCGTTGGCCAAGACAGGATGACCCCCCACTATGGGTTCTTATTGAAAGGCAATCTTTACAGGCATATTCAGGTTTGCAAATGTTTTATACTCATAAATTGTCTGCTTTACAAATTTCTAACCCTAATATTCAGTCTATGCTTAAGATTTGGATATTCTTTAAGAATAATCCGAGGCTACATAATAAGGCTCCCATATGGCATAATGCTGATATTAGAATAGGGAAACAGACAATTTCCTGGGATACATGGGAGAGAGCAGGAATTCCAATGCTGGATCATTTATTCACTTTACAATGCTTCAGATAGAATTTCAACTTCCTAGCTCTCAAAAGGGGAAATACATACAATTGAAACAAGTTCTGCTTAGTAGACTAGGACCATTTCCATGGATACTGAGGATTCCCCAGTCTTACAATACTTAACAACTTGGGGAAAATTTAAAGGAACGGTCTCTGGATTTTATAATCTCATTTTGCATAAACTACATTAATCACCATTACTAGCACAACTCCACATCAATTGGCAAGGGTTACTTAAATGTAGCGTGTTCCAGTGAGGACTGGACGGATGTTGTTATGAACATGGATAAAGGAATCAAAGAGGCAAGAATGAAATTTACTCTTTTCAAAGTTCTTCATAATTGGTACTGATCACCACAAAAACTCAAGGCAGCAGGTTTACTACACCATTCTACCTGTTGGAGGTGTCCTCATGAGGATTGTGATATCCTACACATTTTATTTTGATGTCCAGTTTTGACGTAATACTGGTCTTCTATAACTTCCTCTCTACACAGAGCTATACATGTGCCCATTCCTTTAACAGACAAAATAGTTGTATTACATGATGTTATTGATCTCCCAAATCTAACAAACCATACAAGATGATTGATGGCTATCACACTCACTGTAGCAAACATTTGTATATTACGACATTGGAGAACACCAGAACGTCCTACACATGATGAATGGCTTATTGAAGTGTATAACATGGCATCATGTGAAAAGCTAATTTACAGATTGCAAGATAATGTTGGGATTTTCATCCAAATTTGGAAACCCTTTCTAGCTAAAACATATTCTACTAATATTCATACTTAAATGTTTTCTCCTTCTTTGTCTCTTATCCTTATTAAGTCAGTTGTATTATTGTTTTGAGTCATGCTGTTATTATTAAGACAATTGACACTTTACCCATTAACACTGTTATTTCAAGTAGGACTTACTACCCACCAATGCAACACTGTTGAATTGGCAGGAATATCTCCATTTGAAATGCTATATATGTGGATTTGTATGATATTACTATCTCGACTATCTTCTAACAACCTATAATATACGGTTTAATACATATTGCATAATTCTTTCTTTCCAGATTTTGTTTTATAGGTCTACTTCTAAGAGTTAATGCACAGATGAATGCCTTATAAATAATCTCATATATTGCATTTATTGATATATGTATAATATTTTTGTGTTTAGAAATCTGAGAAGTTAATATTTCATAATATTTTTTATATGTGGCCATAATTTGATTTATTGTATCTCTTTTTAACACATTGTTTATATATTGGCATGTACTTTTCAATAAACACATACAAAAAAAGAGATTGTGGAGCAGGAAGGTTTGCTTAACTCCCTAGATGGAGACTGTCCACACGGCCCCACTGCGCAGCACCAAGCCACCACCGAAATGTAAAAGCTCTTGGAGGTGATTGAGATACTCAAAGGCTATGATTATTGATAATAGCTTCCTAAAGCACCCAATAAGCGAGACAAGGCAGAACGCTTGCTTGCATGCCTTGCGAACCCCACCAGGTGCCAACCATCAATACTCACTGTCCTGACCCCCATGAGCCACAATGGTATACACACAGACCAAGATTAATGCTACGTTATGGGACTATGATGCCGGCCTTTATGCTACAGAACTGTGCCCTGGCGCGCAGGCCACACATAACTTCGGAATAGCTGCAGAGACACACCGACTGGGGAGTGATGCAGCGACCTGCCTGGGCGTCCCATTCAAGTCTAGGAGGTAGGAGGGGCTATTAAGGCTCTGACCACGGGTAAGGTCCCTGGCTCTGACTGACCCGCTGTCTAATTCTACGCAACATACTCTGAGCTTCTTATTTCCTTACTGACCAAAGTCTATGATTCTGCTAAAGATCAGGACTCACTCCCCATTACCTTCCATGAGGCTCTGATTGTCCCGTTCCTCAAGAAGGAAACAGAAGAGATATTTGTCTCCTCATACCATTATTTATCTATCTTAAATGTGGTCTACAAAATTCTCAGTAAAATCTTGGCTGCTCGATTGTTGCCACAGGTTCCAGCACTGATACACCTGGGCCAATTGGGATCCATACCAACACACAGCACAGTCTCCAAAATCAGATGATTGGTACATGTCCTGACTTCTCCCACTAGGGATGTGGGAACAACCAAACCTATTTCACTGGCAATTGATTGAGAAAGCCTTTGATTCCCTATGCTGATACTCTCTTAGTTTGGTTTTCACTCTGGTTATCTTGGGTTATGATGGACTTTTCAGCTTAAGCCTGAAGCTTCCCGACTGCGGCTCCCTCATGGTGCACTCTTATACGAATACCATTACTTCCTTGCGGACTGCCCGACTGCAATGGGGCCTCGCTTCCTCCACCCCTCAGGTTGCCTACAAGGTTATCTGATTATAACAATATGTGCTGGATGGGTGGGAGCAAAGAGCTCCAATTTCGATTTGCATGTAACTAATTTTGCACTATTAGAAAATCAATAAGCTTTGTTAAAAAAAAAAGAGCAATGGAGGTTGTAGTGTGAAAGCACACAAGAGAGACAACATCACAGACTGCTGCGGGGATGGGGAGAAGTACAAGAGGGATGGAACAACATGGAGGGTGTGTGGGTGAAGGGGGGATCTTATAGATGAAAAAAAGAGCTAGAAAAAACTTACATTCTGATGGAGTGCAAAACTAAAAAGAAAGAAGCAATTTCCTAAAAGCAAGCAGTGGAAAAAGAGAGGCCATTCAGTAAAGGAGATGGTAAAGAGTCTCAGCTCCATGGGAGCGACAAACACAAGACTGACCAGATGGGGCTGAGATTATGAAGCAGGCAAATGAGAGTAACAGAAAAGCCTCCCTTTGATTAACAATGGGTGGGCTTGAGTCCCTGCATGTTCTTGGTAAGCCCACAATACGTCTTTTGCAACCACTCGGCTTAAAAATGGACTCAGTAGGAATGCACAGATTTTTCAAGGTTTTTCATCCCAACTCCTCTACTCCTAAAATTGTCATTTTTTGCGATGGAGGAAGGAGAGTTGGGATGCATGATATATGGGTATTTGGGCAGGGTTGTGGGCAGCAGGATAGGCTTTCCTTGTAAAGGTTAGCCTAAGAGTCATCTGAAAAAAAGAAGATGAAAAGCTGATTTATTCTAATTAGTACATTTGCCACAAAAATGCTGCAATAAATGCAGTTGTGTGCCGCAAATTTTGCATTTTTATGACGCAAAGTTTTCAAATCAATGCTGCAATATCCTATAGGCTGAGGGGGGCCTGCTTTGATGCTCATTTAAATGTACAGGGGATTCCCATGCTGACACCAAAGCTGGTGAATCTATGAAAGATCATTGCATGTTTATCTTTGCATGTTATTCTTTGCCTCGATGGGTCACTTCCTCATACTCTAACGCACAGCCTATGAGTGTTCTATTACTGGGCAGGAAGGGGAAGCCCAATGGGTATTTTTACGTTCCTTCTTTTTAAAAACCCAGTAAGCATCTGATTACAGAAGCCTGCCTACAAGCGTCTAATTCTCCCACAGAAATAATATTCTTTGCTTACAACATTTCTCAAATAAATGACATCCTCTGGGAGTTTGTAGACTGACTATCTACAGATCCTGTGAGTAGGTAATTCCTCGAACCCATAAAGAGCTCAGTGTCTTATTATCCTCGGCGAGGGCTCAGAGAGATTCGTGTTTCTCCACTATGGGGCTGATCCCTACAGGTAGGGGCGTAACAGAGGCCCCTGCAGCCCCTGCGGTGTGGGTGGGCCCCCAGGCTTACTCATACTGAATGGGGACACCTCAGCCCTTACCTATGTGACTGTGGGGTGCGGCCTTCAGCATATCTTGCAGGGGGCTCACGTTTTATTATGCCCCTTCCTATATCCCTCTGCCGTGAGATTTGTTTACAGGAGCCCTTCAAATAACTTCTAGGCATGGGGGTCCTAGGTGTACCCATACCTCTCTGTGGCAGGCTTTCTCCACTCATTAATCTTTCTTATTTTGAGGTTTTTACCCCCTTAGCCTCTGTTGCCCCAGTCTTCAAAGACCCTCATCATTTCATCTGTATCCTGCCAGTGAGGGCTTTCCACTGGCCTGCGGTCTGGACTGAATCCTAACTCGCTCATTAAAGTAAACTGCAGATCCCTGGGTTTATTTGACCTTTGCAAAGGTTTCCTTCGGATGCAAAATTTTAGCTGCATTTGCTTTTGAAGAGAAGCTGAGGTCCCTGGAGTGCTATGAGGAGATAGAGAGGGGAATGGGCTGATGGAGGAGTGGGAGGCATGTGTGTGGAGTGGGGGGAGGAGGGGTCAGCCAGAGAAATGTCAACTCTACATTAAATGGCAATAAGGGAAACGAGTGCATGTTCCCCGTCTGGAAGGATCCGTGGAAGAAGATAGCAATTGAGGGAGGGAGACTGAATGTAATTGAATTGGGGTTGAGTGAGGCGGAGAGGGGCGGAGAGGAAATGAGAGATACATAACAGAGCATAGATGGGAGAGGAGGCAGGAGGAACAAGTATCAATGACAGAGACTGAGAGAGAGAGAAAGAACGAGATGGAGAGAGAGTGAGAGAGAGAGGGAGGGAGAAAGAGGGAGAGAGAGAGAAAGAGAGAGAGAGAGAGAGAGATAAGGACAATATGTATTTACAACGAGAGAGACAGACAAGGGAATGTAAAGGGTGGAGAGATCAAGAATGAGGCAGGAACCAGCAGAGAAAGAAGGTCCAGGAGAGACATACAGGATGAACAGGCCGAGGATGTAAGAGAAATAGTCCACTGAGACAGAGAGGGCAAGAGAGAATAGAGGAGACTGACAGAGGCATATAGGGACGCAAAATGCGTGTGCATGGAGATAGAATCAGGGGAGTGTGGTTGGAGAGAGATAGTGGAAGAGAGAAATGACTCAGCCAATCAGATAGCGGGACTGAGAAAGAGTTTTATAGATAGATAGATAGATAGATAGATAGATAGATAGATAGATAGATAGATAGATAGATAGATAGATTGATAGATAGATGAGAGACTTCAAAAGGAGAGAAACGTGTGGAGGGACAGAGTGAAAGAGAAACAACACCCTTAGGTAGAAGCAGCTTGTGTGGTTTTTCAGTACTGAGCTACACGTTTTACCACTGCTGGCACGGTTTAACAATCCTGTACTTCTTCATTGAGGAGGTCTCTCTCTGAGATCTTTAGGGGGAGTGTAGGATGGGCACTTTATGTAGGTTCAGCGCTTGTTCTATGGGCTGAATAAAGATGAGCTCAACCATGTGACCCACCTAGGCGAAGACTGTGGTAAATGGAGCCACAAAGGGAACTCACCTTGAAGCAGCTTCCAAGCATCAACATCAACTACATATTCATAAATCGGAACCTCACCCACATTGGGCGGTAACAATAATGGATACTTTTGCCTGAAGCAGGCCCATTTGTTCTCTGATAACGAAATTGTAAGTGAGACTCCCTGGCCCAAAGGTGGATACATTAGAAAAGCGTTTACCATATCTCAAACTCCTGCCTCGTCAGTGGTTGGTGAGAAGCAAAATAATCCAGTTGAGCCCCTTTCGAACCTCATCTGAGCACCTGGTCAGCCTCAGCAGAGCCCTATCCAACCCTCAGTCAAGTCTGAGCTGAGCCCTAGCGAGGCCTGAGCTGAGCTTCAGCTGAGCCCGAACCAAGCCTGAGTCAAGCCTCAGCTGAGTCCTAGCCAAGCCTCTAGCTGAGCCCCAGCTCAACCCTCGCCAGGCCCGAGCTGAGCTTCAGCTGAGTCCTAGCCAAACCTGAGTCAAAAATAAGCTGAGCCCTAACCAAGCCTGAACCGAGCGTGAGCCGGGCTCTAGCTAACACTGAGCCAAGCCTCAGCTGAGCCACTGCTGATTCGCAACTGAGGCCTAACCAAGCCAGGCCTCAGCGGAGCCCTGAGCCACACCTCCGCCGAGCCTCAACTGAGCCCTAGCCAAGCCATATCCTGGCCTCAAAGTCCTAACCAAGCCTCAGCTGAGCCCCTGTAGACACAGGCTGCCCCTGGCTGGCAGAGGGGATGCCCTACAAGACTTTGTGAACTGGGTACAAATGTAACAAGGCAGACAGCGGCATGGGTGCAAGGGAATTATACACTCCTACAGTTTTTAGAGAATGGTGCCCCTTCACACAGCTATCTGCCATATATATGCTCGCTCTTACACTTGCAGTATGCCATACAGGCAGCAATTTGTACCTCTGAACTCAGACGTTTTATGCAGCTCTTTCCTCTTTGCGATCCAACTCCTCCGTGACCTTAGAATCCAGAAATGTTCATCTCTCTCCACAGACTATTTCTTCACGCCTTATTTTCTGCCTTTCTTTACAGACGAAAGTGTTCTCATGTAATTTTGAGAGTTAAGCCACACAGTGACCTCGCACTTCGCCTGCCTCTTTCCACCTATTTCCACATCAAGCTCAGTTTCCACACTCTTGTCTTTAATATCTCTAAAGCCTGTAATTTCTTGGTCAACTTATACTTATGTTGTTGTCTCAAGTAAATTCGCTTGTTATTTCACCATCCTTAGCAGAATCACCAGAAGCTGTCTTTTATCTGTCACAATAGTTTTTAGGCTGAGCCCCCAAGCGCTCTGGCCTGTTGCAATCTATCTGTGGGCTTTTAACCACACCCACCTCAAACCCATCACTATTACTCGTTCATGAGCTTCCCTTTAAAAAATCCTTTGTTAATAATGGGAAATGCTTTACGCTTGTCCCTCCTTGGGCTGATTTGTTACCGCCTTGTGGGCTGCCCTGTTACATGGCTAATTGCACGATTGCCGATAGGTTTGACTACAAGTGAGCTTCTTTTTCCTTTTGTGCCTCTCCTACGCGCTCATGCTCATGGCAGCCATGGCGCTTTGAATCAGCTCGTTTATGTCCACTGTTTTACTTTTTATTTTCAATTTATGTGGAAAGAAAAGTCCAGTTATGATTTTACAACGCCAATAACTCTAACCGGAGCAAACGCGATAGACATTGCCTTGCAAATACTTGTTACACCTTGTAACTGTGCTGCACTCTCTTTTAATTTTTGATTAGATGTGTTTTAATGATGCTACTGTTTTCAACTTGTATCTATGTGTTTTTGCTTATAGTATTAAATAGCCCATATCTACTGCTTCTTCCCCATAACTAATTATTATGATTATGTCTGCCTTTGTTGCACATCTATCTTGTGTGCTGTATCAGCCTTTCCTGCTACCTCTTCATCACCATAACTTGTTGCTACCACCCTATTTACAAACTAATCCAGCGTCTATTTTCTACCATGAAGTGGTTCTAAACTCATTTTGAGTGAACGTTGCACTACATAAACAAATTTCCAGGGGTGGTTGGAATATTCCATTCTGCCTACGAAACTGGCAGAATGTGGCGACTTTACGTTACCCTTGTAGAACAGTGTTCTGGCCAAATTCTGCCAATTGACGAAATGTGGAAATTTTTCTCATGCAAGCTCTAGAACTGTAAGGTGCCGAGCACGAGCAAATTTGGTTCCCCTAGCTCTATTTCCAGGTCCTAGGAGGACATCCAGCATGATATTCAAATGAGGGCGGTTGCGGGTATTTGTAACCGTTTATGGTCGGAAGACTGCCACTCGACTAGAAAATCTACTAGAGCTGCAGCAAAATCAACTCAAGTAGATGGGTCCTCTGGTGCAATGCATGGTGTAATTTGTGCTGATTTTCGCTACCGGCGCTAAATAACAGTGCAAGCAGCGCGATTTGCCTATTTCTGCCAATTAGTGGGAGTCCAAAGAATATCACAGAGTTTTTATGTAACCTAGCAGAATTCCACATAGTCAAATTCCACAAGGTGTGCCCACCACTAACAATTTCCATCTTGTACCGAACACTGCTGAGAAGGATTCACCTGCTGCTCCAATTACCACATCACATCATAATGACTAGGCTGTAATGATGTCGAGATTGCAGGACCACAGCCTAGTCTCTGCCGTAGCACCAAGAAAAGATGGGCAAATGACTGATACCTCAAAACAGCAAGACCAAGGGCCATGTGTACTAAGATACTGGTTGTAAAAAAATGGTTGCAAATTTTGACCAGAAGATTTTGCAACCAGTCTGCAATTTAATGAAATGATCTCTGGACTATCCATGTTATTGTTTCCAATCATAGAGGGTCGCAAATTGCAACCTGCCTAATTAATAATCCTTAGACAGATAGTTCTGTGTATCCTACGATTTTTTATTTTTCAAACTTGCCATTAACCATCCTTTGAAAAGGAAGAGAAAGCATCCAGGAAGGAGGTCATCAGGTCCTATCTTGGCCCTCAGGCTAATGCAACATGTTCTGCTTTGGGAGTTGGAATCTCCAACTGGGAATGTTGCAACTGCCTTCATTACAAGATCCTCTCTCCCGAAACTTGTAATAGGAGGACAGCTTCCTACATGTATGAGCAACAGAAATGGATGCTTCCTTCAGACATAACAAGATATGCCTATGGACAAGCCTCTTCCACACACTTCATGGAAGCATTATCCTAGGCCAAACCTCATCCACATGGTGCACGGCAAGGATTAGCCCACGGACAAACTTCTTCCACACCTTCCACACACTTTCAGACACTGCATGGAAAGCATTATCCAAGGCCACACTTCATCCACAAAGTGCATGGGAATTATTAGCCTATGGCCATGCCTACTCCCCACCTTCCACACACTTCCACACCCTCATGGGAAGCATCAACCTAGGCCACACCTCAACCACACACTGCATGGAAAGCATTAATCTGTGTCCAAGCCTTATCGGCACCTTCCACACAGTTCCAGGGGAAGAATTAGCCTAGGACACGTCTCAGCAACGTACTATATAGGAAGCATTGACCTATGCCCAAGCCTGATCCACACCCACCAAACACTGCATGAGAAGCATTAACCTATGATGAAGCTTCATCAACAGCATCCACACACTTTCACAAACAGGCTGGGATGCATTAGTCTGTGGCAAGTCCCATCCACAAACTGCATATGCAATAGTATAGTATTGGACTTTTTTGCTTATGCAGGGTCATCCCCAATCTTTTTGCCTCCTGCCTCCTAATTTTATTCTGACCTGTTGCTGTTGGCTTTTGAACTCTGAGCACTTTAACACTGCTAACCAGTGCTAAAGTGCATATGCTCTCTGTGTAAATTGTATGTGATTGGTTTATCCATGATTGGCATATTTGATTTACTAGTAAGTCCCTAGTAAAGTGCACTAGAGGTGCCAGGGCCTGTAAATCAAATGCTACTAGTGGCCCTGCAGCACTGGTTGCGCTCCCCACATAAGTAGCTCTGTAATCATGTCTCAGACCTGCCATTGCAGTGTCTGTGTGTGCAGTTTTAACTGTAAATTCGACTTGGTACGTGTAGCCACTTGCCAGGTCTAAACCTTCCCTTCTCTTACATGGAATACACCCCTAATGTAGGCCCTAGGTAGCCCCAAGGGCAGGGTGCAGTGTACGGTTAAGGTAGGACATATAGTAATGTGTTTTATATGTCCTGACAGTGAAATATTGCTTAATTTGTTTTTTCACTGTTGCAAGGCCTGTCCCTCTCATAGGTTAAAATGGGGGCTACCTTTAAATCTGATTAAAGTGTAGATTCCCTTTGGGAGCGGATGGACATGTGGAGTTTGGGGTCTCTGAGCTCACAGTTTAAAAATACATCTTTTAGTAAAGTTGATTTTAAGATTGTGTGTTTGAAAATGCCACTTTTAGAAAGTGAGCATTTTCTTGCTGATACCATTTCTGTGACTCTGCCTGTTTGTGGATTCCCTGTCTGGGTCAGTTTGACAGTTGGGCTGGTTTCACCTCACACTAGACAGTGACACAAAGGGCGCTGGGGTGTAGTCTGCATTTCCTGATAAGCCATCTGTGCTAGGAGTGGGGGAGGAGTGGTCACTTACACCTGAAAGGGCTGTGCCTGTCCTCACACAATTCCGTCTTCAACCACCTGGTGAGTGTCTGGGGTCTGGCCTGGGAAAGGCAGGATATCACATTCAAAAGAGACTTTACTTTGAAGTAGGCCTACTTCAAAGGAGACATTGGGTATAAGAAGGGCACCCAAAACCACAGACTTTAGATCCCTTATGGACATCAAGAGGAACCTCTGCCTGGAGAAGAGCTGAAGAGTTGAGGAGAAGTGCTGCCCTGCCTGTGACTGTGCTTTGTGGAGCCATATTGCAGTTGCTGCTTCTGCCAGAGTAAGAGGGCAAAGACTGGGCTTTGTATGCCTTCCATCTTGTGAAGAAATCTCCAAGGGCTTGATTTAGAGCTTGCCTCCTGTTGTTTGAAGTCTCCGGCACAGCAAAGACTTCTCTCTGCCAGCACCTGGAGTCTCTGGAAAGACTCCTGCTCTGACAAGTGTTGCCCTATCCAGTCCCAGGGCCCTTGAAAGGAAAGCTGGTGGAAATCCAAGAAAATCAACTTCGGACGACTTCGGACCGATGCCGCTGCTGAATCCGATGACGCTGCCTGCAACCGACTCCGTGATCTTCGCTGGAACGCGATGACCTTCGCAGGCCCGATGCCGCTGCAGCCCTTCTGAAGTCCGCGACTCCATGGAAGTCGCCGCACCACGTTGTGACCGACGCCACTCGAAGTGCGCGGATTCAACGTTTCGCACAGACGTTGCAATCCCCGACTTCGCACATCAACTTGCTTTCACTCTTCACCAAAGGTACTGTACTTGGGGGTCTACGCGACTCCGTGTCCGGCACCGCTGGTGTCGGCTTGTTTGGAACGACTCCGTCACGACGCCGTGTTAACACCTCATCAAAGCATTTTGGCCCTCATTCCAAGTCTGGCGGGCGGCGGCAGCCGCCCGCCAGGCGGGAACCGCCATTTGCCCGCTACGCAGCCAAAATAGCGCTTCTGGCATGCCAACCTTCCCGCTGGGCCGGCCCAGCGGGAAGGAGGCCTGCAACACAGAAGCCGGCTCCGAATGGAGCCGGCGGTGTTGCGGGCGTGTGACGGGTGCAGTTGCACCCGTCGCGCTTTTCACTGTCTGCTATGCAGACAGTGAAAAGCTTCATGGGGCCCTGTTAGGTGGCCCCTGCACTGCCCATGCCAGTGGCATGGGCAGTGCAGGGGCCCCCAGGGGCCCCAGGACACCCGTTACCGCCAGCCTCTTCCTGGCAGTGAAAACCGCCAGAAACAGGCTGGCGGTAAGGGGGTCAGAATCCCCATGCTGCCATGGCGGATTCGCCCAGCCGGGGGAAAAACCTCGGGAAACCGCCGGCCCCGGTTTTCTGACCGCGGCTTTACCGCCGCGGTCAGAATGGGCTTGGAAGCACCGCCAGCCTGTTGGCGGTGCTTCCGTCATTCGCGACCCTGGCGGTATTGGACCGCCAGGGTCAGAATGACCCCCTTTGTGTTTCTAAGTGCTATTTTTGAGTTTAATCTTTAAAAATTCATAACTTGACTTGTGTATGTTGGATTTTTGTTGTTTTGGTCTTGTTTTAGTTTAGATAAATATTTCCTATTTTTCTAAACTGGTGTTGTGTCATTCTGTAGTGTGTGTTGGTACAAATACTTTACACCGAACACTCTGAAGTTAAGCCTACTGCTCTGCCAAGCTACCAATGGGGTAAGCAGGGGTTAGCTGAGGGTGATTCTCTTTTACCCTGACTAGAGTGAGGATTCTTGCTTGAACATGGGGTAACCTGACTGTCAACCAAAAACCCCATTTCTAACATATAGCAACTATCCTATACACATAATCTGATCAGTAGGGAGGCAATCCTTCCATCCACACACTACTTGAGAAGCATTGGGGGTGGCTCCTCTGCACCCTGTATACTCTGCTGTATAGGAAGTAATCCATGTGAAATTTTCAACCAAAACAACTATAGGAACTGACAAGCTCATACACTTTCCTCGTCCATTAATTGTGAAGTTAGCAATGGGTTTAGGATATTCTATGAAGAAGCTTGCTATTCAAATGCCACTGTGATTTTACCTGTTTGATTGCAAGTGCTATCATTTGCAAATTATACATTTTTATAACTTTACGACCTTTTATAATGTATACAACTGTGAAAAGTTCTCTGAAGGTGAAAATGTTGTTGTCCAAACTATATGAAACGTAAAATAAATACATCATTCCTGCATAAGCTAACCCATAGTAGAACATTCCACTTGCACACAGTACCTAAGTAGAAGTAAAGCAAGTATGCTTTACACATAACATGATTTGCTTTTTGTCATATATATTTTTTAGAATTATATCAAAAAGTAGCCCGGCATGCATTTTGAGACAGATTCCATCACCGAGATACAAACACTGCCAGACCAGCCGGTAACTCAAAAGTGGTCAAAAGCATTAACAACATGTTCATGAATAGGTAAAGTAGTCAGGCTATAAAATCACATCGCCATCCACAGTCCAGAAAGATGACGGTAAAATAATAGATGTCTACTTACAAAACCGGCCCTAGACAAAGAGAAGCTCAGGGTCTCCTCACATGACAGTCCTAGATCCATAACTGTCTTACCAACGGGTACACAGAGGCTTAAACTGCTAGACGGAAACAATTACATGTTCTTGTCCTTTTCAGGGCATGTTCGGGATCCACATGGTCTCGAAGAGGTGAGGCTGGTCAGTAGGTTTGTAAATTAAGCCTTCATGAGAGACCATTACCACCATGGTCAGATTTAGAGCAAGTCTCTCTACTCACTGGATAGGCAGCCGTACAGCAAGCTTCGGTGGCATAACAAAATGTAGGCCCCCACGAATAATCCTGAAGGTGCCCCCATGCTCACATCAATAGGGGGTAATGGGTTCCCCTCCAGTATGGGTAAGCCTGGGGGGGCGGGGTCCCTCGCATAGCAGGGCTGCGGGGCCTCTGTTACCTCCTCAACATATAATGTGATCAGTTTTCTGGCAAGCCTCTTTACACATGGCATAAGCAGCAGTACAGCAAGCTTCCTTTACAAATAGCATGATCAACTTTCCGTCAAGCCTCTCTACACACTGCATAAGCAGTAGTACAGAAAGCTTTCTTCACATATTAAATGATCAGCCTTAAGTCAAGCCTCTCTACACACTGCATAAGCAGGAGTACAGCAAGCTTCCTTCACATATTAAATGATCAGCCTTAAGGCAATCCTCTCTGCACACTGCATCAGCAAGAGTACAACAAGTCCCTTCACATATTAATTGTTCAGCTTTTAGGCAAGCCTCTCTATGCACTTTATAATCAGAAGTACATCACACTTTCTTCACATATAACATGATCCGCTTTAAGTCAAGCCTCTACGCACTGCATGTGAAGCTTCCTTCACATACATGATCAGCTTTAACACAAGCCTCCCTGTACACTGCACAAGCAGCCGTACAGAAAGCTTTCTTCATGTATAACATATGCAGCTTTAAATCAAGCCTCTCTACACACTGCATAGGCAGCAGTACAGCAAGCTTTAAATCAAGCCACTCTACACACTGCATGAGCAGCAGGACAGCAAGCTTTCTTCACATATAACATGATCAGCTTTAAGGCATGCCTCTCTACACACTGCATATGCAGCAGTACAGCAAGCTTCCTTAACATAGAACATGATCAGCTTTCAGGCAAGCCTTTCTATGCCCTGCATAAACAGCAGTACAGAAACCCTTCTTCACATACAATATGATCAGCTTTCAGGCAAGCCTCTCTATGCGGTGCATAAGCAGCATTACAAAAAGCTTTCTCCACATATAACATGATCAGCTTTCAGGCAAGCCTCTCTACATACTGCACAACAAGCAGTACAGAAAGCTTCTTCACATACAACATGATCAGCTTTAAGTCAAGCCTCTCTACACACTGCATAAGCAGGAGTACAGCAAGCTTCCTTCACATATTAAATGATCAGCCTTAAGGCAATCCTCTCCACACACACACTGCATAAGCAGCAGAACTGCTAGCTTCCTTTACATATAACATGGTCAGCTTTTATGCACACCTCTCTGCACACTGCCTCAGCAAGAGTACAACAAGTCCCTTCACATATTAATTGTTCAGCTTTTAGGCAAACCTCTCTATGCACTTTATAATCAGAAGTACATCTCACTTCCTTCACATATAACATGATCTGCTTTAAGTCAAGCCTCATTACGCACTGCATGTGAAGCTTCCTTCACATACATGATCAGCTTTAACACAAGCCTCCCTATACACTGCACAAGCAGCCGTACAGAAAGCTTTCTTCACATATAACATGATCAGCTTTAAATCAAGCCTCTCTACTCACTGCATAAGCAGCAGTACAGAAAGCTTCTTCATATATAACAAAATCAGTTTTCTGGCAAGCCTCTTTATACATGGCATAAGCAGCAGTACAGCAAGATTCCTTTACAAATAACATGATCAACTTTCTGGCAAGCCTCTCTACACACTGCATAAGCAGTAGTACAGAAAGCTTTCTTCACATATAACATGATCAGCTTTAAGTCAAGCCTCTTTACACACTGCATAGGCAGCAGCACATCAAGCTTTAAATCAAGCCACTCTACACACTGCATGAGCAGCAGGACAGCAAGCTTTCTTCACATATAACATGATCAGCTTTCAGGCAAGCCTTTCTATGCCCTGCATAAACAGCAGTACAGAAACCCTCCTTCACATATAATATGATCAGCTTTCAGGCAAGCCTCTCTATGCAGTGCATGAGCAGCAATACAGAAAGCTTTCTCCACATATAACATGATCAGCTTTCAGGCAAGCCTCTCTACACACTGCATAACAAGCAGTACAGAAAGCTTCTTCACATACAACATGATCCGTTTTAAGTCAAGCCTCTCTACACACTGCATAAGCAGGAGTACAGCAAGCTTCCTTCACATATTAAATCATCAGCCTTAAGGCAATCCTCTCCACACACACACTGCATAAGCAGCAGCACAGCAAGCTTTAAATCAAGCCTCTCTACACACTGCATAAGCAGCAGCACAACAAGCTTTAAATCAAGCCACCCTACACACTGCATGAGCAGCAGGACAGCAAGCTTTCTTCACATAAAACATGATCAGCTTTCAGGCAAGCCTTTCTATGCCCTGCATAAACAGCAGTACAGAAACCCTTCTTCACATATAATATGATCAGCTTTCAGGCAAGCCTCTCTATGCGGTGCATAAACAACAGTACAGCAAGCTTCCTTCACATGCAACCCGATCAGGTTTAACACAAGCCTCTCTACATATTGCATAAGCAGGAGTAAAGCAGGCTCCCTTCACATAATAAATGATCAGCCTTCAGGCAAGCCGCTCTACGCACTGCACAAGCAGCAGTACTGTAAGAGTCTTCACAACCTTTATTAAATACTTATTTCGGCCGCCAGGGCCATAAAAGTACAAGAATATATAAAATAAAGCATTTAACACAATGCAAATGCAACATTACAAATTATTGATACTGATCCTAACTTAAAATACAGTGCAAAGGCATAAAACATCACAATTCAGCACTAAAAAGGCAGAGAAGGACCATCAACTGGTTATGGAAGGGAAAGCAAGTACTTTTCTACGGAGCAACCACATTGCGCCCAGAAACCTGGCTACTGGTATAGCAAATGTTAGGCTGCAATCAGGCCTTCAATTGCGAAGAGCAACTGGGTGACTATAGGTGTCCATATGTTGGCAAATGGGAGCCAGCCAGATAGTACGAGGGCGAGCGTGAGCTGGGCAGGCAAAAATGACATGGGCTACAGTCTCTGTAGTAGAGAGGAAGATAGTGAATGCCTCAACAGCCCACCAGTCCACATGGTTGAAAACACACGCAACAGAAGGGAGCTCACTCTGAACTGTAACTACGGTTTCCTATGGATAGAAACAGTCACCTAGACCCAGTAAAGCGCTTCATCTCAGGTTTGCAATCCAACAAATCACTAACCGATTAAAGGGGCTCAGCCTTTCTCAAACCGACTTCAAGGCACATGCAGAGGGGAATCTAGTAGTTGAAGGATTCCTTCACAAATAAAATAATCCGCAGTAGGGAATCTTCATCCACACACTGCACCAGAAGCATTTGGGCCAGACCCTGAACACACGTCATGGGGGCTAGTAAGGCAAGCTTTCTCTGCACATCACATGAACACAAGTTAGAGAAGCTTCCTTCGTACAAAGGAAAAGCAGCTGTAGAGACAGCTTTCTTCCTCTACAGCCCGCTTAGCTGCAGACTAAACTAATTTGCACACACCATGGCCATCCAAAGTGTCCTATACATAGAGTATATGCAGCAGAAAAGTGTGTTTCCTCCGTTTACAGCAAGTGAAGCGGTTGGCAAAGTATCCTTCACTTAGAGGATGAACGAAAGGAAGGACAAACTTATTTTATTTAAAGCATGTATAGCAAGCAGTAAGGCAAGCTGACTGCCCTGAATTATGAAGTAATAAAAAAACACAAATGATGTGGTTCTTTATTATACTATTAAATTCTAATGCAACGAAAGGCAAATTATGTGACATAGAAAATAAATTATGGAGCATACTATGAAATTACAGGCAAATAATGTACATTCTACTGCATTAATATCTATTTGTTCTGACATTTTAATGCACATTATTTCAATACGTATTCTGGCACTACAAACTAGATAGATTTTGTTGGAATTAAAGCTATGCACCCCCACCAAGTCCTATCCAAAATATCCTTCACCAACAAGTAAGAATTTTGTCTTGGATTGAAGCACGAGAATGGCATTTTATTAAAGTTGTCCTTTGTAAATCCCATAGAAAAGATCTTGAATAAAACATATATGTTGCCCTCAGCAAAACCCTAGACAGCATATACAAACTTCTTCTAATAAAAAGTGTGCCTCGTTTATGTTGTACATCCCTGTTATGTTCTATAACCTATGTGCAGTTTCGAGTTAACCTGAACTGATAATGTATGTCACCTGGAAACATATCTTTTAAATTACGAAGCAGATCAGCACAACAATAAAGGGCATTTCAGATTCATTACATATTTATATCATGAGGAGGCACTTGAAGATTCAAGCCAGTGGACCTTAGAAAGAGTTTTAACATATTTATAATTCTTCTGCACTCTGAGTACCATCTTGAAATAACTGCTGCTTGGAGAACAGTCTCCGTGATGAAAAGATGAATTTATATGACTAGTGAAATAAAACATCCTGACAAGGACGGAGTCATTCTTTCCACCATATCTGAATATCATTTTAGTATTACACGCCTTTCTTTCCTGCACCAGGCAAATGCCCTTTCCCCTGATCAACAATTGGGGATATTGACTCCACTTAGGCACCATGTTCACCCTCAAATACCTGAATACAGATATGAACAGCTGAAATACGTTTTGTTAGTGGTGGCTTGCATCTGTGGGGTAGAAGCTAAAGGCTGCAAAGGAAAATTACCCTATATCTGACCCAAAGTGGACCCAGAAGACGTGTGTTAACGCGTCCCTTTATGATAATTTATTACACATCAGGACTCGTTTTAGGCCAATGAATCTTTTGACCCAGTTGAGAGACCCCTTAGGACAAGATAGCTAATCAATATATCAATCAATATGTCAATAATGTCATCAATATTTATCACAACAATACATTTCACTTTAGTCAAAGTCATTAATCAATTCAAGACGCTACCATGACCTTTCAGCCATGAATAACCACACCGTTTTTTTTTTAGTTTTATTCCCTGTTGCTTACAAATCTAATAGCAGGTGTGTCAATCTCAAAACCAAGAAACATAATAGCATAGTCACAATATGGCAACTTTGGTAGGATTCCATTAATGCGAGAATCACAAACATGAGAACATAACAAGGCGTGAACATAGATCAATTTAGCAGAGTGTCGGTAACGCGTCAGTTCAACAAAGCATAGATTCGGTCGTTTGTCTATTTGCGTCAGTTTAGTGAACACCTGTCCTAACCACTAATTAGCATTAGCATGTTGGGCTTCATGCAAAACAATTTAGAACACCAATTTGGAAAAACATCTAACTATGGTCTCTGTCAAAAGTAAGCAGTTGGTACCTAGAAAGGAAAAGCAAACAGACAAATCACAATTGCATTGTCATAATTACCCTCCAAAGTTTAGGTCAGCGCACAGATTCAGTCTTCGTCTTCAGGACATCAGTCAATTCGCCATCAGTCAGAACTCAGCTCCGGGACAAAAAGGGCACTTCCCTCAAAAGGAGGTGAAGTGTAAAATGGACAATCTAAGGGCGAGGATGGTTTAAAGTAAACCAACAAGACACCAAACAGAGTGACAGAGTTTCTGGATAAAATCAATAGCATTCCCTAACCCACCTAAATGACTCCCCTTGACATGGGTTTTTATCCCTTTTTTGTTGTACATTCCCCCAAGATTTTATTGGACATTTGTTATACCCCACTATCATTAACCTATCAGATAGCACATTAGGTCACCTAACTTTCACCCCATATTATTTTACAAACATTTTATTGGTCTCCATAATTGACGTCTTCAGAGGTGGCACGTCCGGTACGATTTAATCTTTCTGTAATTCTTTGCACATCTTTTGGTCAGTAACTCCATTGTCTTCACCGGTTTGAATGACCTTGTACATTACATTGATCTACACTGTTTCATTTTGTTTTATCATTTGTTCTACAAGCAAGGAAAAATCATGGGAAAGGGTCTAGTATGGTTACATTTCAGCTTCTAGTTTCAAGAAAAAGAACATACGGGGTCATGTCCTTTTGTGAGTCCGCACACTGTAAAATAGAAAAATACATTTAATATGAGAGCCAAGCGGCTAAGCTTCGGCTCATGCTAACTTAAGGCCTATGAGGATTTCAGCACAGATTCAACAACGCAATCATTAGTACAAACTTATTTAAACATAATATAAACTTTTAGTCATCATTATTAGTCTACGTATACATTGGCGGCCACTCTCCGTGGTCACATTTCAGGTGCACATTTAAGCAAAATTTCTATTACAGTTTCTAGGTGGCATTATCACACATTAATTCATAAACATTTCATGTTAATGTCGATTATATAAGCTACGCTCTCTCAGTCCCTCTTCTGATGACGTTTGTCATCACACAAACCTTTCCCTTTCGACCTTTCACTTAATTTTTCACTTTACGCATAATGCGCATTTCAACATCTTGTCCCTTTTTTGAACTTTCCCAAATTTCATTAAACATTTTCTCCCTTTCATTTTCTTCGTTCCTTTTAGTTCTCTTTGTCCAATTTCTTTTGATTTTGTCATTTATTTTGCATGCACCCCATAATCCTAATAGACAGGCCAGAATAATTAATAGACCCCCTAATATTTTTGCAAGAACCCCATTCCAAATATTGCTAAACCAGCTCCCTACTCTGGCAATTCCCTTTCCTAATTTCTGCCACACTCAGGGTTCCTTCAAATCCTTTAAATCTGCACTGTCTTTAGTTAGGTTAGTAAGCATAGTTTTTCAACTTTCTATTTTCCTCTTCAAATTTCAGTTTTAACACAGTCTCTTTTTCTGATTGATTTCAGGTACCGTAGTATTGGCCTGGTACTTCTCGATCAAAACAGAACGCTATGAATTCTTGTTGCCATTCAGATGTTGTTGCATATGCCCATTCAGGACCTGCGTATCTTCTATTTGCAGTTCTTTTTCTTTTCAATCTGCGTTCGCCTTGCAATTCTCCTTCACTTATGTCCTCTATTCGGGATGTATCAGTTTCTTCTGTTATTGTTTCACCTGGTACGACCCTTTCTTTCGCAGCCTGCTTCTATGGCCAGTTATCTCCCTTATGCGTCTTTTTCCGGCTTGTCCTTTCAGGTCGCTGAACAGCACCCTCCTCCTGTGCTATGGTGTTTTCTCTTGATGGACCTGCAACTGGCTCAGGGGATGTCGGTGTACTTTGATCTCTCTCTACTATTTCCCCTTCTTCTTCTTCTGGATCTGTAACGGGTTCAAGCTCTAACCCGTATCCGTCTGCTTCTGGGAGAACCTCTCCTTGATTTAGTTCTCCTGCTGCTTCTACTGAGATAGGCACACTGTCACCTCTCTCAAACTCGTTTACTGTTTGAGGGACTAGGCTGTTCTCAGTGGGCTCTCCTGCAGTCTCAGTTCCCTCTTGGCTAGTTTTAGGCCCTGAGACTTCCCTCTCCGAAACTGTTGAGTCAGAAACTTCTGGGAGAACCTCTCCTTGATTTAGTTCTCCTGCTGCTTCTACTGAGATAGGCACACTGTCACCTCTCTCAAACTCGTTTACTGTTTGAGGGACTAGGCTGTTCTCAGTGGGCTCCCCTGCAGTCTCAGTTCCCTCTTGGCTAGTTTTAGGCCCTGAGACTTCCCTCTCCGAAACTGTTGAGTCAGAAACTTCAAGTTCCTCATCAGTTGGACACGTTAAGGATCTCGTGGGATGATAGTCCTGTCGTCTTATCGGGGGTGTTCCTCATTGACATCAGCACTAAGGGCAATGCATCTGGCCATTTCATATTGGTAGCTGCACACATTTTTGCCATTCTCGACTTCAGAGTACTATTCATCTGTTCCACTAATCCTGATGCTTCAGGGCGGTAGCTACAATGCAGCTTCTGTTTGATGCCTAACGCAGCACACAAGAGCTTAATCACCTCATTGTCGAAGTGTCTGCCCCTATCCGATTCTATAGAGACCGGAAACCCGAACCTGGGAATTAGTTCTCTAAGCAGCAGCTTTGCAACTGTGAGACTGTCATTTCTACGTGTGGGGTAAGCTTCAATCCAGTGGCTGAAAACACACACAATCACCAACACGTATTTCAATCCTCCACAAACATGCATCTCAATGAAATCCATTTGCATCTTGCTAAATGGACCGCCAGCTCTCCCTATGTGGCTCAGAGTTACCACAGATCCTTTCCCGGCATTCATCTGTTGACAGATGATGCACCTGTGACAAGTAACCTCTGCAGCATGCCTGAATTTTGGGTAAAACCAGTCAATCTTGAATGACCTGATCATTGCATCTCTCCCAAGATGTGCCTGTCCATGATAAAGCCTCGCAAATTGTGACAGAAGACTGTTTGGCAAAACTAGTTTCCCTTCCTCTGAGACCCACAAGTCATCAGCTCTTTGTATGCATTGCATTCTCTGCCAGGAGCGTTTTTCCTCTTTGCTAGCACGACCCTGTAGTGTTTTTAGCTCATCTAGTGTATCAACCACTCTTAATGCAACGTTCAAGCATGTGTCATTTTCAGTTTGCGGTAACAATTCCCACTGATCCTTGAACGATATACAGTTCAATGCACAAAATCTTGCGACTTGATCTGCATAGCCGTTTCCCATGGACACAAAGGGCCTCATTATGACCCTGGCGGGCGGCCTCCGCCGCCCGCCAGGATCCCGCCCTCCAAATTACCGCGCCGCGGTCAAAAGACCGCGGCGGGTATTACGAGTTTTCCCCTGGGCTGGCGGGCGGTTCCAGTAAAACCGCCCGCCAGCCCAGGGGAAAACGACCTTCCCACGATGATGCCGGCTCGTAATCGAGCCGGCGGAGTGGGAAGGTGCGACGGGTGCAGTGGCACCCGTCGCGTATTTCAGTGTCTGCAAGGCAGACACTGAAATACTTTTCGGGGCCCTCTTACGGGGGCCCCTGCCGTGCCCATGCCATTGGCATGGGCACGGCAGGGGCCCCCAGGGGCCCCGCGACCCCCCCTACCGCCATCCTGTTCATGGCGGCTTTCCCGCCATGAACTGGATGGCGGTAGGGGGGGTCAGAATCCTCATGGCTGCGGAGCGCGCTCCGCAGCCATGGAGGATTCCAAAGAGCAGCGGAAAGTCAGCGGGAGACCGCTGACTTTCCGCTTCTGACCGCGGCGGTCAGAATGCTCATTGGAGCACCGCCAGCCTGTTGGCGGTGCTCCCGTGGTCGGTGGCCCTGGCGGCCACCGGCCGCCAGGGTCAGAATGACCCTCAAAGTCTTGTGACTTAACATGAGCATTGCATTTCACCACGGCAATTTCAAGAGGTAACTGAATCGCATGTAATCCTTAATTTGTTCACTATTTTTCACAGGAGAACCAGAAGAGGTCATGAAACCTCTCTGTGACAACAATTGGCCAAAATCATGTACAATTCAAAATCCGTATCTGCTGTCAGTATAGATAGTGACTCTCAGATTTTCAGCTGCGTGGCATGCCTTAGTAAGGGCAATTAGCTCTGCCACTTGTACGAAATACACTCTCTCCAGCCAGGAAGCTTCAATGATACCAGCTATGGTACACAGCTTAACCAGCTCTCAGCATTCCGACTGAGTCTCTCAAACAGGATCCATCCACAAACATAATGCAGTCATTCTCTTTTAACTGCGTATCTTGAATATCAGATCGGGGCTTGGTACATAGTTCTGTTACCTCAAGACAGTCATGCTCCACTTCCTCTTCATTATTAATCTCAGTACTTTCAACCGGAAGTAGAGTTGCCTGGTTTAATACAGTACATTGCTTCAGTGAGACATTAGGTGACCCCAAAATGATTGTCTTATATCAGGTAAGTCGGGCATTTGTCATGTGCTGGGTTTTAGTTCGAATTTAAACTGAATGTGGAACCATTACTGTCAAGGGATGTCCCATCACTACGTCTTCACACTGCGTGAGGCTTTGACCAACTGCTGCAACTGCGTGCAAACAACCCGGTAAGGCTGCTGCGACGGGGTCCAAGGTAGCTGAAAAATATGCTACAGGGCGATTTGCTCCTCCATGGACCTGTGTTAAGACAGACAAAGAACAAGCATCACGTTCATGACAAAACAGTAGAAAAGGTTTCGTGTAATCAGGCATACCCAAAGCTGGTGCCCTGCACATGTACTCTCAATTCCATGAATGACTCAAGCTCTTCCTTGGATAAGGCTATGGTATACGGCTCATCCTTAATCTCTTTACCTGTCAGCTTTATCAATGGTTTTGAGATAATTAAGAAGTTGGGTATCCACTGGCGAGAGTAGCCCACCATTCCCAAAAACATCCTGACATCTCTCTTTGTTGTCGGGGGGTTCATTTGCAAAATAGCTGTCACCCTTTCCTTTGATATTCTCCTGGAACCTCTCTCAATCAAGTGTCCTAAGTACTTTACTTCTTTTTTACAGTACTGCAGTTTCTTTGGTGACACTTTATGTCTATTCTTTCCCAAATGATTCAGTAAGGCAGTTGTGTCGTATTTACAGTCATCTTTTGTTCTGGACGCAATCAGCAAATCGTCAATGTACTGTACTAGAGTTGAATTGAAAGGCAGTACTAAGGATTCTAAATCCTTTTTCAATATCTGATTGAAGATGGACGGTGACTCGGAAAACCCTTGAGGAATTCTGCACCAACTGTATCAATCAGTGAATTTATAAAGCGCGCTATGTACCCGTCAGGGTTTCGAGGCGCTGGGGAGGGGGGGGGGTGCTGCTAGCGTTCGAAGAGCCATGTCTTGAGGAGTCTCCTGAAGGTGAGGAGGTCCTGGGTCTGGCGTAGTGAGGTGGGGAGAGAGTTCCAGGTCTTGGCGGCGAGGAAGGAGAAGGATCTGCCGCCAGAGGTCTTGCGCTGGATTCGGGGGACGATGGCGAGGGCGAGGTTGGCAGAGCGGAGTTGACTTGTGGGGATGTAGAAGTTGAGTCTGGTGTTCAGGTAGGTGGGTCTGGTGTTGTGTAGAGCCTTGTGTGCGTGGGTGAGGAGTTTGAAGGTGATCCTTTTTTCCACAGGGAGCCAGTGGAGGTCCTTCAGGTGGGGGGAGATGTGACATCGGCAGGGTATGTCGAGGATCAGGCGGGCGGATGCGTTCTGGATGCTTTGGAGTCGTTTGATGTCTTTCGTTGGGATGCCGGTGTAGAGTGCGTTGCCGTAGTCAAGTCTGCTACTGACGAGGGCTTGAGTCACCGTCTTCCTGGTTCCTGTTGGAATCCACTTGAAGATCCTGCGGAGCATGCGGAGGGTGTTGAAACAAGAAGAGGAGACGGCGTTGATCTGTTTGGACATGGTGAGAGCAGAGTCGAGGACGAAGCCGAGGTTTCGTGCGTGGCTGGCTGGGGTGGGTGGGGTTCTGAGGGCGGTGGGCCACCAGGAGTCGTTCCAGGCCGAGGGGGTGCGTCCGAGGATGAGGACTTCCATCTTGTCGGAGTTCAGCTTCAGGCGGCTGTTGCTCATCCACTCGGCGATGGATTTTAGTCCCTCGTGGAGGTTGGTTTTGGCGGTGAGCGGATCTTTGGTCAGGGAGAGGACGAGCTGGGTGTCGTCGGCGTAGGAGATGATGCTAAGGTTGTGTTGACGGGCCAGTTGAGCGAGGGGGGCCATGTAGACGTTGAACAACGTTGGGCTAAGAGAGGAGCCTTGGGGGATTCCGCAGATGAGGTTGGTGGCTTTGGAGCGGAAGGGTGAGAGTCGGACTCTCTGGGTTCTGTCGGAGAGGAAGGATGAGATCCAGTTGAGGGCTTTGTCTTGGATGCCGGCTTCGTGGAGACGGGTTAGCAGGGTGCGGTGGCAGACTGTGTCGAAAGCGGCTGATAGGTCGAGGAGGATGAGGGCTGAGGTTTCGCCGTTGTCCATTTGTTGTCTGATGTGGCGGCGAGGAGTGCGGTCTCAGTGCTGTGGTTTCGTCTGAATCCAAATTGTGAGGGGTCTAGGATGGAGTTGTCTTCTAGGAAGTGGGCGAGCTGTGCGTTGACGATCTTCTCGATGACTTTCGCTGGAAAAGGGAGGAGAGAGATCGGTCGGAAGTTTTTGAGATCGTTGGGGTCAGCCTTGGGTTTCTTGAGGAGGGGTTGGATTTCTGTGTGCTTCCAGCTGTCCGGGAAGGTGGCGGAGTTGAAGGAGAGGCAGCATTATCACACATTAATTCATAAACATTTCATGTTAATAAAGATTATATAAGATACGCTCTCTCATATGTACGGTTATCGATCTGCAATACCTGAAGAAGAAAGACTTTTTAAGATCGGAGAGAAAAAGTTTCATGCAGTTGATTTATATACATAGAGTGTTCTTCCACTAAAATATTTCTATTCGGTTAGGCAGATGGAGAGGTGGCTCAGAGAGGACAAATGTAGGTTGTGTTAGAGTGGGTGTTGAATAAGTACTCTGGGGTCGAATTTACAGCACTGATTTAGATTTCGGTGGACGGCTTACTCAATCACAACGGTGACGAATATCCTGGCCGTCGAAATATAAATCCCATTATTTCGTGTGGGATTTATATTTCGAAGGACGGGATAACCATCACCGTAGTGATGGAGTAATCCATCTGCAGAATGTAAATCAGACCTAGAATCTTGAACACTTATCTTCATATGATAGGCAGCCAAGAGGACTTCGGTGGAGGTGTAATGTGGTCAGAGTCATAGAAGCTGTTATGAGCCAAGTTGCATCTTCTAGACTTTTACACATAGGGAGCTCTTAAGTTGGAACTGCACCAGGCAGAGGTTTTAGAGGCTAGGATGTGGCTGAGTTTACAAGAGGTTCAGGCAGTGGGATGATTAAAGTCCAGCTGTTTTTAGTGGAATGTCCACCAGTATTTAGTTAAGGGAGCAACAGCAGAAGGGAGCAGAGGCACCAGCACAACTGATGTCTATGATGTTGGTGTAGGCATTCCTTTCCTTGCAACCGACTGGGAATATTCCTAGGATATGGTGTTTTTCTGCTTGGCTGTGAGCAGTGAGCACCGCTGGTTAAGTACAGAGAGTCTGAATTTGGAGCAGATGTGCTTTAAACTGCAGAAAGCTATGGAATATTGGGTAGATTGGGAACCAGTCATACTTGTCATCCATGTAGGTGGCAATGATATGGAGTCGCTAAGAAAGAGGTGACTGTAGATAGTTTAATAGGAATCCTGGGTAGGATGCAGAACAGATTGCTGAATACACAGGCATCCTGGCCAAGATGATTCCTTTGCTAGCTGAGGCTGTGGTGTGTGTCCTAAATCACTGAGCCACTCTGTCAAGAAAAGTCAGCAAATGGTGAGACTATTAGCCTGTTCCTTCTTATTCATGACTATTCATGGTTTTAGTTACTACATAGGAAAGAGTTCTTTGCATATGATGGTGTTCATTTGTTCAGCACGGCAACCGACCTTTATATTCACTCAATCTTACACTCACTCTTGATGCGGGTGTGTTCACCAGGAACTTAGATACCCTGTGGTGGAAAGTCTAGGAAATAATTGTGCTGAACAAATGTATTGCACCATCTACAGATCTATAATTGGTCTTAAAGGATATTGGTGCGAGTTGAAAGCTCTATGAATAGTTTGGTGACATGATAGTTCCGTGAAGGTGGCCTGGAATTTTAGCCTTACATCGGGGCTGCCCACATCTAGATTTCATGTTCACTGGAAGGGAAGTGGTTGGGTCAGCCAGGGGTCCCCCTCCTTATATGGATGAGAATCGCTTCTTGTAGTCTATCAACGTGTCTATGCATGTGAAGGATTGATTACCGTAAAGAATTGTCAATCCATGTATTTTTAAACACATCTGACTGCTTTGCTTTTCACTTTATGTTAAAGTTGCTCAACCACAGTTTGTGATGTCACGTGTTATTGTTGATCATTGCAAGATACTTATTTTAGGCAGCTTACTTGGCTTTATGATATAGCTATAATAGAGCCGGACAAAATGGGAGTCATGAATGTTTTTGTCCTGGTTGTGTTGAGTACATAGCGTACTCCATCTCATGGTACCAAATAGGGTTGCTGGTCAACCGTATCAAAGGCCACTGAGCGGTCCAGGAGAACCAGGAAGCATGTGCTTCCACCAAGTGTGCAGTCAGTGCTGTCTAACACCTGGTGTGCATTGGAATTAACACCACAGTCGCACATAAACCACACTAGCATGTCCACTTCAAATTGAAGAATAGTGCAAAGCTTTTGAACTGACTTCTCTTCTATGCCAGGGGTCAATGCTACTGGTAGTGGCATCATGGTTTCTCTCTCTCCCTCTGCATAAAAAACCTGCAAGTCGAAGTTCCCCACGCTGGCAACTATTTCTATGGGGAGGTGGCAGAGACTCTTTTGGTGCATGTGAATATCTTTGTTTATGTACTTTGTACCGCAAAAACAGCCAGAGAGAGTTTTAACCAAGAGCCCAGATTTGATAATGTAAGACAACACGACAGCTTGGTCAAGGTGCCTGGGCATGCTTGACATTAGTGATCTGTGATTTTGTGTTGAAGAGAATAACACACATTGCTTTGCCTGCTTTGGGGGTGTTCCGGTCCAGTGCAACATAACTCTGGCCTCTCAGAGATATGGACACATCTCATATAATCTGCCATCTGCTGGCGAAGCTGATGATCTGCCGAAATTGCCCAGCAACCTGCCTCCCTATTGAGAGGAAGGGAAGGAGATGCTAATACCTGCAGGAGGAGAGACTGTCCAGGAGGACAATCCCACCATGTTCCTACTGAGTGGATCACTCAGACGTATCTGACTGCCAACAGGGAGCGAAGGCAGTCCTGACTATAATTGTGAGGAGACGCCTGTTCTCCTAGAGATGTACCTTCCATGAACAGCATAAGAATTTGTTCATCAACTCTTTGGTGTGTTGCTGGCATTCCTGCGGTCAACCCCTTGGGTCTGGTGGTGCTGCTGCCATTAAAGCAGCTGTTGTATCAGCCTGGACGCTTCAGCTGTCAAAGACGAGAAACCACCTGCCTTGGCACTGAGGCTGTAACTTTCAAAGATGAAGGTCTGCTTGCACTGGCTCTCAGAGGCTGCATTTGCCAAATGTTATTATCACTTGCATTGACAATGAGACTGCAACTACAGCCCGCAACCCCTGTGGTCCTGGGAAGTGTGCAACTGTATGTACCCCATCAATGATGCTGAAGCTCAAGGGTGCAAAGTCGCTATTGAACTGCCCGATGGACTAACATGTTGGTGGAACTAATAGCAATCCGCACCTGTGCGTAGTCAACGTCATACCCATACGGGGTTACTCTAGATGGAAAAGATCTCCCCAGAGAAAGAGAGAGGAGGGAAGGCAGGCACCTTAGAGAGTGACAATATTTGATTACACTAGTAAAGAGATATGGGCATATTTAAGAGCTACTGGCGCCACCTTAGCGCCGCTATATCATAGCTTTTCTTTTACGCTATGGCGGCACTAAAGTGGCTTTTTCCACACGCCATATTTACAAAGTGGCGCAAAGCATGCATTGGGCCACTTTGTAAACCCTTGCTACACATTATGCCTGGGCCTGGCATAATGTATGCAATGGGGCATTCTCGCGCTAAGTGGCCCCTAAATGGTGCAGTGAAATGTAACAGATTTCACTGAGCCATTTTTGGAGTCATTATTAACGCCTGCT
This sequence comes from Pleurodeles waltl, assembly GCF_031143425.1. NCBI lineage: Eukaryota > Metazoa > Chordata > Amphibia > Caudata > Salamandridae > Pleurodeles > Pleurodeles waltl. Next base: position 1,558,167,260 of record NC_090445.1, read on the forward strand.
CAGAGCAGGCATTAAAATGAAGCTCCCATAGAAACCTATGGGCCTCTTTACACTTTGCTAGTGTAGCAAAGTGCTACATTGGCGTAAACATTTTGACACTATATGCTAACGACCGCCATGGTGTGCTGTATCATAAATATGGCGCAACCACGGTATCCTTAGGTGCAAGTAGGGGGGTGCAGAAAAAGTAAGCTGATGCGCCACTTTTTCTTAAATATAGGCCATTGTTTGAAACCCTGTACCTGAACCACCTTTAAAGTGTTTTGCATTTTGGCTTGCTGCAAGATTGAAGTACTTTCGTTTAACTAAAAGTTAAGCATTGGACAAGATAGTATATTAATGTGACTGTTGTTTACTGTTCAGTGCTGAGTGTTTGCCCCATATACTACCTTCCTGTGAAGACTTTAACTGCTCACCCTCCCTGCCTTGAGAGTCCAGTACACAAAGGGTGTACTTGGCTCAGTTAGCTGACTTGTAGCAGGAATAACCCCAGGACACCACAGGCAAGCAATCTCAGCCACCAAGGTTGTGGCTCAGAAGCTGCTGTCTGCACTGTGGCCGCCCCGGACTGGCACTGACAGTGGTATTTCTTTTTGGCATAATAAAGAACATCTCTTTCATAAAGACAGCACTGGATAGGGCAATCATGATTGCATGTTGTTTGTTAAGGTAACTGTTGCAGTGGCAGCTGGTGACATTTTGGTGTGAAAAGATACATCATGAACTGCACCGAACGAGGAATCAATGTGAACCAGTTTATCTTCCCAGGGGGGTGAGGTGGGGTTCAGTACTGTATGACTCACAGTGACACCTGTTGCAAGTTGTACTACATGCCCCAATTTAAATGTTTTTCAGATGTTCCTGTTTTCTTTAATGCTTGCATACGAGGGCGGCCCAGGGGAAAGCTATGTCTAGAGGAGCAGAACTCTCACCTCCACGCACAAATACATTCACATCCTATTGTTCTCTAGCGATGAGAGAGGAGCCACAAAGTGGAATTCAGGGGAGATGTTACGAATTATAAAAACACACTGATGCCGATGGCTACCAGATGGGAAAATAAATAAGCAGGGCACCAGCGTTTCAAAAAGTAAGCAATAATTATCACTGAATGTGGCATATGGAAAAGAAGCTGAATAACAGGCAATTTATCTGAGCTGTATGTATCTGAACAAATGTTTTGACTGCATTAAATAAAAACAGTTAAAGCTTTTATGACTCACCCTCATGCATCTGCTCTGTCAGGTCCAGTTCACAGGCAATAGAAGTCTATGGGCTGGTAGAATGTGTTTAAGTAAACATGGAAGACAGACTGTTGAAAAGGGAACTTTAACTTGAACAAAAAGAGAGGGGATGACTGCATTATGCAGGGCTTCAGTGCCTATCATCCTCTGGTACCAAATTCCTTCGGTAACAGTCTCGCCCATGCTATGATATCTACAGGATGTTAAAAGGTAAGCGCAGGCGCAGTGGGATGCCTTTCAGAGCCTGGCTTCACGAGCACACCCAGTACCAGGGACAGGCAGCAAGGTACTTTAGCATTGCTTGTAAGACCGAGGCAATGCATTTAAACTTTCTGGACATTTGAATGGGTGAGGGGTGGGGTTCGAACACCCTAAAACAAAAGCACCCACTGAACTGCTCGACCCACTACCGTGAGGTTCAAGTGCTGAAAGGGTGTGTTTCCTTGGTTTGCACTGCAATAGTAGGGTAGGACCCTAGGCAGCAGTGATAATCAATCAATTAATCAATCAGTAATTTGTTAAGCGCGCTACTCATCCAGAAGAGTCTCAAGGCGCTGGGAGGGTTGCTACTGCTCGAAGAGCCGGGTCTTGAGGTGCTTCCTCAAGGTCAGGAGGTCCTGGGTCAGATGTAGGTTGACGGGGCGGCAAGGTGGGAGAAGGATCTGCCACCGGTTGTGGTACGGTGTATGTGGGGGACGGTTGCGAGGGCGAGGTTGGCGGAGCGGATATGGTGTGTTGGGATGTGGAAGTTGAGAGGCTGGTTGAGGTAGGCCGGTCCGGTGTCATGGAGAGCTTTGTGAGCATTGATCAGGAGCTTGAAGATGATCCTTTTGTTGGCAGGGAGCCAGTGGAGGTCTCTGAGGTGGGCTGAGATGTGTTTGTGGTGAGGGAGGTTTAGGATGAGTCATGCTGAGGCGTTCTGGATGCGCTGGAGTTTCTTCTGGAGCTTGACTGTTGTTCCCTCGTAGAGTGCGTTGCCACAGTCAAGTCTGCTGCTGACGAGGGCGTGGGTGACCGTTCTTCTGGTTTCCATGGGGATCCATCTGAAGGTCTTGGGGAGCATGCGTAGGGTGTTGAAGCAGGAGGATGAGATGGCGTTGACTTGCTGGGTCATAGAGAGCGAAGAGTCCAGTATGAAGCCGAGGTTGCGTGCGTGGGTGGTGGGCGTTGGAGCCGACCCCAGAGTGGCAGGCCACCAAGAGTCGTCCCATGCTGATCTGTTGGGGCCGAAGATGATGAGCTCGGTCTTCTCCGAGTTCAGCTTGAGGCGGCTTTCTTTTATCCAATTGGCGATAAAAGGCCTTTGCTACTGCTGTTTTGGCTTAATAACACCTGCTTACCCAGTGGCCCCGAGCAGGTTCTGACACACACATTAGTCCCTATGTATTGGTGTACAGTTGTTAATCAGGTGCAAAAGCACACTGAGGGCCTCATTCCGACCCGGACGGGCGGCGGACGCCGCCCGCCGGGCGGAAACCGCCCAAACACCGCCCCGCGGTCAGAAGACCGCGGGGGGCATTTCAACTTTCCCGCTGGGCCGGCGGGTGATCTGCAAAAGATCGCCCGCCGGCCCAGCGGGAAAGCGCCTTCCACGAGGATGCCGGCTCCGAATGGAGCCGGCGGAGTGGAAGGTGTGCGACGGGTGCTGTGGCACCCGTCGCGCTTTTCAGTGTCTGCTAAGCAGACACTGAAAAGCAATGTGGGGCCCTGTTAGGGGGCCCCTGCAGTGCCCATGCCATTGGCATGGGCACTGCAGGGGCCCCCAGGGGCCCCACGACACCCGTTCCCGCCAGCCAGGTTCTGGCGGTGTAAACCGCCAGAACCAGGCTGGCGGGAAGGGGGTCGGAATCCCCATGGCGGCGCAGCTTGCTGCGCCGCCATGGAGGATTCCCATGGGCAGCGGGAAACCGGCGGGAGACCGCTGGTTTCCCGTTTCTGACCGCGGCGTTACCGCCGCGGTCAGAATGCCCATGAATGCACCGCCAGCCTGTTGGCGGTGCATTCGCTGCCCTCGGCCCTGGCGGATTCAATCCGCCAGGGTCAGAATGAGGGCCAGAGTCCCCAGGTGGGATGTATTTGCTCTTGGTCACAGAGCAAGGACCAAAACCGCATTCTAAACCTGCAATTTATTTACAGGCTCAATTAGCGACCTACATACTCAATCCAGTGTAGCTTTACTGAGAATCGCTCTACTTAAGTTTACACCATGAATCAAGTCCCTGGCTTTCATATAGTTTATCAGTGACTTCTGGGGGCTGTAGTCATTTCTTGCTTCAGCTGACCAATTGCACCATCACACCTGTTAGCACTTTTCTTGTGCAATTTTGAGACCGTATAGTGTTATCTAGTGTTCAAAGTTCGCACCTTAGGCTGGCCAGCAAATCAGTACATTCAATAAGGGGAAGCACATTAGGCGCCACAAGGTAGAGAGAGAATGACTAATTTTGCAAACCATAAAGGTTTACTAAAGGGTTTTTAGTGAAGGGAAAATCATCACAACATTACCAATCAATAATCAATACTTGAATGAATCAATCAATATTAGATTCAAATTGAAACAGCCTTATGAAAGAAGAGGAAATGCTAACATAGAGTAGCATAAAAGGGAAAGGCTTAGAAAATCAATTCTCTCATAAAGATAGTACCCTATAACTTACATTTCTCACCGGACACTCTTGTAACCTGTAATCTGTCATGCACTAGTTTAAATCATACAGTGCTAAAACTACTTATAGTTCTCTTAGAACAATACGATCAAGTAGAGTGAAAAGATACAATCTTGGGTTGATTAGCTTCTCAGGATCTTCCACAATGCAGCGTTTCTCAGCCTCCTTTAAACTTACATTCACCTGCAGCCAAACGAGACACATTGGAGCATCAAGTATTCTGCAGGTAGCTTCTGGGATTGTATACTACATATACCATCCCACAATGATCACACCAAAAATAAAACATTTCTTCTCATGACAAAGTAAGACACAGAACACCGTGATCACGGAAATTCAGCTTGTCTAGAAATTAAAGTTAATCTGTCATGAAGCAAGAAGGTAACTAACATTAACCATTTTAAAATCCATTACCTATAGTTAATCTAAACACGAATAATACACAGTTAATAACATTTGCGAGTTTCTATGCTAATGTTGATCAAATGTAAAACATTTAGGCCCTCATTCTGACCTTGGCGGGCGGCGGAGGCCGCCCGCCAAAGTCCCGCCGTCAGGTTACCGTTCCGCGGTCGAAAGACCGCGGCGGTAATTCTGACTTTCCCGCTGGGCTGGCAGGCGGTCGCCTTCAGACCGCCAGCCAGCCCAGCGGGAAAGAGGCTTCCACGATGAAGCCGGCTCGGAATCGAGCCGGCGGAGTGGAAGCTGTGCGACGGGTGCAGTTGCACCCGTCGCGTATTTCACTGTCTGCGCAGCAGACAGTGAAATACATGTAGGGGCCCTCTTACGGGGGCCCCTGCAATGCCCATGCCAGTGGCATGGGCACTGCAGGGGCCCCCAGGGGCCCCGCGACCCCCCCTACCGCCATCCGGATCTCGGCGGTCCGACCGCTGGGATCTGGATGGCGGTAGGGGGGGTCGGAATCCCCGCGGCGGTGCAGCAAGCTGCGCTGCCGCGGAGGATTCAATGGGGCCGCGGTACACTGGCGGGACCCCGCCAGTGGTGCCGGTCCGACCGCGGCTTTACCGCCGCGGTCGGAATCCCCATTGGAGCACCGCCGGCCTGTCGGCGGTGCTCCCGCGGTCCTCCGCCCTGGCGGTCAAAGACCGCCAGGGTCAGAATGACCACCTTAATATGAAAGACCCTCTTCACACCCGAAAAGAATGTATATAAGGGAAGTCTATGGACAGTATCATGGACATGTGCCCTCCTGCTGAGTACAGCTGTGGCCCACAGCTGTTTTGTGCGACTGTACCATCTAAAGTGCATACACAACTCGGAATGTTTCTTGCCTAAAGCATAATCTGTGGTCAGTTAATCCTCTCACTGTTTGTTTCTGAACCGTGCTGTCTATGGCTCAGGCAATTAAACAGAGACATTCTGAAATAAGTTTATGTGTTTTAAACAGTGCATCGCATAAAAAAACAGGCCCACAGCTGGGCTTGTGCAAGCGCACACCATCATGATGCACAGTGACAACGAAACTTGGGGGTGGGGCTGCAAAGCACATGGAGCTGCCCCACCCCCGACCCAGTCGTGAGCGCTCATGCCAGGGGCCCGCAGCCGGAGGCACAGTGTCCTGTATAGAGGGGCCACCTGGAGCTCGCCCCCCAAAACCGCCGAAGCTGCAGGGATAAGGTTTCACCACTGATGATGAGGCCCCATGGACTATATATATGGCGTTCATACGGGGAGCACACTCATTGGGAGCGCACACTCAGGACTTTCAGCTTTTCTCCTCCACCTCATGCCCCATGATGAGTTCAGGTCTCAATTACGAGTACTCCAAATATTTGATTTACATACTACGCACACTGGAAACTCTTCCTCCCTTCCTCGCTTGGAGGGAGTGTCCATTTTGCTGTAGAATTACTGCATGAATATTTATGCCGTATTAATTGGTTCCTGAGCGGTTTGGGATGCCCAGGGGCCGACACGTCCCAGCTAATTGTTGTAGACAATTATCAAGACGGAAAGTATTAATTAACAATAGCGCCGCACAGTTCAGGCACCGAACATGGCTGATGGGATCCCGGAGGCCCATCCGGAAGGGCGAAGTAACAAGTCTTCGCAGAGAGGGAAAGACCACGGGTTGGCCACGGGGGGGATCTCAGACTTCAGTCAAGAGGATGCTTTAACAGACATAGGGCCTGATTCTAACTTTGGAGGACGGTGTTAAACCGTCCCAAAAGTGACGGATATACCACCTACTGTATTACGAGTTCCATAGGATATAATGGACTCGTAATACGGTAGGTGGTATATCCGCCACTTTTGGGACGGTTTAACACCGTCCTCCAAAGTTAGAATCAGGCCCATAGTGTTACTCCCTGTAAGACGCTATTACATTCTCTGAGGATGTCGAAATAGGCCTGGTGCTAGGCTGCTGTATTACTTGAAAGTCTAAGGGAATTTTTAGTGAGTCCAGGAAAAGTGATGCTGGAGGTGTGCAGCCTCTTTATGTCTGCCCAGGGCCTTTAAAGATGGCTGGGAGTGAGATTAGCTTCTACTGAGTAATATTCCAGCAAAGTCTATGAGGTCATTGAGACTGGCCGGATGTGAGCCTTTAGTTCAAAATATTATGCCCAAATAAAGTCTAAAGAGCCAGTGAGGCAGTGATAGGGTGAGCCTGTGCTTCAGGATGTGAGACTCATACAATATATGGAGCCATTAAGACTGGTGAGGAGTGAGACTTCTTTTCAGGGTGTAAGACTCCATTAAACTTTATGGGGCCAGTCAAGCAAGCCCGGACCAAGGCAACAATACAGTATGTGGAGCTCTCTTACAGTCCTTGCGGGCATTAGGGTTAGTCAGAAGCAAGGCTGCTTTTCCAGAAGTGAGATTTTAGTGCCATTGGGGCAGGCTCAGAGTGAGTTTTCCTTCCAAAATGAAGGACTCTGTTAAAATCTATGGGGTCATTGGACCTTGGCAGTATTGAGACAGGACTTCATGTGAAACTCCATTGAGTGTATCACTCAATTAAAGCACTCCTGGAGTGAGACTGCCTTCCAAATTGGAAGACTTGAATAATTTATGAAGGGCTAACTGGAATAAACATAATGGATGTATCAGATTTGAAACCATTAATGTCTACGGGGAAGCAAGGGTATCCAGGAACACGTCAGGTTTCCAAGTTCTGAAGCAGCTTTACATTGAGCCATTGAGGGAGGCTAGCTAGGAGTGAGTTATGCTACCTTAAGATTCTCTGTCAGAGGACACAACCTTTCCAGTTCTAGACTTCCTGTTATAAATTACTGTTTTCAAGTGTGATAGTCTGATAACTTCACTTACAAAAAAGTAAGTCCCATAATGCATTGAATTGATTAATGTAATTGTAGGGCATTGTGGGTGGCCAATAGTTAATCTAGATTCTAAAGAACGAGGCCCAATCAATATCCACGAAAACATCGAGGCTTGCCAGGAATGAGTCTTTTCTGCAAGGTTTGAGGCTGTATTAACGTCTATGGGCCACTGAGACTGGTTTCCAAAATGTGAGGTTCTACTAATGTCAATATAGTCATTGAGCCTAGACAGTAAGGAGCCTTCCTTCCAAGATGTGAGACTCTACTAAAGTCTATAGGCGTTTGAGACAGGCTTCCATAGTGTGAGACTCCATTCTTGTCAATGCAGCCATTGAAGCAGTGAGGCTTGCCATAAATAAGTCTTTCTTACAAGATGTGAGTCTATGGGACACTAATATTGACTTCCAAAGTGAGTCCATTAAAGTCTATTGCACAATTAATGCTGGTAAGGACTGAGAAAATCTTCTCATGCATAAGACTCTATTGAAGACTTTTATGAGGCTTTCTTAGAATATGTGAAACTCTGGCAAAACCTATGAGACACCTAAGGGTGGCCGGGTGTGAGACTGTAGTGCAGTCTATTATTGTCTATGTTGTACTTGAATAAATGTTTCTCACAAAAAAGGAGTGTCTTTTTCTCGAGTTCCCCCGAACATCCTCCTGTGTGTAGCAGCAGTATTAAGAAAAAATAAGCTCCATCGAAATAGAAATTTTAGATTGACGCTATTTTTCAGATTTTAGTCATGTCTATGGCAGGGTTTCTGAGTTACTGCTGGAAAGGCCAGATGGACCTTTCGGAACCAAAAAAAGTAATTGATTAGGAGATGGGGACTGTACTGTTGGTAACTACATGAGTTTCTCTCCCCTAAGTAGCCTGCTTCTTCTTTGATAAATCCTAAATTCAAGAGTTTAAAGAGGTAGGACGTAGGGGTACAATTTTATCTCAACATGCAACCAGAGCTCTTCACCAGCACCACTACTGCAGTGGGCAGGTTACAGTAGCTCAATATTAAGAAAAGCAGCCTCCGCACGCCTGATCCTCGATGCCCACCGCCACAGCCACATCACCCCCCTCCTGAGCGACCTACACTGGCTTCCCGTCAGCAAAAGGATAACCTTCAAACTCCTCACCCACGCACACAAGGTGCTCCACAACACCGGTCCAGCCTACCTTTACAGACGAATCACTTCTACACCCCATCCTGCCAACTCCGCTCCGCCGACCTCGCTCTCGCCACCGTCTCCCGCATCCAAAGAGCGACAACTGGAGGAAGATCCTTCTCCCACCTCGAAGCCAAGACCTGGAACACCCGTCCTCTGCCCCTACGTCAGACCGAAGACCTGCTGACCTTCAGGAAGCGGTTAAAAACCTGGCTATTCAAGCAGTAGCAGCACCGCCCCCCCCCCTCCCCCCAGCGCCTTGAGACCCTCATGGGTGGTAGTACGCTCTACAAATACTTGATTGATTGATTGATTGATTGATTGCTTTATGAAATCTATAGGTCTCAGAAACTCATTTACTCCTTTCAACTTTATTACGAGCCACAAATATTCTAAAGGCTTTTATACCAAAAAGGGTAGACCATATACTTTCAATCCTTTCTCTGGGAATTGATGGACGTCTTTTTACGGAGGTCCTTCATCTAATGACCCATTGTTTGAGCTGCCTTTATGGCATCAGGCATGGGTCTTTCTGAGGTCTCTGCAAATCAGCAGAGTCTGCATCCCTCTGGCAAGGGCACCAAATGATTGTAGGCATTATGTTGACATTGGTTTTCCCTTGAAATGTATGAAATAAAATAGGACATTATGGACACTGTTTCCAGTCCTGGGCTTTTGTAAGATAGCCAAATGCATTCTGGATGTTGTAGTGTTGTTTTGCTTCTAGTGAACTAATTAGACTAGTAAACATGAAAGCAATGATTCGTAGGTGAAAGTTTGGGACTGGAGGTAGTGTCCATAATAACCTTAAGCGCTCACCATAGGTCAGATGGAACTGCTGACAAAGCTGAAAGGCTCTTCTAAACGAAGGTTTAGTTTGCTTACTTTAGATTGAATACGCTTTAGCTTCTTAAATGTATCATGTGGTTAATGATGTCATAATAAGCCTCAAATCCGAGCAGACATTATAGAAGAAAGGCGCTTTCTAGAATGCTTACGGTTGATGATTGTTACTGATGGAGGACTGAGCAAAAAGAGCTGTTCGCTTCACTTTGTGGATGGCACCATTTTAAGCCTCATTTGCCAGTTATCGTAGCTGTGCTGCAGAAGGATTTTTTCATAAGAAGGGACGTCAGAGGAAACTTAAGCCCTGCCAACGATTTTCCTCTCTCAAATCTTTCATCCATATTTAGCACTGAGTCACCACTGAGGCACTTGATACCTGCAGTAGTGCCTGAATGTCAGAATGGAAAAGAGCCTGTGCACAGGCCGTCCTCGATGATTTATTGGCTGGGGCGATAGAGTGATGAGGAGATAATATTTTTGATGAATTAGAGAGTTGTGTACAAATTCTCTCTAAATGTCAGGACTGAATGCTTATTGACATGTGGGAATAGAAAAAAAGGAGGCTTAGAAAATAATGGGGCTTTTAGTACCCCTATTAACATATATCGATGAGGAGCAAGTTTCAAGTGGCAGAACATTTAACTAAGGCAATTTTTACAATTTAAAAACCTAGGTTCTCTCTCCTTTATCAGGAGAGTTCAGAGTAGGACAGGCCATCAGGGCAATCGGGCAGTGTCTAATGGACTGGTCTGACAGGCCAGTGTGTGGGCTAGTTTTGTGGGCAGGTTTTATAGTGTGGTCGGCCTTTTTTTCGTTAATGTCTCTGATAATGAAACAAACATTACCTGGAGCAAGCTCAGATCCATATGTTCTTTAATGCCATGCAAAACACATATATAGGTGCATTTACAAGTTAAAAACCTCCGTGTTTCACAGACGTAGGTCACTTGATTAGCTTCCTAATTCACTAATAGGTGTCACATTTATTTCGGTGTCTGAGCCGAATTTCTGTCCTAGTCCCCACCCTGGGAGAGTTGGCATGTATGTTGCTGTTTTGACGTTCCTTCTGTTTCATATTTGGCAGAGGCAATGCATGTGCATCTGCTCTTGTTACACTCCGCTCATCCTCAGCCTGTTCCTCTGAAGAGAATCCTGGCAAAGTGATCTTCTCTACCCACCTCCCTCGATTTATTTTTCTTTTGTGCTCCCTGATCTGCACTGCGAGCCTTCTGTCCATAGGTACGTAGGCATGCAGGGCACAGGTGTGTGTGTGCGCGTGCGCGGCCCTTAATTATATAGTGCCCTCGACCAATGTGTGCCCTTCCTTATCCTCTGAGCCAAACGGCACGTGGTTGGAGTTTTAAGGGTGAAAGAATGCAGAGGAAAAGAAGGGGAAACAGGAGGAAAATAACTGAGTAAGGGAAAGAACAAAACGATTTATAGAGAGGCCAGAAGATCATGAACCGGCTCCCAGAGGGTGGATGTAAGGTTCAAAATGAGGCACAAACACACATAGCATAACAAGGATAAGGTTAGGCAAAGACTCTAGACCAGTGTTTCTGACCTTGGCCCACAAGCCATATTTCCAGGATATTTATTGTCTATCTAAATGGTTAAATGCCTGTATATTAATCTAGTGTGGCTATCTTTGAAAGCTACCAGTGTTTCCTGCCTCCTTGACTTACATTCAACACCCTTTTCTCGGCCATTCCAAAATACTAGGAGGCATATTTACAAGCCCCTAGTGCCACTGGAGCATCATTTTGTGACGCTCCGGTGGCGGTGTGCACTGCCCGTATTCACAAGGTGGCTTTAAGCCACTTTTTGTGGCTTAACGTCACCTTGTAAATACGGCCCCTTCCAGCAGAGGCCGCCACAAATGTCACGGGGGCAGGGGGAAACGACGGGGAAAGAAGAAAACAATAAGAAAAAAAACCTACCTTTACCGCTGACTCTGCTGCCTCACTCGTCGCTCCTCTTCTTGTGGTGTTCCCCCAGCATTCTCTAGGACACCAGCACAGGCTCCCCAGCAATCCTGGCACTGTTTTCATGTGAAAGATAGCATGAAAGCAGGAGGATGGGTCTGAGCAACTTGGACTGCCGCTCAGACACAACCCTGGGGCCTGTACAGCTTCTCTGGCCCAGGCTGAGACGGCCGGCCAAACACTCATGCGCACTTAGTTGCACTCCACTCCCCCTCCCCATTCCCCCCTCCCCCCTCCCGTGGGCCAGCCCCGCCCCCTCCCTTCACTGCTGGCCGAGCCAGAAGATGAAAAATAAAACAAAAGCGTTACTATCATATTATTATTCATCTCCTGGCTCTTAGTCAGGGGGTGGCGCTTCTCCGCCATTGTGAAGGAGCAATCCCTGGCCCCTTCACACATAGCACTTTGTGTGTAAGGGGCGTGCCATGGGTGTTGCTGTGGGCAAGCAACAGCAACACCCATTGCAGTTTGACGCTGCCCCAGATTTACAAGATTTTGTACACCGGAGGCAGCGCCAAAATCTAACGCCACCCCATGGGTGGTGTTAGCATGGTGCAATGAGGAGAAATGCTTTCATTTCTCCTCTTTTTTTGCTCTTTCTATGTGTGATGCGTATCGCCATTGAAGATTGTTTTTGTGCAGGAAGGTGTTCCTTCCTGCACAAAAACAATGTCCCCCGCAATGCAGCCATCCTTGCACCATGGCGCAAGAGTGGCTGCATTGGCGCTCAGCAGCAAATTTTGCGCCAGTGCGGGGGGGAACAAAGGGGTGTGTCATATTCTTGTTAATATGGAGCATCCCTGTGTTTTGAAAATGATGGAGGGTGGCGCTGCCAAATTTAGCTCAGCATTGCGCTCTATCATTTTCTTGTAAATGAGGCCCTATGTTTGTCACATGCCAGTATCTTCTATTCAGTACCATGTTTTACTTCCCCCCTACTCTCACTCGCAATGCTTCTTTCTTTTTATCTCCTTTTTAGGGCTGAGCCTGCACTAGCATGTGCTTGCGCGTGCTTATTGGTTGCGAGACGATTTAGTAGTTAGAAAAGGGCTCAGAGCGCCATCCATGTCACGTCAGTGTCTTTCATTGGTTCGTAGGCTTGCGTTTTAAAATCTGCTTGCTTTCATTAGTGGTAGGCATGCATACTTCATGCCTTTTCCGGTGGTTAGCCCTCCTCGAGCGCAGCAACCAAGTACTGAAAACATGCGAGGCTCGCTGTTTTCCGTCCGGTTTGTGGACTACTTTTTATCTTTTTTCACAGCGCGATCTCACTTGGCAGAAGTCGAGCGCTTTGCACGACATCGACCCTGTTACATAGTTAATTGCACTTTTGCCAATTATGTAGATATTTGCACTTTTGCTGATAGGTTTCACTACGAGTGAACTGTAGCAGCGCGATCGCACTGTTTTTTTCCATTTAATGTGGCAAGAAAAGTCCGGTTGGGAGTATACAACTGCTAATAGCTCTAACTCGGAGAACTGCGAGACCCGTTGTATTGCAAATGCTTGTTCTTCTTGTCTCCTTTCCTTCCCAGTTCTATCTAAATATTCTGCACTTTTTCATAGATATCTTTGGATTTAATCCTTTCAATTCACTCCTTGTGGGATGGAATGATCTCATGCTTGGTTCTGGAGTGTGTGTACTCATGCTCTGTGCTAGACTGATAGTAAAGTTACTTTGGGGGTGTACAAAACTCGTATAATTTGCTTTCACATAATGAATTGGAATTTCAGCAATATTAGCAAAATCATGCATAATTGCATGAAATGCAAATCAGTCACTTAGGGCCAGATGTATCAAAGGGTTTTACCCATTTTGTGTCTATGGGAAAATGTGTTCATAAATATGGCCCAAAGTGCTATAATTTAGCATGAAATGCGTCCTCACCCCAAATTTTCACACAAAGATGCACTTTTCACTAAAAATTGTGAATAAAACAAATGCCCCAGAGCGGTGATTCTACTTCCCCTCTCCTTGACAGTGTCATTGCAAACAGGTATCTGCAGTGGACAGTGAAAATGCCTCTCTCTCCACTGAGTCTTTGCTTCCCATCTCCTGTCAAGGCATGCTCAACACCATCCAACCTGCTGGTTAAGCAAGAAAAAAGCTGCGTCTGGCATAGCTTGTTTGACTCATTTGCACATCCGAAAAGATAAATGTTGCACCTGCCCGTTTTTGCGGGGTCATCCCCAGTCTTTTTGCCTCCTTCCTCCTAATTTTTCTTACCAGTTTTTGTTTACTTTAGGACTCTGGGCATCTTACCACTGCTAAAACAGCGCTAAAGTGCATATGCTCTGTGTAAATTATACTGTTGATTGGTTTATCCATGATTGGCATATTTGATTTACTGGTAAGTCCCTAGTAAAGTGCACAAGAGGTGCCCATGGCCTGTAAATCAAATGCTACTAGTGGGCCTGCAACACTGGTTGTGCCACCCACATTAGTAGCCCAGTAAACATGGTTCAGACCTGCCACTGCAGTGTCTGTGTGTGCAGTTTTAAACTGCCAATTTGACTTGGCAAGTGTATCCACTTGCCAGGCCTAAACCTTCCCTTTTACTACATGTCAGGGACCCCTAAGGTAGGCCCTATGTAGCCCCAGGGGCGGGGTGCAGGGTATGTTTCAGTTAGGACATACATTAGTGTGTTTTATATGTCCTAACAGTGAAATACTGCCAAATTCGGTTTTCACTGTTGAAGGCCTATCCCTCTCATAGGTTAACATGGGGGCTGCCTTTAAATATCCTTAAAGCACAGATTCCCTTTGAGAGCAGATAAAAATATGGAGTTTAGGGTCTCCAAACTCACAATTTAAAAATACATCTTTTAGTGAAGTTGGTTTTTAAATTGTCTGTTTTAAAATGCCACTTTTAGAAAGTTTTCAAGCTTAAACCATTCTGTGACTATACCTGTTTGTGGATTCCCCATCTGCGTCAGGTTGACAGTTGGGCTGTTTGCACCTCTCCTCTAGACAGTGACACAAAGGGGGCTGGGGTGTAGCCTGCACATCCTGATGAGCCATCTGTGCTGAAAGAGAGGGGAGGAGTGGTCACTCACACCTGAAAGGACTGTGCCTGCCCTCACACAATGCAGTCTGCGACCCCCTGGTGTGCGTCTGGGGCCTGGCCTGGACAAGGAAGGATATTGCAAACACTTGAGACTTTGCTTTGAAGTTTGCCAACTTCAAAGGCAGAAAGGGGTATAAGAAGAAGACCCAAAACCCCAGACTTTTAGAATCTTTCTAGAATCAAGAGGAACCTCTGCCAAGGAGAAGAGCTTTAGAGAGGTTAGAAGGAGTACTGTCCCTTTACTGTGTTGCTTTGCTGGACTGGCCTGCAGTTGCTGCTTCTGCCTGAAAAGAGTGCAAAGGGTGAACTTTGCTGTGTGTCCTGCTTGAGAAAGTTCTCCAAGGGCTTGGTGTAGAGCTGGCCTTCTGTTGGAAGTCTCAGGGACACCAAAGACTTCTGTTTCCTCGACCTGCAGCACTGGGAACTGTGTGTTTTATGCTGTTCAAGAGGAGAAACCACTGCGACGCCACCAACAATGCCGCTGGCCTGCACCGTGACCTGCCGACACCGCACGGAGTTGCATTGCCCCGCTTCGCACCGCGACCCTGGTCTCACCAACGCTGTCATCAGACGACTTCACTGAGCCGCTGCTCGCACCGCGGCTTGTGGGCCTCGCACTCCGGTATCGCCTGCTCACACCGCAGCCTGGGCCTCCCCGACGACGCTCCTGATGACACCTCCGCTGCTGCCTGCGCAGTGGCCTGTGAACACCGCTCGTGAGCAGCACGAAGCACCATCCCATCCCACACCGCAGCCCCTGTCCACCAATACTAGCACCATCGACTCCAGTGTCGTCACTAGGCATCCCTGCCTGCACTGTGGCCTGTGGACACCGCTCGTGAGGGTCACGAAGCACCGTCTCACACTGCTGGCTGGGGCCTACCGACGACAGCGCTTCTGCAACAACGATGCTGCTGCCTGCACCGTGACCTGTGGACACCGCACGTTGCACCATCCCACTTCACACCGCAGCCCTGGTCTCACCAATGCCGCTGGACGCCGTCACCGAGCCTCTGCCTGCACCGTGACCCGTGGGCACCGCCCGTCACATCGTCCCGCTTCGCACCGCAGCCCCAACGCCATCAACGCTGGCGCACTTGACTTCATCAGCCCGGAGTTCCAGCCGCAAGGCGTGTGACTTCAAGGGCCCAACGACACCTGCACCGACTCCAGAACCGACACCGCAATGCCAGTGACGCTGCTCTCCATAGTTCACCGCAAGTATCACGAAGCCCTGCAAATCCAAAGGTACTGTTTGCGGGTCTTCCCGACACCGTAGCTGGCCCACGATGCTGCGGCTGGCCTGAACTGGATCACAACGCTGTGATAGCCCCAGGTTGGGCTATCGACTTCAAGGAACTGTATTTTTTAGTAAATCTTGCAGAATTCATATTTTTATTACCGTATGTTGGATTTTTATGTGTGTGCTATGTGCAAATGCTTTACACATTGCTTCTGAGATAAGTCTGACTGCTCGTGCCAAGCTACCAAGGGGGTGAGCAGGGGTTATCTGAGCGGGTATCTCCCTTATCCTGACTAGAGTGAGGGTCCTTACTTGGATAGGGTGCAAACCGACTGCCAACTTGAGACCCCATTTCTAACAATAGACATAACCCAAAACAGGTGGGCTCACTGACATTCATATCAGTTCTGGCTAAATAATGGGCAGAAGTTCCAGATCGGTGTTCTGGGGTTTTCTCACAGACCAGTATCTCGATTCCACCGGCCAATATGTAGAAGAGGATTTCTGAATTTCACAGTCACCTTCACTCCCGTGTTATGAACAGAATCTGAAACAAGGCTCCACATGGAGATCTAAAGATTGAAAGTAGAAGAAAGAACTGCCTACTAAATTCAGGTAAATGCCTGACTGTTTTCCCCAGAGGCACACCTGTCTCTGGGGAAGTCCTCATCCCAGCTGCCAGGTGACCAGGAGCTATGCTTGGGAATTAGGGTCCTGAACTCTTCTATAAATGCTACTTTACTCCACTTTGAACTGGCTGCAGGAGGAAAATTTGTTGAAAAGAGGAGACCACAGCCAAGTGACCATATGTTTGAGGAGTCTGTGTAAAGGGGCCAAGGAACAATCTATACGCCATCACTGCAAGTCTCAGGGGAAATATTCAACATACAAACAACTGTATTGATCAGTCTCTGAAAATATCAATGCTTGTCCCTGGTTTCCCAAAACAAGACCATCTATCATGCTTGGTTCTCCTCTGTGGCACTGGTGTAACAAAACTTGAGTGAGCCCCTTTGCAAAGTACATTGAGGGGCCCTCTCTGGGTTCATTCACGAGCTCTCATGTGAGGTTACTGTGCAGAGCCCCCCCCCCTGGGGTTCACCCCCCCCCCACACTGAAGGGGCTACGGGATCCTTTGTTAAGCCCCTGCTCTATGGCCTGGTAATGTACAGTGATGTTATCAGGTAGGTTGTGTGCTTTCCAGCCATGCCAACCAGATCCAAAACCACCCAGCAGTTGAAGATATGTGAATGTAAAGACCTGATTTGTTGGGCCTTTGTGGGGCTGTATCCGGGCAGGATGTCACATAGGCAGTCAATTATTGATTAATCAACCACTTTGTAATAGCCAATAGTTAGTGATTGCTTATTATGAAACACCTTTTTTTAAACTAGCTTGTTGTTTCTCCATGTTCGTTTACATTTTCTTGAGCTGCAGTTAGGTGTTTGGAGAGACCTCCTGACATCCGACTGAAGCTGGAGTACTATCTTTATAGAAGGAACACCAAACAGTAAAGAGGTTCTTCACACTAAAATGTGTCAGGCCCAACCAAGGGAATAATGCAAGGGAACTGGGAAGAGGTAAGAAAACAAAAACGTAGAGGGACTGAAAATATTGAGTTGCACAAAACGTTTGGCACACAGAAAGCCACACTAACCCAAATACAAAGTTGTCAAGTACATGTAAGTGAAACTGGTGTTGCTATGCTGCTGTTGCCCTTCTGAACCCAGAACTAAGTATAGGTTTCTTAAATGTGCAGTAATCCACAACTGTTATCCTCCATAGCACTGCTATGTTTGTTGCTCTATATCCAAGCACTGTGTAATATGCATGGGTCATGCCAATTCTACTATTGCCCCAATTGCTGACTCATTCCTATAGAAAACAAGCGATCTTTTACATAATAAGTACAATGGGCCTGAGTTTATGTTTGGTGGATGGGTTTTACGCCGTCTGGGCAATGGAGTAAAGTACTCCTTCTCCTTGAGGAACTACCTGTCCACCAAATGCAGAGATGTCCACCAGCCCTGCAAACATTTCTTGTATTTACGAGAACTGCCATTATGGTTCCTGTAAATGCACTGAAAGTGTGCCGTGTGGCTCCGTCAACATGGTGGCCCAGCACGGCAGACTTTCAATTTCTCTTTTTATTTTCAAGAACAAATCACCAAAGTAGGATCTTTGCTTTTGAAATTTAAAGAAATCAAGAAGCGCCCTCACCATGGAAGTTTTCTCTCATGACATTGATGCCATTAAAAAGATTTTGCATTCACTTACTGCCACACTCTGGATGGCGGTAAATGAAAGCAAACCCTTTCCATTTGCCCGCACACTCTAAATCAGGTAGATGGACAAATGTAAAAAGCCTTTGATGGCCCTTACTCTGTCAAGCCATCAGACTTGTATGTAGGCAGTGGAGACAAAGTAGTCTCTGTCATCTACATAATGAAGATCTGCCAGACTCTAGATCAGACTGGCAGGCCTTCAGTTTGGGGGAAAGGGTACTCCGTCACCTGTGTGATGGAGTACCCTCTCCACTAAACTCTAAATCAGGCCCATAGTAAGAGTTCATAGGTCCCTATTATGCCCCACCCATTTTCTTCAGTGTAGCCCTCAACAAGAGTACCCTCTCCAAATCCTTCCAATGTATACTTTGGCACTGATGATAAAACGGAGCTTCCAGACAAGGAACACGGAAAATACTTGCAGGTTCCTATGAGCAATCTGCAGCATCAGACCCCTCCAAGGCCACTAAGAACTGGAGTTGCCTGTGAGGATTTGAAAATCTAGTATAACGTCTACTTCCAACTCAGGAGAGCCATCAACCATTATACGCAGAGGAGGAAGGGGGAGCAAAATGGGGGCAGGAGTCACTCTAGAGTTTTGAGACTCCTGGTGTAGTTTCCATCCTGGGGAAGATCTAACTGCATTGCAGCACTCCCCACAATTAACAAATGTACGCGAGGATCTAGAATGGAACACAGCAAGGGAAAGCAAGTGTATAGACAGGTTAGCTTTATTTCGAGGCTGATACTGCAGAGCTTAGGTTCTATGACAGTCTGCAAATCTCTTGTAAAACTCTTTAGCTTGTGATAAAATGTATGATTGATTGAGTATGAACTATAGCAATCCTTTGAGGAAGAAACGCAAAGGAGGGCACAGCAACATTGGGAAAAATGGATGCCTGCGTTCAAGGGGAAAACTCTAGATGGAGAGGAAGGTTGCATACATGCCAAAAGACCTGATTCAGGAGGGTCAAGATTTTTCAAGCCAAAAATGGCTTTATTTTGTCTGTTTCCCGCTTTAAATTGCCTCTCCTTCAACAGATGTCAATGTGGGAAAGAGATCCTCCTGATTATTTTTTTTAGAATCTCCATCTTTCCTCTTCTAAAATGTTGGCATGTAGGAGGTTGAATGAGCCATCAAACAATGTAGTGAAGCATTGGCTGAGAATTCAGCAAGAGGGACCCACTGTACCTACTCCTCATGGATGCTCATTACAAAAAAGCACAGATATTGTCTGGTGGTCCGATTTTGCCTTTCAGTCTGTCCATCAGTTTGCAGATTTTAATTGGTTGAATGATGATTCACAGAAGCCAGTTGTTTCATAGGTTTCATCATAAAACATAGCAACAAACTCTGCCCCTGTCTCTGTGATTATGAATCTTGGTAGCCCTTGTGGGCAAAAAATGTCTTTCAAGAAAACATGTGCTGAATCAGTTGCCATGGCAACTACTGCAACAAGATGAAATGTCAAAATAAAACTCATTATGGGTGCCCTGGAATGATCCCCTTTTTCCTTGTCCTTAGAATCACCTTTACCAGGAACTCTAGCAATTTCAGGAATGGATAGGTAACATGCATAAATCAGTGTCCCCATGATGATTCTTGTGTTTTGTATCCCAGTGCATCACATGAATCTTATCTCTCTGTGAAAAACCACAATTTGTAATCCAAGTTGTTATAGCTGGCCCTATCAAGATACCTAGGGCAGTCGTAATAAATCCCTGTGTATAATAGTCAGCCATAACTAGTAGGGTGGTAAAACCTTCAGACCTCAGCAGTTCCACCACAAAGTCCATGGGCAGAAGTTCCCACGGCTGCTTAGGGGCTGGGTTTGGATAGTAGAACCCGCATTTGATGTTGGTGCATGGAATTAGCTTGAGTACTAATATGGCATGCTTTTATGTTTTCTTTTATTCTTTTTTTCCTAGTTTCTAGCACACAAACATACTTATATATAAGCTCCAAAGTGTTTCTTTTTTCTAGATTGCCAGCACTGGGGATATCATGACACCAATACATGACAGTCTTTTGAGTATAACACAAGGCACATACAGTCTCTCTTTGTTGGTACAACAATTAATGGATAATCTGAAAGTGTTTTGTTTAATCCATTATGTTGTTTCTTCCTTCTCAGGTGCTCCTCCTAGATGCTGGATAACATTCTGTTCATCCCTGCATAGCAGTACTGTGAGAATCAATAGACCTGAATAACTTATTTCTCCTTGTCTTGACAATGCATTTGCATTTCCAAGGTGCTGCCCTGTTTGATATAATATGACATAAGTAAACTGGATGAAGAAAAGTGACCATCTTATGTGCCTAGATTTATGCATTTCCTAGATTTTAGGAATTGTAAATGTTTATGGTATTTCCAGAACATAATATGATGTGAGGGCAGTTCCAAATAGTGATGTTGATGGGCAAATGCCTTGAGAGCCATCAGTTCCTTGGTGTATAGTATGGTAATTCTCGCAACTGGTAAGGAACCTGTGAATATGCTACGATGGAAGTAGTACTTAGTACAAATAGAAACCATTGAATCTTGTCAGTAGTGAAAGGAATTTGTCACATTCAACTGCATCAATCAAATTTTCATGTAAACCGATTCTATAAGCAGGAAAAACAAATCCAAGAAATGAAAATGTGGTGAGTTTAGACATACAGTTTATTTCTGGCATATGGTTGATGTTTTCATAATCAAGACAGTATCTCACTTTACCGTTAAAAAGTTATTGTAAAGTCAAAGAAGACTCATGCTGAATGCAATATTCACTACATGATCCTGATCAAAGTATAAACCACCACATGTAACAATTTGAATTAAAAGTGAATCCTTAATTTGATCCAGGAATACAGAAATCAGAGGAAGCGAGTCCCTGTTTGAAATAGTTATAGCATTAAGTGTGTGCATAGGATCACTGAAATAGTGGAGGAACACTTTTTTGAGATTTTCTTTAACATATTATTTATTACTCTGAAACACTCAACAGATAAATTCACCAACACAGTAAGACTGACCGAGAAATAGATTGATAGTGCAATCACAAATGTGATGAAGCGGTAATTTGTCAACTCTGTTTTTTCCTGAACATGTGTGCCTCTGATATGTGACATGAATTTAGTATGGTTGAAAAAAATGTCTCATGAGCTTGCTGCGCTCGTGGCAAGAGACCTGAAAATTTATGTTGTTGACAAAATTGCTAATCCACCCTAATTTCCAGGTTAGTCCAATCAATGAGTGGATTGTGGAGAAGTAATCTTGCTTTTCCTAATACCACAAGGAAATGCTAGGAAATCAATGAAATCTGAAAACGTTACAAAACAGTAGGGTAGTCTGGTCTCTAGACATAAGCCCCAGGCAGGAGTGCAGTGCCATGAGCAACCTTTGATGGTTTCATCTTGTTGGCTGTAGGTCAGAATATCGAAATCACAGCTATCAAGGACAAAAATATTGACAGCAGAATATCGACTATCACTGTATTGTCAAGATACATAGGTGAAGGCAAAGAGTTACAATTCTTAATGCCACATGTATGTGTCTTGAGATGCATATTGTAAAGGTTTGTAGATATAGAATTAAGAATAGTAAATATATACTTACGTATGTTATACATACTTACCTTGATGATGTAGTGCTATTCGATATTCAGGAGCAGATATTTTTGTTGGTCAATGTGAAAAAACTCAATCTTCTGGTACACAACAATGTTGTTTGTTATTCAGCAGCATGCGTGTTCCTGTGAAAAGGTACATCTCTAAAGCAAGCTGGAGGTGCCTGAATTAATCAAAGCTAACAGAGCTAAGGGCCCTCCAAATTAGACAACATTAGTTTAATTAAATATCCTGTTTTTGGTGGCAGACTGTGCACTAAGAGAAAAATCTGTCTCTGGTCTGTTATTCAGGGTTAGGAGGTTCAGTTTCCCTCAGTTAAGAGCAATTACGTTTGAAATAGCTATTTCTGCCACGGTCCACCTTTCATCTGTCTCTCTTTTTCCTTAGCTGTCAAGGCTTTTCGAACGTGTCCACACTGCACTGATCGTTCTAAGCTACAGGAAGTATTTGGAACCTCAGTTAGCAATGGCAAATTGATATTAGCCAGTCTTTTGAGTACCATAGAAGGATGGTCCTTTATTTCCTTCTGCACCCCGTTACAAAAGGCAGCCGTCTCCATCTCACGTGCCAATGCTGCTTCTGCTTGCTTTTGCTGAAATAGACTAATGTAAGTCACTAAATGGCGTGGTGCGTGTCACGCAGTCAATAGACCTGCTTAAGACAGTTGCCTTTTACAAAAAAAAATCAAATTCATTTAGGGTTTTGTTATACTGGTTTAACCCTGGGCTCTGCTTTAGTATCAAGAGGGTTGTTCATGATGGTGCACCATTTGTTTAATACACAAATATAGCCTTAAAGCCTGATGAAAAGAGCTGTAAGGGTTATTAAAGGCCTTCAGCCTGAGTTATATGCTCAAGCCGCAATTGAGGACCCATAACAAGGGAAAGGCCCTAAACCAACTGGTGTAGCCTGTGTCAGAAGGGCTATGAGGTATTAGAACATTGGAAGTTGGCAGCTCCATTGAAAACAATGGAGTGCTGCGGGCTTTTACTGGCCGGTAAAAGCCCACAGCGCCAACATTCCAATGGGCTTTGTTCACAGCAGCAGCTGTGAACAAAGCCTCACGGAGCCCGAGGGGATTCTAATCCCCTCGGGCTCCGTCAGCAATTTGTTTTTTTTAAGAGAACATTCTGCCCTGAGTGGCAGAATGTTCTAATAGCCTTAGAACCCGCCGTAGCGGGCTCTACCGGCTATTAAAGGCCCTTTCCCTTGTTAAAGGCCCTTGCCTTCGGCTCGGGCATTTAACTCGGGAGCGGGCCTTTAATAGCCGGTAGAGCCCGCTACGGCGGGTTCTAAGGCTATAATAGAACATTCTCTCAGTGAGCGTAGAGTGTCCTAAACTAAAAATGAAGAAACAGAAGGGCAAAGATTGTAATGTAGGAGCCGGAGCCTATACCAGTAATTTTTGGGCCTAAGCCACTCTGTTGTCTTCAATAGAGCTCTCAACATTTCAGTGTTCTCATATGTGAGAAATCTTAGCACTATCAGTAGTGAACTGATGAAGTTTGGCTTAAAATGCAGATAACATTGTGTCAAAGATCCATGATCTTGCAGTGGGTGCCTGGGACATTTCTCTGGAGTGGGTATGGGAGCAAATTGCAGCCTTGTCGGTCAAGAAGGTATCATGAGCGGAATTGAACTGACATGTACTCCTCAGGGACTGGGAAGAGTGGTGGAAGCAGAAGGCGTTGCTACCTCTGAAGTTCTAACACGAATTTCAGTTCTTCTCTCGTGGTTTTAAGTTCTTCCTGATTCTTAGATAATGCATTAGGCATTGCCTGTAAAGGGTTTACGTCTGAGTCCATGATTGCAGTAAGGAACATTGAATCACAAATGTCGACAAGACACAATATCGATGGACAAAGGACTTCGCAGAGGGAAGTAAGGATTTACATCCACATCTATGTTTCTTTACGATATATGTATTAGCAAGGTACCCATCGATATTTTGTCCCTTGATGTTCTGTCCCACCGACATTTGGGATTCAATAACCCTGAGTAGATTTGTGAGAAGTTGATTGAGGTACTGACAAACTGTCAGGTTGAAGTGGTTACACTTAGATATAACTGTACTGATAAATAAAATCAACATCAAATCAGTAATGCCAGCCGTCAAAATTCTTTCACTTTGAGTAAAACCAAGTGATTGTCTTTTTAGCCTGGCTAATAATAATATACAATTCTAATTAAACGAATTACCCCTTAGACTGACTTATTCTTCTGATTTTTCAAATTTATAGCCTCAGGAAAATGTATTTTCACTTCATTTTCAATCCCGTTAAAGTACCTATTGTTGTCCATATATTCCTTCATTGCATTTATTTCTTCTCCCACTTTGTTTTTCCTGCTTATTCTCGTGCTCTGTTCCGATCAGTGTTTAACTCTGCTGTATGTCACCTTTTCAATACTACTTCTTATTTTGTTTTACTGGTTATTCTTTCCTTTGTTTTCTTCAGTTTATATAGCGTCCATCGCGTTTATCTTTTACTGTTTATACAACTTTACATCCCTTCTTGACCTTCCTACTCTGCCTCCAGAATGCCCCTCATTCAGCCCTCCCTTCAGCCCTCTCCAGAGTTTGTCTTTTATGTCTCTAACTTTTGAAACTAACCTACCTCTATGCTCCATTCTTACATTAAAAGTTCTACTTTTCGTAAATCCCTCAAACACTCTTTCCTATCTTATGCATTTAAAACAGATTTCCATCTATTCACTGTGTTGATAGATTTCCAACTATCGACTATTTTGCGCACTTGAGTCATCAGCTGTATGTATAGTTCTACTTTTTGCACTGTAATACATTTTATTTGTACAGCCCTAGGCATAAATATCTTACCTATTCAATAAATACATAAATAACATCACAAGCACTAGCACACAAGATACTCGGTAAATTCCCAGGAGTGCCAACCTTTCCACTACAAAGGCATGTTTTCTGCTGTGCCTCTTAAACATGATAGAATGCTCTATCAGGACATATAAAACTGCCAATGTTTGCACAATATTTGCTATAGAAGGATCCCTGGGGTGTGCAGCACATCCTCTACTGCGTGGCTCCCATTACCATGATGTTATTTAAAAATGAGCTTCACAGCACTCTTGTATCAGGGAGTATCTGGTGTGGGCAAGGAGGGGCAGGTTTATGAAAAAGGCTAGGTGAGATTCATCTCCGTACTGCCAGGTGCCACCAAGTGAAGAAAATACATCTCTTTACCCAGTCCAGCATCGCTACTAGTCACCAACAATAAGCATTTTTAAATGTTGGTTTGTTTAATGACATCTTCTTGGGATTTCTTAGGCACTGGAAGGCCCCTTAGACTTTATACCCAGTGCTTGTGGATGGTGGGCAAGGCAAATATTTAACATTTCTGGACTTTGAACCAGCGCAGGAGAAAAAGGGACTGCATTTCGAAGAAGGAGGAAGAGAAAGATAGGTAAACAGTGAGAAAAGAAAAAAGCAGGGATGAAAAAGAACCTTCAAATAATTAGATAAAAGGATAGAAATTGGAGGCTTTGGGAGGAAGGCATGAGCTGGTTCAGCACTGGGCAGTCTGGCACACAGCAGGCTCCAGCATACATCATGGCTTGACTTGGCTCATAAGAAAAACCTTGACCTGCACTTACTTTCTCCAAACTAAGCAGTGCCCCCTGCAGACAGCCAATGCAACTGTTAGTTGAAAGCTGCTTTACCTTGGTGCAGGAGCAGAGACAAGACAGGAATACCTTTGATACTGCTCTGTTGGGGTAGGCAGGTTGAACACAGCCTGAGAAGGAAGATATAGGGGGTCATTACAACCCTGGCGGACGGTGTTAAAGCTGCGTAAATACCGCAAACAGGCCGGCGGACATAAAAAGGGAAATATGACCCTGGCGGTAACCGCCAACAAAGACAGCCACTTTAACACACCGCCCGCCACGGTGGTACAGACAAGCAGCGCGGCGGTTACCGCCAACAGACAGGCGGGAGACAATGTACCGCCCACACAATTACAACCCGCCAATCCGCCACCTTTTCTGGGGCGGATTCACTGTTGATAAAAACACGGCGGAAACAGCTATTGCTATGGGAAAACGCTCACCTGAACACATCCCACGAGGAAGGAGGACACCATGGAGCCCGAATTACAAATCCTACCTGCCCTTGTCTTTCTGCTCCTCTACGACCAACAGCTACGTAGGCGCCGAAGACACCGGTGAGTACTGCACCTACGACACGGAGGAGGGGGGAGGCAAAAGTTAGGGGGACACCCAACAAACACCCCCTCCCCCACCCTCACATATTACAACATACACAACAATGCAGTCACAAAAATCACAGTAACAACCCACAATCCCCCCGGAAGAATGAAAACACAAAGCAAATTTCGTGCAAACATTGTAATGTGGCAATATACATGTCATACAAAAATATACAGATATATATATCTCAAAATCACTCTTATTTACACATACAATCCGAGAAGTAGTGCAGATATGTACACAACAATGTCCGCGCACCAACAGTCCAAAAATGTATGGGCAAGGCCCACAAACTATACCTGACCAAAATCGGAGAGAACACTGCTGGGGCATCAGATAGAAACACTACAGGCACCTCAGGGGGAAGTGAAGGGGGGGCACCTCAGTCACATGAATGCGAAGCCAGATCCACGACGGGGCTCCATGCCCATTGATGTATCCTGGGGAGTGCAAAGCCACAGTCTCTCAAGTCTCTACAGTGGATGGGTTGCCCACTGTGCCATCCTGGGGAGTGCAAAGCCACAGTCTCTCAAGTCTCTACAGTGGGTGGGTTGCCAACTGTGCCATCCTGGGGAGTGCAAAGCCACAGTCTCTTAAGTCTCTACAGTGGGTAGGTTGCCCACTGTGCCATCCTGGGGAGTGCAAAGCCACAGTCTCTCAAGTAGATGCAGTTCTCTACTGGTACTGGGTGGGACTGGTGCCCAGACTGGATGAGTCTCCCCGTGAAAGTTCATGTCCTGTCACTGTCCCAGCTGCACATAGGAGAAGGATGCCTGATGTGGCGGCCTCTTGATTCCTACACGGTGCATGCCCTGTTCAGCAGTGCTTTGCCATGGCGGTCTTTGCCCTGTTCAGCGGTGCTTTGCCATGGCGGTCTTTGCCCTGTTCAGCGGTGCTTTGACATGGCGGTTCTGGACTGTTCAGCGGTGCTTTGCCATGGCGGTCTTTGCCCTGTTCAGCGGTGCTTTGACATGGCGGTTCTGGACTGTTCAGCGGTGCTTTGCCATGGCGGTCTTTGCCCTGTTCAGCGGTGCTTTGCCATGGCGGTTCTGGACTGTTCAGCGGTGCTTTGCCATGGCGGTCTTTGCCCTGTTCAGCGGTGCTTTGCCATGGCGGTCTTTGCCCTGTTCAGCGGTGCTTTGACATGGCGGTTCAGGACTGTTCAGCGGTGCTGTCACATGGCGGTTCTGGACTGTTCAGCGGTGCTTTGCCATGGCGGTCTTTGCCCTGTTCAGCGGTGCTTTGCCATGGCGGTCTTTGCCCTGTTAAGCGGTGCTTTGACATGGCGGTTCAGGACTGTTCAGCGGTGCTGTCACATGGCGGTTCTGGACTGTTCAGCGGTGCTTTGCCATGGCGGTCTTTGCCCTGTTCAGCGGTGCTTTGACATGGCGGTTCAGGACTGTTCAGCGGTGCTGTCACATGGCGGTTCTGGAATGCTCAGCGGTGCTTTGCCATGGCGGTCTTTGCCCTGTTCAGCGGTTCTTTGCCAAGGCGGTCTTTGCCCTGTTCAGCGGTGCTTTGACATGGTGGTTCAGGACTGTTCAGTGGTGCTGTCACATGGCGGTTCTGGACTGTTCAGCGGTGCTTTGCCATGGCGGTCTTTGCCCTGTTCAGCGGTGCTTTGACATGGCGGTTCTGATACAGACATTGGTGTGTGGCATGACGTTCTCTACAATGGGCATTGGTGGGTGGCATGACGTTCCATCATTGCCCAGCGGGGCTGTGGCATCCGGGCCCCTCCTGGGCTGTGACTCGGGCGGTAGTCTCCTGACCAGTAACGATACTTGGGCCCTCCTGGGCTGTGACTCCGGCGGTGGTCTCCTGACCAGTAACGATACTTGGGCTCTCCTGGGCTGTGACTCCGGCGGTGGTTTCTGGACCAGTGACGATACTTGGGCCCTCCTGGGCTGTGACTCCGGCGGTGGCGGTGGTCTCTGGACCAGTGACGACAGTGCTGGCGGTTGTGTCTGGACCGCCGGAAATGAAGGCGCACTTCTCCGCCGTGACACTCACAACTGGCTGGGCAGACTTCCTCTGGACCTTCCCCACCTTTGTTGGAGTTACAGCTGACTCACCAATCCCCTTCGAACCCATGTCACTTGTTGTCCCACCAGGAGTCTTAACACGGTCCCGTCGGCCACTCTCCAATTTTAGAGCCTTTACAGGGGGTGGGCTGCCAGTGCCTTGGCTCCGGGTCCTACTGCCTGCCCTGGTGGCCGGTGCACTCCACAAACCTTGAACACGCACCACTGGTATTGGAGGCTTTTTGACTGAGGCGCTACGACGGGACTGATGAATTGGAGGGGGGGGTGGGGGCAAAAAGGTCAATTTGACATAGGGACAGTTTCTGACGGACACTGGGATGGGTAGCTGGAGGGGGTCTGGGAGTGGAGGAAGAGGAGGTGGTTGTAGGAGGTGTCACTTTAGGTGTTTTGGGTGCAGGTGCAGGTACTGGAGGCTGTCGTGAGGTAGATGGATGTTGAGTGAGTGATTGCCGGCGTTTGGGTACTTTGGGAGGGGGCGTCACAGACACACTGGGAGAGGACACAGGGGACGTGTAAATGGCAGTGGAGGTGGTGAGTGCAGGTGAGCGGCTTGTGGTGCTGGGTGTCCTGGTGTGAGTCCTAGTGCCTGTAGATGTGGTGCATGCAGGTGTGTGTGTAGACGAGACTGGGAGGGAGGAGGGAGAAGAGGAGGAGGGGGACACAGTGGAGACAGTGGATGTTGCTGTGTCTGTATGTGGGTGAGCCTTGCGTGAGTGCCTGTGGTGTGTGTGGTGCCTATGTTTGCTTGAGCTACTTGTGTGTGTTGACTTGTGTGCATGCTGGTCTGTAGGTGTGCTTGGGATGGGCTGGGGTACAGGGGATTGGGTCTGGCTGGAGGAAGTTGGAGGGGGGAGGCTGGACACAGGGACAATGGCTGCCATCAGTGCTGAGGCCAGAGATTGCAGGGTTCGCTGAAGGACAGCCTGACCAGAATGAATGCCCTCCAGGAATGCATTACCATGTTGCAACTCTCGTTCTACACCCTGGATGGCATTCACAATGGTAGACTGCCCAACAGTGAGTGACCTGAGGAGGTCAATGGCCTCCTCACTGAGGGCAGCAGGGGTGACTGGGGCAGGGCCTGAGGTGCCTGGGGCAAAGGTGATGCCCACCCTCCTGGATGAGCGGGCACGGGGCGAACGCTGAGGGGCGGCTGGGAGGGCGGTGCTGGTAGGGGAGGTGGCGGCTGTACCTGTAGAAGTGGGGCGCACAGATGGTGCCGCCACCACAGGGGAGCTCCCATCGGCGGACGAGTCCGTGTCGCTGGTTGGTGATCCGGTGGCCGACGTGAAGCTCCCCTCGCCCTCCGTCCCACTGGTGCATTCAGAGTCTGTGGTGTGGCCCTCCATGGCCATGTGGGATGCAGCTCCCTTGTGCTCGGGTGCCACTGTACCTCCGCCTGATGATGCTGATGTACAAGAGGACAGGGAGAGCAGGAAAAGGGGGGGAGACAGAAGAAAGAGAGTTTTAGTGCATGGCATTCCGCTACCGTTGGCAGACAAGACAGACGCAGCAGCCCCCTGCATAACGCCGTGCTCCTGCCCTCTGCACATGCAATTTCTGGGATATGGCCTACATGGCAATGGTGGACATCTGCGCACATGGATGCCACAGGGGCAACTATACCTCAACTTGGCACTCTGCTGAGGTGGGGTTGAGTGCCACATGGCCTACATTACGGAGGGGCCTTGCCTACCGAATTCGCCCTGGCCTAGGGACACCCACAGCCCACCTCCCCCACCCTGACACCTCCACTGCACGCAAAGTCCGCAGAATGAGGTTGTACTCACCCCCTTGTGTCTGCTGTGATGTCCTCAAGCGCCCATCCAACTCCGGGTAGGCCACCGCCAGGATCCGGAACATCAGGGGGGTCATGGTGCGACGGGCACCCCTCCCACGTTGGGAGGCCATCCCCAGCTGAGCCTCCGCCGTCTTCTTGCTGCAGCGGCGAATGTCCTCCCATCTCTTCCGGCAGTGGGTGCCACATCTCTGGTGGGCCCCCAGGGTCCGGACCTCCTTGGCGATGGCACGCCAAATGTCCCTCTTCTGGTGGGCGCTGACCTACATGACATGCACAAGGAAAGAGGAACAGTCATTACGAACTGCACCGTCGATGTGAGTGCCCCCCTCCCCACTCTAGCCATGTGGCCCATTCTTTACCATGCATAAATGTTCTATGAACTCTGCCCCCTTCCCTCTTCCACCCAGCCCTCTCCACCCAGGCCTAGCCCATACAACGTGCTCCCTGTGTACTAACCTGTTGGTCTGGAGGACCGTAGAGTAGCGTGTACTGGGGGAGGACCCCATCCACAAGTTTCTCCAACTCCTGTGCAGTGAAGGCAGGGGCCCTTTCCCCAGACGCAGCAGCCATCGTCGCTTCCAGACCGAGGTCACAGCAGCACTAGGAGTGTAGATCCTCTCCTGTCGAAGGTCAGGTATCTAGTGATTGAAGAGATAGAAAATGGCGGTGACGTCCACAGCGGTGACGTCCGCGGCGGTGGGCATCATCACCGCCGGCGCACCTGTTCATTGGCTCCTGGGACCCATAGGGTCCAATGTTAACCAATGCAGCATTGCGCCGCAGTCTACGACCGCCTACCGCGACGGAGTGCAACGCCAGCGCAGTTACCCCACAATCCCATTGTCCCAGTTTAGAGGTCAGGCAGCCGCTGTTTCAGGGGCCCACATGGCTTCATTTACTACTGCGTCACACATAGCTAGGCCTACACTCAACACACATACAGGAAGGGTTTTGTGTCTGGTGTAGTCTTGTGTGTAACTGTGGGTACATACCTGGAGGAATAGTGACTGGTTCTTCGCTGTTGTCCTTCGTAGGCACCGTCAGCTGGGACATATGAGAAGATGGCGGAATCCTCTGGTGTACCGACCGCTGGTGGACCTGTTGACAATGGAAGAAAGACATGTCATCGTCACCTACAGGTTTGACCGTGCCACTATCCAGGAACTATGTACCCAGTTGGAGCCAGACCTGATGTCACCGATCCGCCATCCGACTGGAATCCCCCCTGACGTGCAGGTGCTGTCAGTGCTCCATTTCCTTGCAAGTGGGTCATTTCAGACAACAGTGGCCATGGCATCAGGGATGTCCCATCCTATGTTTTCCAACGTCTTGTCCAGAGTGTTGTCTGCCCTGCTGAAACACGTAAGGAGATACATCATATTCCCTCAGGTGGAGGATTTACCTACAGTGAAAGGTGACTTCTATGCCCTTGGACATATCCCCAACGTCATAGGTGCCATTGATGGGACCCATGTAGCTCTGGTCCCCCCCCCCGCAGGAGTGAACAGGTGTACAGGAACAGGAAGAGTTATCATTCCATGAATGTCCAGATGGTCTGTTTGGCAGACCAGTACATCTCTCAGGTAATTGCTATGTTCCCTGGCTCTGTGCATGATGCCTACATCCTGCGGAATAGCAGCATCCCTGATATGATGGGTCAACTCCAGAGGCACCGTGTATGGCTATTGGGGGACTCTGGTTACCCCAACCTTTCCTGGCTATTGACCCCAGTGAGGAATCCCAGGACCAGGGCAGAGGAACGGTACAATGATGCCCATGGGCGGACTAGGAGGGTGATTGAACGCACCTTCGGCCTCCTTAAGGCCAGGTTCAGGTGCCTCCATATGACAGGTGGATCCCTATTCTACTCACCGAAGAAGGCGTGCAACATCATCGTCGCCTGCTCCATGCTCCATAATTTGGCATTGCGACGCCAGGTGCCTTTTCTGCAGGAGGATGATCCAGATGCCGGTGTTGTAGCTGCTGAGGAGCCTGTGGAGCCTGTGGACAGTGATGAGGATGAAGCTGAGGAAGAAGAAAACGACAACAGGGAGTCAGTCATACAGCAATATTTCCAGTGACACACAGGTGAGAACATTTTCTGGTTTGACATTACATTAACTTTCACACGTCTACCTCTATCCTGTACCTACATTTCACTCACTATTTGTTAATTGAGTTGTACCCTTCCATTTCAGTTTCACAAGTGTGGTAACCTACGTGTCAACTGCTTGCATCCTTCAAGGGCTTGTGATGTGTGACATAGGTATGTTAGCCTTACATTATGACACTGTGATTGATAATACAAAGTACCAAATCATAGACTGACTCTAGATTTTTTGGTGTTTCAAGGGTGTTTATTTAAGTGCTCATAAAATGTTGGGGGGTTGTAAAATGGTGATGGGTGATGGTGGAGGAATGTCAATGGCAGAGTCCAGTCTATTAGTCTCACAGGTGCACTGGCCATCTGGGCTTTGGAAGTGGAGCTGGGGCAGTTCGAATATGGACAGGGTAACAAAGTGGGACAGTGGGGGGACAATCAGGGTGGTCTTATTTCCTGGCAGGGGTCTTGCCATCTTGCTCTGTCCTGTTCCTGCATCTCAGGGACCGCTTGCGTGGTGGTTGTCCGTCTGCAGGGGGTGGGGTGCTGGTGTGGTGGTCCTGTGGTGATGCCTCCTGTCCACTAGCGCCGGCGGAGGTGGAAAGCAGTTCATCGTCCTGGCTAGTGTCAGGGGCCCCTTGGAGTGCCACGGTGTCCCTCAAGGTCTTTTGAATGTCCGTCAGCACCCCAACGATGGTGCCCAGGGCGGAGCCGATGGTCCTGATCTCCTCCCTGAACCCCAAATACTGCTCCTCCTGCAGACGCAGGGTCTCCTGCAACTTGTCCAGGACCGTCGCCATCGTCTCCTGGGAGTGGTGGTAGGCTCCCATGATGGAGGAGAGGGCCTTGTGGAGAGTTGGTTCCCTTGGCCTGTCCTCCCTCTGTCGCACAGCAGCCCTCCCAGTTCCCCGGTGTTCCTGTGCCTCAGTCCCCTGGACCGTGTGCCCACTACCACAGCCCCCAGGTCCCTGTTGTTGTTGGGGTGGTGGGTTAGCCTGGGTGCCCTGTAGTGGTGGACACACCGCTGATAGACCTGTCCCGGGTAGGGAGGTTTGGGCCCGCAGGGTGGGTGCTGTGCTGGTATTACCAGAGGGTGGAAGCTCGGTGTTGGGCTGTGGCTGGGCAAGGGGAACCGACTGTCCTGAGGCCCACGATGGTCCGGGCTGGTCATCAAGATCCAGTGGGGCAGAGCTGCTGTCGTCACTGTGGGCCTCTTCTGGGGGTGGAGTGGTGTTATCTGGACCCTCTGGTGTGGTGACGCACCTTCGGGTTCCTGCAGGGGTATAAAGTACATGATTATTGCATGTGTGTGTGTCATGGTGTGCAATGGGTGGGTGTGCGTGTACCCCAGTGCAAGCATTCCTGTGTGGGGGCTTGTGTGATGATGGTTGGGGGGGTGTTCTGGGTATGTGCAGTGAGCATGCTTTAGTGAGGGGTGACCATGCTTAGTTGTGTCATGCAGGGCTTGGTGTTGGGATGGGTGGTTTGTGTTATGGGTAGATTAGTGATGATTTGGGGTGATAGGGGAGGGTGTGAGGGTGGGCGTGTGTGATAGCATGCAGGTAGGGTGGGGGATGTGATAGTTAAGATTTGACTTACCAGTGTCCCATCCTCCACCGACTCCTCCGAGGACCTCAGGATGCAAGATGGTCAAGACTTGCTCCTCCCATGTTGTTAGTTGTGGGGGAGGAGGTGGGGGTCCGCCGCCAGTCCGCTGCACCGCGATGTTGTGCCTGGAGACCGTGGAACGCACCTTCCCCCGTAGGTCATTCCACCTCTTCCTGATGTCCTCCCTATTTCTTGGGTGCTGTCCCACGGCGTTCACCCTGTCCACTATTCTGCGCCATAACTCCATCTTCCTGGCTATTGATGTGTGCTGTACCTGTGAGCCAAATAGCTATGGCTCTACCCGGACGATTTCCTCCACCATGACCCTGAGCTCCTCCTTGGAGAAGTGGGGGTGTCTTTGGCGTGACATGGGGTGGTGTGTGTGAGTGTGGGGTGGTGTATGTGGTGTGAGTGTGGTGAGTGTAGTGGTATGTGGTGTTTTGTGCGTGGATGTTGTGTGGGTGATGGTGTTGTGTGCCTCTGTGTGATGGGGTTGTCAATAGTTGTGCTCTCTCTCTCGCCTTCTCTCTGAATTTCTGGTTGTAGGGGTTTGTGGGTGATGTGGGTGTGTGTTTTATATTGTGTTGGGTGTGTGGGAGTGGTGTGTGTATGTGTATCAGGTGTGTGTATTTGTAATTGTCCAATGTGGCGGTGTTTTGGAGCTGTGTGTGTATTTTGAGCGCGGCGGTGTGTACCGCCAATGGAATACCGCGGTTGAATGACCGCCGCGTGGATTCGTGGGTCGTAATAGCATTGGCGTGTTTCTGTTGGCGTGGAGGTGGAGGAGTTGTTTCCGCATGTTTATCGCTGACCTTTGGTGTGGGGGTGTTGTGTGGGTGTCTGAATTTCGGCGGATTCCGTGATGTGTGTCATAATTGCTGTGGCGGTCTACCACGGCCGCGGCGGTGTATTGGCGGTCTTCTGCAAGGCGGTAAGTGGCTTTTACCGCCAATGTTGTAATGACCCCCATAGTGCTTAATTTGAGCCAGTGGTTGCCAGTGGGGGGCCACCAGCACTCATTTGTGGGGACCGTCACTTATTTTTCCTGAACTAACATTTCCCGAGAGCAAGAGAGGGAAAAACCCACAGAGGGGATTGAAGGAAGAAGACAAAAACGGTAAAACCACACAAAAACAGAAAGCGGGAACATGCAGGAGTAAGACAATGGGCAGGACTGTCTGGTAGTGGATTAAATAGGCATGAGGTGGAGTGGAGACGAGCAGCCCTGGTATTTGGTGCTCTAATATTTAACACTGCAGGCTGCAGGAATCTGAGCAAAGCAGAGGGCACCAGCACTTAGGGCCTGATTCTAACTTTGGAGGACGGTGTTAAACCGTCCCAAAAGTGGCGGATATACCACCTACCGTATTACGAGTTCCATAGGATATAATGGACTCGTAATACGGTAGGTGGTATATCCGCCACTTTTGGGACGGTTTAACACCGTCCTCCAAAGTTAGAATCAGGCCCTTATTCTTTTACAAATTAAGCACTGGGAAGAGGCTTTCTCCTTCTCCAGTCTCAGACAGTGCGTCCTGTGCAAGCAGTCCTAGAAGTGTTCCTTCTAACCCTCCTCCAGTGCCGGAAGAGTGACTTTCCCTTCAACAGTCCAGAAGAGGGCACAACTTTTAAAAGCCTCCTTAAAAAGGCCTCTACTGCAACTCAGGAGAAGGCTTCACTCTTCCATTCTCAGAAGTAGTCTCTCTACCATAAACCTCATAAGATTGCCTGCTTTGCTCGAGTCGCAGATTCTCTTTATTCAGCCTAATAAGCAGTGCTTAATTTGAACCGGTGAGGGGTACCAGCGCTAATGTTTGACGCCAGCACTTATTTTTCTGCATCAGGCATTACATAGAGCAAAAGACTCATATGGGAAAGATGGAGGAAGAGAAAGACTGTAAAGCATCACAAATGAAGAAAGCAGAAAGCTGCAAGAGTGAGCTGAAGGGGCAAGGAGTGGCTGTAAATCGATTAGAGGCTCAACATGGCTTTACAATAGTTGTCTCAGTATTCGGTGCTCACACATTCAAATTCAGTAGCCATGTGTTCCAGCGAAGAGCTTTGGGCACCCGCACCTTTTTATTTACAAATAAAGCACTGCCCATAAGCGGCCCTCCCCCCCTCCAGTCTCAGAATGGTCACTGCCTTTCTTCAGTCTGGGAAGTGATTTTTTTTTCTCCACAGCAGATTCCAAGGTGACCCTGTGAAGGATACTCTGGGTGAGCCCTGTTTACAACTAAAGGAAAAATCTAATGACTGAGAAGTCTGTGATGGCTACTGATATTGGTATTAATATACAGAAATCAAATGGTGATGTCCTATGTTCTGATATGCTAATAAGTCTTGTGAGCGACAGTGCGCACAAAAGAAATCAGCAATGCCATATTTATTTTCTAAAGCGCATGGTTGCCAAGCACTCTGGCTCAAAATAACTAAATATGAAACTAAATATGACAGTTAAAACCCGTAGGGAGAACAGGGAGGAAGATAAAACACACAATTAAAAACATACAGCAGCAAATTGCCAGCTTGCCTAAGGAAAAGCCGAAAAATATTTATTAAACAGGAGAGTTTAAATTGAGTTTAGTGTGTGGATTGCAAAGTAGTGTATTCCTAAATTTAGGCATGGATATTGCAGCGCATGTTCTCTTAAGGTCACTGTTCTGGCTTTCGGAATCGCAAAGAAAACATATTGGAGTTCAGAAGGGCAGGGCCAAGTGAAATAGAATAGCTTTGGGGCCAGACAGCCCCATAGAAATAAATAAAATCTGGAACAAACACTGATCATTTATTTAATTTCGCTCTTGGACATAGATTGTTTGTATTGCAAAAATAACAATTTAACTGGAATTGGGTACCTTACCAGCCTGTTACTCTCATTGTAGGAATGACATGGTTAGGGTGACTTGTTGGATGCTCGTAAAAGAAGTAGGGCATCATAGTTAAATAATATACATGCATATAACAATGCAAATGTTCCTTTAATTGCCAGATGTTCATAATCACAAATAAATCACTATTCACAACTGGGGTTCTCGCTGCGACAGTGACAACCAAAGCTCCGCACTGCTTGGAAGATGTTCACCTTCCCTGCGGGTGACAACTCCTAATGTTCTGGTTAGTTATCTTCACCTGTCTTGTCCCTCGTGTCCTCTTACTGAGTTCGCACTTCTCTGGCTACACACTGACCTCTGGCTTACTGGGTAAGAGAAGTGAGATTGAGGGGGCCCGCGGGAAGCATAGAGCAACGCTCTAGTCTTCCCCGCGGGACGGTTCGGGAAAAGGAAGTGACGGCGGGACAGGGGATTGGGAGTAAGGTAAGTGGGGGTGGGTCTTAGGGGTGGGAATAAAAAGGGTTGGGGGTGGAGGGACCGGCCTCTTTCCGCGCGGACCCATCGTGCGGATAGTTTGGCCGGTCCCTGGGGTGCTTTTTCGTTGAAGGTAGTGTGGGGTTTCTCGTCGGTGCGGGCGGTGGGGCGAGCGGCAACCGGGGCTGGGGCACACGCTCTTCCCCGCGGGCCGGAATTAACAAGGGGCGGCAACGCGCTCCTCCGCGGGCGGCCGCTCCCCCTTTCCAGGCTGCACGTGTGGTTTGGCAGCCTGCCAGGCCGCTCCTGCGGCTCCGCGGCCGGGAAAAAGATCGGGTTGCGGTAGCATCCGGAATAATTAGAAACAGCCGGGGCCAAATAGGAATCGGTCGGGCACTTTTTAAAAAAAAAAAAAAAAAAAGAGGAGATATACATAAATATATATAATTTTTAAATGATAGGGAACACAAGTCAGAAGGACTAACACAGGGAGGAGAGTTTTTCCCCGCACCTGGTAGGGGACCCCCCCCAAACCCCCAAACAAAAACAAAAATATATATATATATATATATATTATATAGAGATAAAAATAATAAAGTAAAATCACCGGGTACAGGAGACCCGGACACAAAAAAAAAAAAAAAAAAAAAAAAATAAGGGGAGGCCCGCCCCTGCGCCATGGCAGCCAGCCACGACGCGGAGGCGGTACGGGCCGCGCTTTGCGTACTTGGCGAGGCGGGTCGGGCTGACCTCCTCAGGCCTGGGGTTTTAGAACAGGCCTGGGTGGGTATGGTGCGGCCGACGCGTGCCGCGTCAAGCGGAGTGGCGGCGGCCGTAGCCGCATGCACATCCCCCGAGAGGCCCAAGAAACCCAAAAAAGCGGCGGTGGAAAGGGCCAGCCAATCAGGTGACGGGGAAGGT
The DNA here is from genome assembly GCF_031143425.1 of Pleurodeles waltl. NCBI lineage: Eukaryota > Metazoa > Chordata > Amphibia > Caudata > Salamandridae > Pleurodeles > Pleurodeles waltl. The sequence goes on from NC_090445.1 coordinate 1,558,204,696, forward strand.
CCAGTGGTCGAGCCAGGCCCATCAGACGAGGGCACGGCACCAGGGGGGCATAGATCCGCACCAGGATCAGTCTTTAGAGACAGAAGCCCCCGTGCAGGATGAGTTAGTGCGCGAGCATCCCGCACCCCCCACTGACCCCATGCCCATGGACTTGTCTCTGCCTAGGGGCGGGGCCAACAACAACACCAAAAAGAAAGGCAAGGGGCCCAGACTCACGGGCGGGTTGGGCAAGGGCAGGGCCGGTAAGGGGCAGTCCCAAGAGACGCGAGGGCAGGCAGGGGAGTCAACGCCCCCCGGCCCCTGGCCTGGCAGGCTAGATATGGATGAGGCTTGGGACCTAGAGGCCAGGATTAAGGAACAGCGCCGCATAGTGGCAGAAACGGAGGACAGGTGGGCCCAATTGTGCTTGGAGCGGGACATGTCCGTGCCACACGGCCGGCAGCTAAAGAGACCTGCAGATAGCGTAGGCAGCACAGGAACCAGGCCGCAAGACGCCGGGAAAGGTAGTTGGGTATGGGTCCCGAGCGACGGGGGCCAGGAAACGGGGATGGATAGCGGTCTAGGCAGCGCGGTGGGTACCAGTGGCGCATGCGGCCAGACTGGGCGCGGAAGGTCAATGCCAAGGCAAGAGGTTGGCAGAAAGAAGGCGATGCCAACGGGGCGCAACACGGCCCCTGCACGTTGGTCCGAAGCGCTAGAGGGGTCTTCGGCGGCCTTCTCTACTCCGCAGGATCGGGGACAATACAGAGGTGGCGGACGCCACGAGGGCCATGAGGATAACCCGGCCAACTATACGATGATGAGCGGGAACGTTAGTAAACAGATGGATGTGTGTGAGGATGATGTGCTGGAACTGGATTATGAGGAGGAGCTGGAGGAATGGGAAGAGGGGGAGATCAGGGAGACAGAGATACGCAGCTTAAGGGGGAGGGGAAGAGGACGCAGGAGCGGCGCAACCCCCCTCTCCGCTTCTATTTTGCAGGAACGGGACTACGGCAGTGGTCCACAAGAAAAGAGGCAAGAGCAAGCACGGGGCCGAGGGGCCCGGAAGGTTTCGCGGCCTGTGGCTACACAAGGAAGAGGTAAAGGGCAATGGTGGTCGGTCTGGGGGGATGGCGGGAAAGGGGATGATGCGCCAATTTACAAGTCTGTAGGAGTAGGTGATGGTTCGATACTTGACCCAGTACCAGCTAAGGATAAACAGGGCGGGGAAAAAAGTACAGAGACACAAGCCAGAGCCACGACCGAGGGCGGGGGTGGAGACAAGGCAACAGGGGAGAAGTCAGGCGCAGAAGCAAAGGAAGGGGGTGAACACAAAAAGAGGCTACCCTATATGGGATTGGCTATGCCTTTGGGCTCACATGTGGCGGAGAAAATGAAAGCCAGAATATGGAGACACGAGTATGTGGACGTTTTTAAGTTATTACATAGGGACATACAAGCCAAGGAAGGGTCTAAGGAGGAGGAGTGGGAGCTGGCCCGTAGGCCGAGGGTCCCAATCAATATGGATAACTGGACATCGGCGTTTCTGATTTTTGCGAGTATTTATTGTGAGAAATACCCTGACAGAGCTATAGCGCTATTTAAATACATGGACATTATTAGGAAAGCGCAGATGCATTTTGGGGGTTTTGCCTGGCTGAGTTACGACGAAGAGTTCAGAGCCCGAGTGAGCATTAACCCAGATAAGCCATGGGGGGATGTCGACCCAGAATTATGGATGCAATGGATGGCGTCATCGCAATCCACGGCATCAACTCATACAGCGAGTGGTTTACCGGTGATCTATAAGCCATTTCAGGTACGTCCCGCTCCGGGGGGGGCGGGTGTGGGACAGAAAACAACACCTAGCACGACAGGAGCGTGCTGGAATTTCAACAAGGGTTTCTGCTCCAGACATCCTTGTAAATTTAAACACGACTGCTCCAAGTGCGGGGGCCGTCATCCGGTCACACAATGTTTTTCACTTTCCAGCCCCTCCGAGCAATGGAGGGCCTCAAAAGGCAGAGGGACCCAGGGCGCTCCTGCTCCAAAAGGGACCTACTCCAGTTAGGGTAGAATTTATCTTGCCATGGCTTCACAGATACCCGGATGAGGCAGCTGCGTTGAAGTTAGCTGTAGGCTTTCAAGAGGGGTTCAGGGTCAGCTATCAAGGCCCGCGGGAGAGGCGCTGGGCAGACAACTTGCGGTCTGCGAAGGAACTACCTCAAGTGGTTAGGAAGAAGCTGGACAAGGAGCTGTCATTAGGTAGAATTGCGGGCCCATTCTATGAGTGGCCAAGTCAGAATTTAATGATCTCCCCATTGGGAGTCGTGCCGAAGAAGGCCCCGGGTGAGTTTAGGTTGATTCATCACCTATCATGGCCGGAGGGCACATCGGTTAACGATTTCATTGCGGCAGAAGATACCAGAGTGGAGTATGCGTCGGTGGATGATGCTATTAAATTGGTCAGGGGGTGTGGCAATGGCGCAGAACTGGCAAAATGCGACATACAATCTGCCTTCCGGTTGCTACCAATACACCCTGGGGATTTTGATTTGCTGGGGATGCAGTTTGAAGGGGCCATCTATGTGGACAGGGTTCTGCCCATGGGTTGCGCTATTTCATGCGCTTTGTTCGAAGCATTTAGCACCTTCATGCAGTGGGTGTTTGTAAAAAGTAGTGGGCACTATGCGGTGACCCATTATTTGGATGATTTCCTGTTCGTAGGGAAAAAGAATACAGGAGAATGCCAGAGGGCCCTGACAATCTTTCAGGAGATGGCACAACAGATGGGTGTGCCTTTGGCACCCGAAAAAACTGAGGGCCCCGCAGCGGTACTAACTTTTATGGGTATTGAGTTGGACTCCAATACTATGACGGCCAGATTACCAGCACAAAAGGTAACGGAGATACTGGTTTTCTTGGGTCTTGTGAAAGAGGCACGAAAAATCGACCTGCGGACAGCCCAGAAGCTGTTGGGGTATCTCAATTTTGCTTGCAGGGTAGTTAGGGGGGGAAGGACTTTCTGTAGGCGATTGGGTTTGTCCATGTCGGGTGCAGTTTTGCCACACCACAGAATAAGAGTGTTGACGGGACTTAGAGAAGATGTGAGAGTGTGGGAAGCATTTTTGAAACAATTCAATGGGGTATCTATGTGGTTCTGTGAAGAAGAGACAGTGTGGCAGGTGCAGATATTTTCGGATGCGGCGGGAGCGCATGGCTTTGGGATTTTCTGGGACGGCCGGTGGTGCGCGGAGGCGTGGCCAACATTATGGTTAAAACAGGGAAGAAGTATTGCCTTTTTGGAATTTTTTCCCCTCCTGGTGGCCATGGCGGTATGGGGACAGGAATTGGCAAACAGGACAGTTTTATTCAGAATCGACAATATGGCGGTCGTCGAGCTGGTGAACAGACAGAAGGCGAGGGATGTGAGGGTGTTGCGCTTGTTGCGCCGTTTTATGTTGCAATGTTTATCTCTGAATGTGATATTTAAAGCTGTACATATTCCAGGAGTTTTCAACGAGATTGCGGATTCCCTGTCTCGTTCACAGTGGCAGCGTTTCCGCAACCTGGCGCCAGGAGCAGAACAGAACAAGACACCGGTCCCGGCAGACATTTGGGAATGGGGGGCATGATCACAGGGCTGGTGGAGATGTCCTTAGCGGAATCTACTCGGCGAAGTTACCGGCTGGCTTGGTTGGATTTTCAGTTTTTTGAACGGTTTATAGGAAGTTTTTGGGGACAAAGCAAAAGACAGCTAGAGCATCGGGCGTTGCGTTTTGTGCTACATATGATTCAGAAAGGTCTGTCAGCAGCCACTATCGGGGGAAAATTGGCAGGGGTATCGTTTTATGGGAAATTGTTTTTTGATCACGACCCGGCAAGAAACGATCTGCTGGGAAGGATGCTGAAAGGTTGGGGCAGGATTAGATCGGTAGAGGGTAGAGCGGCCAGGGAGCCCATTGATTTTGATTTATTACTAGAGTTGTTACACGTACTGCCGGTATGTTGCGCAGACGATCACGAATTGGCACTTTTTCGACTATGCATGGTGTGGATGTTTTTTGGAGCTTTCCGAGTGTCAGAGTTGCTGGGGGTTGGCAGGGCGGTGGGGGTTCGCTACAAGGATGTGTGCGCGCACGGTGGCCGTTTAGGGATTTGGCTTAGACGATCAAAAACCGATCAACTAGGCAGAGGTAAGTGGGTATGGTTAGAAAAAGGGGGCAACGTGTTGGCCTGCCCTGTTGCGGAATGGAGTACGTGGCAATTTTCAGGCAGGTTGAACAAAGAAGCAGGGGTTTTCACACACAGGTCAGGCTCCAAGCTCACCAGTTTTCAGTTCCTGCGAGTATTAAGGATGGCTTTAGGACGTGTGGGCCGTCAGGCCATGGATTTTGGCACGCATTCATTCAGAATTGGGGCGCCCACGGCGGCAGCGCATTTGGGTTGGGACTGGGCAAAGATTAGGGCAATAGGCCGCTGGAGATCAAGGTGTTGTGAACGATACGTTAGACCCTGAGATGTGAGGAGGGATAGCTTCAAAGTTTTTTTTGGGTTGGGGGGGGGGGGGTTTTGGATGTTCAAAACACATGTTACAGTTATTTTTCCGTTGCAGGAGATGCGTTTGGTCCATCGCAGGGCAAGACGGTGACATGGCTGGTCGGCCATTCATTTGTACATTGGGCAGCGAAGTTCGCGGAGAAGCAGATATATGGTCGGGCCTTGGGACTATCCAGCAGACGGCACGAGGTGCTATGGTGGGGCAAGAGCGGAATGCGGTGGGGTAACCTGCTTCCTTTCATCACTACTAACTTATCGAACTGGGGATGTCCCGATTTGTTGATCATTCATTTGGGAGAGAATGATTTGGTAAAATTGTCAGGACTAACGCTACTGCAGCACATGCAGAGGGACTTGGAGATTCTCAAGAAAAAAACTGCATGGTACATGCTTGGTTTGGACAGAGCTTGTCCCACGTAGAGTGTGGAGAGGGGCAGTAAAGTACGGAGCCATGGAACGGGCTCGAAGGAAACTTAACAGAGCGATGAGAGTGTTCTGCTGGGCTCAGGGGATAAAGATACTAAAGCATGAAAATATTACGGAACAGGAGGCAGTTTTATTCAGAGATGATGGGGTCCACTTGTCCACACTAGGGAATGCGTATTATTTGACAGATCTGAGACTGCTGGTTGAGGAGTTGTGGGGAGAGAATTTGTGGATGACAAACAAGAAATGAGTAGCGCGGGGTGCAGTAGCGTGTCTGGGGGGGGGTGGGGCAGCACAACGCCAAGTGGGTTGGTGCTGGTTGGCAGTAGATGGGGGAGGGTGGTGAGCCAGATGCGGGCTTGGCCACCCTTCCAGGGAATAAACAAGCAGGTGAAGGCTCTGAGTGGGGGTACGCACGAACCAAATGGGGCATGAAAGGAAAAGGGGAGTGCGTAGGGGAATGGAAACGAAATAAGGGTTTGAAGGGGAAGGATGAGCGAGGCAGATGTTAAAGGGAGGGCGTTAATAAAGTTACGGTTTACGTTATAAAAGTTAAGGTTATTTTGCTTATGCAACCCTGTCCTAATAAATGACCTTTTACACTAAAAATACAGCTGTCACTGAGTTATTTCCCGATGAGGGGGCCCGCGGGAAGCATAGAGCAACGCTCTAGTCTTCCCCGCGGGACGGTTCGGGAAAAGGAAGTGACGGCGGGACAGGGGATTGGGAGTAAGGTAAGTGGGGGTGGGTCTTAGGGGTGGGAATAAAAAGGGTTGGGGGTCGAGGGACCGGCCTCTTTCCGCGCGGACCCATCGTGCGGATAGTTTGGCCTCCCACCCACCCGGCAATTGGAAGAGGAGTTTTGAAGGATGGAAGTTAGAGGTAGGGCAAAAAAGGGGGGAGGTTTACTTGTCAGTTAGGGCAGGTTGCAGCAGAGAGCGAGCAGTAGATGGGGGAGGGTGGTGAGCCAGATGCGGGCTTGGCCACCCTTCCAGGGAATAAACAAGCAGGTGAAGGCTCTGAGTGGGGGTACGCACGAACCAAATGGGGCATGAAAGGAAAAGGGGAGTGCGTAGGGGAATGGAAACAAAATAAGGGTTTGAAGGGGAAGGATGAGCGAGGCAGATGTTAAAGGGAGGGCGTTAATAAAGTTACGGTTTACGTTATAAAAGTTAAGGTTATTTTGCTTATGCAACCCTGTCCTAATAAATGACCTTTTACACTAAAAATACAGCTGTCACTGAGTTATTTCCCGAGGATGGGAGGCAGGGCGGGGAAATGAACAGTGCAGCACAGCAGGTGAAGAAGGTGGACAAGGCAGATGGGTATGAGGGTGAGAAGTAGGTGAGCTACAGGGAGGCGGAGGGTAAAGAAAGGCAGGCGAGAGAGCTAAAAACACAGAGACTTAGGAAGAGAGAAGTAGAGAGAGAGAAGCTGAGAGAACTGGTAAAGTTTTAGAGTGACAGAGAGAGGTAACCAGGGGGTGAAGAAAGGCAGGCGAGAGAGCTAAAACACAGACTTAGGAAGAGGGAAGTAGAGAGAGAGGAGCTGAGAGAACTGATAACGTTTCCGAGTGACAGAGAGAGGTAACCAGGGCTAGAGATAGGGAGTAGTAAAGAGAGGGAGAGCGATGAGGTACACTGAGGGAGAGGAAGAGAGAGAGAGAGAGAGAAAGAGAAGTGAGCAAGATAAATAGTTGTTAAGAGAGGTTATGTGTAGAGAAAGGTATAGAGACATGCAGGGTAGACAGAGAAAGAGTAGTAGAGAGATAGGTCAGGTTGTAGATTCAGATGGGACGAAAGAGCTAACGCTACGGAGAAAGAGAGAGGGAAAGGGCGGGGGTAACAGAGAGAGAGAAAGAGAGAGAGAGAGAGAAAGAGAAAGAGAGACAGAGAGAGAGAAAGAGAAAGAGAAAGAGAGAGAGAGAGAAAGAGAGAGAGAGAGAGATAGAGGTAAGAGAGAGAGATAGAGGTAAGGGAGAGAGAGAGAGAGAGAGAGAGAGCGGTAAGGGAGAGAGAGAGAGCGGAAAGAGAGAGAGAGAGAGAGAGAGAGGTAAGGGAGAGAGAGAGAGAGAGAGAGAGCGAGCGGTAAGGTAGAGGGAGAGGTTAGACAGACACAGAGGCAGGGAGAGATAGAGATAGACATGTAAAGTGATAGGGTAGTGAGACAAATATAGAGATGCAAACACAGAGAAAGTGGTAAAGTAGAAAGAGGGGCCAATGAGAAAACGTATCCCAAGACATATCAGTAGTGAGACAGCGGCCCAGGAAGAGAACGAGGGGCGAAGGGTAGAAAGTAAACATGTGCTCAGGGAGTGGGGTGAAGTGGAGAAGGATGTGGGATTAATACAGGCGTAAAGTGCATGGCAGAGACAGTGGCAGAGACAGGGAGGTGAAGAAGAGAGATGAACAAAAAGAGAACGGTACAGACAAAGGAGACAGATTTGAGGCAGAATTATGTATAAAGAGATAGAAATAAGGGAGAGAAGCTGAGAAGACGGGGTGCAGAGACAGGGGGCGAGAGGAGTAAATGAGCGATAAAAGAGGTAGAGTAATAAAAGTCGTGAGCAAGCAGTAAGATAATGTGAGGTTTGATGCACCGAGAAGAGAGGCAGCAGGCGAGAGAGGAGCGGGGAGGTAAGACAGCTCATGAATGGGTCCCATATCGGCCGGCTAGCTGGGGAGAGGTTCAGCGGGGAGGTGGAGTAGCCAGAGAGGCCTGGGTGGAGAACGGTGCAGGGAGTGCCGAGGTGCTGAGTGGTTAGACAGAGAGAAGGTTCCGAGAGGTAGAGAATGGTGTGGTACAGAGAAATGGAAAGAGACAGAGTGGTGAGGTAAAGAGGTGGTGATATTGGGAGACAGGAGAAGACGGTGGAATAGAAATGCAGGGGGGTGAGGTGGAAACAGCTGCGAGGTGCAGAGAGAGGGGTGAGGCTGAGAGAGAGTTGAGGTAGAAGAAGAGACGCTGGCACAGAGAGTGAAAGAGAGGAGCTCTGGTTGTGAAAGAGTAGCTCAAGAGAGGTAGTGAGAGGTGAATTGAGGGAGAGGCGAGGTGGACATAGGTGAAGTAGGGAGAGATGAGCTAGACGGAGCAGGATTACGTTTATACAGATGGGCAGACACAGAAATAAAAACAGAGGGTCGAGGTAAAAGAGGTGAGGAGAATTAAACAAGAGGGGTGAGACAGGAAGATTACCCTCTAGTTGATAGTCACTGACTTCCTGAGAGTGCAATGGTCAAGGTTGGCAAGCCAGGCATGCAAATTAAACTTCTGTGAAGTCTGCATACATAAATGTTAAACATAAAAAACTATCTTTATATGTACACTCTTCTTACAGAAGGACTTTTAAGTGCCTGGCTCACTTCACCAAGAAGCCCCTTGGAATGTGAAGGCCCTGTGCAATTTCCCAGCTTGGCCCTGCATTAAAAGGGTGAAGGGGGAGTGAAAAGACCAGGCACGGTGGGGGAGCAGAGACTAGGAGGGGAGAGGAGCAGAGACGTTTTAAGGCATGAGCAAAGTGGGCTGCTGCCCAGGGCCCCAATCTTTCAGGGTACTCTGTTCTGAAGAGTTTTTTGCCCTTCTGACCTTGAATAATTCTTGAATAGATTGTTTTAAATACTGTTTTCCTTTCATTTATTTCTGATGTGGGTGATGTGTGAGAGTCTATTGCTGATATTTGCATTGAAATGTGTGTATTTGTTTCATTTAACATCTACAAAAGCCTTTCCTTTAGATCAAAACAGGAGAAATACAGAATGCTTGCAGTAGTATTAGTGAGCAATTTTAAAAACACAAGCCACTACCCCTGAATATTACCTGTAAGACATTTATAATGTGGACCAGTGTGTCTATGCGCTGTCAGTGACCCGGCCAAAGAGAGCAAAAAAGCTGAAACTGGATCATATATTCGAAGCTGTTCCGAACAGGACCCCTCAAAATGCGTTTGGTCCAGGGCCCCCAAAATCCTTAAGATGTCCCTGGAGAGGAGTGGACAGGCTAAAAGGAGAGGGAACAGAACTGGAATGAGAGGGAGGGAGCCACAAGACTGAGGAGAGAGGCTGATGGAGAGGAAAGAAGTAGGATTGGGGGAGGACTGTGAAGGGACAGCAAGAGCCTCAAGACTGAGGAGAAAGAGAACAGACCGAGGGTGGCACAGAGGAGCGTGGCAGGGAGAGTAGCAAGACCATAGGAAGGGTAAGGAGGCCAAGACCAGACCTGGGGTGGGAGGGGAAGAGTGCGAGAGGTCAGAGAGAGAGAGAGAGAACAGAATGCAGGTGTGCCGGGGGAGAGTAGGCAGACTGAGGGAAGAGTCTGAGGAGAGAGAGCACAGAATGCAGGTGACAGGGAAGAGAGAAGTGATACGGAGGGGAGAGTCTAAGGAGAGAGAGCACAGAATGCAGGTGACAGGGAGGAGAGAAGTGACGGAGGGGAGAGAGCACAGAATGCAGGTGACAGGGAGGAGAGAAAAGATACTGAGGGGAGAGTTCGGGGGAGGGAGAGCGCAGAATGTAGGTGACGGGGAGGAGAGTGAGAAGACAGACGGGAGAGTCTGAGGAGAGAGAGCACAGAATGCAGGTGACAGGGAGGAGATAAGTGATTCTGAGAGGAGAGTTAGAGGAGAGAGAGGACAGAATGTAGGTGACGGGGAGGTGAGTGTGAAGACAGAGAAGAGAGAGACAACAGATTTTAGGTGACAGGGAGATCAGTCAGACTGAGGGAAGAGAGTGGGGCGAGAGAGAATAGAATGTAGGCGACAGGGAGGCGAGTGCAAATACTAAGAGGAGGGTCTGAAGAGAGAGAACAGAATGTAGGTGTGAGAGAGAGGAGAGTGGAGAGACTGAGGGGAGAGTGTAAGGATAGGGAGAGAGAACAAAATGTAGGTGGCAGGGAGGAGGGTGGGAAGACTGAGGGGAGAGTCTGAGTGGAGAGAGGACAGAATGTAGGTGACAGGAAGGAGAGCGGGCAGACTGAGGGGAAAGTCTGAAGAGAGAGAGAACAGAATGTAGGTGTGAGAGAGAGGAGAGTGGGAAGACTGAGGGGAGAGTCTGAGGAGAGAGGACAGAATGTAGATGACAGAATGGAGAGTGGGAACACTCAGGGGAGAGGTGGAAAGGGAGAAAACAGAATCCAGGTGTTAGACGAAGGAGAGCAGTCAGACTGGGCAGACAGTCTAAGGAAAGAGAGAACAAAACGTAGAGAAGGAAAGTGGGAAGACTGAAGAGAGAGGCTGGGGAGAGGGAGAACAGAATGTGTGGGTCATGGAGGAGAGAAGTGATTCAGAGGGAAGAGTCGGAGGAGAAACAGTACAAAATGTAGGTGACAGGGAGGAGAGTGGGGTGTCTGAGGGGGGAGTCTGAGGAGAAGGAGAATAGAATATAGGTGAGAGGCAGGATAGCAGGCAGACAGAGGCGGGAGCCTGAGGGCAGAGAGCACAGAATGAGTGTGCCAGGGAGAAGGGCAGAGTGGAAGGCCGGGGGGGGGGGGGGGTGAAACGTAAGAGAGGCGCCTCGGGACAGAGAACAGAGTAGCCGTGGCAAGAAGGAGAGCGAAGAAAATGCCAGGGTGAGTGGCAAGACGAAGAGCGAAAGTTGAGGGAAAGAGAAAAGAACAAAGATGGCAGGGAGGAGAGTGGGGAGACTGCCAGGGATGGCCCCAGGATTCTGAGACTTGTGGGAGGGAGACAGGACAAGGTTGACAGGGAAGAAATTGGAAAGACCTGAAGGGAGAGCGGAGGAACAAGCAGCGAGAGGACCAAGACTGAGGGAGGGGCTGAGAGGAGTGAACGCAAAATCAATGTGTCCGGAAAGAAAGTGAAGAATTCGGCTGGGAGAGTGGCAAGACCGAGGGGAGAGGCTGAATGGAGGTGAATAGACTGGGGTGGCAGAGGAGAGCAGAGAAAATAGAGAGGGGGGAGGGACACTGAGAGCAGAAGCTGAAGGGAGAGACAACAGGAGAGCGACAGGAAGAGAACGGCAAGAGTGGGTGGAGAGTACAGACCAGTGGGGTGGTGGAGAGCGGAGGGACCAGCAGGAAGATGGGCAAGACTGAGGACAGAGGCTGTGGAACTGTGTTGAAGGGAGAGAATGGGGAGCCTGGGAGGATATGATGAGGGGAGCGGGTGATGGGAGAGACACACACGTGCGCGCGAGAGAGCAGGAAGACCGAGGAAAGAAGTTGGGGGAGAACAGCCTGGTAGGGAGGAGAGCAGAGAGTCTGGGAGGGTGAGTGGAGAGACTGAGAAAGGCTAAGGAGAAAGAAAACTGTCCGAGGGTGGCAGGGAGGAGGGCATAGACTGTGAGGAAAGCGGTGAGACTCGTCGAAGACGCGGAAGTGAGAAAGACCAGATCGAGGTTGGCAGAGATAGGGCGGGGAGGCAGGGAGGGCAGCTACGAGTCTGAGGAGAGTTGAGGGACAGGTCTGGATGGCAGTGGAGAGGAGAGTGGGGAGACGGGAGAGGCACAGAGAGACAGGGAGAGGCTGACAGGGATATTAGACACTCCTGGGTGAGAACTTTGCTAGGGTGACTAGATTTTGAGGTGCAAAAACAGGGACATGTCAGACATAAAAGAAGGACTAACGACTTTACACTCACTTTTATATCTGGCATGTCCGTTTTTTTGCATAGCTTTGTGAATGTGTGCCTATACATGTGTGTGTTTATATATATATATATATATATATATATATATATATATATATATATATATATATACACACACACACACACACATTTACAAGACTACACACATAAAATTAACTATGGCTTGACCTCCCACCCTGAACCCCCAACCCGCCCCCATCCACCTCTCTCTGCTCCCCACTCCGTCACTCTGCTGGGACCAGACAGGGAACTGGCTGACAGATGAATTACTTTAATTATTGCATACTTTGTAGGCGTCTATTAAAGGAGAGCATACCTTGAATTTATAATTCCCTAGATAATCTGACTTTTGTCCCAGAAACCAGGACATATATGTAATGATCTGACCTTTGTCCCAGGGCCATTTGTTTAAAATTAATAGATGCGTCGGGACACACCGGGAGAGTCCTCTAAAAACCGGGACTGTCCACAGAATTCCGGGACATCTCGTCACCCTAGAGTGGAGGGAACTTTCAGAGTTAGGGTAGAGCGCAGAGACTGGCGGTGGGAGCGGAGACTGGTGAAGGGCCGATAGACTGGGAGAGCGCGGGCTGAAAGTGAACAGTTGTAGAAAGCGGAAACAGGGGGCAGTGGGGAGGCAAAGGAGGAGATACTATCAGGGAGAGTGAGGACAGTATAGAGAATGGGAAGACAGTCCGACAGGAGGGCAAACAAACTAGGAGGGAGAGTTGGCAGACCAGGGAGAAGAGTGAACAAAATGGATGGGGAAGCAGGGAGGCAGACTGGGAGGGAGAGAAAACTATCTGGGGTGCAGGATGAATGAAGGGAGCAGGGACTGACTGGGAGGAAGAGAGGACAGACTAGTAGAGAGCGGAGAGATAGACGAGCGCAGGTAGATGGAAAGAACATACAGACAGGAGGGGACAGCAGACAATCTGGAGGGGAGAGGAAACAGTCTGGAGGAGAGAGCAGTCTGGAAGGGAGAGCAGACAGTCTAAAAGGGAGAGCAGACAGTCTGGAAGGGACAGCAGACAGTCCAGAGGAGAGATCAGACAGTCTGGAGAGGAGACCAGACAGTCTGGAGGGGAGAGACAGTCTGGAGGGCAAAGCAGACCATCTGAAGGGGAGAGCAGACTGTCTAGAGCAGTGGTCTCCAACTTTTTGATGTCTGTGGACCCCCACATTTTCATTACTGAACCCGGGGACCCCCAGTGAATCATTATTGGAATCCAGGGACCCCCTACGGAGTCATTATTGAAAACTGGGGAACTAATCTGTTAATATTATTTAATTTTCTAAGCAGTCACTTACCCCCTGAGGAGGCTTCGCCGACCCCCTTGGGTACCCAGACCACACGTTGGGTATCACTGGTCTAGAGGAGGGAGCAGACATACTGAAGGAGAGAGCATTCTGGTGCGGAGAGCAGGCAGTCTGCAGAAGAGAGCAGACAGTCTGGAGGGGAGAGCAGGCAGACTGGAGGGGAGAGCAGGCAGTCTAGAGGAGAGAGCAGACCTATTGTAGGAGAGAGCAGTCTGGAGGAGAGCAGACAGACTGGAGGGAACAGCAGACAGTGTGGAGGGGAGAGCTGTCTGGAGGAGAGAGCTGTCTCAATGGAAGATCAGACAAGCTTATGTGGGAGACAGACAGCAGGACAGAGACTAGGGTTAAAAGTGGACTACAGGAAGGAATTGGTATCTTGTCATATTCTCCCATCTTTTCACAGAAAACACATTTGAGTTAAAATGTCAAATAAATCAACCAGATAAAGACATTTCATCATAATTAAGACTATTAAGTAAATGGTTGAGATGAGAAGCTTTGGGGCAGGGTAAGAGTTAAAGGTATATTTATAAATCCCTTTCGCCACCGGTGCATCACTTCTTTTGATACTCCGGTGGTGCACATTGCAGAGCCATATCTACGAGGCCACCCAAAGCCACTTTGCGTAGCTTTTCATGACTGTGTTGCCTTACACTGCTTCAGGGGGCTTTTCATGGGTGTTGCAGTAGGTTTTCCCGCACAACCAGGGCTTAATTTGTAAATAAAAACGTGCCGGTGCCCAAAGCTCTCCTCTTAAACACGCGGCTGCTGCAATTAAATGTGAGAATACGGAATACTGAGGCAGCATGATCCTGAAGCCATCTCGGGCCTCTGCAATCAATTTACAGCCACTCCCTGCCCCTTCAGCTCACTCTAGCAGCTTTCTATCAATCAATCAATAGTTTATTCGGTCCAAATTTGGGCCATTTAAAAGATTTTAAAAAAATATATACATACGTACGTACAAAAAGATAAAAACCATAAACCAGTACACAATAAAAGGAACAATAGTAAAAAAAAGTAGGGGTCCAGTAGCTGCCTGAGAAAGATTACATAAATAGGTGGGGTGAAAGAGGTGCTCGGAATAGACTCTGGATCTTACCCTGTACATAACCCTGAACAGTAAAATAATAATAACGTAAAAGCTGTTGTGTGGCACATCTCTATATAAAATCAGGCATTGAAACTCCAGACAGTAAAACTGATTAAAAATTTTAAGAAGTCAGACAGTGGTAGAAGATGCTCTAGGTTAATTAGTTCTTTTGGGTTAATTAATCCAATAAATTGCATCTTGACAATTATAAAATTAAATATAATTTTAAATTTATAAAACACTTTAGTTAAAATAACTCAATGTAGCACTTATTCAGATATACGGTCTTTTGGGCTCAATAAGTCGCGGTTTACAATTAGAGCCCAAGGCTGATATAACAGGATGCTGATTTACTGTTTTCAAGACAGCTCTTCAAACAGTGAGTTAAAGTCTAGAATAGTCCTATTACGAATTTTCCATGCTGCTGCCAGAAATTTAGAAACAGCGCTGATTATCAGTATGGAAGTGTCGTATTTACATATTCTGAATAGACTGTTGCGGGATAGTGGTTGGAGTGTTCTGCACAAGGGAATAATCCACTTCCCTCGGGGACCTTTGTACAGAGGGCAGAAGAATAGGATGTGTTCAGCTGTTTCCTTGCATAAATGACAATTTATGCATTTGTCCGATGGGGAACTGTTAGTCGACCAACCAGCCGTGTAGCTATTAACCGCCAATGTCCCGTACCTGAGCTGGAGTAGTAGAGAGCGAGCACGGGCTGGTATGGGTAGATCCAGGGAGCTTTCAGGGAAGGGAACGTGTTTGACCAGCAGGAATTCTGCTGTCAGCCGACCTGACACATTTGAACCGAGAGATTCCTCGTTGATTTTTGCCCAATAATGTTCTTTGATCAGGCGTTTAGCACTGCCATGAATCATCTCGGGGTTCTCCCAGTACTGGGATAGACTCAGTTTGGTCCATGCCGCTTTCATCTCCCTGAGCCACCGTACCTTTTCCCATCCGTGATGAGGTGGTAATAGTTCTTTAACTGCTGCCCTGTAGGGTTCAAGTTCGTCTGTTTTCCATAGTCTGACCCAATACAGGAGTGGTCTTAGATATGCTATGTCTTTGATACTATTTAAGCCCAGGTCCAGTCTGAGGGGGAGCATTGGCGTGCCCCTCCCCAGTCTAGATATGTGTCTGAGGAAGTTATTTTCTTTGGTTTGGAGAGTATCCATCTGTCTGTGTAATCCCCAAAGTTCTGCTCCATATAGGGCCGCAGCACGGATTTGTGCTTTATATATTTCAGAGATAAGGATCAGAGGGGGGCTTGTGGCAGTGCTAGCTTTGCGTCCTATTACTCCACATCTTTGGCTAATTGTTAGTGCCCCTTTCCTTATGGCTGGCTCCCAGCTGCCCTTGTCAGATAGTCTAATGCCCAAGTAGTCATATTCCATTACTCTCTCCAGGGGAGTTAAATCCATCTTTATGTTTGCGCTGAGCTTCTTGTTCGGGGCGCTGTATATCATAAGTTTGGTTTTCTTATGGTTTATGTCTAATCCATAGTTTCTGCAGTATACACCAAACTGATTTACCAAGTTTTGAATTCCCATGGGTGATTTAGATAAAAGAATAGTGTCATCTGCGTAGAGTAGGCAGGGGACTTTGGTTCCAGCCTGCTTGGGAGAATCATTTGTGCAGTTTGCTAAGTACTTGATACAGTTGTTTATGTATAATAGGAAGAGAGTTGGGGCCAGGACGCACACCTGTCTAACTCCCCTCTCAATAGCCACTGGTTCTGTGAGATCACCCTTCTTGCCGTTCCTGATTTGGGCATAGGTATTTTCATGTAGGCGGGTAATAAGTTTCAGAAGGCCATGCGGGACACCCATATTGGCTAGCGTCAGCCATAACTGGTTTCTGGGGACCAGGTCGAACGCGGCTCTGAGATCAATAAAAACTACGTAAAGGTTACCCCTTCCTATTTCTACAGTTTTCCATTTTATTGTTAAAAATCTTAGCACCTGATCTATAGTGCTGACTGCTGGTCTGAACCCTGCTTGTAGATCAGAGATGGCGTTTGTTTCTAAAATCCAGTCTTCTAGACAGGACAAAATTTGCTTTGCAAAGATTTTTTGGAAGTTGTCGAGTAAGGAGATTGGGCGATAGTTGGCAGGGTTAGAGGGGTCGCCTTTCTTAAAAATGGGGACTATCTCTGCTCCCAACCAGGAGCTCGGAACAGGTGCTCCAGCAGCTATCTCATTGGAAATGAGGTTTAGGTACGGGGCCCATACATCTGGATTCGTCTTGTAAAGGTCTCCTGGTATTTTATCAAGGCCGGGGGCCTTTCCCCATTTCATTGAGGCAATCGCAGCCTTGGTATCTGCCAAAGTGAATTCAATTTTGGGGGTCTCGGAGGTCATGATATGGATCAGATCCCGGGCAGCAGCATCGGTGGTCCCCAGGTATAATTGGGAAAAATGGTCGGACCATTCTGCAGGGAGTATTGAGGCACCAGGCGAACGGTGTGGTTCATTGCTGGCATCAGCTACCAATTTCCAAAATTTCGTGGTGTCGTTTGTTTTAGCAGATTCCAGGAGGAGGGCCCATCTTGATTCATCCCATTTCCTACGGGCTCTACCTTGTTCCTTTTTGTAGTCTTTTCTAGCTTCCCTTATATAATCCATCTGGCCACCTCTTAGGGCTCTCAGCAACTTATGCTGTGCTTCTCTGCATGCAGTGTTGAACCATCTTGCGTTAGAGTTCTGTTTAGGCTCTGTTGCCGACTCTTTAGTAAGTAGAGTTTTTAAAGAGTTAAAAAACAGTGTGTGGGCTGCTATAAGCCCACCACTATCTTTCGTGGGTTGAAGTATATATTCCATATGATCCGCCAGCTGCCAGTACACTTTTGCCAAAGTGGTTATGTCAGTGTTCAGGGATTTCCATCTAACATTTCGCCTGTTGTTGGTCAGTGCGAGCTGCTGACTATAGGACTTGGGGCAGGAGGCTTCAAGTAGGGGTAGTAGGTTCCTGAGTGATAAAATCAATGGTTCATGGTCGCTTTCCTCATGTTCTGTGATGTTCATATCGACCATGTGACCCCAAAGGCGGATGTCGAGCAAGATGTAATCAATCTGGCTCTTCTGCAACCCACGTTTAAATGTGGGGTGAAGGTTAAGATCCGAGCGGGAACGGCCATTGCAAGCCCGGAGACCATGTGCCAATGTAATGTCCATGAGCTGGTATGATAGTCTGTTGATTTTAGGTCTTTTGCTTGACACCAGCTGGGGGATGCCCCAATGAGCATCTTCATCTTTATATAGTTCCTGGGCCAGCGAGTAGGGTTCAAAAGTGGTGTTAAAATCTCCGGCAATGAGAATAAAATGAGAGGGTGATTTATCGGTGAGAAAATTGTCTAAAATAGTCAGTGCGTTGGACTCATATTTATTGCCCAGGCTCCTATTATAGATGTTAATTATTAAAAGTGGTTTCTCTCTAAGGGATGGTATTGATAGACCCATTAGATCAGGGCAGCCCAAGTCAGTTGGTTCAATTTGGCATTTGAGAGAACAGCTGAGCCATATTAGCAGGCCACCTGAGGGTCTCCCTGAATTCACCTTATTTGCTGGAACCCAGTAGCTTTTGTAACCGATTCTATATTTAGGCTCCAGCGCCCATGTTTCTTGGAAGAGACATATTTTATGTTTGTCTATAAATTTTCCCCATTCAGGGTTGTTCATTTTACTCTCCAACCCGGCAATGTTCCAACTGAGGATGGTATCTAAGCCATCTGGTTTGTTATGGGGAGCTTCAGCCACGGGATTCTCTCTCGGGGCTAGGGTACCGTGGGGAAGCATTATGCCCTTCTCAGTCGTGTCTAGGGTGCTTCCAGCCCCATCTAGGACAGGGGGTGGCCTAAGCCAATCAGATACCTGGAGTAGAGGTGGGTCTGCGGGTTTGCTGTGATCTAGTGGGTCTGTAGCTAAATTAATCTCAATCACCCTGTGCTCCTTATCTGTTCCCCCGATATGGATTTCAGAGCATTTAAGATAGTCTGACTGGGCGAGAGCGGGAGTTAGAGTAGACTCACTAGTGTTGCTAATGGGAGTATATTCGGCCCCACAGTTGATTTGCCATGTTTTATAAGTTTCATTTTTCCCAGCTATAGGATAGTTTTTGTTCCAGTTGCTTGAACCTCGGGAATTAAGAAAAGTCGTGTGTAATAGTCAATCGTTTTCGGAGAGTGTGGGCGAGGCAGGATTGCAACTTGGCTGGAAATCAGTTGGCATCTGAGCCCTAGGAAAATCTCTGGATGTCATTGTCACCCCCTTGAAGCCTGGTGCAGCTTTATGGGGGTAAAAGGCCTGAAGCCTGCAAAGTGAAGTGGCCCCCCCTAGGGGGTTGAGATGGCGTGCATTTAGGGAAAGCTGATCGACAAGGGAGGGCGCATTAAAGTTAATAACAATACAGTCCCCAGTACCAGGGTTTTTGAGTGGACCCACCCAACCCACCCTCCTCACCATTAATATTGAGGGTATCATATGGAATGCGAATCTAGCATGTTTATGCAACCAATGAATAACCTTGTTTTTCAGTTCTGTGAATGATTCTGGGGTGATGGACTTGAGCTTAGGGACATTCGTAATAACAAGCACGTAGGGGCAGGCTTCTGGTGGTAGATGTAAGGTTCCCATGTTAGTTCCTGAGTCCCTGCGCATCCGATCTACTGGGATATTTGGGTGGGTTCTATGGGGTTTGGCGCCCATGTTTGTGGAAGGGGCAATTTCACCAGTCCGCCTCAGGTAAGAGGAATCGCTCTTTGTGTACCACGTTTTAGGGAGATTAGCCAGACTAGGTGTAGAAAGCTTCGCTAGTTGATGTAGTGTGTCAGAGCAAGGTGGTTTTGGCTTGTGAACCATAGGTGGTGGGAGAAGGGGACTACTGGCATCATTGACAGGGGGCCAAGGATAGGGTGTTGTCGCAAGCAGTGCAAACCCGATGGGGAAGGGGGGATTGGCTGGCTGGGTTTAATGAGGGCATCGAGTTTCTCCTCGATGGCTAATAGACGGATTGTTATAGGATGTAGTTGTTTTAGAAGCTCATCTTTAATAAAGTCTGTGATAGAGGTAATATCCAGATTGCCATAGTTGGTAGTTTGGGCAGGTATATGATCCTTAGGTCTGGTAGATACGGTATGGACAGAGGGGTCCAGGACACGGGCCCGTTTGTTCTTTAGATTCGTCTCCCCCCGTTTCCTTTTGCCCTTTGTGCCATGATTTGGGGAGGGTGTAGGCCTGATTGGCATAGGCTGGGTAGATCCCGAAGAATGTATGGTTCTGTCCAAGGGTTCTGCGTTGAGTGTTTGAATTGTGAGGGTGGTTGGTGCTGGTGGTTCTGCAGAGGGGGGCTGTGAAGCTGGTGAAAAGAAGGATGGGGGAGCAGTTAGACGGCGCTCGACCAGTTCAATTTCTTTTTCTAGTGCCCCTACCGCTTTTTGGAGGAAGCCGTCTAAGGTCTTATTATTGCCTGCCTCTTCCAAAGGTATCCCTCCCTTCCGTCTACCCATCTTGTTTTGGTAGGACACTCAGATCCTGCTCAAAAGTTTTGCAATCTTTTTCCTGTGAGCACTCTCCCTCTCTTTTCCTCACCCTGTTTAGCTCTGCTGAGGTTTGTGTTAGGGAGTGCTGAGATATCTAAGAGGCATGAAGGGCTGATCACCTCTGTTTGAGAAGGTGTCCGGGTAGTTAGATAGTTGTCAGCCACTGCCCAAGTCCTGCATCTGTGGAACCTGTTTAGGGCGTTGGAGTTCCGAACTGTTGAAGATCTTTCTGGGTGCCTCACTCCACCCACAGCACCATATGGTGCTTCCTTCAGGCAGCCTTTACCTATTACAAAATGTCAGGGGGGTGGCCCTGCCCTGGCTCTTCCTGGCAATGACGGGCAAGGACGGGCCCGCCCTTGGCCCGGGCTTCGCCCGGGCGCGTCCCGCGCGCGTCCCGCGCGGCGGGAGCGCGATGAAAATTTAAAGGGCTCCTGCCCTTCTAATTGGACGCTGGTCTCTGGGCTCCTGCCCCCTCCGGATTGCTCTGGCGTTTCGCGCTTTCCCGCGACGGCGGGAGCGCGATGAAAATTTAAAGGGCTCCTGCCCTTCTAATTGGACGCTGGTCTCTGGGCTCTGGGCTCCTGCCCCCTCCGGATTGCTCTGGCGTTTAGCAGCTTTCTACTTTCTCCCATAGTGATGCTTTTTCATTTTTCTCTTCCTCTGCCTTTCCCATATGTGTCTTTTACTCGCAGTAAATGCTTGAGTCACAAAACTAAGCACCAGCCCTCAAAATTAAGTGCTGGTGCTCTGCACCGGAAGCAACAAGCACAAATTAAGCACTGCGCACAACACCCATGAGTTTTGACACATTCACAGATTTACAAGGCAATGCAAACCTGGGGATGCGTCAAAATCTTATAGCTCCCCAGGGCAGGAGCAACGTGGAGAAATATCTTTATTTCTCCTCATATTTTCCTTTTTCTCTCTGTGCTGCATTTTGCATCACACAGAGAAATAACGGCCCTCATTACGACCCTGGCAGACAGCGTTATTTTGGAGAAAGGTACTGCCAACAGGCTGATGGTACCTTTCCCCAAAATATGACATTAACAGTTTGACACAAGCCAAACCGCCAATGTACCACTCCGTGCGCCAGGGCGGTAACATCCGCTGGGCTGGAAACTTCGGTCTATAGCCAGGAGGCCGCCACAATTCCACCCTTGGGATTATGACCCCACCTACCACCATGGTTTACGTGGCAATCTTATCACCACTAAAACCATGGCGTTAGGCACTATCAGTGCCAGGGAATTCCTTCACTGGCACTGATAGGGGTCTTCCCTGCTCCCCCTTCCAGGGTAACAATAAAGATAAGGGTACATGTCAGGGTGAAGGATAGGATTAGCCTTCTGGTAAGTAAAATCCTTCACACCTTTATAGTCATGGCAACGATTAGAGTCACAGTAAGGGTCAGGGTTATATTATGGGCCAGGTATTTGGCTAATGTCATTATTAAGATCGTGATGAAAATGGTCTTATGCTACAATTTAGTGACTAAAGGCAGACTAAGGATTTAGGCTCAGGGTGTTTCAGGGTCAGACTGGGTTGTATGACAGAACAACATATTCTGTTGCAATTCATGCCTTTACCACACATGCATTACAACACGATTGCCATTACCTCGCATTACCTTAACCACAAATATCAAATAATGAATACACATTCACCACGCATGATTTTACAATTCATTTCATTGTAAAAGCATGTATCTTAAATGCATATACGTGGTTAAGGTTTTTCCTGGCCCCTTCCCTAAACTCTAAAAACGGACTTCTGACACCCCCAGTACACACCCCTCTTAAAAAAAATACCAACCCCTGCCCTGAGCCCTAAAATCTGACCCCAGAGCGATCCCCTTTCACGAACCCCAACCCTTAAATTAAAAGGCTGTCCGAATAAATCAAGACAGTAAAGTGCTTTATAATTTATACAGCTGTGAAATCGAGCAGCAATGCCAGACAGAGACTTCTAATGACATGTCAGATGCTGTAACATCGTTTAGAACAGTGTCAGATACAGTGTGCCTGCGACATATGTGTTGTTTCATAGTGTTTTAAGTTACTGATGTTACTACCAAATTCAGTTTAAATGTATTGGTTACTCAGCTCTGCCATGATCAATTACGTGAGTGCCAGGTTCCACAAAGATACCAGCCTGCAGTGACACACATCATATAACACCCACACTTTACTAGCACAAAGGGGACAATTATCAGTCCAAAAGTGCAGTATCCCTTGAGGGGACAACTCTATTGCTGACTCCAAGGGCCTGGTAAACCTGTAGCCAGATGTAATCGGTATAAGAACACTGGGCCCAGGTTTATGGGCCTTCCCTGACAGCAGACCCCGGGTGCACTGCATGGTCCCAACACAGCAACTCGCTGAGACCCCTCTGTCCCCCTTTACCACATGCACAAAGCAGAAGTGAACAAGTCCTCAGAAATAGGGGAAATCTGTGGATTTGAAGTGGTACTTTCAAGTCCAACAGGTTATTACCCATTTCAGGGACATTAGCTCAAGGGGCTCCATTCACGAAGGTAAATTTACACTTGTAAATTTGCTACAAATATATTTACTCCCACACTTTTTAGTAACTTTGCTGCTTTTGGCTATTCAACATTTATAAGTGTAACATTACTCAAATGTGTAGACGTGCATATCTGCATCCACTGATTTCAAGAAATTAATGTCAATTTATGAGTGTAAAGCTACTACTTGTAACTTTCCACATGTAGGCAGATGTCTTCCAGTAGTAAAGTACAGCGAAATGTTTAAAAGTTTATCAAACTTAAAAAAAAAGTTGTAACCATATTTTATTGTTAAATATTAATGTAAATTGATTTGAAATATTTATTTTAAATGTAGAACAAAATTAAAACATGCCACACCATAATTAACTTAATGTTAATCACTTATTTAATACTTTTCATTATTTTAAATTAAATTACAGTTATTTTTTTAGGGTTTAATTAAAACAAATCCTACTCAATATCAACCTAAATTCTAAAATGTATATTTATTTAATGTAAAGCAAAAATATTGAACATTATTTTTACAGTTAATTTGAATTATTTTAATTATTAATAAAACAAAGTTACAATAACTTTTAAATTTAAGAATGGTCTGGGGGAACATGGCGGCCAGCCAGACGCGCAGGCCGCGAGTCCCCGCCCTCTCACCGCCTGCATCGGAGGCGCTCCCCACCTTTCCTGCAGCTTCGCGTGGCTCCTTACGGCCTGTGTGATCGCGCCGGAAAGGCCCATGCTGGGTGGGTGCCCCGTGGCAAAGGGATCCCACAGGACAGGTTGAGGCAGTGCAACGCCCCTCCTGCTGCCATCTTCATGCTGTTCACAGACAGTCTGGTCGATCCGGCGAAACAGAGGGGCGGTGGCCAGGCTTCAATACCGGGGCAGTTGGAGTAGAGTCAGCACAGGCTCTCCTCTGGCATTCCCCCGCTGGTTCTGAGGCTGGGTAGAGGGCTGCCATTTGGGCCCCTTCTTAATAAAAAGTTTATTGGTACCAGCCAGGCCGCCCTGGTGGGACAATCCTGCATGACCCCCAGATGTTCATCGAGGCCTGGGGCCAGGACACGGCAGCAGGGGCAGAAATTGTCTTTTTCCAGCCCCAGCCCGGACCAGTTGGACCCTCTCCCAGTTTCATTGAATCTTTTGGTAGATACTGGGTTCAAGAGCAAGCATGCTAAGAAAGTTAGGCCCCCCAATTTATTAACAATATCTACACTTTTTGAGCGGGAGGTACCTTTTCAAGGCAATAAAACTCTACTTACCGGAAACAATAGAGAAACAGGAGATATTGCAAAAACTACCATTAGGAAAACTAAAATCACTCCTTCACTCAAGTCCTTTTTTAAGGTACAGGAGCATATTGACCACCACACCCAGCAGAGCAAGTCTACCCCTCTGGCAAATATGGACGCTACTACGGCAGAAGAAGCATCTAACTCATTAGGCTCACTACAGATTTCAGTCACCCAAGAAAGAGGGAAAATGATGCCAAGGGTGGACTTCACAGTACCACAGAGGGGGAGGTCGCACGGAGTAGTATAACCTACATGGACTCTTCACTTCAATCTATATTGCAAAAGATGAGAAATACGTTTGCTATATCCGAGTCTAACCAGGATAAAATCCAAGGAGTGTGTGATAGTCTGGATGCCAAAATTACCACCCTGACAGGAAGATTAGGGGCTATGGAGTCCACTATTGGGGGGCTACAGACTGAGGTGGAGACTAATAGGCAAGAGCTTTGTCCCTTAAAACAAAATGAGAAAGACCTGAGAGATAATGTAGAAACCTTGGAGAACCACTGTAGATGGAATAACCTTAGGTTTTTTAATATTCCGGAGGGAATGGAAGGAGACAATATTAAAAGCCTCATTATAGCCTTAATTAAAGAACATATTCCTATGGTAGCTGCCATTGATCTGGACTTGGAAATACAGAGGGTGCATCGGGATCCCTTTAGGAGGAACCCCAACAGAGATAAACCTAGGAAGGTTCTGGTTAACTTTGCCTCTTACTGGGTGAAGGAGCTGATTCTTACAGAGGCTCTCAAAGTACAGGGCTTCAAGCATGATGGTTGGTCTTTCTCAATAAGGTCTGATATGTCTAGGGCAACGCAAGATCGACAATGGGAGCTGGGGAAGCATCTGCAGGAGCTTAAAAGCTTAGGTGCCACTGCACAATTGAGGTCTCCGGCAACTTTAAGGATAATGTGGAAGAATAAAATGCATAATTTGAGAGATCTTCAAGATGTAATGGAACTGCTGGAACAGATAAGGAAGGAGAGTTAGAGGGATCTGGAGTGGCAGGGCACAGGGGTCAGATGATCCACCCATTTTGGTTTACAGGAGGGTTCCCAAGTGGAGACCAAGAGGAGGGTAGCTTACGGGTGTGATGTGGTGAAATGATTTGGTTACATTTTCACAGGGTGGGGAGCAGATGGGAGAAAAAATTACAAAGAAAGAGTCCTCATACTTTATTATAATTTTAGGGTTAGACAGGAGGCATCTGTTTGTATCAAGACAGGACGACGGAGACCGATACTGTTTTTAATCTTAAAATCTTCACTTGGAATGTAAATGGCCTCAGAGTAAGCAGCAGGAGAAAGAGAATCCTTGAATTTTTAAGACTATCTGACAATCATATTTTTCTCCTGCGGGAGACACATTTAAGATATGAGGAATTGATGAATGTTCTTAAGACACACTAATGGATTTCTCAGCTTGCTTGTACCCAACAATCTTGTAATGTGAAAGGGGTAGCAATGATAGTGAAAAAAGGGATTCAGGGTCGACTGACAGAGGTGAGTGCTGACCCTAAGAGGAGTTGAGTAGTGGAAAATATCAAGTTAGATGGGGTTGAGTATACTCTGGTCTCTTATTACGGGCCTAATGTGGACGACCCTGGGCCACTTATGGTCTTATATGAGCAATTGTCAGACAGAGCTATGAATCAGATAATAATTGGAGGAGACTTCAATGTTCTGCTCAATCCTACTCTAGATAGATCCACTACTAGACCAGCGGTTAGTACAATTAAAATGAGGAGCTGTCTCCACAATATAATTAAGAACGTTGGATTGGTTGACCCCTGGAGAATCAGAATGGGACAGACTAAGGAGTTTACTTTTTGGAATAAAAAATATGGCCATGCCTCTAGAATTGATTTTTTTTCTGATAGATATGAGAATTCGGAACAAATTAATGGACATTTCCCACCAGCCATCTTATTTGTCGGAACATTCGGCGGTTCAGCTGGACATAATCCTTACTGGTCCATGGGCATATTCTGGATCTAGATGGACATTAAACAGATCCCTTTTGGGCAAGGAAGAGATTATACAACTGCTGAAAAGGGACTCTAAGGATTTTTCTTAGATTAATTTAGGCTCGGCACCAATAACCACAGTTTGGGAGACATATACAGCTTTTATTCGTGGGAAACTGATTAGTAATGCAGCTTGTAGGACTAAGAAAACTAAAGCTGCGCTAGAGAGCTTGGAGGGTAATCTCTGCAAATTACAGGTTCAGATAGACACAACTAAGGAGGCAAGGATGCAGGCGGACCAACATCATCATATTCAGGAGGCTAAAAACTCACTTGATACTTTTCTGGAATCAATTGTGAGAAACAAGTGGGAAGCCAGCAAATTAGCGCATTTTGAATATGGAGAAGGATGTGGGAGGCTATTAGCTTGTAAGACTAGGCATGATAATGCTAGAAACATCATTAAAGGCATAGTGATGGATGAGTCGGGCAGGGTGTCTCCAGAATATCATGATATTGAAGGAGCATTTGTTAAATTCTTTTCCGAACGATATAAGGAAGATACTGTGGTTTCGGTGGAGGTGATTGAAAATTGGTTTACAGGGGACATTCTCCCTAAGCTAGGACTAGATAAGAACCAGGCTCTTAATCAATGTTGCCAATGCAAGGAGGTAGAAAATGTTATTGCCATTTTGAAAAAAGGGAAGGCCTCGGGTCCTGACGGGATTCCGGCAGAACTGTATAAACTTTAAAAAAAGAACTTGTGCCAGTTTTAACTCAATTGATGAATGCGATATTTACAGAGTCCATCTCGGTCCCACGCTCATGGAATGAAGCTATTATAACTTTAATATTGAAACCGCAGAAAGATGCTAGGAGATGTGAGTCGGATAGGCCCATCTCACTGCTTAACAGCGATTATAAAATCTTTACACAAGTACTGGCCAGGCGATCTGGTGCATAACAACCAGAAAGGTTTTATGAAAAATCAGCACTTACGTTCAGGATTTAGTTTCTGCAATTGACATTTCTACCACCACTAATACGCCTCTCACCATCTTAACAATTGATGCCGCAAAAGCTTTTGATCAAGTGAGCTGGAGTTTCTTGCGGCCAGTGATGGAACATAATAACTTAGGAGACAACTTTCTTAAGACAATTAAAGCTATTTATAAAGCACCGCTAGCTAAGGTTCTGATTAATGGCTCCTTATCTCCACAGTTTAAAATTGAACGAGGAACACAACAGGGATGTCCCCTTTCCCCTCTTCTTTTTAATCTGTATATTGAACCTTTGGCTAGAAGAATTAGATTCAATCTTAGAATAATACCGTTTCAGTATCAAGGATGGGTTTTGAATGACGCGCTATATGCAGATGATCTATTGGTTTATACGCCGGATCCTCAGAACTCATTCCCTGCACTTTTTGAAACTATAGCAGGGTTTGGGGAAATCTCTGGTTATTTAGTTAATACCGATAAATCTGAAGTGATGACCTGGAATGGCCTACAAGATAGTAGACTTGTTACAGATTGGGAAAGTGAAATAATAGATACCCAGAGGAAAAAGAAAGAAGTTTCAAGATGGTATTGGGTAATAGTACAGGCCCAGGACGCTTCTCTTCCATCACCTGTTGAGGGGTGGAAACCTGATCTCTCGACATTTGAGATGTTTAACTTTTGGCAAATATCTTTGAAGACACTTCGGTCTGTGGTGAAACCCGCCTCTTGGAGGAAGAATCACTTATTTACCCTATACAGGGTTTATTGGACCCCCAAAAGTTTAGCTAAGATAGGATTTTAAAAGAGGAGTAATTGCCCAAAGTGCAGCCTAGAGGGTGTAGATGATATACATTTTTGGTGGCGATGTCCGGGTATTAAGAATTTTTGGGAAAATGTGGGCAAGACGATTTTACTTATCATAAACGGTTGAGCAGAAATTAGTTTACCAATGATTATATTTGGGCTATATGAGGGTTTTGGGGAAGACATACATGATAAATTGATGAAAGCTTTGGCACATCTTTTTTAAAATTTAATATTGATAGCACGCGTGAAATATGTACCAAGTGCATATCTAGTTCCCCCCCCCTCATGTTGACTGGTAAATGTCGGTAAAGATAGTTTCTGACCTCAACTGTAGTAAAGGTCAGCTCAAATGTCAGAGAATGTGGGAACCTTTTTTGACCTTTTATAGAATTAATTCTCCCAATTAGATATGTATGGGGCCATCTCTCACCAGTGAATTATAGTAATGAGTCCAATGATTAACCCAGACGCAAGAGAGAGTAGGAGGGTATGGGGATCGGTCCCTACCTAGCTTCTCATTTCATGTTGAAGGAGGCCGTGTCCTGGTGTCTACTCTCGGGTCCGGGACCTTATAAGAGTTGTGACATGGTAAGACATCTCCTGTTGTTTATTGTAAATGAGGACTAAAAAAAAGAAATGGTAAATAACATATTTTACAATAAACTAATAATTCTTTATAAATAATGTTTTCAACATTATATTTCATTTTGTTTTGAAGTTAAAATAAGTTATTTAATTTAAGATTATTTCCTAATGACTTTTATTTTAAGATTCACCCTCATCATTTTCTGTAGGAGGGTGTAGCACAATGTCATCTTGCGAGCTATAAAATTGTGGGGGTAATGTTTAGCTCCAATTCAGGGAGCAAGCCTCACTTCTTCTTAGATTGTTTGGGAGTTCTCTCTTACTCGCTTGCACTTAGTCCTACTCTCTCAGTCATTCTCACTCAATCTTATTCATTCACATTCAGTTACATGTGCCCTCACTTTAACTCACTCTGACTCATTAGGTATCATCAATTCTCACTCTCACCCCCTTAGTACCACTCTTTCTCACTTATTCTGATTCACTCATTCTCACTCTGACTCACTCATACTCACTCTTTTTTACTCATTGACACTCCATCCTGCTAGTCTCACACATTCTGACTCACTCTGGTGAACTCAGTTTCACTCAGGCTCTCTATGCACCACTTGGTCTCACTCAGTCTCACTCTGACTCTTACTGATTCGCTCTTTCTCACTTACTGACTCACTCACTCGGTTTCATTCAGTCTCAATGACTCACTTAGCCACTTAGTCACACTTATTCTCAGCCTCACTCACTGTCACTCAGTCTTACTCAGTCGCACTCAGTCCCACTCATTCTGACTTCCTCATTCTCGCTGTCTCACTGAGTCTCACTGATTCTCACTCACTCAATCTCACTCTGACTCACATAGCCTCACACACTTCCACTCATTCTTTCTTATTCAGATTCACTGTCTCACCAGTTCTCACTCTGACTCATTTCAAGTCAGTCTCACTGATTCTTAATCTCACTCGTGCTCTGATTCACTCAGACTCTGACTCTCTTAGTTACACTCTGACTCACTCAGTTTCACACTTAGTAACACTCATTTGCACACACTGCCATTCTCACTCCCTCATTTATTCACATTTATTCTCACTTTTACTTACTCTTCCTATCATCCAGTCTCACCTCTCTGACTCACTCCTTCACTCATTCACTCTCACTTTTATTCACACACACACATATGCATCCTCACACGTGCACACACTGTCTCACAAACACATACTTTCGCCCATATGCACATCATTTGCAAGTTTTTTTTAACTTACATTGCTTTTCCATTCCTCTCCATCCCTCCTCCTCCCTCGAGGCGCCCAAACAGCTCCTTTCTGTTTCCAGCCCTAGAGCTCGAAACTGAAATCTCAAACCTGTACAGTCACAGATTTGAGATTTCTGTCTCTGCCCTTTCAACCAATTGTTTCCCATCTCTGTGATGAGTTGAGAAAGGACATGGTGACAAGCTGATTGGTGTGTAGCCACGGTCACTGTAGGGGTTACGCCAGCAGCACCCATGGCTATCTTTAGCAGTGGTGCTTTAGAAGGTCACAGATGAGGGAGGCACTGAGGCGTGCCAAGGCAATGTGGCCAGGGCTGGGATTTTACCAACCCTGATCAATCTCTC
The DNA here is from genome assembly GCF_031143425.1 of Pleurodeles waltl. Lineage (NCBI taxonomy): Eukaryota > Metazoa > Chordata > Amphibia > Caudata > Salamandridae > Pleurodeles > Pleurodeles waltl. Next base: position 1,558,234,010 of record NC_090445.1, read on the forward strand.
TGATGACTAGAGCAGGCATCTTCATGTGCCTGCTCCACCCATCAGACAGTGTCACTGGCTGCACTAAGCTGTTTCTAGACCCACAATAAGTTGTATTTTTTTTTATTATACCAAGAGTGAATATTAGATTTAATTCCCTTGTGGTATAATAAAAAGAGGTCATAAAAAAGGAAGGTGTAAATCTGGAGCCCTTAAGGGAGGGCCACCACTGTTAAAGTGGTTGGCCATCTATGGTGATGTACTCACTCTAGCTCTTAGCACATTTTCTACTGCTTTGGGTCATTTTTACTGTATTAACGTTATAAATGCAGTTTGTGAATAGCAATGGGATTACTCTTTTGTGGATGGGTGCATGTCCCTCTCTAAACCCCTGCCTAAACCTTTCTCAGTCCGTCCTTACTACTCCCAAAACTCCTCCTCTCTAGTAGTAAGTAGTCTACATTTCTCAGCCATTCCCTGTTGTTTTCTACTCAAATGTATACCTATGTGTGTGGCGACCTCCCCAGTTGGAGTGGAGGTTTACACACATAAAAGACTAGAGAGGCAGAGGCATTGACCACATCATATAAGTTAGTGAATAGTATTTTGCAGTGCGTTAGTAGTAATATAGTATTACTCAATGCCCTATGAAATGCAGTTTGTGAACAGGCCCCATAATGCCTAGATTTAGGTGAGGGGATACCAGATGCAATCATTCATTCCAGTCATGATATCTCACCACATTTAACCTGGCTGAGACATTGGGAGTGCAATTAAGTGTTGGGGGAGCACTGACAATCTGACAATCTGATACAATCACATAAACGGAAGCAAATGAAGAATGGCTTGTGATTGGTAAAGAAAGGCATACGGAGAGACTGCAAGAAATAACTGAGGTACTCATGGGTTAGAATTAGCCTAAAATAGCATTTGTATGATTGGGTACAAACAGTACCCGTGTAAGCCATACACAGAGTTGCTACAGTATGCATTGAGTAGCCACACACCGGAAACACTCATAGAGAGACTGCATCATTGCAAAGGCAAATAAGGTCTGCTAGAGGCTGGTAGTAATAGAGCTTGTGAATGTAGGAGAGGGCAGACCAAGAGAGACATGGAGTACCCTAGACCGCTCTGCTGTGTCCTAATGCCCATTTTGCTCATCACACCCCAACATGTACAGTGTCTTCATTCCTCTCCCTACTGCTTCTATGGTCATCAGTCACACATAGTCAAGAGATAATGTTCAGTGTTATGTGGTGAAATATCACCGAATCCTTGCTATTTAGCTTGTGGCTGAGAAAACAGCAATGTTTCTTTGCTGGCCATGGCCATATCATACTTAACATTGCTGTTAACCAGCAGCTGGCTAAAAAGTGAAGTTCTTCTGTTTGCCTGGTCAGCAACCAACTGGTACACCATCTTTCCTATTCATCCAACTGTCAGTTAATAGTGAACTTTCTTTCTTATTTGCTATGCTTTCAGTTACATAGTATACAATCTGTTCAAGTTAGCAGGCAGCAAAGTAAAACAGTTTTTGCTACTTCCCAGCTCAACTGGCACATAATCACTGTTATTTAGCCAGCAGTCAAGTGAATTGTGAAGTGGCTTTGCTATTTGCATGGATACTGACCACACAGAGCATAATCTTTGCTAATTAGTCAATGGTTAGATAAAGAATGAGGTTTCATTTGGCATAGTCACCTGCCAAATAATGTATAAACTCTGCCATGAAGCATGTTGAAGGGTAAATAGTAACATTCGTTTTTGTTTTGCACCCCCCGCCAAATATTAAATAATTTCTGCTATTTAACCTGTGGCCCTTTTAATAGTATTCATACTGGCCACATATTATGTAATGCCTGCTATTTAGTCAGAGACTGTAGATATTTAATTTTCTTTGCTATTTGCATGGGTGCTGACCGTATAGTACATAAGCTCTGCTTTTTAGCCAGATGCAAAGTAAACATTGAAGTTTCTTGTCAAGTTGTACAGGCACTGGCTAAACAGTACACAACAAACTACTTTTAGCTGCTGCCCATGAACTACAAACCTCTTCCCTTTGTAGATCAGATCAGCAAATATTTCAGTTTCTATGTTATTTACATGTCCATTGCCAAATTAGTATTTAGTCGCTGCTATTTAGCCAGCAGCCAGATAAATGGTGAAGTTTACTTGCTATTTGCTGAAACACCATTCAAATCATACATAATGTCTGCTATTTAATTAGCAACATAGTAAAATAGTAATGGTTGGTAGCATGGTCAGTGGCCAAATCATGTGTATATTTGCTAGGTAGCCACCAGCCTGATAAAGAGTGAAGTTTGGCCACTGGGCAAATAGTGCATACCATACCCTATTTATCTCATAACTGGGCAAAGAGTGAAGTTTATTTTCAATTTGCACAGCTGCAAGCCAAATAGTGGATAATATGTACTGTTTAGCCAACAGCCAGGTAAATAGTAAAGTTTCTTTGCAGCTTGCTTGGCCACCTTCCAAACAATGCATCAACTCTACTATTTAACCCTCTGCATAGTTTCTACTATCTAACCAGTTAATGGGTAAAAAGTGAAGTATGTTTGCTATTTGCATGGCCACCAGTGAAATAGTAAATAACATCTCCTATTTATCTAGAGGCTGGATAAATAGCAGAGAAGATTCTTTATTTATCCCAGCAGTCAGCTAAGCTGCCACCATAACTTACAGCTGCATCCTTCTGTGGATTAACACACCTGGAGAGGATGTGTAATTTTGGCCAGAGCTGCCGACATTGGAATGGGAGAACCAGGGTTAAGAATCTTGTTGTCTGCTCAACATCCTGTGATTCTGAGCAAATCACTATATCTCCAAGGGCCACATGTACGAAAGAAAAGAGCCTTGAAAACATCACGAAGTGCTTTGTGAATGCAAAAATTGCATTTTGTGATGTATACAAGCCATTCACAATCATAAATTTGTACTGTGACTATTTTGCGAGTCTGTATTTTTAGTGAACAATAATAGCAAATCTCAATTAGGAAATCCCTATTTGCAGTATGCTAACAGCATGTAAGAGGCCGCTGCAAATAGCGAATAGTCATCAAAAGACTCATTTGCACCTGTGTTTTACCACCAACTCTGACCAGGTGGAAACTGGGTGCAAGGTAGAAAAGCTGGCCCAGGATGCACCAGGGGTTTCCAAAATGGCTGCTCTGTACCTGATTGCAAGAAGGATGTGAATGCTGGCTGCCACACTGACGAGAAGGCAGAGGCAAGAGAAGATTTTGAAAGTCAAGCTGACCATTTCTCAACAAACATTGAAATAAATATATGACAAATACAAGCTAAGTAGCTATGTCATACTAGAGATAACTGCCCTCTTACAACCTCATCTGGCAGTTACCAGGGTGTCAATACTGTAGCAGTAGGAGTGTGTCAACGTGCAATTTCATGTTTCTTCCAGGCATTACTAGATGTCATGCTGCTCTACGTTCACTGCCTCATTTACCTACCAAGGAATTGACAGGAAATGCAAAGTACAAAATTTTGCTTTTTACAAGTTTCAAATTTTCCCTATGTCTGAGGGTGTATAGATAGGACTCACATGCCTATATGCCCCTTTCCCATTTGGAATATCTTTTCAGGAACTGGACAGATACACATTCTCGCAATGTTCACGTGGTATGTAATGCCCAAGATACATTACTGATATTGTGTCACAATATCCAGGAAGCACTAATGACTCCTTTATGTTTAGGCTCAGCAGGCTATACAGATGGCTCGAAAGAGGGGAATTTGATGATGGATATCTATTAGGTCCAGAAAGGAAATGTACATACAGATATGTGTTTGTTGTCACCTAGTCCAATTATTATGTATTCTCACACATAAGGTTGCAGGTGATAGTGTGTATGCCCTACGTCCATGGATCCTGACACCATACCTTGCTTCAACCACCCAAAATTTAACAGACATTTGGCTTAAGGGAAGCTCGTTTCTGTTACCTACACAAGAATGGGGTGCCTTACAATATGCTCCAGAAATTGCTTGTAAGATAGTAGCAAAGTGTGCCGTACCACACGATATTGCGACCAAGAGAGGCCTACACATCAATGTGTCAGTCTCAGATTATGAGGATGATGATCCTGTGCCACCAGTGCTGCAACCTCCAGATAATAACAGAGCAATGAAATGAGAAGGCACAGGGACAACAATACCACACATTACTTTGGCAGGTAAGTCAATACCAAAAATACATTGTGCATGTTCAAATAATACACAAACAGGTTGATGCTTGAAGCAAAATTTTCCTTTAATGTCATGTGTGTATGGTGGTGTGAAACAAAACAAACAGATGAACATGAAATACTACTCAGCTGGTAATGTCACCAGAAATGAGTAACCTTAAAGAATGCAAAATAACCTACAAAACTCAATGTGTCTTGCCACTACGGGCTAAGGGTGTACCTTCTGGATGTGCTGCTGCAGGTGCCCCGCTACTGCTGCGTCTCATTGACCGGGCATCTGTAGTGGGCACACTGCTAATGCTCAATCGGTCCTCTCTTTCCTGACCTTCATTAGCAGTGCCACCTGCAATGTGGTCAGTCTACAGTGTATTGAATGCAGATGTGATTTGTTGCAACCCCCTTGAAACATCGCCACTACAGTGGCCCATTCCAACATGTATATTTACAGTCCTTCTATGTAGCATTGATGTTGCATGTGCTAGCAGTCCAATGGAATGGCTCAGGATGTCCATTCTTACTGCACTGTGTCTTTTTTCTCTGTTTTTGACCAGAATTCATTTCTGCAAGTTGGAGATACAACTTCTCAATATAAGCTGTCATGCTGTCCATCTTGTGGTCCATCTGACTGGCAACAATTCCAAAACCCATAGATTGCCTTGCATGCTGTGCAACTTCGATTTCATTATTTTGCTTTGTTTGTGTGCAGGTGTTGAAGATGTAACATAGACTTTTTAAGCCCTCCAAAGACCTGTGTGTGCTCTGCTGATTGTGGGTTTGATTGAAGTATTTGTGCACAGGTATTGCCCTATGTCGTGGACAACCATGTCCCAGAAGATATGGCTGGCATGTTCTCACTACTGGAGTAGCTGCAGCACTCAGTTATGGTTGGACCTCATACTCCTCTACTGATGTAGGCTGGGGTCAGAATTCTTCACATGTTGTGTAGCTATGTGATGTTGAGGCCCCACTGTAGGTGTCAATTGGGTCTTCCTCCTCATCCATGTGAGTTGCCTCGCATCGCTCTGACTCTGCCCCTTCTGTGCGCTGTGCAGATTCATCTGTGGTGCAGAAGAAAATGTAAATTACTTTTTGTGTATTAAATTGTGAGCCACCTGACATACCTTTGTTATCTTGCCACATTAAATTGAAAAAAATACAATGTTTTATGTACTAATTGGTTCATAATGCTCTGGTATGGCCGCAGTCAGTGCTACCTTTACATGTGTCTGTGGATTTACATTAATGGTTAATAGGTGCTATGTACATGCTCCACTTACTAGGGTTCAATCCTGAAGTCGAGGGGTCTATTTGTCCAAATCCAACAACTGTCACTGGCTCAATGGTGCCTTACACCACTGTTTCAATGGCTGTAAGTGTGGGTATGCCAGGAGGTCCACCCCGGTAGCACAACTCTTCGCCAGGTGTGCAGCCACCTTTTCTTTAGTCCTTGACCTGAGATTGTACCATCTTTTGCGGATTTCCTCCACAGAGAGCTGAGTGACCCCAACTGCATTTATTTTGGCCTGCATGTCACTCCATATAATTTTTTCTATGCCTCAGGGACAGTCTTGGAGGCCTTCACAAAGATCAAATCATGATGGGTGCAGCATTCCTCAGTTAGGATTAGAATCTTCTTTTCAGAGTATTTAATTTTTTTTACTGCCTCCTATCTCCCTATGTCCTTCCTGGCTTGCCTTGCTTTTTTTTCGGGGGTGAGGGTGGGGAGGAGGGGTTGAATCAAGGCACAACAGGTGGTTGTCCTCCAAAGCAGGTTGCTGCTCCTTCTCTCTCAGCTTCAAAGGCAGCCAATGGGAAACACCTCCTGGTCCAGGTATTTGAGCCTCAGGGTGTAATGCTTGAACCAGGAAGTGATTCTCTTTTTTTAAATTACATTCACAATTTGCAAGTGCGGCTGCAATTTAGGTAATCAAAAATTAAGATTTTCTAAAAATGCAGCTTGCATGAATTGCGAGTAGCAAACAGAACCACGTTTCACCTGTACATGCCGATTAGGGATTACCTAATTGCGAATCGCAAAAAAAATCACAATTAGGTAATTGCAAATTGGACTGTAGCTACATGTGGCCCCAAGAGTGTTCACTATATGAACTGCAAAGAAAAACTGAAAAAACAGGTCACTTTTAGCACTGCCTGAGAGTTGTCCCTTCACAGAAGACATCCGGAGCCCAGTTTAGCAAGCTCTCAGTGTTCGTATCTCTGCTCATGAGCTGTTCTCCTAGAGTATCTCTTCATCACCCTTCAACACACTAATTTCAAGGCCTCTCCACTCCAGTGTCAGAACTTGCTAAGTGTGTGTATAGCTGCACATCTGGGCCTCAGCAGAGACTTGTCAGAGAAAGTCAAAGACAGACACTCTATAAAGGTACATTTTACACAATGCATCTTCTAGACAGATGCTTCTGCAAGGAAGGAGCGGGAAGGATATTACAGGTGGAGGGTCAGGGGTCAGGAGACATTACTATATTTATCCAGTTTTTATGTGATTTGTTCTTGGACTCCACAGTGAACTGCAAACACTAACTCACATTGGAACAACAAACCAAGTGTAATAGGCCTTAAGAAAACTACAGAGGGCCTACTCTGGTCAACACACTCATTAGAAAACAAACGTGCAGAAGTCTATATTAATACGAGAAAAGTACAGGCATCGGTTTGAACATAGTGGTCAAGAAGGAATGCAGGGACAGAAAGGAGAATGAGAAGAGAGGTCAGGTGCAGGGCAAAGCAGTTACGATTCAGCCTAGCATACCACAGATAACTTAGGACGCACACACAAGGGAGAGTCTGAGCTACTTTCCGATAGCAGGAAAGGAGAAGGGTAAATCACGACAGACTTAAAAGGGAGACACGGCGTTTGTGTTTCAAGGCTGGTAGAAAGGGGGTAACAGGACGGAAACCTTTAGAGACTGATAGACGTGTAGGGGGAACATATTGGTAGAGGTCACAGGGCAGGATCGAAGGACATTCTGTATGTTAGATACTATGGGGGTCATTACAATCCTGGCGGACGGTGTTAAAGCGGCGGTAAGACCGCCAACAGGCCGGCGGTAAAAATTTAGCAATTACGACCGTGGCGGAAACCGCCAACAAAGACAGCCACTTTAACACTCCGACCACCACGGCAGTAAAGACAAACAGCGCGGCGGTCACTGCCAACAGACAGGCGGGAGACAATGTACCGCCCACAGTATCACAATCTACCAATCCGCCACCTTTTCCGGGGCAGATTCACCGCGGATAAAAACATGGCGGAAACAGGCATTTCAAAGGGAAAACGCTCACCTCTACACACTCCACGAGGAACAACAACACCATGGAGCCGGAACTCCATATTCTGCCAGCGCTAGTCTTCCTGCTCATCTACGAGGAGCATCAACGCCAGCGGCGAAGACCACGGTGAGTACTGCACCTACGACATAGGGGAGGGGGGAGGCGAAAACACAGGGACACACACAACCAACATCCCAACCCCCACCCGACCCTCACCCACTACAACACACACACATCAATGCATATCTATACATTACAGTAACACCCCCAACCCCCCGGAAGAATGCAAAGACAAAAGGAAATGAGTTGAACCATTGTAATATATCAAAATACAGGAAGCAAATATATACATATATATACACACAATAAACAAAATATACACCACGATTAGTAGTGCAGGTATTGCACCATTCATAGTCCGTGGACCACTGGGACCAAAATGCATGGGCGAGGCCCACACAAGATACCCGCTCTAAACGGAGAGAACACTGCAGGGGCATCAGATAGAAATACAACAGGCACCTCAGGGGGAAGGGAAGGGGGGCACCTCAGCCGGATGAGTGCACCACGCCAGATTCACGAGGGGGCTCCATCCCCATTGATGTATCCTGGGGAGTGCAAAGCCACAGTCTCTCAAGTCTCTACAGTGGGTGGTTTACCCACTGTTCAATCCTGGGGAGTGCAAAGCCACAGTCTCTCAAGTCTCTACAGTGGGTTGGTTGCCCACTGTTCAATCCTGGGAAGTGCAAAGCCACAGTCTCTCAAGTCTCTACAGTGGGTGGGTTGCCCACTGCCATATCCTGGGGAGTGCAAAGCCACAGTCTCACAAGTGGATAACAGTCTCCACTGGTTCTGGAGGGGGCATGGTGCCCAGAGTGCTTCATCCTGCTAAGGACAGAGGTAGTGGATGGCAGTCTCCACTGGTTCTGGAGGGGGCATGGTGCCCAGAGTGCTTCATCCTGCTAAGGACATAGGTAGTGGATGACAGTCTCCACTGGTTCTGGAGGGGGACTGGTGCCCAGAGTGCTTCATCCTGCCAAGGACTGAGGTAGTGGATGCTGTTCTCCACTGGTTCTGGAGGGGGACTGGTGCCCAGAGTGCAGCACACACCCCGTGACGGTCCCAGTTGCGTCACTGCCACTGCCGCAAATGGGCTAGCGGTGCATTTCATGGCGGTCTTTGCCCTGTTCAGCGGTGTAGGAAGTTGGCTCTGTATGTGCTATTCCAAAGTAAGGAATAGCATGCACAGAGTCCAAGGGTTCCCCTTAGAGGTAAGATAGTGGCAAAAAGAGATAATACTAATGCTCTATTTTGTGGTAGTGTGGTCGAGCAGTAGGCTTATCCAAGGAGTAGTGTTAAGCATTTGTTGTACATACACATAGACAATAAATGAGGTACACACACTCAGAGACAAATCCAGCCAATAGGTTTTTATATAGAAAAATATCTTTTCTTAGTTTATTTTAAGAACCACAGGTTCAAATTCTACATGTAATATCTCATTCGAAAGGTATTGCAGGTAAGTACTTTAGGAACTTCAAATCATCAAAATTGCATGTATACTTTTCAAGTTATTCACAAATAGCTGTTTTAAAAGTGGACACAGTGCAATTTTCACAGTTCCTAGGGGAGGTAAGTATTTGTGAGGTTAACCAGGTAAGTAAGACACTTACAGGGCTTAGTTCTTGGTCCAAGGTAGCCCACCGTTGGGGGTTCAGAGCAACCCCAAAGTCACCACACCAGCAGCTCAGGGCCGGTCAGGTGCAGAGTTCAAAGTGGTGCCCAAAACACATAGGCTAGAATGGAGAGAAGGGGGTGCCCCGGTTCCGGTCTGCTTGCAGGTAAGTACCCGCGTCTTCGGAGGGCAGACCAGGGGGGTTTTGTAGGGCACCGGGGGGGACACAAGCCCACACAGAAATTTCACCCTCAGCAGCGCGGGGGCGGCCGGGTGCAGTGTAGAAACAAGCGTCGGGTTTGTAATGGAAGTCAATGGGAGATCTAGGCATCTCTTCAGCGCTGCAGGCAGGCAAGGGGGGGGTTCCTCGGGGAAACCTCCACTTGATCAAGGGAGAGGGACTCCTGGGGGTCACTCCTCCAGTGAAAGTCCGGTCCTTCAGGTCCTGGGGGCTGCGGGTGCAGGGTCTCTCCCAGGTGTCGGGACTTAGGATTCAAAGAGTCGCGGTCAGGGGAAGCCTCGGGATTCCCTCTGCAGGCGGCGCTGTGGGGGCTCAGGGGGGACAGGTTTTTGTACTCACAGTCTTAGAGTAGTCCTGGGGTCCCTCCTGAGGTGTTGGATCGCCACCAGCCGAGTCGGGGTCGCCGGGTGCAGTGTTGCAAGTCTCACGCTTCTTGCGGGGAGCTTGCAGGGTTCTTTAAAGCTGCTGGAAACAAAGTTGCAGCTTTTCTTGGAGCAGGTCCGCTGTCCTCGGGAGTTTCTTGTCTTTTCGAAGCAGGGGCAGTCCTCAGAGGATGTCGAGGTCGCTGGTCCCTTTGGAAGGCGTCGCTGGAGCAGGATCTTTGGAAGGCAGGAGACAGGCCGGTGAGTTTCTGGAGCCAAGGCAGTTGTCGTCTTCTGGTCTTCCTCTGCAGGGGTTTTCAGCTAGGCAGTCCTTCTTCTTGTAGTTGCAGGAATCTAATTTTCTAGGGTTCAGGGTAGCCCTTAAATACTAAATTTAAGGGCGTGTTTAGGTCTGGGGGGTTAGTAGCCAATGGCTACTAGCCCTGAGGGTGGGTACACCCTCTTTGTGCCTCCTCCCAAGGGGAGGGGGTCACAATCCTAACCCTATTGGGGGAATCCTCCATCTGCAAGATGGAGGATTTCTAAAAGTTAGAGTCACCTCAGCTCAGGACACCTTAGGGGCTGTCCTGACTGGCCAGTGACTCCTCCTTGTTATTCTCATTATTTTCTCCGGCCTTGCCGCCAAAAGTGGGGCCTGGCCGGAGGGGGCGGGCAACTCCACTAGCTGGAGTGTCCGGCTGGGTTGGCACAAAGGAGGTGAGCCTTTGAGGCTCACCGCCAGGTGTGACAATTCCTGCCTGGGGGAGGTGTTAGCATCTCCACCCAGTGCAGGCTTTGTTACTGGCCTCAGAGTGACAAAGGCACTCTCCCCATGGGGCCAGCAACATGTCTCGGTTTGTGGCAGGCTGCTAAAACTAGTCAGCCTACACAGATAGTCGGTTAAGTTTCAGGGGGCACCTCTAAGGTGCCCTCTGGGGTGTATTTGACAATAAAATGTACACTGGCATCAGTGTGCATTTATTGTGCTGAGAAGTTTGATACCAAACTTCCCAGTTTTCAGTGTAGCCATTATGGTGCTGTGGAGTTCGTGTTTGACAAACTCCCAGACCATATACTCTTATGGCTACCCTGCACTTACAATGTCTAAGGTTTTGTTTAGACACTGTAGGGGTACCATGCTCATGCACTGGTACCCTCACCTATGGTATAGTGCACCCCGCCGTAGGGCTGTAAGGCCTGCTAGAGGGGTGTCTTACCTATACTGCATAGGCAGTGAGAGGCTGGCATGGCACCCTGAGGGGAGTGCCATGTCGACTTACTCGTTTTGTCCTCACTAGCACACACAAGCTGGCAAGCAGGGTGTCTGTGCTGAGTGAGAGGTCTCCAGGGTGGCATAAGACATGCTGCAGCCCTTAGAGACCTTCCTTGGCATCAGGGCCCTTGGTACTAGAAGTACCAGTTACAAGGGACTTATCTGGACGCCAGGGTCTGCCAATTGTGGATACAAAAGTACAGGTTAGGGAAAGAACACTGGTGCTGGGGCCTGGTTAGCAGGCCTCAGCACACTTTCAATTGTAAACATAGCATCAGCAAAGGCAAAAAGTCAGGGGGCAACCATGCCAAGGAGGCATTTCCTTACAAGCGGTCCTTGGCCTGTTCAGCGGTGCTTGAGTTGCCAGTGTAAGACCTGTTCAGCGGTGCATTCCATGGCGGTCTTTGCCCTGTTCAGCGGTCCTTGGCAAGGCGGTCCTTCATTGCCCAGCAGGGCTGTGGCTGGCGGTCCTTCATGGGTCAGCTGGGCTGTGGCTTACGGGGCCCTCCTGGTCAGCTGGGCTGTGGCTGGCGGTGGCCTTCTGGGCAGTGACTCTGGCGGTGGCCTCCTGGTCAGTGACTCTGGCGGTGGCCTCCTGGCCAGTGACTATGGGGCTGGCGGTGGCCTCCTGGGCAGTGACTCTGGTGGAGGCCTCCTGGGCAGTGACTCTGGCGGTGGCCTCCTGGCCAGTGATGATTGGGCTGGCTGTGGCCTCCTGGGCAGTGACTCTGGCGTGGCCTCCTGGCCAGTGACGATGGAGCTGGTGGTGGCCTCCTGGGCAGTGACTCTGGCGGTAGCCTCCTGGGCAGTGACTCTGGCGGTGGCCTCCTGGCCAGTGACGATGGGGCTGGCGGTGGCCTCCTGGCCAGTGACTCTGGGCTGGCGGGGCCTCCTGGGCAGTGACTCTGGGGCTGGCGGTGGCCCCCTGGGCAGTGACTCTGGCAGTGGCCTCCTGGTCAGTGACTCTGGCGGTGGCCTCCTGGCCAGTGACGATGGAGCTGGCGTTGGCCTCCTGGGCAGTGACTCTGGCGGTGGCCTCCTGGGCAGTGACTCTGGCGGTGGCCTCCTGGCCAGTGACGATGGGGCTGGTGGTGGCCTCCTGGCCAGTGACTCTGGGGCTGGTGGGGGCCTCCTGGGCAGCGGGGATGATGGCGGTCTTCTCCGCTGTGCTGCTCCTCCCAGACTTTGGAGATTTCCTCTGCCCCTTCCCCACCTTGGGAGGAGTCACAGCTGAGTCGACACTCCCCCCGGGAGCCCTTTGAGCGGCTTTGCTGGCTGGAGTCTTCCCCCTCTCCCGCCAGGCACTGTCCAACTTCTGGTGCTTACCAGGGGGAGGGACTGGCTGTGCTGTGGATCCGTGCCACACTGGCTGGGCCGGTGGCCGGTGCACTCCACATACCTGTAACAACAGGCACCACTGGTCCCGGAGATCTTTTGGCTGAGGTGCTAGTACGGGACCTAAGAGTTGGAGGGGGGGGGGAAATAGGTTAAGGCTGGACAGGAAAAGTTTTTGGGAGACACTGGGACGGGTAGCTGGAGGGGGTTTGGGAGTGGAGGAAGAGGTGGTGGTTGTAGGAGGTGTAAGTTTTGTGGATTTGGATGCAGGTGCATGGGCTGGAGGCTGTCGTGAGGTGGATGGCTGTTGGGTGGGTGTGTGCCTGCATTTGTGTATCTTCGGAGGGGGCGTCACAGACACACTGGGAGAGGACACAGGGGACGTGTGAATGGTAGAGGGGGTGGTGACTGCACATGAGCGGGGTGTGCTGGTGGGTGTGCTGGTGCGGGTCGTAGGGACTGTAGTGGCAGTGCATACAGGTGTGAGTGTAGACGAGACTGGGAGGGAGGAGGGAGACGACGACGAGGGGGACACAGTGGAGGCAGTGGATGTTGGTGTGTCTGTATGTGTGTGATGCTTGCGTGAGTGCCTGTGGGATGTGTGGTGCTTATGTTTGCCTGAGCTTTCCTTGTGTGGTGAGGTGTGTGCAGGCTGGTCTGATGGTGTGCTTGGGATAGGCTGGGGTACAGGGGATTGGGTCTGGGTGGAGGAAGTTGGAGGGGGGAGGCTAGACACAGGGACAATGGCTGAAATCAGTGCTGAGGCCAGAGTTTGCAGGGTTCGATGAAGGGCAGCCTGACCAGAATGAATGCCCTCCAGGAATGCATTTGTGTGTTGCAATTTCCTTTCTACACCCTGGATGGCATTCAAAATGATAGACTGCCCAACAGTGAGGGACTTGAGGAGGTCAATGGCCTCCTCACTGAGGGCAGCAGAGGTGACAGGGGCATGGGCTGAGGTGCCTGGGGCGAAGGTGATGCCCACCCTCCTGGGTGAGTGGGCACGGGGCGAAGGCTGAGGGGCTCTTGGGAGGGCGGTGCTGGTAGGTGGGGTGGCAGCTGTACCTGTAGAAGTGGGGTGCACAGATGTTGCCGCCACCACCAGGGAGCTCCCATCGGAGGACGAGTCTGTGTCGCTGGTTGCAGATCCTGTGACCGCCATGGTGCTCCCCTCGCCCTCCATCCCACTGGTGTATTCTGAGTCCGTGGTATGGCCCTCCATGGACATGTGGGATGCAGCTCCCTCGTGCTCTGGTGCCACTGTACCTCCACCTGATGATGCTAATGCACACAAGAACAGGGAGACCACAAAAAGGGGGGGGACGACAGAAGAAAGACAGGTTGCGTGCATGGCTTACCGCTACAATTGGCGGACAATACAGACACAGCAGCCCCCTGCACTACGTCGCGCTGTTGGGCTCTACAGATGCAATTCCTGGGATATGGGCTACATGGCTATGGACGACATCTGCACACATAGATGACACAGGGGCATTAATACCTGTACTTGGCACTCTACAGAGGTGTGTTGGGCTGCCACATGGCCTGCATTACGGAGGTGCCTAGCCTACGGAACTTGCCCTGGCCTAGGGAAACCCACAGCCCTCCTCCCCCACCCAGACACCTTCACTGCGCGCAAAGTCCGCTGAATGATGTTGTACTCACCCCCTTGTGTCTGCTGTGATGCCCTCAAGCGCCCATCCAACTCCGGGTAGGCCACCACCAGGATCTTGAACATCAGGGGGGTCATGGTTCGACGGGCACCCCTCCCACGTTGGGAGGCCATCCCCAGCTGAGCCTCCGCCGTCTTCTTGCTCCAGCGGCGAATGTCCTCCCATCTTTTCCGGCAGTGGGTGCTCTGTCTGTGGTGGTCCGGACGTCCTTGGCGATGGCACGCCAAATATCCTTCTTCTGGTGGGCGCTGACCTACATGACATGTACAGGGGAAGAAGAGAAGTCATTACCAACTGCACCGTCAGAGTGGCCCACATCCCTACCCTTGCCATGTGGCACATGCATTCACAGTCCTTCATGCACGCAGAACTGTGCCCCCTTCATTCTTACAACCAGCCCGCTCCACACAGGCATAGCCCATACAACATGCTCCGTGTGTACTTACCTGTTGGTCTGGAGGACTGTAGAGTAGTGTGTACTGGGGAGGACCCCGTCGACGAGCTTCTCCAACTCCTCTGCAGTGAAGGCAGGGGCCCTTTCCCCAGACGCACGAGCCATTGTCTCTTCCAGACCGAGGTCACAGCAGCACTTGCAGTGTAGGTCCTCTCTTGTCGAAGATCAGGTATCGAGTGATTAAACAGTTAGAAAATGGCGGTCACGCCCGCAGGGGTCACGTCCGCGGCAGTGCGTACCATCACCGCCGGCGTACATCGTCATTGGCTCCTGGGACCCATAGGGTCCTATGTTAACCAATGCAGCATTGCGCCGCGGTCTTCGACCGCCTACTGCGACGGTCTACAATGCCAGCGCAGTTACCTCACATCCCATTTTCCCAGTTTAGAGGTCAGGCAGCCGCCATTTCAGGGGCCCACATGGCCTAATTACTAACTGCGTCACACATACCTAGGCCTTGTCTCACAACACAAATACAGGCCACATTTTGTGTATGAATGGTGTTCTGTGTAGACTGTGGGTACATACCTCTGAGTAGTTTGACTCTGTGGTCGCTGTTGTCCTTCCTAGGCACCGTCCGCTGGGACATGTGAGGAGATGGCGGAATCCTCCGGTGTACCGACCGCTGGTCGACCTGTCGACAATGGAGGAAAGAAGTTTGATCATCACCTACAGGTTTGACCGTGCCACAATCCAGGAACTGTGTACCCAGTTGGAGCCTGACCTGATGTCAGCAATCCACCATCCCACAGGAATCCCCCCTCAAGTGCAGGTGCTATCAGTGCTCCATTTTCTGGCAAGTGGGTCATTTCAAACAACAGTGGCCATGGCATCAGGGATGTCTCAGCCTATGTTTTCCAATGTGTTGTCCAGAGTGTTGTCTGCCTTTCTAAAACACATGCGGAGCTATATCGTTTTCCCTCAGGTGGAGGACTTGCCTACAGTGAAAGGTGACCTCTATGCCATGGGACATATCCCCAACATCATAGGTGCCATTGATGGGACACATGTAGCTCTGGTCGTCCCCCACAGGAGTGAACAGGTGTACAGGAACCGGAAGAGTTATCATTCGATGAATGTAGAGATGGTATGTTTGGCAGACCAGTACATCTCCCAGGTAAATGCCATGTTCCCTGGCTCTGTGCATGACGCCTACATCCTGCGGAATAGCAGCATCCCTTATGAGATGGGTCAACTCCAGAGGCACTGGGTGTGGCTATTAGGGGACTCTGGTTACCCCAACCTGTCATTGCTACTGACCCCAGTGAGGAATCCCAGGACCAGGGCAGAGGAACGCTACAATGAGGCACATGGGTGGACTAGGAGGGTGATCGAATGCACCTTCGGCCTCCTGAAGGCCAGGTTCAGGTGCCTCCATATGACAGGTGGTTCCCTATTCTACTCACCAAACAAGGTGTGCCAGATCATTGTGGCCTGCTGTATGCTTCACAACTTGGCTTTGCGACGACAGGTGCCCTTTCTGCAGGAGGATGGTCCAGATGGCGGTGTTGTGGCAGCTGTGAAGCCTGTGGACAGTGATGAGGAGGAAGCAGAGGAAGAAGACATTGACAACAGGGACTCAGTTATCCAGCAATATTTCCAGTGACACGCAGGTGAGAAAACATTCCTGCCTACTACAAGTACTTTAACACTTCTACCCCTATCCTGTCTGTCGATTTCAACCACTATATGGTCACTGAGTAGTACATTTCCCTTATGGTTTCACAGGTGTGGTTTCCAACGTGTGTCATCTGCTTAGATTCCTCATGGACTTGAGATGTGTGACATAGGTATGTTGCCATTACATTTGAAAAAGCAATTTGTCACTGTCATTGCTAATACACATTATCGAAATCACAGACTGACTCCAGATTGTTTTGTGCTTCAAGGGTGTTTATTGAAGTGCTCAATATTGGAGGGGGTTGTAAAATGTTGAGGGGTGATGGTGGAGGAATGTCCACGGCAGAGTCCAGTCTATTAGTCTCACAGGTGCATTGCCCATA
Source organism: Pleurodeles waltl (assembly GCF_031143425.1). NCBI lineage: Eukaryota > Metazoa > Chordata > Amphibia > Caudata > Salamandridae > Pleurodeles > Pleurodeles waltl. The sequence continues at coordinate 1,558,250,522 of NC_090445.1, forward strand.
TGGGAATAGGAAGTGGAGCTGGGGCAGTTCCAATATGGACAGGGTTACAAAGTGGGACAGTGGGTTGACAATCAGGGTGGTCTCATTTCTTGGCGGGGGTCTTGGCATCGTGCTCTGTCTTGTTCCTGGATCTCAGGGACCGCTTGCAGGGTGGTTCTCCGTCTACATGGGGTGGGGTGCTGGTGTGGTGGTCCTGTGGCGGTGCCTCCTGTCCACTAGCGCCCGCGGAGGTGGTGGGCAGTTCATCATCCATGCTAGTGTCAGGGGTCCCTTGGAGTGCCACAGTGTCCCTCCTGGTGTTGAGTATTTCCTTCAGCACCCCTACGGTGGTGCCCAGGGCAGAGCTGATGGTTCTGAGTTCCTCCCTGAAGCCCAAATACTGTTCCTCCTGCATGCGCTGGGTCTCCTGAAACTTGGCCAGGACCGTTGCCATCGTCTCCTGGGAGTGGTGGTATGCTCCCATGATGGAGGAGAGGGCCTCGTGGAGAGTGGGTTCCCTTGGCCTGTCCGCCCCATGTCGCACAGCAACCCTCCCAGTTCCCCTGTGTTCCTGTGCCTCCGTCCCCTGGACCGTGTGCCCACTGCCACTGCCCCCAGGTCCATGTTGTTGTTGGGGTGGTGGGTTATCCTGGGTTCCCTGTAGTGGTGGACACACAGCTGATTGACGTGTCCTGGGGATGGAGGTATGGGCCTGCTGGGTGGGTGCTGTGCTGGTGTTACCAGAGGGTGAAAGGTCTGTGGTGGGCTGTGCCTGTGTGAGGGGAAACGACTGTCCCGAGGCCCACGCTGGTCCGGGCTGGTCATCTGGATCCAGTTGGACAGAGCTGCTGTCATCACTGTGGGACTCTTCTGTGGGTGGATGTCTGGACCCTCCTGTCTGGTGAGGTTGGGTAGTGGTCCTGCAGGGGTGTAAAAGCATGATTATTGCATCTGTGTGTGTCATGGTGTGCAATGGGTGGGTGAGCGTGTACCCCAGTGCTAGCATTCCTGTGTGGGGGCTTGTGTGATGATGGTTGAGGGGGGTGTTAGAGTATGTGCAGTGGGCATGCTTTAGTGATGGCTGTCCATGCTTTGTTGTGTCATGCAGGGCTTGGTGTTGGGATGTGTGGTTTGGGTTATTAGTACATTTGTGAGGAGTTGGAGTGATAGGGGAGGGGGCGTGGGTGGGGGTCTGTGATAGCATGCAGGTAGGGTGGGGGATATGATAGTTAAAGGTTTGGCTTACCAGAGTCCATTCCTCCACCGACTCCTGCGAGGCCCTCCGGATGCAGAATCGCCAAGACCTGCTCCTCCCATGTTGTGAGTTGTGGGTGAGGAGGTGGGGGTCCGCCGCCAGTCCGCTGTACCCCAGGTGGTGTCTGGAGACCACGGAACGCACCTTCCCCGTAGGTCGTTCCACCTCTTCCTGATGTCGTCCAGATTTCTTGGGTGCTGTCCCACGGCGTTGACCCTATCGACTATTCTTCGCCATAGCTCCATCTTCCTAGCTATGGAGGTGTGCTGCACCTGTGATCCGAATAGCTGTGGCTCTACCCGGACGATTTCTTCCACCATGACCCTGAGCTCCTCCTCCGAGAACCTGGGGTGTCTTTGCCATGCCATGGGGTGGTGTAGGTGATGTGTGGGGTGGTGTGTGTGGTGATAAGTGTGGTGATATGTTGTGGTGTGTGGTGTTTTGTGCGTGGAAGTTGTGTGGGTGATGGTGTTGAGTGCCTGTGGCTGCTAGTTTGTGGATGGTGGTGTCTCTCTCTGGCCTTCTTTCGGAAAATGTTTGGTAGTAGGGGTTTGTGGGTGATGTGGGTGTGTGTTTTATATTGTAATGGGTGTGTGGGAGTGGTGTGTGTATGTGTATCAGGTGTGTGTATTTGGAATTGTCCAATGTGGTGGTGTTTTGTATGTGTGTGAGTATTTTGAGCGCGGCGGTGTGTACCGTCAATGGAATACCGCGGTTGAAAGACCGCCGCGTGGATTCGTGTGCCGTGATAGTTTGGGCGTATTTCTGTTGGCGTGACGGTGGAGGTTTTGTTTTCACCAGTTTATCACTGACCTTTGGTGTGGTGGACTTGTGTGGGTGTCTGAATTTTGATTCCGAGATGTGGGTCATAATAGCTGTGGCGGAATTCCGTGGCCTCGGCGGTGTGTTGGCGGTCTTCTGCACAGCGGTTAGCGCCTTTTACCGCCAATGTTATAATGACCCCCTATGTATGTAATAAATCTGCCAGGACTGTATTTTTATAACAAGCAGTCAGATAACGTTTAAAGAATTATTGTTCTTGTTAATTTTAAGTGTTGTGAAGGAGGTGGATTATAAGTGCCCACCGAGTGTATAAAAATCACTGTGTGTAAGACCTGAGTTGAGTGTGACTTCAGTTACAGAACTGTGCTGTACTCCCTGCCGTATTTTATTTTGTTTTATTTTACTTATAAATACTCAATTATTACTAGAATTGTGTCACTTCTTTATTATTGATAAGAAATTCAACTACATTTTGGCGAGCCAGCAAGGAGCCGACTACTTCTTTAAATCCCTGGACCAGCAGCTAAAGGAGACATCGCCTGTGACTCTTGAACAGAATACTGCGCGCATACCAGGTGAGAATTACACCTGTCTCTTCGAGCGGACGGGTGAGGCTCCAGAGGCTGCTGTCCTAAAGGGGTCTGGCTTCGAGCTGTGATAGATGAAAGTGCATAATTCTGTGGTAATTGTAGTATGGGGAAGTAAATGCATGCGGGATTTGTATGGTTTATTGAAATATAATGTTGATATAGAAATGAAATGTGGTATCCCGGCCAAGCCAGAAAACTAGCTAGTGGGGATTCCCTTTAGTAAAAGAAAGGGGAAAATGAGCAGAAGTGGATAACTCAGGGGGCAGCCCCTGGAAGACACATTAGGTGTAAAACCTAGGATGATAGCTCCTAGAAGACACCTTAAGTGTATTAGCGGGATCATAGGAGGATAGCTCCTAGAAGACACACTAGGTGTATTTTGTGAATAACCTAGGGAACAGCACTGGAAGACACACTCGGTGTCTTTGTGAATAACCTAGGGGATAGCTCCTTAAGTGTATTAGCGGGATCCTAGGAGGATAGTTTCTAGAAGACACCTTAAGTGTATTAGCAGGATCCTAGGAGGATAGCTCCTAGAAGACACACTAGGTGTATTTTATGGATAACCTAGGGAACAGCCCTGGAAGACACACTCAGTGTATTTGTGGATAACCTAGGGGATAGCTCATAGAAGACACCTTAAGTGTATTAGCAGGATCCTAGGAGGATAGCTTCTAGAAGACACCTTAAGTGTATTAGCGGGATCCTAGGAGGATAGCTCCTAGAAGACACCTTAAGTGTATTAGCTGGATCCTAGGAGGGTAGCTCCTAGAAGACACATTAGGTGTACTAGTGGATAACCTAGGAAACAGTTCCTGGAAGGGACAGTAAGTGTTCGTTAGGTAACCAGGCTAGGTCCGGAGAGCGACAGTAGAAAATGGGTGAGACAGGTAATGTGTAAAAGTCAGACAAAGTGTAGAGGGATGACTAAGTGGGCGGTGTCAAGTGACTTTATCCGGAGCATAGTCAGAATTTGTGTGGAAAAGTTAAAAAGTGTAATGATGATAATAGAAATGTGTGATATTAATAATGTGTAATGCCAGTGATGAAAAGACTGTGATTTTCCATAATTATAGTGGGTAAATTGTAGAGAGAAAACAAAGATTCTCGCCAGTGGTTATACAATCTGAAATAAGTGAGGAAGAGAAAGTGCGAGATCTCTGTTGCATATGTGATATCCCTTGAGGGGGGAGCTCAAAGTGCCTGGGGAGGGGGAAAACATCAAAATAAATAAAGCCTGAGAAATTAAAATAGAGAACATTAAAATTGGTGGAGATAAATAAAAGTTCTCATGAGTGAGACTGATAATTCCCTGTGGCAAGAAGAGGACACCCTTGATTTCGTTTTAACATTTGAATGGGCTGACGGTCAACCCCTGTGTCTGTGTGACACTCCTCGGTTTCACATAACAACGCAGAAAGTTATTGTGTTAGAAGCTCTCCTAGAAGTATTTCTCACAGATTTGTATGATTTAGAGGTTTTAAATGTAGAAAGGGACATTAGGTTTCTATGTATGGTCATAGAGAATGCTAATTCGTAATAAAATGTGACCAGTATTATGTTAGGTAGTAACTCATTTGGTCCCCTATAAATGCACACAACTGACATTGAAATAGAAGAAGTATTATAGGCTACTGCCATAGGAAAAAAACATGCATAGTAATATAAGGGACACAAGAAGTAGGTAGAAAAAAAGCATATAGGTGTAGAGGAAGTGTATGTCCCCAGGGAGAAATCATGGATGCTCCCTTGGAACATATGATAAAAACATTTCCGTCTGACAAAAATAAAATACTGAAATATTGTAAGCAATGGTACAGAGACACCAAAGACTATGCTCAGCGATGACCTAAGGAGGGAACATTTGATGAAGAAGAGGGAAGCTATTTTGTCGTGATGGTGGGTTTTCTGCAATACAAAGACAAATATAAAACCGACAATGTTAGAACAGACAGCAACACAAATACAAGAGATAGATACAGACGGGGTTTCAGAGGGATCCCCACCGTACGGTCTCTATCCTATTCAGCCGGCGGCTGGATACCAGGATCCAGTGCAGGTTGAATTTGAGCAAGGTGAGACAGAGGGGAAGGAGGCAGAGAAAACGCCTCGCGTACTCCCGACAGCTCCGCTGGCAGAGTGTGAACAGAGAAGTCAGGAAGGAGCAATACCTAGGGTACAGCTTATTAAAGAACGGGCAGAAAGGTTGGAGAATGTTGATTCCCTTCGAGGGCAATGGACCACTGGGCAGATTATTCTTAAAGTAGGGAATAAGTCTGCGAGTACATTGAGAGAGGCAGCAGGAGAGTGGATGTTGGAAGAAAGGAAAAAAGAAGAAGATGAAGAAAGGTTACGATATGATAGATATTTAGAAGAAAGGAGGAAGGAAACAGAAGCTGAGGCTACAGTTGAGGATTGGGGTGACGACTCCGACACAAATGAGAGTGCAGTGGGAAGAGGCAGGGGCCTGTATAACTTTCGATTCCGTCCTATACGAAGGTTGCAATTAATAGCGCGGGACTCAGAACAGACAAAGAGGAAGTCAATCTTAAAATCACTTAAACTAAGGATGACACCTATTGAGACAATAGAACAGAAAGAAGGAAGGTATTTTTGTTACCCCTTCTCAGATGAATTGGCAGAATGGACTGAGCAAGAGGGGAGAAAATCATGGTCCGACAGGGGTCGTTTTAACCCCATGATTTAGCGATAGCAGAAAATTGTATATGACAAGGACAGGGTGCCCCAGGTTGGGATTATCCATACATGCAAGAGTGTCTTGCAGTTTGGGAAACGTATGCAGAAGACAAACTGACTAAAGTGATACGCAGCAATAGGCCAGACCCGAGGCTAAGGAGTAGGTTAACCAGTTCTCCGCCTATCACACAATTACTTCTCATTTTTAAAGGAGGGCAGGCACTGACATACGTGCCTTGGCCACATATGGACAAAGAAAATTTTAAAAGAGCACTGCCTCCATTGTCTGAAGGTGCATGAAAACGAATAGGGAGTTTTGAAAAGCACACAGCTAGAGTGAATCTTGCTCTAGGCGATGTTAAGAGTTTGTTGAGTTCTCTGGCAGGAGATGAGGTGAATACTCTATACACGAGAGCAGGACTTCCTCAGGTTACGTTGACAAATACACAATTTGATGGATCAGCCTTTAATAATGTTCGTCAGCATGTTTGGGATGCGCTACGGCAGACATATCCAGACAGACCAGACATTGGAGCCCTTATGGCAGAAAGTATTAAGCCATCTGAGGACATTGCAGAGTTTATTACAATAATGAAAGAGCGATGGATACAGGAGGTAGGATGTAATTGCGAAAACACGGGAGGAAATGCATTATTATTCTATAATGTAGTGAAGAAAGGCCTTCCCACGGATATACAGGTAAACTTAGATGGAGTGGTGAGGAATTGAGGCTAATCCATGGCCAGAAATACAGGCGCACATAATACATTACTTCAAACGGAAGCAGGAGAAAGACAGAGAGAGAACAGAGCAGGCAGAGAGAGCTACTGCCAAATTAGTGCAACAAAAAGTTAAGAAACTGAGCACTGAAGGAGCGCTTGTGACCGTACCATCAGCGGCTGTCACAACGCCAGTGCAAGGGCAAGTACCAGGAGGTCAAGGAGTAAGTGAAATAGGGAGATGACAAGGAGGTCCAGTAGGAGGACAAGGAGCAATGCAGGGAAGAAGACAAGGAGGATTCTGAGGGGGGCCGCTGTGCTTTTATTGCAGCAGGTCGGGTCATTTTGTAAGAGAGTGTAGAACTAAAAGGATTGATGAGCGTATGCAGGGATGGGCCACTCCGCAAAGACAAGTTTCGAGGCCACCGCAGATGCAATGGGGACCACAACAATATACAAGACAAGAAGGTCCCCATCCCCCACAAGCTCAGTGGATGGTACGTCAGGGATCACCGCAACAACAAGTGCCGCAGAGTGCCAGTAACCCCATAAGTGGACAAGTGCAGAGGCAGGTAGGAGGAGTAGTGGTGCAAGGAGGTAATCCCTTTTACGTGCCGCCCCAAGTATCTGGTGGGGTGCAGACACCCAGTTATATACAATGACAAAGCCCACAGGTAACAACTATGTGTCCAGTACTATCAGTAACCCACAGATCAAAGGAGGAACCCACTGTGATGGTAGCCAGAAAGGATCGCCCCTATCAGTTTTTAATCGACATCGGGGCCACCAAATCTTGCATAAATGAAGGTACGTTACCACTCTCGTGTAATTCGATGGACACACAGGGGTTGTCTGGGGCTGTCAGACGGGTTCCTTTTACTCATTCAGTAAACATGACTGTGGGTGATACACAAATTGATGGGCCATTTTTATACTCTCCTGAGTCACCTGTCAATCTTTTGGGGAGAGATCTAATGAGTAAATTAAATATGACCATTTCATTTTTGGAAGATGGATCGATGGTGTGTTATACACCTGGTGTCACGCCAGGTAGGATATTGGGGGTCATTCTGACCCCCGCGGGCGGCGGGAGCCGCCCGCCTGGAGGGAGCCGCCATATGGCCGCTCCGCGGTCGAAAGACCGCGGAGGCCATTCTGGCTTTCCCGCTGGGCTGGCGGGCGACCGCCAGAAGGCCGCCCGCCAGCCCAGCGGGAAACCCCTCCCCACGAGGAAGCCGGCTCCGAATGGAGCCGGCGGAGTGGGTATGTGCAACGGGTGCAGTGGCACCTGTCGCGTATTTCAGTGTCTGCAAAGCAGACACTGAAATACAAAGTGGGGCCCTCTTACGGGGGCCCCTGCAGTGCCCATGCCGTTGGCATGGGCACTGCAGGGGCCCCCAGGGGCCCCACGACACCCCTCACCGCCATCCTGTTCCTGGCGGTCGGAGCCGCCAGGAACAGGATGGCGGTGAGGGGGTCGGAATCCCCCATGGCGGCGCAGCAAGCTGCGCCGCCATGCGGGATTCCCAGGGCAGCGGAAAACCGGCGGGAGACCGGCGGGAGACCGGCGGGAGACCGCCGGTTTTCCTGGTCTGACCGCGGCCAAACCGCCGCGGTCAGAATGCCCTGCGGGGCACCGCCAGCCTGTTTGCGGTGCTCCCGCATCCCCGGCGCCGGCGGTCCTTGACCGCCGGGGTCGGAATGACCCCCATTGTCTCTTCTTGCTTGTGAAGAATCTGGACAGCAGGTCAGAGCAGTGCCAGTAGACACAGAGGCTTTTCTGCGGGGCATATATGCTCTGATAGCGCATACACCAGCACTGCAGGGGAAAACAGTGCAGCCACCAAAAGAATTAGTGTTTCGGTCATGCGAACCCATAGAGCCAATGGTAGAACGAGAAACGGTGCTGAGTATATCAGCTCTTGAATTAAAGCCAACATATGCTGTTCTCATTGCATTTGACAAAGGACAGGGAATGTGGGCATCAATAATGTTCACAGATCCTGGGGTCAAATTGAGAGATATCTCAGATGAGGAATTGGTCAATGAACACCCCCTAATTGGAACAGTTGTGTTGGAAATGGACATTTCTATTACAATGCAGGTGCAGTACAGAACTGTGTCAAACAATGTACCAGACATAACAGTGAAAGAAAGAGATTTGGCTAAGGTACCGGAAGTGTTATGGACAAAGGGACCACATGATGTGGGATTGATTAAGGGAGCTGGGCCTGTTAAGATTACACTGAAACCTGGAGCTATATTGCCCAGGATACGTCAGTACCCTCTATCCAAAAAAGCAGAGGAAGGTATTTTACCTACCATTCAGGCGCTACTTGAGCAAGAGGTGATATATGATAGACCAACACTCTGTAATACTCCGATTTTCCCGATAAGAAAGGCTGAGGGAGGAACTTGGAGAATGATTCAAGATTTACGCTCTCTGAATGATATTGTCACTCCAGAATTTCCTGCAGTACCCAATCCTTCGGTTATATTGACAAATATTCCTAAAGAGGCTACTTTCTTCTCTGTAATCGATTTGAAAAATGTTTTTCGATAGCCAATATTTGACTGGATTTACATTTAGAAATACTCAGTACTGCCACAGTAGGCTTCCTCAAGGGTTTTGTGAATCCCCAAGTATTTTTAAACGAACAGTTAAAAAGGATTTAGCGAACATTCAATGTAAAAGTACGCTTTTGCAGTATGGGGATGACATTTTGGTTTGTAGTGCCACTGAGGAGATATGCCGAGAGGATACTGTTGGTCTTCTCTGCACGCTTGCAAACAAAGGTTACAAGGTGGATAAAAATAAGTTACAGTATGTGCAAAAAGAGGTTCATTATTTGGGACAACTAATATCTAAAGATGGATGAAAAGTGACACCTGACAGAGTGGAAAGTATAAAAAACATGCCTAAGCCTACGACTACCAAACAGTTGCTGCAGTTTCTGGGACTCTGTAATTATGTGAGACAGTGGGGGTTTGATTATGCTACATTGACAGCACCCCTTCTCAACATGTTAAAAGAATCCCATGCGACTGCAAATAAAATACATTGGACAGAGGACGGAGAGATGGCATTCCAAGAGCTAAAGAAAGCGATTATGAATGCCCCAGTGTTAGGTATACCTGATTACAAGAAACAATTCTACTTTTTTTGTCATTGTAATGGAATGACTATGACTGCAGTATTAACTCAGAAAACATCTATGGGACATAAGCCAATTGCCTACTACAGTGGGCTGTTAGATCCTAGCACGATGGGCCATTATCCATGCGAGCAAGCCCTGGGTACCGCAGCATTTGCGGTCCAGAAAAGCACTACTATCATGATGGGATCACCTTTAACACTGTATGTAGAGCATGCGGTATTTGCTATTTTTAAAAAAAGTAAAAGCACTCCTACTACTCAGAGAGTGTGTGGGTATGAAGTAATACTTTCATTACCCTCTTTACAGGTGGTTAGATATCATACAGTTAATCCAGCGACATTCTTTGCACACTCAGTTACTGACGACGAACAAGTACATGACTGTGCCAACTATGCACCAGAGGAAGGGAGTAAGGTGGGAGAAGATCCCATCTCAGGGTGCATGTTGCTCTTTGTGGATGGATCCTCTTTCATGGAACAGGAAACAGGGATTAGGCATTCAGGAGCAGCAGTTGTAAAAGCTGAACAGCAAGGGTCGTCTGACACATTGCAGTTAGTGAGTCAAATACCATTACCCTCTCATTTTTCAGTGCAGGCTGAAGAATTAGTGGCTATTATAGAAGCGTTACAACATGCAGAGGGACGAGACGTCATAATCTATTCAGAGTCAGCATATGTTACCATTACTGTGCATTCAAGGATCCACAGGTGGGAAAGGAGAGGATTTTTGAAATTCAATGGGTCTCCAGTGATGCACAGAGATTTATTGGCAAAATTGATACATGCTTTAACATTACCATCTAATGTGGCAGTAATAAAATGTGCAGCCCATACAAATAAGCAAGACCTCGTCTCCAGGGGTAATGCTCTGGCAGACTGGGCAGCTAAAGAAGCAGCAAAGACATCTCCAAATTATATTGATACAGAAGAGAGTACATTGGAAATGATAAGTAGACAACAGAATTATATTGACTTACCACCCTCGTACATTGAGACAGCACAATTACATTTACGTGAGTTGCAGGATCAGGCACCAACACATGAAAGAGAGTTATGGGAACAGCAAGGATGTATACAATCGTCCACAAATTTTATCTATAGAAAGGAAAGTACTGGGAAACCTGCAATGCCCCAAGTTTTGTTGCGCACAGCGTTGGAACAATTGCATCTCCCTGCGCATATTGCCAAAGAATATCTTTTAGCCACGTTGCAGGCAGATTGGTTCATCCCACAATTGTCAGAGATGATTACAATGTATATTGCTGAATGTGCAGCATGCCAACAGTACAGCCCAAGACCTATACTAAAAGTCATTGCATTAACAATTCCCTGTTCGACGGGTCCATTTAAAAATCTACATTTAGATTTTGTTGACATGATTGATAGATGCAACAATTATAGGTATCTAATAGTTGTGGTCTGCCCTTTTTCAAGGTGGATCGAGGCAGGACCATGTGTACACAATGATGCTAAAGCAGTAGCTAATTTTCTGATGAGTGAAGTAATACCAAGATAGGGAATAGCAGAAACAATTCGATCAGATAATGGCAGCCATTTTGTAAACGTCCTTTTTCAACATATTTGTTTCTCTCTGGGGATAAAGTATAAACTGTCATCTGTCTATAATCCCCCAAGTAATGGAATAGTAGAACGCCTCAACGGTTTATTGAAAAATAAAATAAGTAAACTGTGTGCTACTTTGCATAAAAATTGATCCCACTGTCTTCCATTGGCCTTGTACACTCTGAGAAATACGCCATGAAGTGACCACCTCACACCGCATCAGATATTGACAGGACGCCCCATGCCAACTCCGTTGACAATAGTAAGGAGAAGGAAAGATGCGCATAAAACTGCGGAAGTGTTGGGGGAGGAAATGAGTGGGTATTTGTCTCAATTGTTGAAATCTGCTAAGTTCTTCTCTAAACAGGTAACTCAGCAGCAGAAGTGCACCACCACAGCCCAGCAGATTGGTCCAATTTCTGTGGGACAATCAGTATACATTTGAAGTTTTGTGAGACGATGGAAAGACAGCAAATTCTAGGGGCCTTATCCGGTCACTCAGAGCACCCCCATGGCAATGAAAGTGGAGGGCAGGAAACCGTGGATACATTTGTCGGACATTCGACTGGCTCCTACTTTGTGTCACGCGTTGCCATTGGCACAGGAAGGAACTTTCGCAGAAAAACGAGCCAGTTGAGAAATGACAGTGTACTTTTTCAAAAAGCCAGTGGAACATCATAGTAGTCCCGTCAAAAGACTTTTTTGGGATTATTTTTGTGTTTGCCTTTTTAAGTTTTTTTCTTATTTACTGCTGGTTTGAAATGGTATTTTAGTCCACGTAGAGAATCATGCTTAAAGATGACATATTCTAAGAGAAATGTGTATACAAACAGATCTCATGTTATATATTATAGATTAACTGAAAATGCTTGGTATCAACACATGATGGAAATAGGTATGCAAAGTACTAATGAGTCGTGTTTAGTATGTTCTTTGATTCCACATGCTAGTGATTCAGATAGATTGCATTCATCTAAAGAAGTCTCATCTAATGTTAAAGAATGTCTTCTCCATCTTTTCCTATGTAGAATGAGGGCTTGGATGCAACCTTTACAGGTGCAACAGGGAACATTCTTAGTAAACATCACACAATATGAATAAGGACAAGCTGACATAACGAATGTTTTGACTGACCGTAAGGATATAGAGACAAAAATAGAAGCAATGTCAAGGACAGGAGCTTTAAGGTACAAGGGGGGTAGATGGAAAGCTAGAATAATAGGACAAGGATTTTTAGAGGTATCACGATCTACTCTTTTATGCAGAGATTATATAGCCACACCTAGGCCTTATGACTGTCAAGCGAGACCTTATCTTAGGGTAAATGGGTCAGTATATGTCCATGGTCAATGGCACCATGGTGCAGTATTTGGATGTAGAGCTCTCTCCTTATGGGAGAAGAGTGGGAAAAGCATTAATATACAACAAGATTGTCAGGCAATATGGAATAATACTATCCAAGGTTTAACCTGGGTAGAAACACCTACAACTCTTCGAGTGGGTCGAACGCCAAGTGTTTTCTACTTATGTTTTAAGGATAATGAAGCAATTTCAGTAGGGACAAACTTTAATTGTATCATCACAAGATATAATGAGGACATGCAATGTGGCACCTCCAGTCTAATGGATTATTATTGGCAGTGTGGAGAATGGCTATATAAGTGACTTCCCGCAGGATGGAATGGTCTCTGTTCTTTAGTCACTGTGCACACCCCTTCCTTAGTAATTCCAGGAGTGGATGTTTCAAAATTACATGAGCATCCTATGAGCAGTCCAACGATTTTGTTACACCGAAGGATAAGAGCTGCTGAATATTTTGGCACTGCAACATGGGCAAATATTCCACAGGATTATCGACTGCTGAACAACGCCCAGTTGTTTTTTGGAAGCATCCTTTTTGGAAGCCAAAGCCGCTGCTCAATGGTTGCAAATAACTCATTGGGAACTGATGAAAGCTATCAATCCAACGGAAGATGGTTTCAATGCAATGAAAGAAGAATTGAGGGCAGTGTGAGTGATGCTTATGCAACATAGATATGTGCTAGACTTGATGACGGCAATGGAGGGTGGAGTCTGTGCCAAAATTAGGACGGCGTGTTGCACATACGTGCCGGCTAATGATGCGGACAATGGAGCGATAACAGAGGCTATACAGACTTTTCACAATCTACAGAAGATCATGGTAGAAGAGGGGAGTGCCTCCAACGAGTGGTATCCAGGGTTGTTTTCATGGATGCCGGCCTGGTTACCGGAGTTGTTTAAAGGACTTCTTCCAATCTTTGTGATGATCCTTTTAATGTATTGCCTAGTTCAAGTTATTGTAGGGTGTTGCAAATCATGTAGTCAGAAGTTAGGGGGGATGTTTACTAATAGATTAGGTAGTAAGGAGTCAAAGGAGAAGCAAAATGCCTACACTGAGCTGGGTACATTGGATAGGAAAGGTGAGCAGGTAGTTGAAAATTCAACTAGAGGGGGAAATGTAATAGGCCTAAGAAGACTACAGAGGGCCTACTCTGATCAACACAAGCATTAGAAAACAAACGTGCAGAAGTCTATATTAGACGATAAAAGTACAGGCCTCGGTTTGAACATAATGGTCAAGAAGGAACGCAGGCACAGAAAGGAGAATGAGAAGAGAGGCCAGGTGCAGGGCAAAGCAGTTACGATTCATCCTAGCATACCACAGATAACTTAGAAGGACGCACACACAAGGGAGAGTCTGAGCTACTTTCCGATAGCAGGAAAGGAGAAGGGTAAATCATGACAAACTTAAAAGGGAGACACGGCGTTAGATGTTTGTGTTTCAAGGCTGGCAGAGAGGTGGTGATAGGACATAAACTTTTAGAGACTGGTAGACGTGTAGTGGGAACATATTGGTAGAGGTCACAGGGCAGGATTGAAGGCCATTGTGTAAGTTAGATACTATGCATGTAATAAATCTGCCAGGACTGTATTTTTGCAACAAGCAGTCAGATAACGTTTAAAGAATTATTGTTCTTGTTAATTGTAAGTGTTGTGAAGGAGGAGGATTTTAAGTGCCCGCCAAGTGGATAACAATCACCATATGTAAGTGCTGAGTTGAGTGTGGCTTCAGTTGCAGAACTGTGCTGTACTGCTGAAAGTATTTTATTTTGTTTTATTTTACTTATGAATACTAAATTATTACTAGAATTGTGTCACTTCTTTATTATTGATAAGAAATTCAACTACACAAGGAGCAGTTTTAGATGGATTTACTGCTGGTGGGACAGCTGTGAGTGCTGCAGGATAGCCTAAAGTGAGCCAGAGCCACAAATGTTACGGAAACAAATGGAAACTTGGGCCCATATTTATACTCGGTTTGTGCTGAATTAGCATCATGTTTTGTATGCTAATTCAGCGCAAACCTAAATCCATATTTATACTTTGGTGCTAGACAGGTCTAGTGCCAAAGCTAACGTCGTTTTCTGGACTTGAACACCTACCTTGAGTCAATGAGATGCAAGGTATGCGTTCCTGTCCAGAAAAGGGCGATATGGCCTTTGCGCCATAATTATCCCCTGTGCTAAAATCCAGCACGGGGATGGGGGACTTAAATAATGGCTTAGCGCCATTATTGAACACCTGGGTATGGGCAGGCGTAAGGGGACCTGTAGGCATATTTCATTGCTCAGAGACCATGGAAAGTGCCCACAGGTGCCCTTCCCTGGCCCCATGGACACCCCCACCAGGAGGACACCTAAGAATGGGGGACCCATCCCAGGTAAGTCCTGGTAAGTATATATATATTTTTTCTTTAACCCCGCTCGGAGGCCCTGACTTAGAGCCCCCTGCACGGCGCTGGCCCCAATGGCCTTGCCCAGGGGACATTCATCCCCTGGGCATGGCCATTGGGGTAGTGGGCATGGCTCCTGTCTTTACCAAGACAGGAGCCATGTACATGGGGGTTGTGCACCAGAAAATGGCGCTACACTGCTTAGAGGCATTTTTTCTGTCTCTGAACAGTGTAGTGCCATAATTCAGTGCACAAGCCCCGGTTTCACCTATGCCTCCCCGCCCTGTTAGTATCCTTACCAAGGGCGGTGACAGACCATTGGCTCCGGCTAGCACCATTCCATAAATATGGCGCCCGGCTGGCGTCTTGGAATGGCACTAGCTGGGGCTATACTTTTTCACGCAAAACTGCGCTAACGCAGTTTTGCGTGGAAAAAGTATAAATCTGCCCCTTGGTTTCGTGTATTTACTCCTACTTTAAATTTATGGATGTTTCAGACGAAGTTTGGGAAATCTAAAACAGTTGCTGAGTCCAAGTGCTTAAATGTGTATGCACGTGAGAGAGTAACCATGTGTACAATTCTATATGCAGAGTTATTTGGCAAAATCAACACTAGCACATTAAACATTTTTTTATTTCTTTAGCTAAAGACTATGGGCCTCATTATGACCCTGGCGGCCGGTGGTAAGCTGGCGGTAACACCGCCAACAGGCTGGCGGTGTTCCGCCAGCTATTATGACCGTGGAGCAATAGCCACGGCCATACCGCCGGCCCCTCCAACATACCATAATCCCCAGGGCAGCGGTGCAAGCACCGCTGCCCTGGGGCTTATGAGTCCCCGACCGCCAGCCTGGCCACGGGGGTAAAAACCGCCATGGAAAGGCTGGCGGTAAGGGGGACTTGAGGTGCCCCTGGGGGCCCCTTCACTGCCCATGCACATGGGCAGTGCAGGTGCCCCCAGGCATAGCCCCCTCACGCATTTCACTGCCAGAAATTTGTGACGGGTGCTACTGCACCCGCTGCACATCAGCATTGCCACCGGCTCTATTACGTGCCAGCAGCAATGTTGATGTGACTTTTCCGCTGGGCCAGCGGACGGTACCACTGTTACCGTCCGCTGGCACAGCAGAAAAGTCATAATAGGGAGCCAGGAATACCGCTGGCACTGGCGGTATTCTGGCTCCCGCAGCCTCAGCGGTCTTTTAAAAAGACCGCGGAAGTTGTAATGAGGGCCTATGTATTCCTGTGAAATATCCATTATCCTTACACCCCTCTTTTAACTTCACCCCTTCACACCTCACCCCATCACTATCTCCTTCCCTTCAGCTTCCATCTCTGACATCTGCACTTCCACTCCCTCTTCAAGTTCTCTCACTTCCTTCCCTCTACCCCTCTCACCCTATACTACACCCGTGCACTCGTAAAACTTCATACCCCATCCCTCCCTGCCTTACTTTCTTTATTCAAGCTCTCAGATGTGTCACTCACCTCTTCCCTTCTGCTTTCCCCCTCCCAAAAACCCTTCTTCCTTATCACACACTCATCTCATCCCCCTTCCATCTTTCCTCTCTCCCTCCATGAACTCCACCCTCCACGTCTCTCTACCTTCCATCTCTGCTTTACATTCATCCTCACTTAGTTTCCATCTGTTTCGCCCTTCTCCCCATCCCGTATTTTACGTCCCTACTCTTTTTCCCTTCACCTTCTACCCTCTGTACTTTACCTCTCACTTACAAGCTCCCCGTACCCGTCACTCGCCATTTTTCCTGTCAGTTCCCCCTTTCCCCGCCCTTTCCTACCTGTCACTCATCTTTCATTTCCCTCGCAGCTTCCCTTCCTCGCTTACCTCCCGGCAGCCACCCCCTCATCATCTGCCCCGCCGCCCTTCCCTTCTCCTCTCCACCTTCCCCTCGCCCTCTTCCACAGCTTCGCGCCCTCCCTCCCCGCTGCACTCTCTTACCTCTAGCGGTGAAGACCAGAAGCCATATATCACTTTATTCCCAACAACTGGGCGCAGATATTAAATCAGCCGGCGACATCTTGGTTTGAAAGCGGCTGCCTCGAGCCCGAGGCCCAGCTTTGGGAAAAGCTGATGCATAATTCAGGAGCTTCCTTTACCGGGTGTAATACCATCTTCATCCCAATGTACTCTTCGTGCATACAGAGAGGAGGCCTGCACTGGGTATGGGGAGCGGAAACGGCGGCCAGCCCTGGGCTTGCAGAGACGTGTAGCTCCTTACCAAACGACCCCACTTCAAGGGCCACAACATTGTCATCTTTTGGGGTACCTGGTACCCTTTTCTTGGCCTTTGATGCCTCTGGTCAAGATTGCAAAAAAAGCAGTGGCATGAACAGAATTTAAGTAGGGCCCTGTTAAATTTCTGAAGTTCAATCAATCAATCAGTCGACTTGTAAAGCGCTGCTTGTTTACGGGTAGGGCATCCAGGCGCTGGCAGGGCCCGTCTATCCACCGAAGAGCCAGGTCTTGAGCGTCTTGCAGAACTCTGGGGGGATGGTGGAGGTCCGGAGGTGTAGAGGGAGGATGTTCGATGTCCTGGCAGTGAGGTAGGAGGAGTGGCCCCCTGCCCTGCCCCGCATTTGCGGGGGTTTTACACTCACTGCTCTGCAATCGCCCCACATCCACAGGACAGGCTAAAGCTGGAACAATAGGTTAAACCTTTGATGCCATAGGTGAAGAGGGGGGGGGGGGGGGGCAAAGGGAGCATTATGTTCCTTCCTCTGCTTATTGAATATTAGGAATTGGTGGGTCTAAGCCTTACTTGAATCTCTGACACAAGTCCATCTCAGAGGAAGCCTGCCTATGGTGCCAACAGAGATATTATGCTGCACCATGTACAAGATGTTACATCTTACAGAAGCCCCTCCCCCGCTGTCTTTAGTTTATATGAAACCACTAAGAATTTTAGAATGACCTCTATTGGGCTTCCACATATTTGCAGATAACAACACCAGCCCAGCCCCTACATCTCACTCCCAATTGTAAATCCTACACCCTTATTTACTGAGGCACTTTGCTGTGAAATGTAACTGCTTTTAAGTCAGGATTGCTATTTCATGATGAGCTCCAAATAGAGTGAAATATGTAGGTGTCAAGAGTTGTTTTACAAATCGTATCAAGTATCTGATGCACGGCGAATAGTTCACTGCCTTCTTGTTGAAACGCATATGTAATTTAAAGGTTTATGCTATTGTTTCAAATCTTAGTCTAGAAAGGGATCTCAGTTCTAACAAAGGTTGCTTCTGGGTGTTTTTAGTTCTTCCATGGCACAGTTTACACTGGTATGTATCTTTTACCTTTCCAGCATGACCTTGAAACAATCCATCCAGGTCTTAACCCAGGCTTTTAACTGCTCATCTTAATGCAATATGTTCATTATAATAATGTCAGATAGCACTCTAGTATTTTAGGCACCCCAAAACTGCCTCTAATGGTATAGCGGAGGTCTTGATCTGGAGAGGGAAAGCAGCCATTCCCTGGGTGTCCTGCACTAGCTGAGGACTTGACAATTCCAGGGACTAGTCAAGCTTTCTTCAACGACTAGCCTGTGATCTACTAGTAGATCTCTAATTACCTGCAGATAGCTTTTCTGTGTGCAGCCCAACCATCAAAGATAGTAGGTTTTGCTTGGTTTATTATTACATGTACACCATAATTCTGTGTATTCGAGACAAATAAGTGTGTAATTTCAGAAGTCAAAAGCTGATGTTTGGAAATTAATGGTTTAATTTCCAAAATCTACTTAAAAATTATGCAGTGATGAGGCCTGTTACTAACATTATTACTTGGTACCAGGGGCACTGCAGCGACGGCTGTTGTGTATTACCCACTTAGAGGCATTTCAAACTGATAAAGCGTTCCCTTACAACTCTGCCGGATGCACTGAGGTGATTACTGCTGGTAATCTTGCATATGTTGGCCACTAATATAATGTTGTCTGATGTGATAAATGTTGCAATACTAATAATAATAGTAGCTCTGGAGGATCTTCGGTGGACACAAGCAGTATTATAGAAAAGGTTGGAGTCCACTGTCTAGATGCTTGGAAAGGATACTTCAGCTCTCACCTTTCACAACACAAAGTTTCTGAAATTGAAACTCCTGTTCTCAGCAGTAGCGTAACATTACCCCCTGATTTGTGGGGGCAGGGGGCATTGAGCTGTAGAGGGCCCCCTCAGCACAGTACACAGGCCTGAGAGTTTCTGAGTGAGTCTAGGAGGGGGGGCTCCATGTACTTTGCAGGGGGGACCCCCTCGTGCTTTGTTACGCCACTGGTTCTCAGGGGCTCCTAGAACAGGGACCATTACTAAAGTTCTATCTGGTTTCATGGTTTTCATTGGAAATTCTCTCTTTGTCTTAAGTGTAGATGGCTGTCCTTTTAAGCTGTATTTTTGCAGGTTTTGTACTCTTCGTCCCAGCCTCCTTTATGCCTCTGCAGTCCTTTGATGTTCTGTTGGTTTTCCTCTTTCACTCGGGAACCTTGGCAGCTCCCCACCTTGTTCTCAGCACTCGATTATTAGGCTGGCTTTTTAATGTCTGTGCTTTTTGCCTGTGTTTATTGCAACCTTGCTTTTATAGCTTGATTCTGACAGTGCTCTCTGTCACTGAGCAGTGCTGCTCTACACAACGTACTGGAACCCTATTCCTCTCTCTGAGGCTGTGTGTCTTTTTCTTTCTTCTTCTTTCCCCTTTCTTTCCCTTTCTCCCTCTCTCTAGCTCTGGGTCAAAATCTGATGAAGAGGGATGGGTCCTGGTCTCCAACAATGAGTGCTAATCAACAGTGGCGTGAAACATAACCATTTTAAGTCATGGGCAAATTGGGCAATAGCGCAGGGCCCCCACCTTCAAACAGGCCCCCCTAGGAAAATGAACTGTCCTTCTTTTTTACATGTCTATCTGATTCAGCTTCAAAACCTCTCTGCCTACCTCTCCCTCTACCCCTGACTTTGTCTTTCTACCAATTGTCATCTTAAAGATTTTTGGGATCTGGGACAAGTCATGTCAAGTCACATATATCTGCGTATGTATGCATATATATGTATGTATATACTAAGTGGCAGGATTGAGAAGCCACTTGTACTGTAACTGGATCTCTATATCAACTCTGTTTGATAATAACTTGACACATACGATACAACGTACCTGTTGGGTATTTGGATATCAAGTAGCCATTGATATCTCACATGATTGACAATGAAGATGCTTAAATATATTTTAGGAATGCAAATACCACTGAGATAATACAATGCACAATACATCTCACTTTATTTTTAGGCACCTTAGGTAGTATAAGGAGATCTGTCTGCCATACAGCACTTTAGGGAACATTTGTTGGGTACATTTACAAAGAAGTGCATAAGAAACAGTATTTGCCACTTTGGAGTAAATGTGCAGTGTGTGTGAACAGGGCATGCATTATCACAATCCATGTATTTGAGCCACCCAATACTCAGTCTTTGGAGTGGAGTTTGCACAGCACCAGTCACTTTCTCTATTTTATTTATCTATGTATATCCTGCCTAAAATATCTTGTCATCAATGAGGTCACCCCCTGGGAAAATGTATTGTACTCTGAAGACGGTCGTGTGACACCGAAAACCATCTTGTTCAATACGACTAATATGTTTTTAGGTAACACATGGGCAGACATGTATATGGAGTAATTATGCTTTATTAGTACATGACAACAGTTTAGCTATGTATAGCATATTACATATTTTGGGATCATGTATTTAATCAATGAATGTGGTTCTAACTTTTAGAATACAGCATAAGGAGGTATAAAGAAGAAAATAATAAGAAAAAGACTGATAGGTCTTTGCTTAAAATAACGCTTTTGCATGTGAATTTGTTATTCTGAGTTGATGCCCATAAATGATGGAATCTCAGATCACTTATAACAACAATGATTTTCCCTTTTCCCTTTCAAGATGGTGCCCACAACATCATGGGAAATAATGACCAAATAGTACAAGGTTGGAGTGGGTGTAAAAGTAATGATGGATTACTGATGTATATTGGGTATCTGTATATCTTGAGGAAACTAGTTTAGTGGATCGCTTTTTGGCAAAAAGCATTGACTTTTTTGTCTGAGGAAGCTCTACCTTTAAATAAATGTAAGAAATGATCGCGTGATATATATATATATATATATATATATATATATATATATGGCACTCGAGCATCCACCAGAGGAAAAGTGGCTGGTCAGCAGGGGCACTGTGTGTGTATGTGTGTCACACACTTTCTCCATCATCAGGGGCCTCCAACCCTGCAGGGCAGCTTCGCAACCAGGGACGTAGTATCCCATTTCTACACATAAAAGTCACAATGGCGAAGCACCATTTCCTGAAGAAATCAGGCGTTTCATTCATAATAAAGGCTGCAACCCACAATCCTGAAGCTTTTCGGCTTCATGCCTTGTTCACAGGTGCGAGGTTTGCATATTACTACATGCAGGTGCTTTTAATCTCTTGCTGGCACGTGATTCTTAACTCAATCCTACAGTATCCAGAATGCACCAGAAATGCTTTCATCTTCATTCTGTGACATAATAGTAATGTATTGCTCAATAGCGTAAATCACAGTTTTAATGTGCAATTTCATATCAGTTCCAGTGCAAACAATTCATAATTTTAGTTTTTGAGTGACCACGTGCAATGTAACTAATCATTATATGCAGCTCACATAGTCTTAGCAATCCTTCGCTTCACGTGGTTGCTGCCACATTAAATCATGTTATTGAACGCAAGGCATCAGGAAAAGCACGAAGGGAGATAAGTAGCTCTCCTTTCTCCCTTTCTCACCTCTGTATTCTATAATATCTGGATAATCCAATCTCCAATACAAGAGGCAAGTGGGTCATGCCCCATCTAAATCAATGTCCACACACTTTCTCCATCATCAGGGGCCTCAAACCCTATATATATATTCACTGAAAAAAACAAAGGTTACAGGGATGTTATAGTTAGGTTCTCAATTTACTGGTAGAAAATTCAGCAGTTATGGTTAGAGTTCTTTCAAGTACCTATAACTCGTGCCCTAAGCGTCCACCAGCTACCTGGGGCAAAAGTATTTTTTAAAGTGGGGGAGGCCGGATGGCCTCCCCCACAGCCCCAGGGACCACAATCTTCCCCCGAGCGATATATTAAAATATGTGCGGGGTTGCATAGCCCACCCGTGCCTTGGAGACCACTAGCCTGGGACATTACAGGAATTGGGTGCGGGGGATGTGCGGGCCCCCCCTGCAGCCCTTGGGACCACAACCTCCCCAGGGCAGTTAACCAACATGGTGCAGGGGGCCCAAGGCCCACCTCGCAGCCCCAGGGATCACCAGCTCCCTGCGGCTATATGAGAAATAATTATAGGGCGTCCATTTCAGATCCCCATTGACCATGGGGATCACCACCTCTCCAGGGCAATACATCTTGGAGGGAGGGTGCCCTTGTGGAGCCATTGATGGCCCTGGGGGCCACCACCCCTCAGGGCCAGCTCCTGCTATGTCCCGTGCCCACCCCTGGGACATAGCTGTTTGCTGTGGGTTGGCTGCAGCTTTGACAGCTGCAGCAAAGTCACAGCAGACACTCCGCTTTTTGACAGCGGGACCTGTCAAACACGTTGTGCACAGCAGTGGTTGGATTAACGTATAGTAATGACATTACAATACTTCAAAAAGCATAGAAAAAATCCAAAGGTTACAGGGACGTTATAGTTAGGAAATAGAATTTAAAAGAATATAGAAATTCACTAAAAAAAACAAAGGTTACAGGGACGTGGTAGTTAGGCTCACATTTTAAACAGTACAAAACCATAGCACACTTAGAAGAACCAGGGGCACCATCAGACTATTGTTAATATCGTAGGTGCTGCAGGAAGTGCAGCAGCCCCCCAACAGCATTTGAAAAAAATACAGTAAGTCTCCTGAGTCATTGAATTCATGACCCCATGAAAGCTTATTATATTTATTTAAAGGACTCCGGGCTGGAGCTGTATGCTCTGCAACTGGAGTGCAGAGACCCAACTGTGGTGTATTCATTGACTACACTTTGTGGCCTGAAAATTGAATAAAAAAGACTCAAAGACAAGTTGATGTTTTATATTAATAAAATATTCATGACGTTCACCTATTCTAGACATTGAAATGTTTGAATTTATAAAATATTCATGTCATTATAATTATTGATGACTTTTTAAAACAAAACAAAAGGTCTGCTTTATATATGTTTGTATGCAGACCCTTCAGAAAGCCAATTTTTATATATTTGTGTTCTGACCCTTTGTCAAGGTCAGTTGGTCTGCCCTACTTATAATGGCACCCTTTATATTGTTATATAGTCTGCCATGCATGCCCGCAGTTGTTGGGCATATGACCTGGTCGCAGGCCAAGCCCTGCACCTAACTACACCTATTTACGCTGTCGGGGTGGGGTGCCCATGGGGGGGGTGGGTGCAGGGTACAGATAAGAATACTTTACATTATAAAAAAATAGAAATTCACTGAAAAAAAGAAAGGTAAGGTAACAATATAGTTAGGAATTGTAATTGTTGACGACATTGTGCGTGGTGGGGAGCACGAGTTATGTTTCTTTAGGACACAAGTTTTAATTACTTGAGATAACCATAGCTGGTGAAATTCTTTTGTTTTGCTTGTTTAAACCAATATGTTTTAACTGACAATTTCACCTAACTATAGTGTTCGCCTAGCCGTAGCGCCTTAGCCTTTTCCATTTTCAGTATATATAAATAGATATATTATACATATGTATAGTACATGTATACAAACCCACACATGCACACAATACACACACATATATGCATTGTCATTGCACATATATGTGGAGTTAGGTACAGAACATCTAGACTTACCTATCTGTCCATAATCTTATTTTTGATATTTTGTCCTTGATATTTTGTCCCATCCTATCTATATTCTAGTGTCAATATTCTTGGAGAACATCATATAAAGTTCAGACTACCCTAAAGTCCTTTGTATTGTGCACATTAGGTATTTAAAACAATGGACCAGTTGAAGAAAAGAACATCTTTATTTGCAATAGGGTTACCTAGATGCAGACTTGTTATTACATTTCTATACATAAGTCCCCCTATATAGGCGAATGACAAAAAGTGTGTAAGAAATATTTAATTGTGCAGGAAATAAGGTTACAGGTTGTATTTAAAGACGAGATATTAACTTATTATGTAGACGTAGGGAACACTTCTACAAGAATGTTGAAAACTTCCTAACCTTGGTCAAAATAGCCCATTCTTTCTGAACTTCATGGAGCCTGCACAGGTCTGATAGGTTACTTCAGACCTCACGGAATGGAACACAATTACACCAAATCTCAACACAACGACTAAAAAAGGCCCAAGTCCCCTGGAACACAGGAGCAAGCTAAACTCTAAAAGAGCAATACAAGCTGCAAGGGAAGCTCAGGAGTAGTTCATCCAGATAACTTATTAAGACCCTGATTTATACTTTTTTCGCGTTGTATTTGATGCAAAAGCGGCGTAAACTTACAAAATACAATTGTATTTTGTATGTTTGTGCTGTTTTTGAGTACAAAAATGACGCAAATGTGGTGCAAAAAAAGTATAAATCAGGGCCGAAGTAGACATTACTGTCCATGTGCCTTAAAAAAATATATAAAAATACCACCTATCGATGACAATAAGCAAGCCTGTCAGTTTGATTATCAAAAAAATTCTTTAAACAATTGCATCAGCTCCTAAGTACATTGACATGATTAATATGATGGCTGGTGACTATGGTGATTTAATGCACCCAATGCGCGGCTTAGAAAATGCGTATTCATAACGTGAAGAAGTTCGAACGGTTGATGGGACCATGTCATGTGGACTGTTATTCTTTGTTATGTAAAACTTTAATTACAAGTTAAAAGATAATAATAAGTGAGTTTAAGTAGTTTAAGAGAGAAAGGGAAGATGTCGGACAAATCATACAGGGGCACACTTAATCCTAGATAGTAACTCTGGGTCCTGTCTAATAAGCTGACCTTCCTCTGTGGGTGCACCTCGTGGCTCCGTACCTCTTCTATCCAACTGGGTAAAGTTTTCCTGTGAACAGTTTTTTCAGTGGCTGTACCTCTGGCACCTAACCTATCCTATCCAAAGGACTAAAGTCTTCCTGGAGACAGTACTTTCAGTGGCAGTACCTCTGGCACCTAACCTATCCTATCCAAGGGACTAAAGTCTTCCTGGAGACAGTACTTTCAGTGGCAGTACCTCTGGACACCTCTTTCTGTGGCAGTACCTCGGGACAGTCTGGACAATTCTTTATGTGGCAGTATCTCTGGACAGTTCTTACAGGGTCAGTACTTCTGGACAGTTCTTTCAGTGGCAGTACCTCTGGACAGTCCTTTCAGTGGCAGTACCTCCGTCCCCTTACCTCTCCTATCCAAAGGCTAATTTTTTCATCAGGACAGTTCTTTCAGCAGCAGTACTTCTGGACAGTTCTTTTACTGGCACTGTCTCTGGACAGTTCTTTCAGTTTCAGTAATTCTGGACAGTTCTTTCAGTGGCAGTACCTCTGGACAGTCCTTTCAGTGACAGTACCACTGCACAGTTCCTTTAATGGTAGTACCTCTGGATAGTAGTTTCAGTTGCAGTACCTTCTGGACAGTTTTTTCAGTGGCAGTACCATAGGACAGTTCTTTTGGTGGCAGTACCTCTGGACAATTCTTTCAGTGGCAGTACCTCAGGCTCCAAGTCCTAACCTATCCTATCCAAGGGGCTGAAGCCCTCCTGTGGACAATTCTTTCAGTGGCAATACCTCTGGACACCTCTTTCTGTGGCAGTACCTCGGGACAGTCTGGACAATTCTTTATGTGGCAGTATCTCTGGACAGTTCTTTCAGGGTCAGTACTTCTGGGCAGTTCTTTCAGCGGCAGTACTTCTGGACAGTTCTTTCAGTGGCAGTACCTCTGGACAGTCCTTTCAGTGGCAGTACCTCCGTCCCCTTACCTCTCCTATCCAAAGGGCTAATTTTTTCATCAGGACAGTTCTTTCAGCAGCAGTACTTCTGGACAGTTCTTTTACTGGCACTGTCTCTGGACAGTTCTTTCAGTTTCAGTACTTCTGGACAGTTCTTTCAGTGGCAGTACCTCTGGACAGTCCTTTCAGTGACAGTACCACTGCACAGTTCCTTTAATGGCAGGACCTCTGGATAGTAGTTTCAGTTGCAGTACCTTCTGGACAGTTATTTCAGTGGCAGTACCATAGGACAGTTCTTTTGGTGGCAGTACCTCTGGACAGTCCTTTCAGTGACAGTACCACTGCACAGTTCCTTTAATGGCAGTACCTCTGGATAGTAGTTTCAGTTGCAGTACCTTCTGGACAGTTTTTTCAGTGGCAGTACCATAGGACAGTTCTTTTGGTGGCAGTACCTCTGGACAATTCTTTCAGTGGCAGTACCTCAGGCTCCAAGTCCTAACCTATCCTATCCAAGGGGCTGAAGCCCTCCTGTGGACAGTTCTTTCAGTGGCAGTATCTCATGGTGCAGTACGCGTCGGTCTGTCCAATGCTCTGAAGTTTCTCTATGTCATTACCTTGTGGTTATGTACTTCTTGAACTGTACAACCGCAAAGTGTTTCTATGAACGGTTCTTACCTCTGTACCTCTGGGTCCTGTCCAAGGTGCTGAAGTCTTTCTGTGGCTAGTTATTTTGGTAGCAGTGCCCCGTTGGTCATTAGCTCTTGGTCCTGTATAAGATGCTAGAGTATTTCCGAAAACAGTTTTTCGGGTGGCAGTACCTCTTGGTCCTGTTCAAGGTGCTGATATGTTTATGAAAATAGTTATTTTAGTGTCAGTACATCATGGTGCAGTACCTCTCAGTGATGCTTAAGGTGCTGAGGTGTTTCTACAAACAGTTCTTTTGGTGGCAATACCTTGTGTTGCAGTACCTCTTGATGCGGCAAACAATTGTTTCAGTACCTCATGGTGCAGTACCTCTGGGTCCTGGCCAAGTTGCTGAAGTTTTTCTGCAAACAGTTCTTTTGGTGGCAGGTACCTCATGGAGCAGTATATCTTGATGCTGCAAACAGTATTTTGTGTGCAGTACCTCTTGATGCTGCAAAGGGTATTTTGTGGCCGTACGTTGTGGTGCAGTACCTCTTGTTGCAAACGGGAAATGGCCTAAACTTAGTGGGCAAAGCCACGTGCACCGGAAGGCCGCAAGCTGACCAACGCTTGCCTGAACCATGCATATGTCTTATCTACGTATTTGCGTGGGTAAGACAGGCCGCATATGTATGGTCCAGGCAGCGGTCTAGCTGTGCAGATAGGCGGGCAAGCAGGGAGGAGCAGGCAAAAAGATCGGTCTAGGTAAGTGGCGGTGGGGTTATTTTTAGGGGTGGGGGAATTTGTTTGATTTTAGGCGTGCGTGGGGGGGTTCAGGACTGCGGGGGTCGGGTAGATTAAAGGGCAGGGAGTCGGGGGGTTTGTGGGGGTTGGGATAGTTTGGTGGATGTCAGGGCCAGGGGGAGTTGGGGTAGATTAAAGGGCAGGGTGTCCGGGGGGAAGTTTTTAGGGGTGCATGGGGGGAGTTTAGGGCTCAGGGCAGGGCAGGATGGGAGGGCAAGCAGGAAGGAGCAGGAAGACGGATCAGTCGAGGTAAGTGGGGCTAGAGTTGTTTTTAGAGGTGGGGTATTTTTTATTTATTTTAGGGGTGCATGAAGTCGTTTAGGGCTCAGGGCCGAGAGAAGTGGTCGGGGTAGATTTAAAGGTAGGTAGGCTGGGGGGGTCGGGGTAGTTTGGTGGATTTAGGCCTCAGGGTGGGGGGGTAGTTTAGGGAGGGGAAGTTTTTAGGGGTGCATGGGGGGGGTCAGGGCTCAGGGTGGGGGGGCGTGGTAGTTTTTGGAATTGAGGCCTCAGGGTGGGATGGGGGGTTGGGGTAGTTTGGAGAGGTATTGAGGGGTGCATGGTTGGTTTTAGGGCTCAGGGCGGGGGGTTGGGGTAGTTTTGGGAATTTGGGGCTCAGGGCCAGGGGAGGGGTCGAGGTATATTTAGGGGTAATGGTAGGAGTAGTTTGGTGGATTTGTGCCTCAGGGCAGGGGGGACAGGGTAGTTTTATGGGCAGGGGCGGTGTGGAGGGCTGGTGTGTTTTAGGGCTCAGGGTAAGGGAGTGGGTTAGATTTAAGGGTAGAGGGGCCGGGTGGGGTAGGTTTGTGGTTTTAGGCCTTGGGGTAGTTTTAAGAGCAGGGGAGTTACGGGGTTCGGGGTCTTTTTTTTAGGTTTAGGGCTCAGGGTGGGGGGACGGGATAGTTGGGTAGTTTTAAGTACAGGGGTACGTTATGATGCAGGGCAGGGGCGATTTAGCATGCATATTACTTTACCTCATATGCTTTTACAACAAAATTTGTTGTAAAGGCATGCGTGGTAAAGCCATGCGTGGTGAAGACGTGGATGTGGTTCAGACCACATTGTTCAGGCATGCGTTGCTTTTGCATGCATGGTTGTGTCATACAACCGTTGCAAAATGTTGCTTTGGTAACAGTACATTGTGGTGCAGTAGTACCTCTTCGTGTTGCAAACACGCTGAAGTCTTTCTGCAAATAGTTCTTCTGGGGTCAGCCCTTCATGGTGCAATATCTCTTGGTGCTGCAAACAGTGTTCCAGTGACAGCACCTCGTCGTGCAGTACTTCTCAGTACTGTCTAACATGCTCAAGTCTTTCTGTGAAGACCTCTGTTGTTCTATAAAAGGTAATGAAGTAAGATTTTAAGTCCAGAGTTTGCACCTGGATTTAACAAATGGTTTATGTAGCGTGTCCTCTTATCCATTCCCTTTAGGTGGGCTAATGGGCCTAAGATGATGCCTGGGCTTCACCAGATGCACTATACTTTTGAGGGTCGGTCTGTAGGTTCACTAGTGCGTATCCACAAACAGGAACTTCAAGGCGATTGAACTTTGCGGCCAGCTCTGCAGCCTTCTCTGTTCAACTTCATGGAGGCTGACAGGTCTCCAAAAAGCATGCGGTTAAAGCCAATGGTCCTCCCAGACACAGGTGGCAGACCTCGGCAGAGGGTTGCGGACAACTTTGGAGACAGGAGTGCTCTGTTTGCATGGCCTCATGTTTAGTTATGTCATGCAGATTTGTGGAGCACACTATCAGCCAAGAGGGTATCCTGGCACTCAGCAGGTGTGAGTGTAGGCACACCTAGGGCCTCATTGGACTACTCTAAAAGCCAGGAATTCAAAAAGTGAGGAGCAGTGGCATAAAGAAACTTGAGGTGGCCCTCTGCAAAGGACATGGAGGCGGACCCCCATCCCAGGCCCGCCACCTGCCAGTTTTGATGAGGGGGCCCCATGGAGGTCAGGGGCCCCCTGAAGACTAAGCCCCCCCACACTGCAGGGGAGGCAGGGGCTTATGTTATGCCACTGATGAGGAGGAGGCTCTTCATTGTAGCAACAGGTTATTCCACGTTTTAGGACAATGTAGGAGAAGGCTCGACCACCGGATCCGGTTTTCTGTATGGGTGGGATTTTGCAAGTAGGAGTTCGGATGAGCCGAGGTGTCTGGAAGGTTTGTGAAAGCAGATTCAGTTGTTGAGCTATCCAGTGGTATCCTTGTCAAGTAATATCTAGTGCCTTGAAAGGGTGGGTGAGGAGTTTGAATTGTTCTCATTTGTGAATGGGGAGCCAATGAAGCTCTTTCAGGTGTGGTGTGAGTCCGGAAGAGGGGAGGTATCTGGAAGGTTTGTAAAAGCAGATGCAATTGTTGAGGTATCCTGGTGTATCCTGGGCCAGTAATATCTAGTGTCTTGAAAGTGTGGGTGAGGAGTTTGTATTGTGCTTATTTGTGAATGGGAAGCCAGTAAAACTCCTTCAGATGTGGTGTAATGTGAGTGCGGGTGGGAGATTGAGAGTGATTCTGGATGCTGAGTTCTGAATGGTCTGCAGCCTTTTGGTGAGTTTTTTGTTGATCCCAGCATAGAGGGTGTTCCCGTAGTTGAGCTTACTTGTGACAAGGGCATCTGTGACACATTTCTGGGTACTGATTGGGAACCATTTTAAGATCTTACTCAGCATCTTTAGGGTATGTAAGCATGAGGCGGTCTTATCAAGTTTGCTGTTGATGTGATGACAAGGTTAATGGAATGGGTGGGGGGGATTGGTGTAGGTATTAGCTCTCTTGGCTACCAGGTGGAGTCCCACGTCGATGTGCTGTTTCTGTAAGTCACAATTTCAGTCTCAATTCCATCATACTCATGCAAGCAGTCAAAGGCACACATGGCGGCACACAGCAGGCTTGAGTTCCCATCTTGACTAGTGCCCATGCTCAAGGAAGGGACTGAGCACCTCTCGTTCCATCCCAGTCCCTGAATCTTCACTACAAATCCTAGTAATTCTGCTTGTGACCAGAGTGCTTCCCAAGCAGTGCTGAGTGTCTGCTGGTGGGAGCGGGTTGTGGACCCAGCACTCATTCTGAGGGAACTGGACTATAATCATCAGTCTTTGACCCACAGCAAGAAGGAGAAAGGCGGCAAAAAGAGAAATAGGGAGAAAGAGAAATGCTGAAAACAGTGATAAAGGGAGAAAGCAGAGATGGAAAAAGAGTGTGCATGAGTAAGATGAAGAGACAGGAAGTGGAAGGTGGTGGAAGAAAGAGGCATGAGGTGGAATCAAAACTAAGCAGCCTTGGTATTCATCAACTCCAGCATTCAACAGTAGTGGTGCGAGGCTCCTAACAAAACTTTTTGCCCTTGCACTTATTCCCATTATAATTTTTTTATAAAAAGTCGGTATTGGGGCCTTGTTGAAATCAAAGTGCTGGACATAACGCAGTTCAGTTAATAGGCACAGGTGGACCGCGCTGTCACTCATTCAGATGTAGAGTGCGCATCTTTCATTTTCATCTTCCAAACTTGCTACAGTTTAGAATGGAGCAAGGGGGTGGCAGGGGCTTTTTTTCAAGGAGTTGCATTGGGGCAGTAATGCATGCTGGGCTAAACTGTGTACTTCTGTAGACAATGACTTCAGTCCTGACAAGGAACAGACTTTTATAAGTCAAAACTGGGCACATTTTTGTGAGAGTGGACCCCGCACATGGGTCACACACCCTCTGTTCCCGTTTTCTCAGGCAGAAAACATGAATTAATTACTCTTGCACTGGGAACCTTGACATTCAGTTACAAATAATCATGTAGCTTTGAATCTGGAATCCTCTTCACTATACTGGCCCTGTGGCAGAGTGATGCCTACATAAAGATCTTCCTATGGATTCACTAATTCTTCATCAAACTAGTTCTTCAACTACACCCAGGCTAAAGGAAACTTTGTGAGGCTTCACTGGCCTCAGATACAAATATCAGTCTCTGAGTAGCAGATCTGGTGGCTCAGAGGGTTAATGCATTCACTCCAGGAATCTGTGTTTGACCTCATCATAACATCACAGGCTCAAAGTCTGTCCACGTCCACTCAGGTTTTCACCTCTGCAAGGTGGATAACATGAGATTTATTTCAGCACCAAGACGCCAAAGGGTGAACGGATGCTTTACAAGTAGACATTATGTTGTAGACACTGCACCAAATTACGACCCATAGGCTATCAAAGATGTTTGAGTAAAACGGCAGCTAAATGTTTTCTTTCTCAAAGGTTTGCATACACTTGCTGTGACATTCCGCTCTGGTGCAAGGATGCATTCTTTGTGCCTCAGGCAAGAGTACATATTTCCTTTTGGTTGCTCAGGCTTTCCTGGCAGCACATGGCAGACCTGTTGAGCTATTTGTTGCAATCAGGAGGCTATTTGTATACACAATCCCTACAGTCACATAGAACCTTGAGGTTTAGCAAGGTCTGCCAGGGAAAGTGAGAGTGACAGTACAATAGCGCTGAAACGCATCTTCTTACCACTGCTGCACTAATTGTGCCAGTCAATAGACATGGCTGCAGGACCTACAAAGGAGGGTTGTGCTGAGGCACCTCAGTGCCATACAGAGCTCAGGACTGCCTTTAACATGGCTACACAGACACATTTGCGTAATGCACTTGGAGCTCACTGCACCGATATATTCCTCTCTGCTCTTGGTCTGTTAGTAAATGACCATTATCTAACCTGAAGAAGAGGAAATGTTTTCCTGGAGCGGGCCCTGGTTTAATATCTTGTGCAACACAAATTTAATAACTACATACATTGTACAATAAGAGCAGTTAGCACAAGAATTACAGGTGAAGTCACAAGTAGGGGCGGGTGATAAAGGCCACTCCACCAGAGGAATTGGCAGAGTTTTGCCACTCCATGTTACGCATGTAGGACGAAATTCTGGCCAAATTTCGCCAACCACCATGTGGCAGAGTTTTTTTCCTCTCATATGGTTTGCCAGTGGTAAGTTGCCAAGCACAAATCAAGATTTGGCATCTCCTAGTGCAATATTCGGCTGCTTAGAGTTCTCCTGGCAAGATTGCCCTAGCGGAGGTGGTTGTGACCATTCGCAGTCAGAAAGGTGCCACTCAAGTAGAAAATCTAATCGAGCAGCAGCAAAATCAACTTGAGATGCAGCATCCTCTGATGTGCCCCATGGTGCCGTTTGAGCTAATTTTTCAGTGCAGAATGAGCTCCTGGTGCTAAAAATCAGTGTGAGCAGCACAAGCAGCGTGACATGCCTATTTCTGTCTAGTCACGGATCTCCTCCCCACCCACCCCATCACAAGGCAGCTCTTGGAAGGGTAGAGGTGGGGCCTCTGCCTCAGCTCACAGTCCTTTTGGATCCTTGACCTGAAAACAAGCCAATCTTTCATGTTGTTTCTGACAGCCGCCCACTCTGTAAATCGTGCTCTAAGAATTAAAGGCAAAGCATTAACCTTTGATGTAAAGCAGGAGATTTAAAGAGATACCCATAAGGGCTGAAATCCAAAAACCTAGTATAAATCCCAGCTTCCCCGCTCGAGCAATTGGGTGCTCCTTGGCAAATATTTTATTTCAGCGAGCCTCTTTTTTTTCATTGTAACCTATGAGAGTACTTTCAGGATTTGCACTGTACGAAACTTGTTCGGTTTAATAGCCTATAATGTTGCTCCATCTATGATAAGACTCTAGACCAATGTAGGATACACCTGAGAACTGACTTGGCTGTTAGTTAATTAATGGCATTGTCATCAAGGCAGGAAGTAGAATGCCCATCACTGAATGAGGCTACTAGAAACAGGCCAAAGCCCAGAGCCCTGAAACAAAGCCCTATCCTCAGCTATGGAAAAGTGGTTTGTATTCTCAAATCATAAAATTCGAAGTAAGTCATAGAAATCACACATCACACTCTGTTTCTCTGCTTACCCTCTACGGATAGTGGTTATGTCCCCAATTGCTCCACAGAAATGAGTGAAATTCACTTGCTTGGCAAGTGTGTCATGGGCCATAGCGCAAGCAAAGTTAATGTCCCTTCGCCCCATGGTTAGGTTATAAAAGAAGCTAAATTTGGGGATACAGAGGTCCCATAGGGCCCTGGGCCTTTCTTGGACCTGCCAACCTTTAACGTATGTTGACAAATTACCTTTTCCATTCCCTCCTTCCTCTATACCCTTCCTCTCTCTGAGCACAGCCTACTCGGAGTTGCATACCTGTCAGTTTTATTCTCTACTATTGTATTCCTGCAAATTGATCACTACTCATTGCATTGATCATGTGATTTTCCTCTGAAACCATAGCCATGAATCCTAATCAAACTTAATCTCCTCTGACTTATCTATTCCCCCCATGAACAATTTGCTTGTACTCCCCACAGCCCCCACCAGAAATCACATTTAACTCCTGTTAATTTGATCTACCACAAAGAAACTGGAGCAAATGCATGAGATGGTTTACTTGTGAGCAGAAGATTAATCCCAGTACTGAACAATAACCCTAATTACTATAGTCTTATAGCCTACTGTTGTGGACTATACTGGCCATTATAGGCCCCTTCTAGCATTTAATGATACAGAGGGCTATAAGGCTATTAGAACATTCTGCTACTAGAGGGCAGAATGTTCTAATAAATAAAACAAAGACCTCATGGAACCCGAGGGGATCAAAGTCCCCTTGGGCTCTATGAGTCCTTTGTTCACAGCAACAACTGTGACCAACATTGAATGTTGGAGCTCCGGGCTTCTACTAGCCATTAAAAACCCGGAGCACTCCATTGTTTTCAATGAAGTTCCCAATGTTCCAAAAGTTCTAATATAGCCTTAGATCCCAGTGTAGCGGGTAAAGGCCCACTCCTGCATTAAAGGCCCGAGCCAAAGGCTCGCGCCGAAGGGTCGAGCCGAAGGCTATTAGAACATTCTTCCACTCGGGGCAGAATGTTCTAGTGAATAAAACAAATTCCTCACGAAGCCCGAGGAGATTAAAATCCCCTCGGGCTCCGTGAGGCTTTGTTTACAGCTGTTGCTGTGAACAAAGAGAACATTGGAATGTTGGCTCCGGGCTTTTACCGGCCAGTAAAAGCCCGTAGCACTCCATTGTCTGCAATGGAGATCCGAACATTCCAATGTTCTAATAACCTTTGGTTCTAGATTAATGTTCTACCTGCCAAAATCAAAGTAGTTAGTGCTATGTAAATGGAATTAAAATTGACTACAGTGGGTGGTAGAGGATCTGTAAACTCAAGTCCCATATTTACAGTTTGGTAAACACAATAGTCAAAATATAAAATAATATAAAACGAAAACATACATCCTCGACAACTTATGGGAATGTTCACCCTGACAAAAACCAGCAGACAAATGTTCCTGCCGTATTGAGAAGTTGATCGTCCTTTTCTGAAGACTTATTAGTAATAGAAACCTTTTTCACTGAAACTCAATGTACAGAAAGATTATCTCACATTTCTATGTTCTTGTAGATTAGCCATATTAAGTGGTTGTTTATGGTTTGGGGGACAAACTGCTACTAAACAAACGTGTGGTTTGCCCAGCCAATGATCCCCAGCTACGGTCCACCAGCCAAATTAAGGATTTATCCCTCAGAGAAATACTAGACAGAAATGCATTTCGTCCATTAACACCGTGGAAGCACTTTCACTATAACCGTGGGGTGCTGGCCTGCTATGTCATGGTGGTAAAGCGCACTGGTCAACATTTCTTTTGTTTTCCAAAAGCTTACCATCAAGGGGACAGAGGTTTGTTTTTAAAAAAATCAACATCCATTGCAAACTTAAAGGTTACTCATAACTTGTGTGCGTCTGCACTTTTTTCTGCCCTTGTCCTCCATATGCCACTGGTATAAGTGTTGGTTTTGTTGTCACTGAGAACTGCAGTAACATATCCAAGGATCCTCGGTTTGCACAACTTTCTAAGACATAAGCCACAGGTCACCAGTATAATATGTATCAGTCAGAGAATTGGGGGCATTTTCGCCATTCTCGTAAAATCTTGAAATAGTGAGAAATCTGCAGCGCACTGATGGCCTTTTATGGCATTGCTCCATAGCGTGAACTCCATACATATTGAAATTAGCCGTATATGCACCTCAACTCCTGTTCTCATTAGACAAAGCCATTAGCAACCATGTGAAGCAGACGCAATGCAGAGTATCTTCAATGTTATTGGTGCATTATCAGGGAGGGCTGTTGGATAGCACCATCCAGAAGGTTTTGTGTATGCCACATGAGCCACCAGTGTTGAGAATACAGCCAAGAGCCATGTTACGCATCTGATTCACTTGCTGAAGAACCATGTTCAAAGGATGGATTTTTAAAAAAAGATATTAATGATGCTGAAGTCGTGGGTTTGGTTGGCAGCATACTAATGTCTCCAAATTCAAATCTAAGGCTGAACACCAACAATGAATTGTTTACTGATGAACTTTCAGAGGAGGGTGTTGCTTAGTGCAAGATGTACCAGATGGACCAGTCTGTCACCTCAAGAGCAGAGAGATTAGCCATGCGGAGAATTAAAAGGTGTTTGCAAACAAAGGATTCTGCTGTGTCAGAAGAAGCAACAGAGCAGGGGGAGCTTTCAGAACGGGCCTGCTACTGCCAAACCTGTAGATGAAGTCTCAGCATTGAGGACCTGGCAATAACTGATTAAATGTTTTTTTAACACCTTGACCATCCTCCAGGTCAGCACTAGGCCTGGGCAAAATTTCCATACGCCTACATTATCTGAAGTAATTTTTGTAATTTTGCATTAAGCCTTTTACACAAAATTCCCAGATTTCCCCCAAAAACGTAATACCACATAGCATTGTGTGCCATTCCTTGCAAAAATTGAGTGTGAGCACACAGCAGCAATCAAGCGCACACAACACATGACTGCTGTTTGCGATGCTTGTGTTTTTTGCACTTTTGTTTAGCATGCAATGTGTCTTTGCGTCAATTTTCGCGTTCTAATATTTAGAGCCAAATGCCAGTTTTTTCATTTTGTGTAATTATGTGGAATTTCCAATACATTTTCCTAAAAATTTGCATAATTCAGCAAATGCAAATTATGTGAATTTCACACCCCATTCAACACCATACATACCGTATTAAAAACCACTAGTGCATGACCAATTGCAAAATATCGAAAATAACTCAAAAATTCAACATCTACAGAATACTTACCTATTTCTATCAACAGCATAAATGGTTGTCTCAATACTCGAAACAATATATTTTTCGTTAATTTGAGGTAGGCCTTTGCATCATGCTTCGTTGATTCCGAACAGGTATTTTGTGAAAAGTGAAATATTGCACTGTGGTGCATGGGATGTTTAGGTATTGTTGGGTTCTTTTTTTTTAAAGAATTGACAATCTGCTTTCTTGACTTTCAATGTTTCCAAAGATAGCTCCAGTATTACTTGGTAGCTTATCGGAATGGCCTAAAAGGGACAAATAAATGACATGGAGAATGACAAATTCCCAAGACTTTATGTATTTTGATTTTACCTGTCAGTGCACTGTAGAAAATTAGATACGATTAATTAATCCTCAAGCTCATAATCTTTTTTCTATGAGATTTACAATACTTTTATTTTTGCTTTTTTGTGGGACCTCTTTAAGCCAATTTAGGGATTTAGGGTGTCCATAGAGAATAAGTGAATTTATTCTGAGTTCTATAAGGAATGACCAGATGCAAAGGACGCCTGACCCAGAAATTGCGCCTAACCAGAAAATGGCTGCAGAGGCGAAATTAATCATTTTTCCAGTTTGTACTCTATGGGTAGAGGGACCCATACATAATCTTAGCGAAACTGGGCGAGTTATGAGACAAATTAATAATGCGTCTTTCCATTTGTCCAAGCGCGCGCCAGATCAGACGCAGTATTACTATGCTAATGAATGCAAGATCTGCTGCTGCCCATGCCAGAGGAATTAAAGAATTACCAGGGAATCATAAGACCGATCTGCTTTGCATTACAGATACGTGACTCGCGGGCACCCCAGGACCTAAGACTCTCAATTACTATTCCTGCAGAATATCACATCCCGCAAGAGCCAGGAATTAATGCAAAGGCCGGCAGAGCTGCACTTGTTTTTAAGCAAATATTAAGTTCATTCGATCTCAAAAGTCTAAAAATCTTTTTGTTATAACCTTAGAATGGCTGCTGCTGAAATGTACCTTAGATGCTAATCAGAGTTTTCCGAGCCGCTGTAACTCAGAGAGGTTCTGGGTGGATACCTCAGAGAGGGGTATAATCAGGGGTCTGAGTCCTGAGTCCCTTGTGCTGGAATGCTACCAGCAGGAGGCGCTGCATCCCCAGGGTGAAAGCAAGGACTGCTAAGCAGCTGCAGGGATTTTAAGGGCCCGGTTGAGAATTTGGAAGGTAAATACAGCAGGAAGGATTGTGTTAGTAATACCACTTTTGGCAGCATTTTTCACCTTTATGGATCTAAGCCTGGCACTTTGGGGACTTATCAGGGGAAAACAACTTTGTATCTGCCTGCAATTTCACCAGTTTTCTTCAGTTCAACAAATATTTGAGGCCTTGATGGGCAATGTGGAGACCAAGCCTGGGGTGCTTGGGTCACAATGGCGGGTGGGGATTACGCCCTCACTAATGTCAGGGATATCCGTCCAGGACTATACAGGAGTCAGTTTTGTTTGCTTGCAATATCTCATTGTAAGTTTCCCACTTCCGATAGTTGGCACTCAGGCTTTGGCATCGCCCACATATGTGTTGTTTTTTTAATTCACGGTTCTGTTCTCATTAGGGCTCTGTGCTGCTCCACAGTTTGGGGTTTCTTCTAGCCTATGTTTGCTGTGTCCACTACGTTTGTGTTGGGGTATTTCCTGGTTGCACCAGTACTCGTCATTGCTACTATACTGGAGAAGCGGGTCAGACTCTACGACAGTACATGTGTCTAACTATTGGTAGTTCATATACCACATGTCTGTATCTGTTCTATCACAGTAACTACATTTTCTGGGCGCTGCGCCTTCTTTGATTTCCATATTAATGTGAACTCCCTCATTTGGTGGAGACATTGTCTGAGACACCTATAGTTCCTCGAAGACCGTCTACCTGTGCCACTTTCCTCAGCCCTACTCTCTCTTTTTCCTACATTTATAGTTCCAGAACTGCTTGTCTTCTGCTCTTGGGTTATACTAGTGTGGAGGTTTGAGGCACGCATTTGAGTTCACCAGAAGCGGCCGCTGCAAATCTCAAGGGGAGGGGTGGGCGGGGCAAGGGACGGGGAGAATAAAAAACTTAATTAAAAAAACTTACCTGCTTCAGTCGCTGCCGCGTTCCGCCTCGCTCCTCTGCTCTTCTTCAGCATTCACCAGCATAGGCTTCCCAGCAATTCTGGTGCTGGTCTCATGCTAGACCTAGCATGAGAGCAGCACCAGGATTGGTCTGAGTGGCTTGTTCTGCCACTCAGAGAGTGCACTGGAGCACAGCTGGGTTGGAGAAATCTAAGTGCACATGTGTGTTTGGCCAGCCTGAGAAGGCCAGCCAAATACACATGAGCATTTGAAAGTGAACAGACTCCACTCCCTATCCCCTCCCCTCTCCCGTGGCCCAGTCCCACCCCTCCCTTCACATGCTGTTGGCTGAGCCAGGAGCTGAAAAATAAAACAATAATGATATATTGTTTATTTTTCAGCTCTTGGCTTAGCCAGGGGGGCGATGCTCCATCGGCATTGTGAAGGAGCCGTCCCTGGAGTTTACCCACTTCTTGCTTGATTCATGACAGCTTCAAGATGTCACAATAGTAGGTGTACAACAGAAAAAGCCGAGAGATGAAGAGAACACTCCCCGTCCCTGGTTCATACAGCACGACATGGCTGTCCTACACTAGGGCTTTTGTAAACCATTAGAGTGTCGGGCATGGAAGTGGCTGAAATGGAAGACACTCTTGGTTAGGAGACAGTATTTGTTTGCCTACCCATCTTTGTTCACTGACATTTTGGAAGGAAGACCTATGAAAGGCATATTTTGTGTCCCACTCTCCCTGCCTCCCCACCATGTGGTAGGACCTTAGTTTGTCAAGATCGTAATGATAGATTTTGTAGCATCTTCATTAGGTCGAGTGCGCAAGCGCTCTGCCCTCTTCTAATCTATCTGTGGGCTTTTAACCATGCCCCGCGCATGCCCATCACTATCACTCGTTCGTGGGCTTGCTTTTCAAAAATCCTTTGTTATCATTGGTAAATGCTTTACGTTTGTCCCTCCTTGGGGTGGTTTGGTTACTGCCTTGGACATCGACTCTGTTACATGGATGATTGCACGATTGCCAAGAGATTTGACTGCGTGCAAACTTCTTTTTCCTTTTGTCTCTCCTTCGCGCTCATGCTCATGACTGTTGTGGTGCTTTGAATTGGCCTGCTTATGTTAACTGTTTTACTTTTCATTTTCAATTTAAGTGGCAAGAAAAGTCCAGTTAGGAATTTACAACATTAACAGCTCTAACGCGAGCAACCGCGAGACCCATTGCATTGCAAATGCTTGGTTTTTGTTGGGCTGGCCCTGCACTTTGCCTCCCATCCCTCTTCCTGTGGAAAAAGGGTATTTATGTCTGGAGAGTTTCATTGACTCTAACGTGCACCCGCTTGCTCCCAGTTTTGGCTCTGTAATACTGCATTTAGGCCGCCAGGCAGATGTAATGGTTGACATTGCAACAGTACTGAAAAAATACACACAATTCTGACCTCTATGTCTTACCTCAGCGGAGAGCTGAGGCCCAGTTTAACGAGACCACAGACCTATAGATTTAGGTCCGTATTTATACTTTTTAGTGCCGCATTTGCTTCATTTTTTGACGCAAAAGCGGCACAAACTTGCAAAATACGAGTGTATTTTGTAAGTTCGCGCCCCTTTTGCATCAAAAGCGGCACAAATGTGGTGCTTAAAAAGTATAAATATGGGCCTTAATGTTTTCTGATTAGGTTCTACTATTTAAGAACAATTTAACCGAAATTCAAATGACATCAAGGTGATCTGAGAATTATTTTTTTGATTAGGTCATTCCCTAAGGACTGATCAAGTAAATCCTTCTAGAGGTTTCAAAAGGCTGAATTCAGGTTCAATATGAAACTGCCTTTGCGGTTCAGGTGAGGTTTCCTTCAGCATTCACCTCAGATTTTAGGACCACGTGAGTAAACCATTGAAGGCAAGTTGGGGCAGGACTAGGCAGGTTACCTTCTGACTATGTGAAGAGTGGTCAGTATGACCAGCAAAGATGGCCCTGTCTTTTTTAATCCTGAGTTGAAGGCCTTAGTAAACTGCTAAACTGTACACATGTGACATCAGAATAATGCCCCTTGACGTGTTGGTGCAGACCTTAATATCCAATAAGTGAAAGATCCCAAAAGAGAAATGACTCCTCAGACATGGTGGATGCATGCATCTCAAACAAAGAAAAAGAAAAAGGCCCTTAAAAGGTTCTTTAAAACTCAATGGAAGCACATTCATATGGTGAAAGTCAATCTAAGAACTGAAGTTGTGTGAATCAATCAATCAAACAGTGAGTTCTAAAGTGTGGATAATCACCCATAGTGTCTCAAGGCACTGTTTGTGGGCCTGCTGCTCAATGGAAGAGCCAGGTCTTGAGGTCCATCCTTAATTGCTTCTGTGATGCAGTCTTCCTGAGTTTGAAAGGTAGTGTGGTCCATGTGTGGGCTGCGAGGCAAGAGAAGGCTCTTCCTCCTGCTGTGCTTTTCCGGATCTTGGGAATGGCTGCACGGGTGAGCTGGGAAGAGTGGAGATATCTGTTGGGTATGTAGAAGACGAGGCAGTGGTTGACGTATGTCGGTCCTATGTTGTGTAGTGCCTCATAGGTGTGGATCAGGAGTTTGTATGTGATGCGCTTGTAGACTGGGAGCCACTGTAGGTCCCTGAGATGGGAAGAGATGTGGCTGTGTCGGGGGGATGTCCAGGATGAGTCTGGCTGCAGCATTCTGGATTCTTTGTAGTCTTGATTGTAGTTTCCTGGTGATGCCGGCATAGAGTTCATTGCCGTAGTCCAGTTTACTAGTGACGAGTGCATGGGTGACTGTCTTCATCCTGTTGGAGGGGATCAACTTGAAAATCTTTTGAAGGAGTTGGCGGGTGTGGTGATGATGATGATGATGAGACAGTGTTGAATTGGTGGGTCATGGATAGAGAGGAGTCCAGGATGATGCCCAGAATTCATGCATGGTCCGTGGGAGCGGGGGCATTTTCCAGTGTGGTGGGCCACCAGGAGTCTTTCCAGGTTTAAGGGGTGGAGCTGATTATGAGGATCTCCGTCTTGTCCAAGTTGAGTTTAAGGCAGCTGGCTTCGATCCAGGTGATGACTGCTCCCATCCCGTTGTGGAAATTACTCTTGGCCTTTGCAGGGTCATGGCACAGAGAAAGGATCAGTTGGGTATCGTTGGCGTAGGAGACTATGTTTAACCCGTGTTGTTTGATGATCTTGGCCAGCAGGCCATGTAGATGTTGAAAAGCATCGGGCTGTGTGATGATCCTTGGGGCACTGAATAAGACTCAGCTTGATGAAATTTGTTGCACATAGTCCAACGGTGAGCACCTCTGTCAGCGAGGACTCCCTACAGACTTTGCATTTTTGCCACTGTGGAACCAATGCACCTGGTGATTGATATCCCAGTTCTTCGTTTGGATTCTCCAGTCCAGCAGCTGCATCAGGAAAAATATACAATGGCCTGAGGCAGCAGCTCGATCAATCATTTACTTGCATTCTCTTGACATGCATGCTTCAGGTTTTTGGTTCACAATATTCAGACATCTTCATTATTGGTCTATTTCTGACTGCACTGCTGCCCTTCACAGCATTGTCACACTCCTGCTTTACTTTTTTATGGTACAATAGTCATTATAACGGGCGTTTATAATGGATTCCATAGTCTTATGGTTTTAGCTGCATTAAATTCTTCTTTTTGTTACAAATATCATGCTCTAGACTAGTGGTTCTTATCCTGTTAACTTCTATGAACCCCCCCCTCACCCCCTCAATCATTACTGGAATCCGGGGATCCCTAATGAATCATTATTGGAACCTTCAGACCTCTACTGGGTCATTATTAGAATTTGGGCACGATTTGAACCAAAAAACAATACAAAAAAATACAGACACAAGCATTTGTCAAAACATCCAAAATGATTAAATATTTTATTTAATTCATAAGCTAATGGAAAAAGAAAACAAAATTTGTGTTTTAATGGGGTGGTTGGAGCTTTTCTAAATTCAATGGAGGCCACCCATTGTCCAGGCTATATTCTGTTCAATGCACTTGCACTGCTCCCATGAATCAATCTGAGGATACCAAATTAGTTTGTAGCCTCCAAGTTCACATTCCTTCATATTTACAAAACATTTTAAAATTTTCAATTCACAAGTTTGCATTCTTCATTTATTTGCACTTCATTAATTTGTTTGTATTCTTTAATTTCTAAGCAGCCGCAGGCCCCCTCAGTAGGCATTGAGGACCCCAAGAGTCCCCAGACCACATTTTAAGAACCACTGCTACAGACAATATATATTACGTTTATTTTGAATATTTTTTTAATTGTTCCTCCACATCACCTTCAGTGGATGGGTATTACCTTCTGCTAAACAAGGCCTTAGATTCTGTGCAGTTCCCATATCTCTGCATCCCTGTATGCAATATGGCCCTGAGTTCTAAATCTTGTGCCCAGACTAAGTTAAACTTTGCTGTGGGTTTGCTTCATAAAAATGATGCAAATCCATTACATAATGTTGTATGCAGGTTTACTTCCCAATGTAAATCATGATTTCATTTAGGAAGTTGTCAAAAGTAATACAAGTAGCGCTATACAATACTTTGCACTAGTTTGCACAGTGGGCATTCCACCGGTAGTCCATGGGAATTCTCATACAACCACCCACGAGTTTTATTGCAAATCCCTATCTACTAACATTGGTAGACAAGGATTTGTGCCAAAAACGTGTGTCTCCTCGAGGCAGACATAAAAGTGTAGCATTATTTAAAACTCTCCACATTTTTCCTATTTTGAAACTGTGCTGGGCTGAACTGCACACAAACAAAATGGGAGAAATATTGGAGCATTCGTTTTGTACTAGAAGTACAAAACCTATGCTTGTCAGAAGGCCCACACTTGCACTGTAGTGCAAGGGTGTTTGCATTGGCGCATGGCAGCCAAAAGTGCACCAATGCTGGGAAGAAAAACACTTCGCTATGTGTTCTGTGTCTCTAAGATAGAGGGTTTCTGTTTATTCTATAGCCCTAACCTTAGGTGTCCAGGCATGTTATGTGGACCACAACCCCAAGATCTTGTGGGCTAGTGTGATTTTAAGACAGCAAGCTCGTGGCTCCTGTGTATTTTCATGCATATGGTCCCTAGGTCAGGTTTCCAGTGTATCTTGTGGCTCTGAGTCCTGGGTCCTTATGTATTTTTGTGGCATGGTTTCTGGGTCCATGAGTATTTTGTGGTCCTGAGCTCTGTGTCCTTAAGTATTTTGTATATAGTGGCCAGCTCTCGGTCCTTGTTTGTTTTTGGCCTTGATCTCCCCGCCCTTGGGTTATTTGTGCCTTTGAGCTCAAAGTCCTTAGGTATTTTGTGGCCCTGAACTCTGGGTCCTTGTGTATGTTGTGGCCCTCAGCTCTGGGTCCTTATGTATTTTGTGGTCCTCAGCACTGTGTCCTTGGTAATGTTTTGAGACCTGGGTTGTTGTGTATGGATCTTGGAGAACTTTGAGAATTTTGTGGCCCTGAGCACTGAGTCATTTTGTATTTTGTAGCCCTGACTTATGGGACCTTGTATATTTTGAAGCCTTGAGCTCTAGGCCCATGTGTATTTTGTGGCCCCAAGCTCTCGGTTCTTGCATATTTTCTGGTCCTGAGCGCTGTGTCCTTGAGTATTTTGTGGCCCTGGGCACTGGATCCGTTTGTATTTTGTAGCCTTGAGCTCTTGGGCTTTGTATATTTTGAAACCCTGAACTCTGGGCCCTTGTGTATTTTGTGGCCCTAAGCTCTGGGCTCGTGTGCATTCTGTGGTCCTGAGCACCATGTGCTTGAGTATTTTGTGGCCCTGAGCACAGGTAAAGACATCTTGAGGACTTTCAGAAAGATGACTAGGAATGCATTCCACTCACTGATTACCATTGGCTTTGTAGTTTGTAACTCACTCTTTCTGACTTTCCATTTGATGACTTTATTTGCTTTAGGTTCTCCTATTGCCTAAAACATGTTTTCTATATCCTTCCACTAACTCACTTTATGTTAACAGGCCTTGCTCTTATCTTGTCACATTTGCTGTTCCAAGATCAAGGTCAAATGTCAGGCTCCTGTTTTCCAGGGGCACTTCTTTACTTTTCTTGCTCTGACTTCAAAGTGAGAGGATTTATATGCCACTCTTGCTGGATACTGGGGGTAGGAAAGAGTTTTTTTCCTAGCACACAAC
This sequence comes from Pleurodeles waltl, assembly GCF_031143425.1. NCBI lineage: Eukaryota > Metazoa > Chordata > Amphibia > Caudata > Salamandridae > Pleurodeles > Pleurodeles waltl. Next base: position 1,558,294,837 of record NC_090445.1, read on the forward strand.
AATGTTTACATGAACTGTGTAAGTATTTCAGAGTATGCCAGAATTATGAATGCACAAATGAAGCACATTTTTATTTCTGAAGTTTTTGAAAATGAATACTTCAATAGCAAAACTGTAGTCTGTGCAAATGCAAGGGTCATTTCAATTGAAAATGCGTTGTCTCCATGAATACTCCACTCTATGCCAGTCAACTCAACTTTGCACCACTCCACCCCAAACCACTGCACTCTACTCTGCACCACTCCTCTTTAAATCACTCCACGCTACTGCACACTGCACCACTCCACTCTACGCCACTCCTCTCTATGCCACTTCACTCTATGCATCTCTACTCTACCCTGCACTTTGATGCTGCATTGTACACCACTGAATTCAGTGCCACTGCACTCAATGCCACTGCAGTCTACACCACTATACTCTGCAACAATCTACGCCAATGCACTCAACACCGGTCCACCCTACTGTATGCCTCTCCAGTGTATGCCACTTTACGCAACTCCACACTATGCCACACCAATACACAAAAATCTCTACCACACCTCTCTACAACAGCCTACTCCACTCTTTACCATTCCACTATATGACACTTCGCACCAATCTTCTTTATGCCACTAACTTTTAGCCCTGCTGAACAACAGCCACACTTGTGAACAATATGACTAAAGCACATTGGCAAAGCCAGTGGCTCTTGCATAGGCGAGACCTATTGGGCTTGCCAATGCTTGTGTATTTCGTGGTTCTGGGCACTGGGTCCTTTTGTATCTTGTGACCCTGAGCTCTGGGACCTTGTGTATTTTAAACTCCCTAGCTTGGGGTCCTTGTACATTTTGTGGCCTCGAGCCCTGGGCCCCTGGGTAGTTTGTGGTCCTGAGTTCATAAATAGAGAGCACTAGCATTTCCACCTTGACCGTCAAGTTTGACTGCTGGGACTGAGTTATGCTTGGCATGAATAGATGTGTGCTTGGACTGAGTCCTGCATGGCATGCATAAACAACATGTAGCTGGAAGCCTGGCTGTGTTCTACATGGCACACATGCATGCATGCTTGGAAGCTTGGGCTGAGTCTGCATGACATTCTTGCATGTGTGTTGGGAAGCTTTGAATGAGTCATGTATGGTATTTGTAGCTGTCTGCATGGACTGAGTCCTGCATGGCATGCATAAACATGTACTCCGAAGCTTGCCTGTGTCCCATATGGTACATATGCATGTATGCTTGAAACCTTGGGTTGAGTCCTGCGTGCCCTTCTTGCATGTGTGTTTGAAAGCTTGGGATGAGTCGTGCCTGACATGCATAAATGTGTGCTTGGAAGCTTCGACCGAGTCCTGCATTGCATGCATGAGTGTTTGTTAAGAAGCATGGACTCAGCCCTGCATTGCATGCATGAGTGTGTGTGAGAATCCTATGCTATGCGTGTGCTTTGGTCATACATTCTGGGGACCCTGTGAATTCTGTAGTGCTGCTCTCTTGTGTTCCAGGTGTAAGGTACATTCTGTGGCTATAGGTCACGCCACATTCAGGTGCCCAGTCTATTCTGTGGCCACGAGCTCATGAACTTTGTAGTGCCCTGTGCATTTTATGGCCCTAAGCCGCAGTAGTCCTAAGTACCCAGTGTATTATTGTGGGGCACCGAGCTCTCGTATGTCCGGGTGTCCTGTATATACTTTGGCTCTGTGCACTGGTATGTCCCGGTGCTCTGTGTATTCTTTGGCTCTGAGCCCGTGTCTGTTCAGGTGTCCTATGTATTCTTTGGATCTGAGTCCTGGTATGTGCAGGTGCTCTGTGTATTCTTTGGCTCTGAGCCCTGGTATGTCCAGGCGCCCTGTGTATTCTTTGGCTCTGAGCCCTGGTATGTCCAGGCGCCCTGTGTATTCTTTGGCTCTGAGCCCTGGTATGTCCAGGCGCCCTGTGTATTCTTTGGCTCTGAGCCCTGGTATGTCCAGGTGCTCTGTGTATTCTTTGGCTCTGAGCCCTGGTATGTCCAGGCGCCCTGTGTATTCTTTGGCTCTGAGCCCTGGTATGTCCAGACGCCCTGTGTATTCTTTGGCTCTGAGCCCTGGTATGTCCAGGCGCCCTGTGTATTCTTTGACTCTGAGCCCTGGTATGTCCAGGTGCTCTGTGTATTATTTGGCTCTGAGCCCTGTTATGTGCCGATGCCCTGTGTATTATTCGGCTCTTAGCTCTGGTTTGCTCAGGTGCCCTTGGTATTATTTGGCTCTGAGCCCTGGTATGTCCAGGTGCCATGTGTATTCTTTGGCTCTGAGCCCGGGTCTGTTCAGGTGCCCAGTGTATTATTTGGCTCTTAGCCCTGGGATGCCCAGGTTCCCTGTATTTAAATTGGCTCCGTGCCCTGGTATGTTCAGATGCCCAGTGTATTATTTGGCTGTGACCCCCGGTATGTCCAGGTGCCCTGTGCGTTATTTAGCTCCAAGCCTTGGTATGTCTAGGTGCCCTGTGTTTTATTTGGCTCTTAGCCCGGGTATGTCCAGGTGCCCTGTGCATTATTTTTCTCTGAGACGGGTATGTCCATGTATCCTGTCTATTCTTTGGCTCTCAGTCCTGTTATGTTCGCATGTTCTTTGTATTATTTAGCCCCTTGCTTTGGTATGTCCCGGTGCCCTGTGTATTCTTGGGCTCTGAGCCGTGGTATGTTCCGGTGTCTTGTGTATTCTTTGGCTCTGAGCCCTGGTATGTCCAGGTGCCCTGTGTATTTTTTGGCTCTAAGCCCTGGTGTTTTCAGGTGCCCTGTGTATTTTTTGGCTCTAAGCCCTGGTATGTTCAGGTGCCCTGTGTATTTTTTGGCTCTAAGCCCTGGTATGTTCAGGTGCCCTGTGTATTCTTTGGCTCTCAGCCCCAGTACAGCCATGCTCCCAGTGTATTGTGTGGTGACCCCTGAGCTCCGGTAAATGCAGTTGACCTGTTTATTCCCAGGTCCTTTGCCCAGTAGCTCTAACTGTCCTTTGTATTCTGTGGCTAATTGTCTGGGCGGATTCAGGTGTCCCGTGTATTCTGTAGCCCTGAGCTCCGGAAGATCCAGGTGTTCTGTATATCCTGTGGTCTTGAACTCTGAAAGAGTCTTGACCCTAGCTGATCACGGTGTCCAGGTGTCCTGTGTAGTTTGTTGTCATATGCTGTGGTAGATCCAAGTGCCCTGTGCATTCTGTGCTCTGGACTGTCCCTATGACCTAAGTATCTGTGGCCCCCAGCCTGGTACACCGTGGTACACATTCACTCTGTGACCCTAATGATCCAAATGGCCTGTGCATCCTGTGGCCCTGGGCCTGACGGATCAAGGCATCTTGTATATTCAGTGACCACGAGCTCTGGTAGGCACAGGTACCCTCTGTCACCTGTTCCCATAAGCCCTGGTAGATACAGGTCCCCTGTGTATTCTGTGACCCTGAGCCCTGGTGATCCAAATACCCTCTTCATTCTGTGACCCCGAGCCCCAGTAGATCCTGGTGCTCTGTGTGCCTTGAGGCCCTGAAAACCAGTGGATCCAAGTGCCCTGTGCATTGTGTGCCCTGAGTCCCAGTAGATCCAGGTGCCCTGTGTACCTTGAGGCCCCGAGAACCAGTGGATCCAAGTGCCCTGTGTATTGTGTGGTCTTGAGCCCCGGTAGATGCAGGTGCCCCGTGTACCCTGAGGCCCTGAGAACCAGTAGATCCAAGAAACGTATTCTGGCGTAAATTGTGGACTGAGACCCGTTAGATCCAGGTTTCCCGAGGTCTAATTGTTCAAGCGCCCTGTGCATTTCGAGGCCACGAGCCCTGCTGAATCCAGCTGCCTGCGCGTGTTGTGGATCAGTTGATTGGAGCAAGTGATCAACTAACTGTTCCTTGGAGCGCTACACTCCTGATGGATGCGTCTATTTTCGTATGACTCTGAAATGGCTCTAGGTAATGACTCTGAGGAGTCATTATGTTTGATTGTTTTCTAATTGCAGTCAGTGATGGAGCCAGCACTGCGTGCTCTCTAGGAGGGGGAAGAGGGAGCGAGCTTTATTGAGCGGACGTCTTGCAAAATCTACCTGCGAGCCCCAAATGTCATTAGTGAGTTCTGCTTGCTTTCACTGTGTATTACTGCTCACGACTCTCACAACAGCCCAGCCTTTTGACTACGTATGTGGGCGCGAGGGGGCACACCGTCATGTGACTTGAACCCATGTCATCTGACCTGACATAATAGGACGTGACACCCTTGATCTTCGATTCTGGCTTTGAGGCTGTTGTGCTGGTACCTCATCACCTAATGGGTCTAAATGACGCAACATTGTCGAAACTTCGACAAGCAATTGCTTGTTTGAATTTTTTGGGAAATGTCCTGCCATTTTATTCCTCGTTTTTGGTTTAAGTTGTGTTTAACTATTCTTCCCCCCTTACCACTACTTTTTTCACACTACTGGAAGTAAAAAAAAGTATTTAATTAAATGTGCTAACACATAAACATTAGAGTGAGACACACGGGAGGGAACCAACAGAAGTCGACATAGGGGGCTATACTGTAGTTGTAGACCTTCATAGAGTTTAATGAAAACATTGGAATGGAGGTGGAACTGGAAGGATACACTCTAGCAGCCAATACCACTAGATGAGAGATGAATACTAAAGTGGGCTGAGGCAAGACATGAATAACAAAGTCTCAGTCCAACAGCTGAAAAAGGCTGGTTGAAGAAGGCCTGTGGTTAAAAGGAGGGGATCCAAAGCTAAGGTGATCAGGGGTCCTGGTTTTGCTGAGAGAGTCAAATTTTTTAGGGTCGAGCCCGGGAGAGCATGCCCTAGTACATGCGTCTTGCTTGTGAAACTCTTGTTAACTAAAAAGGGCTTGGAGTCCGCCCATTGCTTACCATTTGTTGGCTTGCATGGCACTCTTCTATAAAGCCTCATAATTTGTCACTGGAGGCCAAGCATCATTTCTGTTCCTGTCTCTGGAACAGAGACCAGGCACTGATTGATTCAACTTAATCAGGGTCTGTCCACTGCCCCCGACGTGATTAGGGTAGTTCTTTTTAACTTCTAGGGACGTGCAAACAGAAGTTGTGTGACTGGCAAAAATATACCCAGTAGAACAAATAAAATTGCACTATTTTCTATAGTTAAATCTTTTCCTATATTTTGCCAAGTCTTCTTTTCTCACTATGCACTCATGTTTTGTTTTTGTTTTTGCTTGTTGGCACTGTTCTCAAAAGATGATGATTATCTTGTTCTAAATATTGCAAACCAGCATTGTTTCTTTCTTATGTGTAGTTTCCAAAAGTATGCTTTAACACATAATCGTGCAGTACCCCAATCCACCCCACTCCAATCCAATCCGCCCCACTCCAATCCATGCCAATCCACCCAATCCACCCACTTAATCCAATTCACCCCACTCAATCCAATTGACCCCAGACCAATCCAATCCACCCCACTCCAATCCATCCTACTCACCCTTTCCACTCCAACCTACCTCACTCCAATCCTCCCAACCCATTCCACTCCAACCTGCCCCATCTGCCCCACTCCAATCCAATCTGCCCACTCCAATCTAAAACAATTCACCCCACTCGAGCCCCAAACAATCTGCCAATCCAAAACAATCTGCCCCACTCCAATCTAAAACAATTTCCCCACTCCAAAACAAAATAACCTGCCCCACGTCAATCCAAAACAAACTGTCCCACTCCAACCTTCCCCACTGCAATCCAAAACAATCTGCTCCACTCCAACCTAAAACTATCAGCCCCACTCCAATCCAAAATATGCTGCCTCATTCCAGTCTGTCCACTCAAATCCACAACAATCTGCTCCACTTCAATCCACTCCAGTCCATCCTTCTCCAATCCAATCCTCTTCACCTCACTCCAATCCAATCCACCCCACTTCATCCCATTTCACCCCACTCCAACCCACCCCTCTCCAATCCACCCCATCAATCCAATGCAGCCCAATCCACCCCACTCCAATCTAAGCCAATCCACCCAACTCCAGTCCAACACATCCCACTTCAGCCCAATCCACCCCACTTCAGTGCAATCCATCCCACACCAATTCAACCCACTCCAATTCGATCCAACCCAATCCACCCACTAAAATCCATTCCACCCCATTCCTACCCAGTCCACCCACTCCAATCCAATCCACTGTAACCCAAGACACCCAACTCTAATCATCCCACTCCAATATATTTTTCTCAATCCACCCCACTCCAGTCCAGTCGAGTCCATCTTAATCCAATTCACCCCATTCCAATTCAGTCCACCCCACCCCACTCCAATCCACCCTACCCCATCCAATTCACCCAATCCAATCCGCTCCACCGCACCCCAATCCAGTGCATCCCATTTCATTCCACCCCACCCCAATCCAGTTTGCCCCATTTAGTCCATCCCACTCCAATCCACCACACTTCACTAGTCTACCCCACTCCAGTCCACACCACTTCAATCTAATGTGCTTCAAACCACCCACTCTACACATTCCAGTCAATGCCATCCAAGTTCAGTCCATCCCACTCCAATCCATCCATCCCATCCCACTCCAATCCACTCCAATCCACCCCACTCTAATCCACCCCACTGTAGTCCAAACCACCCCACTGTAGTCCAGTCCACCCCACTCCAATCCAATGAATCCAGTGCACCCCACTCTAATCTGATCCACCTCACTCCAATTGAGTCTATTACACTGTAGTCCAATCTAATCCATCCACCCCACCCCACTGCAATTCACCTCACTTCAAACTACCCGATTTCAATCAAATCCACCCCGCCCCAAACCAAACCACCCCACCCCACCCAAGTCCTATCACGCCAAATCAATCCACCCCCAACAATCCAATCTAATTTACCCCACTCCAATCCACTCCATTCTATTTCATCTAACCCCATTTCAATCCATGCACCCTACTCCAGTCCACCCGTTCCGATCCACTGCACTCCACCCAATCCATCCCTCTCTACCACAATCCAATACACCCAGCTCTTCTTCAATCCAACAGTCTACCTCAGTCCACTCCACCTCACTCCATCCTATTCCACCCCACTCCACTCTACTCTACACCACTCTACAACACTGCATTCTATGGCACTCTCTGCCACTGAACCATAGAACTCTATTCTGCTCTACTCAACTCGACATCACTCTAATCCTCCTACTCCACTCTACTCCACTCTACTCCACTCTACTCCAACAAATCCATTTTCCAACACTACATCCCCACTCTACTGTATGACTCTCCCCACCACTAACTTTTAGCCATGCTGAACAGCAGCCACACTGATGTACAGCACTGAAAAAACACATTGCCAAGCCAATAGCTTTTGTATAAGTGAAACGTATTGGCTTTGCCAATGCTTGTTTTACTAGCCATCCCCACAGATTTCATCAACGTTCAGCAAATTTTGCAATGGTCTCAGTTTTCAGAAAGGGTCAGACTTCAGAGAGGGGAAGGCACAGTTTTATGTTATCCAAGGGAGGAAATGCTAGCAGATCTTAAAAGAAAGGAATTTAATTAACATACGTTAGGTTTAAAAGTTGCATTTAATTTAGTCCCTTAGTTCCTCATCTGTGTTTCTGTGTCGATAAGGGTGGAAAGTCACCCTATACTGATATACAATTGTAGTCCTTCTTCCATGTTTGGTAAGTGTCACAGTTTTTGGTTTTCAAAATCTGGTCATCGTACCCAAAGCCCACTCTATGTGTACTGTTAGCAATAAGTATGCTTGACAGCTATGCTATTAAAAAAAATATTCTACAACGAGTTCTGTTGTATAATGGACTGTGGCCAGGGATGTGAAGATCATCTTACAAAATCTGACCCCTGTGTTTACACCCCAGACAAGTAATTCACTGCCAGCTTTTTCATTTCGACTTGTTTTTATATTTGACACTCCTGCTTCCAAAGAGAGTCCATCTTTCCTGCACAGATCCTCATCTTCCGATTTATGATGTTGGATTGTGGGTAAGAATTTGAAAGCAATGCTGCTATGGACGACAGAAGAAGATAGCCTGTCTGACTAAACCTATAGTCCCTCCCAGTTCACCTAATAGTAGTCAGTTGAGAGGCTGACTTGACTTTAGCTTAAGTGACACCCTGTATAAAACATTTTAAATTATTGTTCATCAAATGTTAAGAACTGATTTCCTACATAGTGCTTTATTGCGGAAAACTGTTGTAATAACTGGTGTTACTATTACCCAACTCATTTCTACTCTTGTTATTGACATCAGAAGGATAAAAAGAGTGGAGGACCTCTGGGATACAAATCTGTGACTTTTGGCTTACACAATAATTTCTCTAGTGGATGTATCTCTTTCCATCAAGCCCACTGCTGGTGGGTCATTAATAAGTGGAGAGGGAATAGCAGATATTCTCCAAGCTAAAGTAAAAGTGTATTCGAACTAGAAGTAGATGAAGAATTCCGCTCTGCCAACAGAGTTCGCAGAGTTTTGGCCACTCAGTGATCCGCACTCCATCTGGAGTTCCAAAAAACCGCGAAGTAATGCAGAGCAGAGCTCTTTCTCTCACATTGTTTGCCAAAGTTAAGTTGGTACGTGTGACTTACAGAAATTGCTATGTTGGTGAGCAAGATTTTTGAACGGGCGGTCTCGGCAGGTCACTATCACCCATGTTGAGAAAGCTGCTGCTCGCTTTGCGGAAGCTGCTGCTTGAGTTGAAAATCTGCTTGAGCGGTAGAAAGAAGTTAGCGCCCTCTGGCGCTCCGGTTGATCCCATTTGCACTGATTCTACAGAGAGGGACAAACTCCTGGTGTTCAAAATCAATGTGAACAGCGTGACTTACCCAAGCGCCGCTGCTCGCGAAACTCTGCATAACACAGCAGAGTTTTTTCAGCGCTTTGCGGTGTTACCCATTGCAGAACTCCACGAACTGCACCCAGGCCTAATTGGAACCCTCAAAATATATTGCTTTCTAATAATCTAATTTCCAGCTTCAATTTAGTCCCAAAGGAATCACTAGTTATGAACCCTATTGCCTCTTTTGAATTAGTTCTGTGTGACGTGTTGCAGCACATGAAGAACCAATCTAAAATAAGACCTATTCCTAAAAATCCGGTGCAGGGATAAAATGTTGCCCTTTCATTAAGGAAATTAAATACTTTGACGTGGAAACAGCATCTTTCGTTTTTACCAGAGCATGCACAATTAGTTAGAACTCTAAGGAGGAAACATAACAGGCTAAGGACAGCCCGGAGGAATAGGCATTGGAATGAAAATTGCTGTGCCTTGCTGCACAAGAGACTAGTGAACAATCCTTTTGGGGCGTTGTGGTAATAAACTGTGCCTTGCGGGTAAAACCCATGGCCGTTGCAATCGCTGGTCAAGACTGGGTTTTCTATGTTTCAACTCTCTGTAAGGAGCATCCTGTCTGCCCCTTTCACGGTAGACCTATCAACGATTATGAGGTTAATCCTTTAATTAGGAGTAAACTATTGGCCTTTAAAGAAAAGCAGGACATCTGCTGCCATGGGCCCAAATGAGATACCAATACGTAGAAGTATGGGCAAGATTTGTGAGGCCTTAGTATGCCCGTGGCTACTACTCCAGTTGGATACCGAACTCGTGGAAGGGTGTCAAAATTGTATCCTTTCACAAAAAGAGCAGCAAATCTGTCCCGGGAACTACTGGCAAATTGCTTTACTTGATACCATAGGGAAATTCTTCATGCATGGAATGCTGGAACATATGGAAACCTGGGCAGAAGCGGTAAATATCATCCAGTTAGTTTGGTCTGGTTTTAGAGACAATGTAGCAGTACTACAGACTGTACTTGATATTTTTTGGGGAAGTAAATGACAGTCAATTTATGCAGCTTTTATTTACTTTTCGACACAATTGATCTTCTGGACAGATCAACTCTGTAGCCCAAATGGTTGTCTCTGGGGTTACCTTCTGACCCTCCTAGGTTGAGAATTAGTGTCCCCCATTTTTCAACCTGGTGTAAAGTCTTGCTACGGTGTAGCAAAGGTTTGTCTCTGCAGATCCCTGTAGAAAGTTGGCTCTGTATATACTATCTCAAAGTAAGAGCTAGTATGCACACGGTCCAAGGGTTCCCCTTAGAGGTGAGATAGTAGCAAAATTAGATCATTCTAATGCTCTATTTTTTGGTATTGTAGTCGAGCAGTAGGCTTATCAGAGGGTAGTGTTAAGTGTTTGTTGTACACACATAGGCAATAAATGAGGAACACACACTCAAAGACTTAACTCCAGGCCAATAGTTTTTATATAGAAAAATATATTTTCTTAATTTATTTTAGAACCACAAGATTCAAGATTTGAAGTAAATACATAAAATGCAAGGTACTCCACACAGGTAAGTTAGAAACTTTGAATTAGAGCTGTAACATACACAGTTGTAGTTAAAATGGCAATAAGCTATTTTAAAAGTGGACACAGTGCAAAAATCAACAGTTCCTGGGGGAGGTAAGTAATGGTTAGTTTTTCAGGTAAGTAAGGCACTTACAAGTTCAAGTTCCTGGACATAGGCAGCCCACCATTGGGGGTTCAAGATAACCCCAAAGTCACCGCACCAGCAACACAGGGCCGGTCAGGTGCAGAGGTCAAAGGAGGGCCCAAAACACATAGGCGCCTATGAAGAACAGGGGTGCTCCGGTTCCAGTCTGCCAACAGGTAAGTGCCTGCGTCCTCGGCATCGGGGCCCTTGGCCAGGCGTACCATTTACAAGAGACTTATCTGGGTGCCAGGGCTGTGCCAATTGTGGTAACAAAGGTACAGTTTAGGGAAAGAACACTGGTGCTTGGGCCTGGTTAGCAGGGCCACAGCACACTTTCAATTATAACTGGCATCAAAAAAAGGCAAAAAGGCAGCAGGTAACCATACCAAGGAGGCATTTCCTTACAATCCGCATTTGGAATGGGATAAAAAAGGATGTTTGCAAGTCCCACTGTTATTTTCTATTTTTATGTCTGATTTTCCACATCAATTTTCCCGTATTAACAACTCCCCTCCCCCACACTATGGTCTTATCCTTCACACACACTTGTGTATGCTGACAATATTATTTTATTTGACTTGACCCCATTGGGGTTACAAAGAAATCTTCAAGATTTGAAGTTTGATACAGATAAACTCTTCCTAAAAACTAAATATAAGCAAAACAAAGGTGACACATTTTAGGTATGTGCAAAAAAGGTGCTTATTCTGTTAGTATATGGGCCAGGAAAAAATAGAGGTGGTAGATAGTTATGTCTATCTGGGCAGAACCTTTTTGGCCAACCTCTTTCATGCCTTGCATTGAATTAGTTTAGGGGAAAAGGCCCTATCATATTCTCTGGCCCTGCATAATCTTTTACAGTTCAATGGAGAAATACTTTTTAATCACTTGTTAGCCATCCGTGGATCAACGATTCATGTAACTCTTTCTTATGTATTAGAATATATTCCAAAATCTTGCTGGTCTCTTTTAGATCTATGTAAAGGTAACATTTTATGAGAATTTCCAAGTCTGAGTGCCGCATTTCCTGTGCAGGCTATGAGATTAGTATTTGGTCTCTTTGGTACATATGTGTGTGCCTTGGCTAATGTCATTCGATGGGGCTACAAACTATTACAGGCACGAGATGACTCTCCGAGGGCTTGGTTTAGTATCCTATTTTAATACAACTTCATCCAAGGTAATGACTTTTAATTGGAATCTTGAAATTGCTTTTGAAATACTTAGTTGCAGCAAGTATCAATTAAAACTCTTGTCTTCAGGTCAATTGCGCCATTTTTTAAAGGTATAAATTGTCAGAGTGAGGGCCTCATTATGAGTGTGGGGGTCCGAGGATTGTCACATTTGCATTGACGGTTGGAGTACCACAACTTTGGCAGTCTGACCGCCCAATTACAAGCCTGACAGGTGGACCTGCCAGAGGACTGTCGCCGCAGCCAGGAACATGATTCCCGATGGCATGACAGCGGTTGAGCTTGTAATCAGCTAGGGCGGGGCTGAACTTAGCGCCGCTTGGCTGAATACAACCTCTCTTTCTACCAGTCTTTTCATGACAGGGCCTCCTGCCATGAAATGGCTGGCAAAAAGCCAGCACCGGGGGCCACAGTGGGGCCCCTACACTGCCCATACCCATGGTATGGGCAGTTCAGGGTCCCCTACCCAGCACTGTTGGAATGCACACTGTCTGCTTTGCAGACAGTGCACATTCTGAGAGTACCCCTAAAGGAGCTGAAACCAATATCTTGACACTGTTCCTGCCGGTCAGCTTGACGGGAACACATATTACAATGTTCCCGCAAGTCATCCCGGCAGGAACATTATAATATGCTCAGGGGGAATGTCACTGCTATGGTGGATGCACACTCCCTGTGAAATTGGCAGACCCGTGGTGGGGCCGCCAAACTCGTAATGAGGCCGCTAAGTATGGCCCGTGATACAATGCTCTGCTCTAATTTGACATTGTTTGGAAAATATTACAGGGAATAGCTGTGGGTGTTTAGAATAGTATCAGCTCTATCAAATGTCCCATAAAGTGAAGCGAGTTCTCCTTCTACAAAGTGGTACTCTCCCGCTTAGCATCTAGAAAGCTAAATGGAAAAGCGTAGTTCCCACATCTGAGACATGTAACCTATGCAATCTGGATCACCAGGAACTCTTCTGTGTACTGGATCCCTGCCTAGTTTTATGTGATAACAGGAAACGTTTTCTATGTCCTTTAACAGTGAATTTAAATGTATTGGCACATGGAGATATATTGCAGTTTATCTCTAATCCTCCCTTTCCTTAGATTTGTTATAAGATACTTAAGTTTACAAGGGGTTTTTATATATGTTTAAAAAATGCATATTGCGCTTTTAAATATTTAGTCACGATGAAATGTGCCGATTGGCGAGGATGATTTTTTTTATATCAGCATGATCCTTTGTATGTTGTTGTTGACCTCAGAAGAGGTCTTGATCAATAATATTAACATTTTAGTGGATGCATTAGCCCACTGAGCTACCTAAATTCCTTACTCTATAATTGTGACGTATGATAGCACCCCTCTAGTGTGAAGCACTGAGGCTTATGATCACCCAACACTCTGCCATAGGTACAATTCACACATCTACAAAATCGATTAAAACAAATGTGTAGTTGATTATCGATGCCTGTGCCTAAATAAACCTTGAAAATATACCTAGCATGTCAAGTCCCCCATTTAACATTCAGTACTTATATTAATGTAATAATTTCATCAATTCCTATTCTCTAGGTTATTAAAGAACTGGTTAAAATATTGTGAGAGGAGCAGCCCACTCTAGGTCTGAACGTCCTCATTCACTTCTTTGACCTACAAAATGATACTCAGGTATTGTCCATTTATATTACCACATATTTACTTTATTATTTTATGTTGCACTAGCGTACCACTTATAAGCCACATTGCCCCCCCTTGCATCCAATCAAGTGAGTTAGTGGTGAATAAATGCGGATTGCTACAGTCAGCTTGTGATGTTAATATGGCTACGGTGGATGTTGGGTTGCAATACAGCAGTGAGCCACATGTTAGCTAGTAGCAAAGCCGGCTTTAAGGCAGTGCGATTGGTGCGTCCGCACTGGGCCCTTACCTTGGGAGGGGGATGCTGACCTCAAGGGGGAACGCTGTGTTTAGCAATAACTTTGGAATTAAAAACACCTGCTGCAGAGTTCCTTGTGCTTCCAGCTCCCAGACAGCAATAAAATGTAAATTTAACTCTTGTGATTAATGTTCCTACTAGAGAGAGAGAGAGAGAGCTCAGTTTTGTCTAGAGGCAGTTTTGACTCGCCATAAAGTAGCGCAGAGGGTTAATACGCCTGCTGCAAAGAACATGTACTGTGCAGATCACAGCAATGTATTTTATGTGGTATGGGGAGTGGATTACTGCTTTTGTCACAGAGATCCTTTTGTTACCGCAGTTCATAAGATACAACCCTAATATAGAAGAATATCACAAACTGTCATCAAAGATCTGCATGCAAACTGCATAAAATTGGATAGGACGTTATGAATTTTTCCCCCGTCTTTCATGATCTATTCCTAATGTTCCTAAAAAGGGTTATTTTGGGTAAATATACATAGTGAGGGAATCAGAGGAGAAGGTGATGGTAGGGGGCAGAAAAAATGATTGTTGCACTGGGCACAACCAGCGCGATAGCTGTCCCTGAGTAGTAATACCTTCACTCATTCTATACAGTGACAGTAGAGGGGCTGTGGTGGAGTATTTTTGTAATATGTGGAAAAAGTTTGCATTCATTCAGCACAGCTGAAGTCCAGCCAACTGGTATTACTGATTTCTGTGACTGGGTGACAGTGTCTGTCATATGATTGCTCAAGCAGCTCAATTTCAAACAGGTTCTTGAAGCTTGGATAATTTGTCTGATCCCTCCTGGCTGGTGAAAGAATATTTCCAGTGATGGACTAGCCTGTAGGAGAACTGGCAGTATCAGAAGGGCTAGTCCAGCAGGTCAGTGTGTGAGCTTTTGTTTTGTCTGCTTGTGGGCATGTTTTATGGTCTGGGGATGTATTTTGCTGTTGATTCCCTGATATTACCACAAACATTGCCTGCAGCAAGCACAAACGCACGAAGTCTCCTATACCTTGGAAGAAACTTATCTAGCTTGTCTTCACAAGTTCACAACTGCCCATCTCGCAAATGAGGACCACTTTTTTAACTCTCTGGTTCACTAAGGAGTGCCACTTTTATTTTGGTTCCTGGGACTTTTTTCTGTCTCAGTCTGAACATGAATTTTGCAGATCCGTGGACCTTCTTTTCTTCAGGGAATGCCCATGTGTTTTCATCTTTTGAACTTTAGCTGTCCAATAATCGTTGTGCTGATTGAACAGGAGATTCCTGGGTAAAATGGAATTTGTGGCTGATGTCTGCCTTTACTGTGAACCCTAAGTCCAGAATGCTTGCTGTGTGATGCATTGAACCTTAACTTTGATACTGACTTCCACTGGGAGGCAGGCAGGTTTGAGATGGTCCCTTTTCCCACCTCCTGGCCAGCCTTACAGCCAGACCTTGCAGAAACTGAAACCTGTCAATGTGTTTGGGTAGGTCCATGCAAACTACATTGCTGTAATCCAGCCAAGCCATGGCATGTGGATCAGGCCAGCTTTACGTAGTACTTTCTTTAAAGGAGCAGAAGCCCCTGGGCTGAGTAATGATAGTTGAAAGTTGATTTCTCATGAGGATTCTGAGGACCATTGAGGCTTCAGAGGCCCTTTGAAGTTAGACATTGCCACAAAACTGATATCCTTTTCCACGAAATCTGCTCCCACTTCTATAATGGGAGAAGCTTCTAAGGAATGGCTTCTGCCTCCATGACAGGAGTGGCATTCGGGGAAGACAGAACAGTGACAGCGAGCTAACCATGCCAAATGGTGGAATGATGGAGATGATGGGCATGTTGGAATATCTGTCATTTCTAAAGAGAGGCCTCCAAAGCATTAGTCTTTCTTCAGAAAGAACATATTCAGTGGTTCCCAGGCACTCTGAGCTGTTTCACAGCATGCAGGGTACATTTAAGGACTTTTTTTTATGTCTGAGCCCACCATGGTTCTTAAGGCTTGCCCAGACCCCAAAAATTCTGGGTGCACTCCTGCCATCATCAGGTCCACACAATGGGCTGCTTCATGGTGGATCTGTGGTGGCTTTGTTGTCAGAAAAACACATGGTGCTTTAGCTTCTGAAAGAAGTAGGTTACAGACAGATGGGCAGATAGGACATCATAAAACCTTTGGCAGATCTCCCGATAACACCCCCGCCTTTGAATGAGGTCCTATGCCAAGGAATGACGTACATTGGCAATAGATCCATTTCACTAGATAATCAATAAATTTGGGAGCGGACGATTGTTGAACCAGAACCATATAGTCCTCAGCCATTCCTTGAGAACATAATTCAGGCTAACAGTTTATAGTTATTAACTTAAGGTGGCACCTCATAAAAGCTAGTTCTAAAAGTTGTATTTCTGTCATCAAATCTCCACACATCTGCTCTATTATAATCAACACATATCTGTAAAGCCATGTGCAGTTCTGCTAGTGAGAGCTGTCGCTTAGGAATGACACAGTTATTATCACAGTATAGCATTTTAGCCCATAGCCAAGGGTTCTGACAATTGTAAAAAGAAACTCAGCTAAGTTACAGGTCCGAGCCATAGGCTGGGATATATAATAAGAGTGAGGACCTTTAACACCCATTGGAGCAAAAGGTCTGTACCATCCATTATTGGCCCTGAGCTACTCTATTGTCTTCATTTCAACTCTCCACATTCCAATGTACTAATGAGAATTATTTGCATTAATGAGATTGAACTAACAGAAAGAAATATCATACTTTTGTGTCAGATACAAAGAGCAGTTCGTCTGGGGAGTAAAGCTTTATGGGGCCAACTGCAGAGAAGGATGCTTGCATCAGAGAGGAAACACAGGATCTCCTCTGCTAGCAAAGTGCTCAGGGGGTGTGGCACAATACCAAGATCTAGCCATGGTCTGTGGCATGGCCCACAGCCCAAGTAGGAAATAGCACTGTCACTCAGGTGAGGACCGAAGTAGAGGGCACCCTAGGAAAGGAAATAGAAAAAGGGTGGGAGAAAGATGAGTAAGAAATGGATGAAACGGAAGGGGTGGAGAGAGGCTGCTGATCTAGTTAGAAAGTGATGTAAGTGATACAGAAGCATTGAGATAAATTGAAGCATAGATAAAAAGCGGAAGGTGAAGGATGACCGTATGGGGTGTGAGTGAGGGAGTCATGGACAAAAAGATGAAGGAGTGAGATGAAGGGAAAGAAAAGAGAATTAAAAAAGAATTACAAAATTAGAGATGTGGAGAAAAAGAGCAATAGCAATTGGCTGACCAAGATTCTGATGGATAGCGAGAGGTGGATTGAGGGACAGGGTGAAAGGGAGACAAAAAGGTAATAGGAAAAGTGTGGGAGGAGTTTGGAGAGCAGAGGGGTTTGGACAAAGGTGAGATAAGGAACAGAAGAAGAAGGTGGCAGAAGGGTTTCTACCTTAGGTATATCAGCAGTCCTCAAGATTTGGCCATTGGGGTAACAGCAGCATCTCAATGGAAGGAGTCCAGGACTTATTCTTTCGGTCCCAGGTGTCCACTCTGCAAACCATCTTGGAGTCATCGTTCGTTGTGGGGACAGAAGTAGGAGAAAATCTGGAGAAGGAAATTGAGGGCATGGTAGAAGCATCACTGTGTGCTCCAAAAAGAAGGAAATGCAAAAGGGTCATGGTACTGTGAACAGTAGGTTACTTAAAAAAGTTCTAACATG
Organism: Pleurodeles waltl; assembly: GCF_031143425.1. Taxonomy (NCBI): domain Eukaryota; kingdom Metazoa; phylum Chordata; class Amphibia; order Caudata; family Salamandridae; genus Pleurodeles; species Pleurodeles waltl. The sequence goes on from NC_090445.1 coordinate 1,558,312,099, forward strand.
TATATTGTTCTCCTCAAGCAAGAATTCCCTACAAGTGGGAGATCCAAAATTTTAAAAAGGTAGAATGATGGAATCTTCCACCTATGCTGCCCTTTACTGGAACCAGCCATTAGACGAATTGGCAAACACTGAAAATCATCTTGCGATCCAAACTAAAGTTAAAAGTAAGCCTAGTTGTCCAGCCATGGGTTTCCCACATCTTAATTATAATTAATGTATTGCATAGATTTGATTAGACAACAGTGGCGCACCGACTTTTGTGTAACAAGCTTTAGACTTGGAATAATGTTTCTGAAGAGGGTAAGTAGGCGAGGGTCCTCGAAAGGGGAAGAGGGCGATATTCTGGAGAACTGGAGGGGGCAGTGCTGGAGTGGGGCCTAATGTTTATGTCTGAGAGTGACTTTTTTGCTTTAAAACCTGATTACTTGAACCTGAAAGTGACACTGTTTACTGCAGGTTCTGAGCAGCAGCCGTACCCGCTTCCTCACTAACAAATGGCCAAATGCACCTGTTTCCTTTAGAGCCTTGCAAGGACGCTCTGTTGTGGAAATAATGTATTTTAAATTACTTAGTGTGCTTCACAAAGCACCTTATTCACTGCCACCGTCCTCCTTTGGGAAATGTAATCAATTCTGACCTTCAAGTCTCTCTTCTTCTCTTTCATCAGAATCTTTTGTCCATCCATGCGGTCTGTGGGCTTGCAGTGGAGGCTGCGCGTTCCTTACCTTGGAAATTGCCTGGCCAGGAAGGAAAAAGGTACCTCAAGGGTCTTCCCTATATCAAATGATTTTTAACGCCTGCGATTCCCTTTTAGAGGCATTGATCACTTCCTTTGGCTTTTCTATTACACCTATGCTGACAGTACTGAAACTATGGCCGCCATTACAGCCACACTACAAGAGAAATGTGGTTGTGTGAAACTTGACTAAAATTGAATACAAGAGAGACTAGGATAATTGCCCTCAGATTTGTTATATGCTTCAATGGACCGGTGCACTCCTCAGATATGAAGTCTAATATATTGGGGATCATCCTTGAGGCCCTTCAGATTAACACAGTCGCTGAAACTACCTTCTCTTTCCAAAGATTTTGTGCCAACTTTTAAATTGTGTGATCCCCTCTGAAATGGATACGTTATGAGACACAATGCGTTTGTATCTATAACAATATTGTCTATGATAATAGCGCTGCATATATATTCCACCAACTTCAGTGGGTGTGCTCTATAAATAGCACAGAGCCATACAAGACCAGACAAGGGCCAGACCTTAAACCTTTATACAGTAAACAATGGCCAACACACATCACAATAACGAATCAAAACCATTCCTTCTTTAGTGTGAACGGTGCAAGTGATATCTAATGGATATGGAAAAACTACCATAAGCTACTTCCTTTGGAAAATTTGTCTGCTCGTTCTAATAATGAATTGTTATTGTATTGTAACATATTTTACTGCATCCTTCAAAGCCTATGTGGAAGTAGCATATGTACTTCCTCTGGTCGGGGTGCAAAAGAGCACTACAGCAGTTTAGAAATCAGCAGATTTGGCCATCTGCAAGTAGAGATCTTCCTGAACAGAGGCCAAGTGCGATTTTGACTTTGGTATTAAATTGATAGTTATATAGGTGCATATCTGTTCTCTCCCCCTGAGCAGGCACCCTGGAAACTCATTTGTGAGAGAACTGGCTGAAGTGGTGCATTCTGCAGATTCAACCCCAAAGACAAGAAAACAGCACAACAACTTTTTTAGGTACAAGAAGTGGCCACAAGCAAGGGTATTTCGTCTCTTTTTTTAGGTTAAAGTAGTCCTCCTGCAATGCTCACTACTCAGTAAGCTCTGAATCATGGATGTTTTTTGACATGCAAAAACCCTGCTCACATTATTTATGGAAAGCACACTTGTATTTGCAAATTGCATAAAACAATGGCTGCATGAGACACATGTTTGACATGGGAGTGGGAAAAGAGAGAACATAATTCTACTTCACAGCCAGCACTATTGGACTGAATTAGAATTTAGATGTCAGAAATTCTTATCTTTTTTTAAGGATTTTAGAAGAGAGTATCCAGCCATATTCAGGTCTGTCTCCTACCTAAAGCCCTCCAGGACTGAGCACCTTGCTGTAGTACAGAATGCTTAGTTTGACTCGTCCTCCAGGTACTTGATTTCATGTCTTCTTCCCATGTGAGACCCCACAGTGTGCTTACCTGCCTAAGGCAGAGCTGACTGGAAATGCCACACTCTTCCCCCAGCATGAAGTGCCAGCCAGGAGTCCAGAACAGTCTCTGTCCTCTTCTGAATGATAGGCCATGAACACGTCTTCCATGAGGACATGCAGTGGTTGAGGAAAAGTTCCAGGAACCCAAGTAAACCTTGGCAATGACACCACAGAGCAGGCAAAGAGCCATTGACCAGTGACCATTCCTGGCATACATGCTCTATCACTGCATCAAAGCAGAGAACCTTTACTCCTACCCCAGTGGCTGTGCCTGCCTGTAGACACTTCAAGGCTCCGGGGTTCCTAGACTGAGCGGTACTTTGTTGGTCAAAGTGCCTTATCCTGGAATTGATCAGAAACTGGTGTTAAAGAAGCTCAAAGCCTCATGGACGCACCACATACCACTTACTGACTGGGACCAGTGGTTCCTGAGGTTTTCTAGTTGCCATAATAGACCTTACCCTCAACAACTGACCTATCAGGATTTTTTCAGAGCATGGACAACTACTGACCACAGCTAACCTGTTTTGAGACACGGACACGTGAAGATCCAACACCCTGAAGCACCAGTAAATTCTAACAACAATCAGCCACTTTTGTGCTACTGTCACTTTCATTGTACTGGTTTGAAATCCTTTCTAGAGTGGTTAACGCCAGGGATCCACTTGCCAAAGACAAATGAATCCTGTGCACTGAGATATTACTCGCTATATCCTTGTAGAATTAGCTTTTTGTGTTATTTGTTGATCATATTTTTTCATAATATTTAATAATGCTATAATTTTTTGTATGATTTACTAAGTAGTTCTTAAGTATTTTTTGTACCATGAAGCTAATTCCATGACCATTGTTTGCACACTACAAATCCTTTCTAGACTGGTCAAAGCCAGGACTCCGCTTGCCAAAGACACACCTCAATCTCACAGCATTATATAGCTTTAAATTCGCACCATAGAAAACCATTGAATATATCTGGGGTCTCACACCTTTGCAGTAAGTACTAGGCACTTGCGATGCTTATGAATATGGACTTAATTAACTGCTGTATGTATTCACTGTGATATTAAAGTCATGTTCCGTTTAAAATGAACATCTCTGGCTGGACGTTATCAAACATGGACACTGCCCAGTCTCCACCTCTGTGGCAGGAACCACACAATAAGCTTGCAATCAGGAGTCGAGATTTAACAGGAAATGCGAATTATCAGGAAGTAACGCTCTATTCTATGTTCCTGGAAACAGTAATCAAAGGGGAACAGAACTCTTAAGGTAGTACATGTTTCAAGGTCAAAAAATAAAAGGAAATTATAAATCAGCACAGTCTATTGGCTATGCATTTAACAGCATGAACCTCTAATCATTCAAAACAGCCGACTGTTGGTTGTGGATATTCCAGGGACATTGTTATTGGTTAATTGACCACCACTATGTAAAAGAAGCATAATTACTTATATAACAAAATGTGAACTTTCACTTAGCAAAACTTTAAGGACTTGCTATAGAATCATGCTGGATTATATAGGACAGCGAGAGATTGCTTCTTGACCAAAGACCATGTGATTTATGGTCAAAGAGACAGTTCCTTTCAAACCTAGAATTTTTAAATGCTGTCTCCCGTATTTCAGCAGACAGCTGGTTGCAATTATTCAAGGGTACAATGGCAGGGGTTGGCATTACTGGCCACCGTTCGAGGTGGATTTACTGCGTAGGACAGCTTCCCATTGGCTAAAGTGGTACTGCATTGGCGTATTGCAACGGGGCAGGAAGTTCATAGCGCTGATCTAGAACCAAAAATGCAAAGAGGCAGTGAACCCCTTTGATGGTAATAGAGTGAAGCAATTTGAGCAAGAAGTGAGCACACACTGACTGCCCGACAGTTTCTGAGATGAACCTACTCTGAGATGAGGAACACTTTATTGATGTATAACCACTGTCTCCAGAGTAAAGCTTCTCCAGGAGGACATAAGTAGCAGGAATTCTTAATCCTGGCATGGCCATCACAGAGATGGAAGAAAGAGAGGTGCACACGTAGACTCTCCTCTCCCTCACGGAATATGTGGACAACCCCTAGTCACCAGCGTAGAGCCCCAGGGAATGGCCCGAGGGAAGTGCCACTGGGCCAGAAAGACACAGAACCCAAAGGAGTATGGAGATGTCAGTCAACAGAAATACTCAAAGGGGCTAGGGACCTCAGGAGGCTACCTTCAGGACAACAGACTGTCCCTGCCTGAGAACAACAGCTTTCTCATAACTCCCGGACAGGCTGTGTGGTGCAAACACAGGGGAAATTGTATTTTATGTCGAAGGAAAATCTACCACCATCTTCCTAAACTCTAAACAGTCAATAAGTGTTGATAGTGAAAAGATAAACCAGCATTTTCTGTGCCTCAGTGTGATGACGAGTCAAGACATTGGTGCATGGAGGAAGCAAGAAGCAGCAAGACTGTAAAAGACAGCAGCGATTAAGAAACGTTTGCACTGTGCTTTTGCTGAAGCTCAAGGAAACTTATCCCTACAGAAAGCCAATGCTGTTGGCTTTGCCAATGCTTGTGAAAACACATGGAGAGTTAGAGCAAGCAAGGCAGAGGTGCTAAACAAAAGCCAACATTGATTGATAAAATAACCTCAGAATCTACAAAAGCCGTGCCATTTCGATCATGCGTGTCTCTGCCTGCACATTGGAAGCTCTGTTGTGTATGTTAGTCTGACTGCATGAGTCTGAAACACTTGACAAAAGTCCTGGATGTGCAAGTCCTATCCAACTTTTGATGCCATGTATCAGTTTCCTTCGACTTCACTGTGAGGACTAACATCATCACATTCCTTCTTGTACTTTCCAGAAAGAAACGTTCATCACGTGTTTAGGAAATCAGGACTGTGAAGTACAGTGCTCATCTTTAGGTCTGACTTAACACAGCAGCGGTCTTCCTAACATACTGGAACCAATTCTTTAAAATATTCATAGAGGGGTTTTGTCTCCGCCCAGAGGGATATTTTACTCTGACCTCATGTTTATGGCGGTTTAGTGTATCTTTCAGATTTCTAGTAAGTGCTTGCATTGCAACACATGATGTAAAACTGTGTTTTTTCATCTCAAACGCGTACTATGGACGTCATTTAGAGTTTGGCGACTGATAACTTCACGGATATCCAGTCCACATTATTACAAGTTCCATAAGATGTAATTCACTTGTATTACGGTAGGTAAAATATCCATCCTGTCTGTGATGGAGTAACTCATCCGCCAAAATCTCCATCAGGCCCTAAACCATCATAGTATATGAACATTTAATTGTGTTCCCCCTACACACACCCTAAAAAAGCTTTTTTTCTGCTACTTTATCCCAGTGTTGGTAACGTATGCAAACAGCACTTATGCATGTCTGTGGTACTATGTGGTAGCAAACTAAAGCTAAATTAATTGGCCTTGTCAATGCTTGATTTACCTCACGTGTTTCCAGCTCCGTCTTCATATACAGTTGCGCAGACAGCTACACAGAAACAAAACGTCCAGGGCGAGACACCCAACAGAACTGCATGTCCTTGGGTTACCGCCTCGTAACCAGCACCTGAGGAGAGAAGATTGCTAGGGAAGTTTTATTTTGCTTTGAAGAGCGCTGTGAATTTTAAAGAACGCCATAAATTTCTCGCGCTCCGCATCCAGTAGAGCGCCGAGAGGGGGGCCGCAAGGGAAAAGCCGCCTGTCATCTCAAGACTTCACCAGGAGGCAACGAATACCATATCTCAATTGGTGTCAGTTGGAAACACTGCAGCCCAGAGAGCGAGGCCTCGGGGGCCTCCCGGTGTGTGCAAACAGAGTGGTGCGTTGCGTGTGCGCACATGGTAACTACAGAAGCCCTTTATGAGACAGAAAACGCCTAAGTGTCCGGTACATATGTCATGGACGTCAATTCACCGAATTCCCAGTGGTAGAGGAAGAGATAATCCCACCCCTTTGACCTCACTTTCACTCACAAACACATACTTACTCGGACACACAATTTCACACTTACATACGCTCTCTCTCACATAAACACAATCACCCTCAAGCACGCACACAGCACACATTTAAAAGCATTTTTTACTTACCGCAGCCGCGAAGGAACGGCATATTCCAGCTAATGGTACTCCGTTTTTATTACACTAATAGTGAATAATATGTCATTATTCACTATCAGTGTAATAAAAAAGTGACAGAAAACAAAGAGTGGCGCCCAAGGCTGCCACTGTGTTCCTGGTACTGAATCTGCCACCTCTGATGCCAGGGTTCGCAAAGGCAGTGTCAGGGTTAGCAAGACAGGGGTCGCAGCTGCAACTCCTAAATGAAGCCCACCAATACGTTTTCACACATTTGTTTTTCGCTTAATGCGGATGTGCAAACACAAAGTGCTCCGCTTTGAATGTTTATAGTTGCAAACCGTATCCAGTGTCTGTGGCAAGCAGGGATTATTTGGCTGCGGAGGGGCACATTTTGCTACAGCATTGCTACGTTGTGGAGTAAAAAATATATTGTATGGCATATGAAGTGACTAATAGTAAATCTGCTCTGGTGTTTACACGGTAGCAACTCCCCACCCCACGCAAGCCAACCCCTCCCACCCCTCCCACCAGGAGTCAAATATGTACAATGTTGAAAAAAAGGCTACATGTACACACTTTATGTAATAAAAGGTGTGCCTCGTTTATTTTGCGGAACCCAGTTATATTCTCAATCCAGTCTTCAGTTTCATGCCTCCCCTGTGTTCATACCATAGGCTTCAGAAGGAACCTCTTTCCTTTCAGAAACTGCTTTGCATAATAGTACAGTTACTTTATATTTATTATGTAAGTATTTAAAAGAGCATGTTAAATATTCAAACACTGGACCTTAGAAAGAGACCTAGCCTTTTTGAAATGCCAGTTTAAAATGGCTGCCACTTTGAGAATAAGGGCTGTGATGTAAACATTAATTTGTGTCAAAATCTTTTTGACAATTATCAATTCTTTGTACCATGTTTACACAGCATTTAGGTGTTTAAGATGCTGTTTTTGCTGCAAAATCACCTTTTGACAAATTCCATCAATTTGGAATGTTTTAAATCATTATCTAGGTAGATTTGTCACTTTTTGAAATGCTTGAATTCTGCTGATAGAAAGAAGGCTAGTTAACTTTTCCAAAGCCTTAGGAGTTGTCTCCCCCCCACATTTGTGTTATGTTATATTATGCATATTTGTAAAGCGCACTATCACCCACAATAGTGTCCTGGCACTGAACAGGTGTGTGTGCCAATGCCTACCTAGGTTAGTTGGTTAATTGAAAAGTGAGGTCTTCAAGTTCCAGTGGAATTTAAGAGAAGAACAGACTAATTTGGAGTGGGAGGTTGTTCCACACTTTAGGAGCGATGTAAGAGGACGTCTGTCCTTCTGATCTTGTTTTATTTTGAATAATATATTTATTGGTTTATCATAACAGTTACCTTGTACATATAATGGCAGTAGCATTGGCAATGAGGCCGAGGTGGTCCAGGCACCCAGCACGTCCCAAGAAAAGCAAAAAGAAAACATACAGGAGCACTGCATCATAACCAGGGGACCTCCCACCCTCAAAAGGAGAAATCAACTAACCACAACAGAACAGTCAAATAACCAGGGGCTGCCCCTCTGCTATGGTGAAGAAGAGTTGCCTGCTACTGAAAGCAGAAAAATAAAGGGATATTAAAAGTATTTTGTTATCCCTTTATTTTTCCGCTTTAGTAGGGTGGGTGGGGCCAGCTTCCTCCAAGTCAAAAAGTGGAGGAGTAGTAATGGTGCGCTTCTAAGTGTGCATGTCAGTTTGGCCGTCCGTCTGGGGCCACCCAAACCGACATGCGCACTTAGAATCTCTCCACCTGGCTGTATTTTACAGTCGGGTGGAGACCAAGTGCAGTGCTACACTCCCTCTCTGAGTGGCATTCCTGCCCACTCAGACCAATTACGGCACTTCTTTCATGCTGTGTAACAGCATAAGAGAAGCGTTGGGATTGGTTGGGGAGGGAAGGAGACAAGAGGCAGGTGGAGTGGGAGTGGCTGATCACAGAGGGGCAGGTAAGTTTATCATAATTTTTTTTTTACTGCCCCCCCATCCCCTGCTCGGTGCGCTGCCACCCAGCACCCCATCCCTTCCTGACAGTAGACGTGACTGCAAATAACGCAACTTAACTAGCTCCCACTGCTCAAACATTCCAACCACACCACCCACATTTCACTAATATATATATGTGCCATCCACTCACCAACACCATTTATCCCCCAGACACCTGTCCTCATATAGTCACAACCAGCTTCCCAGGGCAGCTGTCCCAGCGTCAGGACAAGCCAGCACTCTTGTCTCTCCTTTAGTCAGAACCTTGTTCGAGAGCAATGGTCAAGGTGAGGCATCCGCTCCTGGCATAGCGGCTAATCAAGGTAACCATGGGTTAAGTAATCTTTTCAGTTGTTAAAAATAGCCTTCCCATTCATCCATGTAGGAACATCTCCCATCCCTAACTCTAGTATCAGAACGTACGACAATTCCGCCGAAGCCCAGCAGACCACATCTTTCTGCCAAATAGGAACAAAAGGGGCTGCAGGTGCCTTTCAAGACATGGTTATTCATCGTTTACCAAGCACTAAGGACATATTCTGAAAACCAGCTAGCTGCTTCGTTCTTATAGTCACCACTCCAGTATTAAGTAGGCAGCATAACGGGGCCTGTGGCAGAATAGAGGCCGTCGCCTGTGATATACACTGAGTCACCTCTTGGAAGAAGTCAACAATCACCAGGCCTACCCAGACAATATGTATAAAGTCTGCATTTACTTACTGGCACCTAGGGCAGATTACCCTGGTAGCCACAATCATCTTACCTATCCTGTTTGGAGAGAGATATGCATGGTGTATGTAGTAGAACTGGGTAAATCAGAAGCGGGGTCTCCTTGAGATTGTCCTAATGGATCCCAGACATCGCTCCCTTGCAGGATCCGGAGGTTCTATTGACAGTTGGTCCTCCCACCACCCATTAAAGCCTGGATGCCTGTGTTAATGGAACCTCTTAGCATCGCTCCTAAAAACCTGAGACTGCTTGCCTCGTTCCAGCTGAAGTTAACATCATTTGTAGTGGACCCACTGCATGAGGTAGGTCAGAACCCCATATCTTACCAGCTACCGCGCATAGGGCTGAGTATAAAAGGAACTGTCCAGTATCAAAGTAACCCACAGTAAACAGATCCTCAAATGAGCACAACTTCTCATCCAACACATCTCCCCACCTTGTAAAACCAGCTGCTGTCCAACTCCAAGTCTGATAAGTCTCTGCTCGTTGCCTGCAAAGTGGCGGAGCCCGATGTGGAGGCCACCTGCGCTGTTCAGCAGCGTAATAGAGCTTGTAGTTGGGCATCCCAAGGCATCCACCCTCCAGTGCAGAAGATAAAGTGGAGATTGCTGCCCTATGTCTCTTGTTCCTCCATATAAGAGAAGTGAGCAGTTGTTGCGGGTTGTAAGGAAAGGCTTCTTCAGGATTACTGGTAAAGCTGTGGTAAGATAATGAAGTATTGAGAGAATCAACATTTTTGACATCGATACTCTAGTCATGGGTGATAGAGGCAACTGCATCCAAAAGAGTAGTGTCTGTTGAATCAACATCAGTGCTTTACCCAGACTACCCTCTATCAAGTCATGTTCTATATGATATTTCTGAACCTCTAAGTATTTAATGGTGTCATATTTCCATTACAAAGAGTCATTCTCATCTGAACGACGTAGTGGTTCAGGTGTCTGCAAGAGCAAGAATAAACATGATTTTCCCCAAATGATGTGAAGCCCAGAAATTCACCCAAAGTCATCAAGAACTGTCATAATGTCCAGAAGGGCAGCCGGGTCTACCTTCAAGTATATCAAAGAGTTATCGGCTTGCAATGACACCACATGAGGGTGACCTGAGACACATAAACCCCACTGATGGGCAAGAGTGCGCATCAAACAAGGTAAGGGCTCCATGGCCAGGTCAAACTGTAAGGAGGAAGGGGCAGCCGTGCCGGGTGCACCTTTTGATGTCCAACCTCCCAGATCACGCCCGTGTGCACTGTGGCTAAGGAACACTTATATAGGACCCCTATCCATCTGCCGAACTCCGGACCTATCCCCAGTTTGGTAAATATGGTCTGTAGGATAAGCCCACCCATTTTGTCCAGAGAGGCCATCCAACACTAGGCATCCATTCTGCATGCTCAGTCCACGATGCAAAGATTAAAAAATATATTCCTACCCAGGATGAATCTGGTCTGGTCTGGGTGAGTTATGGTTTGTACTAGGGGTATCATCCTGTTGGCTAGTACCTTTCCTAATATCTTGTCATCAAAATTAAGCAGAGAGACGGGGCAATACCATACCACCTCCAATGGGTACCGCCCCAGCTTCAGGAGCACCAGGATTAGGGCCTCTCTCATCATATGCAAAAGTCTACCATGCTCTTTTTCCTGTTCGTAAACCCGTAGGAGCCAGGGTGGCATTTGAGCTTGATAAATGGCATAGAACTCAATGGGCAGCTGGTCTGTGCCCACTGTCTTTCCTCTGGTCATTTGTTTGATAGCTAGCTTAACCTTTTCAAGAGACAAAGGGGCTTCTAGCTCTTGTCTTTGTGATGGATAGAGCGGTAGGGTCTTCATGGCCACCAGATATCCTGAAATTGCCCCAGACCACATCCTACAGGACCCGATAAAGCACCTTGTAGTAGTTCTTAAATTCCCAATTTATAGCTAACTGTGGGTTCACCGGGGGCCCCACCATGGATCAACTCACTCCAGTGGAGGTGCATGAAGTCTCAGAGTGCACTAAACAAGCAAACAGACCACTGGTCTTGTCACCCAGCTGATGTTGATGCTTAACATATTCTTTGCAGTCTAAGGCAGACAGAGATCATAGCGTTCCTTTGTATTCCACCCTAGTGCCCTCCAGTGTGGGGTACAATGCAGGGTTGGATGTCCAATCTCTTTCTGCTGTTTTACTGCGGTCCTCAAGGCTCAGCACCTCCGCTCACAATTCATGCTTCATACCATTTTGTGTGACCACCTTGAAGGCATTCCGCTCCACCACAGCATCTGTAGCAGATCCCTCATTGCCAGCAAATTGGCTATCTATGTGTTCACCCATATGTGTCCTGTATGGTGTATCCACTAATGCTAGTGGTTGTAAGGACCATGTGGGTATCACTGGATGGGCCCCCCCTACAAAAAAGTCACCAGCAAAGGGCAATGATCAGATAGTGTCCTGCTGAAGTACTTTGCCTGTGTGTATTTACTCATCAGTACCCCGCTGCTATGTATCAGATAAATCCTTGTGTGTAAAGCATGCAGTGCAGAATAATGTTAGTGCTTTCATAGGTGCGGGTGTAAGGTTTCCCACACGTCAACTATCTGTACATTATGTGCCCATTCTTTCAGTTGTCTGGTGGTAGTGTGTTATTGGGATCCTGATAAGGGAGGTGTTGACTTCTCACTCACAAGGTCTGGAACACAATTAAAGTCACTGCACCAAAAAGTCAGGAATAAAGCTCATCTGATGATCGCAGTTGTCAGGGAGGTAAGGAAAAGGGGCTGACCTACACATGTGTGTGCAATGCTGCCAATGTGAGGAGGCTCTCCATCCAGGATGCCTTCCACTATGACATAAAAGCCTCTTTCAAGGTATGATCCTTCTCAAACAGGACCACAGGTGCCACCCATAGCAAGACACCCCTGACATATACTGAATACGTAGTAGCATACAGCATACCTCGTCAGAGCTTGCACAACTTGGTGAGCTCCCCCGCTGTCAAATGGGTCTCCTGGAGACAGGGACGTTGTGTGGTGATGTCCAGTTTGATGTCCATGATGAATCTGATGTTTGTGTTATGGGTGTGGGTCTGAGTTCAGATGGCTGGCTACCTGTTTGATTCCCATGGTGACATGTTCTTGCCAAAGATCACTACTTCTTTCCTGTGGGTGTTGAGCTGGAGACAGTTGGCTTTCTTCCAGCAGCTTTGGTCATATAGGCTGTGGGCTTGTTTCTTGCATTGGTGTCTTGTCCAAGAGGGAGAGTATGAGTTTTGTGTTGATGGTGTAGGAGAGGATATTGAAGTTGTGTACTTGGATGACTCTGGCCAGAGTGATCATGTGTACATTGCAGAGGGTGGGGTTGAGTGGTAAACATTGAGGTTCTCCACAGATGAGTTTGTAGGCTTCCTAAGAGTAAGGTGCCAGACTGTGCTTGTGCTCTATCTTTAAGGAAGGAGCAGATCCAGCATACATTGGGTCCTTGGATGCCAATCTCATGCAAGCACTTGATGATGGGCCCTGGAGCAAATGGGCTGCAGTGTCTCCTCTGTTAAGGATCATGCAAATGTCATTTTTAGTGGTGATTAGTGCTGTTGCTGTATGTGGTCTGGCTTGAATCCCGACAGAGTGGCGTTGATTACCTGGTGGTTGCTGTGGTAGTTGGTGATGTGTTGCTTGATTAGTTTCTCTAAGACCTTGACTGGGTATAGTGGGAGGGAGATTGTCTTTAGTTGGAGAGAATGACTAGGTCAGAGGATTATTTTTGGGCAGGTCATGACAGTGGTATGTTTACAGGTTTCTGGAAATGTGGTTTAGTCAATCATCTATCAATCAATCATTCTTTATAAGTCATTTGCCATAGGATCACATAAAAGACACATTTACATATCGATAAAAATCTCCTAGCTTCGTGATAAAACCAAAGTATGTTACGGTAAAAGTGAGCTAAAAAGATTTTTTTTAAAAATAGAATACCCTAAAAGAGAATACCCTTCTTTGCTGATTACCAGAAATGTGATGTCATTTTAGACTCAGAGGATGTCCACAAAGCAGTTATGTTAAAAACATCAACCATTTCATAATGTTTCCAGTAGCTAAAGCAGATCTGATAAAATCTACAATAGAGAGGCAGGATTTAATGGAAGACAATTTTTGTATATGAGTCATAGCTTCCTTGTAATGCCTAACCTTTGTCCTGAGCAATATTGGCAATATAAAATCTGATCTTGGACCAGCATACAATGTGCAAAATAGTATAAAGTGACTTGTGCTCTGCTTTGATTTTAAATCACAAGGGCATGGGACAACTCTCTGTGCCAGGTCCCCTGTATGGGAAACTCCACTCTAGAATGAATTATACTTAGCCTGACCGTGGTTTAGTCAATGAAGGTGTTGAGGATCTGTGTTAGTGTTACACTTATCATTAAGAGTCCCTTGGTAAAAGTGTGGTGGGGAAAGTATTAGAGGATGTCCATGAGTGGCTGGTCTACATGGTAGCAGCAGTTTTGATGGTGATGATGGCAGGACATGACATCTGGGTTCATTCTTGAGCCGTGATGGGAAGTTGAGTGTGACAATGATGGGATCAGGATATAGGTCAAAGTAGCCATATAAGAAGCTGAGCTTTTTATAAAGTTCTTGCAAGGGAATGATGTTGTTTGAGGCATCAGAAGGCATGGTGAAATGTTTGATGATGGTGAAGATTTCCTTGTTGCCGAGGCGGTGTGCAACAGCTGTGCACTTGGTGTTCCGTACTTGTTGATGGTAGCGTCTTAGGGTGGATTTGATGATGTTTATATCCATGGTGTCATGACTTATTTTCCATTAGTGCTTCAGTTGCTTGCAGTGCTATTTTGTCAGTCTGAGTTCCTCTGTGTACCAGCTGGCTAGTGCTTGGGCTTTTGCCATTGGGATGTGCACGGGGGGACCCACGGTGTCGGTGCATGCAGTATTCAAGCTGCTAGAGTCCTCAGGCTGTGCTTGGGGTGGGCAGAAGCCCAGGCCTCTTCTTTGATGTTTTTCCTGTGACAGCAGACGTGTTTGGGAGTGGAATGTTAGTTGTGGTGCGAGATGGGTATACTGAAACTGATGAGTGCATGGTCTATCCAGGGGATAGTTTCTGGAGTTTTAACTATTATGTTGCTGATTGAGTAGAAAATCAGGTTGAATAGGTTTTTGGCATTGTTGGTGGGTTCGGTAATGTGCTGGGTGAGTCTGAGGTTCCTGAGGTTTTCTAGAAGGGCCATTGAGTTTGGGTCAGTGTGGTGTTTTTGGTGAAAGTTAAGGTCTCCAGGGAGGATGAAAGTGCTTATGTTGATGATGAGAGTTGCAGCAAAGTAGCTGATGTTGGTGGCAAAACTGATGTGAGGTTCTGGTGGTCTGTATACATGGGTTCCCCCCAGGAAGAAGTAGGCTGTCATGCGTATCTTTAACATGATGTTTTCCCTGTAGATGGTGGGGTTGTCAATGTAGGAGTGGCAACTGATGGTCTCTTTGGAGATGATTGCTTGGTGATCTCACACCTGGTGGGGATTGCTGTGGCGATTTCCGTGCAGAGGTTGGGTTGAGCTATGTTTCCATGAAGAAGTGCAGGTCCGGAGCATGACCGTGCAGTAGGCCCCATAAGTCTATAGCGTTTGGTGAGTGAGCAGGTTTTGAGTAGGAGTGGGTGCAACTTACATAATTCTGTGTAGTGTAATCACGTAGAATTACCAAGGAATTCTGTGAGGATATGCAGGATTAAGTAAGAAGAGTAATTCTGCATTTAGCGCTACTTCTTACCAGAAAAATCCCCTCTCGCATTGACTTGTGTTCGATAAATGTGCTCTTGGGGGAGAATGTTTCCCCACCTTACACCCGACATATAGCACAATTTTCTTAGCACTAAATGCACTCTTGCATTCAAAGTGGATACAAGGATGCATTTTGAACTTTGAAACAGCACTAAATGCCTCAGAACACAAAGAGGGAGCGTGAGCAACCACTTGTGTTTGCTACATGTGTTCTTGTGGTAGGATTTTTCTCCTTAAATTATGCAATTAGGAGTAATTGTGTAATTATCAGTGCTTTTGTGTCAAAGAGTAATAAAGAATTACTGAAATTACTCTGATTACTCCAGTGAAATTGAAAATCCACCCAGGCCTAGTTTTGAGGATCATGCATGCAAGTGTTTTGCGTGGGTAATAGTTGGTCTGTGTGATTATGCACAGGTGGCTGGTTTGTGTTACTGTGAGTTAGTGAGGTGCTAGGTGCTGTTAGTATAGAAGTAGTGGGTGCAGGGTGTGGGAGAGTGCATGAGAACATGCCGTCTGCACATGTAAATGCTCCCACTGTGTTGTGTGGTGAAGAGTAGCAGCAGTGGAGCCACAGCGTGGAGGAGTGTAGTAGGGTAGTGGTGAGTAGGAGGAAGCAAGGGTTCCTGGCACAGTACACAGTCATGGGCAGACAGGTGCAACAGGCTTCCCTTGGGTGAGCCTTCAGGATGCCAGTGGCACCTTGCTCCTCACATCTGCTGCACGTCCGTGCTACAGCCACCATTAGTTAGGTCGTGGGAGAGGGGAGGACCACAGGGGTGGTGGGTAGAGAGCAGATGTATGATGGAAAATTAAGTCCTCTTGCTTGTCATGTTCTTTTAAAAATGTTTTTTTCACAGGAAACCAGTGAGGGCACTCCCTGTGTAGATGAATTTTGGGAAATGCAGTGATGTGATTTCCTGTGCTGATCGATGATGGGAAATGAAGTCCTCTTGCTTGTCATGTTCTTTCAAAGACGCTTTTGGTGGAAACCAGTGATGCCACTTCCTGTGCATATTTTAAGATAGTAAATGCAGTAATGGCACTTTCTGTGGAGATGTATGATGATGCGGGATAGGTATACCAAAACTGACGAGGGCGTAGTCTGCCCAGGTAATAGTTGCTGGCTTTTCTATTGTAATGTTGCAACTTTTGAACCTTTTGCACCACAGGCAGTTTTTTTGCTAAAACCTTCAAATCATACAGGAAGTAGTGAGTTATGCAGCAAGTCCAGTAAATTGATATTTATAGAGAAAAATGAGAATCTCCAGAATACATTTTTCCTGTGGCACTAGTGACAAGTAACTAAACTTGCCATGCTACAAACCTTTATGTTTTTAACTGACGGCAGACTATGTGTTATATGGTTGTTTGTCAGAATACCCTTAGCAAGATATTGAGTGGCAGAAATAGTATGTCCTATATATTGTTTAACAATATAATACTAACACAAGAAGATTATCTATTATTATTAACTACCAATGGACAATAGTTTTGCGAACGATGTTCAGGGCACATGATATTATGGCTACAGTATTATGGCACCATAATGCTTTATATATGCCTCTAGAATAAACTGTTTGGGAACTATAACTCCTGTGGTTATGCATCATGCCAGTCAGACTGATGTCCCAAAATATGAAGGTGGGCAGTACCTGTGATTCTGTGCCTTGGGGGATAAGGGGCAGAGGAAAGGTCAAGTGTAGGAAACTTCTCCAGGTATGTGTGTCATTTTATCAGTGACAAAATAACTTATGAATCATTGCTTGGACCATAGACTGCTGGGAGGCTTATGAGACCTCCAGTGGATCTTGTTGCGGATGAAGCCCAGATGAGAGCTATAACCTTGGACACCAAACACAAAGGAGCCCCACATAAAAATGTCTCTTGTCTCCCTAGTGTGAGGACACCTGTAGCTGGACCTGGAATTGAATTTGGTAGTGACTGGAAAGTTGTAAACTAGGGAGTGTGAGTTGACCTAGAGTTGCAATATGAAGAGACCGGTTCTACAATGCAGAGTATAGGTGCTGATGGAAGACTACAAACGGACAGGTGGAGATAGAGGATACAAAGATAAGCAGCAGATGAATGTTTATTACACACTTGCAACAAGGTAAGTCCCCAGCAATCTTCTCTTCCATATTCCACAGCAACCCTCCATCCCCAACATTAACTCATGACCTAGCCAAAGCCTGATCTAGAATTCTGGGTCCTTGCCACTGCTCTTAAGTCAGAAATACTGCTGCTTCAGAACCAGTACCTGGAACCCACCTGGGAAGCAAGAAGGACTTTTTTGCTTCCCAATTGGGAGGGAAGGTAGAGATTGTGTGATAATTCTAGAGCAGGACCTTTCAAAGGACATGCCAGGACTAATGAATTTGGCAATCTTCCTTCAACAGTTCTTTGTTGAAAAGAATACTTTGCGGTTTTCCCAATAGGGCTTCAGAGAAGCAAAAAGCCTCATTGCATGTTCATACCAAATACAGTACAGCTGAATATTCATGGTGTAGAAAAAATAAAACATCTGCACAATGTTTTAACTCCATGGAATGAGGCAAAAGCTCACTGCGCCCGGATGCCATTAGGATTTTAAAAAATGTTCTTTCTTTCAATGTCTTTGGAAGAGTGATTTGGAATCGCAGACAAATATCTTCAATCCTTCGGCCCTATTTTTGTCCACTGGATGCTCTACTGCTTTGAGAGCCAGTGTTCTGTCAGATCTCCAACACTGAGAGATGGACATAGGTGTGCCCTGCTGAGGAAAGGCCTATGGAAGAGAGTCTGCTGTCCCAGGTGAGCCATCAGAGTTTACCCCAAACCTGTGGATCTACCAACCTACCGCAAGCAGGGTAGGTAAACCATTTCAGATGCCCTTCAGAAAGCATCACCTGAAGTACTTCCTAGCACCTCACTCCCAGCTTCTCTACAACCCGTGTGGGTTACCAAGCCCTGAAATCCCATTGAGGAGTACACTCTGTTGCCCCGGAACTACATCATTCCATGCCTGCCAATTCCATCCATTGATTTATGATGACGAAGACTGCACCACCAGCAAACTCTTAACCCTATTGGTTTATCCAGTGCTTTGTAGCTCTCCAATAAACACATGCAGCACTGCTGACAGAAATGCCATCTCAACCTTGATATTTGGTAAATTGTCGTTGTAGTACTTTTTTCCACATTCTCTGCTCTGCTGTGCAGGGAATACCCAGCAGTGTCAGAGGTCTGCCTGTTTTCCATCCTTCCACAGGGTGCTGGTTGCAAGGGCTGCAGTGATTAGCCAAGACCCCTTCAACTTTGTTGACCAGTCACAGTTTCCCCACAAAGCATGTTGTAATTTTGGTATCAAATCAGTTATATCAACCAAAAGACTTTACTATCCAGTCAAAAAGAATATTTATTTATTGTGAACACTGATGAACAGCACAGATAAAATGTTGACAAAACTGTATAACCCAAGCCCCTAGGACCCAAACACATTCAACAGAGCACAGCATAACCAAGACGGGGGATTCGGTCTATTAAGTAAATGGGACTATTGTGGTGACCCGCATTCTTGGTGTTTGCAAGTACACTGTGGAAGCTCAAGCTACAGTAGAGTGAAGAAGCTGAAAGAATGAGATGGTGTGGAGTGTGTGTGTGTGTGTGTGTGTGTGTGTGTCGGAGAGAGAGAGAGAGAGAGAGAGAGAGAGAGAGGGGGCTGCTTGAGAGTTCACTGTAATCTACAGCTAATAGCGCATGAAACCCTCATAAGGCCTATTGTTAGATGCTGTACCTAGGAGTCTGCCATGTAAATAAAGCCATTGTTAACTACTCTACAGTGTGATATGACTCATTTTAGGATGCCCCACCATAAGATTCAATAGTTTGGCATGTTTACCAGGTTTCCAGATTAGGCGGGAACCTGAGTGGACTAACAGAACCGTTCAGTAGGCATGGAGAAGTTAGACCTCGAAAGGAAGGATGTGGCGTGAAGATCTTAACTGTTTGCCCCATGGGTAGATGGGTTTAGATGCCACACATTCTCAAATCTGAAAGCAAGTGGCATCAGTATCAGCTGCCGGGCAGGGGGTCCCAGTCAGGGGAATGGGTACACCCTCACTTGCAGGTGGGTAGGAGAAATCCGCAAAAACAGCAGCTTGAAATGTTTTTATTTTATACAACAGCCAAGACAAGGCGATAGATGAAAGAGCTGGAGTGGGGCATGCCAGCTATAGAATTTGTGGGTATTAATATTCCCTGGGGATGAGGGGCTGTCTCGTATCCGTTGTGATCCATCAGAGAAGATTACTGGCCTTTTATCAATGTATGTGAATCCCTGCATTGTGAATCTGCTGTTTTTTTCTTTGTCCCAAACTTGGGGAGGGCTATTTGTACTGCAGATGAGAGGATGGGAGAAGTGAGTGGAGATGTTAGGATGGAGAGACATGGATGGCGGTGTTAAGAAGCAAGAGGTGAATGGAGGCATTAGGATGTGAGAGTTGAATGGAGGTGTTAGGAAGGAAAGGATGAATGGAGGCGTTAGTATTGAATAAATAAATACAGATATAGAATGCAAGGGGTGAAGGGAAAAGTTAGGATGGAAATAATGATTAGAGTTGATAAGATGGAATAGATGAATATGGATATAAAATGACAGGGGTGATAGAATGGGGAATTAGAATGGAATGGATACATTGAGGTGTTTGGATAGAACAGATGCAGGTAGATGCTAGAATGAGGGGGGTGAATGGATGAGTCAGGAGGAGAGAAGCATTAATATGAATAAGTAATCATCTGTCACTGCTTTGAGGGTGGTTTCTGTGCTGTAGTTGGGTCTAAATCCTGATGTGTGGCGTTGAGAAGCTGATGATTGGCAATGTGGTCAGAGAGAAGTTTGTTGATGGCTTTTTCCAGGACCTTGGATGGGTAAGGGAGGAGTGATATCAGTCCATAGTTGACAAGTTTGGTCGGGCCCGCTGAGGGCTTCTTTATGAGGGCCTTGACAGCTCCATATTGTCATGATTCTGGAAAGGTGGCTGGGTGGATGGCGGTGTTGAGGATGGAGGTGGCACCCTTTCTAATGGGGTGTTATAATGAGGGGGTGAAAAGGTTTGTTGTGCTAGGAGTACTGAATAATGATGTTTGAGTGAGGAGTGGTGTACAGTGATGCTAGGATGCGGGTGAACAGAGGTGCTAGGATTGCAGAGTGAAGTGAGATAATAGGACAAGAGGGTGAATGGAGGTGTTAGGATGAAGGGAGGTGAACAGAGATGTAAGAATAGGAGGCTGAATGGAAGGCTTAGGATGAGAATGAAGAATGGAGGTACTAAAATAGTAGAAGTGAATGGTGGTGACAGGACAAGGAGAGATGAAGGGAAGTGTTAGGATATGAAAGGTGAACAGAGGTGTTAGCATTAGGATAGGTGAATAGATGCATTATGATGGAAGAGTTAAAAGAAGAAATAAATAAAGGTATGTGTTGAATGGGAGGGCGAATGTGGGTGGCAGGATTAGATAGAGGCAGGGATGTGAAAGGGTTTCATGAGGTTGTGATAATTTAGAATAGTGAACAGGGGTATAATGATAGGAGTTGTGAATGGAAGTGTCAAGATGGAAGAGGGGAACTGAGGTGTGGAAAGGCAGAGGTGTGTGTGGCTATCTGAGAGTGAGGAGAAGCAAATGGAGGAGTTAAGACAGGAGGGTGAATGTAGGTGCTAGGATGGAATTGAGGAATGGGTGTTTTAGGAAGAAAGTGTTGAATAAGCGTATGAGAATTAAAATCGATAAGTAAAAGCATTAAGCTGAGAGTGGTGAATGGTCGTGCAATGGTGGAGGAGGTGAATGGATGTGTTAGGATGCTGTAGGTGTTTGTCGGTCTCACAACGAGGAGAGGCGAATGAAGGCGTTAAGACAGCGAGTTGGAGATGAAGGGGTCAGGAACATAGGGTGAATAGAAGGAGATGGAGTTGGGAGTGTTAGGATGAGGAGGGGTGGCTAGAGGTGGGAGGACGAGGAGGGATGGATCCAGGTGTAAGGGTGAGGAGTGTTGCATGGAGATGCAAGGATGAGGAGCGGTGGATAGAGTTGTGTGGATGAGGAGCTCTACATCGAGGTGCTAGGATGCGGCGGGTGGATGTGGGTGTTAGAAAGAGGAGGGGTGGATAGAGGTGTGAGGATGAGAAGCTTTGCATGGAGGTGTTAGGATTAGGAGAGGTGTAGGGAGGTGATGCAATCAAGAGCTATGCATGAAGATGATAGGATGAGGGTGTGTGGATCCATATGTTAGGATGTAAGTGTTGGGATAAGAAGTGGTGCACAGAGGTGCTGAGATGAGGAACGGGGCATGGAGATGCTAGAATGAGACACGATGCATGGAGGTGTTAGGATGACAAGCGATGCAAAGAGGTGCTGGAATGAAGGGAGGTGCATGGAGGTGGTAGGACATGGAGGTGTGGATGCAGGTGTTAGGACCAGGAGCGGTGCATGTAGGTTCTAGGATGAGGAGTGGTCCATGGAGTGTTAGCATGAGGAGGTGTAGACACACATGTTGGGATGGGGAGCAGTACATGGAGGTGCTGGGATGAGGAGCAGTGCATGGAGTTGCAGGGATGAGGAATGGTGCAGAGAGGTGTTACGGTGAGCAGCAGTGCATGGAGATGTTGGGGTGGGGAGGTGTGGAGGTGTGGATGCAGATGTTGGGATGAGGAGCGGCACATGATGCAGGTGCTGATATGAGGAGCGGCGCATTAAGGTGCTATGATGAGGAGCGGTGCATGGAGGTGTAGGGATGGGGAGCGGTGCATGGAGATGGGTGTTAGGATGAGCAGTGGTGCATGGAGGTGCTAAGATGAGCAGAGGTGTATGGAAGTGATGGGATGAGGATTGGTGCACGGAAGTACTGAGATGAGGAGCGGTGCATGGAGGAGTTAAGATGAAGAGCTGTGCATGCAGGTGTTGGGAAGAGGAGCTTTGCACTGATGTGTTGGGATGAAGAGCGTTGCATGCAGGTATGGCAGTGCTTAATTTAAGCCGGTGGTTTCTGTTGTGGGGCTCCGGCACTTATTTTTGAGGGCCGGTACAGGTGTCCGGATGAGGAGTGGTGCATGGAGGTGTTAGTAGGAGGAGGTGTGGATGCAAGTGTTAGAATGAGGAGCAGTTCATGGAGGTGTTAGAATGAGGAGGTGTGGATGCAGGTGTTAGGATGAAGAGCAGTGCATGGAGGTGTTAGGATGAGGAGCGTTGCATGGAGGTGTTAGTAGGGGGAGGTGCAGATGTAGGTGTTAGAAGGAGCAGCAATGCATGGAGGTTTTAGGAGGAGGAGGTGTGGATGTAAGTGTTATGATGAGGAGCAGCACATGGAGGTGTTAGGATAAGGAGCTCTACATGGGGATTTTAGGATGAGGAGATGTGAATGCAGGTGCTAGAATGAGAAGAGGTGCATGGAGGTGCTAGGATAAGGAGGTGTGGATGCAGGTCTTTGGATGAGGAGCGGTACAACGAGGTGTTACAATGACAAGCGGTGCATGGAGATTTTAAGATGAGATGTGGATGCAGGTGTTGGTATGAGGAGCAGTACATGGAGGTCTTAGGATGTGAAACGGTTACATGGAGGTGTTAGGATGAAGAGCAGTACATGGAGGTGTTAGGATGAAGAGGGGTACAGGGAGGTGTTAGGATGAGGAGCAGAGCATGGAGGTGTTAGGATGAGGAGCAGTACATAGAGGTGTTACGATCAGAAGCAGTGCATCAGGATGTTAGGATGAGGAGATGTGAATGGAGGTGTTAGGATGAAGAGTGGTACATGGAGGTGTTAGGATGAGGAGCGATGCAAAGAGGTGTTAGGATGAGGAGCGGTGGATGGAGGTGTTAGGATAAGGAGCTGTGCATGGAGGTATTAGGATGAGAAGCAGTGCATGGAGGTGCTAGGATGGGGAGGTGTGGATACAGGTGTTAGGATGAGGAGCGGTACATGGAGGTGTTAGGACGAGAAGCGGAGCATGGGGATTTTAGGATGAGGAGATGTGGATGCAGGTATCCGGGTGAGGAGCGGTACATGGAGGTCTTAGGATGTGGAGCGGTACATTGAGGTGATAGGATGAATAGTGGTACATGGAGGAGTTAGGATGCGGAGCGCTGCATGGAGGTGTTAGGAAGAATGAAGAGCAGTACACGGAGGTGTTAGGATGAGGAGCGGTACATGGAGACCTTAGGATGTGGAGCCGTACATGGAGGTGATAGGATGAGGAGCGGTAGATGGAGGTGCTAGGGTGAAGAGGGCTGCATGTAGGTTCTGGGATGAAGAGCGGTGCATGGGGATTCTACGGTAAGAACGGACAGACCTGATGGGGGGGGAGAAACTGGCAGATGTGTTTTGGGAGGAGGGATAAAGGCACGGATGCGAGGCGGTGCCACGTGAGAAAGAGCTGTGTAAATGTGCCACCAATATAAATTAGGGAATTTGAATCGGGTCGATTTTTGGGCTGAGCACCTGCCATATAGCCGGGTATCACAGCATAAATCTCAAGCACAGGTTGGAAGTTTAGGTGTTCGACCGTGTTCACCTAGCCCCAGCGCCTCGAAGCACCCCAATAGTTGTGGACGTTGTAAACGTATTATTGAGTGGAACGGTGTGTGGGCAGCTCCTGGGAATACCAGTTGCTGTTCCCTGTGGCAACTAAACAGAAACTCACGTCATGGCGCTGTTCTTGAGCTGGGCCCCTCTTCTTGCAAGGAGTCACTTTTCCAAAATCCAACCACCACTCTTTCCTCCAAGTTAGGTGCCCCCGGGGTTTTTCCCTCGCACAGGCTTTTCACTTGATTTCTTAAGCTTCTCCCCTCCTCTGAGCCCCCCTCCGATCCTCCTTCCTCTATTATCCCCGAAAGCACAAACCCCTCGGCGCGATATTACCCCTTCCCTGGGCAGTGTATCATGAGCTGAGTAAGCTGAGCCCCTCTAGTCTTGCCCTCCCCTCCCCCGTTTGGTGCTGCGTCCCCTTCCCTGAGCTGTGCCAGCAAAATAGATGTCTGGGCTGTACCACAATCGAGCTATGAGGTTGCTGCTGTGTTTGGCGCTTAGAGTGAGCACATAAAGCAGATGCAACATTTGGGGGGGGGGGGGGGGGGGGGGGGGTCTTGTGGAGTGTCAGTCACATCCTGCGTCTCCATCCCTTCCCAGAGGATATCACGTACGAAGTCCTTTGCCCCTTACCCCCCAGCACACACACGTCCCCAGATGGTACAGCCCGAGTCATCACAAAGGATGCTATAAGAGCTGGTTCCAGAGGCACCGGAGCCGGGGTCTCAGCTGCCGGCTCAGGTGAGTGCTGCTCGAGGGTGGGGTTAGAGAGCCGACGGAGTCTAGGCACTGGCGGCAGACGTCTTCGGGTGGAAGGGTATGAGTGGGTCTGGATGAGGTGGGGGACAGCAGGATTAAGTAACGGCAGTCGGGTGAGCGGGTCTTGTGGGCAGGAAGAGGGGGGTGATACAGCCTGTACACTACGACGTGGAGACTGGATGGTCTCGGAGTTCGAGGTAAAGGAAACTTTTGGGCAAAGGAGTGGATGGGTCAAGGGATATGGGCAAAAAAGGATACCGGAGTGTTCATGAGATGAACGGAGAATAGAAAAGGTTCCTTCATAGTGGAGAAAAGGAGTTACATTTGGATTCCAGTCAGATAAGAAAAGAGCTTCCCGATTTCACCCTCTGGCCCCCGACACCAGAAGGAAGAGAAATTAAGGGTATAAAGACCACAGAAGATGTAACCAGACCTGGGGTGATCGTAGGGTCCTTGGATCAGTGCCTTGTGTTATGGTGGATGCCCCGTCTCAAGATGGGTGCCTCATTTCTAAGTGGGGTTCATGAGCCTCCGGTGGGTTCCAGGTGATAGGGTGGATACAATGCATGTGGCTGATCGATGGTCCATGATAGGTGCAGGGTTCTGTGGTGGGTGAAGGATCCTTTGGTTAGAGATGGATCTCATGGTATTTTCAGAGGTCTACAGTGAGGCTTGATAGTCTATCATATGTTTTTTTTAGTGTTTTATACCTCTAATGAAGCCACAGAGCTCGCTGGTGGTCGAGTAAGAGGCTATTCCATTAGTTGACATGACTGGTAGAGTTTGCCACACAGAATTAGGAAAGTTTTGGTGTTGTGTGTTAGATTTAATGTGGCACTAGGTTTTGTGGGACCTTGCAGCTGTACTTAAACATGGAGTGACGTGTTTAGAAGGCAGAAGACAAAGTCTCATTTCTGTGGATTTCCATTATTTGAAACAAAGGCTTCTCTGTTGTGCATGGTTGGTAGAGTGTTGGCATATAGTGCATCCCATGTGCCAGGATTTCGGTTGTTGCACGGTGGAGTTCTGCCTTTAGCTAGGCACACAGAGAAGCGCACAGTGGAGCAGAATAAGGAGAGATGCCTTACCATCTTGTAGTAGGTACATTCCTATGGTGGATGCAGGTTTTCATGGATGATTCATAGTACTTGGGGTGGCAGGTTCTAAGGTGAGTGCTGCTTCCATGAGTAGCTGGCTCTGTGGTGGGTGTATGGTTGTGTGAGTGGGCTCTGTGTTGGGTACATAGACTGGTGGGCACTTGGTCCTTTGTTAGGTGCAAGGTCCTGGACCTTTGCCATTTGCATGGTGTAAGCAATGCAGGGTCCCTTTGTGGGTGCCAGGCTCTAGAGTAGGTATAGTATACAACAGTGGGTGCAGGGCTTATTGGTGGGAACAGGGTCCTGCCATTGGTGCAGGATCCTGCCATGCCTACAGAATCCAGTTATAAGGATATAGACTTTCAGCAGCAGTTGATTTCTTGGCTACACAGCCAGGCTGGGCCTCCTATCGTGATTTGAAATGGATGTAGGCTGAAGTGTTCTGGGTAAGATTGTGTGGTTGAAAATAGAAAGGGTTTCACGTGCTCACTAATTGTAATGGCGAAGAGGTGTGTAGGACTTATGGCTTTGGTTCATCTAATGATAGGTGGATCTCACAAATGAAGAGTGAGAGGTTATATTTTTCAGCTATGTTATAGATTATGGTAAAGGTAAGAAATCTACTGAGTTTTTTTGTGTGGCATTCGGTAGTGATGAAAAGCCTTTTGTTTGGGTTTTTTTGTGGTTTGGAGAAGATTAAAAGATTTGTGTTGGGCTTTCTGAATGGCGAGGAGCCACAAGTCGAGTTTGCTCTTTTTCTTGGTCGAGATGGTTACTCTTGTACAGGATGTGAACAAAGATGTTTTGGTGAGGATTGGGGTCTTGTGTAAAGTTTGGTGTGGGGTGTTCACTGGAGGTGATAATTCTTGCATTAGGTTTGGGTAGCATCGTCAGTTGTGGTTAGGAGTGTGATGTTGACTCTGCCCTTAGGTGTTATGTTGGGTTTTCTGTGAAGTTGAGAATCACTGGAAGTCTAATGACAAGTCCTATGACGAGTTTTCATTTAGTTGAGGCAGTGAATTTTGTGCTGGATTTATTGTGAGGGGCTTAGGATTCATTTCTTTATATGCAACGTCTCAACAGCCAAATGTCTAATAAAGCTTTTGACCTAGAGGCTGGTGTTGGGCTTAGCTTATTGTGTTCTTGAAAAGGTGGTTGGTTGTTTTTTTACTGATTCGAGAAATGTTGTCCTGTATAGGTTTATTGACTAATCTTAACATTTAAGTCCAAATATATATGTTTTGAGGTTCTGTGCATTTTTATGCTGGACTCTGGACTCAATTTAGTAGTTCTGAGAGTTTATGCTTTCATTTTTTGGAGTTAAATAGAGTTGGCAGGCGAGCTTCTTTTCCTGCTCTAGACTTTGAGGTTCTTGCATTGGCAGTTGTTTGCATTAGGATTGAAGGGTCTTCCAGTGGTGCAGGAAAGGGTCTTAAAGAAGTGGGCATGCTGGAGGACTTCGGTTCTTATGAGAATGAGAAGCATTATGTTTTTTAGTTGTGCAGAGACAGTATTTTGGGTAGCAAGAGATATAAAGGTTGCTATTCATGCCATATAGGGTTTGAAGTCTCACTAAAGAAGGCGTGCGTCAACAGGTCTTTTATGCAGCAGAGGAAAAATGATGATCTCCAGGGACTATTCTGAGTTGTGATACTTCAGTTGTGTGTGTGGCAATTTGTGTGAATCGATGTGTGTCAGTGTGTGCTTGTGTGGCTGTATGTGTATTTGTGTAGCTGTATGTGTGTTTGTGTGATGTGAGTGTTCAATTAATGCTGGTGGAGTATAGTCAGGGTGTTGACTTGAATGAATGCTGAGGACTGTCATTGGACAGTGTGGGGCATATTTAAGAGCTCCTTGCGCCTCCTTATGCCACATAAGCATCATTTTGTTTACGCTAATGTGGCCCAACAAAGTCAAAACCTCCACGCTATATTTACAAAGTGGTACAATGCATGCATTGCACCACTTTGTAATCCCTTGCACCACATTATGCCTGTGCCAGGCATAATGTATTCAAGGGGGGCATTACCCTGTTAGGTGGGCCGAAAGAATGGTGCAAAGAAATCTAAGAGATTTCTTTGCACCATTTTGTTTCTGCATTTTTAACACCTGCACAGAGAAGGCATTAAAATGAGGCTCCCATTGTTTTCAATGGGCCTCTAGGTGCTTTGCAGGATTAGCGTCAACATTGTTGATGCTAATCCAGCAAAGCGGCAAACAAGTGTCAAAAATGTTGATGCTAGTTCCCTAACTACCGCAATGGTGCACCGTATGTTAAATACGGCACACATATGGTGGCGTTAGGGGGACGCCAAGGGACGCATTGAATGTGGCGCTACACTTTTCTTAAATATGCCCCTTAGTGTCAGAGACTCTTTACCTTTGTCCTCTCTCTAGCCACTCCTACTCCCTTGATTCCTTTTTCAATTCTCTCTGTAGGAAGTATGCGGGCGTCAAAGTTAAGTAGACACCACGCTTGAGCACATTAAAGACAAAATGATGCACAGACATTCCAGTGATTCAGAATGGGCTTAACCATAAGTCTTCTGTTCATCCGCAGAGCACCCAGGGCTAGACAAGGGATTACCTCTCGTGATGTGAG
This sequence comes from Pleurodeles waltl, assembly GCF_031143425.1. Lineage (NCBI taxonomy): Eukaryota > Metazoa > Chordata > Amphibia > Caudata > Salamandridae > Pleurodeles > Pleurodeles waltl. Next base: position 1,558,339,934 of record NC_090445.1, read on the forward strand.
TTATATTACGGATTTGGTCCACAAGAGAAAAATTAGCTGAAATGAAGCTCTATCTGCATGCTTACCATAGTATTCCCATCCATCAACTGCAGACCTTTTCTCAGTCAACAGTGTGGTCCTTGCAGGCTGGCTGAGCATGAAAGCTCACCACTAGAACCAAAACAAAATCTGTGTGTTGGTATCTTCACCACAAAATGGTCGGATTCAGACTTTTAGGGTCCTGCACTTAGGGATTTGCAGTTTTTGGGCAAAGAGGAGGTTTTGTCCCCTTCGATCTTCTCTTGCAGTGAGTCCACCCAAAGGACACTACTAGTCAAAAGGTTGACAGGTGTTTGGAATTAGAACTCCAAGTAGGGCTTGAAAGCTGCAGCCTAGTTCCCATCCCTCTAGGCCCCAAGACCTCTGTGACTTCTGGTTTGATGCAGTGGGACAAGGGCTAGAAAAGGGATTACCTCTCCTGATGTGAGTTATATTACGGATTTGGTCCACAAGAGAAAAATTAGCTGAAATGAAGCTCTATCTGCATGCTTACCATAGTATTCCCATCCATCAACTGCATCCCTTTTCTCAGTCAACAGTGTGGTCCTTGCAGGCTGGCTGAGCATGAAAGCTCACCACTGGAACCAAAACAAAATCTGTGTGTTGGTTTCTTCACCACAAAATGGTCGGATTCAGACTTTTAGGGTCCTGCACTTAGGGATTTGCAGTTTTTGGGCAAAGAGGAGGTTTTGTCCCCTTCGATCTTCTCTTGCAGTGAGTCCACCCAAAGGACACTACTAGTCAAAAGGTTGACATGTTGGTGGAATTAGAACTCCAAGTAGGGCTTGAAAGCTGCAGCCTAGTTCCCATCCCTCTAGGCCCCAAGACCTCTGTGACTTCTGGTTTGGTGCAGTGGGAAACCTCTGTCCATTTTAACCCAAAGAACTTCAAGTGAGAAGGAAAAACATGCAGACAGACTGTAAGCGTCAGCTGGGTGAGAAGTAGAGGAGTGATGGAAGGCCTCCTGAAACCTCTGCAGTTCCTCAACAGAGGAGGGGCTTCTCGGAGGGTTGGTTCAAGAGGGAAAGCCTGGCGGGTGAACCAGGTGCATATTCCTGGTCCAAAACTTCATCAAGTTACCACTCTAGAGTTCATTCTCGTATGAAACTATTCAAAATGAATAGTGGGGGCAATCAGGGGGTGTACGGGCTATCCAATTTAGGAGCACCCACTTTCTTGTAATCAATTAAGTTGAATGTTATCTGGTGTTACCTGACCTGAGGTATGAGACATTGGACCATTCTAGGTGCCATTGTGCTTTGTCATGCCCTTTTTTCTTCTCCTCAGAGTATTTTTACTCATCCCCCCCTAGAACTGGGAGATATGAGCGTGCATGAAAAGGAGTTCCTCCACAGGTAAACCTGCCACCTGTGTGACCCAACTTAAATGTAGCTCATCCTATAGTCATAGGGAGGTTACGTTAAGCCCTGCAGGCATGCTCGGCTTCTTTCCCATGCGGCCTCTGAGGATGCTGGCTGATCTCATGTTGTTGGCATGCGAACAGGCCTCTCTGCTGCAGAGTACAACTGGGGGCATGATCTAATTCACTGCCCCCAGAGAGCGTATGCCAGGCCCTCCTAACATGCCAGATCTGTGTGTCTGTGTCCATCCATTCCCTTAGGAGTCTTGACCAATGTATGGTTCTCCATCAAAAGCCAGCCTAAGATGTAAGCCTCGAAGTTGGCATAAGTACAGACAGCATTCAGGTTTTATCAATTTTTCATCAATATAGAAAAACTGAAAAATCTGCAAAACAACAGATTCCATAGCTGTTCCTCACCACCCCAGCCTTAGACATTCCTCACCCTCTGTACTCCACTGGATGTTTTAGAAGTTTATATAAAGAACGCGCTGTTACCACAACGTATTCTATTATGGACACAAGAAGAGTGCAGGGGGCTTAACAAGATGCATACGCATAGAAAGCTTCATTTTCAGTTTCACTTTAAGGTGGTAAATTATACACAAGAGTTAGTGCTAATAGAAGTTTATACCATAGATTAGGCGCTTTTGCAAAGAATGTCTGCCTCCAAGTTCGAACGAAATGGCTAATACATTTTCAGCATTTGCTAACTACGTCTGTCTCGTGCTGTAAACCCCACCATGGGTGACACAGATGACCCGAAAGCTGACCCTGGCTGCTCCAGGCCACCAGCATGACACTGACAACAGCTGTGCGACATGATAAGCTGTTCCTTTCCCAAGCTCTAGGCGTGCGGCGCATTTTGAATCGTCTGCAGCTTTCCCTCCCAGGTGATGTTTGTGAGGGTCAAATATAGGACATCCCCCTAGTCCACTCTGGTTCCCACAATAGTAAAACCTGCGATCGAGGGTCTGTGTTGGTTAAGACATGGCATCCTTTGATGCAGTGCCTTTCGGTGCACAATTACGCCCAAGTGGGAGCCTTAACCTGGGATCTCGGCTGCAGCGCTCAAGGAATGTGTCCCCACCTCCCTTGTCACATCATATCTCCATCTCTCTCTTTGCTGTTCTCTGCTCCTGTGTGCTTGCGGTCCACCTCTGTGCGCTTCACGGACCCTTCCTCTACTGCCACTTCATTTTCTGTTTCCATGTTTACGTCCCTCCGTCCTTCTTGTTCTCTGTACCCTTGTGTCTCAAGTACTCCCGTGCCTTTCGCTGCTTTCGTTTTTGATTCCCTCCTGTGCTGCTGTGCTGTACCTCCACACTGCGCTTCCCTCTCCTACCTCCCGTGACTCAGCCCCCTTCATTTCCATACTTAGCTAACTATATTTTCCGTCTCTCCAAAAAGCGTACGCCCCCAAGATCGCACCCTCCAACATTTGCTGCAACTGCTGGAGCTGGGGGGCTGCCGGGGTGGATGGGGGTGCGATGCTAGGCTACTGAATTTCCCCGTGACTTGTCTGTCTTGGCTCTGTGTGGACCGGGTATTGTCGTGGCCCCACATTCACTCGTCCTGGGCATGTGTCTGGAAGGCTTTCTCCTGCGTTAAATAAACGCCTCGGTTCTAGTTACGTCCTCTCCGGGCTAATTCCCAGCAGCACTTTCATAAGTGGCGGCCGCTCAGGGAAAGAGACAACAGACTGTTACAACAGACTGTTACACCGGACAAAGGGTTCGAGGAATCCAACACCTGACAAACCACACACACGGACAATGGGGCGGAGCTGGCGAGGGGAAGAGGACATCTAAAATGGGAGGTCGCGCTTGGGTCTGGCCGAGTGGGTGTCCTCGACCGTGAGCTGTTTTGTGGGGTGTCAGTTGTGGCCGTCATTGTACTGTGTGGCACTGCATGGGTTACTGAAAGTGAAAGGTACAATTGGTGTGATGGTTGGTGGTGTGCTGGTGGTTGTTGATAGACTGTTAGTGTGTGGGTTCTCACGTGCATGAGCAGTTGATGTGAAGGTTGTCCAGGTGGATGTCAGTCTGGCTGCTGTATGGCAATGTGGATCCTTCGTGATCTCTTGATTTGGAGATTGTTGGTTAGGCACCAGTGTGATGCCTGTCCATGTAGGGTTTATTGGTGTAGGGGCTGTTGTATTGGACCGTTGACGTGGAGAGTGATGGTGAAAGATTTGTAGGTGACAGACTGTCCATGTGGTGATGGGGATGGGCCTTTGATGTGTAGCTTTAGGGTGCTGGGTTGATAATGCGCAGGCAGGCTGTCAGTAAGGGGTTGTCAATGTGAAAGCTGTTGGCAAAGGTTTGTCATTGTCAAGTCTATAGGTGTGGGGCATTCAATGAAAAAAATAAGGCAGCAGGTCTTTTCCATCTATGCACTGAGGATCTGGATCAACATTTCCTTATCCATCAGGACCGCCCCTATGAGCTCCAATTTAAGAAAGAGTTAAAGATGCACCTCCTTGAATGAGACTAAATCACAATGCATTAACCATCCACACCCCGGCTATTTCTCCTATCACTGGTTGATTTATCCTTGTTTTTGACCGTGTATAGTATGCGGCTTCCCATTGGCTAGGTTCACACAATAGAAATACCATACACATCTGCAGGAGTTACTGGTGTCCTGTCCTTCAGTGAGGAAACTGTTTTTATCAGAGTATAAGTGGGACTGTTGTGAGGGTGATTTCGGGAATGTTGTTGTGGGGGTGATGTGGCAAATGAAGTAGAAGGCTGACAGTGTGGCAGGGGCTCAGAAAGGTGTCACCATGTGAATACCAGTGTGGGAAGGTTTTGATGTGGAGTATTAGTTGTGCTACTTTGACAGATGTGGGGAATTATCTGGTCTGGGACATTCTCAGATTTGGGGCAAGATGAAAGGTGTGCGGTTTACAGTTTTGGGGCACTTCCAGGGTGCGTGGCTGTGGGTCACTGCCTTTGAATAAATGCCCGTGGAGAGTGTGGATAGTGAAACACAGTTGGTGTCGGTGGCTGTGGGGGTGCTGTCAGTGGTGAGGCACTGGGAGACGGCGAGTGTGTCAGTGGTGAGGCACTGGGAGCATGAGGGTGTGGAAGCAGCCTGCCACTTGTGGAGGTGTTGCTATGGGTTTTGTGTCTGCTGGTTGTACTGCAGCTGAGAAGTGTCAGTTCTTATAAGGTTGCCTCTCATAATTTAATTTGCATGTATTGTTACCCTCGGGACAAGTAATGATGTGGTGTAGCAGGTTTTTAGGCGGGAGGAGGGCGTGTGTCATGAAACTGAGCCCGCATAACGGAGCCGCCAACAAACGACCCCCCTCCCTCCCCCCGGCCCGGCTCCTCAGCTGCGGCTGGTGTGTGCTCTGTGGTGCAGTGAGAAAAATGTGTCTCACACTGATGTCCCGGTGAGAGAGGGACCGCAAATCTGTAAAGCAGTTGGCAGGAGGGAGAGAAGAAGGTTGCTGGGCGAAGGGAAGAGGTATTTCTACTGGAACCCGTTCCTAGATATGTGCGTCATTGGGCTCCGTCTGCTGCCAAGGGCCCAGCCAGCAGTCATCAGCTGGGTATTGTGCCTGGTGCACTCGCCTCCCTTATTCTACACCTCCCAGTGTGAAGATAATCTCTTGCATGGGTCTTCTCAGGCCCTGCGATTTATCTTTGGTTTGGCTAGCAGAGGTGAGGAGCATAGTGTTGACACTACACACCTTGGTTCTTGGACACCTCCCCCAGTCTGGGTTCCAACGCTGAGCTTTGTGTTTCCTTTGACAAGAATGTGCTGTAAGAACCGTGCAGCGGAGATGAGCCACATGTTGCCTCAGTGCGCCATGTCTCTCCTCCAACTATGTGTGCTGTCAATACCACTCAGCGGAGATCAGATGCACGTTGTCCTCAGTGTGCCCTGTATCTCCCCCGGCTACATTTGCTGTAAGGACAGTGCAGCGGAGACGAGCCACATGTTGACCTCAGTGCGCCCTGTGTCTCCTCGGACTATATATGTTGTCAATAGACCACTCAGGAGAGATGAGATGAATGTTGTCCTCATTGCGTTCTGTATTTCCTCTGGCTATATGTGCTGAAGAACTGTGCAGCGGAGACAAACAACATGTTATCCTCAGTGTGCCCTGTGTCTCCTCCGACTATATGTGCTATCTATGGAACACTCAGGGGAGATAAAAAGGCATGTTGTCCTCAGTGCACCCTGTATCTCCTTCGACTATATGTGGTGTAGGGACAGTGCAGTGGAGACGAGCCACATGTTGTCCTTAGTGTGCCGTGTGTCTCCTTTGGCTATGTGTGCTGTCTATGGACCACTCAAGGGAGATGATATGCATGTTGTCTTCAGTGCACCCTGTGTCTCCTTTGGCTATATGTGCTGTATGTGGACCACTCAGGGGAGATGAGATGCATGTTGTCTTCAGTCCACTCCGTGTCTCCTCTGGCTATATGTGCTATCTATGAACCACTCAAGGGAAATGAGATGCATGTTGTCCCCAGTGTGCCCCGTGTCTCCTCTGGGAATATGTGCAGTCTCTACACTCACCAAATGAGATCCATGTTGTTCTCAGTGTGCCCTCTGTTTCCTTCGGCTATAAGCGGTGTCTATCGACCAGTCAGGCGAGAAGAGCCATATTTCGTCCTCGGTGCATCCTGTGTCTCCTTCAACTATGTGTGCTATCTATGGCCCACTTTGTGGAGATTAGATGCATATTGTCCTCAGTGCGCCCTATGCCTCCTCGGGCTTTATATATGCTGTCTATGGACCACTCACGGGAGATGAGATGATTGTTTCCTCAGTGCTTCCTGAGTCTCTTCTGGCTATGTGTGCTGTGTATGGACTTAGGGGATGAGATGCATGTTGTCCTCAGTGCGCCCTGTGTCTCCTCCGGCTCTACATTGCTACCTATGGACCACTCAGGGATGATGAGATGCATGTTGTCATCATTGCGCCCTGTCCTTCCTCTGGCTACATGTGCTGTCTATGGACCACTCATGGAAGATGAGATGCACGTTGTCCTTAGTGCTTCCTGTGTCTCCTCCAGCTATGTGTGTTGTCTGTGGACCACTCATGGAAGATGAGATGCATGTTGTCCTCAGTGCGCCCTGTATCTCCACCGGCTATATGTGCTGTAAGGACCGTGCAGCGGAGATGAGCCCCATGTTGTCCTCAGTGTGCCCTGTGTCTTCTCCGACTATATGTGTTGTTAATGGACCACTCAGTGGAGATGAGATGTATGTTGTCCTCAGTGCATTCTGTATCGCTACTGGCTATATGTGCTGTAAGGACCGTGCAGCGGAGACAAGCCACATGTTATCCTCAGTGCGCCCTGTGTCTCCTCTGATTATATGTGCTGTCTATGGACCACCCAGGGGAGATGAGCAGCATGTTGTCCTCGGTGTGCCCTGTTTCTCCTCTGCCTATATGTGCTGTAAGGACAGTGCAGTGGAAACGAGCCACGTGCTGTCCTCAGTGCTTCTTGTGTCTCCCTTGGTTATATGTGCTGCCTATGGACCACTCAGGGGAGATGAGATGTATGTTGTCCTCAGTGCGTTCTGTATCTCCACTGGCTATATGTGCTGTAAGGACCGTGCAGTTGAGACAAGCCACATGTTGTCCTCAGTGCGTCCTGTGTCTCCTCCGACTATATGTGCTATCTATAGACCACTCAAGGGAGATGAGAATCATGTTGTCCTCAGTGCGCCCTGAATCTCCTCTGGCTATATGTGTTGTAAGGACAGTGCAGTGGAGATGAGCCACATGTTGTCCTCAGTGCTCCCTGTGTCTCCTTTGGCTTTAATGTGCTGTCTATGGACCACTCAGGGGAGATGAGATGTATGTTGTCCTCAGTGCATTCTGTATCTCCACTGGCTATATGTGCTGTAAGGACCGTGCAGAGGAGACAAGCCACATGTTGTCCTCAGTGCGCCCTGTGTCTCGTCCAACTATATGTGCTATCTATAGACCAATAAAGGGAGATGAGAAGCATGTTGACCTCAGTGCGCCCCGTATCTCCTCTGGCTATATGTGCTGTAAGGACAGTGTAGCAGAGACGAGCCACATGTTGTCCTCAGTGCTCCCCCTGTCTCCTTTGGCTTTATGTGCTGTCTATGGACCACCCATGGGAGATGAGATGATTGTTGTCCTCAGTGTGCCCTCTGTCTGTTCCGGCTAAATGTGCTGTTTATGGACCACTCAGGGTAGAGGAGACACCTAATGCTCTCAGAATACAGCTCATTACACTGACGGCAACATGTGTCTCATCTCCACCAAATGGTTCGTAGACAGCAAATGTGTCCTGGGAAGACACAGGAAGCATGGGGGACACAATCCATCTCATCTGCATTGAATGGCACCTAGATAGCACATATTGCCTGAGGAGACACAAGATGCAGTATATCTCATCTACACTGAGGCCCTACACATCTCATGGGCCCGGAAGAGACACCTAGGGTCCAGAGTATGCCCAGAATACTTGGGGAATGCCACAGAGGACAGTTTGCTTCCGTGAAATAGTCCCAGGGAGACACCATACAAGAGTTAAAACCGTAAACAGAGCACCCATCATAAGTGCTGAAATTGTGGCTCTTTGCATTGAGTCTCTCAGCAACTCGTTTTCGAGAAATGGTTAGCGGTTCCCCATTGAATATATTTAGCCTGATCTTAAAATGGCCGCAGCTTGTGATGTAACTCCCATGTTCATCCGCATTTCGAAGGAGACTGGAGGTTGTTGTTGGAAGCCCTCTCCAGGCATCAGCTGGAACCGTGATACCCTGCTTTGAAAACAAAAGTGCCACGTGACAGGTGCAGATGGCAGGCCATCATGGCTTTTTACAGTGGCAGAGATGGGTGTCACTCGTAGAGCCATAGTGTCATTTTCTTTTATGTCTGTGACACCGAGAGGTGAGTTGGGTTCAAGGTGTAAGGGACAGGACCTACCTATAGCCTAGGTATAGCGGGTAGGTGATGATAACACTTCTGACACATTTCTTCCAGAATCACTACTTTCTTCCTAGATCAAGAAAGTGCAGGATCAGGGCAGGCTCCTGGGTTCTGGTGCCAGTGTTGTGAAACATGGCCCTTTTCAAGGTTGCTAATTATATCAAGGGGTAGTGCTAGAAATGGGGTTTCTGGTTGGCTAGGGTATGCACCTAAGCCAGGCAGAACCCACCCACTCAATTCAGGGTGAGGGAATTACACACTCAAGATAACACCTCCTCAGCCCCTTGGAAGGTTCTCACAAACATTCAGGCCTATTCCAGAGGCAATGTGTAAAGCGATTGCACAACACACACAACACATGTGATGCACTATCCCCACCACAAAGGAAACACAACACCAAGTTATATAAAAATAAACTGTATTGTACACAACATCAATAGACCAAACACAACGTCAGTAATACCCTGCTACTCAAGCAGTTGTCCAAACATTACACAGTACTATTACTCTGCGAAAGCCAGCAGTAGTGACATACAACATATAGGTTACTGGTTATCCTGCAACATAGCAATAGTCAGGTTGTCATTACCACAAAAATGTACATAGGATAAAACCACTAAAATGCTGATGGCCGTATAAACACATTAGCATGGAGGCCACGCCCTCATCATGAAAACACATTCTCTTAACAGTATATTTCCTCATAAACACATTAGAATCCCCATGGCATCTGTCATCATGATGCTTCCCCACCCAATGCTTATATTGTAGGTCAAGGCATGTGAAGTATTACCCCACGAAGAAATGTACATGTTGTGCACCATGTAAAACACCAAAAAACACTTTGCACGCAAGGTTTGCATCATGTCTGCACTTCGTTTACAAGGGCTAAGGTAGGCACAGGGATGGGGCCTCCCTCGAGGGCTTCCTTCCCGCCCTGCTGGCCAAGTCACTCAGGCCCCTGAAAGTGCGCCTACTCAACAGGCGGGCACACTGGCTGAAGAGGGGAACCTTCCCTAGGCTCTCCGTGCGGGATTTCTGGGTGCCGCTCCCCTTACAGGAGATACGGTAGCCTGCAAGCCTCCTAGCTCTAATGTCTGCTTTGGTGCGGCCGGGACCTCCGGTGAGTATCCTCCGCTGGCCGTGCAGTAAAATATTAAAATAAGACTCGCTGGGGTAAGGAGGAGCCCTGAGTACAGCGCCTCATCAACCCATCTCTCCACGGTGTCTCTGGGCGTTCCCCCAAGTGACCTCATCTTGCAGCTTGTCCCATGAGGGGGGAGGGAGAACCTGCAAGCACTACCCTTGAGGTGTTCGGCTTACGGGCCAGTGGCAAGATGTCTCAGGAATGCGGTGTACCAACCCTCCCACGGCTGCGTGCCCAAACTCCAGCAGCAGCTCACAAGGGAAGATTCCAACTGAGAGCTCTTCCTGCCCTCAGCCCAGTTGGCATGATGGCCGCTCATCGACCAGCACCAGACACCGACAATGAGGTGCTCCTGCTGTGCTGGCCTCAATAACAAAACGCTCCTCACGCTCTCAGCATGGCAAACACAGAGTGCTCTCCTGGCATAAAATAAAGCGCTCCTCCTTGCACTGAGAAAATAAATGGCAAAGTGCTCTTCTTGCGCTATGGGGGGTAATTAGCTGCAGCGCTCCCCAGCGTTGTGAGGCAAGAAGAGCTACAGGGGAACAGGGAGAACACCACCCAGCCCCTGCAGACAGCATTTAATTTACCGGCCCTGGGTATAGAGATACACTGGATACACACTGTCCAAGGGACTTACAAGTAAATTAAATGGGCCAATCAGGTGTAAGCCAATCATACCAACTTTAGAAGGGAGAGCACCTGCACTTTAGCACTGATCAGCAGTGATAAAGTACTCAGAGTCCTACAGCCAACAACAAAAGGTCAGAAAAAATAGGAGGAGGAAGGCAAAACGTTTGGGGATGGCCCTGCAAAAAGGGCAGGTCCAACTCAAACCCCTACCAGCCTAATGCCAGGGGAGAACAAACAATAACTTGATGGGCTTCCCTGGTTGGGGCAATAGAACATGGTCCTTGTCCCTCAACGGCAGGGGTACACTCCAGTTCTAGGCCAATCTGATCCCAGTTGGGTCCCTCTGTCAATGCTTTCCAGGCAGCCTAGGCTGCCCCACAATGGCTCCCTAGATGCAAGTGATCAGATCCAGACCCCAGGCCATCCATGGGCCTGTAGCCTCTGAACCCTCACTGAGTGGGGGGTGGTAGCCCCTGGTACATAGCAACCTTTCTCCACTCCACTTCCAACCAGTTCAGGGGTTCTGCCCTGCCACTGATCCACCAACCTAGGGTCCGCACCCATAGGCTGCACCGGGTCTAGAGGCGAGGCTCTCCTCTCTCTACCCCTCCTTCTGGGGTCCTGCCACCTTCTCCTAGGAGTGGTACCACCAGAATCCAGAGCTGTCAGGGTGCTGGATGCAGCCATCCTGCACAATTCTCCTGTGAGCCCAGGATCACCACCCGGCAACTGGCCTCCCAACCCAGTTACCACCCTTGGATTGCACCGGGATCCATAGTGAGTCTCTCCCTCCCCAAACCCTATTCCCAGAGTTCCGCACCCCACCCCCTCACAGGTGGCCAAGCAAAACTCCGCCCATGTACGGAACTCCACGGAGTTAAGTGGAGTTTTTCACTGACTCCACAGAATTCCACTGAGTGAAACTGTGAGCTCCGCACAGTCCTAATTTTAAGCACTTATGGTGGGTGCTCTGTTCAGGGTTTTAGTTCTTGTCCAGTTTCTCCCTGGGACTATTTCAGGGAGACAAAATGTCCTCTGTGTTATTTCCCAAGTATTCTGAGCATATTCTGGACCTTCGCCCTGTGTCTCTTCTGGGCCCATGAGATGTGTAGGGCCCCAGTGGAAATGAGATGTACTGCATCTTGTGTCTCCTCAAGCAATATGTGCTATCTAGGTGCCATTCGGTGCAGGTGAGATGCATGTTGTCCTCTATGCTTCCTGTGTATACTGAGGATACATTTGCTGTCTAAGAGCCATTCGGTGGAGATGAGACACATGTTGCTGTCAGTGCAAAGAGCCATATTTTGAGTATTGCTGGTGGGTGGGATTCACAGTCTTAGCTCTAGTCCGGTTTCTCCCTAGGACTATTTCATGGAGACAAACTGTCCTCTGTGGCATTTCCTTCTCACTCAACATACTCTGGGCCCTCGCCCTGTGTCTCTTCATGGCGCGTGGAAAGTGTAGGGGCCCCAAAGGAGATGAGATGCATGTGGTCTTTACTGTGCCTTGTGTATAGTATAGCTATATGTGCTGCCCATGGACCATGCCACGAGGAAGAAATGCTTTCTGCCCTCTTGGAGCCCTCTGTCTTCTTCGGCCATGTTTACGATATAGGGGTCGTTTAGTGTGGATGAGGCACATGCCGTGAGTGCAATAGGCTAACAGAGACACTCTGCCCCTGCGTCTCTTCAGAATGCATGTGATGTCTAGGCTGTGACACTGCTTTGTATCATGTGCTGTTCTCTTTGACACCCCAACTGTGTGAGCTTCATCCTGGGCTCTGTCTCTCCTCAGGACCAGTTCTCGGAGGAGCGTAGCCTATTGTCGTCTTAGCCTTGCGCCCATTTCTTGGCTACCTCTTCTAACATATACTATCATTCTGGGCTCTGTGCCTTCTACTATATGAGCTCCCCCGAGAGCCGCTTGTCATGGAGCCTAGGGACCAGCTCGAGAACTCACATTAACATGCGTCCCATTGGTTAGGTTCACGTAAGTGGTATTTGTATAACACAAGCCTAGACGCAACAGCTCTACCACCTAAAGCCTGCGTCCTTTACTCCGTCTCCTCAGGCCAATTATACATCTCTTTGGTACTAGTTGGAAGCACAAAGCACTCTGTTTTCCTCAGCCAAGGGTACGGTACATTGGCACTTCTGCCATTCTGACCCTTCTCATAGGCTCTGAGTCCCTTCCCGCTCAGGGCATGTGCTGTCTGTCCTGGGACTCCTCACTGAGGTGAACTGCTCTGTGCCCATGTCACCTCTCCCAGCCCGAGTCCCCATCCTGGACCCTGCATACCAGCCGAATGTGCCACCTTTGAACCGTCCTGGAGAGACGAAACAGCCCTCTGCCCTGGATGCCAGGGGGTGGAGTCCTCACCATCGACTTTGTGTCCAAGGCGTGCGTGCCACCTTGGAACCGTCCTGGGCAGCCCTCTGCCCTCGGTGCCTGGGGGGCATCTTGGACACCCACCCCCCAGCCTGAGTCATCACTGTGTACTTTGCGTCTCAGTCGAACGTGCTACATTGGAACCGTCCCTGGAAGACGAAGCAGCCTTCTTCCCCTCGGTGCCAGGGCAACCGGGACACCCACCCCAAATAGGGTGACCACCCGTCCGTAAATTTCACGGACTGTCCGTAATTTCGCCCTGCTGTCCGTTGTCCGTGATGAAAGCTTTAACGGACGGCATTTGTCCGTAATTTTAGCCTTTCACCTAAAGGGCAACGGAGGCAGGGCAAAATTACGGGCAGAGGAGTTTCCCCAGCTGGGCTGGAAGGCAGGGGGTCTCCTGTGCTCTGAGGGAGGGAGGGGCAGACAGATAAGAAAAGGCCTTCTTGCCAGGGGGTCTCCTTCCCTAAACACATGCAAATGTGGGCAACTGGTAAATCTGCAAATACAAAGGGGCTTGAAAACCTGCATTGACTTTACGAAAAGGAGCCACTTGAAGTTTTCTGGTGGCAAAGATATTTCTTTCAGAGAGGTATTGAATGGTTTTCCAAGGTGAGCTGTGGAGTGTGTAGTTTTAATGGAGTGTTATAACAGTTTTTTAGCACTAGGTATAAACTGTATATTATTCAAATCTGTATTTGAGAAGCGCTTTTTTTTTTATTTAACCGAAATGTATTTGCGCATTTTGTAGCAGCCTTTATTATAATGTAATTGTATTTTTTACAGTTCTTTCAGGTACCTCGGTACCTCAAAGTACTAACAAACATTGGCAAAGCCAGTTGGTCTCATCTACGAAAGAGTTATTGGCTTTGCTAATGTGTTTTAGCCATTAGCCATGTTATACACCAGAGTGGCTGCAGTTCAGCATGGCTTAAAGCTAGTGGCATAGTGGTGTGGAGTGGAGTAGAGTAGCATAGGAGCAGTGGCGTAGAGCCCAGTGGTGCAAAGTACAGTGCAGTGGGGTGCAGTGCAGTTGTTTAGAGTGCGTTAGCGTAGAGTGCAGTGGTTTAGAGTGCAGTGGCATGGAGTGGCATGGGACAGAGTAGAGTGGCGTAGAGTGCAGTGGAGTAGAGTGGCATACAATAGAGTGGCAGAGAGAGCAGTAGTGTAGAGTGGTGCAGTGGCATAGATTGCAGAGTAGACTCACGTTGCAGGGAGTGCAGTGGCGTAGTGTAGAGTGGTGCAGAGTAGGGCAAAGTGCTGTAGAGTGGAGTGATGCAGAGTAGAGTGGCATAGAGTGCAGTGGCATAGAATGCAGTAGTACATAGTTCATTGGTGTATAGTACGGTGGTGGAGAGTGCAACACTGCAGAGTAGAGTGTCAGTGCAGTGATGTTTTGTGGAGTAGAGTGGCACAGAGCAGTGGCGTAGAGTACAGTGGTACAGAGTAGAGGGCAGTGGCGTGCAGTTGTTTAGAGTGCATTGGCGCAGAGTGCAGTGGCATAGAGTGGCATGGGGTAGAGTTACATAGAGTGCAGGGAGTAGAGTGGCATACAATAGAGTAGCAGAGAGTGCAGTAATGCAGAGTGGTGCAGTGTCATAGAGTGCAGAGTAGACTCATGTGGCATAGAGTGTAGTGGTGTAGAGTGGTGCAGAGTGGAGTATTGTAGAGTGGTGTAGAGTAGAGTATAGTGCCTAGAGTGCAGTGACATAGAGTAGAGTGGTGTAGAGTGCAGAGTTGCAGAGTAGAGTGTCAGTGCAGTGGTGTAGAGTGGTACAGAGAACAGTGGCATAGAGTACAGTGGTGCAGAGTAAAGGGCAGTGCAGTTGTTTAGAGTACACTGGTGTAGAGTGCAGTTGCATAGAGTGGCATTGGGCAGAGTAGAGTGGCATAGAATGCAGTGGAATAGAGTATATTGTTGCAAAATGCAGTAGTACAGAGCAGAGTGGTGTAGAGTATAGTGGCGGCCAGAGCAGTGTTGCAGTGGTGTAGAGTGCATTGAACTAGAGTGCCGTGGTCAGAGTGGTATAGAGTACAGTGGCGTAGAATAGGATTGTTTCAGAGTAGAGTGCAGTTGCATAGAGTGGAGAGGTGCAGGGTAGAGTGCAGTGGCATAGAATGCAGTGGCACAGAGTGCAGTGGCATAAAGTAGATTATTTCACAGTAGAGTGAGGTGGTTTAGTGTAGAGAAGTGCAGGTTAGAGTGGAGTTGCATAAAGTGGCATAGAGTGTGATGGCATAGAGTAAAGTAGTGTAGAGTGCCGTGGCATAGAGTGCAGAGGTGCAGAGTAGATTAGAATGATGTACAGTGTATTGATGTAGAGTGCAGGGGCATAGAATTGAGTGTTACAGAGTAAAGTGCATTAGCATAGAGTGTATTAGCTTAGAGTGCAGTGGCGTACAGTGCAGCGTGGCAGAGAGTGGAGTTGTGCAGATTAGATTGGTGTTGCCTAGACTGGAGTGGTATGGCGTGCAGACGAGCAGAGCGCAGTGGTGTAGAGAGGCGTAAAGTGCAGTGGCTTAGAGTAGAGTAGTACAGAGTAGAGTAGAGAGGCATAGTGTGAAGTAGCATAGAGAGCAGTGGCATAATGTGGAGTGGTTCCGAATGGAGAAGAGTGCAGTGGCATGGAGTGGCGTAAAGTGGAGTGATACAGAGTAGGGTGCAGTGGTGTGGAGTGGTGCAGAGCAGAGTGGAGTGGAGCATGCATGATGTGGTAACACACTGCCATTACAGACAACACATTTTTGATTGAAATGACCATTACATTTGCACAGATATACAGTTTTTCAAATCAAACTACATTGTGCAGAGACGATGATGTGTGGAAATTGCTTCACCTAATGCAATGATTTGTTTTAATCATGTAAAGGTATTTGTTTCCAGCACAGTTCAGAATTAACAAAAATGTGCTTGATTTGTACTTCTAATTCTGATATCTTCTGAAGTCTATTTAAATGTTGTCATGTGATAGAAAAAACTCTTTCCTAACCCCAGTATCCAGCAAGATTGTCGCATAAATCCTCTCACTTTGAAGTCAGAGAAAGGAAAGTAAACACTAAGGCCCTCATTCTGACCTTGGCGGGCGGCGGAGGCCGCCCGCCAAAGTCCCGCCGTCAGGTTACCGTTCCGCGGTAGAAAGACCGCGGCGGTAATTCTGACATTCCCGCTGGGCTGGCGGGCGGCCGCCTTCAGGCCGCCCGCCAGCCCAGCGGGAAAGAGGCTTCCACAATGAAGCCGGCTCGGAATCGAGCCGGCGGAGTGAAAGCTGTGCGACGGGTGCAGTTGCACCCGTCGCGTATTTCACTGTCTGCGCAGCAGACAGTGAAATACTTGTAGGGGCCCTCTTACGGGGGCCCCTGCAGTGCCCATGCCAGTGGCATGGGCACTGCAGGGGCCCCCAGGGGCCCCGCGACCCCCCCTACCGCCATCCGGTTCCCGGCGGTCGGACCGCCGGGATCTGGATGGCGGTAGGGGGGGTCGGAATCCCCTCGGCGGCGCAGCAAGCTGCGCCGCCTTGGAGGATTCAATGGGGCGGCGGGACACTGGCGGGAGACCGCCAGTGTTGCCGGTCCGACCGCGGCTTTACCGCCGCGGTCGGAATCCCCATTGGAGCACCGCCGGCCTGTCGGCGGTGCTCCCGCGGTCCTCCGCCCTGGCGGTCTTTGACCGCCAGGGTCAGAATGACCGCCTAAGTTCCCACCGAAGACAGAGCCTGACATTTGACTTTGTTCTTTGAATGCACAGCAAATATGATAAGATAAGAACAAGATTTACAGGCCTGTTTACAGAAAGGGAGCACTCGGCAGGATACTGTAAATAAGGTTTTGGCAAGGGAAGGGATGAATTCAAGCTGCATAGCCTAAAACAAATAAAGCCAGCAAATTGAAAGCAACAAATTGTGAGTTACAAACCACAAGGCCAATGGCAAGCAACGGGCAGAATGCATTCACAAGGAAGCACTATGAATTTACTTAAAGTGACAGCTGTGGGATACTTTGTGGGGAAAGTCCAGTATTTTAGTCCATATCTTTCAGAGGTTTGGTACATCAATCACCCAGGCAGTATGACAAGAAGACCTGGAGAGGTTTCCATGTTGCAGGATAGGTCTGTACACCCATTCCATCAGTTTGCCGCCATTTCCTATGGTACAGAGCTTCTGGCACACCTCTTGTAGGGTTAGTGCTAGGTAGCAGACATGAAATAGGGCATTTAATGATTATTTAAGGTGGTTGTAAGTAAGGAGTTGACCGGGGTGAAGATGGTAGTCTGCCACAAGGGTTTGGAAATTTAGTAGCTCACTGTTCAGAAACAAAGTCCCCAATTTTAAGACACCTGCAACATGCCACTGATGGAGTTGCTCTGAGCACAGCCATCCTATGCGAGTGGGAAGGCTTAGCAAAGGTAGTGCAGGAGCATAGGGTTTCTTTGTGTCAGTGAGTTTACACGTTCTGGCAAGGCAAGAGAAAGCCATGCATGATAACCCCAGATGGTGATCCATAGAATGGTCAGTAGGAAACGATGAGCAGTGCATTAAGCCTTCCTTAAAAGTCTTTACTGGTAAACCCCATCTCATGCAGGGAGGTGGGCAGAAAGCCAGTGAGCCACCCATTGGACATCTGCAGCTGAATAAAAGCATTCTAAGTCCAGAAGATCTAATCCATCCGCAGTCACAGTTAGCTTTAGAGTGGAAAGAGCTCCCGATGGCGCCGCAGCGACCAAATCAGATGTGTGGCCTGTCTGAAGAAGGAATGAAGGATGAGCAGGGGAAGGTTTGCAAAATAATACTATCATTGGGGTAGCACACCATCTTCGCTAGTGCCACATGGCCTCTACAGAAAGCAGAAGAGAAGACCAAAAATCAAACTGGGCTTGGAGGGACCGTTCGCTCTGCCGAGATTTTCATCCTGGAAATCAGTGTAAGAATGGTAGATATTAATCATTAGGTATCGAAAGGTAACTGGTTCCCAGTTCAATCTGAGATCTAATTGTGTATGAAGGCGAAAACAGTGGCATGTGTTAAAGAAACACTAATTAAATTTTAACATTTGTAAATTTTGTTTGTGCAATTTACATCCCAAATATTTTGAAGATTCTATGTGTACTTGACACTTAAGGATAACCCAGATCTCTAGTTTGGCTTTTGCTCAATTTCAAAACCATAAAAAGACATGGACTAAGAGGGCAATTGCCTTGCACAACCTTGCAAGGGGTCTGGCCCCTGCTCACCCTTCACAAGCACTAACATGCGAACCATTGCACCAGAAGATTTTGCCAAGGTGGATGGGTGTTGATTGTTCAACCACTTGACAGTGCCCCTTCTGTTTCGCTCCTGTGTGCAGACAACTCCCCAGGTACCCAATACCTTCAAATAGTCTTGGTGGACCCATCTTGTCCGATTTTAGGAATTGTCCCACCTTGTTCGTCTCTTCTTTATTTATCCAGTTGTTAGCAACAATCCTTTGAATTATTTGCCGTGGATCTCCCATTTGATCTCGATTTCATCCTACTCTTTTATTATCTTTGATTGGTAGTCCGAGCTCCCATTTCTGAGATAAATGTAGAGTCCCAAACATACACTCTAGTGCAGTGAGACTACAGACAAGTTGTGGGTACCTCACATCCTGTCATTAGGTGTGAGACTGTCACCCAGACCATCTGCCCTGCCTCTTTAAAAAAAATTAGGTTGAAAGTCCATGGGCGGTTGGGGTAAGCCAGATGTTTTTGTTCAATTTGTTTAAACGAGCATAAGGTTAATTACCTTAATGTTTCCCAAACTGTTTGCCAGGGGTTTTGAAATGTTCAGAAACATAATCAAAATGTTGCTGTTACTTTCTCTTCAGGAAAGATCGGGTAGATTTGGGTAGGGGTGATGGCCTTGCTGTGAAGGGCATTCATTTACTACTGAACAAGGAGGTAATGTGACACATGAATGTAGCACACCAGGAGGCAATCACAAAAGGTCCACAGTGAATAAATAGTGCTATGTTAAAAAAGAGTAAATAAATGCACTGACAACATAGTGAGGCATGGCCTCTCTTGCGTGTCTGTAAAACTGACGTTTGTTCTTGAAATTTTGTCGTGAATTTTGACCCTTTGTCCTGAATTTTTGTCCTGAATTTTGACCCTTTGTCCTGAATTTTTTACAGTCCTGTCCAGAATTTGCCTCAGTGCCAGGTGGTCACCCTAACCCCAAAACCCAAGTCCTAATCCCGGACTCTTTATCCCAGCCGTACTTGCCCGCTTGGAACCGTTCTGGCTGTGCAGCCCTCTCCCCTCGGTGCTAGGGGGTGTATGTTGGACACCCCCAGCCCGGGTCCTCATCCGGGTCGTGTGTCCCAGCGTATGTGCCACCTTGGAAACGTCCTGGGTCAGTGAAGCAGCGCTCGGTGCCAGGTTATTTATTCTGGGCCACTCCTCCCACCACCCCCAGCCCAAATCCTCATCCTGCACTCTGTGTCCCAGCCGTATGTGCCATAGTAGAACCGTCTCGGGGAGAGGGAGCAGCCCTCAGTGCCAGGGGGTGTATCCTGGACACCTGCCGAAAGCTGGGCCCTGTCCTGACACGCATGAAGTCATCACCAGCAGTGTTTTGAGGTCAATGGCTGAGAACCCCTTCCGCTCCTTCCAATTGCGTGGCCATCTGCACCCCTCCCACTGGCCCTGGCGGTGCAACGGGGGGCTGGCTGCCAGGATACCAAGGCTGTTTGCCGAGCAGAGCCAGGGCTCATCGCAGAATTATTCATGAGCACGCGTGTGTTTCCAGGCCCTGGAAGATCGAGGCGGTAAAAGGTCGCTTTGCCAGTTACGGTTCCACTGGGGAAGGGTCGCCTCGGGCTCACAAGGAGACGCCCTGCGAAGCCCTAGCTTCTGGGGGTACTTCCAGGGCAGGGGGCTGGTGTGCCACCTGCTTCTGGGCCGGATGGCGCGCGTGAGCACGGGTGCTATGGAAGGCATAGACACACAAAGAGAGGCCTTCTCTATGCACCCGGCTGCAGCCCCCTCTCCAGATTTTAACCGCAGGGCGTTTTCACTCCTTTTATCCGTGTTGTAAATCCCACCATTCGTGGTTTTTTTTTTGCCTTTTTGACGTGATTTTACTTTTTTGTCATGCTCGAGGTAATATTTGAAGTAGAACATGTTAAACGTTCTATTCAAACTCTAAGACTGAACAACAAATTTTAATGTGAACATATTTAAAAGTCTACTATCAGAGTAACTGATTAAAGTGGTTAAAATGCCACTTTAGTGAATCCCACAGTGTCACCAGCCTTTTAAACATGTCTATAAATGCCACTTCCCTTATTTCATGTAGGTTGCACTCGGTTTCCCTGTCCAGTCTCTAGACTTGTTAAATGTAAATGTATCTTACAGCTTGGTGGCATGACGCTCCTCAGCTTTATTACTTCTCGGTGGAAATAGATCCTAAATTTTGTTTTTGCTTTTCGTTTTTAATTACTTTGGCTGTTTTTCTTTTATTTACTCGTGTTCTGTGTTTTGGTTGTTTCTCGTGTCTCAATTGCATATTTTGTTTTGACCAGCATTTTCATGTAAGTACATGACGTACATATTTAATACATACTGTGCCTCATGCCTCTAGCTAAGTTCTTTCTTTGCTTATATTTGGCATCTTTTTTATTTCGTATCTTGGTTTATTTTGTTTCAATTTTGTTTCTGTGTTGTTAGGGGTACCTAGTGCATGGTTTCTACTCACCTTCTAGTTTATAACTGATGCCATGGTTGCACGTATTGTTTTACTTTTATCGTATATGCTTATCA
Organism: Pleurodeles waltl; assembly: GCF_031143425.1. Taxonomy (NCBI): domain Eukaryota; kingdom Metazoa; phylum Chordata; class Amphibia; order Caudata; family Salamandridae; genus Pleurodeles; species Pleurodeles waltl. The sequence continues at coordinate 1,558,360,214 of NC_090445.1, forward strand.
TTTTTCAGGTGTGTCTTTTATTTTGTCTTGCATTTTTGTTGTATCTTGGTAGTTTGTTATATCTTGATTGTATTTTATATTTGATTTTTATCTAAAGTTTCAATTTGTATCTAGCATCCTGGTGCTTCTCCCTGTGGTTTTTATGTGGCTTGCACTTTGCAGCTTGGTTGTATGTAGTTGTGTAGTCTCAGCTATATCATGCATCCCTAATATTTTTCAGCTTTGTGACTTTGTTGTGCGTCATTATCATCATCATGTTTGTTGATTGTTAAGCTTAGGCACACATGCACATTCCTTAGTATTTAACTTTATCAAGATGCTTTTTATGTGTGGTTAGAACACCTTCTCTAGTACCAATCTAGAATAAGAACTATTGAAACTCTGGTTCCTGGATACACCTTTCCCTGGCACAAATTGAAACGTACTTATTTGGCATCTCCAGATCCTGATTCTGAACTACCTTAGTTGGTATATGTAGATAAATCCATCATTAAGTCACCCTACATATTATAAGATTTTTCTAGTCTGCAGAGTTTTTAGTAGGCCTGGGCCTAGTTTGTGGAGTTGCGCTACACGGAGTTCCGCAAAGTGTCCAAAAAAGTCCACCACGATACGCAGAGTTCCGCAAGCAGTGGAGTGCGTTAGGTCGCGCCGTTCGCACTGATTTTTAGCACCAGGTGTTTGTTCTGTGCTGAAAAAGCAGGACAAATGGCTCCCTGCACAGCACAAGAGGGCGCTGCTTCTTTTCTGCCGCTCAAGTTGATTTTCTACTCGAGTGGCAGCTAACTCAAAGCAAATGGAAGATTTCTCAACGCGAGCGGTCACAACCATCTGTGACTGCTCACATTGAAAAATCTCGCTGGGAGGTGGTCTCGAGTAAGATTTTCTTTGCTTGTGCTCGCCAACTTACCATTGATGACTGCGAGCGAGGAAAAAACTCTGCTTCACTCCACTATGCAGAGTTTTTCAGAACTCTGCGCTCTAAGCAGATTGCGGAGTGGAAAAAACTCTGCAAACTCCACCAGCAGAGAGGAGGTCACCGCCCACCCCTAGTTTTTAGGGCCTGCCTGGGGGTATTCCATGTTTGGTGTAGAGGGTATGAATGCCCTCATCGCCTCTTCACTCGTGCTTTTGGAAAGTGTGATGACTAGTCCTTAAAGTGGTTGCAGTTGCATCGGATGCTTGTCAATACTATTCCAGAGACAGAAGGGTAAACAATTTCATTCGAGCCTTAAGACTTGATTCCGTCTTCTAGGTCCTTTGTGAGAGTCCTTTTCTCCAGGTGTTGGAGCAGATGGAGATCATGGGACAACATCAGTAAATTGTGCAGCTGTTTCTCCTCACTGCCCATGGCTTGGATACCTTTGCTTGAAGCGTTAGCCCATACTCCTGTAGGTTCCTTAACTCTCCAGTGGTATCTGTCGTCAAGCAGTCAAGGGTGTCTCCTGGAGATGGTCAGGGATTTGAGCCCAGACTCAGATACAATACATTACTATAGTACAGGTGAATGTCCATCCACAGGCATTTTTGTGGGTAAGGATACTTTTTTAATGCACATTTAGGAAAACAGAGAGGGTCACATTGAGTGTCATGGTGAACACCCAAAAATGTCTGGCGCTAACAGTTGTCAAGATACAACATCAAACATAACTAGTGTCCCACTATGAGTCTTTAGCAGCACAAGTCAGCCTAAGTCTACGAGGATTGTTATGCAAGGCACGCTGCAGACGGCCCTGCTCTTTGCTAGGATTGTGCACATTTTTATTTTTCATGATGCAAGCCCAGTCCTATGGAATTCCGGATTATTAGTGTTCTTTTGTTGCTCACAGAGTTTACCATTTTCTCTACACACTTGTGAGCATCGTATGTGCAAGTGCATCCTGAATCCTCTGGAACTGCTTCATTGGGGTGACCAATGTGCATTTTGTACTTAAGTGCATACCTTGTTTACCTTTTCCTTGTGGGTACTTAGAAACTGCATCCCACCGGTACCTGGCGGCAGTTTTGCACTTCACATATGTGTGCCTCACACCTTTTATGCTTAAGTTCAGATTTTCAAACAGAACCCTGCCTTCTAGAACCCTGCTTTAGTTTACACAGTTCATGATCAAGTGATTTATGAGGAAAAAAAGTAAGTGGCTGTGCAGGCCCCTAGTCTTCAAGATACTCTTGCGCTGAGATCTTCAAAGCTCATAGAAAGAAAGATTCACTGTAGACAAAGATGCATTCCACTGCAATAGTTCCTGTCTTCTTTAAGTAAAGCTAGCTCAGTGGCCTTACACTCTTGCCACTAATCACTGGGAAAAACATGCCCTCAATTGAGAAAGGCAAAATGGTGTGGAATCTAGAACTTTTTCTACTAAGTTCATTGAGCACAAAACAGTATTCAAGAGCCCATTGTTTGACTAGAGCCTACCCTGGCTAACAGAGGGTGGTTGTGGCTACTGGGTGGGCCTCAGGGGCCACTGGAACAAAGCTATTCTATCACAATTGCCTTTTTTTCTTGTGACTTCTGAGGCTTGTGCCTTTAGGCCATAATTTGGGAATAGCTGGTTTCACACTATTTTGGTACCCTGGTGGTTTAGGGAATCCATTTGGTTGGATATGGTAAGACCTACTGGGAGATTTCAAAGTCAAATACTGAAAGCTCAGGCCATCAGCCAGCAGGAACATCAACAGAGACACAATTGTGGCAGACCATGGGAGCTTTCTTTCTGGGAAATACAAGGGTCTTTATGTTGGTTCCTGGGTTGTATGAGGCTGCCATTCAGGGTCACAGTTCAAGGGCAGCTCACCAGCACTTCCGGCATTTCTGCAATTTTCCAAGTTGATGGATCTGCTCCTTCATGGTTACTTGTCTTGCGCCTAAAATGAAGCCAAAGTCAATCGAACGGAACAGACCAGTGGTCTTATAGTTTTGTTGCATCCTTGTACAGGGGGTACCTCTGCCTCATCAGCAGAGAGGCAGAGCTTTGATCTAACTTGATTCTAGCAGAGAGGAGGTAGTCCATAAAGTTTGTTCCACATCCTAAACGACCAACAACACAAGCGCCACAGGCTATAGTGAGATCAACAGCATACTTATATGAGGGATAAAGGGTTCCAATGATTATTCGTTTTGTGTGGTGCTGCTGATAGTAAGGGTGCCCAGCTCTTTTCCGGAACTACGCTGGGTTTGAAACTTCTGGCAGCAGCTCGTCATTCAAAAGGCCCGTTTACAGATGTTTTTTTTCTTAGGCTGACGCAACAGAACCTGTTTCAGCCAGTGCTGGGTGTTGATTCTTGCCTCTGCCCAACACATTCATATCTTCCTGAGACCCGTATGTAGAGAAGGATATAGCAAATAAATGGCTCTTTCCAGGGCCAGGAGTAACCATGGCAACCAGAGCCACAACAAAGGGACGCCAAGATGATTGTGACCCCGAGAAGGGTGAATCACAGACTCTTGTGCTCATAACCATGAGCCCAAGGATCTCAAGCAAGCATAGAAACCGTTTAGTCACCAAGCACTCAAAAACGTGTTTTTAAGAGAAAGAGAGAGTTTAGAGCCAGGATTCATTTGGGGTAGACTTCATCCTTGGGTACGGAAAAGACTCTTCCTCAAATACTTCAAATCTAAATTGCAACCAAGCAGACGCTCACCAATAATCTGTTAAACAGGGTAGTGCCAAAAATGATGAAAGGAGGAGCACCTTTGGTGCGCTTCGACCTGGATAAGTATGAAGCTGACTGGCGGTGCAATTGAACTAGCATCTGGTGGTCTCTTATTGAGAGACCACACACTGAGAAAATGAAAAGTAACTCGATGAGGAAAAGACAAGACACTGTTACAAAAGTAACCTGCAGGGAGATGGAAGAGAGAGAGGGGGAGATGCAGAGAGAAACACACACACAGAAAGAAAGAGGGGAGAGAGAGGGAGAGGAGAGAGAGGGATAGGAGAGAGACGGGGAGAGAGGGGAGAGAGAGGGGGGGGTAGAGGAGAGCGAGAAATAGGAGAGAGAGGGGGAGACAGAGAGAGAAGAGAGAAAGAGGGGAGGGAGAGGAAGAAAGATGAGAGAGAGAGGGGAGAGAGTGGAGAGAGACAGAGGGTGCAGGAGGGAGAGAGGCAAGAGGGGAAGAGAGAGAGGAGAGAGAGGGAGAGAGACAGAAGAGAGAAAGAGAGAGAGGGGAGGGAGGAAGAGAGAGAGATAGTGGAGAGAGAGAGGGAGAGAGGAGGGAGAGGGAGAGAGGGAGAGGCAGAGGGAGAAAGGGAGAGAGACAGAGGGAGAGAGGAGAGGGAGAGAGAGAGAGAGAAAAAAGTGAGATGAGAGAGGGGCGGAGATAAAGAGGGAGAGCGGGAGAGACAGACAGAGAGGGAGAGGGGGGAGAGAGTCGAGGGAGAGGGATAGAGAGAGAGAGAACGAGGGAGAGAGAGAGAGGGGGGGAGAGAGAGAGAGAGAGAGAACCAACCAAGGTGACCCAAGCAGGTTAACAGACAATCCTCTTTGGCGCCCCCTCTTCCGGGGTGTTGATAAAGGATCGATTTCGGGTTGTGGGTGTATTCGTTTGTTTAAGATTCTAGGGACAATGGATAAATATCTCAGATGTCTAAAACGCTCCCCCCCCTAAATCGGTGTTATTCCCCCTTCCTTTTAAATGGGCGAGTGATGCTCTGGGAGAGGTGGTCGCGGATTACCCTGTGATTTGCTGACAACAAAGCTCCTGCTGTTTGTCCCTCAAAATTGCCCTTGTCTAGAAACCAATGTGGCAAATCGGCAATGACTTCTATCCGTATTAAGTAGGTAAAGATGAGATTGGACGCTTGATAAATAACTTTAGGGTGGAGCCTATAATCTCTATTCTTCTGTGAAATGTACAGCGTCAGGATGCACTCTTTTTTAATTATCTGCAAAGGTGTCTGCCGGGACCTTGGTCTGTAATCTCTGTTTTAAGACCATACGACCATATGACCATGTGCCCTTCCTGAGATCAGTCTGTGTACTTTGGGTTGAAATGCACCGACCTTGAATATTCTGCCTCTCTGGTAGCTGTCAGGGCGATTCAAGTTCACATCTTATATCCTGCAGCAATTACCTCCCTGGCACCACTGTGCCTATCCAATATGTACCCATCTCGGGCATCTAACTGAATCGCTGCCCATAAATACTGACTCAACTCCATAATGGGACTAATCTGACCCGTTAGACCTGTCCTGTTCTGTCTTGATTTCCTCATTGGCAGCAATCGGGAATATTCGCATTGACATCTTTGCTACCGGGACGGAAACATTCGCAGGCACCAGTCAGGACTGATTAAACTGGCACTCCTGTGTTCTGTCTGGTCGTCTTCTACGGCACCCATCAAGACTATGCTAATTGACATTGGCATGACTACTTGAATTGGACTCCTTGAAATGAAGGTGGAGGCCCTCTCCTGCACCAATGAGAACTGGTAAAGTTAGGATCCCTGTATCCCAAATTGATGGCCTCTCCAGAACATGTCTAAGGCCACCTCGTGGTCTCACTTACGGACAGTACAGCCCCGGAAGATAAGTTCTTCCTTCTGCAGATGGTGAAGACGGGGCTGTGGGTACTTGCTGGGAGACACGTGGCTGAGTGCGATAAGCATGCATCGGGATTTGTACGAGCGCATCTCGTGGATGGTTTACTGTGCTTCCCCAAAGGGGGTGCCCCAGGTGTCAAGAGCTGCTGCTGAGAGCCTGCCCTGACCGGTACCCAGAGGTAAACCTTGCACCACTGGACGTGCCTGCCAAGCGCACACCTCGAATCCAGCTCAAGTGAGGGGAGTGTGGAGGCGGATGTGGGAGATAAGGAACATGTCCTTATGTAATGCAAGTTGTTTATATGATGCCTTAGGGCCCCGTAGGATGTGCTTAGGCGCTATGTGAAAGGGGAGGAGTAAAGATAGGAGTGTGGGAAGAAGGCAGGTGAAGGAGCGAGAGAGGCAGGCCTTGGAGAGGGATAGTAGAGACGCCTTAGTAATTCAGGTTGTGTGCCTGCCCTATCCTCCACGCCATCTCTCCTCCTCCCAGAACGAAAGGAAATATTTATAAGCAGACCACTTCAGTCACGTGTACTCATTTCTATCTAATCTGCAAGGCAATCGTACTGTTTGTTTTACCAGATGAAGGGCATTTTCTACCCGTGAAACGTGTGCCTGGGTGAGACGTCTCCTCCAGTGGCTCCGTGGGGATGCGTGCCCCCTCTCACGTCTGCCCCTCCGAGGGGACGCGAGAGGTCGCGGAGACCGAGGACGCCGCTGGGAGAGGAGCGCTGTCCAGCACCTCGGTGCTGAACGAGGAGCCCGCCAGGGATAGGAGGCGGCGGGCCCGGTGAGATGGGAATGGCGGGCGTGCTATCACACAGGGTAAGAGGAGCGCTATCTGAGAGGCTCAGCCAGACAAAGCATCCGCACTCCCTCGTCGCTCGCCCGTCTCCTCCTCCTTTCCGCCTTCCCCATTCGCTAGTTCACACCCCTTCTGTCTCGGCTTTGGCCATTAATCCTCTTCGCTTCACGCATGCAGCGCCTTTGAATGTTCCTTTCTCACTGGCGGGCCGCCTGTCGCCAGCTCTGTCTGCACCCACACCTGATTCAAACTCATTCTCCCTTCTTCTCTCAGTCATTGCATTCTCTCTCGCTCTTTCCTGTTCTTCATTTCTGCTACGACTCCTTCTACTCATCTTTCACCTCTCTCGTTTTCATGCCCTCTACGGAGCTTCTCCTTCTCACTCAGCCTCGTGCTCCCTCCCTTCTCTCTCATATACTCCCTCTATCCCTCTCTCATGCCCCGTCTCCATCCTTCTGCCCTGACTCTCCATACCACTTTCTTTTGTTCTCTCTGTGTGTCTCTCTCTCGCTCTCTTTCTCTCTTCTGCCTCTCGCTTCATCTATCATGGCATACCAAAATCAACCAGGCAGAGACAGCTTTACTCAAACTGAGGATCAAGGGGTTAGAGCGATTTGCCGAGGATCACGCGGTTTCGCAATGCGCGGAAGTGAGGATTGGAACACACTTTTCCTGATTACATGATCAACAACTTAAAACATAAAAAAACAGAGTCGGGCTGGGCTGTCTGAAAACTGAGGCCCATATTTATACTTTTTGACGCTACACTGCGCTAACGCAGTTTAGCGTCAAAAAGTTTTGCGCCGTCTAACGCCATTCTGAAGCGCCATGCGGGCGCCGTATTTATGGAATGGCGTTAGACGGCGCAATCAGACCGGCGCTGCCTGGTTTGCGTGGGAAAAAACCACGTAGACCAGACAGCGCCGGCGTAGGGGGAAAATGGCGCATGGGCGTCTTAAAATGGGGCAAGTCAGGTTACGTCGAAAAAATCGTCTTAACCCGACTTGCGCCATTTTTTAACGACGCCCATCCCCCATCAACATGACTCCTATCATTGTAAAGATAGGAGTCATGCCCCCTTGCCCAATGGCCATGCCCAGGGGACTTCTGTCCCCTGGGCATGGTCATTGGGCATAGTGGCATGTAGGGGGGCACAAATCAGGCCCCCCTATGCCACAAAATATTATTAAAAAAAAAAAAAAAAAAACTTACCTGAACTTACCTGAATGTCCCTGGGGTGGGTCCCTCCAGCCTTGGGTGTCCTCCTGGGGTGGGCAAGGGTGGCAGGGGGGGTCCCTGGGGGCAGGGGAGGGCACTCTGGGCTCATTTTGAGCCCACTTGTCCCTTAACGCCATGCCTGACCCAGGCGTTAAAAAGCGGCGCAAATGCGCCGTTTTTAGCCACGCCCACTCCCGGGCGTCACTTTTGCCCGGGAGTATAAATACCACGTAAAGGCCTGGGAGTCATTTTTTAGACAGGAACGCCTCCCTTGCATATCATTAACGCAAGGAAGGGGTTCACGCTAAAAAATGACGCACATTCCGGGAACTTTGGCGCTATTCGCCTCTAACGCCATAGTATAAATATGGCGTTAGTTGGCGTTAGTTTTGCGTCAAAATTGCGTCAAAAAAAACGACGCAATTTCGGCGCAAACGGAGTATAAATATGCCCCTGAGAGCCTTTGCCACAGGAGTTGTCACTGAAAGACCACCAATGTTGTGACGTATACGGTCACGACAGGCTACCAACGGACTCCGCCCTAGACTCGACAGCCTTTCAGAGGCAGAAGCCTATGTGATGCTTTCTATACCTGCCTGACCACTGAGCTCTCCGTAGTGCACGTGGATTCCGCTTGAGAAGGGAGATTGTGAATATCTTGCGTGCAGCAGCCACTGTATTTGTCCTTACTTGGAAGGCTTTAGTTTATTCCACCTCCTCAACACTCCCCCACCCCCACCCGTCCCTCTACGGGTTTCCCGCTTCACCCGTGAGCAATTCCCCTGCCCTCGCCACAATTGAGTCACTGAGCAGGAACCGCGACACCGTTCGGTCTGCGAGCTGCTATTAATTAGTTAGGTCGGATGCAATTAGCGCCTTTCTTTCTGTGCAGTGTCTCCATAACCGGATAATGACTTGTGTCACGCGCCGCCTATACCAGATGCGGAGTAGCAGAACGTGTGACGGGATCACGCAGGGCGCTTGCAAGGGCGTGAGACTGATAATTAATCATCGGGGTCACCCTTGCACCCATTACCGTCGAGGGAGCTGGCAGCCGAGTGCCTCCACATTGACTACCATTCTACCACCCATCTCGAAGGCCTAGATTACGCATCTCAAGGGCGTACAGTCACAGCGCTGAAAGCAACGGCTTGACTGGAGTTTCCCTTTATGCGGCTGAAGTCAGAGGGCCTCCAGGACAATGGCTCAGTTGATGATGGGAGCAATGCAAACCAGGACATGGGAAGTACAGAGCAAGGACAGTTGCCGATAAAATACAGGACTAAACGAAAATCCGCGTTTTTGCACTTTTCCTCTTTATGTCGGACACCCAAGCTCTCTGGCGTGTTGTCATCTATCTGGGCTTTTAACCACGCCCACCGCACGCCCATCACTATCACTTGCACATGGGCTTGCCTCTCAAAAACCCTTTGTTATCATTGGTAAATGCCTTAAGTTTGTCCCTCCTTGGGGCAGTTTAGTTAGCCTTGGCCATCGACCCTGTTACATGGATAATTGCACGTTTGCCGATACGTTTGACTGCCAGCGAAGTTCTTTTTAGGGTCGAGCCTGCGCTAGCATGCGCTTGCGCATGCGTATCGCTTTCAAGACGCTGTAGTAGTTAGAAAAGGGCTCAGAGCCCTGCCCATGCCACGTCAGTGTCTTTCATTGGTTCGTGGGCTTGCCTTTTAAAATCTGCTTGCTTTCATTAGTGGAAGGCATGCATACGTCATTCCTTTTCCGGTGGTTAGCCCTCCTTGAGCGCAGCAACCAAGTACTGAAAACATATGAGGCTCGCTGTTTTCCATCCGGTTTGTGAACGACTTTTTCCTCTTTTTTCGCAGCGCGATCTCGCTTGGCAGAAGTCGAGCGCTTTGCATGACATCGACCCTGTTACATAGTTAATTGCACTTTTGTCGGTTATGTAGTTAATTGCACTTTTGCCGATAGGTTTCACTACGAGTGAACTATAGCAGCGCGATCGCGCTCTATATTTCCATTTAATGAGGCAAGAAAAGTCCGGTTGGGAGTTTACAAATGCTAATAGCGCTAGCTCGGAGAAATGCGAGACCCGTTGCATTGCAAATGCTTGTTCCTTTTGTTTCTCTCCTTCGTGCACATGCTCATGGCAGCCATGGCACTTTGAATCGGCTTGCTTTTGCCAACTGTTTTACTTTTAATTTTCAATTTATGTAGCAAGAAAAGTCCAGTTAGGAATTTACAACGCTAATATCTCTAACTCGAGCAAATGCAAGACCCATTGCTTTGCAAATAGGTGTTTTTCGCTGCTAGACTCTTCTGGTATTCTGTCTCAGTGCAATGAAAATTCACCAATCAGGTTCCTGTTGCATGAGTTTCCCTTACAAATTTAGGAGAGATAGAAAGACTCCTCGTATGAGTACTGGTTGCATATACATGCGCTGTATTCAATGCCTCAGCTGCAGACACACAACCTGCTATCTTTAGGATGGGGGCAGCATCGTCCAATGAGAGGGGAAGAAAGGGTCAAGTCTGCCAAATGGCGTAACGCAATGCCCACAGGCTGTGGCCCAGCCCCTAGGCTTGAGGAACTCCTTAGGACCTCAGCTAGTGCATTCACTGTTTGCAATTATCTACTGGCACGGCTACTTGAGAGTTTGTGGCATAACGCCCAGAGCTTCCAGTTTATGGAGCTAGGGAGCCAGGTTAGAGTCTCAGCATCATCGGCTCAACATCCTGTGATGCTGGGCAAATTAATCTCCACGTGCTTAGCAGAAATGAATGTGTAGTATAACTGGTGCTCATGTAAAGCCTGCCAATACCTATGGGTCGAGTTTGCGCTGTATATATATATATATATATATATATAAGTGCAGAATTATTAGGCAAGTTGTATTTTTGAGGATTAATTTTATTATTGAACAACAACCATGTTCTCAATGAACCCAAAAAACTCATTAATATCAAAGCTGAATATTTTTGGAAGTAGTTTTTAGTTTGTTTTTAGTTTTAGCTATGTTAGGGGGATATCTGTGTGTGCAGGTGACTATCACTGTGCATAATTATTAGGCAACTTAACAAAAAAAAATATATACCCATTTCAATTATTTATTATTACCAGTGAAACCAATATAACATCTCAACATTCACAAATATACATTTCTGACATTCAAAAACAAAACAAAAACAAATCAGTGACCAATATAGCCACCTTTCTTTGCAAGGACACTCAAAAGCCTGCCATCCATGGATTCTGTCAGTGTTTTGATCTGTTCACCATCAACATTGCGTGCAGCAGCAACCACAGCCTCCCAGACACTGTTCAGAGAGGTGTACTGTTTTCCCTCCTTGTAAATCTCACATTTGATGATGGACCACAGGTTCTCAATGGGGTTCAGATCAGGTGAACAAGGAGGCCATGTCATTAGATTTCCTTCTTTTATACCCTTTCTTGCCAGCCACGCTGTGGAGTACTTGGACGCGTGTGATGGAGCATTGTCCTGCATGAAAATCATGTTTTTCTTGAAGGATGCAGACTTCTTCCTGTACCACTGCTTGAAGAAGGTGTCTTCCAGGAACTGGCAGTAGGACTGGGAGTTGAGCTTGACTCCATCCTCAACCCGAAAAGGCCCCACATGCTCATCTTTGATGATACCAGCCCAAACCAGTACTCCACCTCCACCTTGCTGGCGTCTGAGTCGGACTGGAGCTCTCTGCCCTTTACCAATCCAGCCACGGGCCCATCCATCTGGCCCATCAAGACTCACTCTCATTTCATCAGTCCATAAAACCTTAGAAAAATCAGTCTTGAGATATTTCTTGGCCCAGTCTTGACGTTTCTGCTTGTGTGTCTTGTTCAGTGTTGGTCGTCTTTCAGCCTTTCTTACCTTGGCCATGTCTCTGAGTATTGCACACCTTGTGCTTTTGGGCACTCCAGTGATGTTGCAGCTCTGAAATATGGCCAAACTGGTGGCAAGTGGCATCGTGGCAGCTGCACGCTTGACTTTTCTCAGTTCATGGGCAGTTATTTTGCGCCTTGGTTTTTCCACATGCTTCTTGCGACCCTGTTGACTATTTTGAATGAAACGCTTGATTGTTCGATGATCACGCTTCAGAAGCTTTGCAATTTTAAGAGTGCTGCATCCCTCTGCAAGATATCTCACTATTTTTGACTTTTCTGAGCCTGTCAAGTCCTTCTTTTGACCCATTTTGCCAAAGGAAAGGAAGTTGCCTAATAATTATGCACACCTGATATAGGGTGTTGATGTCATTAGACCACACCCCTTCTCATTACAGAGATGCACATCACCTAATATGCTTAATTGGTAGTAGGCTTTCGAGCCTATACAGCTTGGAGTAAGACAACATGCATAAAGAGGATGATGTGGTCAAAATACTCATTTGCCTAATAATTCTGCACTCCCTGTATAAGAAACTGCAAAAAAAAAATACCTAGCTTTAGCAATCTTCAGAATCATTGACCTACTCCTTTGTCCCAGACTAACTTTCAAGACTAATCAACTTGGAAGTTGAGAAACCGGCCTCTTCAGGGAGTGGGTGGGCTTCTTTAGAAGGCTTCCTGAAAGCAAATGTGCCCTAGAGGCCACCTTGTATGTTTCACCCTTGTCTCATCACTGTGCCTTTTCGCTTCCTACTTTGGAAGCCCCCCACTCCTTCTTCTGCTCGCATACTGCTCCTCAGAGTGGAGACCGTGAGAGGAAGTGACATGAGAAGGCCACTGTCCTGCATCCTGCTGGCACTCTCCTCACACGCAGGGCTCGCTTTAGGGGGGTGCGACTGGTATGGGGCACTTGGCATTGACCTCAGGTGAGGGGGCTCTGTGCTTAGCAATAACTTACGATTTAAAAGCACCTGAAGCAGAGCTCCATGTGTGCCCAGCTGACAGGAACAATAAAAAATGCCAAGTTAACATATGATTAATGTTCCAGATACAGAGATCTGAGTTTTGTCCAGAGGCATTGTTGACACTATAAAGTAGCGCAGAGGGTTAATATGCCTGCTGCAAAGAACAAATCTGTATTTTATGTGGATAGCTGAGTGGATTAGTAAAGATAGTCTTTACCAGAACTTTAAAACAAAATATATGTGAGAGAGGGACTACGGCACTTTTGCCGGGTGGTGGTGTGGGAATCCAAAGAGCAAGTCATGAGGGGGCGCCAAAAAAGATTGTCACACCGGGCACCACCATTACTAAGGCTGGCCCTGGTCACATGTAAGTTTTCAAATACCTTTGAGGGAACAACTGATCCCAAGCATGCATCTTCCTGTGTCTTTATTTTGTGTGTCAGTGCACCAGTGTGCTAGAGGTCGCATCTGTGGAATGACTTCTTGTCCCGCGGTGCCCAGGCCCTGAAGTGGAGTTCCAGCGGAGAGTGACCCAGCAGTAAGTTATTTTGTACTGGTGACCCTTGACACACTGCGAACCCCAGAAACCACGAACATCACAGTGGTTCAGGTAACAACAATGAAACCCTTGTGAATGGAATAGTGTGGTGCCACTCAGACTGCCACTCTGCCCAGCAAGCTATAGGGCAGCTTGCCTAAGTGGAAACTAAGGTAGCATTTTGGAGTGCAGGAAGCAGTGAGCTGTCAAAAGGCACTTTCTAGCTGATTGGACAGAACGCCTGAGCCTCCAGGCATGGCAGGTAGAGGAAGAGCTCTTAGGTTACATAGGTCCAGGTGTGAGTAGCCTATTCAGTCTGAGTTTTTTGCTTTGCATTCTGGGACTTCTAGTGGGTTAAACTGGACTACAAAACCCAGAAAGCAAAGCAAGAAAAAATAGGGCTTGAAGAGTTAGTCAAGCATGGATACTGCAAACCTGGGATATATGTAGACGTAAGACTGCCATGATAGAGGGAAAGACAGATCTATGTGGTGGGAATTATTTGATGTTACCAAACATAGTTCTGATTGGGATATTTCTTATTTGAATTTGACACACACCTAGTTTGGCCAGCTGGGCTGCTCAAGGAACTGAGTGGGAGCTAGAGATGGGAAGGGAAGACTAGTGCACAGTTAGAAGGTTCTGTTTTCAGCTTACTCCAACTCAGTGAAACTATGTTAAATCACAAGGTCTTTACTGTGGCCTGTCAGGCTGAAGTGGAAGGAAAATGCTCTGCAGTGAACACATATCTATTTAATCATTGGCAGTGTGGAGTTCCCAGCATGTCACTGACTCCTGGTGTGATCTTTAGAAACTCATTTGAGTGACCTACTATTTTTAAATAGTCATGCAATACAAGCAATGTAACCAGCTGTGCTTCTGGTTAAAGTTTCAACTGTGCCACTAGATGTATAGTTCTGCTTTGAGCTCTAAATTGTCTATTGCAAAATTATTAAGTATAATGTTATTTAATCAATCCGGATTTATAAAGCGCAACTAATTACCCAATAGGGTATCCAGGCGCTTGCAGGTCCTGGAGGCTTATTCGAACAGCCAGGTCTTGAGAGCCATTCGGAATTCTGGAAGTGAGGTGATGGTCTGGAGGTGCGTGGGGAGGCTGTTTCAGGTTTTTGCTGCAATGTGAGAAAAGGAGCATCCTCCACTTCTGCATTTGTAGATGTGGGGAGTATGGGCATGTGAAAGGGAGGCAGAGTGAGTCTTCCCAGTGGTTGGTGGAAGTTCATGTGGTGGTTAATGTACACGGGTCCTTGGTTGTACAGAGCCTTGTGTGTGTGGGTCTGCAGCTTTAAGTAACATCTTTCTTGTACGAAGAGCCAGTGGAGTTGCCTGAAGTGGGGTGTGATGTGGGTTCATCAGGGAAGGGCGAGGATGAGTCTGGCTGCGGCATTCTGAATGATCTGAAGTCTCTGTAGGAGGTGTGCAGCGATTCCTACATAGAGGGTTTTGTCGTAGTCCATTCGGCTGGGTGTGAGGGCCTGTGTCACTGTGTATCTCATGTGTAGGGGTAGCCACTTGGTGATCTTACATAGCATGCACAAAGTGAGGAAGCAGGTGGAGAAGACAGTGTTGATGATATTGGCCAACAGGGTCATATATGCGTTGAAGAGCATGGGGCTGAGGAATGAGCCCTGGGAGACAACTCAGGTGATCTCCTTCAGAGGTGAAAGGTAGGAGGTGGATCCTCTGTTTTTTTCTGGTGAGGAAGGAGGTAGTTCATCTGAGTGCATCCCCTTGGATGCAGATGTTGTGGTCTTTTGATCAGCATGTGGTGGGATACGGTGTTGAAGGCTGCAGAGAGGTCGAAGAGGATCAAATATGCTGTTTCTCCTCATTTGAGGAGGGCTTAGATGTCATTGGTGGCTGTGATCAAGGCAGTTTTGCTGCTGTGATTGCTGCAGAAACCGGATTGGAAGGCGTTAAGTAGCTCGTTCTGCTCCAGGTATGTCATGAGCTGCTTGTTGATGATCTTTTCCAGTACCTTTGCTGGGAATCGGAGCAGGGAGGTTGACCGGTAGTATTTGGGTTCGCTTGGGTCAGCAGAGGGCTTTTTGAGCAGTGGTCTGACTTCAGCCTATTTCCAGGCGTCGAGAAATGTTGCAGTGGTGATAGAGGTGTTGAGCAGGATGGTGAGTTCCTGGCAGATCCTTTGGTTTTCAGGGTTGAAGATGTGGTGCAGGCATGATTCTGTGGGAGCTCCCAAGTGGATTGATTTCATGGTGGAGGTGATGTCCTGGGTGGAGAGGATGTTCCAGGTGGTCAGTGTGTGGTTCATGTCGGTTATGGTGGTGGCGTATCTGTCGAGGAAATCCGTAGGTGTAAGTTATGGTTTGAAGTTTCTGTTTATGATTGCAGTCTTGCTGTGAAAGAAGTGGGCAAGGTTGTTGCACAACTCATGTGAGGATGTGATGATGCTGTTTTCGCTAGCAGCCGGGCTGGAGAATTCCTTAACAAAATTGAAAATTTCCTTGGTGTTGGCACTGGTTTTGATGCGTGCAGCAAGCACTGTCTTCTTTCTTGCCCTCAGCAGGTGGTGGTAAGGGTTGAGGGAGGTCTTAAAGGCTGCTCTGTCAGAGGCGTCCTTGATGAGGCGCCATCCCTTCTCCATCTGTTTGCTGTCTTGTTTCGCTTTTCTGAGTTCTTGGGTGTACCAGCTGGCCTTTTTGGGAGGATTTTCGTTGGATGTTGCTCCTGATGGAGACAATACTGTTGGTGCAATTGGTGATCCAGGCGTTGAAGTTTTTCGCTTCCTCTACAAAGTGGTAGCGGGATTGGAGGTGTTGAGGGCGTCCGCTCAGCTGGTCTTTGAGAATTAGTTCCACCTTTGGTGGGGGGTGCTGGTCATCTTGGGGCTGGAGGTGCAGGGGCTTGAAATGCTGAAGTGGACGATGGAGTAATCGGTCCATGTGACTTCTGTGACATGGATGTATTTGACACAGTGGCTGGAGGTGAAAATAGGGTGAAGCGTATGTCCAGCAGTGTGTGTGTAGGGTCGTGGATGATCTGGTTCAATCTGAGGCTGATCGAAGGAGATGTGCAGTGTTGTTGTCATTGGGTCTTCGATGTGGAAATGTAGCTCACTGAGGAAGCTGTAGTCCATGGAGCCTGAGGCTAGGGCCACAATGAAGTCTGAGATGGTGTTGCAGAAGCTGAAATCAGGCATGGGGGTCGAATGCAAGGGTGCTTTGATGGTTGTTTTGTCATCCTTGTGGAGCTTGCAGTTGATATGTCCCATGACGATGATGGTGTTCTTGGTGGTGGTGCACTGTATGGTCTCTTTGTGGATGATGGCTGTTCCTCTTCCTAGCTTGTTGCTGCAGTCCTGGTGAGTGATTTTTTATTTTCGGGGATTGCTGTGGCAATGTCTGGGGCAGATGTGGGATTGAGCCACATCTCAGTGAAGAAGACGATGTCGGGTGCGAGGGTGGTGATGAGGTCCCACTAATTAAGTTTAATGCTTGCATAGTGAGTGTGTGTTGAGAAGGGAGCATGCAAGTTTGGTGTTTTTGGTCAGGTGGTGCCTGTGGTGTTTTCTGGGTGGGACTGGGTGGTGGACTGGTGTGTTTGCTGTGGCAGGTAAAGTGGCAGTGGGTGCAGGTGAAAGGTCCTAATGTGGAGTGTAGGTTGTTGTGGTGGCAGCGTTTGTTGCAGCATCAGGGGTCAAGGATGTAGAGTTCAGCAGTGGTGTATCTTCAGAGGGAGGGAGGGCCGGGGGTTGTGGCACTGAGCACGATCCAGGCCTGAAGAGGCGTAGATGGGCTTGTTTTTGGTATGCCTTCAGCGTGCCATTGGAGCGCCCACTTCAGGCATCTGCTGCCCAGTCGTGCTGTGGCCTCCATTAAGTAGGTCCCGGGATGGGCATGGCTTCTGTTGGCGGGAAGAAGGGTGAGTGGTAAAACCCGGTCAGGAAAACACCGGCAGGAAAACCCAGGCAGCTGCGGTGTCATTTGATCAGTCTGGAATTAGCTGGAACTGGAAGCCACAGGCAAGAATCAGGCTTAGTAGCCAGGTAACTGACCAGTTGTATGGCACTGCTGCCTAAAGTCAACACCTGTTTGATCTATGTAATGTGAGTGATACTGGTGCTATCCAAAGGCAGTAGGGTCTTTGAAACCTGTGGTGGAGTTCTAATGTGTGAAGCCTGAAAGATAATTTTTGCCAGCTGGGTAAGAGGCCTAGGTATAACATTAATATGTATTTGTTAAGTGCACTGTACAAGAGGGGTTTACAGCAGCTGTGTATTGTTACATAACTTAATGATACTCATTTTATAGACTTCAGGAGGATGAAAGGCTAAGTGGCCCTACCTGGACTGAAAACTTGTCTCTGAGGATTATAGTGAACAAAAGTAATATAGGAATAATCATAGAGAATGCTTTGCTTCTAAAGCCACAGTCTTTGTAACTGTGCTGTAATTTAATTTTATTTATTTAGTACTTCATACACCTGACGAGGCACTATAGTGCATTAGTGATCCGATATTATGGTATATCACAGGGCATTCTTGACTTGAAGAAATTTGAGCTGCAATGTTTTCTAAGTGGGAAGTGTCTCTATGCTTAAGTGGGTAGTGTGGTAAGGATGAGCGACACATTGAGCATGTTGGTTTTAAATTAAATTATTGTATTACACTGGTTAGGAGGAAGTGGGTTATGTGTGTGGCATATGTGGAACTTGTTTTTGTTTCTTGTGTGATGAGTAGTGGAATACACTTGTTGTGATGCTACGAAGGTGCTTCTGTGCCAATGACGTAGAGTGAGAGACAGACGCATATGTGTCCCTACCATCCTTGATCAGTCTTAATTCTTCGGTGAGAATGGGTAACTTCTGCTTCTTCAGTGGTAATGGCACCAAATCATCTGGTGTTCGCATTATCCTTGTAATCAACAGAACAGTTTGTTCATTGGTTTGTATGATTCTGCATCACCAGATTAATAAAAAAACAGATATTTACTTACTTCCTGAATTTCAGGTGATCTTGGAAGTTGTTTGTCTTTGCTGGGAGGAAGTTACATATTTTTGTCCTACACGGAAGGAAGTTATATTTTTTGGAACTTACCTTGGATGAACAACGGATTTTTGCCTTGAATGACAGACAGTATGAAAGCAGTTTTACCTTTAAGGTTGTAGTGTCTGTCTACAAGTAGCTAGTGACGTGCTTGGAACAGTGGCGTGATGCACTCCAGTGGGCAAAGATGTAGGAGCTGATCTGCTGCTGTATTTGGGACCCTTAACAGTTTTCCCAAGTAGGAGGAATGGGGCCCCTATGTAAGGATCATGTGTATAGATTACTAAAGTCATGAAAAGGGACATGTCTAGTTTCTGCATTTCTAGATTAGGGAACATGTATAAAGTAGTTTTTATGGTGTAGAAAATACTTTTATTTACTTGATTCACAGTACAAATTTAGAGTCTGTGATAACTCTGATATTTCGTCCTTCACCTGGTGTTGATAGTAGGGATTAGGCTATTTGGCCTGATGGATGTAGGGTGGTTGTTCTTTTATCCTCCACCATTTAGGGTTCTTAGGTTTGGAAACATTATGTTTCAGATGATTGTTTGACATTAATTAATCAACAGGACAGAGACAATGGTCAAATCTTTATGAGTCTAAGTCCTCTGGGTTTTCTAGCTTTAGGAGTATTGTCACTGTAGTTGTAACAGCAACAGCTCAAGCTGAAGTATTTGATGAGGCTGGCATGGGTGGTAGATAGAAGTTGAGAAAAGTAGTGAGTTACAGTGGCTGGTCAATGGAGATGAACTGATGCCACATTCCATGGGTGTCAGTAGTAGAGTCTGTAGGTGAACTGTGCCTGAGGTGGCGGACAGAACCTGCCGTAATAGTGCAACCACTCCATTTCTGTCCATTCTCATTGAGAGGTAATCCCTGTTAGATATCAGGGCAGATTCAGTGCGTGGGTAGAAGTCCATTTGATGTTCAGAGAGTAGATTGTTTTCCTCTATGAAATCAATGGTCTTAATTAAGAAAGATCTTTATATCAGTTTTTCAATGGATCCACCATTGAAGGTCTGACTGGGTGGCTCGAATTGGTAGCAGGAGGCAATTCTTCATGAGCAGTTTGATGTAGCAGTTACTCAGAGTGGAGGGGTAGGTTCCTGGAACTAATGAGTTGTTGAACATTTTCCCCTCTGCGACTTGAGGGACGCTACTTTAGGTCCGAGTTTTGTATGTTTGTGACAATGTGATGTAGCTTTACTGTGTAATGCCTGTTAGATACACACAACCTGAGTTAAAGCTGTCCTATGTGAAGTCTTCTGAGCATGTAAGGTAAGAAGCTTGGGCTAGAGCTATGCTGTATAGGAGAGAACACCTGTACCATCAGTATGGATTTTCCTTAACTGAATCATACAGAATTTTCTAAAAAGACGTGTCATATGGTGTCAGTTTGATTTGACATCTGATACTTGTACTTGTAATTTGGCTTTATTGAACAGAGTGTACTAATTTATTCTAGGAAGACAATTAACTTCAGAGCCTTGGTCTGTTGAGTTATAATTGGAGGCCAAAAGAGGTATACATCCAGTAGTTGAATTGCTCAACGTGTAATCAGGAATCCTTGGCTCAATTCGATTTGATGTTGGATCTTTATTCGTTTGAGATAAAACCATAAAAGTGCGAATAACAGTTCATAAACCACAAAGGCAAGGTCCTGCCCATATCAGTGTTACATCTGACATAGAGAGTACAATGTATGACACGGTGCATTTACAATATTTTAAAACTCTAGGGCAAAAGATGTCAATTAAAAATACAACATGGAAAGTGCAGAATGTAAGCTAAGGTAGCAAATTGCAAACAGTAAAACCAGTATACAAACATGTTCCTATGCTCATCAGCCATAGCACAACAACAGCATAGACTAGCATTTGCAAGACGTGGAGCCAGCCAATTCATTATAAAGTGCAAATGTAATTTAGTGAGTTTAGATCGAACCTCTAGAGGACTACAAAGTGCCTGTGCAGCTTAGAACATTGATGTAAGGCTGATTAAAACCTGTCAGCAGATAGTAAGCTGCCGTGTTGAGATGTCCCCCAGTTTGCCACTAAGCTCTATAAAAACAAAAACCTCTCTCTAGGGTCCACTATGTTAATATCAAAGAAAGTTACAAACCACCTAAATATCATTCTCAGACCAGCATTGTAGCACTATGAGCCTTGGGTCTCACTAGAACATGATGGTGCCTTTCCAGGAGAAGAACAATAAAGATAGTGTACAAAGCTATTGCCTCACAATGGGGCACTAAACGACCAGTGGAAGTAGATAAAGGTTTGGACCTTCAACAAGTCGCATAAAAATTTCAGAATAGGGGTCGATGCGAGTGTTTAAGATGTTTTCTAAGGGATATGGGTTTCCATATTAAGAAGGCCACATTAAAACTAATAAGAGGGTCCTCCAAAGAACATAGATATAGAAAAGCATCTGTATAATTCCTGATACTCTTAGCTAAAAGCAAAGGTTTTAAATAGAGTTTCCTGATTCCAGTATAAAAGCAACAGAAAAGGATAAACCACATTGTTTTTTGGGTGAATCTTCCATCATATAGACATTTAGCAGCTGCCTCGGGCCATTGTTTAATTTTTGAAAGGCTACCAAACACTGCTGGCATCAACCATTTTTTTGTGTAATGAGTTTTAGTTCCCTTTTACTAAAGGATGTTATGCTATCAGTTTTGGACATATATGAGAGTTACAGTATTCTCTTTGTGTTATCTACGCTTAGACAATCCATTAAAATAGCTTTGGTGAACTTTGTCTCTTCTTTACTCCAAATGGAATGACCCAGCTGGATGGGCCTAATTTCTAAAATATATTCCAAATGGCGCAAGCCCTGTTCCATATGTGCTATAGAGGCTGGTGTAGATTGTGGTGTGACAAGCAGACGCCAAGGAAATATATACTCTCTTGTGGTTGTAGAATGGTAGATTCAGTGAAGGCCCATAACCCACTGCCATACAAGGCTGCTGATACACATTTGTCTCTATAAATTGAGACCATCTCCCGAATTAGTTTACAGCCTTAGTGGCACACCTACAACTGCCAAACAGGCATGTGTCATCTTTAGCTTGTTGTTTTCTATGTGTCGACCAGGAGCCCTTAGAGATGAAGAGAATACCCAGGTAAGAGAATTAAGTGACCGTTTCTGTTGGTGTGCCATTGATTTGGTGAGCACATGACTTACAAGCTTCCTTTCCACAGATCATCGTGTAGGTTTTCTTCAAATTAATTTGGAGGTCCCTGCCCTCCATAAAGGTCGCGAAGCAGTCCATCAGTCTTTTCAGGCCATTGGTGGTCCATAACAGGAGGACAACATCATCAGCATAGAGGAGAACAGGGACTGCCCTTCCTTCCACTCATGGAGCATCAGCGACCACTTCCTAGAGTAAGTTATACACACCATTTAGACTTGGAGAGTACAGGAAGGGTGCCAGTACACACCCATGCCTGGCTCCCCTCCGAATACTAAACGGAGGGGAGCACTCCGCATTAGGCTTATAATGTGCCTTGGCTGACAAATTTCTATATACCTGTGATAGCAATGACACAATTTCTAACAGAGCCCTCGCTGAGTACAAGGTTTGCCACAGGCTTGAGTGATTTACTTAATCAAAAGCACTAGATAGGTCCACAAAACATAAGGGCAAATGGACGGTCTTAGCCCATGTGTATTTCCATATGAGAGGATCTAAATCAATAGACTTCTCTACCGTACCCAACCCCCTGCTGAACCCGTATTGTGACTCTATGAGGACTCTATTATCCTCAGCCCATTGTTCCAATCTTTCTAGGACTACTCTACTCAGGATCTTAGTGGAAAAGTCCAGGTGGGTAATAGTGCAGTAGCATTTGGAATCACGCCTGGAGCGTGAATTACCAGTGATTCCTCCCAGGTTGTTGGGATATAGCCGTTAGCAGCAGCATTCACCTAATCAAATCTTGGCTTCCTAACTTGATCAAACACTATAATCCTAAGAAAATGTATTTAATTTAGGGCACCAAAGTGTACTCGACCATCTATTTGAAGAGCTCCATGAAGTAATTTGATTCATAATGTCTGATTTTAAAACACCACGTATGGTTCACAAATTCTATAAAAAACATTGATCAGATATAAAGTGCATATGGCTCTTGATTAACTGATTGCATCATAAGGAGCCTGGAAGGGGCGGTGGATTCCTGAATGTTTCTAATTACTTTTTATTACAACTTTACATTTTTTTAATTACAATTGCTTTTAAATATAGCTGACTGAACACCATGATATAATATAATGTACACGACTAAAGTCTTACAAACGTTAAATAAAGTAATTTTTAAATGTTCAAGAGTAAGTAACATGTTTTAAAAAATTCGGTAGAGTAAAGGCAGAACCTGTCCAGACTTTGAATAGACTTTCACTTTGAATTTGCTGTCTTGCATCCCTCATTCCTTGTCACCCAAGTTTAGCTCCCGATGGTCACCAGTCTAATGCTAAAACGTGTGGTTTTGGGTAATCTTTGTAACATTTCTAGATCTGAAGTTTCTTGGAGCTGGGCGGTGGTGAAACAGTACAGTATCAGGGCTTGGGCGGCTCCATCATGTTTCCTTGAAGGCAGTGGCGGGGGACTAAAATTTTGTTCTGCCACTGGGCTGGATCCCTTTCAAAGGCTCAGGAATATGAGCTTGCTGGTTGAGATGAGACAGAGGAATGTGTGGAAGGCAGATGGGCCAGGCGGGCACCCTCTGCGGTCTCAAATGGCGCAACCTATGCTATTGAGTAAACAAAATATATTGTGTAGGTTTGGTTTTCTAAACAACCTGGGTTCAGGAAGAGTGAAACTGAGCAGCATGGTTTTACCATGACAGAGAGAATATATAAATGTCCTTTCCTAGTCACAAACCATTTTCATTGTGATATTTTGAAAAGCTTCGCATTGACCAATCATTTTCCAGTTATTAGCTAAAATTGAGAAGCCGGTAGTAAACTAAGGAGTGTCTGGTGGTGAAAATCAGAGAGGAGGAACCCCCACCTCTGCTAGGTTTACTGTATCTGATGGTGTCTGGGTCTGAAGCTTCAGACAGCGTGTGCATTACCTTCGCAAACTCTATGTCATGAAGACTGCTGACCTGTCGAGGGCAAGGACTAGCACATACCTCAACCAGAGAAGGAAATTGTTGGAGGTTGTGTGTGGCATATGAAGTTAGTTAGCCATGCTCTGTGTGTGATATGAGACTGAACACAGCTGTAAGTTAGAACACAGCAGAGACACAGCCGACCATGAGTATACTTAGTGTAGATCTTAGAAACAGAGGACAACACTGCGGAAAGAGTTGTGAAGAGTTATAGCTGTCCATGCCAAGAACTGTGTATGCTCTAAAAGAGGATCCAAGTCAGCCGATCCCATGCTGCCCCCCAGGGACACCAAAGGCCACCAAATGAAATCTTGTGAAGTAGACCAGTGGACCAGTTGTAATTGGTTTGCACTGGTCTGGGTGAAGATTCTTTGCTAGAATGTGGAAGTGAGTGACGAGCTAACTTGCACTCACTGTGAGCTGGCACCCAGAAAGACAGTTCTCCATCGTCAGCACCAAAGACTGAACTTGTACTCTTTTAGGCGTACTAGGAAGGACTAAAAGAGACTCTTCCTGCCATGGCGATGCGAGATAGGGGCACACCAAGAGAGCTCTGTGTACTTTAGAAGCAGTGAACTGTGCCTGCCTGCAAAAGGTGACTGACTTTCATACAGCCACTCTTTCCTGGCTGAACACAAGAGGCCTCCTGGAGTGGGAGGTATTGTACTCCTAGAGTCGGAGGAAGCGTGAAGTGGCCACTTGTGAGTGGTAGGCGTGGACATTTATTTATTATCAATGCAGAATGGAATTATTACTCTAAGGGCCAAATTCACAAAAAAAGCGGCGCAGCGCAGTGCTGCATCAAAATAAGCTAGAAACGTAGGGATGTGCCATATTTACAAAAATACAGCGCACCCCTGTGTTTCCCTTGGTGCCGTCGCTAAATTTAGCTACCAGTGCCAACGCAGGCATCCTTGCGCCAAGAGTGTCTGCATTGAGGGGATTGATTGTTTATGTGCAGGAAGGTCTCCTTTCCTCCACATAAACAATCATTAATGACGTTTTGCTTCGTCTATGTGTGCTGCAGAATGTTGCACACATGGGAAAAGCAAAAAAATAAGGAATAAAAATAGTCCTCCTTGTTGTGCCATGCTAACGCCACCCCTGGGGTGGCGTTAGGTTTTGGTGCTGCCACAGATTTATGCCTTCTTGTAAATCTTGGGCAGTGTAAAAAGCAATGGGTGTTGCGGTGGAACACCCACAGCCCATTGCACGCCCCTCTGACGCAGAGCACTGCGTCGGAGGGGCCCATACTTACAAGGTGGCGTTAAGCCACAAAAAGTGGCTTAGTGCCACCTTGTGAATGTGGACCACTACACAGCGCCACAGGAGCATCACTAAAAGTGACACTTTCGTAGTGCTGAGGTCTTGTAAATCTGGAAGACTCTATATCTTCTGATCCAATGTTCAATTTACTCCATTTAAGTCATAAAACAACTTTTAATTTTGTTTAATTGGTCCGGAACTTTACTGAGTGATTTTTTCATTAAATTTTTGGGTTGGTAGTGGTGATGTGCTTTTTCTGCAGTCGTCTTCCTCTTCGGTCCTGCACTACAAACGGGTAGACAAGGCTGTATTTGGGAATGGGACGCAGAGATACCTAACTAAGAGCTAGTTTTGCTCTATGGCAGGAGAGTTTGCCCCAGTGAACAACCCAGCTTCCTACAACTACTGAAACCAACATAGCATGCCATGAGCCTCCGCCTGAGATGGCAGTCTTGCAAAAACAGTTTGTCCAGCTTGAAGACAATCTATATCCCACCCGATAGTCTGCACAGTCCTCAGGAAAGAGACACATTACAAGCTTTATGCAAATTAGTAGTGTTATTTTCTACCCTTTTATTTAATTTATTTGCCAAATCTGCAGACAATTTGTGCTAGTGTTCTTCTGTACCAGCACTAAATGTGGTTCCTTAGGGAGTTGTTCTCAGCTTCTTCCCTAATAGCAGGAGGTTGGGGTGAAGACGATGCATGCTACCCATAGATCTGTCAGTGGTTGTCTTAATTCACTTTCAAAGCAATCTAGGATCGTACTTTGTAATTTATCTAGCATGTTAAGCCTGCAGGTGTGGCGCCAAAGCACAGTCTGGTACTTGCAAGGTCTGAAGCAACCCTTGTTAGTTTGCTTTTTTGGAGAGACTGTATGTACTTAAGGTGTGACCAATCCCAGGGGCGGCTCCTCCGCAATGGCGGAGGGGCGTCGCCCCCCCGGCTAAGAGCTAGCAGATGAAAAATAAAATGATAGCTTCCTTTTATTTTATTTTTCATCTGCTGGCTCAGCCAGCAGTGCAGGGAGGGGCGGGGCTAGCCACGGGAGGCGGGAGGAGAAGAGAGTGCACCTGAGTGCGCATGTGTATTTGGCCGCACTTAGGTGCACACTTAGGTTTCTCTAACACGGCTGTGTAAACAGCCCGGCTGGAGAAACTGTACAGACCCCAGGCTTGTGTGGGGCAGGGGCGACATATGAAAAGTTGCGCATCAGAACCGATGTGCCACTTTCTTGTAAAAAAAGCCCCTTGGTGTCCAAGAGATTGATATAGTCCTACAAATTCTTGATGTCATCGATGGATTCTGCACTTGCACAACTGATGTAAGCTTGTTGTGTGGGCTTCCTATTAGGTCTGTCACTCTCTCCACACCTTTCGGTCCACAATTCCTATCAAGTCAGTCACTTTCCGCACCTCTCTATCCACACTCGTTCTCATGATAGGGATGCTAAGCCCATGCCATAGGGCCAAGTGTTGCTTGTGTGCTGGTCTGTTTTGTTTTTCTCTCTGGAGAGCCATGTATGTATATGGTATTTTTGTAGCTCACACCTAGCCAAATGGCAGTTGAGAGCTCTACAGAGTCAAAGGCAAAGATGCAGGAAGGGGGAGCGGAGTTCTGAGAGTGAAGGTGAACTGTTACTTCGTTGTGATGCAGTGTTCTTTAAAGAGAGGTGGAGGGAAATTCTGCTATAGTCTGTCGTTCTCTCTGTATAGAATTTGTTAAATGCTTTCTTATTTTGCTTAAGCTGATATTGAGTCATAGGTTTGGTTTTATGCTTTAATGACTCTTGCACAGTCTTCTTGTAAGTCTTCTGTGACATCATACCATTTCTGAACTGCTGCTGATTCTGTCAAGTTTGCTACAGAGTCTCTGTGAGCTCACCGGCATTGCTGACATATTGCTAACTCTCAAGGTATCCGGTGATGAGTAGTTTGTGATCTCATGTTCTTTCCCTACTTCTTTCTGACTACTCCTATTCTTTTGTTAAGCCCAGAATCAGAGCTCATGTCTGACACATTGCAGGCTTCGCACTTTGTTTGTGCTGTTGAGTTATGTATAAGTTAATCTGCTTTTCTAACTCTTTGCTAACTATGCCTATACAATTTTAATTACTCTATAAGCTTACTTCTTTTCTGGGCTCCTGTTTACTTCACCCAGAACAGTCTGAAGTTCCCTGTGACCTTGTGATCTTTTCTGACTTCTTGAGGACTTAGCCCAATCAGGTGTTAAGTTCTGTGCAAACTCCAATGCTTGACATTTCCTCTGTTCCTCTTCCTGCAGGTTAATGAAATGGATACAGATGATGATCCTTTACTACACAATGCTTGGGTTGATGTGGAAGAGGAGGAGGTGACCTTTAATGTGCCAAACAGGTGCAGTGGATCTCAGCTATGTGGGCCATGTCAGAAGAGCTATAGTCCTGTACAGGATGTCCTGCCCAAGCCTGGCTTCTGGAATGTCGTGGGTTGGCTCTTTACAAACCCCTATTCTGCTGGTTTTATACTTTTTCTTGGATTCCTGGTGCCTGTGGTCCTCTCAGCACTAATGTTCTTTACATCTGCCCCTCTCGATATCGATATCTCCTACAATGCCTTTGAGATACCGAACCACGAGTCCTCCCGACGCTTTGATGCTTTCACTCTTGCCTTAAAGTCTCAATTTGGAACCTGGGGTTCGAGCCACAGGGAAGTGTCCGACTTCTCCTCTGAAACACTGCAACGCTTGATCACCGCAAAACTATCACAGAACATTCCAAACTCCTCCCATTTGGCGAATGCTGTCCGAACCAAGCGCAGCACAGTCAACTCCATGCCTTCCCTTAGCAGGAGCCCAGAAGCGCAAGAAACCAACCACACAGCCCGCCGTTCAAGAGGGACATCCCAATGGGACCACCCTAGTGTCTATACAAATGCTAACACGCAGACCCATGCCCATTGGCGCATTGAACTCATTTTCTTGGCTCAGGGGGACAGTGATAAGAACATTTTCACCAGGGAGCGGCTTCAGACTATTCACCGCATTGAGAGGAAGATCATGGACCACCCACGCTTCCGGGAATTCTGCTGGAAACCCCATGAGGTTCTGAAGGACCTTCCCCTGGGCACCTATTCCTACTGCTCTCCACCAAGCTCCCTTCTTACTTACTTTTACCCAACAGAGCGAGGGGGCAAGATTTACTACGATGGAATGGGGCAGGATTTGGCCGACATCCAAGGTATGTTCACTGGGCTGGGGGGTTTAGGAAAAGGAAAGAGACTGGATCTAACTCACAGGGTCATTTAAGGCCATAAGGGAACATGGAAGAGGTGAGTGGAAGATGGTTCAACTGACTGGTTGTTTACAGGCAAGGATGGATGTGAAAGGGATGAGTAGGACACAGAGAACTGATACCTGGGCATATAATGACTAGCTAGGAAGGTGCAAAGTATGACTTCTGTAAACCGTCTTCTGGTATTTCTTGGAGTCACAAGGGAGAAATGAAGTACACTTCAGATGATAGAGAGTGCTTAAGAGGCTGTTAAAGGAGGTGAAAGACCGATTATTACAATACGAGATTGATTTACGTAGAAATACATGGAAGTGGAAGGGATTAATGAGGAAGGACCAGACTGACTTTTTATTGTTACCTTCAGAGCTTCAGAGACATTGTCAAAATGTACAAATGTTTTATCTTTTGAAATTGGCTTAATGGATTTAGAACCTGATTTATATTTTTGGAAGTAGTTCCTTCCCCGCCAATACTATGGCCTGCCAATCCAATTTAAAAACGCACACACCATAGTCTGAAGATGGTGGAGACTACTCTGTCCCTGCCTTGGACAAACTTCTTCAACAGGTTGATCGAGTAAGGGCCATCAGAGGTTTGGCTATATTTCTACCCACCTAATTTAGACGGGCAATCATTTAGCCATATTTCAATGCCCAAAATCACCAGGAAAAACTTGGTGGGAAAGCGCTCTGAAAAGTGCTTAATGCCTCTTTGCCATCGGAGAAACTCCAATGACAAAGGGGGCTTTTTTGGGGGAGTTTTTGTTTGAAAATAAAAAATATTTGGTAAGATTGCCATACGGCTCTGTCATTGACAGAGTTATATGGGAAAATAACATTGTATTAACAGAAACCGCTGTGACAGCTGTTCCTGCCAGTGCTAGAAATGATTGCTAGGCCAGAAGATGTTTCTAAATTTGGCGCAGCACCTCTGTCAGGGTGACAAAGTAATTTACTCTGTCACCCTGGTGGAGGACCTGTCAACCACCAAAAACATATATCAGGCACTTAGTTTGTGTTTACTTGATGGCCAGGTTACAAGAGCTGAGACAATGGTGTGAACAGAAAGAAAACGAAACCGGTGTTGTGCACTGGAATTCCGAAGAACGCATTGTATTATGTTGATTCACCTATTTACCCCATTTGAAACCAGTGAGTGACCATGGACTTCAATTTACTGTCCTTACTGCGAGAGTGCATGCAGTTGCCTCGCCTCACATCATGTTGTTGCAGCGCAAGTGTATACATCAAGCCCCAGAGATCTCAGTAGGATCACTTGATTACTTTTAGTAATGCCTGTCTAGATTCAAGGCTGTAAGCTCTCCTTAGTGCTTTTGGCAGTGCCACTGTACCGTCTAGGCCGTGGAGTCTCTGAAGTTAATGATTCCATTTTAGAGCTGTCAGTGCACCATTCCGGGCTCTGAGGCCTTTACAGAAGCTCTGATTCTGCGTTTTGTGCTGTCAGTGTATATTAGGAGTAAATGTGTCCTTTGGTGCTCCAAGGCCCTCAGAGCCTTTCTTATTACCTACTAGGAGCATCAGCACACCCTTTGGGGCTCGCAGGAATCCAAAGGGTCTTTCTCTTCTTTTGGTAATGTGATGTGTCCTTCGGGCTTTTCCATCTTGTAGTGTGTCTGGTTGCTTACGCCTGGTGAGTTTATCCCTTTGGGTTTGGTTAAGTTTTTGTCAGCACTATACGTTTAGTACTACATTGAATTTCAGATTCTGTGTGGCAGTGTTCAATGCGTTTCCATACTGAGGTTTAGTGAGGTTTTCAATCGTAGCAGTCTCACATTCCTCCCTGGTACCGTCACCATGTTTGGATCAGTTATTTTCTGTTGTGGTTTGGGGCTTCCATTTCCCACATGGATAACGAGTGTGTAAAATATTTAGATGGTGTGTACGTTGGGTAATTTTGTCTCTCGAACCTTTGGTTTTCTAGTGCATTAAATTCCATGTTCATAGTGTCACTAGGTTTAGTTTTGAGATTTTCCTTGTCCCTGAAGTGCCTTATTTTACGCTGTCAGCAACTCATTTGGCTGTTGACTGCTCACTAGATCTGTGACTTCCTCTTGCTAGAATCACTGTGTCTGTAATCTGGTTTCTCTGAGTCGCAATAGTGTTGCTACCAGTCATGTAAGACGTGTACCTGGTCTTAGAATCCCTGATGCTATGATCATGTATGGTCAGTATTTCTCTCAGGGCTCTGGGGTTTAAACTGGTTCTTGGATACCTTTTTAGACCTTTCCCATGTGAGAGCATTAGATGTCTTGCCAGAGTATTGTTTTTCTGAACACTTCATACATAATATACATACACAGATGGTCTTTTAGTCAGCTGGCTTCATTCATTGGTCTATTAAATTGGTATCAACATTTTGCTAACACAACACAACTTACAACATCGGGCAATGGGTTAGTACACTTTACCCAATGGCTTCCTTCAATATGACTGTCTGCATAAAGCCTGTGCACAGTGTGTACATCCACTTAAAGTAGTTCATTTCTCTTTAGTGATACACCTGGCGCAAACATGTTTTTTTTTTTTTTTTACATTAACTTCAAGTACTGGATACTTTTTTCACCTATACTTTGAGTGCTCAGTTAGATGGTGATTTAGTTTCTGTCTCCTTTTTAAAGTTACTGTCATAAAGTCTGTAAGCATCATTGTAAACCTTATGGCTGCATGCAATTTTATTGCTTAGTTTTGTGGTGATTTATTTTAGTCTCCTTTACGAATAATGATAAGAATAAACCACATGGTACAACTGGGAGGTTTGCTATTTAAAATATCACTGATAAGACAACCACACACCAGTGATTGTATTTTAGGTTGAACATTTTTATTGCAATGATATAGCAACCACGTTATGTTGCTGCATGTTTCCTTTTTAGGGTTGAGCCTGTGTCGCATGCGCTTGTGCATGCGTTTCGCTTGCGAAACGCTTTAGTAGTTACAAAAGGGCTCGGAGCCCCGTCCATGTCACGTCAGTGTCTTTCATTGGTTCGTAGGCTTGCCTGTTAAAATCTGCTTGCTTTCATGCCTTTTCCGGTGGTTAGCCCTCCTCGAGCGCAGCGACCAAGTACTGAAAACATGCGAGGCTCGCTGTTTTCCGTCCGGTTTGTGGACTACTTTTTCTCTTTTTTTCGCAGCGCGATCTCGCTTGGCAGAAGTTGAGCGCTTTCCATGACATCGACCCTGTGACATAGGTAATTGCACTTTTGCCGGTTACATAGATGATTGCACTTTTGCCGATAGGTTTCACTACGAGTGAATTGTAGCAGCGCAATCGCGCTCTTTTTTCCATTTAATTTGGCAAGAAAAGTCCGGTTGGGAGTTTACAACTGCTAATAGCTCTAACTCGGAGAAATGCGAGACCCGTTGCATTGGAAATGATTGTTCTCTTTTTATTTTGTGGTATATGCCTGCAGTACAAATGTTTCAAATTTGAACCGTCCCACAAGCTTGTGAACACCAGCTTTATTGGCTTGGCCAATGTTTGTTGTTAGAGTCAGGATGTTTAGTCACTGACACCGCCGCTTGGATGTGTCAGTATCTCTGTTAGATTGCTGTTGTTCACATATTCTCAAATTCCCCTGTAGTGCCTTACTACCAGACTTACGGAGTGGTATCTCCACAGGACATATTAACAAGCACAATTACAGTTCGACAGAGTGTAAACTTGCACCCAGTAACTCCACTTGTGTTTCTCCTGGTATGCCCCCTGTATAGCGAAACTAGACCTTCAAGGAATTCAAAGATAAAGGACAAAATATTGCATCCAAGATATCGAAAGATGGATGTTCTGTACCTAAGTCCACATATATGTACCTTGAAGATATAAATATCTCTTCAAGGTACGTAGAAGTGGATTTAGGAATAGTAAATCTATACTTTCCCTCTATGCACTTACGTTTCGATATTTTGGTCCTCAAAGTTTGTCCATGATATTCTTGCATCGCGATATTCATAGATTCGATATTTGGCAGTACGATATTTTGTCCTCATAAATTCCACCTACGCATTGAGATGGTGGAATTTGCCTCTGTATCAGTGGTTCCAAAAGAGAGAATTTGCATGCAATAACATCTGTAATTCACTGACGCATGTTATTCTCCACTTCAGGAACACATAATTAATCTATATAGGACCATACAGAAATGCAAATTCTGGACTCTGTACTCCCTGTCACCTTCATCATGCAACTCGTGGGGTTAATGCACCCGTCACAGCTGTGCGTATTTTTTTTCGTTATTGTCTCTGGTAATTTTTTGTAAATCTCATCATGCTTGAAAGTGAGTTTACCCCGGAGTCAGTGGTACTTCTCCCTTCGGGGCTTAAGGACTAGGCCCTGCTTGTTTTCAGGCCTGTTTTTATTAAACCAAGATTAAATAATATTGATTATTCACTCTTGGTTTAATATCAAAAAGCTGACCTACTTCTGGAGCAGCAAGAGCCTAAGGCAGCTAGTGACACTGCTTGACGGCTGTCTGACGCGCATGATGGCGCCTGCACCACGCAACTGCGGCACCCTTCAGAGAGATTGCCAAAGCATGCTAAATGGTCACTGCTAAAGGTAGCCTTCAGCGCAGAAGACTTAAGCCCTGCAGTGCCCGTGGCAACACACCAATCAGCCTATCACCCAACTCTTTCCCAACTTGTCTAAGAGTTGCTAAAGGATGGAATTAAAAATTAGAAACCTACAGCTCGATTCTGTAACTGTACAAGTTCAAGGTTTCAGTTTCATGCTTCAACATTGGAAGCAGAATGGAGCTATGTGGCTCCCCTTGGGTAAATGGAACAGCAGGAGTCCAAACTACACTTGAGCTGTCAGAAAAGTAAATAAAAAAAACTTTAAATCTTGTGTGCATATGGGAGAGAGATTGCGTCTTTGAAATAGTGTGCATGTTTCAGCATGTCTGTGGGACCTATTCACAAACTGTGTTATTCAGTACAAAGCACACTACAAAATGCTATTCACAGACCTAAGTGCAGAGGTTACACCTCTGCCTCCACTTCAACTATATGTGTGGAGATCTCCACACCGACTGTGAAGTCTCCACACACACACACATGTATATGCTTTAGTAGAAAGTGTGGGAGGCAAATAGGGGAGAGGCTGGAAAATGGGGATTACTGACAAACAGGAAAAGTTAAAGGAGGAGTGAGGGGGATTTGAGCAGGTTCAGGGAGCATTAGAGAGGGGTTTAGAGAGGTGTGTCAGACCACCCACAGAAGAGTAAACCCATTACTATTCACAAACTGCACTTCTATAGTCACTAGCCAAAATGGGACCCAAAACCCGTAGTAAAGGACTTCAGCTAAGACATGGAGTAAATCTGGTAGTACACATGAACAACCACTGGTATTGTAACCCGCCCTTACCCAGAAAATAAAAAAATTAAGGGGTTAAGTTAAAGTCCCATAAGAAATAATGTTAAAAATAATTCATAAAATAGAACACATTTGTAATTTCATTATTTAAATACAAAGTATTTCATAACCTTTTTTGCATTTAGAACATCAATTTTAATAATTTTATTGCATAATTATTTTAAGTTACTTTTAACTATTTAATTCAAAATTAATTTCATAGTGCAGTATCATTTTTTATTTTTATATTTGAAATAAATGAGTACAAATAAATTATATTAATATTTATTGTAACATTTTGACTATTGTTTAGAGTTTAATAAAAAGTTAAATAAACTTTTTTTTAATTTTCCCTATACTTTGCCATAGGGAGGCTCCACAGTGAGGCGGAGAACTCCACATTTTAAAGTATAAGAAACATTTTAAAAGTTTATTAATGCGAAGTGTAGAATTTATTGAAATGAATTTGCTTATATTCTTTTACATTTTTTTGTTAAATTTACTTAATGAAAAAAGTTATTAAAATATTGTATAATTAAATTAATAATATGTACTATTTTTTATAAATTATATAAATTATTTTTAGCATTTAACTATTTTAATTTATATTTTTAACTATCCTAAATAATTTAATTGAATTTAATGTTATTTCCTATGGGCTTTTATTTTAAGTTCCTACCTCTATTATCTTCCAGTGCGAAGATCTTGCACTACTGGGGACTGGTTATGTGTGTTGCTAGAGTTCCAATTTTTTTTAGCAATCACTTACATTCTTTTACGGAGAATGGAGATGTGTATTTCTACACTTTTGAGTAATTTCAGACTTGGATTTTGTGAATAGCAAAAAGTGATAAAATCACGCATCAGAGTAAGAGTAAGTTTACACATGTAAATAATTCACAAGTGTATACTTGTGACTAGCCCATGAGTGTCTATGGGCCTGGTTATGCGCTTGGCGGATGGGATACTCCATCACAAACATGACGGATATCCCGCCCGCTGCATTACAAGTTCCATTATATCCTATGGAACTTGTAATATGGCGGGCGGGATATCTGTCATGTTTGTGACTGTGTATCCCACCCTCCAAGCTTGTAATCAGGCCCTATGTGTGAGTGAGAGAAAGTGATTCAGTGAAGGAGTGAGTCAGAGTGAGTGAGAATGAGCCATTGGAAGAGTGAGTACAAATGCGAATGAATGAGAGTGAGTGAGTGAGAATGACAAAGTAGTTCAGAGTGAGAATGAGTGAGTCACAGACTAAGTGAGTCTAGTGAGTTAGGGAAAAAATGAGACTTATTGCTTCATTACTAGTGTGGCGGTCCAAGGACCGCCACATTGGCAGTGACAGTCAGATAGCGCACTCTAGGTGGTCTGCCTAAAGACCACAGTTCCCACCAGGAACGTCATTCCTGATGTGGTGAGTCCAGTTGGGGCTGTACTCAGCCAGGACAGTGATGAGCTCATCGCTGCCTGGCTGATTACAACCCCATTTACCGCCAGCCTTTACATGGTGTTTGCACCACCATGGAAAGGCTGGGGGTAAGCCAGTACTGGGGGCCACAGGGGCCCCTGCACTGCCCATGGCCATGGCATGGGCAGTGCAGGGGTTCCCCTGACCATCACCGTTGAAATGTGCAGTGTCTGCTTTGCAGACAGTGTGCATTTTGAGGGTGCTGGAGTGCTACGATATTGGCCTCTGCTCTTAAGGGCCTCTGCTCTTAAGGGCCCTTATGGGAACCAAGGCCAATATTGTAGCACTGTTCCTGCCAGACAGCCCGGCGTAAAGGTATATTACAATGGTCTGGACTGTCAGCCCTGCAAGAACATTGTAATACGCTTGAAAAGAATGCCTCCGCCATGGCAGTGGCATCCTACCCGCGAGTTTGGCGGTCCTGCGGTGGGACCGCCGAACTCATAATTAGGCCCTTCTCACAATTAAAATCAGTGAGACTGATTGAGTTACAGTGAGTCAGAGTGAGGAGAATGAGTGGGACTAAGTGAGAATGATTGAGAGTTGGTGAGACTAGGTGAGTCACAGTGAGATTGAGTTAGTGCGAATGAGTGTGATTGAATGAGACTTAGTGAGACTAAGTGAGTCCGACTAAGCAAGACTTAGGCAGAATTGTTGAGGCTAAGAGGGACTTGGTGAGTTACAGTGAGATTGAGTTAGTGAGAATGAGTGGGAAGGAGTGAGACTTAGTGAGACTCAGTGAGTAAGAATGTGTGGGATTGAATGAGAATTGGTAAGACTTGGTGAGTCCGAGTGAGACTGATTGAGTGAGAGTGAATGGGACTGAGTGAGAATTAGTAAGACTGAGCCTGACTGACAATGAGTGAATATGAATCGATGAGACTGATGGAGTCAGAGTGAGAGGAATGGTTGAGTCAGGGTAAGTCATTATGAGACTGAGTGAGTCAGAGTGAGATTGAGTGAGAATGAGTGGAATTGAGTGAGAAGAGTGATACTGAGTATTCATGAGTCAGAGTGATAATGAGTTAATTGGAATGAGTAAAAGTAAGCCAGACTGAATGAGACTGAGTGAATGAGAGAGAGAGAGACCTAGGGCTTGATCACGAAGGGCCTCTGCAGTCGTGGTGGAGGCTCCACAGCTGTGGCAGAGCCTCAGCACTAGGGGTAAAATCTCCACAAGGAGAATTATCATTGAGGGGATTTCACCCCACGTGCTGAAACTCCCCCATGACCATGAGACCTCTGCCATGAGTGTGGAAGCCCTTTGTTCATCAGGCCCACAGTGTGACTGGGTGAGTCAGAGTGAAACTGAGTGAGTCAGACTGATTACAAATTAAAGATTCACCGTGAGATTGAGTGAGTCCGAATGAGAGAGAGTAATTGGGACTGAATGAGACTAAGGGCCTTATTATTAGTTTTGTGGTCTCACCATGGGACCGACAAACTTGCAAGGGATGACGCCACCACCATGGCAGTGGCGCCAGCCCGTGCATATTACAAATGTTGCCACTCGGCTGACCGACGGGAACAATGTAGTATGTGGTTCCCACTGGGCTGCTCGGCGGGAACAGTGCTACAATATTGGTCTTGCTTCCCTTAAGGGAGCCAACGCCAATACTGTAGCTCACAGCACCCTCGGAATGCCCACTGTCTGCAAAGCATTCCAACGGTCCTGGGCAGGGGTGGCCCTGCACTGCCCATGCCATGGGAATTGCAAGGGTCCCCCTGTGGTCCCCACTGGGTTTCCACCAGCCTTGTCGTGGCGGGGACCCCGGCATGAGAAGACTGGTGGAAAGCTGAGTTGTATTCATCCAGGCGGCGCTGAAGTGAGCACTGCCCTGGCTAAGTACAACTCAGACCGCTGTCGGACCGTCGGGAACTACGTTCCTGACAAAGACAGTGATGGCCTGACGGGTTAGCCCACCAGAGTTGTAATGTGGCGTTCGGAATGCCACAGTTGTAGGGGTCCGACTGTCACAGTGAGGCTGGCTGTCCTTGGACTGCCAGCCTCCTAATGACACCCTAAGTCAGTCTGAGTCAGTAAAACTGACACTGAGTGATTCAGAATGAGTGATAATGAGTGTGACTCAGTGACACTGAGTATGAATGGGTGAGGCTGAGTGGGTCAGAGTGAGAATGAGTGAGACTGTGTCAATTAGTAAGACTGAGTGAGAGCGAGTGAAAGTGAAGGAAAGTGTGAATAAGAGTAAGTGGGTAGGAGTGAATGAGACAGAATAAGAATGAATGAGTAACATTGAGTGCAAGAGATTGTGAGCGAACCCTCTGAGAACAAGTAGGCTCACTGACAGGAGTTTGAGCCAAGGATTATGCTCAACCACTTATAACGGTCACTCTTGTTTTGGTAGTGCCAGTATCTCTCATGGATGGTAAGTGTGTAAAGGTTATAGACCTCCTACTGGTGTGCTCATTGGCTCCATGGTTTCAGAGTCACGTTTTTTGTCTCATGTAATGCTCACTATGAGTTCTCCACGTGTGGGTGCAGCATTACCAGGGAGCTGGTGTGTGTAATAGCTGCCTGCAACTCCTGCAGCACTACACATGGGCTCAGCGCAGTGTCTCTGGAAATCAAACTCACACTCAGCTATGGGCAATCAGGCAGTGTACAAAGAGCTGGTCTGACAAGTCAATGCGTGGGCCAGTTTTCTGACTGTGTGTGGCCCCGTTTTGTGGTCTGCTTTTTGACTATTGATTTTCCTGGTTCTAAAACAAACACTGCTTGCAGCTAGCTCAAATCAATGCGTTTTCCATACCTTGCAAAACACTTATACAGCATGACTTTACAGGTTCAAAACTGCCACCATTTGCAAACTTGGGACCGTTTTTTAGCTTTCTAGTTCACAAATGGGTGCCATGTTTATTTTGGTTCTCAGCTGTATTTTCTGTCCTAGTCCGACTCTGCCTAGAATGACCAGCTCTGGAGTTGGTGGATGCAGCAATTCTGGGCCTAGAGACAAAAGCCAAACTAGATTTATGCAAAGCGTAGTGTCCCTGTAGATAATATTCCCTGCCACACTCCTAATGATGGTCATGGCCTCTCGGGGATGTGATGGGTGCATGTGTTCTCTAAAATTTCGTTAATTCTTTAAAATCATTTTCTCCTCTTCTGTTTTTCACAGGATCTTTGAAGCTGGCAATGACTCACCCAGAGTTTTACTGGTATGTGGACGAGAGTCTAACACCAGAGAACATGCGCAGTTCGCTGCTACGCAGTGAGATCCTCTTTGGAGCGCCACTGCCTGGTTACTACTCATTGGATGATCGATGGGAAGAACAGCGCAGGAAGTTCCAGGACTTTGTCATTTCCTACGTGGCTGTCCTGGAGAAGGAGTCCACAAGGTGAGAGGTCACATGACAAGGCCAGAGGTCAACAAGGCTCTGCTGGAATATTTAGAAATCAAAATTATTAGAATGCAGATTGTTTACACAATTTTGTCGTATACAAAATATCTTCTATAATTTGGCATTTCAACTACTCTCGTGTACCAACAATTGCAGTTAGCTAAATGTCATTGGTGAAGTAGTATCTTTAGTGAGAGACATTAAAAATAGCATGAAGTTCAAAACGGTTTTATTTACGGTATGCATGTTTTCACAATGGCAAAGGACAGAGGTGAAACTACCCTCCATAATGCCACAGCATATTGTATGACACAC
The DNA here is from genome assembly GCF_031143425.1 of Pleurodeles waltl. Lineage (NCBI taxonomy): Eukaryota > Metazoa > Chordata > Amphibia > Caudata > Salamandridae > Pleurodeles > Pleurodeles waltl. Next base: position 1,558,398,366 of record NC_090445.1, read on the forward strand.
CTGGTCACCTCCTGTTGCCATGCAACACATATAGTAAAAAACATGCAGTTTGACAAAATAGACCACAACCTTTGTTTGCTATTAAGCAAACATGAATTAACCCGTCCTCTGTGCTGTAGTCGATTTCACGGAAAATAATTATTGCAGCTAATTTAAATAGGAACTCAGCACCAAACAGGTTCCTGAGGACTCCTAAGCCGACAGTGGGCTATAATCACAATATAAAATAAGGTAACTGATATGTTTTTGTCATACCTTCCTATGCATAAGAGGAAGGGATAAGTACTACCCAGTCTGTGCAAGACTTGAAACCAATTTGAAACTAAATGTGCCAAATACACAATATAAAGTGCCTGTTTAGTTTCTGATGAGTTTATACAAGCAGTGTTTTATTAATTCTTACACTCATGCATCAATTCATCCACCCACAGACCAAGGACCTTATTACAGCATTGGCGGTTCGAGGGCCACCAATGTTGCAGTGGCAGTCGGACCACCACGGTTGCGACTGCCACATTACGAGGTAGGCAGGCAGACCCGCCAACCTTCCGCCGTTCCCACCAAGATCTTCGATCCAGACGGGCTGATGGCAGGGGCAGGTTGTAATCAGCCAGGGCGGCGCTGAATTCAACACCGCCCTGCTGACTACAACCTTTTTCGCCAGCCTTTTCACGGTGGTACCACAGCCATGAAAAGGAGGGTGAGGGGAGGCTGCAGTACCCATGCCATGGGCAGGGTCCCCCTGTCCAGCACCCTCAAAATGTGTGCATTTCGAGGGTGCTGGAGCCCCCTGCTTGCAGCAGCATTGCTGCCGGCTCAATTATAAGCCAGCGACCACGCTGCCACAACTTTCCCACTGGGCTGACCGTTGGAAACTTTGGGAAAGTCATAACGGGGCCGGCAGGGAGGTAGCTAGCAGGGTGGCGACCACCCCGTCGGGAGTTTGGCGGATGGGTGTTCCCGTCTGCCAAAATCATAATCGGGCTCTTATTATTGCACACACTCAATAAAATAAATCAAAGAAGGTGGTAACTGTCTCTCAATAGTGTTGTACATAGTTCATTGTAGTTTTAAAGTTTTATAATAAAGGTCATATTTAGAAGCAACATGTAGACAATTTTGAATTAGAAAACAATACACTATGGATAGTACCAGGCCAATATAGCAGCCCGGTTGAGACTCCGAGGCTCTTCTGGAGTCTTGGCCGACAGATGAAATGAGTGCCAAGTAGTAGCCTGGTTGCATTGTCTGGGGAGTTGAAATAAACTCTAAAAAGAAAACAAATTAACACAGGAAAAGAAAATAAGTTAAAGGGGACCTGTACTGTGCCACTGAGTCACGCTCATGGGCAACCAGATGTCCACATGTGATCAGGAAAAATGCCATTATTTATAGGGCAAAAGAGCTGTTGACTGAAGTGGGTTGACCCACTGGCCCCTGCTGTATGCTGTCATGAATGGTAGCAAAGTGTGAATGACACTTAGACCAATAGCAGAAATGGTCAAGGGGGGTAAGCAATAGAGTCAGGTGGGGCTGTAGGGCAATCTCCAGTGCCAGAAGAGCTGGCCTGACCGGTCAGTATATGGGACATATTTTGGCTGTTTGTGGACTTTTTTTTAAAGGTCTGGTGGGCTGTTTTTTACTGTTGCAAATCACCTATGCACGGGCCACTTTTTTAGCTATCTGATTCACTAATAGACAGGGGCGTAGCTTCGCAGGGTGTTTAGGGTGTTAAAACCCGCTGATAAATGTATTTTATGATAAATAGTTGAGTACAGATGCTCTCAGTTGTGTATGGTGAGGTGTCTGTTGGATTTCACCAGGAGGTTTTACACACACAAACACACACACACACACACACACACACACACCCCTTCTCTCTGTTTGGAAACACCTAAAAAAGAATGGTTATTTCACAAAATAATGTGTTTTCTGTCACTTACTACCCCCAGCCAATTCGGACTCCTTTCCACTGCCCCTTAAGCCCCTCTTGTGCACCCTTCTTGTTGTCTAATGCATTTTCACATTATGTGCCAGCATGATTGTTGGGAAATCTGAAGCTCACACTCCCCAATCTTGCTGGCCAAACTACACCCCTGCTACTAGAGGCCAGATTTATTTTGGTGCCTGAGCCTATTTGCTGACCTAGTCCGATGCTGGTAAAAATCCTTTTCCTACCACTGTGATCTGTGAGATTCCATGTAACAAAATACATGTCTATGTGCTTTGTCACCGAATAATAATAATCTGTTTCATCAAGAGTTGGCTGCAAGATTCCCAAGCACAGAGTCTCTTATAATAGCTATGTATTTATTAATTCTCTGAGGGAGGAATGATTTCTTAGTTGTTGTGTGCATTATGTGGTAAAGAGAATCCGTTGTTTTCTTCAGTAAAGTTCAGGTTCTGTATGGTGGGACCGATCTCTTTGATTACGAAGTGAGGAAAACCTTCAGCAATGACATGTCCCTGGCCTTCATTAGCAGCAGTTGCATCGCTGTACTCGTGTATCTCCTCACCTCCTGCTCAGGTGAGTAAAGTGAGCAAACAAACCTATGGAGGACATTGTGAGTGCAAGATATGCTTTTTCTTGTGCTGTATGATGAGCTGCTGTTCAGAGAGAGGTTTTTAAGTACCTTATGGGAGCCTTTCTAGAGAGCTAGGTGCTGATATGTATGCAGGCCTCACTGCAAAGTGAAACCCTACAGTATATGGTGAATGCTTTCTTACAAGGCTAGGTGGTGAGGTATGCACTGGTCTCACTGCACAGAAAAAACCCTGGAGTATATGATTGGTGCCTTTCTGAGTTGAGTAGGCAGGCCTCCCTTCAATGGGAAAACGTGGGGTAACTGATGGGTTCTTCTCTCCAGGTCTGCCCACTAAGGTGTGTGGTAACCAGCACTTCTGTATGAATGTTTTGATATATGATGAAAGCACTTAGAAGACATGATTGATCATGACTACAATCCTGGGTATTTGGGTGTCTCTTTTCTGCTGCACTTCTCCCCATTCACCTAACGTATGGCCCCTCTGCTGTATCCCTAATGGGATAGCAAGTGTGCCATGGGTCTTAATGCCAGTAAGGATCCTGGTCCCTGCCCCTTGCCATAATTGGATGCAGGGGCCCCTACCCAGGAGTGATGCAGCTGCAGTGGCATTATTGCCACTGCAGCTGCTGCATTAAAGATGCTCCTGGTGTTTTTTCCCATGTTGTCCCGCTTCTCTATAGAGATTAGTTTAGCATCTACAAAGAAACAAAATCCAGCCAGGTACTTTAAAATGGTCAAGTTGTTGTAGAGATTTATGGTTGGCAGTGGCACCCTCCAGACTGGTGGAACTCACAGGGTCCACAGTAACTCCTCAGAACATGAACCACCAGTGACTTTGAGCACCAAAAAGCTTTGGAAACAATGAGCCCTGGGAACTACCTTCCCATGGTTTCTTAATCAAGACGACTAGTCAAGGCAAAGAGATTGGAATCCCAAGACACCTGGTGAAGAGGAAAAACCTCTGTGTCCCACTGGGTCGGCATGCGGGCCCCGTTTGTGTCGTTGGGGGTGCATGACTGGTCAGGAGTGCCCAGGTTCACCACACTGCAGTAGTGGAAAGCGGCTACACAGCTTCTCACCCACATGTGAAACGGATCTCTGTGGTTCTTTCAGTGGGACTGCAAGATCCTCGTTGCTGCTGGGTGCTCACACCCTGTGATGACCTCCATATTGTTTTTCAATTATCAGGGTTTTGTGCTGGTCTTCCTCTTGGTCTGCACTTCTCTTCAATAAGCAGAACAACTTCTCGCCCTTCCGTGTAAGCCACAGTAAAATAGTATCCTTCCAGAAAATATGGCCTGTTTCCAGCGTTTGGGTTCTCCCATAAAGCATCTCTCTGTGCTGCTTCAGCCAGATTCTCCTTTCATTGTCCAGATTAAATACACATTTATTGGCGAAAAAGACAAGTACTAACTCACCTTTTAAGTAATGGCATGAAGCTTTAGGCCTTTATTTTGCTGGCTTTCGATGCAGAGTGGAGCCGTGTCTTGTGAGTATGAATGACGGAACCTATTTGGATCCTGAGAGACTCCGTAGCATGATGACGTAAGAGTTAGAACGTGGGGCAGTGAATGCAAGTTTAAAAGTATAGGTTCACAGTCACATACTGAAGAATAAAGACGTGTAATACACAGCTCCATGTGTCGTGTACACATTAGCGGGTACCCAGGCTGGGGAGGACTCTACAACAGGAAGAGTTCAGAGTAGTGAGAAAAGATTCATGGTGGTTGTTAGATCTGAGCAAGAGAGTTAAAGCAAAGTTTCCTTCTTGGTTGCTAGATAAAGGGCATCATACAGATTAATGGGTCCACTATGTAAAAATAAGGCAGGCCAGGAAAAAAACAAACATGGGCGGACGACACTGATTTTCCAAGCCATGCTAGGGCTTCTTTCCTTACATGGTAGGCTGTTACACAGAGAGAAACCCTGAGGTTTGTAATGGGGATATTGGTGTAGGGCAGGATAATGTGTTGTATGGCAGGCTGCAAAGTGAAACCCTTTCTCATATGATGACAGCATATCTACGAAGCTGGATATTGGGGCAAATGATGGGAACATTGAGTCTGTGGCAGGCTACTGTTCAGAATTCAACCTTGTGTTAAACAGAATCTGAGTGTAACTTGGTTCAATTGCAAAACGGTATATTTGCTTTCTGCCCCTGCTCTTCTTTGGCCCATTTTTCTCCTTCTGTGTCTGTGATTGATAGATTCTCCTTTCACATATCTTAAACCATGTCTGACTGCAGTAGAAAGCCTTCCCCTAATTGAAAATTCTGTCCTCCCATATCTTGCACTGTATCTGTGTGCAGCTGATAGTGTGTTTCATCCATTGTACCGCTTCCCGTTTCTGTGTGTCACAGTCACTTTATACACACCTTCCTGTTTCTGAGATTGATCGTGACTGTCCTCACTGTTATTTTCTAATCTTTCATTTGCGTTGACAATCTTCCCCCGTTCTATTCTTTCTCCTCTCTTTGTGTGGATTGCACCTTCACCCTCTGAAGACTTTGCTTCTCTCTCTGCAGTGTTCCTGTCCTTGTTTGGCATCGCCAGTATTGGTCTGAGCTGCCTAGTTGCCCTTTTTCTCTATCACGTGGTGTTCGGTATCCAGTACCTAGGAATCCTCAATGGCGTCGCTGCCTTTGTGATGGTTGGAATCGGTAAGTCACTGTGGTCTTCAGACGGATACCCTGAGGGTGCAAGCGGGACCCTCATCCTGGGAACACTCTCATCCGTTCACAGATGGAATGGCCGATAGGGAAATCAAGCGAATCGCTGGCTGCTCCCTAATGAAATTTACAGGGTTTGATGCTGCTACCTCACTTGGATCACAGACTAGAAGAGGACATCATTTTGATAACACATCATGAAATTAGGCAAGAAATTACCTTAAATAGGTGACAAAGCAAACAATGGTCACATTGGATTACATAGCGGCGATGGGCTCACTTTGGTAACAAAGCACAATATGATCTTACTGTGGCACACTGCATAAAAAGAGTACTAGAAGCTTTTTTGGACACCCACCCTAGTTCCACAATTTCTTTCTCCTTTCCTCTGACATCCAACCTTATGCTTGGCACAATCACAACACTTTCTTCAACAGAATTTGGTGGCGTGCAGAAACACACTGCAGAGGAAGCAATGTGGTCCTTCGAAAGTAACACAGTCCTAACCCACTAATGGGAGTCTGGAGGAACAATTGAAAAGTGAGACTGGCAGCTGAAATGTCAATATTGGGATCTGGGTGTTTTGGGAGCTCCAATGTAATCCATATAAAGCATGCGGTAGTCTTTGTGTTGCCAGAGTGCAAGTGTGGACAAAATCATTTATTCAGTAAATATTACCAAATCGCACTGGAAATTCGGTACGAACCTGTCCAACAGAATAAGATAAGGAGTATTAAACCTAAGAGAATGCCTCACTTTACCACCAAAGGAAATGGCTTCCTTTAAATTACATAGCACAACATGGCCTCTTAGGCCAAACAACAGAAAGTGATCACACTTGAATAACAGAGCAGAAAAAAGTAGGGTAGGAAAATTTAGTAATTAAAAAAATGATTAAAATTACCATGCTTGCAAAGACCACTAGGATATGACATATTAAGTCACAAACCTGGCAGATGCATCACTTGGAGAACATTGCAGGAAATTATTTCAGTTAGTAACAAATAAAAAAACACTTGCACAGTAGTAACACATCAGGACATTATCTTGCTTGGGTAAGGGATTTGGCTTCACTTGAGTCACGCAGAAGTGAAAGAAATCTCGTTGTCGGTGCTGCATGATATGATGTTACTGGCAAGTGCGGGAATCCTGCCAAATATGCTGCAGGATAGTTATGACTTCATTTCAAAAAGAAGGACATGGTACTTAATTGGGTTACATGATGGGAAATTACCTCCTTTGCTTCATAAAGCAATAAGGTATGACCTTACTAGGGTTACAAAGCAAGAAATTACCTTTCTTGATTCAGATGCTAGGAATGCTGTATTACTCAATAGGCCAGAAAGCATGACATCGCTTTGCTGAAATAAATAGCAGGTAAGGATGTCAGATGGGCAACACAGCAGGAAATGGCCATTTTTAGTAGCACTGCAGCATATGATATTAGTTAGTAACACCCTTGGTTTTGTCTCCTCATCAGGCGTTTTCTGAAATGTCTGCTATTGACCTAAATGCAAGATGTCACTCATGGTTTTCTCCATGAGGAAGATGTACATGCCTTGCTTTTCCGATGAGTCCCTCCTGTATTTCTGATTGTGTCCCTTTATTCCCGACAGGTGTGGATGATGTATTTGTGTTCATCAATACGTACCATCAGGCCACCCACCTGAGAGAACCACAAGCACGGATGATTCACACGCTCCAGACAGCGGGGAAGGCAACTTTCTTCACTTCCTTCACCACCGCTGCTGCCTACGCTGCAAACATCTTTTCTCAGGTCTGAAAATATATACAGATAACACCTTCTTACAATGACAGATGGCGGGGAGAAGCCTGCAACAGAGTCGAGAAAAGTAGCACGGTATCTTAAGGAGGTAGGCAGGATGATGGACAATTTAGAAAGGAGAAAGGAAGCGTGCCATGACCTATAGAGGATATTGCAGGGATGGCACAACTCACAGAGCAGATGAGAGAAATAGCGCTACCCATTAAAGATATGGGAGTCGTGACAATGACAAAGGAGAATGGAGAATTGTCATTATCCTTTGGGTAGATGACTGGAGTGGCACTCCCTTTTCAGGATAAAATGACAGAAATGGCTCAACCTGTACAGGAGATGGCACAACCCATAGCAGAAATGAGAATTGTGGCACTGATTGTCGAGGAAGAGAGAGGAAAGGCACAACCGATGGAGGGGACCATCAAAGCAGCACATTGTATGGCAGATGTTGAAAGGGGTTGCATAGCCCAAATGCAAAATGGAAGTGTTGGGACACTCCACCAACCAATGAGTACACCATTACAACATAGATGTGAAAGGCAAATATAATTCAACATCTGCATGCTGAGTATTGGTTCATAATAATTGTCAGAGAGTCGGCAAATGTCTTTCCCTAATGGTATGCTGCTGCTGCTGTCACTGACCCCGAATGGCTGCTGCCTCGTCAGTCACTTGGGTTCTAGTCCTAGATAGTGGGTACCTCTGTGTGTGTTTAAGAGTCTGTTGAATGAGGATAGTGAGCGTTACTAGTCATGAAAAGTGTGAACCGCTAGCTATAGGTAAAGCTGGTTGATTGTAGTGGACAGTGGGTATAATCAGTTATGAATGGTGGATGCCTCGCAATACATGGGGTGTCATATGTCATAGATAGTAAGTCTCAGGGCATAGTTAGCGAGTCTGTAGTTAAGGATAATGAGTCTCTAAACAAGGAAAACTGATCACTATTTATGTATAATGGGTTTCCAGTGGGTCTCCGGAGGTGGATGGTTAGTCTTAAATCTTAGGTAAATTGTCTCCAGTCAAAGATTATTTTGGGCCTGCAAGAGATTTAAAGTACACCGGCATAATTCATGTAATTTCTGGAACTTTCCATGATGCTTATTTTGCAAAATTCCCCAAATTATGCCATCATTCCACATTGCATAATTACGTGGCAGTTGAAGCAAAATGTTACCATGAGCGCTAAGGAATAAAGCAAAAGGTCTTAACGCAAGCGGCTGTCGCTCACGACACGTGTGTTTTTTGTGATATTTTTTTTCTATGTGAAATGTATCCTTGCATCAAACATTGATGCATTTCACACTAAAATTTAGTGCTTAGTGATGAATTTGCATTTTGTGTAATTATGTGTAATGTCACAGAATTGTGCTGAAATTTCACATAATTATGGGAAAGCAAATGACGCATATTTGGCACACCCTTATTTTTATTAAAGTCATACACGATGCAGCTTTATTCATAGGAAGTTGTCCTCTTGAAGTGGCTTGTAGGTTATTTTAAGATCATGGCTTTCGAATGAGTCTTTTGTCATAAATAATGTTCCTCTAGCCATAAATGTGCAATCAGCTGAGTAACAAAACAAATGACTTCATAAAAAACAATTTTATAGAACACGAATTCTGAGAAGCATTGCTGTTCTGGGAGAGGGGTTATCCCATGAACTCCCCTTCTCTAATTCCCCTGCTTTTTTACCTCTAACATTCCCTCTCCTTCCATCAATGTCCTTCTCCTTCCTTCCCCCTCACTTATTTTCAAGGATCAGACAACCCTCAATTCTCTTAATTCACCCAAATTATTTTATCTATCCCTTCCCTGTGCTCCTACCTTTTTCCACTTTTTATATAGACCCTCTGTTGTAGCCTCATCGTCCTTCTATATCCCTTTCCCCGCTCTACCTCATTTTATCTACTACTTTATTAAAACTGTTTCCTAAGTGGGATTTGCTATGGGGCCCACAAAGTTTTATTTAAAAAGATTGTTAAGTGAATCCCCCTTTCAAGCCCTATTGAAATACTTAATGTACATCATAAAAAAGTGTACAAAGTACGACCACATGAAATATATATATAAAGGAAATCGGGTCTAACACAGCGGTTGATGGTTGGGCTGAGTGTGAATGTTCTGCGAGGAGGTGAATTTTAACAACAAATCCTACGAATGTGACACTTCAACACCTACTATAGGGTGATAATTGAACTGCACTTACCAGGATCCATTGTGAAACCTACTAAGGAGCCCATTGGAGGGTGGGATGTTTAAAGGGACAAATATGTGCAGTGTTGTTGAATTGCTGAACCTCATGAGGAAGGACGCGAGTTCGAAACGCGCTGGGGAATTAAAGGGTGGAGTGGTTTCACTTGGATTTGTTTGTGCCATTATATTGAAACGGAACATGAGTGCGCCTCTAATTTCGGGCAACCTTTGTATGACATTTTATGACAGTGCTGCTCTCAGAGCATTATTCGGCACACATGAGAATTTCACCCTTGCAGGTTCTTGCTTGAAGCAAGCATCTACCAATTAAGATATACATTGTAAATGCAGCAAAAAGTTACACTATCCAATATTGCCCTTTATTTTCTCTCTTTATAATGCCGTTTTAAACCTACTTTATAGTGTCAATGTACAAATTAGACTAATAACAATCATAACATTATTGTATTAAACATATTTTAAACATTAGCACATTATCTCCACAAAAAATGCACATTTCTCATATGATTGACTGACATATCTACAGTTTCAGCTAAACAAAAATACTAAATGGATGACACATGTTCAAATCTGTTTGAAGAGTACTAAAATCAATTAGGAAATAATGTAACACACAATTAGTACATGTGTAGTATGGTCCTTTATTGCCATGTCAGGATTCAAGTGACATTTATAAATAAATGGACCTTCAGCCTCGTGGTTCATAAATGTCAGCAGATCCCCCTTCCCTCCCCCCGGTAGTATAGGCTCGTTTTACACAATGGCCCGTTATGAATTATTCTCTCTCAAATCATAGACTCTCAAAAATTGATTTAACGTATTTTGCTTTTCTATGACTTGAAACCTTACATATGGAGTCACCTTATTGAATACCTGGAGGGAGGTCAGTAGGTGAGACAGTACCCAAGTAAGGGCCAGGAGGGTATAAGAGGTTTGAAGGGGGCCCCTGCGTGGTGATTGAATGGTGGCTAGAAGGTGCTTACCGCTGACCTAAACATTGATGTGAGTGTTCAGATTTTGGATTGTCTTGAAAACCAGGGTGAAAAAGCTCATAGCTGATAACTTTTCATTGTACATAATTGGTCCCTAGCAATAATTAATGCACTCCTGGTGGTGCCGAGGACACATCACCTTGCTACCTGACTTTTGTTTGGGTTCCTCTGTGTAGATTCCAGCAGTCCATGACTTTGGCCTCTTCATGTCACTCATCGTCTCCTGCTGCTGGGTAGCAGTGCTGTTCATCATGCCAGCTGCCTTGGGAATCTGGAGCATCTACATTGAACCACTGGAAGATGCGTGCCAGGGAAGGTGAGCATGGGACTGGGATCAGACTTCTCGTCAATGGGAGGTGTGTGTATGGTGCATGATCCTATTTATCTGAAGCATCCGAATTAACTAGACATACTGAATCTGACTAGTCAAGGCCAGTCCCCAGTTTTTGAGACCACACATGTATAGCACACATAAACTGTGGCTAGTGTATCAAAACACTCTTATGTGTTCAACCCACTTGATGAACGACATGGTCATGGTTCACATAAGTGAAGATCATATAAGGAAGGTTCAGGAAAAGACACACCACAATTGTATTAATAATCATATTAAGTAGCAGTATTAAGTGCCCCCGCATTAGTGGGGACATTTTTCTTCTGCTGTCTAAAGGCAGCAGAAGGTGCTTGATTTTTAAACTTTGTAAGTTTTGCACTTAACTAAGTTCCTGAAGTTTTACAGAAGAATTTGCTTTGCAAAGATGCAAATTGCTCAAATTCTCAACTTTGCACATCTCTATTCTCAAAGTATAGTTCTAGGCCTCGAAACACTTTTTGTGTTTGTTGTCTTCATCCTGATGTTTTGCAAGATACTATGTGCTAGCCGGAGTTGCGTTTCTCTATGTTGATGTATTCTGTGGTGTGTGTCTTAATGCATGCAGATTGAGATTTATTCTATTGTTTGGATTTTCCAGTTGTTACAAAGGTGTGGTACCAGAATTTTGTAGTCAGAACATTGACATCAATTTCCTCTCCTAACTATTGTAAACAAAAATATCGCCCACTGGAGACAATAATAGTAAATGTACAGATAGAGGAACTATATTTCAGTAAACAAAAATATAAGAATACAATATGTTCGATGGCATGTGTAGCTGCAGATACACATGCTGTGCATATCTTGCCATCTAGTGTTGGGCTCGGAGTGTTACAAGTTGTTTTTCTTCGAAGAAGTCTTTTTGTCGAGTCATGGGATCGAGTGACTCCTCCTCTCGGTAATAGTGAGCATGGGCATCGACTCCTTTTTTAAATTGTTTTCTTTCAGCCGTCGGGTTCAGACATGTTCCCTCTTGCTCATAGCGTCAGTATTGTTTCAAACGTGTTTTCTTCTGCACTCGATCCGATAGTACCATTGGGATCAAGGAAACGCCCTTTTGGGCAATCGTGCCCACTTTGGGCCTGGTTGCCACTACTGCGTCATAGCCTAACGGATTGGACCCCATTCTGATTCTGTCCTCGGAGCCACGCAAAATTTCCTCACACCAATCAGCACTTGGTCTGTATTCTCTGTCTTTTTCTGGAACATCAAGTAGAAACCTGTAAGGCATGTCAGTCTTTTCGATTGATTAAAACGTTACGCAGTCGCAGGGCACGAAGACTAAAGATGGCATCCAAACATACAGAGTCCACCACCGACTCCCTCGAAGAGGAGCAGGCACAAAAGGCAGTTTTGATCCCAGACTCTGACTCAGAGCAGGGTTCAGATGACGACAGCCAGCCAATAGCAGCAGCCCAGTACTTGAGTACACCTGCCCCAAAACCAGATTTTAAAAAATCAGGCAAGGCCTTGGGTGCATCACTGCTGTCATACCATGGTTCCACCCCGAAAAAAATAATCGTCGACCTACCCATGGGTTTGGCTCTGAAAAAGGCCAAAACACTCCATCGACAGGTTATCACTCCTGGTTCGGTGTTGGGGTCAAGACGAAAAATACAAGCCTGAACCTCCAAACCGAGTCGACACCCAAAATCTTTGGATCCGAAAAGCGTACACTCAGCTTCGGAGCCGAAACCTCAGCTACCAGCTTCAAGCCCAAAACATCTTGGTCCGACTTTGGAGCCGAAAAAGACAACGTATACAGAAGAGACAGATCTTTTGGCTCGAAGGAAGCAGGTGCCCAAAACATTTACTGAACATTCCTCTAAGGGCACAAAACATACCTCTGAACATCAAATAGAGGAATCGGACATTCAACCTATTGTAGAGGTTATGGACAGCAAGCAAAGGAGAATCCAAATCCAGAAAGAAATTAGACACATTATTACTTCTCCGCCTCCACATACTAAAAGAAAGTTAGCATTTCAGGAGACTGTTAATACTGCCCCACCACCTTCAAAAATGTACAAGCAGAAGGAAAAACCGAAACCTCTTGAGCTTTCTCAACCACATTCACCACAACTTTCTTTTTCACCACAACCTCTCATTCCACCACCACCACCTTCACCATCACACTCTCACATTTCCTCACAAGAAGAAGAAAGGGGTGATTCCAGTTATACTGTAGACCCATGGGACATGTATGATTCTGATCCTATCCCATCTAATGATCCGGATCTCTACTCTACCAGACCATCTCCACCACAGGCTAGTACAGCATATAACCAAGTTATATCCAGGGCAGCTGCATACCATGGAGTACAAATGCATGCAGAACCTTTAGAGGAAGATTTCCTTTTTAATACCTTATCCTCAACTCATAAGCAATACCAGGGTTTACCAATGCTTCCTGGTATGCTTAAGCATGCAGAAGAAATATTTAAAGAACCAGTTAAAGCTAGGGTTCTGACACCGAGGACTGACAAAAAATATAAGCCTGCACCAACAGATCCAATTTACATCACACAACAATTACCACCAGATGCTATTGTGGTCAGTGCAGCCAGGAAGCAAGCCAATAGTCAGTCTTCTGGGAATACCCCACCCCCTGACAAAGAAAGCCGTAGATTTGATGCTGCGGGGAAAAGGGTGGCAACACAAGCAGCCAACCAATGGCGTATTGCCAAATCCCAGGCCCTGTTAGCAAGGTATGACAGGGCACATTGGGAGGAGATGCAAGAATTCTTGCAATACCTAACCAAATAACACCAAAAGCAGGTGCAGCAAACTGTGGAAGAAGGTCAGGCCATAACAAATAACCAAACTAGGTCTGCTCTAGATGCAGCTGACACTGCTGTTGGAGGAATTAATACCAGCATCACAATTAGACGGCATGCATGGTTGAGGTACTCAGATTTTAAACCAGAGATAAAACAGGCGGTCCTGAATATGCCGTTTAACAAACGGTACCTTTTCGGACCTGAGGTGGACACAACCATAGAAAAACTCAAGAAAGACTCTGACTCAGCAAAAGCCATGGGAGCCCTTTCAGAAACCACAATTTAGGGGAGGTTTTAAAACCCAAACTGCAGAGGCTTCCACCTCCCATCCAAAGCAAGGACAGCATTTTTACCCAAGGGGTCATTCGGAGGAGGCTCTTACAGAGCACAAAATTTCAGAGCCAGAGGTAAATTTGCAGCCTAAAAAGGTGCTTCCACACCCACTAAACAATGACTTCCCAAACATCCCACAGTCCCATACGTCTCCTGTGGGAGGAAGACTGCAACAATTCCATCCTCACTGGCAAAACATCACCACAGATAAATGGGTCCTCTCAATTATCTGCAATGGTTATTGCCTAGAGATCAACTCCACTCCACCAAATATTCCACCTCGTTCTCACATACTATTCTACTAAAACAAGAGGTACAATCTCTATTACTCAAAGAGGCAATAGAAATAGTTCATATCTCACAGCAAGGAACAGGAGTATACTCCCTATACTTCCTTATACCAAAGAAGGATGGTACTCTCAAACCTTTTTTCAGTCTCAGGTCTCTAAATCTGTATATCCTGTCAGAACATTTTCACATGGTCACTCTACAGGATGTCATTTCCTTACTTCAAAAACAAGATTACATGACAGCGTTAGATCTAAAAGACGCTTACTTCCACATTCCCATATACCGAGCTCACCGCAAGTATCTAAGGTTCATAATCGCGGGCAATCACTACCAGTTCAAGGTACTACCGTTTGGGGGTAACAACAGCACCAAGAGTGTTCACAAAATGCCTAGCTGTAGTATCAGCATACCTCAGAAGACAACACATACATGTCTTCCCTTATCTAGACATTTGGTTAATAAAATCGAGCACCATTCTAAAATGCCAACAACACACACAATACACAATAGATACCTTACACACATTAGGGTTCACAATCAATTACCAGAAATCTCATCTTCAGCCAGCACAAATTCAACCTTATCTAGGCACAATTCTGAATACTCAATCAGCATTAGCACACACAAATCCAAAGCCTTTCACTCCCTCATATCCCGAATGCAGGCCAATCAAACCTACACCATAAGATTTGTCATGAAACTATTGGGAATGATGGCATCATGCATAGCAATAGTAGCAAATGCACGTCTAAACATGAGACCACTGCAACAGTGTCTCTCGTAACAATGGTCTCAGGCACAGGGTCAGCTACAGGATCTAGTGTTGTTAGACTGCCAAACTTACAAATCTCTGCAATGGTGGTATCACAACAACTTAACAAAGGGACGGCCATTTCAAGACCCTGTGCCACAGACTATAATCACAACAGATGTGTCAATGACAGGTTGGGGAGTCCATCTCAACAATCTAACGATACAAGGGGAATTGTACTCAATCCAACAAACTTATCACATAAACCACTTGGCATTATTAGGGGTGTTCTTAGCCGTCAAGGCATTTCAACCACAGATTATACACAAAATAGTCTTAATAAGAACAGGCAACATGACAACAATGTATTACCTGAAAAAACGGGGGAGGACACACTCATCCCAATTGTCCCTTCTATCTCAAACAATATGGAAATGGGTAATTCACAATCACATTCACCTGCTAGCCGAATACGTCCCAGGGATACACAACAAGCTAGCGGACCTTCTAAGCAGGACAGAGCAACAAATACACGAATGGGAGATTCATCCACAAGTAATTCAATATTACTTTCAAATGTGGGGAACACCAAACATAGACCTCTTTGCAACAAGCGAAAACGCAAAATGCCAAAACTTTGCATCCAAATACCCACACCCTCAGTCCAAGGCAATGCTCTATGGGTCAACTGATCAGGGATATTTGCTTACCTTCCCCCCCCCCGTCCCGTTAATTCAATTTCTGGTCAACAAAATGCATCACACTTCCCTTACCATGATATTCATAGCTCCTTACGTGGGCACATCAACATTGGCACACAACACTGCTAGATCTTTCAGTAGTACCACATCACAAGCTTCCAAACAGATCAGACCTGTTAACTCAGAACAAGGGTCAAATCAGGCATCCCAATCCCAGTATGCTCAACTTGGCGATTTGGCTCCTGAGGTCATAGAATTTGGATACCTATAGCTTCCATTAGAATGTATGGACATCTAAAACAAGCATGTAAACCAACAACCAGACAGTGCTACGCAAATAAATGGAAACGTTTTGTATACTACTTTCATCCTAAAAATATAGATCCACTAAAAGCATCAGTTCAGGATATTGTGTGTTTTTTGCTTATTTAATAAAAAGCGAATCTTGCCTATACATCTATTAAAATTCATTTAACAGCGATATCAGCCGTCCTACAAAACAGACAACATACCTATCTATTTAGAGTTCCTGTTATAAAAGCACTTATGGAAGGGCTTAAACGCATTATTCCACCACTTCCTGCATGGAATTTTAATATTGTGCTCACAAGACTTATGGGTCCCTCATTCAAACCCATGCTCTCTTGCGCTGTTCAATTTCTAACATGGAAGGTCGCTTTCTTGGTAGCAATTACTTCCTTGAGAATAGTAAGTGAAATTCAGGCTTTTACTCTAGAAGAACCTTTCTTCCAGGTACACAAACATAAGGTAGTACTTAGGACAAATCAATTTTTTTGCCTAAAGTGGTTTCACCTTTTCAAATTAGTCAGTGGAATTGCCAGTCTTCTTTCCAGAGCCAGACTCTACTGCTGAAAGAGCTCTCTACATTCTTGATCTCAAAAGAGCTCTAATGTATTATGTAGAAAGAACAAAGGACTTTAGGAAAACTAAACAACTTGATGTTTCTTTTCAACAACCTCATAAAGGTAATCCCATTTCAAAACAAGGATTAGCTAGATGGACTACCTCAAACATGCTACCTCAAAGCAAAAAGGCAGCTATTAGTAACTCCAAAAGCACATTCCACTAGAAAAATGGGTGCCTCCATGGCATTCTTAGAAAATATACCAATCGCAGATATATGCAAGGCAGCCACATGGTCCACACAGCACACATTCACTAAACATTACTGTGTGGATGTGTTACCTAAACAAGCCAATATTGGCCAAGCAGTGCTAAAAACACTATTTCAAACTACTTCAACTCCTAAGGGCTAACCACGGCTTACTTGGGAGGAGAACTACGTTTTAGTCTATGCACAGAATGTGTATATGCAGCTACACATGCCATCGAACGGAAAATGTCACTTACCAGTGTACATCTGTTCATGGCATGTAGTGCTGCAGATTCACATGCGCCATCCCTCCTCCCCGGGAGCCTGTAGTCCTTGTATTACTTAATTATGTAAATATTTATATACATTGCATGGACATCTTCTTTACTTTCCATATATATAGTTGTACATACACAATTCTTCACTCCTTACTTTACCCTCCTGCGGGAAAACAATCTAACAAAAAAGTTGATGCCCATGCACACTATCACCGAGAGGAGGAGTCACTCTATCTTGTGACTCGAAAAAAGACTTCTTTGAAGAAAAACAACTTGTAACACTCAGTGCCCAACACTACATGGCAAGATATGCACAGCATGTGATTTTGCAGCCCTACATGCCACAAACAGCTCATTTTGTAGTATGTTAGTCTGTATGTTGTGACAGATTATTTGCAAAGAACTTTGATTTTTCTTTTGTGAGTGTATACATATGCATTGGAGCATTTTAGATTTTCCAGATGTGTTGGTTTAAGTTTAGGTGGTTTGCTAGCAAATGTTCTGACTGCTTGATTGCAGTGCTGATTTCCTGGGATGAACGCGGCCATCCAAACAGAATGCTAAAAATATTTTGGCTACATCTGATATGCAGACTTCATCCTCGCTATATTTGTGTGTGTGTTGAGGTATGAGTTCCCTCTTTTGTCTATGTTTATGTACGTGTGTATGTTTGGGCACTCTCGTGTGTGCACAGTATGATCTCTGAACGGTGTGTGAAAAATCAGGCAATATTCTTAGGTAAGTATGGTGATGGTTCAGTACCCTTTTTCTGAGCTGTGTCTTAATACACAGTGCCCTCTCTGAGGTACATGTGAACTATAACTATCCTCATCTATTTATATATGAGACGTGATTGCGGTTGGATTCAGTACCATCCCTAAGGTGTGTACATGAGATGATGAAATAGCCCACTTAAGCCACCACTATGGGTCTGAGTGCAAGCGGACAATGTACGTAATTCACTGACTCTAACCATTGAACAGGCGCACTTTTCTTAGCTGGCCCTATCAGGAATCATCAGCACACAGGAGTCTATCACGAGTGGCTCAGTGCAGTGCCTTATAGGGGAGTGGAAACTGCCCACCTTCTCCCCGCGTGATTAAAAACTGTCTCTTCCCTTAATACGTTGCTTTGCCAGCTGCTCTATTTTTCTTTGTTGAACAAACAACAACAAAACTCAGGTCACCATTACATCAGGTGAAACACCGACTTATGAGCGTAGACTATAAGACTGGGATTTAAGGAGAAATGCCAGCAAGGCAGACTTTACCTCCAGAACCTGTAGGTTGTAGAGAACATTTTAACGTTTCAAACGTGGTATTGCACCTTCTCCCCTCTTGACCACGAGTATCCATACAAGACTTACAGTGGTTAAACTGGACTCTGTAGCTTCCTTGACTCTCTACTGTAGATGAGGTAGAGCTTTTGAGACCCTGGTTTTTTTAACAAGCAAAGGTTTAAAGGTTATCAGATACAATAATAACATAAATATCACCAATGCTCATATTTGTCAATATGTAGTCTGAGGTATTATCTTTTTTTAAAAATATGTATCTATGTTAATATACATTAGTTTAAGACCAAGCCCAAATGATCAAAACCAGATGTTTCTAGCCCAAATCATTATAGGGATATGACCCCAAGAAGCGTTGACCTCTACTGCTCCCATGGAATTTTATGGGCCAGTGTTATCCATATGGGTGTTTGCAAGGTCTCCGCTAGGTGCCCCTGTGGAACGGAATGACCCAATATCACTTTATGGGCCAACTCTGTGCTATGGCATAACTCTTGGTACCACAACTTTTTACAATGTAAGACTACGTGTGTGGGTGTGTAATGAGAGCTATGGTGTGCCTAAAATATGGTTGTTGTGTTTTGTACGAGGTTATGATATCTGGGTTCAGTTCTTCACAGTTATGTGTAACTTTAAATCAAATGTTTTTTTTCTGTACATAAACAAAAACTTTTGCCATTTATTTGGTCTAGTTCATAGGTCTCCTGGGGTTCTTGGTCCTTATGTAGCTTGTAACTAGGGGCCACTGGAGGCAGAAAACATGGTTCCTCGTCATCATCCTCAAAATGTAATGGCCTCCTGGTGTGCTTAGAGGGTCTGTTACCTAACAGCTTCGGACCACACGAACATATCCTGGGCCTGAAAACACCAGTATGGATTTTTATGTCCCCCAGTGGTGTCTTGAGATATTAAGAGGTTTTAGACAAAGGCCCCTGTGTGCTTAGTTCTAGATGGTCTTGATTGATTGGTGACAATTGGGTGCCTTCTAAGATCACAGTTCTTGTCATCCTTCAGAGTTCAAAAGTTGTTTTAAAGTGCAACTTCTACAATAGTAGGGTCACTGGCACCTGTTCAATGTCCTCCATGGGTAGTATGTCAGCTGAGGAATGGTAGTTCAGGGAGGCATCCATAACGGATAGGTGTGCAAAGCAAAGATTTGTAAATGGGTCTTTCTTTTGCAGAGCTGGAGTTTCATCTGCCAGGATGTCACCACTTCCAACTGAAATGTTGTTTACATTTGCGTTAGTGAGAGAGCACCCTCAAGACAGGATCACAGTCTTGATAGTTCACCTGCCCAATGCTACTGGGTCGAGCTGGTTAGTCTCGTTTGAGGCTCGGATGGGGCTGTTGGGCAGGCTAGTCCTGGGCTGACTCTGGTTTATATTGGACTGGGGGGCTCACATACCACCAGGCAAGTAGTAGGTAGAGGCAGGACAGGGTCCAGGAGTCAAGATTCATTATACATTTTGTCCCTAGCTGGAAAAAGAAGGGGGCATAATGCCAGGTCTACACTATGTTAAGATTTACAGGTTTAAGGTTTTCACAGGGATTCATGCCAGTATTTGTACCAGGGTAGAGACCAAAGCATAGTTCGAAATAACAAAGGGGCATTTAGCAAGTTAAAAAGTCTCTGGCCAGTCAGGATGGAAAGCATTTTCTTGGTCGTCTTTAATAGGAAATTGGAGGGAGCTAGCTTGACTGGAATCATTTTATATTTAGTAGCCTATCAGCTCCAGAGGAAAATGATGTCTATTCAAAATTGTCGATTCAGCGGTGGCTTGGGACAGGGTCTTATTCAAATCTCTGTTTATGAGCTACTGGCTGGCACTTCCCTCTAGGAAAGATTTCTCTTGTTCTACTAGAGAAATGTCTCCACTCACTTGAGGTAAATGGACAATACTATACCTGTTATTCTTGACTGTGTGGATTCATGTGGGGCAGAATGTGTCACCACTAACTATAGCCAATGGTTTTCCCCAAAAGCTATTGATGGGCTGCTACCCACAATGATGCCTTAATATACTCTTCAAAGGAAACTACTCCCTCGAGGACAAGGTCACACAGTTAAGGTCAGGCATTGGGGGCATTGAGGAGGACAAATTACAAATAAATCAGGTGTAACTGGTGCCACATTCAGTTTTCGATTTTCGTTCTTACATTACCTTTGTTCACGTGTGTGAACATCATGTAGTATGACTGGCACAGCAATAATTAGGTAGCAGCCTCACTATGTCAAACGTTCATGGGGGCTAGTGAAGCCCCAAGGGCAGCAAAGACTGCCAAGGACCCTAAGCACACTTTATGTGGTTGTTGGCAGACGCATCTCTCAGCTGGCAATTCTGTGGCCTTACCTGGGCTCAGTGTCCCTTGCCTGTGCTGCTTGCAGTTCCAAAGATGGAACAGAATCACTGAGAGAGGCAGCATTGGAAAAGAGGGGGGTGGCTTAGCTTCCCCATATACTCACATTTTCAAATATAATTCTTTGTTTGTGTGAGCTAATGTAATGTAAGAGGTATAGCCACAGTTAACCAAAGTTTAACTTTTCTACAAGTCGTTTAATATAGCATGATTCTGAAAGCAGTGTGTGTTTTTAGAGATACCAGCAGGTATCCCTAATGTTAAACCTGTATCTCTTCTTTCCTTAGCTGTCAGCAGAGATGTGTAAATGCCAGGGAACTCCGGCTGGAGGGAGAGCACGGATCTCTCCCCATTCATGCTGCAATCCACTACCTGGACGATGACATCCCCCTTCTCTCATCGGATGATGAGCCAGGTATGTACTTTACATGTACCAGATACAAAAATGGCACTCTGAGGAGCAGGCCACAAAGATAATCTTCCTACCAACATTCTAGTTTTCACACCTAGCCATGCTGCAACACCAGCACCTTAAACAGGAAGAATACAGGGCCCAAAAAGCACGTCCTCTGTAGCCTAATGTGTATACCGAGTTCATGGTGTGGTGTCCACTGGGATATTGAAATGCCTTCTAAAATGGAATTTGATTCAGGAGATGTGACACGAGGCACAAAGCACATTAATTATTATTTGGCCCAAGGAAATGTAATCTCCGTGGTTTTATTGTACCTATTACTTTCTGCATTTTGCAGAAATACATTTTATTTGTCTTTCCTCTGTTTAATAGGGCAGTGGTTCCTTAGTCGTGACTGAATATGTAGTACATTCCGTATTTCTGAGCAAAATCACAGTAGGATAGAAAATCTGGGACATATGAAAGCTAAGCCACCCACTTCACAACTCGTATTTCACAGAAAAAAAAGTTTCACTATGTCAGCTATGTGTTACATGAGGGAAAGTTGGCCCGAGCCCTCCCCACAAGAGAAGAAGTAAGTTGAGGGATGTCTCGATTCACATACCTAGGGACATATAAAACAACACGGTGATAAAAGTTCAAAACTGTAGTGTAGTGTCTCCACCTTAACTGCAATGCACAATAGTGAAAATAGTCCAGAAATATTAATATTAACAGGAGCAATATTGTCAAGAGTGTATTCAGTGGTACTGTATGAAAATAAATGGAAATACTAACTTACACAAATAATGCAAATGTCCCCACTGTGTAATTTAACAAAAGTAAAACATTTAATAAAGAAATGTGTTACCAAATGTAATAAAGATATACTTACCCATCCTATACTTATAAAATACCTAATGAAATTATTTTGTACATTCATACTAAAGACTTTGTAGTTCAGTTAGAGTCTTGGGTTGACTTAACTAGGTTAATTCTGTATGTCCTTGATACAGGTCTATTTTGGGCTTCTTGATCATTTGGCTTTCAGTCAAACTATAGGGATAAATAGTCTCGCCACCAATTTAGTAAAACACATGTAAAATCTTTGGTTCTGAGTTGATTTTATATATAATCTTATAACATAAGTGTGGAAACATGAAAATGTCTTTTCGACCTTCCCGCGTATACTTAAATGAAATCCACGTCAGCCAGCATTCCCGGTGCAGACTTATAACACATCATATAATCTATTACATTGCAGTTATGAAGGTATTTCTATTGTGGATCTTTAAGAAATATAACACTGTCCAACTTATATTCCTTTGTCAGTCAGACTTAGAACTTCAATATGCAGAGATAATGAGCTGTGGCTTTTATGAACATTCTTCAGCTTGCAATGAGAGCTCACTTCAATAATAGAAGCTACTTATGCAGAACATGTTTCAGCTTCAGTGCTTGGAGCTCAGAAAATAACGCCTTTTCTTCCACCTGGAACTGAACAACCCTTTAACTTCCAAAGGTTAACAGTCTCATTGGAGTGCCCTGCTTTTATCTGTATTTTTGTCTCTTCTCACTCTTCATCTCCAAGTTCTGTGACTTCATCTGTTTTGTCAGGTATCGTCCTAACATCCTGTTCACACACAATCAATCAATCCATGTCATATGAAACACTCATGAAATTCCAAATTTGTAACCAACTTAAAATAAGCTATATTATTTTCTCCTGCAAACATATTGGAATGAATGGATGGCGGCATTGGACTTGCAAAAATAAATATTGATCATACAGGTTAAATACAGATTACTAAACAATTGCATAATTGCTTAATATAACATACATATACCTGTGTCCAATATATATTATTCTAATATGTATATTACATGATTTAAAAAATGTTGTGCTTAAATTACATTATTAAAATATTTTAAATATTAGCAGATACAGTAATACCACAGCAGCACACACTGCATATATTATACATTACAGATGCAGTGATAGTGCCTCTGTTGTTATAATTATATCATATTTTCCATTGCAAAAAGCATTTTTGTTCTCTTTATGATGTTGACGAATCTGCACAAAACTTTACAAAAAAGGATCTTTCAAATTGGGTTTGGCCTGTCATGTTTCAGGCAGATCCATCAAGAGGGTGAGGGGGCAAAAGAAGAAATGGGTCAAAAAGGTAACTTTTCCAATTTTAGCTCTAAGATTCTTTGATCTCCAGTATAGAAAATAATGCTGAATGGAATCACACCAAACTTGTCACGAAAGTGACGGAAGAAAATGCCTTTGCTCGGCTTGTTGTAAATCTGTTCTATAGTTTTTGAGAAATTAGCATTTAAATACTGTGTCAGTTTGACAGTATTAAAAAGTTAGAGTTAGCAGGACTTTTAATCTGTGGATCGAAAGTTAAAATATTGTATATAACTGTGATTTAACTCTGACTGGATGTGGAAGCCGTTCCTCCTAAAACAACGCTGCATTATCACTTTTGTGCATCTAAGCCAGGCAGCACTTTTGAATATTTTGCTCTTGAAACTCAAAATGAAGCAAGCCAGTCTGCACTGTGGGACTTTTGTGCAATTGTGTCAGTGTTCTATACATTTGAACAGGGCTCCATTGTGAGACTGCCATGCTACACTGTGAGGGTTTGTGAATCCGGGCAGGGCTACCCTAAGGGGTTTTCTACACTCAGAAAATACTACAAGGTTAGCTTTTGCACATGCACCAGGCTACAATATGGAGGTTTTTGTATTTAAGCTAGGCTTAAATGTTAGAATTAACACTGTGGACATTTTCCTAAAAAGTCAACTAACACCACAGCACTTTTTTTTAAGCCAAACTACAATGTTGTGTTTGATCACCTTTGCTCATCTGGATGGTAGGGTTTCATGTGCTTGAGACATTTTACATTGGATATGTATTGCCTTTTGTATCGTATTTACATCTTGGCTACCTAAGTTAGGCTGCACTTGGACTTGTGGACACCTGAAACATAGCCTTAGCTCATACTGGAAGACCCTGTTAATGGATGTTCTGACTTCTATAGAAATGCAGCTTGCCAAGTGATCTGCTTCAAGTCTGTTTCTTTTGTACAGTGTTAGATCCTGACTGTACATTTTTATCCAGCAACTTTGGAGGTGGGGGACGTGCCCTTGATCTCAGCGTTCCCAGAGACGATTCCACAGCAGCTGGAGAAAAGAAGCCACATGGATCGAGTAATGGTCTCACAGCTTCAAGATCTACTGCATCACTGGGTCTTGTGGTCGACGGTGAAGGGTCGTTGGGTTGCTGTAGGTAAGTAGTGCCAAATAGTTTGCACCACAAATCCATCTATTTTGTAAGCTGTACAAGGCAAGTGCGTCATTGAGGTTATTAAAAAATAAAAAATGTAGAATCATGTTGGCAAACATTCAATTGGTAGAAAATGACCACAAATAGAGACCGGGAACCCAAAGAAGCCCTGGCAATTTTGTCAGACCAGCCACCCCCTCCCCAGGGACGGGGGGCTGCAAAACTGGCTTCCACCCTTCCAACCTACTGGGGAAACGTCCAATGCCCGCTACAGACAGTCAGGCCCTGAATTGTTTTAATGGATGTGCACATAAAACAATGAAGCCACCACATATTGATATGAGAAGAGAAAGTGAGCTATCCTCTGACAAATGCAGGATAAGTACTGGTGAAAACATATTAGGTTTCATAGAATATCATCTGTAACTTGTGATCGGGAGGCACAAACCAGGAATACAGGAGTGCAAGATGCAAACTGTGAAATTTAAACATTATGCTGTGCTAATCTGCCTTTGCTTTCTGGAAGGGGGGTGTATTGTGCATTTGGAAATAGTGAACAACCAATATTTTTGTGTAATATTCTAATGCTACTTTTTGGCATCTGAGGTGGACATTGAGTCTAGGATCTGTAGGGTGGGATAAAATGAACATGGAATGCCTCTGAAAATACATTCTTATATTTTGTCTAAATGAATACCTGACAATCTAACATGGAGCTTTAAATGAACACAACTTCCTAAAAGAGACACTATCTTTTACAGTATCTAAATAATTTACCTCAAGTTTTAGTGTATCTTGGGCACTCTGACACCTAGTCCTTTTCTAACACATGCCTTTTGCTCACCTTCTGCTTTCTTGCCGCCCTTCATGGTCTCTTTTTGCCTTAAACTGACATCCGCCTGTAATTTTCCAGGGCTCTCTTTTCACTCATTCACTGGTGGCCCTTTCATTGTAGGGTTGTTTTTTCTGGTCTTGGTTCTCTCCATATTATTTGCGAGTAATCTCCGTCCAGCCAGCCGAGCACCTGTTCTCTTCAGATCTGATACAAATATACAGGTGCTTCTGGACCTGAAGTATAACCTGAGTGCTGAAGGGATCTCCTGTGTTACCTGCTCAGGTGAGTGCTGATGTGTACCCTTGTGATACATGTATGCATGCATTTACCATGGGATGCAATAATACCAGTTCCTAATTTGTAAAACAAATAAGTGCAGGAGCCTAAAGTTAAACTAAGAAGCCCTCATCCGGCGCTATCAGAGGTCACGGTTCTGAATACCAAGGCTGTATAGTCTTGAGTCCATCTTATACCTCTTTAATCTAACAACGGACCCTTCATGTTTATTTCACTCTTGGAGGTTCTTTTTTTAATCCCTGTTTCCTCCCATTGTCACTGTTTTTTAATATTTCCCAACCTCCTCCTTTCCCCTTTTGTGTTTTTCTTTCTCTTGGTCTGAATCAAAGACTTCTGAGGAAAAATAACTTCCAATCCCAAAAGTGAATGCTAGTGGGCTCATCTGTAACCACTGGCTCAAATTAAGCACTGACTATTACCATTGTAGGTGAGCTATTCAGATAATGAACTCTTTCACTTATTCACAGATGCTCAGGGTTTTGATTCTGTTACATGCATGGGTGACTGCTTGATATCTCCTGTGTTACCTTGTCAGGTGAATACTGATGGAGGTTATTTGTGATGCCCGCTTCAATTAGTGATAGGGAGAGTGCTCAGAGGAACTCCTATGGCATTTATTCACATATGACGCTAAATGGGGGGGGTGTTGAGTGAATCCAGTGAAACCAGATCACATGAGTGATGTGGACTTAACATCCATTATTCACGTGAGCACTGAGTGAATCTCCCAGGTGACCTGCTCAAGTTAGTGCTGTGGGGAGCCTCTCTTGCTACTTGCTCATGTGAGTTCTGAGTGAATCTCCAATGTTAAATGCTCAGGTGAGTGCCAAGAGGATTTCGCTTCTTACCTGCTCAGCTGAATCTGAGTGAATCTCCCATGTTACCTGATCCGGTGAGTGTTAAGCGGATCTTTGCCTGAAATGTTTTGCTGGGTGTAGCTGGGTGTAGCTGTAAATGTTCAGTTTAATGCTGAGGGGATCTCTTCTGTTACCTCATGAGGGAAGTGTTTTTGTTTTCTTCTCACATGAGTGTGAAGGGGAGCCAGTCCTACTTCCTGAGGTGAATGTTGAGTGGTGCTCCAGTGTTATCTTTTCTGGTGAGTGGTGAGACGTCCAACATTAGCTAATGAGAAGAATTCTTACGACACCCAGGGCCTCAACTTATGTATGATGTGACAAGTCTTGGGCAGTGAAAGCAGTGCCTCTGTTACCCTTGCAGAGACTGGTCTGCAACATTCATGGCTGTCCACCCCTTGTGAGGACAGTCTCCAATCAAAGAGGCTTCAGGGAAACAAATGATGCCACTGACGTCAGGCCTGATGTGCCATGGCGGGAGGATGGACCTGTGGCATGAAAGACTTGCTATCCTTTATGTCATTTCTGTAGACAGACCCCCCCCCAGTGGGGTCTGTCTTCAGAAATGTCCCGCACACACACTCCATTTTTACCAAGGAAGTGGGGGAAATTTCTAGAATTCCTGTCCTAAACTGCCATGTTTGATATGAGAGCTGGCAGTGGCTACATTGTTGATAAACCTCCGTCCTCAAACAGTTGTAGCAGAAGTGAAAGGAGGACAGCGGGACACACCTCAATAGTTTGGCGAATATCCCAGTAACTGCATTCTCATTCCCATTCAGCTGAGTGTTGAGAGATCAAGTGTTACTTGTTGAGGTAAGTGGTGGGTAGACCTATGCAGTGCTTAATTTAGGCTGGTGGTTGCCGACTGGTGCCACCAACAATCATTTTTGGGGACTGAAACCTATTTTACTGCAAAATATATTTACTGAGAGCAAGAGAGGGAAAACACTCAAAGCGGAAAGAAGGAGAAAGAGAAAGATGGACAAACTGTCACAAAAGTAGAAAGCAGGAAACTGCAAGAGTGAGATA
Source organism: Pleurodeles waltl (assembly GCF_031143425.1). Taxonomy (NCBI): domain Eukaryota; kingdom Metazoa; phylum Chordata; class Amphibia; order Caudata; family Salamandridae; genus Pleurodeles; species Pleurodeles waltl. Next base: position 1,558,425,549 of record NC_090445.1, read on the forward strand.
AAAGGGCAGGTAGTGTCTGGTAGTGGATCTCAGAGGCATGAAGTGGATTTAAAACTACCCAGCCCCAATATTCGGTGTACTGAAATTTAATTGCACTCACCACAGACTTATGAGAAGATCTCAGGCACCGGCAATCATTTTTCACAAATTAAGCACTTATATGCTACCTGTTTAGGTGAGTGCATAGTGGTGTTCATGTTATCCATTCAGTTTAGTAGTGAGTATATGTCTTACCTCTTTGCTTTTCAGATTACTGCTGAGTGGAGTTGATGTCATCTGTTCAGATGAGTGATTAGTAGCTCTTGTGTGGTTCATCTTCAAACTAGTGGTGATGGAAGCTTGCATGTTTTGTGATAAGGTAATCTCTGAGTGGTTCTAACTAGTTACCTTTTCAGGAAGATCCTAGTGGATTTGTGTGTCAATTGTTTCAGAGCATATTCTGGGGTACAAGTCAACCTATTCTGTTATTGTTGTGTGACTCTGTCCTACCTGTCCAGGTGAATGCTAAATAGATCACATCTATTACATATTTATCTTACTGTTTGGTGTGTTGCTTATGTTAGCTCTTCAGGTAAGCGTTCTGTGAATCATAGATGTTACCTGTTCTTGCAAGTGCTGAGTGGATCTAGTAATATCTGCTGAGATGATTGATTACTGGATGTATTGTCACTTTCTCAGATGAGTGCTGATTGAATGTAATGCGGCCTATTACGATTACAGTGGAGTGAATCTACTTTCCCTTGTTTAGGTGATTGCTATAGGACCTTACGTCACTTTTGTTGGGTGACTGCTGAATGGATCTAATGTTACATGTTAATATTAGTCCAGGAGGAATCTAGTGTTACCTGTTTAAGTGAGTGCTGAAGGAGACTTGCCATGTTACTTGCTCATAGGAGTGCTGAGTTTATCTTAGTTAGGTGAGTGTTTAGGTGATTTATTATTACCTTTCACATAATATGGATCTGGTGTAGTCTGTTTTCAGTTGAGTGCTTAGTAGACCTCATCTAGTACCTTTTCAGATTACTGCTAAAGGGATGCTCATGTTACGTTTTCAGGTCAGTGCTAAGTGGATGTTGTAGGTTACACGTTCAGTGGATCTACTAATACCTTGACAGATGAGTGCAGAGTGGATCTCATATTACCAGTTCAGCCTAGTGGTTAGTGTACCTAGTGAGACATGCTCATGTGGGTGGTGATTATAATGTATTGTTAACTTGTTTAGATCAGTGCTGTGTGGACCTGATGTCTCCTGCTTCGGATAGTGCTAAATATACCTTGTATGCTGCCTCTCCAGTACAGTGGTGTGTAAATTGTCTGTGTTATCTGGTCAGATGATTTCTGCGAGGATTTAGACTAAAGTCACCTTTTCAGGTGAGTGGTGGGAGGATCAATTATTACCTGTACGGGTGAGTAGTGAATGGATGTATTCCTAACTACTCATATGAGCCATGAGTAAATTTTGTGTTACCTTTTCAGATGAGTGCTCAGGGTATGTCTTGTGTTACCTGACTAGATGAGTGCATCTCACATATGTTTACTTCAGTCATGCATTTGAGTGAGTGCTGATTGGATCTCATGCCCTACTTGTGAAGGTAAGTGCTGAATGAATCTAGTCTTCATTGGTGTTAAAAGAAGTACTCAAGGGATTTCCTGCGTTACCTGTTCAGGTGAATTCTGAGGGGTCATTGTGCTACCTGCTCAGGACAGTGCTAATGGAATCCAAAGCTAACTGCTCATGTGAGTGTTCAGGACATTCCATATTATATGTTTAGATGGAAACATGGATGGCAATCTGAGTTTGCCAAACCTTAAGTTATATCCACCCCTAGCAACAACATCCACTGTATCTAAAACATCTTCCCTTACCGTCATTTAGCCAGACCTAATCTCATTCACTATTGTACTTTTTCATGCACCAACCTATCCTTATTCTCTTTATACGTTCACCAGCCCACAGATGTACTCAATGCTGAATAATTTGATCATTACCTACTACTGGTAGCTATTGCCTCATTCTCTAGCACTGCATTTAAGTTTTCCTAAATTTCTTGCAAGTCCTCTAACAACGCCTCACAGCTGGAGTCTGTAGTGCACTCCCTCTTCCTGACTGACCTTGTGGGACAGGTTTGTTTCAGGAGAAGTCACGAACTTTGCAAAACAACATTCGGACATCATCAGGGAAGAGGAAGAGAGGTTTCAACCTATCCTGGGGCCACCATACTGCTATGGGCAAGGTGGGACCGGCAGGTGAGTGCTATTGGTGGGGTCTTCGCATTACAATGATGGTGGGAACATGGTGGGGTCCATCATGAGGAGGCAAGGTTTTCCAGTTCTACGCTTAGGCATGCTCTGATTACAAGTCTCCTAAAGATATGATTAGGGCCCCTGCTCGTCAGAGGGATGGGTTTTTTGTGCCCACTTAGTGTGATGATGTACTGTTTAATTTCTCCAATATTGGAGGGAGTATTTTAGATTGACTATTTGTGATGGTTGGATAGCCATATCTCAGAGCCACCTGGTGATTCACTGAACAATCCCTTTTGGATTTTTTCTGAATGTCCCTATTAAAGCTTGAGTGAACCACGTCCATCGAACTTTTCTTTTACCTGTTTCTTGACAAGCTTTAATTAGTTCACTGTATTGTATTTCCATTGCCGGATATGTAATTTAAACTCAGTAAAACATACAATAAATGAGGTTTAAACAGAGTATTGTGTCTTTTTGCCCCGGAATCAAATTAGGGTCTAATGGCTGAAATGCTCTAGACTCACCCTGTGTAATGATGGGACCCAGTAGCATCTTAGTTCAAAATGGTCACTGCTCAACCTGGCCTTCAGTGCCCTTGCAGTGTCACAATGCTTGGTGTGTGTCAGAGTCAGTTGGGGACCATCCCCCTTTCTTGATTGTTCAAGAAAATCTACATGCTGTCAGGTGGGTGCTAGGTGTTTACGAAGGTTTTCTTATTCCTAAGCACCCTTTATGCAGATCAGATCCTCAATGACTCAGTTTAGGACCACTCCAATGAATACACACGAGGACAAACCATCACCCTGGGCTAACCTAATTTAGACCTCATGCTGAATCATCTCCCTTCTATAGCTGTGCTAAAGGAACTGGGTTCAGTAGGAAACAACTATACACACCATATGTCCATGAGGTGGCTTCCCGTAGGTAGCCAGTCTCCCTAGTGACTGCACAGATGCCCAACCTCTTTAGTTCAATTCTGTTTTCCTTTGTGCTCTAGACAGGATGTGTCTGGGTTCTACACCTCATTAGGTTGTGAGTCAACCCCCACCTCCTTCACCTCTCATGGGTTTTGTTTCTCATATCCATGCAGAAAAGGAGTAGATAAACACCCAAAATGTCATGGCCAAAATAAATGTTCCATGTGCACTGCATATGACTTCTCACACTATCAATTGATGGTTCAAGGGGGATAAAACCTCAGCTAGTTTCAGTCTCTGTGGGGAGAGTGGGATACAATAGAGGTTTTTTCTGGAGGATGGTTGTTCGGAGGAAGTTTGTTGTGTAAACTGCAGGGTGTAGGAGAGAGCTATGTGTAAAAGTTGACTGGAGGTCTGATTCTCTTGTGTGTCTTAGATCCACAGGGCACCGTCTTCACCACCAGATGCCAAGGTGATGGTCCCATGACGCTCTACAGGTTTTCCCTTAATGCCAGCTTGCCCTCTCCGTGGCAGCCAGTGCTTCCAGGAGCTGGCGAGGCCCCTCCATTCCAGGTGAGATGCTCGAACACGTGCTGCTAGAGCAAATTTTTAACCAAACCTCTGAGCTGCATGGTCCTTTGCTGTTTTTATTGTACATATCTGCATGTTTGAGGCAAGACGATTTTCCGCTTTTGGGCATTGCTGGTTGAGGCTTACACTGAGGGCAATGCTGGTAGAAAGATCACACTTCTAGAGTGTTTCAGCCCTAAATGGCCATAGCTAGAGATTATTCACAGTGGCAGAGTCCTATAGCACTAACAAGGCAATGCTGGAGGAATGTATTACTGATGGCACTTCTGAAGGAAGATTACATAGCTGGGAAGAGGCTTGCACCACTGGGTCCTGCCACGCAGACAGACACTGCTGGAGCAGATTCACATTAGCAGAGTCCTTTAGCACTGACAAAGCACTTTCGGGTAAACTTGCTTCTGGGAGAGGGCACACACTACTTGGGCACAACAGCACAGTTAAGGAGGCTCACAAAGTGGAAGAAATATCACACGAAGCACACATCTATAGGAATTTCATACTGAAGGGACCATTGAAGTTAGTACACACCAGGTTTAGCCACTCAAGAAAAAAATTATGATGAATGAAGCAAGCTCACACTGACAGCACTCCTGGAGGGAGATCGGGCCCTTTAGTTTTGACTACAGGATACTGACAAAACATGCAGGCTGGCAAGGCACTATTAGAGCAAGCTGACACTACTAGAGGCCCAGAACGTTGGAAGAACACTCCTGCAGGAATCTCACACTGCTGGGGTTTAGAGAGGACTACTTGTACTCTACTAGAGTGAGTTCACACTATGTCAGATAACAATGATATCATATAACCCTATGCTGCAGTTCTATTACACTGACTTGACACTCACTCTGGTATAAGCCAGGGCACTGCTACAAGACGTTCACACTGCTGGGGTCCTATATCTCCTAACATGTTGCTGCATTAGAAAGTCCATTCTTATGGATCATATAGCACTGACAGTGTACTACATGAGGATTCCCACACTGCTAGGAAGCATAGCACAATACATAATACTGCATTATGAAGTTCATGCTGCTGGATCCTATAGCACCAATAGAATACTACACTAGGATTCTCACACTGCTGGATCCCATATCAATGGCTAGATACTACATTAGGAAGGTAGTTCCTAAAATATTGTCAGGATAATGCATTGGAAAGCTGGCACTGTTGGATCTTTTAGCACTGACAGGGTACTGCATTAGGAAGCTGATGCTGCCAGATCCTATAGCACTGACAGAATACTCCATTAGGTATCTCTCACTTATGGTCCTTTAGCACTGATAGGTTACTGCATTGAGAAGATCTCACAGCCACTGTCCTTTTACACTGACAAGACTGCACAAAGGATGATAATCACAATTAAGGATTAGCTGGAATGTATTATTAAAGAGGTTCAGGCTTTGATGAAAGGCTTCTTATGATGGTGGATAGCAGGTCAGGTCTGGTAAAAGCTGAAGGGTCGAGTGGATTCAGTAGATCAACCTAGGTTGGGAGGTCCTAAAGTGCATAAGAATTGGATAGGAGGTCATAGGGATTCAGTGCCTTCACACAGGATGGGCTACATAATGCACTCATTGAGTTACATGAAGTGTGGGATAGAGGCAGTGGGGTGCTAGGTGAGGGTATCTCAGGTGTTAGATTTGGTCACATGAATTCTGTAGGATCTCCCTGGTGTGTACTGTTTTCAGGGTCCAAAAGGTTGGCTTAGTGTTGGCTGAGTGTTTCTGCTGTTGGATTAGGTGTCCCCGGTTTGAAAGAGGTTTTGCAGTTACTGAATAAGTTTTCCTTTGTTGTGTGCTTTAGCAAAAGTCTTGAATTATGCACCTCATTTTGAGGTATCCCAAGTAATGGATGAGTTAGTTAAGGTATCTGAAAGGGTTCCCGAGGTGTTGGTGGGCGCAGTGAGGGTCCTGTAAAGTGAAACTCATTGGTTTCAATGTATTCTAATGTTTTGTGTCGCTTTACATATGTCTTGGATAATTTAGCTCCTGTTGGATACAGTCCAGCTAAGGGTTGCACACACCAGAGAGTTTTGAAGGGAACATATGTCTTTCTTTATTCTGAGTAAGACATGTAGATTTCATGTTATGGGCAGAGACAAGAGGACAGTCAAACTGTTGACTGGGCAGAGTTTGAGATATAAGGAGAAGATATGAGCTGTGGATGGGGCACAGTGGAAGAGTTCAGCTGTGACTTGAGCACAGGGGCAGCTGTTGTGCTGTGGGTCTCAATTCCTGTTTTCATTAATCCATTGTTTAGGTGTATAGAGTTCCTTTGGGTAACTTCACCAAGAAGCTGACAGCTTGTGTGTCCACCGTAGGGCAGCCCAAGGAAACCTGTGCCAAGAAGTGGATGATTACTTCATCAGTCTGCGACAACCGTAGAGGATGGAAGTTCGACTTCAGCTTCTTTGGAGCAGATAAAGAGCAGCCTCAAACGCGGTAGGTTCAGGTCCATTTCTTCAATCCATTCTTGCCGAGATTAGCCACAAGCTGTGTTTTTGTTGAGTACCATTACCAGGCAACCTATGATTGAAGTGCTGAAAACTGAGGAGGGCATAAAATGCAGAGGGAGTGGTGTAAATATGGAACACAAAGTGAGGTGGGGAGGATGATACACTGAATTTACTGACTTTGGAAGGCTGAGACAATCATACTGGTCATGATCTGCAGATCACTGCATGTTTCGTTGTGTCTTTTCAGGTTCTGGGAACCGCAAGTATTTAATACACGTACTAGAGCTTAGTGTTCAATGACAGATATTACTATAAATGATAACTGTAACAGCAGTTAAAGAATAATGAAAAGTTGCACACACAATAAATATTTGAACTTTACCCAAAGGAATAACTTTTAGATTAAAGGTGTCTGATTTGCGGTTCAGCAGTCAGTACCTAAGGAAAATGTTATCCAATGAATTTCAGTCCTGTGGATAGCGCTGGAGCAGTCACTGGTGTTAAAACATCTTACATTTTATGTTATGTTAGATGCATTTGAGTAGTCTTTGTATTCTCTCGGTGCACCTTGGATAATCTGCTACATACTGTATGTTTCCATGTGGCTCCAGAATTCCTCTCAGGGCAGAGCCTGAGTATTCTTATGATAATGTCTTTTGAATGTAGTGTTTCAGTTCTCCTTATGACTGCATTGAGATCTCTTTGGGATGTGAAGATTGAACATTGGATCTAATTGAAGGAGGACCAAAATTGGCAATGTTAAATGGTTGGTTGGCAGTACCTTATTCCTTGAGCTTCAATTTTCTGATTTCAGTGAAGGTGTGACATGGAGGATGACTTTATCATTTGCTTAGGAATCTCTTGGGGTAGTGGGTTGAATAGTGCCCCACCCTTATGAGCTAGGAGCTCATTTAGAGTTTCATGGATGGCCAACCAGCCCATTGGTGTGACTGAGGACCACTCACCATATTTAGAGATCCTCACCATGCGAGTGGAGATCATATTGATAAAAGTTCTCTAGTCAACGAGGTCATACCATGGCTGTCAGTTGACATTCCTTTTTGTTTTGCTGAAACAAACCCAGAATATGGAGATTTAATTCTGAAAAACATAAAACGAATTTTTTCCTGTGCAAGGTGCCAATTACTGTTTTTCCGTCCTGAGACCACTGTTCCAGACATGGAGGTTTCGGAAAGGATAATATGTGTAGGAATGTCCAAGCCTAAATGGGGAAGGCCCTTCACTGAATAGACGAGTCAGGCTTGCAGTTGATGGGTCACCAGGTAGGAGGTTTTTGATGGCAGAGCTGTGTAATGCTCTTCGGTTGTAAACCTGTCAGTTTCCACTCACTTCCAAACAAGGCTGGCTAATCTACGTTGAGAGAACACAAATGGCCTGCACCTGCTGGGAGAAAAGCCCCGGCTACTGGGCCACCAGGTCATGGTGACTGATGGTCACCACTACTTATTTAGTATTATTTTTCTCTACCCTGCAGGTGCCAGAAAAGATGCATCGGCCCCAAAGTACTGGGAAAAAATCCCTGTGTAACAGCACAAAGATTTTTTGTTTTATAAAAATTAATTCTCACTTTGGTGGTTTGTTTTCAGAGTCTTAAAACTTTACTGAGTGGGTACTTCAAATATGGTGCCTGCTCAGTAAAGTGCCTTCAGTGGAGCAGTAGTGGCTCGGCTGGAGGCATAAAAATCCCACCTATCTACCAAGTATCTCGAAATTTGGTGGGCTTTCCTCAACCAGGGGAGAAGAGACCAAGGCCTCCACTGCCCTATCATGCTATTGGACAACCCACCAAGTTGTAAATGAGTGCCCTAGACTGTAAGTACCCTTATCATGTTTGCTAAAGAGTGTATAACTAGTCATTTCCTCACAGATGTCAGCTAAAAAAAAGAGGTTAAAAATGAATAAAGCCCCACATTCAGTTCAGATCCACCCAGTCAGTGTCATCTTGTTGGTATCGTGGGGAAGCGGTCTGTAGCTTATACAAGGCAGAGCCGTGGTTTTCAATACATGGGAATCCTCTGTTAGCCACTAGAAGGTCATGAGCACGCATCCAGGGGAAGCCCATTCCCGAAGCTTCAGTCCTATGATTGTTTTGTGACTTTCTTTTTCTTGTGGCTGGTTGTGAAATAACACCAACAACATAGTTTGTATCAGTTTTCCACCAGCTTCTACAGGCCATATTTTGAATACCCTCCATCTCCCCACAACAAGCCTAGTATTTCTGACTCTGATCTAGTCCAAAATAAGGTTTAAGATCCACCAAGAACAAATACAGGCCAAGGTTTTTGTATTAGATGATTTTCATAAGTATATTTCTGGCCTCTTTTCTAATGTGTATTTGCTAGCGCACTAGTGCACTTGGTGTGCCAGTGTCCCCTAGTATCACACAGATAAGGATATGTTCATATCCATGTGTGGTCTGCACAGTTTTCTGCTGGTCCCTGTTTGAGGCAAAATGGTATTGCTATCCTGGCTCATGGAATGCGGTGTGTATTCGTTCTTTTTTTGACATCGATGAAGATCCAGTTTCAAGACCTTGGTTTAGGCACCTCATGGCCAGCCAGTATGGAAACTGGGACTACATGGTGCTTTTCTCCAAGACAGAATGGTGCAACTAGTTTGGACTACTAAAGAAACTTTGGTTTCCTGCTGGTGCTCGGAGTCACGCATTTGGGTGGCCCCAGTGCTTAATTTGTGCTTGTTGTTTCCGGTGCTGAGCACCAGCACTTATTTTTGAGGGCCGGGGCTTATTCTTCTGCCTCAAGCATTTGCTGCGAGCAAAAGACATATATGGGAAAGACAGAGGAAGGTAAAAACGAAAAAACGTCACAAAAGGAGAAAGTAGTAAGCTTCAAGGGTGAGCTAAAGGGGCAAGGAGTAGCTTTATATGGATGGAAGAGGCCCGAGATGGCTTCAGGATTACGCTTCCTCAGTATTTTGTGTTCCAACATTTATTTGTAGCAGCCGTGTGTTTAAGAGGAGGGCTTTGGGCACCGGCACGTTTTTATTCACAAATTAAGCACTGGGTGACCCCAGTGTTTAATTTGTAAATAAAGACGTGCCGGTGCCCAAAGCTCTCCTTGAAACACACGGCTGCTGCACTTAAAGAATACTGAGGCCATCTCGGGCCTCTATAATCCATTTACAGCCACACCCTCCACCTTCAGCTCACTATTGCAGCTTTCTGCTTTCTCCCTTTGTCACGCTTTTTCTCATTTCTCTTCCTCCATCTTTTCCATATGTGTTTTTTGCTTGCAGTAAATGCCTGATGCAGAAAAATAAGTGCCGGCCCCCAAAAATAAGTGCCAGTGCCTCTCACCAGAAACCACTGGCTCAAATTAAGCACACTTGGGAGAAAGAAGGGGTCCTGTCATAAAAGAATATGTGAAATTACTCAAGACCTCCTGTGTATCAAAGAACAAAGTGACAGAAGTAATGCCTGAATAGATCTCGGTCACTTGAGCAGCCTTCTGGTCTATCACTTTTCACACACTATAGAACTTTGGACAAATCATATAGAAATCAGTGTTCACCCTGCTCCAAACCGAATAGTCCAGATCAAATTGCCAGACCCATGCCCTCCGGACGGCAATATAAGCAACCTCAGACTCATTTTAGACTTCTTAAGCCTCGTCAGAGGAGTACAGCTTGAGTTTTGTGGCACAGTGAGCATAGAGCCACGTCTGGGCAAGTCCATCATTAGGGTATATTCTGCAACAAATAACAAATTGATAGAAGAAATGCTCAAACTAATTTTTGCCTTGGTGATTGCTGGCATACTAACCAGCGGTAAGGAGACTTTGAAATGTACAGTGCAAGCTGCACCGCACATAAGGAAACTTTCACCAAATGTGGGCGTTGTCCCATGGCCGCACATGTAGGGCATACCCTGAGGATACAAAAACCGACTATGATGGATGGAGTGTGTCAATGAACGTTCAAGGAGACGAATTTTAAAAATTGTGGTTTGGGAAATGGTATTCTTGTACCACAGTTGAGGGTCCCAAAATATGAACAAGAGTGGCTGTAATATATAGCAGTACTATATATGATGAAACTGCCACTAATTAAAAAAATAATGAGATCATTTTGTAAGTTACTGTGGAAGGGCCTAATTGGCTATTCGCAAAATAATCGGTTCTGGAAATAAAGAGAAGTGAATGCCTCTGTGTGATGAGCTATTTTCGGATCCTAGGGCAATCGCTGGTTACTGTACGGTATCCTTTGTGAGTACTGGTGCCCCTGAACCACCAGTAATACTGCACTCCAATTCATCAACCACGTTAATCCATGTGAGCATGTGACCCCTTACAGGTAGCGAAGTCAGTAAGTACACTTACTTGAGACACTCCGAAGCAGTATAAACAGTATAAACTCAGTTTACGCCAAGTGCAACCTGAGATTTATCTGCAAAGAGCACAACTTTGATAGACAAGTAAACCCCACACGTTTACATTGAGTGATATGGCCAATGTTATCCTAAAAATAGTGTTCATAAGTGCTTAGCTTTTTAGGGATATCCTGGGTTCTACAATGATGCTTGATAACACGGTTCACTTTAATCAACCGAGGGGCCTGACAAAAGGGTACAAGGTACAATGCTAAAATATATCGACCCTGTATCAGTGGTCTCTGGCTGTGGGTTCAAACTGGACAATTCAGTGTGCACCACACATTTTCTCACTCAACAACCCACCGTCCAAACAATTTGTCCCACAAAAGTAAAAAGAAAATAGCGACTCTAGAGTGCCACTAGTCTTGGTGTCCAGTTCCAGGTCACTACTGGGGATTAGCCATCATGTCTAATTGGGACATAGTTCAGAATGTGACAACTTTCTTCAACCAGTGGAACACAGCAGCAGAAATGGCACTTCCGTGTCTATCTTTGGATGTGAAGGGTGCAGGTACTTGTATCCTACCGGTACTAGGCAGGTCAGGACAGTTCAGATTCACCAGAGATGAAGTAGAAAATTACCTCTGCAATTCAACTACCCAAGTAAAGCTCAGTCCTTAACCAGGCTGTAAAGGCATAATCCATGCACCTTGTCAGCCAGCTGGGTTTGTGTAGGTCTCATACAGGGCCAGCTTTAGCGCTGGTGATGTCCGGTGTGACAATCTTTTTTGGCACACCAACCCCTCCGCCCCCGACCTCATCCTTGGATTTCCTCACTGAGACCCGGCAAAAGTACCCCTCATCTCTCCATAGCCCCTCTCTCACATACATTTAATTTGTTTTAAAACACTGATAAAGGCTGACTGTACTAATCCACTCAGTTATACAAATAAAATACAGATCTGTTCCTTGCAGCAGGCATATTAATCCTCTGCACCACTTTATGGTGAGTCACAACTGCCACTAGACAGAACTTCTGCCTCTTTTTTCTAGCAGGAATGTTAATCAGAAGTTATCTTCACATTTTTATTGCTGCCTGAAAGCTGGACGCACAAGAAACTTTGCAGCAGGTGCATTTAAATTGTAAGTTATGCTAAACACCACACCCCCAATGAGGTCAGCACCCTCTTCGCCTCCAGGTCACTGCCCAGTGCGGCCGCACCAGTCACACCGCCCTAAAGCCAGCACTGGCCCTATAGGTCAGAGGTCAGCTCCCCCTCTTTGCAGAACCACCTGGCGTCTTTTATTCTTTCTGGTCATAGCAACAACGTGTTCCAGAAAATCTGGATTTTATCTCAGTTTGAGGGTAGAGGACAACCAGCAAACATTCTCCTTTTCACAGATGTCTGCCTACCCAACACTGATGTGAATAGTCTCATCATAGTTCAGATGATGCATACGTTGCTGGCTCGAGGGGCCTATTGTTACCTAGGTGTGGACCAGAGGCAGAAAGTCTGGGCCAAAAAAGAGAAAGCTTTGTTGTAATTCCAAAGTTCTTTTCCAAACTAGAGGAAATGTATCTTCTATATTTGTCCAGGTTTCTACGGGCTTTAGGTGCAGGTAGCTACAGGTCAGACAAATACTAACGTTCCTATTTGTATTCAAGTCAGTTTGGTGGACCCGGGGGAATCTGGTTGCTAGGTAACAGCCAGCAGTACAAGATGAAGGGCAGAAGTAAAAGTTTCACTGAGCATGGGGAACCTACCATACTCAATGGAACAAAGAAGGGGAACCTCCCTCCCCCAGCCAGCTAACTCCAGTCCCATGCAAGGGGCAATATGGACCTATAGCAGGCTTTTGTGTTCATTATGGAAAAAGGATACCCTGCAACATCTTGTGCTAAGGCAAGAATATCTAAATTTACACTAAAAAACTTTACAAATTCACTGAAAAAGCAGGTTAAAGGGGTGTTAAAAGAAGTGAAAATGTCAGTTAAAACAAACAAAACCACTGAAATCCACCAATTAAAGTTTTCTGAAGTATCTATAGTTTGTGCCCTCAATTAACTATAACTAGTGCCCCCATCAGACTACAATAACCTGGTAGTCTGATGCACAGTGTTGTCATCAATAACGTCATTTCAGATGTTGCATTGATGTTCTCAATGGTGTCATAGAACATGACATGAGTGATGCAACATGTGAGGTCATATGCAGTGCATGACGAGGACACGAGTTATAGGTAATTTAAGGCATGAGTCACAGTTACTTGAGATAACTAACTGGTGTATTTTGGTGGTTTTATTTTAGTTGTTTTAACTTACATTTTCACTTAATTATAATGTCCCTTTAACCTTTGTTTTTTCAGTGAATTTTAGGTTACTTTTAAATCAAAGTTAAATAGTTTTACCATACCTAACTATAATGTCACTTTAACCTTCCTTTGTAAACTTTTACTTTTTTTTTTTTTAGATGAACTAATATTTTATTACCATACATAACACCAAGTCCATGCCATACATGACTTCTGGCTATGAGTGGCATGTGGTTGGCCCCGCATCTATGCCCCCCCCCCACCATGGGCAGCCAACAGCCCGCCATGCACAGGCATGAGTTGGCCATGGGGCCAGGCCTACAGCCAGCCATGCATCTAACCCCCTGTGGTTTGGCAAAAGGGCTTTCCGCAAACCCACACCTCGCATGGACATGGCACATCCATGACTTCCAGGTCCTGCGCCCAACCGCCCACTGATGTCCAAACCCCTGCAGGCATGCACAGTTGACTATGTGATGTTACAATACAAAGAGTGTCACTTTAAGTATGCCAGACCTACTGACTTTGACAAAGGGTCAGAGCACCACAATTTAAAAAGTAGGCTTATTGGTTTTATGAAGGGGTCTGCATATTAATACACATAAAGCAAACATACTGGAGACAGGTGGCCCATCCAACCTTGACCTTTGACTAGTCATACCCACTTGACTTCAGTGATGCTCTACAACCACTGATTTACTCCTATCAGAACCATGAAGCTTGAAATACATACCACACAGGGTGGCACTCACGCACCCATTGCAATGGCTCTTTGACAGTTGTGATGTAGTCCTGCTAATGCCTCTGCACTTAGAAGCAAATTAGTTCTGCAGCGTTAACATTATAAGCAAAGTAAACATAAACTGCAGCTCACAGGAAAAAGATATGACATGGTGCATCAAAGTAATAATACCCATGCTTGATTATCGCTGTGGTCTGGATTAGGGGTCGGCAGAACTCACGGAGTTTCACTCTGTGGAATTCTGCTGTATTACATGAAAACTTTGCAAGATTCTGCAGAGTTCTGCAAATGGGCAGAAATTGGCACTTTGTGCTGCTCGCGCTAATTTTTAGAGCGGGAAGCTCATTCCATGCTAAAAAATCAACACGAACATCACTACGTGACATGTCATGGGGCTCTGCTGCTCAAGATGATTTTGTTGCCGCTTGAATAGATTTTCTACTTGAGTGGCAGCTTTCTCACTGCAAACGGTCGCGACCACCCCTGACCGTTTGTGGTGAGAAAATCTCACAGGGTGCCCCAAAGGCACCCATAAATCACTTGAGGCGATGTCACTTCTTGCTCGCGCTTGCCAACTTACTGTTGGCAGGCTGCATGTGAGAAGAAACACCGCCATGTGGCAATTGGCGGACTTTGGCTGGAACTTGGTGTTACAAGCATAATGCTGAGTGGCCACAATTCTGCCAGCGGAGCGGAATTTATTGCCCACTCCTAGTGTTGATCACACAGTATTGAGGGGTTTAAAGAATACTGCCACGTTTGTGGATCAGCAAGTGAGGGCCAATAATACTAAATTGCAATTTGCCAACAAACCAATTGTCTGAACCTCAGACTTTCCAGTCAACACGTTGCCAGGCAGAGATGAGCATCTAAAGATTTTCTCAATCCATGCTTCCAGGAATCCTGATAAGGATGTGAGCTGACTGTGATCCTGGAAATCCTTCTGATGAGGTCAGAAGGTACAAACCCACAGCAGCAAGTTTGTACATCATTCATCTGACGAGTCACTCGTCGAATCTTAAGAGTCAGCTCCTCATTAACACACTGGACCGCGAGCAGACTGGCACAAGGTCACTCTATAAACCAATGTAACAGGCGATAAAACCTGATAGTTTTATCGCCTGTTAGTTAAATTCTGATGGTAACAATGAAGGTCCCCAGTAATGCAGCAAGAGTGTCACGGGCGCTAATACAAGCAAGCACAATGGGATCCTGATGTCCGGTTGGAAGATGCAAGACAGTCGTAATGGATGCTTTAATCCGAGAACTGGTAAATACAGGGTCACCGCTCAATGTTCTTAGTGCTTTTTGAGTCAACGGTGCAGGACAGGAAGGCTCAAAGCAGGATTGCTCAACATAGGTCAGGAGAGCGGGAGCCAGATTAATGTTCGGGATAACCACGAACTGTCTTAATTATTCCGATGAATTATATATGCATTGATCGTGCAGTGTGTACCAACCCAGAATCACTAACATGAATTATTTTTCAACTGGTGGTTGTTCTCAGAAAATTATTTATTTCCACTAGTAACAGCTTTTTTGTGTTGGGGATAGGTCACTAATAGGTGGTCTCTATTCACATTTCATTTTTGCCATCAAGTTATCTGTTGGATAGACTAAATAGCTGGCGGTGCCTGTCCCGATTGGACGTATTGTAATTGTAACTACGTTTATAAAGTGTTTCGTACCACTGGCGTGCATTAGCGAACGGACAGCACGCTAGGGTGCGGGGGAGTGCTTGGTTGAGAGAGTCGAACTGCACTGTGGCCTATGTGGGAAGTGTTTCATTTCGGAAGTGAACAGAGCCGTGCTCTTGACCTGCCCTAGGCTGCAGTGCCTGTGCTTGTAAAGGGATGGTAGGCGTTCAATTTACATTAATTTATTGCTTCAGCTGATCGGGTGATTCCTCTCAGGAACGGCAGTGGAGCAGTCCAGGGCATGCACTGGATACAGACAGAGGCGTTTCAAGGCATGGGTAAAGTGGGCTCTGGCCCAGGGCCCCAGTTAGAGCCAGCTGTGTTCTCAGGAGGATCCTGCCCTGATAACCTTGATTAATTCTTAAGCGTTGTGTTGTCCTTGAATTTATTTTTAATGTGGGTGGTGTGCGAGAGTCTACTACAGACGTTTTGCAGAGAAATGTTGCGTTTGTTTCAAACAACATCCATGAAGAGTTTCTTTTAGATCAAAATAGGACCGCACATATTAGAAATGGAAGGGTGTGACAGGGATTAATATTAGTTAACTGCTGCTGTGTTACGACATTGAAAACACACATCACTATCCCTGAATATTGGATGAAAATACATGTAGAATTTGGACGCGTATTCCAAGCAGGGGACCCCAAAATACGATTGCCCCAGGGCGTCCAAAATCCTTAAGATGTTCCTTGATACAGGTAGTCATTAGAAATGTTCCATCCAGTCCTCTGAAGCAACCGAAGCTGGATTTTCCGTCCCGAAGTATGTTCATACAGAGAGGACCATGTCAAACAGCATCCCCTGTGCTCCCTGTCAGCCCTTTGGTCACAGATGCGTCTGCCTTAGGCCTCTGCTATGCTTGGCATGGTGCATGAACTGATCTCGCGTTGCAATGCTCATGGCCTTGAAATGTTTTGAAATGAGAACAGCTGGCAGCTTAGCCGTGGGGCAGGCTGGGGGATGTAGTCCCCGGGCTTCCCTCCAGCAGCTGGTGTGTATCTAAGAGCTCCAGGCCTAGAGATTTATCTTTCTTTCTGCTGGTGCCAGACTCTGAGGCTGGCATCTATTGTAGGCAGCTCCGGGCTGACAGGTTGGTGCTGCTTTCATGGCAACGGGTAGGTTGTTCTTGTTAGTCTTTTCTTTCCCTTGGATGAGCTGGGCCATGTAATTAATACTGATTCATTCTGAGGTGTGAATATGTTGTAGATTCATATGTTTTATCTTTCCATATTGTTCTCTAATGTTTTTATTTCCTCTCTATCTTTGTCTTGCTCCCCCTTCCATTCTGTTACTTCCCCTTCCTACATCCACTTTCTCTTCTTCTCTAAATTGCTACTTCCATCTCTCCTATCCATCTCTCCTTGATACCCTTCACCTTGCTAATTCTTTCTTGGTCTCTCCTATCTCACTTCCCTCTTCCATTACTTCTTCTCCTTCTATCCTTAACTTGTACTCTCCCTACACTTCTTTTGTCCCGGCTTTTACTGCACTGATCCCTTTCTCACCCCTCATCGCCGTGCACCCATCTCTACTCTCCCACCCCATTGTCTTCCACTCACTCTTATTTGCACGCTTCTCGACTGTCCCTTAACTCCCAAATGCTCTTCTCTCCACACACTCTTGTCCCCACTCTCATTTCCTTTCCACCTCTCATCCCCTGCTCCATCTATACAAGTCCCTTTCTTTTTCTTCAATGTCTTCCCTTCTCCTCTGCTATATTCTCGGCCACGCCCTTTGGTCCCCTTCTTCATGCATTACACTCCTACCCTCCTTCTCTTCCATCCTGTCTACTCTCCCACACTCTACCTTCTCCATATAATCTTTTTCCCACCATCCACGTCTCTCCCATTCATTCATCTTTGACTGCTGCTTCTCTCCAATGCATTGTCCACTGCCCCTTCACTCCCGCCTCCATCTCTCTTTACGTCTCACTTCTATTCTCATCTTTTCTCTGCTCCTCCCATCTCTTCATTTACCATCGCTCTCCCTTCTTTCAACACCCCTCACACGTCGCCCTTACCCCTTATCCCCTCTCCCTACTGCAGGAAGTTGTACTTTGCCCAGTCCCACAAGCCTCCGTTCCAGGGCCGGGTGTGTGTGGCCCCCTCCGGCTGCCTGCTCAACCCTGGTCCCAATGGGCACAACAAAGGTTACTTCTTTGCACCAAGCGGGAGAGGCAAGTGCCAGAGGCAGGGAGCATTATAGGAAGGGATGAAGTGTGTCAGGAATGTAGATGATGGTCTTGGAAGGACTGTGGATGGGAGGTCCTCAAGGGATGAAACACTCTCACAATTGGTCCTAAATTCTCTTTATATGTTTAAACCACATTCATATTATGTTGCTTTTATCTGGTTGTTGCTCTCAACAGCCATATAATATCTGTAGCTTTAAACACTTTTTCATAACATTTTCACGCTGTATGTATTGGAGTTTATACATTACAAACCTATGTATGACGCAACCGAGCGTACTATTTTACTTTGGAGTTTGGGAGACGATATACAGGTTTGTGTACATGAAGTGGGGATTCCACAAATCAATGTCATACACTTTACATTTCACATTTTTAAGCATAGGGGGATTGATTTGCCCAGAATCACACAATGTCGAGTCAAGCGCCAAGGCCGGGACTCGATGGCACCTAGACTCACTAGACCACATTTCCTCCCCAGTTCATTTGACTAGTGACGGATTGGGATGCAAATCCCTACTTATAAATTGTTCATCGCCATTACAGTGGCTCTAAATAAGTTGCACCATATATTATGTTGCTATAACTGAGAAAGAGATGTAAGTGAGTAGGTGAGGAGAGCTGTGGTGTGTGGGTAGTGTTTGTGTTGGCGTGTGAGGATGCCTGAAGTCATCCACTCATTTCAGATTGGGTAACATTGTCACATACTTTTTTGTACCTGTTTATAGAAGCCCCAAAAAAGAAAACGTCTAGCACTTTAGGGTTCAACCCTTGCGGAAGCTCAGGGTGTGGCAAGCCAGCCGTCCGGCCACTGGTGGACACTGGTGCCATGGTGTTCCTGGTCTTTGGCATCCGAGGAATCAATCGAACAAGGAGCCCAGATAACCATGTCCTGGGACAACTGGTATACATGCTGTATCTATCTATCTATCTATCTATCTATCTATCTATCTATCTATCTATCTATCTATCTATCTATCTATCTTTTTTTAATTTCTCATTACTCAATTTCTTTTATACGTCCTTTTTTTATAACCCAACCCAAACTTAAAGGTAATCTAGAGCTGTCAATGAGGAAAGTACACAAAAACCACCCGTCCCATCCGCACCACTTGGTGACATCGCCAGCACACTCTGCTCGTCACCAAAATCGACCCCTATATTTGGCCTACATGACTGATATTCCTGCATTCTGGTGTCCGATATGCATGTCACTCTGCCCTGTACTCACATCACAAGTATCTGTTCTTTTGACACGTTACTGAATTCAACACTACACCCAATATGCATCATGTTATCACTGGTCTCTGCACAAATCAGTGATGTCACTGCTGACGAACCCCCACCGTGGAATATGTGTTTTTTTCTGGCTTGTTTTATATTTTATATTTATTGAATTTATTATTCTGGGGGTACTCTGATGATGTGCCATGTTTTTGCTGCTGCTGTACTGCGTGTCAACAGAGCCAAGCTGTGCTCACAGGATCACCCAGAGTGAAACGCCGTCAGTGGGTACTGCCCCACATCCCAGTCTACGGGGGGAGTGGGATTAGTGGAACTGTGATCCAGTACTAGGGCACCAGCCATTTTCTTTTGGGAGGTCTATTTATCCTCCCTTTTAAAGCCATGTAGTGAAATGTGCAGGTAGCTCGCCTTCGTCATGTCAGCACTGCCACCTAAATGTATCCCTACAGTGATCACAAAATCCTTACTTTAATACTTAACACTGGGTACGTTACTACTGCTCTCACAACACAATACGGGCATAACTGATATCAACACCACAGTCTGCACGTAATACAGAAGTTATTCCACAGACATCACCAATGCAACCTATATGGCACAATCTGAGGCACATGTGAAACTTGCGGTACACCAGTTAGTAGTAGTAAGGACATGGCTCTCTGCTCGCTTCATGCAGTAGTGAGGACAAGCCCTCTGTTCCCTTCATGCAGTAGTTAGGACAGGTCCCTCTGTTCGCTTCATGCAGTAGTGAGGACAGGCCTTCTGCTCGCTTCATACAGTAGTGAGGACTGGCCCTCTGTGCCCTTCCTGCAGTAGCAAGGACAGGCTCTCATCTCGCTTCATGCAGTAGTGAGGACAGGCCCTCTGCTCGCTTCATGCAGTAGTGCGAACAGGCTCTTGCCTCCCTTCATGCAGTAGTGAGGACCGGGCTCTCTGCTCGCTTCATGAAGTAGTGAGGACAGGCCCTCTGCTTGCTTCATGCAGTAGTGAGGACAGGGCTATCTGCTCGCTTCATGCAGTAGTGAGGACAGGCTCTCGGCTTGCTTCATGCAGTAGTGAGGACAGGGCTATCTGCTCGCTTCCTGCAGTAGTGAGGACAGGTCCCTCTGTTTGCTACATGCAGTAGTGAGGACAGGCTCTCTGCTCGCTTCATGCAGTAGTGATGACAGGGCCCTCTGTTCGCTTCATGCTGTAGTGAGGACAGGGCCCTCTGCTCGCTTCATGCAGTAGTGATGACAGGGCTCTCTGTTCGCTTCATGCAGTAGTGAGGACAGACTCTCTGCTCACTTCATGCTGTAGTGAGGACAGGGCTCTCTGCTTGCTTCATGAAGTAGTGAGGACAGACTCTCTGTTCGCTTCATGCTGTAGTGAGGACAGGGCTCTCTGCTTGCTTCATGAAGTAGTGAGGACAGGCTCTGTGCTCGCTTCATGCAGTAGTGAGGAGAAGGGCCCTCTGTTCGCTTCATGCAGTAGTGAGGACAGGCTCTCTGCTCGCTTCATGCAGTAGTGAGGACAGGGCCCTCGGTTACAGACCCTCTGTTTGCTTCATGCAGTTTCGAAGACAGGGCTCTCTGCTCGCTTCATGCAGTAGTGTGAGTACAGGCTCGCATTATTTTTATGCAGTAGTGAGGAAAAGGCCCTCTGTTACAGGCTGCCTGCTCGCTTCATGCAGTAGTGAGGACAGGGCCCTCTGTTACAGGCCCTCTGTTCGCTTCATGCAGTAGTTAGGACAGGCCCTCTTTTCGCTTCATGCAGTAGCGAGGACAGAACTCTGCGGGCTTCAGGTGTATCCTATGGAGTCTGTGTCTCTTGTGTTTCTGTTAGACCTCCCTTAGGCCCGTCATTGCACGGCCCCAGTCCGCCTCGTGTGGTAGTGACGACAGGGCATGCAATAGTGATTACAGGGCTCTGCGGGATGTCTGCCAGTGTGTCTGTGCCTCACGTGTCAGACATCAGACCTCCGTTAGACAAGCTTTATGCAGTACTGTACCGAGGAAAGGGCTTTGCGAGCTTTGTATGTCAGTCAGCATGGCTGTGCCTCGCTTGTTTCTGTCCCACTTCCCTTAGGCATGTTTTTGCACTGCCCCAACTCGCTTCATGCAGTAGTGAGGAAAGGGCTCTGCAGGCTTTGGATGTCTGCCAGTGTGTCTGTGCCTCGTGTGTTTCTGTCAGGCCTCCCTTTGTAGTGTGACCAGATGTTTAGCACGAAAAAACAGGACGGGCACAGACATAGAAATAGGACTAAAGGTCTTGTTAGATCACAGGGCCAGTGGTGGCCGGTAATTTTAGGAGGGAGCGGGGCGGGCGGGAAGCACAGTCACATTCACTCATTCACACACGCACCAACATGCATTCACAACACTCATCAACATTCAAACATACACACACGTACCAAACATTAATTTAAAAAACACACACACACCTTCAACTCAGAGGTCCCAAGCGGTCAGCCAGTGAGGGAAGGCAGCAGTCCCAACTTTGTCGCAGAGTGGGATGGGGCCAGTGAGACTTCTGACCCCACCCCACTCTGTGAGGAGGTGTCACTGATTGAAGCTCACCCTGGGTGCTTTAGGGCTTAAATCTGAAGCGCCCTGGTTGGAGTCAATGGGTGACGCTCCTCCTCGTCACCGAAGGGGAGGGCCTTGATGCACCTTTGCTGAGCCGAGGAGGTTACACCCATAGGAGCTGTGACCTCTTCAGCCCAGCAAAGTACAGCTCAGGCAGCCAGAAGTCTGCAAACAGCACATGTCTAGCTCCTGGCTGCCTGATCTGAACATCAAGAGTGTCTGTCAGGCTGACCTTTGCTCAGCCTGACAGGCATTCTTCATGAGGGGCAAAAGGTTGGGGGGGGTTGTCCCCTCCGCCCTAAAGGACGGGCCACAGCTGCACAGGACATTATATATATATATATTTTTCTCCCCAAACTCCCTCCTCTTTCTGTGAAGAACTCCTGAATTCAGCTGGAGGGCCGGCCTTCCTTGCCACAGGGGCCCTGCAGCCCTGATTTACACATCATTAAATCATGCTGTGCTGCTTGACTGAGGCGAGGCAGCACAGCAGGAGAGTTTAAACGAATGAACTTCTGTCCCCGGTTTCTGAGAGGGTCGGTTGAAATGTGAGCCAGCACAACACCGCATTAATGTGCAGGTTCACCCGACTCTCCCTTAAAAACCGGAACATTTTTTAATTGTAGAAGAAGGTAGGCCAGACAATTCTTTAAAAACCGGGACCCTCCGGGCAAATCCGGGACGGCTGGTCACCCTATCCCCTAGGCTCGTCGTTGCATGGCCCCAGCTTGCTTCATGCAGTGGTGCGCACAGGGCTCTGTCGGTTTTGGATGTCTGCCAGCGTGTATCTGTGCCTCACGTGTTTCTGTCCCCGCTGTGTTCTGTCTCCTTCTGAAAGGGCAGCGTTATCTACGATGACAGCTTCGACCTCTTCCGAGAGATTGGGAACCTGTGCAGGATCTGCAAGGCCATTGCTGACAACTCGGAGCTGGTGAAGCCGGGAGGGGCTCAATGCCTCCCCTCAGGTACTCATCTGTGCTGAAGAGACTGGACCTCTAGCTAGAGTGGGGGAGGAGAGAACAGTCCAAGCCTTCAGAGGAGAGGGGCGCAGGAGCCATGCCCTCAGATATACAGGCCGGGGAGCAGAGGCCACTTTCAGACGTACAGAGGAGCGAGAGAGAATCCCTGCTTTAGAAAGGCAGGCCCAGGTCTGCCTTTATCTTCAAATATACAGGCGATGGAGGTTCCATGCACTCAGACAGACAGGTCCAAATTCAGCGCACGTTTTGCATGTACAGAGAGATCCCATGCTTCCAGGACCACAGGGTAAAGCGCAGTGCATGTCTTCATATGGTATGTACAGATGAGGGAGAGTCAATGTCTGCACACCATCAAGGATGCAGGTCACACATCTTCCACTTCCACATCTTCCACTGTACAAAGGACAGGGCCAGTTCTCTAAGATTCACAGGCCTTGGATTGCCCACATATTCAGATGTACAGAAGAAAGAGAGGGCCCCTGGGTGCAGAGACCCCACCTTTAGAAACATTCAGTTGGATGTGTCCACACTTTCATGTATGTAGAAGAGAAAGAAAGCAGGACTGTGATATACAGAAATCTTAAACTAAAAGCAATCTGTTCACAACAGCGAGTCTGAATAGGTTCTTTTATTTTCATGAAAGTTGCTCAACTGAAATATTATTCATAGTGAGATTGAAACAGTATCTGCTTATCTTCAAACCATCTCTTGTGCTTTCCTTCTACTCTCCTCATCCCTCCATGCAATCCGCCACTTGCTTTCCACCCCACTCCACCTACTCCACTTCTTTTGTCATCTATCTTCACTTCCTCCTCCTCTCATTCCATCACCCCGACTTTCTCTTTGCCCCACCCCTTCATCCCCATGTTCTTTCTACCAGTTGCCCCACTTATTACTCGTATTTTAATGTTCTCCCCTAATCTCTCACCTTCTTCGGTATCTCACTGCCCTTTTAAACTGCATTTTTTCATCCTCACTTTCCTCTTGTATTGCCTTTCCTTCATCTCTCATTGCTGGGCACTTAACTCTCATCTTTCTTGTGGGCCCGTTTCTCTCTCCATTCCTTTCTTACTCGCCCCTCCTGCCTCCATGACCTTTGTCTCATCTCGTTATATTGTTTCTTTTCACCTTTCCTCTCTCCCAACATTCGCTCTTTTTCTTGTTCTCCCCTTAATTCCCCCACTTTACTCACTTGCTCTCTCCCTCTCCTCCCTTCTTCATTCCGATGCCCCTATGTCTCATCCCTTCCTCTCTGTGTTCTGTCTCTGTCGCTAGGTTACAGTATTTCCTCCTTCCTGAAGATGCTGCATCCTGAGTGTAAGGATGTTCCGGAGCCGAACCTTTTGCCCGGCCAGCTGTCCCACGGAGCTGTGGGAGTGAAGGATGGCAAGGTTCAGTGGATGTCCATGGCCTTTGAGTCGGTGAGAGATTTAATAGGCTGACACCATTTTAAAGGTTATATCCCCCACTCCACACACACACATCGCAGCAGATGGTGCGTCTCCCAGAAGAGCTGCCCTTCTGTTCCCCGCTCCACAGCCATCGAACAACACCAGACAAGGTCATTTGTCAGTACATTTTCCTGCTGTTTTTGTGAAGTACTGTGTAGAATTCAAGCCACTGACATTAGCAAGAGGTGTGTGTAGCAGAAGTGCTTTTTCTCATGAACTTCAAAGCAACGAAAGACATGCGAAGGTCGCCAAGTTCCAAGCGAGTTGGGCCTTCACACGAAATCCAGAACTTTCTACGAGTATTGTGTATGCAAGTGTAATTTGTGTTGAGACACTCACTAGGAAATGCTAAGCAAGGCATGCGCCTGCGTTCAAAACGCTTGTGAGTTATTGGTGTGACCCAGTGTCAGAGTACTCACGAGGAAATGCAGGGCAAGCTGCACATGTATATACTAAGGGGCTTATTTACAAGCGACCTGTGGCCACAGGTGTCACTTTTAGTGATGCACCCGCGACACAGACTGCAGGCCCATATTTACAAGGCCACACAAAGCCACTTTGAGTGGCTTGACATGGCCTTGTAGCAATAGAGTAAGGCAACGCAGCGCAAGTTGCTGCGTTGCTTTACTTTGCAACAAAGAAGCGTTCCATGGGTGTTGCGGTGTATGTTCCCACCCAGCACCCATGGATTTTGACGTATTCCCAGATTTGCTAGGTTTTGTAAACCTGGGAAAGCGTCAAATGCCTACGCCACCTTGGGGGTGACATAAGGGTGGCGCCGTTTTTTCCTCTCTCTATGTGTGCTACATTTTGCAGCACACACATAGGAAGAGGAAAATGACACTCATTATTTTTTTTTGTGCAGCAAGGTGTCCCTTTCTGCACAAAACCAATCATCCCCGCAGTGCACGCACCCTTGCACCATGGTGCAAGGGTGCCTGCGTTGACGCATGACAGCAGTTTGTGTGCCAGCGCATGGGAAAAGAATGGGAATGCACCGTATCTTGTAGATACAGCGCATTACTTCCCTTTTGGTTTGAAGCAGGGTGGCGTAGCAAGAAGGCTTGCGGTGCTGCCCTGCACCAAAACGTTGTAAATGAGGCTCTAAATGCTTGCGAATTAACTGTTATACATTTGCAGAACACTCACAACAAAGATTAAGGAAGGTATGCCTTTCAGTACAAAATGCTTGAGAGTTACTATTGCCATCTCACACTCTCTAGAGAAAACTACACGTAGGGAAAGAGTGAATCTCCATGAACTATGGGTGAGTAAAATAATGAGAAAATCTGCAAACTACATAAAAAAAGTCACACAACCTCTGATCAAAGTTTTGCTGGGCCCTAACAATAACGACTTTCTTTCCAGTCCTCCTCAGGGAGAACTCACACCCCCTCTGTCTTTGCCAATACATGCTGAACGCTCTTGAACTTTATGCCTCTTTTTAGAATCAGCCTTGCTGTGTTATTCCATTTCATACTTTGCCTCACTCTCCTGTGCTTGTTGACTCTTGTCTTTAACCCTCACCCTTTTCCTGGCTTTCTTTCTGTTATGTTATATGGATTTGTATAGCACAAAAAGCTACCCACTAGTGGTGTCTTGGGGCTGGCATAGGTCACAAGACATTCCTCAGAAATATAACTAGAAGGAGTTCCTAGGAGCCAGGTTTTAAGTTGCTTGTTAAAAGCAAAAAAGTCAGTCAGTTGGTGCAGGGCAAGGGGATGTTTATTCTAATTGTAGTGGCAGGAAAAGAGAAGGATCGGCTACCAGATCTGGTGCGTGCGGGCAATGTGAGAGAGACTAGCCAGAAAAAGATCTTAAAAAGGTAGTCTTTTGTTGAGATAGTTTTTGTATTAAACTTTGTGAGCCAAGTGTAGAGTTTTGAATTACACCCTTTTCTGTATCAGGAGCCAATGTAGGTCTGTAAAATGAGTGGAAATGGATAAGCATGCTGAAAGTTTGAGGAAAATGCATTCAGGCGCATTCTGGGCCACTTGTACCCGAAGGGACATGTGCTGGGAGATGCTCAAATAGAGAGTTTTCCTATTGTTGAAGAGACATGATCAAGGCCTGGTCTGCTGTATGTGGAGTGGTAGATGGGAGCCAGGGAAACACTTTGCATAGAATTTTAAGAATGACAAAGCAAATAGCTGAGATATGGTTCACTTGGAAGGACATAGTGAGGTCCCTATCAAGGATTTTGCCTAGGTTTCCAACGGACACAGCCAGAGGTGGAGAGTTACCTATGTCTGTAGGCCACTGGAGTGAAGACCAGACGTTATAGCTCTTCCCTTGTTTTTAACTTTCTAATCTTTATTTCACCTGTCCCATATCTCTTTCTCGGGTCACAAAATAGTTTTTTTTGTCTCTCTTTCTTGACTTCTCTGTTAGTTTTGAAATTCCTCTTTATCTCTCAAAATAATCCTGACTTTTATCCTTAGCTGTTGACTGGCTCACTCAGTCCTCCAAGTCGCTTCCATGTTTCTTGACTCTAATCCTTGTTTTTTCCCATTTGTTTGACTCACTTCATTAGCTTCCCCCTAGACAGGTGTCGCTCTTTTTCTTACTTTCTTGATTGACCTCCTGCATTTTAATGTTTTGTATATTTATTAACCTCCTGTTTTTCAGTTTACCAAGTCTCTCCCCTGCTTTCTGACTTTCTTTCCCTTGGGTGACCTCCTGTTCTTAACTCTCATGCCTGACTCTCCTTCCTTACTTGTTTCCTTGATTCTACCATCACTCAGTATTGATTCTCCCATCACTCAGAAATACTCAATTCTCCCATTAGTCATAAATATAAACTCAGAAAGACTATCAGAGCCTGTTATCGCTGGTTTGAAGTTATTTACTATTCATTTGTCATACATGCTGTTTTTTTCTCCTCATAGTGCAGTGAGAGATCACTAGATTGCCCCTTCTGTCTGGCTTGTCGCCACATCCTAGAGGTTGTAGAGATAACATAATTATATCAAGGGTAATGGTGTGTGTGATCCTTAATAACATCTATGCTGACTATCAAGATGGAAGAACTGGTGTCCTCGTTAGCACAGTCTGACATTCATGGCCAAGTTTGGGTGTGAAATGTTGCAACCTGATACCATATAATTCAACTAACTATATATTATTAAACACCAGCTGTCTATCAAGTATAGTTATGAAAAAGGAATAGCTTTACTGTGATGGGCAGGTTGCTGGTTTAGAGTTTCTTTTATGATTATGCCATGTTGTACTCAACTGCCTACTTCTGCTCACCTTTGTTCCTGCCTCTGTAAGATGGTTTCCACTGGGCATAAGACTCTTTTTCTCAATTTTCTCCCCGGTTCTTTGTGGCATCTCTGATCTGTTCATAACTTTCATTTATGATTCCTTGAACTTGCCATCTTATTGTTGAAATTATTTTATGATTCTATTACTCTTCTATTTCTTTCTTAACTGTCTACATCAGCTCCCTCCAGATCATCCTCATCTATGAAGGCTCCCATCAGTCTTGAAGCCCCTTTCCTTAATTCACTCCCCCATTCTTCTCCTTCTGCTTTGGTGGCACCACTTACCTGTTCCTGACTTTCTTAGGTGGCCAACACCTGGTCTGGGATTCTTTCTTAGTTTTATTTATCATTCCTGACCTTTAGCTTTGGTGTCCGAATCACTTGTTTTTGGCTCCTTTGTGTGATTCTTCCATGAGGTTCCGACTTTCTACCTGATTTCACCATGTCTGGCTTGAGGCAAATTTCCCTGGTTCCTTCTATAGTTCTTGGGCCTTTGTTTTAGTGTTCCACTCACCAGTGATTTACTATTTTCCTGTTACCCCCTGTCCTTATGTAGTTGCCTACAAGTTTCTTTTCTGGTTCTTGTCTCTCTCATAGTTGGTCCCTCTGTATTTTTGGGGACAGTACTTACTAGACATTGTTTAGCATAGAAGGGCATAGGCAAACCTCATTTTTGATGCTCCGTTGTCTTGGAATTCTTTCTCTAGTTTTGACTGTATTTTGGCAATGCCCTGGTTTTTGGAATCAAAATATAAGACATTTACACATCACACATACATATGTACATAGGTTTCTATAGTGCGTATCAAGGCTCACTAATACAATAAATAGAACTGTAAAGTATGTTTATAGGATTTGTACTTTAAGAAGGTAAAACACAGTAAGTTGATCCCTATAGAACGGGAGCCAGACATTCAACAGATGTAATGAAAAGAAATACAGTGATCCACATTATAACATGAGAGAAAATATTCACAATAAAGACCATTGAAAATAAAAAGGCTTTTGGCACTCAGTAGCCTTCACATTGCCTCACATGGCAAGGATAAAATGTTCTGTAGTAGGTTTGACATTATTATTCAAATGTTTATGATATAGTAGGCAGCACAATAAATGTCACACTATAAATTGGTAGATCTCACTAATTGTTCTGTCTTTCTATTTTGCTTGGTTACCTTTCTATTTCTTGTACATTTGTTTTTTGTAAATAATATATTGAGTATTTTTATATAGCACATAGAAGGGCCTAGAGCGTCAAAGCTCTTTAGATAGAACTTTGTTCAGAGTAAGTAGAAGCACAAACATTAACAAAACGGAGCAATAAACAGTAGGTAATATGAGAAACAATGTGCAAAACAAAGTTACATGAACAGACAATTGTTGTGAGCACAGTTATAAAGTACAATACTTTACATAGTCTGAGCTCCATGCTCTCTTTGGAGGCTCTGTTCTTATTCTTTGAGACTCTCCTTCTCTTTAGGTTCCTAGGTTCTCCTTTCTACACATTGGCTGCATTCTTTAGTTCTCCCAATTTTCCTGGCTCTCTTTTCCTTGGATCCTTTTCTTCCCTCTCTTCATTGACCTTCTTTGTTTGATCTTTCCTGGTTTCTAATTCTCTTCTGCTTGGATTTTTTTATGCGCTTTCCCTAAAGACTTATGTTCCGATTTAGAGCTGAATGGATGGGTACTCCATTAAAAACATGACGGATATCCTATCTGTCTTATTACAAGTGCGATTGGATATAATACATTTATAATTTGACGGACGGTACATTCTTCACTTTTGTGACGAGTAACCTATCTGCCAAACTCTAAATCAGGCCCTAGGTCAAGAAGAACGTGGAGGGTGAAGGGATGCAAGTGTACAATGAAGGTTAAGCTGTGTCACTAAAACTTGTGCCTTCCTCTCTGACTTATATCAATTCTTTGGTTTCTTCACAGACTACTTACAAAGGCAAGTCCTCATTTCAGACTTATACTGATTACATGAAGTGGGAGTCATTCCTTCAAAAGCAGCTACTGTTACTCCCTGAGAATTCTGCACTGCGCCATGGTTTCCAGACCTGCGAACACTGGAAAAGGATCTTCATGGAAATTATAGGCAAGTCTTTGTAGGGATGAATGCGCAGTGTGGCATTTCTCATACCAAAACAACGCCCCACCTCTTATGCCTAGACAGCAGGATCATTAATAGGAAGCACTGCCCCCTGTGCCCCTGCAGGGCATGCGTAAATAGCAGGTTCTGCCAGCTGTGCCTATAAAAGGTGCTGCCTTTTGCACCCAAGCAGAGTAAGCTTAATCACAAAGCACTGTGGGCCCGGTTTATAATTTTGAAGTTAAGCCTGTCCTCCACCAAGGCAACAGGGTAAATCACTTAATCGCCCTGGCAGAGGTCTCAACAACCAAATTTAGAAATGTCACTTGGGCCGGTGGACACTTCAAGCATTGTCAGGAAGTGCCTTATAGGCGGTTCCTGCCAAAGTATTGTAAGTTTGCCATACGGCTCCATCAAACATGACTGAGCTGTATGGCAAACTTACATGCCCCCTTGGAGGGGAGTTATCTCCCATGGTGAAGGGTGCATTTTGCAGTTTTCATTGCCCCTTACCGTCAGAGTTTTCCTGGTGGTGGTAGGCAGGGAAAACTGACCTCTGTGTCTGCCCATCTAAATTAAGTGGATGGACATACAGGTCAACCTCAAACAGCACTTCGTCAGACTATTGGAGGGGTGTAACCACAGCAGAGACGTCGCCACTATTGTTACACCAAAGGTCATCCCACATTTAAATTGAGCAGGTGGACCATTATTTTGGCGGAGAGGTTATTCTGTTTAAAGGGTATTCCATCTCTGTTGCAGCGGAGTACCCTTTCTGCCAACATATACATCAGCCCCTCTGGCTCCTGTGCCCAAGCAGAGTGAGATTTCCTGAAACATATTTCCTGCGTGCCATTGAGTTAAATTGTTTTGTCAGCAGTGTCATGTCGCAAATGCCTCAGTGGTGTGACGCTTTCCCCAGGAATTATATGTGTCAGTGTGAGCCTTCTTTTTATGAGTGCCATACCTCCTGAGTCTCAGCAGTGTAAACTTCCTTCCAGCAGTGTCATGCCATCTGTGCCCCAAAAGAGTTCCCTTTTTGCCAGCAGTGCCAGTCGGTGGTGCCTTAGTAGTGGATCCTTCCTTCCTACAGTACCATGTATCCGCTGTCTCTCCCTCCTCAACAGGGCATTGTCTCCTTTACCTTAACAGTGGGAGTTTTCCTCAGATAGCACCATGCCTCGTGTACAATAGTAGTCAACTTCTATACTGATTAAGCCTTTTATTCCTGTACCTGACCCTTGACCCTTCTTGGTTCATTTCTCTGTGCAGGTGTGGAGAGTGCTCTCTCTGGCCTTCTCCTGTCTTTGATAATCTGTGTTGCAGCAGTTGCAGTTTTCACCACACACATCCTGCTCCTGCTTCCTGTGCTGCTCACCATCCTAGGTAAGGTCTTCTAATGAGCTCTCATTCTGCTCCAGGACGTCATTATAGAAAGGAATATAAATGTCATTGTTTCTTATTGACTGCTGCTAAACCCTGTTTCTCTTCCAATTTTGGTTGTATGTGAGAATATCATACAAAAATATAATCTGGGATACATATTGGCCCTCATTAGGACCTTGGCGGTAAAATCCGCCTGCCGCCGCGGCGACGGCTGCCAAAAGACTGTTGCCGCGGCTACCAGCCGTCAGCCGGATTATGACCACAGCTGGATGGCGGAAATCTAGCTGCGGCCATGCCAGCGGATGGCGGTAAGTAGACTGCCGCAGACTGTATCATGACACATGATACGGCCTGGCGGTGTTCTGCTGGCGGATGCTGCTGCTGGCAGCAGCGCCCCGTCCCGTCTCTTGCTGGAGGACCCCCTGACATCAGGTAAGTCAGGTGCTCCGACAGGGGAGGGGAGTGGGGGGTGTTATGTGTGTGTGTGTATGTCTGTGCGTGCATGTATGTGGGTGTTGTATGAATGTGCATGTATGGATGTGTGAGTGTGTGTATGTGGTATTGTGTGAATGTGTGTGTGTTTGCATGTATGTCAGTGTGTGTGGATGTGTGTGTGAATGGATGTATGAATGCGTGGATGAATTTGGGTATAAGTGTGTGTATGTGTGTTTTTGTGAGTGCATGAAGGTGCGTGTATGTGTTGAGGGGTCTGCATTGTAGGAATCTGAGGAGCGGGTGGGGAGTAGGGAAGACCCCTATCAGTGACAGGAAAGAGATTCCCTGTCACTGATAGAGCCTATTGCCATGGTTTTCATGGCAGTAAGGGAGCCACGAAAACCAGGGCGTTAGACAGGGTGATAATCCCACAGGGGGGCTAGTGACGGCCTCCAGGCTGGAGACTGAAGTCTCTAGCCCGGCAGTCGTTACCGCCGTGGCGGATGGTGTGGTACATTGGCAGTTTGGCTGGAGCCAAACCGCCAATGTCTTAATATGGGGAAAAGTACCGCCAGCCTGTTGGCAGTACTTTTCTCCATTTTACCGGCATCCGCCGGGGTCCTAATGACCCCATTATGTCCTACTTATCATTTACAAAAATACCACTGCGTTGGGTGTTGATGTTCTAGTATTAACTCCAGTGGGACAACATTTTTGTAAATCATATTTAGGATTCAATATTTATGTCAGAAGATTATCTGGGTAAGATATTCTGGGTTCACACCTACTGGACTAATAATCTCCCTAGATACATTATACAAGACATTTAATTCATTAGCCCTGATCCTTTGACTATTCTACCTATGCTCCCTATATGCACTTCACTGGCCATGTTGCCTAAATACACTGCACTTGCCATGTTTATTGAAAAGGCCATGATAGTTATGCTCTACAGATATATTATACTGACCATGTCCCCAAGGTATACTGCAGTAATCATATTCCATTGGTAACAGCATGAGCCATGCTCCCTCCAATCAATAATTATGTTCCAAGAATATATCGCCATAGCTATGCTCCATGAATGTACATCAGTAGCCGTGCTGCTTGGTGTGGGGTATTAGCCATGCCACTTGGACACACCACACTGGACATACCCTCTTGAGGTACTCCACAAAACACAATTCCTGAATATACTGCACCAGCCATGACTCCAGGACATAATATACCAGCAACATCACTTGATATATTGCAATAGCCCTGCAGCGTAACTATAATACAATAGCCATAATTATTGTTATACCACACTTGCCATACCACTTGTGAATGGTATAACTGTCATGATCCTTGATATTTTGCCCTAGCCATGCTCACTGGATATGCTACAGTAGCCATGCTTCTTGGTATACTGCACAAGCCAAGCCATCTGGAGAAAATTCGCTAGTGACACAACCTGAATATACTGCACCAGCAATGTTCTTAGAGTATCTTGCCCTAGTCATGCTTCCTAGATATAAGGGGAGTTTTCTCCACCGGTGACCTGCCAGTGTTGTAGGATTCCAGAATGGGGTACATTTTCACTGCTGTGCCTTGGCAGTGTTAAAGGACTCCACTAGTGTGAGCTCCTTGAGCAGGACCATGTTGGTGCGTAGAACTCCAGCATTGTGATCTTTCTTCAAAAATACTATAGGACTGTGTCTGTGCAATCTTCCTTGAACAGCTCAATGTTAGTGCTAGGAGACACCCGCAGTGCGGGTTTTCTCCACCAGTGCCTTGCCAATTTTTTAGGGCTCCAGCAATGAGTGTTCTTCACCAGCGTCCTGCCAGTGTAATATCACTCCATCAGTGTGAGTCTTCTCCACAAGTGCCCTGTCAATGTTAAGGGACTTCAGCAGTGTGGGCCTGATTCACAAAGGTAAACTTAGACTTTGGTGTAGGTTTATGTTTGTTTTGGAATTCACAAAGTCTGATTTAATAGTAAGTTTACAACTGCGGAGGCTCCGCGGTTAGGGTGGAGAACTCCTCACATAAAAAGATAGGCATCTCATGTCTTTTTATGTGTGAGTTCTCTGCCCCAATCATGGAGCCTCTGCAGTCATAAACCTACTATTAAATCAAAGTTTGTGAATTCCAAATCAAATGTAACCATACACAAAAGTGTAAGTTTACCCTTGTGAATTGTCCCGTTGAGTTTCTCCATCAGTGCCAGGCCCGTATCCCTTGTTGGCCAGGGTTATAAAATAAAAAAGGCTTATACAATTCCAGTCATTTGAGCTTTCTTCACCAGTGCTCTGCCAGTGTAATGGGACTCCAGAAGTGTGAGTTTTTTTCACCTGTGCCATGCCGGTGCTAAGGGACTCCAGCAGTGTGGGTTTGCTTCACCAGTACCCTGTCAGTCTTATAGAACCTCAGCATTGTGAGTTTTCTCCTCCGGTGCTCTGCCTGTGTTTTAAGACCCCAACAGTGCACGTTTTTTCCACCAGTGCCTCGCCAGTATTATAGGATACCAACAGTGGGGGATTTCCTTATCACTGCTCTGCCAGTGTTATAGGACTCCAACAATGTTGGTTTTCTTAACCCGTGCTTTGCAAGTGTTATAGGACCCAAGCACTGTGTGTTATCTCTACCTGTGTCTGTGCCCTCTCAGTGTTATAACACTCCAGCAGTGTGAGATTTCTCCACCAATACCCTGCCATTGATAAAGGACTACAGCAGTGTGAGTTTTCTCCATCAGTATAATAGGACTCCAGCTGTGTGAGGTTTCTTCACCAGTGCCCTGCTAGGCATATACAATTCAAGCAGTATATGTTTTCTTCACCATTGTCCTTCCCATTATTAAAGCACTCCAGAAGTGTGGGCTTTCTTTGCCAGTGCCCTGCCCATACTGTATGACTCCAGCACTGTGACATTTCAACTCCAGCAATGTGTTCCTCTTTCAGCATTACCATGTTATTTCTATGGGACTACAGCTGTGTGAGCTTCCTTGAGCAATACTGTGTTAATGCTACAGGATTCCAGCAGTGTGGTTGTTCTCCAGTATTTCATTAACACCATAGACGTAAGGCAAAATGTTGACTTGACCTGATCAATCCTGTTTCTTTCTTTCTATTCAGGGGTTGTCTGCTTGGTTGTTTCCATCATGTACCTATCTGGTTGGGAAATGGGTGCGGTTGAGGCAATTTCCCTCTCTATCCTCGTGGGCTCATCTGTGGATTACTGTGTACATTTAGTAGAAGGCTACCTGCTGGCAGGAGAGAGTCTGCCACCACACCTGGGTGAGGTGAGTATATTTTCATCACCTGCAGCTGGGGTAGAGACTTCTTGAATGGAACTGCAATGTCCTAACTGGGAGTAGTTTCATTGTAGTTTCTGTTCTAAGTGAGATTAATGTTCTTCACATTGTTTATTGTTGGCGCTAGTGATTGTTCCTCAATAAATTATTCTGCTTGCATATGGGTATACTTTTTGGTGACATTAATGCTTACCTCATTGAACGTTTGATCTCCTTTTCTCTCTAGGTTCATTTTTAGGAGTTTCTGATTGTGTGTGAACTTCATGCTCCTCTCATTGAAGGATGTCAGTTTGAGCCTCCTGTAGTCACTAGGCACTGGATCTCACTGAGGTTCAAGCTTATCTTATTAATGGCTGTTTGAACCCGTACCCTCAATTGGTTCCTTTTTGTGGCGGTGTTTAAGATTCTGGGTGTAATTCATGTTCTTCTCTTTAATCACTGTTTGATCTGTGAAACACTAAGCTCCTCTTCCTGATAGTGGTTATGGGTAAAATTGATGCTCTTCTCAAGGTTGCTTAATGTCTTCACTTGAAACCTATTCTTGTGGGCGATTATGATTCTGCATGAGATTTATAATCTTCGTTTGATGGCTGTTTGATATCTGGTTATGGTTCTCAGACCAATTTATGGTCTTCTAATTTAATGCTTAGTATTTGGTTTGGATATGATAACAACAGTAGGTCCTCTGTTATTCATACATGGTTATGACAACAGCATCACCAATAGTGGACATCTGCTTAAGTTGCTCCATGGCACTTGATGTGCTTTGCAGAATTCAAAGGCAGGCCTTTAGTTATTTATTCTGCTCTGGGAAAAAAAACACAGCGTAATAGTCCATTAAAAACTTACATGGCGGTCAAGGTTACGTCTGATGGTCACCTGTAATGTTTTAAATTTTTGGAAACCAGACCCAAAATGACTCAGCCCCTGAATCTGGTCAGACCGAAAGATTGGATTATGGAATGATGTTGGGCTTCTGATATTAATATGTGACGTGTCTGAATGGACACAGAAGGGTACTGAAAATCTTTTATGCTATGTAGACATCACTATTATCATGCCACCTCTATGAGTAATAGTTTCCTGGCTGCTTACATCACACAGACAGTTACGTTATACTTTACCTCTGTCACACAAAGCCTCCTTGATGATGTAGGACAGGATGAGCCAGAAGAGCGTGATCACCTTCTATGTTTCTCCTTTTACGATAATCTGGTACCTGGTTTTCACATGAGCATTACAAGAGTTCTGATTATCGGAAGGATGGGAGCTGCAGTAAGATAGATAGGGAATCTTTAGGACAAAGGTAAACCCTTCAAGCACTTCAAGGTAGAATTGGACTACCCTAGAATGAACAGTTTAGGCAACTGTAGGATAGGCACTGGGGTTTCTATCCCATTTTGAAAAAGGAGAGCTATCAAAAGTTGTGGGAAAGAGAGGTTAGCAGAATATTAACACAGGAAGAGTGGGCTGAGATACCGATTAAGACCCACAGCTACAAAAAATGTAACCTCTGACCTGATCAAGCTGTTACTACGCTGGCACTAGGCCACAACAAGAATTCACAAATGGTATAGATTAGGACTTTTTAATGCTGCATGATTGTGGGATTGAGGGCATTTTGTTGTAAGTATTAAGGAGATGCCCTAAACTGGTCTCTTATTGAAAGAGATATCTTAAATACCACTGGTGATAGATTTGGCATTGCTGTAAAATGGTAATTGTACACCATCTAACTCTCCTATGTTTCCCGCAGTTGGTAATTGATTAAGGTATGGGCCTGATTTAGGGCTCAGGATCCCACAAGGAACTCACCAATTTAGGCCTCCTATGCAAATGCTAATATAATTTAGCCAAGAACTGAAATCACATTATCAATGATGTTAAAACGAATGGTAAGTCTAGTGCAGACGGATCAAGGCTCCTATACCGTCACCACATGCCTTAAGTTATCCACTGCTGTGCCCCAAAGAAGTCTGAAATCTTGTTGGGGTGAAGTACTTGCTTAGACTCTGGAATGTATTGCAGTTGAGTTGTTACAGCTCATTCCATCAGTTTGTGACATAACCAAGCACTTCGAAATTCACCTGCATGTGTCAGGACCTGATGGTTACATAGTTTCCTGGCACCAACCTTTCACATTCACAGTCTTAACATGGTAAATACCGAATATCAAGTTTAAAAAAAATGTGCTACTAAAATATCATAGTCAGAATATTGACTAATGAAAGTAATTATATATACAGGTAAGTGTGGATTTACTATAGTTATTTTCTCATATATGCACGCAGGTGATGTTTACATCTAAATGTAGATATCTAAATCAATATTTGTAGATTTAGAGCTAAGAAAAGTAATTCTACATTAGTGAGTGTTATGACACGGAGCCGAATCCAAGGCTACTGCATGAATAGTTAGGTTTTCAGCATCTTGAACCTTTTGTCCTTTAATGAGGAAGAATAATTTTTTACAACTTTGTAGCCTGGACTCTGAAAGTTGTGCCAAGATCTGACCACCCTGTAGGCTGGGATTTTCAATTTAAGAATGGAAGCTGTCAGTGTTGGTGGCTTGGTCAGTAATGGTGAAATTTGCCACTCACAAAGACAATCGCAGCGATTTTGCCTTCAGTTACCCACATTAGCATAAAAAAATGACGCTAATGTGGCACAAGGAGGCACTAGGGGCTCTTAAATTTGCCCCGAACACTTCAAAAGGATGCTCTTCTGTATTGGTGTGCATACAGACACAGAATGCTCAGTGGTAAGGCAAGCCAACCGTAGTTCACAAAGTCTGCATAATAAATTCTTTATATTGCTTGACACTTACATTCACATAAGACAAAACTGTGAACCGTCATATTCATCACCCGGTATTCTACCAGCCAACAACAATAGCCACCTATCACTTTCTCAACAGCGATAAAATAGCTGAACACGTCTGTCAAATACCACTTGCCAAATTGGTCTTTAACTTAGTCCACCACTACAGGCCTCAGTAGCCTACATACTATGACTGTTTCTTGAAATCTCACAATGATAGTCAGATGTGGGATGATACTACCAAAGTTTATGCCAGAAGATTTCACTAATATCTTTTCTCCAACCTATGCCAGCTCAGGACCGTAAACCTTAAATAAAATATCTCTGAATGGACTTCCCACTGCAGTAACCAATTAAGTAGACTGTGATCATAAGAAATAGCATGGAGGGACCGGCAGAGGTGTTCAATGCTGCCAGCTTACTGAAAACCATAAACCACTTGTCTCTCTATCACACTTCTTCATCCTGTGGTGCGTCGTGTAATACGAAAACTGCACCTCTGTGGTCATCCCATATGACATGAAACTACTTCCCACATATGATCAAAACAGAGACAACGCACTTCATATCACACCCTATATAGTGTGGCATGCAACCCATGTGGGCAAGCACTTATTCGTCCTACATAAGTGTACTAAGGCTATGTAAATGTTGCACTACAATACTGTACAGTACAGAATATGTTCTGTTTGGGAGTGAAGGTATGTAGATTGAGCGGATGCACAGCATTAAAAAGTGTATGCACAAAGTGGCAGGCATTATGAAGAGTTAGGTCGAATGTGGCCAACGGGCTGGAGAGCTGGAGTAGTGCATGCAGAAGGACTGTTATTTAAAGTGTGTAGGTATGGGCAAAAACTGTGTTTGGCCAAGCTTATTATTCTTTATACATAATAAAGAATTCTAAAGGTTGTTGTAGACTCCAAAAATACAGGGTCAAGGTGCCTCATTTTCTAACCCTGTTCAAAGTAACTCTTTCCTGTGAATTATGAAATTGTACTTGTAAGGCAAGAATTAGACACAAGCTGAAACCTATTGGGCTTTCTCTGGATTGATTACATCACTTAACTTATGAAGCCTTTTTGGTATAACCAGGGCAAAAGTACGTAATGCTGATTCAAGATTGAGTGTGAATAGACTGAAGGGGATACGGCAGAGGGGGTTAGCTTCTAAACAAGTTGCTGGTGGAAATATCAATAAGATATTGCCATAGTGTCTGATCGGATTATGGGACATTGTTTGATGGCTTTGATAATGTCCTCAGTTAGGAGAATCAAGTTCATGTTGAGAGCCAGATCATAAGAGAGTAATGCGACTCATTGTTCTATGCCTCAATCCTGCACATTAAAGAGTAGATTATATGCTGGTAGTTCTATTTTATCCATTCCAGTGTTTAAGTAACCAAGGAAAATGAGGACGATGGAGTTCATGGCA
This sequence comes from Pleurodeles waltl, assembly GCF_031143425.1. Taxonomy (NCBI): domain Eukaryota; kingdom Metazoa; phylum Chordata; class Amphibia; order Caudata; family Salamandridae; genus Pleurodeles; species Pleurodeles waltl. The sequence goes on from NC_090445.1 coordinate 1,558,464,020, forward strand.
TAATTAGTAATAAACAAAGCCAGAGTTACACAACAGCAGACTCTCTGTTTGACGGCTGCTTTACAATAACTAGCATAAGAAATAGTCTTGCTTCGTACTAACACAATCCTGTTTCTTCCTAATGCTATTTATTGCTAAGGTCAAATGGGGTGATTCTGAGGCTGATTTACTTAGGTCTCGGTTAACAGCACAGCTCTCTAGAAGAAGTATTGTTTACAATATACAAAGTATGCTTTAGGGCAGCTCTCTTGAACCAATACCTTTTTCTGGATCAGGCTCTTTCAACTTGTGGCATGAGACATTGTAAATCATATCTTCGATCATCCCAGTTCTTCCATTCCAATGTATAAGATCTAGTTTACATTTAAAAAGTATACTCAACTCTCAGGAAGGTATCTTATAAGGTCAAGGTGGCGGAGGGCTACTTAGCGGAGTTGCAGATGAAGGTCACCACTCTGTGGAAACAACTGGCACAGGTCACCTCTACGTCGGGAGCCCTGGAGGCGAGGGTGGAGGATGCTGAGGGGAGATCACAACATAACAATATCATTAGGTTACCAGAGCTCGCGGAGGGGTCTGCCGTGGAGGTCTTTGTGGAACGCTGGATCAGACATGTGCTGCGACCTGCAGGGTTATCCACCGTGTTCGTAATTGAGCGTGCACACAGGGAGCTGGTTGCGCCTCCTCGGCCTGAGGCTCCTCTGCAGGCCATTATTGTTCACATTCTGAATTACAGCGATCAAGGTTGTATCCTGCGGGCTGCCCAGAAAACCGGCAATGCTGTTTTTGAAAACCATAAAATCTCCATTTATCCGGACTACATAAACAAGGTGCAGACATCAAGGAAGGGCTTTATGCCATGAATGTGTGTTACATGGTATCATATCTGGCATGCTTAAAGGTCATCTCTGGGGGCAGATCCTACTTTTTTGATCGCCCAGAGGTGGTCTGGAGATGGGTGGAAATGTGGGACAAAGCTCCCCCGGGTGGGTCAAGTCAGGCCCATCCTGCTTCCGGTCAAAGGGGTGGTTCTGGTAGCTCCAACTGGAGAAAGCATAATGAGGACCGGATACACAACACGCCGAGTCATGAGGGGGGGTAATCATGACAGAATTGAAATACAACAGACGGCACGATGGTGGTGGTCTCCCTCAGCCTGTCGCCTGCACCCAGTGGTCCTGCCCAGTTGCCTGTCCCGGGAGCGGGATTGGTGTCCGATGCCACCTAACTTTATCCTTTCAGAGAGCTGCCTTCTAACTTTCTACCCTATGGCACATATTGTTACGATTGCCTACATGGTATGAGGTGGAGGGTTTCTGATTGATCTGTAGAAGCTATGGTAAACACTAGTGATTGCGGCTGGGCGTTGCCCTTGCACCCTTGAGGTATCATATGGTGAGAGGAGGTGTCTTTTTCTGGAGTATAATATATAAGTGATACAAGCACGGTACACTTTGATTATGAGGTGGGGGTGCCTCCTCTGTTGTGGTAGGTTTCAGTTTCTGGGGTGTTGGGATCTTAGGCTGTCCTGGCAGCATATACACATATGGATTTACAGTATACCTTGTTTTATTTGTTCCACTGTTTATCCGGGGTGGGAAGTGGGGTTTGGATTTGTTCATTATGTGCATGCTTTTATATGTTTGATGGTTATATTTACAGTGCAAACTCTTATGTGAGACATGGGAAAGGTAGTCAGACCGCTCTCTCACTTATGTGGGGGGAGGTTGGTTGGCAGCGGAAGGGAGTACACAGTGCTCTTATGACTCGACGGGTAAATATGCTAACCTGGAACATCAGGGGGCTGAAAGACTATCCTACACGACACAGGGTGCATTCCTTTCTACGGCGGCAGAAGATCCAAATAGACTGTTGTGCGAAAGTAGCCTCTTTCTAGCCTTGTTACCCCCACTTTTGGCCTGTTTGTGAGTATATGTCAGGGTGTTTTCACTGTCTCACTGGGATCCTGCTAGCCAGGGCCCAGTGCTCACAGTGAAAACCCTATGTTTTCAGTATGTTTGTTATGTGTCACTGGGACCCTGCTAGCCAGGACCCCAGTGCTCATAAGTTTGTGACCTATATGTATGTGTTCCCTGTGTGATGCCTAACTGTCTCACTGAGGCTCTGCTAACCAGAACCTCAGTGGTTATGCTCTCTCTTTACAAATTGTCACTAACAGGCAAGTGACCAATTTTACCAATTCATATTGGCATACTGGAACACCCTTATAATTCCCTAGTATATGGTACTGAGGTACCCAGAGTATTGGGGTTCTAGGAGATCCCTATGGGCTGCAGCATTTCTTTTGCCACCCATAGGGACCTCTGACAATTCTTACACAGGCCTGCCACTGCAGCCTGAGTGAAATAACGTCCACGTTATTTCACAGCCATTTACCACTGCACTTAAGTAACTTTTAAGTCACCTATATGTCTAACCTTTACCTGGTAAAGGTTGGGTGCTAAGTTACTTAGTGTGTGGGCACCCTGGCACTAGCCAAGGTGCCCCCACATTGTTCAGGGCAAATTCCCCGGACTTTGTGAGTGCGGGGACACCATTACACGCGTGCACTATACATAGGTCACTACCTATGTATAGCTTCACAATGGTAACTCCGAACATGGCCATGTAACATGTCTACGATCATGGAATTGTCACCCCAATGCCATCCTGGCATTGGGGAGACAATTCCATGATCCCCCGGGTCTCTAGCACAGACCCGGGTACTGCCAAACAACCTTTCCCGGGGTTTCACTGCAGCTGCTGCTGCTGCCAGCCCCTCAGACAGGTTTCTGCCCTCCTGGGGTCCAGCCAGGCTTGGCCCAGGAAGGCAGAACAAAGGACTTCCTCAGAGAGAGGGTGTTACACCCTCTCCCTTTGGAAAAAGGTGTCAGGGCTGGGGAGGAGTAGCCTCCCCCAGCCTCTGGAAATGCTTTGATGGGCACAGATGGTGCCCATCTCTGCATAAGCCAGTCTACACCGGTTCAGGGATCCCCCAGCCCTGCTCTGGCGCGAAACTGGACAAAGGAAAGGGGAGTGACCACTCCCCTGACCTGCACCTCCCAGGGGAGGTGCCCAGAGCTCCTCCAGTGTGCTCCAGACCTCTGCCATCTTGGAAACAGAGGTGCTGCTGGCACACTGGACTGCTCTGAGTGGCCAGGGCCAGCAGGTGACGTCAGAGACTCCTTCTGATAGGCTCTTACCTGTGTTGCTAGCCTATCCTCCTTCCTAAGTAGCCAAACCTCCTTTTCTGCCTATTTAGGGTCTCGGCTTTGGGGAATTCTTTAGATAACGAATGCAAGAGCTCATCAGAGTTCCTCTGCATCTCTCTCTTCACCTTCTGCCACGGAATCGACCGCTGACTGCTCTGGACGCCTGCAAAACTGCAACAAAGTAGCAAAGACGACTACTGCAACCTTGTATCGCTGATCCTGCGGCCTTCTCAACTGTTTTCCTGGTGGTGCATGCTGTGGGGGTAGTCTGCCTCCTCTCTGCACTAGAAGCTCCGAAGAAATCTCCCGTGGGTCGACTGAATCTTCCCCCTGCAACCGCAGGAAACAAAAGACTGCATCACCGGTCCTCTGGGTCCCCTCTCAGCACGACGAGCGTGGTCCCTGGAACTCAGCAACTCTGTCCAAGTGACTCCCACAGTCCAGTGACTCTTCAGTCCAAGTTTGGTGGAGGTAAGTCCTTGCCTCCCCACGCTAGACTGCATTGCTGGGTACCGCATGATTTGCAGCTGCTCCGGCTCCTGTGCACTCTTCCAGGATTTCCTTTGTGCACAGCCAAGCCTGGGTCCCCGACACTCTAACCTGCAGTGCACGACCTTCTGAGTTGTCCTCCGGCGTCGTGGGACCTTCTTTTGTGACTTCGGGTGAGCTCCGGTTCACTCTTCTTTGTAGCGCCTGTTCCGGCACTTCTGCGGTTGCTGCCTGCTTCTGAGTGGGCTCCTTGTCTTGCTGGGCGCCCCCTCTGTCTCCTCACGCAATTGGCGACATCCTGGTCCCTCCTGGGCCACAGCAGCATCCAAAAACCCTAACCGCGACCCTTGCAGCTAGCAAGGCTTGTTTGCGGTCATTCTGCGTGGGAACACCTCTGCAAGCTTCTTCACGACGTGTGACATCCATCCTCCAAAGAGGAAGTTCCTAGTCCTCTTCGTTCTTGCAGAATCCACAGCTCCTACCATCCGGTGGCAGCTTCTTTGCACCCTCAGCTGGCATTTCCTGGGCATCTGCCCACTCACGACTTGAGTGTGACTCTTGGACTTGGTCCCCTTGTTCCACAGGTACTCTCGTCTGGAAATCCATCGTTGTTGCATTGCTGGTGTTGGTCTTCCTTGCAGAATTCCCCTATCACGACTTCTGTGCTCTCTGGGGAACTTAGGTGCACTTTACACCTACTTTTCAGGGTCGTGGGGTGGGCTTTTTTTCTAACCCTCACTGGTTTCTTACAGTCCCAGCGACCCTCTACATGCTCACATAGGGTTGGGGTCCATACGTTATTCGCATTCCACTTTTGGAGTATATGGTTTGTGTTGCCCCTATACCTATGTGTTCTCATTGCAATCTATTGTAACTGTACATTGCTTGCATTAATTTCTATTGCTATTACTGCATATTTTTGGTATTGTGTACATATATCTTGTGTATATTTGCTATCCTCATACTGAGGGTACTCACTGAGATACTTTTGGCATATTGTCATAAAAATAAAGTACCTTTATTTTTAGTATATCTGTGTATTGTGTTTTCTTATGATATTGTGCATATGACACCAGTGGTATAGTAGGAGCTTTGTATGTCTCCTAGTTCAGCCTAAGCTGCTCTGCTAAGCTACCTTTTCTATCAACCTGAGCTACTAGACACCTCTTCTACACTAATAAGGGATAACTGGAACTGGTACAGAGTGTAAGTACCCCTTGGTTCCCACTAAAAGCCAGGCCAGCCTCCTACATTGGTTGTGCAGCGGTGGGATAAGTACTTGCAACTACTTACCACTTTGTCATTTTGTACTTTTCATAAGAGAAAAATATACAAAACAAGTTCAGTGTATGTACACCTAACCAAAAAGGTTTGCTTTTCTTCTCTTACTCTTTTGCTAAGTGCTGAAAAGTACCTATAAACTTTCAAAAAGTTTCTTAAAAGTTGATTTTTTTTTTTTTTCTGTTCCTTAAAAAGTTCTGAAACTTTTTCTTTCTTTTTCTGTCCCTTAAACCTTTTCTATCATGTCTGGTACAGGTCAAACTCTGGATCTGGCCAGCACAGCTTATGACCACCTTAACTGGAAAGGTGTAAGGAGTCTCTGCATTGATAGAGGTTTAGGGGTAGGGAAGAATCCCTCAAGAGAATTGTTAGTTAATATGCTCATAGAAAATGATAAGGCCTTAGCTGGCACATCAGGTGACAGATTAGCTGAAGGTTCACACTCTGATTCTGGGGTAGCCCCAGCAAAAGTGTTATATGAGAATCTTCCCAACCTGCCCCTTAGCAGGCCAACTAGCATGGCTGGTACTAATGTGAGTTCTCATCATAGTAGGGAGGTCACTCCTTTAGGCCAGGTTGTTAGAGTGTCATCTGTTAGGGACAGGTCTCCCTCTGTCCATTCACACCATTCTTCTGTGTCTAGGCATGCCCAACCCACCCACCCTGATGACAGAGTGTTAGAAAGGGAACTCAGTAGATTGAGAGTGGAAGAGTCCAGGCTGAAGCTTAAACAGCAACAGCTGGATCTAGACAGGGAAGCATTTGACTTAGAAAAAGAAAGGCAGAGGTTGGGGTTTGGACCCCATGGTGGCAACAGCAGTATTACAGATAGTAATCCTGTAAAAGAGCATGATTCTAGGAATCTGCACAAGATAGTTCCCCCTTACAAGGAGGGGGATGACATTAACAAGTGGTTTGCTGCACTTGAGAGGGCCTGTGTTGTACAGGGGGTCCCTCAAAGGCAGTGGGCTGCTATCCTATGGCTATCTTTCAGTGGAAAGGGTAGGGATAGGCTCCTTACTGTAAAGGAAAGTGATACCAATAATTTTACAGTTTTAAAGAATGCACTCCTAGATGGTTATGGCTTAACCACTGAACAGTACAGGATCAAGTTCAGAGAAACCAAAAAGGAGTCTTCACAAGACTGGGTAGACTTTGTTGACCATTCAGTGAAGGCCTTGGAGGGATGGTTACATGGCAGTAAAGTTTCTGACTATGAAAGCCTGTATAACTTAATCCTGAGAGAGCATATTCTTAATAACTGTGTGTCTGATTTGTTACACCAATATCCAGTGGACTCAGATCTGACCTCTCCCCAAGAATTGGGAAAGAAGGCAGACAAATGGGTCAGAACAAGAGTGAACAGAAAAGTTCATACAGGTGGTGACAAGGATGGCAAGAAGAAAGATGGTGAGAAATCTCAGGATAAGCATGGGGATAAGGGTAAAACCAAAGATCCTTCTTCAAATCCTAAACACTCTTCAGGGGGTGGGGATAAGACAAATTCTTCCTCTTCTTCACAACCTGCACACATTAAAAAGCCTTGGTGCTTTGTGTGTAAAAATAAAGGTCACAGGCCAGGGGATAAGTCCTGTCCAGGTAAACCCCCTGAGCCTACCACCACTAATACATCACGCTCTAGTGCCCCTAGCAGTAGTGGTACTAGTGGTGGGACTGCTGGCAACAGTCAAACTAGAAGTGTAGTTGGGTTCACTTATGGGTCCATCATAGAAACTGGGCTAGTCAGTCCCAAGACAGTTTCTGTCACACCTAGTGGCATTGGCCTTGCCACACTGGCTGCTTGTCCTCTTACAATGGATAAGTACAGGCAGACAGTTTCAATAAATGGTGTTGAGGCCTTGGCCTACAGGGACACAGGTGCCAGTATCACTTTGGTGACTGAAAACCTAGTGCCTCCTGAACAACACATCATTGGACAACAGTATAAGATTATTGATGTCCATAACTCCACTAAGTTTCTTCCCTTAGCTATAATTCAGTTTAGTTGGGGTGGAGTTACTGGCCCTAAGCAGGTGGTAGTGTCACCTAGCTTACCTGTAGATTGTCTCTTTGGTAATGACCTAGAGGCCTCAGGTTGGGCTGATGTAGAGTTTTATACCCATGCAGCCATGCTGGGTATCCCTGAGGAATTGTTCCCTCTCATTTCTACTGAAATGAAAAAGCAAAGGAGAGAAGGCCTGAAAACTCAGGACCCCTCTCCAACAACAGGTAAAAAGGGCATCACAGTATCCCCTAACCACCCTGCCATACAGGATACCATTCCTGTGGTGGGACAAACCTCTCCTGGGGTGGCACCTGTACCAAGGGAATCAACAGCTGGCATGGCTGTACTCCCTGAGGTGGAAGTACCTCTCTGTGGGATAACTAATATTGGTGATAAACCCACCATTGTAGTTAACATGGAGCATCCCTCCAACCCTCCCAGAGAAACTTTAGTGCAGAAAACCTGCACTGCCTCACAACACTTAGGACAGCAGCCCTGCCCTAGTGTGGATCTCATAGGACAGCATCCCTGCCCTGCTCCAAATCAAGAGAAACAGCATCCCTGTTCTCTCTTCCAGCCATATGGACAAAGTTTTTGCACAGCTATGGCTTTACTGAGACAGCATCCCTCTCTGGCATTCTCATCACTAGAAATAGGTCCAGTGGACAATTCCCACTGTTCTAAACTAAAACTTACTGATAGAAACTCTGAAAATATATCTTCACATTGTTGCTTAGCTAAAACACTTCAAACAGGGTGGTTTACATCCCCACAGGGAAGTAACCATATAGTGGATGATAAAGGGAGTAACCAGTCTATTGCAGAGCTACTCTCTACTTATCACCACTTAGACAATAAAGTCTCAACTGGCCAAGGTTAGCCTTATTGTCCTTCGTTTGGGGGGGGGGGGTTGTGTGATAAAGTAGCCTCTTTCTAGCCTTGTTACCCCCACTTTTGGCCTGTTTGTGAGTATATGTCAGGGTGTTTTCACTGTCTCACTGGGATCCTGCTAGCCAGGGCCCAGTGCTCATAGTGAAAACCCTATGTTTTCAGTACGTTTGTTATGTGTCACTGGGACCCTGCTAGCCAGGACCCCAGTGCTCATAAGTTTGTGACCTATATGTATGTGTTCCCTGTGTGATGCCTAACTGTCTCACTGAGGCTCTGCTAACCAGAACCTCAGTGGTTATGCTCTCTCTTTACAAATTGTCACTAACAGGCTAGTGACCAATTTTACCAATTCATATTGGCATACTGGAACACCCTTATAATTCCCTAGTATATGGTACTGAGGTACCCAGAGTATTGGGTTCCAGAAGATCCCTATGGGCTGCAGCATTTCTTTTGCCACCCATAGGGACCTCTGACAATTCCTACACAGGCCTGCCATTGCAGCCTGAGTGAAATAACATCCACGTTATTTCACAGCCATTTACCACTGCACTTAAGTAACTTATAAGTCACCTATATGTCTAACCTTTACCTGGTAAAGGTTGGGTGCTAAGTTACTTAGTGTGTGGGCACCCTGGCACAAGCCAAGGTGCCCCCACATTGTTCAGGGCAAATTCCCCAGACTTTGTGAGTGCGAGGACACCATTACACGCGTGCACTATACATAGGTCACTACCTATGTATAGCTTCACAATGGTAACTCCGAACATGGCCATGTAACATGTCTACGATCATGGAATTGTCACCCCAATGCCATCCTGGCATTAGGGAGACAATTCCATGATCCCCAGGGTCTCTAGCTCAGACCCTGGTACTGCCAAACAACCTTTCCCGGGGTTTCACTGCAGCTGCTGCTGCTGCCAGCCCCTCAGACAGGTTTCTGCCCTCCTGGGGTCCAGCCAGGCTTGGCCCAGGAAGGCAGAACAAAGGACTTCCTCAGAGAGAGGGTGTTACACCCTCTCCCTTTGGAAAAAGGTGTCAGGGCTGGGGAGGAGTAGCCTCCCCCAGCCTCTGGAAATGCTTTGATGGGCACAGATGGTGCCCATCTCTGCATAAGCCAGTCTACACCGGTTCAGGGGTCCCCCAGCCCTGCTCTGGCGCTAAACTGGACAAAGGAAAGGGGAGTGACTACTCCCCTGACCTGCACCTCCCAGGGGAGGTGCCCAGAGCTCCTCCAGTGTGCTCCAGACCTCTGCCATCTTGGAAATAGAGGTGCTGCTGGCACACTGGACTGCTCTGAGTGGCCAGGGCCAGCAGGTGACGTCAGGGACTCCTTCTGATAGGCTCTTACCTGTGTTGCTAGCCTATCCTCCTTCCTAAGTAGCCAAACCTCCTTTTCTGGCTATTTAGGGTCTCTGCTTTGGGGAATTCTTTAGATAACGAATGCAAGAGCTCATCAGAGTTCCTCTGCATCTCTCTCTTCACCTTCTGCCACGGAATTGACTGCTGACTGCTCTGGACGCCTGCAAAACCGCAACCAAGTAGCAAAGACGACTACTGCAACCTTGTATCGCTGATCCTGCGGCCTTCTCGACTGTTTTCCTGGTGGTGCATGCTGTGGTGGTAGTCTGCCTCCTCTCTGTACTAGAAGCTCCGAAGAAATCTCCCGTGGGTCGACGGAATCTTCCCCCTGCAACCGCAGGCAACAAAAGACTGCATCACCGGTCCTCTGGGTCCCCTCTCAGCACGACGAGCGTGGTCCCTGGAACTCAGCAACTCTGTCCAAGTGACTCCCACAGTCCAGTGACTCTTCAGTCCAAGTTTGGTGGAGGTAAGTCCTTGCCTCCCCACGCTAGACTGTATTGCTGGGTACCGCGTGATTTGCAGCTGCTCCGGCTCCTGTGCACTCTTCCAGGATTTCCTTTGTGCACAGCCAAGCCTGGGTCCCCGACACTCTAACCTGCAGTGCACGACCTCCTGAGTTGTCCTCCGGCGTCGTGGGACCTTCTTTTGTGACTTCGGGTGAGCTCCGGTTCACTCTTCTTCGTAGTGCCTGTTCTGGCACTTCTGCGGTTGCTGCCTGCTTCTGAGTGGGCTCCTTGTCTTGCTGGGCGCCCCCTCTGTGTCCTCACGCAATTGGCGACATCCTGGTCCCTCCTGGGCCACAGCAGCATCCAAAAACCCTAACCGCGACCCTTGCAGCTAGCAAGGCTTGTTTGCGGTCTTTCTGCGTGGGAACACCTCTGCAAGCTTCTTCACGATGTGGGACATCCATCCTCCAAAGGGGAAGTTCCTAGTCCTCTTCGTTCTTGCAGAATCCACAGCTTCCACCATCCGGTGGCAGCTTCTTTGCACCCTCAGCTGGCATTTCCTGGGCATCTGCCCACTCACGACTTCAGTGTGACTCTTGGACTTGGTCCCCTTGTTCCACAGGTACTCTCGTCTGGAAATCCATGGTTGTTGCATTGCTGGTGTTGGTCTTCCTTGCAGAATTCCCCTATCACAACTTCTGTGCTCTCTGGGGAACTTAGGTGCACTTTACACCTACTTTTCAGGGTCGTGAGGTGGGCTATTTTATTAACCCTCACTGGTTTCTTACAGTCCCAGCGACCCTCTACAAGCTCACATAGGGTTGGGGTCCATACATTATTCGCATTCCACTTTTGGAGTATGTGGTTTATGTTGCCCCTATACCTATGTGTTCTCATTGCAATCTATTGTGACTGTACATTGCTTGCATTACTTTCTATTGCTATTACTGCATATTTTTGGTATTGTGTACATATATCTTGTGTATATTTGCTATCCTCATACTGAGGGTACTCACTGAGATACTTTTGGCATATTGTCATAAAAATAAAGTACCTTTATTTTAGTATATCTGTGTATTGTGTTTTCTTATGATATTGTGCATATGACACCAGTGGTATAGTAGGAGCTTTGCATGTCTCCTAGTTCAGCCTAAGCTGCTCTGCTAAGCTACCTTTTCTATCAGCCTAAACTGCTAGACACCTCTTCTACACTAATAAGGGATAACTGGACCTGGTACAGAGTGTAAGTACCCCTTGGTACCCACTACAAGCTAGGCCAGCCTCCTACAAATGTTTACAGGAAACACATATTATGGAGGAGGTGTCTCAGAAGCTTGCTAAGAATTGGTGGGGTCAGTTGTTTTCTGCATCATTATCCTCTTTTGCCAGGGGAGCGGTGATATGAGTGGCCCCAGGTGTTCCCTTTAAGCATACCTATAGTGAGGCTGATGTTGAGGGGCGATATATATTCCTGCAGGGTACTTTGGATTGCGCGCCCCTTGCTATGCACCCAAGACTGATGATTACTCCTTTTATGACAATGTATCTGGGGTGCTGGAGGCTGGTGTGGGTGCTCCCACTGTATGGACTGGAGACTAAAATTGTATATTGAATGGAGAGAAAGATCATTATCCTTCAAAGCAGGATACCAAGCCTTTGATGACGAGATCCCTAAATGCGGTCATACATAATCTAGGGATATGGGGTGGATCAAGGGGATTGCACCCGGAGAGTAAGGAATGCACATGTCACTTAAGACACACAACACGTATAGCTGCTTGGACCGATCTCTACTGGCTGGCCTGGACTGCGTGCAAGTCTTGGATGTAACACACTTGGGGAGGTTTTTATCTGACCAGACCCCGGTTTTGCTGCAGCTGGGATGGGGATCAGTTGGCGAAGAGACACGTAGATGGCGCATGCCTCCTTACTTCCTGACAGATATTACGTGTTGTGAGACAATGGCAGCCACAATAACAAATTATATGCATATAAATTGGGGTACCATGACAACCAGGGAAAATGAGTGGGAGGCAACGAAAGCAGTTGTGAGAGGTTTGTGTATACGCACCACTTGTGGTGTTCGTAGACAATTGGAACATGATCTCAAAAAATGGTAGGGACAGCTAGCAGATGTACAGAGTCGTGAACACCTTACGAGGGAAGCACAAAGAGAGCATCTTTGCTTGTGCAGGGAAGTAAGTAGGAGTTGGGAGACACTGGATAAGCTAAAACTTAGATCATTTCGACAGCCGCTAGGTGGAATCACCCCCTATTATGCATATCAGAAACATTGTAGGTGTGCTGGTTACCAACCGTAGGAACATTTTAAGTGTGCTGGCGGAGCACCTGCATACATTGTTGTGGGCTGTCCCCTTGGTGTCAGATGAGTTTATACAGTGTTTTTTGCAGCGATTGCAGCTTCCACAGTTGGATGCCGAGAGCAGGAGAGAATTGGATAGTGAGATTACTATGGAGAAGGTGGGTGCGGCAGTTGCAGCATTGCCTAAATCCAAGACCCCTGGAGGGTGGGTTCCCTGTTGGTCTCTATCAGACATACTCCTCCCTTCTGTGTAAGAAATTACTGGCAGTGTTTGAGGAAGCACATGTGTGGGGTATTTTACCAGAGTCGATGCGGCAAGGTATTGTGTGTCTCATGCTCAAGCCTGGGGGTGATTCGGGCGACACCTCTTCTTACCGACCACTCACAACGTTAAATGTGATGTCAAAATCCTTTGGAAGATATTAGCAACTAGGCTGCGAGGAGTTGTTCAGGGGTTCGTTCACAAAGATCAATGCAGATTTATACCTGCTCGAAGCACGACCTTTAATTTACGCTGTTTGGCACATGTTCTGCTTAAAACCATGGATGTGGCGCAAGAACTGGCATTGGTGTCATTGGACCTAGAAAAGGCCTTTGATACTGTGGAATGGCGATACCTTGTGGCTGTACTGTGTGGAATGGGGTTTGGCCCCAAATTCTGTGTTTGGGTTCGCCTACTTTATACTGAACCCATAGAATGAGTACGGGTGTGGGGGAGTTCTCGGATTCTTGGGTGGTTGGCAGGAGAACCAGACAGGGGATCTCCCCTTTTGCTGTTCCTCTTTGCCCTAGTAGTAGAGCCGTTCGCAGTGTTGTTACGTGGGGAATTCAGGTGGGACTTGCCACTCACATCATCTCTTTATACGCGAAGGATGTGCTGGTGTACCTTCATCACCGAGCGACTCAGTTCCTCTGTTGTTGCGGCTGTTAAGAGAGTTTGGGGCCTTCACGGGCTTATGTGTGAATCAGCAAAAGTCGCTCATGTTCCCGCTTGGTGCGCTTCATGGTAGACTGCTGGACGATTCGCCAGTTGTGGGCCTCCTTTGGGAGTTAGAGAGTTTCAGGTATTTGGGCATCTGTGTTACCCATACCGTAGCAGCACATGAGATACATAATGTGGAAAGAGTTGTGTTGCACCTGGAGCACTTAGTTTTGTTTTGGAACAAGCTGCCACTCTCTGTGATGGTCAGAGCAGATATTGGTAGGATGGTGTTTCTTCCATGCTATCTATACATGGTACAAAATTAGATGTTTCCGTTGACCCCTCGGTTATTCACTCAGTTGGATAGCTTGCTAGTTTCGCTGGTCTGGGTTGGACTTTGCAGCAAGTGTCTCTATCCACACTGCAGAGGGATCTGGAGGATGGTGGGTTAGCTATCCCTAATATTCGGCTATATTGCTGTGCTGCACACTTGCAGCATGCTACGAAGTGACTGGTTGAGTTGGATGGCTAGGAAAAGCGACTCTTTGAGGGCATGCTGGGCACAGATACGTTAGCGCACATCCTGATGAGAGGCAGCCGTTTGGAGACAGCTGTCCCTTACCTGGTTCAAAACACTGCACGGATCTGGGAACAGGTCGTTAAGAAGGTGCTTCGTCGTGCCCCGTTTGACAGGGAGCTAAAGGCGTGGGACCTTGCTCTCTTCCATGATATTGATAATTGCATGTCTATGGATAGCTGGAGAGTGGGAGGATGTCTTGTTGCGGGGGATTTATTCTCAAACAAGGTGTTCATATCCTTTCAGGAGGCACAGACCAAGTTTGTCTTGGGCCCGGGCAAATTTCTGCCATATGCTAAGGTAGAAAGTGTTGCAAGGGAGGTCTGATGAGATTTTCCGGGTACCCCACCATACTCTAAGGTGTTGAATGGGCTGATAAATTGGGAGGGGGGAGACACTTTATCACCCTATTTTATAGGGTCCTCCAGGAAGATATGCCTGGTACAATCTATGCGGCGCACCGGGCATGGGAGCAGGAGTTGGGGGAACCATTGGAGGACGCAGATTAGGCCAGTGCCTTGTCGCTGGTGCGCACTGTTTTGTGCATTAATACATTTAAGCTCCTACACTTTTATTTTATGCACCGTACCTATAATACGTCTTCTCCTCTTAACAAGATTGATCCCACTAGGAGAGCTGGGTGTTCTCGATGTGGTGAGGAAAACGCCTCCTTCCTAAACCTAGCATGGTCCTGTAGTGGGAGGGTGCAGCTATTTTGGAAGGAGGTGGTTGCAAAGGTTGCTGAGGCTACAGGCCTGGGTGTAGCATTGACGCCACACACATCTCTATCTGGTGGGGGCTGCTGGACTATCACTCAGCAGCTGATGCTCACCCAGTCTCCAGCTTTCCCTGCAGGCCTCAGCACCAGACCCCATAACAAGATTTCCTTTCCCAGGGACTCTGGGGAGCAGTGGCATAACGGAACTTGAGGGGGCCCCCCTGCAAAGTACCTTGAGGGGGTTTCCTCCCCATGGCCCCAATCAGGGGCCTGCCACCTGTGTACAGTGTACTGTGCTGAGGGGCCCCTGGAGCTTTGTGGCCCCTTGCACTGCGAAGGCTGTGGGGGCCTTTGTTACGCCACTGCTGCAGAGTTTTTTCCAAGTGGAGTTCTGACTACAAATTATTTTTTTTCTAAATACAGACCCCACCCCCATATGCAAATACTGTCCATGCCCAGTACCATCCTCCGTGTGCACATAAAATCGAAAGCAAAACAAGGGTCTGACCTGAATGCTGTCTGGGTCCAGGGTCCCGATTTCCAGTGGCCTGGCTCTCTGCCCACTGCTCTCTGGCTGCTGAGGACAGTGAAAGGTGGGAGGCCTGGATCTGGACCTAGCACTGGTGCAGCCCCTCAGGAGCAGCTTACAGCAGCTCCACTCTGACCAGCAGAAAGCAAAGCTTACGGGTCTCTTTCCCTATTGTAGGGCAAATGTTGTCTTCATTTTGGGCCTAGTGTAAAGTATATGCCATTTATGGGCCCAACAGCACAAGCGCAGTGCGCACGCCGGTGAGCTCTGATTTGCTGCCGGGCTAGTGGAGTTTTTGACTGAACTCTGTGCTCCAAGCAGAGCGAGGAGTGCCAAAAACTGTTTGCTCACCGCCCACTAAAGCTGAATAGGGTTACAAGCCCTGTTTACCTTCTGTATGTAATACTGTGCAGCACCTCTACTTCCTCTAAGGCCAAGAGGTCCCCTAAATGAGGTCCATGGACTAATGCCCCCACCAGTACCACTATAACCAGTACGACTACTACCACAGCCAACACACCACCAATACGGTACCACTACCAATACCAACATAATACCAGTACCACCACTACTACAATAGCAATCTTTCTACGAACGTCAGCAATACGTCCAGTGTGAACTCCATCACTAGTACCACACTACAAACATTAACACTAGCACTATCAAGCATTTGCTAAGCCAACAAGCCTAGTTTTAACACGCTGTTGCATTGAAACATCAATTCTGCATGTTTGTGTTTGCATGCATTGTCATATTAAAAACAGACCTATTGGCTTTACCAATGCTTGTTTAATAAAGCGACCTTAACAAATTATAGTCACGCATCCTTTTTGGCCAGTTAATCTATCAAAGAGACACTGAGTCAGACGCCCCTTTATGTCTGTGGCATTCCCTCTTTATAGGGATCATTACAGATATTTGATAGCTCTAGTAGTAAAGCTATTTCAGTGCAGAAAGTACCGCAGACCGTGTTTTTAAAAGACGAAATACTTAATTTCAAAACACAGAACAGAAGCAAAGTATACAACGGTTTAACAATGTGAATACAAAAAGAAACTAATCCTGCCACTTTGCTGAGTTTTAAGAGACTAGAATGAAAAAAGAAAGTTCCCAAACATTTATTGAAGGTGACTGCATGCATTCCAGACACACTAACGGGAGCGGCTTGGAGACTGTCACAACTAAACCCCTAAGTTTCATAACGAGGTGACACTCACCACATATCCTAAAAAGGATGGGAGTAGGTGACATTTGCAAATTCTCTCCATATTTCCCGACTCCTCTTAGACTGAATTTCTGAGTTAGACGTTCTTTGTTAGACTACTTGTAAACATGGGCCTCAGTCGCAGAAGGGGCAGTGTTTTTCACTGACCTTTTCCCCAGTGGAAGCATCTCTTCAGGAGATCTATCCCAAGAATGAGAATATCTCGAGAGCAGTCAAGATACTCGTCTGATAGCCCAGACACATATCCGTTCATCCATAGGTCAGCAATAATCATACACGTATCAGGACAGCTTCACACTTTCATGAGTTACTTTCGTTGTTTATTTGTATCTGACGATACCATTTGTAGAAGGAGCTGCTTTAATGGGACCAGCCACAAACCAGAAAACAAACTTTTTTTTTTCTCTGAAAACACTCATATTGTAACCAAGTCATGAATTAATGTGCATTTTCAGAGTGGCATTTGTGCTCCTCTTTCATTATATGATAGTGGCATAATCTGGGATCCGTGCACTAGTTGGTGTCGTGAATGACTAATTTACATACTCTTGGTGGGGGGCTAGCTTGTTGTAGCATCTTCACTTCTCTTGCACCCTGCGGTTAATTCTTTGCTTCTGAAAGCTGATTTCTCTCTTGTTTGCAGGATCCGCAGGCCAGTCGGCAGTGGCGAGCTGTGGAGGCCGTTCGACACGTTGGTGTTGCCATCATGTCCAGTGCAGTCACCACAATCATCGCCACCATACCGCTCTTTTTCTGCATCATTGCACCTTTTGCCAAGTTTGGAAAGATCGTGGCCCTGAACACTGGCGTCTCCATCGTGTACACCCTAACCATGAGCACGGCCTTCCTCAGCATCTTAGGGCCCAGCAGTTTCACCCGCACCAGGAGCTCCTTCCTCAAAGCAACAATAGGTGTCCTGTTAACCACCACCCTGGGTGTCTGTGTGTATTTGGTACTCTTGAAAAGTGGGATACAAATCCCCCTGCCCAGCATCACATCCTCCTAACATTCCTAACAGGCCAATCTTTTCTATGAACAGCTTTTATACAGCTCTTTTTTAGAAGCTGGTGGCTTTGGGATAGTTTTTCCACTTCTGATGCACTATGTTTCCTTTTACTGTGGAAGATATTTGCCTGTGTTAGGGAATTTAAATGGTGCTGCTGGGAAGCACCAGGCGAGCCCAACACAATGTCAGCTGTGGTCATTTTTCTACACTTTACAGCTTGAAGGGAAAAGGTGAACCCTAGAAATGATGGCCTGATCCCTTGGCTAGATCAAACTTTGCTGTGCTCCCAGATCACATTGACAGCGATAAGAGATCTGAGAAAGATGATGCTCTTTCCTTATTATTTTAAACAACAGGGCACTGAGGTCTTCTGGACTGAGGGAGTGAGGGGGAATTAGGAGGTATACGGTGGAATATGGCTCTAGGGTCCTCATGCAATATGGTGGTATTTTCCTCCTCGTGACTGTCACTTGACCAGCATATGTTCCTTTTTCTTAACATATATCTCATAGGCTTCGAAAGAAAGTGCCACCATACATGCCAGGCCAAAAGAATGGCTCAAGCAAATCCTTGCAATGGGATTGTCTCCCAGTAAACGAGGGGCTTTGTGTCTTATCCCCATGCACTGTCTATGTGATTTGCCTGGTTGAAATTGTATAAACGATACCCACAAGCAACACCCAAATTCCCAAAAATACAAGTGCAGACCTAGGTGAACCCTTCTAGAACACTTGCGAATAAAGGTTGTATCAACACAGCATAATTGGCTCCATGTCTGTGGCTTAATTAGCCATAAAGTTTGAATGAAATTTGTTTTAATCAAAGTAAACCTTCTCTGAGTCCTTTCCCTGGACTGGTGCTTGCCCAACTTGTTTGCTTAGAAGTCCCTGTGTTGCTGCTTTGGGAGCACATGGTTGACTGTTTCCTTACCTTCAAATTCTCTGGTTGGTTCGTCTTTATTTTGCTATTCCCCAATTAGCTCTTAATTCCTCCCCAGGGTTTCTAATTTGTTTGATCTTTTCTTTGATAATCTAATTCTAACTACTTTATCTGTAATTCTATCTTGAGCCTCTTTTTATTTTCTTCCCTTCCTTTGAGAATGTCTCTGTGACTCCTTCCTTTGAGAGTCTCTGGTTGTTTTTTTCCTTCTATGGTGAGACAATACCTTTGACCATCTCCTTTGTAAGTCTCTGATTGGACTTTTTCCATATATTGGCATTGCTTAGTGGGCTTTCTTTTTCTTATTGCAGTCTCATTCCAGGGACCTTGTGTGGTGTCTGTCTTTGGTATTCTTTCTGTTCTCCTACTTTTGATTCAAATCCTTATCTCGGGCTCCTTCCTCGTTTTCCCTGCCGACTCTTGTCCTTGTAGATTGCTCCTCCTTTCACTTGAAAGGCCCTCTCTGCCTCCTCCCTCAAATTCCTGTCAGTCCCCTGTCCTTCTAGATACCTCCTAGGCTCCTTCCTTCCCTGGTCACTCCCTCTCGGGCTCCTCACTTCAAGATCCCTTGAAGGTTCTTCCCCTGTGAACCCGTCTCTGGCTATTCCCTGTATTCCCCATTTGATTCCTGTACGTCAAGTTCCCCTGATGTCCCTTCCTATGAGACTTCCACTCTGGCTCCTCCCTTGTGTTCTCTATATCACTCCTGTGCTTAGGTTCTTCTGTTTAGAGTCCCCGCCTGTCTCCTGACCCTCTCCATCCCTCTCCGGCTTCTTGTTTTGCCTTGAGTCAATTCAGTTTTTTAAATTTGTTTGAGACCTCTCATCTCTCTTTCCTTCGTGTCTCTCTGTGTGACTTTTCACTTGGAGGGTTCCCCCTTCCTTCAGGCATCTCTGTCCACATTCTTTTTTTGCCTGTTCCCTTCTGCCCCTTGCTTGTGAATACTTCCTCTGTTATTTCCTTTGTAAGATAATCTGTGAGTTTTTGCATGCAGCAGTGCTCCTAGGTTTGTAATCACACAGTTTTTGACCATACACCACCCTCTGCCAAGCAGGCCATACACCCTTTATAGACAATACAGAAGCACACGATTTGTGAACTGCTTGTCTAGGTTAAGTCTTACCTCAAAGTCCCAGGGACGAAGGGTCCTGGTCAGGGTATTTGAGCCTGTCCAACAATCCTGTTGGTGTGCTGCACATATTTGCTGGGCAGCCGTTTGAGAGGTAATATGAGGTTATGGATATTAAGTAGAAAGCGTCAAGAAAGAAGGGATGAGGAACCAGTGAGGGTGGATGGAACGCCTTTCTCAAAATGCTAGTATATCACCCGGTAGACACAAAGTGAGATGAAGGTAAACAACTTAGCTGCCTGACCATCTGGACAAGAAGGAGAGGGCAGGGAGGTAATGGGGGACTGACTTGAGTATGACAGAGGTGGAATTCGGTGGAGGGAAGGAGGTCATTAGGCAGGAATAGAGCATGACAGAGAGTAGGCAATCACAGTGACCTATTGGAGAGGTGCACTTGTTATACACAACTAAAATATGGTAATGGAGGGAAATTTAGAAAACAATAGGAGGAATTTAATTCCCCCGTTGATTTGCAATTAAATGGAACCCTTTCTAAGCAGGAGAAAGCTAAAACATAAAGGCACTTTGCCTAAAAATATCGAGACCATTCTACTTAAATAGGGAATGCTGGTATCTAAGGCAGGCCATAGAGAGTCCCATGAGAGACAGGAGACTACCTCCTTGCTTCAGAGTGGCCGGAATCAGACCTCTCAGGTAGACATTCTCCGTAATTGACACATTTACCCGCAGGTCCACAAATGAAGAGGTGACTAAGGGTAGGGGTTCTCATTACTACACGGGCTCAGGTTTCTGGGAAGACAGAAACATGAGGGCTAACTCATTGTTTACTGGGCACGAACAGGGTGCAGTGTTCACATCCTAAGATTGACCTGTACTTGAGGAATCCCTTAAGAGTTTGGTAATGTGCTTCAGTGAGAGTACCCAGCACCAGTACCAGGTTAGGGCGTTTTTAGTGTAGGAAGATGCATGAAGGAGTGTGCCTTTGCATCACACGTGGAGGCCGCTTTTAGAGGACGAGCAAACAGTAGTGACTCAGAGGACAGTATCTAGCACACGGAGAGGCTGCCTCAAATTACCTCTGCTCCTAACAGATGGGTTTTGTAAAGCCAAATATCATTTCAAATTGATGCAATTAACAAATACATTTTCAGCATCACTGACTCCGTCACATTCATCTAACTGAGGCGTTGAACCCCAGGCACTGGTAAGCAGCCCATCTGTTCTGCAGAAGGGAGCGGCAGGCCGGCATGTGTCTGCAGCAGCAGCCTGTGTAGGGAAGGCAGTGCAGTTAGGAAGGACAGAACATGCAGGAGAGTCATACACAAAACTAGGACACGCCACTGGAGCGGTTTTGGTTCATTTTGCCGCACAAGTTTATTGAATATGTTGGAACAACAAAGTCGGTGGATACCAGTGGCTGTTCATAGAATGGTTGGCAATAGGGAGAAACCTTTACCTTTCTTTACAGGCACTTCCTCTCCTGCTAGGTTAGTCACATCGTCCTGTCCTACTCATTATACCTACCTGGAAACATTCTGCTTGCCTTAGCTGCCTAGTTATGTGCTCCTTGACTTTCTACCCTTGACCAGCTCCATCTCACTGCCATGCTCTGCCCATCACCAACCTTCTCCAGTAACCATTTAAACCATTATTTCTTGGACAGACAGATTAATTTCCAGTAACTGTCCTGTCTCCCACAGCTCATGCGGGTACCAGCTGTGCTCTGAGATGGGGGCTTAGGGTCTGGTGCCACCTCTGCACCTGTGAAGGGCTTTGACTTTGGTGCCAGTACTGCATGAGAGAGACACAGTTCCTGATGATATTTCTGCTCCAAGTACAGAATTGGTCTGCAATTAAGTTTACCTCCTGCAAGGAATTCACCCTCCAGCACCAGCTGTGCACTTATGAACAATGCGGTCTTTCATATTAACTGTGCAAACTGGTGGGTCACACATTAGCTGTGACTGCCACAACTGGCA
The DNA here is from genome assembly GCF_031143425.1 of Pleurodeles waltl. Lineage (NCBI taxonomy): Eukaryota > Metazoa > Chordata > Amphibia > Caudata > Salamandridae > Pleurodeles > Pleurodeles waltl. The sequence goes on from NC_090445.1 coordinate 1,558,485,017, forward strand.
GAGACACAGTCGTTTGTGGCAGGCCAGCATCTGGAAGTGATACATCCTTGGCTTCCAGGTCTGCACCTGTAAAGAGTGTGCAACTTGCAAAGACACAGTTTCTCTGTGCCAACTCTACCAGAGAGGGATGCAGCCACTTGGTAACTCAGAACACTTGGTATGGGTAGGACTGTGATGCGAGCTCTGGCTTTGCAAGGACTAGACCTCTGCTGCCAGCACGGGTCCTGGTCCAACATCGCCTTTGGTGCCAGCCAATACATACACTGCACTTGGCCTCTGAGTTATGCGGTCTCTGCTGCCAGCTCTGAACTCAGGATGTGGCTTATGAGGACAAAACTGGTTCTGGGATACATTGTGCTTTGTGCCAGCACCTCACTAGGAAGGACTGCAACAATTGTGCCATGAAGGAATGTAGACTCTGGTACCAGCTCTCCACCTGGGTTGTGCTCGATGTCTTAGTTACACATATAGGGGGTTATTACAACTTTGGAGGAGGTGGTAATCCGTCCCAAATGTGACGGATTTACCACCAGCCGTATTACGAGTTCCATAGGATATAATGGACTCGTAATACGGCTGGTGGTATATCCGTCACTTTACCGTCACTTTTGGGACGGATTACCACTTCCTCCAAAGTTGGAATAACCCCCATAGTATTGTTTTCAGGTTACTGATTGTGCTACGTGTTATTTTGCTTGTAGTTAGTTGCATTACCATTTGCTGTTCTTCTAGGGGCATGGTTTGTCACACTGTGATTGAAAGATGTGAAGTCAGGCAAATGGGTTATTAAGAACATCAGGACCTCCAGGCCCATTTCTTCTGTCCATGGGTTTGGTTACATACCTTGGCTGTGGCCGATACCCCTACAGGTCCCCATGTCACTGTCAATTCTAAAGGTACATAAAACCGACCAAGAGGAGGAACTGGCCAGAGGGAACGCAAGAATGTCATAACAAGTTTGTGATCTTGAAGTGTCAGGCGAATGCCACAGAATCTGTCAAACACCATATAGTGCTGGCTTGTGGCTGAATTTGGAGCAATCCACCTGGTTATGTTTTGTGGGGCACACAGTAGTGACTAGCGATGTCACTGCTTTGGCTACCTTGCCATGGTCTCAGAGGGCGCAAGTAAGTTGTATGATCATAAACTTGCACATCAGTGTAATTTGTAAAGATTGCAGGACTGCGTAGTCAGTTGTTGGAGTAGGTCACACAGTAGTGAGGTGTTTAGCCTTGCTGGGATTTGAGTTTTATGCATGGTTGACTGTATCCCACTCATCGCTGGTGGATGTTAGGTCGTCTTATGGTGGTCGTAAATATCGTCGTCACCGGATAAAGGAAAGCAGGTGATAATGAAAATGTCTTCCCAATATTCACACTCTCTGAAATGCATATAATGTTCAAATTGTGTATGGAAGCTGCCCGAAATGCGATGGATGTTCAATATTGAAGGCAGACAGGGACTACCAAGTAGGTTGCCCTTATTTCTGAGGGAAAACACGGTTCTCGACCAAAGGGAGTGGGGTGTGCACTCTGCCACACTGCTGTAATTATATTCCTAAAGAACAGTAAAATTGCCAGCCTGAAACACAGAGAAAAATCATCCCAACGGACCCGCACTCTGCTTTCATTCAATGCGTTCAAGAGTCCATTAAAATAAACAAGACTGTAAAGCTACGGGAATAAGGGGCGAGGAAGCGAAGGCAAGAGTGAAAAAAAGCTACCACCTGCATCAAGGAATATGTTACTCAGCGTCAACAGCAATTGGTGTTAACCTTCTTGAAGCCACTCTGCCTGCCTTGAGGGTGGATCCCCCCAGAAACATACTTGGTGCTTACTGGTAGTTGCAGGTGTTAGGCACCAGGACTTATATTTCATCGTCGGAGCCTCAGCAAAAGAGGAAAAAGGTGAAAAGGCAAGAGGACCAAAAAGACAGTGAAACAAAAAAAAATGGAGAAAGCGGGATGAAAAAGAGTCGGATAGAGTGAGATAAAGAGAAAAAAAGTGTAGGATGTTTGGAGAAAGAGCCAGGAGGTGGAATCAAAACTAGGCAGTTTTGGTGTTGAGGAACCATGGGATGTAGCAGCGCTGGCAGAGGCCTCCTAAGAAAATATTTAAGCCTCTGTACTCACTTTATTTTATTATTTTTTGTTTTTACAACTTAAACTGCTTGGAAAGCAGTTAAAAAACAGAAGAAGCAAGAGGCTAATAGGGCATCACAAGCTTTGGCCCCATGGTTAGAATGGGTTGATTGCCATGGCCACGTGGAATTAGTAATGGCATCTGGCAAAAAGAGTTGCTCCCTGATAGTCACTGTAATCTTTGGAGAAAGGCTGTTGTTGCCCCCACTTGCACCACGAATCCATCCCTTAAAATCATCTCTGATAAGCTACGACCAAGAAACAGCGCATCAGATAACAGTGCAAGGACCCTGCAACTAGTGAGAGGCTTCATATGTGCTCCGTGAGGCTCTGCCTTGTTGACTAGTAATTTGGTTTTCAACGGTGGAACTACGATTTTCCATTTCTTCACAATACCATTCATATTGAGTGTCCTAGACTGAGGTATGGGGATACCGGGAGCCAAAATTTGTGAGGGTAGAGTGGGTGAGTGGAGAGTCATTGCCCTGGCTGGCTGCAGCTTTGAGGCAACATCCTCTTAAATAAGATAATTAGGCTAAAATGTATACTTTTTTGCGCCGCATTTGCGCCGTTTTTTGATGCAAAAACGGCGCAAATTTAGAAAATACAATTGTATTTTGCAAGTTTGCGCCGTTTGTGCGTCAAAAAATGACGCAAATGCGGCGCAAAAAAAGTATAAATATGGGCCATAGATTTTTACACGCCACTGTCTACAGGGGCTGGTTTAAGCATTTGTATCAGGAGGTTATGTTATAAAGAGAATTGCTATCAAGCAATGTTAGGCAGCAGTGTACTCTAGATTGGTTCACAAGCGGCATCTTCACGTGTAGAGATGATGGGGCCTTAGAAAATAGAAAGTCTTGGGGTAGGGAGCAATGCCAGCCTGTTAACCATCTGCGCAGTGCTTTTGCCCATTACCTACTCAAAATTATGTCTCACCAGCTCTACCGTGCTTCTTCCTCTCATCTGCTGTTTATCATATGCATAGTGATTCTCTCCCACTCATCCTCGGTCACTTTGTATGACACCTCACCCTCACTTAACCACTCACGTCCTACTTCTCACTTAATCAACAACACTTTGTCTGCAGCGTGGCATAGCATGGTTGCCATGGTCCCTAATACAAATAAAGTAAATTGTTCCCTATCTCTGTGGTTAGTTAGAACAAAAAAAAAGAAGAAAAAAAAACATTAAACGAGGTGCAATGGGCCTTTAACATCACTGGGCACCAGTACCACTGCACCGGCTAATAATAGATATGCACCTTCTGTACGACTCCAACCCCTGCCTCACTTCCTTTTTCTCAGTATCACTCTACCTTTTACCCTTTTACCTTCCATTCTTCCTCACTCCCCTTGCACCTCTCCACTCCCCCCAGCCTTTCTTCACTGATGGTTACACTCCCATTGGTTCCCTCTCTCTGCTCATCTGTATGGTTGGAAAGGCGGGAGCATAGTCACATAGCCAATCAAAAGTCATTCTGAAAGATCCTCACAGCAGCTGCAGAGAAACAAAAGTTAGGTCTGTCTCTTTTACGGCCAATGTGTAAACCATCACAATGTTTGTATCTTGATTGGTTCTTACAATTCTGTTTCTCAAAAAAACATTGTCACAAATGGCACAAGTACTCATAAACTTGGTCTTTTGAGAGACCAGGGACCTGATTTATATGTTATGCAGAAAGGGTACTCTGTAGCAATGGTGACAGAGTACCCTTTCCACCAACCTGAAGGTACATCTGCCTTATTTAGAGTATGGTGGGCTTTCACTGTATAAATGGCGGACACTACTCGATCTCAATTGCCTACACAAAACTTCAGTAGAAGAAGGACCGGCTGAGGTTTAGCCACTGTCTGCTTGCTGTGTTTAGGTTGGGTGGACACGTGACCAGTTGTCCCTGCCTATCACTGCCATGAAAAGCATCAGTGAACACTTTTAAATGACCCGTACACCACAGGAGAATGCTCCCATTGCGAGGTCATTGTTATTTTTTTATTTTCAAAATAAAAATCCAGTTTGCAAATAAAATAAGAGTTGTACGTTTGATGTAGGGCTCCGTCATGTTGACAGAGTCGTCGGTCAAAATACCAATACGTTTCCAGGAGCCACCATGTCGGCAGTTCCTGGAAATGGAGATGTTTGCCAGGGCAGGGAATATTCTAAATACAAAAACCAACAAACACTATATGCAAAGAAAAGCATCCAAGATAGATGTGGAATTTACTCCATACCAGTTCAGTGGTGGTCCAAAAACCCGTATACCAGACACAGGTCAAGTGGAAAAAAATTGTGGCTGGTGAACTGGAGGTTTTGTCTGAGCCACCACTTGTTCTAAGGCTGTTAGATTTTCAATGTGGCTATTAGAGTGTTTTTACACTTTTTTATGGTGTTGAAGTTTGTCAGGATATATAGTGTACATATGTGTATGTATTGATATTTATATAGCACAAACCTAACTGTGCAGCAACAGACTGCTGTACTTTAATGAAGAGTAGAGGGATAAAATCCTTTTGCCAATTTGTATGGCATTTTTTACATTACACGTATTCACAATTTCAGACACTGGAAGATTAAGGGATTTGTCCTGAATCACGTGTATTGTTTCTACTCTACTACATATACGTGAATACTCATTTTTACATAGTGAATAGCATCTTTTTAGTAATCACTGTGAATAATATATTAAATTAACTCAATTTAATAGTATCTAATTTAGTGACTTAAGAAGGGTGAAGGGCTGAGATGGTCTTGCTAGGTTTTGGTCTCATAACCTGCGAGTATCACTCAGATGTCAGCCAGGAGAATTTCATTCATTAATCCAACCCACTGAAACTTGTGGAAATCGGGGGTTTTGGTGCCTTCGTTTTGGCGCTGCAGACTTTTATGTTACTGTCCCTTATCCATGCATTATTTTCCTTCAGTGTTAAGGTAACTAGATGACTTAATGTCACCAAGGACGCACAGCTCAACGCTCTGGCTTAGTAGCAATGAATTGTGGGAGTTGTAGTCTTGGCTCACTCCGGTTGATCCGCTTGAACTAACAGAGCAGAAAACAGTGATGTGTAAAAGAAAAACGTATGAGTGGAACATTGCATAGTTGGTGGCTGGAGGTTGTTATCTGGCCTTATCTGCAACCTTGCATTGTACTCCCCTATATACTGTAATTCCTATTAGGCTTCCTTGACTTTCACTTGACTTCCGTTGCTTGGTAATCCTGTATGACATACACAGCCTCAGACAGGCACAGCTAGAGCTAAACTGAAAACCTCTTAATTCAGAAGCTTGGATGTGTAAAGCAGTGCTACAGAAGAGACCATATTCATTCATAAATTCACGCGGCCCCGTTCGTGTGCGTGTTGTGTGTGTTAAGAGGAGGCCTGCCAAGGCAGCGCTGCAGGGTGCTATGCGAATTGGTCACTCTGCAGTCAAGACAACATCATGCCGCTGGCTTTTTTGACTTGGAACGTGGGCCTTGACGTAGCACAATAAATTATTGAGCAAATCTCTTGTATTTGTATTCTACTGTCTTACTTTTGTAACCAGTTTGTCTCTTCTTTCAAAGCTCTTTTGCGATGTTTCCGGTTTTGCAGATGGTTTCAAATAAAAGGTCTTTGACACTCTTTACCGATGGCTCAGTATGCTTACTGGTTGGAGTGGGGGGCAGGTGTGTGTGCATGTGCGTGTGTAAGTGTGGGGTGGGGGCGTTTGGGGCGTCTTGTAAACAAATACTGGCAATCCAATATGTCTCACCTTTGCTACCTATTGACTTTGGCATTTATTTTTAGCGATGCTGTACAGCATCCCCATTATTGTGCAGCGTGGCAAATTTATTTAAAAAAAAATCTATGATGCCGACACCAACATCATTTTGCAGCAGGGTTGCCATCGTGCCAGTTTTATACCTGCATGATCGGTATTTTAATGTCCCTGCCAGTAGGAAAATTAGACAACTCACCTAAAGACATTGGGGGTCATTCTGACCCTGGCGGTAAATACCGCCAGGGCGGTGGTTGGCGGTAGCACCGCCAACAGGCTGGCGGTGCTCCGCCGGGCATTGCCGCGGCCAGAAGCGGAAAGCCGGCGGTGTACCGCCGACTTTCCGCTGCCCATGGGAATCCGCCAAGCTGCGCCGCCATGGGGATTCTGACACCCCATACCGCCATCCTGTTCCTGGCGGGTCGCCCGCCAGGAACAGGATGGCGGTATGGGGTGTCGTGGGGCCCCTGGAGGCCCCTGCAGTGCCCATGCCAATGGCATGGGCACTGCAGGGGCCCCCGTAAGAGGGCCCCACAAAGAATTTCAGTGTCTGCTTTGCAGACACTGAAATTCGCGACGGGTGCAACTGCACCCGTCGCACCTTCCCACTCCGCCGGCTCCATTCGGAGCCGGCTTCCTCGTGGGAAGGGTGTTTCCCACTGGGCTGGCGGGCGGACTTTTGGCGGTCGCCCGCCAGCCCAGTGGGAAACCCAGAATGACCGCCGCGGTCTTTTGACTGCGGAACGGTCTTCTGGCGGTTCCCGCTTGGCGGGCGGCTCCCGGCGCCCGCCAAGCTTAAAATCAGGCCCATTGATTTTTACACCTTTTCCGTGCATACTTTAAACAACAAATGTTAGAAGAAAACACTTTGTTCTACAGCTGACCTAACACCCCTGACTGATAATTAAAATAAACAAACATAAAAAAAAGGGCATGTTAAAAAATAATACAGATGAGTTTACTTAAAGTCCTACTTATGAATCACGTCTGGGCCTTTGCAGTGTCTTAAACCCTGAATAGATTACTTTTTTCTCTGGGAAAGGAGTCAACCCTATTTTGTAGGTGCAGGCACCACACATGCACGTGCCTACAAACATGACGTAGGCACTTTCTGTCCTTGTATTAACCGATCTGAGTTCGATCAGTACGTTATGAAAATAGCAATAAAACAATGGCACACAAATGTTTTTTTTTTTATTGAAGGGAATCCGGGAGCATTTAATGAAGGTAGGTACAGAAGAAACATGAGTGTGTGAGTCGGCAAGACGGCCAAGGTGAGGAGAACGAACACTGAGAACATGGATAGGGGGAAGCAACGTGGAGGGTGCAGGCGTAGGAGGGGGCAGAAAATAGCTGAGAAAGAGCAATGTTGAGATGTGGGGTGGAAGCACAGGGGTAAGAACGCAACACAGGGAGTGGAGAAGCGCATGGACGAGACAAAGACCAATGTGAAGCTATGGAGGGGAAGCTTACAGGCGACAACGCAATACAGGGGAAGGAGCATAGGAAGTCGGGCGCATCACGTAGGGGGCAAGAGAGCAAAATGGCGGGGGAAGAGAAGCACACAAGATAGAGAGCTGGAAAATATGCACTCTCTCGGAGTGCTTAAGACACAAAAGAAGTTCCCTAAAAGTGTGTGGTGGATGGACACAAGTTAATTGTCAATGCTCCTGGGAAGGGACAGACACATGATCAACAAGGCAAACTGTCAAGTAAGAAACAGGCAAATGAAAGCAATGGGTGGGCTGTAAGCACCTCTATGTTCTTGGTACGTCCACAATATGTATTTTGCTACCAGCGAGCTGCACTGTCGCGCCTGCCTGACCTAAAAATGGTAGGATGTATTGTGGAAAAAAGCTGTTAGTACAATTCAGTGAAAATGAAAAATGGTGGCTAAAATGTTCTGAATTTCACTTTTTACAATTCTACGCAAAATTGAATTCTAAATCTGTGTGGTAGTCAGTGCTTAATTTGAGCCTGTGGTTGACGGTCGGGGGCACCAGAACGTATTTCTGAGTGCCGGCACTTACTGCAAGCAGAAGACACATATGGGAAAGATGGAGGAAGAGAAAAACGGAAAAGCGGAGAAACTAGAAAGCTGCAAGAGTGAGCTGATGGGACAGGGAGTGGCTGTAAATGGATTTAAGAGGCCAGAGATGATTTAAGGGGTACACTTCCACAGTATTCTGTGCTCAGACATTTAAATGCAAAAGTGGTTTGTTTCGGAGGTGAGCTTTGGCACCGGCACGTTCTTATTTACAAAGCACTGGTGGTAGTGAACCATAATGCACATGACTGGTAAGTCAAGTGTTTATGTTTAGGTAATTGCATGTCGTTTGTTTGCACTATTGTCTCAGTATGTAAAGCTCTACTGTAATTGTAATTGCATTTATGCAGCACCTACCTCTGTGACGAGACTTTGAAGCCCTAATTCGGTCAGCAGCATGCTCCTCTGGAACCTAAGAATAGTGGTTAATACAGGTGTTTTTGTTTATTGTTGGTTACTGGGATTAGTTATATGCTCCTATTAAAACATTCCTGCATTTCTTCCTATATAGATAAGGAGACAGGAAAAGAAGGAATCAATCGAGAGTTGTAAGCCAATGTTAATTGAAAGACAGGGTTTTAGGAATATAGCAGAAGAAGGCTTTCTGAGATAGCATGCAAGTGAGTCAGTGTGCTGATCATTTAAACATTATGGCCCATATTTATGATAAGGTTTGCGCCGGATCCGCGTCATTTATTTTGACGCAAATTTGACGCAAACATAATTCCATATTTATACTTTGACGCTAGACACGTCTAGCGCCAAAGTTATGGAGTTTGAGTCATTTTTTGTACATAAAAACCTACCTTGCACTATTGACATGCAAGGTAGGCGTTCCCGTGCAAAAAAATTACTCTAAGGCATGTGCGCCTTATTTATCCTCCGGCGTCAAAATGACGCACAGGAGGAGGCGGGCCTTAAAACATGGCGCCCAGCTGGATTTGCGCCGTTTTTTAAAGCCTGGGTCAGGGCAGGCGTTAAGGGACCTGTGGGCTCATTTCCATGGTCAGAGACCATGGAAGCGGTCCACAGGTGCCCTTCCCTGCACCCAGGGACACCCCCTGACACCCTCGCCCACCCCTGGAGGATACTCATGGATGGGGGGGACCCATCCATGGTGAGTGCAGGTAAGTGCAGGTAAGTATAATTTTTTTTTGGGTGGTATAGGGGGGCCAAACTTGGGCCCCCTTACATGCTACTGTGCCCAATGGCCATGCCCAGGGGACAGAAGTCCCCTGGGCATGGCCATTGGGCAGGGGGACATGACTCCTGTCTTTGCTAAGACAGGAGTCATTTCCATGGGGGTTGTGGATCAAAAAATGGCGCAAGTCAGGTTAGAGCCAACATTTTTTACTCTAACCTGACTTGCACCATTCTTTGTCTCAGAACACCCAGTCTTCCCTTCGCCTCTGCTGCCCGGTTACCGTCATTTATTTTGATGCAAACAAGGCTGCAGCGCCGGCTTACGTCATTCCATAAATAAGGCGCCCAACGGGCGCGTTGTAATGGCGTTAGCCGGCGGTAAGCTTTTTGACGCAAATCTACCCAAGCTCTGATTTGCATCAAAAAGTATAAATATGGGCCTAAGACCCCCAAGTCTAGGGCAGACATTTTAAGCGCAACCTGGAGTACCCATCCTGGTACAGGGTCTGTGTACTGACCATCAGATTAGTCTAACATCACTGCACTAAAAGGTTGTTTATCTCACTGAAAATGAGTTATTTGTCATTGGCTGAGACCATCTCCCTAACATATAATCAGATTTCTGCTCTATGCTACCTAATCCCATTCTAATTTGTTTCTTCAGCAGAGGAACCAAAGATAAAAAAGGTACCTATCACTAACATCCCACATATCTGTTGTATGTGCTTGTGTATGTGGCCTGTGTGGCACATGCAATTCTTTGTGTAAGTGACCAAGAAAGGGTATCCAACCCCCAAGACTCCTTCTCCCTCACACTCAAGCAGAATAGGAAAAGTAGGGTATGCTGTGCTGATACAAACACAAACACCTCTGGAAGACCCCACCTCTGACAGATCATGGGAAATGCCTGCCCGCTCAGCTGGAACTCTCATGAGGAAGTAATCTCCATATTCAATATATTTGCCCTAACATTCATTTTCCCCTGAATGTACCTTGCCTTCAGATCTAAGATCTGGTACTGTGCTCACAAGAAAATCTAATGGAATTTCCTCAACACTGGAGACCTTGTGCCCCCATTCTTTTTGAGGGAGGATTTGGTAGTGTTGTCCATTCTGAGCATTTTCCCCCCATCAAGAGATGTGCAAATGCCACAAGAGCCCAGCAAATAAATTCCTCCAATCAGAGGCTATCAATTGTTGGTCCTTGTTGGACCTTTGACCAGTGGTCCTGGGTCTGCTGAGACTGTATCCAGCCTCTCCCCATCCTGCTACACTGGCATCGGTCATCAGTATGAACAGGGGCTGAAATGACAACTGCATTCCTCTCCAGATGTTTGATGACTGCATCCACCAGGGAAGTCCCTTTTGCATATCTGCTATCATTGGAATCCTCAAAGACAAGTCATGAGATGGTGGGGCTTAATGACCTTACAAACTTGTTCAAGTGAAACCACCCGCCTACCGTACTCCACTCAAATCTACCCCACTCTGTTCCAATTTGTGCCAGTCCACCCTATTCCACTCCAATCAACCCTACTCCAATCTACCCCAATCCACCCACTCCAGTCTACCCCAATCCAACCCAACTCCACTCTAACTGATTCAAATCTATACCACACCACTCCAATCTACCCCAGTACAATTTACCCAACTCACTCCAATTTACCCCGTTCCACTCCTAATTCCATTGCAATCTATCCAACACCTCTCCACTTTAATGTACCCCTCTCAACCACAATCTACCACCTCCAATCTACCCCAATCTACCTGACTCCAGTCTACCACACTCCAATCTAACCCACTCTACTCCAATCTACCCCACTCCACACTACCACATTCCACTTCACTCTACCCAAATCTACTGCTATCTATCCAACTCCTCTCCACTCTCATCTACCCCACTCCACCACAATCTATCCCACTCCAGTCTACCACAGTCTACCCCATTCCACTCCAATCCACCCCACTCCAATCCACCCAATCTACTAGACTCTACTCCAGTCTACACCACTCCACTCTACCACACTCCACTCAACTAAAATCAACTCCACTCTACTTCACTCCAATCTACCATACTCCAGCCTACCCAAATCCACCCCACTGCTCTTCACTCCAATCTACCCCACTCCAATCTACCTCACCCCATTCAAATCTACCCGACTCTGCTCCAATCTAACCCACTCCACCTCAATCTACCCCACTACAATATACCCCTCCCCAATCTACCCCATTCAAATCCACCCCTCCCCAATCTACCCCACTCCAATCTACCCCTATCTAGTTCACTCCAATCTACTCCAGGCCACTCAAATCTACCCTTCTCTACCTCAATCTAGCTCACTTCGCCCACCTAACTCAAATTTACCCTAATCCAAATTACCCTACTCCAATCATCCCTCTTCAATCTACCCCACTCCAATCTACCTACTTCATTCCAATCCAGTCTGCTCTAGTCGAGCCAATCTACCCCACTCCACCCTTCCCCAATCTGTCATACTCATTCCAATCTTGACTCCACTCCAGCCTATACAACTCCACTCCACACCACTCCACTCCATTCTACCATACTCCACTCTACCCCACTTCTATCTACCCACTCCAGTCCACTCAATTTATCTCACTCTAGTTCATCCCAATTTACTATGTTCCATTCCACTCTACCCAATCTACCCCACACCACTTCACTCCAATCTACCACATGCCACTCAAATCCACCCCACTCCAGTCCAAAATAATCCACCCCACTCTAATCCACCCCACTCAACCCCACTCCAATCTACCCTACCCACTCCACCCCAAATTATCCTTCTCCAATCTACCCCACTCCACCCTTCCCCAATCTGTCACACTCACTCCAATCTTGACTCCACTCCAATCTATAGAACTCCACTCCACTCCAATCTACCATACTCCACTCTACTTAAATCCACCCCACTCCTCTTCACTGCAATCTACCCCACTCTAATCTACCTCACCCCATTCAAATCTACCCCACCCTGCTCCAATCTAACCCACTCCACCTCAATCTACCCCACTCCAATCCACCCCTTCAAAATCTACCCTACTCAAATCTACCCCTGTCTACTTCACTCCAATCTACACCAGGCCACTCCAATTTACCCTTCTCTATCTCAATCTAGCCCACTTCGCTAACCTAACTAAAATCTACCATAATCCAAATTACCCTACTCCAATCATCCCTCTTCAAACTACCCCACTCCAATCTACCTACTTCATTCCAATCCAGCCTGCTCTATTCGAGTCAATCTACCCCTCTCCACCCTTCCCCAATCTGTAACACTCATTCCAATCTTGACTCCACTCCAGTCTATACAACTCCCCTCCACACCACTCCACTCCACTCCATTTTACCTTATTCCACTCTACCCCACTTCAATCTACCCACTCCAATCCACTCAATCTGTCTCACTGTAGTTCATCCCAATCTACTATGTTCCATTTCACTCTACCCAGTCTACCCCACTCCACTTCACTCCAATCTACCACATGCCACTCAAATCCACCCTACTCCAGTCCAAAATAATCCACCCCACTCCAATCCACCCCACTCAACCCCACTCCAATCTACCCTACCCACTCCACCCCAAATTATCCTTCTCCAATCTACCCCACTCCACCCTTCCCCAATCTGTCACACTCACTGCAATCTTGATTCCACTCCAATCTATAGAACTCCCCTCCACTATACTCCACTCTACTCAAATCCACCCCACTCCTCTTCATTGCAATCTACCCCACTCTAATCTACCTCACCCCATTCAAATCTACCCCACTCTGCTCCAATCTAACCCACTCCACCTCAATCTACCCCACTCCAATCCACCCCTTCAAAATCTACCCTACTCCAATCTACCCCTGTCTACTTCACTCCAATCTACACCAGGCCACTCCAATCTACCCTTCTCTACCTCAATCTAGCCCACTTCGCCCACCTCACTCAAATCTACCATAATCCAAATTACCCTACTCCAATCATCCCTCTTCAATCTACCCCACTCAAATCTACCTCCTTCATTCCAATCCAGCCTGCTCTATTCGAGTCAATCTACCCCACTCCACCCTTCCCCAATCTGTCACACTCATTCCAATCTTGACTCCACTCCAGTCTATACAACTCCCCTCCACACCACTCCACTCCACTCCATTCTACCTTATCCCACTTCAATCTACCCACTCCAATCCACTCAATCTATCTCACTGTAGTTCATCCCAATCTACTATGTTCCATTTCACTCTACCCAGTCTACCCCACTCCACTTCACTCCAATCTACCACATGCCACTCAAATCCACCCCACTCTAGTCCAATATAATCCACTCCACTCAAATCCGCCCCACTCAACCCCACTCCAATCTACCCTACCCCACTCCACCCCAAATTATCCTTCTCCAATCTACCCCACTCCACCCTTCCCCAATCTGTCACACTCACTCCAATCTTGACTCCACTCCAGTCTATAGAACCCCACTCCACTCCAATGTACCATACTCCACTCTACCCAAATCCACCCCACTCCACTTCATTCCAATCTACCCCACTCCAATCTACCTCACCCCATTCAAATCTACCCCACTCTGCTCCAATCTAACCCACTCCACCTCAATCTACCCCACTCCAATATACCCCTCCCCAATCTACCCTATACCAATCCACCCCTCCCCAATCTACCCCACTCCAATCTACCATACTCCACTCTACTCAAATCCACCCCACTCCTCTTCACTGCAATCTACCCCACTCTAATCTACCTCACCCCATTCACATCTACCCCACTCTGCTCCAATCTAACCCACTCCACCTCAATCTACCCCACTCCAATCCACCCCTTCAAAATCTACCCTACTCAAATCTACCCCTGTCTACTTCACTCCAATCTACACCAGGCCACTCCAATCTACCCTTCTCTACCTCAATCTAGCCCACTTCTCCCACCTCACTCAAATTTACCATAATCCAAATTACCCTACTCCAATCATCCGTCTTCAATCCACCCCACTCCAATCTACCTACTTAATTCCAATCCAGACTGCTTTATTCGAGTCAATCTAACCCACTCCACCCTTCCCCAATCTGTCACACTAATTCTAATCTTGACTCCACTTGAGTGTATACAACTCCACTCCACACCACTCCACTCCACTCCACTCCATTCCATTCTACCTTACTCCACTCTACCCCACTCCAATCTACCCACTCCAATCCACTCAATCTATCTCACTCTAGTTCATCCCAATCTACTATGTTCCATTTCACTCTACAAAATCTACCACACTCCACTTCACTCCAATCTACCACATGCCACTCAAACCCACCCCACTCTAGTCCAATATAATCCACTCCACTCCAATCCACCCCACTCAACTCCACTCCAATCTACCCTACCTCAATCCACCCCAAATTATCCTTCTCCAATCTACCCCACTTCACCCTTCCCCAATCTGTCACACTCACTCCAATCTTGACTCCACTCCAGTCTATAGAACTCGACTCCACTCCAATGTACCATACTCCACTCTACCCAAATCCACCCCACTGCTATTCACTCTAATCTACCCCACTCCAATCTACCTCACCCCAATAAAATCTACCCCACTCTGCTCCAACCTAACCCACTTCACCTCAATCTACCCCTCTCCAATATACCCCTCCCCAATCTACCCCATTCCAATCCACCCCTCCCCAATCTACCCCACTCCAATCTAGCCTTATCTACTTCCCTCCAGTCTACTCCAGGACACTCAAATCTACCCTTCTCTACCTCAATCTAGCTCACTTCGCCCATCTAACTCAAATTTACCCTAATCCAAATTACCCTACTCCAATCACCCCTCTTCAATCTACCCCACTCCAATCTACCCACTTCATTTCAATCCAGCCTGCTCTATTCAAGCCAATCTACCCCAGTCCACCCTTCCCCTATCTGTCACACTCATTCCATTCTTGACTCCACTCCAGTCTATACAACTCCACTCCATACAACTCCACTCCACACCACTCCACTCCACTCCATTCTACCTTTCTCCACTCTACCCCACTTCAAACTACCCACTCCAATCCACTCAATCTTTCTCACTCTACTTCATCCCAATTACTACGTTCCATTTCACTCTACCCAATCTACCCCACTCCACTTCACTCCAATATACCACATGCCACTCAAATCCAATCCACTCCACTCCAATCCACCCAACTCAACCCCACTCCAATCTACCCTACCCCTGTCCACTCCAAATTATCCTTCTTGAATCTACCCCACTCCAGTCTACTCAAATCTACTCCACTCCAATCTACCTCACACTAACCCAATCTACCCTACTCCAATCTACCTTATCACATCCCAATCTACCCCACGCCGCTCTATCCAACTTCACTCCAATCTACCCCCAGTACTTCATTTGTGCTTGTTGTTTCCGGTGCTGAGCACCAGCACTTATTTTTGAGGGCCGGCGCTTATTCTTCGCCGCTAAGCCTTTGCTGCGAGCTAAAGACACGTATGGGAAAGACCGAGGAAGAGAAAAACGAATAAGCGTCACAATGGGAGAAAGCAGAAAGCTGAAAAAGTGATCTGAAGGGGCAGGGAGTGGCTTTAAATGGATTGAAGTGGCCCGAGATGGCTTCAGGATTACGCTACCTCAATATTCTGTGTTCCCACATTTAATTGCAGTAGCCTCATGTTTAAGAGGAGAGCTTTGAGCACTGGCACCTTGTTATTTTCAAATTAAGCACTGTCTACCCCACTTCAATCCACACCACTCCCATCTACCCCATTCCAAACTACCCCACTCCTATCTATCTCACAACAATCTTCCCCACTCCACTCGAGTTTACCCCACTTCACTCCATTGTACCCTACCATAATTCCCCCAATCTTTCCCACTCCACACCAATCTACTCCACTCTACCCTAATCTACCCCACTCCACCGTAATCCACCCCGCTCCACTCCAATCTACTCCTCTCCTCTCCAATCTACCCACTCCACACTACTTCAATACAATCTACCCCAATCCACTGCATTCTACTCTTCCCCGATCTATCCCACTCTACTCCAGTCTACTTCACTCCACTCCAATCTACCCCACTCTAAACCAAACAATCAAACATATTCTACACCAATTTAACCTCGTTCAACCTAGTCTACTTCACTCCATCCCAATCTATGCAAATTATTGCTACCCCATACCTCACTCCACTGTACCCCAATCTACTCCACTTCAATCTACTTCACTCCACTCTAACCCCATTCTACCCCAATCAACCCCACTCTACCCCACTCCAATCTACGCCACCCCGTCCCAACCTACCCTACACCACTCCAGTCTACCCCACTCCACCAATCAACCTGACTCTTCTCTACAACACTCCACTCTACCCAAATCAACCCCATTCTCATTCACTCCAATCTACACCACTCCACTCCAATCTACCCCACTCTAAACCAAACAATCAAACATATTCTACTCCAATTTAACCTCGTTCAACCTAGTCTACTTCACTCCATCCCAATCTATGCAAATTATTGCTACCCCATACCTCACTCCACTGTACCCCAATCTACTCCACTTCAATCTACTTCACTCCACTCTAACCCCATTCTACCCCAATCTACCCCACTCTACCCCACTCCAATCTACGCCACCCCGTCACAACCTACCCTACACCACTCCAGTCTACCCCACTCCACCAATCAACCTGACTCTTCTCTACAGCACTCCACTCTACCCAAATCGACCCCATTCTCGTTCACTCCAATCTACACCACTCCACTCCAATCAAATCCACTCCACCCCAATCCACCCCACTCCACCCCACTCCAATCATCTCTAATCTTCCCCACCCCACTCCAGGCCAATCTACCCTATGCCAATCTACTCTTCTCCAATCAACTCCACCCCAATCTACCCCACTCCAAGTTACACCTATCTACTTCAATCCACTCCAAGCTACCCCACTCTACCCCCTTCACCCCATTCCACCCACCCACTTTTATCTATCCCACCCTACTCTACCCCATTCCACTCTACCCACTCCAATCTACCCCACTATACTCCACTCTACGCTCTTATCCAATCTACCCTACTCCACACTACCTCACTCCAATCATCCCTCTTGAATCTACCCCACTACAACTTAACTGACTCCATTCCAATCTATGCTTCTCTAATCCACCCAATCTAACCCACTCCACCTTAACCTACCCGACTACATTACACTTCAATCTACCCCACTCCACTCTTTTCCATTCAATTTCACTGCACTTCAGTCTAGACTCCACTTCAATGTGTCCAACTCCACTGCGCCCCACTGCACTTCTATCTCCCCCACTCCACTCTACCCCATTCTCCCACAATCCATCCTTATACCTAATCTACCCCACTCTGTTCACTCCATACTACCACATACCACTCAAATCTACCCATCCCAATTCAATCCTACCATCTCCACCCCAATCCACCCCACTCCAATTTAGCCTACTCCAACTCAAACTACCATTCTCCAATCTGCCCCACTCCAATCTACCCCACTCCAATCTACCCCAATCTACTCCCGCCCAATCTACTCCACCCCAGTCTACTCCATCCTAACCCATCTATCTCACTTCAGTCTACTTCACCCATCCCAATCAACTCCCCACCACTCTAACCAACTCCACTCCTACCTAATCCACTCCAGTCTACCCCACTCCACTCTAACCTACCCCACTCCAAACTACTCCACTCCTATCTAGCTCACTCCAATCTACCCACTCCGTGATAATCTACCCCACTTGACTCCAATCTACCCTACCCTACCCTACCATAATCTACCCATTCTATCCTACTTCAGTTTACCCCACTTCATTCTACCTTACTCCACTCTTATCTATCTCACTCCACTCCAATCGACTCCAATCTACCCCAATCCAATCTAACCCACTTGACTCCAATCTACCCCAATCCACTGCACTCCACTCTTCCCCAATCCTGGTTGAAGCTCATAATACCGAACAAATGGTGCTAACAATTTCCCTTGCAGATTCAACAGTGCTTACAACTCAATGCCATCAAAGCAGTATGATTGATAACTGGAAATAATGGCAACATAGGTAGGCAGCGCATAAAGGCACTAAACTTTTTCTCAGTATTCTAGAGTATGGTAATGGGGTGTCTGGGATTTGGGCAGCTGACCTAATTCAGTTCTGAAAACATGCACCAGTCACAAATCAAGGAAGTAGGATCTTCCTCAGTCTGAAACTGCACACCCTGCTCTCCTCTGCACATTAGCAGCCCAAAACTGGCAACAAAACCAAGTTGTCATCTTTGAATAATGTAAGCATTTAAGCTGCAAAAGAACAGATTTTCTATTTGTGAGAATGCCATCTTGCTCTCTAAAAGATGTTTTTTTTCCTGGATCTTTTGTAAACTTTTCCTCCTTTTCTTCCTTCTGGAGCTATCACTATCAGGCCAATGTATAGTCCTCAGTAAGGAAAGTGAATTTATAAGACATCCACTGGTCAGGGCAGATTAGTAGCTCCTACATTATGGGCCTAGTTATGAGTTTGACCGAAGGGAACCCCCTCCCAACAGACTCCCAACAGGGTAGCCACCACTCTAGTAGCGACCTCCCGCCTGACCCATTATGACTTTCCTGCTAGGCTAACAGGCGGAGCCCAAGGTTTCTGCCCGTCAGGCCAGCGGGAAAGTGGCAGCAGCATTGTTGTTGGCTCGAGGGTGCTGGGCAGGGGGACCACTACACTACCCATGCCACAGGCCCCCCCTGTGGCCCCCTGCTCCTGTTTTCCACCAGCCTTTTCATGGCATTGAAACTGCCATGAAGAGGCTGGCGGTGAACTAGGTTATAATCAGCAGGGCGGTGCTGCATGCAGCACTGCCCTGGCTGATTGCAACCTTCACCCACTGTTAGCCTGTTGGGATCACTGATCTCAGTGGAGGCGGCAGTAACCTAGCGGTCTGACTACCAGGGCTGTAATGTGGAAGTCAGACCTCCACAGCAGCTGCGGTCCAGACCGCCACTGCGAGTCTGGCAGTCTAGTGACCGCCATACTCATGATTAGGCCATATGTCCGAGGATGACCATGAGAAATAGCTGGGTTTTCTTTTCTGTGTTTTTTACCATTAATGTCAGATTATTACTGGTCCTGGTGCTTTTTTGATTACTTCAGAATTGTTTGGCCCTGATTTATTTCTTTCCTGTTAGTGCTTTCTTTAAACTACTGTTTCCGCTGTAAAATATCTGAAAAAAATCAGGTTACTTCACTCATGTATTGAATGCTATTCCTTTAATGAGTTAGCAAGTCTCCTGCCATGTACTCCTCTTCCCAATGCCAAGAATATCTGTGCAGGCCATCTTCCTCATGTGCTGACCATGGACATGCAACTCAATCTTTTTGTTTTTGAGGCATGTGATGTCCATACACATTGATTGCTCTATATCCCTGTCAAAGACTAAAGTTAAACATTGTACTAATTCTCGTGTTTTGGAATGCAGGGACTGTTTCTAATGGTAGGAAGCCTTGCTCAGATAGGCCCCTGACTTGTCCATCCATACAACACTAAGGGCCTGATTTAAAGGTTGTGGACAGTATACTCCGTCTCAAATGTGATGGAAATTCCGTCCGCCTGATTACATGTGCATTAGGATATAGGCTTGTTTTAGGGTTTGCAAACAGGTTACTCCATCACAAAGATGACTGATATCCCATCTGCCTAGTTACAAGTGCAATAGGATATAACACACTTGTAATTAGACGGGTGGGATAGCCACCACTTTTGTGATGGAGTAGCATGGCCACCAAACTAAATCAGGCATCAGTTTGAACAGGCCTCTACTGTGACCAGAGATTTGAATAAATATTGGCTATGTTTTCAAGCTCAAGAGGCGTCTGGTGACTGACTAGAATGTGATGTGTCATTTAGCAGTAAACACGCAACATCAGTCTGCCCTAAGTAAATGTGTATTCTGGTGTTACCTGATGAGCTGCACAAAGTATGTTTTTTGGCTATCACTGAATTAAATTGTCATGCAGGTCAGCCAGGGGGATGGCTCCAGTACTCTCTTTGGTGTGATGTGTTGAAGCCCAACATAAAGATACAGGCCCTGATTATGAGTCTGGTGGTGCTGGTGGTCCTGTAACTATTTTAATAGTTATATGTAATTTTGAAAGAATTGGGAGATTTGGTTTTACCAGTGCTTATTGAACTTTTTAAATTTGGTGACACAATCGAAATATTTATGAAGCTTCTGAAGTGGTTGTGTTCCCTACCTGTAGTAAGTAGACAAGTTGGTGTGTTGATCTTTCTTAGTTTTGTATGAATCAGTCCTGAAGACGAGTCCGCAAAACTTTGTCAGCCTCTGTGTGCGCGTGAAAGTTACTTCACTAGGTCTGTGCTGGTATTGGTCGATTGGTGAAAAGGAGATGTGAAGGGATTGGTAGACAACCACGAAACGTTATTGGTTGAGAGAGGCAAGCAAAAATAATTTTGGGATTGAATTACTTCCTGTTTTGAATTTAAATTGTAGTTTTAAATCTGATTAAAGTAAAAAAGAAATTTTTCAAGGCATTGAAGAGAGTGTTTAGGGGAGATGCTTTCATTCCAGTTAGAGTAGGAGAAATTGCCCTACCAGAAGGTACACCTGCATATATCATATTTGAAGAGAAAGGTACCACAGTGGTGCAAAATTACAGAGAAAGAAGGGACCTTAGCGTTTCCTGTTTACGGAACTTTCAACATGAGAATTTTAGAAAATTTGAGAAGTGTGTTGTATGAATTAACCCCTTCGCTGCCAGGCCTTTTCCCCCTCCTGTGCCAGGCCTTTTTTTTGCTATTTGGGGCAGTTCGCGCTTAGGCCCTCATAACATTTTGTCCACATAGGCTAGCCAAGCCAAATTTGCGTCCTTTTTTTCCAACATCCTAGGGATTCTAGAGGTTCCCAGACTTTGTGGGTTCCCCTGAAGGAGGCCAAGAAATTAGCCAAAATACAGTGAAAATTTCGTTTTTTTTTTAAAAATGGGAAAAAGTGGCTGCAGAAGAAGGCTTGTGGTTTTTTCCCTGAAAATGGCATCAACAAAGGGTTTGCGGTGCTAAAATCACCAGCTTCCCGGCTTTCTGAACAGGCACACTTGAATCAGAAAACCCAATTATTCAACACAAATTTGGCATTTTACTGGGACATACCCCATTTTTACGATTTTTTGTGCTTTCAGCATCCTTCCAGTCAGTGACAGAAATTGGCATGAAACCAATACTGGATCCCAGAAACCTAAACATTTCTGAAAAGTAGACAAAATTCTGAATTCAGCAAGGGGCCATTCGATTAGATCCTACAAGGGTTTCCTACAGAAAATAACAACTGAAAAAGAAAAATATTGAAATTGAGGTGAAAAAAACAGCAATTTTTCTCTACGTTTTACTCTGTAACTTTTTCCTGCAATGTCAGATCTTTTAAACCAATATACCGTTACGTCTGCTGGACTCTTCTGGTTGCGAGGATATACAGGGCTTGTAGGTTCATCAAGAACCCTAGGTCCCCAGAGCCAATAAATGAGCTGCACCCTGCAATGCGTTTTCATTCTATACCGGGTATACAGCAATTCATTTGCTGAAATATAAAGAGTGAAAAATAGCTATCAAGAAAACCTTTGCATTTCCAAAATGGGCACAAGACAAGGTGTTGAGGAGCAGTGGTTATTTGCACATCTCTGAATTCCGGGGTGACCATACTAGCATGTGAATTACAGGGCATTTCTCAAATAGACGTCTTTTTTACACACTCTCTTATATTTGGAAGGAAAAAATGTAGGGAAAGACAAGGGGCAATAACACTTGTTTTGCTATTCTATGTTCCCCCATGTCTCCCGATAAAAATGATACCTCACTTGTGTGGGTAGGCCTAGCGCCCGCAACAGGAAATGCCCCAAAACACAACGTGGATACATCACATTTTTTTAAAGAAAACAGAGGTGTTTTTTGCAAAGTGCCTACCTGTAGATTTTGGCCTCTAGCTCAGCCGGCACCTAGGGAAACCTACCAAACCTGTGCATTTTTTAAAACTAGAGACCTAGGGGAATCCAAGATGGGGTGACTTGTGGGGCTCTGACCAGGTTCTGTTACCCAGAATCCTTTGCCAACCTCAAAATTTGGCTAAAAAAACACATTTTCCTCACATTTCGGTGACAGAAAGTTCTGGAATCTGAGAGGAGCCACAAATTTCCTTCCACCCATCATTCCCCCAAGTCTCCCGATAAAAATGGTACCTCACTTGTGTGGGTGGGCCTAGCGCCCACGGAAGGAAATGGCCCAAAACACAACGTGGACACATCACATTTTTTCACAGAAAACAGAGTTGTTTTTTGCAAAGTGCCTACCTGTGGATTTTGGCCTCTAGCTCAGCCGGCCCCAGGGGGAGCAGAAATGGCCTAAAATAAATTTGCCCCCACCCCCCCGGGAGCGACCCGTGCCTACAAGGTCGCTCCCATTGCGTGACGACGCAAAACAAAAACATCCCCAGTGCCTAGTGGTTTCTGCAGATTCACCTAATATCGGCCGATTTTCCCCCAAGGTTGGCAGAAATGATCTACATACAATTTGCCCCTCCAGGGGAGCGACCCTTGCCTAAGGGGTCGCTTCCCATCTCTAAAAAAACAAACAAACAAAAAAAAAAACACAAAAAAAAAAAAATTGCCCTGGCGCCTAGAGGTTTCTGCCCCCTCTGGGGGCAGATCGGCCTAATAACAATAGGCCGATCTGCCCCCAGGGGGGGCAGAAATGGCCTAAAATAAATTTGCCCCCCAAACCCTGCCGGGAGCGACCCTTGCCTACGGGGTCAATCCCCCTGCGTGACATTGGCGCAAAAAAAAAAAATCCCTTGTGCCTAGTGGTTTTGCAAAAATCGGCCGATCTGCCCCTGAAGGGGGCAGAAATGGCCTAAATACAATTTTCCCCTCCAGGGGAGCGACCCTTGCCCAAGGGGTGGCTCCCCATCTGTAAAACAAAAACAACAAAAAAAATCCCCGGTGCCTAGTGGTTTCTGCCCCCCTTGGGGGCAGATCGGCCTAATCAAAATAGGCTGATCTGCCCCCCAGGGGGGCAGAAATGGCCTAAAATAAATTTTCCCCCCAGGGGAGCGACCCTTGCCTAAGGGGTCGCTCCCCACCTGCAAAAAAACAAAACAAAACAAAAAAATAAAATAAATGTTCCCTGGTGCCTAGAGGTTTCTGCCCCCCCTGGGGGCAGATCGGCCTAATAATAGGCCAATCTGCCCCCAGGGGGGGCAGAAAAGGCCTTCCAAAAAAATGCCCCCCTGGGAGCGACCCTTGCCCAAGGGGTCGATCCCTTATGCCAATTTCAGGAAAAAGAAAAAAAATCCCTGGTGTCTAGTGGGTTTCAAAAGCCGGATTGCAAGCAATCCGGCTTTTGAAACTCTCAGAGAGACTTCAAAGGGAAGGAAATTCCTTTCCTTCCCTTTGAAGCCTCTCCGGCCTCCCCCACGTGATCGCGCTGGAAGCTGAGCTTCCAGCGCAATGGGAGGAGGCCCTCTGTGTTTGTCAGCGCGCGATGCGTGCTGATGTCACGGGGGTGGGGGGTTCGGGGGTGGAAGGGGAAGGGCTTCCCCTTCCATCCCTGCCTTGGGGGGGTGGGTGGGGTGCACATGGGGGGAGCGCTAGCGCTCCCCCGGTTCCCGGGTGTAGGACGAGGTCACCTCATCCAAGGCACCAGAGGGGTTAAAACCTCATCAGAGACCAGCACAATTTGAAGTTTAGCTATTTGGAAATTAGTGGGCAGACAACAAGAGAAATTTCAGAGGCAAATGAAAAAAGTTGAGAAGGCATTGTTGGAGGCAAGGTGGGATGATGAGCCAAATGTTTGGAGAACAGAAACGTTACAGGGTATTAAAATGTTTCCTGCAATTACACAAGAGAAAGAGAGCAGTGTCAGACAAAAGACAAAGAAAAGAAAAAGGACTCTTCTGTAGAAGATGAGTTGAAGTCAGATGAGGCTAGGAAATCATTGACTTATGATGATGACTCAGATGATGATGAATTTATAGTGCATTTACTGAGAAGTCGTCCTCCTCCATATGCAGCACAAAAGACAAGTCCAGGTACTAGTACCAATCGGAGTGCTCCAACACAAGCACCAGTTGTGATAACACAAAGTCAAGTACAAGTTGCAACTAATGTTCCTACTATTGCTGTAGCTCAGACTCCTATGATTCAGACTAAAGCACAACCTGTAGTCTAACCTACAATTCCTGTTGCAAGTTCTGCACTGAGTATGACAGTACCAATGGTGCTACCATCAAAGATACCAATGATGGTTCAGGTGGAGTCTACAACTAATTTAATGGCTCCTGTGCAAGACGTTAGTCAAGTTCCGACAATGCCGAAGTATACACGTGTAACAATATCACAGTCAAGTTCTTCAATGTTTTCAGTTCAGAGTTCTGGAGTCATTTATTCGAGAAGTCAGAATGCTATTTCAGGTCCAGAAGCATTATCAGTTCCTGTAACTATTGGTCCTGTTGTACCATTGTTTGCCCAGGGAAATAATGAGAACAATGTACAGAATATTTGTAATACAAATGCAGAAATGGAGAGACTCAAATCATCTGCTGTAATTATGTCTCCAACAAATCAGACTTTTGACAAGACAGGTCCACTGATAGACTTGACCTATCCAAGGACTTTATAGAATTTAGGTAAGTCAAATTTAAAATCAAATTCATTTCTGATGACTGCTGAGTCTCCATATATTACTCCACAGAGTGTGCCCAGTATAAATTATAATGCCTCATTACAAGGCTTGACAGCTCAGCAGTTAACAGACTGGTTGGAAAAAATTAATCAGGCAAAACCAAATGCTGAAGGAGGAAAATCATTGAACCTGACAAGATAAACATTATGATTACATTAAATGATTGAGGGAACACTTCAGTTAAATAGAATTTATTTGTATAATTGATGAGTTATGTTTTATGTGTAAGGATGTTACAAACAGAGCAGGATTGGCACATCAGAAATTATCAGAACTTGCAGAGAAATCTAAACCACTGGAAAGAAGTTATAGCTCTGAATTTGATTAAAAAGATATTGAGAACATGAGAATACCGGGAATGAAAATTCATATTAAGAAATTGATTCTAAATATTCAGAAATGGGAAGCATTGGCTAAATGGTAAGGTAGATGGGTAAAGAAAAGAGATCAGAAGAAAAGGGAGTCAGCGAATTCAAATGCTGATGAGCAGCAGATTGATAATCCAGTAAAGATATTACCAATGAGAGAAATTCCTGGAGGGAATTATGTACATGTCCCTTGGAGTAGGAGTGATATTTTGCCATTTTCAAATGACTACCCAACATTGAGAGAGAAACCAGTGGATTGGTACCAGCAAACAGATAGGTTTGTGAAACTCACAAAATGCCTGTGGGAGGATTTAAATACCTTGTTAGAAATAGTAGTCCCAGCTGATTTATGGATCAAGTGCAAAAGGAGTGTTGGTTGGCCGACGAGAACCTCCACGAAATCCAGTTACAGGTGCACCATCTCCTGATGTAATGAAAAGCCAGTACTAAGTGATTGGATTTTTGAAAATGAGAATTTCCCCTAAAACTATTGATTGGCAGAGGATTGATAGGATGGCACAGGAAGCAAGAGAGTTAATACATGCATACTATGAGAGATTGTTGCAAGCACTGAAATATAGTGGTATAGAAACGATTGAGCCCAAAGACATATTTCATTTTGTGTTCAAATTTGTTGATGGGTAGAGGCTTGTAATCAGTAACATGCTTAAGAGGCATTTGATTTTCTGGCAAGCAAAACCGGTCGATGAAGGACTACAGTTTGCTAAATACTGTAGTGACGAGATTGAAATGAAGCAGAAGAGATTGAAGGAAAAATCAATGGTGATGCAGATTAAAGTGGCACAATTGGCAATGCAAGGAATTTTTCCACAACAGGGAAACATAAAGGTGTTACAAAATCAGGGTCAGGCGAAAGGTAGAGGATGTGATGGAAACGGAAATGGGAATGGTGGCATCAATTTGAATACTAATGTTAATCCAGGTGAAATGCAGACAATGGAAAGGATGTTACCTTGTCATGCTTGCGGGAGCCTTCAGTATTGGAAACTGGAGTGTCCAATGATGGTGCAGGAAGGTGTTGTTATGCAGATGAATGAAAACAATCTCTTTCCAAATTTGAGAGGACCGAGAATAAGGGGTCCTAATTGAAATGTCCAGAATATGAATAATCAAATACAAATTCCTTAGCAAATGCAAAGTCCCCACCAGATGCAACAGACACAGTTGCCACATTTTCAAGTGCCACAGAAACAGCAAATGCTGTCCCAAATACAAATGATACCAAAGCAACAAATGCAAATCTCTCAAGCTCCAATGTCACAGCAGCAGGCGCTGTTTCCTCAGCTGTAGATAGGTTACAGATTAAGTCAAAGTAATCAAATGGTTCAACAATTCCCATAACACAGTGAGGATGAATCGAATGATGAATTGATGAGTGAGAGAGATTTCGGATGAAGAAGAATGTGTGTTAGCAGCTTCATTGAAAGTGGATGAAAATTATCCTTATGTTAATGGAAAAGTAATGGGTCATCAGGTTTCATTTCTAGTTGATACAGTAGCTACATGCTCTACAGTCAGAACTGCAGAAGTTCCTAATGTACCACTTTCTGGAAAAACAGTACAGATTCTAGGAGATGCAGATCAATTCTTAACAAACCAGATTAATTAGCCCATTCCTGTTAAAATTGGCAATTTTGAAGGTTTGCACAAATTTGTAGTCTGTGACTCAAGTCTAGTTTCCTTACTAGGAAGGGACCTGTTGTGCAAAACAAAATGTTTGATTACCTGTACAAATGATGGAATTGCTATTCAGACGAATAGTGATGATGATGATTCATGTAAATCAATTGAATGTGATTCAGGTAACAAATAATTTCCAATGATTAGCTTCTATCCTGCATTTACAGTACAATACCTGGCAACTGAACTACAAGGTACAGTTATTTTAAAAGTTTGGGGGTCTTTCCTGAAAATACACTGGTCTAATCAAAGGAGTTGAACCAATTAAAGTCATAGTCAAATCTAAGGCAGTTTTTCCACAATCTCCGCAGTATCATATGGCACCAGATGTAATTGAAGGAGTTACTCCTGTAACTGCAGACTTTGTGAAGCAAGGAGTCTCGAAAGAGATGCTGAGCAGCCCATGTAATTCTCCTGTTATGGGTTTGCGTAAACCAAGTGGTATATTTAGAATTGTTCAAGATTTGAGGAAAATTAATGACATAGTGGTCAAATGTTGTCCAGTGGCGCCAAATCCAGCAGTGATTTTGTTTCAGATCCCATGTGATGCAGAATGGTTCACTGTGGTGGACTTATCACAAGCATTTTTCTCAGTGATTCTACATGAGGATAGCCAATTTCCTATTTGTTTCAAATTCTGTAATTGTGTGTATTCCTAGTGTTGGATCACACAAGGCTTTTCAGAGTCTTCGCCAATTTTTGATCAGGTGTTGAAAGAGAACTTAGAGTAATTGGAAATGCCTTTCCAATCAGCATTAGTTCAGTACATTAATAATCTTTTGGTTGCTTCGAAGACGAAGAAAGCATGCAGGCAAGATACTATTGCCTTATTGAATAATTTGAGTGAAAGTGGGCATAAAGTGTCCCCAGCAAAATTACAGTAGTGTCAGAAAAAAGTGAAATACTTGGGACATCAAACAGAAAAAGATGCAAGGAA
This sequence comes from Pleurodeles waltl, assembly GCF_031143425.1. Lineage (NCBI taxonomy): Eukaryota > Metazoa > Chordata > Amphibia > Caudata > Salamandridae > Pleurodeles > Pleurodeles waltl. The sequence goes on from NC_090445.1 coordinate 1,558,512,883, forward strand.
AGTTTATAGAGAAAGAGTACAGTGAATTTGCAAATGAATCCTCCAGTTACACAAAGAGATGTCAGGAATCTTTTGGGAACATGACCTACTGTCACCAATGGATTCCCAATTTTTCTGTTATTTCAAAGCCATTGCAGAGACTGACCCATAAAGATAATTCTGACCCAGTCCCATTTGATGAAGCTTGTCTGAAAGATTTTACTGAGCTAAGAGAAAGTCTGGGCAGAGCACCAGCTTTGGAAATGCCTGACTCCACTAAACCACTTTTGTTGTTTTGTCATGCACGTGATTGTTGTGCACTTTCTGTTTTGACACAGGTACATGGTGGTTTTCTGCAACTATTGATCCAGTTGCAGTAGCTATGCCCAGTTTTTTAAAGACTGTGGCTGCGGTTGACACCAGCCTCACTCAATGTGAGAGCATTGTTATGGGACATCGTTTAACTGTTCTTGTCCCACATTCTGTTGAAGTTTTACTTACCAGAACCAAGACCCAATACTTAATAAATTCCAGGTTGATGAAGTACGAACTTTTGATTTTAGGTTCTCCTGGTGTCTGGAAGTTACTGAATTGTGCACTAAACCCGGACCTGATATTCAAGATACTCCATTAGATAAAAATGATTGAATATTTTTTGTTGATGGTTCCTGTCTAAGAGATAATGTGGGAACATTAAAACCTGGATATGCTGTGTGCACTATTCCTGGCATAGTCGAAGCTTCATCGCTTCAAGGAATATTTTCTGCACAAGTGACTGAAATGGTGGCTCTTACTACAGCATGCTGTATTTCTGCACAACTTAAAGCTACAATTTTTACAGACAGTCTATATGGAGATGTGTACTGCATGATTTTGGGCAGTTGTGGTCCCGGAGAGGTTTCATGATCTCTTCTGGCTCACCAAATAGAAATGGTGATATGATTTGTTACAAGCCCTACAATTACCTGAGACGATTGCTGTGGGCAAATGCAATGCAATCCAGAGATCAAATTATTTTGTTTCTACAGGAAATTCTTATGCTGATCAGGTTGCACGATTTTGTGCACTGAATAATGTCACGTTTATTGAGGAATGGAAAGATGTCATTGGAGAAGCAAATGTTGGTGAAACAAGTCAAAGTTACATGTTAACAGTGATTGGTACTTCGAAGAAAATTAAAAGACTCCAAGAAGATGTTCCTGATGATGAAAAGAAAGGCTGGATAAAATTGGAATGCTCACAAAGGGATGCTGATGAAATTTAGGTTTCAAATGAAGGACAGGTGGTTTTGACAAACTGTCTACTGATGCAAATGGCAAGATATTATCATGGTCAATCACACATTGGCCGAGATGCAATGATTTGCACATTTAAGCAATCCTGGTTCAATCCAAAATTTGGACAGGTTGCTGAAGCAATTTGTCACAGATGGGTTACATGCCAACAAATGAACGTGGGAAAAAAACAATTGTCAATTTGAGTCACATCAGAAGAGCAGATAGTCCATTCAAACAGAATGCAAATGGATTGTGTGTATGGTGGTTTGAGATACGTATTGGTGATTGTCTGTATTTTAGTCATTGGATTGAAGCATCACAGTAGCAAAGTTTTTACTTAGAGAATTGATCCCACGTTTTGGGTTTCCAGCCTCTTTAGAATCAGACAGAGGAAGTCCCTTCAATGAGGTGATACATTTCTATGTTAGAATTAACCATTGAGCAGAAGTTGCCTTGTAGCTATCATCCTGAAGCTTCTGGACTAGTAAAGCAAATGAATGGAACTCTGAACGCTCGTCTTGCAAAAATTTGTGCATCTACAAATCTGAAGTGGCCAGATGCTTTGCATTTGGTTCTAATGAGCATGCGAAACTACATGACAGAAAGACTGGACTTTCTCCTCATGATATTCTTATAGGCAGAGCAATCAGATTGCCAGCTTTTCCTGCAAGTGCACTTATAAAGACAAAAGATGACATGTTGCAGGATTACTGTAAGAATCTAGCTGATGTGATTCACTCTTTCTCTCACCAGGTGGAAGCTACAGCTGTGCCACTATCCCAAGACCAGTGTCATAGTCTCCATGCAGGTGACTGAGTGGTGATCAAGAAGCACAGGCAGAAGACTTTTCTGGAGCCTCGGTGGAAGGGGCCATACCAGATCATTCTGGTAACGACGACTGCTTCGAAGTGTGCTGGTATCCCAAACTGGATTCATGCCAGCCACTCTCAGAAAGTGGCATAGCCTTTGAATACGAAGAAATGTTGTTGAGAGCGCCGATAGAAGTTGTACAGTCTCAAGGAGCAAAAAGAGAGACTGTGGAGACATAAACAGAGACAGTGCAAACAGGTGAAGGTCCAGGTACACCTCTAAGAGATGAGGTTTCTCCAGGTACACCTCTGAGAGATGAATTAGACGTTCCTGAAGTTTCTCATTCGACATCAGCAGAATCGAGAGCGGATGTAACAGGGGAGTCAAGCCCGAATTGAAGGACTCTCCCAGAAACAGACAATTGGGAAGATCAGTTGAAACAAATTACGTTTCCTGAATCAGCTGAGGGTGGAGTTGAATCAAAGTCATGCAGATTTGACTCCCCCTGAATTGGCTAATGCTGCTGGTACATCAAGTCAAAGTCAAAATCCTGCAGAATCAAGAAGAGTTGTAAGTCCCGTTTTGCAAACAACACTGTCAAGAAAAGCCATGAAAGGAGACAAGTGGCCCAAATTGCAAAGAAGTGAAAAGGTTCCAGTTCCAGAAGTACTGTTAACTATAAATGAAGAACTAGATACAACAACAAGAGCAGATACAAATGAAGAACTGAGTGAAAGAGAAATAAAAGTAAATCGGATATCAAAAAGAATCACAAATCTAAGATATTCAGGTCCTGAATGGGCATATTTTACAACAGATGAGTGGCATCAGGAGTTTTTGTCCTTTTGTTTTGACTGTGAAATTCCAAAGTAATATTTTGGAACTTGAAATTGCTTTTGAATTGAGTTTTGAAACTACAACTGCCAGTTGAACAAGAGAGACGTTACACACTAGAAGTGATAATTAGTGATTAATAGATTATGATGTACTGAAAGAGTCTTTTGGAAACCTGATTGTTGACAAGCTGCTAAACTGATTTTTGATAAAGTGCTGGAGAAGCCTGAAAGTTACTGTAAGTAACTGCAAAGAAGACAGAAGATAATTTTTGTTTTTTAATTTTTGGCTGCATAGTTAAATATATTTTTCTTTTCCTCCTACTTTCTGATTCTTTACAGGCTATGGATTAAAATCGCAATTGCAAAAGAAAGTGTGAATGTTGTAAATGTATGTGCATTGGCTTGGGAATTGTACGTCCGTTAGTAAGTTTATTGTTAATTGTGAGTATGAGTGTCTCTAGTATAGCTGAAACAAATTATACACCTTCTCCAGAGACTACTACACTTTCCAAGTTAGAAAGGTGTAACAGAGATGAGAAATACTTGCATTTAGACAACGCACAAGGAGATCTTTCTTTCAATGTTTTCTATCACTTGTTGTATGAATATGTTGAGATGATGAATGTGAGAGAATGTCATATTTGCACACAGATTCCGTTATCAGTGCAAGAAGGGATTACTTACCATAGCTTGCCATTAACATATGGAATTAGTTGCAACCTTTTACTAACAAGGCTCTATGACCAAGAGTACATACAATATTTCTTCTCTAACTATGGTCTAGTAGTTTCTTTTGTCCTGATTAACCAACACCTACCTGAGTAGTATAACATAAAGAAATAAATATTGATATTGTGGGAGGTTTCTTTGAGTCTACACTAACATTTGGCACTGCCTATGCACATGGGAATAACCTCACATGTATGCTTTCACCAGTAGAGAAATATTTTCTGGATCAAACCGATGACAGGAGAAAGTATTGAAGGAGAAATAGAAAAAGGGTTAGTGAAGAGGATACTTAAAAATAATCATTCATATAGTGAGACTAAAGCACAAGGGAAGCTTGCTTTAGATTTCCAACATGTAGAAAAGCTTGGTATTTACAGGTCACAATCCAGAACTGATACTAAGGGCCTTATTACGAGTGTGGCGGACTATCGACCGCCACACTCACGGTGGTGGTCTGGACCACCGCTATTGCGGCAGTCCGATCGCCATAATACAACCCTGGTGGTTGGACTGCCAGAGAACTACCCACTCCAGTGGCGGAGATCCTAATCCTCCGGGGCAGCGCTGCCTTGGGGATTACAACCTCGTTCTCCACCAGCAGTTTCATGGCGGTAGCAGTGCCATGAAAAGGCTGGTGTAGAACAGTGCAGGGGCCCACTTTGGGTCTCCTGCACTGCAAATGCACTTGATATGGGCAGTGACATTGCAAGGGTGCTGGTACACTCTGCAGGCAACAGCATTGCCGCCGGCTTGATTATGAGCTGCAGACAATGCTGTAGCCTGTTTCCCGCTAGGCCAGCAGGCGGAAACTTAGGTTTCCGCCCGCTGACCTAGCAGGAAACCCATAATAGCTCCGGCAGGGGGGTTGCCGCACAGGTGGCGATCACTCTGTCGAGAGTTTGGCGGATGGAGTTTTCCGTCTGCCAAACTCAAAATGGAGCCCCACGTTTGTGAGAATGAGTGAATGCAGACATGTATTTCTTTTTAAGAATGCATGGGATTTTATGTTAAAAGAACAAGAGCCTATGATTCCTGGGTTAAATTACATCTGTGGAAGACAGAGGATGAAAAATGAACAGAGGAAGGAAGAAATGAATTTGGAAAGGATGAGAAGCAGATTGTTTCATGATTTGAGAAAAACTGAAAACTGGATAAAACCAAGAAACAATAGATATTTTAGACGAAATTTTGAACTGACAAATTAATACAAGTATTAATAAGTATATATTGTGACAACACATATATTCGTCACAATATTGTTTGCTGACCTTTCAGAAGCGCCTCAAATGTCCTAATTTGTTTAAACATTTGGTTATTCAACATGCTGTGTAACTTGCATACTGTGGAAAAGTTATGTTTTTTTGCTTGTTGCATTTGTCCTTTCTGAGATGAGATAATGTGTACCAGAAAAAAATTGTCTTTAGTGCTCACTGTATAACTGTATAATCTGCAACAATTGTATTCTACTGTGGAAACTGGTGATCAGGAGCAAGAGAAGATGAGCCAGTTGTGGTTGCAGAAATTAAAGAAATATACTACATGGAGCTCAAATCAAAGTTTATTGGCTGCACACTAAAACTCCCCATAGTCTGTCTAATAGAATTTTAGATAGTTGCTTTCTAGGGGTTTAATATAGCATTGTTTGAGTGATGTAAGGGCAGATTTTCTTTCACTCCATTAGCAAAATGATGTATTGTCTTTTTAGCTTTCTGCTATTGACGGTTCAGATACAATAAGGCCAAACATTGCTGCACTGTGTCCCTGTTCATGACCTGTTCGAGTGAAAACCGAAGCTGCTCTATTGATGAATATTTTGCTGCTTGCTGATCCAATCCAATAAGGAGAGGTATAACCAAATGTGTATCTGTTTTCTTTCAGATTTCTATGTTTTTTCTCTTTCGAAAATCCAACCTCTGTATTTAGTTAGCGCCATAGTCAGATGTTTTCCTAACTGAATTTTGTCTTATTTTTCTTTTTGCTGGAAAGCCAAACATGCTTATCGAATCAGAGTAATAGTTAGGGATATCAAATTCTAAATTTGACTGACATATATAATTTGATTGTAAATAATTTGCTTGCAACAATTTTCATTTGTTATTGTTGTTATTTTGTATTGTGGTTCTTGAATGTTTAATGATAAATATTTTAGCTAGATTAAGATTTTTCAGATGCTTTGGTCAACCTGTATTGTTTCTTTATTTATATAATTTCGTCTTGCACTTATTTTACGTGATTTTAGCATTTTCAATCTAAAGGGCAATAAATGTTTGAACTTTATTAAACTGGTGTGGTGATTCATGGCCACATTGGTCATGGTGCGTATAAATTAATAACTCAAAAATTGAATATTGATGTTTATTGATTTGAATCTGTTTAATGTTGACTGTTAGGACGTTATCACACTCCTGTCGTAGTCCAAACGTTCACGTTGATCTGTAAGGATAATAGATGATTACCCTATACGTGTCACCTTATAAATAATAATAAATGGAAATATAAGGCTGGACACGCCCACAAAACCATTGTGAATTTGAGCCACAGCAAGGACTGCCGACACTCGGACAAGCCGGCAGATGACATTGCACAGGTGTGCCTTCAATGAAGGTTGGGAGCGGTTTGCTTTATCAACTAACTTCTCCCATTGCGTTATGCCGAACGTGGTCCTTGACCTTCCGACCCATTTCCATTTCAAAATATATTTCCATTCAGCCAATTGATCCGCTGATTTTGTTCCCAATCTTTTTTATTCAGGTGTTTTGTTTGTTTTTCAAAACATTTCTTACATGGAAATCAGCCTCAGCCAACAGAAGAAAATCAATGGTATACAGTAGTTGTATAGTGGCTTGTGTATTAGTCAGCAGTTGGATGGAACCAATGAGTAATGAGAAAAAAACAGGAACATTTCAATAAGAAAGTCCATGTCATTATTACAAAAATTGTATAAAATCATAAATGTTGTGTCATACTTAATACGAGCCTGACACAGAGATATTCTGTACCAAGTGCATAAACTAGCCTCCCTTCTAGTTGTAGGCAGGGTGGGGAGCCTGCTATGGGTTTCGGGCCAGGTGAAGGAGCAGGATAAAAGCAAGAACCTTTTCATTATGGGGTGAGTGGAAAGGAGTAGCTATGAACTGGGGAGAGGTGCAGGGGGAGCTAACTAACTGGGGAGTACAGTAGCTCAGAGTGGTATCATGAGTAGTGCAAGATATATTAGCCGGGGTGGTCGCAATGTTATCCTGGTAGGATTATGGGGGGCCACAGGGGCAGCACGGCTAGTGATTGTAGGTATGCATCTTTGAGGGGTGTATACATGGGTATGGAGTGTCTGTCAGGCGTTAATGGAGTAGTCTTTTAACTTAAATAACGCAGATTTGGATGTAGATAAACAACATATAAACAAAATGAATGCTTACTTCCTGCATACCTGTAACCGGACACTACCAATGTGAAGTGTCACGACTCAGATGTACATGAATTGAGTAGGGGTGTGTGGGGAGCTCCGCTCTGCTGGCAGAGCTGACAGAGTTTTTGGAACTCCACCCTCCGCTTGGAGTTTTACAGAGAACTCCTCTAGCCCTGCCAACAGAGCGGAGCTCATCCAGTATGGGCTGCAAAGCGCAAGCGCAGACAGTTTGCACTTGCGCTGTGCAGCCCATAACTGGCCTGCAGCATGCACCAGAGCAGAGGCCAGAGGGAGACAGCCGCTGAAGAAGACTCGTCGCTGTCAGACGAGGAGGAGAGGAGGACCCCCGGGAAGACCCAGGCAAGTCCTTGTCTCATTATTTTGTCGTTTGGGGACACTGGTCCATAAACAAGGACTGAAACAGCAGCTTTCGCTGCCTGCGGCCCTGGCCTGAATTCATCCTTACAATTATATCTGGCCTATTCCTCTGAGTTGTGATAGACCCTCCCATACATGTATGGTACTGTTTTCAAGGGCAGAAGTAGAAACATTTGGAAGTGGGTGGTTTGCTGTTTTTAACACATTCCAGAACATTCAAAAACAGAAATATGAGGAAATCCTTTTAATGTAATTCACTCAACATTGCTTGTTACGCTCACTGCATGAATGGCATAAGGTGACAGCCTTCATTTTGTCCAATAAATCCCCATGAGCAGCTATTTCTGTACTCTACAAGTCAATTTATGAGGGAAACCTTAGATTCCCTAAGTTAAAGAGATGGATGTTAGCAGCCTAAGTGGAACCGGAATCAGAAATGGCTAGTGAGGCCATAATGAATCCATGGTTTGTTACAGAACATCAGCATTCCTCTGTTGTTTAATGACACAAATATCAAAGTACAAATATCATGTGACATGAATATTGTCACTACTAAAATGTTGTGGTACAAAATATCTATAGCACGAATATTGGGTGTTTTTGGTATATAATACAGTTTTAAGAATATTATTGTATTTAATATTGTTTACTTTGTTATAGTTGTAAACATATCTATATTCCTAATCTAGTTTACATTATTACATTACTTTTAGGCATTAATATTGTTAGTATAATTGTTATACATTTTTTAAAATATAGTTTGTAACTTTAAATGTGTAATTTAATTGTTTTACATTTTAAATAGTCATTTATAATGCACTGTGGTGTTGGGTTTGTAGGGCAATATGGTGGAAAAATAATTAAATTATAATTTATTAAATATCCCAAATATTTTTATTGTTGATATAACATTTAATTAATTAGTGATTATGTAAGTTGTTTAATTGTTATGTGATTTATTCAAGTTGATTGCGTTAATTATAATCTATATTTTAATAATTACATTTATGCAAATAATTTATATTTTAGTAGCAGGTTGCTTGGCCTGTATGGGAACAGTGCAGGAAGGTAATTACATTATAATTGATTCAATTTATTTGTCAATTATTTTTTACTAAAAGTTAACTATTTAATCGATTAATGTTTTTGCATTGTTTAATTTTTTACTTTATTTAAGTTTTTTTGTAAATTATAATGTTATATCACTATCACTCATGAGAGTATTCTGGTGCATGTGAGGGTATCTTGGCACTGTCTTTTGTTAGTAATTTTATTAGTGTGTTGTTGATTTTGTAGGTGAACAGGGTGGGAAGTTATTACAATTAAATTATTTTACAATAATATATGTTTATAAAAATTAAGGGTTAATCTTAATCAATTGTTTAATGATTAATTATGTGTTGCTTTAAATTTAATTTTTTTTGTAAATTCTGTGTTTTTTAAATTATTTATTAATTTATTGTTAACTTTTTAATCATATCAGTAACATGTATTCTTTATTATTTTTTTAATTGTATTTTTTAATTTAAGTAGTATTTTCATTTGAATATTGTTTTATTTTGTTTTATTTCAGTGTTTGTGTTTTTTAGGTTGTAGGGAAAGGAGTGAATATAATTTTACCTAATTTTTATTTTTGTGTTTTTTAATGATTTTGTTTTTTATTTTTTAGGTTATATAGTATGAATTATTTATAGTTTTATGTATTTAAATGTATTCTACAAAAGGATGATGAGTTGAAATTGTGTATGTAATCCTTCCAAGGTCCAATAGTTTCCCTACTGTTGCTTGGACAGGAGTGAGAACAGTAAATCTAAAGCCTCCAAAATCCAATATTTCCCCTTCTGCTGGTTAGACTGTAGTGTAAATAGTAAATCTAACCCCTCTGAAGTCTTACACCATCCATACTATTGTTTAAACTGGAATGGGCATAATAAATCTAACCCCTCAGAAGTAGAACAATGTTCTAATGTTGGTTACACTGGATGTACATTATTTTTTATATTGTTGTTAATGTTGTTTTTATTTTTCAATATTTTATTTTTTAAATGCTTATGCTATTTTTAGAAAAATGTATTTTTATTTGAAATTATTGTTTAGATATAAATATATATATAGTCTAAATTATTCTTTAATTTCAATTAATAAATAAATTTCCTACATATCCTTTAATTTATTTTTTGTTACTGTTATTTTTTAAATTATTTAAAAAAAACATAGATATATAAAAGTATTAAATAAAACTAGTTTTATATGTTTGTTTTAATATTTATATTAGGTTAGATTTTTTGTTGGTTCTACATATGTCTCCTAATTTTAACTTTACTGTTAATATTTATAAATAAATAGATTTAAAAGATTATTTAGATATTGTTATTTTTTAAAGAAACATGTATAAATGTATTTACAAACTATAGGGGTCATTAGGAGTTTGGCAGATGGAAACATCCATCTGCCAGACTCCTGACGAGGAGACTGCCACAGTGCTGGAATTCTCCCCACCAGCCCTATCACAAATTTCCCACTGGGCTGATCAGCAGAAACCAAGGATTCCGCAGGTCAGCTCAGTGGGAAAGGTACTGCAGTATTGTTCCCGGCTCATAATCGAGCCGTCAGCAATGCTGCACAGCAGACAGTGCACATTTCATGGGTGCTAGGCAGGCGGACCTCTGCACTGCCCATGCCACGCGCATGGACAGTGTAGAGGCCCCCCTGCACCCACCTGCACTTGTTCTCGGCCAGCCTTTTCACGGTGGTAAAACCACTGTGAAAAGGCTGGCAGAGAACAAGGCTGTAATTGCCAGGACTGCTGTCAGCCCATCAGGATTTTGGATCCTGGTGGGGATGGCGGTAGGTTGGGGGGTCTGCCGGCCAACCTGGTAATGCGGAGGTCAGACCACAACAACTGCGGCGGTCCCACCGACACTGAGAGTCTGGCAGTCTTGTGACTGCCAGATTCGTAATTGCCCCTATATTTGCATATAAAAAATTAAGGGCCTTATTTAGACTTTCGCGATCCTACCATGGGGCTGCCTAAACCACAGGGAGGATGCCACCACCATGGAGGTGGTATCCCCCTGCCCTATTACAATGCTCGTGCCAGTCTGGCCATCAGGAACATTGCAATAGAGCGTTCCAGCTGGTCAGTCCGGCAGGGACAGTGCTACAAGAAAGTACTCGGCTCCTTTAAAGAAGTCGAGTGTAATCTCGTAGCATAGCGGGGGCTGACCATCAACCTCAGTATGCGCACTATCTGCAAAGCACATTGGGGGTCATTCTAACTCTGGCGGGCAGCGGAGGCCGCCCGCCAGAGTTCCCCCCTCCGAAATACCGCACCGCGGTCAGTAGACCGCGGAGGGTATTCTAAGTTTTTCCCTGGGCTGGCGGGCGGTCGCCAAAAGACCGCCCGCCAGCCCAGGGAAAAACTCCCTTCCCACGAGGATGCCGGCTCGTAATCGAGCCGGCGGAGTGGGAAGGTGCGACGGGTGCTGTTGCACCCGTCGCGTATTTCACTGTCTGCCAAGCAGACAGTGAAATACTTGTAGGGGCCCTCTTACGGGGGCCCCTGCAGTGCCCATTCCAAAGGGCGGCGGTACACTGGCGGGAGACCGCCAGTGTTGCCGGTCCGACCGCGGCTTTACCGCCGCGGTCAGAATGCCCTTGGGAGCACCGCCGGCCTGTCGGCGGTGCTCCCGCCGACCCTGGCCCCGGCGGTCTTAGACCGCCGGGGTCAGAATGACCCCCATAGTGTGCCTTCCGATGGTGCTGGACAGGAGCAGCCCTCCCAGTAGCACCCAGCACACCCTAACCGCAGCCTTTCCATGGTGAGGTGATCGCCATTGAAAAGCTGGCAGTAAGGTGAGTTGTAATCACCCAGGTGCACTGAGTTCAGCGCCACCCTGGCTGAGTATATCTCTGACTGCTGTCATCCTGTCAGCAACAATGTTCCCAGCAGGAACAGCGGTCCCCTTGAAGTCTGACCATCAGGGTCGTAATGTGGCAGTCGGACTGCCACAGTTGCGGCAGTCCAACTGTCATCGTGAGTCCTTTGACCGCCACACTCATAATTTGGCATTAAGTGGCCTTCTCTGGATTCCCTCAGAACACCACTGAGCCATAAAGAGTCTAATGAAGACATCCAGAATGACTACGTACCTATTTGGTAAGGGCCATTCATGCTTACAAAATTATGTCTTTCCTTTTCCCTCTCAGCCCCATTGTGGGCAACCCAGATTACTCTCATTGGGGAAATGAGAGTCCTCCATGCTTGGGAAATGTTTTTGGAGGGGTATCCTAAAGACGTTCAGCTGCAAGAATGGGACTCCTTATGTCTTATTCACTCCTATTTCATAATAGACAGGAGGGAAATGTGGTATCCTGTTTGTAGAAGGCACCAGAGAAAGGGATGTCACCCCAACTATAAGTTTGGTGGCCAGACTGCCAGACTGCCATGTTGGCAGTCTCAAAGACCCCTGCACCAGCGGTCCCTAGCCTACCGTATTAGGATGCCAAGAGGCAGGACTGCCACCTGCCAAGCTAAAAGGCAGATCACCAGGGATGCGGTGGCCTTCTATATAGGTGATCTGACCTCCAGCGCCATCAGCGCTGTGGCCAACAACCAAGCCTATTACAAACGCACAGTGGTCATGGCAGTCTCCTTGTGGCGGTTAGCCAATGGTGGTCAACCACCGCGGTATGAGTCCAGCAAAGAAACAGACAAGTGCACATTGGATGAATTCAGAAACAACACAGCTGACACGCATTTTTCTATTGAACACATCTGCAAATCACACTGTAAAACACACCCCTTTACAGACCACAATCCTTTGCATCTCCTCAGGAAGCCAAGGAATCCCAAGCACCAATTCTGGTAATTTACAAAGAGTAGGCACCCCTTTCTTCACCATCCCATATAACACCTTGCACACCCTTTTGTCCGTTCACTCCCTATTGCACTTCCCCTATTAAGTAAGGCCCTGTCACCCACTTTAGATGGCCACCATGCCACGTCCAGAAAATCCCCGCTTTTCAGAAGATGAGTTGAGAGCCATGGTGGATGAAATCATAAGAGTACAGCCACAATATTTTTGAGCCCAAGTCCAGCACATTACTTTCAGCAGGAAAATGGAACTGTGGCAACGGGTTGTCAACAGAGTAAATGCTGTAGGCATCACCCTGCGCACAAAGGAGGACATTAGGAAGAGGTGGAATGACCAGAGGGGCAAGATCCATTTGCTGGCCTCCAGGCAAACGATGGAGCCCAACAAGGCTGGCAGTGGCACTCCCAGAGCCCCATTAAGATGTTTTCCCTGGGAGGAGAAGGTCTTGGCCATCCTGCATCTTAAAGGCTTGACAGGAATACCTGGGGGAGTGGAGTCTGCTAAGTTACCACAGAAAAACTGTCACACAAATGCAATGTCCTGCATGCCCACAGCTCAGCTTTTGCCACTGTAGTGTTCATGTACTTCACTAACATTCAATATCCAGAGTTCCTGAGATATAACACTGTTAATGTGTATTGTTGGACCCAACAGCACAGCTACCAAGTCCCATCACATGCCATAAGTCGAAATGGTGGCTGTAAGTCCTTCCATATCAAAAAATAATTCCAGGAATCATGGCATGTCTTGCCATGTTAATGTATGTGTAAACCTAAATGTAGTCTACCTACAGATATGTATTACCCAACAAGTGTTGAGAAGTAGAGGGAGTGATCTGACTGAAACTCCCAGGAGGCCCTGTTTTTGTGACTCCAACTACCAGCCCAGTGTTCACTTGCCTAAATACACCTGTTTGTAATCTCTCTAATTCCCTTAACTCACCTGGGAGTATACCATCTGTCAAGTGTTGGGAAGTATAGGGAGTGGGGTGACTGCAACTCACAGGAGGCCCTGATTTTGTAACTCCAACCACCAGCCCAGTGTTCACCTGCCCACATACCCCTATTTGTTAACTCTCAATTGAAGTGTACCGACCTGGTAGCGAGCAATATACAGATCATGCTCAGCTCAGAGATGTGTCTGTCTACCTAGCTCCATCTTGACCTGCTAACCCAAGATGAAACTATTGAGGACAGAAATAACACATTACCAAATGTGTATAACAAGTATTACGGCCTCAAGCTGCATCACCAGATTGATATAAACAGCAAACACATTGACAAAGCACTGTGCAAATGATTACTCCAATCACATATACAACGAAGTCCTGTGTTTGCCTGCATCCCACTCAACTAGGCCTCCAAATGACCAAAGATGATCTGCACATCTCATGAGCTGCTTAAGTCAAATAGTTTAGGCATGCTTCACCCATGTCATGTAAAATAACCCAGTACCATGGTAACGTGGCACAATAGGCTAAGCTACAACTTAATAATGGTTAATGTCTCTGCTTACTGTAACACAAAACCTTTGGAGGTAGATGTCACACTTCGACCAGTAAAAATGCACATCCTTCATTAACAGGTCGAGCTGCCACTGGGCGAACGGAGGCAACAGAACAGTTTACCACAAACCCCTTAGATGAAGCCCTCCCTGATGAAGACACTTCTGGACTTGTGGATATGGAGGAAGTTCCTGGCCCACCTGGACAAGCTGGTCAGACTGCAACATTGAGTCTTACTGTGGCCACAACGTCACCTCCCAGCCCTGTTGCTTCAACATCCCAGGAAACCACGAGCCCCCTAACCTGTGTACCTAGCCCAGTTTCCACCATCTTTTGTCCCCCAGTCCTGGATCCTGAGGTGGAACTCGACACTCCGGACACTGAGGGTCCAGGACCCAATTGGAGAGGGCACCCTGTGCCAAGGCACAGGCTTGTGGGGGTAGGGTGCATGGGAGGGATGCTGTGGGCCAGCAGAGTGAGGCTACAGGGGCTGCTGTTGGCTAGGACTCCATCAGCCATATCTCGGGGGTCTATCAGGGGTCATAAAATAGGATGGGCCAAGTGTTAATTGAACTCCGGGACATAAAGCAGCTGCAGAAGGTCATGATGGATATAATGGATGTCCATTTTGATGAAATGAGGCCCCTAACAGGGGTACTGAGGGAAATGAACACCACGCTGATCATGACTTTACTCCCAACATCTATCCCTGCCTGTGTGGCAAGTACATCATGCCAAAACACATATGTGGCAGACACAGGAAGGGAGGCCCTGCTAGAGGCACAAACAGCTGCAGACACCCCTGCCTCTGCAGCAGCTAACCCTCCCCTCCTCGCAAGTGGGGACGTCCATGTGAGAATTCAGGAGGTGCCGGTGGCAAGACACCCACCACTGCCAGCAATAATCCTCTTCCTTAATGTCCTCCTTTGTGTGTCACACATTCACTCTGTTGACTGATCCTGAACCACTTTTCATTTCCAGTGGGAGGAGCCTTCTGGACTTTGGACTTCCAGTGGTGTGGCATCTACTCCAATGATTTCATTCACCATGACCCCTTCACACTTTAATTTTTAAGTTATGCACACATATTTTCTGTTAGTTGTAGCTTCACAATAAATTCACCCGTCATTAACTCATTGTCTGCTGTCCTTAATTTCACATTTTGCCATGTAGAAATGTCAGACAATGTGAACCATATGATGACAATCCAAGGTACTTGTTCAAGATGGGATAAGTTGCTTGTACACAGTGTCCAGCTCAGGATTACAACCATTCCACACAAACACATACATACAAGTTCCTTGTCAAAGAAGAACTTTTATTACATTGTTCAGCACATAGGTTGTTAATATGCCTGAAACATAGCAAATCATACATGATTGAATTATAATGGGTAAATTAACATATTTACAGGTGCAGATCTCCAGACCATGGAATAAAGGGTTTTGGCAGACATTTTCCTGTAAAATAGGCAAACTTTAAAGCGGTTGATGGCACCAGCTGGAGCCAAATCACCTACCACACCAAAGTAATCCAAAATCATATCATACAAGACTCAGACAGATGGCAGAACAACAGGGTCTCTACAATCCAGTGCTTATGCATCTGGTAGTATGACACAAACATATGTCAGTGATTTGGCACAGACATGATGAATCACATCAACAGCTACATACCAGTGATACAAAAAGAGTGTTTAGCCAATGTGAAAGGTAACTGACATCATTGTGGCCTACGACTACATATTTTCTGACCACATGATGACACACATGATGCATCAGGGCCAACACAGGACAAAAAATAAGTCCAATGCAGTCTTCTGAACTTCCACTCTATCCCTGTGCAAGCTGTCTTGGCATAGGTCTCCTACACCCAAAGTCTGTGACCTCCATTCCCTGGAACAATCCATGTCCACTTCATATGTCAGAACAGCAGCATATACCTGCTAATGTCACAACTCGTAAATGCCCACATGAAGATGTCATGGTGAAGGTACCTGAACAAAGAACAAAGCAAGGAGTATAGGCATGAAACCATACATATGACACAAGTTGCATAGCAAGCATCTGTAAAACAAAGTACATTGCAATAAATCTGACACAAACAAAGCAACATTATCAAGGTGTGGATGTGTCAAAAGCTATCTCATAAAACAGCCTTTGGCTGATTTTGGCTGAGCATCAGCTCGCTAACTGTCAAAGAATTAACTCTACACATTCTCACAACTACAGTACATTGTACAGTCCTTCTCATTACGTCACACTTATGAGAAGAAGCTGTTGATGTGATCTTGTCACAAGTCAGTTTCTTCCTCTTTACCACTGTCATCTTCATTTGCCATTTCGGGATTCTCATCCAGTGACCCTGCAGCCTCCCCATCCTCTGGGATGTAAGGGATATTCCTCCGCAGAGTGATTTTGTGGAGAAAGCAGCATGCCACAGTGATCTGACACACTTTCACAGGTGTTTAGAGGAGGGCTCCCCCAGTCTTGTCCAGACAGCGATATCTGGCCTTCAGGAGTCCAAAAGCCCACTCCAGACAGTACATTTGTATTATGTGGTGTATCTCCATGTTTTGAAGGTCTGGCAATCAATGATACACTGGAGCTTGTCACATCCTTCCTTTCCCAGGGTACCTATGTGTGAAAATACATGTGAGGGAGCATTAGTCACTGTGTCCACACCAACATGCATGATATATACCAACAAAATCATGTGACAAATCATTTCTGACTGGAAATATATTACGCCCAGAACACATAGCTGTCAACTACACAAGGGTCAAATGTGCCACCCAATGTTGACAAAATATGTGTCCACAACATGGATTTGGGTAACAACCAACTATCTGCAACTCAGTCGCCCCTCAAAATTTAACAGTCTTTTCCGACCGCCAAAAATACTGTCAGTGGCGGTTGACAGTGCACTGCCGTCATATGCCATCTGTGCCCAGCAACACACTACACTGGTGATTGTGTAGTAGGACCTACACAATAACACTGCTTTAGGATGTTTGTGATGATCTGACACATATATTGTTGTTGTAATGCATTTAACAGGGCCATATAATGAATTTACAACCGCCAAAATGGCGGATGCCTGACCTACTTCACTAGACCTACTCCACTGGGCATTAAGAACCCCCCGCAGCTGCCAGCAGAAGTCGTCCATGTGGTTGGCAGTACCAACCGTGGCGGACACAGCCATAGGCTAACGATGCCTGTGGCAGTCACGGGCCAATGGCTGTGCCCGTCTGCTGTGATGACAGCATACATTGCATACGTGTGCTCCTTAGTGGTGGCTGACCCATCAGGACCTGCTCCTGTACCATCCTTGTCCACCACCCCCAGTTCCATTGCTATCCTCCCTGTTGCTCCTCACCGAGTTAGCCATGTCCACTCACCAAAGAGGGTGGGTGTCTCCTTTGCCCCAGGCACCTCACTCTCGGCCCCTGTTCCCCCTACTGCCCTCAGTGAGGAGGCTATTGACAACCTGAGGAGTATCTCTGTGGGTCAGACTTCCATTATGAATGCAATCCAGGTGCAGGACATCCAACTCCAGCAGATGGTTGCGCACCTGGAAGGCATTCATAATGCCATGTCTGGCCTACAGAGATCTTTTCAGGCTCTGGCTTCATGACTGACAGCAGCCATCCACCCTCCACAATCCTCCCCCACCACCACCTCCCTCTTCCAATCCAAATTCCCTATACCCCTACCTGTCCCAAGCACACAGACAAATCTGCATGTACACATAAGCAGCACACATACACAAGAGCACCACAAGATACACTGGCAAGCAATCCCACAACGGTCACCCACAGACACCACAACTACCAACTTTCCCACAGAGGACCCCACCCCCACTGACCCGCACACCACAACCACCATACCCACAGACACCACCACAATACCCACTGACACATCTACCACACCCACCATGCACCCAGACAACACCTCACAACCCACACACCTCAGACACCATACCCCCAGACACCACCCCAACACCCACAGACACATCCACCACAGCTACTATACCCCCAGATACCACCCAACACCCACACACACATCCACCACTCCCACAATGCCCAGCACCTCCCTCTCAGAGTCCCCAAGAAACGTAAACACCAACACTCACACAAGCAACAGACACCACCCAAATCCAAGCAAACCTCGCACATGCACAGACCAAAAGCAACAATGCCCAGAGGAAAGATCACCACTCCATCAACTTCCAAAACCCCAATCCCTTCTAAAGGCCTTACCTGTTTTCCCAAGGAAAGTTTCCTTTGTATCCTTGCCCTTTCCCCTGTGACCTCCACCCTCTCACAAACCCAAGACAACCCTATCCACATCTCAACCCATCCCTTCCACATCCAAGTCCTCCCCTGCCACATCTGCCCTATTGCAAGCACCCATACCCCTCCCCCAAAGAAGAAGACCACCCCTCTGAAGAAAACCCCCACCCCTCCCAAACCCAAACCCATCCATTCCAAATCTGACCCACCCCACCAAAGCATGATCCCTGAGGTGCCTGCATGCCCACTTGGTGCCCCTTCCTGTGGAGGTTCTGTGGCAGTGATTGGAGTCAAGTTTGAGCACAGGCATATGCATGGACTACCATTTGGACTGGCCAATAACTTTTGCTCTTCATTTACTTTTAATAAACCCAAGTTCTTGTATTTAGGGTACACATTTGTCCTGCAATTACTTTTCTACATTTTTGTTGTTCCTGGATAATTTGTGTTGTATGCCTACACCCTGATTGCTGACCATTTGCTGTTGCTGGTAAGATCTGACTTTGTGGGCAGTGCTGGTGTAACCCAGGACAAGGGTAGATATTCACTGTATGAATATGTGGGTGGTAATTCAATTGGGTTGTCATAGCATTGTGTTTTGTTTGCTATGGTAAGTATTTCATCTTAGGCCAATGTCAACATGTATTGTGTTAGATTTGTCCCCCTGATGTGGATTGGACATTTGTCTCATGTGTGGAAGCTAGAGTTTTGTTTGTTCACACATGGAGGGTGTTCAATTGTACTATGTCCCTTTACATTTGACAGACCCTGTGTCCATTTTGATGTGTGTATCTTCCAGCTACTTCATCTACATGTACGTCCCATATTGCTGTTGTATTTGCTGTTGTATTTGCTTTCTTGACTTGCACATACCCATTTGGCAGATAGGCATGTCATTTGGATCTACTATTGTTTGTTCCTGAGATACATATAGGGCCAGTTCCTGTGCAAATGGTTTTTGGGGCATGTGCTAAGTGAAATGTGCCCCCGGGCAGCATCCTTCCAGGAGAGCTCCCGATGCCCCTATCCTTATTGTGCAGATATTATTTCTACTGTGAGCTTTGGATAATTGTCTCACAAACGTTTGTGCATCCCATTGACCTTTCATTATGTTGCAATGTAGGTGATATGTGCAGGTTCATTACAGGGATGTTTCATGGGAGGGGTGTTTCTGTTAAATGACACATCCATTATTATGCGTCTTCAATCCCCACAGTCCATGGCATGTAAGCAATATGAGGGTGTCAGTTGAATTATGTGGATGTTGATGTGGTGTGACTGTTGTTTGACACAATGTTCTGTACACTTCACTGTCCCTGAAACTGGGAGGAGCATACATGTGTTTTTGTGGAGTATGGCAGTGCAGTGGCAGTGACATGCCCAAGTGGGCGTCATGTGGCTGTGAATGGGTCATTCATTATATATGACTCTGACCTGGGACACAAGGACAAGTGTGCTTGGTCCATGTAGACTAACCTACATGCCAGGTGGATGTTGGCATCTCAATCTGTTTGTGAGTTTCAGTATATGCATAGGTGTTTTGTCTTACCATTGGTTGCATCCATGGTGGCGCGGATTTTGTGCTCCATCCATGAGCAGCAGTAGCGGCAGGACGTGTATGATCAGTTCCATGGCAGCACAGGATGTGTGACCCTGCCTGCAGCTGAGAGCCTTCCTTTAATGTCTCCATTTCCGCCAGCAGGGACCTGGTGGTTGGACCGCCACAATCATGTTGGCGGAAGGTAATATCATAATGTGTCCAGCGGAAACACTGGCTCCGATGGTCTCATTGCCCTGTCTCGCCACCGCGGCGGTCTGCGTTGCCTGACCCTGCCACTGGGACCGATACGGTCTTTCCTTTACGGAATCGTATGCATCGTAAAATGGTGGTCTGACCACCAATCTGATGGCGGTCGGACCGCCAAGCTCGTAATCAGGCACATGGATGGGTGGGTCTTCAAATGGTGAAGGGAGGTCACAGAAGAAGAATCATGAGCTAACAGGCTTAGAAAAGCAACTTTATCAAATCGGGCCCAATCTAAGGAAAATACTTACAAAGTGACCTATATGGTATCCGGCTTTAATGAGTCTGAAGCCATACTTGTGGGTCAGATAAGTGTTGGAGGAGTTGAAAAACGATCGTCACTATGAGTCATATGTGGTGGACCTGCAAACTAGTTCAAGCTTTCTGGGTCGGAGATCTTGCTATAATTGCAGATATACAACTTCAGGATGACTCACTGACAGTCCTTCTTGGTGAAATAGATGACAAAAACTATGCATTACTGACAGGAAGGCTGATTGTGAATTTTTTTTAGAGACTCATCTAATCATAGCATAAAAGTGAAGGGGCTGATGCCTCAACATTACCACTGTGGTGGTCTAAAAGCTAACTATCTCAGGTCTGGATAAAACCAGCAAATTGAAAAGATTTAGGGGGCCATCATCCCTTATGTGAAACTGACTTGTTGGTTGTGCTATCTGCCTTCAAGACTGCGAACAATTGCAAATGTTTGTAAAGTGAACTCTCTCTGAGGCTCTTACTCCAAGTAAATGAGCTTCAATTAAAAGTTGTCTGTTAAATTAATTGAAATGTGACCGTTGCAATCCTCAGTATTGTATCTCGTCATGCTCTTTCTGTCCCTTCTATGAATTTATGTATAATTATAGGATCTTGTACATCTTAGAGTTTAGTTAAAGTTGTTTAAAAAAGTGGAGTCGGAGCACCCCACACAACACCCCGTACTTTCCAAATGAACACCATGCAGTCAACAGACCACCTCAGGGAATGATGATAAGACCATCTTCTACTCTGAGATCACTAAACCATACTACAAAGGATGATCCTGAGTAAGCAGCGAGTCCTCCTACTCTCTCCATACATACGTCCAGGTGACACTGAGTCCTCCTCTTCTCTCCATACATATGTTCAGATGACACCAAGTAGTTCAAGGGTCCTCCGTGAAAACAGAGCCTTACTCAGAATTGTAGCTCAGTCACTGCTCTTTTACAAATGGACATGTTTCAGACTCTGGATCAGGACTAAAGTGAGACTGAAGAGCGTGGATCCTTCTCTGGCACAGCATGCAAACTCCTTAATCCTGCCCTGGCAGAGATAAAGGGAATCTATAGCGCATAGCCAGGGTTTTGCCCAGTTAAGTTTTCATACACAATCAAAATAAACGCCAGTTGCAATTCTAGATACACGCCAGATTATCAGGATTGATTAAATTGCCTGACCACAAGTGCACTTAATGACAAGTAAGGTGGATCTTCCACAGCCGTAAATTTAAATTTAGCATCAAGACAGGAGTCACCTCTAAAGGGCAGAGTTGGGAGAGGGGAAGATTGGTATGTAAAATGCAGTGAATACACACAAGTCCGTTGGTTTTTAACAAGCATTTTTCTTGTCATTTACCACCCTGTAATATATAGGTAAACTATTGTGCATTGTTTTGCATGCAGCTCCTTGATGGCCGTTCATAACACGAAGTCAGGAGTGAAAAGTAACAGTGTTTGGGGTTGTCTGTACTAGTAGGACTTTATTACTGTCCAGAGGAATCCTTCTTAGCAACCTTAGAATAATACAAAATTATGAAAAACCGTAAGGCTGCCTTGCAGTTTGTACGCAGGACTTTAATACTGGTTTTCACAGCTTACTATATTTAATGGATTGCAGTTATCAACTGCAAGTAACAAAAGATATGTGAAAAAATCTGTAACCCATTGAGATATTATATAAATCTGTAATCTGCAGGTAACAAGATGTGTTTTGTAGCAGGCACACTAACTCTCTATGCTACTTTATAAATCAGACCTGTGGTTACACAAAACACAGGTCACTCCAATAAGTGCTTTACCACCAAAGTTATCTTACCATTATCATTATTCCCTGAAAATTACTGGACAGACAAAGAGCTCAGCTGACATAACTCCATAAGATGGTTTAAGATACAATTTGTTGTCACCCAATAAAGAGGCCAGAACACATTTACTGCCACATTAGTCCTTGTTGCCAATTTTCTTGTAGCAGAATGTAAAGTACAAGATGACTATCAGGCTCTAATTTTCATGACTACGCCCATTCTGACACCACCCTCTATTACCTGCTAGAATTTTAGCCCCCTCCCCCAATATATATGGGGTCCCAGAGTAATTTGTTTTCCTTAGAATTTGGAAATCGGAAGGAAATCAAATAAAGGAGAGGAAATGAATTAGTGTGATGAAATCCTTGAGCGGCTGAGGAGAAGTGGCTGCATGAAGGATGAATTTTAGGGGAGTAGCCTGCAATATTGGTTGAGATATTTTTTTTTCATATTAAGAGTTTTGCTTTCATGACGACATTAACATGCAAATGCGCTGCTTGTTTATTATTCATGTTTAGATTGACTAGAGCTAATGTAGGATTGTGTTTTAAAGAGACTGTGTGGTTTCTATCTTTCTTAACATAACATTTCTTATTCCAGGCGAAGCTGACTTCTCATGTACCATTTCAATGTGCCTCTGGTTTTCCTTTCTCATTTGAATTGTTTTCTTTTACATCATAGTACAACTTGGTCCAATGCATCTCATTATATTGCAGATAACAGTACGTTTGAAGGTCATTTAGAAAAGCCTGATTGTGTAGTATCTTGAAAAAATAATGAGCTTAGTTATCTATTTGAGCCTTAAATCTGATCCGTTTGTTATATGGGAACTATGTTTAGATGTAACAAGTGTTGGAATTGTGTGATTTAAGCTAAGAGAAGGCAAGAGTTCTGATGTCTGTCATAGTCCATATATCTTGTTTAACTAGCATAAACCTTCCCTGGCATAGCAGAGTAGGGTGCTCCCCTTTTGGGAAAACTGATTTTACTTAACTTTCCTTTCAAGACAAATTTGTAATAGGTTGTCTTTGCTTTTATGACTTTTGAATTGCTTTGAACTATACATTGATTTTTGGGTTCATGTACTGACATATAGCTAATTTTAATGATTTGAAATTGTAATCTTGCTAATCCTTTAATAAACCTTTATGGTTTGAATCTTAACCTCTCTTTGTCTTCCTTTGGGAGCCTACTATGTTTCAAGTTATTGAAATGTACTGATTGTATTGATTTTTGATGTTTAGCCTCAGTTGGAAACATAGATTCATCAGAGAGTTCTCATTGGGTCCCTGAATTTGCACCAGAATTTGCATGAAGCAAAGAACTCCATTAGCATGACCTTCAATTATGGGTGTCCAGGGGTAGCATCTGTCACCCATGAAGGTCAATTCACTGACAGGCCAAGTGTAGCAGAAGTGACATCACACCCCATTTGACCTATGCATTCACTCAACCACAGATGCTTACACATAAACACAAAATCACACATACACCCACTCTTTCCCACATAAACACACTCTCACCTGCATGCATGCACACAACATACATTTAAAAGCATTTTTATTTCTTACTTCAGGTGCCAGGGAGAGTTATATTCTAGCTAATTGTACTCCATTTTTATTACACTAATAGTCAATAATATAGTGTTATTTACTATTAGAATAATAAAAAAGTGTCACAAATTAAGGAGATTGGTGCACCAACCGATGTCCATAAGGACGAGGTGCCCCTGTGTTTCTGGCACTGATCCAGGAGTCGCAAACACAATTGAAGGGGTTGCAAGGGGCAAGCCAGGGTTTGCAGCTGCGACCCCTGGTGATCCCTAAATGACATCTATGCTGACACCTCTGGCCTTTTGCTGCTCATGGTGCTACTCTTGTGTACCCCATTTCGTCACCTTGTGCACAGTGCCATGAAGCCTGTGGCAGGAGCAGACTGAAGGGAGGGTTTTCAGGGCCCTTTTTCTTTTCTGCAGGTCCTCCTCCTTGGTCTTTCCCTTGATCCTTAGCTTATGAGGGACTAAGGGTTGATGAGGGACTAAGGGTTGAACATGGAGTCAACTTTGTGATACCATTAGGAGTAAAGGTAGTATGGAGTCACTTCTGCCACCAGGGCCAACTTTTGACATAGGCGAGCTGGGCTCACACCCAGGTGCACAACTTTCACAGGGGCACATAGACCACTAACAAGCTCCTTACGCCCCCACCAAAAGCTTGGCATCAGCAGGTTGGAGCTGAGTTGTGGGTGATTCAGGTGAGATGGGGAGAAGTGGAGACGTTTGTATTCACAGGCCTGTTACTGCTCTCAGGTTGTAGAAAAGTGGATTATTATGTAGTGATGCTGGTTAGCCTTCAATATGTAATACTCTCACAATGCCCCAAAGTTGTTTTTTGGATTCACTATTATAAACCTTTAGCTCAGTCCTGGTAGTGTGGCAAATAGCAGTCAGGCTTTACTAGAGGAAAATGTGTTATGCATTTCATAGTAACAACATGGATGAGAAGTAATTGACACAACTCAAAAGGAAACCAACACCAATGTAATAAAAATAAAGCAGCTTTTTATATAATTTTAGACACCAAAACCAAGTAAATCAGATTAAGTCAGATACACATATCCGGGGTTATGGATTTTATAGTACAAATAAAAACAGTACATTCACAAGCTGTCAAACTTTACCGTTGCAGTCAATGGGAAAATTCATTGTTGCCACTGAGCCGCTTCCAAGATCAATTCAGAGGAACCCACTGGTAGCTGAGGTTGTGTGGGTCCCAGGACCAAGGTGAGACAGTCAGACCATTTTTGAGTAGCTCAGGGGGCCTGGGTGAGGAGGTGTCCTGGCTGTCCTTGGTACTGAACATGGGAGCCATGCTTGCTTAAAAATGGAACTTGTGACACTTGTACACTTGCAGGTCGATTTTGTGTGAGCATACGGGGGGTGAATCTTGTGTGGGCCCCTAGACCAGGATTCACCATCCAGAACAACTCCACCTAGCTCAGGCATCTCGGGTGTAAAGGTGTGCTTGGCTATCCTTGGTGCTGAACTGGAGCTGTGGTTGCTGGTTTTACCACTGAGACGATGCGGATGAGGAAGCGGATGGCCAGAGCTTCTTCGGATTCAGTAGGTGCTTTTTACCTGCTGAGGGCAGGAGACTAGTGCCACTAGTCCAAGGGAGTTTAGTCTTGCCTTTGGCTCACAAAGAGTTCCCTCTTACTGGAGGCAGCAGTCTTTGGTCCAGGACAAGCCGCAGTCGAGCAGTTCCAGGAGGGTTGCCACAGGATCAAGGAATCACACCTTTTGTTAGTACAGGTTCCTTTTGTCATTGATGTGTGTCTTCTCTGGTCCTTTCTTTGCAAGTTGTTGCAGATCTGAGATTCTGGTGTTGGGGGCACCTTAAATCCTGGATTTAGAGGTGTTAGGGGTGTGGTGCAAGTAACAAATAGGCTACTAGCCCCATCAGCTAAGCTGCCCCTATGGTGACCACATCCGGTGGGTTGTTTTACCTTTTCTAACCAGAACAATCTATTTTGCCATTTTTCAAGACGGCAGAAGTCTTCCTCAGCTGTACAGCCCATACTGTCCACCCTAGAGGTGTGGTTAGCCTTCTGGGGATATATGCCTACTGAGTAACTAATTTTCTTGCTTGCCTGGGTGCAAATACACCTGGGGGCAGGGGGCGGCTTTGTCCTCCAGTGGGGAACAGCCTGCTTGCATATCAGAGGAGGTGTGCTATTTGAAGCTCACTGCCGCGATATGCCACTTCACTAGCTTTCATAGCAGGGAAGGAGGTGAGACTCCTTCTGATCCAGGCCACTGTCCTAACTCCTGGAAGTGTTCAGCTGTAGTCTTTCAGTCAGAGCACAGGAAAACTTGGGTTACTCTGTGGGCAACCTTTAAGGTTGTTTTCTGGGTCCATGCCACATCACGCTCGACACAAGGGTCATGTCAGAGGTGAACAGGCACATTGTTTGATACAAACATTACCCATTTTGGAGGTACCATTAAGGAACTGGTGACCTCGGGTTTGCTCGGGTGCCAGCCCATGTTATCCTACTGACCATTGTTAACTTATAGTAGCCTTTATTGAAAAGGCCATTATAGGGACATATAAGCTTGGACTTATAGTTGTACACCTTTAATATAATGCATCCTGCCTTCTGGGGTCAGGAGGCCTACCTAAGGGGTGACTGACAAGTATTAAAGACAGTGCTGGGGCTGGTCCACACATAGTGTGGCCACAGTCAAGCTCAAGCAGTTTGCACTGCTCCAGCAGTCAGCAATGGCAGACGTGCTGTTTACTTGGGTCACTCAGGGTGGCACAAACAGAGCTTCAGCCCCTAGTGACCCCATAAACACCCAAGCCCTGGGAACCCCTGGTACCATACACTAGGGCCTTATGAGGGGGTTAAAGTGCTTGCCAATTAGGGATATCAATTTACATTTACCAATTTAAGCAGAGAGCACTGGCACTGGGACCTGGTTAAGAGGCTCCAGTGCACTTTCAGAGTCATAACCAACAGCATCTAGACAAAAAAGTGTGGAGGAGGGGTAACCATCTAAAAAGGGCACTTTCCTACATAACACGTGTTGAGCAACTAAGCTTCCTCCTCAGCATTCTCATCATCTAGAGGGAAGAACCTGGAAAGGCCATATACATTGTCAGTCTCGGGTCTGTGTTCCACTGTAAAGGCCATACCCTGTAGGGAGATGGATCACCTCAACAGTTTGGAGTTATCTCCTCTCATCTGCATCAGTCACCTGAGAGGCCTGTGGTCAGTTTGAATTTTGAAGTGAGTCCCAAAGAGGTAGGGTCCTAACGTCTTCATGGACCAAACCACAGCGAAGGCTTCTCTCTCAATGGCACTCCATCACAGCTCTCTAGGGAGGCATCACCTGCTGATATAGGCAACTGGTTGATCCTGGCCCTCATCATTTGTTTGTGACAAAACTGCCCCAATCCCATGTTTAAAAGCATCTGCTTGGACAATTAACTATTTCCCACGGTCTGGTGCTTTCAGGACTGGTGCTGAGCATATGGCTGCTTTTAGGGTGTAAAATGCCTTTTGACATTCAGTGGTCCAGAAGACCTTCTTAGGCTACTTTTTGGATGTGAGCTCAGTGAGAGGGGCCACTATGGTACTATACCCCTTCACAAACCTTCTGCACTACCCAGTCAAGCCAATGAATGTCCGGACTTGGGTCTGGGTTTTGGGACCATCCTAATCCAGAATAGTCTGGATTTTAGGTAGAGAGGTCTCACTTGGCCTCCACCTACAAGGTGGCCCAAGTAGACAACAGAACTCTGCCCTATCTGACACTTAATGGCATTGATAGTTAGGCCTTCCTACTGTAGGGCCTGTAAATGTTCTTTCAGGTGGATCAGGTGGAAGTAGAATTAAGGGAGCTTTTGGTTGCCCTCCTGTCTTGCCACTGGCTTAACAGGTGGAGCAGAGGTGACAAAACTACTTCACCTTCTCAGACATCAGGGGCCAATAAAAATAGGCAACCGACCTCTCCCAGGATTTGGTTTGTCCCACATGTCCAGCAAGGGGGATGTCATGGACTAAGGTTAGAATAAACTATTTTTATACTTGGGGGACCACTAATTTCCTGGCTGCCCCTGATTTGGGGTCCTTGGCCTCAGTGTACAGGAACCCATGTTCCCAAAAGACACTATGAGTTCCACTGTCATCACCCTATTCTTGCCTAGCAGCCTGCTGCATAAGGCCTTCATGAGTAGGGCATGTCCTTTGCCGTTGGAATAGATCCTCTCTGGGGGGTCCCCCTGCACTTAAGAGCTCTGCCAGGTCAGGCCAGGCTCCATCAGCTGCGGTTCCCTCCTCAGGTGTCAGGGCATCTCTCTCAGGAAACCTCTCCCCCATGCAGACATTTCGAGATCATTTCCCAACATACACTGTTCTGGTCTGGCAGGGAACACAATCACCTTCTTTGGACCGGTAATCCCTCCCAACTTTAAGCTTACCAAGGCCATTGGATGGGGCTTATTCTCGTTGTGAGCACTGGTCACCTGGTGACTGACAACAGATATCATTTGACCTGGGGAAACCAGTCTTGCAACCACCATAGTGACACTGGCACCTGTATCCCTCAGAGCCTCTACCTCAGTACCATTGATTTTAGGCCTTTGTCTGTACTTCTCCAAATGTGGAGTTAGGGCTACCAGGGCTTCAATATATACCTCACCCAGAGAAACTAAAGTAGCTTTATACGATTCTCTGGCCTCTCCAGAGTACACGTCCACCCTCACTCCTTTGCTAGCCAATCCCTTGGACTGTCCACCACTGGGGGCTTATTTGGGCATGCTGCATCCCTTTTCTTATGCCCTGACTGTTGACAGTCATAGCATAACCCAGCCTTCTTAGTGTCTCAGTTCTTACCTTGATACCCCTTTCCTTTGGATTGGGAAGAGTCTTGGGGTCCACCCTCCTGTGAAGTCTTTTGGGGACCTTTAGAGAACTCCTTCTTTTCATCCTTGATAGTGCTCACCTCTTACCACCCTTCCTTGGTCACCCCCACCTTGGGTCTTCCTCAACACCCTGGTTCAGACCCGTTTGCCAGCTATTATTCCCAGCTCTCTGGGAGAAGACAACTTAGAATCTACTAGATGCCATTGCAATTTCTCTGTGGTTAGAATGTGTCCTTTCTTAATTAAATTATGAAGCCCTTCATATGTGTCCACCTCATTGTTTTTAATCCAACCTTTCAGTGCTTTGACTGAGGAGTCAACAACGTCCACCCAAGTTTGGTTCTGTCCTCCTTGGGTGTCCCTAAACTTGACTCTACTCCTCTGTGGTGAGTCTAAATCCTTCTATGAGGGTTTCTTTCATGTGCTGATAGGACACAGGCACGTCATCATTAAGGGTCAGAATTCTATATCTGCCCTTCAGTGTGAGTAACTCCCAAAGGAGAGAGCCCCAGTGGTGGTGACCCATCATTCTAATTTTGCAGGCCTTCTCCAAGACTGCAAACAACTTGTCAATGTCATCACCACCACTAAGGGATCTTGGGCTCAAAAGGTTCCTCTTTTTCCCTATGGGTATTTCTGCCACCATCTTTAGGCATCATGTCCAACTTGAACCTTCTTTCCTCAAGGATTAGTCTCCTCTTGTCAAGTTCAAGCTTTCTCTCCTCCAATAAGATTAAGCCCAGCTCATCATCGAGGTGTGCTACCGCCTTACTATTGGGGTGTCTCCTAGAATGACTCCTGTCACTTTCCACTGGTGGAGGGGGTCTGAGAAAGAATAATGAGTATTGGTCTTCACCTTCTTCCCCATCATTAGAAATTTGGGCTTGGTCACCATTGCTCACCATCCTCACTTTCTTCAAGGTCATCTTCTGAGCCATGGCACTCCCTATCTAGTTTCTTTTGCTCACAGGTTGCTGAGGATCTTTCAAGATCCTTCCTTTTGGCTGTTGTTTTGAAGCCAATACCCCTTATTTTATACAAATCCCTTAGATCAGTCATCTCAAGAGCTGGGAAGACAGACAAATCGAGGTTCTTGCTGGCTTCCACTATGTACTAACGTCTACTTTGAAAGTCTGGATCATATTAAAATGTTGCTAGACATTTTAAAAACCTTTGCCTAACTTGCTAAAACTGTTGAACTTCTTAAAACACTACTGGAATAGAGGTCTAAAGAGGGCCTTAACAATTCCAATAAAAACTTATTTTAAAAACCCTGAAAATTTACTTTGAATCTGACAACAGTTGAAGATTTCTCATGCACTAAAAATAATTATGACCAAGTGATATTGCAAAGCACAAGTTAAGAATTCCACCACTGTAACACCAAGGGCCTGATTACAACTATTTCCTATGGAACTCGTAATACGGTGGGTGAGATATCTGTCACATTTGGGACGGATTAACCCCCTCTGCCAAAGTTGTAATCAGGCCCCTAATGTAGGAAAGTGGAGCATTATGTAGTGATGCTGGTTAGGCTTCACTATGTAATACTCTCACAACACTCCAAGATGGTCCTTTGGATTTAAAATAACAAACCCTTAGCTCAGTCCTGGTAGTGCGGCAAAAAGCAGTCAGGTGTTACTAGAGGAACATGTGTTGAGCATTTCAGAGTATCAACATAGACAATAAGTAATTGACATGACTCAAAAGAAATCCAACACCAACTTATAAAAATAAAGCAGATTTTTATAAAATTTTAGTCACCAAAACCAAGTAAATTAGATGTGTATGTCCTTAGCTATGGATTTTAGAGCAGAAACAACATCAGTTAATTCACAATTGCGGTCAACAGGAAAATCATTCTTGACACTCGGTCACTTTCAGAGTGAGTTCATAGGAACCCATTGGACCAAGCTGTGACAATAAAACAAATGTTACCTGGCTCGGGGGCCAGGTGCAGAGGTGTCCTGGCAGTCTTTGATGTTTAAAAAGGGAGCCATGGTTGCTGAAGAATGGTATGTGTGTCACCGCACTTAACCGTGGCGTCTCTTTTTCGGCCGCAGTGGGACCGCGACTCCGATTATTGGAGCGTCGTCCTCTGCGTTTTTGCACCACATTAACGGCGCGTTTCAGGAAGCACATTTCGTGCTCCCGGTTGAGTCGTACTTACCTATTTCCATGACATTTCTTCATGCTTGTCGGTGGTGGACTACTCTTCTTGTCTTTTTCCTTCTTTTCTTCTGGTTTCTGTGCACTTCGTCTTTTCTTTCTCTTGGTTTCATGCTGTCTTCTTGCTGGTTTCCATGTTGTCTTCTTTCTGTTCCTTTTTCCCAGCATGCCTTTTTTCTTTTATACTGCTACCTTTTTCCTATTCTTTTCTATGAGCCTTTCCCAATCCATGATGGTGTTGTTTTCTGTTTCCTGTGTTGTCACTTCCTGTCTTCCAGTATATAAGTCACTCAGTCCTGATCTGCTCTGCGTTGCAAACACTTCCTTCTGGTGGTGATCCTCACTCCTGTTCGTTGTGTTTTCTCCAGTTCCTGTTGCTCTGATTGTCAGAGTCTCCAGATCCTCGGGATTAGGAAGGGAACAGCTGGGAAGGAGACCTGTAGGAAGCAAAAAGGTTAAAACACACAACATCAAAATTACCTCTCATGAAATCAGTACTAGGCTATGACACTAACCATCATCATTCTGAAAACATGAACAACCTAAGAATAGACTTAAAATGGCTAGGCTTCAAGATGACTGAATACCTGTGAGGGAATCAAGAAAGGTTAAATGAAACTTTCAAATTCAAGTACTTTCTTTTGCATGAGTATCAGGAAACAATCTGAATAAGTTCTGAACCATCATATGAATCTTTTTTAAGAATACATATCAGGAACACACAACATTCCATCTAGAACTCTGACCTTTTTGTTTTTCTCACAAAATGTTGGAACATGAATTGCGCAAATTGCAGATTTTCACATAGATGGGAAACACCATAGAAGGATTGTGCACCATGAATAACACAACGTAGATTCAAGGAATATATCACGCAAATTGTCAACTCGAGTACTACCAAACAAATGCCTTCAGATGGTAGCGTACAATGAATAGCATGAATTAAGCACGAGGAAAGAATTGTGCGTCTTGCCGATTCGAATGCCACCATGTAACTGCCAAGGAATGGTAGCGCACAATGAATAACATGAATTAAGCACGAGGAGAGAATCGCGCGCCTTGCCGATTCGAATGCCACCATGTAACTGTCAAGGAATGGTAGCGCACAATGAATAACATGAATTAAACACGAGGAAAGAATCGTGCGTCTTGCCGATTCGAATGCCACCATGTAACTGCCAAGGAATGGTAGCGCACAAGGAATATCAAGGATTAAATCACTAGAAAGCGAATTGCGCGTCTTGCCGATTCCAATGCCACCATGTAACTGCCAAGGAATGGTAGCGCACAATGAATATCAATGGTTAAATCACTAGAAAGCAAACTGCGCGTCTTGCCGATTCGAATGCCACCAGGTAACTGCCAAGGAATGGTAGTGCACAATGAATAACATGAATTAAACACGAGGAAAGAATTGCGCGTCTTGCTGATTCGAATGCCACCAGGTAACTGCCAAGGAATGGTAACGCACAATGAATAACATGAATTAAACACGAGGAAAGAATTGCGCATCTTGCCGATTCGAATGCCACCATGTAACTGTCAAGGAATGGTAGCGCACAAGGAATATCAAGGATTAAATCACTAGAAAGCGAATCGCGCGTCTTGCCGATTCGAATGCCACCATGTAACTGCAGAGGAATGGTAGCGTACAATGAATATCAAGGGTTAAATCACTAGAAAGTGAATTGCGCGTCTTGCCGATTCGAATGCCACCATGTAACTGCCAAGGAATGGTAGCGTACAACGAATATCAAGGGTTAAATCACTAGAAAGCGAATTGCGCGTCTTGCTGATTCAAATGCCACCATGTAACTGCCAAGGAATGGTACCGTACAATGAATATCAAGGGTTAAATCACTAGAAAGCGAATCGCGCGGCTTACCGATTCGAATGCCACCATGTAACTGCCAAGGAATGGTAGCGCACAATGAATAACATGAATTAAACACGGAAAAAGAATCGCGCGTCTTGCCGATTCTAGTAACAGCATGTAAATGCCACGAAAACGTCCAAGCGCACATTCACACGCGCAAGAGTAATTGTTTGTCATGTAAGAATAAGGCCCAAGAATTTGAGCGTACTCGATAACGGGGTCGGGGCCCAGCCCAACCTCCATCTCACCGCACTGCTTAAGAATCACCAATGTAGTATGAAGGGCAGAGGCCTGGAAGATCAAAGTAGACCACCGGAACAGGAGCTCAGGAAGCTGCTGCTGCTCTGCACCGGGACCTCTGAATAGTGAGCACGTGGAGCTGGGCTGGCTCCCTTTTATAGAGTCTTCGCCCAGCCCAAACCACACCCAGGCATGCTGCAGGGAAAGCTTCCAGAAGGCCCTGGAAAGGGACCACACCCTGACACACTCTAAAACCTGCAGCAATACATTGCAAATGAACAGTATTTATAAGCACCTTAAAAATAAGTCTTCAGGATTGAACTCTGCAATGCAAAAGGTTAAACAACAACATATCAGCACAATGCATAAATTATGTTGTCTTGAGAGTGCTGGGTTTTTGCATTCTAGTCGCCCATAGAGCGCGTACTGCCCTGGTGTAGACACTGATTGAGATTTGCAAACACTGCCTTCTGGTGGTGATCCTCACTCCTGTCCGTCATGTTTTCTCCAGTTCCTGTTGCTCTGATTGAGATTTTTTCCTATTGTTTTCCTTTTTTAACTCTTGTTTTTTCCTCTTTCAGGAGTTCCTGTTTTGAGATTTTTTCCTACATTCATTGGGTTTTTTTCCTCTGGGACTCCTTCTGGAGGGTACGGTCTGCTTAGGCGTTTCCTGTCAAGCGTTCATGGTCCCCATCTGGTTCGCCTTTTTTATTCCTGTTGTCCTGACAAGGCTGGGGCCTCGGGAGGGGACCTACTGTGACGCCGCACTTAACCGCGGCATCTCTTTTTTCGTCCGGGTCGGACCACGACTCCAATTATCAGAGCACCGTCCTCCGCGTATTTGCACCACATTAACAGTGTGTTTCAGGAAGCACATTTCATGCTCCCGGTCGCGTTGTACTTACCTATTTCCATGACATTTCTTCTTGCTTTTCGGTGGTGGACTCCTCTTCTTGTCTTTTTCCTTCTTTTCTTCTGGTTCCGGTGCACTTTGTCTTTTCTTTCTATTGGTTTCCATGCTGTCTTCTTGCTGGTTTCCATGTTGTCTTCTTTCGGTTCCTTTTTCCCCGCATGCCTTTTTTCTTTTATACTGCTACCTTTTTCCTATTCTTTTCTATGAGCCTTTCCCAATCCAAGATGGTGTTGTTTTCTCTTTCCTGTGTTGTCACTTCCTGTCTTCCAGTATATAAGTCACTCAGTCCTGATCTGCTTTCAATTGCAAACACTGCCTTCTGGTGGTGATCCTCACTCCTGTTCGTCATGTTTTCTCCAGCTCCTGTTGCTCTGATTGAGATTTTTTCCTATTGTTTTCCTTTTTTAACTCTTGTTTTTTCCTCTTTCCGGAGTTCCTGGTTTTAGATTTTTTCCTACATTAATTGGGTTTTTTCCCTCTGGGACTCCTTCTGGAGGGTACGGTCTGCTTAGGCGTTTCCTGTCAAGCAGCACCGTGGCGACTTGAAAGGGTCGCCCTTATCTTGGTCAGTCCAGAACCAGCAGAAGACCGGGTGCTCTTTCAAATCCTTCAGTCAAAGGTGAGAAGCATTGTGCAGATCGTGACAGTATGTGTGACACTCGGTCACTTGGGGGTCGAGTTTGTGGGAGCCCAGTGGGGATTAAGGTTGTGTGAGCCACTGAAACAGAATTCACGAGGCAGAACAAATCGATCTAGGTGAGGCATCTTGGGTGCAGAAGTGTGCTTGGCTGTCCTTGGTGCAGAACAGGAGCTGTGGTTGCTAGTCTTACCACTGAGACACTGCAGATGAGGAAACTGATGCAAAGATCAACAACAGAGCCACAGGTGACGTCGGCTGAGAAGTGCCTTCATGTTGCAGAGCCGAGTAACGGTAGTGATGATCAGACTGGCCACCAACAAACCTTGGCAGCGGTAAAGTGGAGGAGAAGCTATCTCCCCTTCTGGCGGTCCAGTGGAAAATGGTAGCCAGCTGTAACTTGGCAGGGAGCTGGACTACACTTCCCACAATGCACTGGACCACATCTCTTTGGGTGATCCCTTTAAGGACCTATTGGCCAGCTTTTCTTAAGATCCGGTAGGTGCTTTTTACCTGTGGAGAGCAGGGCACTAGCGCCACTAGCCCAAGACAGTGTGGTCTTGCCTTTGGCTCACAAAGTGTTCCCTCTTGCTGGGGGGAAGCAGTCTTTGGTCCAGAATGATCCGCAGCCGAGCAGTTCCAGGAATGTTGCCACAGGTTCAAGGTATCACACATTTTGTTAGTGCAGGTTCCCGTTGTTGATGCAGGCCTTCTCTTGTCCTTTTCTCGCAAGTTGTTGCAGATCTGAGGTTCTGATTCCGAGTGGGCTCCTTAAATCTGGATTTAGGGATGTTAGGAATGTGGGTGCAAGTAGCCAATGGGCCCCTGAGATTACCACATCCGGTGGGTCGTGGTACTTTTTCCACCCATAACCCTCTGCTTTGCTACATTTCAGTATGGCAGAAGTCTTTCTTGCCTGTACAGACCAGGCTGCCCACCCTAGATATGTGGCTAGCCTTCTGTGAGTGTTTGCCTCCTGACTAGCTAATTTTCCCACCTGCTCTGGTGCAAATGTGCCTGGGGGCAGGGGATGACTTTGTCCTCCCCTGGAGAACAGCCTGCTTGCATATCAGAGTCAGTGGGCCCTTTGGAGGAGTCACTACCTTGATGTGCCACTTAACTAGCCTTCCTGGAAAAAAGGAGGTTTGACCTCCTTTCCATCCAGACCATTGTCCTGACTCCTGAGAGTGTTCACACTACTGGCTGGTGGTTAGAATCCTGTTTTGGTGGCAGCAGCTGCAAGCAGCCTGAGGATTGGACAAGGGGGTTAAAGTACTTGCCAATTGGGGATACCAATTCCTATTTACCACCTTAGGGGGAGAGCACTGGCACTGGGGCCTCATTAGCTGGCTCAAGTGTATTTTCAGAGTCATAACCAGCAGCATCTAGAGCAAAAAGTGGGGAGTGTGACCATCCAAAAAAGGAACATTCCTACATATGTAATCAGCCATAGCCAAACATTTGAACGCACTTGGGGCTCCTATCTTCTTTTCTTTAATTCAACAGCATTAGCAAGAGTGCCATCATTCTTCCCACCCAGGGTACCATCCGGGTAAAGGCTTGTCATGAAATTTGGTTGTCTCGGCGTCCAAGGGCCTAACATTAATTTAAAAACCATGGGCCAGGTTTACAAGAAAGTGGTGCATCAGCTTTGATGTGCCACTTTTCGTGCACCCACCCTAATGACACCATGGATGCGCCGTATTTACAATACGGAGCACCATCCCGCTTGTTTCCACAGTAGTGGCATAATTTGTGATGTTATTGTGGAGCTTTGCTAGATTAGCACCATAAATTATGGCACTAGTGCAGCAAAACACTAGGGAGGCCCATAGGCTAGTATGGGCCCGTCCTTTTAATGCCTGCCTGGAGCAGGAGTTAAAAATGATGGAAAAAATGCTGCATTGAAATCTTGTAGATCTCACAGCGCCATCTTTTGCGGCCTCTCTGCGTGGGAACACCTCCCTAGCATACATTATGCCTGGCGCAGGTATAATGTGGCGCAAGGGGTTACAAAGTGGCGCAGTGATGGCATTGCGCCACTTTGTAAATATGGCAAAGGAGAATGGCCCCCTTAACACCATATTAGGGTAAAAACATTACGCTAGTGTGGCGCTAAGAGGCGCTTGGGCCTTGTAAATCTGGTCTCATGTTTCTAAACAATTTCAAGGCACCTGGGCACTGAGGTGGCCAAGTTTCGGCGTGTTTTGCTTATTTTTAATTTGGGCAAGTTTGAACAAAGAACGCCGCACTTCTGATGGGTGCCAGCACGCGACGGGTTTACTCACAAGCAGCCATTTATAATACAGACTCCAGCTGCAGCTATGGCAGGAAGGGATAAATTGCCTTCAACCGCCCTCGGCATTGCAGTTTTTTTTTAATGCTTATTTTCCGATGTGTTCCTCACGCAAAAAGAAAAAAATGCCCCGGCTGTCCCCATTCATCATGCGCAGCTCCGTGTATGTGTAGGATGCGTCTCCCTCCCTGGCTCAGAGTCGTCCTGCAGGCAGGGCTTTATTTGCTCTAATCTGTCTGGCTGCGACAGCTGTTTCTGTCAATTCAGTAAATATAGATGAAGATTGCGAGTTTTTTTTAAAGACTGGTAAATTGGATTGTGCTCTCTCTCACGTTCAACACCTGGGGAGGAGAATCGAACTGGTGTCAAAGACGCTCAGGCGGGAACCAGATGTACGCCAAGGGGCGAAGGACGAGACCACGAAATGGAGCGAGAGAAGGGGAGAATGAAATGGGCATTGAGAACAAGTGACAGAACTGGAATGGAGGAGGGCCAAAAGAGGCTATTTCCAGATGCTCAGAAGGAATATGTCTCAGTTACAAGTGTAGTCCATTTAGGTGTGGGGATACTGGGTTGCCCGAAATACAGTTTCTGGCCGGTACCTTCCCCATACCCAAATGTAGCTATCATGAGTTAATTCCCACAGAATGGGGAACTACAGTGCAGGCCAATTTTTTTCCAGATAAAAGTTATCATGGAATTCGCAAAACACTATGGATTAAAGCTTCCCTTTACCACCCGCTAGAAGAAGATTGTAAATCGGAGCGCCTGGGGTGCAGGGAGGAGGGGTGGCGAGGATGGCAGTATGCATGGCAGGACCTAGCCTGGCAGAGTGGAGGCTTACATGCCCACCTCATCGTAGGAGGAGGTTGAGAAGGACCGACCCGGCAGCTCAATTGTCTTACACTCTGTAAGGCATTTCAATCAGCTTTCCAGGAATCAACATCCTGTTCACAAACAGGTCACTGGTAAGTATAAAATCATATTGCTCCAACCCCAACCGGAACGGGTCAAGCACACCAAAGCAGCAGACGCCCAAGAGTATTTATAACAAAGCTTTGAGCGAAGAGATGAGGTGGAGGTCAGCAGGTAAAATTCTCAGATGATTTATTCTAGAAATGAGAAGCCCAGGACCAGCCAGAGTTCTTCCTGATGGATGGCCGGAGTCAACTGCTGCAGCAGTGGACAAGAATTCATGAAGAGAACCCTGCATGAGTGTGGAATGTAGATCAGAACATATTAAGCCAGCAATAGCATAGGACAAAGAAATAAACCATTGCACTTTGGTACACTTAACGATCACGATACTTTACCAAGCAGTTTCCTAAATCAGTATTCTTCATTTAATAGACCAAACAGGGTTATAGAAACTGAAGGAAAGAACAAATCGAACGTC
Source organism: Pleurodeles waltl (assembly GCF_031143425.1). Lineage (NCBI taxonomy): Eukaryota > Metazoa > Chordata > Amphibia > Caudata > Salamandridae > Pleurodeles > Pleurodeles waltl. Next base: position 1,558,550,797 of record NC_090445.1, read on the forward strand.
CATGCTGATTCCAGGATCTAAAAGGCAAAATCAATTAAACAGTTTTCCCCACAAACAAAACAGAAACAAAGATAATGATGAAGCGGCTCCTGGATCTATGCACTCAGAACCTGCAGAAAGGGCAGGCCTCCCAGTCACAGTTCTCAGGAATGCAGGTAGTCATTCAGTGGTCAGAATGTCCCTTGTTCAGTGCTGAGCCTCCTGGACTCTGGAGTCCTTGTCCGTGCTCAATAAACACTTCATTCACTCCTTCCATACTAAATTAGAGTTTGCAAATATTCCAGCTCTGGTGCCTGATTATATTCTTCACGGTAACATAAATCCTGAGCTAATCAGGATGGTCCTGAAGCGCGATGTTAACATCTGTCAACAACTGTTGTTTTATGCGGCTCCTGACCAACAAAAGCGATCCTACTCCACTTTACTGAACACAACTTCAAGGCCCATGTGCTTGCATGCCTTCCATGCTGGGAGCAGATGTTGCATGTTCTAATATCCGTCTTGCTTGGTAGTACCCATATCTTCTCCTCATCTATAACAAACTCTTCTAGGCATGCATCACACACAGCTGGTGAAATTCCACTCATCCATCTGGTATTCAGTCCTACACTCGTGCTTTGCTTTTAACAAGCAATCCTTCATCTTTTTTTTGTTATCACGGGCGTGGGATGCAGCTGGTCACAAGCTCCAAGCTCTTCCATATTCAGGGCTCCGGGTTGAAGATTCTTTGTCCTTGGTTACGAACATAAAAAGGTTTGTCTTGCTTTTCTAGCTGGTTCTTCTTGCCAGGCCACTTTCTGGATGGTCCCTCCTCTGACTAGTGCTCTTGAAGAGCTCCACCCTCTGTGATAGCAGCTCAGACCTGGGTTCTTCTTCCGTCTTGACCCTCTTCCAATGTCTCTGAGGGTGAGTAGGCTTTGTGATCACCATCGCTATACTGCCGGCCTGTACTGTTCACCTGGCCATCTTTCCTCCACCAATGTTCCATCCACACTGAAAGATGTCCCAGCAGTAGCATTGCTGGGTTTGTACTTCTGTGTATTTATGCAACACTCAGGTAGATGTACAGTGCAGGAGAAGTAATACAATAGGATTGAAACATGTAACTTGCTCATGGAATTCAGGGTATCTCTTAATGTAAAATGCAAGGCCGTGTGGCAATAGACCTGCTCACGTGAGCGCAAGTGCCACCTAAAGGGTTCCGGTCAGAGAAGTATTAAGGCATAGGCAAAGTGGGCTCTGGCTCAGGGCCCAAGCCTATCAGAGGGGCCTCTGACAGAGCCAGCTCTGTTTTACAGAGAGTCTTGCATTGATGATCTTGTACAGTTCTTAAACAGATTGTTTTAAATACCGTTTTCCTTTAATTTATTTTTAATGTGAGAGATGTGAGTCTATTACAGACATTTCACAGAGAAATTTTGCTTTTATATTTCATGCAACTACCATAAAAATGTTTATTTTATATCAAAACAGGACCTCACACATGAGAAGTGGACGCGTGTCACAGAGATTATTTACAGTAATATCAGTGAGCTTCTGCTGTGTCACAGTATTAAAAACAAACATCACTATCCCCGAATATTAGATGTAACCACATTTAGAATTTGGATGTGTGCCCATACACTGTCAGTGACCTGGCCAAAGAGAGCATGAAAGAGCTGAAATTGGGTCATAAATTCTAGCATTTCCGGATAGAGGCCCCCAAAGTATGTTTACCCCAGGACGCCTAAAATCCTTCAGATGTCACTGGTTGTGGTGGGCTTTTCCAATTAAAGAGGTTCTCAGAGTTATGAAAGATTGGAAGTTGAGAATGTAAAATGTATAGGAGGGTTTTAGTTGGCAGAAGATATTTTTTTCCTCTGCACTCTAACTGAGATATTGGCCAAACTGTTGTAAACTTTAGAGGCACATTATACTCTGCTCATTTAGGATCCACCATGAACAATCTAACATGGCGGGACTATATGTAAGTCAAACTCTGAAAATTACATTAATGAAAGGTTATGATTAACATTTAAATTGTATTTATATAATGCTTACTACCCTGACAAGTCATTGAAGTGCTTTTCAGCAAGTAGCATGCTACTCCAGTACACAAGAGTAGAGCTTAGTGGTTAGTAGATTAGTATTTTTTTCCTTTTCTTTGTGCATTAGTTGTTTCAGGTTTGTGCCCTTTAATTTCCATGTGTTTAGTAGAGTTTAGAGTAGGGATAGAATATGGGAATGGATTTGTAAAGGGAATTAGTAAGTTGTTTATGTAAGTAGTGGTCGTGTGTGACTGGTAATTTGGTGACATGGTTAAAATGGAGGGGAAGATTTGAGAAGGGTGTTTGAGTTTTCATAGTTGTCAGAAAGGTTTGGGATGAGTCAGGGAGAGAGAGGAGATGACCAAAGGTTAAATGGAGGATTTGGTTTTAATATAAAGAAAAGACAAATTAATTTATACATAGACATATGCACATGAAACCTGGAAGGGTTGTATTGGCTGGAGAAAGCCCCTCTACGTAAATGCCCCTATGTGTAATATTAATTACATGGTCTAATGTGTGCAGTTATATTGTGGTGAAGTATTCACTTTTTTAATGACTTGTCTTAAAGTTTTATTAGCTGGCTAGAACTGTACCATATATGCACCTATATGTATATAGAAATTATGACACTGTGTGATGTACACATGATTGATAGTTTCCCAAAAGATTAACAAGTGTCCTCTCTTAAAAATGACCTTGACATTTGTATTTCATTTTGAACATTTTTTAATTTTTTCCTTGTTCTATTAAGGGTATTTTTTTCTAATTTGTATGAAACTTGAGATATCAGTTACAAAAACGGTGGATTAGCAAGTTAGTATACATCAACAGTTTCACATTATTATTATTTATTTTTTTTAATTATTTTTATTAACATTTTGCTGTTGTACAAATTAAGTCATTTTAGGCGATGACAAACGTTTATCGCGCTCATGGGTGTTAGTATTCATTTCCCTGTACGTATTCTTAAATCTGGTATTTAACTTACTATATCTTAACAGTGTTAGTGCACCTTATGTTCCCCAAAAGTTGCGTGTGTAAGTGTAATTTAACATAATGGCTTCTGTCACACACCTTTACATTCATTTCCCTACATAACAGTCCTAATCTAATATCAAAAAACATTAACATGATGGTGTCTCGGGTCCGTACAAGTCTATTTGCTGGGGTATGTCGTGGTACAACAGTTCAGGAGAGGGGTCCGGCCCTTCACCTGGACATTGACAATCCTTTTGTGTGTGTGGGGTCACCTTGTTGACACAATGCTACTCTCTAGCTCCACTCTATTTATCCCCTTCTGTGTTCTACATCTCCTGTCTGCTTCTTGGTAATCTCCTAGTCTCGTGTAATGTTATCAGTGCTATGTAATATGGCATTAAGTTCCGCACTCCCAATGACTCTTCTTCCTAATTAATATGTCAGTTCGTTTACTCCACGTCATTTCCGTCTCCCATCACTACACGCCCCCACTCCGTCAGCACCTCCTCCCATGCCAGAGCAATGGGTGTCTGGCGTAGGCCCCTTGCTTCTTCACCCTTCAGGACCTGTAGTTCGGCCCCAGCCCATCTCAATACGTCCCGTCTCCATTCGGTCAAGGTAGGGCGTCTGGGTGACTTCCAGCCCAAAGCGATTAGTCTCCTAAATAGCACTAGGGCAAGATCCAGGAAGCGCTCTTTTACCTTCCCAATTGTTAATCCTGTTTTCAGGCCTAATAGGCACATAGCCGGGATCTGAGGTATTGCCACTCCCAACAGTCTCTTCAGGTCATTCGTCACTGTCTCCCATCCCCACTGGATCTCTGGGCAGTGCCAGACCATGTGATCAAGGTCTGCATCTACGTCGTCGCATTTGGGACATACCTTAGGAACACCTCCATATATACCGGTTAAGCGGTGTGGGGTAAGCATGTTCTATTTGTGTAATTAAACTGAATATATCTCAGGCGCGTGTTCCTCGAGACTACCCACGGGTATGCTAACATCTTCCGCCACTCTGTGTCCAACAGCTCCCTAGCCAGTGTCCCTTCCCATCTTCCTCTCAGGGGTCGTAGCTGATCTAATGTGTCTTCAATTTGAGTTCTGTACAGTTTGGTGATTAGGTGGGTATCTTCTCCCGACGTCAACAGGAGGTGCAGAACCCGATGCGTGGCAGGCTCCACATTAATCGTGTCCCAATGGTCCCTTAAGATGTGGATTAGCATTTGGTATACAAGAAACTGTCCCCGTGGGACCCCACTATTTTCCACTAGTTCAGCAAAGGATCTCAGCAACCCTTCACTAAATAGATCTCCAATCGTCTCCCCACCAGCCTTCAACCATGCCCCCAGTCCAGTGTCCACCCGGTTCCCCTCCATCGTCTTTATCCTAAGTATGGACAGTGGTAAGGCAGGGGAGTAGGCCTTCCCCACCCCCACTCGCCGTGAGCACCTCTTCCAGCAGGCTAAGGCCACCTTCGTCAGCGCGCTCTTTTCCTGGGGCTCCATCCTCCGGCCCACCATGTGTGAAATGATCTCCTCCGTTTTCATCTCGCTATTTGCGGTACACCTATCTAGGCGCCCCCCTCCATCAACAGTTTCACATTAATTAAAAAATAAAGAAACTGGGTGCGTGGCCAGCCAAGATGCCTGAGTGGAAGTAATCCATGGAGGCTCCGCTACCAACAGGAGGAAAAGTTTTGGTATACAGCTCACATCCTGGCAAAAGGGAGGAAACAACATGCTGGACATGTGGGGAGGCATGTGAAGTCTGCGGCTAACGATTTATGGCCCGACCAAAGCTAGATGAGGGACGATGTTTGGAAATGCAGTGAATCCATGATGGCGGCATAGACCTTGCCGACAAACAACGCAAGCCAGTGAGAGACCTGGAACCTCAGGGGATTGTTTCTCCGACACTGGAGTCGGAGTTCCCATGATAGAGAAGACCCACCTGCGACATCCTGAAGAAGACGGCTGATGCCGGCGATTGGCCCGGAAGCCCGGTGAGAGAGGCTTGGGGCCCACTTAATGGAGGCCTGGGGGAGCGGGGTGGCCAGGAGAGTTACACGTCCCATCGTCAGCTCCTTTCTCCACTGGAAGGGATGGGGGAATGGAAGGGTTGGAGATTGAAAGCAGCCGACCTGGGAACAGCAGAGCTGGGGAGGCAGGCACTGGATTCGGAGTCTTGACTGACCTCATGATGGTGGCAACGCTGCACATATTGAGATGGTGATAAGAGACTAACTGAAGGGCAACTAAGCACTCAGCTCCGCAGTGCTAAACGCAAACAAAATCCCTCTCCTTGATGCTTTATGAACATTACAGTCCTTCAAGACCACCAACGCAGACTGAGGATGTTGAGTGCCTGACCACAAGATGGCGGTCACGATACGACGCTTCCCTCCTGTACTAGGGAAACAGTAGCTTAACCAGGAATTTGAAGTATAGGGCCCAGGTGGGTTCAATGCTTGCCGTGGGGCCGACTTCCTCATTACTGCAAACGGAATCACAGTCTTAGAGATGTGGTGCCTTCTCTCCGTAGTTCCACAGCTGCAAGTGCCAAGTTGGAAGTTGTCCTTTCGATGAGGGAAGGGGTCCAGCTTGCAGGGCAAGCTTTCAAGGCTTTACAGAGAGGGCAAGCAGCCTCATGACACTCAATATCACCACAATCACAATCACTACCCCCCACCCAGTTTAATGCAATCTATGCAGAACTACAGTGAAGCCATCTCGCAGGTGGCCCCTTTGATTCTTTTCAACTCGATTAATTGCCGAAAAGCATATGTAAGTGTAAGACAGAAGGTTGAGTGGAAAGGCCACTGCTCACAAACCTTTATATGATGCCGAAAAAGACACAGATTAACAGAGTTTTGAGATACTTCTCACTGGCAGACACTCGTACCGACAACTCAACTACAGACATAGATGACACCATGGTCTTGACAAAAAAAGACCTCTCCTCGCTGGACTGCGAAGCGGCGTACTGAAGTTTTCTTAGCTGCTGTCACCTGATAAATCCATCTCATATGGTGACCCTCCTGTGCAGAGGACATGATCATCAACTAGACAATCAGTCGTATTCTGAAAAGAGATTTCCCAATGCTCACCCTGCCCAGTGGGGGCAATAAATTCAGAGGTTCCATGTCCATATCAGATGCCTTCACTTTAATGACATTACTCAGGAAATGGTAGCAGTCTTTGACCGATTTGCCCATCATGATATGCTTTACTGTTAAATATGTACTTCATGCGGAACAGATTGTCCCAGTAGTTTATGGTATAAGTTTGATTTGTTGTTCTTTCCAGGTGGCAGTCAGCTGTCCTTGGATGCTCGCAAGATACATCTTAGGGGGGAGCGAAGAGTGGATGGGGATTCGGTGAAGGTTAGTGATGCAGGGGCCAGCGATTTTTCATGAGAGGGGAGGGAGAGGGAACCTGAGACTATGGTGATTACCACACTATCATGGAATGTTAGGAGATTAAACTTGCCAACTTAAAGATAAAAAATATGAAAATACCTACTTGACTAACACTATGATATAGTGACTCTACAGGAAATGCACTTGAAAAGAGCTGAAGATCATAGACTAAAACACAGGCCTATCGCCTGATCTATAATTCTTGGACATCCACAAAACATAATGGGGTAGCGATTTTATTCCACTCCTTGCTGAACTTCCAGCTAGAAGGGTACAAGACAGACAAGGAGGGGAGAATAGCTATGGTTAAAGGGAACATTCACGGCATACTGTGACCATTATATCAGCCTATGCACCCAACACAAATCAAGGCCTGTTTGTGAAGTCCCTGTTAAACTTGGTGGGGGATTCGCGAATGGCCATATGTTCCTTATGGAGGACTTTAATCAAATATGACACTCAAACGCTGATAGCACATATCCACAAAGATCCCCAACGGGTAGCTTCACAAAGGCTCTCAAACAAGCAATACAGGAACTAGGTTTAATTGATACATGGAGGTCACTACACCCTACCACAATAGATTACACATTCTTCTCCCATCTACATCGGACATACTCCCGCATAGACTACATCTTCACTAGCCAGACGATAACCAAAAGTTTGAAGAGCGCCACTATCCATCCCATAGCGCTAGCAGACCATGCCCTAGTCACTGCGTCTTTTGAGTGGACTGACTACTCACCGAAATATAAACGCTGGTACTTCCCTTTCGCCCTTACAAGAAACAAATTATTAAGTGAAGAGCCAAGGAAAGCCATTAGGGAGTTCTTTCAAGAAAATCTTCCCCAGAAACCACACCCTTCAATAACTGGGACACTTTCAAGGCTGTATTGAGGGGTAGCTGTGTAGCGCTATCCTCTGCACTTAACAGAGGAAGAGGGAATGTATAATATTGGAGGAGGAACTACAACTCTTGGAAAGGGCACATAAGGTGAAACTGTCTTTGGCTACCCAGCGTAAGGACACAGCACTAAGGGGAAGTTCAATGCTATCTATGCCAGTAGAGCAGAACTCTCAGTATTACGCCTCAAACAAACTTCCTATGTGCATGGCAAAAAAGTAGGGAAACATCTGGTGAGGCAACTACGGGAGAAAAGGGAAAAAGAATACACTGGAGGGATACTTGTGGACACAGGGGAACTTATAACTTCCGAAATGGGAAAAGCTCAGGCATTCAGTAGCTTCTATGAGAAACTATATAAGGATGATTCCCTTACCACGCAATCACAGATGGACTATCTTCGGGCACTTGATCTCTGACAGGTATCTCCTGTCCAGAATGAACTATTACAAGAACCAATTATTGAAGATGAAGTGCGCAAGACCATCAATATTTTGAAACATCATAAATCCCCAGGACAGAACGGACTTACTGCCGACTTTTAGAAGACATTTAGCTTCGACTTGACTCCCCTACCTAACCTCCCTTTTCAACTACATATCGCAAAAGAGGTAAAATCACGCCAACCATGAGCGAGGCCATCATAATTTATCAAAGGCAGATGAACGCACGTCAATGTGCGATGGGTACTACACTTAATTGAAAAAGCCTCCAAGAAACACATCTCAGCCATTCTACTAAGCCTAGATGCTGAAAAAGCATTTGGCCGTGTAGATCGGCCATTTCTATTTCACACCTTGACATGGTTTGGCTTCAGTGAGACTTTCATTACCATGAATAAAGCGAACTATACCACCCCTATGTCTATGACAATTAATGGAGTGACCTCAGAACTATTCCATTTTAAAAGGGGGACAAGCAGGGATGTCCGCTTTCCCCACTACTTTTTGCATTAAGCATAGAACTACTGGTGGCAAAGATAAGAGCAACACCACCTATTGGCGGCATCGTGTTCAGCTCAGTGGAGCATAACATCTCTTTAATTGCAAATGATATCTTATTGACTCTCACTTCTCCACCTGCTCCCTGGTTACATTACAGGAGGAATTACTGCTATTTGAAAAGGTGGCGGGTTTATGCATTAATTTATCCAAATCCTCTATACTTAACTTAAAAATGCCAGACTCCACAATGCAGGCCTTGGTAGATTCCACTCCCTTCCAGTGGCAAAAATAAATCACACATCTGGGCATTAATATTACCCCCAAAATCACATCGCTGTCGAAGGATAACTACCCCCACTACTACAACAACTTCAAAATGACCTTAAGAGTTGGGCTCCTCTTTATATGTCCTGGCTGGGTAGAATACATGCTATCAAGATGATGGTCCTGCCAAAATTCTTCTATCTTTTCCAAAGTCTCCATATTGCCCTCAAACAAGACTTTCTCCCAATGGTATGCACCATGCTCACGTGCTTTATTTGGCAAAACAACAGAGCTAGGCTACCATACAAGATACTCTGGCTGCCAAAGAATGAAGGGGGAGCAGCTCTCCCGAATCTCCACATATTCTATAAAGCCACCCAACTAGGAGTTAATTTTGAGTGGCTAAAATGGGAGCCAGAAAAACACTGGCTCCACATGGATAGAGCAGTGGTGGGGAGAGTGATTTGTCTAAAACAATCAAAAACAGAACGACCATCAAATGCATATTTAAGCACTCCAACTAGAACTACCCTGAGAGTATGGGACAAAGTAAACAGATCAGCCCACTGGATGACTTTTACTTCCCCTTTCATACCTATTCACTTCAATGCTGCATCCCCACAAATCAACCAGGGCCATTTGACACAAGGATGGAAGGAGAGTACCTCACTTTATCCGATTTGTTTCACAACTGGGACATGCTAACATTTGCACAATTTCAACGGGATTTCCACCTCCCAAACTCAGAGCACTTTCACTACCTACTATTTTCACACTGGGCGTCACAGACGGAGGTCCGTGCTGCAGCAACCAGGGATCTCATACCAATTGAACAATTTGCAAAAACCGCTGGTCCATCCAGGGGCATGATATCCTTCTTCTACTCATTACTACTACAATCACACCCTAATCCTCAACACCGTTATTATGCAATTTGAGAATAGGGTCTAGGACGGGCTGTACCGAGAGGGAGTTGGGAAGCACTATGGAGGAATATACCAAAACATAACCACTCATTAGGCATGAGAGAAGCCTTTACAATATTATGTATGATTGGTATCTTTATCCCACTAAGTTAAAGAAAATTTTCACAGAGACCTCTGATCTTTGCTGGAGAGGCTGCAGGATGATGGGTGACTTCCATCGCATTTGGGGGGACTGACCTGTGCTGCGCCCATTCTGGGCTGAAATCCTGGCTCAGATCAAAGAAATACTAGGATACCCAAGCCTGGAGACTCCGGAGTTTGCTCTGTTAGGCATCAGGGATGACTCTCTAAAATACCAGACTAAAAGTGTAAAGCAATTATGTGGCTATGCTTGGGGACGGCATCATGGAGGAAAAAAACTGCACCGGCCCTGATACAATGGCACACATAACTGTGGCACACACAATGGAAAGATTAGCGGACATTTTTAGAGATGACTTCAAAAACTTTGAATACTCCTGGAGCCCACTAGTGAACTACCAATCTATGGGGCTTCTTTTGGTGGCCTGCCCATCCTGCACACAAACTTTGTACCTCTTGCAGTTTTGATTCTTGAAGAGTATCCTCTATAGCTACCCGAAGACTAACAGACATGTTCTGTCCACCTGGTTTTTCTTTTGTTGATATTCTATTTGCCTTTTTTAGTTCTCTTTCTTTAGTTTCTTGTAATGTATTGGGGGGAATAGACATGGCATGTTTTGATATATGTTCCTGTGTGCCAAGGTCATGAGTAATTTGGAGAATAATGGGACATGTTATAGCATCCTAGGGACTCATTGTAAACAGGTATATTTGGACTATGTCATGTTTTGAAGTTAATCAAATTTCAATTAGAAGATGTTTGAGAATAAAATAAAGAAAATGGCCATTATTTTTTGTTTTTTTCTGTTAGATAACAGGACGAACTCTTATCCAAATCACCACTCACATCCTTTCACTTGAGTAAACTGTTTTGTTTATTTCCCCAAGACTAGGGTGACCAGACAACTCCAAGCCAAAATAACACACTGTTCTAATCCAGGGCTTTTCTTACACATCATTATCTATTCCTGTACTATTTTAATTGGATTAACCAATATAAACCATGAAAATAATGGAGGTAGAGACTTAAAATAAAAACCCCTAGGAAATAATGTTAAATGAAAATATATAATTTAAAAAACGTTAAAAATATAAATTAATATAATTAAATGTTAAAATTAATTAAGAAAATGTGTGCATATGTTATATTTAATTTTAAAATATTTTAATCACTTTTTTGTATTTAAAATTATGATAATATATTTTAGTAAAATATAATTAGCTTTTGATACATTTTATACATTACGTTTAACAATTATTAATACATAATACATGTTACTTTACTTGAGGTGGGAATTTCTTTTTTATTTTTCAGTTTGAACTTAAGAAAAATAATTTATGTTTATTATATTTACATTAATTAAATATTTAATTCAAAAGAAAGTTATTACCACTGCAACTTTTTACATTTAATTCTATATTTATCCCATATGTACATGTGGATATAGAATTAGATATAGAAGGAATTTTCAATAATATTCATAATAAAAATATTTTAATATATTTTAAGTCTAATAGCCTTTTTTTTAAAATTCCATAATTACTACCGTGAGACTCCACCTGAGATCCTCGCATGGTAAAGTATAGGAAAAAATAGAAAGTTTATTGAACTTGGAAATCTGCAGTATTACTCACTCACTAAAAAATGCAATTCACACCGTATGAGTGTGGATCTCCACCTCCAGCACTTCTATCTTTTCTACATGGAGGTGTAAGCTTACTACTTAATTGCAAATGTGGCATGGACCACAGGGAAGTGGGTGGAAAACGGTGCATATTTACCACTAAATGGGAGAGGTTTAGGGAGGAGTAATGACGGCTTTAGGAAGGGCTTTGGGGAGGGAAATGTACCTTCAAAAAGTATGCCCATTGCTTTTCACAAAGAACACTTAAACACTCAATTTACTACAGCTAAAGTTATACAAAACAGTAGTAAATATTCTTCAGCTTAAAACGAGAGTAAGTCCAGTAATACACAGAGTTAACCACTGGAACGCCCTCCCATAGAAAATAATAGAGGTAGGGACTTAAAATAAAACCACATATAAACTAATGTTAAATTACATTAAATTATTTAAACCAGCTAAAAATATAAATGAATTTCATTTGATGTTACCAAATATCTAAAAATAAAACATTTAACATTTTATTTGAAATAGTTTTCATAATTTTTTGAAATAAAAAAATAATGTAACAATGTTTCTTTAAGTATATTTGAATACATTTTAATTAATTGTGTATATCACTTTTAATACATTTTCTACTTTTCAAAATAATTGCATTTTAAATTACAATTAAGCTTATAGGGCTACATCTAAAATAAATATTTAAAATTAATTTACATGAATATTTAACATCAAATATTTTACTTACTTTTTTCAAAATACAAATATCAGTATTTCTTTTTTTAAGAGGTTAACTAATGCTTAGCATTCTAAGCACATTATCAGCAAGTTGTGTATTTCTTTTTTATTTTTCAGTTTGAACTTCAGAAAAATAATTTATGTTTATTATATTTACATTAATGAAATATTTAATTCAAAAGAAAGTTATTACCGCTGTAACCTTTTACATTTAATTCTATATTTATCCCATATGTACATGTGGATATAGAATTAGATATAGAAGGAATTTTCAATAATATTCATAATAAAAATATTTTAATATATTTTAAGTCTAATAGCCTTTTTTTAAAAATTCCATAATTACCACTGGGAGACTCCACCTGAGATCCTCTCATGGTAAAGTATAGGAAAAAATAGAAAGTTTATTGAACTTGGAAATCTGCAGTATTACTCACTCACTAAAAAACGCAATTCACACCCTATGAGTGTGGATCTCCACCTCCAGCACTTCTATCTTTTCTACATGGAGGTGTAAGCTTACTACTTAATTGCAAATGTGGCAAGGACCACAGGGAAGTGGGTGGAAAACGATGCATATTTACCACTAAATGGGAGAGGTTTAGGGAGGAGTAAGGACGGCTTTAGGAAGGGCTTTGGGGAGGGAAATGTACCTTCAAAAAGTATGCCCATTGCTTTTCACAAAGAACACTTAAACACTCAATTTACTACAGCTAAAGTTATACAAAACAGTAGTAAATATTCTTCAGCTTAAAACGAGAGTAAGTCCAGTAATACACAGAGTTAACCACTGGTACTGGAATACCCTCCCATAGAAAATAATAGAGGTAGGGACTTAAAATAAAACCACATAGAAACTAATATTAAATTACATTAAATTATTTAAACCAGCTAAAAATATAAATGAATTTCATTTGATGTTACCAAATATCTAAAAATAAAACATTTAACATTTTATTTGAAATAGTTTTCATAATTTTTTGAAATAAAAAAATAATGTAACAATGTTTCTTAAAGTATATTTGAATTAATTTTAATTAATTGTGTATATCACTTTTAATACATTTTTTTACTTGTCAAAATAATTGCATTTTAAATTACAATTAAGCTTATAGGGCTACATCTAAAATAAATACTTACAATTAATTTACATTAATATTTGACATCAAATATTTTACTTACTTTTTTCAAAATACAAATATCAGTATTTCTTTTTTTAAGAGGTTAACTAATGCTTAGCATCCTAAGCACATTATCAGCAAGTTGTGTATTTTTTTTTTCTTTAGTTGATGTTTCACAAGCTTACATGAGGCAATGGAATATACTCATTCTATACTTCTTCTTCAAAAGGGGTTTCGTCCTGAAAATACTCTGACCTTTAGCACACCTGAAGTTAGGCAGAAACATGGTGACTTTACCAAAAACATGAGTGGGACTTATAGACTCTCCTGGATTTAATCTTCAGTCACAACAAAGTTTTCATTTGTTAGTTATTCTTCTTATTTATGGACCTACATAACAACACAGTATCACAATACTGCCCATTTATCCCATTAAGAAAGAAGATAGGTTGCTGACACTACTTTGTACCACAGCATGGAGTAGTCTATATGATGAAGCCTGGAACTTTATGTGGGTAAAATTCAATGTCCTTTTAAATAAAAAACAGACCTTGCATTACGCATACAAACATTTTGTATTAGAATGTCATTCTCTAAGGGCAATTAGTTAATCAGCAATAACACAAGACTGTGCTATTTGTTTCTAGCCATCAGACTATAGGACCTTTTTTGGGGAGAACAGATTTTAGGTCAATAGCAAATCAACTATATCATTCAGAAATGATATTGGCTTTGTGTATTTATACATTGCATTTGTGAATAACCAGTACACACTTTGTGAAATGTCTTCTCTACCATTATCCTCGTTCCATTTCTCCGAGTCTCTCATTCACATCCATCTCCACCTTACTTGTTCTGTTATCACAGCTCTGACTCTCATTTTGCACCTGAGCTCTATGTTTGTTTTTCTTACACCTATCTCTGTACTACTTGTCTCACTCTACCTCTTATTTGCCACTTTCTTCTATGTCTCTTTTATTATTTTACCTCTGCCCTGTCAAGGTCCCCATCTCACTTACACTTCTACCTGTGCCATCTTCTTAGTTCTACCCTCCACAGTCCCTTCCTCAGCTCCTCCTCCATTTTTGTCGTAATTCCATATTTATCATTCCAGATTCCATATATCTTCCTTGTCTTACTCGCACCATTTTTGCCCAGTTTCCTCTCACTTCCTTCTCTGTCCTACTGTTACCCATTTTTCTGTCAGTTTTATACTCTCCACTATTTCTTTCATCACTAGCCTATGTTCCCTCTTACGTCTCTTATACCCACTACTATCTCTTTCATTATCTATATTCTCCTGTCCATCCATCCATATGCTCAGACCTTTTGGACAAGGGGATGCAAAGGCCTGCAGTCCTGTAGTATAGTCATTTGTGGCGACCAGAGAGACATATTTGGCACACCACAGTAAAGCAATATGTTTGACACTGAATGAGACCTCCAAACAGGCAAGATATACATAACTGAGAAGTACTTTGTCACATGAATTCTCTGTCCTGAACAGACCTACTTTAATTAAATTGTGAGTCGAAAAGTCAACAATTATGTAGGGAACATTTACAGTAATTTTGCAATCTGGATCAGAATTTAGGATGGACTGATTATTTTTTATGATTGGGTACCCATGCTGTATATATGTATCATATTTTAACTATTGCACTTATGAGCACTGCACCATCTGCACCTTAGTGATATATTGTTTAGTGTTACCGCGTCAGAACCTTGATAAGTAAACTTACAAGGAGACACGCCTAAGCCGATGAACCTTTTGACCACGTTCGTAGACTTCCCAGTACGAGATATCTCTCTGGCATCTCAAAATCAATATATCAATAACCCAATCAATATTCGCAGTAACTAATCAACAAGTTAATCAATAACATTTAATAAGAATCAATAAAGTGAGCACACCATGACCTTTCAGTCATGAATAACCACACAAATATAGTTAAGTGTTAGGATATTTATTTCCCTATTAGTTACAATCTAATAATCATCTCCGTTCATCTCATTAGCAATCGATCATATTAGTAACTCTTCAGATTTTGTAATTAGAACACAATTAATCAATGCATAGAGAACACTCATTCAATGTTAATACGTCATTAATAAGAAACAACTTAGCAACATCTCAGTAGTGCATGATTCAACAAAGCAAGAACTCAGTCATTTGCCTATTTGTGTCAGATATCAGTGAACACCTTAACTAACCTCGAATTAGCATCAGCATGTTGGGCTTCATGCGAAACAATTTTGCAAACACAAATTTGAAAAAACATCTAACTATGGCCTCTATCAAAAGAGCAGTTGGTACCTAGAAAGAAAAGGCAAACAGATAATTACAATTTTGCATCTGATAGTTACCCCTTCAACGAATCAGCAAACAGCGTCAGTCTTCGTCCTCAGGACATCAGTCGATTCACCATCAGCATAGATAGAGCAGGGCAAAGTCTCAGTATGGCATAGCCAAAGAACGAGAACTCTTCCGTTATATGGAGGAGAAGTAAGTATCAGGTAAGAACGAATAGAGGATGGCTAAAGTATCAAGAAGAACAAACTGCAAAGTCTCAAAAGATTAATGGCAAGGTATGGCTTAAAGTAGAATGTCCAATAATGGCTGATTTCTCCTTGGATCATCCGGTTAAATCAAAACTGTCGAACTAGCCCTTAATTCCCCATTGGATAATATTTGGTGCATCATTTTCTCTGTCCAATAATTCTCCACGCACCTCACTAGAATTTTCCACAAACTACAGTTCTCATGTCGTTAATTGGCCCAAGTTATTGACGTCTTCATCGGTTGGAATGTCAGGTAAGAAAAGTTACACTTTACGCTCCAGTCAGTAGTTCCATTGTTTTCTCCTACTCCAGGCAGCCTTGCGCCTGTTACGAATTACACGGTTGCATTCAGCAAGAATGTCTCCTTGAGCAAGTCGGGTACCATGAGAAAGAATTTACTACGGCTACACACACATATCTAGCTTCTGGAAAAGTACAGTTTCATGTCTTTCAGGAAAGCAGCACATTGCACGTTAGAAAAACACAGTTTAATATGAGACCAGGCAGCTAGCCCCAAACCCTCACTAGACTAAGGCCTAATGATTTAGTTAACAAACCCCAAATACATGAATCTAATTATGATATGCTAATACAAATTCAAAACATTAGTACATATTAATTCATCATTAATAAGTTTCATTAGTCTTCGTATACATTGGTAGCCACTCCCCGTGGGCACATTTCAAACGCGTGCATTATTTTCTATGTTAACACATTTTCTATGCAGCTTCATTACACAATATATTGCAAGCCTTTTCATGTTAATATTAAGTTTAAAAGACACACTCCAACAATCCCTCCTCTGATGACTCTTGTCATCACACAAAACCTTCCCCACAAATTTTACATCCTAAAATTCCATCATTTCAATCTCTTCTCTTCTCTTTAACGTTCCCCCTTTGATTTTGCCCTGAATAATTTTTCCCTTCGTTTTTCTTCCCTCCTCTTATTATTTTTCGCCATCTTCAATTTTATTCTTTTACTAATTTTACATGCCACCCACAATCCAAATAAGCAAGCTATTACAATCAATATCCCCTGTATTATTATTTCCCACTGAAGCAAATCCTGTCCGAACCTTTTCCCAAACACCTGTTTCTTTCAACTCCTTCAAGTCTGTAATATCCCTAGTTAAGTTAGTAAGCATACTTCTAATCTCATTACTATTGTCTGGTATGTAAGCACAGCAATGACGCTCATTAAGCATCCTACAAACTCTGCCATTTTTCGCTAAAAGAATGTCTAAAGCAAGCCTGTTTTGAAGAGTCATAGCCCTCTCCGCAGCAAGTTCAGTATCCATCAGGAGTATGTCCCTGAAAAGTTTGTCAGCATGTTATCCACAATAGTAGACAACTTTTGAATCTTTATGGAGTTTAAGATAACTCCCACTGAAGGAATTATCGCCTCAAATATGTCTCCTACTACACCAGCAGCAGTTTCTCTCTTCTGTCTATTACGATGTAATTCAGACAATTTCGGAAACCTTTTCAAATCATCAAGTTGATATATCTTTGGGAAAACTATTCCCAAATAGCATGTCCCATACCATCCTTTTGGAAGACGGTAATAAGCATTAAGTCCACATTTATAATAGATCCAAGGGATCGCTGGATCCTGTCCATTTAACATGAACATCCATTTACTCTGAAACAAAAACACACGCTTACATTCACGCATTCCCACAAACACATTGTCATAATATGACTTCGGCCTAGATATGCAAAGCTTACCTACGTGTAGTGCATCTAAAGCTAATTTCCCCTGTTCTTTAATTTCACTATAACCCTCACTACTAGCAAAAGCTCACTGCTGCAATCCTGTCTCCAATTTACCCTTCAATGCCCTTCTTCTATCTTCCGTGTGATCTAAAAAGCTTTTCTCTACAGGTGTAAGCAAACATGTCAAATTATTGCGGTGTGCATAAGATGTACTAATTGTTAATGTCGCCTCGAAAAATCCTTTAACTAACTTTATGCTATAGTACCTAGCTACCCTACTCAAATACTCTATTATAGGCACATAAGAAAACACAAGATCATGGTTCGAGTAAAACTACTGGATCTCGATCTACGTGGAGAAGTGTGGCACGTGGAGAAGTGTGGCACAATGGTTAGAGAGGCAGACCCTGATGCAGAGATCTGGCCTGGGACCAGGGTTCAATTCCCGCCTCAGTGGTTCTTGGGCTCAATTTCCCTGGACAGGATATTTCTCGCCTCGGTGCCTAAACTAACTCATGGGTCTCACTCTGCAACTCTGGGCAATAGCTTGCTTAATCTCCACAACGGCCCCAACAGTGCTGGGATGCCTGGCTTCACCTTGGGGGTTGCCCAGGACTGGGCATCTTACAGGGAAAGCCAGGAGGGGTTCCACAGCGGTATGCGTTCAGCGCCTCGATACCTCCGGGTCGGCGTGCGCTTTACAAGTACGAATTTACATTTACATCTCTTCCTGGTTATAGAATCTTGTTAGTAACAAACTACAACTTATCCCATATGTTAATGGCATACTATGATAGGTAACCCCCTCTTGTACTGAAACAGGAATCTGTGTACACACATAACAATCTTTTGCATCCATTGTAACAACATACTCACTCAGCAAGCGATAGAAAACGTTAGTGGATAGTTCCCCTTTTGCGTTAGTTCCCTCATGCAAATATTTTGTATCCTGCTCAAACCTCTCCCAAGCTGTTAGTGCAGTGGTAGTCTCAGGAATTGTAGCATTGTTAGTCCCACTCTTATCCATTAGTGGCATACTCACAGCCACAACTATGATGAATATCACACACACAACACCCAAACCAACACCCAAATATTTACAACGCCTACTCCCTCTATTATCCTCCCTAGTGTTAGCCATGATCTGTAAAGAATCAGAAAGTGAAGGAAGGTTAATTCAAACAACAACAGAGGATAGTTGGAAATTTTCCACTTTTCCTTTTTTTTTTTCTCGCAGCAAAGTAAAAACAAGCAAGTATTTACAGCTTTCACTTTCTGTCCCAGGATCCTTGTCAATTCTGGTTAGCAGCTTGTCAAAATTGGTTTTCAAAAGACAAATCAGGTTATCAATGTCTCATCCAGTAAATAATCAGTCTCTTTTCTCAATTTTTCTTTTTAATTCAATTCTTATGCCAATTCAATCTCTTCGGCCAGACTCAGGTACCAAAGTACTGACCTGGAATTTCTTGATCAAAGCAAAACGCCAAGAACTCTTGTTGCCATTCAGCTGACATTGCATACGCCCATTCAGGACCCGCGTACCTTCTGTTCGTCACTCTCTTTCTTTTCAACTTGCGATCACCTTGCAACTCTCCTTCACTTAGATCTTCTCTCCTTGTTGTATCAACCTCTTCCTCTATTGCATCTTCGACAACCACCTTTCCCGTTTTCACTTGCAATTCTGGCCATTTATCTCCTTTCAGTGTCTCTCTGGCCTTTGATCTTTCCTGTGGCAACTCTTCGCCCTCCTCTAGCTCTATGGTGTTTTCTCTTGATGGACCTGCAATTTGCTCAGGAGGAGTTTGGACACTCTGACTCTCTTCCGCCTCAACTCCTTCGCCTTCTGGGTCTGTCAGGGGCTCTGGCTCATTTCCATATTCGTCTGCTTCTGGGAGAAGCCCCCTCTGGGTCTCTTCTCCTTCGTCTCTTACTGGAGTGACCAAGCCGTCCTCAACAGGCTCTCCTTCTGTCTCAGTTCCCCTTCGATCACTCTCCGGCCCTGAGACTTTCTTCTCTGTTGTTGGTACTTTCAACAACTCAACTTCCTCATCGGCATGGATCCAATTCGGAATTCCCGCACACTTTACAGCAGTAGTAGTCGTTAGTATTACTTGGTAGGGCCCCTTCCAAAGTGGCTCCAAACACAACTTCCTTACATGTTTCTTGATGACAACCCAGTCACCAGCTTTCAGGTTGTGTCCTGGATCGTTTATCGGTGGCAGGGTGGTAGCTTCCACCTGATGAGAAAAAGAACGGACCACATCAGCCAGACCCTTGCAGTAGTCCAACACCATACCATCTGTGATATTCACATGAGCATTCGCAGGCACTGCGGGCAGTCTCATAGCTCGGCCCATGAGAATCTCATGAGGAGACAGTCCTGTTTTCTTGTTAGGCGTATTTCTCATTGACATTAGCACCAAAGGCAACGCATCGGGCCATTTCAAATTCGTGGCTGCACACATTTTTGCCATTCTTGACTTCAGGGTACCATTCATCTGCTCCACTAGTCCTGATGCTTCAGGGCGGTAACTACAATGCAGCTTCTGCTCAGTGTTCAATGCTGCACACAACAGCTTAACCACCTCGTTGTTGAAGTGACTTCCCCTATCTGATTCCAAAGAGATCAGAAACCCGAAAAGTGGTATCAATTCCCTAAGCAGCAGCTTTGCTACTGTGAGACGGTCATTCCTGCATGTAGGGTATGCTTTAATCCAGTGACTAAAGATACACACAATCACCAACACATATCTCAAACCTCCACACACAGGCATCTCAATAAAATTCAATTGCATTTTGCTAAATGGACCTCCTGCTCTCCCAATGTGGCTCAAATTCACCACTGTCCCTTTCCCCGCATTCATCTGCTGACAGATGATACACCTATGACAGATCACTTCTGCAGCTTGTCTAAACTTCGGATTAAACCATTCAATTTTAAACAACCTGATCATGGCATCCCTCCCAATATGTGCTTGACCATGGTAATACCTTGCAAATTGTGACAGGAGACTGTTCGGCAAGACCATTTTCCCTTCATCTGAAACCCACAAGTCATCTGGCCTTTGTACGCATTGCATCCTAACCCAAGAACGCTTCTCATCTTTGCTGGCACGTCCCTGTAACAATCTCAATTCTTCCAACGTGTCAATCACCCTTAAGGGGTAACCAGTGCATGTCTAATTTTCTGTTTCAGGTAACAATTCCCACTGATCCTTAAACGATATACAGTTCAATGCGCAAAACCTTGCGACTTGATCCGCATATCCATTTCCCATTGAAACAAAGTCCTGTGACTTCAGGTGAGCACTGCATTTTACCACGGCAATTTCATGAGGTAACTGAATCGCGTGCAACAACTCCTTAATTCTCTCACCATTTTTCACTGGAGAACCAGAAAAGGTCAGGAAACCCCTCTGTGACCATAGATGGCCAAAATCATGGACAATCCCGAATCCGTATCTGCTATCAGTATAGATAGTCACTCTCAACTGGGCAGCGGCATGGCTAGCTCTAGTAAGAGCAACCAATTCAGCCACTTGAGCAGAATATATTCTCTCAAGCCAAGACGCTTCCAGGATACCAGAGATCGTACATACAGCGTATCTGGCTCACAGCACTCCTACTGAGTCTCTTAAACATGAGCCATCTACAAAGATAATTTGGTCATTTTCTTCCAATTCAGTATCTTTAATATCAGGCCTCGGTTTGGTGCACATTTCGGTTACCTCAAGACAATCATGTTCTACATCTTCAACATTTTCAACTTCTGTGTTGTCATTTGGAAGCAAAGTTGCCGGGTTCAACACTGTACATCTTTTCAACGTTACATTAGGTGACCCCAATATAATCGTTTCATATTTTGTCAATCTTGCATTTGTCGTGTGCTGCGTTTTGGTACAGGTCAACAGGATTTCAACTGAATGAGGGACCATGACTGTTAGAGGATGTCCCATCACTATGCCTTCACACTGGGTGAGGCTCTGACCAACTGCTGCTACTGCACGCAGACAACCCGGTAAGGCTGCTGCAACTGGGTCCAAAGTAGCTGAAAAGTATGCTACTGGTCGGTTTACACCTCCATGGACCTGTGTCAGGACAGACAAAAAACATGCATCACGTTCATGACAAAACAGAACAAAAGGCTTTGTGTAATCAGGCATACCTAAAGCTGGAGCCCTGCACATGCTCTCCCTTAGCTCAGTAAACGCCTTCATTTCCTTCTCTGTCAGCACCATGACATCTGGCCCTTCCTTAACCGTCAGTCTCACCAATGGCTTGGAGATGACTGAGAAATTCTGGATCCACTGACGACAGTAGCCCACCATTCCCAGAAACATCCAAACATCTCTCCGTGTCGTTGGGGGATTAATCTGTAACAGTGCAGTCATTCTTTCCCTGGATAACTTCATCGACCTTTCTCAATTTGATGACCCAAATACTTCACCTCTTTCTGGCAATATTGTAACTTCCTTGGGGACACCTTGTGTCCATTCTTTCCCAGGTGATTCAGTTAGGCAATCAAATCATACTTGCACTCATCCCTCGTTTTGGATGCGATCAACAGATCAGCAATGTACTGCACTAGAGTCGATTGAAAAGGCAATTCCAATGACTCCAAATCCTTCTTCAGTATTTGATTGAATATAGAAGGTGATTCCGAAAACCCTTGAGGAATCCGACACCAATTGTAAACCTTGTCCATGAATTTGAAACTGAAAAGAATTTGTCTGTCCTCATGAAGAGGCACAGAAAAGAACGCTTGGGACAGATCAATTACTGTGAACCACTCTGCATCACATGGAACCTGGAACATGATCACAGCTGGATTTGGCACCACTGGGCAACATTTCACCACTATGTCATTAATCTTTCTCAAATCTTGGACAATACAAACCTTCGCACAAGGCTTATTCAGCCCCATTATTGGTGAGTTACATGGACTGCTCATCACCTCCTTCAAGACTCCCTGTTTCACAAAGTCTGCAATTAATTGTGCCACCTTTATTAGGACATCTTGCGCCATATGGTACTACGGTACCTGGGGAAACACAGCATTTGGCTTTACATGGACTTTCAACTGGTTCTACTCCTTTTATCAGTCTTACTTCCTTCCCTGTTAGGTCCCACACTTTCTCTTGGACTGCTCCCTGCAAGTCTGCTGGGAGATCAGCCACGGTGAACATCAGGAAGAAGTTAATCAGAGGATACTCCTCATCTGTGGTCTACGTTTCAGGCTCTGAAATCTGCTCCTCATCTCCTTCATCGTCACTGTTTGACTGAACCTCAATCCCCTCATTGGAACAGGTGACCGAACACCTTGTCTTGCTCAATAAGTCTCTTCCCAGTAGGGACACGGGACTCGAATCGCAAACCACAAATCTGTGCAATCCCTGAAAAGTGCCAAGCTCAACCTGCACCGGATCTGTGATCGGGTTAGTCAGAAGTTGGTTTGCCACTCCTACCACCTTGACTATACGTCCCGAAAGGGGCCGTTTCGGAACCTCTGCGCTTCTGACTGTAGAGCGTGTAGCTCCTGTGTCAACCAAGAATGAAACCTTGTGACCCATTACCTTCCACTGAACATAGGGCCCTTTCTGATCTACTTCTAGGGACGCTGCGAGCCTACACTCCTCACTACCTGAACTCTTATCCGACCATTCATCGTTTATTCCATTCTCACCCCACAATGAGAACTGTTGCACTGTGTTATTTTGACTCATTCTTTGACCTGTGACCTGTTGAGGAAGCATCACCTGTTGCTGTTCCATTGGCGCTAAGGGCACTTGCATTTGCTGTCTGGGTACCATGGGAACCTGCTGCTGCATTTGTTGCATCTGCATCGGTTGTATACGTGGCATCTGCACCTGCTGCATGGGTTGAAAACCCTGCATCTGATTCATGTTGTTCTGAACGTTCGGATTAGGACCTCTTAGCCGTGGTCCCTTCACATTTTGAAACGCACTGACATCATTGCTTTGTTGAACAACACCCTCCTGCACCATCATCGGACACTCCCACTTCCAATGTCCAATGACCCCGCAAGCATGACAAGGTAACATCTTCTTCATCCCCTGCACATCGTTTTGAACTACTACTGTGTTCAAGTCTGGACTTCTGTTTATAAAACCTCCTCGACCTCTGCCTCTCACTTGCTCATGAAACATCCTGTTTCCTTGCGGCTGTTGCACCATCTGTTGTAGACAACCTCCCTGCATCCCTGACTGTGCTGCCTTAATTTGCATCACCATTGCTTTCCCCTTCACTTTTCTCTGCTTCAACTCAATCTTGTCACTACAGTACTTTGCATACTGCAACACCTCGTCAATCAGCTTTGCTTGCCAGCAAATCAAATGGTTCTTAGTCATCTGACTAATCTCAGGTCTCAACCCTATAACAAATCTAAACACAAGGTGATTCATGTCCTTCGCCTCAACAACCTCTGTACCACTGTGGTGCTTGAACGCCTTCAACAACCTCTCATAATAGGCATGTATCGACTCCATTGCTTCCTGTGCCGTCCGATCAATCTTTTTCCAATCAATATTCTTCGGCGAAACCCTCTGTTTCAAGAATTCAATCACCTTATAGTAGTACTTCATCACCTCAGGAGACGGTGCTCCTGTGACTCTATCCTTTGCCAGTTCCACAGTCGGCCAATCCGAACTCCTCTTGCACTCAAGCCACAAATCAGCTGGAACTATGATGTCAAAGAGAGTATTCAGATTTTCCCAGATACATTTCGCAAGCTTCACAAACCTGTCCGTCTGCTGATACCACTCTATTGGTTTCTCCCTCAGCCTGGGAAAGTCATTTGTAAATGACAGGATATCACCTCTAGTCCACGGCACATGGACAAGAACCCCTCCGGCAGTCTCTCGCATTGGTAACATCTTTACCGTACCAGCATCCGGTAACGTTTTTGCTGGCGGCTCTAAGCAGTCACTTTTCCTCTTGTCTCTTTTCTTTGCCCATCTACCTTCCCACTTTTCTAAGGCTCCCCAAACTTGTGCGCTCTACAGCATTTCCTTGAGGTGTGCCTTCATCCCGATAGACCTCATGTGCTCAAAATCCTTAGGCTCAAAGTCTAACCTGTACCTCCTCTTCAGATGTTTGGTATTTTCTAAGCCTATTCCATATTTATCTGCCAAATTTGCCAACCTCTGGTGCACCCTGCTAACTTCTTTAGTTATCTTGGGACACAAGAATCCCAATTCTGCTTCCGAGTATGATTCTAGCCTGTTCACTCCCATGCTCCCTTCAACAAGTTCATTTGCCTCCATGCCCAACCTTACAAAATTCAGGTATTCTTCTCCTTCCGTTCTCCCTGCTGCCGCAGGAGCAGTCTGCAGTGAATTTAACTTGTCTGACCAGTCGTTCAGCTGTTGCGCAGTTAAACCCTGTAGTCAGATATTCCCAGAATGCGCTAAAGGTGTCTGCGGTATATTCGTACTCGAGATCTGTGGAGTCAGCAGTCCCAAACCTGATTGTCTCATGGCATCTGGAGGAGCCCCAATTGGACTGAAGTCTAACAAAGACCTAGATCTTTTGAATGTCAGTTCCACTGGAGTCATCCCCTGAGAGCTCCCCACGAACCCTCCTCTTGTCATACCTTGAGTCATTATCCCTTGATCCCATACACTAGGCTTCGCCTGCGCATACAGTGGTACCGGTGGACCAACTGTAATGGGCAAAGATATGGCGTCTGGCGTCTGCCTGCTTCCCAAAACCTGTGGAGTATTTACTCCCATATTCTGGTTCATTACTGGTGCCATAGTTGACTGCGGTCCTGTGACCGAAGTGTAATTCGGGATCATTTATTGCTGTATCTGGGGCAGTAAAGGTGGAGTGGGCTCAGTCTGGATCAGCTTTAGTCTCGAGTATGCCGGCTCTGAACCTGTGGTGGCTGTAGCTGAGATTGCATCTCTGGAGCAGTGGACACACTATTACTACTCTGCACCGGAACTGGTGTCGAGACAGGAGTAACCTGTATCGTATTTGCTGTCACCTTCTCTTGAGTCGGACCTGCAGGACATGTACTAGTACTAGGTCTATTTTTCATCTATTGCATATGGCGGTGGTCGGTCATTCAGTAACTGATTAAGGAACTCATCATCGTCTGAGTCATCCATCTCTGACCAGGGCTTCTTAGCCTCTTTGTCTTTGGAAGGACTTTTGTCAGTCTTACAAGTAGCTTTCCCCTTTTTGTCTTCACCTTTTTGAGCTATTGCTGGAAACATCCTGATTCCGTCTATTGTTTCTCTCCTCCAAACTCTCTGTGCACTATCCCACCTAGCCTCCGCTAGTGTCTTTTCTGTTTTCCTCATTCTCTCAAATTTCTGTTGCTGCTGTCGTATTGCCGTCAGTTCCCAAATTGCTAGCACCTCAAACTGTGCTGGCCTCAGAGGTGTCTTTAACTCATTTAGCACCCTCCACAAATTTTCCAAAACCCTTATTTTGAACATTCCGTGCTCCGGAAACGCCAAACAACCTTCTTTCTCTGTCGCTTTGCACCATTGTTTTAGCCAAAGACATGGCGCAATACCCCTTTCCTCCATTACAGCATACGCTGGTGTATCCTCTGGTGGTGTAACCTCTCCTACACTCGCTGTAATATTTACGTCTCCCTTCAAAGTGCTCTTTAAAGCCTTGAAAAATTTCATTTTTGCTTTTTTTATTTTGTTCACAATCGAATCAGGAAGTGACTTTAGTTCCCAGAACTCCCTTCGCCTACCTTCTCAACCAATTGCCTCTCACGGACGGCTGCCAATCAGTGTGCGACCCTTCTCACTAACCGACCTATCCCAGCGCGGCTCCAATGACGTCACACTCACACACACTGTGGCTGACAAAGTCTTGCAGCTTGTCTTCCTCACTTTCAATTTACACAAAAGCTAATGCAATATATTGAGAGCACCAACAAAAACTCAAATTTGCCGGTTTACTACAGGAAAGGGTAACACAATCGCTTCAGAACTTTACAGAGATTTTGCTTAAGCCTCGGCCGCTACTCTCTCCTTCTCAGATCCCGCACTTGCAAGCAAAATTTGACCCGCAAATCTTACTCTCGACTTGTCAAAGGGTTTTTCTAGTGCACTTTAGAACTCACCAAATCTCCATCGAAGTTTCCATTCACTCACTTTGACTCATACTCGACTCGTCAATTTCATCATCGACCTATTAAACCACGCAAATTACAACATAAACCAAGTGTCTCATACACTTATCAATATACTCCGGAGTCTTAGACCACGCAGGGTCCGCACATCATCAACAAACACGTGGACAATTTTTTAGCACAAAGCGCCACACTCACATGAAGTTCGCCGACTTCCCCACTCTCATACTGCGGAGTACGCACACTCCTACTAAAAAATCATCATTTGGCCCAAAATCCTCACAGACTTCACAATTCACCCGCGGTATGCATAATCTGTGCAAGGGCAAAACCCTACTTCATTCACACTATCACTAGAACGCCGAGAACATACTCAAACTCCCTTCAGCAAGCTCCGAGATTCCAGGAAAGTCATTTGGGACTAAGGGGCACATCACCTCTCCAATTTGCATCATCGAAAAAGAATAATTTTACCAAACCCAATTTTTCCAATACACCTTGCTTACTTCCAAACCACGCCCCTCAATTTCTAGCAGACCGTTTGAACCACTCAATCCTCTCAAACAGCTGTCCTGGGGCCCCCAAGGGCCAAACCGTCCACACTACTACCAAACTGTTATCAACCCGTAATCTTCCGTACTGGGGCCCCAAAGGGCCAAACCATTACCTCTGCTACCAAAAACTGTTAGCGCGTCAGAACCTTGATAAGTAAACTTACAAGGAGACATGCCTAGGCCGATGAACCTTTTGACCACGTTCGGAGACTTCCCAGTACGAGGTATCTCTCTGGCATCTCAAAATCAATATATCAATAACCCAATCAATATTTGCAGTAACTAATCAACAAGTTAATCAATAACATTTAATAAGAATCAATAAAGTGAGCACACCATGACCTTTCAGTCATGAATAACCACACAAATTTAGTTAAGTGTTAGGATATTTATTTCCGTATTAGTTACAATCTAATAATCATCTCCGTTCATCTCATTAGCAATCGATCTCATTAGTAACTAATCAGATTTTGTAATTAGAACACAACTAATCAATGCATAGAGAATACTCATTCAATGTTAATATGTCATTAATAAGCAACAACTTAGCAACATCTCAGTAGTGCATGATTCAACAAAGCAAGAACTCAGCCATTTGTCTATTTGCGTCAGATATTAGTGAACACCTTAACTAACCTTGAATTAGCATCAGCATGTTGGGCTTCATGCAAAACAATTTTGCAAACGCAAATTTGGAAAAACATCTAACTATGGCCTCTATCAAAAGAGCAGTTGGTACCTAGAAAGAAAAGGCAAACAGACAATTACAATTTTGCATCTGATAGTTATCCCTCCAACGAATCAGCAAACAACGTCAGTCTTCATCCTCAGGACATCAGTCAATTCACCATCAGCGTAGATAGGGCATGGCAAAGTCTCAGTATGGCATAGCCAAAGAATAAGAACTCTTCCCTCATATGGAGGAAAAGTAAGTATTAGGTAAGAACGAATAAAAGATGGTTAAAGTATAAAGAAGAACAAATGGCAAAGTCTCAAAAGAATAATGGCAAGGTATGGCTTAAAGTAGAATGTCCAATAATGGCTGATTTCTCCTCGGGTCATGCGGTTAAATCAAAACTGTTGAACTAGCCCTTAATTCCCCATTGGATAATATTTGGTGCATCATTATCTCTGTCCAATAATTCTCCACGCACCTCACTAGAATTTTCCACAAACCACAGTTCTCATGTCGTTTATTGGCCCAAGTTATTGATGTCTTCATCGGTCGGAATGTCAGGTAAGAAAAGTTACACTTTACGCTCCAGTCAGTAGTTCCATTGTTTTCTCCTCCTCCAGGCAGCCTTGCACCTGTTATGAATTACACTGTTGCATTCAGCAAGAATGTCTCCTTGAGCAAGTTGGGTCCCATGAGAAGGAATTTACTACGGCTACACACACATATCTAGCTTCTGGAAAAGTACAGTTTCGTGTCCTTCAGGAAAGCAGCACATTGCACGTTAGAAAAACACAGTTTAATATGAGACCAGGCAGCTGGGCCCAGACCCTCACTAGACTAAGGCCTAATGATTTAGTTAACAAACCCCAAATACATGACTTTAATTATGATATGCTAATACAAATTCAAAACATTAGTACATATTAATTCATCATTAATAAGTTTCATTAGTCTTCGTATACATTGGTAGCCACTCCCCGTGGGCACATTTCAAACGTGTGCATTATTTTCTATGTTAACACATTTTCAATGCAGCTTCATTACACAATATATTGCAAGCTTTTCATGTTAATATTAAGTTTAAAAGACACACTCCAACACTAGCACCAGCTATAATGAACAATAAAAGTGTGACATTGTGAATGTTCAAACACTGATATATCATTTTAACTCTTGGGGATATTTGAGTGAGTCCCAATGAGCCGTTTGCCTTGATGCATATTTAAGGTGCAGCATACAGAACAAAGAGGTCTCTTGGCACTTGCTACGTATAGTAACAGAAAAAGGATGAGAGTCTGCCAACCACTATAACAATGCCTTTTAATGTAGTGACAATTAATGAACTAATCAACATCACACTACCACGTGTATTTTGTCTTCTCTCTGCGACTGAGGGAAATAGTTCTAAAGCAGAGGCCCTTACAGTGTAAAGCCAGTACCTCTCCACTTCTGATACTTGAATATGGGGAGGGGTTGTTCGTAGCAGCTTTTGAAGCAAGGTAAAGATTTAAATTTGGATTGTACTCGGATAACTTATTTCTCTGAAACAACAGGATAAATGTTGTTGTTTTAAGGACTCTGGTGGTCATTACAACCCTGGTGGACGGTGTTAAAGCGGCGGTAAGACCGCCAACAGGCCGGCGGTAAAAAAATTGGAATTACGACCGTGGCGGAAACCGCCAACAAAGACAGCCACTTTAGCACTCCGACCGCCACGGCGGTACAGACAAACAGATTGGCGGTCACCGCCAACAGACAGGCGGAAGACAAAGTACCGCCCACAGTATCACAACCTACCAATCCGCCACCTTTTCCGGGGCGGATTCACCGCGGACAAAGACATGGCGGAAACAGATCTCAAAGGGAAAACGCTCACCTCTACACACCCCACGAGGAATCCGGACGCCATGGAACCAGAGCTGCACATCCTGCCAGCCCTTATCTTCTTGCTCCTCTACCAGGAGCACGAACGCCGGCGGCAAAGACAACGGTGAGTACTGCACCTACGACACAGGGGAGGGGGGAGGGAAAAAACAGGGACACACACACGCAACACCCCCCCATCCTCACCCACGACAACACACACACAAATACAGCATGATACATTACAGTTACACCCCCTAACCCCCCCGGAAGAATGCAAAGACAAAAGGAAATGAGTGTAACCATTGTAATATATTAAAATCAAGTACGCAAAAATATATATATACACCATAAACAAAATATACACCAAGCTTAGTAGTCCAGGTCAGTGCTCCAATGAAGTCCGTGGAACACTGGGCCCACACGGTATGGGCGAGGCCCACACAAGATCCCCGACCATGACGGAGAGAACACTGCAGGGGCATCAGAGAGCAAGAAAACTGGCACCTGAGGGGGAGGGAAAGTGGGGGCACCTCAGCCGGTTGAGTGCACCACGCCAAATCCACGAGAGGGCCACATGCCCACTGTTCATTCCTGGGGAGTGCAAAGCCACAGTCTCTCAAGTCTATACAGTGGGTGGGTTGCCCACTGTTCAATCCTGGGGAGTGCAAAGCCACAGTCTCTCAAGTCTATATAGTCGGTGGGTTGCCCACTGTTCCATCCTGGGGAGTGCAAAGCCACAGTCTCTCAAGTCTATACAGTGGGTGGGTTGCCCACTGTTCAATCCTGGGGAGTGCAAAGCCACAGTCTCTCAAGTCTATACAGTGGGTGGGTTGCCCACTGTTCAATCCTGGGGAGTGCAAAGCCACAGTCTCTCAAGTGGATAACAGTCTCCACTGGTTCTGGAGAGGGCATGGTGCCCAGAGTGCTTCATCCTGCTAAGGACAGAGGTAGTGGATGGGAGTCTCCACTGGTTCTGGAGGGGGCTCTGTGCCCAGAGTGCTTCATCCTGCTAAGGACAGAGGTAGTGGATGGCAGTCTCCACTGGTTCTGGAGGGGGCTCTGTGCCCAGAGTGCTTCGTCCTGCTAAGGACAGAGGTAGTGGATGACAGTCTCCACTGGTTCTGGAGGGGGCATGATGCCCAGAGAGCTTCATCCTGCTAAGGACAGAGGTAGTGGATGACAGTCTCCACTGGTTCTGGAGGGGACATGGTGCCCAGAGTGCTTCATCCTGCTAAGGACAGAGGTAGTGGATGGCAGTCTCCACTGGTTCTGGAGGGGGCTCTGTGCCCTGAGTGCTTCATCCTGCTCGTGACGGACTCAGTAGCGTCAGTGCCCTTGCCGCTCATGGGCCAGCGGTGCTTGTGGCGGCGGTGCCCTGTTCAGCGGTGCTTGAGGCGGTGGGCTCCTTTGCAGTGACTCAGCTGCTGGTGCTCCTCTCTAGCCCAGCGGGGCTTGTGCTGGGGCTTGTGCTGGTGGTCCTCTGTAGCCCAGCGGGGCTTGTGCTGGCGGTCCTCTCTAGCACAGCGGGGCTTGAGCTGGCGGTCCTCTCTAGCCCAGCGGGGCTTTTGCTGGCGGTCCTCTCTAGCCCAGCTGGGTGCTGGCGGTCTGCTCTAGCCTAGCGGGGCTTGTGCTGGCAGTCCTCTCTAGCCCAGCGCTCTAACTCCGGGTACGCCACCGCCAGGATCCTGAACATCTGGGGGGTCATGGTGTGACGGGCACCCCTCCCACGTCGGGAGGCCATCCCCAGCTGATCCTACGCCGTCTTCTTGCTCCAACGGCGAATGTCCTCCCATCTTTTCCGTCAGTGGGTGCTCCGTCTGTTGTGGACCCCCAGGGTCCGGACGTCCTTGGCGATGGCACGCCAAATATCTTTTTTCTGGTGGGCGCTGACCTACATGACTTGTACAGGGGGAAGAGAAACTTTATTACCAACTGCACCGTCACAGTCATTGGCCCCCATCCCTACCCTTGCCATGTGGCACATGCATTCATCGTCGTTTCATGCACGCCTCAATCCCCCCCACCATCTTTCATCCACCCCACTCCACTCAGGCATAGCCCATACAGCATGCTACCAGTGTACTTACCTGTTTGTCTGGAGGACCGTAGAGTAGCGTGTACTGGGGGAGGACCCCATCCCCAGACACTCGAGCCATTGTCTCTTCCAGACCGAGGTGACAGCAGCACTTGCAGTGTAGGTCCTCTCCTGTCGAAGATCAGGTATTGAGTGATTGAACAGATAGAAAATGGCGGTCACGTCCGCAGCGGTGCGTACCGTCACCACCGGCGTACATCGTCATTGGCTCCTGGGACCCATAGGGTCCAATGTTAACCAATGCAGCATTGCTCCGCGGTCTTCGACCGCCTACCGCGACGGTGTACAACGCCAGCGCAGTTACCTCACAACCCATTGTCCCACTTTAGAGGTCAGGCAGCCGCCATTTCAGGGGCCCACGTGGCTTAATTTATAACTGCGTCACACATACCTAGGCCTAGACTGAACACACATACAGGCCAGTTTTCGGATTAGGATCCGTGTTCTGTGTAAGCTGTGGGTACGTACCTCTGAGTTGGTTAACTTTGTGCTCGCTTTTGTCCTTCATAGCCACCGTCCGCTGGGACATGTGAGGAGATGGCGGCATCCTCCGGTGTACAGACCGCTGGTGGACCTGTCGACCTTGGAGGAAAGACATGTGCCACAATCCATGAACTGTGTACCCTGCTGGAGCCAGATCTGATGTCAGCTATCCGCCATCCCACAGGAATCCCCTCTCAAGTGCAGGTGCTGTCAGTGCTCCATTTCCTTGCAAGTGGGTCATTTCAAACAACAGTGGCCATAGCATCAGGGATGTCCCAGCCTATGTTTTCCAACGTGTTGACCAGAGTGTTGTCTGCCCTGCTGAAACGCATGCAGAGCTACATCGTTTTCCCTCAGGTGGAGGATTTGCCTGCAGTGAAAGGTGATTTCTATGCCCTGGAACATATCCCCAACATCATAGGTGCCATTGATGGGACCCATGTGGTTTGGTCCCCCCCCCGCAGGAGTGAACAGGTGTAAAGAAACTGGAAGAGTTATCATTCCATGAATGTGCAGATGGTGCGTTTGCCAGACCAGTACATCTCCCACGTGAATCCCTGGCTCAGTGCATGACGCCTACATCCTGCGGAATAGCAGCATCCCTTATGTGATGGGGCAACTCCAGAGGCACCGTGTGTGGCTATTAGGTGAGCACCTGGAAGCAAGACAGTGGGAATAGTTGTCTGGGGATATCTCTACAGGTTAGTGTGTGTCTAACAGTTGTCCCTCGCCATTTGCAGGTGACTCTGGTTACCCCAACCTGTCATGGCTACTGACCCCAGTGAGGAATCCCAGGACAAGGGCAGAGGAACGCTACAATGAGGCCCATGGGCGAACTCGGCGGATTTTCGAACGGACCTTCGGCCTCCTGTAGGCCAGGTTCAGGTGCCTCCATATGACAGGTGGATCCCTATTCTACTCACCAAAGAAGGTGTGACAGATCATCGTGGCCTGCTGTATGCTTCACAACTTAGCTTTGCGACAACAGGTGCCTTTTCTGCAGGAGGATGGTCCAGATGGCGGTGTTGTTGCAGCTGTGGAGCCTGTGGACAGTGAAGACGAGGAAGCAGAAGAAGAGGACATGGACAACAGGAAGTCAGTGATCCTGCAATATTTCCAGTGAGACACAGGTAAGGTTACAGACCTGCCTACTACATGTACTTTAACACTACTACCTCTCTACTGTCTGTCGTTTTCACCCAGTGTATGGTCACTGAGTTGTCACTTTCCCTTACGATTTCACAGATGTGGGTCCGTCCCACTGTGTGACATCTGCTTTGTTTCCTCGTTGACTAGAGCTGTGTGACATAGGCATGTTGACATTACAATTGTAAGAGCATTTTGTCACTGTAATTGCTAATACACTATTTCGAAATCACAGACTGACTCCAGATTGTTTTGTGCTTCAAGGGTGTTTATTTAAGTGCTAAATATTGGAGGGGGTTGTAAAATGGTGAGGGGTGATGGTGGAGGAATGTCCATGGCAGAGTCCAGTCTATTAGTCTCACTGGTGCATTGCCCAAATGGGCATAGGAAGTGGAGCTGGGGCAGTTTGAGGATGGACAGGGTGACAAAGTGGGACAGAAATATGACATTAAGGGTGGTCTAATTTCTTGGCGGGGTCTTGGCATCGTTCTCTGTCTTTGTCCTGGATCTCAGGGACCGTTTGCGGGGTGGTTCTCCCTCTGCAGGGGGTGGGGTGCTGGTGTGGTGGTCCTGTGGCGGTGCCTCCTGTCCACTAGCGCCGGCGGAGGTGGTGGGCAGTTCATCGTCCAGGCTAGTGACAGGGGCCCCTTGTTGTTCCACAGTGTCCCTCCTGGTGTTGAGTACTTCCTTCAGCACCCCTACAATGGTGCCCAGGGTGGAATTGATGGCTTTGAGTTCCTCCCTGAAGCCCAAATACTGTTCCTCCTGCAGGCGCTGGGTTTCCTGAAACTTGGCCAGTACCGTTGCCATCGTCTCCTGGGAGTGGTGGTAGGCTCCCATGATGTTGGAGAGGGCCTCGTGGAGAGTGGGTTCCCTTGGCCTGTCCTTCCCCTGTCGCACAGCACCCCTCCCAGTACCCCTGTGTTCCTGGGCCTCCGTCCCCTGAACTGTGTGCCCACTGCCACTGCCCCCAGGTCCCTGTTGTTGTTGGGTTGGTGGGTTAGCCTGGGTTCCCTGTAGTGGTGGACACACTGCTGCTTGACGTGTCCTGGGGACAGAGGTATGGGCCCGCTGGGTGGGTGCTGTGCTGGTGTTTCCAGAGGGTGGAAGCTCTGTAGTGGCCTGTGACTGTGTGATGGGAACCGACTGTCCCGAGGTCTCCGATGGGCCGGGCTGGTCATCTAGATCCAGTTGGACAGAGCTGCTGTCATCACTGTTGGCCTCTTATGTTGGTGGTATGGACATGTGTGGACCCTCCTGTCCGGTGACGTTGGTTAGGGGTCCTGCAGGGGTATAAAAGGATGTTTATTACATCTGTGTGTGCCATGGTGTGCAATGGGTGGGTGACGCTGTACCCCAGTGCTTGCATTCCTGTGTGGGACCATGTGTGATGACGGTTTAGGGGGGTGTATGGGTATGTGCAGTGGGCATGCTTTGGTGATGGGTGTCCATACTTTGGTGTTGCATGCAGGGCTTGGTGTTGGGATGGGTGGTTTGTGAAATTGGGACATTTGTGAGGAGTTGGAGTGATGGGGGTGAGGGTGAGGGTGGGGGTATGTGATGGCATGCAGGTAGGGTGGGGGATGTAATAGTTAAAGTTTGACTTACCAGAGTCCATTCCTCTATCTACTCCTGCGAGGCCCTAAGGATGCAGAATCGCCAAGACCTGCTCCTCCCATGTTGTTAGCTGTGGGGGAGGGGGTGGGGGTCCGTCGCCAGTCCTCTGAACCGCAAGGTGGTGTCTTCAAACCACGGAACGCACCTTCCCCCGTAGGTCGTTCCACCTCTTCCTGATTCAATCCCGAATTATTGGGTGCTGTCCCACTGCGTTGAACCTGTCCACTATTCTTCGCCATAGCTCCATCTTCCTAGCTATGGAGGTGTGCTGCATCTGTGCTCCGAATAGCTGTGGCTCTACCAGGACCATTTCCTCCACCATGACCCTGAGCTCCTCCTCTGAGAACCTGGGGTGTCTTTGCCGTGCCATGGGGTGGTGTGGGTGATGTGTGGGGTGGGGTGTGTGGTGATAAGTGTGCTGATATGTAGTGGTGTGTTGTGTGAGGTGCGTGGAAGTTATGTGGGTGATGGTCTGGTGTGCCTGTGGATGCTTGGTAGTAGTTTGTAGTGTCTCTCTCTGGCCTTCTTTTGGTATTTTTGTCGTAGGGGTTTGTGGGTGTGTGTTTTATATTGTATTGGGTGTGTGGAAGTGGTGTGTGTATGTGTATCAGGTGTGTATTTTGAATTGTCCAATGTGGCTGTGTTTTGTACATGTGTGTGTATTTTGAGTGCGGCGGTGTGTACCGCCAATGGAATACCGTGGTTGAAAGACCGCCGCGTGGATTCGTGTGTCGTGATAGTGTGGGCGTATTTCTGTTGGCGTGACGGTGGAGGATTTGTTTTCGCCACTGACCTTTGGTGTGGCGGACTTGTGTGGGTGTCTGAATTTTTGCGGATTCCGTGCTGTGGGTCATAATAGCTGTGGCGGATTTCTGCGGCGGTGTGTTGCCGGTCTTCTGCACGGCGGTAAGCGGCTTTTACCGCCAATGTTGTAATGAGGGCCTCTGTTTCTACAGCTCACACCCTAATCTATGTCATAGTTTTCTTTTCACCTCCAACTTCCCGTTTCTCTTTCTTTCCCCTCTTATGGTACCAGCCTTGTTTCTTCATCGATCACTAACAGTTCCACACCCACTACTTACACTTTCTTATCTGCATTGTCTCGATTTCTTCCAGGTTCTCTTTTTACCTCTTCTCAGACCTCATTCTTCCACTCTCCCTTTCCCTACATCCCTACCTCTTTTCTGTGCCTGCTCTCTCACATCCAATTTCTCCACTGTGACAGTGCTCCTCTGTGGCTGTCAACTTTTTATCTGTCTTTCTGCTGCTCTCTTGGCCTCCCTTCAATGCATTTTACTTGTATATATCTCTCCTCGTCACACGTTCTCTTCTCTTGCCTCTGTCTAATCCTCCTATTCATGTTCTCCCTTAGCCCTCTTCCACTCTCTCCATTCATCATCCTCCTTCAGCAGTGTCCCCTTCTAATTAGTTCACGAATAGCCCATCCATGAAATCCTTTACAAACGCGCTCTCAAAACAATACTCTGTGCTCTTAAAAGCACCATATT
Source organism: Pleurodeles waltl (assembly GCF_031143425.1). NCBI lineage: Eukaryota > Metazoa > Chordata > Amphibia > Caudata > Salamandridae > Pleurodeles > Pleurodeles waltl. The sequence goes on from NC_090445.1 coordinate 1,558,587,228, forward strand.
TCATTTTGGAGATGTACAGATGTTGGATTTCTCTGCAGCTGTAAACATATTGCTATTGAGATTAAAGACAACGTTGCGTTTTACATTTCATTAAACACGCCTACATTATCTCATCTGTTTTTTAAGCATCACCAATTTGCCTGATTTTGTCAATATTTAGAAAAGGGATATGTGAAAAAAACAGCTGTAAATTGCTAATGAGCAAAAGTGCTTTCAAAATATTAACTAGCAGGATATCTGCTGCAGTTTTCATTGTAACTTTTTTTCATAAAGCGTTCTGCTACCTTAGTTTTGTAGCCAACAGACGACAGTCAGTGCTTAGCTCACTCAGTTATTAACTGTATTAGGTTCCAGAGACTATCTGATACCAAACTGCAAAACAACCAATGTTTCTATATACCACTCCGTAAAAGAGATACGAAATTCTTCACCTCTGTCCTCCTTTTATTTCATGAAAATATCAAACCACTGATGTCCATTAGAAGCGCATCTTTATAGATAATTTAACTTCGAAAAATATGTTTCTCCCCCAGAGGCCTCTGATGCATTTTTTCATAGTCCTTGGATATTCACTGATCATTTGACAGCATCTTGTGTGATTTAACACTGGCAGGGGCGAAGCTTCAAGAGGGTGGAGAGTATTAGGGGTCTTACACCTACTTAATAAATGTATTTTCAGGTAAAAAGTTGGGTACCGGTGCAATCAGTCGGGTATGAGGTGTCTGTCGGATTTCACCAGAAATGTTTACATATAGGGATACAAAAACGCAAACACACTCTCTCCCTTTCCTATGTATTGAACGTCTTCAAAAAGTAAGATTACAAAATATTGTGTTTTTCTTCACTAAGTACCCTTACCAGTCCGCATTCCCCTCCCTTTCCACTGTCCCTTACACCCCTCTTGTGCCCTTCTTGTCATATAATATATTTTAAAATTATCTACCAGCGTGATTGTCAGGAAATTTTAAGCTCAACCCTTCCCCTTCAATCTTACTGACCAAGCTACGCCCCTGATCACTGGTGCCCCCTAGTCAGCAACACTATTGCATTGTAACTGAACAAAGTTGCTCGCTTTGGATAATTGACTCTTTAGAACAGTGTCTCCCAAAAATTATTTGAACCAACGGCACACTTTCATGATTCAGCTAGCTTTAATGGACACAAGGCAGGTGAATTTTTTAATGTAGCTATAGCATTGTGTAGTAATGGCATTATTATCATTTATAAACAGCACATTTTCCATTGAAATGACCACTGAATTTGCACAGACATACAGATTGGCTAATCATACTACATTGCAAACAAATGTTAATTGGTAGAAATCAGGTTTCAGTGAATATTTATCACTAAGTAAAGTGTCTTGATTTGTTTTGATCCTAATAAAATTATTGTTTCAATCATACTTCTGAAATACAAAAAATATGCTTTATTTTTGCTTTCCTAACTGCTAAATGTGTACAGTTCTTTACAGGTATTTACTTTTTGTTGTGTTTCAAAAACACTCACTGTACCCCAGCAAGATTGTGACATATTTCACATTACTTTTCTTTCTCTGACAGCAAAGTGAGAGGAGTCCATGCTTTAAAAAATAAGCATTAATTTGCCAGAAGACATTTGACCTCTGTCTTTGAAGTACCGCAAATGTGACGCCATAAATGTAGGTGTTTATTGCTTGGGCTTTTGTTGACCCACCAAACATCAGGTCACAACCCACCAGTGGGTCGTGTCCCACAATTTGTGAAACACTGCTCTAGAAGTAATAAAACTACACACACTCCGCACACATACACACAACCGTAATTGGCCATACAAGCACACACCATCCCAAGTGATAGCGCATCAGGACCTTGATAAGTAAACTTACAAGGAGACACACCTAGGATAATGAACCTTTTGACCACGTTCGGAGACTTCCCAGAACGAGATATCTTTTTAACATCACAATCAATATGACAATAATTCAATCAATAGTCACAGTACCTAATCAACAGGTTAATCAATATCATTCAATAGGACTCAATAAAGTGAACACACCACGACCTTTCGGCCATTGAATAACCACACAAATCTAATTAAGTGTTAGGATATTTACTCCCTTTTAGTTACAATCTAAAGTCATTTCCGTTAATCTTATTAGCAATCAATCTCATTAGTAACTCTTCAAACTTGTAATTAGAACACACTTAATCAATTCGCAAAGGACACTTATCCAGCATTATCACATCATTAATAAGAAGCAGTTTAGCAAAGTCTCAGTTGTGCAAGGTTCAACAAAGCAAGAACCCAGTCATTTGTCTATTTGCGTCAGATTTTAGTGAACACCTTAACTAACCTCGAATTAGCATTAGCACGTTGGGCTTCTTGCAAAACAATTCAGCTAACACAAATTTGGAAAACATCTAGCTATGGCCTCTATCAAAAGAGCAGTTGGTACCTAGAAAGAAAAGGCAAACAGACAATTACAATTATCATCAGATAGTTACCCCTCCAACGAATCAGCAAGCAGCGTCAGTCTTTGTCCTCAGAACATCAGTCGATTCACCATCAGCAAGGATAGGACAGGGCAAGTCTCAGTATGGCATAGCTAAGAATAAGACTCTTCCCTCGTATGGAGGAGAAGTAAGTATCAGGTAAGGATTTAATAGAGGATGGTTAAGATATCAGAACAGCAAAGTCTCAAAGAATAGTGGCAAAAAGTGTCCCAATAATGGCTGATTTCTCCTTGGGTCATGCTGTTATATCAAAACTGTCGATCTAGCCCTTCCTTCCTCATTGGATCAATTTTGGTGCATCATTATCTCTGTCCAATAATTCCCTACACGCCTCACTAGAATTTTCCACAAAACACAGTTCTCATGCAGTTGATTGGTTTCGTTAATTGACGTCTTCATCGGTAGGAATGTCAGGTAAGAAAAGTTACACTTTACGCTCCAGTCAGTAGTCCCATTGTCTTCTCCCAGTCTAGACAGCCTTGTACCTGTTACGAATTACACTGTTGCCTTTGGCAAGAATGTCTCCTTGAGCAAGTCGAGTCCCATGAGAAAGAATTCACTACGGCTACACACATATCTCTAGCTTCTGGAAAAGTAAAGCTTTGTGTCCTTCAGGAAAGCAGCACATTGCACGTTAGAAAAACACAGTTTAGTATGAGACCAGGCAGCTAGGCCTAGACCTTCGCTAACTAAGGCCTCTTGATTAATTTAGCAAAACCCCAATACATGACTCTAATTATAATATACTAATACAAATCCATACATTAGAACATTATAATTCATCATTACTTAGTTTCATTAGTCTTCGTGTACATTGGTGGCCACTCCCCGTGGGCACATTTCAAACGCGTGCAGTATTTTCTACGTTAACACATTTTCTAAGCAGCTTCATTACACAATATATTGCAAGCTTTTTTTGTTAATATTAATTTAAAAGTCACAGTCCAACACAAGCACATCATGATCACTTTACGCCACAAATATGCATCTGCATCTGCAATCTTACAAGGAGTTGAGAAAGCACATAACATCATACAGTCACAAATATACATATAACATCCCAAAGTTACAAACACTCACAAAGAATGCCTACTACGTAATTGCAGTTGCTGATACTGTTTGCAAAATATCCATAAGAAGAACCTATGTGCCAGGGTAGACTCACTGGAGCTAACTTGGGTGATGTTAAAATAGGTAGCATAAAGCAAAGCTCAGGCAAGATGAGAAAACCGGCCTTGGTTTTCAGCTGCTCCTACAAACCTTGGTGATCACACAGGAACCCATTAAGCGGTAACAGTAAATGGTGGTAAACTAAAACCTTAGACATGTTAGGAAGGGAGCAAGACAATAAAGGTAGTAAACAAAATAGAAAGGGGTAAAAAAGAATCTCTCTGACGAAATTAAGCAAACGTAGAAGGAGGAAACCAGATACTAAAGAGGAAGGGACATGAAAGCTAAGACTGAGAAAATATGTCTCCTGAAACCAGTGGAAGTTTAGGAAATAATGCATCATTGAAAAAAGGACTAGCTCAGGAATAAGGAAGCACTGCTAAACTTTAATAATTCAGGGACAAAGTGTGCGCTGTTATACAGTGCTAGGTCCAGAAAGAAGGAATTGGTTCTGGTGATTTCTCTGGTGAGTCAAACAAGGAGACATCAATGACTAATGATAGACTAGAGCAAACAATGATAAAACAGCTCACAAATTATCTCATGTCTCAGGTGTGAAGTCTGATATGGATCAGGAAAGGTAGATAAGTCCTGAACATAATCTAGGTGAATGGGTTATTAGGAGATAACACAAGGGCAAGGAGTGTAGACCATCTTTGGGAAGTCCCCCTAGATTATCCCGCAATGGCAACTCACGAGCATTGTTAGCTTATTGTGATAGTAAGAGTGCACTTGCCCCATTTTTGTAGGGTGTAACTTATTTTCACCTGGGCCTGCGCTGTGGTTTAATGTGACAGGAACTGTTTATGTAAATCATAATAATGTGTTTATGAAGTGTGGTTTGAAGACCTGTCAAGGTCTGTAACTGTCCTTCAACCTCAATAAACTAGGGATCTCATCCTACATATGTGGCACTGGGGCACGCATTTGTTCACACACAAACACAGCTACGAACCCATGATGGCATTTCTGGGCAGGATGTGTGAATTATGACAGGAACTGGGACATTTAAGTCAGTTTCATACACTGAAGTAATGTTTAAAGTGTTCTTCAAGGTACGCTACCTATGTTGGCTAAGAACAACCATGTCCACTCAGCTAGGTATTATGTTTTCAAACATTCAGTTCACTACTTCTGGACTTTTGTAGTAAGAGACACACCATCCCTACAAATCCCATCTCATTTACTAACTATAGGCATCTCCTAGACTCTGTCGGTCTGTCATGCATGGTCGTTAAGCACCATCCTGTGGTGTTTAAACCACCATGTATTCCACTCCCTATGTGCCTGTTCTATTAGTACCTAACAACTCATTAAAAAAATATATTCGTATTCATTTATATTAAATCTGTCATAATACATATTGGATCAGCAGAAAATGTACGTTTCTCATGCGCAGGCAGTCATATTTGTTCAACAATGTCATTACATGGCATTCATTTTCTTCAACAAAACCTGTCAGTTTTTAACTACAATTTCGCAGTTGAGAGGTTTCTTGAGAGATAGTCAGTTTCCTTCACTCTGGTTGTCTCTGTTCCTGTGTTTCCTTTGTCAGTTGGTAAGCAACCACCCCACACAAACACTCCATGGACTCGCTGAAATAAGGCTCGGGACAGAGCCTTCTCTTTTGTGTTGAGACTCTCCATATGTGGCCACGCATCCACTACAGCTAGGGGCCTTTTTCAATGTTTTCCTCAAATGCTGCTAGTGTTTCATCCCATACCATCGTAAGTGGGCACCTGTGCAAGCTACGTTTCTCTTCCTCACACAGTTTAACGCTTTCAGCTTTTGCCCATCTTACAGTTTCACTTTTCCATCTACCTCTGGGGGCAACCCCCAGGTCTGAGTCAATGCAATGCGATGGCTCTCTTGGCCAATACCAGTGCTACGTCCAAAAATCGTTGCTGACCTTCTCGGTTTTCTGTCTGGGGTATAGGCCCGGCAAGCATCCCTCCAGCTTGTAGATGTTGGGTCTCTTGAGCACATTTTCCTTGTGATTTGCGACCCCTCCCCAGAAGTGTGTCACAATGGGGCAGCTCCAATCCATATGGAGAAAGTCAGCATCATTTAATGCGCATCTGAGGCAGTGCTTATCATCTTTCCCCGTGATCATATTTAGCTTGTGAGGGGTGAGGTAGGCGGAATGCAGATAATTGCATGTATTTGAATCTAGTATTTCACAAAACTTGGTGTGCTTATTCCAAGATTTTCCCCCGTTCCTTATAATGCAGGGGATTACTTATCCTTCTTTCACAATCAACCTACAATCCAATCAAGTTACTGTTAGTCATTTATAGAAGGGTTTTATAGAGCCAAGGTACCAAATGCATCCTCCTCCAAACGTCTGGAGAACCTGCAGCACATCATGAGTTTTTGGCTCTCTAGACACGGGCCACCAAACGGTCCATAGAGAATGTGTCATGGCTCCATATATCAGAAACTGGGTCTCTGGTGGCCCCATTTCTGCCTTCCGAGCTTCTAAACTTTTAAGAGCCCCAATGTCTAAACTCACACCTACAATTTATAGCCTTGCCTCCATCCAATCCCTCATTATACATGTTGTGAAGAACCCTCCCCAGACCACAGGGAGGCAAATCAATGGCAGTGATGGGGCTATCTCAGACTGAGGTGCTCATAATGACTTCGGCCATCTTTTTGAGGTGGGCAGAAATCCGACAGTCGGCCTGGCTGATGTCGCTTCCACTCCCGGTATCACCATGCCAACCGGACACCACCCGCCATATTATGACCCGTAATACGGCGCAGCGATTTCCTGCATGGCGGTGCGGTGCTGACGGTGGAAACCACCGGGACCGATCCCCTCCTGGACGGCCACCTCGCCGAAGCAGGTAAGTTGATCGTCCAAGGGGGGGAGGAGGGGTGGTGGTGGGGGTGTTGCTTGAAAGTGTGTGGTGTCTGCGTGTATCAATGCGGGAGGTGTCTGCATTTGTGAGTGTGTGTATGCCGAGGGGGGAAGAGGGGTGTTGTGTGTGTAAGTGCATGGATGCTGAGGGGGGAGGGTGGTGTTGTGTGTGTGTGAGTGCGTGTATGCAAAGGGGGGTATTGTGTGTGTGTGAGTGCGTGCATGTTTGTGTGAATGTAGGGGTGAGGGGTGTCAGTTTGAGTGCATTCATGCAAGTGTAGGAGTCTGAGTGCGTGAATGCAAGTGTATGTGCCTGAGTGCGTGTGTGTGAGTGAATGGGTGTTTCTGAGTGCATGTGTGTGAGTGAATAGGTGTGTCTGATTGTGTGTTTGGGTGCAAGTGTATAATGGTGTTTGTAAGCAAATGCGTGGGTGAGTGGGGGTGCATGAATGTAGGTGTGTGGTCGTGTGGGGTTGCGTCTGCCGGCGGTGCATAAACGCCAGCATTTTCGTGGCGGTGCAACCACCACGAAAATGCTGGCGGTCTGCCGAGTTGCAATACCGATGGCGGTATTACGGCTACCGCTGGGGTGGAGGTACTCACCTCCGGCCCGGCAGTCCAACAGCCCTGGCGGTACGGCGGCATTTCGGCGGTTTGGCTTTGGCCAATCCGCTGAAATTGTAATATGGTGGTCTTTACCGCCAGCCCGGGGTCGGTAAGACCACCACCGCAAGCCTGGTGGTCCAAGGACTGCCAGACTCATAATGAGTTATACTCTATCCGGCCATTTGTGTCAGTGCATTTGTCAGTTTAAAACCGATCACTGGCATATAGAGTCCTCCTACAATTGCAAACAGCAATCTCTGCATCATGTTTCCACAGAAATATTCGCATGTGGAGGCTAATGTGTTTGAACAAAGAACTTTAATGCTGCTTCACAATGTATTTCCTCTGTATTGCATTCCCGATACAGCACACTATAAGCCCCTAGATGATATCCTGCATGTATGAAAGATTCGAAACCACAAAATTCAATTTCAAGCATAAATTCTGTAAAGCTCACAGCGGCTTAATATTTTCTGTCATATACCACAGCGCCTCTGAAGAGCCACCACCAAGGTAACTTCAGGCATCTGGTTATAAAGGTTGTAATCCAGAAAAATAAAAGTTTTCACAAGGCATATATGGTATAGATGCAATAAGACTTAGGGAATAATTATTATGCTCCTAATACATGGCTCTTGCACACATTTTTTAAATACATGATTACTTCTAGCCATAATGATGGCATGAACCCACAAGTACCAGGTAGGCTGGATTTTCAGGAAAGAATTGTTTACAGCAATAATAGGCATAACAAATGATGCAGGAGTAGGTATGGGGCACCTTCTCTCATATCCCATGGAAAAAAACTTCTTACTATCTGACCACCAAGCAGGCTTCTGGCTGGGAAGAGGCACAGAATCTGCCCCGATCTCAGCTCGGGACAACCTCCAAACTACTGTCAATAAAGAGGGAGTGGTAGCAGTCATTATAATGGACCTATCAGCAGTATGGGTGTAACAGGAATTGACAGCCAGAGCTGAGCTCTGGGGTCTGGAGGAGCACACCATGTGCACCCTTCTTAACAAGTGAGACTACCATCTGCTGTCCAGGCTGTAGTGGGCTGAGTGGTGACAGCAATAAGGATTATTATGGCAAAGCAGGCTTTTCTATATGTCTCTGTAGGAGACAGTTGTCTATTAGTCACTCCCACCAGTTTTTAAATTTGTCTGTCAGTACTCTATCACCCGGTCCTTTGCCCATCCTTGTAGGACATGGATGTAACATATATATGCCTACTTACAAGTATAGAGGATGCGTGTGGAGTGTGAGTGACATACGTTACTGCGGCTATACTGGAATCTATTTTGTATTTTTCACATTCAAGTGGTACTTAGGATGAAGGGTGGGAGACAGCCCAGACAGTAGATGTGAATTGAAGGGCTCCTCCAGGGCATTGTAAGATTTCCTTCTCTGACGTGAACATGTACATGCATATTTGCATAGATAGAGGACGTGATGAGAGAAAAAGGTTTCCCTCAGAGGGTTAAATGGGCATTACCACATAAGATTTCTACATCTGGAACAGTTGTCATGATCCTGGATTACCTTCCAGTGTTTCGTGGGCATGTAAGCGTACTACACTTACTGAGTTTAAAGCGTGGCCATAGTCATAGAAAAGAGGCAAAAGGCTTTGTGTCCCAGGAGGGTGCTCTATGCATCTGCACCCAATTGCAACCTATAATTCCCATGAGTCCAGTGGTTATTTCTCTGAAGTAGTGTTGGGCACAAGGATTGGGGAAAGAACTTGATGGAACTGTATATACATTGAATATCGATTATAAGTACAAAGTCAGGTCGCAATGATTTTAAGGTGGCATTATTTAGTGTGGGAGCAGGTAGTAAGTATACCCTCTCAATGTTGAGTGATAAGCTGAGCATTCACTACAGTGAGCCCGCAGTGATTACAGTCTGCCACACTGTGCTACACTCTTCTCACTCCTTCACAAGCTCTTGTAACTACAGTGAGATTTTGCAAGTACACATTGCACATTATTACATCTCCACATGTTTCTAGCATAATCCAATATGGCCTCCACTTTGGTATTTCCCAGGGGCTCTGCAAATCAGCGTCAATGAGTCAAGCAAGAGGACCCACTATCAAAAACAGTGGACTCCCCTGACTCTGCCAGTGCTTAACCCAGACTGCGCACCTTACTGCTGGGAGGCGAATCGTCAGTAGATGAGAGACCGGCTGTGCTAGCACCTTTCTGTTTTGTTCTCCACCTACTGCAGGGCCTCAGAGGGCTTTACAGTGTGGGTCAGCAAGTGATAAAATATGCCCCCTCTGTAGCACAGCCAAATGTGGGCCTCACTATGATCGGTCGCTTAGTGTGGTGCAGGATTCATTGCCCCTCAACACCTACTCTCTCTGTCGCTGATTGGAGGGGGTGTCCATGCCTCACCAGAGGTCTCCTGTTCTTTGGTCCTGTGCTGACTACTGATAAGGCACACCACTGAACTAGATGAGATGCCCACTTTAGAGTGGCTTTGTGGCAGAGCTCTCTCAAAGTAGGCTTTCATGGCCTGGACCTGCAGTACTTTAGTTACAAATGAAAATACTTCCTCACCAGTGATCTCTTACTTGTTATTAGAGATTCTATTGAGTTATGAGTCTCTAAACCACACCGCTCCTTTCAGTAAAACATGAACTGCTCAATTTTACTTCCCTCAGCATCAAGTGCTAAATAGGTGAACCTGGTGCTCAGTTTTTGGTACAATAGTAAGGTTAACTCCATGACACCAGAGATAAATGGCGGTGATTGACATAATCTTAGCCTAGTAACTCCTGACTATCCTGGGACTCCTGAAAAATTCCCCAAACCCATGGATTTAAAACTTGATTAGTTGTGTACGGAAAGCTTCAATTTACTTGACAAGATAATTAAGTTCAGCACTTACAACTTTGAATCAGTTTTAGAGGTTTTGTTTTCTATGCAGAATTAATTTGTCCAAGAAAACCATTACAGGACCAGGTTTACAATCAGTGGTTCTGCTGCGAGAGAGGTCAAATGGGAACCACATCACATCCTCAACATGTTAACATACGTCAGTGTCTTAGAATGTGAAAATGCATATATTGTATTACTTGATCTTTTAGGAATAGGCATGCTACCCAAACGTGTGTACTTTGCTGAAAAAGACACACATACAAACATTCTGAATGGTATTTTGGTTGTGTGTTCCCCTAGCTTTCAGATGTAAAATGGTATAGCTATAGCATTGCTTGATTGTAAGCTCCCCGGCTATTTACTGGGTCTTCAAAAGCTAGAACAAACCAAAGGCCTCTAACATTTCAGACAGTCCTATTCAATAAACATAAAGGTCACTAAAATAGGGCCTTTGCAAATTTAGCTAGATGATATAAATAAATAAGAAATCTTAATTATTTTAAAGCCCATATTTGCAAAGCAATCAGGATCTAATGGGTTGAAATCGGAAGCGTGTGTTCTTGGTAACTTTGGGGGTCATTATGACCCTGGCGGAAGGCGGAGAAGCGGCGGTAAGACCGCCAACAGGCTGGCAGTCTTTTTTTTTTTATTATGACCATGGCGGTTACCGCCATGGTCATCTGCCGGTTCTCCGTTCCGCCCACCAGGGCGGAGACGACCGCCGGGCTGGAGACTTGGGTCTCCAGCCCGGCGGCCGTCACTATACCGCCGGCGTATTTTGACCCGGCTTACCGCCGTGGATTTCCTGCGGTTGGAACCGCCATGAAATCCATGGCGGTAAGCACTATCAGTGCCAGGGAATTCCTTCCCTGGTACTGATAGGGGTCTCCCCCACCCCCACCCCGACTCCCTCCCCTACACCCCCCACCACCCTGCCACCCCCCAAAGGTGGCAGGGCCCCCCTCCCCACCCCGACCTCCAACATCACAGAACTCACACACACACACGACACGCACGCAGGCACCACCAACACACACACGCACACACACCAACATACATGCCTACATCCACACACACAGTCAGACATGCACATCCACATACAAACATAAATGCACACATCCATACAGACATACCCACAGACATACACGCACTCATTCCCAATACACGCAACTCCCCGCCATCATACACGCACTCACACACCCCCTCTACATACACAGACACACACCCCCATGCACCCACACAACACCCTCCCGCCTCCCTCCCCTAACGGACGATCGACTTACCTGTTCCGTCGATCCTCTGGGAGGGGATGGGAGCCATGGGGGCTGCTCCGCCGACACCACACCGCCAACAGAACACCGCCACGCCGAATCACAGGGCGTGATTCAGTGGGCGGTGTTCTGTTGGCGTGGCGGTGAAGGTGGAGCAACCTCCACTTCCCCGCCGCCCGCCAGTATGGCTGTTGGCGGCTCTCCGTTGGAAAAAGGACGGAGAGCAGCCAACAGTCATAATACGCCGAGCGGCAAACCGCCACTACTGGCGGTCTTCCGCACGGCAGTCCCTCGGCGGTCTTGTAAAAAGACCGCCGAGGTTGTAATGACCACCTTTGTGTGCATTCCTGTTTAATATTCCAGCAGAAGACTTTTGTGAAACTTGGCTTTTGGCATGACATGCACATGTGTTTAATTAATAAGTTCCGTAGTTGGTGGGTTGTGAATCCTATGTGATTCAGTATTGCTCCACTAAAACAGGTGCTCTTCCAGCTACAAGCAGACTCAACCCTCATAAGGGAGTATGTGTGTAATATGAATTTCGTATTAGCCCACGTAACGAGAAGCTGTGCTTAACCCTTTCTTAGGAGACATCTTTAACACCAGTCCCTTTTGTGCCTCGTGGAGGTTAAAATGATCTACCACTTAAAGGAAGAGCATGTACCATTTGTTCTTGGCCAGAGCAACATATATATTCTTTCTCCACCAAATAATTTGGTACATGTCTTCCTCCTTGGGATGTGATGCGGAAAAGAGCAGTATTACACCACACACATTATTCAATGGTATATCAGATTGTGGACTCCAATAAACATGATTATTTGCAATTGGTGCAGAATAGAACAATCACTCTTTGAAATATGGTGGCTCTGGAGAGTGGTGGTGACTCACTCTGATACAGCAGATTTGATGGGATATCACTCCTTGAAAGATAGTGGGTCCTTGAGGATGTGCAGACTCTCCCAACATGATGGTTTCTCTTGGATGAGACATATGCTGCAAGGCATACCTCTGCCAGATTGGGTGTGCATCCTTAATAAGGGACATGGCCACCATTTAAACTGTCGTAAAATACTATAATGAAAGCTTCACCTTTCCTCAACTAGTGTCTGAAGTCATCTCATTTTCTAATAAGGATGGAACTTGTAAGGTATTGTGGAGTTGCCCCCCACACTGGATGTTTCACTAAGCATAAAGTGTGTGCACTTTATGGACTAAGGGGGTCATTCTGACCCTGGCGGCCGGTGGCCGCCAGGGCCACCGACCACGGGAGCACCGCCAACAGGCTGGCGGTGCTCCCACGAGCATTCTGACCGCGGCGGTTCAGCCGCGGTCAGAAGCGGCAAGTCGGCGGGTTCCCGCCGACTTACCGCTGCTCGGGGGAATCCTTCATGGCGGCGGAGCGCGCTCCGCCGCCATGAGGATTCTGACAGCCCCTACCGCCATCCTGTTCATGGCGGGAAACCCGCCATGAACAGGATGGCGGTAGGGGGTGCCGCGGGGCCCCTGGGGGCCCCTGCCGTGCCCATGCCAATGGCATGGGCACGGCAGGGGCCCCCGTAAGAGGGCCCCGCAAAGTATTTCAGTGTCTGCCTTGCAGACACTGAAATACGCGACGGGTGCAACTACACCCGTCGCACCCCTGCAACTACGCCGGCTCAATTTTGAGCCGGCGTCCTCGTTGCAGGGGCATTTCCTCTGGGCCGGCGGGCGCTCTTTTGGAGAGCGCCCGCCAGCCCAGAGGAAATGTCTGAATGGCCGCCGCGGTCTTTTGACCGCGGTGCGGTCATTTGGCGGCGGTACTATGGCGGACGGCCTCCGCCGTCCGCCATAGTCAGAATCACCCCCTAAGTGTAATACTTTTGCACTGACAAAAAATAAAGGTATATAAAGCTGGAGATAAAAGGAAAATTGTGAGAACAATTGTGTTTTGAAGATGGGAGGTAAATGGTACAGATTTATTTGCTAAAGGACGGATTTTGAATATGACAGTAAAATACAGTCCACCCTTCACAGTCTCCCTCATTGTATAGGGGTGAAGGAAGCTAGCCTTCCATGGTGGCAGAGTTCCAGCCATCTTCATCATCAGGAATGCAATGGCTGCAGGCTTGAATCCTCTGAAAAAGGTGATGGACTTGCCACCTAATATAGACTTCCTGGTCCAAAGAATTGCAGGGAACTGCCAAAAGGGGTCCATAGTGTGCTAAGAGAAAAGTTCCAGCACTTCATGTTTTACTAAAAGGGGTGGTGTGAGATTAGAGACTCGGACCTCAATAGAACTTCTAATAACAGGCAATAGATCACGGTCCAGGCAGTACTTTAGTTTGAAATGAAAGCACTGTAGGTCTTGGCCAGGAGCATGAAGGCCTAATTTGAGAGAGCTCTCCCACAAAGCCATTCTAAAGGGGGCATTTCATCTAGTTCAGCGGTGTCCCTTGTCAGTAATCAGCACAGGTCCAAAGCACGGGATCCCTCTGGTGAGACATTGACCCCCCCTCCAAACAGCGAGAGACAGTAGGTGTAAGGGGCAATGAAGCCTGCAGTACACTACGAGACCCACTATAGCGAGGCCCACATTTGGCCATGCTGCAGACAGGGGCATACTTTATCACTTACTCACCCTCAACATAAAGCCCTCTGAGCCCCTGCAGAGGGTGGGGAACAAACAGGGTGAGATTGGTGTAGCCGGTTTCTCATCTACTGGTGAGCCACCTCCTAGCAGTGAGGAGCGCGGTCTCAGAGCTTCAGGTGGCAAACACTGACAGAGTCTGGGAGCAGCAGAAGAGCAGGGGAGACCCCTGCTTCTGATAATTAGTCTGGCCATATTGACGCTGATTTACAGGGCCCCCTGAACACCGAAGTGGCGGCCATGTTACACTGGGCTGGAAACATGTGGGGATGTAATAATGCACAGCAGAGGAGGCCATATTTGCAAAATCGCATTGTAGTTACAAGAATCTGTGAAGAGGTGAGGACAGTGCATCAAGGAGTAATGCACTCTAACCACTGCAGGCAGGGAAAATCAGAATAATGTCTACTTTAGCCTATATAATATGTATGTCTAATGGCTTCAAACCCTATAAACTCAGGATTTGTTAGGGGCAGGATTGGAAATCCCTAAACTGCCAGAATGGAAATGGTCAACATGTTTCTCGCTAATAGAGTCTGCCAGTCTTTTAGGCGTATTGATCATTAAGACTAGCCAGTCACGTGTGCATTTCCAAGATATTTGTGCCCAATCATTCCGAAACTGTAGATCTTGTAGGAAAATACGTGGATTTTCAGACCCATTAATTATATCCCTTACATCCCTATACATGCAGATTTTCATACAGATCGGACCACATAAGCCCGACGCCATCCCTATGGGGACCATTGTTTAATACGGGAAGGGTAAGGACGGTAACTAGCAAATTTTCTAATCATTAGATTTGAATTTTCACCTACATTCACAATTTGTTGAGGACACTATGAGGGGCTTTCACCAGTGTGTTTTGATTAGCACCTTTAATGCACCCTGTGTAATTATTATACTGTATTTTGGCTCTCTCTTTCAGGTTCCTGCCATACATGTTTTGTTTAATTTACTACACAAGTGAGGATTAGGTATGTTTTTTTAGGTCCTGACAAATCGCCCTCCTATCTTATTTGAGAGAGAAACATGTTGACCCATTCCATTCTGGCAGTTTAGGGATTTACAATCCTGCCCCTAACAAATCCCGAGTTTATAGGGTTTGAAGCCATCAGACATACATATTATATAGGGTAAAATAGACATTATTCAGATTTTCCCCTTACTTATTGTTGTAATAATCTTGACAGACGCACATTCTCCTAATAAATTCTCCTATTGCTGTTTCCTCTAGTCAATTTTACCAGTATTATTCACCAATCCAAAATATTCGCACTCACCCACCGGCAAACATCTCTAACAAAAGATCTCCAGTAAAAAGCCCCCTCGAGGGGCCCGTCAGGCATTGCAGAGCTGGCCTGACGAGGAGCATAGCCCGATGATGAAGCATGTCACCAAATAGTGAGTGAGGGCTCCTGTTCCTGTATTTGGATACCCACATGGACCTATTGATCTTTCCCTTATTGGGATTTGATCTTTTTTGTGGAACTGTGCACTCATTGTTTTTGTGATTTATAAGGGAGTACTATGCACAGGACCAGCCCCTTTTTCATTTTTCTTCTATAACCTCCCACTGTATTGCCCCTCCTAATTTGTGTTGTTGTTTTGAATATCAGTTACTGCCCTTTTTTATTTTAGCATGCCAGTATTCATGTTAAGAGGCCCGGTACCAGACAAGAGAATAGAGGCAGGAGAGTTGGAGAGTGGCCGTTGTAGGGCTCTAGCAAAGACAAACGTTGGGGCGGCTGGTGCAATGGTGCTGTTGGTTTAGGGCCCCCTGCCTTAGTAGAGCTTCGGGGTGCCACAAACGGTCCATCTAGAATCGGATATGGCTTGCTGCTCAGGTAAGCTCCCTCCCCACACTGCCCCAGTTTGGCTTGGGGGGTGCTTGTTTTTTGTTGCAGCCTTTGAATGCCTCCCCGGATACTCATGGATATCCTCTGGGTTATTTCTTGATAAAATATACTGCTCTCTGCACAGCATTGCATTGTATTGCCCAATAATTGACTCTGGCCTCACCTTCTTGCACCTACAACAGCAACAACATGAGGTCAACATACTTATTTTGTGAAAGTTTTTGGATTTTTCTGAGACTCCTGTGTCAGTTTTTGCCAGCTCCTGTTGCTCCAGCGCCAGGAGAGGTGTACCTACTACTGGATAACACAGGGGCACGGTGCAGGAGTGTGGCACCTTTGCTGGCCAGATTTGTCCCAGGGAGATGGTTCAGAGGTGTTTTATGGGAAAACAATGAAATTGAAGAAACAGCGCGTTGGGCATGTAATTCCTTCTACCCCCTCTCAGAAATCTGTGGTGGTAACCGAAGTTCTCAGCAGCAACTCTATAAATCTCAATCTTCCATTTCTAGCTTTTTTTGGAAAATGCATAAAGTTATTTCTCAGGAGAGGGTGGAAGTGTCCTTTCATCTTGTGTCTCCATTTGTGGCTACTGTGTCTCCAGACCAGTCAAGTTCAAGTTCAAAGCTCGCCAGTAACCGCTTGGGGCCTATGGCAACTGTCAGTGACTATGGAGGCATAGATCTTTCTTCCACAGCACTACCTCTGGAATAAAAGTCAGCAGTAGCTTTATCTGGATCTACCTCTGTGAGTGGCATGTGAGAATGTCCTCCATTACCTCCATTTCCCCCTTGGGAGTGGGATTGTTGTCGGGATCCCCGCGTAAAAAGAGCTGGTTCTAGTTCAAGCAATAAATGCATTAAAGTTATGGACAAAGAGGTGTTGTTTGAGGAGAATTACACCTTACCCTATATTGATGTTGATTTTCAAGTAGGGGGAAGGTCAGGTGTTTAAAATAGCTTACAGCACAGTTTGACTGCATTGGCAAAGTATGCAGAAGCCCACCTTCTGAAAATTAATATAGCTAAAAGTAAAATTTTAATCTTTCGTAAGAATGCCTTAAAATTGAGGTGGAAGTCTAATTTGTACCTACGGTTAGACAAATTAGAAATTGTTGATTCATATGTTAATCTTAGTATGTTTTTTCAAAAAGTGGGCAGGATAAGGAGCATTTAATACTCTGCTCAAGTAAGGCCCTTTCTCAAGCAAATGCCCTGACTAGATTATATAAAACTTGTGGGAGGCATAACTTTCGGTATGCTCTGTCAGTTTACAGGCTGTAATTCTTCCCCACCCCCACTCTACTATACTAGCGAAGTGTTGGATAGGAGATTTTGGGTCATTTTTGAGGGGTTTGAAGGTCAAATTTATCATCAGATATGTAATCGCAATACTCTGGCAGCTCCTCACTCCCTTCATTTAGAGTTTGGTTTATTGTCCCCTTATTACTTGTCCTTGGCCACTGTTCTTGGGCGGAATGACTCTCCCTTGCATGGTGAGCATGGTGAGGAGGGAACACTGCTGGCAGCTTTGAAGGGCAAAATGTCCTTCTTCAAAAAGAAAAGTCCACTTTCTATGGGTCCTTTGAACAGGATAAATAAATCATTGGGCTTGATATGAGTGTAGATGCCCCTATGTCTAAAGGTGTTCTAAAGACCCTTATGAAAAACACATAGCTCATAATAAGTCAGGGCAGAGACATTTCATGATGCCAGTCAAACCCGCAAAATTTAGTGGTTCAGGAGAGCTCTTTGGGGATTAAACCTCAGCCCTATCTAATTTGGAATTTGCCTCATGGGGTTCAAAAGGCTATACTGAGAATGGATTTGCTTCCCTTCCATAATATAAATGGAATTCGTGAGAAAGTCCAGAAAGAGGATAGATTGTGTGAACTCTGTCAGCTACATATTCAAGACGTTAATCATGTTCTTTTTATTTGCCCTGTGTTACTGAATACACATTGTTAATTTTTAAGGCCTTTGTTTTTAAAACATAACATAGGTACTTCTCTGGGGGCTTGTAATTCTGTACTAGTCCCTCCTAGCGAAATGTTTTGCAATAAGATCTATCAATTCCTTAAATGTTTTTAAAATATTTATTAGTTACTTGGGTGTATCATTGTCCGGTTGTGTGTTCAATGCCACTGCCCTTCTGCTAGGCTGGGGATTGTTAGATTGGTAGGGATGCACATTTGCACAACCATATGACTCTGTATGCAATATTTGTATATCATATGTTGTTTATGCATGCCTTACGTGTCATGGTCAGTGTTGTACACTGAATAAGATATGTGGCTATTGTTATAGATTGCACGTTGTCAATTTTTTGAGGTCTCGCTTTTTTATATAGAGGTTATGAACTGGTTGGGAGGCTTGCAAACCAATAACTGGGCACCATTATGACTCTATATTAGCATTGTTTGTACATCATATGTTGCACTCTGCATGACTTACATTGCTATGATCAGATTTGTACCCAGATTTTTACTTGTCGTTATTGTTACAGAAAGCACATTGTCGGTGTTTAGGTTTCGGTCCTTTATATAGAATCTTTGATCTGCTTGGGAGGCTTACAAGCTAATAATGTTACAATTAATGGAATGTTATATAATAATTATGTGTTTACCCTTACTGGCCTGAGTTTTGTAATGCCATTATTTTTAGGCTCGGCCGGGAGAAGTTAGTTAAGTATGGGTATGTTTTAATGTGCTATCTATAATATTTTAACATGAATAATTGCAAATTTTTGTTGAGTTATACATGACATCTTTCTTTATGGTCAGAAGTGTTTATTTTTTTAGACTCAGGGTTTTACATTTTATGGGTCTTGTTTCCTTTGTTACTTCTTTATTTTAGAAATGCATTATTTGTATATTCCATATTGCACTTTGAACAATGTAATTGTGTAAGTCTGCATGTTTCCTTTGAATGAAGTATCTTGCAACATGAGTTATCAATTTGCTAATTCAAAGTTGGTTGAGTTTTATTTTCACGTTTATTTACAATGTATATGTACTGTCATTTTGTTTATGCTTCAATTCTGATGTTATAAATTATGTGGAACTCTGTTGGGGTTCTCTATCATAATAAAATTCTTGACTTGACATGTTCAGCGGGCCTAACTGGGTTCCTGTAGCCGGCCCTCACTTCATCGTGGTTGGTCTGAACTTGTGACTTTGTCCCAGTCTGGGACGACCAGCTATCCACAGTTGGCACTTTGTGCTTTTTGGTGCTATTTTTCCTCAAATCTTGAAATTTGCATTTGTTTGCTTCTACTAATTGGATTTTTGTCACTTTTGTCTTGTTTTATTTAATAAACATTACTCTAATTTGGTGTGGGATCATTATTGTGTGATGTTTTCACAATATTACTTGTTTCACAAATACTTTGCACATGACCTCTGAGGTAGGCCTGACTGCTCTGTGCCAAGCAACCTGAGTGTTGAGGACAGGTTAATTTAGGATTTACTTGTGACTTCACTAGGAGTAGGACTTCAACCCTCTCAATCAGTAACCCAATTTCTTAAAGGATACATATGTGAGGGAAATGTTCTAGTCTGAAAATTGTTGACAACTGCATTATGGCTGGACATAATGGCCCTCATTACGACCCTGACAGTTGGTGATAAAGTGGCGGTAATACCGCCAACAGGCCGGCGGTAACTACCGCCAAATTATAACCATGGTGGAAAGATCTCAGATAGACAGCCAAAGTACCACACCGACCACCAGGGCGGAAACAACAGTCACCACGGCAGTAGCCACCTACAGTGAGGCGGAAGTCATTGTTACGCCCACCTTATTAAGACACAGGAAACCGCCACCTTTTCCGGGGCGGTACCAACAACATCAAAAGCCTGGCGGGAACTGAGCTCAGAAGGGAAAGGACTCACCACTGGAGACACAGGGAAGAACCACGCCGATATGGAACCAGAACTGCATGTCTTCCCGATGATCTTCTATGTTCTGCTCCACCACGAACACCAATGCCGGCGAAGACGACGACGGTGAGTACAGCCACCTAGCGCACAAAGGAGGGGGGGAGGAAAAAGATAGTGACACACACACACGCACACACACACCCCATACACACACACCATACACACAACAAGGTGCATTATGAAAACAATTTTACCCTGTCACTCGGCTGAATAATGGAAGGACAAAACTATTTCACAAAAGTGAGTGTAATGAGATCAACACAGTATGAAAAATAAGTTAGGCAAGATAATAGATATATACATATGTACATAAAAAGGGACACAGCCCAGTCCACAATTTGCATAGGCCACATGGCCACAGGCCAAAGTCCAAGGCCACACATGTCACCTGCTCCAACACGGAGAGAACACTGCAGGAGCATCAGTTGGTAAATAGGCAGGCACCTCGTGGGGATGGGAGGGCACCTCAGCCGGGAGATGTAACAAGACCACTGGTTCTGGAGGGGGCTACCTGCCCTATTCTTGATCCTGGGGAGTGATGGGCCACAGTCTCTCAGCTGTGTCATGCCAACTGGTTTTGGAGGGGACAACATGCCCTGTGCTTGATCCTGGGGAGTGATGGGCCACAGTCTCTCATCTGGGTGTCATACCCACTGGTTTTGGAGGGGGCTGGCCGCACAGCAGCCCATGGAGGCAGGATTACACACAGTCCGCCAGTGGGGACGGCTGCACAGTGGTGGTGCTGTTGGTGGGGGGAGGCCCCTGCCCATCCCCTGCAACCTCGGACAGCTGCACAGTGGTGGTGCTGTTGGTGGGGGGAGGCTCCTGCCCATCCCCTGTAACCTCGGGCGGCTGCACAGTGGTGGTGATGCTGGTGGGAGGAGGCTCCTACCCATCCCCTGCAACCTCGGACAGCTGCACAGCCATGGTTGTGGTGGGGCTCTGTCACAGTTTCTGGCCCAGGCCCCTTGGTCTTCCTGCCTGCTGGTGCAGGCTCTTTGGTCTTCCTGGTTGCTGGGGTAGGCTCCTTTCCCTTCTTGCTTGCTGGGGCTGGCTCCTTGGTCTTCCTGCCTGCTGGTCCAGGCTCCTTCCCCTTCAGGACATGTGGCCTGGGTCCCTTTCCACCACGAGTGGGTGTGGTGACGACTGGAACTGCGGACTGTGTGGCTGAGGTGCTTGGCTGGGTTCTTCCTACCCTGCCCATAGGCGCAGGATGGGGGAGGGGTAGGGAAGAGGTCAATGGTGGATATGAACAGTTTTTTAGGGACATTGGGGTGGGAAGAGGGAGAAGGAATGGGAGTGGAGGGTGAGGGAGTGGTTGTTGGAGGTGTCTGTCTGCTGCTTTTGGGTGCAGGTGCATGGTCTGTATGCTGTTGTGAGGTGGAAGACTGTTGAGTGTCTGAGTGCTTACGTTTGTGTACTTTAGGATGGGGGGGGCAGACACAGTGGGAGAGAACACAGGGGACATGTTCATGGCTGTTGTGGAGGTGTCTGCCAGTGGGGTGTGTGTTCTGCTTGGTGTGGTGATGCTGGTAGTGGATGATGATGTAGTGCATGCAGGTGTGAGTGTGGACGGAACTGGGTGGGAGGTGGTGGAGGAGGTGGAGGGGGAGACAGTGGAAATAGTGGATGTTGGTGTGTCTGCAAATGGATGGTGTTTGTGTGAGTGCCTGTGGGATGAAGTGTGGTGCTTGTGTTTGTCTGTGACACTCTTGGGTGTTGTCTTGTGTGCATGCTCGTCTGCCTGTGTGCTTGGGATGGGTTGGGGCTGAGGAAAATGGGACTGGGAAGTGGAAGTTGGAGGGGGGACGGTAGAAACAGTGGCAAAGGCTGCCATCAGAGAGGAGGCTAGAGCCTGAATCGATCTCTGTTGGGCCGCCAATCCAGTGTGAATGCCCTCCAGGAATGCATTAGATTGTTGCATCTGGGCTGCCAGCCACTGGATGGCATTCACAATGGTTGACTGCCCTACAGAGATGGATCTCAGGAGGTCAATAGCCTCCTCACTTAGGGCAGCAGGCTCACTGGAGCAGGACCTGAGATTCTTGGGGCGAAGGAGATGCCCACCCTCCTGGGTGAGCGGGCACGGGCAACTCGATGAGGGGCTGCAGGGAGGGCGGTGCTGGTACAGGGTGTGGCGGCTGTACCTGTAGCTGCGTTGGTCACAGAAGTGTCCGCCACCACCAGGGAGCTTCCATCGGAGGAGGTATCTGTGACAAAACTGTCCCCTCCAGTCCCCGCCGTGGTGCTCCCCTCGCCCTCCTCCCCACTGGTGCCCTCAGCGTCAGAGGACTCTGCCTCCTAGGTCCTGTGGGATGCAGCTCCATCCGTCAACGGTGCCTCTGCTCCTTCAGTAGATGAAGCTAATGCACATAAGGACAGGATGACAAAACAAAAACAAGGGGGGGTTACAAAGGATACACTTGGTCAATGGCTGCACCAACACCAACATTGGCGTACACAGCACCCTCACACACAGGGAACAGCCCTACGCAATATGCCATTGCATTACCAGATAAATAGTTAGCGGCCAAGGCAGGGGGAGGGCCACACACTGCCAAATGCAACATTCCTGGGACCCACGCAGCCCTGACCAGTAGTGGATGCCTACGAGCTAGGTTGCATGTTTTTCCCTTTTGAACCCTAGCCACCAGGTGACCTATGCTCCAATTTCAGGCTTGGCCTAGGGACACCCACTGACACACATCCCCCACCCGGATACCACCCTACCATGCGTTAGTTGTAATGATGGGCACTGTACTCACCCCCTTGTGGCTTCTGTGATGCCCCCAAGTGCCCATCCAGCTCAGGATAGGCCACCGCCAGTATGTGGGCGATCAGGGCGGTCAGAGTTTGACCTGCACCCCTTCCTCATTGGGAGGCCATCCCCAGCCGTCTTCCGTGCCCGGCGTCTCAAGTTCTCCCACTGTTTGCGACAGTGGGTGCTCCGCCTGCCATAGACCCCCAGGGTCCGCACCTCCTTGGCGATAGCACGCCATATACCCTTCTTTTGATGGGCGCTGACCTGCACAGGCAATACACACAGGAAAATAGATTTAGACAAACAGTCCAGCCTATAAAACATATGGCCCACCATACCCGTCTCCATCACCGTTTGCACACACATGGCCCAGCACACAACCTGTAAGCCGCCCAGAGGATATCCACCCACCCCCCTTACATGAGGCCTTCACACCCACAACTCCATGCATTCATGCCACATGTATCGTGCCCACAGTGTACTCACCTGTTGGTCTGGAGGCCCATACAGCAGTACGTACTGGGGCAGGACCCCATCCACCAGTCTCTCCATCTCCTCCGAAGTGAAGGCTGGGGCCCTTTCCCCGGTCACACAGGCCATGGTAGGTTCCAGACACAGGTCACAGCAGCACATGCAGTGTAGGTCCTCTTCTGTGGAAGGTCAGGTAGCAAGTAAGGAATCAGATAGAAAATGGCAGTCACGTCCGCGGCGGTGCATACCGTCACCGCCGGCGTAGATAACCATTGGCCACTGTACCCCATAGAGTCCAATTATAACCAATGAGGAGTTGCACGGCGGTTCCCGACTGCCTCCCACAACGGTGCACAATGTCAGCAGAATTACCTCACTTCTACCTGTCCCTCACACAGGACAGGTGGATGCCATTTCGGGTGGGGGAGGGACAGGCCCCGGAATAATGCTGAGTCACAGGAGGTATTTGGACATACTGGACAAATCACAATGACCCATTACAAGTTTACAGGATGAAAAGTTCTGTTGTAGCTCCAATGTTCAGTTTGTGACCGACTCCTCACTCTTGTGTCCCTTAGATTCCTACCACTGCGGATTAATAGGAGATGGAGACATACCCCAGTGTACAGACCCCTGGTGGACTTGGCAACACTGGAGGACAGGCACATTATCCTCACCTACAGACTGGACAGGGCCACAATCAGAGAGCTGTGTGCCCAATTGGAGCCTGACCTGATATCTGCTATCTGTCACCCAACTGGGATCCCCCCTCTTGTGCAAGTGCTATCAGTGCTCCATTTCCTGGCAACTGGTTCTTTCCAAGTGACAGTGGGCTTGGCAGCAGGAATGTCACAGCCAATGTTCTCAATAGTGCTGACAAGACTGTTGTCTGCCCTGATTAGACACATGTGCAGCTACATTGTTTTCCCCCAGGTTGAAGATTTGGCCAGAGTGAAGGCTGAGTTCTATGCAATGAGACATATCCCCAACATAACTGGGGTTATTGATGGAACACATATTGCATTTGTCCCCCCCGCCAGAATGAACAGGTGTTCAGGAATCGAAAGAGTTTCCACTCTATGAATGTACAGATGGTGTGCCTTGCAGACCAGGACATCTCCCACGTCAGTGCTAAGTATCCTGGGTCAGTGCATGATGCCTTTGTCCTGAGGAATAGCAGCATCCCAAATGTGATGGCCCAACTACAGAGGCACAGGGTGTGGCTAATAGGTGAGCCCTGGTTCCCTCCCAGTATATGATGGTGTATGGGTATGGTGTGGGCCATATGGGATAGTGTGTGGCTAAATGTTGTACCTCAGTCTTTCAGTTGACTCTGGTTACCCCCAACCTATCATGGCTGCTGACCCCTGTGAGGAATGCCAGGACAAGGGAAGAACATTTTATCATGAGGCACATGGGCCAACCAGAAGGATAATTGAAAGGACTTTTGGCCTCCTGAAGGCCAGGTTCCGGTGCCTCCATCTGACAGGTGGATCCCTGTGCTACTCACCCAAGAAGGTCTGCCAGATAGTGGTAGCATGCTGCATGTTGCATAACCTGGCCCTCAGACGCCATGTCCCATTCCTGCAGGAGAAGGAGGCTGGAGATGCCCTGGTGCCAGCAGTGGACCCTGTGGACAGTGAGGATGAGGAGGCAGAGGATGAGGATGAGGACAACAGAACATCTGTGATTAGACAATACTTCCAATGACACACAGGTAGGACAGTGTTACTTCACATTGCAATGACATTTGTTTAAGTTTCAGTGGCACTGGCATGCTGATATTTCCCACTTCTATGCCCACTTACTGTTCCCTCTGGCAATTCATTTTGCAGATATTGGTGACCTCACATCCTGGTGTGATCACTGCAGCCAGCAACAGGTCATTAATCTATGCTAATTTTCTGTACAGTTGATTTGCAATGTTTGTACCTCTTTCAATGAATACATTTTTGATGTACATAACATACTCCAAACTTCTTTTTTTCCAAGGGTGTTTATTGAAGTGCTACAATATTGAAGGGCAAGTGCAATGGGATGGGGTGATGATGGAGGAAAGTCCAGGGTATTGTTCCAGTCTGTTTGTAGCACAGGTGCATTGTCAAAGGGGACATAGGAAAGAGTGAAATGGCAGTTCAAGGTGGACAGGGTGATAGGGTGGGGCACAAGTGTGACAATCAGGAGAGTCTCATTTCCTGGTGGGGGTCTTGACAAGTGTCTCTGGCTTCTGTGTGGATTGCAGGGAACGTTTGCGGGGTGGTTCTCCTTCTGCAGGGGGAGGGGTGCCGGTGGCCTGTGAGTCCTGTGGGGGGGACTCCTGTCCACTAGCGGCAGCAGAAGTGGAAAGCTGTTCAGATGTCTGGCTAGTGGCAGGGTCCCACTGTTGTGTGACTGCCTCCCTCGTAATATTGGCCATGTCTGCCAGCACCCCTGCTATGGAGATCAGGGTGTTGTTGGTGGCCTGCAAGTCCTCCCTGATCCCTTGGTACTGTCCCTCCTGCAGCCGCCTGTTCTCCTGCACATTGTCCAGGATCTGGCCCATCGTGTCCTGGGAATGTTGATAGGCTCCCAGGATCTCTGCAATTGCTTCCTGGAGAGTCGGTTCCCTGGGCCTGTTCTCACCCTGGAACACAGCAGTCCTCCCAGTTTCCCTGTTGGCCTGTGCCTCTGTCCCCTGAACCGTGTGCCCACTGCCACTGACTCCAGGTCCCTGATTGTCTTGGGTATGAGGTGTGGCCTGGGGTCCCTGTAGAGGCGGACACACTGCTGATTGACGTGTCCTGGGGACAGAGGTGTGGATATGCTGGGTGGGTGCTGTGTTGGTGTTTCCTGATGGGGGAGGCTCTGTGGTGGTGTGTGACTGGGCCTGCTGTCCAGTTGCTGTCATCACTGTGAGCCTCTTCAGTTGGGGGACTGGATAGTGCTGGCACCTCCTCTCCGCTGACATTGGTTGGGGTACCTGTGGGGATGTAAATTATGTGTTATGGTTTCTGTGTCTGACATATTGTGCATCTGTGGCTTCCCCTCTTTGGTTTTATTTGCCCTGGCAGCTTTCACTTGTGTACATTGGTGTATGGTGGGATAGTTTGTTTTCTACAGTGTGCATGCTTTAGTGATGAATGTCCATGCAGGGCTGTGAGTGGTGGCCATGCATTGGTACAGCATGCAGGGCTTGGCATTGGGATGAGTGAGATGTGATGGCGGGGTGTGTGGGATTGAGTGGAGTGATGGGAGTGATGGGAGTGAGGGTGGGAGTATGTGATGGCATGCAGGTAGGGGGGTAGTAGTAGTAGAGAGTTGGCTTACCAGAGTCCAGTCCTCCTCCTACTCCGGCCAGGCCCTCAGGATTGCCAAGACTTGCTCCTCCCATGCTGTTAGTTGTGGGGGAGGAGATGGGGGTCCACTGCCAGTCCTTTGTACAGAGAGCTAGTGTCTTGCTGCAATGGAACGTACTTTCCCCCGTAGGTTGTTCCACCTCTTCCTGATGCCATCCCTATTTTGAAATGGTAAAGGGTTGTGGGTAATGTGGGTGTGTGTTTTATAGTGGTGGG
This sequence comes from Pleurodeles waltl, assembly GCF_031143425.1. Taxonomy (NCBI): domain Eukaryota; kingdom Metazoa; phylum Chordata; class Amphibia; order Caudata; family Salamandridae; genus Pleurodeles; species Pleurodeles waltl. Next base: position 1,558,613,726 of record NC_090445.1, read on the forward strand.
GGGGTGGTATGTGTATGGATGTCAGGTGTGTGTTGTTTGAATTGTCCAATGTGGTGTTGTTTTGTTTGTGTATGTCCATTTTGAGCGCAACGGTGTGTACCACCAATGGATTACCGCCGTTGAATGCCCGCCGTGGTGATTCGTGGGTCATAATGTGATGGGCGTTGTTCTGTTGGCGTAACGGTGTTGATTTTGATACCGCCAGTTTATCACTGACCTTTGGGCTGGCAGATTTGTGTATGTGACTGAATACTGACGGATTGGTGTGTGTGTCATAATATGGTGAACAGATATCTGCCGTGAGTAAGTAGTAAACAGGAATTTGAGTAGGGTTAGGGAGGGGTTTGGTGAAGGACAAGCACCCACCCACAAAAGAACAAGCCCACTGCCACCGCTATCCACAAGCCACACTTCTAGAGTTAGTACAGCCACAAAGGACCCAAAACAGTCATAAATATACACTCCAGCTCAGACCTGGAGTAAGTCGAGCATCACACTTGGCCAGCCACTGGTACAGCAGCCACCTCCCATAGAAAGTAATGGAGGTAGGAGCTTAAAAAAAAACATATGAAGTAACGTTAAGATTTTAAAAATGATATTTTAAATAAATGTATACGTTTAATTTAATGCTAAAAAATATATACACACAATAAATTACTATTTTTTTAATATGTTCATGTGTTTTTATATTTATTAATAAGTGCAACATTTTTTAATTACAAATACTTAGATTAATTTAAATTTTGTGAAAAACTTTCGGTATACGAAAAATAAATATAAGTATTATACTTTTGGTGGGTATTTATAAAATAATTTTTAGCAGGATAATTTTAATTTATTTTAATATATTTAAATGAATTTAATATTGAAATCAAATTAAGATAGTGCTGTAGGGTTATTACATTTTTGTCTATATTTAAAATAAAAAATATAACATAAATTCAATTTAAGATTTATTAAAAAACAATACTTTTTTAAAAAGTTTAATAAACTTTTTTACTTTCCCTATACTTTAACATAGGAAGATCTCCGCCCCAGTGACAGAGACCTCTGTTTATCTGTAAAAAATACTAGTGGTAACTTTACATTCATAAATTAACCTCCAGCTTCTGAATTCACGGGTACATTTACATTTTGAAGAAATCCTACACTTTTCAATGGTGAATAATCAAAAGTGGTAAATTTACTACAGGGTGTAAGAGTAAATTTAAATGTGTAAATTTGCTCATATGTAAATGCATTGTTGTGAATAGCCCCATAAGTTCTATGGAAAGGTCTCCACAGGTGGTAAGAAAAAGCAACAACAGGGGTGAACAACAGAATGTTAACCGAAAAAACAATTTTCCTGCTCAGTAATGTCAAGGAAACTCTTCTAACATGCCAATTGGGATTTAAAAAGGTTTAATTGATAAAATGTATTAATCTGTGAGTCACAACAACTAGCAAGGGTTACCCTGGCAAAGGTTAGTGGAGACTAGCTTACAGAGAGAAGACAAGACTCAAGTTTACAGCGTTGCATCCGCACATCTCTAGGCGGAGTCATGGGCGTAGGAAGTGTGGGGGACACGGGGGATGTATCCCCCCCAGATTTTGGAGGGTGGGGGACACGGGGGACGAAGGTGGGGGGGACAAGGGGACAAAAAAAGTCCCCTCACTTCTATTATTCAGAGGGCCATTAGCGCACAAAAGCGCTACTTATAATAGCCCTGTGCGGACCATCCTCCAATCTGATGGTAACAGAATGAAGGTGAGTCAGGAGGCCCCCTGCGCCCTCTGCCCTTTTGTTTGTCCTGTTCACTGCTGTGGGCATTAAGGGTGCTCATAAGAACAAAGGACACGAGGAGGAGAAAAGAGTTTTTTATGATTACTGTCTGCATCACCTGCTGCCGCCTTGAAGAGGAGCACTGCAGGACGCCTTCAAGAGGAACTGCAAGACAATGCAGAAGATAGAGTCAGAGACTCTGTGAGACACAATATTTGTATTTGCCTAAGATCACACCAGTTGGTGAAACAGTGAAGTTGAGAAGTTGAGATTGAGCCCAGATTTTACGTTTTCACACAACAATTTAGCTATTAGATGGGTATATTTTTCTAACATTTATGTTTAATGTTTTGTTATCTAGGTAATAAAGGGCTTCATTACAGCTTGGCTAACAGGGAGAAGCCATATTTTATTTTGGGCCGTTATGCCTAGAGTTATTATTTATGTTGTTTTTATCGTTACATACTTAAGCATATTGAAGTATATTATCTTTTATCTTTTCTTCACTCTACTCTGAAACAATCTACCCTATACCACTGCACCCTACCCCACTTTTCTCCACTCTGTGCTACTCAATCTTTGCTGTACCACTCCACTCTACACCACTCTACTCTGCAGCACTCTACACTACGCCACTGCAATCTATGCTATTCTACTCTAACCATTGTACAATACACCCCTGCACTCTGCCAGTGCACTCTTCACCACTTTACTCAAAACCAATGCACTCTATCCCACTGCACTCTATGCCAATCTACTCTGCACCACAGCACTCTTTTCCACTGCTTTCAATGCCACTGTACTCTGCGCCACAGCACTCTATGCCACTGCACTCTATGCCACTCTACAATACATCACTGTACTCTGCAACCCTCTAATCTGCAACATTGCACTCACTGCCACTGAACTCCATGCCACTCTACTCTGCACCACTGCACTCAATGCCACTGTAGTCTGTCCCACTGCACTCTTTTCTGCACCACTGCACTCTAATCTACTCTACAGCACTCCACTATAGGGCACTTCATTCTATTTTGAAATCATCTCCTCTATGCCACTGCAATCTGCGCAACTCCACTCTATGCTATACCAGTCCAATCTACCTTGCACCACTCCAATGTACTCTGTCCACTCCAATCTGCTCTGCACCGCTCTATACTACTGCACTCTACATCACTATGCTCCTCTCTGCAACAATCTTCTCTTCACCACTATACTGTACTCTGCAGCAATCTACTCTATGCCACTGCACTCTATGCAACTCTATTCTACTCTGCACCACTATACTCTACACCACTCTTCTCTGGATCACTCTTCATCACTGCACTCTACACCAATGCATTCTATGCCACTCTACTCTACACCACTGCCCTTTATGACACTCTACTCTGCAACAATGCACTCTGCCACTGAACTATACTCCTCTCTACTCTGCATCGCTCAACTATATGCCACTGTACTGCACTCTACAGCAATGTACTATATGCCACTACACTCTATGCCACTCTACTCTGCATCACTGCACTCCACCACTACACTCTACACCAGTCTACTCTACCTTGCACCACTCCACTCTACGATGCACCGCATCACTCTACACAGCACTCTGAACCACTGCAATCTATGATGTGCCACTCCACTCTACCATGCACTGCATCATTCTATGACACAGAACTTTGCCCCACTGCACTCCGCACCACTGCAATCTATGATGTGCCATTCCACTCTGCTCCCCTCTACTCTTCACCACTCTACAGTACTGCACTGTACGCTAAACCAGTGCAGTCTTCGCCAATGCACTCTACACCACTTTACTCAAAACCAATGCACCCTATACCACTACACTCTACGCCAATCTACTTTGCACCACTGTACTCTATGCCACTTCACTCTAGACCACCCAACTCCACTCTGACACTTCACTCTGACATTACATTCCATGATACTAGACTCTGAAACTCTATTCCATTGAACTATAACACTTTCTCCACTCTGTAACTCCCTACACTACTCACTATACGCCACTCCATTCCACTTTATTCCCCTCTATACCACTCCACGCCACTCTATGCCACTTCAATCTATGATACTCTACGCCACTGCACAACCCTGTACACCACTCTACTATACAACAATGTACTATGCTCAACAACACTCTACCCAACTTTCTCTATGCCACTTCACGTTACTTTACTTCACTCTTTGCCATTTCACTCTTCTTTATGCCTTTCCACTCTGACACTCTGACACTCCACTCTATGACACTCTATTACACTGTGACACTACTCCACTCTACTACTACTTTATGGCATTGGTGCTTGATTAGAGATTCAGATCTCCGTTGATTACCTTCTCACTCATATGAGACGTGAGTCAGATTTATCTTCGCCGTTTTGGTTACAAGCACTCTGTAACCCTTTTAACTCAAGTTTAACAAAGGCTTAGGATGATCCTGATACTTGTCTAGGGGATCAAAATATCGACGGCCAAAGTACCTTGACTTAAATTTGTGATATTGTACATAAGTTGGCATGAGCATAAGCACTATGAGCTAATGACTTTTTGATTCACTATTTGAGTCATTCATGTAAAAGTCGGCGTATAAAAGCTTGTAAATCATTATTGTGGATGCTAACCTTGTAGGAAAGTAGCCTCTTTCTAGCTTGGTTACCCACAGTTTTGGCCTGTTTGCCAGTGTGTTTAAGTGTGGCTACTGGGATCCTGCTAATCAGGACCCCAGTAGTTATGCTCTCTCCCTTAAATTATGGCTGTTGCATACTGGTAACCCAGTATTTCACCCAAAATTGGCATGCTGGTGCCCCCTTATAAGTCCCTAATATATGGTACTTAGGTACCCAGGGCCTTGGGGTTCCAGGGGATCCCTATGGGCTGCAGCATTTCTTTTACCACCCATAGGGAGCCCATGCAAAGGCTTCTGCAGGACTGCCATTGCAGCCTGCGTGAAAAGGTGCATGCACCCTTTCACTGCTAGTTACACTGCACCAGGTCACTTATAAGTCACCCCTATAGCAGGCCCTCCAGCCCTGAGGTCAGGGTGCAGAGTACCTGTGTGTGTGGGCACCCCTGCACTAGCAGAGGTGCCCCCACGACCTCCAGGACCATTTTCCCAGACTTTGTGAGTGCGGGGATGCCATTTTACACGCGTACTGGAAATAGGTCAGTACCTATGTCCAGCTACATAATGGTAACTCCGAACATAGGTATGTTTGGTATCAAACATGTTGGAATCATATCCCAAGGCTTTTGCAAGCATTGGTTGTATGATTTCATGCACTCTGGGGACTCCTTAGAGGACCCCCAGTATTGCCATTCCAGCCTTCTGAGGTTTTCCACGTAGCCCCAGCTGCTGCCACCTCTCAGACAGGTTTCTGCCCTCCTGATGCTTGAGAAGCTCAAGCCCAGGAAGGCAGAACAAAGGATTTCCTTTGGGAGAGAAGTGTTACACCCTCTTCCTTTGCAAATAGGTGTTACAGGCTTGGGAGGGGTAGCTTCCTTCCCCAGGCCACTGGAAGTGCTTTGAACGGCACATTTAGTGCCCTCCTTGCATAATCCAGTCTACACCGGTTCAGGTACCCCCAGTCCCTGCTCTGGCACGAAACTGGACAAAGGAAAAGGGAGTGACCACTCCCTTGTCCATCACCACCCCAGGTGTGGTGCTCAGAGCTCCTCCAGAGGGTCCCTGGGTTTTGCCATCTTGGATTCTAAGTTGGCAGCGAACTCTGGGAGCATCTGAGTGGCCAGTGCCAGCAGGTGGTGTCAGAGCCATCCCCTGATAGGTGCTTACCTGTTTAGCTGACCAATCCCCCTTTCAGGGCTATTTAGGGTCTCTCATTTGAGAGGTTCTTCAGATTCGGATTGCAGCACTCCAGCAGGAATCCTCTGCATCCTTTACTTCACCTTCTCACCGAAGAAACTGCATCTGGACCCTCCAGGAACTCCACAAACTGCAACAAAGAAGCAAGGACGACTTCTGCAACATTGTATCTTCAGTTCTTGCCAGCAAATGCAACTGTTTCCCGGTCGTGCATCCTCAGAGGACAGCCTGTCTTCAGCCTGCACTAAAAGAATGAAGGAATCTCCCTTGGAGTGAAGGAGTCACTCCCCTGCTTCAGCAGGCACCTCTCTGCAATGACGACCATCTGCGTGGGTCCCCTCTCCTGATGAGTTGCATGGATTCTGCATCACAGGTGGTAGACTGAAGTGGTTCCGATGGTCCCGACGTCCTACTGTCCAACTTTGGTGGAGGTAAGAGCTTGCCTTCCCACGCAAGACAGTACCCCTGTGCACCACATGTTTTTCAGTTACCAAGGCTTGTTGGCATCCTTCTATGAAATTCTTTGTGCACAATGTAGCTCTGACCCCCAGCACTCTTTGCTGCGATGCACAGCTTCCTGAGTGGTTCTCTGGCGGCGTGGGATCCTTTGTTTTTGTGCTGTGTGGGCCTCCTTTTGCAACTCCTTTGTCCCCATGCTGGGGGACTCCTGTGTGCACTGCCTGGTCTTCTGTGGGCTCTCTGAGTTTCAGAGAGCCCCGTCTGACTCCCCCTCCTGGGTAGAGTCCACCAGGTCCCTCCTAGTCCTGGGCAGTGCCATTTTCCGCTAACCGTGAGCTTTGCATGTGCCAAGGCTTGTTGGCGGAATCCAGCGAGGCAAACCAAACTGCAATCATCCATCTGGTGTGGGATATCATCTGAACCAACCAGGAACCCGCATCCATCTTCTTGGGTGCAGTACTGACTGTTGTTCTTCACCAGTGGTTCTTCTTTTGCACCTTGATTCGGGTTAGCAGGGGCTCCTGTCCTCCCTGGACTCTTCTGTGCTTCTTGGACTTAGTCCCATTCTTCCACAGGTCTTTAGGTCCAGGAATCCACCCTTTATGTCTTGAAGTCTCTTCTGGTTCTTTCAAATTCTTCTTTCTTGTGTTCTTGTGTGTTCTAGGAAAGTTACTGCGATTTACTCCTGCTTTCCTGGGCTCTGAGGTGGTTTCTATTACTTACCTTTGGTGTTTTCTAATACTCCCGGCACCCTTCTACACACCACACTTGCCTAGGTGGGAAACCAACATTCGAATTCCACAATGGTTTGTGTTTCCCCTAGGCCCATTTCTAACCATTGTGATTTTCACTAATTGCACTGTTTTCTAACTGTTTTTATTGCTATTGCTGCATACTAGTGTATATAATTGGTGTATTACTTATCTCCTAAGGGAGTATAGTCTCTATGGTATTTTTGACATTTGTGTCACTAAAATAAAGTACCTTTATTTTTGTAACACTGAGTATTTTCTTTCATGTGTGTGAGTATTGTGTAACTACAGTAGTATTGCATGAGCTTTGCATGTCTACTAGATAAGCCTTGGTTGCTCAGTTACAGCTACCCCTAGAGAGCCTGGCTTCTAGGCACTGCCTGCATTTCACTAATAAGGGATAACTGGACCTGTATAAGGTGTAAGTACCATAGGTACACACTACAAACAAGGCCAGCCTCCTCCGAACCACTGTACTATATAGGTTACTTTTTACATTTTTCTTGTAATTGGTGTCATTTACAGATAACTTGTGTAATGCCTGAATACCAGTCTTTCTTGATTTCCCCTGTTGATGTTTTCCCACTACATTTGATCTTTTATATTTTGATTGAATAAATGCATGACACATTCCATTTGCATATTACTTTAATATCATTTTTTATGGGAGTGGTGTTGCATTTTATTCAAGGGACCCCTGTTCCTTTAAAGTTAGTTTACTGCTCCATTCTAGGACACTCTACTTACTCCATGATACTACGCCACACCAATCGATGACACATCATACTCCTTTATGCCATTAACTTTGAGCCATGCTGAATAGTAGTCTTACTAGTGTACAGCATGGCTAAAACACATTGGCAAAAGCAATAGAACTTGCAAAGGCGAGACCTATTGGCTTTGCCAATGCTTGTTTATAAGGTATTAACTTCAAGGTGACTTGCAATATCCTTATGTACGTAGGGGGTATTTTACCCCATATAATACATGGTCACACCTCCAACTTTCCCACAAACCACTTAAAACCTTAGTGCATAGCTTCTGTCATTCCAAGCTATTAAAGTAGAGCAGAAGAAAGAAAAGCAACATTCAATTTTTTGCTTTAAACAGCTGCATTAATTATGCTCTGCGACCTGATCTGCCTTTCACCTTGGCTGCTAGCTCTGGTAGAAGGCATTGCAATGTCAGAACTCGACTGTAATAACCATATCATAGTCATTTTCTGATGTCTTTTCTTTATAATCAGTGACTTGGTGCATCACAAACAGCCGATTATAAAGAAATTAGTGACTGCAGTTTATACAGAGATTAAAGAATCCATGTTTATATAGCCTGTAACTCCAAGAGCATCTTCAGTTGAAATGTTTCTAGTTATGACTGATGTGGAGCTGAGCTTCCCAAGATCACACACAGGAGTAGAAGTGTTATTAGAACTATGGTTGCTGAGCACAGTTTACAGCTGTTGTACCTAATCGCTTTTGATATCTCCAGTACGGTTCCAATTGGCATGAGGCAAGGGGCATGATGGGTGTGGGGCGCAAAGGGTATGTTCTTCCTTTTTACCCTCTTACCTTTATTTGCTTGGTGCATGAAGATGCAAGGTTAATCAACATGTTATTTTCAGGTTTGAGCTAATTACTTTGTGAATGTAAATAGCAATAAAAGATACTTTCAGACTTCGAAAACATGCCTTCCTTTCTCCCTATTTCACTTCCAATACATATGATTGTGTATATTTATCGGAGCCAGCAGTTCGCAAACAACAAGCGATTTGTATAAGGTTGATTGAAAGTCCCCAAGGCTGTCCCCCCCAGAAATGTATTGTCTCCTACGCCCCTGGGCGGAGTCATGCAGTAAATTTGTACGTTGAACGCAAGCAAGTGCCTAGCTGGGCTCATGAGATCGAATGAGAATGCCCTTCAAGGAGTAACGAAAATGTGAACAGTTTGCTGCGCAAGCTCTTTTGGCTTTTAATGCAGTTAAAACACAAAGGGTATTCTATGTCAAAGACTGGCGCTATCTGTGGGCAATGATGGCCTGAACAAGAAACGAAGGCTGCAGCAAGTTACAGTTCCACTCATAGGAGCATATTTTTACTTTTTTTTCACATTCAGGTGCTGCAAACAACTGAAATGTGACACTTAGATTTCAACTGGAAATGTCCCATTGGGAGTGTGAACGAAGGGCATTTCTGCTGCAACCAGCAGCGACCCAGGCCAGCTCCAACCCCATGAAACCCACCTCCATTTAAAGTGACCTCCTGGGACTCCACGCTATTGTAAATCATACCAGAAATGTTCGCCTGAGGAATCTGCCCCAGTGACACGCCTCAGGTACTGTTCAGGTGAGCCTATTCACTTAGTGCAACACCCCCTCCTCTTCTGTGTATTCTGAATTAGAACTTTTTACATTTTTGACACAGGGCCATTTGTTGCTCCAGCTCTCCAGCAACATCATCTAAATTCTCCTCTGTTTCTATTTGTAAAGGGAGACAGTATTAATCTAGTAATAGGAGAACTTTATGGGTCCCAGTTGGATCCCTATTTAATTATTTTGCTTTGACTTTATTATAGTCTTATTCATTTTTGCATTTAACTGTCTGGCAATGTTTATTGTATTTCTTCGTTGTTTGTAATTATATTGCTTATTTAAGTTTGCCTGCTCAACACTTTTGGAAAGAAGCTTTGTCCGTGGTCTGGTAAGCAAGAGCAGGATTTTTATCGTTGTCACTTCACGCCAGAATGATTCAGCCAAATTATGCAGGAGTTTTGGCACAGAACTCTTCGAAACATATACCACCCCCTGACTGAAGGCTTTCCGGCCCAAACCCATACATTTCGGTACACCTTCCCGTAAACCCCCATCCCAACTGCCCTCCCCTCCCGCACAAAGTGTTTTGAAGTGCACTGCCTTGGGCAGGGGCAGCATCTATAAAAACAACTATAATAAAATAAGTAATTGAATCGTTATATAAAAAGCTCAGTTTTCTGAACTAAATTAACTTTACATTGCTATTTTTAAGTAGTAGCTTATAACGTTTCAGAGCTGGGAGACTATAAGCGCTAATTGAGTTTTACTCTGAAGCCCACACAAAGGAAGAGCGGTTTCCAGAAGTGATGCGATGCAAGTTCTTCTTGAGGGTGATGATAGGTTGTGCAGATTCCAACCCCAAACAACAATCAATGACTCTGGACAAAATTAGCATAAAATGCACCCAATGCAATCTGCAGTCTGACTTCACAAACTCAAGACCTAGGGTGCAGGAAATGACTGACTGCTTGACCTCTGCACAGCCCACTAAGGTCAAGGGGAACTCTGAAGCTAGATTGTAGGCACTTTCCATTACTCAGGCTAGTACAAAACAGACAGGTGATAGGGCAGCAGGGTTGGTGGGAGAAGGGTGGTTCCTTTGATAATGACAAGGTGACGACCTTACTCCAGGTTATTACAGTGTCTCCAGCCCTGAATATTTAAACTACAAATCCTTGATTTCAGTTTTGTTAGTCTCAATAGTTCAATGAAAGCAAAACTAGACTATAGCATCCAGAATTTAGTACGCTATCTCACAAAAATCAAAGATTGGAAAAACAGTGTTGGGGCAGCATATTTATGATGGCCCTAGCACCACCCTGTGTCACATTTGCGTCATTTGTTTGATGCAAATGTGGCATTAGGGTGGCACTTCCTATGCACCACATTGTAAGCCCATGCGCCAGGCATAATGTATGCAAGGGGTGCATTCCCATGTAGGGAGGCCCAGAAAAAGGGCTCTGTGAAATATACTAGATTTCACTGCACCATTTTTAACGTCATTATTAACGCCTGCCTAAGACAGGCATGAAGATGACACTCCCATTTAAACCAATGGGCCTCCTTGTGCTTTGCTGCATTAGCGCCATCATTTATGGCGCTAATCCAGCAAAGCACCACATTAGCGCAGTAAATTATGACGCTAATGTGGACACGACCGCCATGGTGCACTGTATTATAAATATGGCGCAACCATGGAGTTGTTAGGGGGACGCAACGGGGTGCTATCTGGAGTGAGGTGATACCCTATATAATGAAAAGGCCTGTCAGTGCTGTAGGGAAATAGGCAATTTCTCTGCTCCTTGGGGTTACTCAGCTGCACTTCTACACTGTTGTGATTGCTCTCCAAAGCATCCAAGTAGTTAGTGCAGCTCTTTTGGTCTGCATAGGCTCCCAGTATATGCCCTTTCTGGTCGGGCAGTTAGGAGGTGCCAGGATTACTGCCAGACCATTAATACAAAGATCTGTATCATTTAATTTGAAGCCCTGCACTCCAGATCACAATCATCACACACTCACCCACCTCCTGGCCCACTATATTGTTTAGGGGCATACTTGGAGACACAGTGAAACACTGTTAACTGACTAGGCAGTAAGTGATAGACAGATCTTTCCTTACCGATATGCTCTCCTACATCAATGTCTAAATCTAAACCAGCTGGACAAGTCCTCTTTCCAGAAGCCCTAAAGCACAGCAAGAAGAAGAGTGAAGAGACATCTAAATCCACAGAAACATCTACATCCTCCTGAGATGTGCTACTGAAGGAGATGAAGGGAATTGTAGTAATATTGCTATTTATATCTTTTACCCTGTATTGTATTTTGTATCATAGTTCTATGTTCTATTTTGGAACCACAATCTCATTGCTGGCATTGTATGGTTCTGGAACTCCGGTCACAAGAGAAGTTTCTGTTGACCATTGTTCCAGGAGCTGATCACCACAGTGTGGTCGTGGGTTTTCTCCTACTTATGAAATAAATCATACTTCACGACTCATCAACTTGTGAGGATTCCCATTTCTTCCCTTGCTCAAACGTAACCCCTTGCTACATTTGGTACCATGAGTGGGGTTACGAGCTTCAGGTGAGGAAGGAGGACCCACCGGCAACTGAGGGCCGTATTTTGCTGCCAGCCCATACTGTGTTTTGAGGACTGCATCCTGCTGCCTGTACCGTGCTTCTGGGATACTAGTGTTTCGTTCAATTCAACGTTTCCTGTTTTGTCTCCAGTGGCACGGCATCCTCCCTATTCATGTCATGTGGCGTGCGCATTTCGCTCAGCTCAAACTAACGCAATGTTCACGTCTTGTTTGGAGCATCGCTATGGTTACTGACCCAAAGCGCTTCTGCAGCCATTTTGAATTGGGGCATCTCTAATGCCTCGGTGTGTTGTCATGATTACTGTTACGATGCGCGTCTGCAGTCATTTTGGATTGGTGCAGCTCTAATGAGTCGTGCTCAGAGCTTTGCCCTAATTACTGCCAAGATGCGGCAATTGAGGTTGTATTGTGCTTTTTGTGCACTTTAAGGGTGAGACTCTATGTGATTCTGCCTTACTGCTTTATATACACCATTACAATTTTACTGCTACAATTTATTTTGTTTTCCATTTCACAAATTACTTCTTATCTTCCATGGCGGCCAATCAAGGCATTATTCAACCTCCAGCATTCCTACAAAGGCTGGAAAGCCAGACATTAAATGGTCTGAGTGGCTACGCATCTTTGAGAACTATCTTCCAGCTATCGATGCAAACGGTTATTCTCCTGACAGGAAGATGGCATTATTATTCAATCATCTAGGTGTTGCTGGTCAATGTGTCTTTGACAACTTACTTGTGATTCATCCATCTGGAAGTGGTGATACGGCGTGGGACAGTTATTGTGAGGGAAAAGAAAGAAATAGGAAGCAATATTCTGATGACTCTAATGTGTTATTAGAAAGATTTAATTTTGCCATGTTTAAGCAACAGAGTGATGCAACTATTGAAGAGTATGTAGCTAATTTGCGTGTTCTGGCTTCCAAATGTGAGTTTGGCACCAATGTGGATATTTATATACATGACCAATTTGTTTTCTATTGCTTCCATTAAAAAATTCAGGAGAGACTGTTAGTGTGCCGTAACCCCACATTGGAAGAAGTTATTGACATAGTGAAGGGAATTGAAAGATAAATAACTACTTCTAAGGTGTTATCTAATTAAAACAGTTCCTTAGATTACGTAAGTAGTGATGAGGTAGTGTGCACATCGGGTGATAAACAAGGAAGATAAAGTTAGGGATATCGCGGACAAGAAGGTAAACACTCAAGGATTTGTTTCCGTTGTTGTTCTAGGAATCATGTAGGGAACGATCCTTCTTGTCCTGCGATTGGTTAAAAGTGCAATCGATGTTGGACATTTTCAAAGTGTTTGGGACAGTTTAGTAACAAGGGGAGCTACAACAAATTGAGAATCAGTAATGTGGACGTGGATGGAGAAATTGTGCAATGTTCAAGTGATTTCTCAAATGTTTTGTTAACAGTTGATATTGCCAGTGAAGTTGGGGGTAGGCATGAGAAGGTTATTAGATGTGCCATATGTGAGGTGACCATTCATAACATAGACATTTCCGTTTTAGCTGATTTGGGGGCTCCCATCACCATTTTAGCAAATCATACATTTTTTAAGTTGTGGCGGGACACCATTGAATGACAGTCTCCAGATATCAACCCTAAAGCATCTGGTGACCATGACATAGATCTATTAGGTTATTTTTGGTTAAGTTTACTATGCTTGGACAGATCCATTTTTGCCAAAGTATATGTTGCAGTCAAAGGTCGGGACATTGTAGGTTGGAAGGACTTGGCCCATCTTGAAATAATTTTGCACCCTGGTCATGATGTTCCTGTAATTTTAGGAGATCACCAAATTTAGATTTGGGTGTTCAAGTTTTGAGTGTCACTGTGACTAATAATATTACTGATAGTATAGTCAATGTATTCCCTGATGACTTTAAAGACCAAGTCGGTAGTGTACATGGCTTTGAACACTACATCAAGTTAAAAAAGGTGCAACCCGTTTGGTACACAAAGTTAGACCAGTGCCTTTCAGCGTCAGAGCAGATTTAAAGATTTTCCTACATAAATTACGTTCTGAGGGCATAATTGTGCCAATTAATTCATAAGAATGGGTTTCTCCCATCATGATCACTAAACAAAGAAATGGTAGGTTAAGATTATGTGTGGATTTGAGATCTGTCAATCGAAACATATTAGTGGATTGTCATCCTCTTCCACATATTCAAGAAATGATCACAAACATTGGGCGTTCCAATTGTTTTCAACCATTGATCTTAATTCTGCATATCACTTGATTGCCTTGAGTGAGGATTCTCAGAATTTAACCATGTTTGTTACTCCTTTTGGAGCTTTAAAATATTTAGGTTTGCCATTTGGACTTGCTTCTGCGGCAAGTGTCTTTCAAAAACTTATGGATGAGTCATTTGGTGATTTTCCGCAAGTGCAGGCCTTTCAAGATGACATATTAATCTTCACAGACACCCAAGAAAAGCATTTAGAAGTTTTAAATAAGGTATTGTTTACTCTTAAAAACAAAGGAATGACAGTCAAACCTAGTAAATGCAAATTGATGGTTACAGAGGTAGAATACTTGGGTCATACTATTTCTGGTGAGGGGACTAAACCCAATTTCAGCAATTTGGATGTGGTTAAAAATGCATGCCCTCCTGCTGACAAAGACGCCTTACGATTGTTCTTAGGGCTTTGGGAGTACTATGCCAGGTTTGTTCCTGGTTATACCATGACAGTACAGCCATTGAGAAGTCTTCTTAAGAAAGGGATCAAACTTGAGCGGAATAATGTGTTGAACACTGTTTTTGAAGACATCAACAACTTAGACATTAACGCTCCAGCCTTACAAGCTTTTGATCCTTCAGGAAAACCTTTTATTAGGGTGGATGCCAGTCTGAAAAGTATTGGTGCGATTTTTGGGCAATGGGTTGATGGATGTGAATATACTGTAGCCTTTGCATCTAGGACATTGTTGGATGCTGAAGTTCACTACAGTACCATTAACAGAGAAGCTTTGGCATGTGTGTGGGCAGTCCAGAAGTTGAAAACTTATATTTGGGGCACCGCTTGTGAATTATATACAGATCACAAACCTCTCGTGTTTTTAATGAGTGGTAATGGTTTAGGCAAAGCATTGGCATGTTTAGTTTGTTTGTTATCCAAATTGCAGGAGTACAATTTGGTTACTAAATACATACAAGGCGGTAAGAATTTCCGTGCTGATTGCCTATCCCGCATACCATTGCCATATGATGCTTTGTTGGATGATGACTCTGGTCAAGAATGTGTCAAAGCGTTGGTGGATGTTCTAGCTGTGTCTGACAATCACATCACGGAACATGAGTGGTTGACATCCATTGCTAGTGATGAGGTGTTTTCCAAAGTACTAGTATTTTAAGGACAAAATGGCCATCAGAAAAAAACTTGTCTGGGGAGCTCAGATGTTTTGAGCAAGTTGCCAAAGAATTATCGTGTAAAAACAACATTTGTTTAAGGGGTGATCTTGTGGTCCCACCTACTGATCTTAGGAACAGAATCATCAATCTTGCTCACAAAGGTTATTTGGGATCTCGGCGACTCCTTACAAGTTGAAGTTGTCTTGTTGGTGGCCTGGGTTAAACAAACAAGTTGCAAGTTTTGTTAATAACTGTCCTGAATGTGTAGTCTCGGATAAACACTGGAAATCAGTCACCAAACCATAATGTCCTGTACCTCTTCCTGAAAAACCTTGGGAAAAAATAGCCTGGGACTTTTCCGGACCATTTAACCTTTTACCAAGGGATAAGAGGTACTTGCTAGTTGTGGTTGACTATTTTTCTAAGTAGATTTATTATTCGTTTGTACCAAGTGCTGATTCTGATTCAGAGTTTTCTTTTCTGACAAAGTTGTTCATACCAGAGGGTCCAGCGAGTACTATTGTCACATACAATGGTAAGCATTTTGTGTCAAGGAAAATTTGTGATTTTATTACTCTGCACGATGTTAGACATCTAAAAGTACCTCTCTACAGTCCATCGTCTAATGGCTTAGTGGAAAGAGCTAATCGTATTCTCAAAGAGGGAATTCAATCTGCTTTAGCTTCTAATTCTGATATTGCGGATTTTTTACAAGAGAAAATTTGGCCATACTTAACCACCCCTCATACTACTGCAGAGGTCACTCCTTTTAAGCTACTTAGGGGCAGAGATCCCAGAACAAACCTTGCTCGGAGATGGATGTTTGATCCTTTAAAAGAAAAACACAGTTCAACTTGTGTTGAAGACAATGTTTCCTTAAGAGATAGAGTTATTAGAAAACAGCTAAAGCAAAAAATCGATTACGATAGTAGGAGGAATTTTAAACTTGTTGAATTGTGTGTAAATGATTGGGTTTTAATCAAAAATCCTTTTAGTGTAAGGAAAGGAGAATCTAAGTATTCATTGCCTGTAAAAGTAGTCTAGACCACGAAAGCTTCTGTATTATTAAAAGGGAGAGGGTGTTGGAATAGAAATAGTGGTATTCCCATTTCTGATGAACAAGCACAAATTTTCAAAAACATGTGCCATGTTAGAAATATTGAAGATTCCATGTTGTCAACTGAGAGTGGTAATTCTCTGTTTGATTATGTTGATTATGATTGTTCCTCTTTTATTGAAAACTCATGTAATCCCATGCTATCAAATTGTATAACAAAACTTTCCGATGGAAATTCAAGTGGCGCTAATACACATGCAAGTAGGAATACTTCTGGCGTAACCCATGATGCTGTCTGTGTGATGGGGAACTTGGACCTCAGTACAAATCAATTAGTGGTGTTGATTCTGGTTCCAATTAATTCAGTTCTGGACCTGTAAATACTCACAGTTCCAGAATTATTATTTATCTTCTAAACTGTGTGATTATATTCTTGTTTAATTTTGTTTTGTTTGTTATTTTGTCAAGAAAGGGAGGTGATGTAGTAATATTGCTATTTATATTTTTTATGCTGTATTGTATTTTGTAGTGTAGTTATATGTTCTATTTTTGCATAGGTCTGGAACTCCGGTCACAAGAGAAGTTTCTGTTGACCGTTGTTCCAGGAGCTGATCGCTACAGTGTGGTCGCGGGTCTTCTACTTCTGAAATAAATCTTATTTCACGACTCATCAACTTGTGAGGATTCCCGTTTCTTCCCTTGCTCAAATGTACCCCCTTGTTACAAAAATCAATACCGCCCTAGGCTCCATGGAAAAAAACATGATAGAAACTGCTGCAGAGTTAAAGTATAAATGCTCTGAAATGTCAAAAATACAAACTCAGAAAGATTCCTTGGAGCTGTGAATTTTGACGGAACAAAGAATGCTAATTACATCTAAAAGAGGGGCACATATATGGCACTTCCAGAAGCAACATATGAAATTAGAAGACTGTAGTCACCGTAACCATATCCAGATTTACAGCATACCAGAAAAGCTAGAAGGCAAAGACATGCGCCATTACCTATTAACATTTATACTGCAACTGCTTAATGTCACCTTCTCTCCTCCACTGGAATTTCAGAGGGTACATTGTCCCTGGCAAACAAGAAAACATAAGAATTCTACCCCAGAACTGTTATCATCTGCTTTCTGTGATACCAATATGTACAACTTATCCTCCAAAGGCAGAGAAATGGCCTATATGCATATGAGGGAGCCAAATCAAATTCACGGCTTACTACTCACATGAAATGAATATACTAAAAATATGTTTTGCATTGAGATCACTATTGAAGCAGAAATGCATCAGAAACAGTCTACTTCGCCCACTAATGATAATCTTCACTACAGATGGAAGGAAGAGCAAATTCTCAGACCCCCAAGATGTTGACAACTAACTGGAATCAGTTGCCGCTACTGAGATGGATATGGCAATGCCGACCCTGATAGCTCTCCTTGGGCTGCCTGACATGGACTACCCTGACGTCTCACCTAACTCATTACCTGGGCTGGTGATTCATAAATATGGTAAAAATGCTCTACACAGAACCCACAACAGTTATTACTAGTAACTGCATCAACTCACATAGCTTTGGCATAGGCAGGGCAGCCTGGCGTGGGTGCCACCTGTCTCCATTGCTCTTCCTACTTGCCCTAGAACCCCTGGCAATAGACATTCGAAATTATGACCACATCAATGGGATAATGATGACAGCTGGGCACAGTATAATCATGCTTCATGCCGATGACATATTATTGAGCCTCTTGTCTCCGGAATTGTTTATTAAAAGACTTAGAGAAACAATTGCCACATTTTTCTCGTTTACGGTCTATAAAATCGTTCTATAAAACTGGGCCAAGAGCAAGTCCTTGGCACTTTGCACCACTGCAGCATCTTTATCGGCCCTGCCCGTTTAATGGAAGCCCCACACAATGAGATATTTGGGTATTTTATTTAATTGCAACTTTCAAACAATTATTATAGATAATCTGTCGGCACTTACTGACCAAATGCAATGTGACTTTTTAAAATGGAGTGCACTACACCAATTGCTAGGGGAAGAGTCTAGACAGTGAAAATTGCAGTGGCCCCTCCCCCGCTCTTTAAATATGCTGTGATTCTCTCTGTGTGGAGGGTTTGAGAAATGTATTAGGTACATATGCATTATTGTGTAGTTGCTGCAACTGAACAGCACTCAATGTCATACACCATCACGTCATCTGTGGCATCTCCAATGCCCCAACACAGTAAGACAAGTTCCTTCCCCTCCGACCTGGGCCCGCTTTGGGAGAAGGGCTACTCCTGATACTCTTGAGGAAAAGGCCATTCTACTGGAAACAAGCAGAGCTCAAAATTAGTGGCAATCTTTTGGCATTGCTGCACACACTAAACATCACTAAACAATGTTCTATCAATTGCTCTTTACCTGGTGCCCCATCCCTCTCCTGAGAGGGCACCTCCAAAGGCGCATACCACCACTTGCAGTCTTCGTATAAGATCTCTGATACCAAAGCATTACTGAGGCCAACTCTCCCTTTCTCCACATTTCTCATTCTATCAGCTGAACCAGCTCCCCAAAAAGATCACACCCACTCTAGTGACATCTGGGCTTTCAACAGTTCTTCATTCACCTTGCTGTAGCATCTCACAGATCCCCCTGCCAATGGAGTTACATTACCCTTCTAAACTTGCCCTTAGCCAAACTATACATTTGCTCCCCACCCCCACCTTAAACCCCTCCTTCTCACCCAGTCTTTCTGTGTCTCATTTCAACCTACCTCCTCCACAACTTTCTCTTACCTCTCTTACCTCTCCCTTAATGGGCACCACGAGTAGCCTTCCTTAAAGCTGTAACTTCACCTAATATCTTCTCTTTCCCAGTTTCACAGCTCCTTTCATGCCCTCACAAATTGCTAATCTATGAGGTTCCTAGTCTACTTTGGCCCATTTCCCCAGGGTCTTGCTGTCTGGATCTTTCCTCTGGAAAGCTGCTGTTCCCTATGCAGCTCATCAACAATTTCATTCCCTTCCACCACGCAGCACCTTGGTCGTCCCAAGATCAGCTTGAAACCATCAGGCCTTTTGCTTCCTTTACCCAAAGGCCTATGACCTCTCCAGTGTCCACTGCAGATCTATTTTAGGATGAGGGGCATTCTATCCTCCTCTGCTTTCTCTGCTTCTACTAGGGCTGCAGCACCTTGCCACCATCTGCTGCAGTCAAGCTTTGTTCGCAGACGCTCCATCGCCTTATCTCCTTCATCAATTTGGGTCTTAAACTGGATGCATCTCTACTGTGGGTGTCTGCTTCCCTCTTGCCGTAGCCGTCATTGCCAGAAAACCTCAAGGTGAAATGCTGTCGCTGCTTTCAAATCCAGAAATCCTTCTTGAAATTCAGCCCCAGAGACCTTTGCACCAGCTGATGCTGTACTACATGGTTCATCCTACCTATGAAGTATATGGTTTATTGCTGTGTGGGCCCAGCCTGCACCTACCAGGTATTATGTCAGTGACCCACGTTAGCTATAGGACCCATTTTCTTTAGCCACCATTTTTACAGAAAAACTACAGCCTGTAGGTTGATTACCATAATTTCTTACTAGTCCGCCACTTTCTATTTCTCGCCCTCCTTGCTGCATCTCAGTTTCTTCTGCCCATTAAATAAATCCTTGGCACATTGAACACTTTTCAGTAACCTTCTTTAACCAATATGAGTTGACCTACATTCCATTAGTAACAGTTTTGGGCTTTGGGGATGCATGGCGTACTATACCTATCTATCAACTCCCCACATTCAGTGGGTGTCACCCCTTCTTTACATCTGTTCCAATAACAAACAAAACGCCTCCATAGGACAGAATACAGTCACCCACTTCTCAAATCTATATCACTCTCCAAAAAATGTTCTTTCTAAATTCACCCTCATGGGATCCCACTTTTAACGCATAACTTCACCGTAATTATTAGTTCAGAGGTTGATAAGGTTGTGACACACCTAGCCAGAGGGGACTTGACTTCCTGGTAGGTGAAATAAAGGTAGAATCTTCATTATTCTTTTGCAAAATGGGTTAACTCCCTTAGTGTTGAGCTTTTACATCGGGCCCTAAAGTGTGTGTGTGGAGGGGGGGGGGGAGAAATCCCATCTTTTCACTATCTCTCTTGCAAATTTCAGCACATTTAGTAAATCTCACTGTTTTAGAGAAGGTCTACTCCCTAACAGTGATGTGCGTAAAAATATAAACACCTCTAATTCCCCCTTAGAAGCTCATTCTCATTCTCTTTGTTTCTCTCTCTCGAGGAAATGTCAGCAAAGTCACTCTGCGCCCCTCGGACGATGCAAAATTCTAGCCCTACCCCATGGTAGTGCAAAGTCCCGGTCCTTCAAAATCTGGTCACGGCCACCCCTGGGCTTGATAGAGCGGTCCGTACTAGTAATTTGCCTGTATTTTGGACGCTCTTTAGGCCGATGAATCTTTTGACTAAGTGGAACTCTCTGTACTCTATATCGATCAATTTCCTTAAATCAATAATTAATAACGAACATAAGCAATACCTTGATCAACATAACACTTGACAATTAATCCAGAATACATTTCGGCGAACCCTGACCTTTCAGTCAGGAATAACCACACCAGTTTATTCAAAGTTAGTGAATTTTATTTCCCTATATTAACAAAGCTAGCACAATATAAATGTGTCTCAACACCAAATGATAAACGTAAATGAACATTAATAGCTGTCCATAGCGGCGAAACAGGTGCAATCTATGTAGCATTTGAATCACAAGGCATTCGATAATAGCAATGCAAATCACTAATACGATAATCTGTAATGAACTAATCGCATACATTTAGTCAGCATAACAAGATCTCAAATTGCATCATGCGACATATGGAATCCTCGTCTAACCTCAAATTAGCATCGGCATGTGGGACTTCATGCAAAAACAATTTAGCAACATTAATTTAGAAAAACTCCTAACTAGGGCTCTTATCAAAATCAGCAGTTGGTTACCTAAAGGAAACACAATGCAATTTTACAATTTCCTTTCATATTTACCAATTACGATCAGCATACAAGGAAGTCTTCGTCTCACAGGTACCGTTCTTCGGTCAGCATGGGACGGGGCAAAAGGGGCAGGGGTGGACGGGGCAGTTGCCTCACGGCGGCAAGGTAAAACTACTACTTCATGCAAGGGATCAAATCAAAGTTAAAGTCTCTAGGACAAGAATCATTAAGGTCTCTTTCTCTCGATTAGAGAAAGCATCAAAGTCTCTTTCAAAATGGCGTCGCAGCAAAGTGGGCCATAATAGCTACGAAGTCTGCAAAATGGCGGGATGTCCAATAATGGCCGATGATAGCTCAATGGCTACCTTCTTCTCGTGCACCTGGGTTTTATAGACAACAGTTCAAATCCAGTAGGGTCTTCCATTGGAGGGTTCATAGGTGTAAGGAAATGCCTCCTTGGCATGGTTGCCCCCTGACTTTTTGCCTTTGCTGATGCTATGTTTACAATTGAAAGTGTGCTGAGGCCTGCTAACCAGGCCCCAGCACCAGTGTTCTTTCCCTAACCTGTACTTTTGTATCCACAATTGGCAGACCCTGGCATCCAGATAAGTCCCTTGTAACTGGTACTTCTAGTACCAAGGGCCCTGATGCCAAGGAAGGTCTCTAAGGGCTGCAGCATGTCTTATGCCACCCTGGAGACCTCTCACTCAGCACAGACACACTGCTTGCCAGCTTGTGTGTGCTAGTGAGGACAAAACGAGTAAGTCGACATGGCACTCCCCTCAGGGTGCCATGCCAGCCTCTCACTGCCTATGCAGTATAGGTAAGACACCCCTCTAGCAGGCCTTACAGCCCTAAGGCAGGGTGCACTATACCATAGGTGAGGGTACCAGTGCATGAGCATGGTACCCCTACAGTGTCTAAACAAAACCTTAGACATTGTAAGTGCAGGGTAGCCATAAGAGTATATGGTCTGGGAGTCTGTCAAACACGAACTCCACAGCACCATAATGGCTACACTGAAAACTGGGAAGTTTGGTATCAAACTTCTCAGCACAATAAATGCACACTGATGCCAGTGTACATTTTATTGTAAAATACACCCCAGAGGGCACCTTAGAGGTGCCCCCTGAAACTTAACCGACTATCTGTGTAGGCTGACTAGTTTTAGCAGCCTGCCACAAACCGAGACATGTTGCTGGCCCCATGGGGAGAGTGCCTTTGTCACTCTGAGGCCAGTAACAAAGCCTGCACTGGGTGGAGATGCTAACACCTCCCCCAGGCAGGAATTGTCACACCTGGCGGTGAGCCTCAAAGGCTCACCTCCTTTGTGTCAACCCAGCAGGACACTCCAGCTAGTGGAGTTGCCCGCCCCCTCCGGCCAGGCCCCACTTTTGGCGGCAAGGCCGGAGAAAATAATGAGAAAAACAAGGAGGAGTCACTGGCCAGTCAGGACAGCCCCTAAGGTGTCCTGAGCTGAAGTGACTCTAACTTTTAGAAATCCTCCATCTTGCAGATGGAGGATTCCCCCAATAGGGTTAGGATTGTGACCCCCTCCCCTTGGGAGGAGGCACAAAGAGGGTGTACCCACCCTCAGGGCTAGTAGCCATTGGCTACTAACCCCCCAGACCTAAACACGCCCTTAAATTTAGTATTTAAGGGCTACCCTGAACCCTAGAAAATTAGATTCCTGCAACTACAAGAAGAAGGACTGCCTAGCTGAAAACCCCTGCAGAGGAAGACCAGAAGACGACAACTGCCTTGGCTCCAGAAACTCACCGGCCTGTCTCCTGCCCTCCAAAGAACTCTGCTCCAGCGACGCCTTCCAAAGGGACCAGCGACCTCGACATCCTCTGAGGACTGCCCCTGCTTCGAAAAGACAAGAAACTCCCGAGGACAGCGGACCTGCTCCAAGAAAGGCTGCAACTTTGTTTCCAGCAGCCTTGAAAGAACCCTGCAAGCTCCCCGCAAGAAGCGTGAGACTTGCAACACTGCACCCGGCGACCCCGACTCGGCTGGTGGAGAACCAACACCTCAGGGAGGACCCCCGGACTACTCCACGACTGTGAGTACCAAAACCTGTCCCCCCTGAGCCCCCCACAGCGCCGCCTGCAGAGGGAATCCCGAGGCTTCCCCTGACCGCGACTCTCTGAAACCTAAGTCCCGACGCCTGGAAAAGACCCTGCACCCGCAGCCCCCAGGACCTGAAGGACCGGACTTTCACTGGAGAAGTGACCCCCAGGAGTCCCTCTCCCTTGCCCAAGTGGAGGTTTCCCCGAGGAAGCCCCCCCTTGCCTGCCTGCAGCGCTGAAGAGATCCGTTGATCTCTCATAGACTAACATTGCGAACCCGACGCCTGTTTCTACACTGCACCCGGCCGCCCCCGCGCCGCTGAGGGTGAAATTTCTGTGTGGGCTTGTGTCCCCCCCGGTGCCCTACAAAACCCCTCTGGTCTGCCCTCCGAAGACGCGGGTACTTACCTGCAAGCAGACCGGAACCGGGGCACCCCCTGCTCTCCATTCTAGCCTATGTGTTTTGGGCACCACTTTGAACTCTGCACCTGACCGGCCCTGAGCTGCTGGTGTGGTGACTTTGGGGTTGCTCTGAACCCCCAACGGTGGGCTACCTTGGACCAAGAACTGAACCCTGTAAGTGTCCTACTTACCTGGTAAAACTAACAAAAACTTACCTCCCCCAGGAACTGTGAAAATTGCACTGTGTCCACTTTTAAAACAGCTATTTGTCAATAACTTGAAAAGTATACATGCAATTTTTATGATTTAAAGTTCCTAATGTACTTACCTGCAATACCTTTCAAACAAGATATTACATGTTAAATTTGAACCTGTGGTTCTTAAAATAAACTAAGAAAAGATATTTTTCTATACAAAACCTATTGGCTGGATTTGTCTCTGAGTGTGTGTACCTCATTTATTGCCTATGTGTATGTACAACAAATGCTTAACACTACTCCTTGGATAAGCCTATGGCTCGACCACACTACCACAAAATAGAGCATTAGTATTATCTATTTTTACCACTATTTTACCTCTAAGGGGAACCCTTGGACTCTGTGCATGCTACTCCTTACTTTGAAATAGCACATACAGAGCCAACTTCCTACAATAGGTTAGCTTCAAATTGTCCAATCAAAAATGACAGTTCTCAAGCTTTTACTTAAGCATACATTATCCTTGGAGATGGGTACGCAAGTTGCAACATTGTATACCAATTAGCTCACTCTCAGAGCCTCCATTGTCCGCACCTGCAAATCGACCTTGGAGTAAAGAGAAAATATGCCAGGCTGGCACGAAACCTTAAGATAAGCATGTGAACGGTCTCAGTGGAAAAGTACAGCTTCAAGCAAAAATACACGTTTAATAGCACATTGGAAAAATACGAGCATCTAAACCGTGAGACCAGGCCACTAGGCCGAAGCCTGCACTAAAGTAATGCTAAGCTAAAACAATTCAAACAAGCAAATCGTAGCACACGTTTACGATTATGTCGGATTAGTGCAATTCTAATACACCACGTTATATAAAGCACGCTTATAAATGTTGGCAAACTACTCTGAGGGCACATTTTGTCCCCGTACATTCTTTATTAGTTCGGTTAAAGTCACACATGATTATTTCACACTACGTTTACGTTAATAAATGTAAAACCTTCATTTTCTGCTTCATCAGGCTCAACCCTGCTCTGTCCCCGTCAATCACTAATTGGTTGGGGTGGGGTTGGAGAAGACGTTCATCAGAAATGAGGCGGGCGACGCTTTCGGGGTCCCCCACCCACTTTTTTTTTATTTTAACAGCAGAAGCACAAAGGTTATGCAGTCAGGGTAAACAAATATTATGTACATTCGGTACCACTTAGGCACATTGTACAAAAAATATAGGGAAACTACAGGAATAAGTAAAACTATGTCGCACTAGGACAGAATTATCGTGGCCTCTGTCACTACAACGTTGCCTGCTTTGCAGTAGAAGCCCTTAGGACAGTGGACTCCAAACTTTTTAATGCCGCGCCCCCCCACTTGAAAAATGAAAATCATTGCCCCCCCCTTAGAATTTTTTACATGTATTTTATAAAGATGGCAATGTTTAAATATGTCTAGACCTATTTAAACATTGCAGTTAAGTATTGTTACCTTTTAAAAAATGCACTAACATGCTTCTGCTTCTGTTTAATGCTTCTTTTGGCTACAGTCTGGTGCCCCCCCCCACCCCGTTGGGATCACTTGAGGCCCCCATAGGGGGGCCCGCCCCCCAGTTTGAAGACCTCTGCCTTAGGATAATTCAGCAGTGAACTTAGTTGCCGACGACAGGTGACGGTTGTGTTCGATGTGTAGTTGAGTAGCGAGTGCGTGGGAGGGACGAGACGAAGCAAAATCCGTACTTAGTAAAATGTCTGTAAAGAAAATCCCACTTAACTCATAGGGCTCCATGCTGAGGCACAAAATGTTACCTTCGTGCATGCGAGCGCGAGCGGCATTTGGCGAGAAATCCCCAAAGGGGCTGCATGAAATGTCATCCGAGGGAAGCCAATTAAAGTTTACTTAAAATATTAGCATACCAGCGGGAGGATATTTCTCAGCTGGAGTGACTGCGCAGTGGGAGCGGGAACAAGGCCGGAATGGGGGCGGATGCCAGTCTGCACTCAGGAGCGTTTACCTCAGAGATGCTGGGGCGCGCGCAGGTGCAGGGGAGAAGCCTGGCCACGAGCTCTGCCAACAGAAAGCGCGAGCAGAAGATTAAAGGCGCCTAAAAGTGCGCATCCGCTCTGCCGGCAAGCATCACCGAATCCTTTGAGTATTTTAACATGAGCTGAGATGCAGCTTCAAAGCCCGAGAAGGTGACAGGCAGAAGGCTCCTCCAGAGCTCTATGCAGAGCTCCACCTCAGACGACATAGACCCGCAAGCAGAGGATGAAAGTCAACATACTGACATTCATCCATCACAAAATGTCACCTGAGGAAAGAATCGTCAGCAGGGCTGAAAACGGATGATTTCTGTCAGACCATTAGAAACGTGCCCTTTCATGGATCAGGTTCAGGAAGTGTGTACCTGCACGTCTCTGAGAGTTAAAAGTGTTGCTAGATATGTGGTCCATGCACTGCCCTGCAGGTACTGCCAAACAGTATTGTAATAGCATTAATATAGCATGCGCTTTTCACGCACCCCCGACCACACTGACGTTCAAATGGGAACAGAAAGAAGCTAGAGCTATACCTGACAAAGAATTGGCCAGGGACGTAACTTGGTCAGTTATATCGGGTGGAGTGGTAGGTGTGAGCTTCAGATTTTCTAACAATCACTATGGTGCAGTGGTCTTCAAACATTTTTATGCCGAGCCCCTCCTCCACCCCCCCCACCAGTGGGAAAAAAAGTAATTGGGCCCCCTCAGAATGTTTCACAATTATTCTATTAAATTGGTAATGTTTAAATATGTCTAGACTTATCTAAACATTGCAGTTAAGTTATGTTACCCTTTTAAAAATGCAATCAAATACATGATTGCCAAACATACTATTATGATCAAGCAGACCTTATTTACATGTGTAAAAATATCCACAGTGTGATTATTAGAAATGGTTTTGAAGAGTATTTTGAGTCCCTTACCTTTTAACACATACTTCCAGCTAGGATATAAATGACAAAACATGTAAGTGATGGCCCATTACAGAGTGGTTTACTGCTGCTAATTTTTTCCTCTTAAAACAAAGCCCTGTTTTCAGTGTAATCCTTTCTCTAGTCAGAGCCTGGTGCCACAATAGGATCATTAGAGGGCCCACTAGAGGGGCCCTCCCACGAGTTTGAAGACTCCTGCGCTGGTGTACAATGTCAAAATACATTTTACAACAGGCAGAGTACATGAGAGGAGCTAAAGGTGCAGTAGAAAGGGAGAGAAATGTGGATTGGTAGGGGCCCTGAGAGAATACACAGTATTTTGTAATATAACCACCATTTTTGAAGACCTTCAAAGCAGGGAGGGTGCATTTTTTGTCTGTGTTTATGTAAAACATCCTTGTGAAATTCAACAGAAACCTCACAGTACCTGACTGAATGCACCTGTACCCAACTATTTTCCAGAAAATAAATTTATTAGGGGGTGTAACACCCCAAACAACCCCCCCCACCCCCCCCCCCCACTGAAGATAAGCCCCTGGAAATGGTCTTCGATTTTGGAGTACATCAAGACGGTGAATAGAAATCCCCACTTCAACTAAACACAGCTCAATTACCTCCACTGCACATGGTACGGCTAGCTGGGATCTACCCTCGATTCCCATTGACTTGTCCCAGATGTCAGGAGGCAGAGGCACACTTTTCCATTTGGTGTGGGACAGTGCACGATTGTGGTCATATTGGCAGACCTCACGGGTAGATTCCAGCACGTAAATGGTGTTTGTTGGGGAGGTTCATAGGGCCGGCGAAGTCCAAACACATGAATAATTTGCTAGACTTTGCTTTCCTTTTGGGAAAGAGGAGCATAGCGATGAGCTCAAAGGCCAGGTCAGCCCCTCACTTTCGAGATGGGTTCAGGAGCTAATAAAAGGATGTACTGCTGAAATCAACGCACTGACCCTCATACAACAACAAACGGAATGGGACCCATAAGTCCCTATGGGACATACTATTACTGGCACTGCTGGCTAAGTCGGGCAACATGCCACTATGAACGTGTCGGGAGTATGTGTTGTGGAAAAAGCTGGCACAAGGTGTGAGAGACCGAGAAAGCAATGCCCTACAGGGAATTTCTTTACTATCATGACTACTTAGTGGCGCAGAGCCATTACTGTTGATCTCTGCTTTGATTGTTGCATCCTAATATATGCCTGTACCTTTGAAGAAATGCCAATAAAGAGCTATTGACAAAAAATATAGCACGTGCAACCCTCTACTAGCCATTGAAGTGTTTTATGGCAGGTAGCACGCTACTCTGGAACCTAAGGTTAGTGGTTAATCCAGTGATCAGAATACAATGAATGCTTACACATAATGAGAGTTTGTGATTTATGAAGGCAAGGGATGGGTAGTTTGCATAAATGCTATATTAGCAAGTAAGGCCGACAGGCATGCAACAGAGAAGGTTATACTGCGACAGTAAGGCATGTAAGGGATGGAGGCTAAGGAGCAGGTCATTTGATAGGAACGATAACAATCAATAGATTTAATTCAAGTTAAATTTTTCATGCAGGATTTTAGGAATATACTGGGAGGAAGCGTTGTCACATGACATTCAATCTGTGGAAATAGAAACCATAGAAAGAAAGGTTGATGGTTGCTACCTGTGGGCAGATGCTACAAGTTGTCACAAATTTGGTTGCTCAGTTTGGCTGGTGATACTTTTGAACAGAATGTTCTTAGATCGGTTTCATTAGAAGCAAAGATTATTTTCATTTTTTACTTTCACCTTGGTCCTTTCTAATATGAGGTACTGTGTTATGTGCTGTGTTCGAATAAATGATCCTTTAGGTTTGTCAAGTAACATATGAGGGAGTGGACTGGGGGTAGTTGAGCCAACAAATTAACAGGGAGAGCTAAACATGAGTCAAGCCAAGCCCACACATGAGCCGAACCGAGGTAATACGTGGCATCTAAATCATACAACAATCATCATGCAAAAGTATGATAGTCTCTGATGGATCACATTGGGAATAATCAGGTCTAAACCATTCTTCTCAACCATGAGTGATTCTCGGTGGCACTAAGATTTGCAGGTAGGGAATTGTAAAGTTTTGCAAATATAACTTGCAGTGTCACCAATTGCCTTTTCCCTATAAGCAGGAATTAGACTGTCTACCTCACTGTACTTCATCATGAGACATTTTTTTACCAAGCAGTGAGCTCCTGCACTTCTCTGCAGCATTCTGCAAGTACTGCACTTCTTGCATTGTTCCATGCTGCCAATCAGTGACTACCCACATTTGTCTGCATGGCCACCATTCACGTTCTGTCATATAGGAAGTTTAAGGCATTTAGGTCCTGATTACGAGTTTGGCGGTTGGAAAACCCAACCGCCAGACTTGTGGTGAGGAGACTGCCGCGGATCTGGCGGATCTTCCCCACCGGCCTCATTACGTGTTTTCCAGTGGGCTGACTGGTGGAAACCAAGGTTTCCAAAGGGCAGCCCAGTGGAAAACGTGCAGAGGCATTGGACTCTGCTCCACATGTGGAGCCGAAGCCAATGCCATCACACAGGGGGCCTCCCTAGCACCCTTGGAATGCGCACTGTCTGCAATGCAGACAGTGTGCATTCCGATGGGTCTTGGGAAGGGGGCTTCTGTGACCCCCTGCACTTGTTCTCCAGTGGCCTTTTCATGGCGATTGAACTGCCATGAAAAGGCTGGCGGAAGAACATAGTTGTAATCAGCACGGTGGTGCCGACTTCAGCGCTGACATGGCTGCTTACAACTGCGACCACCGTCACCCCGTAGGGATCGGAGATTCTGGCGGAGACGGCAGTCTTTTGGTGGCACCAACTGCCAATCTTGTAATATGACGGTTGGACCAACACAGCTGTAGTTGTCCAACCTCCACCGCTAGTCTGGCGGTCTTAAGACCACCAGACTCGTAATCAGACCTTAATCTCTGCACTTTTCACCAAAATTGATGGGCTGCCAAGAAGTGCCTACAAAATACTCTGCATGTTGCAAGTGCTAACAAATAAGATGCACCTGCACATCTCTGCAGGATGTCGCCAGGAAATGTGTCCCCGCACGTTTCGCCGTTGGTACATATATTTTCAAATAGTGACTATCTGCATTTATCTGCAGGACAATGTCAAGCAGCATGTCCCTGCACTTCTTGCCTAGGTGCATTTCTTGCCAAGTTGATCTATAGGATGCTGATGCTCTGAAGCAGAGAAAAGTTGCACGTAAATGTGGAGAGAAGATGGAGATACTGTAAAACATCAAGCACCAGCATTTCTCTGCAGTCTGTAGATGGGATAAGACTGTGAGTACCTTTCCTCTTCAGAAGTCTGCAGGTGTTGTTGAGTTCACACACAGTTGCTGGTTGGAGCTGCTATCAAAAAGTGAATAACTACACTTTTCTTCATATTACACTGTTGTTAGCTCGTGTTTACCTTTGCTTATTAGGAGGCTGCAGGTGTTGTTGGATATTGTGTACCTATACCGTTGCGAGTTGCAGGTGCTGTTAGATTATACATACGTTTCTCCATCAATGCTGTTACACAGTGAGTACCTATGTTTGGCTTCATGAGTATCTGTTCTTGTCTTCAGGGTGCAGGTGCTGTTAAAACGTGTACTCACACTTGTTTGTCAGAGAGTGGGTGCTGTTAAATAGTGATTACCTGCAGTAACTCGCTTGTGCTGTCATATAGGGATTACTTTCACTGGTCTTCAGTATGCGGTTGCTGTCAAACAGCGAATACCTGCACTCTGTCTGTGTTGTTAACCACTGAGTACCTTCACTTATTTTCATGTCGAAATTGGTGTCAAACAGTTAGTACTTGCACTTGTCTTTAGGTTGTAGTCATTGTCAAAGAGAAAGTATCTCAATTGCTCTGTTTGTCATCCACTGAGTACCTGCAATTATCATCAGAGTGTAGGTGCTGTCATAAGGTGAGTGCCTGCATTTGAACTCAGGCTGCAGGTATTGTTATAAAGCAAGTACCTTCACTTCTCTGCTGGCGTGGTAATACATGAGCACCTGCACTTCAACTTAAGGAATAGATACTGTCAGACAGTGGGAACCTGTATTTGTCTTCAGGGTGAAGTTGCTGTCAAAGAGACAGGATGTGTATTTCTGTGCGGTTTTGTCATAAAGTGAGTATCTTCACTTGTCTTCAGGTAACAGGTGCTGCGAGGCAGTGAGCACCAGTACTCCTCTGCCTTTGTTATTCAGTGAGTGTCTGCAGTTTATCGGCAAGTTACAAGTGTTGTCACACAGTAAATATTAGCTGTTTCCTATCTGTGCTGTAATCACTTGTCTTCTGGGAGCAGGTGCTGTGAGGCAGTGAGCACCGGTACTCTTCTGCCTGTGTTATTCAGTGAGTGTGTGCAGTTTATCGCCAAGTTACAAGTGTTGTCACACAGTGAGTACCAGCTGTTTCCTAGCTGTGCTGTAAGCAGTGAGTATACTCACTTGTCTTCTGGGAGCAGGTTCTGTGAGGCAGTGAGCACCAGTACTCCTCTGCCTGTGTTATACAGTGAGTGTCTGCAGTTTATCGCCAAGTTACAAGTGTTGTCACACAGTGAATACCAGCTGTTTCCTAGCTGTGCTGTAAGCAGTGAGTATACACACTTGTTTTCCGGGAGCAGGTGCTGTGAGGCAGTGAGCACCAGTACTCCTCTGCCTGTGTTATACAGTGAATGTCTGCAGTTTATCACCAAGTTACAAGTGTTGTCACACAGTGAATACCAGCTGTTTCCTAGCTGTGCTGAAAGCAGTGACTATACTCACTTGTCTTTTCTGGGAGCAGATGCTGTGAGGCAGTGAGCATCAGTACTCCTCTGCCTGTGTTATTCAGTGAGTGTCTGCAGTTTATTGCCAAGTTACAAGTGTTGTCACACAGTGAATACCAGCTGTTTCCTAGATGTGCTGAAAGCAGTGAGTATACTCACTTGTCTTCCGGGAGCAGATGCTGTGAGGCAGTGAGCACCAGTACTCCTCTGCCTGTGTTATTCAGTGAGTGTATGCAGTTTATTGCCAAGTTACAAGTGTTGTCACACAGTGAATGCCAGCTGTTTCCTAGCTGTGCTGAAAGCAGTGAGTATACTCACTTGTCTTCCGGGAGCAGGTGCTGTGAGGAAGTGAGCACCAGTACTCCTCTGCCTGTGTTATTCATTGTTTTTTTGTTTTTTTTATTATCAGGAAAAGAAACATCAATACACAACAAGATACATTGGCACTTTCAGAAAATGAAAAAAAAAAAAAAAAATCAGCCAAACTTATCTAGGAAATAATCTCCCCAGATCAGAGAGAACTTTTTAACACTACCTATTCTGCTAGCATATCTCATCTCCTGAAGTCTAACTTGCACCATCCTAGTATACCACTCTTGACTAGTAGGAGGCAATTCAGAACGCCAATTTCTCAGAAAAAGTGACCTAGCAACCGCAGCAGCTATAAATACGAGCTTCTCCCATCTTGAAGAAAGTCTTGCCTCGGGGTCGTAGCCCAAGCTCATTAACCGAATGCTGGGAGATATGGATACCAACGCAATAGTTGTTAATATTGCAAAAACACCCTCCCAATATCCCTGTTTACATCGGCATGTCGCAATCATATGGATCCAACCTGTCGCTCCTACTTCCTTGCAGCGAAAACACATATTAGGATGACCAGTCCCCATACGAGATAGGGCTTGCGGGCATCGATACAATAACCATTTACTAAAAAATATCATTTGATGCCAGTTAGCCCCTCGTAGCACGGAAAAATTCAGGCGATTAATAGTCTCCCAGTAGTCACCTGAGACCTCTATGCCCTCCTGACTAGCCCATTTCGTCTGAGCTCTTCTGCCAAGAGCCTTCTCCATGACCCTGCATTCCTTATCCGCGAAGTCCAACTAATTCTGTTACCAATGGTTGGGCATTAATGATGGAATTAACGTCTAAATCCCTTAAAACATGTAACAAAATATTATAAGATCCGACCAGCAAAAAATCATTGTTGACAGTAATCAGGATATTCAATGGGGCTTCCCAGTTGTCCGCAGCACGAAAATCTCCAATCTTACTAAATCCAGCGAGCTCCCACCTCTTTACCAAGTCTTCATTAAGCTGAGTCCCAGTGTGTAGAAAAATCTGTGAAAGTGGAGTGTCAAAATGTACAGAGGGGATTGAATATTTTCTAAAAAATCTAATCTTTTCTTGAAAAACCATTTAAGAATTTTATAACGAACTTTTTTAGGCGATTTCGTCAAGAGGGATGGGTTCCGGATATTATGCTCCCTACATATTAACACCCGAAAATCAATAAAAAACTTGGAGCCCGCAGAGTAATCCAATTTAAAACTAGCATAATAATGTGCAAAAAATGCATAATAATAATCTTTGAAATTTGGCAAGGCCAGTCCCCCCTTCTCCTTGTCGGCGTACAGTATACTTAAAGCGGCTCGAGCCTTTCGGTCATGCCAGATAAATGAACGAAATAGGGATTCCAGTTTTTAAAAAAAAAGTTGCGTTAGAACACACGGAATAGCCGCAAACAAGAAATTGAAAAGTGGTAAAATTGACATTTTCATTGACGCGATGCGGCCTAATATAGAGAGAGGGAGAGGCCTCCAACGAGTCAGCAGAGCCTGAGTTTTCTGAAGTAAAGGAGGCCTGTGTTATTCAGTGAGTGTCTGCAGTTCATTGCCAAGTTACAAGTGTTGTCACACAGTGAATACCTGCTGTTTCCTAGCTGTGCTGTAAGCAGTGAGTATACTCACTTGTCTTCCGGGAGCAGGTTGATGTGAGGCACTGAGCACCAGTACTCCTCTGCCTGTGTTATTCAGTGAGTGTCTGCAGTTTATCGCCAAGTTACAGCTGTTGTCACACAGTGAATATCAGCTGTTTCCTAGCTGTGCTGTAAGCAGTGAGTATACTGACTTGTCTTCAGGGTGCAGGTGCTGTGAGGCAGTGAGCACCAGTACTCCTCTGCCTGTGTTATTCAGTGAGTGTCTGCTGTTTATCGCCAAGTTACAAGTGTTGTCACACAGTGAATACCAGCTGTTTCCTAGCTGTGCTGTAAGCAGTGAGTATACTCGCTTGTCTTCAGGGTGCAGGTGCTGTGAGGCAGTGAGCACCAGTACTCCTCTGCCTGTGTTATACAGTGAGTGTCTGCAGTTTATCGCCAAGTTACAAGTGTTGTCACACAGTGAATACCAGCTGTTTCCTAGCTGTGCTGTAAGCAGTGAGTATACTCGCTTGTCTTCAGGGTGCAGGTGCTGTGAGGCAGTGAGCACCAGTACTCCTCTGCCTGTGTTATACTGTGAGTGTCTACAGTTTATCACCAAGTTACAAGTGTTGTCACACAGTAAATACCAGCTGTTTCCGAGCTGTGCTGTAATCACTTGTCTTCCGGGAGCAGGTGCTGTGAGGCAGTGAGCACCGGTACTCTTCTGCTTGTGTTATTCAGTGAGTGTCTGCAGGTAATCGCCAAGTTACAAGTGCTGTCACACAGTGAGTACCAGCTGTTTCCTAGCTGTGCAGTAAGCAGTGAGTATACTCACTTGTCTTCCGGGAGCAGGTGCTGTGAGGCAGTGAGCACCAGTACTCCTCTGCCTGTGTTATTCAGTGAGTGTCTGCAGTTTATCGCCAAGTTACAGCTGTTGTCACACAGTGAATACCAGCTGTTTCCTAGCTGTGCTGTAAGCAGTGAGTATACTGACTTGTCTTCAGGGTGCAGGTGCTGTGAGGCAGTGAGCACCAGTACTCCTCTGCCTGTGTTATTCAGTGAGTGTCTGCAGTTTATCGCCAAGTTACAAGTGTTGTCACACTGTGAATACCAGCTGTTTCCTAGCTGTGCTGTAAGCAGTGAGTATACTCGCTTGTCTTCAGGGTGCAGGTGCTGTGAGGCAGTGAGCACCAGTAGTTCTCTGCCTGTGTTATACAGTGAGTGTCTGCAGTTTATCGCCAAGTTACAAGTGTTGTCACACAGTGAATACCAGCTGTTTCCTAGCTGTGCTGTAAGCAGTGAGTATACTCGCTTGTCTTCAGGGTGCAGGTGCTGTGAGGCAGTGAGCACCAGTACTCCTCTGCCTGTGTTATACTGTGAGTGTCTACAGTTTATCACCAAGTTACAAGTGTTGTCACACAGTAAATACCAACTGTTTCCGAGCTGTGCTGTAATCACTTGTCTTCCGGGAGCAGGTGCTGTGAGGCAGTGAGCACCGGTACTCTTCTGCTTGTGTTATTCAGTGAGTGTCTGCAGGTAATCGCCAAGTTACAAGTGCTGTCACACAGTGAGTACCAGCTGTTTCCTAGCTGTGCAGTAAGCAGTGAGTATACTCACTTGTCTTCCGGGAGCAGGTGCTGTGAGGCAGTGAGCACCAGTACTCCTCTGCCTGTGTTATACAGTGAGTGTCTGCAGTTTATCACCAAGTTACAAGTGTTGTCACACAGTGAATACCAGCTGTTTCCTACCTGTGCTGTAAGCAGTGAGTATACTCGCTTGTCTTCAGGGTGCAGGTGCTGTGAGGCAGTGAGCACCAGTACTCTGCCTGTGTTATTCAGTGAGTGTCTACAGTGTATCACCAAGTTACAAGTGTTGTCACACAGTGAATACCAGCTGTTTCCTAGCTGTGCTGTAAGCAGTGAGTATACTCGCTTGTCTTCAGGGTGCAGGTGCTGTGAGGCAGTGAGCACCAGTACTCCTCTGCCTGTGTTATACAGTGAGTGTCTGCAGTTTATCGGCAAGTTACAAGTGTTGTCACACAGTGAA
This sequence comes from Pleurodeles waltl, assembly GCF_031143425.1. NCBI lineage: Eukaryota > Metazoa > Chordata > Amphibia > Caudata > Salamandridae > Pleurodeles > Pleurodeles waltl. Next base: position 1,558,649,254 of record NC_090445.1, read on the forward strand.
TACCAGCTGTTTCCTAGCTGTGCTGTAAGCAGTGAGTATACTCGCTTGTCTTCAGGGTGCAGGTGCTGTGAGGCAGTGAGCACCAGTACTCCTCTGCCTGTGTTATACTGTGAGTGTCTACAGTTTATCACCAAGTTACAAGTGTTGTCACACAGTAAATACCAGCTGTTTCCGAGCTGTGCTGTAATCACTTGTCTTCCTGGAGCAGGTGCTGTGAGGAAGTGAGCACCAGTACTCCTCTGCCTGTGTTATACTGTGAGTGTCTACAGTTTATCACCAAGTTACAAGTGTTGTCACACAGTAAATACCAACTGTTTCCGAGCTGTGCTGTAATCACTTGTCTTCCGGGAGCAGGTGCTGTGAGGCAGTGAGCACCGGTACTCTTCTGCTTGTGTTATTCAGTGAGTGTCTGCAGGTAATCGCCAAGTTACAAGTGCTGTCACACAGTGAGTACCAGCTGTTTCCTAGCTGTGCAGTAAGCAGTGAGTATACTCACTTGTCTTCCGGGAGCAGGTGCTGTGAGGCAGTGAGCACCAGTACTCCTCTGCCTGTGTTATACAGTGAGTGTCTGCAGTTTATCACCAAGTTACAAGTGTTGTCACACAGTGAATACCAGCTGTTTCCTAGCTGTGCTGTAAGCAGTGAGTATACTCGCTTGTCTTCAGGGTGCAGGTGCTGTGAGGCAGTGAGCACCAGTACTCTGCCTGTGTTATTCAGTGAGTGTCTACAGTGTATCACCAAGTTACAAGTGTTGTCACACAGTGAATACCAGCTGTTTCCTAGCTGTGCTGTAAGCAGTGAGTATACTCGCTTGTCTTCAGGGTGCAGGTGCTGTGAGGCAGTGAGCACCAGTACTCCTCTGCCTGTGTTATACAGTGAGTGTCTGCAGTTTATCGGCAAGTTACAAGTGTTGTCACACAGTGAATACCAGCTGTTTCCTAGCTGTGCTGTAAGCAGTGAGTATACTCGCTTGTCTTCAGGGTGCAGGTGCTGTGAGGCAGTGAGCACCAGTACTCCTCTGCCTGTGTTATACTGTGAGTGTCTACAGTTTATCACCAAGTTACAAGTGTTGTCACACAGTAAATACCAGCTGTTTCCGAGCTGTGCTGTAATCACTTGTCTTCCGGGAGCAGGTGCTGTGAGGAAGTGAGCACCAGTACTCCGCTGCCTGTGTTATTCAGTGAGTGTCTGCAGTTTATAGCCAAGTTACAGCTGTTGTCACACAGTGAATACCAGCTGTTTCCTAGCTGTGCTGTAAGCAGTGAGTATACTCACTTGTCTTCCGGGAGCAGGTGCTGTGAGGCAGTGAGCACCAGTACTTCTCTGCCTGTGTTATTCAGTGAGTGTCTGCAGTTTATTGCCAAGTTACAAGTGTTGTCACACAGTGAATACCAGCTGTTTCCTAGCTGTGTTGAAAGCAGTGAGTATACTCGATTGTCTTCTGTGAGCAGGTGCTGTGAGGCAGTGAGCATCAGTACTCCTCTGCCTGTGTTATTCAGTGAGTGTCTGCAGTTTATCGCCAAGTTACAGCTGTTGTCACACAGTGAACACCAGCTGTTTCCTAGCTGTGCTGTAAGCAGTGAGTATACTGACTTGTCTTCAGGGTGCAGGTGCTGTGAGGCAGTGAGCACCAGTACTCCTCTGCCTGTGTAATTCAGTGAGTGTCTGCAGTTTATCGCCAAGTTACGAGTGTTGTCACACAGTGAATACCAGCTGTTTCCTAGCTGTGCTGTAAGCAGTGAGTATACTCGCTTGTCTTCAGGGTGCAGGTGCTGTGAGGCAGTGAGCACCAGTACTCCTCTGCCTGTGTTATACAGTGAGTGTCTGCAGTTTATCGCCAAGTTACAAGTGTTGTCACACAGTGAATACCAGCTGTTTCCTAGCTGTGCTGTAAGCAGTGAGTATACTCGCTTGTCTTCAGGGTGCAGGTGCTGTGAGGCAGTGAGCACCAGTACTCCTCTGCCTGTGTTATACTGTGAGTGTCTACAGTTTTTCACCAAGTTACAAGTGTTGTCACACAGTAAATACCAGCTGTTTCCGAGCTGTGCTGTAATCACTTGTCTTCCGGGAGCAGGTGCTGTGAGGCAGTGAGCACCGGTACTCTTCTGCCTGTGTTATTCAGTGAGTGTCTGCAGTTTATCACCAAGTTACAAGTGTTGTCACACAGTGAGTACCAGCTGTTTCCTAGCTGTGCAGTAAGCAGTGAGTATACTCGCTTGTCTTCAGGGTGCAGGTGCTGTGAGGCAGTGAGCACCAGTACTCCTCTGCCTGTGTTATACAGTGAGTGTCTGCAGTTTATCGCCAAGTTACAAGTGTTGTCACACAGTGAATACCAGCTGTTTCCTAGCTGTGCTGTAAGCAGTGAGTATACTCACTTGGCTTCCGGGAGCAGGTGCTGTGAGGCAGTGAGCACCAGTACTCCTCTGCCTGTGTTATTCAGGGAGTGTCTGCAGTTTATCACCAAGTTACAAGTGTTGTCACACAGTGAATACCAGCTGTTTCCTAGCTGTGCTGTAAGCAGTGAGTATACTCACTTGGCTTCCGGGAGCAGGTGCTGCGAGGCAGTGAGCACCAGTACTCCTCTGCCTGTGTTATTCAGTGAGTGTCTGCAGTTTATCACCAAGTTACAAGTGTTGTCACACAGTGAATACCAGCTGTTTCCTAGCTGTGCTGTAAGCAGTGAGTATACTCGTTTGTCTTCAGGGTGCAGGTGCTGTGAGGCAGTGAGCACCAGTACTCCTCTGCCTGTGTTATTCAGTGAGTGTCTGCAGTTTATCGCCAAGTTACAAGTGTTGTCACACAGTGAATACCAGCTGTTTCCTAGCTGTGCTGTAAGCAGTGAGTATACTCGCTTGTCTTCAGGGTGCAGGTGCTGTGAGGCGGTGAGCACCAGTACTCCTCTGCCTGTGTTATACAGTGAGTGTCTGCAGTTTATCGCCAAGTTACAAGTGTTGTCACACAGTGAGTACCAGCTGTTTCCTAGCTGTGCAGTAAGCAGTAAGTATACTCACTTGTCTTCCGGGAGCAGGTGCTGTGAGGCAGTGAGCACCAGTACTCCTCTGCCTGTGTTATTCAGTGAGTGTCTGCAGTTTATCACCAAGTTACATGTGTTGTCACACAGTGAATGCCAGCTGTTTCCTAGCTGTGCTGTAAGCAGTGAGTATACTCACTTGTCTTCCGGGAGCAGGTGCTGTGAGGCAGCCAGCCTGCAGGTCCCTGCTGGTGCTGTCATATTGCCAGGAGTTGCACTTGTCTTTAGCGCTCAAGTTCCGGGATTACCTGCACTTCTAAGCGAGGCACAGGTGCTGTTGTTGTAAGACAGTTGGTAGCCCAATCACAACAATATAGAATACTTTAATTGCAAACATCGTCAAACCTAATCAAATAACCACCTTCATAAGAAGTTCCCAAAATATGCAAGGATGGGTTCGAAATGAGATCTGAACTTCAGAGCTAGTCCCATGTAAAAACCTTTTTCTGATTTAATTCTATGTGACAATCCATTTGCTAAATTATGCAACAACAGTAAGAGCTGCTCCGGAAGGAACAGGCCCCAACTCTCTGGAGTTCTAGGATAAACTGAGCGCCGTGCTGTCTTCTTGCTGGTCACAGGTTCACAAATAAAAAAACGATTTGAAAGGTGTGACAGAGACTTGAGAACAATGAAATATGTGTTATGGAAAGAACATCAGAAACATAACCCCTTGCTGGCGAGAATCAGCAAACATCCATTTTCGTTAGTCTGCACCTGGGTAAAGCCATGACCAAAGCATTGATGGGGGAGGGGAGCGACAGATCTCTAACGCATCATGGCATATTAGTTTTCTGATGAGTTAACAAAACATAACGTAGACCCTTTTTATATGTAAATTTGGTGCAGCTGTTCAGCAACTGAGCTGACAACAAATAAATCATAGAATGCAGTGGTTAGAACAATCACCTGCGTGTAGAACAAGCAATGTCGTAGTCGATAGATCTGACCCTAGCAAGATGGTGAAATGGTTGATTAGAGACATTTTTACATTTTTAGGCAAAATTCCATGAAAAATGAAAAAAAGGATAAAGACTGGGAATAAGCATTGACAGAGTAAAGATTGGCCCGCCAGCCCTGGAACTGAAGAGCACTGCTTTTTAGGCAGATGCGAACATGTGATCGTGCAAAATGCCATCTTTCTCATTCTGCAAGAGAATAAACGGCTGAAGTAGGGGACCCATTGCCCCATACTGCATCTTGCAGCGGGCTGAAGCAAAATTTGATTGAAAGTAGAACAGAATAATGCACCAAGGGGACTGGCCGGAAGCCTTCTAGGTATATATGCGCATGTTTTATTTATGATTCTTTTTATTACAAAAGGATGGCAGGTAAAGGGGTGTGTGTTTGTATTTTCCTGGTACTGGAAAGCACAGAATATTGATTATTGTTAATTGCCGTACTGCTGCAGAAGCAGACCAGGTAGGACTAAGAACCACATTCCTATGTAGGCAGTAAACATACTCTGTAGCAATGTTGACAGAGTATCCTTCCCTCCAACATAATGGCCCACCTGCCAAATTTAGATGTGTGAACCTCAATTTCCACAGTTACCTAATGATTACCATCAAAAGATTAGTTTTACTCGAAAGAATACATTTTATTTGATTACTCAACACTTGGCATCTTCATAAAACAAACTCATTCAGCTCTGTATACATATACATTTGGATTTAAAGATGTGTTCCCAAATGATGCAATAGCGCATTGAAATTGAGTAAGAGGTGCGTTTATGCTATACAATATTTACATAAATAGTGACTGTGAGGGATGCACAGGCGTTTGATCTAAACTCCAACAGAGTTGCAGGCTCTCTGAATTACATAAACAGGACAGTACACTATTGTTGTGTCAAACTTTCGACCCCTTGAGGTTACTTGTACAGGGTCATCATCAGGACGAGGAATGGGAACCACAACTTAAGTAGTACTAATGCATCAAATGATAAACAGTACATTCATGACTGGATCCACAAAAATCATAGGTCTTGAAATAAAAAAAAAGTAAATGATGCCATTTGACAAACGGTGTGTTGCTCAGGCCACAAAAACCCAAAATGAATTTGGATCACCACATCAGTCTATTGGCAATGGTTTCAGTGTCAATTGGACTAGCACATACCTAAGGGATGGTTCCCATTCCTCATTGCTAACGACCCTGTCCAAATGACCGGCTGCTTGCCACACATTTCTAAATCTGGCAGACGATACCACCATCAGGGCGATGGAGTAAGTTACTCCATCATCCTGACAGAGAAAAGGGCCAGCCACCAGATTATATATCTGGCCCTAAGTCTAACATCTCCAGACACGGAGCATTGTGAAGCAGGAGCTAGTTACCAAACCAGCTGACAAGGAGTACCATTCCATATTCAAGCACCAACTAATCCGAGCTGCCAAGAGAACTACCTTCAAAGACCGAATCAACGACAATGCACACAGCCACAAGGAGCTCTTCAACGTCGTGAAGGGACTCTCCAATCCCAGCTCCAATGCCAACGACATCATGCCATCCCAAGACCTCTGCCACTCCCTAGCCTCCTACTTCCACAGCAAGATTGCAGACATCCACAACAGCTTCAGCACCCAGACCCCCTGGCAACAACCAACACCACAGATTCACCGCCAACAAACCTCCTTCACTCCTGGACCCCCGTAAAGGACAACAACACCATCAAAATCATGAACATCATCCACTCCGGCTCTCCATCAGAACCCTGCCCTCACCACATCCTCAACAAAGCAGGCTCCGTCATCACATCCCAACTACGGAAGATGATCAACAGCTCCTTCGAGTCTGCCACCTTCCTGGAGAGCTGGAAACACGCCGAGATCAACGCTCTCCTCAAAAAACCCAAGGCGGAACCAAAGGACTTCAAGAACTTCCAGCCTATCTCCCAGCTCCCCTTCCTGGCAAAAGTCATTGAGAAGGCTGTCAACAGACAACTAACCCGCTTCCTCGAGGAGCACTGCACCCTGGTCCCTTCCCAATCTGGATTCCGCAGCAACCACAGTACCGAAACTGCCCTCATTGCCGCCACCGATGGCATCAGAACCACACTGGACAAAGGCAAAACCGCGGCCCTCATCCTCCTGGACCTCTCCGCTGCGTTCAACACCATCTGCCACCACACCCTACGCTCACGCCTCAGCAATGCAGGAATCTGCGACAGAGTCCTAGACTGGGTCACCTCCTATCTCACCGGCAGAACCCAGAGAGTCTGCCTCCCCCCATTCTGCTCGGAGGCCACCAAAATCATCTGCGGCGTATCCCAGGGTTCGTCCCTCAGCCCAACCCTCTTCAACGTCTACATGGCCCCACTCGCTAACATCGCACAATCCCACAACCTCAACATCATCTCATACGCCAACGACTCCCAGCTGATCCTCTCCCTCACCAAGGACTCCGCCAAGACCAACTTCCAAGAAGGTATGAGGGCCATTGCCGAATGGATGAAGAGCAGCTGCCTCAAACTCAATTCCGAAAAGATGGAAGTCCTCATCTTCGGCTCCACCCACTAAGCATGGGATGACTCCTGGTGGCCTGCCACTCTCTGAGCCGCTCCGACTCCCACCGACCACGCATGCAACCTAGGATTCATCTTGGACTCCTCATTATCCATGACCCAGCAAGTCAACACCATCTCCTCCTCCTGCTTCAACACCCTCCGCATGCTCCGAAAGATCTACAAATGGATACCGACTGAAACCAGAAGAACAGTCACCCAAGCCCTCGTAAGCAGCAAACTTGATTACGGCAATGTCTTTTATGCAGGAACCACTGCCAAAGTCCAGAAGAGGCTGCAACACATCCAGAATGCCTCCACACGCCTCATCCTGGACATCCCCCACCACTAACACAAAAAAGTATGGGGTTCACTTATAATGAGGAGCTGCACCCAGGGGAAATTTCCTGGTGCTCCTTAACCTCACTAGGTAAGTGGATGGTGTATGGGTGCTGTGAAGGGTTGTGAAGTGATGATGGGGGTGTGTTTCCTTTACCGACTAGGTGGTCTCACACACTATATAGTGTCATGCTTCATCATTTGACCACCTAGCCCCACCCAGGTAGGACAATGCCACCTGGGTGGACTCAACCTCACCGTTAAAAGAACGGGAGGGAGTACGTACATTTTTTACTTTCTGGAAATTATTGGATCCAGCTGACCTCGGGAAAATATAAAAACACCTAGGCAGTTACCTGTGTGAAAAGTACACTTTTAATAATGGTGTCTGCTGGTGTGTTTAAAAACTGGGATGGGACACCTCTGTGAGTGTAAAGACTCACTGGGTCACCTATCTAAAAATAAATGGCCAACATGTTTCTGCCTTCTACAATGAGCCAATGAAGGTCTAGGGGCATTCTTCAGGGCCTAGGATCCCTTAAAGTCATGCATTACAAAGAAAAACGTCCTACACTCAGTAAGAGTGTGGGTTAAATATTGTGAGAATTGATGCGGCCTACCTGAAGCGAGGAACTACCTAGCGTAGGCCCCAAGTCTAAAGGCTATTTGCCCCAAAACTCCAGGAGAGGGAGTGTCCCTTTATAGTCACATATACATCAAAGGAGGCGCTCGCTGTGCGCCTAGTCCGTCCCCTCACTGGACCGCCACTGCCACATCACAGACCACCTGAGAAACCTGCAATGGCTCCCAGTCAACAAGAGAATCACATTCAAACTCCTCACCCACGCTCACAAAGCACTGCATAACACCGGAACAGAATACCTCAACAGACAGCTCTCCTTCTACACCCCGACCCGACATCTCCGCTCCGCCCACCTCGCCCTCGCAACCATCCCACGAGTCCGCAGAACTACAACCGGCGGTAGATCATTCACGCACCTTGCCACAAAAACGTGGAACACTCTTCCCACCCACCTGCGCCAGACCACAGACCTCCTTACCTTCAGGAAACATCTCAAGACCTGGCTGTTCAAGCAGTAGCAGCACCCCCCTTCATCCTCCCCTCCTCAGCGCCTTGAGACACTCACGGGTGAGTAGTGCTCTTTACAAATTCCTGATTGATTGGTTGATTGAAGCAATATTGAATCTTGTGTAAACTTCTGCTTCAGAAAAAAGATTAAATCCAAGAACACAGTGTGGGTTACAGAGGAAATACATACTTAAGGTATGTCATATTCCCTGTAAGTTAGATGTCATGCATTAAACAACAGATTACTAAACTATGGATTTGTTTGTCTTTGAATGTCCACCCTGACCTAAAGACATCATTCCTCAGGAGAGTGTTGAGTCAGAGGATGATATCCAGTGACTCTGTTTCCTCTCTGATCCCATTTCCCTTTCCCGTTTTTCACTATTGGCCCACATATTCCTACTGCATGGGGTTGTTGGTGCAAGTGGGAAGGAGTGTAAGAGTGCATTGCTCCCCTCAGTTTCAGAGTACATGGTTAGTGCTTTCTGAATAGGCCTCATCTGCTCAAAATTCATTCCAAATGCATAGACGATTTATGTTTTTTTAAATGTTTTTGTCTTCAGTAGATTTCATTACACAACTTCACAGGTACATTGCACCATGTTGTAATATTGCCATCGTGACCTTTGTCTCCTCTCTGCCTTAAATTCCTTTCTTACCCCCCCACACCCCCCCAACCTGTTCTTCTCCCGTCCTTTGGTTCGTCTCTCCTGACTGAATTCAAATGTTGAGTAGGTTGACCGTTGGGTCACGTGTCTGCTTTTCTGTGAGACATCTCTGGGCTGTTTTCCTGAGGTATATCGACAATGGAATGAAGAATATTTGTTTCCAATCACGCATTGGGTTGTATTTCTTTTATTACAGCACATCATTAGTTGCTTGTCTCCAAGATTACTTCTCAAGCTCCATCAATCTACCCACCCTGAAACATTTTTCTTACTTCACATTAATTTTGTTAACTGCTGTCATTTGTGTGGTTGCCACCTCACTGTGCCACGTAGGCAGCCTACTGTCATGCCTTGTGTTAGTGCTGACTGTGTAAACCCTGGACATTCAGGTGTTCCGGGCCCAGCGTCTGTGCGTCTTGGCGGCAATTGAGGCAGAGGCCTAAAATATCTTATTCTCGAGGGACTCCCCAGTGCAGCTTGGTGTAAAGAGGACTTGTATTCATAATGGTTGTTTGTCCAAAGGCAGCTGAAGAAATAATACTGTTTGGTGGCTGAATGTAGGGAAGCTTTTGATGTGACCAACAAAGGGCACAATGTGGTTTTGAATCTAATGCACTGAACGATCTTGATACTTAATTTGCAGTCAAACAGAGGTCTCTTCACTGTATAATTCTCGCTCCCAGTTTTCCGTTTTTAACGATTTTTAGCAGATGAGTATAGACAGAAAACTATCTATTTTCTTGTCTGCTTGTATTTTTAAATACAGAAATTAGGTCTAGGTCTTCCTTGGATAAAGCTCACTACTGTCACTCACGAGTGGCAGGTAGGTAGGTGTGCAGATTGACATGGGTGGCAGTTAAAAAATGAAATAAATCATAATTAAGCTTAAATAAGTACAGATACACAGCTGTTTACACTATTCTACAATGCATATGCTTTTAGATACCTATATTGTGCTGCATATGACTAAAACCTGTTAGTCATTCAAATGTGAATATGCATTAGTTAAATACATGTGGAAATAAACCAGTTCAGTTGTGCACTAAACACAAAATTCAGATAAATAGATAAATACAGAAAATAAATAGCAAAAAATAAATATGGATAAATACAGAAGAAATGTCAAAAAATGAATACCATAAAACTGAGAGCCCTAATTATAATGAGAACGTTCCACCCACCAGCAGAAGTACCACAACATCCAGCTAAGTAACTGGTGAGAACAGGCCAGTCTTCTCATTCTTGGTGGACTCCTCACTTAAGGATGAGACTAATGGGTAACATGCTGGGACTAGTGGGATGCCACCCCCTGTTCTCCCCATGCAGCGAAGGATGTCCGAGCATGAGAAGCCAAGGTTTGGCTGTGTAAGCTGTTTAGCCTTTCAAACTTTTGTTTTTGTATAGCTTTGAAAATGAGTACTATAAGAGCTCTACAAGAAACTGAAGCTCTTAGTGGAATATTGCCCACTTCCTACAAAGAAACTTAAATACATTTCATCAGATGTCATTTTCCCAAGCAGTATTTTAATAGGCAATTTTTGCACCCAACAACACTTGCTACCACTAGTTGCATTACACACAATATACGTTTGGTGGCAATGACCTTGCCTACCATCCAAGAAGAGACGCAGGCGATTTGGTACAGAGTTGCAGTCTCATGCCAAGTGTATCATACTAAAGTTTTAGGCCCTCATTGCAACCCTGGCGGTCAGTGTTAAAGCGGCGGTAAGACCGCCAGCAGAAAAAAAAATTTAATCACGACCATGGCGGAAACCGCCCACACAGACAGCCACTTTAACACTCTGACCGTCACGGCGGTAGAAACAAACACCGCGGCAGTAACCGCCAACAGATAGGCGGAGGACAAAGTACTGCCCACACTATTACAAGAGGCCTATCCGCCACCTTTTCCGGGGCAGTACCAAGGCTATCAAAAGCACAGCGGAAACAGTACACAGAAGTGAAACCACTCACCTCTCAACACCCAACGAGGAATCAGGACGCCATGGAGCCCGAACTACCAGGGCAGGATCAGGATCTATCAGGAGCAGGACAGACGCCGTCGACGACCACGGTGAGTACTGCACCTACAACACAGGGGAGGGGGGAGGGAAAAGAAAGTCACACACACACGCAACACGCAATACCCCCACCCTCACCCACAACAACATACACACAAATACATGCAGCAACATTACATATACACCCCATCACCCCCTGGAAGAACGCAAGGACAAAAGGAAAGGATTGTAACAATTGTAATCATGAAAAATCTGATAGTCAAAAATCTAAATTCAGTATATAAAAATATGTACACCAACTACACAAGTCCGGATAGTGTACCAATCATTGTCCGTGGACCACTGGGACCAAAATGCATGGGCGAAGCCCACACAATATACCTGACTGGAACCAGAGAAAACACTGCTGGGCATCAGATCGAAAATATACAGGCACCTCAAGGGGAGAGAGGGCACCTCAGCCAGATGAACGCACAACGCCACTGCTACACGAGTTGGCTCAATGCCCACTGATTGGTCCTGGGGAATGCAAAGCCACAGTCTCCCAAGTGGGTGGTTTGCCCACTGCTTTATCCTGGAAAGTGCAAAGCCACAGTCTCTCAAGTCTCTCCAGTGGGTGGTTTGCCCACTGCTTGGTCCTGGGGAGTGCAAAGCCACAGTCTCTCAAGTCTCTCCAGTGGGTGGTTTTCCCACTGCTTTAGCCTGGGGAGTGCAAAGCCACAGTCTCTCAAGTGGATGTCAATCTCCACTGGTTCTGGAGGGGGCCTGGTGCCCAGAGTGCTTCATGCTTCCAAGGACTGAGGTAGTGGATGTCAATCTCCACTGGTTCTGAAGGGGGCATGGTGCCCAGAGTGCTCCACGTGCAGTTTGGCCGGTACAATTCCCTCACCTGGGTGTGTGTGTGCCACGAGATTATCGAGATTACCGAGGTACAGCATGCTACGCCATGTAGGCAGCGACATACCCCACACTGCTGCAGCTTCGCATTCCACCTGCAGGTGCAAACAGTGATGGAAGTCATGCCTCATGGAAGCTGGCCAGGGTCCAGGAAGTCTCCTCCAGCCTCGGACGACTGACCACTGGGGATGGTAGCCATGTCAGCGGTGGTGCCACTGTCCGAGCACGTCGCAGGGCTGGTGGCGGTGCTTGTGGCGGTGTCTGTGGCGGTGGTGCTGGCAGTGGTGCATGGGTCAGCACCTGCTGAGGGACACAGCAGGACGTCTCCTGCAGCTTCGGACGGCTGCCCACTGGGGAAGAGGCTGGGAACTGTCACTGAGGCTGTAGATGTGCCGGTGGCTGTGCAGGTGGCTGTGCAGGTGGCGGTGCAGGTGGCGGGGCAGGTGGTGGTTGTGGTGGCGGGGCAGTTTGCGGTGCTCGTGGCCTTACAGGTTGGTGTGGTCATGGACAGAAGGTGTGACACTGGTCCCTCAGTCGGTGCCACCATGCTCTCTCCTGACCTGCTCTTGTGCTTTTGTCCCTTCCCCATCTTTGATGGTGCTGCAGTTGTCTTGCCACTATCCCCTTTTGTTTTTGCTGAGCCCTTGGTGGCTGGTAGGTGCGGCTTCTCCCTCCGGGATGTGGGCACCTTTTTCACCTTGGCAGGTGGCAGAATGTCCTTGCCCTCGCTACGTGGAACACTGGCAGCCCTGATGGGTGGCGCACTCAATGACCCCGCAGTTGCTGGCACCACTGTGCCTGGGGATTTGGTGGCTGAGGTGCTGGGCTGGGACCTGGAAAGCCTGGCCCTAGGAGAAGGACGGGGGGAGGAGGTGTAAGCCAATGTTAGCCAGGAAGAGTTTTTTAGACCCAGTTTTTAGACTGAGACGGGAGGATGGAGAGGGTTTGGGAGTGGAGGAAGAGGTAGTGGTTGTAGGAGGTGTACGTCTGCTGAATTTGGGTGATGGTGCATGGGCCGGAGGCTGTTGTGAGGTGGATGGCTGTTGGGTGTGTGTGTGCCTGCGTTTGTGCACTTTGGGAGGAGGGCTCACAGACACACTGGGAGAGGACACTGGGGATGTGTGAATGGTAGTGGGGGTGGTGATTGCACGTGAGCGGTGTGTGGTGATGGGCGTGCTGGTGATGGAGGTAGTGGCTGAGGATGTAGTGCATGCAGGTGCGAGTGGAGACGAGACAGGGAAGGAGGAGGAGTACGTGGAGGAGGGGGACACAGTGGAGGCAGTGGATGTTGCTGTGTCTGCATGGGGATGGTGCTTGTGTGAGTACCTGTGGGATGTGTGGTGCTTATGTTTGCCATGTCCACTCTTGTGTATTGATGTGTGTGCATGTTGGTCTGAGGGTGTGCTTGGGATAGGCTGAGGTACAGGGGATTGGGTCTGGGTGGTGGAAGTTGGAGGGGGGAGGCTGGACACAGGGACAATGGCTGCCATCAGTGTGAGGCCAGAGCCCGAAATGCTCTCTGTTGGGCCACCTGCCCAGAATGAATGCCCTCCAGGAATGCATTTGTTTGTTGCAAATGCCTCTCAACACCCTGGATGGCATTCAAAATGGTAGATTGCCCAACAGTGAGGGACCTCAGGAGGTCAATGGCCTCCTCACTGAGGGCAGCAGGGCTGATTGGGGCTGGGCCTGAGGTGCCTGGGGCGAAGGAGATGCCCACCCTCTTGGGTGAGCGGGCACGGGACACACGCTGAGGGGCTGCTGGGAGGTCGGTGCTGGGAGGGGGGGTGGCGGCGGTACTTGTTGATGCAGTGGGCACAGAGGTGCCCGCCACCTCAAGGGAGCTCCCATCAGAGGAGGAGTCGCTGTCACTTGTATATGCTCCTGTCCCCGCCGTGGAGCTCCCATCACCCTCCGTGCCACTGGTGGCTTCAGACTCCGTTGCTTCACCCTCCAGGGCCAAGTGGGTTGCAGCTCCCTCCTGCTCCGGTGCCACTGCTCCTCCACCTGATGATGCTATTGCACACAAGAACAGGGAGACCACAAAAAGTGAGGGGGGAAGACAGAAGAAAAACATGTTCAGGGCATACAACACCACTACTATTGGCGGACACAACACACAGGGAGCAGCCCTCAGCACTACGCCATGCACTAACAGTTCCTAGAAAATTCACCGGACAATGGGGTACGAGGCCTAAGCCCAATTGCTGTATACCCGGAAGTCACAGGAGCCTGACTAGGTGTAGATGTCTCTTACCATTAGTGGGGTTGGGGTGCCACATAGCCTGCCTCACAAGGGACTTTGCCTCCCAAGTTCGCCCTGGCCTAGGGGACCACACTGCCCACCTCCCCCACCCAGACACCTCGTAATGCGCGCAGAGTCAGCTGAATGAGAGTGTACTCACCCCCTTGTGGCTGCTGTGATGCCCTCAAGCGCCCATCCAACTCTGGATAGGCCACCGCCAGGATCCGGGACATCAAGGGGGTCATGGTGCTGGGCCTCCGCCGTCTTCTTGCTCCAGCAGCGCAGGTCCTCCCATCTTTTACGGCAGTGGGTGCTCCGTCTGTGATAGACCCCGAGGGTCCGGACGTCCTTGGCAATGGCACGCCAAACACCCTTCTTCTGGTGGGCGCTGACCTAGAAGAATGGTACAGGGGGAAAGGAAATTACTCACCCGTCCGGACCGTCATACTCATTGCCCACCAGTTCCCACCGATGCCCTGATGCACAAACACTCACCATCCGCCCATGCAGGCCTCAGCCCCTCCCCCAATGTATCTTCCATCCACACCACTCAAAGCAGACATTGCCCATGCAGCATGCTCACAGTGTACTCACCTGTTTGTCTGGAGGACCGTACAGTTGCGTGTACTGGGGGAGGACCCCATCCACTAGTTTCTCCAACTCCTCTGAAGTGACGGAAGGGGCCCTTTCCCCAGACACTGTAGCCATTGTCGCTTTCAGACAGAGGTCACAGCAGCACTTGCAGTGTATGTCCTCTCCTGTTGAAGGTCAGGTATCAAGTGAGTGAACAGACAGAAAATGGCGGTCACCGCCGGCGTACATCGTCATTGGGTCCTGGGACCCATAGGGCCCAATGATAACCAATGCAGAATTGCGCCGCGGTCTTCGACCGCCCACTGCGACGGTGTACAACGCCAGCGCAGTTACCTCATATCCCCTTGTCCCACCTTACAGGTCAGACAGCCGCCATTTCAGGGGGCCACATGGGATGTATGAAAACTGCGTCACACCTATCTAGGCCGGGAATACAGACAGATACCAGCACATTGCAGATTACTAACGATTCTGAAAACAACACATTGTGATACCTCAGTGTTGGATGACTCACTGCTCACTGTTCTCCTCCATAGGGCACGTCTGCTGGGGCAGGTGATGAGATGGCGGCGTCCTCTGGGGTACAGACCCATGGTAGACCTGTCGACAATGGAAGAGAG
Source organism: Pleurodeles waltl (assembly GCF_031143425.1). Taxonomy (NCBI): domain Eukaryota; kingdom Metazoa; phylum Chordata; class Amphibia; order Caudata; family Salamandridae; genus Pleurodeles; species Pleurodeles waltl. The sequence goes on from NC_090445.1 coordinate 1,558,664,264, forward strand.
ACACATCATAATCACATACAGACTTGATCGTGCAACAATCCATGAACTGTGTGCCCAGTTGGAGCCAGACCTGATGTCAGCTATCTGCCATCCCACAGGGATACCCCCTCTAGTGCAGGTCCTGTCTGTACTCCATTTCCTGGCCATTGGGTCTTTTTAAACAACAGTGGCCATGGCATCAGGGATGTCCCAGCCAATGTTCTCTAACGTGTTGTCCAGAGTGTTGTCAGCCCTGCTGAAACACATGTGCAGTTATATTGTTTTCCTTCAGGTGGAGGATTTGCCCACAGTGAAAGGTGACTTCTATGCCCTGGGACACATCCCCAACATCATTGGTGCCATTGATGGTACACATGTGGCATTTGTCTCCTCCGCAGGAATGAACAGGTGTACAGAAACCGGAAAAGCTACCATTCAATGAATGTGCAGATGGTGTGTTTGGCAGACCAGTATATCTCCCATGTGAATGCCAAGTATCCTGGCTCTGTGCATGACGCTTACATTTTGAGGAACAGCAGCATCCCTTATGTGATGGGGCAACTCCAGAGGCACCGTGTGTGGCTAATAGGTGAGGCCAAGGTCCCAATACAGTTTACATGGGTGTCTGGGTATGAGGTTGTCCCTAAGGATTAGTGTGTGTCTAACAGTTGTTCCTCGACATTTGCAGGTGACTCTGGTTACCCCAACCTCTCATGGCTACTGACCCCAGTGAGTAATGCCAGGACAAGGGCAAAAGAACGTTACAATGAGGCACATGTGCAAACAAGGAGGATGATAGAACGCACCTTCGGCCTCCTGTAGGCCAGATTCCGGTGCCTCCATCTGACAGGTGGTTCCCTATACTACTCACCAAAGAAGGTGTGCCAGATAATCGTGGCCTGCTGTATGCTGCACAACCTGGCTTTGCAACGCCAGGTGCCTTTTCTGCAGGAGGATGGGCCAGATGGTGGTCTTGTGGCAGCTGTGGAGCCTGTGGACAGTAAAGAAGAGGAGGCAGAAGAAGAGGATATGGACAACCGAAACAACATCATCTTGCAGTACTTCCAGTGAGACACAGGTAAGAAGATGTCACTGCTTCCCACATCTCATACTATTGTTGGAGCTAGCATAAGTCTGTCATTTGCACTCAATGTATGGACACTGACTTGTCACTTTGACTTTCCATTTCACAAATCTGGGTCCCAATTTGTGTCCTCTGCTCTGTTTACTCCTAGCCTACAGCTGTGTTACATTGGTATGTGAACAAGTACATTGACATTGCTATATTCCATAGATATTGCAATTACACATTTGTGAAAGCACAGACTGACTCCAGATTGTTTTGTGATTGAAGTGTGTTTATTCCTGTGCAAATAAGTGGAGGGGGTTGTAAATTGGGCTGGGGTGATGGTGGAGGTATGTCCATGGCAGAGTCCAGTCTATTTGTTTCACAGGTGCATTGTCCAAAGTGGCATAGGAAGTGGAGCAATGGCAGTTTAAGGATGGACAGGGTGACACAGTGGGACAGAAGGGTGACATTCAGGGGGGTCTTATTTCCTGGTGGGGGTCTTGGCAATGTTCTCTGTCTTGTTCCTAGATCTCAGGGACCGTTTGCGGTGTGGTTCTCCATCTGCAGGGGGTGGGGTGCTGGTGGCCTGTTGGTCCTGTGGCGGTGCCTCCTGTCCACTAGCACCAGCAGGGGTTGAGGGCTGTTCATTTTCTTAGGCTAGTGTCAGGGGCCTGTTGGTGTGCCACTGTGTCCCTCATGGTGTTGACAAGGTCTGTCAGCACCCCTGCAATGGTGACCAGGGTGGTGTTGATGGACTTCAAGTCCTCCCTGATCCCCAGGTAGTGTTCCTCCTGCAGCCGCTGGGTCTCCTGAAACTTAGCCGGTACCGTGCCCATGGTCTCCTGGGAATGGTGATAAGCTCCCATGATGTTGGAGAGTGCCTCATGGAGAGTGGGTTCCCTGGGCCTGTCCTCCCCCTGTCCCACAACAGTCCTCCCAGCTTCCCTGTTATCCTGTGCCTCTGTCCCCTGAGCCGTGTGCTCACTGCCACTGCCCCCAGGTCCCTGATCGTCCTGTGTTAGTGGGGTTGCCTGGGTTCCCTGAAGTGGTGGACGCACTGCTGATTGACGTGTCCTGGGGACAGAGGGATGGGCCCACTGGGTGGGTGCTGTGGTGGTGTTTCCTGAGGGGGGAGGTTCAGTGGTGGTTTGTGACTGAGTCAGGGGAACCGACTGTCCCTAGGTCCCTGATGAGCCAGGCTGGTCATCTTGATCCAGGCGTGCAGAGCTGCTGTCATCACTGTGGGTCTCTTCTGACGTTGGGTAGGGGTCCTGTTGAGATGTAAATGCATAGTTATTGTATCTGTGTGTGCTATCTTGTGCAATGGGAGAGTGACCCTCTACTCCTGTGCTTGCATTATTGGCTTGATCCTTGTGTGATTGGTGATTTTGGGACATGAGTGAGTCTCTGTACTGGACATGCTTTGGTGATGGGTGTCCATGCATTGGTGTTACATGCAGGACTTGGTTTTGGGATGTGTGGGTTGTGTTAGTGGGGTATCTGTGGGTTGTTGGGGTGATGGGTGTGAGGGTAAGGGTGGCGGTATGTGATGGCATGCAGGTGGGGTGTGGGGGATAAAGTAGTAAAGATATGTCTTACCAGAGTCCAGTCCTCCTGCTACTCCTGCGAGGCCCTCAGGATGCAGTATTGCCAAGACTTGCTCCTCCCATGCTGTTAGTTGTGGGGGAGGAAGTGGGGGTCCACCGCCAGTCCTCTGTACAGAAATCTGGTGTCTTGAAACCACGGAACGCAACTCCCCCCGCAGGTCGTTCCACCTCTTCCTGATATCATCCCGTGTTCTTGGATGCTGTCCCACTGCGTTAACGCTGTCGACAATTCAGCGCCATATCTCCGTCTTCCTTGCAATGGAGGTGTGCTGCACCTGTAAACCAAATAGCTGTGACTCTACCCGGACGATTTCCTCCACCATGATCCTGAGCTCCTCCTCAAAGAACCTGGGGTGTCTTTGAGGTGCCATGATGTGGTGTGGGTGATGTGTGAGGTCGTGTCTGTTGTGATGTGTGAGGGGATGTGTTGGTGTGTGTTGTTTGAGGTGCGTGGGTGTTGTGTAAGTGATGGTGTTGTGTGTCTGTGGATGCTGGTGTTGTTTTAGGTAGTCTCTCTCTCTGGCCTTCTTTCTAATTTCTGGTTGTAAGGGTTTTTGGGTAATGTGGGTGTGTGTTTTACAGTGTTGTGAGTGTGTGGGTGTGGTGTGTGTATGTGTATCAGGTGTGTGTATTTCGAATTGCCCAATGTGGTTGTGTTTTGTAAGTGTGTGTGTATTTTGAGCGCGGCGGTGTGTACCATTGATTCGTGAGTCGTGATAGTGTGGGCGTATTCCTATTGGCGTGAGGGTGTCAGTTTTGGTATCGACAGTTTATCACTGACCTTTGGTGTGGCGGACTTGTGTGGGTGTCTGAATTGTGGCGGATTCCGAGCTGTGGGTTGTAATACCTGTAGCGGAATTCCACAGCCGCAGCGGTATGTTGCCGGTCTTCTGCACAGCGGAAAGCGGGATTTACCGCCAGGGTTGTAATGAGGGCCTTAATGCTGAAACATTCAACTGACATAGAAACATACCCATTCTTGCTCTCAATAGCACATATTCACAGACTAAGGCCCTCATTACGACCCTGGCGGTTTGTAACCGCCAGGGCCGCTGGACGGGGAGGCACCGCCGACAGGCCGGCGGTGCCCCGCGGGGCATTCTGACCGCGGCGGCTTAGCCGCGGTCAGAGAAGGGAAACCGGCGGTCTCCCGCCGGTTTCCCGCTGCCCCCAAGGAATCCTCCAAGCCGGCGCAGCTTGCTGCGCCGGCTTGGGGATTCCGACTCCCCCTCCCGCCATCCAGTTCCTGGCGGTTCTCCCGCCGGGAACCGGATGGCGGGAGGGGGAGTCGCAGGGGCCCCCGTAAGAGGGCCCCAAAATGAATTTCACTGTCTGCCTTGCAGACAGTGAAATACGCGACGGGTGCAACAGCACCCGTCGCACCTTCCCACTCCGCCGGCTCGATTACGAGCCGGCATCCTCGTGGGAAGGGAGTTTTTCCCTGGGCTGGCGGGCGGTCTTTTGGAGACCGCCCGCCAGCCCAGGGAAAAACTCATAATACCCTCCGCGGTCTTTTGACCGCGGAGCGGTATTATGGAGGGCTGAATTCTGGCGGGCGGCCTCCGACGCCCGCCAGAATCAGAATGAGGGCCTAAATCTGGTGCATTTCAAAACTCATGCTGAGACTACTAAAAGTGCCATTTTCTCCAGATCTCAGCTGCACCTAATTCAGCTCAATCATGCTTTAAACCAGACCCCGTGATGTAGATAACCCTCACAGTGGTGTTTACGGACACATGGCTAGCACTTGATGACAGCTGTGTCACTATCTTAAGCTTTTTGGGTGTATTAATAGTGTGTGCTGCTACCTCTTTAGTGCTTATTTCCACGGATCAGGACAGGGCCTAATCCTTTTTTTTCTAATAGAGCTCAGACAGTGTCACTTCCCCCGTTTAAACCTGAATGTAAGTCTCTTTTCTTTTGCATAATCTAAGGATCTTTTCCAAGTCCAACTTTTTTCAATACACACATATCTTCTTTAGCTGCTCTTCTTGAAGCTTTTAGTTTCTTTGTCTATGCTGATGACACTCAACTTTCCATATGGATGCAAAGGAGCCCCAATATAGATGCTGCATGTAAGAGATTTTTTATGAAGTTATGGCCCTCATTATGAGCTTGTTGGACCGCCAAACCTGAGGGGAGGATGCCATCCCCATGGCGGTGATGTCCCCCCACCCTAAGCATGTTACAATATTTCCGCCAAGCGCCCTCGGAATGCGCAAGCAGACAGTGCGCATTCCGAGGGTGCTGGCCAGTGGGCCCTCTGGCAAGGGGTTTCTGCCAGACTTTACATGGTGGCACCCTGCCATGGAAAGGCTGGCGGAAAGCTGAGTTGTATTCAGCCAGGTGGCACTGAGCTCAGCGTCGCTCTGGCTGAGTACAACTCAGGCTGCCATCATCACATCGGGAACGATGTTCCTAACGGGGATGGCGGTTTTTAGGTGGGTCCACCAGCCAAGGTTGTAATTTGCCAGTAGACTGCCGGGAGTGCAATGGTCGGACTATCACCGTAAGTGTGGGAGTCCTCGGACCGCCACATTCATAATGAGAGCCTATATTATTGTGCATTATTAACAATGAGCAGTTTACATTTTCACCATCAATTTTACAAGAATTCATTGATATAGTGTCATTGCTTTTGAATTGAGTTTTCTATGGTATGTAGAAGGGTGATTTTCTAATATTTGTTAAACAGGCCACATTTTAGTGCGAATGTCATCTTGTCCAAGATGAAAGTCACCTCTGTTACTCATCCTACCTCCCTGTCTGCATACCTTCTCGCCCGCAAGCTCTGCAGCACACAGAAAAACTGAGATGTAATGGTTTATTTTCACTGTTGTTATTTTTCTGCTCTCAATTAGCTTTTCCCTGTTCCCCTATGATTCCATACAATTACAAGGACTTTCCGGTGGTTCACTGTGCTCTATTCATTCCCATAATTCATTAGTATTCGTGTATATAGATATATTCTAGCATTTTTGGATGACATTTGCATAGAGTGTGGGGACTCGCAAACATTTTCCCAGGGGCCAAAAAGTTTGGTCTGTGATGTGCTCAAGGGGCACATTGATGACAGCAGGGTGGCTGTCGGGCAAGGGGGTTGAGAGAGTTGGCAGTAAGGTAGGTGTAGCAAAGTAATGGATACATATCTAGTGGCTGAATTGAACAATGCAAAACCAGAAAACCCGTGATTATTCCCAGCTTCTCCACTTTTCCAAATTGTGTGATCCTAGGCAATTGTTTAATTTCACATTCCCTCCTTTTTCTTCATTATCACGTATAAGAGGACCTCAAAATACATGATTTCAGGTTGTGCGCTGTACAAAACCTGCTCCTGTGTTTAATTTAATAAACTATAATGTTGTTCATGTATAATAGGAACCCAAGCCACCCAAAGTGTACATAACAACTGACTTGCCTCTTTAATTCCCTGTTAGCATTGTTGTCAGGTTAGGGGGAATAATTAATGTTTCTAGAGTCATGTTTGTAAATTATCACTTTTAAATTAATGCTTCACAATGCACTGATATAATAAATTGTACTAAGGTGAAAAGGTTCTGAATGTTAACTAAAAATACTTTTTGAATTTTGACAAGACTCATATTTTTACACTCTTGCTGCAAGATGTCTTTAAAAATGAAGATGTTTCTTAAGGTAAGCACTGGACTCCCTAGTTACTTCCTTTCTTTAACACCAATTAACCTTGAAATAAACGAATGCCGGTCTGTTTAATATCTTTTTATTGTTAGTGCTGACTCAAGTAAACAGCAAACCAGTGCTCCTGTTGCCCAGGAGCCGTATGTAAAGGTAAGAGGGGACTCATGCGGCCGGCCCCCAGGACGTACTTGGAGGATTCATGGCATAGAGGGTGATGAATAATAATTAATGTACGTGTTAAGGCAATATGAAGTTTATTTTTCATGTACTATATTTGGTCACAACACAGTAAGTCTGTGTTTTCTTTAATTTCGAATGCAAAAAATATTTGTAAAAAACCCTTAATTTGGTGTGAAGGAAGAACTTTGCTGCATGCTTTTAGCGATGCTGTCCATTTTTTCCTGATTTTGATTCTCAGTTGGCACTTAAAAAAATTCCTGATTCTTGCATACTCTGTATAACCCTGCATAATCACCATCTCTGGACCAGTGAAATGTGGGGAATCTGAGTGAGGTAATTTTTGAGGTGATATTTATGTTGTCTAGATTTTGGGATAGGCCATTTTGCTCACAGAGGTTTGGTAGTAGAGAATGGTTGCATGCTAAAGAGCTCCTCCTTTTCTTGCCTTGGAAAAATTCCCTTTTGTCCAGTCCTTAGCAATAGTGGAATTGCAGACTGGATTATCCTGGAGGATTTTGCTGAGAACCTAACCTGCAGTTTTGTTCCTGAGCTATATGGATTGTAAGTGTGAACAGGGTGTACAGATTCTGATGATTGTGAGTGCTTCTGGTGTGTCTACAGTGTGAAATTGAGGTTTCAATTTTGTGCTGAGAGAATGATTGTTATTGCATATTGTATTTGCATATGCATTGTTGATTTTGGGATCAATTGGTGGTTTGATGACTCTTGCTTTGATATATTATTCTTATTTGTGATTTGCACGTTGAAAAGGTTTTTGTTCATTAACAGTTGGTTTGGTTATCGGATTCATCGAAATCCAAGAACTTGAGCTATTGTGGCTTTAGTTGACTGCCTAAGAGGGTATGTTTTACGAGGGGCCACATACACACAGATAGGGTTTTCTCAATTAAAGAGATTTCCTTTCTAGGAGTTTGTGTGTCTAATGTAGATTAGTGCCCTTTGCTCCTATGTACACGGGAGCGAGTGTATTAACGGCGGTTAGATTACCTCTGTACTGTAGTCTGCTTGGTGTTATTTGTGTTTAACCAGTGTCAAAAGGAACTTTCTTGTTTTGGTCATTTGCAAGGTTTGTCTTTGTCTAACTTGCCAATTTTCTTCCTATTTAGGTTGGACAGAGAATATTTATTTGATTTATTTATGTAAATTCCTTGAGAAATACCTTTGCAATTGATTTCCTTATTCATGGAGAAGTTGTGCTGTGTTTGGTTAGGCATTCAGGGAGCTCTGCTGGGATTGATGAGTCGTCACCATAAAGCTATGCAGTCATTGGTTGGTTGCTGACATAACTGTGCTGTGATTGGTTGACCTTTGACATAGCCGTACTAGATTGGTAATTATTTACTAGCTTATTTTGTGTGATATTTGGATCGTTCTGAGCAGAAATAATGGGAATTGTGTTGAAAAAGCCTAAAGTTTCTTTGGTACCTTCTACTGAGGGTCAGAAATTACCTGCTGAGGGAATATCTGCATATAAATTGATGATGGACATTATGTTTTATACGTGTAACTAGGTTTCTGTATGGCATAAATATACTGATTCTGCTTCTTGCAATTTCCTTTACAGGGCATGTTTAATATTAGAAAGCTAGATTTCTTGAGACAAACTATGAATAACATGCAGCTGTTATCTAGACCTACACAGTTTGAGTCACTGAAAAAATGGGATTGCATGGCTACAGCAAAGGAGAGAAAGAAAATGACAAAACAGTTGAAGGGTTAATTTTAGGAAATGGCTCAAGAGCCAGTGGGATAGACTGGAAATAGGCTGGAGAGAGAATATTATGGAGGAAGTGAGAGTTTTCCATGGAGTAGTTAAGAGGACAGTAGATAAAAAGAAAATCAACAAGAGAGAAAAGAGAAAATGAGGAAAACAAAATCAAGATTCAGATGAGGAGGATAACTTTTTAAATTATCTTTTGAGTTCCAGACCTCTTCCATATACTTATGGGGTACAAAGGCAGAGACCTGGACCTGCTAAAATACAGGATATGGGTGCAGCAGGTGACAGTACCGGAGTGCAAACACAAGAACAAACCACATCTGTGGTTGTAAGCACAATAGTGAGCACTCCATCTGAAACTGCAATGAAAGATTGCAAGGTACTAATAGGGCTATTACAACTGTGTCTTTAGCTTCAGCTGGTCCACCTGCTGTTGTTGCTGTCACTGAGGAGACACTAACAGAAATAATTATTAATGTGGGTCTTTTAAAAAATTATTTTGGAGAAATGTGGGTAGGGAAAGTTGACTTAAACAGACTGTTGTTATACAAAATTGACAAAATGAGATATTTGATCAAGTAATCAGCCTGATGTGCACATGAAGCACAAGAATTAGCTGATAAATGTGCACTAGATATCAGCAAAAGGAAAAATATGAGAAGAAATTACAAAATGGATTTGATCAATGATGAAATAAAGGAACTGGGTTAAATGGCTTTAAGGACCCACATAAAAGATGTGGTTGAAAAGACACAGGAGTAGAGCGTCAGAAGAGAAAGTTAGAAGAGAGGGCCAACAAGCAAAAAGAAAGCTACAGAGGCACGAAAGTGGGGGGAGGGGTCAATGAGTCATTCAGAAACAGAGACAGTTTCATATTTTCACTAAAGGAAGTAAGCAGGGCGAATGTGCCCAGGTCAAGAGCTGATGCACTGAATGATAGTGAAAGGGCAGGAATGCTCTGTACTTAAGATTGTGCTGTGCATTGCTGTCATTTCCCAGGGCTGGTGTGTGCTGCCTAGAGCTAATACAGGCACCCTTTCACCATGGTGCAAGGGTGACTGTGTTGCAAGAAGGACTGTTTTTGTGCAGGAAGGTACATCTTCCTGCACAAAAAATCTTCTGAGGTATATTCCTCTTTCCATGTGTGCTGCAGAATGTAGTGCACTTAGAAGGAGGAAGTAATGAGGAGAAATAAAGATATTTCTCCTCATTACGCCTCACCTGGGGAGGCATAGCTTTTTGACGCATTCCAAGGTCTACTAGTAATGGTAAATCTGGGAATGTGCCAAAATCCATGGGTGGATGCTGAGGACAGCCTCCTCCACTCATGGAGTGTCTTCCCAGCCAGCGATTTGCGCTGTGTTCTGTTACTCAAGATTTATCAAGACAGGCAAGCCATGCAAGGTGGCCCTGCCTGCAGTGGCACAATGAAACGTGAGTCCCCCCGCAGAGTACATGGTGGGGCCCCATCCAAATTCACTTAGAAGCTCTCATGCCAGGGTACTGTACTGAGGAGCCCCCTGGAGTTAGGGCCGCCTCTCATGAACCACGAGTGCTGTGGGGACCTTTATTATGCCACTGCTTGCCTGGCTTGATACATCTGCCTTAAGAGTTGCATTGCTCCTGCACCATGTTCCACAATGCAAGAGTGACAATACTCCTTGATAAATATGGCTCTATCGGAAAATTATTTTTTGTTCAAACAAATTTTATTGAATGTCATACCCAGTCAGGGTACAGTTCCTTGGGAAATCATGTCAAATCATTTCATTTATAGTAATAGAACCACTTCATCCAAGTTTAGAATCAAGTAGTACAGTCCCTAAGAAAGAATAGAAACACATCTGATCTCAAGTTAACAGAACACCCCCTGCCCTCCGCAACCGTCCCCAGGAATCAAGACTAAGAAGTGCACAGCTGTATGCCATCACATTCTGTTTACTATCTGCTTGTTTAGAGTGCAGGACCCCCAGGATCTCACAGGTGGTGCTCTGCCTGAAATCTGGTGTACCTCTAGGGTCCGATGAGTGATCCTCTAAATGGTTTCTCTCCCTTAGAGGTCCACAGCTGTGGGTGACACCCTGGGCAAGGACACCGGAGAGGTAAGGTCAGGGTTGTTCAGGCTATCTACAATTGCCTCCCAAGCTCAGGCTATCTCGATTGCTCCTATACGCCCCTCTGCCTCTCCTGCAGCAGTACTGCTCCCTCATTCCCCACCCATTTCTCCAGCTTCCTGCACCATGTGGTCACTTGCAAACCCCTGGAGTCTTTCGGTGTTTCATAATTTTTTGTTTTGCTAACAATAGTGCTAAGTCCTGGAACTTGCTAGTGGCCATGTTTTTGAGATCAGGGAAACCAGTGTATTAAGCAATGACTCAGACAGGAAGGAGTTTCTTTCTCAATGACACCCGCTAGCACCCTGGTCACTTCTTCCCAATAAGTATGTAGCATGGGGCAAGACCATAGCATGTGTAGTAGCTCACACCCACTGTACCATTGAAGTTGTGCTGTAAGGTAATATGTTTCGAAATCTGGAACTGCTAGTCTCCCCTGGACAGTCGGATCTTGGAGTGTGGCCAGGGCCATCTGTCTATTGCTATGTCCCCATATGAATGTAGTGATTAGAGAGTTCAGCTTCTAAAACATATTCCTGGGGACCCAGATCCGTATCGTCCCAAAAAAGTATTTTAATCAGGGGAGTGCCACTATTTTTAGTAGTGCCAAGCGCCTCACCACTGACAACGGTAGCGACTGCCAAAATTTGATGTGTGTCTTTAGCTTTCTCACTGCCAAACCCAGGTTCCCTTCTAATAGATCAGATGGCTCATGGAATTTTGCAACCCCCAGATAAGGAGGTGGTCTCTAGTGCTGTCAGGAGCTGTCTCACTTTCAGTGCAGTGATCCTACCAGGCATGAACCCCGCTTGGTGAGGGTGTATTAATTTAGTCATCAGCAGTAGAAGCCTGGCGGCTAGGAGCTTGCTTAATATCTTATAGTCGATATTCAGCATCACCAGTGGTCGGTAGGCCATGCTGTCGTTTGGGGGTTTCCCAGTTTTACACAGTGGTACCACTAATGCTTCCCGAGTGGGATTCAGGAGACCTCTCGTGTCCCTAGCAGCCCTGTAGAGATGTACTAATCAAAAGGCTAATTCCCCAGCACAGGTGATGTAAAACTCTGCTGAGAATCCATCCGTTCCTGGTGTTTTAGCCCGAGTTAGTGTCTTTATCACCCCTTTAACCTCTTGCAGAGTGATGTCTGCACCCAAATCCTCAGCCTGTTCCTCAGTTAGCCTTGAAAGAGGCGCTGAAGAGAGAAATGTGTGAAAAGTCTGTTGATTCCATGGCGCAACCCCTCTGTACAACTCACAGTAATACTGGAAAAAATGGTGGTTAATGTCGGTTTGGGTGTAAAGTCTAATGCCGGCTCAGATGCAATTTCCACTACGATGAGCCCCACTTCGTAAGATTTGCAAGCGACGCCAACAAGGTCGTGGAGCGGACTAATTCGGCATGTGCTCTCTCCATGTGCCCTCTATAATTAAAACATCTCAGATTCTCAAAGTGTGCTGCCACTTTCTCCATTGCATCTAGCAGTGCTTATTGTAACTCAGGATGTCCTGGCCACTTTTGCTACACCTCCCATAATTCTTGTTCTGTCTCAAGTACCTCCCACATCAAGGTTTTCCGAACCCCCATCAATTCTACCAAGGACGGACCCTGGATCACTAGCTTAAATGCGTCCCATTCTTCTAGGAGAGAGGAGGCCATGCTAGTACTATCCGCAATGTATTGATCTATCTTTTACCTGATCGACTCCCGGTACAGCTGGTCCTCTAGGGATTAAGGTTTTAATCACCATGTAGTTATGCTAGGTCTGGGGTGCTCCCACCATATCAGTAGTGGTACTGGATTTTGGTCTGAAAAGGTGCGGGCTTTGTATTCTATGTCATGTACTGAGCTACATATATCTGGGGTGCATAGGAAGTTGTCAAGGCGCACTTGCAAATCGTGTATGGTTGAGAAGGAGTAATCTGGGGGTACAGACTTCTCCAGGTGTCTAGGCGCAAGCCGTTCGGTATACCGGGGAGCCATGTAGAGTAGGGGAGGGGGATGAGAATGATCTATTAACGGTCCTGCCACACAATTAAAGTTCCTTCCCATGATAGTTGGATGTATCAAGTGTGGGGCAAGTGGGGCTGACAATCCTATAATGAAGGTTCTCTGGTCAGAGTTGAGCCCATAGACGTTCACTATGGTAATATCTCGGCCGTCTAGCCTGCCCATCACAAACACGTATCTGCCCTCTGGGTTAATAACATCACCTGTGTGTTGGAAGGAGACCCCCTCTAATCCAAACTAGAACTCCCTTTGGGTAGGCTATTGTGTAAGAGGTTTGCCCTCACCATCTGTATTGTAGGGCTGATCCTTTGACTGTGAGGTGTCTCTCTTGTGGGAGAGCTATACAGACCCTCCTCCTATTTAAATATGAAAATACCTTAGAGCACTTGGCCACGGATTACATCCTTCTAATATTTCAGGAGAAGAACTTAAAGGTCAAGCGAAACGCCATCTGGTTGTAATTTTGGTTGCATCCCCTTTCTGTGCACTAGTCACCCTCAGGCCATCACCAATCAATTACTGGAACAGGCTTTGTACTCGGTCTTGGCTCACTGGTTCCCCAACATCAGCCCCAAAAAATTAAACCCAAATCCCACTCCCCAGGGCAAGAAGGTTCCTACCCCTAATTCAAACTGTTAAAGAAATCGTTAGTTCTCACAGGAGTACCCGCAACATATTGTGAAACAGGTGTGCCAACAAGGGACTACTCCTGTGGCTGTGTCACCCATCCAGCACCTAGAAATTAGACAATTAGACATAAATTCAGGAGAGTAAGTAATTCTACCCTTCTCCCCCTCCCCTTCCGAATATTCAGCTTTTATTATGCTAAACATCAGTAAAGTAAAGTTACCAACAAGCTGATTAGTTACAATTATTTAATCTGCCGTTCCAGGAGTGACACTTGGCAGATCTATACTCGAGTCTCCGGATCTGCAGGAGCCTTGATCTGAATCCACATCCCACGGCCCCTCATTGCTGCATGGAGATGGAAGACCAGATCCGCCACCGCTCAGCGATGCAACTGCCTCCATCACCTTCTTGCTGTGTCTCAGCTTTGGATGGGGTTGGAAATCAACATGATGCTCTCTGCAGCGAGATCTTGGTCTGCGCAGTCTCGGTCTGCAGGACTCCTGACTGGTCCCGGTCAGGGGATACTGGTCAATCCAGTGCCAGATCTCTTGTGGGGTCTGGACTAATCTGGCGCCCTCTGGTGTCACCACCTTCAAGAATGCAGGAAACATCAGTGTAAAAGATATGCCTAATTCCCAAAGTTTCTTTCTTGCTTTCAAGTAATTGGAGAGCTGTTGTTGCACCGCACGGGAAATATCAGGGAATATCATCACTTTACTGTTCTTGACCGTTAGGTCATCCTGTAGTCTGGCCTGGAGCAAGTAATGGTCATGATCTTTATTGTACAACAGACGGGGTACTACCCATTGCGCTCCTGGGAGTGGGTGTTTTGCAGGCACACCATGGGTGTGCTGTACAGCATAGTATGCTGAAAGCCCCTCTGTGGCCATCTCCTTTCGCAGCCACCTCTCCATGTAGGCCAGCATATTGTTCCCTTCCTCTCTCAGGGAGGCCCACAATGTGTATGCTATTGCATCGTGACCTCATCGTATGATCATCCTGTAGTAGTCCCACATCAGTACCCAGAGTATCTATTTTAATCTCCAATGCCTACATGAGGCTATGATTGCCTGAAAAATGTCCTGTAAGATAGGGCCTCCAGGTGACCCCAGTAACAAGATGTGGCACCCGAGGAGGAGCTTCCTGCCTCTTCTTGTAGAGACCCCTCCATGTCTTGCATCTCTTTTTGCATGTGCGCTTCCCCATCTTGTCTGGGGTGAAACAGGAGTGAGGTAGCTAGAAGGACTGCAATCCCCAACAACCCCCAGTGTCCAGTCATTGTGGGGCTATGCTAATGCCGGGGGCTGCTTGCCTCCCGGGTAGAATCGGTCTGCATTATGGTGTTCTCCAAAGGTCATTTACCGCATTAGGTGGAGGGGCCAAAGGAGTCCGCAGGGCCAGGGGTCAGCTGTCTCACCGCTCTCGCTCAGGGCTCACCAGGCAACCACATCAGTGCTAGGTGTCTGAGCATTCAAGGTGGTGGATTGAGGTTTCATCGGTGTGTGTAGCCACAGAATACTACTCATCGCCACAGCCTGAGCTAATTTGTCCCAGCTTCTGGTGCCCCGTTATTAAAGGGTTGCACTTCTGTTCTGGGGAAAGGGTTGTCACTACGGCTGGAGATGTTGTCCTCCTTTCGTCGGACCGCAGCTTCCCGATGATCACTTCTTAACATAGTTATCAGTTAAGCAACACTATCTATGCAGGCACTATCATAGCCCAGCTTAGTGCTACCAATTTGACCAATTTTAGAAGGCTGGAGAACTGAGGTAGCAACAAGATTTGAATAGCTGATCTTACAGTTGCCCACACATTTCATAGTAAGAATATTAGCCCACTGAACTGTCTCAACATGGGCTACCTGTAGCAGCTGGCAAATCAGCTTAGGAATTAAGACACTTGGAAGAGCTTTCTATAGATATCCAACAGGTTCCCCAAACCCAGGAGGCGTAGGATTCCTCAGTGGTTAAGGCTACTGCTGCCAGGGTGAGCTACAGATGGAATCCTGCACAGGGCAGCCGCAGAGCCAAAGGTCCAAAAGGTGCTTGTTGCTATGGTGAGTAAGGTGAGGCAGGCCCAAATAGGACTCAGGCAGTTTGTGCAATTTTAGGGGCCTGTTGTGGATGGCTAGGGCTGTGTTCCACCGTCAAAGTGAGTCCCCACGGAAATTCGGCCCTCAGGTCAATAGATCGCCTGGGGTGCCATCAACCCTTTGCAGCGGGCGTCCTACCGCTGACCATGGCCTGTGGGCCTGCCGCTGCAGTGCTCCGCCCAGGCGCAGAAAAAGGGTGGGGCTCTTGGCTCGGCCCACACTCACCGCTGGTCTTGTCCTTCTCGCTAATGGACCTGCTCTGGGTCCAAGTCAGGTCCTCGCCCGCCCATGTGAAAATTAGACATTTGCCTATGCCTGATGATCTGCTTGCTTCTAACATAGCTGGTGTTTTGATTCAAATTAACGTTAAGCTACCCGCAAAACCAGGCAATTATTATGCAAAATCGCTTAGTGCTAGATATATTTCTTGCAAAAGAAGACAGTGTTTGCAAGGTACTGAAGGTGAAGGAGTTCTATACCTTCATTCCTGATAACAGTAGGATTATTCACACATATATACAATTTATAACTAACATTCCTCTCAAGTCCAAGCTTCAGAAGAGCATGGCATATGGGAAATAGTAGGTTCCTGGATCAGTGAGATAGGGAAAGGTTTTAGCAAGGTTAGTGAATGGATTGATCTTGTGTTTTAGTGATTATACAGTAATCAGAGAGGGATTTGTAAAAGATTTCTATGAATTTATATTTTTGTGCATTACTAACAATGAGCAGAATTGATTTTACATGTATACATTGAAGTGCTATTATTGCCTTTGAAACAAGTTTTCTATTGTGTGCAGAAGTGTGTTTTTCTGAAGTGTATTAAACAGGTCACATTTTAGTGTGAACACTATCTTGTCCAAAATGGAAGTTATCTCTGTCAATTATCCTGTCTTCCGCCAGAACACATCTTCTCCCTACAAGCTCTGCAGCACACAGTCACGCTCAGAAGACATGGTTTATTTCCACTGGTGTTATTATTCTACTCTCAATGAACTTTTCCCTATTCCAATATGATCTGATAAAACTACAAGGTCTTCCGCTGGTTCTCTGTGCTCTATTCATTCACATAACTCTTTATTGTTCTTGTATCTAGCTATGCTCTAGAGTCTCAGGAAAACATTAGAATAGAGGGTGCTGAATAACAATTCATTTTATGGGTTAGTGCTTAGATGTTAAGGCAAGGTGACATTTATTTTTCATGTGATTTAATTTGTTGATGAAATGTTACTTTTGCTCACACCACAATTGTAAATGCAAAACTAATGTATAAAATCCCATGTATTTTGGGGTGAGTTGGTAGCTACCTCAATCCTACTAAAAATGCTGTCCGTTTCTTTCCTGATTTTGCTTCTCATTTGGGACTTCAAATAATTTTTTAGTTTTGCATACCCTGTGTAGCTCTGCATTTAAGAACCTTCATCGCATTGACTCTGTATCGCTTATAATTGAAAAATGTAGTAAAACCATTTAACTTTTCGTTGATCTCAGACCTAATTATTGAGGAGGCCAAATTAATCCATCTAAATTAATTAATTAATTGCATTTCTGATGTTGATGCTCTGGGAGGTGCCTTAACTCACGGACACCTTGCCTCATGAAATTGAGGTTATACCCCGTCGCCAATCCAGTGAAATGTGGGAAATGCGATTGAGATATATTTTGGGGGTCCAGATTTTTTATTATACCAATTTGCTCCGACTTGCTTTCAGTTTTGTTTGATCTCAGTTATAGAGTCTTAACCATGTCACAAGTGGAGGCCTGTTTACAGCTTAACCTTGGCTTGGTGAGCAAGCCAGATGGGGTCCCATTGTTTGTCAATCCTTTGGCAAAGGGAAGCGTACATAAAAAAGTGCCTTTATGTTTAGGTAACATGAAAAAAGAGAAGCCTTCCAGGAGTCGATAATAGGGCATTATCTCTTTCTTTTCCCACCCAGCTAAGTACTAAAAAAGGGAGTGAAGTTTCCTCCCTTGAACTCTGTTCCCTTTATGTGCCTAAATTGTCTTTTGCTCTTAAATTGTATGAGCCCCATTGTCCAGCACCCACCTAGTTCTGCCGCAGCTGTCTTCACTGAAACCGGGTCGGAATCACCAGTCCTCAGAAAACTCATTTGGCTCCTCAGGGTTCTCCTTTGCTGTGTTCTGTCTCTTTTTCACCAGGTCAAGTTTTGCGTCACTCTCTCCTGATTGGGCATGCAAGATGTTCACCCTGTTTCCTATTCTTGAGAGGTCTGTGGTTCAACCTGACATCTCCATCCAGCTCCATTTGATGTGTTCCAGGCTGTCTGTTCTCTCCGTGTCCTTTTCTCCTCCTCCTTTTAGAGCTGAGTCCTCAGTCCTTCATTTATACTCTTTCTTTTTTCTCTGTCTTCTGTCTCTCTCAAGTATGTATTACTTTTCTGTCCTCTCCTCATGCTTTTGTCCTCCTTTGCTTTACAGGCCCGCCCCAAATCTCAGAAGGAGACCACAACAACATGTAAGTCAACCTCTTCACATCTCACTCCACTCAAATGAATGTAATTGGAAAGAAAAGCTGTGATTTGATATCTGGATAGAAAGTCTAAATTTACTTGTTCTTGTCCTCGTCTATGATATTTTGGAATCAGTAGTGAGAGAAACCACCATAATGCCTGGAAATTATTTTCTTTATTTTTAACCAAGTGTGAGGAACATGTCCTAACTACAGAAAACATTCTTGAGCTCTCAAATGATACTCGAAAGGTGTTATGGTCCATCTGCTAAAGAGACTTTCTTTCTTAAAATGTACCATCTTTTTATCTGGGATATAATTTTCTACTGATATCTAAGCTTAGTTTTCTACCTCACCTTTTTGAAGCAAGACTGTGCCTATTGCTATTCCTGAGGTATCTGTTTGTAACATAAAGATATAATTAAAATCTGGAGATTTATAGCACTGACTTGAAAGAAATAATGTATTTCAAATGTTTAAGCACTTTCAGAGCTTCAGGACTGGGATTTTATGTTTCTTATAGTTAACATTTTTTCTTGCAAGTATACCGTTTTTTAACAACCCCTTGTATCTCTTGGGTTTAGTGGGAGTTGCCAATATCCTTTCCAAGATCTAAAGTAGCAAAGTACAAGGGTTTTCCTACCTGTTATATCATTTTATCAACCTTGGGAAGAGGTTAAGTTTCACACCTAGAGAGCCTTTCTAATATCAATGCAAAAATTGATTGATCCATAAGGTTTAGGAATGAGTACAATTGAAAAACTGTGACATTTTCTGTAGTTCTTTGTGGTAGTGGCTCTCCTAGCTTCAGGTATTCTGTAAGGTTTTTGTTTAACAATTGCTCCGAGATTAGTTATTATTGAGTGCTTATATAACATAGTTTTGTCCTGGATTCACAGAAAAAAGTCCTGGAAACTGGTAACTCGCTATTTTCTTTCCATAACTTTTAACTGTTCATCAATGTTTAGCTCTTCTTCTTCCAATTTTGCATTCTCAGTTAGGCCTAAATTGTTTTGGGGGGAGGTGAGAACTTCCTATTTCTTGAAAAGGTTGCAGTAAACGTGGCATTTGTTTTTGGGAAAGTTCCAATTAATAGATAATAGAACCTATCTTCCTCTTTCGTATCTCAATAGACATTGCCACTGAGCCATCAACTATTTTTTACTGGAAGAAAGTAAGAGTGGGACCCAGTCCCCTGGCTGAAAGTATCTCTTTTGAGTTTTTGGTTGTAGCAATGTTTTTGTTGGGCTTTATGGAAGATTTCTTTTACCAATTCCCGTAATTTGCCAATGCAGCATTGGAGTTGACTGAATTATTCTATAAGGGTTTTCCCTGTATCAAGTTGAAACTCCCAGACTTTATTGGCCATCTCTAGAAGTTTAACACCAAAATAAAAGTTCAAAGGGGGAGAACCATGCACCTTTTTGTTCCTGGCATGTTAAGGCAAAAGGGTGACGGAGCATTGTGTTCCAATTTCTTTTCTCCAAATCAAGTGGTTTTTCAGGGTCATCTTCAAGGTAGAATTATAACCCTCCACTAAGCCACCACTTTGAGGACTGTCTGCAGCAGTACATAACTGTCTACCCCATGATTGTGAGGAGACCAGAGTAATCATTTTGGACATGAAGGAGTTCTCTTGATCCATTAGAATCTCCTTTGGAGCAGTTCGCGCTTAGGCCCTCATAACTTTTTGTCCACATAAGCTAACCAAGCCAAATTTGCGTACTTTTTTTCCAACATCCTAGGGATTCTAGAGGTACCCAGACTTTGTGGGTTCCCTTGAAGGAGGCCAAGAAATTGGCCAAAATACAGTGAAAATTTCGTTTTTTTCAAAACGGCTTGTGGTTTTTCCCCTGAAAATGGCATCAACAAAGGGTTTGTGGTGCTAAACTCAGCAGCTTCCCAGCTTTCAGGAACAGGCAGACTTGAATCAGAAAACCCAATTTTTCAACACAATTTTGGCATTTTACTGGGGCATACCCCATTTTTGCAGTTTTTTGTGCTTTCAGCCTCCTTCCAGTCAGTGACAGAAATGGGCATGAAACCAATGCTGGATCCCAGAAACCTAAACATTTCTGAAAAGTAGACAAAATTCTGAATTCAGCAAGGGGTCATTTGTGTAGATCCTACAAGGGTTTCCTACAGAAAATAACAACTGAAAAAGAAAAATATTGAAATTGAGGTGAAAAAAACATAAATGTTTCTCTACGTTTTACTCTGTAACTTTTCCCTGCAATGTCAGATTATCGAAAGCAATATACCGTTACGTCTGCTGGACTCCTCTGGTTGCGGGGATATATAGGGCTTGTAGGTTCATCAAGAACCCAAGGAACCCAGAGCCAATAAATGAGCTGTACCCTGACGTGCGTTTTCAATCTATACCGGGTATAAAGCAATTCATTTGCTGAAATATAAAGAGTAAAAAATTGCTATCAAGAAAACCTTTGTATTTCCAAAAAGGGCACAAGATAAGGTTTTGAGGAGCAGTGGTTATTTGCACATATCTGAATTCCGGGGTGACCAAACTAGCATGTGAATTACAGGGCATTTCTCAAATAGATGTCTTTTTTACACACTCTCCTATATTTGGAAGGAAAAAATGTAGAGAAAGACAAGGGGCAATAACACTTGTTTTGCTAATCTATGTTCCCCCAAGTCTCCCGATAAAAAAGATACCTCACTTGTGTGGGTAGGCCTAGCGCCCGCGACAGGAAACGCCCCAAAGCGCAACGTGGACACATCCAAATTTTTGGAAGAAAACAGAGGTGTTTTTTGCGAAGTGCCTACCTGTAGATTTTGGCCTCTAGCTCAGCCGGCACCTATGGAAACCTACCAAACCTGTGCATTTCTGAAAACTAGAGACCTAGGGGAATTCAAGGAGGGGTGACTTGCGGGGCTCGGACCAGGTTCTGTTACCCAGAATCCTTTGCAAACCTCAAAATTTGGCTAAAAAAACACATGTTCCTCACATTTCTGTGGCAGAAAGTTCTGGAATCTGAGAGGAGCTACTAATTTCCTTCCACCCAGCGTTCCCCCAAGTCTCCCGATAAAAATGATACCTCACTTGCGTGGGTAGGCCTAGCGCCGGCGACAAGAAACACCCCAAAGCGCAACGTGGACACATCCTAAATTTTGGAAAAAAACAGAGGTGCTTTTTGCGAAGTGCCTACCTGTAGATTTTGGCCTCTAGCTCAGCCGGCACCTAGGGAAACCTACCAAACCTGTGCATTTCTGAAAACTAGAGACCTAGGGGAATCCAAGGAGGGGTGACTTGCGGGACTCGGACCAGGTTCTGTTACCCAGAATCCTTTGCAAACCTCAAAATTTGGCAAAAAAAACACATGTCCCTCACATTTTTGTGGCAGAAAGTTCTGGAATCGGAGAGGAGCTACAAATTTCCTTCCGCCCAGCGTTCCCCCAAGTCTCCCAATAAAAATGATACCTCACTTGCGTGGGTAGGCCTAGCGCCGGCGACAGGAAACACCCCAAAGCGCAACGTGGACACATCCTAAATTTTGGAAAAAAACAGAGGTGTTTTTTGCGAAGTGCCTACCTGTAGATTTTGGCCTCTAGCTCAGCCGGCACCTAGGGAAACCTACCAAACCTGTGCATTTCTGAAAACTAGAGACCTAGGGGAATCTAAGGAGGGGTGACTTGCGGGGCTCGGACCAGGTTCTGTTACCCAGAATCCTTTGCAAACCTCAAAATTTGGCTAAAAAAACACATGTCCCTCACATTTCTGTGGCAGAAAGTTCTGGAATCTGAGAGGAGCTACAAATTTCCTTCCACCCAGCGTTCCCCCAAGTCTCCCGATAAAAATGACACCTCACTTGTGTGGGTAGGCCTAGCGCCGGCGACAGGAAACACCCCAAAGCGCAACGTGGACACATCCTAAATTTTGGAAAAAAACAGAGGTGTTTTTTGCGAAGTGCCTACCTGTAGATTTTGGCCTCTAGCTCAGCTGGCACCTAGGGAAACCTACCAAACCTGTGCATTTCTGAAAACTAGAGACCTAGGGGAATCCAAGGAGGGGTGACTTGCGGGGCTCGGACCAGGTTCTGTTACCCAGAATCCTTTGCAAACCTCAAAATTTGGCTAAAAAAACACATGTCCCTCACATTTCTGTGGCAGAAAGTTCTGGAATCTGAGAGGAGCTACAAATTTCCTTCCACCCAGCGTTCCCCCAAGTCTCCCGATAAAAATGATACCTCACTTGCATAGGTAGGCCTAGCGCCGGAGACAGGAAACACCCCAAAGCGCAACGTGGACACATCCTAAATTTTGGAAAAAAACAGAGGTGTTTTTTGCGAAGTGCCTACCTGTAGATTTTGGCCTCTAGCTCAGCCGGCACCTAGGGAAACCTACCAAACCTGTGCATTTCTGAAATCTAGAGACCTAGGGGAATCCAAGGAGGGGTGACTTGCGGGGCTCGGACCATGTTCTGTTACCCAGAATCCTTTGCAAACCTCAAAATTTGGCCAAAAAAACACATGTCCCTCACATTTCTGTGGCAGAAAGTTCTGGAATCTGAGAGGAGCTACAAATTTCCTTCCACACAGCGTTCCCCCAAGTCTCCCGATAAAAATGATACCTCACTTGCGTGGGTAGGCCTAGCGCCGGCGACAGGAAACACCCCAAAGCGCAACGTGGACACATCCTAAATTTTGGAAAAAAACAGAGGTGTTTTTTGCGAAGTGCCTACCTGTAGATTTTGGCCTCTAGCTCAGCCGGCACCTAGGGAAACCTACCAAACCTGTGCATTTCTGAAAACTAGAGACCTAGGGGAATCCAAGGAGGGGTGACTTGCGGGGATCGGACCAGGTTCTGTTACCCAGAATCCTTTGCAAACCTCAAAATTTGGCTAAAAAAACACATGTCCCTCACATTTCTGTGGCAGAAAGTTCTGGAATCTGAGAGGAGCTACAAATTTCCTTCCACCCAGCGTTCCCCCAAGTCTCCCGATAAAAATGATACCTCACTACCGTGGGTAGGCCTAGCGCCGGCGACAGGAAACACCCCAAAGCGCAACGTGGACACATCCTAAATTTTGGAAAAAAACAGAGGTGTTTTTTGCGAAGTGCCTACCTGTAGATTTTGGCCTCTAGCTCAGCCGGCACCTAGGGAAACCTACCAAACCTGTGCATTTCTGAAAACTAGAGACCTAGGGGAATCCAAGGAGGGGTGACTTGCGGGGCTCGGACCAGGTTCTGTTACCCAGAATCCTTTGCAAACCTCAAAATTTGGCTAAAAAAACACATGTCCCTCACATTTTTGTGGCAGAAAGTTCTGGAATCTGAGAGGAGCTACAAATTTCCTTCCACCCAGCGTTCCCCCACGTCTCCCGATAAAAATGATACCTCACTTGTGTGGGTAGGCCTAGCGCCCGCAACAGGAAACACCCCAAAGCGCAACGTGGACACATCACAGAAAACAGACCTGTTTTTAGCAAAGTGCCTACCTGTAGATTTTGGCCTGTAGCTCAGCCGCCACCTAGGGAAACCTACCAAACCTGTGCATTTCTGAAAACTAGAGACCTAGGGGAATCCAAGATGGGGTGACTTGTGTGGCTCGGACCAGGTTCTGTTACCCAGAATCCTTTGCAAACCTCAAAATTTGGCTAAACAAACACATGTTCCTCACATTTCTGTGGCAGAAAGTTCTACAATCTGAGAGGAGCCACAAATTTCCTTCCACCCAGCGTTCCCCCACGTCTCCCGATAAAAATGATACTTCACTTGTGTGGGTAGGCCTAGCGCTCGCGACAGGAAATGGCCCAAAACACAACGTGGACACATCACATTTTTTCATAGAAAACAGTGCCTACGTGTGGATTTTGGCCTCTAGCTCAGCCGGCACCTGGGGAAACCTAGCAATCCAGCGCATTTTTGAAAACTAGAGACCTAGGGGAATCCAAGATGGGGTGATTTGCGGGGCTCTGACCAGGTTCTGTTACCCAGAATTCTTTGCAAACATCAAAATCCGGCTAAAAAACACTTTTTCCTCTCATTTCGGTGACAGAAAGTTCTGGAATCTGAGAGGAGCCACAAATTTCCTTCCACCCAGCGTTCCCCTAAGTCTCTCCATAAAAATGGTACCTCACTTGTGTGGATAGGCCTAGCGCCCACAAAAGGAAATTGCCCAAAACACAACATATTTTTTCACAGAAAACAGAGGTGTTTTTTGCAAAGTGCCTACCTGTGGATTTTGGGGGGGGGGGGGGGAAATGCCCTAAAATAAATTTGACCCCCGAACACCCCCCCCCGGAGCGACCCTTGCCTACGGGGTCGCTCCCCCTGCGTGACATTGGCGCCAAAAAACAAATCCCCGGTGCCTAGTGGTTTCTGCCCCCTTGGGGCAGATTGACCTAAAATCGACCAATCTGCCCCCAAGGGGGGCAGAAATGGTCTAAACACAATTTGCCCCCCAGGGGAGCGACCCTTGCCTGATGGGTCGCTCCCCATCTCTAAAAAAAAACAAACAAACAAAAAAAAAAACACAAAAAAAAAAATTGCCCTGGCAACAAGAGGTTTCTGCCCCCCCTGGGGGCAGATCGGCCTAATAATAGGCCGATCTGCCCCCAAGGGGGGCAGAAATGGCCTAAAATAAATTTGCCCCCCGAACACCCATCCCCCCCCCCCCCGGAGCAACCCTTGCCTACGGGGTCGCTCCCCCTGCGTGACATTGGCGCCAAAAAACAAATCCCCGGTGCCTAGTGGTTTCTGCCCCCTTGGGGCAGATTGACCTAAAATCGACCAATCTGCCCCCAAGGGGGGCAGAAATGGTCTAAACACAATTAGCCCCCCAGGGGAGCGACCCTTGCCTGATGGGTCGCTCCCCATCTCTAAAAAAAACCAAACAAACAAAAAAAAAACACAATTTTTTTTTGCCCTGGCAACAAGAGGTTTCTGCCTCCCCTGGGGGCAGAAATGGCCTAAAATAAATTTGCCCCCTGAACCCCCCCCCCCCCCCCGGAGCGACCATTGCCTACGGGGTCGCTCCCCCTGCGTGACATTGGCGCCAAAAAACAAATCCCCGGTGCCTAGCGGTTTCTGCCCCCTTGGGGCAGATTGACCTAAAATCGACCAATCTGCCCCCAAGGGGGGCAGAAATGGGCTAAACACAATTTGCCCCACAGGGGAGCGACCCTTGCCTGATGGGTCGCTCCCCATCTCTAAAAAAACAAACATACAAAAAAAAAAAAAACACAAAAAAAAATTGCCCTGGCGCCTAGAGGTTTCTGCCCCCCTGGGGGTAGACCGGCCTAATACCAATAGGCCGATCTGCCCCCAGGGGGGGCAGAGATGGCCTAAAATAATTTTGCCCCCCCCACCCCTACCCCCCCCCCCCGGGGAGCGACCCTTGACTACAAGGTCGCTCCCCTTGTGTGACGGCGCAAAAAAAAGATCCCTGGTGCCTAGTGGTTTCTGCCCTCCTTGGGGGCAGATTGACCTAAAATCGGCCGATCTGCCCCCAAAGCGGGCAGAAATGGCCTAAATACATTTTGCCCCTCCAGGGGAGCGACCCTTGTCCAAGGGGGTCGCTCCCCATCTGTAAAACAGAAAAACAAAAAAATCCCTGGTGCCTAGTGGTTTCTGCCCCCCTTGGGGGCAGATCAGCCGAATCAAAATAGGCTGATCTACCCCCCCCAGGGGGGCAGAAATGGCCTAAAATAATCCCCCCCCACCCCCCCCCCCAGGGAGCGACCCTTGCCTAAGGGGTCGCTCCCCTTGCGTGAAATTCACGCAAAAAAAAAAAAACTCCCTGGTGTCTAATGGTTTCTGCCCCCCTTGGGGGCAGATTGGCCTCATCAAAATAGGCCAATCTGCCCCCAAGGGGGGCAGAAATGGCCTAAATATAATTTGCCCCCTAGGGGAGCGACCCTTGCCTAAGGGGTCGCTCCCCACCTAAAAAAAAAAGAACACATAACAAAAAGAAAAAAAAAAAAAAAAAGATCCCTGGTGCCTAGAGGTTTCTGCCCCCCCTGGGGGCAGATCGGCCTAATAATAGGCCGATCTGTCCCCAGGGGGGGCAGAAAAGGCCTTCCCAAAAAATTGCCCCCCCTGGGAGCGACCCTTGCCAAAGGGGTCGCTTTGTTGCGTGACATACGCGCGCAAAAACAAACTCCCTGGTGTCTAATGGTTTCTGCCCCCCTTGGGGGCAGATTGGCCTTATCAAAATAGGCCAATCTGCCCCCAAGGGGGGCAGAAATGGCCTAAATATATATTGCCCCGTAGGGGAGCGACCCTTGCCTAAGGGATCGCTCCCCACCTAAAAAAAAAGAAATCATCACAAAAAAAAAAAAAAAAAAAAAGGTCCCTGGTGCCTAGAGGTTTCTGCCCCCCCTGGGGGCAGATCGGCCTAATAATAGGCCAATCTGCCCCCAGGGGGGGCAGAACAGGCCTTCCTAAAAAAATGCCCCCCTGGGAGCGACCCTTGCCCAAGGGGTCGCTCCCTTTTGCCAATTTCAAGGAAAAAAAAAAATCCCTGGTGTCTAGTGGGGTTTCAAAAGCCGGATTGCAAGCAATCCGACTTTTGAAACCTGTGAGAGACTTCAAAGGGAAGGAAATACATTTCCTTCCCTTTGAAGCCTCTCGGGGCCTCCCCCATGGGATTGAAAAAGAAATGCAAAAGCATTTCTTTTTCAATCGCGCTGAAACGCGATGGGGGAGACCCTGTGACTAATCAGCGCGCGCTCGCGCGCTGACGTCACAGCGGGGGTTGGGGGGGGTCGGGGGTGGGAGGGGAAGGGCTTCCCCTTCCATCCCTGACTTGGGGGGGGTGGGGGGGAACCCCACAGAGGGAGCGAGAGCGCTCCCTCTGGGCTCTGTGCACAGGACGTAATGGTTACGTCCTGGGCAAAGCAGCACTGTGCCTCAGGACGTAACCATTACGTCCTGGGCACAGAAGGGGTTAAGCTTTTATTTTTATGTACTGATTGAATTGTATTGTACTGTATTATATTATATTGCCGCGTCCATATAGTGCTCACTACCCCATTATGGGGCGCCGAAGTGCTTGCTTAAATAAGTAGCATACTACACCATGTAAAGTGTGTTGTTGGAAGAATGTATTTGTTTTGATCCTATGTGGGAAGTGTTTCCATGTTATGTGTGATGACAACCAAGGTTTGGTTATCATGTTATGCGACACAGCACATAGCAGTGAGTTGGCTGATGAAGTGTGAGACACAGACGCAGTGTTATGGTTTTCAGCATCCTGGTAGCTTTGAAACAGTTCTGCAAGTCCCTTTATGGTATCTCAATTGATACAGTGTGCTTATCTTATTACTGCAATGATTTGTCCAATATGAGATTTTGTGTACAGTTGTGGTCCTCAGTGGGCATGGTTGGGGGGGGAATGGAGGGATCTGTTGGGATGAACATTTTTTATTACCATCCCATGTCTGGGTGTCGATGTGACATGTATAGAAGTGGTCAGCTTGTGTAGATATTTGGCAACTGCAGTGAATGGACTATATTAAAGTCTTTTAAAATTGTCCGGGAATGTGTGACAGATCTCTTCAGCTATTCCATGTCTATTTATTTGGTGATGTTTGGCTGTACAGTGCTGGTGATGGACAACCCGCATAGCAGATAGGTCCTATGTGCATTTAATAGGTACAAGTTACAGTTTGTTGCTGACTGCTGCTATTATGGTTTTGGTATTACTGTGGGCCATAACTCATATGTATGTAAGTACATAACTTTAGAAAGTCACAGCTATCTATAGGTAAGCCCTTTTTTTGCTTACCTGCATAATAAAAGCATTTTGTTGGTTGAGTTGTTTGCAATTTGTGGGTTGGAAGCTGAGGATTGTGCTTGAGGATGCAACTGTTTTCTAGGCTGTGTTGCCAGGATGCTGCCGGGGCAGCTATTTAGGAAATAGCCAATTTTTCAACCATCTTCGTATATGGTCCTTCGAATACTGGCTGGTAGTTAGCTCCAGAGCTTCCCGACTTGTATTGAGAAAGCAGTGCCTCCTCCTGGTTTCTTATGGTAAAGTGGTAAGTGGTGCAAGCCTTGAGTGTGGTGTTCTGTTTGGTTTGTATTGCTTGAATGTAACTTGTAGGTATAGCAGAAATTTTCCTTGGGAGATGCTGTGGACAATGTAGAGTGCCTTGAGCATTCCCCTTCTAGAGATAGGTAGCGAGTGGAGTGATTGCAGGACTGGAGTCATGCGTTCTCTTGGGTGAAAGTGGAGAAGAAGCCTTGCAGCAGCATTTTAGGTGAGTTGTTTTTTTGCGTATAATCAATGTGGGTGCACCAAGTAGCAATAGAAATACCAACACTCAATGTTAATTTTTATTTACAATATTGTGACCTAAATTATAAAATGTGGAATAACTACTTGTCTTCTAGTGGTTCCTTCATAACGGTATAGCTTCATGAAAGCTCATTAATAAGGATTTAATCCCATGAGTTTTTCAGTGTCTGCAATCATGACTAAACTGTTAATTTAAGTTTATGTGACAAACCTGATGGCCAGAACAGGAACAATGGCAGTGGTTAAATCACAGTTATCTTTATCTATGGTTTGTTCTCCTCCACAGAAGTTCAGCATAACAATCCTTTAAATATCTTCTGATGATTTGTGGCATTAGCCCAATAACCCATCTTCATTTGTGATCTACTGCTTACCCAAGGACTGTCACACCTCCTTCTCATTGGACTTTCTTGCCTTAACACAGACATTCTTCTCATTACAGAAGCAGCACTTCATCCTGGGTGACATGAACATCTGGGGTGATGTCTTATTAAACTCCCACGCCCAAGGAATCATCCAAGACCTTGACAATACCACAGGTTCACCCAGCTGATGGAGGAACTTTCCCACTCAGCTGGTATGATATTGTCTTCAATTTCCCCCAGATGCCAAACTCATAATACCAGAAAGTTTTACTGCTTTCCATGGAAGACAGCACATTTATCAGTTTTGCGATTGAAAACAAACCTCCAGCAGCCAAATCAGACAATTTGCATTTGCTGCCACCTCCCACCCCAGACATTAATGTAACACATAGTACAGCAGGCAGTACAGCTCATATACTGCATTACACACCACCTGACAGCCAGTGGAAGAGGTTGGCTCACACTGAACCGTTAGTCACCAGTGCCTTCAAAACCATGGTTTCTCCTAAATCTCCCAAATTTGTATTGGTGTATTACACCTACTCATACTTTCTTGCATAATAATTCTGAACCGTGTGGCAGTGATGACCTACTTAGATAACTAATATTATCCACGTGGGACTTCTGGTCCAGAGTAGCTCCAAACCATACCACAGGGCCCCTATCGGGTCTTGGCTGTCATTAACACGTAAATCCACACCTCTAGCTCTCCATTGTCAAATACAGTGCCAGATAATCAGTCTCTAGGTGACTTGATTATAACCTCAGCTGCAAATACTGGGAAATGAAATGATTAATCTACGTTTGCACACATTTTGCCCATGACATTAAATAAGGCACACTGTTTTGCATGAGCAATTACCACTAATAACATGCAGGTGGTAACTACCTTTGTAAAAACGTAAGTGTAAATTACGTTAGCTGCTAATGGAAGCAAATTTCACTTAACCACTTACTCAAAGGTCTAAAAGACTGCGTACAAGTTATACCCATAAGAAGCTTTACCTGAAATTCAGTGGCATATAGTGCTAGATTCATGCACCCAGCAGCAGTGTGCAAAAAAGCAGTAAAGCCACCCTAGACTGGTCCATGTTAGTGGTCTAAAATTTCACACCTGGGACATAGGCAGTGCTTCATTTGTAAAAGAATAAGGCCCATACTTATGGGCTTTGTGGCGCAGGGCAGCGCAGCAAGTCATCTTTCTGAGCTACCCTGTGCCACTGAGAAAGGGCAGGAATGCAGTGCATGTATCTAATACGCTGTGTACTCCTGTCCTTTCCCCCTGCACTGGTGCCCTTTTGGCAGCCTAGAGCCAACGCAGGCACCCTTGCACCACAGTGCAAGTGTGCCTGCGTTTCATGCAGGATTGTTTTTGTGCAGGAAGGGATACCTTCCTGCACAAAAACAATCCTGAGAGGGTTTTTCCTCTTTGTGTATGTGCAGCAGAATGCAGCACACCCAGAAAATGAAAAACAGAGGAGAAATAAACATATTTTTCCTTGTTACGCCTCTCCTGGAGAGGCCTACTTTTTTGGTACCTTCCCAGGTTTACAAATTCTTGTAAATCTGGGAATGTGCCAAAATCCATGGATGTTGCATGGGAACATCCACGTAACACATATAGAGGTGCCTCCCTCCAGGTCGGATGGGGAATATAAAGCAGCCCTGGCAATTTTGTCGGGCCAGCCCCGAGGTGAATCAATGCTGTTTTTGTTACTGGATGCAGATTTGCAGCACGGCTACAAAACCGGCCCCCAGTATCAAAACCAGCCCCCACTGCTGCAAAACAGGTCCCACACTTCCAGCCTTAAAGGGAACCTCCAGATTCCCACCATGGTCATTCTGGTCTTGGCCTCCATAGCGCAGAGTAATGTAACACAGCGTTTTGCGTTGTGTTACATTACTTAACATTTATGAAGCCACCCAGTGCCACGCAAGGTGGCCTTGCATGACTTCATAAATCTCACTTAAGGTTTAGATCGCTGTTTGACCGCTCTTGCACCACGTTGCGTAGTGCAAGAGCAACACAAACAAAAATATAAAAAGGCCATAGGTGCATAAATATTTTCTTAGAAAGCTACCGAATGTCAGGGTTTCCAAATACTAAGACTAATTAGTCTTGATTGCACCTACAGACTCTCCTGGCCCCTTTAACTCACTCTTGCGGGTCCTTCTCCCCTCGTTTCTTAGTCTCAATGTTTTTCAGTCCTTTTCATCCTCCTTCTTTCACCCTTTTCTGCTCTTCTCTCTCTTGTTCTGGTTCAAAATCTGATGATGAAAAAGAAGTTACAGTCCCCAAAAATAAGTGCCGTGAGCCACAACTAGAGCTACGGCTCAAATTAAGCAGCTTTCGAAGATCTGTCCCTTGCAGCCTTACTGATATATGTCTGCGAAAACATGTGGCTGAAAACTGCCCAAGGGCTCTAGGGTTTCAAAGTGAACCATTTGCTAACATTTTACCCAATGTCTAATAGTGAACAAAGGCACTTCAAACTGTTCAGATGTGATTCAGTTAATCTTTGAACCCCACCCCCTCCCGTTCATTCCGGGAGGGCGGGAGAAGCATGGCCGCCGCTCGGGTGCTTGACAGTTTTGCCAGCGCATTTTATTCAGTAATTGGTCCCATTACTGGACGTGCGGCCGCATTAAAAAGTGCATAACATAGAACTTGCTGAGTATTCCCCTGGGCGGAGCTCAGGCCACCGCAGTCTGCTTGCTGCAGGCAGTTTTATACCGTCGTCCTCTGTGCGGTGCCGGTCCCAGGTAATGCTTCAATGAAGCACACTGATTGATATTCCTGCATATACTTCACTGCACAGCACCACTCAAAGTCACCTTAGAGACCCGTGGCTTCAGCACGACGAGCACAGCTCTGCCCCCCTCAGTGCACGGCAGACGTCTGTGAAAACGCTCTCTCTGGCCAGAATATTGGTCCGGATTTCTGTTCCGGCAAATGCGGTGACTCCTGTTTAAAGAGGGTTCAAGAAGGCACCTGTCACAATTTAGCCCGGCCACACAATGATTCATGCGGAATTATGTGGGTTGGCCCCAAATTCTGAATGTTATACACTATTTTCCGATGGAGAACTCGGAAGATGCAATGTTTACTGCAGAGTGTAAATACCTGACCTGTAAGGAACGGTTTTAACCCGGTGGAGAAAATGCCTCGTCCCCGTCTGCTCGCCCAGAATCGTGGTCTTTGCTGTGATATTAATATGTGTGCTGCAGACACAAGCTAAACACTGGGAAATAGCTATTTTTATTTATTTATATATTTTAGTCGTTATATTACCACTTCATCTCTTCTCCGTCTCAGATGTAACCTAGGTAGGTCGAGCCTTCCCCGAGTGAGTCCACCTGTAATAACACAGCTGAGAAGAATGCTCTTTTCCAATTCATTAAATAAATGATGTCTTTCCTCTGTTTCTATTTCTAAATCCGTACCCATAGACTTAACTTAAGAGTGGAAGAGGAAAGTTGGGAGTAAAAGCTTAATCATTCATAGGTGACCTTGCTGGTCACAAAAATCTGAAGTTTTTTTAGAAGGTACTCCAATGGAATGCACAAATTGATGGAGGAAGCCAAGTACATGGAATTAGCGGAGAGGGGGGTGCTGAGCCAGCCATTTATTTGTCATTAGTACATTTTTTATTTTGGGGTTAAAGCAGGCAGTTCTTTTCAAGGATGAACCCAACTTTGGTATTATTATCTTTGAGAAACATCCATTCATATCTAAAATTTGATAAGGTCCAAGTGGCACCAATATCACTTAGGATACAGCGGTGTGTTATCTGCATATTGATGAAGCTTTATATCCTTTTTGACTACTCAGATCCAGGAGGTTCCATGGGGCATAGATAGAACCTTGGAGTATGCCGTATTTGAAAGGTTTTCGTGGTGTCTTGGAATAGTCCATCAGGATGCTTTGCTTTCTGTCTGCTAGAATGGAGATAAACCAGTTGAGCACAGTTTGAGTGATGCCATAGGAGGGGTGAAGCTCGTTGAGAAGGATCTGGTTATCAACTGTGTCAAGATCAAACAAGACCAACTTGATCAAGCATTACTGTGGTTTAGGTTCTTTTGTCCATTATCTTCAAAGTGAAGCCGACAAAGTTCAAGGAAAGGGCAGTGGTTGATGGGATGGTGTGTGATGAGGACCTGTGTGCAGGTGAGGTAGTTTTATAAGGACAAGTATTTAGACAGTTTTAAGGGAAGTTGGAAAGGAACCCGTGTTGAGGATGGAGCTCATGATGCACAGGAAGGGAATAAGAGCAGCAGAGGAAAGGATGTGTAAGAGGTTGGAGGGGAGTATGTTGTTATTGTATGAGGTTGACCTGTGAGATGTCAGCATAGACAGTGGGTGAAACATCTGCCAGGTGGGGATAGAGGGTTGCGACTGGAGGACTGTTGTTGGGAACGTCTTGCTGCTTAGTGTTGTGGTGTACGCTTGTGATATTGTCAACAAAAAAGTGGCGCTTTATAAAGTTTTCAAACACGTTTAGAAAGGTAGGTCGAGAGTTCATTGTTTCATTACATTAATTTTACTATCAATGCCCTAAATAGTCTTAATTTTGTAGTCAGATTGTGCTTTCTGAATCAAGGGTGAATGTATCAATAGTGCAGCAGCTGTAGAGCACTAGGGCCCAGAGGTGTGAGGGGCCCATTGCACCACAATTATATTTGTCTTTCACTACCTAATTGGGGGCTGAGGAGCACCTTTTTTGCTTCATTGGCGCCATGGTACCCTTGCTCTACCATTGCTGTGGATGGAGAGTCTAGGAAAATGTGTCAAAAGATGCTTGTGGGAGCATGCCCATGCTCTTCCTGGAAATTTGGTCTTCTGTGTTATCAGGGAGTTTTAGATTTTTTTTAACCTTCTTGTTGTGGATAAGTGTGTATGAGTTACTGAAGGCATGGGTGGTGGATCGAAGGTCATTGATTATTGGACATGATGATTTTAAGGTTGTGGTTACAAGAGGTTTTAAGACACATGCTGTGGATTGTCCTGTTTTTGGGCTTTCTCTGTCAGCGGGTTTAGGTGGTAAAATGTGAAAAATTAAGATGAGGTCATTAGTCCACCTAAGGTCAAATGATGTAGGCAGTGGTTAATTCGTAACAAAAAGTTGCAAGTGCCACAGTTTTTCTTAGAAGCCCACTGCCATTTCTGCCACATGCCTGGATTCATCATAACAAGCGCATGTAGGCTTGTTTGCACCAAGCTCCTTTCTTCCACCGCCTTATACTTTCTGTCTAATATTCTCACTCATGTAGCTTCATTTTATTATTCTTTCTTCGTGTCACGGGGGGGGGGCTATCGCTAGTGTCACGGTGTTCACGAATCTGCCTTCTGGAAGGCGAGCGAAAAGGTACACATCTTTTCTACATTCCAGTCCCTGCTTCTCGAAATCTGCCCTTTTCAGATCCATTCTCTAATGACACAAATTCTATCTGAAAAGCAATACTGGTGGAACTCGGGTAATAGGAGGATAATACGCCTCCCCTGTGTGCTGATATATGTCTTCTGATCACCTCATTTATTCTGGAAATGTGCAGGCGCGCCTAGTTCTAAGTAAGGCAGGAAGGAGAATATGTGCAGCAGCAATCAGAGAAAAACACATTTAGGGATATCAAACAGTCAAATCCTCAAGCTCTGTAAATGCCACAGAACTTTAAATAATGTTATTTTTGCTGCCTGACACCCCTACATTTTGCTTCAATCTGAGCCGTAGAATCAGACTTATCATGCTCTCTCTTACCAGAGAAACACATCTCCATTCAGGAACTCATGCCCGAGCTCTCATTTATACAGTCTCCAAAGTGGCAAGTGCTGTGTGACTGTCCTGTGCCCCATCTAGACAGTTGTCCTGTACTAATTTAGCGGCTGTAGCAGACCTCTTGTCCTGGAACATTATAATGGGTGGGTCTGCTCTCATCTGAGCACCTTTGGGTTTACTTGGCTCTTCCTAAATTTGGCCTAAAATTGTGCACAACCCAGAAACCCTCACCCATTTCTTAAGGAAATATGGTGATTGATTTCGAATGCTCCAAGTTCTCACAATAGGATCTGCAATAGGATGTATGTGTAATAAATTGGGAATGTCGGGAACGAACAGAAAATGTAAATACCCTATTCCTAATCTTAAACAATTTCGTCATAAGAGGCCCTTTCACATACCCTAACATTTTCCTGGCACTTTCTAGACATACGCTACTTTTTTCACCTGGAAACTGAATATCTGAAATTCCATGACCCTGTGAAGGTTTATGTGTGAAGGGTCTGGTCCTGGTGGGACACTGCCAGTTTAGTCGAGATGTTTTTGTGATTCATAGAATACGTTTTCTTTACTGATGTTTCCTGACTCATCTATAGGTCTGTCTTTCTTGACCCAAGCTTGGCGATTGCTTGCAGCAGTTTCCTGATCCTTGGTGGCATAAAGTGTCTGGTCTTGCCTAAATATACCAACTGGTCCTTACTGGGACATCCTAATGAGACTTTTAATTACTATGGTATGCTAATATGAACTTACTGGAAACGTAAGTGGTTCTTCCTAGGATTTTCGTATTGGTTCTTATTAGGACATCATAGTTGGTATTTATTATCCATCCTATTTAGTTAGTATTAGGATGTCCTGTCCTAGGAAAGACCTGCACCACTTTGACAAAGTGGGAAGCCGAGGAGGCATGAAGTGTCCTTGCAGCACAAGCGGAAACCTGTGAATCTGGAATCATCTGGATGCCATAGAATTTGTCACAATGGGAGTTTGGCTGAAATGATTGAGCGTCAAAAAGTGACTGCATGTTGTGACCTGCTATGCAAAGATGTAGACTGCTGGAAGTGGCTTTCTACTGAGGGAGGGGACATCAGGCAGTCCAAGGTACTCACAGCTGCAACTTGGGTGTTAGAACCTAGCTTGTTTAGGTGGTGAGTTTTGTGATTAGACCTGAGAAAGAGCCTAAACTTCAATGTCTGTTGGTCTGAGAGGCACGGTGGCCTTGGCACAACCTCCTCTGGAAGCTGTACTGTTACTGCTTACAAGACCCAGTGTGTGCAGGCGCAATTGGCTTAGAATGCAACCACATCAGCAGGGCTGATAGAGAGACATTGCTATCTCCACTTGGAGGGCCATACAGAGAGCATCCCCTCCTGGAACTGCACTGCTGTCACTGGTCCAAGCGCACCAAATCAGTAGCCTACCCCAACAAGGCTGACACAGACAAAAAGGTACTGTGCAAGGGAAGAAAAAGATGTGGAAGGGATGTTTAGAACTCAGCCAGTATGGAAGGGAGGGATTTCCTATATCAGCAGAGGCCAGGTCAGCCTCCCGACAGATTTTAACTATTCATGAACCTCCCTGAGCGTTCCAGAGACAGCTGCCACCCTGCACTAAGGGCATAATTGAAAACAAGCCAGAGTAATAATTCACGCATAGTAATGTTCCTATACAGTGCTGAGTTTTGTGTACGTATAAAATATTTTTTCTCTCAAGATAAAGCATCGACTGGGCAATGAGTTATTCATTTATTTTGATGGTTGAGTTTTGAGTTTCTAACTCCACATCACCTCCCTGTGGAAGTTTTGGGCCACTTAACTTCACTACTATGAGAATCAAAAGTAAATGAGTACTCTTTGCACTCAGTTTTAGGCTCAATAAAAAAGTTAATCCACAGGACACTAGTGGTAAAAGACTGTAATTGCCACCGTTTGACCTAAATAACCCATGACTTCCCTGGGACTCCTCAAAAAGGTCCAAGACACCTGGTGCTTGCCATATCTAATAGGTGCCCCTGAGAAAGACACTGAGGATCATCGACATAAGCCAATACAATACAAGAGATTGCATGAAATATGCCAAATTACAATTCCATAGGAAAATACCCTACTCACCATACCTACTTCACCAGCAATAAATTACCATTACATCCATTGCTGACCGAAGAAGGGATCAATGCATATGGAAGGAAAAACATGCAAAACTTACATGGCTGATTCTGGATAAACATTCATTTGGCCTCTTATAATGCCAGCGTACAGAGTAAAGTATCTGTCACCTACAATTTTAATTTAACTTATGTAGCACAAGAGATGGTCATCTGGAAATTCTGTAGGTTAAACCAAAAAATAAAACTGAAAAGGATAATCTTGACCTTTTAGGTAATCCCTGACATTCACAGCACAACTCCTGTTGAAGACAATTCTTTCAATGGATGATATTATTGAATAAGGCAGTCTCTAAAGCACACTTTGAAGACCCACCTTTTGTATTGTATTTGTAATTTATTTACATTTATATGGCACTTACTACTCCTGACAAGACGTTTAAGCACTTTATGCTGGGTCGCACCCTTCCTTAGAGCCCAAGGTTAGTAGTTAGTTCAGTGACATTTGTTATTATTGGTTATTGTGATAAGTCTTGTGTGCTCTGCAAACCATTCCATGTATTCACTCCAGTTTATTTGTGGTAGATTAAAGGGATTAGGTGTGATTGTTATTGAAGAAAGGGGTACATGTGAGCTCATGCAGATGTTTGGTGGAATTGGTAGATGAGCTAGCAGGGATTAGGTACTGTTGTGGTTGCAAGGGTATCACTTTCCAAAAACGGACAGGTTGTGATCTTTGAAATGAGGTGTGGGCGATTTGTAGAAATACATTAATAGAGGCGAAGGCAAAAGTGGGCCAAATTATGGCCACAAATGATCAGTAATGTTTCACTATACTATACGACTACAATAGGTTACTCAAGTGCCAAAATGATGTTTGTTACGATGCCACACGTTTCCCATATAATCATTTTAGAAAAGGGAAGTCAATTAGCGAATTTGCATTGCTGAAATGTATCCTACCATAGGGGCAGAACTGCGTTGTTCTACTTGCAATGATCTGCTCTCTATAAGACAGTGAAATGTCACACATAAATACACTGAAAACATTGGAATGTCACTCACAAGAAAACCGTGCACTGGCCTCCTCCTGTTTTCTGGCTTGGTCCTCTTACCCCCTTTCTGTCTCATCTTCATTCTGTTCTTGGTTCCTCTTCCTGCTGTCTTCAGGGATCCTCTACTTTCGCTCTTCGTGCCTTTTCTTTCCTCCCTCACCCTGGTTGCTCTCCCCGGACACTGCTGTCCTCTTTCTTCTTTCCCTATCTCTTTGATTCTTTTTCTCTCTCTCCTCCGGGCACCTGGAATATCTGTTTCCATGCATCTATGGAAGCATCACACGTTTACTACATTATTGCCAGACCTGCTGGCTTTGTCAATTCCGGGAATCTTTTTCTAGCATCAGTTCCCTTTTCAACAAAAACACGGAGATCATGAAACATGCTAGCGGGGGACTCATATCAACGTTGCATACTCCGGGCTCTGTTTTAACTTTGAAATTATATTTTCTCGCAAAGATAGTTGAATATTTTAGGGAAAGAGATTTTATTGATGTTGATAGAGTGCAGACAGAGAGTGGGAGGGCAACGCAATAGACCCTGGTGAGCTTGGGTAACAACATAAACTGAAGTAGATGCCCAGCAAGGGGATCACTTACTATAAGGAATCTTCAGGTTAATACATATCTAATCGGCTTGTGGCTCATTGAGGAAAACCCATGAGAATAAATCAAAAGCAAAAATTCCAAAGTAATGAAACAAAAACACAATCAATGAAGGAGCAGAGGTACAAATAAATGTGTTACAAACACAAAGTCTGTATTAAATCCCCAGGCAAAAGGTGCTTAAGTAAACCCTAGGGGGACCAACTTAACTGGTGTTTTTTAACATTTCAGTCAAAGTCTCTCTTCTCAGTGGGCTCGTCATTTTTTAATAACAGAGTTATTTCCTGGCCCTTTCGAGTTACCTTAGGATCCTTTCCATAAAATTGTCATATCTATCATGTTAAATCTTATTAGTGGTCTCGACCGATCAAATCAATATTTAGCCCTGAGGATGGTCTGACGTACTTATTTCAATTGGAGACCAAAACGTTGCTGCACACTCCACTACTTCCATATAGATTAAACATCATTGAAACATTCTACACGCTAAGGATACTCTTCAGACATGGTCCTTCAGGTAAAGTGGAGCATGCCTCGTTGTCTCAGACACTAACTATACGAAATGGTGTACAACCATCACACTGGATAGATATGCTTATTTTTTGCTGGATTAGTAGCCACTAAATGAATGCACTCCAAAGATGTATACTTGAAAACACAAAGTGCTTAGAAACCGAAGTATGTATCTCAACCATACACAAATAACACATTTCAGTCAAAGCCCTGAAAAGGAAAGCTAAGTCTTTGGGAAGTTAAGAAAGCGTGAATCCATACATATAGCTACTGCGTGGATCTAGGCAATTCTTGGCGCATGAAAGCAGAGAGCACCCATCTAACAACCACACTTGGTATGCTTGCCAAAGGACAGCTGACACATACAACATTCCACCTTCATGGGAGACCCCTGGCACAAACACTGGATCCAGGCTGATTACACTGCTCCGAGGACCTCTCAACTGAACCTCTGTTTTCTTACTCTCTATCCCCTGCCCCTCGTACCCTGGTCCCAGGGTATCACCTTCACATAGAACTCTCTGTTCCACTGCTATCGCCTGGCTGATCCACAAGACCAGTCCATTTTCTTTGAAACCTGTATCAGCCACATGCCATCGATACCTAGAGTTTAACCTTGAGAAAATAGGGGTCTGAGATTCCAGGGTTTATGTCAGCTGAGAAAGGGCCCCAAATATGTTTTCCATGTGGGTCAACCTATTGAGTGGATTAACCCCTGACATCCATAATATAAAAATATAGTAGTAGGTAGTAGGTTGTGCCCTTTGAATATGACTGTTTACTTTCAAACAAAAATAATTATATTGACATCCAAGAGTCCTTCTGTTTGCTTTTGTTGTTTTATTTCAATGAGTTAATTTGAGATATCATGATATATGCATAATTATAGACAAACAGGCCACACTTGATTTGCCCCTATGGCTGGCATGCCCGAGACTTTTTCAAGGTTTTCAGCAAAAACAAGTGGAATCTTCAATCTGCCTAGAGTCAGACAGTGTACACATCCACTGATAGGAAGCATATCGTTCTTGTCTCTGCACTTCAGCCTGACCCAGGCTCTACGGGAAGGCTGGTCTGTGAGAGACCCTCTGAACTGTTCATGACAGACAAGTCCCATTTCAAAAGTGATGAGCACATGCGGTGTGTATTTTTGCATAGGCCAAATCTAGTCAATGGCAGCATAGCGCTGTACAGGGTAAAACACGAGTATGCAGTCAAGTTCAAGATTTGATAAGAGAGGTGTTGGAGTGTGACTTTTAAAATCAATATTAACATGAAAAGCTTGCAATATATTGTGTAATGAAGCTGCATAGAAAATGTGTTAACGTAGAAAATAATGCACATGTCTGAAATGTGCCCACGGGGAGTGGCCACAATGTATACGAAGACTAATGAAACAGTAATGATGAATTAATAATGTACAAATGTATGGATTTATATTAGCATAGTATGATTAGAGTCATGTATTAGGGTTTTGCTAAATAAATCACTAGGCCTTAGTTAGCGAGGGTCTGTGCCTAGCTTCCTGGTCTCATATTAAACTGTGTTTTTCTAACGTGCAATGTGCTGTTTTGCTGAAGGACACAACGCTGTACTTTTCCAGAAACTAGAGATGTGTGCGTAGCCGTAGTAAATTCTTTCTCATGGGCCCGACGCTCAAGGAGACATTTTTGCTGAATGCAACAGTGTAATTTGTAACAGGTGCAAGGCTGCCTGGAAAAGGGGAAAACAATGGGACTACTGACTGGAGCGTGAAGTGTAACTTTTCTTACCTGACATTCTAACAGATGAAGACGTCAATTACAGGAGCCAATCAACTACATGAGAACTGTGTTTTGTGGAAAATTCTAGTGGGGTGTGTGGAGAATTATTGGACAGAGATAATGATGCACCAAATATTATCCAATGGGGACTTAAGGGCTAGTTCGACAGTTTTGATATAACCGCATAATCCAAGGAGAAATCAGCCATTATTAGCCATTCTTCACCATTCTTTGCCATTCCGCTGAGTCATTATTAGCCATATTCTTTTGAGACTTTGCAGTTTATTCTTCTGATACCTTAATCATCCTCTCTCGAATTCTTACCTGATACTTACTTCTCCTCCTTATGAGGGAAGAGCCTTATTCTTAGCTATGCCAAACTGAGACCTTGCCCTGTCCTATCTTTGCTGATGGTGAATCGACTGATGTGCTGAGGACGAAGACTGATGCTGATTGCTGATTCGCTGGAGGGGTAACTATCTGATGATAATTGTAATTGTCTGTTTGCCTTTTCTTCCTAGGTACCAACTGCTCTTTTGATAGAGGCCATAGTTAGATGTTTTCCAAATTTGTGTTTGCTAAATTGTTTTGCATGAAGCCCAACATGCTAAATGCTAATTCAAGGTTAGTTAGGGTGTTCACTACTAACTGACGCAAATAGACAAATGACTGGGTTCTTGCTTTGTTGAATCTAGCACAACTGTGACTTTGCTAAGCTGTTTCTTACTAATGATATGTTAATGCTGAACGTATATTATCTACATATTTGATAAATTGTGTTCTAATTACAAGGTTTGAAAGAATACTAATGAGATTGATTGCTAATGAGATTAACGAAGACGATATTAGTTTGTAACTAATAGGGAAATAAATATTCTAACTCTTAACTAAATTGGTGTGGTTATTCATGACTGAAAGGTCATGGTGTGTTCGCTTTATTGATCCTTATTAAATGTTATTGACTAACTTGTTGATTAGGTATTGCGAATATTGATTGAGTTATTGATATTGATTTGTGATGCCAAGAGATATCTCATGCTGCAAAGTCCCGAACGTGGTCAGAAGGTTCATCGGCCTAGGCGTGTCCCCTTGTAAGTTTACTTATCAAGGTTCTGACGCGCTAACAGAGGCTACTGCTTTGGTAGCTGGTATGACTTCATGAAACAACTCGTATGAACTTGATGCCTGCCCATTGCATCATGCCACTTTGGTATTTATTGTAAGCATCTCTTAAGGATTGGCCATGTAACAGGCATGTACACATTTGGAAAAGAATATGGTTCTATTCTAGGTAAAATATGGAATTCATACAAATCTCACTCATGTCATGTGCTGATAGCAGTATTTGTACAGCGCCTTCTGCCATTAGTGTTAAACCAAAGCGCATTTGAATGCGCACCCTTTTTGAACAGTTTTCAGACATTCGTTGATCTGTTTTGCATGGTTCTTTGGATATGTTTGGTATTGATCTCTACTACAGTCTCCAA
The DNA here is from genome assembly GCF_031143425.1 of Pleurodeles waltl. Classification (NCBI taxonomy): domain Eukaryota; kingdom Metazoa; phylum Chordata; class Amphibia; order Caudata; family Salamandridae; genus Pleurodeles; species Pleurodeles waltl. The sequence continues at coordinate 1,558,705,739 of NC_090445.1, forward strand.
AAACAAAGTCTGCACTCCAACATCCGCCCCTCTCCTTTCTTTTTATAAACTCTTTTTAAGTTGAATCCTATCAGACAGTACAGCTGTCTGATTTGCTAAAGACCCCTTGGGGACGTACAGAAAGCTGACCTAGGAATGCATTCTGCCCACTGCTTACCATTAGTTTTGTGTTTGTAACTCACATTTTCTGGCTTTCTATTTGTTGGCTTTATTTAGCTTGAGTTCATCCCTCCCATTGCCCAAAACGTGTTTACTGTATTCTTCCACAAACTCACTGTTGGTAAACAGGCTTTTGAATCTTATTCTTATCTTGTTACATTTGCTGTACATTCAAAGACAGAGGTCAAATGGCAGCTTTTCTCTTGGTGTTTATTTTTTGTTCTCAAACTTCAAAGTGAGAGAATTTATGTGACAATTCTGCTGAGTATTCATGTAAGTGGATAAGGGATTTTTTTAACTAGCACACAACAAAAAAACATGAGCTGTGCTGGTGTTTCGGAATATATAATAATTAATACAAATGGAGCACTTTTTTGGAATTCTGAAGCGTGGTGGAAATAAAATGTAATAATTCAATACACTAGGTGATGACATTTGCACACATTATCATTTGTGCACACCGTATTTTGGTGCAAATGTAATAGTCATTTCACTTGAAATGTGTTGCTGTAATGGCAGTGCACTACCACATAATGCATACTCCACACTACACCACTCTACTCCACTCTGTGCCCTTCCACTCTATGCCACACACTCAATTCTACGATACTCCATTCCGCTGTACGACATACCATTCCATTCTACGCCCCTCCATTCTAAGACACTCTGCGACATGCCACGCCAAACCACTCAACTTCACACGGCTCCAGTCTACACATCTCACTCCATGACACAATACACCACTCCACTCTATGTCCCTCCACTCCACACTACTTACCACACTCCAATCTATTTCATTCCTCTCCAATTTATCCCACTCTACTCCAACGCACCTCAATCTACCTCACCCCAATCCACTTTGCTACAATCTACCCCACTCTACCCCACTCCAATCTACACCACTCCATTCCAATTTAGCCTACTCTAATCTGCCCGATATACCCCACTTTACCCTACACTAATCTACTCCACTACACTCCTTTCCAGTCTACCCCACTCCACTCTTCCCTGATCTATCTCACTCCACTCCCATCTATCCAACTCCACTCAGCCCCACTCCACTGCAATATACCCCACTCCACTGTTTTCCTAATCTACCCACTCCAATCTACCAACTCCAATCCACCAATGTACCCCACTCCACTCTATCCCAATCTACCACACTTTTTCCACCCTACCCAATCAATCCCACTCCAATCTCTCCACTCCAATTCACTCAATCTGCCCCACACCACTCTACCACAAACTACCACAATCCATTCCACACTACCCAATATACCTCAGTCCACTTTACTCCGATCTACCATATGCCACACAAATCTACCCCACTTCAGTCCAGTCTAACCCACTTCACACCAATCCACCCAATTCCAATCTATCCTACCCAACTCCACTCCACAATGTCCAACTCCAATCTACCCCACTCCAATCTACCCCGCTCCAATCTACACCACCATAGCCCGATCTACCCTACTCCAATCTACCCCACACCATCCCAATCTACCCCACACCACTCTGTCTAACTCCACTCCAACATACTCCATTCCAATCTACCTCACTCCCCTCCAATCTACCCCACTTCACTCATTCTACCTTAATATAATCCACCCAAGCATCCCTCTCCAATCTACCCTACTCACTCTACCCTATTCCACTCCAATCCACCCAACTCCACTCCACTCCAATCTACCCACTGCAATCTACCCCAATTAACTGCACTCCACTCTTCCTCAATCTACTCCACTCCACTTTAATCCATCCCAGTATATCTCACTTCACTGTACCCTGATCTAGCCTACTTCAATCTACCCCACCCACTGCAGTCTACTCCACTCCACTGCAATCTACCGCACTCGACTTCAATCTACCCCACTCCACCCCATTCTACCACACTCCAATCTACCCCAATCTACCCCACTCTACACCACTTCAATCTACCCCACCCCATCCTAACCTACCCCACACCACTCTAATCTACATGACTCCCCTAATCTGCCCACTCCACTCTTCCACATTCCACTCTCTAAATCTACCCCACCCCAACCTACCACACTCCACTCAAGTCTAACCCACTCTAATCTAACCCACTCCACCCCAATCCACTCTACTCCAATCTACCCCACCCACTCACTTCACTCCAATCTATCCTACTTCAATCGACCCCTATCTACTCGACTCCCACCTACTGCACTCCAATCTACCTCATTCCAATCTACCACACCCCAATCTATCCCACCCCAATATACTCCACCACAATCTACTCCTCCCGAATCGACCTTACTCCACTCCAGTCTACCCCACTTCACTCTTCCCCAGTATAATCAACTCAATCTACCTCACTCCGCCCTAATCCTCATCACTATGTTACACTCCAGTCTACCCCACTCCACTCTTCCCCATTCTATCTCACTCCACTCCAATCTCAAATCCAAGCCAATCTTTTCAACTCCACTCTACCTCAATCTACCTCACTCCACTCTACCCAATCTACCCCATTCCAAGCTACCATCTCCAATCCACCCAACCTACCTGCTCCATTCCACTCTACACAATCTACCTCACTCCACTCCATTCCATACTACCATATGGCACACAAAACTACCCCACTCCAGTCCCACTTCACCCAAATCCACCCCGCTCCAATCTACCCCAATCTACCCACTCCAATTACTTCACTCCATTCCAGTGTACCCCACACTAACCCAATCTACACTACTCCAACCTACCCCACCCCATCTCAATCGACCCTCACCCCATCCCAATCCACCCCACACAGCTCTACCCAACTCCACTCCAATCTACCCAACTCCACTCATATAGACCTCACTCCAATCTACTCCAAACCAATCTACCCCAATCAATCCCACTCCACCCCAATCTAACTCAATATATCCCTCTCCAATTTACCCCACTTCACTCCATTCTACCCCACTCTAATCTTCCCCTCCCTACTCCACTCCAGTCGACCCCACTCCTCCCCAATCATCCAATCTACCACACTTCAATCGACCATGCTAATTTACCAACCTCCCCACTCCAATCTACCCCAATCCACCCACTACATTCTACCCCACTCTACCCACACTCCACTCTACACCAATCTACCCTGATCCACTCTACTACAGTCTACCATATTCCACTCTACCCCAATCTACCCCATTCCAATATAAGCCCCCCTCCCACCCTATGCCACTGACTTTTAGCCAAGCTGAACAGCGGCCACACTGAAGTACACCACGGCTAAAACACAATCACATAGGCAAGACCTGTTGGCTTTGCCAATGCTTGTTTTGTCGATGGTGTTAGTTTGCTGCTGAAAAGGAGTCCTGCAAAGCTCTCCTAGGCTTAGACATTTACCCGCCAAGGTAGATGACTTGTCTGGATCCAATTAAAGCTTTCATCACCAGGGAGCCCTCTTCAGCTACAAGCTGAAGTCCTTCACGAGAAAAAGCTTTCACGTCCCGTCATTAATAACGACCACTTAGAGTCAGAAACCTTCCATTTTAAACATGAGATAATAGACATTTGTCCAGTGTAAGGCAGCCTCTTTGTGTCTTGCTAATTCTGACAAATCACCCAAGGAAAGTCATCTGGGCCTTATAAACACGCAAGATAAATGGGTGTGTGCGTCAGGGTCAGGCCTGAGGGTGAGAAATCTGCAGCGAGCGAAGTAAACCTCACAGAACAGGACAGCGAAAGGTCACTCGAATGGAAAAGGACTCTTGTTTATATGAAGGTTATTGATGGAAGCGGAGGTCATGGGTGACCCTAAAGTCACGGATGTGTCATTTCACTGTTTCAAGTGGATTTTTAATGCCAAATCAATAGAGAGAGCTTGTAACGCCCTCCGAACAATGGAGAGGCGTACATGTAGGAATTATTCCACCGTAAGACGCCTGCCAGAAGCCCAGGCTTGACTGTGCCCCATTCCAATCAACCTCCTGGAGACGACCCTATGCACAGCTGTCTATAGCAGTTTCGCAGAGGCATCACCCTTCCATGCGAGTGATCCTTCCCCATCCGCAACTTCCCCTTCCCAGCCACCCACACGTAATTTTTTACTAGTTCATAAAAAAGGAAAGAGTGAAAGTTACTTGCCTATTCAGAGATAATGGCAGTCCCACACTGGCTCTGTGTGGACAAACCTGTAAAAAGTGGGATGGATGGCCGCCATATGTGCCAAGGCCACGAAGTCATTGTACCTTAAAACCTCAATCTGTAAATTGTTGGACTGGCCGAATGTAGCTCCTAGAAGTCCTCCCCAGGGCACATGGCCATTACAAACACTGTCTTTGAACGTTTAACCTACACAGCATTGATTTCAGGTGTGGTGGTCGAAAAGTTCAGTGGAATGAACTCAACACTAGAACACCCAGGCTATCACACAAAAGGTCAAGGCTGGAAGCAGTGTTCATAAAAACATGGTGGGAAATGGTCACTGTAGCGTTATCCAATCCAGTAACTAGTGCCACACTAAAATTTCTAGCCCTGTTTTTCATTTACCTTTAGTTTTTTTTTTTTTTTTTAAATAAAACGTAACAAACTTTAAAAACCAGAATGCAATGGACAACATAAACAGTGGTAAATACTCACCCCTGACATGGCATTGCTGGTGGTCTTGAGAGCTCGGACATAACCCAATGTTAAGTTCTAGTTTACTTTCTACTTTGTGGATACACTTATCGGTTCTTTTGAGTTTGGAGGATGTGGTACATATGGCATGAATGTACATCCTGTTTGAAATATACATAGCTATGTATGTTCGCTAACAAAGGCGGGCGGAACAACCACCTAGTTTCGGTGAACATACTGCATCTGCTAAACTCGAGGTAATGCCCTTACTTCTTTGGAACAGTGAACATATGTGTTTTAAGGAAAAACACTTTCTGATCATTGTATCTGCAATGTATGTAACACGGAGGTCTCCTTGACAATATAGAGTAGGTTAACCAGTTCTGAAATTCTTTGCAGTGAGTTAGTTTTTGTTCATTACAAATGCTGAACTACAAGTCTCAGGGTGCAAGCTAAAATGCAAGACTTAATTATTGCTTTGTAGACGACATGGCTTAACTTGAATCTCAGATTAAACCTGGGCGTCGTTCTGCATATATTTGCATAGTTTATGTTTCTGGAAACACTGACACAGTTGTCAGTTTACAACATTACATGTGTTTTTCAAGACCATTCAGCAAACCACATCATTTTCCGATCATCCATCTCATTTTGTTTAATCAATTTAGATTAACTCTTGCTAATATAAAATGATGAAGGACCCTTTCTTTCAACGCAGTAATTAAAATATTATTTTACCCAGCAACTGAAAACTTTAATAAGTGTTTGTAGACAGTGTCTGATTTTGTTTTTTGTTCGGCCAGTTGGTTAGTGGATATTCTACACTTTTACATATACCTGTAGCTTGATTTTTGATGCTTTACCATTCAATATCTGCTCAGCTGCACGCATAATGATGCTTTGAATATAGATGAAAAGGAAGACAAGTACATCATGTCCCAAAGGCTTTCATATTGATATTTCTTAACTCAAAATACACTGTAGCTTATCAGATTTATTGTTTCCAGACAGTTTGAATGCTGGCACAAGTCCCACCATGTCAGACACCTACAAAACAGTGAAAGTGTGTGCATCGCTAAGCTGCTGCTTGCACTCTTGCCATTAATTTGTGTTTTGTCACGAGACACAGCTGTGTTATGTAAAGATCTGACCTAATGATACAAGACCTTAGAGCAGTGTTTCTTAAACTGTGGGTCGGGACCCTCTGGTGGTCGTGAGCTGATTTTTGATGGGTCATGAAAGTCCAACCAATAAATAAATAAAGGTGGCTTTAAATACTGTATTTATCTTGCCACATTTGCTACGCTACAAAGACAGTGGTCAAATGTCAGGCTATGTCTTGAGAAAAATTGCTGCTTATTTTGTAACACAGAGATTCATGTTTACAAACTCCTCTCACTTTACTGTTAATAGAAGGAAGAGAAATGGTGAATTATGTGGCAATCTTGGTAGTTACAGGGACTTTCAGAAGGAAAGGCTTTAGGATGTCATTTTGTGTAACAAAATGTAAATACCTGTATATCAACTGCGCACACTCAGAAGTTAGGAAATAAAAAAAAGTATCATTTAAAAAAAAAAAATCTGAAATGTGATGGAAACAAAGATTTTAATAGGATAAAAACAAATCACAGTACTTGGTGATGCTAAAATGATAAACATTCAATGAAACCTGGTTTCCACACATTATTCTTTGTATGCAATATACTTTTATCAGTAAAACTGTAAATCTGTGCACATTTAGTGGCCATTACAGTGGAAAATATGCTGTCTTTAAATTGCAATGGGCTACCACATGATACTTTATTTAAAAAAAATTGCCATCCTCATGACCATTAAGGCTATGGTGGTTGCGAACGTTTGTCCTACTAAAAAGTGGGTTGTGGTTCTAAAACGTTTAGGAAGCACCGCCTTAGACAGATATCAGCTATGCAAAGCACAAAGCAAACCTTATAACTTCCCTTGACCCAACCAGACCACTTATAGGCCAGGATGCTACTAGAAGCCTAAGACCAAAGGCAGAGGATGGCGCTTGCATTGGCAGAGGGCTGGGTGACAGAGGCTGCCAATTACAATGGTAGGGGGGGGTGCAAGCTCCATAAGCAACACCTAGGCCCTGACACTTATGACTTTCACACATTAAGCAAATACAATATAACCAGATTGTTTGTTTACATGTGCCAGATGCAACATGCTGACAAAGATGCCAGGGATTCATGTTTGAGGGGCCGTTCTAAGCAGCAATTCACTTATAGGGGCACAATACATAGATGACATGCTCCGTGCTCCTCAGACAGTAGAACTTGCCATCTGAATCACACTGAGTGAGGCATGTCCACTTTTACTGATTTCCCGGTCAGAAGGCTAGAGTGGGGTGGGATCAAAGATGGAAGGCGGTCTCCCTGAGCCCCCTCTGAACCTCTGACTAGCCTTTGCTTGTTGCTTCAGACTGGTCTTTTCTTGTTCCTTCCACCCCGCTGATTTCAAACCTGCAGAAGAGCACTCGCCAAGTCAGAAGATGGAGCCAGAAGGTCTGGGCATATCCAGAAGACCACCTCCCATTTCGCAAAAAAAAAATGTTTGAATATGTTAGAGTCGAAACAGATTATTATGATATTACTGCTGCTGGTTGTGGCCTGAGCATGAATGCCTAGTAAAGACGATTTATTTTATTTTATTTATTTTTGTGGTTTTATATAGCACAGACATCGCCTGGCATCAGAGCGTTTTACTAGAAACAGTTACCAAACAACCACAGTTATCATCCAATCGAAGCAGGAGTAGATTAGAGATACATTGCTGGAGTACAATTGAGACACAACATCCAAAATGGTAAAGCAGACATTCAGAAGTGAGTGGGCGCTAAAGGAATTTAACCCAAGAGTATTTCAAGGAGAAGAAGGTTGTGTTCTTTTTTAAAGGTAGCATGGCATTTGACTAAAGGGAGTGGGAAAAGGGGGGATGTTCCAAATTCTTGAGGCACTTCCGGAGAATGACTGGTCCATAAATCTCTCTCGTAGGAAGGTGGGGGCTCGAGGAGAAGGGGACTGGCATTTCATCGTTTTGTGCTGGAAATTATAAATCTTTCAGTTAGGTGTACCGGCAAGGATGAGTTCAATGCCTTGCATATGGTGCAGACAGTTGTAAACTGGGCTCTTGACTCAGCAAGCAGCCATTGGAGGGTTAGCAAGATGGGAGTTATATGGTCAAAGGTCTTGTGACCGGTAACAAAACGAGCCACAGCATGTGGAACTACTTTGAGTGGACCTCAGTGAAGATTGGGTATGACTGAGACCAGGGCTGGACTGTTGAGCAAAAACAGCCCTGGCAAATTTTGAAAGCCCACCTCCCATAACTGCATATAATGAGCGTGTGAAGTGTTTTGGGGGATTGGTAGGGTGGGGGTCATTTTCACTGCTGGTGGGTACCGGTTTTGTTGCTGTAGGCAGGCTGGACACAGTCTTGAGTGCAGGAGAAAGGAACCACCAAAATGCAAAAACAAATGTTTTTATAACACACTTTTAAACCATTTGTTTTTTCTTTGTTTATATAGAAGTGTTGGATGTAGGAACATGTCCGGCTGGCCTCCAGTAACAAAACCGGCCCCAAGCAGCATTGAAACCGCCCCGCTCTACACCCAATGCTTTGTAAGGCCAGTCCGGCCCTGCCTCACATTAGGAAGATCCTGTAGTCAAATCTGAACAGAACGAGCGCCTGTACAGCTGATTTCAGATCCTGTTCTGGGATGAGCTGCCTGATTCTCCAGAGATGCTTTAGTTTTGATCAGGCATCCTTGGCCATTCCTGTGATGCAGCTTTGACGGTGTCTGTTTCCTGGTCCTGCAAGGAGTCTGTATATTGAGCAGTAGCTCTGCAGTAAGCTCATATGAAAGTTGTCTAACCTGGTTCTCTATGGTATATGACTGTGAGGCTTGTACACATTTTGATTTTCCCACCATTCCCATTCCAAGTATATTCTCACTCATTAATAACCGTGACTGCAAATTTACTTTTAAGGTGGTTGATAGAAACATTAGAGAAAATGTAAGTAGAAGTGTAAGAAAATGTTATGTACGTTTTGAAAAATGATAGACCATAATAAAATGAGTGACAAGATTTTGGAACTTCCTGCATTATCCGTAGCGCTGTACCCATTTTTTGAGGAAACTAATCTAAATACTCACTGTTTTGCTACAGTTCTTTTAACATTTTCTCTGACTAAGCTCTGGAGAAGGTAAGGATTGGCTAGCCCATCATCACAGTATTGGAATATTTCATTACTGCCCTTCAGAATCTCTGGATTTGTATACAATTTAATAATAGGCCTGTAAAATACAACACTTGGCCATGTTGATGCTGTTGGACTTGCTCCGTGCACTTCAGATCAGGTATTCAAACCCCTCCACTTTCAACCGAGCATTAGTTCTGAAATAGGCTAGGACATAGAAAATGAAAAATTAAATTTAAAAATAAATTAACCATTGTACAGCATTTTAGTAGAGAGGCACAGATGCATATTAGCAGGCAGGTGTCCTTAGAACTAGATAGAAACACTTTTTACTTTTAACACACAACAGGAAATATTATTTGTATTAGTGCAAAGACAGTCCAACCACACGCGGCTCAAAATGCGGCCCGCAGCAGAAACGGCCATCCAGGACACGGACCGCTGATCTGACCGCGGTCCACAAGTGGGGTGCCGCAGGTCCTCGTGGCGTCACAGTCCATACAGTGAAAAGCATCTAAAAGCTACTTTCACTGTAGCAGGGTTGTCTGTTCCATGGAGAAGCATTGGGATGCCATATTACGTTTAATATATATTATATATTATCTCCGCCTAGGAAACATCTACAATTTTTTTTTTTTTAATTTGTTGAAATATTTATTACAAGCCCAATACACTGCTAAAGTCAGATTTGTAATATATATTTTGGAAAGATGACTTTTAAAAGGTTACCTTTGCCCTGCCTGACACTCCTGAAATCGAAATCTGGATTTTGTTCTACCACTTCTACCAGCCAGCATTTTGATCGTGTGAATCAGATGTGAACTTGCTCCCAGGACAGAGACAAAAGGCCTTGTGTGTGTTGAGGTTTTGTTGTGCCCTTGACAGAATAGCCTATGGATGGAGCCCAAGGGCTGCATTAACTTCATAGATGCCTACCCTGTCATAAGCAGATGTAGGTAAAATCTAGGCTTGCAACCTTCTTTTGCCCAGGCTCCCAGCCAGACCGGCCTCCATCACAGTGAGCCTCTTGTTTTCATCACAGTGTCAGATCCTGCTAGAGTGTCAAGACCTGTTTAAAAGGCCAGATGGGTTTTTTCACATGACTCTTGGGAAATCAGGCCCCAATCACAGTGGGCTGGGCCTTTTTGTGACATAGCGTTTTCACAGCCTGTATGACTGGTTTGCTGAGTTTATATATATAATATGGGGTGCACTTCAAAGGAGGGAAACTGAATTTTAAAACAGTTTGAAGGTATGCACTACCTGGTTGCTGTAAGCTCAGCTTTGTTCTATTAGGCTTCTCTTTGAATTTATTGGTGGTACAGGGGCTCCCTAAGCCAGATGTTGGTGTTGGATTTGGGAGGACACGAGGATTACCATAGTATACTTCCCACACACTCCCAGACTTGAAGCCCAAGTTTAGTGTGACTAAAGACATCGGCCTTTCTTGAAAATGTCCAAAGTGGATATGGGTAGCCACAGGAACGTTTACCCAGTTGGTTAGGGCATTACCAGGGGCTCACTCTCACTCACTAGCTTCAGTAAGGCATAATTGTGGTATCCCCTTGCACCCACTCAGAACACTCCTGGAGCTCTGGAAGACCAGAAGAAGACTAAACCTGCTGCCTAAGACCTGAGAACAGCATAGAAGACTGGACCTACTCTCCCTCTTGTACCTAGGACAAAGTAGTGGACTCCAGTGGTTATAAGGCAGACCTCCTGTTAAAGCAACAGGGACACGACAAGCTACAAGAGGTCTTTTCTTGCAACATCTCATCTCATTAGTGGCAACTGGACCTGGACTGGAGTCTCCTGTGGGCCTCTTCCTGCCACTCTGTTAGTCTTTCATTGCCTATCTATCGCCTATCTAGAGGTCCTAGGGGCTTTAGAAGTGTACTCTTGTGGTGAATGGGGGCTTAAAGGACTGAAATCAGAAGGTCTGGAAGAACCTGGTTAGTGTATCGGACCCACACTCCATTGCGGTCAGAGTCAAATTGCACCAAGGTCCTGGTCTACCTTGACCATTGCCTATCATTAGCATGCTGTGCTTCTTGGTGCAATTTCTACTTAGAACTTTTAAAAAAACATATCTCTGATTCCCCTTATTAGATTTAGGTCATTTGTGTGCCATTTTGTTTATTAGTTTTCCTGTATTTTCCTAGTTAGTTTTGGGATTTTTATTGTTTTGAATTCTGATGTTATCACTGTTAATACTGCATAAATACTTTACACATTGCCCTAAATTAAGCCTGGCTACTCTGTGCCATAGCCACCACGGAGTAGCCAGGTTAGTTAGTGACTTTGAGAGTTCACCTTGACAAGGATTGTGATTATTACTGGAGGTGGATACTTATTCCACTCAATTTATAAACACAATTTCTTATATTCTCTAAATGTCTGTACCCAAGTAGGACTTTTTTATTGTATTCCTCAAGTGTGTTTGTGACATTTGCACCTTAAATTACCGTGTTTCAGATGTGTGCTTTTCTGGTTCCAGTGTCCATGCCTGTGCTCCCTATGGAGGCTTTTTAACATTACATGGCCTTAGCATCCAGATGGCTCATCCTACTATTTTGATTAAGAACAACTCCCTAATCTAAGGCTGTTTGTAAAAATGGGTGCTTTATTGGAAGCAAGTAGAGCTCCCACTGAAATAAAGTTTCAACACTAAGGGCCTGATTTAGACCTCTCCAGATGCCTCTTTTCTGACCTGTGCTCCACAGATGTCACTTTGCTTCCCAGTGCTCCCACATGTGTATGTGAATTGTATGTACTTTCAGATGTCTTCGGCCAGGTCTGGCCTGTCAGAGGTCTCTGCCCCAACCCTGGGCTCCTCAGATACCCCTGCCTCAGAGATGGGACGCCCTGTATCTCAGCCCCAGATTTGTGCTCTCCAGATGTCTCTGTCCACAACCTTAACTCTATGGCTCTGTTTCAGGCATGTGCTTCACTGCTAGTTCTGTCCCTGGCCTGCACTCCCATGATAGCCCTGTTTAGTCCTCCCCTGATGCTTCTGTTCCAGGCTGATGCTTCTCAGATGCCTCTACATGGTTCTGTGCTGTCGGACGCCTCTCTCCCTGGCGCAGTGCTTAATTTGGGCTGGTGGTTACTGGTGGGCAGTGAAACTATTTCTCATTATCAGACTTTGACACAGAACAAGAGAGTGAAAGGCTGAAAAGGGGGAAAGAAGGAGAAAGTTGGGGAAACAGTGACAAAGGGGAGAAAGCAAGTAAGAAAAAGAACGTGCCAGAGCATGATAAGGATGCAAGACGTGCAAAGTGATGGATGAAAAGAGGCAAAAGGTGAAGTAAAGCCCAGGCAGCCTCAGTATTTAGCAGTCCCGACATTCGTGTGCAGGAGCGACATGATTCTGAGGAAAACACAGGCCCCCAACACTTATTCTTTTACAAATTAAGCACTGCCCCGGCCTGTGCTTCCCGGATGTCTCCCTGCCAAGTCTTGTCTTCCCGGATGCGCCTGTCCCAGCCTTGCAAAAAATTTGCTTTCACAATCCGGTTACCAAGCATATTATTCTCCACTTCATTACAGTTTAATTTCATCACGAAATGTCATGCAAATGCCATTCCTACCGCAGCTGCTCCGAGATTTACCTATTTATTTTACATTTCAAATGAATGGGCCATTATGCTGTCATTCTTGGGGTTTATTCTGCACTTCATTTTTCCATTCTCGACAGGTTGGAGGTTTGCCCTTCTTCCTGTCTGGGCACGGCATATAAATCAGGCTGTATCAAAGGCCGCAGAGCCAGCTCCGCAGTGAAGTCTGCGGTACACCCTGCAGGGAGGGCCAGGTCACAGCCGCCCACCACGTCGAGGTCACGGGTGAGAGCGGCCCGATCCCTGGAGTCTCCAATGAGCGCTGCGAGGAGGGCGCCGTTCAGAGCTGTGTCCATGATGGAGTCTGTACTGCGCCCTGCGAGGGGGGCAAGTGTCACACCTGTTTCCACTTGAAGGGTATAGGCAGCGTTGAAATGTAAAAATAAATAAAAAATACTCCGGGGATCCATAAATTAGGGGTCAAGGTGTGGCAGAGAAAAGGAGGCGGAGTCACTAAGGTCAGAGCTTGACATGCACAGTCGACAGTCAACTTATACATTCATTTTACATCTGCTGCAAAGAAATTGGCTAAAAGTACATACGTGACAGTAAATCTGTTCTAGATTGCTTAATTGGTCACAGAGAGGCTACATTTTAAAGTATCTTGCAAGATTAAGACAACTGCTGCAGAGATCATTATGTTCCCATCAATTATAGAGGTAAGATAACTCTAGTGGTTAACACAGTTTTGGGAAATTTTTGTATTAGTCCAGTCACAGTTTTAACTCATAAAGTAGCATAGATTATTAATGTGCCTGCTGCAAAGCTCATGTGAACTACAGGTCATAGATTTACTTTTTAGTTAGATCAGCAAGTGGGCTGCTGCTTTTGACACTGAGATCATTTGGTTACTTGCAGTTCATGTTGCAATCATTCTAATATAGCACAGTGATCCATATACCGTCATTTAGAATCTGCATGCAGACCATAAGTCAAGGGTTTAGATCTTTATTGTCTTTTTCTCAATGTGTTGTTATTTTAGGATTGCAAAATGCCTTTCTTTGGAAAATAATAAAATGGATTTCTTTGGAAACTAATAAAGTCTAATTAGTACAGACAACAACAATCACAGCATTGGATTTTACTTTGTGTGTCTCCCTATCACTCACTCAACATATAACACCTGCAAGTATGGATGATAAGTGTTTCCTACATCTTATAAGTTATAGCCCTCACTCTCTTATGTAACAGTTCCTGTACATTGATTTACACACATGTATTATTTATTGTGCTTCTATGTGTGATATAAAGAGCTCTGACAACCCACACTGAGATGTGTAGTGCTGTAAAAGAATTAAATAAAAAATAGTAGGTGTCATTTACATCAATATTTGTGTAATTACTCACTGTAGTTATTATAATCAAAATTATCATGAAAATTATCATGAAATGCTTGCAAATAAATGTATAATGATGCCGCATAGAAAATGTACTGCTGTGTGTTTGAAATGTGCCCACAGGGAGTCGCCACCAATGTATTACAATGATTAATGAAATTGACTAATAATAAATTATTAATGTACTAATGTATGATTCTGTATTAGCATGTAGAGTTATATGTTAAGGTTTTGCTGAATAAATCATTAGGCCTTAGTTAGCATGAGTCGGGCCTAGCTGCCCGATTTCATATTAAATGTGTTTTCCTAACGTGCAATGTGCGGACTTGCTGAAGGACATGTAGCCGTACTATTCCAGAAGCTAGAAGATGTGTGTGTAACCGTAGTAAATTCTTTCTCATGAGATTCGACTTGCTCAAGGAGACATTCTTGCTGAATGCAACAGTGTAAACTTGCAACAGGTACAAGGTCACTTGAACTGGTAAAGACAATGGAGCTACTGACTGGGACCGCAAGAATAAAAGTTTGTACCTGACATTCTAACTGTTGGAGACGTCAATTACAGGAACCAATAAACAACGTGAGAACTGTTCAAAAGTGACAACCCTAATGAGGTGACTACTTAATTATTGGATGGAGATAATGATGCACCAAAAGTTAACCAATTGGGAATTAGGGGACTAGATGACAAGTTTGATATAACCCTCTGACACAGGGGGGAAGTCAGCCATTATATGCCATTCTTTTGCCATTGCCCGTACGTGCCTTCTGCTATTACCCAGCCACTTTGTCACTCTGACTTTGCTGTTTGATTCTTCGAACCATCCTTATCTTTGTCCTGCCCGATTTATACCTTTACTCCTTATGAGGGAAGTGTCCCTTATTACCTGTCTTGCTGAACTTTGCTGTGTTTCTTGGCTGATGGCGAATCAACTGATGTCCTGAGGACGAAGACTGACTCTGTATGCTGACCCATTACGGAGGGTAACTATATGATAATGAAATTGTAATTGTCTGTTTGCCTTTCCTTTCTAGGTACCAACTGCTTCTTTTGATAGAGACCATAGATAAATGTTTTCTAAATTTGTGTTGCTAAATCGTTTTGCATGAAGCTCAACATGCTAATGCTAATTCAAGGTTAGTTAAGGAGTTCACTGAACGGACGCAAATAGACAAATGACTGATATAATGCTTTGTTGAATAATGCACTAATGATACTCTGCTAAGATCAATCCATGTTGACGTCGTGCTTTGTTTGAATGTTTATGAGCTTTGCTTTGTTGAAATCTTATTTGAGTTGCCATATCGTGACAGTGCTACTGTGTTTTATGGTTTTGAGACTAATAAACTTACTAGTAGAGTGTAATCAATAGGGAATAAACATCATAAATCTTCCAAAATTTTGTGTGGTTATTCATGACTGAAAGGTCATGGTGTGTTCCGATCCTTATCAGTGTCATTAACTAATTTGATTGATTTGCTATTGTGAATATTGATGGGTTATTGATCTAATTGATAGACATGTTGAGTAGTTATCTCGTCTTAAGGTGTCTTCAATCAGGGTCAAAAGATTCATTGGCCTAAAACGAGTCCCAGACAAATTAAACTATCTAAGACGGGACGCGTTATCAGTTCTGGTAGCAGAGGACGGTTTAGGCCCTTTGGGGCTCTAGGACGAGGGACCGTTGTTTTAGAATTGTTTTTGAAATAATGCAAATTGGAGGTATGATGTGCCCCTAAGTCCCAAATGACTTTCCCGGAATCTCGGAGCTTGCCGAAGTGAGTTGGGTATGTTCTCGGCGTACTAGTGATGATATGCGTGATGTAGAATTTGCGCTTGCTCAGCTTATGCATATCGCAGGTGAATTGTGAGGTTTGCAAGAATTTAGGCCAGGTAATGTTTTAGAAGGAGTGGGCGTACTCCGCAGTATGAGAGTAGGGAAGTCGGCGAACATCATGTGAGTGTGGCGCTTTGTGCTCAAACAATTGTCCACGTGGTTGTTGGTGATGTAAGGACCCGGCGTGGTCTAAGACTCCGGAGTATATTGATAAGTGTATGAGACACTTGGTTTATGTTGCAATTTGCGCGGTTTAATAGGTCAATCGGGCGTGGTTGTCGAGTCGAGTTTGAGTCAAGGTGTGTGAGTGAAACCTTCAATGGAGATTTGGTAAGTTCTAAAGTGCACTAGGACGAACCATTGACAAGTCGAGAGTGAAATTTGCGGGTCAAATTTTGCTTGCAAGTGGGGGATCTGAGAAGGAGAGAGTAGCGGCCGAGGCTTCAAGTGAAATCTCTGTAAAGTTCTGAAGCAATTGTGTTACCCTTCCTGTAGTAAACCGGCAAATTTGAGTTTGTTGTTAAGGTGCTCGCAATATATTGCATTAGTTTTGTGTGGAATCCAGAGTGAGAAAGACAAGCTGCAAGACTTTGTCAGCCGCAGTGTGTGTGAGTGTGATGTCAGTGAAGCCGCGCTGGGATAGGTTAGCTAGTAAGAAGGGTCGCGCACAGATTGGCAGCCATCCGTGAGAGGCAATTGGTTGGAAAGGTAGGCGAAGGGTGTTCTGGGAATTAAAGTCTCTTCCTGATTCAGTTATAAATAAAATAAGAGACGCAAAAAAAAAAAGAAGGTTTTCAAGGCTTTAAAGGGTGCTTTGAGGGGAGATGTGTACATTACAGCGAGTGTGGGGGAGCCTACACCGCCAGAGGATCCTCCGGCTTATGCCGTAATGGAGGAAAAGGGAGTCGCGCCATGTCTTTGGCTAAAGCAATGGTGCAAATTAACAGAGAAAGATGGGTGTTTGGCGTTTCCAGAGAATGGAACCTTTAATATAGGGGTTCTAGAGAATTTGATGAAAGCATTAAATGAGCAAAAGCCGCCTACAAGACCAGCTCAGTTTGAGGCGTTAGCGATTTGGGAATTAATGGCCATACAACAGAGGCAACAGAAATTTGATAGGAGAATGAGAAAAGCAGAAAAGACTCTAGCGGAGGCTAGATGGGATAGTGAGACTATGATGTGGAGAAGGGAAATCATAGACGGAGTTAGGATGTTTCCGGCAATAACTCAAGAAGCCGAAACACAGGGAAGAAAGGCCACTTGTAAAACGGACAAGGGCTCTAGCAAGCCAAGGGAGATTCAGAAGTCTTGGGTAGATGCAGATGATTCGGATGATGATTTGTTTCTCAATCAGTTGTTACACGATCGACCACCACCATATGCCATAAATGACAACAGACCGAGTACTAGCGCAGGTCCTGTGAGTTCGACACAGAGTCAGGGGACTACGAATACAGTGCAGGCAAATGATGTTACCACATCAGCTGCGATACAGAATGGTGCTAGTGTATCCACTGCACCCGAGATGCAGATACAGTTGCAGCCACCACCAATTCAGAGGCTCTACCCTGTATTAGAAATGACTACGAGTTTGATGGTGCCGCCTGACCCAGTATATACGAAATCAAAGTTAGTGCAGATTGAGCCAACTCCACATTTGCTCCCCAGCCGCAGCAACAGGTAGTTTCGAATTACACCTCGGTCACAGGACCGCAGTCAGTTACAGCACCTGCAAGGAATCAAGGTATGGGAGTGAATGCTCCACCAGGATTGGGAAATAGACAGGCACCAGCTGCCATATCGTTGCCAATTACTGTTGGTCCGCCAGTACCGCTGTATGCGCAGGCGAAGCCTAGTGTATGTGACCAAGGAGTAATGACTCAAGAGATGATAAGAGGAGGGTTCACAGGCAGTTCTCAAGGGATGACACCGGGAGAACAGATAGCCGAGAGATCTAGATCATTGTTGGACTTCAGTCCGATTGGGGTTCCGTTAGAAACCATGAGACAAGCATGCTTGGGTCTACTGACTCCACAGGTAATGAGTGCAAACATGTCGCAAACCACGATGGTGCAAGCTGGAAATATCTCGTTGCAAGGTTTGACTGCGCAACAATTGAATGAATGGTTAGACAAGCTTAACACTCAACAGGCTACTCCTGCGACAGCAGAGTGGTCAGAGAGAGAGGAATACCTGAATTTTGTGAGGTTGGGGGTGGAAGCAGCTGAGTTAGTTGAAGGGAGCATGGGAGTGAACAGATTAGAATCATACACTGAAGCAGAATTAAGATATCTATGCTCTAAGATAACCAAAGAAGTGAGTAAGGTGCACCAGAGGTTAGCGAACGTGGCAGACAAATATGGCATAGACTTAGACAATACTAAGCATCTGAAGAGGAGTTACAGGTTAGACTTCGAACCTAAAGATTTTGATCACATCAGGTCTACTGGGATGAAGGCACACCTTAAAGAGATACTATAGAGTGCTGAAGTTTGGGGAGCTTTAGAGAAATGGGAAGGCAGATGGGCAAAGAAGAGAGATAAAAGGAAAAGTGACTTCCTGGAACAGCAGCAGACGAAAGCTGTGCCAGACACGGGAACAATAAAGATCTTACCGATGAGAGAGACAGCTGGAGGGGTTCTAGTTCATGTACCATGGTCTAGAGGGGACATTCTGTCATTCACCAATGATTATCCCAGGTTGAGGGAAAAGCCGAGTGGTATCAGCAAACGGACAGGTTTGTGAAACTTGCAAAGTGTCTCTGGGAAGACTTGAACACACTGTTTGAGATTATAGTTCCAGCTGATTTGTGGCTCGAGTGCAAAAGGAGTGTGGATTGGCCGACGACGGAACCGGCAAGGGACAGGGTTACAGGAGCACCGTCTCCTGAGATGATGAAATACTACTATAAGGTGATTAAGGGGGTCATTCTGACCCCGGCGGTCAAGGACCGGCGGGGCCGGGGTTGGCGGTAGCACCGCCAACAGGCTGGCGGTGCTCCGCCGGGCATTCTGACCGCGGCGGTACAGCCGCGGCCAGAAACGGAAAGTCGGTGGTGTACCGCCGACTTTCCGCTGCCCATGGGAATCCGCCATGGCGGCGCAGCTTGCTGCGCCGCCATGGGGATTCCGACCCCCTCACCGCCATCCTGTTCCTGGCGGTTCTGCCTGCCAGGAACAGGATGGCGGTGAGGGGTGTCGTGGGGCCCCTGGGGGCCCCTGCAGTGCCCATGCCATTGGCATGGGCACTGCAGGGGCCCCCGTAAGAGGGCCCCACTTTGAATTTCAGTGTCTGCTCAGCATACACTGAAATTCGCGACGGGTGCTACTGCACCCGTCGCACATCCTCCACTCCGCCGGCTCCATTCGGAGCCGGCATCCTCATGGAGGGGTGTTTCCCACTGGGCTGGCGGGCGGCCTTTTGGCGGTCGCCCACCAGCCCAGTGGGAAACCCAGAATACCCGCGGTGGTCTTTTGACCGCGCAGCGGTATTCTGGCGGTTCCCTCCAGGCGGGCGGAGCTTGAAGCAGAAGGTGTCGCCGCAGAATATTGATTGGCAGAAAATTGATCGAACGGCACAAGAGAGCAAAGAGTTGATACATGCTTACTATGAGAGGTTATTGAAGGCGTTCAAACACTACAGTGACACAGAGGTCATAGAACCTAAGGACATGAATCACCTTGTGTTCAGGTTCGTTGAAGGCTTAAGACCAGAAATTAGTCAGATGATTAAGAATCATTTGATCTGTTGGCAAGCGAAGCCGATTGATGAGGTATTACAGTATGCAAAATACTGTAGTGATGAGATTGAGTTGAAGCAGAGAAAGCTGAAAGAAAAGGTGATGGTGATGCAAATTAAGGCAGCTCAAGCAGGGATGCAGGGAAATGGAGTACAGCAGATGGTACAGCAGCAACTTCAAGGAAACAGAATGTTTCAGCCGCAAACGAGAGGCAGAGGTGGGGGAGGTTTTGTGAACCGTGGCCCAGACTTGAATACTGTTGTGGTTCAGAATGATGTGCAAGGGATGAAAAAGATGTCGCCATGCGTGCGGGGGCGTGGGACACTGGAAGCGGGAATGCCCAATGATGGTGCAGGATGGTGTTGTTCAACAAAGCAATGATGTTGGTGCATTCCAAAATATGAGGGGTCCAAGAATGAGGGGTCCAAATCCGAACTTTCAGAACAATATGGTTCAAATGCAGGGTCTTCAGCCCATGCAACAGATGCAAATGCCACGTGTTCAACCAGCGCAGGTGCAGCAAGTACAACAGCAGATTCCCATGGTACCTAGACAGCAAATTACAGCAAATGCAGTTGCCTTTAGCTCAGATGGGACAGCAACAGGTGATGCTTCTTCAACAGGTCACAGGTCAAACAATGAGTCAAAATAATGCAGTACAACAGTTCCCATTGCGTGGTGAGAATGGAATAAACGATGAATGGTCGGATGACTGTTCGGATAGTGAGGAGTGTAGGCTTGCAGCGTCCCTAGAAGTAGATCAGAGGGGTCCTTATGTGCAAGGGAAGGTGATGGGTCACAAGGTTTCATTCCTGGTTGACACAGGAGCTACACGCTCTACAGTCAGAAGTGCAGAGGTTCCGAAATTGCCGCTTTCAGGACGTGCTATAAAGGTAGTAGAAGTAGCAAATCAGCTCCTGGCTAACCCAATTACCAATCCGGTCCAAGTTGAGATTGGTACCTTTCAGGGATTACACAGGTTTGTAGTCTGTGATTCGAGTCCTGTGTCCCCACTGGGGAGAGACTTGCTGTGCAAGACAAGGTGTTCAATCACCTGTTCCAACGAGGGAATTGAGGTACAGACAAACAGTGATGACAAAGGGGACGATGGTCAGATCTCAGAGCCTGAAACGGAGACCACAGATGAGGAATACCCTTTGATAAGCTTTTTCCCAATGTTCACAGTGACCGATTTGCCAATCGAATTACAGGGAACAGTCACAGAGAAGGTGTGGGACTTGACAGGAAAGTAGGTAAGACTGATAAAAGGAGTTGAACCAGTCAAGGTAGAGGTTAAACCAAATGCCGTGTTTCCCAGGGACCACAGTACCACATGTCACAGGATGTCCTTATACAGGTGACGCAGATAATTGCAGATTTTGTGAAGCAAGGGGTCCTAAAAGAAGAGATGAGCAGCCCATGTAATTCACCAATAATGGGATTGAGAAAGCCTTGTGGGAAAGTTCGTATTGTCAAAGATCTGAGGAAAATTTATGAGATAGTGGTAAAATGCTGCCCCATAGTGCCAAATCCAGCTGTGATCATGTTTCAGGTCCCATGTGATGCAGAGTGGTTCACAGTCGTGGACTTGTCCCAAGCACTCTTTTCTGTGCCTCTTCATGATGACAGCCAATTTCTCTTCAGTTTCAAATTCTTGGACAAGGTTTACAGTTGGTGTCAAATTCCTCAAGGGTTTTCAGAATCGCCTTCCATCTTCAATCAGATATTGAAGAAGGACTTGGAATCATAGGAACTGCCTTTTAATTAGACTCTAGTACAGTACATTGATGATTTGTTGATTGGATCCAAAACAAAAGATGACTGCAGGTATGATACTATCGCCTTACTGAATCACTTTGCAAAGAACGGACATAAAGTGTCCCCAAAAAAGCTGCAGTACTGTCAGGAAGAGGTGAAGTACTTGGGCCACTTGACTGAGAAGGGGTCAAGAAGAATATCCAAAGAAAGAGGGACAGCCATATTGCAGATGAATCCCCTGGCATCCAAAAGAGACGTGAGGATGTTTTTGGGAATGGTGGGCTACTGTCGCCAGTGGATTCCCAACTTCTCAATCATCTCTAAGCCTTTGGTGAGGTTGACCGTCAAGGAGGTTAAGGATGGCCCAGATACCCTAACCATGTCCGAGAAAGAGATGAGGGCATTCATTGAACTGAGAGAGTGTATGTGCAGGGCTCCAGCCTTAGGTATTCCTGACTACACAAAGCCTTTTGTCTTGTTTTGTTATGAACGTGATGCTTGTTCTTTGTCTGTCCTGACGCAGGTCCATGGAGGTGCAAACCGCCCAGTAGCATATTTTTCAGCTACTTTGGACCGAGTCACAGAGGCCTTACCAGGGTGTCTGCGTGCAGTTGCAGCAGTTGGTCAAAGCCTCACCCAGTGCGAAGGCATAGTGATGGGACATCCCTTAACAGTAATGGTCCCACACTCAGTCGAAATATTACTCACCCGAACCAAGACACAGCACATGAAAAATGCTCGTCTAACAAAATATGAAACTATTATATTGGGGTCTCCTAATGTGTCATTGAAGCACTGTACTGTGTTAAACCTGGCAACTTTGCTTCCTAATGAAAACACAGATGTTGATGAGGCTGAGGAAGTAGAACATGACTGTCGTGAGGTAACAGAACTGTGCACCAAACCGAGACCTGACATTAAAGATACTCAATTGGAGGAAAATGATTACATTATCTTTGTTGATGGTTCATGCCTGAGAGACTCAGTAGGAGTACTGAGAGCCGGATATGCTGTGTGTACAATAACTGGCATTTTGGAAGCATCTTGGCTCGAAAGAGTGTATTCTGCTCAAGTGGCTGAATTGGTTGATCTCACTAGGGCATGCCATGCCGCTGACAAATTGAAAGTCACCATCTATACTGACAGCAGATACGGATTTGGAATCGTCCATGATTTTGGCCAGTTATGGTCACAGAGGGGTTTCATGACCTCTTGTGGTTCTCCAGTGAAAAATGGCAAGAGAATGAAGGAGTTGTTGCACGCGATTCAGTTACCTCTTGAAATTGCCGTGGTGAAATGCAGCACTCATGTGAAATCACAAGAATGGCATGGGCACTGCAGGGGCCCCCGTAAGAGGGCCCCACTTTGTATTTCAGTGTCTGCTTTGCAGACACTGAAATACGCGACGGGTGCCACTGCACCCGTTGCACCTTCCCACTCCGCCGGCTCAATTCTGAGCCGGCGTCCTCGTGGGAAGGCTCTTTTGCACTGGGCTGGCGGGCGGCCTTTTGGCGGCCGCCCGCCAGCCCAGTGCAAAGGCCAGAATACCCTCAGCGGTCTCACGACCGCGGAGCGGTATTTTGGAGGGGGGAACTCTGGCGGGCGGCCTCCGCCACCCGCCAGGGTGGGAATCACCCCCTTTGTGTCAATGGAAAATGGATATGCAGATCAAGTCGCAAGGTTTTGTGCATTGAACTGTATATCGTTCAAGGATCAGTGGGAACTGTTACCTGAAACTGAAAATGAGACATGCACAGGTTACGCATTGAGGGTGGTTGACACAATGCAAGAGTTAAAACAGTTGCAGAGACGTGCCAGCAGAGAAGAGAAATGTTCTTGGCTTAAAATGCAATGTGTACAAAGACCTGATGATTTGTGGGTTTCAGAGGAGGGGAAAATGGTTTTGCCAAACAGTCTCTTGTCACAGTTTGCAAGATTTTACCATGGGCAAGCACATATTGGGAGAGATGCCATGATCAGGTTGTTTAAAATTGATTGGTTCAATCCAAAATTTAGACAAGCCGCAGAAGTAATCTGTCACAGGTGCATCATCTGTCAGCAGATGAATGCGGGGAAGGGACCGTGGGGAATTTGAGCCACATTGGGAGAGCTGGAGGTCCATTTAGCAGGATGCAGATGGATTTTATTGAGATGCCTGTGTGTGGAGGTTTGAGGTACGTGTTGGTGATTGTTTGCATTTTCAGCCATTGGATTGAAGCTTACCCTACACGTAGGAACAACAGTCTCACAGTAGCGAAGTTGCTGTTTAGGGAATTGATACCACGTTTCGGGTTCCCGATCTCTTTAGAATCAGATAGAGGAAGTCACTTTAACAATGAGGTGGTTAAGCTCTTGTGTGCCGCATTGAATATTGAACAGAAGCTGCATTGTAGCTACAGTCCTGAAGTCTCAGGACTAGTGGAGCAGATGAATGGTACCTTGAAGTCAAGAATGGCAAAAATGTGTGCAGCTACCAATTTGAAATGGCCAGATGCATTGCCCTTAGTGCTAATGTCAATGAGAAATACACCTAACAAGAAAACAGGACTGTCTCCTCATGAAATTCTCATGGGCCGAGCTATAAGATTGCCTGCAGTGCCTGCAAATGCTCTTGTGAATATCACAGATGATATGGTGTCGGACTACTGCAAGGGTCTGGCTGACGTGGTCTGCTCTTTCTCTCACCAGGTGGAAGCAACCACACTGCCACCGATAGATCATCCAGGTCACAGTTTGAAAGCCGGCGACTGGGTTGTTGTCAAGAAACACGTGAGGAAGTCGTGTTTGGAGCCACGTTGGAAGGGGCTGTATCAAGTGATACTGACAACTACTACTGCCGTGAAATGTGCGTGAATTCCAAACTGGATCCATGCCAGTCACACAAAGAAGATGACGTGTCCAACTGATGAGGAAATTGAGTTGTCGAAAATAACGGCTACAGAAAAGGAAGTCTCAGGGCCGGAGAGTAATCGAAGGGGAACTGAGACTGAAGGAGAGCCCGTTGAGGATTGCTTGGTCACTCAAATAGCAACCAAGACAAAGAAGGGTGACGGTGAGCCTATCTCAACTGAGGCACCAGGAGGTCCAACCTAAAGAGAGGTTCTCCCAGAACCAGATGGATACAGGTTTGAAGTTGAACCCCTGACAGACTCAGAAGGCGAAGGAGTTGAGGCAGAAGGCAGTCAAAGCGCCCAGACTCCTCCTGAGCCACTTGCAGATCCATCAAGAGAAAACACCATAGTACAAGAGGAGGGCATTGAACAGCAACCTGAAAAGCCAAACAGCAAACGGTCACTGAAAGGAGATAAGTGGCCCGAGTCACAAGCTGCGAAAGAGAAAGTGGTCATTAATGAAACAATAGAGGAAGAGGTCGATACCACAAGGAAGGAAGATCTGAGTGAAGGAGAGTTGCAGGGTGACCGCAAGCTGAAAAGAAAGAGAATTGAAAACAGAAGATATGCAGGTCCTGAATGGGCTTACGCAAGGACAGCTGAGTGGCAACAAGAGTTCTTGGCATTTTGTTTTGATCGTGAAGTTCCAAGTCAATATTATGGCACTTGAAGTTGGCAACAAATAAAAGAGACTGTGTTAAGCTGAAATTGAGTAAAGGGAAGCCTGGGAAAAGAGACTGATAAAAATTACCGGATGTGACATTGTTAACCTGAGTTGACTGTTGAAAAACGATTATGACAAGCTGCTAACTGGATTGACAGAGGACCCTGGAGTGAAAGAGAAAGCTGTAAATACTTGCTGAAGAAAGACTTTGCTTAGCTTCGTAGAGAAAAGGAATTTTCTAACCATCCTCATATCAGTTGATCACATTTGTAGTACTTTACTTTCTGATTTTTACAGATCATGCCTAGGTCAGGAGATGACGTTGAGGGGAATAAGTGTTGTAAATATTTTGATATTGCTTTGGGTGTTATGTGTGTGATATTCATTATAGCTTTGTTTGTGGAAATGCGATTGGTGGATGTGAGTGAAGTTAACAATGCTACAGTTTCTGAGACTGCTACACTAACACCGTGGGATAAGTTTGAGCAAGATACAAAATATTTGCATGATGAAACTACAAAAGGGGAGCTGTCTACTAACGTTTTCTATCGCTTGCTGAGTGAGCATGTTGACACTATGGATGCAGAGGCTTGTTATGTGTGTACACAAATACCTCTTTCAGTCCAAGAGGGAGTTACCTATCACAGCTTGCCATTAACCTACGGGATTAGTTGTAGTTTGCTACTAACGCATTTCTATAATCAGGAGGAAGTGAAATATATTTATTCGAACTATGATTTAGGGGGTGATTCCGAGACTGGCGGGCGGCGGAGGCCGCCCGCCAGTCTACCCCCGACAAAATACCACTCCGCGGTTGCAAGACCGCGGAGGGTATTTTGAGATTTGCCCTGGGCTGGCGGGCGGCCGCCAAAAGGCCGCCCGGCAGCCCAGGGCAAATCTACCTTCCCACGAGGACGCCGGCTCCGAATGGAGCCGGCGTAGTGGGAAGGTGCGACGGGTGCTGTTGCACCCGTCGCGTATTTCAGTGTCTGCTTTGCAGACACTGAAATACTTTGTGGGGCCCTCTTATGGGGGCCCCGGGGCACCCCCTACCGCCATCCTGTTCCTGGCGGGAGACCCGCCAGGAACAGGATGGCGGTAGGGGGTGTCAGAATCCCCATGGCTGCGGAGCGCGCTCCGCAGCCATGGAGGATTCTCCCGAGCAGCGGAAAGTCGGCGGGAGACAGCCGACTTTCCGTTTCTGACCGCGGCTGAACCGCCGCGGTCAGAATGCTCGAGGGAGCACCGCCAGCCTGTTGGCGGTGCTCCCGTGGCCGGTGACCCTGGCGGTCACCGGCAGCCAGGGTCAGAATGACCCCCTTAGTGTTTTCTTATGTACCTATTATAGAAGACTTGAATAGTGTAGCTAAGTATTATGCTATAAAGCTGATTAAGGGATTCTTTGAGCCTAGAACGACAATTAGTACTCCTTATGCACACCGCAATAATCTGACATGCTTGCTTACACCCGTAGAAAAGAGTTTTCTAGATCACACTGAAGATCGAAGGAGAGTTTTCAAGGGGAAATTAGAAAAGGGCTTGTAGCAACGAACATTCCTTAGTAATAGCAATAACGGAATTCGGGAACAAGGGAAGCTAGCTTTAGATGCAAAACATGTAGGAAAGCTTTGCATTACGCAACCAAAGTCATATTATGACAATGTGTTTGTGGGAACGAGTGAGTATAAGCATGTGTTTTTGTTTCAGAATAAGTGGACGTTCATGCTGAATGGAATGGATCAAGCGATCCCAGGGGTCTATTATATTTGTGGACTTAGTGCTTATTACCGTCTTCCAAAGGGATGGTATGGGACATGTTATTTGGGAATAGTTTTTCCAAAGATCTATCAACTAGATGATTTAAAGAAGTTTCCGAAAGTGACAGAATTACTTTGTGCTAGACAAAAGAGAGAAACTGCTGCTGGTGTAGTGGGAGACATATTTGGAGCAATAATTCCTTCAGTGGGAGTTGTTTTGAATTCCATAAAGATACGAAAGTTGTCTACTATTGTGGATAACATGCTGACAAACTTCACAGGAGCTATACTCCTGATGGATACTGAACTTGCTGTGGAGAGGGCTATGACTCTTCAAAATAGGCTTACTTTAGACATTCTTTTAGCGAAAAGTGGCGGAGTCTGTAAGATGCTTAATGAACGCCACTGTTGTGCCTACATACTGGATAATAGTAATGAAATTAGAAGTACGCTTACTAACCTAACAAGAGATAGTGCAGATTTGAAGGAACTAAAAGAACCAGGAGTCTGGGAAAAGGTTGGAGAGGGATTTGCGCGTGTGGGAAGTTGGTTTAGCTGTCTTTGGCATGGGTTCTTGGGAAAACTAATACAGGGAATTGTAATTGTTTTAGCTTGCTTATTCGGACTATGGTTATTGAACAAAATTTGGAAAAAGAAGTAAGGTAAAATGTGCAAAATATAAAGCGAGGAAGAAAAGGGAAAAAATGTTCAGAGCAAAATACGAAAAGGCGTAGCAAAAGGAAGAAATTGAAATGAAGGAATTGAAAAGGTAAAGGATTGTTAAAGAATTAATTTGTGTGAAGACAAGTGTCATCAGAGGAGGGATTGTTGGAGTGTAGTTATTATAATCAAAATTAACATGAAATGCTTGCAAATAAATGTATAATGATGCTGCATAGAAAATGTACTGCTGTGTGTTTGAAATGTGCCCACGGGGAGTGGCCACCAATGTATACGATGATTAATTAAATTGACTAATAATGAATTATTAATGTACTAATGTATGATTCTGTATTAGCATTTAGAGTTATATGTTAAGGTTTTGCTGAATAAATCATTAGGCCTTAGTTAGCATGAGTCGGGGCCTAGCTGCCCGGTTTCATATTAAATGTGTTTTCCTAAGGTGCAATGTGCGGACTTGCTGAAGGACATGTAGCCGCACTTTTCCAGAAGCTAGAAGATGTGTGTAACCGTAGTAAATTCTTTCTCATGAGATTCGACTTGCTCAAGGAGACATTCTTGCTGAATGCAACAGTGTAAACTTGTAACAGGTACAAGGTCGCCCGAAATGGTAAAGACAATGGAGCTAATGACTGGGACCGCGAGAATAAAAGTTTGTACCTGACATTCTACCCATTGGAGACGTCAATTACAGGAACCAATAAACTAGGTGAGAACTGTTCAAAAGTGACAGTCCTAATGAGGTGACTACTTAATAATTTGATGGAGATAATGATGCACCAAATGTTATCCATTTGGAAATTAGGGGACTAGACGACAAGTTTGATATAACCCTCTGACACAGGGGGGAAGTCAGCCATTATATGCAATTTTTTTGCCATTGCCCTTATGTGCCTTTTGCTATTACCCAGCCACTTTGTCACTCTGACTTTGCTGTTTGATTCTTCGAACCATCCTTATCTTTGTCCTGCCCAATTCATACCTTTCCTCCTTATGAGGGAAGTGTCCCTTATTACCTGTCTTGCTGAACTTTGCTGTGTTTCCTGGCTGATGGAGAATCAACTGATGTCCTGAGGATGAAGGCTGACTCTGTATGCTGACCCATTAGGGAGGCTAACTTTTTGATAATGAAATTGTAATTGTCTGTTTGCCTTTCCTTTCTAGGTACCAACTGCTTCTTTTGATAGAGACCATAGATAGATGTTTTCTAAATTTGTGTTGCTAAATCGTTTTGCATGAAGCCCAACATGCTAATGCTAATTCGAGGTTAGTTAAGGAGTTCACTAAACAGACGCAAATAGACAAATGACTGATACAATGCTTTGTTGAATAATGCGCTAATGATACTCTGCTAAGATTAATCCATGTTGACGTTGTGCTTTGTTCTAATGTTTATGAGCTTTGCTTTGTTGAAATCTTATTCGAGTTGCCATATCCTGACAGTGCTAATGTGTTTTATGGTTTTGAGACTAATAAACTTACTAGTAGAGTATAATCAATAGGGAATAAACATCATAAATCTTCCAAAATTTTGTGTTGTTATTCATGACTGAAAGGTCATGGTGTGTTCCGATCCTTATCAATGTCATTAACTAATTTGATTGATTTGCTATTGTGTATATTGATGGGTTACTGATCTAATTAAGGTGTCTCCAATCAGGGTCAAAAGATTAATTGGCCTAAAACGAGTCCCAGACAAATTAAACTATCTAAGACGGGACGCGTTATCAACTACAGATCATAGATTTACTTTTTAGTTAGATCAGCAAGTGGGCTGCTGCCTTTGACACTGAGATCATTTGGTTACTTGCAGTTCATATTGCAATCATTCTAATATAGCACAGTGATCTATTTACCGTCATTTAGAATCTGCATGCAGACCATAAGTCATGGTTTTAGATCTTTATTGTCTTTTTCTCAATGTGTTGTTATTTTAGGATTGCAAAATGGCTTTCTTTGGAAAATAATAAAATGGATTTCTTTGGAAAATAATAAAGTCTTATTAGTACAGACAACAACAATCATAGCATTCGGTTTTACTTTGTGTGGCTCCCTATCATTCACTCAACATATAACACCTGCAAGTATGGATGATAAGTGTTTCCTACATCTTATAAGTTATAACCCTCACTGTCTTATGTAATATTTTCGGTACTTTGATTTACACACATGTATTATTTATTGTGCTTCTACATGTGATATAAAGAGCTCTGACGACCCACACTGAGATGTGCAGTGCTGTAAAAGAATTTAATAAAAAATAGTAGGTGTCATTTACATAATTATTTGCGTAATTACTCACTACTCATACAGACAGATACATTTTGTAATCCTACAGTTCAAACATATCTCTTGCATGGGGAGTTGAACAAAGCTAAAGACCTGCCCCCAAATCATAGTTTCTCTCAAGTGCTTGTGAGGAGATAGCATGCTTTGTGCCATTGTTTCTTTCCATTGCTTGGTGTCTAGGTGTTAGGTTCCATATAGCTCTCAGCCAATATTATACTGAAACAAAAGGGGGACTGAATGCCTTTGAAATTAGCCTTGTTTTGGGCCCAGCTGGAACCGTAAGTAGGAAAATCCCCTCTTGCTGCCACTCTAATCTACTCTGCACCACTGCACTCAATGACACTGCACTCTATGACTCTGTACTCTAATCTTCACCATTCTACTTTATGGCAGGGCACTCTACCTCACTGTTCCATGCACCACTGCACTCTTCGCCACTGCACTTTACACCACTCCACTGTAGGCCACTCCGCTCTAGTATGCACACCTCCACTGTACTTTATTCTACTCTCCTATGCAATTCTGCACACTGTATCACTGCACCTCGACCATTACTCTAAGCCACTGTACTCTGCCCTGCACGACTCCACTCTAAGCCACTTCACACTACTCTGAAACAATCTACTCTATGCCACTGCACTCTATATCACTCTAAACCACTCCAGTCTACACCACTGCACTCTACGCTGCACCACTCTGCTTTATGCCACTGTGCTCTATGCCAATGCACTCTACATCACTTTAGTCAAAACCAGTGCACTCTGCATCACTATACTGTATTCTGCAACACTCTACACCACTGCTCGCTACACCACTCTACGTGACTGCACCCTAAGCCACTAGAGTCTGCACCACTGTATTCTGCACTGCTGTACTCTGTCCCACTGTACTCTATGCCAGTGCACTCTATGACACTTTACTCTGCAAGACTGCACTCTGTGCCACTGAACTCAGTGCCACTCTACACCACTGCATTCTATGCCACTGCACTCTATGCCATTGCACTATATGCCACTGCAATCTACTCTTCACCACTCAACTCTGCACCACTCTAATCTATTCTGCCCCACTGCACTCCATGCCACTGCACTCTACACCACTCTACTCTATGCCACTTCACTCTATGCTAATGTATTCTACAACTCTGTACTCTACCCTGAACCACGCTACCCTGCACCACTCCACTCTACCTTGCAAGTCCCTACCCTGTGCTACCTCACTCTACACCACTTCATTCTACTCTGAAGCAACCTACTCTATGCCACTGCCCTCTACACCACTGCACTCTAGGCAACTCTACTCCTCTCTGTGCTACTCCACTCTTTGCCATTGAACTCTATGCCACTGGAATCCACTCTGCACCACTCTAGTTTATGCAATTTCACTCTATGTCACTCTACTCTATGTCACTGCAGTCTACACCACTATACTCAAAACCAATGAACTCTATGCCAATCTACTCTGCAGAACTGTACTTTCTGCTACTTCACTCAAGGTCACTGTACTCCACTCTATGACACTCCACTCTATGACAATCTACTCCTTTAAACTCTCCTCCACTCTATTCTATGACATACTACTTCACTCAACTCCACTCCTCCACTCTATGCCATTCCACACTGATACTGTATACCGCTCCACTCTATACCACCCAACTGCACTCCACTCTACCCCACTCTATGCCATCCCACTTGTCACCACTCTATCCCACTATGCTCTATGGCAATCTACTCCACCCTACACCACTCTACTCTACAACACTCTATTCTACTCTGTGAAACACCATCTACACCACTCCACTCTGTTCTACACCACATGACACTCTATGCCATTCCACTCTACTCCACTCTGACACCCGACTCCACTCCACTCTACACTACTCAACTCTTCTCCTCTATACAACTTTCTATTTCCTACACAAAATTCTACAACACTCCATACCACTCAACTCCATGACACTCCACTCCACTCTACGCCATTCTACACCACTCCATAACACTCCACTCTACTCCACTTTATGGCACTTTATGCCACTCATTTACCCCACAAACATTTAGCCATGCTGAACAGCAGCCACACTGGTGTACAACATTGTTAAAGCATATTGGCAAAGCCAATAGCTCATGCATAGGCGAGACCTACTGGTAAAAAAGGCAGATGTCATATCCACTAAGCTGATTGCATTGACATTAATGCACTGTTTGGGCCTGATTCAGATATTGGTGGACAAGTTACTCCATCCCAATGGTAACAGATATCCCGTCTGCTAAAATCTAACATTCATTATATTCTATGGGATTCATAATTCGGCAGACGGGATATCCGTCAACATTGTGACAAAGTAAACCATCCGCCAATATCTAAATCAGACCCTTAGTCTTAATACGATAGATGGTGCACACGCACACACACACACACTCTCCTTCACTCACACACACATGCAAGCACACTCTGTCACTCACACATACACACAAACTCTCACTCACACATGCAGACTCACACACACACTCACACATACACATTCACACTCACACCTTGCCCACCTTTCTTCTCTTCACTTCTTCTTGGCTCTTGGTTCTAAGGCATCCTGATATGTCTGTTCTGACTCTGCAAGGTGGGCAGAAGATAAATATGTGGTGTCTAACAGCCAAGCAGTGCCCAGTCTCTTACGGACTCAATATAATGAAAGCTGTCAGCTGTAGTTCTCCACTTCCTGAGGTATGTGGAATGCTATCACCTGCCTGGATCAGATTGAAAGTGCAGGTGAGAAGCTGGTACTGACAGGCTGATAAACAAGAGGAGGTAGGAAATCCATCAGCAGAGATTCATGATTAGTGTGTGTTAGGGCGATGGACGCTCCTCCTCTGAATAGCTAGACTCCTATCTCACGCCACTGATGCCAGTGACAAGCTGGGACAATCTGGGAAATATTGGAGGGAAAAGGTAGTAGGGCAGAGACCAAGGTCTTGCCTTCAGGTAGGGCCAACCAGCCCCAAGCCAAAGCAAGACTGGTGGTTTTCAGCTTCTAATTTCCATTATTTCATATGAGGTCAGATGTCTGTACAGGGAAGTGTCCTACCTTGATCCCCACACACGTGCAGTGGACTGAAATGCACTGGTCAAGAGCAGTGCTGAGGGGCCATAGTAGACAGCGGCGATGGAAAGACACATGGATGTTCAATAAATCATGTAGATACTCACATGGTGCTTGTCTAAGACAATTGCGAAGTGAGAGTAGAATTATTGCTTTAAGGGATCACTTCTGTCTGTTATTTAGTAGGAAACTGAGCTAAGAGGTGGGGAATTGAGTGCTGGCAATAAGTGATGGGCAGAGGAAAAAATGAAATATGGAAGAAAGGAAGCGAGAGAGTACTCTTTACAAATAGAGCATACATTGCACTATTTGGCTCTCAGGAGAAAAACGCCCCTTCAGCACCCACGCACCCTTCCTGAAAAAAGGTAGGAACGGTCAGCATCACTCTCTTTGCTCACTTGTACCTCAGAGGTATGGGTAAAGCGCAGGGGAGGGGCATTCATATTTTCTGGGTGCTCCTTTGGTATGAGACGCCGCACTTGATCATTAATCGGCTGTTAAAATAGTAAAGACACTGCCCTAGTGGTTCCATCGAGGAACCACGGCAGGTTCTCTGAATATTCTTAACATACCTAACTTATCCTAAATTTAAAAATAAAGTATTGCCTAATAAACAACGACAAATAAAAGAACGAGGATTGAAGCAGAAGAGGAAATGAAACAATACGAGAGATGCAAGAAACAAACAAAAAAAGGCTGGCCTGTTTTCTAATACAAGCAAGGAAAATGGATTCTCCTGGTCCACGGGCCATCGCACACAGTTGGTACCTGGCTCAAAGAATAGCTACAGCAATTGGCCAGACTGGTTCAAACTCAGCGTTGACCGTGTGAAAAACAGATCCAGTGGGACATGGAATGAGAGTCTTGCAAACAAACTTACCTCCAAAGATAAATACTGAGTCATTACTGCCGACTGCATCTTCTCAAGTGACCCTCACTTGAAGTAGGAAAACCTCATATTTCCCACTTACAGTCAAAAATGATTAATTTCTTGTGGTGACAGTGACCAATCCAAAATATTATTTCAGTCAAATGTATTTAAATGGAAAGTGCAACCTGTAACTGCATTTAATTATGAGGGATCCTGATTGCAAGTTAAGAGCTGTGCTATATTTTTAGCTGACAGGTAATAATTATCCAAATGTTAGGACACGCAGCAATAAATTAGCTTTGTCTTTTTATTTATGCGCCATAACGCATTCACGTTCCCCGGGCTAAAGAACAGTAGAGATTAGTCACTGTCTTCCATGCAAGCAAAGACAGAGGAAGTGTATCAAGGGAGCAGAGCAACCCATGCATCACCTGGTCCTGACTACTAGAGACAAATAAGCAAGCAAAGCCAATAGGTCTCGCATTTTCAAGAGCCATTGGCATTGCCACAGTGTTTTTTGCCATTTCGCACATCAGTGTTGTTGCTGTTCAGCATGACTAAAGGTTAGTGGTACAGAGGAGGGTGAATGAAGTGAAGTAGAGTGGAGTAGAATGCTGTGGTGTACAGCATCGTGGAGTGGAGGGCTGAAGGAGTGGCACAGAGTGGAGAGGAGTTTCATGGAGTGACCTAGAGTGGAGTGTTGTGAAGTGTCCTAGAGTGGAGTGTTGTTAAGTATTGTGGATTGCCGTAAAGTGGAGTGTCATGGAGTATACTGGGGTAAAGTGTTGGGGGGTAGAATGAAGTATCATGAAGTAGAGTAGAGTGGACTAGAGGGGTGTGGTGTGAAGTGGAGTAGAGTAGAGTAAAATGGAGTGGAGTAGAGTGAAGTGGTGTAGAATGGAGTGATATAGAGTGAAGTGATG
Organism: Pleurodeles waltl; assembly: GCF_031143425.1. Classification (NCBI taxonomy): domain Eukaryota; kingdom Metazoa; phylum Chordata; class Amphibia; order Caudata; family Salamandridae; genus Pleurodeles; species Pleurodeles waltl. The sequence continues at coordinate 1,558,740,153 of NC_090445.1, forward strand.
TGTAGTGGCTTAGAGTGGTGTTTGTAGAGTGACATAGAGTGGAGAGACATAGCGTAGAGGGGCATAAAGTGGAGTAGAGTGTTGTAGAGTGGCATAGGGTGTCATAGAGTGTACAGTGTAGTGCAGTGCATAAAGGGGAGTAAAAAGGGGAGTGGCGTAGAGGGAGTTTATTAGAGTGTCATACTGTGTCGTAGAGTGGAGTGTCATAGAGTACAGTGGAGAGTCATGGAGTATAGTGGAGTTTCATTTAGTGTCATGGAGATGAGTGGAGTACCATGGAGTAGAGTGGAGTAGGAGTAGAGAGGTGTGGTGTAGAGTGGAGTTATGTAGAGTGGAGAGGTATAGAGTGGGCTAGAATGGAATGGTGTAGAGGGAGGGGTGTACAGTAGCAAAGTGGTGGAGGGTCATAGAGTAGAGGGTCATAGAGTGGAGAATCATGGATTGTCACAGAATGGATTGGAATAAAGTGGCGTAAAGTGGGGTGGAGTAGAGTAAAGTTGCATAGAGTTGCGTGGAGTTCGGTAGAGTAGGATGGCATAGAGTGGAGCAGAGTAGTGTAGAGTGGAGTAGAGTGGTGTGGGGTGGCTTAGAGTAGAGTGGAGTGATGTAGAGTGGAGTACAGTGGAGTAGTGTAGGGAGGCATAGTATTGTAGGGTGGAGTTTCATGAAGTGTTGTAGAGCAGACTGCCTTAGAGTGGAGGGGCCTTTAGTGGAAGGGCATAGAGTGGAAGGGCATGGACTAGACTGTCATAGAGTATAGTGTCATAGAGTGGAGTGGCTTAGAGTGGAGTTGGATAGAGTGGTGTGTCGTGGAGTGGGTTAGAATGAAGTGGCAGAGAGTGGAGTGTCGTGCAGTAGTGCAGAGTGGAGTAGAGTAGAGGGGTGTAGATAGAGTGGAGTAAAGTGTCGTGGAGTAGAGTGGCATTGAGTGGAGTGGCACAAAGTGTCATGGAAAGGCATAAAGTGGAGTGGCATAAATTATTGTAAAGAGGCGACAGTTGCGTGGAGTGGAGGGGCATAGATTGGAGGGGAGTAGCATGGAGGGACAGAGAGTGGAGGGGCATAGAGTGCATTGGCATAGAGTAGAGTGGAGCAAAGTGCTGTAGAGTGGATGGAAGTGGAGGTGAGTTTCATTGAGTGGAGTGTTGTAGAGTGGAGTGTCATAGAGTGGAGTGGTGTGGAGTGTCGGAAAGTGGAGTGAGGTAGAGTGGAGTGGCATGGAGTGTCATAGAGGGCCGTGCTTAGAGTGGACCAGAGTAGAAAAGAGTGATGTAGCATACTGGAGTGTCGTAGGGTGGAGTGGCATAGAGCACAATGGAATAGAGTGAAGTGGCATTGAGTGGAGTGGCGTAGAGTGGAGTGGATATAGGTCATCATTAAGACATTGGCTGTAAAAACCGCCTTCCGCCGCCGTGATGACCGCCAACAGACCGTCACCGCGGCTACCAACCGTCCGCCATATTATGAGCACTGCCTGACTTCCACCACAATAAGGGTGGAAATCTGACAGTGATCATACTGGCGGATGGTGGTAAGCTGGCGCTGCTACCAGCAGCACCGCCACGCCAGTAGAACGCCGCTAGTAATACGGCCTGACAGTGTTCTGCTGGAGGGGCGCTGCTGGCGGTAGACCTCCTTGACCAAGGTAAGTCGAGCTTTAGACAGGGGAGGAGTTGTTGTGTGTGTGTCTGAGTGTGTACATGAATGTGTGAGTGAGTGTGTGAATGCGTCTGTGTGTGTGTTGTGTTGTTTGCATGGTTGTATGCGTGTGAGTGAATGCGTGTAAGATTGGCGAAATAAGTGCGTGCCTGCATGTCAGTGTGATCATTGTAAGAATGTGTGTGGGCATGTCCGGAAGTATGTGTGCATGAATGCGTGTATGCCAGTGTGAGTTATTGGGTGTATGCGTGGTGCGTGTCCGCGGGTGTGTGCGTGTATGGGGGGTGGGTGTGTGGGTGTTGGGATCGGAAGGTGTGGGGGGTGTGAGGATCAGAGGGGGTGGGGGAGTATGGATGGAGGGGGGTGGGTGTCAGGTGAGTGTTTGGGGGAGCCACCTACCGGTGACAGGAAGGGATTCCCTGTCACCTGTAGGGCCTACTGCCATGGTTTTCATGGCATTGCTAACGCCATGAAAACCATGGTGGTAGGCAGGCGCATAATGCCGTCATCTGTACTATGCCAGCCACCGGGCTGTCATAGAGTAAAACTGAGTGGCATAGCGTAGAGTGTGTAAAGTGTTGTAGAGTGGAGTACAGTGGAGTGGTGTAGAGTGGAGTAGAGTGGATTGGCATAGAGTGAAATAGAGGGGAGTGGCATAAAGCGCAGTAAAGTGGGGTAGAGGGGAGAGGCAAAGAGTGGTGTAGGATGGAGTGTGGTAAAGTGGAGTGTGGTAGAGTGGAGTGTCGTAGAGTGCAGAAGAGTGGAGTGGGGTGGAATAGAGTGGTGTTGAGTGGCCTAGACTTAAGCGGCATAGAGTTGTGCAGAGTGCCATGGAGTGGAGTGGCACAGGGTGGAATAGAGTATCATAATGCGGGGTGACTTAGAGTGGACAGACATAGGGTGGCATAGTGTACAGTGAAGTGAAATGTCGTGGAGTGGAGTAGAGTGGAGTGGGGAGCGTGGAGTGCCGTAGAGTGGAGTAAAGTGGTATGGAGTGTACTAGAGTGGAGTGGCATAGAGTGGCATAGAGTAGAGTGGCATAGAATGGAGTGTCATACAGTGAAGTGGCATGTCATACAGTAGAGTGGTGTGGAATGTCATTGAGTACTGCGGTGTAGAGTGTTGTAAATTGGAGTGGTGTAGAGTGGTGTGCAGTGGCACAAAGTCGAGTAGAGTTTCATAGAGTGTCATACAGTGGAATAGAATAGAGTGGAGTGGGATAGAGTGGAGAATTGTAGAGTGGAGTTTCATAGAGTGGAGTAGAGTGGTCTAGAGTGGCAGAGAGTTGAGTGGCATAGAGTGGAGTAGAGTGGAGTGTCGTGGAGTGAAGTGCCTTGGAGTTTGGAAATGTAAGGAAATACTTAGTAGCATTAGTAAACACATAGAATCATAACCAGTTGAATAATAACTAAATGCTGGACAATTGTGTAAGTCAAGTCCATGACACTGTGCCACTTTGTTACATGCACATGCCAACATTAGCACATATGCACATGAGGCAAGGTATTGTGCTTCTGCAGTACTATGAAGTGTGTTTAGCTTGGGTGACTTAAGTGTGCATGTTTTTATGCACTGAGTGCTTTAAAACAGATCTTAGTTTACAAAAATGCAAGATTGCAGGTGTATAAGAATGTCCTTACCCTCTTTCCCAGATGTATTCTGGTAACAAGAGTCGCCAGTAATCATAGAAAGGGCCTGCAGACACAGTTAAGTCCGCCCGTGATCGGTTGGGCACACAGTCTGGCCACCAACCAGTTCCTATGGCACCTCACACCTCACCATGCATGACCTGATGCTGTGTGTGGCAATCGGTTTGTAGCCACAGGGGGTTGGGAATGATTAGGGGGGTTTTGCACCCATAAGAGTTTGGGTATATGCTGTTGACTGTCGTCATTGGTGCAAATGGGGGGGGGGGCATCCAACACCCCTGCTGCCCATGGCCAAAGATTGGGTAGCTGCGGGTGTTTAGGTGTAGATCTTGGCCTGTGGCCAGGTCCTGTGGCCAAACCCATGCCACGCTGCCATGCACCATGTGCAGCAGGGGGTTGGTTGTCAGTGGGGGATTGGGTGCAGGGCCTGACCTGAGGTCAGGTCCTGTGGCCAACCCACTGCAGCCCAAGCCATAAGCTGTGCTTAGTGGGGAAGTTGTGTGAGTATGATAAAAAAAACTGAAATTCACAAAAAAACACACATGTTAAAGTGACATTGTAGGTAAGGTCGGCGCGCTGATGTAACAGTGTTGTTTTCGCCATTGGAGCAGGAAGCGGCCACAAGGCCGCTTCCTGCTGCGATGGGGAAAACGGCCCCAAACGGCCTTCCCGATGTTAAGGAAGGCCTCGTGTGAAAGGGGAGACTCTTTCACACGAGCCCTTCCTGAACGTGTTTCCTGGTCCTCGATCACAGTACAGCTGCGATCGAGGGCCAGGAAACACCCCTACACACCAGGGATTTCACTTGGGGGGGTCGGCCCCCTCGGAAAACGGGCCGTCCCCCTGGGGGCATATTTTTTCACTTGAATGTAGGTGTCCCCTGGGGGGGCACGATCGCGCTCGATCGCGCCCCCGAGGGGCTTTTTTAAAAAACAAATAAAGAAATTGACAGGGGGTCGCCCGTGGGCAGAGTGATCCCCTGTGGGGGCAATACTTTTTTTTAGTAGTTGTAGGGTTTCCCTGGGGGCCATTTTGGCCACAAGGAAACCACACAACTACTAAAAAAATATAGATCTATATACATATAGATCTATATAGATATACATGTAGATAGACATATCTAACTACATAGATATATCTATAGATAGATCTCTCTCTATATATATATATATATTTCAACTGTAGCTTTTAGGCAGCAATAAAAAAGTCAAGTAAGTCTTGTGATTATGTTTCGGCTACAAAAGGATCAGACTTTAGTCTAGTGGCAGTTTTAGTGCCATAAAGAAGCGCAGGTTTATATGCCTACTGCAAAGAGCAAATCTGTATTTTATGTAAATAGCTGAGTACATTAGTAAAGTCAGCCATTACCTGTGCTATAATGCAAATGAAATGTATGTGCGGGGTTGGGGGGGGCGGCTATGGAGAGAAGAAGGGCACTTTTGCTGGGTGGTAATGAGGGAATCCAAGGAGGAGGACATGGGATTGGAACACCAATAATGATTGTTGGACTGGGCGCAGGAGGTGCTAAACACTATGACAAATGGTATGTGACAAGGTGTTTTTTGAGTGTCTTGAAAGAACCTCCTGATTGAGGGAAGAAGCGCAGGTGAGGTGACCTCTACTGTTGCATGCATCATACACACACCAGCAATTTTGTGACTGTCTACGCAGGCTAGTGTTTTAGAGCAACAGTTTAGCCAGTAGCAGAGATAGCATCTCGTTGGAAGACTGCTGCTGACGCCCTCACTCGGGTTATAAAGGACAGCTCTGACATAGGATCAGAGACTGAGACAGCAGATACTGAGACAGCATCTAAGGGATAGGACAACGGCGCAGACTCAGGAAGTGATTTTTCAGTCGGAGGAGTCCCATTCGATAACTCCTCTTCCAGTAATTATGAGAGAGGTGATGAGGACAGTCCTGCTGTCCCTTCGCAAGCACAGTCTGTGCAATGGGACAAAAGCGGGTTAGCCCAACCAAGAGAGCAGGTGAATGCGGCGGCAAGCACAGAGAGAGAGTGCTCTCATGGGAGCTCCCCAATTTAGTTCAGCCCCAAATTCCACCGCCCAAATCATATTGTGGAGACATCAAAATTATCTATCACAAAACAAACTGGTTTTGAAAGGCAGGCACCTGTGTTTTTGGTCTTGGGCTCGGCGGCCATATAGGGAAACATACTAAACTCAAACATTTCTAGAAACTAGACATCCGGGGGGGGTCCACAGCGGTGGGACTTGTGTGGATTCCCCAAAGTTTTCTTACCCAGAAAGCCCTGCAAAGCTGAAATGTTGAATAAAAACTTTATTTTTCTTGCATTTCTGTCACACAAACTACAGGAATATGCTGGGATCCACAATCCTACCACCCAGTGATTCCTCACCTGTCCTGATAAAAACACTACCCCATTTGCCTGTACCTAGTGCCTGCATCAAGAATGGATTACCCCAGGGTCAACAGTTGCCTCATGTAAGGACCAACATTGACCGCTGTGTGATCTATTCCTGTCACGAGCACTAGGCCTACCCACACAAGTGAGGTACCATTTTTATCGGGAGACTCGGGGGAACGCTGGGTGGAAGGAAATTTGTGGCTCCTCTCAGATTCCAGAACTTTCTGTCACAAAAATGTGAGGAAAAAGTGTTTTTTTGGCCAACTTTTGAGGTTTGCAAAGGATTCTGAGTAACAGAACCTGGTGAGAGCCCCACAAGTCACCCCATCTTGGATTCCACTAGGTGTCTAGTTTTAAAAAATGCCCAGGTTTTGTACGTTTCCCTGGGTGCCGGCTGAGCTAGAGGCCAAAATCCACAGCTAGGCACTTTGCAAAAAACAGCTCTGTTTTTTTTAGGAAAATGGAATGTGTCCATGTTGTGTTTTGTGGCATTTCCTATCGCAGGCGCTAGGCCTATCCACACAAATGAGGTACCATTTTTATCGGGAGACTTGGGGGGACACTGGGTGGAAGGAAATTTGTGGCTCCTCGCAGATTCCAAAACTTTCTATCACCGAAATGTGAGGGAAAAGTTTTTTTTTGGCCAAAGTTTGAGGTTTGCAAAGGATTCTGGGTAACAGAACCTGGTGAGAGCCCCACAAGTCAGCCTTTCCTGGATTTCCCTAGGTGTCTAGTTTTCAGAAATGTGCTGGTTTGGTAGGTTTCCCTAGGTGCCGGCTGAGCTATAGGCCAAACTCCACAGCTAGGCACTTTGCAAAAAACAGCTCTGTTTTCTTTAGCAAAATGTGATGTGTCCACATTGTGTTTTGTGGCATTTCCTGTCACAGGCGCTAGGCCTACCCACACAAGTGAGGTACCATTTTTATCGGGAGACTTGGGGGAACACTGGGTGGAAGGAAATTTGTGACTCCTCTCAGATTCCAGAACTTTCTGTCACCGAAATGTGAGGAAAAAGTGTTTTTTTGGCCAAAGTTTGAGGTTTGCAAAGGATTCTGGGTAACAGAACCTGGTGAGAGCCCCTCACCAGGTCAGCCCATCCTGGATTCCCCTATGTGTCTAATTTTAAAAAAATATGTGTAGGTTTGGTAGGTTTCCCTAGCTGCCAGCTGAGCTAGAGACCAAAATCTACAGCTAGGCACTTTGCAAAAAACACGTCAGATTTCAATGTAAAAATGTGATGTGTCCATGTTGCCTTTCCTGTTGCGAGCATTAGGCCTACCCATGCAAGTGAGGTACCATTTTTATCGGGAGACTTGGGGGAACACAGAATAGCACAACAAGTGTTATTGCCCCTTGTCTTTCTCTACATTTTTTCCTTCCAAATGGAAGACAGTGTGTAAAAAAGCAGTCTATTTGAGAAATGGCCTGTAATTCACATGCTAGTATGGGCACCCCGGAATTCAGAGATGTGAAAATAACCACTGCTTCTCAACACCTTATCTTATGACCATTTTGGAATTACAAAGGTTTCCTTGATAGCTATTTTTCACTCTTTATATTTCACCAAATGAATTGCTGTATACCCATTGTAAAGTGCAGCTCATTTATTGGCTCTGGGTACCTAGGGATCTTGATGAACCTACAAGCCCTATATATTCCTGCAACCAGAAGAGTCCAGCAAACGTAACGGTATATTGCTTTAAAAAATCTGACATTGCAGGAAAAGGTTACAGAGTAAAACGTGGAGAATTTTTTTAAAAAAAAATCAGCTCAATTTCAATATCTTTTTTATTTTTGCTGTTATTTTCTGTAGGAAAACCTTGTAGGATCTACACAATTGACCCCTTGCTGAATTCAGAATTCTGTCTACTTTTCAGAAATGCTTAGCTTTCCCGGGATCCAGCATTGGTTTCACACCCATTCCTGTCACTAACTGGAAGGAGGATGAAAGCACCAAAAATAGTAAAAACTGGGTATGTCCCAGTAAAATGCCAAAATTGTGTTGAAAAATATGCCTTTCTGATTCAAGTCTGCCTGTTCCTGAAAGCTGGGAAGATGGTGATTTTAGCACCGCAAACCCTTTCTTGATGCCAATTTCAGGGGAAAAACCACAAGCTTTCTTCTGCAGCTCTTTTTTCCCATTTTGTTTTTAAAACTGAAATTTTAGCTGTATTTTGGCTAATTTCCTGTCTCCTCCAGGGGTACCCACAAATTCTGACTACCTTTAGAGTCCCTAGGATGTTGGAAAAAAAGGAGTCAAATTTGGCATGGATAGCTTATGTGGACAAAAAGTTATGAAGGCCTATACGCGAACTACCTCAAATAGCCAGAAAAGAGCTCAGCACTGGGGGGGGAAAGGCCCAACAGCTAAGAGGTTAATGTGATGTTATAGTTAGGTGTTGAAATAATACAAAAACAAATGTTTAGAGACTAACAACATACTAAAATTCGCCAGTTATAGGTTACCGGGCTAACTAATAATTTTGCTCACTGATGATATCTCAAGTTACATCACTGATGACATCATCTAATGGATATAACATTTTGCTATAAGTTTTTTATAATGGAAGTTATTCAGTAAGATACAGGTAGACTCCATTTTTCATACGTCTGTAGTACTAATGGACATAACTTTTCCTAACAAGCAGAATGTAAAGCGCATCTGTGAAATCATCGACATAGATAGTAGATATTATGCTTTTTTTTTTACTGATATTGAGCTGTGAAAGAAAAGCAATGACTCTGTAGACATTAATGAGGTCAACAACTTTTTAAACCTTGAGTGCCATTCAGAAGCAGTGCTTGGTCATTATTTACCTTAATGAGATGTGGCGGTTAAATACCTTATCTGACAAAAAACAGTTTCACATCTATACATTAGGTGGTGATAAAGCATGTACAACCAGGCCCTCTGTACAAAGCTTCCTAGTATGTAAAAGTACCCTGCACATTATTCCTCAAATTAGCAGAATGGTGTACCCTCATTTAACAATGCTTACAATCATACTGCGACTTAAACCATCTGTAACTGAATCACTTGTACATTCTAAAACAATGTATAATGTCTCCGGATTTCCACTAAATTTATGGAAATAAAGATATGCACTTTATAAATCTAGTAGCAATAAGAAATTCCTCTTGGTCAAAAACATCAAGCTGTCATACTTTAAGGTGTTGATCCATATCTAAATTGTGTAGGCTTATCTACTTAGGTCTCCTAGGTATAGTAAATGGATAATATGTGTTGTCCATTCTGGGAGAATGTCCCCTATAATCTTCTCTAAATTAGATACCAATGGTAATCTCATCCTACAGATGAAAACATATTTCTGATAGAGATTTCTACCTGCAGACTCCACAACTGAGAATATTCTCCAGGTGTCAGACTGGATCCAGAAACTCTTGAGCAGTGCCTCTGCATATCAGTAGGTGGCATTGGCGGCTACACATCAGTGTCATCCTCAGTGAGAGTGACATGTGCAGTGCCATAGAGGTGCCACCTCAGAGCACTAACATCAGTTCCTTTCTTTCTGTGCCAACAGTGCTGATCCAGAGGGCTACCTCTGTTAGTTTTTTAACCTGTTTCAACCTTTTGTCAACTCTTTTTTTAAGTTTTCACCCGCAATGTGCTAGGGACATGTCTCCCAACAAACATTTGGGTTTTAAACCTTGTGGGGAATGTCAGAGGTAGATGTCGGTTTTTGATCCACGCTTGGTTTTTCTTTGGTTCCTGGGGTTGGACCACGATCCTAAGGCCTGTGTCAACTGTCAATCGATGCAACTAAAGGCAATCCGTGGGCGAGCCATGAAGCTCCTAGCAGCATGATACATCAAAGCATCATATTGGTCCCGGTCCTAATCCTGTGGAAGGTCTCAGGCCTGGTCAGGGAGTCAGTCTTGTGATTGTTTTTTTTCCAAATCAAAGTCATCATCAAAGTTGAGTAAGTCCAAGAAGAACAAAAAGAAGAAGTTGAAGTGTTCTTCTACTTTCCTCCCTCGACTTCATGCTTCTAGGCTCCACTTCCACACTCTTCCTGTGGAGCTGGATGCCGTGCCAACTCTGTGCCTCCCTAAATTACTTCTACAATGGCACTTCAATGCCACACCTGGCTGAGATCAACTGGCTTCTTGGCGGACATCCAATCATCACTGATGGACATGCCCTTCAACAGCTCTCGTCTGGTAGACAATAAGGAGAGATGGGTCACCTCCAGGTCATTGACATCCTCCATGGCCTATGCCAATAGCACTCCTCTTTTCATCCCTTCAGTGGCTATGGTGGCTCTGAGCAGCATCTACAATACCAGCCGTACCACCATGGTCATCAGGCTTCCCAGCCCTATCGTGGCCATGGACACAGTTCCCACAGAGGAAGTAGGACTCAAAGTCAGCGTACTGTCCAATCCTCCACCATTCCGGTTGCTACTGCCTCCAAGCCTCTTTGGCAGGCCCCCAATATAACACAGTCATTTGTTGGCAAGAGGAACAGGCACCACCTGCCCCAATGGCGAGCTATAACATCTGACAAGTGGGAACTTCAAATTTTCCAATGGGGTTACGCCCCCACATGTCTGGAAACCCCACCACCTTTTCCACCTACTTCAGATCGGTTGCTGGAGACTATCTCTCCTTGCTATGTCAGGAGGTGCAGGCTTCATTACTCAAAGGAATCATCAATAGGGTACTTGTAGCAGAAGTAGGTCATGGTTGCTATTCCTGTCACTTTCTCGTGCTGAAAAAGGTTGGCGGCCACAGTCCTATCCTAAATCTTCACTCTTACAATGCTTTCCTACAAAAGAGGAGATTAAAAATACTCACCATTGTCCAGGTCTTGTCTGCCCTGGATTCTGGAGACTGGATGGTAGCAATGGACCTCCTCGACATGTATTTTGTCATCCCCATCCTGCAGCCATACAGTCATTACCTGCAGTTAACCATGGGACAGGATCATTTCCAGCTTGCTGTTCTCCTTTTTGGTCTCACTTGTGACACTGGGTTGTTCACAAACATGATGGCGTTGGCTGAAGCACATCTTCGGCGGTCAGGGGTCTCAGTCTTCCTCTACCTCAACGACTGGCTGCTGAAGGTGTGCTCCCTTTCATCTGAGCCATTCTGGCCATGGAGCAGTTACGAGCTTATACTCTAGAGTGGTGAATCTGGGACATTAGGGCTATGTTCCTGATGTTTCAGCCTCAGTCTTGGATCTCAGTGAGACTGACTGAGGCTACATGGTCTGATGGCCTCAAGCATCCTTCTGGTGAAACACGTCATGTGGCAATTGTGTGCTTTGAAGTGGGATCTGAAGTCCCAGTGGGTACAGCACCAGGGGAAAATCTTACAATTGATCAAGATTTCAGAGGAGAATGCAAAAGGCCTGCAGAGGTGGTTGACAAACTGCGATTTAGTCTGTGACAGACCTCTCTTCCTTCCCCACCCAGAGCTGATGGTGGTGACTGATACAGCACTTCTGGGTTGAAATGGCCACCTGGGAGGCATGACATCCGAAGACTCTGGAGCTGAGATCCATATGGTTGGCATTTAAAGCCTTTCTTCCATCGATCAAGAAAAGGCTGGTATAGGTGTTCATGGGCCACACCACCTTCATGTTATATTGCAGCAAACAAGGTGGAGTGGGGTCATGGACTGTGCCAGGAGGCCCTGTACCTATGGACATGGCTGGAATGTCACAACATCTTGGTTGTGCAACACCTGGCGGAATCTCTGAACGCTAAGGCAGAGGAACTCAGTCATTGATGCCTTGTGGATTGTAACTGGTGTCTGCATCCGGAGATAGCACGAAGTCTGTTCCAAGAAACTTGAGAACCTTGACTCAATATGTTCACCACTGCAGAGAACGTGCAATGTCAGTAGTTTTGCACACTGAAGTTTCCAAAGCGCATCTCGCCCGGAGACCTATTCTATTTAAAATGGAACTTGGGACTCCTGTTTGCCTTTCCGCCAAAACTAATCCTGTGCCAATATCTTAAGAAGATCAGAATTGATCAGGCCCAAGTCATCCTCGTGGCTTTGGATTGGGCTTGGAGAGTGTGGTATCCAGAACTCCTCCGCATGAACATTTGTCCCTTGATCACTTTGCCTTGTCGGGAAATCCCTTGTCGCAGCAGCAGGGCAAGGTCTTTCACCCGAACTTGCGCACTTTCCATGTTCATGTTTGGAGAATGAGTGGCAACAGTTGATTGTCTTTATTCTTTCCACTGAAATCTGCAATGCTATTGTAGCAGCCAGGCATCCCCCAACAAAGGCCTTGTACTCCTGCCAATTGGACAAGTTTGTGACTTGGTGCTCCTCAAGACAAGTTGACCCACTTTCTGCCTCTCTGTTGGAGGTCCTCTTGTTTGTGTTGTTTTGGCCTCATAAGCTTTAAGCTCTTTCTGTTAACCTACACCAGCTTCTACGCAGACAAACTGGTTCTTCAGACTCGCACCTGCTTCCTGCCAAAGATTGTGGCCCCCTTCCATGACACCCAAAACATCACGCTGCTGCCATTTTTCGCTCCACCGCATCCTTCCAAGGAAGAAGAGAGTCTCCACCATTTGGATCCAAAAGAGCTCTTTCCTTTTACATCGATTACAGTAAAGAAGACCTGGTGGACATTAACTTCTACATTGGGTTCACTGGAGCAAAAAAAGGCAAGGTGGTGGAGAAATGAAGTATTTCTTGATAGATTGTACTCTGCATCAAAATCTGTTACACACTAGCTAGAATGCAGCCTCATGAAGGCTTGCAGGCTCAATCCACCAGGGCCAAAGCATCTACTAATGCGTTAGTATGCGGAGTGCCTGTCCTGGACATCTGTCAGGCTACTACGTGGGCGTCACTCCTCACATCATGTCAGTTGAGACTGGCATTTTGCCTGTTTGGTCCTCTAAGACATTTTGTTTTAAACCAGTTTGCAGACCCCCCCTCCTGTGAGGGTTGGCTTTGGTGTCTATTCTAAGGTGAGGAACTTGCACATAGAAGTCTCTATCATAAGAACAAGTTAGTTACATTTGATAACACTTTTTCTGGTGGAGCTCATACCACAGATTCCTCACTGACCCTCCCATCCTCCCTCTTCTGTGAACTGGGCTCTTCACCTAAAAGGTCCTGTTAGACTCTGCGCACAGGTCACAAATCATTCTGACGTGGCGCAACATTTTTGGCATGGAAATAGTCAAGAAAGAAACTGATGTTAGCATGCTGGGGTGGCACCTGTATGGCACATCGCACATATTTTCTGGCACAGATGTCAATGTGGAGCCGCTGATGCCACCAAACAGCATCCAGCTCACTGCTGGGGCACAAACCTGTGTATCTGTGCCCCAGAAAAAAGACAGATTCTTATTGTTGTCAAGCACTGTTTCAATCCCTTTCTCAATGGAATCCAGTCAGTCAGCACAGTAACAATCTCTGCTTGCTGAAGAACCAACACAATGTAATGAAACAAGTCACCCAGAGCTCCTACTGTAATATCAGAAAGTTTATCATTACTACATTTTGATGAAAAGCTATAAGCTACTCAAGGGCACTTATTTTTACAGAGGATTCAACGAGTTCCAAGAAAACCTGACCCTCTCCAAAAGTGCTGCATAGTCACTCATCTTAAGACAATTTTCAGCAAATAGTATTAAAATGTTTTTTGTTGTAGAACAATGTCTAAAAGGCCATAGGTAACGGACAGCAATAACAAGCAATGTCATATCACTTATCGTTTACCTTAACAGCTCACCACAGTTCTGTCATTCACTGCCTTTGTTGGGCCTCTAAGATGAGTCTGAATTATTTATTGTGTGATCAAAACTTTTCTTGAAAGAGGTAGGGGTCAAAAAATAAAACATACACTCATCTTACAGTCAACCTCAAGCAGTCCTGGAGGCCTAGGGTGCCGTTGCAAGCTGAGCAGTGCTGACACCCAGGTTACAGATAATTTAGCTGTTCATACAACAGGTAGATTACACTCATCTGTAGACTAGGGTTTCGGAGAAAACTAGTTCAATCATTTTTCCCCCAAACATCTGCTGTTCAGTTCATGTACATTCAAAAATTTTGCTTTCAAATATTTTTTTTACATGTCAAGCAATCAATCAACATTTGTAAAGCACGGTTACTCACCCGTGAGGGTCTAAAGGTGGGGGGAGAAGAGGGGCCTCATCCGAAGAGCCGCATCATGTGGTTCTTCCTGAAGATTGTGAGCGACAGGCTTTGTCTGAGGTGCAGGGAGAGGTTGTTCCAGGTCTATGCTGCAGTGTAGGTGAGAGATCGTCCTCCGGCCGTGGTTTTGCGGATGCGAGGAAAGGTGGCCAGGGCCATCTGGGCAGAGCAGAGGGATCTTTAGGGGATATGGAAGGAGATGCTGTGGTTCAGGTAGGCTGGTCCTGCATTGTGTATGGCCTTGTACGTGTGGGTGAGAAGCTTGAAGGTGATTCGCTTTTCGACCGGTAACCAGTGGAGTGTCCTCAGGTGTTGGGAGGTGTGTTCTCAGCAAGGGAGGTCCAGAATGAGTCTGGCGGCAGCATTCTGGATGAGTTGAAGTTTTTTGATGTTCCTAGTTGAGGGGCCAACCTAGAGGGCGTTGCCATAGGCGAGCTTGCTTGTGACTAAGGCATGGGTGACTGTCCTGCAAGAGTCAGGTAGGATCTATCTGAAGATCTCCCGAAGTTTGTGGAGTGTGTGCCAGCAGGAGGAGGTGACAGAGTTTACCTGGTGGGTCAAGGATAGAGAGGAGTCGAGGATGATTCCTAAGTTGTGGGCATGCTCGGTCGGTGCGGGGGGGGGGTGAGGGATGTGGCCCACCAGTAGTTGTCCCAAGCTGAGGTGGCGTTTCCAAAGATGATGAGCTCACTCTTGTCGGAGTTGAGCTTGAGGCAGCTTCCTCTCATCCAGGTGGCGACGGCTTCCATTTCTGCATGAAAGTTCCTTTTGGCCGTGTCCGGGTCTTCGGTGAGGGAAATGATGAGTTGTGTGTCATCGGCATATGACAGGATGTTCATACCGTGGCTTCTGACAATGGCAGCAAGATGGGCCATGTATACGTTGAACAGTGTGGGACTCAGTGAGGATCCTTGGGGAACTCCGCAGTTGACTCCTGTGGGTCTGGAAGTGTAGGGCGGGAGTCTGACCCTCTGCACACTCCCGGAGAGGAAGGAGTGGATCCATTCCATGGCTGTTCCACGGATTCCTATGTTCTGGAGTCTGGTGCGCAGAGTGCTGTGGGAGACCATGTTGAAAACTGCTGAGAGGTCGAGGAGTATGAGTGCTGCGGTGTGGCCGTGGTCTAGGAGCAATCAGATGTCGGCAGTGGCTGCCAGGAGTACTGTCTACGTGCTGTGATTGCTGCGGAAGCTGGACTGGGAGTTGTCCAGGGAGTTGTTGGCCTTGATGAAATTCTGTAGTTGTGCATTGATTGCTTTTGCTAGGACTTTGGCTTGTGTAGGGTAGCAGCGAGATGGACCGGAAATTCTTTAGTTCTGATGGGTCGGGCAAAGGTTTTGTCAGGAGAAGGTATATTTTGGTGTGTTTCCAGTCCTCAGGGAAGGTGCCCGTGCTGATGGAGCAGTTGATTATGTCACGAAGCTCAGGGCGATGGATGCGCTGGCTCTGATATGTATGTGGTGCAGGCAGAGGTCTGAAGGGGCTCCGGAGTGGGTGCTGTTTGTGATGTTGACTGTTTCCTCTGTGGTGAGCACTGACTAGTCCTGGATGGTCCGGGCAGGTTCTGGGTGGGTGGGTCAGTCGCAGGTTCCGGTGCCAGGATTTTCCGGGAGGAAGCTGTCGTAGATGTCCTGGATCTTGTGATGGAAAAAGGAGGCAAGTTTGTCACTGGTGGCTTCGGAGGGGGGATCTGTGAACTCGTTGATGGCTGAGAAGAGTTCTTTCGAGTTGTGTGCAGAGGAGTTGATGCGCTCCCGGAGTGCGTCCTTCCTAGCGTTCTTGATTTTTCATCAGTAGGCGGCGGTTGCGGCTCTGAATGTTGGCATAAGAAAGCCAAATATATGCTTAGTGGCCAAACCGTACCCTTACATTTACCAGGATCGTGCGTGCACTATGGGACGGCCACCTAAATCATAGAGTGGGGTAGCCGAAAATATGGTCTGGACTTTAAAGAAAAATGAAAAAAATGGCTTGAACAGTCTGCCTTAAAGAGTTCCTTGAAGAGCAGGGCAGTTAGCTGTCTCTCCAGGATGGTTTAAGAGCATCCCAGGGCCTCCAGGCATCTACTCTTGATGAACATAATTTTCGTGACACTGGTTGACAGATTGTTAAAGCCTCTTATCTGAGCAGCGTGATTCCTACATAAATGGAGGGTAACCTTCTCAGGAAGCATGGCTTCTCGCTTTGAAATGCTGTTTTCACAGTAGATTTAACATTGACTTTCATCCTGTATTTTATGCTTTTTTGACTTTAAGTTGTACAGACAACTATAGTTCTGTCGGACCAATTCTAAAACACATTTGATATCTCAACAGAGGCTGACACCGCGCTCTTAGGCTATGATCAATCATTTGACACACACAATCTTATAATTAGCTTAAGGGGTATTCATTAGGTTAGGTATACTAATGAAATATGCACAAACAAGTGCTACATGTGAAACAGAAGGCGTGAGGCGGAGCACACAGACACTCATGTGCACAGGCACATTTGTGGAGGGATGGCTCAAAGAGCTGAAAGTTCTCTGCTGAAACAAAGCAATGATAGCCAGGAAACAATTTTCATTGCTGGAAAAGCCAACTCAGCCTTCCATTGTCCAAGAGGTCAGTTAATTGAATAAGAGGAGTGGGTAATAGTAGCACCCACAACTTAAAGCTCTTTAAAAAGGATGTGTAGTAGGAAGCGCTATATAAAATACAAGTTATTATGTGCACACTGACCTGTGCACTCACGCACTCATGTGCAAACACATGCATGCACATGCGCTAATACGAACACACCCATGCAAACATTCACATCCACCGGCACACGTGCACAGACTCACAGATGCACATAAACGCATATGTACACACAGTAATGAATAGATGCCTCTGCCACTAAACCCTTAAAACCGACTAGGTGATCGTCTGACTGACTAAATCCCATATCCTTCACCAGAAGCACAAAAAGCTATTGCGAGGAGAGGAGAAACAACCACATATAACTCTTGTCTTTGCCTCATACAGTTGTTGTATGAGATGCCTCATGTGAAGTCACTGAAGTCACTGGGAAAGGGGCCTGTCAGTGCCAAGACTACACCCATGGTCTGCCCCCGGCCTCTGTCACAATTTCGTACTCCGCAGACAGGGAAATAGTCACAAAGCATAGCTCGGATCTTAATTTCTAATGTGCAGACCTGGCCAGTCAGTCTCCAGGGCATCTTACCCCATTAACAATACATATTGGTGGAGGGTGTGCGTTCCACGTCACATCCCCCCTACAGATTGCCCTTTGCCTCCGATCAGTAAAGTGTTCTCTTCTCAGAGAACAATCTCCCAAAGCTTGAGTTTGGACTTCCGAAACAAAATAACAATGGTCCTGGCATCAGATGGCTTTCTCCTTGCTGTGAGGGACTTTGTGCAATATTCTTTCCTAGAACTGTCATGTCTCGCACAGCTGTCCCAAGTAGGGAAAAAAAGAAGTATTTATCGCTCCACCACTGCATAGCTCAAGGCAGCCACCACTGTGACCTGCCGGTCCCGTGGTGGACAAGGTCTCAGGTCAGACATTTCTGATGGCCGTGCCAGATAAGGCTGTGCCATTAGAAGCCCTGATGTTCCTCCACCTCTAAATGGCATGCGCAGGGCAGTGCGACCTGTGCGTGCGCATGCACTGGGCGCTAACCTGGTGTGGTGTGGGGGGCAGTGGCGTAGCGTGGGTTGTCAGCACCCAGGGCAAGGCAAGTAATTTGCGCCCCCTAACCCGGGGCAGGGCAAGTAATTTGCGCCCCCTAACCCGTGGATTTTAGCACTCGAGTCTCTTCCAAGATGTTGCGCCCGGTGCGGCCAGCCCCCCCTGCACCCCCCACGCTACGCCACTGGGGGGAGTTCCCGAGGGCGTTGTGTTTAGAAATAATGTACAATTTAAAAGCACACACTGCAGAGTTTCTTGTGCCCAGCTTTCAGGCAGCAACATAAATGTCAAGATAACTCTTCTGATCAATGTTACTGCTAGGGAGAGAGATGTGAGTTTTGTCTAATGTCAGTTTTGACTCGCCGTAAAGCTGCACAGCGGGTTAATATACCTGCTGCAAAGAACAGATCTGTATTTCATGTGGATAGCTCAGTGTATTAGCAAAGCTGGCCTTTACCGGCGCTTTTAAGCAAATTAAATGTTTTCGAAAGAGGGGCTGTGGAGAGATGGCACCCAATGCTTTGGTGTGCCACATTAGAGAGATGAGGTAAGAAAGTGTGTGTGATTCACACACACCCAGCCAAATACAGCTGAACGATGGGCACTCGCTATCCCGACTGCAGAAACTGATTCACCCAATACTCTGCATTGGTAAATAGATGAAAACCAAATTCCGATGATGTTCTGTTGCTGCCCTTTTGTGATGCTTTGCAATGTGTTGCAATGCTTTCCTTGGCTTTGCGTCACTTATCGTTGAGCGAGGGCCAACACAAACCTTTAGTAAATCAGTCTCCTAATGTGCATACCAGCCCACGCCACCCTAACCCTTGCACTCTCAGGCAGATGGTGGCAAGTTAATTCGAAAATAGTTACTTCACTACTTTTCTAACTCGCACCTCTCTTTACCCCTTTATCTATCTCTACATCTCTATGTGCCTATCCCTCTCTCTCTGCCTCAAATATGTTAGCCTCGACTCTCTCTGAATATGACTCTAGTACACCTCTCCCATCTGCTCTCATGCCCTTGCCTCTCTCTGTCACTACTGCTGCATTCCTCTATATTGCTCCTTCCCTACTCCCTCTCTCTCTGGTCCCTCTCCCTGAACCTCCCTGCTCTGTTTCCATTTCATCTCCCTGTGTCTCTCCTCCACCTAACTCCTTCTCTTTCAACTCCATCTCTTTTCCCCCACCTCTTTATCTCTCTTTCTCACAGTCCTCTCTAGAGCTCACCTCTCTCCATGACATCTCTCTCCCTAGATTTAATTTCTCTTTGTACTTAGTATCTAATCCCCATTTATCCCACCTCTTTCTGTGTTACTACCCAACCTCTCAATTTACCTCACAATTCATTTGCTAACTGACATCTCTAACTCATCGCTCTCCCTCTACCTCTGGTCCCTCTGCAGCACCTATCTTCCTACCTTACTTTTCTCGCTATCTATATTTCCTTACCTCTTCTCTTTCTCTGCACCTCATCCTACATTTCAATTCACCCTCTCGTCTTCCAAATCTATCTCTTTATATATGTCACTACTTCCCTCTATCTCTATCTGTCTCTAGTTCACAACTCTCTTTACACTCCCCTTGCTGCACATCTATATCAACCTCATCTCCTATTCTCTATTTCACCAATGTCTTTCTAATCTCCTCTTTTCACTCTACACCGCTTCTCTCTTTCTGTCCTGGCCTTCACCCCTCTCTCTCTGCCTCTCTACTCTTTTTACCTGACCCGTCTTTCTATACTTCTGTCATTTTTACCTCTCTTGCTACTTTGTTTCTCTCACTACCTCATTATCTCCTCTCTATTTCTACCTTAACTCCCTCTACCTCACCCCTCTGTGTACCCTAAACCTCTCTCTTTCTATACATTTCATTTTCAATATCACTTGCTCTATCTACATCTTTACCTCAATCCAATCTCTTATCTGTTTCTTTACCTCGTTGTCTGTAGCTATTGCTTCCTTTTTATACATTTCTGTGTCCTTCCTTCTGGCTAATTCATGTTTTTCCTCTGAAATATCAGGGGGCTATCTGAAGAGATGCACAAGCAAGGTAATGACTCAGCAGACCACACAGTGACCAGTATATCCGTCAGCAGAGGATCTCACATGATGTCCACAGCCCACCACTGTGACCCAGCAGATCCTGCTTGTACCATCCAACAGCATAATGCCCCTGGTGCCTGGCCCTGCAATTTAAGCAGACCAAGGCAGACCTGAAAACAGCCTTTGTCCTGGGGCAGCTCCTCCATTAGGGCGGAGGAGTGTTGCCCCCCGCCAGCAGCGGCAGCTGCAAAACCTTTCAAAGAAAACATTAATAAACTATCTGTATTATCATTTTCTTTGAAATGGGTGGGGCCACGATGGTGACGTGCACTGAGGGGGAGTGCACAGCCCTCCTCCTCACTGCTCATGTATATTTGGCCAGCTGTCTCGGGACGGCCAAACACACATCCGCACAGGGCTCTCTCCAGTTCAGCAACAAAGTTGCCGGGCTAGAGAGAGTCTGCATAGGCTCCCAGTCCGAGTGGAGTGCCCTGGCAGGGCGCTCCCACCCAATCCTGATGCTGCTCTGAGCAGTGTCAGGGTTGGCCGCAGGGCAGGCTGGGAGCCGCCTGTGTCTGCCTGCAGCAGAAGAGCAGCGTGGCGCGACGGAGGTGGTACGTTTTTTTTTCTTAATTTAATTTTTATTGCCCCCGCTCTCCGCCCGCCCCTTCTGCACCCTGCGAACCGCCACTGCCTGTCTCGTGTTCAGAGAGTGCTGGAAGCACAGAGTGTAAGCCATTGCTCCCCAACGGGCTCTTTAAACATCAACATCTTGAAGTTGAAGAAAAGAAGCAATGCCAGCACAAAGAGAGAACGCATGCTTACAGGAACAGAGGATTCATGACATCGCTAGTGAGAAGATGGCTACTGCGTCAGAATGCACCGCTGCTACTTGCTCGCCCCTGTCTTCTTTGGGAGTAGCACATATCTGCTAGCCTCCATCCCTCCAGTGCCTGTTGTGTTTAACCACTATTTACTAGCTGGGAAATTAATTCTCTCTGGACTTTGCCTGCCACATAGGAGGCAAACATTAGAGAGAAAAGAAAGCAGCTAACTTAATTGTGATTCTTAATGCGAAATCCACTCACTGTTCAGCTGGCAACCAGGAAGAGGAAGACTCCAGTAAATGTAGCAGAGCATAAATGCACTCCTAATCAGTATGAAAGATGCTATTCGTTGATCTTTGTAACTCCTGCCCAGTGAACTTCTTTAAGGACAAGTTCTTGCAGCAGCCAACTTCAGAAAACTGGGTGAACATGGCCTTTTACAAGTAGCAATAAGAAGAGGAACTGTAATCAGGTCTATCGGGCTATTAAACCTACACATGTAAAATACTATTAGATTGAATATATAAATACATAAATAAATGAAGATCATCTCTTGGAAACTTGCAGATATACAAAGCCATATCTGTTAGCAAAGCATGCATTGTGTAAATCACAGGGTTTGCGAAAGGAAAAAACATTTTTTTTAATGTACTGAACGCATTTTGTGGTTTGGTAATAGGTTACTTTGTCACAAAATGAGTTTATTTGGATATGGTATGTTTAGGGTCCCTATTCTAAAACAGTGATTCGGCATGGCATATATCAATGTTTTGTGACCGAAATTCTGTTGGCAAACATTGAAAGGCCCTAAACTCTTGAGTGGAGGCGGTAACACATTCACAAAAGGGAAAGGGTCCAATTGGAACCCCCTTGCACTTTGTTTATTTACAAAACAAATGATGGGAAATAGCAGGGGTTGAGTGGACCACTGTCAACTCTCAAACAAACTTTAAAAAAAAAACTTTTCTTTTTAAATGCAGACCCATATCCTTTCAGGAAAATGGACTGCATTCTAAAAAAAAAAAAAACGTTTATTAAAGTGTGATCATAGACATGACGGTCTCTTCACAACAGGAGGCCACCAACACTGTCATGATATCCAAACACAATGACTCGCAATTTGTGACCAACCTCTTGAATATTGATGAGGTAGGTCAGATTGCAACACACTACAATTTGGAATTTTGTGACCCACCCTACTACAACATAGGTTGGTTCCAGTAGCAACTCCTCCGTATGGGTGGAGGAGCTTTGCCTCCCGCCAGCAGCGGCAGCTGCTAAACCTTTTAAAGAAAACGATAATAAACAATGTTTATTATCGTTTTCTTTAAAAGGGGCGGGCCACACGGCTGACGTGCACGTCTCAGGCCGGCCAAACACAAATGCACAGTTGCCGGGCTGGAGAGAGCCTGCACAGGCTCCCAGTCTGCCTGGGAGTGCCCAGCCAGGGCGCTCCCAGCCAATCCTAATGCTGCTTTGGGCAGCGTCAGGATTTGCCGCAGGACAAGCTGGGAGCCTGTGCCTGCATGCAGCCAGCCAGTAGGAAGAGGAGCGTGGCGCGGGATGGAGGTGAAAAGGTACTTTTTACTTTTTTTTTAAATTTAATTTAATTTTAGGCCCCCTGCGCTTCCTCCCCGCCCCACCCCGCCCCTTCCGCGGCCCACCAGCCACCACTGGTTGGTTCCAAAATTCTTTTCCATTTGCCAAAGTCAGTGCACAATTTGTAACTATTTTTTGAGGATGGAAATTTCGTACATCAGGCCCTTGCTTCCCTGAAATGCACCATAATTTTATGTAGACAGGGCTGGTGGCTCCCTGAAAGCTGTGCAGTATAGCAGATGGGCTGGTTGCCGGAAGAGGCAAGTTCACTGTCGCCCTGCCCCTATTCAAAAAAGCCCAGCAAGAAAAGAATCTCATTGATTTTGAAAAGAATGAGGGTGAGTTTCAGATAGCGTTCAGACTCAAAGAGAATGGAGGATGCTGGTGCTGCGAGTCCTTTGGTAATTAGGCATAAAGCTCAAAAAGGGCCTGGGAGCCACTCACACTCTACCGTTAGCTTTTCTATCACAAGCCTAATAAGTGGTGGTGGTCTCACTGGGAACTGGGGGGGGGGGGGCTAACATATTTTAACATACTGAGAAAGAAATGCAAACTATTCTAGAAGATGAAAATCTGTTTGCGGTTGTACTAGATTCCAGTGCTAACCAAATCATGAAACACCAGATATTAATGTAGAGAAGTGCTCTATAGTTCTAGTAGTCAAGGAGGGGAGTAGCAGTTCCCCTGGAAAGGAGGGTTGATCTAGTGCCAAGATCAAAGAATGAATTTGTGTTTTGGAACGCTCTCCTCACCCAAGATGAAAGCCTTTTTGCAGACCAATCCTTGTGGTTTGGTGG
This sequence comes from Pleurodeles waltl, assembly GCF_031143425.1. NCBI lineage: Eukaryota > Metazoa > Chordata > Amphibia > Caudata > Salamandridae > Pleurodeles > Pleurodeles waltl. The sequence continues at coordinate 1,558,762,941 of NC_090445.1, forward strand.
TTCCTAGTGATTGTGCCCTAAAGCACAGCCTCACCTTGCATTAGGGGAGCACCGGTCCTGCAAACACATGATAAATGTTGTGGAAGCTTTTTCAGGATTTCCTGTGCAAACAAGGATTAAAGGGTTACCAGTGATCTGCTGAGACTCCCTTACTACTGAGGACAAAACAAAGCACCAAGTACAATCTTTTAGTATTAAGACCCAGATTTTAAAAAACCTGACAGTCGGACAACCCCTGTTTACAAACTAGCACCACAGGTCTGCACCACAGGATTACTAATTATCTCCCCAGTCCAATATCTTGGCTACCTCTTTCTTGATGCAATCCTGAACCGTTTCTGACATCCTGTATAACCCATTTCTTACAGGCAAGCAGTCCACAGTGTCTATGTCAACCCTGGGGCGAGTGAGAGGGGAGCAAACCTTCGTAATAATTATCCACCCTCTGTCTGCTGCTCAGGAGTCAGGTTGGGTGAGTGTCACCCCCTCTATTACACCATTTTTTCATCTGTGTGCAATAGATTTAGTAGGAGCTCACATTCCTCCTCAATCTCTTCTGCCATTGCTAGGACACAGTCTGCATAATCTCTGTCGCGGTATGGCTTAAACCAGTTCATGTGGAACTTTCACTGGGTTTCCTGAGTGGCACCTGTGTCAGCCAGGTGTTGACATCAGAGATCTTCCTGACCATCTTGCAGGGTCCACTGCATTTGTCCCTGTAAGCACAATGATGAGTTAGCTTCAGCACCGACACCTCCTGACTCTCCTGGTATCTACTTAGCGCTGTCTTCTGGCTACACAATTGCTTCATCATCTCTTGACTAGCCTGAAGATTTTTCATCAGTTTATTCAGGAACTGAGCATAAAAACTATAGTCTCATTACCAACAAATAAAAGGAGATTAGAGAAAATAAATGAGGATGTGAACTAATTCAAGGAATTTCTTCTGTATTTCCGACTTAACAAACTGAGAAAAAACGTAGATAAATTTTCCCTTAAATAAAGTTAAACGTTTACCAAGGATGAGTACCACACTCAAACGTCCCAACCACAAAAGAATTGAAACTTAAGGTGAAGACCCCCCCCTCAGAACGGGAAATTCAGCTCCATAGAAAGGAGCATCAAAGAAAAATATCCAGGATCTGATAACAACCTGTACGATCAACCAAATCCTGCTCAACCCCATACTTCCTCCATATGGCACACAACATATGAAAGCTCAAGGGGCACATTTAAAAGCCCCTAGCACCACCGCAGCGGCACTTTTCGTGTCGCTTCGGTGGCGCTAAGCACTGCTCCATATTTACATGGATGTGTTACGCCACTTTTTTTTCGCGTTATGCCTCCTTGTTAATATGGGCCCCTCTTACGCAGTTTTCTGCAAAAGAGGGGCATGCAATGGGTGGTGCTGTGGGCATTCTGCAGCACACACAGAGGAAGCAAAATGCCTTGGACGATTGTTTATATGCAGGAAGGGACACCTTCCTGCACATAAACAATCTATCCCCTCAGCGCAGACACCCTTGCATTATGGTGCAAGGATGCCTGCGTTGGCGCTAGGCAGCTTAATTCAGCGCCAATGCAGGGGGAAACGCAGGGGTGCACTGTATTCCTCTAAATATGGCGAATCCCTGTGTTTCAAAAGTGGCACAGCGCAGCGCTGCTATTTTTGGCACAGCACCGCGCTGCGCCACTTTGGCATAAATCTGGGCCCAAGTGTCTCATTTAGCCTTCATCCAAGGGAGAGGAAAGGGAAAAAGGCAAGAGGCAAGAAATCTGTTCTGGGGAAAGCTAAGACAACTAGGTAAATATGAGAAAAATACTGGAATGATCAGTAAGAGCAGAGGCCCCAACAAGATAAATGAGTAAAAAAATGACTTTGTTGTCAACCTATTCAAGGTTGCTTTGACTGCCATGGAATTACAGGTTCTTAATATCCAGTTTCTCGCCTCCCCCTCCTGCTACCCCTCAGGAGTAGATACGTTTAAAAAAGCAATTCAAAAGGTTATGGGGATGCAAGAAAAACAGACATCTGAAATAAGACAAAGCATTGAGTCTAAAAAAACTAAAACACCAGGAGATTATAGAAAAAGCCGTCCAATAGAGGCAAGGCCATTGTCTTATTTAGTAAATCATGTCACAAACCAAATGACCAAAAAGTTCTGGTATTATTTGAAAGTTACCATTCACGCTCTCTGGTATACTATCTTCCCTTCAGACAGTTTCTACAGAATAGTGGGAAATGTTCAAAAATTGAGACATATGAAAAACAGTCCCTCACCTTTCAGAGAAACCTATCACTAGCAATTGTCTTGGGAAAATCATACGGGAATGTAGAAAAAGGGAGGTCTTGCTTGAACCTATCATAAAAGATACAACTTAACGGATTATCGTGGTCACCAACTATTCACCAATCTCCAACAGAAAGAAAAAAACTGTAAATAGATATTTGAGGGTTCTCAATGAGGGTGAGATTACATTAGAACAACAGTTTTTTTCAAAAGAAAAGGCAGAAACAACTAATGATCACCTTTTCCATTCCAAACCAAGATTGACGGATAAAATTCATGACCAATCTGCCTAAGCCTTCCAGGACATCATCTGTGTGGAGGCTGTACTGTATTCAGTTTTGCATTACAGATAGCACATAACTAGATCTGTGTCTTTCCTATCCAAAGAAGCAAAATAGTCTTACAAATTGTGATACAGAGGGCGTTATCTATGTTACTATTTGTCCATTCTCCGATATGTTGGATTGACAACTTGGAAATGCCACTAATTAGCTCGTTTGAGATGTTATCAGCGATGTCATAAATGATGTCATAGAACATGTCATGAGGGATGTCATATATGAGGTCATAAGCAGTTTCCAACGTCAACGTTGTCGCTGAGAAATTTGCCTAGCTATAATTATAACCTTTGTTTGGTACAGTGAATTTCTAAGTTTAAAAAAAAACAAAAACAGATGTTTTTATTACACTATTACGCTAATTCTAACTTTAATGTAATCTTTTTTTTTCTTCAGTATATATAAATATATATATATATATATACGTATATATATATAAACTGGAACAAAACGGCATTGCCGAGTAGTGCCTAACCATCGGTAGTGCTGTCCGAAGTGCTGTCCTTCTTCAAATGAGGAAAGAAGAGAGTATTTATATATATATATATATATATATCGGATGACATTTCCTTAGAAAATCCATGGTTTCGTTTAAAAGTGCTCTTTTTTTCTCAGGTCCTTCCTGGAAATTTAGAGGGTGATCTGTCAAGCAGGGTCGGGAAAAAGGGGGGATCCCAAAATGCTAAATCTTCATCCATTTCCCATAGACTTTTTTGGAATGCAATAGCGTGAAAACGGCTGAATGGAATTATTAATCCAAACTTGGCAGTAAGCTAGATCTTGGTGCAGAAAGCACACTTTTTGTGATTGGTGTAAATTTGTACAGAAGTTGTTTAGAAATTATGGTTAAAAATATTTATATCAGGTGGTTGGGTTTGAGGTGCTCTTGTGAGAGTCCCACAAGCACAACTTCAAAAATAGATCGGTAAGGTTTTTTTTTTTCCCTTGGGCGAGCTCTCCGATTGGCTGCCCCAACATGAAAGCAAATGTTTTGCGACAGCTATTACAGGACTCCGGGGGACTTAGTCTTAGACTTAGACTTGTTGTGGATACCGTGCCCTGTTGCACTTGTGGGATCCTCCCCAGGCCAAAATAAAAAAATGGGTTGTTTTGCCACAATCCTGATGTACGGCTGCAGGATTAAAGGCAAAAAAAAGGAGGGGGATATATATTTTTGTTATGGCCCCCCAGTGTGTGCTACGTCCCTGGGGTCAATATATATATATTTATTTAGGGAGGTGGGCATGCATTGGACCCCCTCCCTGAGCGAATCTCGGCCCAGGTACCCCATCCACCCTGGGGTCTGTGAAAATTCCCAAAGGGGAATGTGGCGCACAGCCCCTCTCCCAAGACTTGTAATGACCACCTAGAGCCCTCTAATGTGCTCTGCTCTGAATCGCCGCTATCCCTGCAAGATCACCTGGGACCACCTGAAACATCATAGTCATACGCAACACAAGGGGATAGTGTCAGGCCTGTAGGAGCAGTCATGAACACAGTAGTCACATGTGTAGCTCGAGGCACACACACAAACAGTGGTCAGGCATAACATCACAGCATTTCGGTTAGCAATTATTCAAAGGGCCATCTGTCCACAGAATTCGATTTGGCTCACTTTTGCTATGTAACCTACCTTGAGAACCTTCTGCAACCTTCTTGGTGACTATTTCGAATCTGGACCTTTCTGGAATCTTCTTGGTTGCCATTTTGAATCCAAACCCTTCTAGAACTTTCTGTAATCTTTTTGGTGGGCAATTTGAATCTAGAGCCTATAAAAGGCACACCCATCTGCCACATCCTGCTTGGCAATTGGGAACTTAGCACCAGCAGAAGCAAGCTGCTTTTCGGTTATCAGACTTACCTGCACAATTCTGTTCAGCTTCCTGGAACAACTTCAGTCTCGATTGTCCAATCACTCAAGCAGACAACATCACCAGTCTTCACTGATTCCGGCACTATGAAACCTGCAAAGGAAAAGGCTCAGATGAGTACAATTCACCTTAAACTACAATATTCACACTTAAAATCTTGCTTAACTAGACATAGGGGAAACTAATCTTCAATTTAAAAGAACATTTGTGAGACATTGTGTAAGGCTAAACATGATTATTTGAGGAAGTAGCTGTGACATGAGGACCTAACAACCAGATAAAGCTAACAACTTGTTAGCGCGTCTGAGAGTGCAAGGTTCTAGGCACTCGGAGTCTAAGGTGCATTTGGGTAAACTTTCAAGCACCAAGTTCAGATTCCGCTCTTTCATTTGAAAAACATTTGAAGTTCGATACTCATTTTTTTCCCACATTTAAGAGAGGCTTTAAGGAAAAACAAGTGATACACCCAGAGAATTTATTAGAAAGGAAGAGAGGCAGTGAATTAAAAGCAGGGAGGGACAGCACCAAGCACAACGGTGTGAAGGAACACAGCAGGACAACCACTTGAAGACGCAGTTGTCATATCTTCTCTTTCATCACATTTCATTTCCTCTCTTACCATTATCGTTGTCTCAGATTAAGCATATCCAATGATTGATCTGGAGAGGACAGTTGGGCACTGGAGATAAGGCATCCTTCTGGTCCCATTACTTTAGGTTAGTCAATCTGGTAGGAGTTTACTAGATAACCAGGCTCTGACACTGCTATGTATAAAAAAGGTAAAGAAGGTGAATGGCCCTCCTCCCTGAGCCTGCAAAGACCCCAGGGACCACATCGTCCAGGGTCAAAACATAATTGTAGGGGAGGCTGCCATGCTACCCACTTCACTGAGCCTGCAAAGACCCCAGGGACCCCATCGCTCATGGTCAAAACATAATTATAGGGGAGGCTGCCATGCTACCCACTTCACTGAGCCATCAAAGGCCCCAGGGACCACAGCGCCGGTGGACAACTCAATCACTTTGTCCTGGGAGCCAATCCCCAGCACAGTGTTTCCCTGCCCACAGCAAAAATATGTCCGCTCCCACCCTGCGGGAGCTGAAAAAAAAGGCTCTTGCTGGGTTGGGACGCACATTCTTTTCCTGTTTGTGCTCTTACAGGCAGGTTCCCACTGCAGGTGGGATGGGTGCATGCAGGGAGCTGGCAGGGTGCTGGGGCCCTGGGGCTCCCCCCATGGCACCCAATGTTGTACGTGTGCCCCAGGTAGGCACCGGGGCACCCACATTAGGCTCAGGGGATTGGATACCTGGGGCGCATGACAGTTCGGGGAGGGGCAGTACTCCCCCCAAAACAATGGTACAGTTCTAGAAGAAGGGGTCCCTAGGGCCTGTAAAGGTTCGGGGGAGGGGTCCATGCACCCTCTCCACTTAAAAATTGATACAGCCCTGGGGATGGGTCCCCAGTGCCTGTAATGGCCAGGAAAGGGGCTGCAAAATCCCCTCATCATAAAAAAGAAAACAGCCACTCTGGATGGGGTGGCCAGGGCCCGTAAAGGCTAGGAGAAGGGGGCACATTCCCCTCCCAAAATAAAAAAAAAGAATGATTTTCACCACTTCTAGCAAGGATTGCCCCTAAAGCCATAGGGCTTTTTTCATATAATAATTTTGATGCGTGTGATGCCCCTAGAAGAGAAAGGGCACCACCAAACTTTTTTGTAATGTTGCAGCTGGGGCTGCAGGGAGGGCAGCAGCCCCCCAAGCAACTTCATAAAAAAGCAATAAGTCATTGGATCCATGATCCTAGGAGACATTACCATATTATTCAAGAATACTCTGAGCCAAAGCTCTATGCTCTTCAGCTGGAGTGCAAGTTTGGTTGTTTTAATTATTGTGTTTTATGGGCTGAAATTTTTTAAAAGAAATACTTAGAGATATATTGGTTTTATTTTTATTTTATTTTTTAAACAACATGTCTCTGACTATTTCTTTTAACATGTTAGAGTCCACCAAATGTAATAATAAAAACTATGTTACACAAAAGACTATCAGATATATTGATGTTTGTCTTACTAGTTTATTAAACCTGTGTATAAATGTTGCACTGTTTAAATTATAGAAATGAATATTTGAGAAAAATATAGATAATTTTGAAGAAAAAGTGATAGATCTGCTTTACATATATTGATTTGCTCGCCCCTTGATAAAGCCAATAGACCCACTTTTTATATTTTGGTCTTGTGACTCTTTGACAAAGTCAGTAAGTCTACCTGAGTTTGCCCACAGCTCTGCAAGACCAACAGCACATTGTGCATGTGAGAAGGCCGTGCACAACGTGGGGTTGCTTGCCTGTAAGGGCTTGGACACAGGGCCTGGCAATTTGGGATTGGCGTTATGTATGGTAATAAAATATTACTTTGCGTTAAAAAAAACATAGAAATTCACTGAAAAAAACAAAGATTCAAGTAACATTATTGTTAGGAATACTAATAATATTTACTTTACATTCAAAAATACTCAGAAATTCACTGAAAAACACAAAGTTTAAATTAACTTTATGGTTAGGTGAAGATTTCAGTGAGAGTATAACGTTTTAAACTGAAAAAACACAAAACTTTAACAGTTATATGCTCTGCTTATGACCTCACATATTATATCACCCACTACATGTTCTATGACATCATTGATGAGATCACTGATAACATCAATGATTACATCATCCAATGAGTTTGTTTTTTTACTTCATATAGTAGTAGGTAAGCATCATCCTACTTATCTATCTAAATTTGTACAGCCTCTTTCCTGCTAATGCGTGTAAGTATGTACAACATTGTTGTGCTCTTAATGGATCTTAGATGTGTAGAGACAGCGAGCTCGGTATGAATGTTTTGTACAGCACTAACAATGTGCAGAGGTGACAGTTGAAGACTTGTGTTCAGTATGTTGAACAAAGTATGTTGGTTTTGCTAGAAGCTTTCCAACGTGGCAAAGATTCTATGTAGTAAATAGTATGTCTTGTAAGCAGCATTGAACCTTGAAGGAATCAGCTCAGCATGACAATTTCTACATAGAATAGAAGACTGTAGGCACCAGGTACATACCCATGTCCATGAGCGTGATTAGCAAAAAAAAGTGGGCTATCTATTAAGCTTTAGCAGAGCATGAAGACTGCAGGTAGTGTGGGCCTTAGCACCTTAAAGCATTTCGAGTGTTTTATCTCACTTTGAAGAGGTTTTGCATAGATTGAGCACTCTTCTCAGTAGCTTTATTTTTTTTTTAATGTGTGTTTCATTTCTCACAAGAGTTTGGCTGTCTAAAACATTTGGTACAGGGTTAACTTAGTCCATAGGTTCAATATTTTACAGTACCTACTTTTCTACTCATGTGCACTTCATTACATATGAGAGATTGAGTAACCGTAAAGTGTTTGAAACAGGCTAAAGCCTATCCACAGCAGGGCATTGGTTATGTAACAGGGCTTGAGTGTCTGCTGGAAATAGGTTTTCTCTGAACAGTTGTATACAGATTGAACACTATGTGCAGTAGGGGTTACCTATGTATGTGTGGTTGATCGTCAACACGGGCTTCGCTACCCATGAAGTGTACTGGATAAGGTCAATGTTGTACATAATAAGAGCTTGCTTCACCTAAGGGGTTGTGTCTATGAACCACAAGTGACGCTTTACATTATTCTGAGGTAGTTGGTAGTTACTTTCATACCTCTAATGTTGTACTGATTTATAGAGTAATGTGTACAAAAGTGCTCCAGGGTGAGAGGAAAAAGCATACTCCTCCCCCTTGCCTTGGGCAAATGTTTCTGGCCACCTGGAGGAGTAGGTCAGCGGACAACCCACTTCAAACACTGTCCCCCAGTTGGAGAGGAAAAGACAACAAAGACAGCAGATCTGTACAGAGGAGCTCACTAACCAGGAAAAGTGACTACTGCAGAAATGGTTGACTATGCCTTTTTAGGTAATTGTCGTTGTTCAGCTGTTCACCTAGATCTTCTGCTCCACCATTCCTTGTCCTCCAGATTAGCAGTGTCAATGACCGAAGGTGACGAACTGATAACGCATCCAAACCTTGGTAATTTAACTTACAAGGGGACTCGTTTTAGGCCAATGAATTTTTTGACCACGTTTGGGGACTTCCCAGACCGAGATATCCGTTTAGCATTTCAATCAATAGATCAATAACCTCATCAATATTCACTATAACTGATCAATTTAGTCAATCAATAATCTTTAATGAGAATCAAACACACCATGACCTTTTAACCATGAATAACCACACAAATCTAGTAAGGTTTAGGATATTTATTCCCTATTAGTTACACTCTAGTATCATATTCATTAGTCACAATATCAATAAGCACATCAATACCACTATAACTTGGCAACTCGAGTAAGACTTTATCAAAGCATAGGTCCTAAACATTAGAACAAAGCACAACGTTAACATGAGTCAACTTTAGCAGAGTATCATTAGTACATTATTCAACTGTCGCGTGGGCTCTCATTATCCTAAATGAGACTACTGGATTTCTAGGTAGCAGGATCGTTCACGGTGTGGGGGATTGAGTCGGACCCACTTGGAAGGACCTCTGTCACCCTAAATCCGGTTTTGCTCCGGCTAACTAGCAGTGCCTCATTTCTCCAAAAGGGAAGAGATGATTAGGCAGCCGAGCGCATGACATCTTTGGAACTTCTCAGGGAAGTCGTGGTCACTCAGATCCAAACCAACTCTCTCATTTACAGTATGATCTCATATACAAATGACAAAGACAGTATAAGTTTTATATAATGTTTTAATAAAACAACTGTATTTTAGATATTAAGGCGTGAGCCGCAATAACCAGAACCATACAACACAGTAGGATTGAAATAGTCACCAGGAGAGTAAAACACAAGAACAAAGCTATCATCGTGTCTATTAGTTTCTACTCTCCCTCTGCTTGATCTATTTTGAGCACAGCATGTTAAGCTTCTAGCTTGCCTTTCTGTATCACTGGGGAGACATCAGCCCTCATACCTGAGCAAAGGCCTGTGATCTGGATCAGCATCTGCAACGAGGCAGTCAGCGTCTTGTTGTGGTTCCCTGGTCGGAATCTCCCTCTTGCGTGTATTGGGACAAGAAAGTGATTTTATAACTAACATGTCAGCGTGGTCACAAAATGTCCCTACGCAGGAATGCCAAGTCTAAATTCCTACCACGTCTATCGGCAATGTACCAGACTGTATCCTTGACTGAAGCACAGAGTGAATGTGTTATGGAGAACTCCAGTGCTGAAGTAGGCTAAACAGTGTGATATGAATAAAAAACAAAACCTTAGAACTGGCTATTTGAAAAATAACAGTACGAAGCCTAATAAAAAGCATTTAGAGCAAAGTGCACAGAGGCTCTAAACTGCAAGCAAATGAATAAAATACATCCAGGGCAAAGTGCACAAAGGCCTAAAGCCTGAAGCTAACGCGCAAAGGATCATAAAACTAACCACACTACACAACAAAGCAAGAATTCAGTCATTTGCCTATTTGCACCCGATATTAGTGAACTCCTTAACTAACCTCGAATTAGCACGAGCATGTTGGGCTTCATGCAAAACAATTTAGCAACATGAATTTGGAAAACATCTGACTATGGCCTCTATCAAAAGAGCAGTTGGTACCTAGAAAGAAAAGGCAAACAGACAATTACAATTTATCATCAGATAGTTACCCATCCGAATGAGTCAGCATGCAGGATCAGTCTTCGTCCTCAGGACATCAGTCAATTCGCCATTAGCCAGGATAGAACAGGTAAGTCTAAGTAGGGCATAGCAAGTAAAGACTCTTCCCTCATAAGGAGGAGAAGTGCATATCAGGCAAGGAATAAGGTGAGGATGGTTCAAGGTATAAGACAAAGTCTCTCAGAAAGGGATAATGAAGGATGTCGAGGAATGGCTCGATAATGGCTTCAGGAAGAATGGCTAAGAATGGCAGAGTAAAAATGTCTAGGAATGGCTGATTTCTCTTCAGGTCACACCTTTATAACAAAGTTGTCGAACAAGTCTCTAATTTCCCATTGGGCAATATTTGGTGCATCGTTATCTCTGTCCAATAATTCGTCACACACCTTACTAGAATTTTCACCTATGACAGTTCTCATGCAGTTTATTGGTTCCTGTGATTGACGTCTTCAACGGGTGGAATGTCAGGTAAGAAAAGTTACACTTGTCGCTCCAGTCAGTAGTTCCATTGTCTTCTCCTAGCCCAGGCGACCTTGCACCTGTTGCGAATTACACTGTTGCATTCGGCAAGTATGTCTCCTTGAGCAAGTCGGGTCCCATGAGAAAGAATTTACTACGGCTACACACATCTCTAGCTTCTGGAAAAGTACAGCTTCGTGTCCTTCATGAAAACAGCACATTGCACGTTAGAAAAACACAGTTAATATGAGACCAGGCAGCTAGGCCCAGACCCTTGCTAACTAAGGCCTAGTGAGTGATTTAGCATAACCCTAATACATAACTCTTACTGCTAATACAAAATCATACATTAGTACACTGTTAATTCATTATTACTCAGTTTCATTAATCATCGTATACATTGGTGGCCACTCCCCGTGGGCACATTTCAAACGCGCACATTAGTACTACAATAACACATTTTCTATGCGGCTTCATTACACATTGTATTGCAAGCTTTTCATGTTAATATTGATTATAAAAGTCACACTCCAACAAGAGCAGGCAGGCAGTCTTGGACTGATTACTGGTTCCCTGTGCTTATTGCTCTTATTTATATTTAAGCAAGTGTTTTCAGCAGATAGGGAACCAGGACAGAAAATCTCATTGTTTCTTCCCAATTGTGAGGTATGGCATGGTTGATTCTCCCAGAACCTAGATGCACCTTGCATATAGTCCACAACAGTCCTGGTTCGGTGTACTGCATCAAAATACCAAGATGTGTGGTCCATAATGTGTACAGTTCTTGAAGGTCTGAGGACGGTGAGACAGGGAATTTGACATGGTCTGTCTCCAATCAGAGTTGATGCTCCTTTCAAATTATGCGTGGACTACAGACCATGTCAGAGGGCTGCCTTTCATGTTTTCCCTGATGAGCCAAACAGCAGAAAATCAACATCGTACTCTGAGCAGGATGTGTTTAGTTGATACAAGGGCACAAAAGTAAATGAGACCTTCCTAAGTATGTGAAGGGCCATCACCTACACCAGCGACCCCCCCAGAGAGAAACCTTGGCAACCAACCCATAAGACATGGACGCATAGAATAGGACGCGTAGGCAGCGTTACAATGAGGGAGCACAGTCTTGTGCATACCTCCCTATTAACAGGGATTTTATGCATTCATCTCTCAGTCACACACACTACATACCCTCCCACCCAAGGCAGAAATGTTTCTACTGGGGGTGTCATCACTGGATATCAGAAGATCTTGCCCCAGGACTACAGAAAAAGCTGTGCTCCAAATTCCATTTCAACTGCCACCAACCACACCATTATCCATCAGGGGGTTGTTCCCTGAGGACGAAATAAGGAGCACCTTTGGAGTGAAGCGTCTAAATAGAGGGCTGCATCTTGGTCTTCTCTGGGATTCTAGGACCTTTAGGGGAAAAACATTGCAGAAAAGATAATAGCAAAAAAACTTAAAGGTGGTAAAGCTGTAACAGGGATTGCTAGACTTTTTTCTGTTCAGGACCCTGAGAATCCACCCATTTCACACATAACACTGTGTGAAAGGGGCGTTCCTTGGTTGTTGCCATAGGGTGTTCCCACAGCAACACCTATGGAATACGACGGAATCTAATGCATTCCCAGATTTGCAACAGTACATTCCTGCCCTTATGTTTTGACACAGGACGGCACAGAAAAAAGGCTTGTGGTGCTGCTCTATGTCAAAAGTTAGTAAATAAGGCCCCAAAGTATGTATACTCAGTATGGACCCTCCCAGACCCTGCATGGACCTTTGTTCCTGAATATCTGAATCACCCCTCCAAGATCTTTGAGGGCGTGATTTACAAAGGTAGCCTTGCACGTTTGTGTAAATTTACATTTGTTTGGGAATTCACAAAAATGCATTTTAATAGTAAGTTTACGGGTGCGGAGACTGCGCAGTCGGTGTGGGGTTGTACATAAAAAGATAAGCCTGTCCTATATTTTTATGTGCCAAGTTCTCCCCCCGACAGCGGAGTCTCCTCACTCATGAACATACTAACTGCAGTTTTGCCAATTCCCAAACAAACGTACACTTACACAAATGTGTAGGTTTACCTTTGTGAATCACTCTAAGGAAACCCTCTCAAGTTTCTTATTCTCTAAAGACTCCCTCCCCAGATTCGCAGGACCCTTCCCAGGTCTCTCAGAGTCCACAGAGATAAGGTTTTGATTCTCAGAATTGTCCCTCCTGTTCCAGGGACTCTTTAGGAAACCTCAGTGGTTCTGCAACACCCACCTTAAGTCCCAGTCTCCAGGAGGTCCCTCCTAATATTTTTATTTTTTATTCTCTGAATTGGCTCTTGTAGTCAAGAGACATTGCAGGGACCCTTTGCATCGACCCTCAAGGCCCTGAGACTCTGCAGTGAGCCTGACTGAATAACATATGTTATTCAGCGCAAAATACCCTTCTAGGTGACCTGCCGTGTGCGTTACAAAATACAGTACATATTTTCATGACTTGGTCCAGAGATTCTGCAGCATCCCGCCAAAGGCTCTTAGATTCTACAGCGATCCTCCAAAGATATGTATTCTCTGCATAGACTCTCCCAGTCCGGTCGTAGGACTCTCCCTGGACCCTGCCTGTCCCGAGACTCTGCAGGGATCATATCGTAATGTCCGGCGTTCTGCCTGGCCTGGGCATCTTTTCAGACTGGAGATGACTAAGAGGTGAGAAAAAGCGGAGGCTGGCTTTAGAGGCCGACGCAAGCAGCACATACATTATACACAAGTGAAGGCCCACTCGAAGTTCTTTCAAAACCTATTGTAATAAAATGAGGCTCTCAATACAGATGCTTAAAATACATTGAAGTGGAAACCGCCTAGCCTCACTTGTGATTATTCACTGAGTTACGCTCACTGCTAGGCCCGGGTGAAATTTAAATTACGCTGGTGTCATATTTTCGAGGATTTCGTACTAGGCTTGCCCTGCGAAAATCCCAACATTACACCATTACAACACGTCACGTAATTATCTGCCATTCCTGCCAAATTCTAAAGAAAGCATGCAGGAATAACGCAAACAGACAACACATACGTAGCTTTGCTCGTGCTACTTGTGTTTTCGTGCAATTTTTTCTACAGTGAAATGTTTCCTCCCCTCAATTTTTGATGCAAGGACACATTTCATGCTAAAAATAGTTCTAAGTGACAGATTTGTATTTCAAATAATTCTGGGTACTTTCCCCAAAAAAACACATCATTACCGAAATTTCACACCCCAGCCTCGATCACTAAATGGGTGACAGTTCAAGATTATGTTATGGAGAGCAAAGGTAGTTTGTATCAGCGGAAGTGTCCTCACAGATGAAGATGAGTAACTGATGAAACTCACTGTTGCCACTGATGTGAATAGGATAAAAATCCCATTTGTAGTAGGCATTTGCACAACTATCAACGTCTCGATAGATATTTATGTCTCAAAACTGCCTGAAAAAGCACCCCACTGCCTTCTAATGTGCTAATTTTTGACAATGGCTCCAAATGTCCACCTTACATCATGGGAGTTTTGTGTCTCATGATCAATCATTTCTGTAGTTCACTGAACTTTGATGTCTATGTAGCCGAAGCTACAACTGGCATAGGGTGCGTCTTGAATTTCAAAACTGTCATCAAGGTGGGTCGCCAAGTTCTTTTCCTGTGGTTGGATGGAGTAACTGCTGAGGAGGTAATGGACAGAGAAAAAATCCCTAAATGTTACAGGGCAACAGCTAATTCAAGGTCCAACAAGTTCACTTGCACATAATTTAGTTGATCAAACAGGTGCTCAGCGTTTTTTTAGCATACCATTCATAAGCTGTACTGTTGCCAGTCTTTCTTTGTTTGTTGTTAATTTCAGTGGTGTTCCACAGTGTTTTTCAAACCTTTTCAAAACAACGCTTATCAGTAATTATTCAGCTGCCTAGCCCCCAAATTAAACAAAACTGTTTTTTTCCAGTATTTACAAAATGTTGTCTTTTACAATGATTGTTATTGAGCACATAATTAACTTAAAGGATGAATAATACAGGCTATGTAGTGTCTTCCCTTTGGCAATGTGTCCAATCAACTTATGTTATTCTGTTTCACGAATAGAAAGTGTGTGTAGTGCACTCTCACTCGTTCTCACATCTCATTAACTTCTCTTACAACTCATTACCTCTCACATTTACTCTGTCAGAACTCTGTCTAATTTACAGGACTGTTAACGTGTTAAAAATGTGAGAGTGCTAGTAGTAGAGGTAGTAAACTGTTTATTTCAGGGAGAACTCACATAACACAGTACAATACAATCTTTCATATAAAAACAATTATATTGTTTAAAAAATAAGTTCTTTATACAAAATCATAATACACGCACAAGCTATTAATAGAAAGCTTACAATTTTCCAGTTGAAAATGGCATAATGCCTACATTACTAAACAATCACTGACAAAGACTATAGGTCTCGCCTACGCAAGAGCTATTGGATTTTGCCAATGGTTTAGCCATGTTGTACACTAGTGTTCAGCATGGTTAAAAGTCAGTGGCATAAAGGAAAATGTTATGGAGTACAATGGAGTGGCGTAGAGTTGTGTGGAGTGTCATGGAGTGGCATAGAGTGGAGTACAGTTTTGTGGAGTGACATAGAGCAGAGTGGTGTAGAGGGTGTTGCACACTGTGGCGTAGAATGGAGTATAGTGGTGTGGAGTGACATGGAGTTGAGTGGTATGGAATGGAGTGGCCTAGAGTGGACTAGTGGAGTGGAGTAGTGTGTCATATAATAGAGTGGAATAAAGTGGCATGTATTGGCATGGAGGGAGTTGCACAAAGCATCATAAACTGGAGTAGTGTCAAAGTGGATTACAGTGATGTAGAGAGTTAGAGTGGAGTACAGTTTAATGGAGTAGATCATCATAGAGTGGATTATTGTGTACAGGAGAGTCATAGAGAGGAGTATCAAAGATTGGAGAAGTGCGGCGAGGTGTATAGTGCAGTGGAATAGAGTGCACTGGTTTTGAGTAAAGTGGTGCAGAGTGCATTGGGGTGGAGTGCAGTGACATAGAGTGGAGTGGCATTGAGTGGATTGGTGCAGCATAGATTGGAATGGCCCATAATGGAGAGGTGTACAGTGCAGAGTCTGAGTGCGGTGGTGCATTGTCATACAGTAGAGTGGTGTAGAACAGAGCAGCATAGCGCGAAGTCACATACAGTGTAGTGGTGCACACTAGATTAGAGTGCTGTAGAGTGCAGTGGCGTAGTATAGTGACAGAGAGAGCAGCAGAATGGCATAGAGTAGAGTGCTGCATTGACATGTAGTGCAGTGGCACAGAGTAGACTACAGTGTTGCAGAGTTGAATTTTGTCAAGTGTATTGGTGTAGAGAGCAGTGGCATAGAGTACAATGGTGCAGAGTAGAAAAGAGTGGCGCAGAGTGGAATTGAGGGCCTAGAGTGCAGTGACGTAGAGTAGATTGCTGCAGAATAGAGTGAAGTGGCGTAGACTGTCGCATAGAGTAGAGTATTGTGGGGTGCAGTCGTGCAGGGTAGATTTCAGTGGCTTGTACAGTGGCATACAGCGCAGTGCCATAGAGTGGAGCAATACAGGGTAGAGTGTAGTGGCATACAGTGTATTGGCGTAGAGTAGAGTGCAGTGGCATAGATTTAGTGGTGCACAGTAGAGTGTTGTAGAGTTCAATGGAGTACAGTGCATTTTTATGGGTAGATGTGGCATGGTACAGGGTAGAGTGCAGTTGCATAGAGTAGATTGGCGTAGAGTTCATTGGCAGAGTGCAATGTTGCAGAGTAGACTGTCATAGAGTGCAGTGGTGTATAGTTGAGTGGCGCAGAGTGTAGTGGCATAGACTAGAGTGGTTCAGAGTAGCATGGCATGGAGAGCAGTGGCATAGACTACAGTGGTGCAGAGTGGTGCAGAGTGGAATAAAGTGGCGTAGAGTGCAGTGACAGAGTATATTGGTGTAGAGTGTTGTAGCCTATAGTGGTATATAGTGCAGGTGCAGAGTAGATTGGTGTAGATTGCAGGGTATTGGTTTTGAATAAAGTGGTTTTGAGTGAAATGGTAAAGAGTGCATTGGCACAGAGTAGAGTGATGTAGAGTAGAGTGGTGTAGAGTGGAGTGGTGCTGTGTAAATTGTAGGCCTGGGTGGAGTTGACGGAGTTCTACTCTGCAGAATTCTACGGAGTTGATAAAAAACTCTGTGAAATTCCACAGAGGCGGAGTTCCGTGTGCCACGGAATGGCCCCCTCTCCTTAATGCACCCGATCTCAGAAGCACTAAGCAGAGTTCGGCCTGGCTACCCAGGCCCGACCCGTCCCTACTTAGTGCTTCTGAAATTGGGCTCATTCAGGCAAGGGCCATAGGTGGTGAAAGCTGCTTTTTTAGGCCTCTTGTGCACCGACCTGTCCCTTGTGCCCTGCATATGGGGCAGGCCAGTACACAAGAGGCTTGAAACAGCAGCTTTTGCTGCCTACGGGACATAGGCAGTAAAAGCTGCCATTTCAGTCCTCATGTGCACCAGTGTTCACATACACAAAATAAAACATATGAGGACTCATCTGGGTCCTCCTTGCAGTGGCCAGGCACTCTGCCACCATCTGCCTCCTGCTCCCGGGCCTGGCCCAGGATGCTGGCAGAGGGAGGCCTGGAGGATCTGGTCTAGAGCTGGTGCTGGCAGCAGCTCCATGCTGCCATGCCAACGTCAGGCAGAGAGTGCGAACTGCAGCCCAGTTATGGGCTGCAAAGTGCAAGCGCAGACAGTCTGCGCTTGTGCTGTGGAGCCTATGACTGGGCTGCAGTGCACACGTGGTGAACTTCTCTCCACTGGCAGGCTAGCAGTTTTTTTAATGAACTCCACGCTCCAAGCGGAGCATGGAGTGCCAAAAACTCAGTTAGCTCTGCCAGCCGAGCAGAGGTCGCCACCCACCCCTAGTAAATTGCAGTGGTGTAGAGTGGAGAGGTGCAGAGTGGAGTGTGGTAAGTGTAGTTTTTGTAGAGTAGATTGCTTCTGAGTGGAGTGGTGCATGGTGGAGTAAAGTGGAGCACAGTGGAGTGGAGCAGTGGTGTAGAGTGGATTGGCAAATAGTTCAGTCGTGTGGAGTGGCACAGAGTAGAGTGCAGTGGCGTAGAGAGGCATAGAGTAGAGAGGCGTGGAGTGGTGCAGAGTAGACTGGAGTGGCGTCAAGTATGTGTGACGTGGTACCACACTGCCATCACAGGCAACCCATCTTCAATTGAAATGGCCATTACATTTGCACAGACATACGACTTTACTGATAAAAGTATACAAGGCACAAACTGTGTGGAATTGTAATCACTTAGGGGGTGATTCTGACTGCGGTGGACGGCGGTCGCCGCCCGCCAAGCGGTTCCCGCCGAAAGACCGCGGCGGTCATTCTGGCTTTCCCACTGGGCTGGCGGGCGACCGCCGAAAGTCCGCCCGCCAGCCCAGCGGGAAACACCCTTCCCACGAGGAAGCCGGCTCAGAATGGAGCAGGCGGAGTGGGAAGGTGCGACGGGTGCAGTTGCACCCGTCGCGAATTTCAGTGTCTGCAAAGCAGACACTGAAATTCTTTGTGGGGCCCTCTTTCGGGGGCCCCTGCAGTGCCCATGCCATTGGCATGGGCACTGCAGGGGCCCCCAGGGGCCCCACGACACCCCATACCGTCATCCTGTTCCTGGCGGGTGAACTGCCAGGAACAGGATGGCGGTATGGGCTGTCAGAATCCCCACGCCATGGCGGATTCCCATGGGCAGCGGAAAGTCGGCGGTACACCGCCGGCTTTCCGCTTCTGGCCGCGGCTGTACCGCCGCGGTCAGAATGCCCGGCGGAGCACCGCCAGCCTGTTGGCGGTGCTACCGCCAACCTCCGCCATGGCGGTAATTACCGCCAGGGTCAGAATGACCCCCTTAGTGTCCCGATTTGTTTTGATCGTATTAAAATATGTTTCCACCAAGCTTCACAGCCTTCTACGAGCACACCCCCAATAACTAGCTTGATTGGTACATAAATCCTTTCACACCAACCATCCTCAGAAGACAGAGACTGACATTTGACCTCTGTCTGAATGTGTAGCAAATGTGACAGGATATAGACAAACATTAAAGGCCTGTTTACAGAAATCAAATACTAATGAAAGAATACAGTAAATAGGGGTTGGACAGCAGAAGAGACAGACTCAAGTTGGACAGTTTAAAGCAAAGAAAGCAGCAAACAGAAAGCAAGCAAATGTGAGTAACTAACCACAAAACAAATGGTAATCAATGGGTGGAATGCCATTGCAGGGAAGCTTTCCGAATGTCCCCAAGATGTTGTTCGACCTAAGAAGGTACATCTCAGTATTGAGTGTTAAGTTATAGGTGGCAGGCACAGCAAGAGCGGACGCCATGGTTGATGAGTTTTTCAGCAAAGGAAGCATGGATGAGGTGGTAAATTATAGACACAGCACTAGATATGAACTGCAGATTTAGAGGGTTTTATGGATGTATGCAAGGTAATTTAATCCGTTTATTTTACATTTATTGCCCAGAACATACAGGCCAGATGACTGAGTGTGCTGTGCAGTGGAAGCAGGAGTAGGCATGATAGGTGGCAGTAGATGAAGGGATTGCATGAGGTGGCGTTGAACACTCCATCCCAGAAACATGTTCTGGGGGGATTTGAAGTTTGAAAAGGAAGAAGCAATCCTAATGGGAATAGAGGGGGAGACAAACTCTTGGATTCTGGCTGAATAAAGATCTCTGAAGCATGGGCCTGTCCTCAAATGAGGACCGTGGAAAGCTCTTCTGCCTTGGCTGTGGTAGGAATGGGCACCTCCAGAGAGATTGAGGCCCAGATTTACAGAAAGTGGTTCTTCATGTCATAAAGCACCACTTTTCCTGTGGCCCATTGCTCCCCCCCCTAATGCCACCATGTGTGTGCTGTATTTAACATACCGTGCACCATGACGCAGGTTAGGGACAATAACACCATCATTTTTTACACTATTGTTGTACTTTGCAGGATTAGTGCCAAAAATGTTGTCACTAAGCCTGCAAAGGACATAGAGGCCCATTATAAGTAATGGTGTGTCTCCTTTTAATGCCTGCTCTGTGCAGGCGTTAAAATTGCCGCTAAAAATGATGCAGTGGAATTTCATAGATTCCACTGCGTTGTTTTTGCCAGCCCTCTAATGGGGGAACGTCCCCTTTTCATGCATTATGCCTGGCACATGCATAATGTGGCGCAAAGGTTTACAAAGTGGTGCAATGCAAGCATTTTTGACACACTAGCGTCACATTAGCATAAAAAAATGACATTAATGTAGCTATAGTTGGTGCTAGGCCCTTCTTAAATTTGGGCCTGAGTATCTACCAAAGCAAGAATGGCACATGCCTGACAGGGTTTTTTTATGAAATCACAGCATCTTCCCTGGCAGCCGGATGTAAATCTTCAGAAATTATTCTCAGGCTCTCAGTTACTGTTGAAGAGTTTAATACTTCTTGCCATGGCATCTGATGACTCAAATCTGGCTTAACAGAGACCAGTGTAAGCATTGGCGCTGTGAGGCACAGTGTGCCAGGTAACAGGGCAGGGTAGAGAGTATTGCAACGCTTTGGAGAAGGTGTCACAATAGACACCCAGCGAAGCTTGCACTGCTGCTGTACCAGCAATACAGGTCTGTTTGGGTGAAGTGTGCCCTGCTTTTATCTTTATTCAACGTGGCATTTGTTTGTATGAGGGAAGCTTGCACTGCTGAGGTGCTTTCAGTACGTTGTTAGTGTGTGAAACGTGCACTGCTGTTACCTGTACTGTAAATGGTAGGTGTGTATTAGGGAACTTTGCACTAAGCTGTGTGAGAATTGTTCACCGCTGTTACACCTATCCTACCTGGCATTGGCGTGTTAAGCTTGCACTGTCCCTGTACATGCAGAACGTGTGTGATAAGTGTGTGCGGCTGTTACCTGTATTGTACCTTGTGTGTTAGGGAAGCTTGCACTGCCACTGTACATGCAGAACGTGTGTGATAAGTGTGTACTGCTGTTACCTGTATTGTACCTGGTATTGGCGTGTGTTAGGGAAGCTTGCACTGCCACTTTACATGCAGTACGTATCCAGTGTGTAGGAAGTGTGCACTGCTGTTCCCTATATTGTAACTGCTATTGGCGTGTGTTAGTGAGCCATGCACTGTCACTGTGCATGCAGTAAGTGTGTGATAAGTGTGCATCTCTGTTACCTGTATCATACCTGGTATTTGCCTGTGTTAGTAAGGCTTGCACTGCTGCTGTACATGCAGTACGTGGTCTGTGTGATGTGCGCAGTGCTGTTACCTGTATCGTGCCTGGTATTGACGTGTGTTAGAGAGGCCTGTACTGTTACTGTACAAGCAGTACATGGCCTGTGTGTGAGATGTGTGCACTGCTGTTACCTGCATCATAGCTGGTATTGGCGTGTGTTAGGGCAGCTTGCACTGCTGCTGTACATGAAGTAGGTGGTGTGCATATGGGATGCATGCTCTGATGTTACCTGTATTGTAGTTGGTATTTGCTTGTGTTAGGCTTGCACTCTCACTATAGATACAATACTAGTGGGGGAAGCGTGCACTGCTGTGGCCTGTATCGAAGCAGATATTTGCTTGTGCCAGGGAGGCATGCACTGCTGCTGTACAAGCAGTGCGTGTGTGAGAAGTGTGCGCTGCTGTGGCCTGTATCGAAGCAGATATTTGCTTGTGCCAGGGAGGCATGCACTGCTGCTGTACAAGCAGTGCGTGTGTGAGAAGTGTGCACTGCTGTGGCCTGTATCGAAGCCAGGGAAGCACGCACTGCTGCTGTACAAGCAGTGCGTGTGTGAGAAGTGTGCACTGCTGTGGCCTGTATCGAAGCCAGGGAAGCACGCACTGCTGCTGTACAAGCAGTGCGTGTGTGAGAAGTGTGCGCTGCTGTGGCCTGTATCGAAGCAGATATTTGCTTGTGCCAGGGAGGCATGCACTGCTGCTGTACAAGCAGTGCGTGTGTGAGAAGTGTGCGCTGCTGTGGCCTGTATCGAAGCCAGGGAAGCACGCACTGCTGCTGTACAAGCAGTGCGTGTGTGAGAAGTGTGCGCTGCTGTGGCCTGTATCGAAGCAGATATTTGCTTGTGCCAGGGAGGCATGCACTGCTGCTGTACAAGCAGTGCGTGTGTGAGAAGTGTGCGCTGCTGTGGCCTGTATCGAAGCCAGGGAAGCACGCACTGCTGCTGTACAAGCAGTGCGTGTGTGAGAAGTGTACGCTGCTGTGGCCTGTATCGAAGCAGATATTTGCTTGTGCCAGGGAGGCACGCACTGCTGCTGTACAAGCAGTGCGTGTGTGAGAAGTGTGCGCTGCTGTGGCCTGTATCGAAGCCAGGGAAGCACGCACTGCTGCTGTACAAGCAGTGCGTGTGTGAGAAGTGTGCGCTGCTGTGGCCTGTATCGAAGCCAGGGAAGCACGCACTGCTGCTGTACAAGCAGTGCCTGTGTGAGAATTGTGCGCTGCTGTGGCCTGTATCGAAGCAGATATTTGCTTGTGCCAGGGAGGCACGCACTGCTGCTGTACAAGCAGTGCGTGTGTGAGAAGTGTGCGCTGCTGTGACCTGTATCGAAGCAGATATTTGCTTGTGCCAGGGAGGCACGCACTGCTACTGTACAAGCAGTGCGTGTGTGAGAAGTGTGCGCTGCTGTGGCCTGTATCATGTCTGTGATTACCCTGTGTTAAGGAAGCCTGCACTGCTGCGGCACATGCAGGACGTGGTTTGTGTGTGGGTAGCATTCCCTGCAGTTACCTGTATCGTGGCTGGTATTTGCTTCTGTTAGACTGTCACCGTACATCTAGTGCGTGTGAGAAGTGAGCACTCATACTTGGTATTGGTGTGTGTTGGGGAAGCTTGCACTTTTCCGGCACATGCAGTACGGGGTCTCTCTGTGATGTGTGCACTGCTGTTACCGGAATCGTGCCTGGTATTGGTGTATGTTAGGGAGCCTTGCACTGTCCCTGTACATGTAGAACGTGTGTGATAAGTGTGTACTGCTGTTACCTGTATTGTACCTGGTATCGGCGTGTGTTAGGGAGCCTTGCACTGTCCCTGTACATGCAGAACGTGTGTGATAAGTGTGTACGGCTGTTACCTGTATTGTACCTGGTATTGGCGTGTGTTAGGGAAGCTTGCACTTCCTATGAACATGCAGTACGTATTCAGTGTCTAGGGACTGTACACTGCTTTTCCCTATATTGTAACTGCTATTGGCGTGTGTTAGGGAAGCTTGCACTGTCCCTGTACATGCAGTAGGTATTCAGTGTGTAGGGACTGTACACTGCTTTTCCCTATATTGTAACTGCTATTGGCGTGTGTTAGGGAGCCGTGCACTGTCACTGTGCATGCAGTAAGTGTGTGATAAGTGTCACCTCTGTTACCTGTATCATACCTGGTATTTGCCTGTGTTAGGAAGGCTTGCACTGCTGCTGGACATGAAGTACGTGGTCTGTGTGTGATGTGTGCACTGCTGTCACCTGTATCGTCCCTTGCATTGGCGTGTATTAGGGAACCTTGCACTTTCACTCTACATGCAGGTCATGTGTGAGAAGTGGGCACTGCTGTTACCTGTATCATACATGGTGTTAGCGCGTTAGGCTTGTACTGTCACTGTACATGCATGTCATGTGTGAGAAGTGGGCACTGCTGTTACCTGTATCATACATGGTGTTAGCGCGTTAGGCTTGTACTGTCACTGTACATGCAGTATGTGTGAGAAGTGGGCACTGCTGTTACCTGTATCATACATGGTGTTAGCGCGTTAGGCTTGTACTGTCACTGTACATGCAGTATGTGTGGAGACGTGCGCCCTGCTGTTACCTGTATCATACCTGGTGTTAGCGCGTCAGGCTTGTACTGTCACTGTACATGCAGTATGTGTGGAGACGTGCGCCCTGCTGTTACCTGTATCATACCTGGTGTTAGCGCGTCAGGCTTTTACTGTCACTGTACATGCAGTATGTGTGGAGACGTGCGCTCTGCTGTTACCTGTATCATACCTGGTGTTAGCGCGTTAGGCTTGTACTGTCACTGTACATGCAGTATGTGTGGAGACGTGCGCTCTGCGGTTACCTGTATCATACCTGGTGTTAGCGTGTTAGGCTTGTACTGTCACTGTACATGCAGTATGTGTGGAGACGTGCGCACTGCTGTTACCTGTATCATACCTGGTATACGCGAGCATTAGGGAAGCTTGCACTATCACTATGGAGGCAGTGTGTGGTCTGTGTGTGGGAAGTGTGAACTGCTGTTACCAGTATTTTATGGAAGCTTGCGCCCCTGATTCTTGGCCACCACTACTCTTTGGTGATTATTCCTACACACTTACCAGTGCTGTGCCTCTGTAGTGTTAGTGAAGCTTGGTATAACCCCTTCTACTGTACATGCACTCCAACATTGCTGGCTGCGCAACTGCTTGGCTCGTGGCCCGGTCATTGCAAGACCCCATCGCAGACGTTGGTGGGTTGCAAAGTTCACCACCTACAGGGGCCGCCTTGGTGGCTGTACTAGAGGCAGATACAGTGCCCGTGACCTGGATAACCTGCGTGCTAGGGCGATAGTTTAACCCTTTGTCTCACTGGTTCAAGTTCCGACAGGGCAGTCCCAACCCTTCACCCTTCTCTGGTCGATAAGATGAGTGCCAGAGGAATGTATTGCGGTAACGTTTGATGCTGGCGCATTAAGGCTTATTTCGTGTTTTTTTTTTTTTTAATTTGTTGTTCGTGGGTCGTCAGCCATACAAAGTTGCCCTAAGTAGGACGGAATTGGTGTTAAAATGGTTTTATAAACTAACAGAACATTAGATTCAATTGAGATCCATATTGTTGAGCGTGAACCAAGCTGCCAAGTGTGCCATGTCAGGTGACGCTCATACATAAAGGTCAGTTCGAATTTTTGTCGGATAACACTGTGGATTGTGGGATTTGTAGTTTTACTATTTCCTTAAGCATCCTAGAACGGTAAGAGCTTCAAAGGAGCCATAGCGGGTTAAGGTTTCACGCTTGGAATGGAGCCACGGGCAGCTGTGGACGGTGTGCCACGGCATTCCTGGATACCCTCACACCTTAGACACGTCAGAGGTGCATTCACTATCTGTGGCTTCTCATTCTTTATCAGCCCGCAACGTTCCAACCAGTTAGTAGATCCCTGCACACTAGTGAGTCTAGCAGTGGCGGCCTGCTTATGTTTACGGCTTGGGGGGCACAATAATAATAACTAAAAAAAAAAATGAAAAAATAAAGTCACTTACCTGCAGGCGTCTTCCTCACGGCGCCTCCTGCTCCTGGAAGCTCCAACACACGGACCAGGAAACACCACTAACCAATTCTGACGCTGGTTTCAGCACCAGCATGAAATATGCGTCTGGACTGGTGGGCGCTGCCTCTCAGCGCTCCCCATAGCACTGGAGGCCCATGCTTTCTCTAACCCAGCTGTCTTACAAACAGCTGGGATAAAGAAATTTAGGGCCAGATGTATCAAATGATTTTGCACTCGCAAACTGCGAAATTGGCCGTTTGCGAGTGTAAAATCGTGGTCTGCAATGCATCAAAGGCATTCGCAGACCACAAAATGAAAATCGCAAAAATTGCGATTTTCTGCGTTGCGACCTGGATTTTGCGAATCGCAATTTGGGATTCGCAAAACCAGGTCGCAAGGCAATTCTGCAAAAAATCGCAAATTGCGATTTTTCGCAGAATGGTATTTTGCACATGCAAAATACCATTGTCTGCAACCAGGTGGTAACCTGGTGCAAAATTTAAAAATGCAGTAAAACTGCATTTTTAAATGTAATATGTAAAGCACACATGCCCTTTTGGCATGTGTGTACTTTACATGGAAAAAAAAAAAAATTGGGGTGCAAGAGATGGGGCCTTAGGCCCCCAGCACCCTGGCCTTTTGCATTTCCCAAGTTGCGATTTCTGTTTCAGAAATCGCAATTTAGGAAATGCAAAAAATTCGCAGCTATGGGCCAACAGGCCCATAGCTGCGAATGGGGCCCATATCGCAATTTGCGATTCGGTAATTGCATTTGCGATTTTTAAGAAATCGCAATTACCGAATCGCAAATGTGATACATGGCCCTTTGCGAGTTGGTAATTGCGATTTCTTAAAAATCGCAATTACCGAATAGCAATGGGCCAGATTCATACATCTGGGCCATAAAGTGTGGAGGTCAGACTGGCAGTCTCAAGACGGCCGGCCAAACGGACATGCTCACTTTAAACATGTGTACAGCTCCCTGCTGACACTCAGCAGCAATTGTCTCGCCCTATCCTGACACTTGGTTCAGGACGGGGCGTTGAAAAATAAAATGGTAATAAACAAAGTTTATTACCATTTTATTTTTCAGTTTTAGGGGCATTTTTTTAGCGGGGTGATACTCCTCCGCTCACATGGAGGGGCCGTCCCTTGAAGTCCAGAGGTATTGATGTGCCCTGGCAACAACAATAGGGCTACAATGGAGGAGGGAGACTGGGCAAGCATTGGCTGGGGGAGAGAGGAGGAGAATGGATGCAGGGCAAGATGGGTGAAGCAGAAAAAAGGGAGGGCGTGGGTCTGAAAACAGCATGAGAAAGCAAAACGGGAAGGGTTAGGGGCAACAGTGGATCTGAGGGCAAGCAAAATGGGTTGGAGGAGGAAGCAATAATGCCATGCAAGAGGGAGAAACATCCTGCAAACACATGCACTCTAATGGAGTGCTACCACTGGAAAAAAAACAAGCAAAGAAATGACGTTTCAGCTGACTCAGAAAAAATAGTACCTGAATTGCATTGGGAGCAGCGGACAGGCACTGATTAAATGGAATCAATCTGTGCTGGTCCCTGCTCCACAACCGGTGGTGGAAGAGACGTTTCGGCTGCACTGGTGAATTAAAACAGCCGCAGAGAAGAGTGACACAGAAGCAGTGGAGCAATGGATGGGCTCCAAGCCCTTTTTGTAGACAAGAGTATCTCACAAGTGAGATGCATGACTTAGCGCATGCCCTTGCAGGCTCGACCCTAAAAGGATTATAGTAATAAACAAAAATTTTCAATGCAACGGGGTCTCGCATTTGCTCGAGTTAGAGCTATTAGTGTTGTAAAGAAAAAAAACACAGCACGATCGCGCTATGTAAAATGCAGCGCGATCTTGCTGTGTGGAAAATAAACAGATAAAGTAGTCCGGACATCAAACCTCGCATGTTTTTAGTAGTTCACTGGTGCTGTGTAGGTGGGCTAAACCCCGGAAAAGGCATGATGTATGCATGCCTTTCACAAATGAAAGCAAGCGGATTTTAAAAGGCAAGCCCACGAACCAATGTAAGTGACTGACGTGACATGGGTGTGGTTTGAACCACAAAGAGAGATTACACAATGGACGGAGCGCTTTGCGCTCGTCCATAAAAACTAGTGCAAAGCACCAATATATAATGATAACTGGACCATTGTCAGAGGCAAAGTCCTAACCGCTCCTTTGAACCCAAACAGCATAAGGATATTTGCTGATTGAACTAACAATAAGATGGTTGGTATCAGTTTGAAATAACCTAGAAGCTATAGAATAACACATAATGCCTAAGTTCAAGCAAAGACGTTTAAGCCATGTCCTTCTGGCTTTTCTATACAGCCGACAAAACAATAGTAAATGGTCTATATCATCGATTATTTCTTTAAAATGTAAACAGAATGCTTTGTCCTCTGTATATTATTATTATTGCTTAGAGACAAACCTGCCACATGAATAAAATATCCAGCCTGAAGTTGATCAACAGTGCTGTAGCATAAAATGGGAAAATTGCATCTATGTGAGGCTCTAATGCAGAGATCGGTTTATGAACCAGGAGCCCATCGTACTGCCAGGCTTTACATTTCTATGGCATTGTTCAATCGTGTGGCTCCAAAACAAAGTTTTTACAATATCCCAGGAGCTACTTGTTATAATAGTTGGGCTGCTCTGGAAGCCTTTTAATTCTAGAGCTTGAAAGTAGAATTGTATGTGTTTTACCTCAGGTATGGAGTGAGACATAAAATATCAGGATCTCTACTTGATCCTGCCTATATGACCTTAGTTCTGGAGTAGACCACATACTGATCCACAAAAGAAGCGGTTTCAAAGCAGCAATATCACCCATAATTTTGAGCCCTGTTCAAAACATAAAGGTAAAGCAGGTGTACTTTGTGGAAGGTTAAACCATACAAAATTACTTACAAAACTCCTCCTCCCCTACATTTTCTCCAATGTAATTAACATTTCTCCCCATATTCTTGCATACCCTACTAAAATTCCCTTTCTTTTTTAAAGTACTGCATATTTTGCTTACAACCTTAAGCTGGACACTTTTCAGAATTGTCTAAATGACCACTGGACCCGCATCTATAAATTGAAAGACTCTTTCCACCAATTCAGACCTCATTACTTTTTCTTTATTCTTTAGCATCTTTACCACCTTCAACCGCACACACAGGCACATTACCTTCACTCTCTTTCCTTACAGCAAGATGCATTTTTCTTGTATCTCAATAATTCTAGCAATATCGACTGCCTCCTTCAAGGACATTTCCCCACATGACCACTATTTTTCTTGGATTTTTTGGGATTTGGTTTTCATTAGTACTAGATCTCTTAATACTTGGTCATATGTCATATGCTCAAACTCACATGTCACAGCTAACCCTCTTAAAGCCACAACAAATTGATCAATCGTTTCTTCCTGGTTTTGTAACCTCAAATAAAATATGAACCGTTCTATAATTACATTAAGTTTCCTACCACATCTCTCCTGCAACTTTTTGATAGCATACTTCTACATACATCTACTCTACCCTGATTCTCTAAATTCCCTCAACCCTATGACTCCCAATCTGAACACCTACACGTGAGCTTCAAATGGATTGAGCCAAATTCCTATCGAACCGGGGATCTCCTGGTTTAGCAAAGATAAAATGGTGGAAGTTGTATGCTTGCCATGAACACCTGAAAATTATAATACTGACACAAATGTACATAAATTCGCTCGCACTTACAAAATACAAATTCTATACGGAAACACCAAAGAAAAAGTAGAAATAATGATCAAATGCCACACAACACATGCATAAATCAAGTTCAACAATTCATAAAAAGTGTGCTGATCACTGATGAAAAACAGTTGAATGTTGGTGTGCCAATAACCTGAAGAGTGACTGGCAAAAAAGGTAACTGGCTTGTTAAATTTCCGGTGAGAGAAATACCAGAAGAATAACTGCAACTGATGCAATAACAAATAGGTGTGCCAGTCACCAGAAGGATAATAGGCAATCTGCATACATTTATTCCTCCACAGATTATACTTTGCAGAAAGTTGGAACCGTAACAATTTCTTCCTGACAAAATGCTGGCACCAAAAGACAACGCCCTGTTGCAACGCGCGCAAACCGTTGCTGAAGCGACACTGCACCCACAGTAAAAGACCTGCCGTAGCGATGAATATAGACCGGCGTCACCCTGTGGTGTCTTCGTACCAAAGTGATGTTGCAACACAGAGCCGACTTTAGGACTGGTGGCGCCCTGCGTGACAGTTTATTGTTGCACCCTAACCCCATGACCTTCTCCTCTGTTTCACTCACTATCACCTGGCAAATGTGCCTCTCATCTCTCCACCGCTCCCCTTCCACATACATTCATGTGTTTTAAAGCACTTGTAAAGGCTGGCTTTACTAATCCACTCAGCTAGCCACATAAAATATAGGGGCATATTTAAGAGCTCCTAGTGCCATTCTAATGCCACATTAGCGTCATTTTTTTTTACTCTAATGTGGCGTTAAACGCCCAAAAACGCCGTGCCATATTTACAAAGTGGCGCAATGCATGTATTGTGCCACATTGCATCCCTTTGTGCTACATTATGCTTGCTCAGGCATAATATATGCAAAGATGGCATTCCCCTGTCAGGGAGGGCCCAAAAAATGGTGCAAAGAAATCTGACAGATTTCTTTGCGTCATTTCTTTCTAGCACTTTTAACGCCTGCTCAGAGCATGCATTAAAAGGAGGCTTCCGTTGGTTACAATGGGCCTCTGGGTGTTTTGCAAGATTAGTGTCAACATTTCTGATGTTAATCCTGCAAAGCGCCGAACTAGCGTAAAAAAAATTGACGCAAGTCCCCTAACTACCGCCGTGGTGCACGGTATTTTAAATATGACGCACATATGGTTGCGGTACGGGGGCGCTAAGGATGCAAGAAAAGTGGCGCTGCACTGTGTGCATCGGCACTTTTCTTAAATATGCCCTACAGTTCTGTTTTTTGCAGCTGGCATATCAACCCTCTATGCTACTTTATGTTGAGTCAAAGCTGCCACTAGGCAAAACACCCATCTCTCTCTAGCAGGAACATTAATCACAAGAGGTATCTTGACATTTTAATTGTTTCTTGAAGGCTAAGTGCACAAGGAACTTTTCAGCAGGTGCTTTTAAATCGCAAGTTTCAGAAGTTATTACTAAACACGTCGCCCTCCTGAGGTCAGCGCCTGGTACCGTCGCACCACCCAAAAGGCGGCTCAACTGCAATAAATAGTCGAGCATTGGCAAGACGATAGGAATTCCTCAAAGCTCAGCATACGGAGCCGTCACGTATCATGCGGCACTTAAGTTATCAAGGCAACACTGCGGCCCCTCCTTCAGCACAAAGCCAAGTAATGGCTCCAGCTCGGCAGTAACGTCAGAAGATGGGCTTAACAATTCTGTGCAGCCAATGCAGCCAACAGGAGAACGGTGAACAAGGCGCAGAGCAGAACAAAACACAAAGGGACACATTTATGAAAAGTGGAGCATCATGTCATGATGCACCACTTTTCTTGAGCCCCTTTGCACCCCCTAATACCACCATGTGTGCTTCGTATTTATGATATGGCGTACTATGGCACACGTTAGGGAACTAGTGTTGAAAATGGTGATGCTAGTGTGGCGCTTTGCAGGATTAGCACCAAAAATATTGATGCTAATCCTGAAAAGTGAAAGGATCCCCATTGAAAACAATGGGAGCCTCATTTTAATACTTGCCTTAGTCAGGCATTTTTGTAAATATGGTGCTGCATTTTTTTGCCAACCTAATGCCACATTAGTGCAAACAAATTACGCTAATGTGGTGGAAGGTGGCGCTAGGGCCTTCTTAAATCTGGCCCCAAACCTCTGAAGCTGAAGTAGCAACCACCCCGCTGAAGAAGCTGCTGAATGGGACTGCCAGGAATCCAGGAACTCCTACAGCGTAGTCAAAACTACAATACCAGCACTGCTCCCAGATCCATTTCGACCATCCTTATCTCCATTGTTGAAAAGACGGCTTCCAGACCAAAGTAAGTTTAATAACAAAGTCTATTTAAAGGAATATTTAAAGGAAGTAAGTACAGCTACACAAAACTAATCTGCTGACCGTCTTCAACTGCCTCAGCCAACAGCCTTTACAGAATCCTCCCAACATTCCCATTCCACCCCAAACATTCTCTACTCTTGATATCCCACACAACCAGGTCCCACATGCCCTCAGGTCAACAAAGGCCACATACAGGCGGCCCTTTGTAAACCATAAATATTTACACATAATAGTGAAAAATATGATCTATTGTACTGATCTTGTTAGGGAACCGTGCCTGTAAGGGGGGAGGATCTGAGCTTCAGCCATCTAGTAGTGGAGCTTGTATAAAACCTGGCAACAGAATACCTTCTGCAAATTGTCTAGCCGACTAATAGGGTGATAATTCCCAGGTATTGCTTATTGTCCTTTTTAAATATGGGAACTATTTCCGCACCCCGCCAAGAGTCAGGGACTCTGTCACCAGCCATAGTTATATTAGACAAAAAGTTGATATTTCGACCTCATTCTGCGGGCTCCGAACAATACAAATCCCCTGCTTCTTTGTCAGGTCCAGGTGCTTTCCCAGCTTTCAGAGTCAATAGCCCTAATTGTGTCATCCAAAGAAAAAAAGGGAGTCACTGGTTCTGAATCATTAGGCCAACTATCCTTTCGAAAAAGGCTGTCCTCCATAAAGGTGAAGGATATGTCTGTGGAGGACTCAGTGCTTTGGTTATCAGCAGAGTACAGATTTCCAAAGTGTTTTACCCAAGATGTAGCTTGGATGAATTGCTCAAGGCGTTGTTGTTCATTAGGCCGCTATGAGCTACAATTTGGCAAAATGTGATAGCATCTCTGCATTTTGAAGTGTCCACAAGATCGACCCAGTTTACATCGACCAAATTCTACTTAAAAACAAACCTAACAGTGCTATATTCAAATGTTTGGAAAAACAAATTCCTTGATACAGTTGGGCCATTTGTCTACTCCTTACTGAGCATCACAACATTGTAGGGGTGGGCAACCAGTATAGAACCTTATGAAACCTATAACAATATTGAATTGCACCATATTCATTTGTAGCCCTTCATTCTAAGGCACTTAAAACCTGATCTTAAAGAATGCTCCCCACTGCTTTTCTGCACTCTCTCTCTGACTACATTAAGGCGGTGCTGTTGTTATGTGGACATTCATAGTTGCCAATTGTCCCCATGTTAAATGTTTCACTTTATCAGTAGTGACCTTTTAACAGACATCAAAATCTATTCTTGGACTTCAAATTTTGCTGTTAACACTATTAACGATGGGTGCAAAAATCACAGCAGTAAAGTGCAGTTGTGTGAAAAGCCAAGATTAGCTGAAGGTATTGCACATAGAAACGGGACAGCTGTGCAGCTTGCATAACTTGCAGCAGTGGATTTTGTTAGTTTGTAGAAAACAATGTGTCAGATTTTTATCGGTATCCTATGTGCATAGTGATGGTGCTCTTTTCACAATTGCAAAAAGAACAAGTGATGGACGGAATGCTGAACAATGTCAAACATTCACCCCCAGTACTGAGATCTGGGCTAAAATTCATTGGTTTTTTGCTACAATGCCTTTCCAGTTTGGACCCAGCCGTATATCCATAGTTTTTTTGCTACAATGCCTTTCCAGTTTGGACCCAGCCGTATGCAAATCAGTCTTGACCTTGCTCCCCCTGGAAACAGTCCAGGCTGAACTGACAGGCTAGGTCTTCCCTGGACCGGAAACAAGCATTCGCAGATCAGTTTCGATGTATCACGCCTCATCAGCCAGGTTAGCTTGACTCCAGTGGCATGGAGAGAACGGGACCCACGTCTGGACATACCTATCCCACTTAGGGCAACAACTGCAAAAAAGAACAGGTGATGGACATAATGCTGAACAATGTCAAACATTCACCCCCAGTAGAGAGATCTGGGCGTAAATACATAGTTTTTTTGCTATCCATGTCGTTTGGGCCGAGCCATATGCAAATCAGTCTTCACCATGCTCCCCATGGGAACAACCTGGCTCGGAATGCCAGGCCAGGTCTTCCCTGGAGAGGAAACAAGCATCCTAGAACCAGTTTCATGGATGAATTGTTCTCAAGGGGAGCAGGGTATAAACTGATTTGCATATGGTTGTATCCAAACTGGGGTGACGTGGTGAGCAAAATAATAATGGACTAGACCTAGGTCTCTGACTGGAGGTGAGTGTTTGAACAGTTTCAACACTCTGTCCATCATTTTATTTTGGTTTTGCTATGTGAGCCCTAAATGGCAAGAGTATGCCCAGACGTGGGTCCCTTGCCCACTGCGCCACTGAATCCAAGCTAGCCTGGCTGATGAGGGGTGATAGCCCGACATTTTTCCCAGGATGTTTGTTTCCTGTCTACGGAGGACCTGGCTTGGCAGTTCAGGCTCTACTATTTCCATGGAGAGTAGGGTCAAGACTGATTTCCATATGGCTGGGTCCAAATTTGGGTGACGTGGCAAACAAAATAACGATGGTTCAAACCCAGATTTGTGACTGCGGGTGATTGTTTGAAAATTTTCAACACTCTGTCCATCAGTTTTTTTTTGTTTTTGTTAGGTGCATCTTTTCACAGGCACCTTTAACATCGCATTACATTGATTGTTCAAAGACTGTGGTGTTGGCAGTTGACCTGCTACCCATACTTACTTGTTAGAAAAGTTGGCTGGTGTATCAGAGGGTTTGGCCATTCTCTGTGTGTGGATAAATGTGATTGTACGTATTGTGGCCAAGATTCTGATGAGTTAGCCTTTACACCAAAATGTAAAAGAATTAAACACTGCCAAAAGATCAAATATGATTTTAATATTCCCAGATTTTCTACACTGTGTACCCAATAACTAGAGCAGACCTAAAACATGCTTCTAAACCCTACACCTTTAATCCAAGCACACAAATCTACAGGAAACAAACGGAAGAAGAAACAATAAGCCTCACAAGAGGCCTATGCCGCCGGAGCGTCACTTTTTATAACACTCCGGTGGCGCAGGCCTCTCAATCATACCTATGAGGCGACACAAAGCCACCTTGCGTGGCCTCATATATATGGAGTAAGGCAAGGCAGCAATAAGCGCTGTGTTGCCTTACTCTACATCAGGGAGGTGTTCCATGGGCATTGCGGTGCATTTTTCCACGCAGCACCCATGGATTTTGACACATTCCCAGATTTACAGAAATCTGCAAACCTGGGAATGCGTCAAAACTGTGCACCTCCTCAAGGGAGGTGTAACAAGGAGAAATAACTTTATTTCTCTTCACTTTTTCCTCTTTCTATGTATGCTGCATTCTGCAGAGGAACATACCTCCATTTAATGTTTCTTTGCAGGAAGGGGTCCCTTCCTGCACAAAAACACTTGTGCCAACAACGCAGACACCCTTGCACCATGGTGTTAGCATTGACGCTTGGCAGCAAATTTTGTGCCAGCGCTGGCTGAAAGGACAGGAATGCACGGTATCACGTAAATACAGTGCATTCAGGCCCTTTCAATTTGGCATAGGGAAGCACAGCTGAAAAGGCTTGCGG
Organism: Pleurodeles waltl; assembly: GCF_031143425.1. Classification (NCBI taxonomy): domain Eukaryota; kingdom Metazoa; phylum Chordata; class Amphibia; order Caudata; family Salamandridae; genus Pleurodeles; species Pleurodeles waltl. The sequence continues at coordinate 1,558,797,513 of NC_090445.1, forward strand.
CACTGCCCTATGGCAAATGTTTGTAAATGAGGCCCAATGTCTTAGTGACACCCCTAAACAACAAAACTCAAGCAGAATAATCTCAGACTAGTCTTACTTGTATAACAAAGTTAGATTGTGTTGGCCCCTTAAGGAAGAGATAAAAAGTAACTAATTCTATGTCACTTACCTTTCTTTGAATTACATTTTAGTTTGTGCTTGTGCAGACATTTCCACTGATGAGGGCAGTTTACCTTTCAGTGGGGTTTTATCAGTTATTTGAGGGATACACCTAAAGCGGGATGGCCTAACTATTCAATATACAAAAAAAGGTACAGGGTGAGATTGATAACTTACTCAAACAGGACATAATTAAGCCTGTAAATAAACCCACACTATGGGTATGTCCCATTGTTCTGATACCGTAATACAAGGCTGGCAGAAGGATTCATATATGCGTGGTTATGTGTCAACCCAATCTGGCAGTCCTGCATGAGAAACACCTGACTTTGTAGTTTCAGGATGATTCATCAACTAAATGGTGGAAAGGTGTTCTTGAATCTTGATCTAAGTAAAGGTTATAATGAGCTTGAGTGGCAGGAAGGACTTAACCACCACCTTCAAAATTCGTTGGGGCCTGTACATGTACAAAGGCTTCAGCTTTGACTCATGTGGGTTGCAGGGGGATGGAGACAGATTTAAGGCCACAGGCCTGGTGCCTATATCTGGGTGGACTGGTTGAAATGGCAGTAGGAAGCACATGTCGGTCAAAGCCTTGGGAAAGAGAGCACTCCACCTGCTAGGCAAATGCTGATCAATGAATCACAAAGTCATGTTCCCCAGCTTCCTTTTTCACTTCTTCTCCTTTCACTTCCTCTTGTCAGACCCTATAGTTTGCTCTGTTTTCCTTTCTCCTTAATGCATCTACTCAACCTTGCAGAAACATCATGCATCCAGAGTAACTTATTACTACTATAGACTTACATATGCTCATATATGTTATAGGGGGTGCTAATGTCCTGTTGTGGTCTCTGGCCCGAGCATCACTTTTGACATGCAAGAATAGGCTTCTCTTGCTCCCTGTAAATGAATAATTAGGTGGGTGTAAGGGGGGCATGACACAAGACCCAGAGAGGAGTATGAGAAAGACACAGCAGCTCATGCTGCTGAAACCTGTGTTTTCCTCATATATAATTGAAGGCCAGTGAGAATTTCTTTCAAAGCCTGTTGCATATTAAATGAGTCTTTCAATATGTATGAATAAAATGCAATCAAATGAATGGAAACTGCCTAGCCTTACTTCAGAATACTCAATGTGTTTGGACACTATACCTTAGTCATGAGATTCTGCACCATCCCTCTAAGGTCTGCAGGACACCTCTGTGTACCTTATTCACTGAATAGATCCTCCTGATCTGGAACCTCTACCTGGACTCTCCCTAATTCTCAAATTCTGCAGGAACCCTCACAAAACTCTTTGACATTATGAGGACTCTCCTGAGTTCCTTTAAACCACACAGGAGCCGTCCCTGGTGCAATTTTCTCTGAACAGAATGTCCTGATCTGGAAAATCTGATCTGCAAATTCTAGTCCTCAAATTCCGCAGGACCTTTCTCAAACCTCTTAGACTGAAAGAGAACCTGCTTGAGTTTCTTAATCCCAGCAACAGCCCTTCTGAGATTCAATTGTAAAAGAATAAGTGCTGGTGCACAAAGTGCTGCTCAGAAGCCAGTGCTGTTAAATGTTGGTGCACCAACCACCGAGGCTCCTGGTCTTTCTAATCCAGCTCCTGCCTCTTTAACCCACTACCAGACACTCCCTCCCTCTTTATCTCATGCTTGCAGGTTCCTGTTTTCTTTCTTTGTGACAGTTATTCAGTCTTTTTCTTCCACATTCTCCCCCCTTCTGTTTTTTCCCTCTCATGCTCTCCAAATGTGTAATGAGGAAAAATAAATCCTGGACTCCAAAATCGAGTGCCGGTGGACCCAACCGGCAACCAACCACCAGCTCAAACTAAGCACCACGGCCCATATTTATACTATTTTTGCGCCACATTTGCATCATTTTTTGACGCAAAAGAGGCACAAACACAAAATATAATTGTATTTTGTGTGTTTGCGCCGCTTTTGCGTAAAAAAATGACGCAAATGCAGTGCAAAAAAAGTATAAATATGGGCCCAAGTGTATTATTCTCTGAGTAGATCTTCCTGATCTGGAAACTCTGCAGGGACCTTCCCTGGTCCTCGAGTTCCGCAGTGTCCCACCCAAACCTTTTAGTCTTACGGGACCCTCCTGAGTTTTTTCAAACCTATGGGTCTGCCGTGACTCCTGCAGCCTTGACACAAATCCAAACGCGCTCATTGATTTCCTGTTTCCAGCAGTCGGCGCTCAGCAAGACTGAAATTACTCCCGGTCACTGGACTGAATTATTGCCAGCTATTTCCAGTTAGGCCGTGGACTTGCGGTGGCTGCAAATGTGTCCACTCTCCAATAAAGGGACAATTTTCCTGTAGATTTAGTGTGTGCTGTGATGGGTGATGTGTGCTCGGGGTGGCAGCGGCTCCCTGTTCTACAATCCTCACGCATCGCAGAGTCTATAACCGCTCTTTCCTTAGATGGGCCCGTCACACCATGAAAAATGCTGCTGTCAGATGCAGTTTTTTAATTCCAATGGAACTTTTATTGCGTAAAACCTGCAGCAGGGCCGACGCACGTCATCACTGCCATGGCTCTGCTGACATTGCCCCCAACCTTGGACAGAGACTTGCAGGACATTTAATTTCTCTTAAATGCAGCTCTTCCCCATAAGGACGAATGTTACCCGTAATATGAAAATGAAGGGCCAAGGTGCATAGGGGTAACATAAAATACCCCTCCCCCGCAGAATGTGAAAAGAGGCCCCAATGGAAGAGCCCTTGCATCAATGAGGCTTTAATAGCGTTGTGTCACTGTGCACAAAATGGCTGGACTGTTCCCCAAGGCATCCCTGGCAACTTTTGTCAGACCAGGCCCCACAGGGATCATAGCGAGCGAGCCTCACCACTACAATGGGACTTGGCAGGGTTCCCCGCCGTCACCAGAGAAAATTTGGAGGAAAAAAATGGCAAAAATGGTGCATTGTACAACACATTGTTCATAATATATTCAATTGTATTACTTTTTAAAGCACAGTATATGATTACCTTACAGAGCACCAGGATACAGCAGTCTTTATTGGGGCTCTTCAATGATTCTCTCAATCTCACCCTCTAACAGAGCCTCTCATCTTTCCATAGCCCGCCTCTCATGTGTATCATTTGTTTTATAGTGCCTCTCTTTACCAGCATAATGTGTTGAAGCACTTTACATCAAACACGCATACAAAGAAAATGAATCTTACGTCTGTAAAGCAGTGTATAGAAAATGTTATATAAGGCAAAGGGGACTACAAGGTATTGGATTCACATGTCATCCATGCGGATAGGCTTTAGGGGGCAGATTTATGGAAAGTGGCGCTGCACCGAGTGCAGCGCCACTTTCCCTGCGCCCCTTAGCACCCCACCTACCGCCACCATGTGTGTGTCGTATTTAAAATACGGTGCACCATGGCGCAGGGTAGGGGGCAATGGAGTCATTTCTAATGACTCTATTGATGTACTCTGGAGGAGTAGTGCCAAATTGTTGGCGCTACTCCTGCAGAGTGCATAGGGGCCCATTCTAAAGAATGGAAACCCCATTTTGACACCTGGTCTTGAGCAGGTGTTAAAAGTGCCGTAATAAATGGCGCAAGGAAATCCCATAGATTTCCTAGCACCATTTTACCGGCTCCCCTAATGGGGGAACTCCCCCTTTGCATACATTATGTCTGGCGCAGGCATAATGTACCGCAAAGGGTTACAGGGTGGTGCAATGCATGCACTGCACCACCTTGTAAATACGGCGCAGGGCTTTTTGGCCTCGTTGGGCCACATTAACGTCAAAATAAATGACGTTAATGTGGCACAAGGTGAAGCTAGGGGCCTATAAATATGCCCCTATAAGTGCTCGGTCTGGGAAAGTATAAACTCAGGAATCATAACATAACACAATGGTTAGGGTTGACTTTACTAATAACAATTTATTTCTACCCAAACAAAACCTCCTTTAGAAAAATTAGTTTAATCAAAGACTGGGAAAAACATAACTTTTTAAGTTGTACCATGCAGCTTCCATGCTCTTTGATGGCAGTTCATAGCTTGCTGTGCTAGATTTTGATTATAACTTATGAACTGCACAGTAACAAAAGGATCTCTATGACAAAAGTAGTACCCAACTGAGCTATGCGCATAAAAATCTGTTCTTTTATCTGCATAGTACAAGTTCTTTGCAGCAGGTGAGTTAACCCTCTGCACTACCTTAGATGAGACAAAACTGCTGCTAGACAAAACTCCGATCTCTAATCACCAGAGGTATCTTGGGACTTTTATTGTTTCCTGAAAGCTGTTGGATATACAAGAAACTCGCAGTGCTTTTAAAAACTGCTGCACTGCTACAAAACCAGCTCCCCAGTAACAAAAGCACCCCACCACCCTTCCAGCCTCCTGGAAAGGTGTCCGATGGCTGGGACAGCCAGTCCGACCTTGTGCACAAAGCATACTGGGGACAGAGCTTGGTGTATCCACGCAAATGTTCATTCCACTGTTACTTCAGAGATGCATCTGATCATCTTCTGCTCACCTGATCTGATAAACCTACAAATGGCTAAAACTAGACAGAAGACACTAAAGCCCATATACATGATTTTTTCACATAGCACAATGCAGAAAGCCACCTTGCTGAGCTGGTGGCATGAAAGGGATAGGGCAGGAATGCACCATATTTAACATTATGAGGCACATTCCTGTCCTGTCCCAGTGCTGCCCCACTTTGGGCTACCTAGCGCCAACACATGCACCCTTGCGTCATAGGTGTGCCTGTGTTGTAAGCAGGATTGTTTTATGCAGGAAGGGGCACCCTGATCACAAAAACAATCCTCAGAGGCACTTTCCTCTTTCTGTATGTACAGCAGAATGCCTTCCTGGGGCAGAGTAACACAGGCAGCGATTTGCACTGCCTTGCATTACTCCAGATTTATCAAGCCCTGCAGGGCAATGCAAGGTGGCTTTGTGTGGCTTGATAAATGTCACTTAGGTCCGCGTCGCCCTTGCACTCCCTTGTGTGGCAAAGGGCGACACAAAACCTTGATGAATCTGGCCCTAAAGCTCTTTTTCTTACGAGTTGGTCAGTATAGGATAAAATGCTTATTGCATCTAATAAAAGCTTACACTCACGTTTGTCACTTATTGGGTGTGGTAATTATTGTCTATCATAGGTTTTTGGGGAGAAACATGTAGATTTTGGTGCTTACTGCATCACAATCCACATTTCAATAAATACCAGGAATGTCTCCCAAACAAATATCAGCAAGTTTGATTTGTAAACACATCTCATACCACAAAACTCATAATTCCAATATGTGCGGTAGTTTGTTGCCTCACAGATTGGAATTTATATGTCCACTCAAAATGAGGGCCTAGGAGTGAAAGGCCCTACGTTGTGGATGGAATGCCAGGAGCCCAAGACTGAGGTTTCAACTAAACTGAATGCACTTCAGGAAGAATCTGAAATGAGATGTTTTCAGGCTGGTCCTTAATTTCAATAAACTTTCATGGAGGCTGAAAGCTAGATTAGCAGATTGGGGGTCCCCTTCACTTTCTAAACTCGACCTTCCCTCCGCACGTCACTGGGCCTTTTCTGATCCCATCTAGCCCTCTGAATTAACGATAAGGTCCCATGCAGCCCTTTACAAAGCATAAGTAAATAAAACATGAATATTTCTTGTTCACCAGGTAGCAGCAAGCTTTCATCTATGCAACAGCTCGCCCAGATCTCCACAGCAGTATGAAGCAGAGGTAGGAATTATAACGAATTGAACGTGTGTTCACTCAGGAGAGAAAACAACACTTATAATGTCTGGCATTATCTTGTCAGCTCTAAATGATAAATGATTTGAAAAATGTGATACGTTTTGACTAGTTTAATTATAACACTCTTCTGCCCACATTCTTCCAATCCATCAGTATTACACAAGTGAATGCTATATGAGAAGAATGTTAAAAACATTTAATGAGCAACAATAGCAGGGGATATTATTGACGAACTCTGGGAGGCAGAAGTAGCACCGAACTGTGATTTGTAATTGGTTGGTAGGAAAACATATGCTGATTGTGTGCTGAGAATGGAATACAGACCAAGAACTGGAGCCATTTAAGGGCTGCAACAGGTATACATTAAGGGGTGCGTAGAGGGTGCCAGCTTCATGACTGGAAGTTGGCGATGGATGGCTGTCCCCTCTCCTGCCTCCAAACCGCGGTCCATCACTGATGTCTTTTTCCCTACAAATAAGAATTTGTTGGGATCTGCCCCCTAAGCTTGGAGGAGTATTTCGTTTGGGGTTCAGGTCGGTAGAGCCGAGGATCCAGGGCACGCAGGTTCTAGTTTCGGTTCTTGAGCACAGATGGCAAAACACAATGGGGATGGAGCACAGGGCAGTGAGGACTGAAAAGCTTGTCTGAGGTCACAGGAGAATGACATTGGACGGTAGAAGCAAAACACATTGGGCGGTAGGGGCAATAGGTAGGAGTTAAAGTAGAGGTTGCACGATAAAGTAATGTGTGGTTGAGTGTTAGAGGTGGGTGAGATTACAAGTGTGGCTCAGGGCAGTCTCACAGCACCCAGTGAGGGGGATCAGACTGCACACAGCATCTCTGAGAGATTTTGTAGAGGGTCTCGTACTTGTAATCAAGGACAAAGGACCTGATTAGAGTTTGGATCCACTCTCCCATGCAGAGAGGCAAACCTTAAGTTTTCTAGAAAAATCTGGCAGAGAGAGACAGAACAAAATAATTACCCAAACACCTTGGGTGAAAGCTCTGAGGGTGTGGGGAGTTGTTCGTTTTTTGTTTTTCTGAAACAAATTCCTGCTTTGGGAATGCTCCTGAGCATGGTGATGCATTGAGGACACAGGAGTCTGAAGCTTTCCTTGGCAGTGCACACTCCCCACAATGTCCATGTGCACTAGATGCACACACTTTGGTCATCTCGCTGTGTGTCCATTAGTCCAATCTGACAGCACTCTGCTCTGCCCATGTGCCCACATCACCTCTTGCTCTCTGTTAACCTCAATTGCCTTGCACACTGTTTTCATGACCTTAGATCCCCATACTGCCCACTCATGTGCCTATGTGCTTCTTACACTCTACTCACATTTCCAAGCATCTTAAAGTGTCTCTCCAGGTGCCACCAGGCCCTCACACAATCTTCTTCTGTTTCCTAACCGCCATACACCATCTATGTGATTCAAGCATCTCACACTGTTCTTGTCACTTGTCTCTTGAGTCATACGTGCCTAATGGTGGCAGACTGTCTTTGCTTACCCCAAATCCAATGGTGTAACGAAACCTGAGGGCCCCCTTGCAAAGTATGTGGAGGGTGCCCCTCCCCCAGGACCCAGTTAGGAGTTCTCAAGGCAGGAGCCTGCCGCCCATGCACAGTGCCAGCCAATGCGCGGGCATGACTGTCTGCATGACTGTATCAAACTAACTGCTCCCAGGCCCAGTCAGTGGACTGTGCTGAGGGGGGCCCCTGGAGCTCACCCCCAGCCACGGGGGCTAATGTTTCTCCACTGCCCAAAATCCTCTGTCCCAATATCCTGAGACGAGGGAACTTAAACCAATGTCCAAATCCTCTGTTCCAATGTCCTGGTACTAGGGAATTAGCACTCATGAGGCCAATTCCAGCCTGCATCTGAATCACAAGCAAGTAGAGAACAATGTCTGTGCTTTAGCACAACAAGGAACTCTGCTCCTCTAACTCTAAAATCCTGCACCTCCCACGTCGCCTGGATATTAAAGACATGAATATTGTTGCCAGGTAGCCCCTTTCACTCTCCATACTATCTGTCCGAGATCCTCGGTCCTGAAGAGATTGTCTGCAGAGGCTTGAGAGGCAGGGGGACCAAAGTCACTTTACTACTGTATGCACTATGCACAGCTATCCATTCTTCAATATAGTTTCCCTCTACTGTTTCCAAACTTGGCGTTCTTCATCCCCGATAAACTATTCTCCGTCACAAGCAGGGAGATCACTCGTCTATACTCAGTTTCATCCCTCATGGTGACCTCCTGAAGGTCACAGACAGATGTGTTTGTATTATGTATCCAATGAGCAACTAACGTACCGATTGACTGCATTTATACCACACTCACTGCTCTTACAGTCATGTTGGTGCTGGTCTTATTAACCTGCCAGCCATAATAGTCAGAACAGATGGAATTTTAGTTTTGTCCTGAACACAATAGAGGAATCACTTTGCTGCATCGGAAGAGGGCGTAGGATATTCAAGCAAGTAGGACCTCGAACTGAAAAAGGCTTTATCTCCCCTGATAATCTCACCTAAAGCGTGGCCTCTCTACCAAACATTGATTTGAAATTCAGAGTATTCTGGCATTGATCTATGCCTGCTGCGTGATCCTTTGGAGGGGTTAGATTTATTATTTCCACTCCAAATCCTACAAAATTGGGGAACATGTTGGACCTTGGAGGGTCAGGTTCTCTAGTCACTCTTCAACCCAGTGGCAGCCTTTCATTTTGTCAAGGGGAGGAGTGTGGGCCACACACATGCACACACACACACACACACACACACACACACATATATATACATTCACTCATTCACACTCATACATTCCAAATGTGCACACACACCCATTCACAACACTTACAACTAATTCATATATTTATACATACAAGCATGTACCAAATATTCAAAAAAATAAAGCTTACCTGCCCTGCAGCTTCCAGAGAGAAAGGCATCAGAGGTCACAGGAGGGTTGGGACTGCTACCTTATCCCATTGGAGGACCAAGGTTCGAAATTTCATATTAGAATAGAGTGAACTTTTGAGGTAGAGGTCAATGGGTTAACTTTTACAGTGAGAGATAGGGGAAATTTGGTAAGTTGCAGAGATTGCTTTTGGGAGGTGAAGGGCAGAGGCGAGGAAGTAGAAGAAACAAACTAATTTGTGCAAGTGTGATTAGGTTGCAGGCGAGAGTGGTGTTGGGTTGAAGAGAAAGGTGAAGTACAGTACAGGTGAGAAGAGTGTGTTGGTTGAAGAGAAGGGTGGAGAGATAGAGGGGAATTATGTTGGTAGGTGGAGAAAAGTGCTGATTTGAATGTGAGGTCAGGATTCAAAATAGAGTGAGCATAATGGCAAGAGGTCATTTGATAGTGGGGTTATAGTTCAAGATCGAGGAAATCAATTTAGGAGCTAGAAGACAGTGTTGTTCTGAGGTAGAGAAGAGAGAGCTTGGGAGGAAGAGGAAAGTGTTTGTGTGTGAAGTTAGAATGCAGTGGAGCGTGAGCTTAAGGGAGAGATGACAGTGTGTGTTGATGTTAGGGGAAGTATAGTACAAGAATAATGAGTCCTAAATAACATCCTACAAAAATATTGTAGAAAGAATATCTGAAACAAAAATATTGTAAATGTAAGTATTTATAGGCATAGTATAGATCTTCAATAATGAAGTCATCCTATCAGTGCCTTATGAGATGAAGTAATGTCTCGGGCCACGTGTGGACTATAGGGGACAGGTGGAGCACTTGGGACCGTTTAACTACAAGGAATATAAAGTTAGGCAGGACTATGAGAATGACTATAAGGTTGCTTACTGATGAGGTTAGCACCTTCTGGGAGGGCAAATGCTCCAAAGTTAACACCAAAAGAGAAATGCACAGGGTAATGTTGGCATGTTATAGGGGACTGTATATGGCCCCTACACTTTCTCGAGAGACAAAGTATGGGAAGTTGTACAAGCAGCGATACTGATGAGGCTGACTCCTTTGCAGGCAGTCGAGCTGGTTGTCCATGTCACCGTGGCAGAACTCAAGCAAGCATTGAGAGATTAAGAAAATGGAACAATTCCCTGGAGTGATTGTCTCTCTGTGGAGTTTTATGTGACATATTGTACACTGTTGATTTCTAAGCTACAGAAGGTGTACATGGAGGCATATGTGGATAGACCGCTGCCCCAGTCATTAAAGGCTATTGTGGAGACATTGCTTTAGCAGCAATGGGATCCCCTGGCAATGGATTTCTATCATCCGCCTTCCATGCTTAATTTAGTTTGTAAAAATTAGAAATGTTACTGGAAAACAGGAAAGCCCCAATGCTGCTGACCCTAGCCCGCCAAAACCTGTCAGGTTTGTTCCAGCACCAAACATTGCAAGGAACATTTGAAGTCTCTTCCTCGCCTGCAGCGTACCTTACGGCAGAGTAATCATTAGATATGGAGGATGAATTTGATAGACTTGTTTGGTACTTTCTGTTTGTAATTCTGGAAGAGGTGGAGTTTGACGACAGGCTACTGAAATGTATCCACATCTTGTATTTGTTACCTGGCTGCTAGAGCGATGACAGCAAAATTGTGTCACAAATATCGCAATACATGTCACAGTTGCCTGCTTTCCCCACTTCTATTTGTCCTCACTGTTGATCTACTGGCAGCGCTAATCCAGAGGGAATAGACAAGGTGAGGCATAATAGTAGGTCAGAGTGTACATGCGTTTCTCTCAATGCTGATGATATATTATTATATCTCAATATTGGCAGAAGGAACCTGGTCGAGGTTCTTTAGGGGACATTTTGGGTCTTAAGTTTAACTCCGGGAAATAATGCTTACAGTCACTCTGTCCAAATGCAGCATCAGAGACTATAGATCTATCCAACCTGCCCTTGACCTGGGAACAAAGCATCTTTAGATATCTTGAGGTACAGGTTTACTGCACTGAGACTGACCCCCTAAAGGGGAACGTGAACAGAGTGCTATCGGATGTTAAAGGCTGATCTGCTCTTTGGAGGCAGCTCGCTCTCCTGGACAGGGAAGCAATTACAAAAATGATAGTCTTGCCCTTATTCCTGCATCTCTACTCCACTGTTCTGATATGACTGCCTGAGCACATATTTAAAAAAAGTACAGCATGCTTGATGATCTAATATGGGGGCAAGGTATGTAGACGTAAGACCTCACCAAATAAGCAGCTGTCCATGGTGGAGGAGGCCTGTGGGCTCTGGACCTTGAATGATATTATCTGGATACCCAGCTTCGATGGGTAGTCAGATGACCGATGTTTGCATGAAAAGGCAATCAGCGATGCAGTGGAAATCAAACCAAGGAAGGAAGAGGTGGCTAAATGGATGAGGGTGGAAGATATAGCTAGAGGGTGGATAAACAGGTCAATGATTGGAACAAGATGCTTCTTAAGCTGGTTGTGTGGATAATAACATGTCCATCTGACCAGAGGTAGACTGCCAGCAGACTTAGGCCCTTATTATGACTTTAGTGGTCTTTTGGCAAGACTGCCGCGCTGAAGGGCGCCAAAAGACTGCCAGTGATGGCGGTATAGTGACCGCCGTATTACGTGTCACAAACTGAAGTCTGACCAAATACAGCCACAAATCCTAAACTGCCAGGCCGACCAAGGGCGGTAGAGAGACAGTCTCATCACCAGCACCACCACGCTAACAACATCCTGCCCTCAATATTACGACCCACAAATCAGCACGGCAGTCATTGCATGACGGTAAACCATTGGCGGTGCGAAATCACTATGGTCAAAATATCACCTCCACCAGAACCTGACACCACATTGGATAGTCTGAATACCCCACACCTGACGCACACCACACACACCTGCTAACTGCTCTTTATAACACCCACTCTCCCCCCCCACAATCCTTTTCTACCACAACTACCAAAAGAGAGACTGAGGAGCACACCAATGGAGGATCCAGCATGTCGATACCAGAGGCACCAACACACTTCCCAACCATCACACACCACACAACTGCACCACCAACACAATACACATGGCCACTGCACACATACACCAGATACCACCAGCACACACACCCAAACACCCCCATCGTACAACCAACCTACACTGCACACACAATACCCCCCCACCCACAACCACCATGTCCCGTCAGAAGCACCCACGTTTCACCAATGATGAGTTGAGGGTCATGGTAAATGAAATCGTCAGGGTAGAGCCACAACTGTTCGGAGCTCAGGTCCAGCAAACTTTGATATCCAGGAAAATGGAGTTATGGTGGAGAATCGTTGAAGGGTCAACTGAGTGGGCACCAATACACGCACAAGGGATGACATCAGGAAGAGGTGGAATGACCTTAGGGGGAAGGTGCATTCCATGGCATCCAGGCACCAGTTTGCCATCCACAAGACTGGCGGTGGACCCCCAGCTCCTCCCCCTGATCTCACATCGTGGGAGAAGAAGGTCTTGGACATCATGCATCCTGAGGGCCTGACTGGAATCAACAGAGCACTCAACTCTCGTAAGTCAACAACACTCCCTAAGCACCAACCACTCCTGGACAGCATTCATCCCCACCACCCATCACACCCTAATCCACCACATATCACACTTCTGCACCCCCCATCACCCTACGCCCTCCTCTGCATCCCATACCACCCCACTGCCACTATCCCAACACAGTCCCTCCCTAGTGCACAGATATCAATCACAATGCCAAGCACGACAACTCCCACAATGCATCACTCCCTACACATCAAGAATGCACAGTGCCACTTCAAATTGGAACACCTGAACGGAAAACCATAGCACATGCCACACTATCTGGATGCGTCGACTGTGTGCCAACTCACGGCAATGACAGCAATAATATCCACAATCCTCAACCCTGAATGCCAAATTGAAACAATGCCACAACATGTCACACGGAAGCAATGTCTGCAGTGCTGCAGCTCTCATTGCCATCACTGGGAAGCAAGTCAAGCTACTCCAAGCATCAGACGATGATACCAACAAGTACATCTCCACAATGTAACTCCCTCTCTTTCCTTCCACAGGTCCCGCTGACAAAGAGACCCGGCAGCCAATGCTAGAGACTGACAGCCCTCCCCCGGATGAAGGCCTCAGTGGATGTCTGGATATTGATGAATTGCCTGGGCCATCTGGGACAACTGGGCAGTCCAACACCACAAGCCCCACCCTGGACACATCTGAGTCCCACACCCATGTGGCTACTACAGCACAGCCAACCTACATCCCCACACCTGTGTCCCAAGGACAGGTTAATCAGCAGTGTGCCCCACAGTACAGGAACCAGAGTCAAGGCCGCACACCAAAGACGATGAAGGTCCTGGTGCAACTGGGAGTGGGCACACTGTGCCAGGGGCACAGGCACAAGGGGCCAGGGGAAGTGGGAGGGCACCTGTGGACCAAAGGATGGGGTACCCACAACAAACGACTGGCAAGAAGGCCATTTCCCATGTCCTGGGAGCAAACAACCAGACCCAGGAGACAATGGGCAAGATCCTCGCCACCGTCAAAGAAAACCAGAAGCTGCAGAGGGAATACCACCAGGAGGCCATGCAGCAGTGGCAGACCCTCAATGCCACCATGGCCTCCATTGCAGGGGTAGTGAAGGAACTGATCAGCATCCTGCATGCGTCCTACACCCACCAGCAGGCCATTGCACTAGCCACATACCAACTCTACCCTCCATTTCTGAGGCAGCTAGTGGAATGGAGGCCCTGCCAGAGGACCCGCAGACCACCAGCACCCCTCCCCTTGTAGCTGAGGAACCAACATGCAAGCAAGGATGTCCATCCATACATCCTGCTGGACCTGATGCCAAGACCAAGACCACTGCCAGGAAGTGACCCTCTCCTGAACACTCTCCCTTGTCTGCCACTGACACACTCTATTGACTGTCCACTGTCATGTCTCCATTTTCCCATGGCCCCTTCGATACTGGACCTTGACTACCTACAGCTGGGACAACTACTCAAATGATTACACCCACCATGACCCCACTCATCACACATTGTACTTGTGATTAACATCAAGCACCTCTGAGCACAGCTACTGCCAATGTGACTTTATTGTAACAAGTAAGATTTGATTTTTAACGACATGTCATCACAGTCAAACTATTTTCCTGCAAATGTCTGTGAGATAGACAGAAGGGGGGTCAAAATGTAGCAAGGTTGATGGTAGAGCAGCGACATTGTGGATACATGTGTCATGGGAGCCACCAGGCAAGGCAGGAACCAGAGTAGCACCACATGAATGCCCTACAAATAGACCAAGACAGGGACAACTATCACGATCGGAGACACTGTAGGCCACTCAGACACACATGCTGAACAATGTCTCAATCCCTAGTGTGATTTAGTATGTGGGATCAAAAACCATATGCCCATGTAAGGTCTACATTTCCAAGATTACAATAGCAAAAGTCCTTCCCTCACAGCTGAAGGCATGTTCCACAGGCTGTAACAGTTGGGTTACACATACTTCCATTGTGGACTGTGAGGATGAATAGCAATACTGATGACACCACCATCTTTGGCACAACAATTGCAGTTGGCAAAGCAGTGCAAGGAACATAGCACATGGACAATAGATTGCATGAGTGAAGCTACACAACAGCACAATGGAAATAGCACTCACGTTTGAACTGTAACACCTCCCCTGATAGGCAAAATGCCCCCTTCCACCAACCGACCCATAGGGTGAACTGCACTCAACACCTCCACTGATGACAGACACCAGGAGGAGCTATGGCACAATGCATCCAGGAGTACAGGCAACATACATTGCACATGACACATACCTGTTTCTCATGGGAAGTATTGTTAAATTAACTCTGCTCTGGAGTCAGCTGCATCCTCATCATCTTCCTCCTCATCCCTCACTATGTCCCCTTCATCAGCCATTGGTCCAGCTGCCACCTCATCTACACCCAGCAATGGGATTTGACACCTCAGGGCCAGATTGTGCAGCATGCAACAGGCAACAATGATCTGGCAGACATTAAGTGGTTTGTAGAGTAGGGCATCTCCAGAGACATGTAGGCAGAGAATCTGGCCTTCAGTAGGCCAAAGGTCCTCTCAATGACACACCTCATCCAGTAGTGGGCCTTATTGAAATGGAGTTCACCATCTGTTGTCGGATACCCCACAGGTGTCAGAAGCCAGGGAAGGTTAGGGTACCTAGAGTCACCTGTGTGCACAAAGGTAGGACACATCTCAATTCCGGTGGGGACACAGGGTACATTGTGAAGTGACGTGAGATGACAGGCACACACTATCTATTGGATACATACTGATGAGCATGCCAGGTTACTCTGTAGTTGTGCCATCATGTGTGGGACGTTGCAGTTCCGCAGAATGTATGAGTCATGTACAGAACCAAGGAACTTGTCTGTAACCTGCGAGATATATTGATCTGTGAGACTCACCACCTGCACAGTTATGGAATAAAATGTTTTCTGGTTCCTGTACACTTGTTCATTTATCCAGAGTGGAACTAAGGCAATGTGGGTGCATCTATGGCCCCTATCACATGAGGGACATGTGCCAAATCATAGAAGGCAGTCTTCACAGTGGTCAAATCTGCCCGTTGAGGGAACATGATGTAGCAGGGCAGTTGTTTGAGCAAAGGACACAATACATACTTCAACACATTGCTGAACATCAGATGTGACATCTCTGCTGCCAAGCCCACTGTCATCTGAAACGGCCCTGAGGCAAGGAAGTGGAGTACTGACAACACCTGCACTAAGGGAGGAAATGGAATAAGGATGACGTATGTCAGACAACAGATCAGTCTCCAACTGGTTACACAGCTCAATGATGGTCTGACGGTTCAGACGATATGTCTGAATGATGTGCCTCTCTTCCAGGATACGGTGGCATGTCTCATCATCACCATTACACCATATGTGGGAACAGGAAAGAGGAAAAGTCAAAAGTTGATGTATGCAATGTGTTGTCATTATCAATCTATGTAGTAGTCACTACGTGTCATCCATGACGTACATAAAATTAATCTACTATTCACTTATTGCACGTAAAATGGCAGCTGTCTGTCCTGTATGCACAGGACAGTTGGAAGTGACCTAATTCTGCCGGCATTAGACATCATTGCGGTAGGCGGTCTAAACCGCCATGCATCTCCTCATTGGATAACAGTGTTGCCTATGGGAGACTGGGGCCAATGGTGATCCCCACCGGCGGTGACGGTCATGTACATGGCAGCTGCAACTGCCATTTACTATTCCATTGTGCACTTGACTCCTGACACTCGTGCAAGCAAGACCTCCACTGTGTGTGCTGCTGTGTTCTGACTCTGAAAGCCAAGATGCCACGTCCTGCAGGAGATAGGGCCCCAGCCTTCACCCAGGAAGAGCTGGAAAAGGTTGTGGACAGGCTCCTACCTGTGTATGGACAGTTGTATGGGGCACCAGAGCAGCAGGTGAGTCTCATGTCACAGTCATGTGTGATTGTGATGTGAGGATGTAAGGAATTGGGGCGAGGCAGACGGAGTGGATGCATGGAGATGGGTGCAAAGTCTGAGAGTTAGTGGTGTGATGACACGTGAGTGTGGTTGTGAAATGTGTCTGATGCGTGATGTCCTCTGCTGACCCTGTAATGCCAATCTAAATGACTTTGGTGGTCATTACAACCTCAGCGGTCTTTTTACAAGACCGCCGAGGGACCGCCAAGCGGAAGACCGCCAGAAGTGGCGGTTTGCCGCTCGGCGTATTATGACTGTTGGCTGCGCTCCATCCTTTTTCCGATGGAGAGCCACCAACAGCCATACTGGCGGGCGGCGGGGAAGTGGAGGTTGCTCCAGCTTCACCGCCACGCCAACAGAACACCGCCCACCGAATCATGTCCTGTGATTCGGCGTGGCGGTGTTCTGTTGGTGGTGTGGTGTCGGCGGAGCAGCCCCCATGGCTCCCATCGGCTCCCATCCCCTCCCGGAGGATGGACGGAACAGGTAAGTCGATCGTGCGTTAGGGGAGGGGGTGGGGGGTTGGTGTTGTGTTTTGTGGGTGCATGGGGGTGTGCGTCTGTGTATGTAGAGGGGGTGTGTGAGTGCGTGTATGCTTGGGGGTGTTGCGTGTATTGGGAATGAGTGCGTGTATGTCTATGGTTATGTGTGTATGGATGTGTGCGTGTATGTTTGCATGTGGGTGTGCGTGTCTGACTGTGTGTGTGGATGTAGGCATGTATGTCAGTGTGTGTGTGTTGGTGGTGCCTGCGTGCGTGTTGTGTGTGTGTGAGTTCTGTGATGTTGGTGGTCAGGGCAGGGAGGGGGGCCCTGCCACCTTTGGGGGGTGGCAGGGGTGGTGGGGGGTGTAGGGGAGGGTGTCGGGTGGGGGTGGGTGGTGATGGAGACCCCTATCAGTGCCAGGGAAGGAATTTCCTGGCACTGATAGTGCTTACCGCCATGGATTTCATGGTGGTTCCAACCGCTGGAAATCCACGGCGGTAAGCTGGGTCAAAATACCGCCAGCGGTATAGTGACAGCCGCCGGGCTGGAGACCCAGGTCTCCAGCCCGTCGGGTGGAAACCCAGGTCTCCAGCCCGTCGGGTGGAACGGAGAACCGGCGGATGACCATGGCGGTAACCGCCATGGTCATAATACAAAAAAAAAAGAACGCCAGCCTGTTGGCGGTCTTACCGCCGCTTCTCCGCCTTTCGCCAGGGTCATAATGACCCCCTTTGTCTTTCTGTCTGTGTCATCCACACAGGTCAGCGCCCATCAAAAGAAGGGGATTAGGCGTGTCATCGCCAAGCAAGTGCGGGACCCTGGGGGTCCATAGCTGGCGGAGCACCCACTGCAGAAAGCTGTGGGAGGACTTGAGACGCTGGGGCTGGAGGACTGCAGAGGCTCAGCTAGGGATGTTCTTCCAACAAGGGAGGGGTGCCCGTCAGACCCTGACCTCCCTAATGACCCACATTTGGCGGTGGCCTACCCTGAGGTGGATGGGCACTTGAGGGGAAAATAGCAACCACAAGGGGGTAAGTACACACTCACACCTTGATGATGTTCTGCCTGTATAGCTTTGGGTTTCCTACTAGTGGAAAGATGTAGCATAGGTCAGTGTTAGTATCACGCTGGCTATGGGTATCAGCCACCCTGGCAGGATTTGTTCATAGATGTGTGCCCATGCCATGCAGACAGTGACTTATGAGGGCATTTACTTCCAAATTGGGAATTGTGTGGTGACCATCAACAAGGTTTAAGAGCCAAGCTCATACCATCAGCATCAGTACAAGTGAGGTATCAGGGCATTTCCATCAATATCAGCCTACCACTGTAACTGAAGGTAATTAGTGTGTCCTCAATCAGCTGCCATATACGGTATGTGTAGATAGGTACAATGGGGCCAGAGGTCACTGTGCTATTTGTCAATGGATTAGTGGGCATGCAACTCCTCATGCAGGATTCTGTGGAGTAAGGTGTAGAGGAAATGTCACCACACACAACCATGGGAATGTGCCAGGTACTGGGCTAATGTGACTAGGTTGTCCCCCATCAAGTACATGAGTGCTACTGTACCACCATTAGCAGTTTCCAACAGCATTGCTGTAGTATCCCCCATGGTGTCCTACTATTGTGGCATGTATAGGTCAGGGCATTGCCTGCCATAGCAGAGCAGCAGATTATGTTGTTGTTCCTCTGTGTAAATGTAGATTTGGTATTGACCCATTGCGCCCTGTCTTTTTCTGCTACCCTCCCTCCCTCTCCTCCTCTGTCTTTGTATGCAGGCGAAGGAGAAGGGGCACCGGTGAGAGGGGAAACTGCAGCCCACGAGACCCAGGAGGCTGATACCAGCGGAGCCGAGGGGGGCCAGTGGGACGGAGGGCAAGCGGAGTGCCATGAGGGAGACAGGATCGACGATAACATCTTCAGATTCCTCCTCTGATGGATGCTCCCTGGTAGTGGCGGACCCATCTGGGACCATCCTTGTCCGCCACTCCCATTACCGGCACCGCCCTACCTGTAGCTCCCCACCCAGTTGCCTGTGCCGCTCACCCAGTTGCCTGTGCCGTTCACCCAGCGGAAACATGTTCCCCTTTGGCCTGTAGATGCCTACCACCGGCCATGGCGGGGCACCCACAATGGCGGGACAGGCGGTGACTTAGCTGTGTTCTGGTCGGTACACCGCCATGGTCATAATTTGGTGCTCTGCTCCGCTGGGCCACCGGCGGTCCTCGGACCGCCAAAGTTGTAATGAGAGCCTTAGTTGAGAAAAGGCCAAGGAGACGTAACATGGTAGTGTGTAGGCTGGGAATATTGAACTCCGAATATTGACTGGAGAGAATATCATTACAAAATAACATGTGACAAATATTGAAAGGTAAGTTTGTATATATTTTCTATACCTAACTCCACATATGCGTACTTTGTTGCTATATATTTTCAAGGTACGTTGATGTGGAGTTAAGAATAGTAAATCCTTGTTTCCCTCTGTGCACTTACCTTTCATTATTTGTCCCTCGATATGGTGCTAATAATATTGCGCGCCATTGATAATTTGATTCGTAATTGCAAATAACAGACCGTCTATATGGCGATTGATCCCTTTACCCAATGAGTTGGCCGTTTGAATGGAAAATGAGAGACTAATTTTATTTTTAGCGTGTTGTTGATCTACTATGATCTCCCCTAAATGGAGTTGCAGCTATTTGTTGATGATGTTGAAAATCCAATTGTTATTTATCAAACCTATATAGAATGTTTAATGTAACCACCTTTGTCCAGTGCTTTATTTGAGTCGGTGGCTGCAGATAGGGCCAAACTGCACTCATTTTTGTGGACCAGCACATTTATTTAATTCAACAGTTTTGATCCAGAGAAAAAGCAAAAAAGGGAAAACTAAGGTGAAATAGAAAGATTGGAAAGCAGTGACATAGGTAGAAAGCACTGATGAAGAATGACCTGCTAGAGTGAGAAAAAGCACCAAGAAGTGTCTGTTGGTGGATTAAAGATGTATGAGGAGGAATCTAGACCATGAGGTCTTGGAACTAAGCACTCAGACCATCGATGGTGTAGGTCACGGGCTTTTAAATTAATGCTGGGCTCCAGCACATATTCTTTTGCAAATTAAGCACTGCCTTTGATGCGTGATTGCTCACATTGAAGAAAAGTAATAAAATCTAAAGAAAACTAAATCTGTGCCTTGACAATATATATCTTCAAGGAATCTAGTTAGTGTGCCTCATTTATGTGTTAAAAAGTAGTGCTCCCCTCGCCAAAGATAGTTATCTTCCGTGGCAGGGGGAAAATGTATACACTACCAACATATAAATTAGGCCCGTAGAGAATAGTAAACCTACACTTACCTATAAATTGCAGCACACAATTTTTAGGATTGACATTCTGACATACACCAGTTAAAGGAGAGTAAGCCTAGGAATCCAAGGAGAATGACGTTGAAAGTATATCAGCGAAGAAAGCAGTGACAGCTCCTTTCTCTAAAGTAAACAAGACCAGAACTGAATTTAAATGCCATCCATCCCGAGCTGTGAATGTGAAATGATATACATTGATTACTAATTTTAAAAAAACATTAAGCAAGCCTAGTAACTAATTTCTCAAGATTAATTGATGCTGTCAGTGTGAACTGATTAACACTTTTCTCATTAACGCTATTGGACGACGCCAGCTGTCCCGCCAGGTTTGGGGCATGATGTCTGGATGCCGAGAGACAACAGTGACTGTGAGAGAAGGTGCTCACGACACCACAATAGTAATAGGTACTCATTTCCCATAAAAGTGATAATTCTTTGTCAATTAAGTGTTCCTGCAGTATGCCCAAGTGTGCATTAAGTTATTGTGAGATGTGGGCAGTAAAGATAACTATTGCCAATGTCAATGACTTTCATTCAGTGTCATTAAATGTAAAATAATATTCGGAGAATATTTTGAATATTTTGAAGGGATTGCCCCAAATAGATCCACACTTCCTGGATCTACATTGGACATGTATGATTTAGAGGACTGATGTGCTACCTTAACAGCCATGCCTTGTGTGATACCGTGAGGCAGTCCTGGCGTGTGTGTGTGTGTGCGTGTGTGTGAGAGTAACGAGGGAGCCACATATATTTTCAGTACTTTGGTTGTGAGATACCCCTCCACTAAAAGAAGCTGGCCTTCCCACGCTTGGACATCCACAGCTTAGGTGCGGCCAGGTGCTATCCTGTGGATTGCGCACAGTCCACCTGGTGAAAAGCACTTCTGACTTTCTGCCCAACAACTCATGATGAGTGACTCAAATAACATCTGTGAAGATGCAGTACTACACCACCATTTTGCATCACAGGTGAGTAGTGACCATAGGTCCGATGTACAAAAATGTTTTGTGGCCTCAAACCACTCGATTGTCAGGATTTCTGTAGTTTTTACCCAATTTCCAGGGAAGCAGAATGGTGCCAAAATCCCACTGCCTTCCCCAGACCCCTCCCAATCTCCAAAATATACTTTAAAGACTTAGAAGCTCTTCGAGGGGGGAAAGAGGATGAGCTGATAAAGAAGAAACTGCATTGCCTTAGTCTTCTGGGTTCTTCTCTTCTATTTGCCTTGTTGTCGCTTCTCTGACACAGAGATGGTGTCATGTTGCTGAAGAACTGTAAATAAAACACAATTATTAACCTCACTTTCTATAACCATCTACTTTTTATACGTTGTATATAACATACATGTATAATGTAAATCATTGTTACCTAACAGGGCCCATAAGACAAAGACGTTGGCCACTCTTCTGTTACATGGTAAATGTGTTGGTAGAGTTCTTAATTAACTATGATTCCTTTTTAAAGAATTCTCTTTCTCAATTTACCATTTTCTAAATAAAGTCCTTAAATACTCTCAGAGAGTTCTTCAACATTTTCACTCTATATGACTCGCATTTATAACTGTTATTATTCTTGCGGCTGGCATGTAGGCAGAGTGGGGGCGGGCGAATGTGGTGTTGATGAGTGTGTGCTTGCATGCAAGGTGAGCGGTGTGTGTAACGAAAAAGAAAAAAACACTTACCTTGGTTGCTGCATAACGTTCAACGTCCTCACCCCCTCCGGTCTCCTCAGGCTCCAGCAAATTCCTTTAAGCAATCCTGGCGCTGCTTTCATGCTAGTAACCAGCATGAAAGAAGCATCAGGATTGGAGAGAGCGACCTCTTTCAGCGTTCTTAAGAGCACTGGAGGCCTGTGCTGTCTGTAACCCAGCTGTCTTAAGACAGCTAGGTTAGGGAAGTTTAAAGTGTGCATGGCTGGTTGGCCGCTGCAAGACAGCCGGCCAAAAAGATATGCTCACTTTAAACTGTGCACATCTCACTGCTGCCAGTCAGCAGCCATGGCCCCGCCCCTTCCTGAAACTTGATTCAGGATAGGGGGGTGGAAAATAAAATGGTAATAAATGAACTTTATTACCATTTTATTTTTCATCCCGGGGAGGCATTTTAAGCAGAGGAACAACGCTCCTCTGCCCTAATGAAGGAACTGCCACTGCTCATTTAGGATACTTGCTTGACCAGGAATTCTTTTGAAGCATGAACTTTGAGCTTGACTTCACTTCACAGGGATGAATCCTATTAATTGGTGAGTACCGAAAGTCCTTACATGAATAATTTTTATTCACTATTTTGTGTTTGGGGGAGGGGGAGGGCAAGCTCTGGCAAAAAGAAGCATTGTGCTAATGACGGGGCTTTGTTTAAGCTAAAAAAAAAAAAAGTAAACCGCTCAGTAATGGGCCGTCACTAACATGTTTTGTCATTTATATCCAAGCTGTGTCAAAAAGGAAGGTACTCCAAATACTTTTCAGAGACCGCCACCCCACTACTAATAATCAGACTATGGATACTTTAACACATTAGGAAGGCCTGCCTGACCTGACTAGTATGTTAAACATCATGCATTTGCATTTTTGAAACAGTAACAGAACTTATCTGCAATGTTAAATAAATGTAGACATTGCCAGTTTAATAGAATAAATGTGAAAAATTTAGAGGGGAGACCGATTATTCCTTCCCCAGTGGAGGAAGTAGGGGGAGCAATAAAAAGTTGGAAGATCACTGAACTAACCTGAGGTAAGATGCACTTGTTGAGGCGAGACGTTATCCGATAAGAATTCTTCAGGGAAGTCCGATGCTTCGAGTGTAGAGTGTCTTTCCAAAACACCATCGTGAGAATTCAGAAGGAAGGAAACAACTAGTGCGAGGATATTAGTATGGGGGGGGTGGCGGGCATCTTCAGATTCCTTTTGTGTAGCATCGACCTCTAGCAGAGTGATCTTGTGTTTTTAGTAAGTTGGTTCCGTTTCACTAAACTTTCCAATCTTGTTGAACAAATGGCATGCCATGTTTTAATCTTGTTCTTTCTGTGGAGGCTGACAGCGATTCGCAAAATCGCAGGGTTGGCAACTGCAAAAGAGTGTTTTGTATTTACAAAAACCCTTTCTGACTTTAGAAAAGCTTTTTGACTTACAAAAGTGGTTCAGAAACTCATTCTAAATCACAATTAAAAAGAGGCATGAAAAGAAAGTCCCCTACAAATTTCAAGCCGCAAAGACACGTCTCTGTGGTTTGTGACCGCCGTAGTGGTTGCAAACCATTGGTCATATACCGACATCCAACGTAGGGCAGCTTCTCAATTGGTAATTGTATTGTGCAGACTAGAAATCTTCCCAAATGGGAAACATTCTTTAAGCACCACTTCTTCCCCTAATGGACTATACTGCATTAAAAAATGGTCATTTAAATTTAGCGAAAGATGGCTGTTGTCCCTTGCATGCCACAAACCCTATATTTGCAATCTACAGAGTTGGTTGCAGATTGGGATCTGCATACTTAATATTCATTAGGCAAGTCATTTTGTGACCCTTGAAGAATGGAAAATTCACATTGTTACCAATGTGTACATGAGTAGCTTTGCAAACTGAATCCCTGTTTGCAAACCAGTCTGTGTACGAACTGCATCTCCTGTTTTACCTAGGGGATTAGTGCATCAGCTCCTATGGTATTTATATATTCTGTCAAGTACAGCAGAACACACAAAAAGCTTTGGATGCATAATATGATAAATATTTGAGGAAACAAATCCAGACACGAAGATCCAGAGTCAGAGCTTTGAGGGCTGCCACTCATTCATCTGAGAGAAACCAACTTGAGGGAGGTCAGGTTCACGCTATAATGTTGGAAACCCATTGAGTGGACTAAAGCGTGAACCATCAACAATGAAGGTGGTGCTGGTGACTGGGATGGTGAAGGAAGAGTCAGTGGAGACAGCAGACTAGGTCAAATGAAACATGGAAGACAGTATGGAAAATTGCCCCACTGAAGACTGAAAAGATGAACCCAACTGTCTTCTCTGAAGGGGCTTCGCTGCACATGAAGGCCGATGAGAAGTGAAAGGGAAGACGTGTTTACTGTGTGGTAAAATCATTGCTTTTTAAAGGTGTGCAGGTGAACAGTCAAGGCAACTAACACCCCCAAAATCAATGCTATGTCACATACCAGCAGAAGTAATGCAACAGGAAGCCAGCAATTCAAAAGACATGTGATGAAGAGGTAAACTTCACGCTCCTCCTCAAGAAGCACTAAAAGTGATGAAAAACGTAAACTTGTGCCAAATAATGGCCCATGACTTTGAAATACCAGCCCCTGTTGACACAGGGAAAACAATAAATATCATGGTAGTAGAGTGAAACCAGCATGGTTGAAAACAGCATACATCAAAATATATACACCTTAGAATGAAACCAGCCACTAATTCGCACGGGCACATGGCAAATGTGCATCATACAGGAAAGTGACAATACTGTCCAGACAAAATATGTGGCACAAAAGGGACAGGAACCATAAACAAAGGTGGCATGGTCAGAGAACCACAAATCAACAGTTTCATCACTGCATCACTACCAAAAGCTGTTTCCCATCAGGGGACAAGTGGAAGCAAATCTGCATAAAATAGATAAAGCCAGGGTAATTGAACAAGTGCAAGGACATACTCTTCGGCTA
This sequence comes from Pleurodeles waltl, assembly GCF_031143425.1. Classification (NCBI taxonomy): domain Eukaryota; kingdom Metazoa; phylum Chordata; class Amphibia; order Caudata; family Salamandridae; genus Pleurodeles; species Pleurodeles waltl. The sequence continues at coordinate 1,558,822,404 of NC_090445.1, forward strand.
TCCCTCATAATCATCACAAACAAAACTGAAGTAGCCATGGCAGGTGCGCATCTGCAATAACTTTCACAACCACAGCAAGGCCCTAATGTGAAGCTCAATATCAGTCCCGACAATAGACAAAATAAGTGCAAATCTCAACAGACCACAGTGTTTTTCAAAAACAGACAATTACCGCTGCCCAATTTATGGAAAGACTCACACTACAATACAACTTTTTCACAGACATAGGACCAAGAACAAGTAGGCGTTTAGAAATTAGGTATTTCTATTTTTGACGCAACGGTGGCGCAAGCAGTGCTTTACACTGCTCCACATTTATAAACTGATGCACTGGGCCAAATGCGTCAGTTTGTAAAGCCTTGCATCACATTATACCTGCACCAGGTATAACGTATGCAAGGTAGGTGTTCCCTCGGGAAAAGCCACGCAGAACTCACGCAGTAAAATTTACATTTCACTGCCTCATTCTGCAACTTCCCTGCACCAGAATTTTAACACCTGCTCAGAGCAGGCGTTAAACTGACGAAGTGCTTTTCTCTATGGAAGCCTTCCTCACATTGCTAAAGTAACATATTTTTTTTTACATTAGTCCAGAAATGTGTCAGTTTAGCGCCATAGATGCGTCAGAATTTCTTACACATCTATGAAAATGTGCGTCATGGAGCTCGTCGTTAGGAGGTCATAGGGCAGCGCAAGAAATCTGACGCATCAGAGCAGATGGACCAGATTCTCGTAAATGAGGCCCTAAGAGTTTCAGACCACAGTTCAGGAATGGCTAGCCTAGACAATGCCATTTCCCATTACATTACAACATTTGAAGGATTATTGTTCACGCAGTTCAGTCTACACAGGACATGTCAACCCCCATTGATTGAACGTTTATGCTTCAGTGACATAGAAGCATTACTGGAATATGTTGCGTGGAATTGCAGAGTGTACCATAAACTGCCTAGCCATTTGTTAATTCCATAGGCATTCCAGGATAGAAACCTCTTGAGAAGTTATGTCCTTGTCTGGTCAGGTTTCCGGTGCTGGTTTCCGCCTATTCTTAAGCAGCATATTATATTGGGTGCAACGGGGTCAGAGACTTGAGAGCTTTTCTTTGAGTTTTAATTTTGTAAATGTATGCAGGGGGTAGTGCTTAGTTTGTAAATAAGAACATGCCGGTGCCCGAAGCCCTCCTTGTAAACATGCAGCTGCTGCAATTAAATGTGCGAGCACAGAATACTGTGGCAATGTAATCATGAAGCCATCGCGGGCCTCTTCAATCCATTTACAGCCACTCCCTGTCCCTTCAGCTCACTCTTGCAGCTTTCTGCTTTCTCCCTCTATGACTCTTTTCCGTCTTTCTCTTCCTCTGTCTTTCCCATATGTGTCTTTTGCTTGCAGCAAATGCTTGAGGCAGAAAAAAAAGCGCCGGACCTCAAAAATAAGTGCTGGTGCTCAGCACCGAAAACAACAAACACAAATCAAGCACTGGCAGGGGGTTTTGAAGGACTTCTTTGACTTTTTCCATTTTTACCATACAAAAACTTGAAATATCTTTCGCAGGATGGGTTGTATATCCATACAGGCAAAGTGTAGCCAATGCCAGTCTTGGATGAATGTGTCACACGTGAAAGGGGGCAGCTGTGCGGGTGAGGCAGAAGTGCTATCCTCCAACAGACTACTTCACCAAGCCCTCCTCATCCTTCCAAGGGGTCAGCGATGAACGTGAGGGCCCAGATTTACTCATCTTTTGCGTGGTGGTTGAGCAAAATGATGGTCGAGATTTACAAAGCCATGCAAGGGCAGATTCTCTAACAATGAAAATTGACACAAACCAAACATGCATTGAGAAGGCCAGCCTTAGTGGCTTTGCCAATGCTTCTTATACAGTGTCCTTGCTGCCCCCCATTCTCCTGGTACTTCCTGCGTAAATACAGACAGGGATACGGATCGTTTTGCATCTATTTCATTAGCTTAGATGGAAAACGGGGAGTCTTAGTCACAGTGAAGTTAGCCATGATGATTTTTTGTGTTGCTCGTGAAACACCAATGCAGATCACATTGAGAACTGACTTGTTTAGTCAGTCTGCCTAGTATGTGCAACAAAATGAGGCGACCTGCAAGAGGTCATTTCCAATTTAGGCTTTGTTATAAAAAAGGGGAAAACTGGAGCATTGGCCTCCAGGAATATATTTATGGCTTGGGTACAAGAGTGTGTAGGGGCACCGCAGGAAACAGCATCCTCAGGCGTAGTTTATGAGCTGGCAGCTTGGGGCCAAGTACTATCTGGCCTACATGTCCGAGTGCACGTCACAGTCAGAAAGGCAGGAAATCAGAGGAGTGGAAAGGTCGGGATATTATTTATAGCATATGTACATAGCCGTGTGGAGGCATTGTTGGTATAAATAGGCAATTAGGCCAGGAATCCTGCGATGCTCTTCTACTTAAATAGGACAATACACCAGTAACACGATGAAAAAAACACAATCTCAATTTATTACAGAATGATTTAAAAAAAACTTTATTCACAGAAAGAAAAGTGTAATGAGTTCATAATGTTGTGATGCTCATTGCACCGTTGCCGCTACTAACCATACTCTTGAACGAAGATACCCTGGATTTAAAAATAAAATAGAGAACGAATAGAAAGCCTTTACCATTTGCTATAAGGGTGCCATCACAAATGTGGGAGGCATTAGTCCTCAGTTCCTACACTTTCCAGGGCTCGATGGTCCTTCAATAAAAGGTGTTTATTAATTAGGTCTAACGCTGTATGCTGCAAGACATATTGTGGATTACCAAGAACATTGAGGGACTTGGAGCCCACCTTCGGCTTGACATTGGTTGCCTTTCATTATCACTCTCATTTTCCTGCCTCTTATTCGAGTCCCAGCTTATTTATCTTATGTTTCTCCCTTCCGTGGAGCATTGCCTCTGTACTTTCCCTTAGACTGGCTGCCATTTTCCACTTCCACCGCTTCCTTTGCAAGCACTACTTTTTTATTGCGTGTTAAGCTCTCAATGAGAGTATGTGTGCTTCGGCCCATCTCCCTTATGTACATCTTACCCCTGCATTCCTTGTTGCTGTGAGTCGCAGCTTTTCCCATTCCCCTTTCCTCTTGCACTCACCCATTTGCTTTTCCCCATTGCTTCCGCCACCTGTGCCCTCCATTTTTCTTTCCACCAACCCCGATGCTGCTTCCATGTCCCTTCAGCCCTCCTCAAGTTGCTTTAGCATCAAAGGCTTTCATGTTAAACTTCAGCCACAATGCACAGCATTGCAGATGCCAAAGGCCAGACCGATTGGCTTGCCCAGTGCTTGTGTTTAGTTGTAACAAGCCTGCAGTCTTCACTAATAATGAGGCAGCTTACATGGAGACACTACCAAATGGCACCAGATGCCATCTACTCAGTTTATTAATTCTTATAAAGAGAGATTTCTGCACCTGACAAAAAACGGAAGCAGTGTCTGATGGGCCTTCACTGCTCTGGCCACAGACCAGCCCTGTTCTGGCCCCCGGCCTCTCAATTAATGTCTGCGTTGATTGCCTGATGCTTTCATCTACTGATTCAGTGGATGATCCATGGCAACTATTTTCCCATTGTTTCAAGCTTACACCGAGCTCACAGACCAAAAGGTTCAACGCCAGAGTGTTAGCGATGGTAAGCTAAGCGGTTGTCTTGCATTTAGGTCCCAGACCAGACACGGGTGCAAAGTCATTGTAAGTTGCATTACATAAGCTCATGTAAAAGAACTGTAATGGTTCACAATGTTTGTTAACATGAAAACCCCACTATACAATAGAGTGGTCAATCGCCCCAATTTCTGCAGGAGTCGCCACATTTGAGGTGCCTGTCCTACACAAAGCTACTGTAGAGCGCCAAATGTCACACTTTGGATGTTGAAGGATAAGGGTTTGGCAAAGTCCACAGCAGACAAATTAATCTGCTCTGAAGAGCTCATCATTCACATGGGAGTGACAAAAACACTAAGGGATTCTTCAAAGGGCCCAGTAGGATGTCCCTGCCCTGGCACTGTGAACGTGAGCTGGACAGACAAAGAAGTGAGGGGTCAGGATATGTTAACTTGGTGAATGTCTGGGAGGAATTGATGTAAACCTAAAGGTGCCAATCACAATGTCCCTTTAGCAACACATTTACCTTCATTTTGTGAAAAATTATGCAGAGTTTTGTGAGCACCTTCAGTGAATGAGCCCTGAGCCAGCATGAACTATCCCTAAACAAGCAGATGACCGGCCTAAAACCTTTACCAAAATCAGACTGAATTAATGGCAAGTCAACCCCTCGAGACTAAGGGCCTGATTTAGATATCAGTGGAGGGGTTACTTTGTCGCAACGGTGACGGATATCCCGTCTGCAGAAATATAAATACCTTTGTTTTGTATGATATTTAGATTTTGGCAGAAGGGATATCCGTCACCGTTGTGATGAAGTAACCCCTCTGCTGAGATCTAAATCAGGTCCTAAGGGCCTGATTCAGAAGTCGGCGAAGGGCATACTCCGTCACAAATGTGACAGATATCCTGCCCGTTGTATTACAACCCCCATAGGATAGGGTAGAATGGGATCATAATGCGGTGGGCAGGATATCCGTCACGTCGTTTGTGACAGAGCATTCCCCTCCGCCTACTTCTAAATCAGTCCCTAAATATCTTGAGCGGAGTAATGAATTTTACACATTTACTATCTATAAAAAACACCACCAGCTTGGTGACTTCAGGACTCTTTGGAATCTATTTTCCACAACTCTGTGATGTTGTAGAAGTCTGATATCTTCATGCAGCCAAACTAAAGCTAAAGCCTGCCCACACATTGGACAACATTTAAACAACTCCAGGGAATCCAAAAGGTCTGTACGGTGTACTGGCACAGAGGATGGCGACTTCGCAGGAAACACATGTATGCTAGTTAATCCTGTCCACAACCATTAGGACCAATATATAGGACACCATATGGAAGGACACCAAAAACCCTGTCTGTGACATTCTGGATCTGAGGTATCCTCCATGGTGGCCCCTACTGTGAGCTAGCAAAGGCTCAACAAACACAAGAAAATAAAACTAGCGAAAATAATCAATTTTGACTGATGTTAGCACTCATTTAGAACGGTGGGCACACTAAAAATTGGCAAAAAACATTTTTTGCACCTTTTTTTTTAGCACTGCACCGTTTTGGACATTGAGTGCTATTGCCGCTCACTCTTGTTTTCCAATCAGTGCTATTACTAGTTCTGAGCTGATGTTAAGAACAAGCGCAAAAGTGGGAAAATACAGAAAAAATGCCTAAAATGAATGACATCTATGACACAAATATTTTTCCTCTATAAAAATCCCTTATCCTATACCCCTACCACGTTAGTTGCTGTCCCAGTCCCCTTCTCACCATGCAAAGTGGTTTATTCATGCCCTTGGCAGGAGCTACTCTCTCACTGGTGCCAAGTTTGGAGAGAGTTGGGAAGGGGTTAGTGAATGCTCACGAAATCAAGTGCTTGTGGTTGTTCACACACTTGAAAAGCTGAGCATACCTTAAATACCACCCTCCTCTCACCCACGTTTGGGATATTATGTAGTTGTGGAAAAATACTATGCATGAGTAAAAGGATTTACAGCTGCAGGGTCACGTTCTGTGAGTTCCTTAAAGCCGTAATTTCGGCAATTTGCACTCCTAAAGCTGATTTACGTTGCAGAAAGTGGTGATGGTGTGGGTGTTCATGGGCAGCTGTGCCCTGAGAAGTTTGTGTACACTAACAAACTAAAATGTTTGTGGGTAGTCAAAAACTTTCAATTTTGTACCCCCAGTTGAGAACCCCTTGATTTAAGCAATTCATGATTATAGTTTATAATTGTTCAAAAAGTTATGAGTGCATTTGCAAAGTGTCCTGACTCTTGACACTTGTAACAAAATCAATTCCACAAGATCTGGGCTCTCTGCCCAGACACTGCTAAGCGCTCTCCTCTGGAATAGACTCAAATGTTATCTTATGTTACTGGAAATAAATTAAATCATTATTTATTATTGATATATTTTAATAATCAAGATGCTTCAACAAAATGTAATCAATGTTATTGATGAGATTAAAGGCCCTGATGGTTATCAATTATAGGCGTAACATCATTATATACATCCAGTCCACACATGGAGGGCCTTGAATCAATGGGATATTATCTTCTAAGGACCACGTATTTGGGAGCACCACAGATCTTTTTTTGGGATTTGATGAACGTTATCCTATGCCACAATATCTTTAAGGCTTTACATACATTTTACCAACAAACAACAGGAACTTCTATGGGTTCCTCGGCACCAATACATTCATGCATTGATATGAAGAGGCACAATGTTTTTTAACAATCATTTTTTAAACAGAGGGCTAATAATCTTACTGTTTTTTTAACAAAATTTTACTAATTTAGCAAGGCCCAAGGGAATATGAATATCCTGAATACTCAAAATGACAAGGTAAATTTCACATACACAGTGCATGTCTTTGTTGCTAAAGCAACTATAGCAAGAAACAAGTTGGTTACCGCTCTTTTTACAAAAGAAAGAAAGCTGCCACAACCAACTACACACAAAGAAAGATTCTACCCCAATAGTTTAATTGAAAGTCTGCATTGTGCTTTCACAACTATTAATAATGTAGAGAATCAATCAATCAATCAGGATTTGTAGAGCACACTTATCACCCATGAAGGTATCCAGGCGCTGGGATTTGCCGCTGGGGGCTTCAGTCAAAGAGCCAGATCTTAAGTCCCCTTCTGAAATCCTGGTGGGAGGGGGATGTCCTGAGATTGACAGGGATGCTGCTCCAGGATTTGAAGATGAGGTAGGCGAAGGAACGGCTTCCACTTTCGCTGTGGTGGATGCAGGGTTGTGAGCGAGGGAGAGAGAAGTGCAGCATAGGGATCTGGAGGGATGGTGGAAGCATGGGCGGTGGTTGAGGTATGCTGGTCCTTGGTTGTAAATGGCTTTATAGGCGAGCATCAACAGCTTGAATTGGCATTGTTTGTGTATGGGGAGCAAATGGAGATTCCCCTGGTGGGGGGTGATATAGGTCCATCTTGGGAGGTGCAGGATGAGTCTGGCTGCTGAGTTCTGTATGGTTTGAAGTCTTTGCATGAAGTGTGAGTACAGCATACAGAGCATTACCATGGTGACGAGGGCTTGCGTGATAGCTCGTCTGGTGTAGATTGGGAGGCATTTGAAAATCTTATGGAGCATGTAGAGGGTGAGGAAGCAGGCTGAGGAGACTGCATTGATCTGCCTCTTCATGTTGAATTTGTTGTCCAGGATGATACTGAGGCTACCGGTTTGGTTTGTGGGGATAGGGGGCCCAGGTCAGCGGGCCACCAGGAGTCACCCCACAGTGCGGCACTGTTCCTGAAGATCAGAACCTCTGTTCTGTCTGTGCTGAGTCTAACACAGTTATTTCTTTATCCAGGCAGCGATGCTGGTCATGCAGAGGTGGAAGTTGGCATGTACGGTGGTGAGGTTTTTGGATAGCGAGGGAATGAGCTGGTGTCGTCTGCATAGAAAAAAAAGGTTCAGTCCATGGTTCCTAACGATGTTGGCCAAGGGAGTCGTATAAGTGTTGAAGAGGGTGGGGCTGAGGGATGATCTTTGGGAGACACCGAACATGGTGTCCTTGGGCTTCGAGGTGAAAGGAGGGAGGAGGACTCTCTGAGTCCTGTCAGAGAAGAAGGATGTGATCCATTCCAGAACATCGTCATGGATGTCGATTGGGTGGAGCCTCTTGAGTAAGGTATGGTGGGAGACAGTGTCAAAGGCTGCCGAGAAGTTGAGGAGGATCAGGGCAGCCGAGTCTCCTACATCCAGGAGACTTCTGATGTGGCCTGTGGTAGCAGACAGGACAGTTTTGGTGCTGTGGTTGGAAGAGAATTTGGATTGGGTTGCATCCAAAAGCTTGTTGTCCTCTAGTTATGCTGTGAGTTGTTGGTTGACTTCTCTCTCCAGTGCTTTGGCTGGGAAGGGGAGCAAGGAGATCAGAAGGTAATTTTTGAAGTTGTTGAGGTCAGTGGAGGGTTTCTGGAGCAGAAGTTCAATTCAAGTGTAATTCCTATCATCCGGGTAAGTGGCTGAGGTGATGGATGTGTTGAGGATGTCTGTGAGTTTGCTATTAAGGATGCTGTTGCCGAGGTTGAACAAGAGTGTGGACAAGGGTCCGTGGGGGATGCTGAGTGGACAGAGCGCATGATGTCAGCAGTGTCTTGAGTGGTGAGCTGGTTCCATCTGGGGAGTCTGCTGTTAGTGGGGGCATCTGTGGGGTCTAGGTGGCTGAGGGTGTCGGCAGTGGTGGGTTCCGGTGCAAAGTTTCTGTAGATGGTGAATATGTTGTTGTGGAAGAAGCCAGCCAGGGAGACGTGCAGGTCCTCGGAGGGACCTGCATGTACTTAGTTGCTGAGTGGTTGGAGAACTCCTTGATGATGCTGAAGAGTTTTTTGCTGTGGTTGGAGCCAGATTGGATGCGAATAGCTAAGGTGTGCCTTCTGGTGTCTTCTAGGAGTTTGTGGTACTGGGTGAGTGAGTTCTTAAAGGTGGTTCAGTCAGTGGGATCCTTGGTGATATACCATATCCTTTCCAGTTGTTTGTGGTTGCATTTCAAGGTTCTGAGTTCCGGGGGTGTACCAATTGGCTTGTTTGGAGGGTTTGGATGTTTTGCTGGAGCCGACTCTGTCTGGCTGTCAGAGATCTAGGTGGTGACGTTTTTGATGGTTTGTTCAATGTCTGAGGTGGTGTTGTGGTGGGGGGAGAAGTTGAGGGCGTTGGTCCACTGGCTCTCTCATATTTTGCTCCAGCTGCAATAAGAGGTGCTTAGCAGCCTGGTGGCGTGTCTGGGTGCCATTGTGTAGGTGAATCATTTCAGAACCTGAAGAATATGATGTACAAGAATTGATAAAGACAAAAAAAATAAGCAACAGCACTACTCCACAGTGACCATAAAGAAAGCCAGTGAGCTCTCCTGCAAATTATACAAAAGAATGTGTGGAATAACTAGATTATCTAGAAACATTGGAAACTTATTGAGTCTGACAATTAATTAAACAAATTATTTCCAGAGAAACACTTGATAGCATATAAATGGATCAAAAATATTAAAGACATCCAAATACAACTGCACCAAATATATATTTGAATCAGTCAGTTATAACACAAGCAAAGAAAGGCACCTTTCTATTTTTGAACTGTAGACATTGCACTAATCTTATAAAGGCCCTTAAGTGTACCATTCGAAAACAAATGAAACCATCTAACTGAAATAGTATACGACCTACCATCTGGCCAGTTGTATTTATATGATCAAATGCCCATGTGACAGGGCTTATATTAGTAAGACTTCCCAAGAGGCTAACGTTTGTCTTTCAGAACCTAAAAGCAACATCAGAAGAAACAAATAAAAAGCACAGTAGCTCTGCAATGGTTGCAGAATGGCAACAACTTGACCCAGATTTAGGTAACAAATCTCAATCAGTGACATTATCCCTATTATTGAATACAGAGGTCAATTACCTTATTACCTAAATGAGAAAGTTGAGATGAATTACTTCCTATAAAATATTCCTGGATAAATTTGAATTCTGTCAATATCATGTTGTTGGGTATTCCAAGACGATTTTATTTATCAATAATAATATAATTATTTTGTGATTTTGTGTATTAACAAATTTTCCAAGACCCAGTCCTGTCTTAGAAGTGGGTGAAGATTTTTCTCATATAAACGGCAGGGTGGGAATAGGCAGATAACAACACTCCAAAAGTTGGTGGAGTAAAAAGGGAATAGGTTAAAAGATATCTTACCAAAAAAGAATAAAACAGAAAAAGGAACAATTTAATTCATACATTCTCATTTTCAAGTGCACATTTATACCCTGTGTACAATTACACATGTCGAAAAGCCTTTGCATACGTTTAGGAATTCAGGAAATCTTTTCAGAAATACTTCTGGAAGCTTGCAACAGTTGCATGTTTCCATATTTGATCTTGGAAAACATGTTAATTACTAAAATGTGTAAATCTGCACCCATTTGATCTAATGAACTTGTGAAACTAGGCCTAATCACAAACTGCATTTTGTAGTTTGCGAAGTATATGTAGCTTGCTTACTTACTCATTCTTAGTATCCCTCCTGGTGTACAAGCCATCAGTAATATTCTCTAGCCACTTCTGCCCTGGGCTTTTCTTTCAATCTCAATCTGGATCTAACTGATATCCTTGCAGTCAGCCTCAATGCCTCGGCAGCGGGTGTTTCTTGGCCTTTCTTTTTTCCTTTTCCCTTGAGGGTTCTAGGTCAGGCCTTGCCTGGACATGTTTAATGCAGGCTTGCTGAGGGTGTGACCTATCCAGCCCTAGTGTCTTTTCATGCTTTCTTCATGAGCAGGAATTTGGAAAGTCTTCTGCTAGAGGTTGTTGTTCCTGATAGTGTTTAGCCAGCATATTTGGAGAATTTAATGTCCCTCAGGCAGGTGTTGATGAAGGTCTAGACTTTGTTGGTGGTGGTTACCATTGCCCTCCAAGTTTCTGCTCCATACAGAAGGACTGATTTTAGGTTGGTGTTAAACAGCCTGATCTTGATTTGCAGCATTAGGTCCTTGGACCTCCAAATCTTCTTGGGCTGAATGAAAGGAGCCCTTGCTTTGCTCATTCTGGCTTTGACATCTCTGCTGCATTGCTTGTCTTTGACACTGCCAAGGTAGGTGAAGGCCTCAACCTCTTTCAGTGATTCACCTGAAAGAGTGACTGTGGTTCTGCTGGCCCTGTTAGCCTCCAGGATCTTGTTTTTCCCCTGTGAATGTTGAGGCCAAATTGTGCTGATGTGGTTGCCACCTTGTCAGTCTTCTCTTGCATCTGCAGATGAGTATGGGAGAGTAAGGCCAGGTTGTCTGCAAAGTCAGATCATCGAGCTGCATCCAAGGTGTTTACTGGATCCCAGTTCTTCTTCTTGCTGTGGATGTCTTCATTATCCAGTCTATTGCCAGCAAGAAGAGAAAAGGCAAGAGCAAACAACCCTGGGGGACTCCGGCCCTCACTTAGAAAGCTTCCGTGAGTTGTCCTCCTGGACTATCTTGCTGGTCATTCCCTTGAAAGAGTTCCTGATGATTCTTCCATATTAATCTGGCACACTGTAGTGGTCAAGGAGTTTCCAAATGGTCTCTCTGTCCACACTTTTGAATGCCTTCTCATAGCTGATAAAGTTGAAAAAGAAGAGGGAGAACAGCTCAATGAGAATGTGCAGTGTTGCAATCTGGTCTGTACAGGATCTATCTTTGTGGAAGCCAGTTTGTTAATCTCGCAATTGCATGTTAACTTCATTCTGGTCAGGATGCCTCTGTTGAACACTTTTCTTGGAATTAATAGAAGAGTTGTCCTCTGTAGTTTGCGCAGTTACTCAGGTCACTTTTCTTGGGGATCTTGATGAGATATCCCTCTTTCTAGTCTGATAGCACCTTTTCCTCTTCCCAGACACTTCCAAACATGGGGGTTAGGGGTGCTGATGTTTCAATGTCTGCCTTCGGTGCCTCTACAGGAATGTTGTCAGGTCCTGCTGCCTTCCCATTTTTCAGATGTTTTATGGCTTGCCGTATTTCTTCCTTGTTTGGTCTACTGCAGTAGATTTGCAGGTCCTTGTCAGCTGGCTCTATGTCTGGTGGAGACTGCGGTATGGGCTGGTTTAACAGTTCTTCAAAGTGCTCCAACCATCTTCATTGTTGGCCTTCATTAGCCATGATTGTCTTCCCAGCTTTGTCTTTAACAGGTCTTTCTGGTTTGCTGTAGCTGCCCAAATGTTTCCTTGTTATGTTGTAGAGTTCCTTGAGGTTTTGATGGCTTGCTGCTTCCTGGGCTTCCGTGGCAAGACTACTGGTGAATCTTCGCTTGTATGCTCTCAAGTTTCTCTGTGCTTCCTTGTTGGTTTCTATGTATTTGCCTTGAGCTTTTGCATTTTCTGCTCTTGTTCAGCTAGTGTTGACTGCAGCTTTCTTTTCCTTCCTCTCTTGGATTTTGTGGAGAGTCTTTAGAGATGCGTGATGGTGCTTCTTGGGACCCAGTACATTCTGGCAAGTTGATGTTACAGTTTTCTTTTATCTTCTCCCACTGACTTTCAACTGGGTCTCTGTCGTCCTCTACTTCTTGCAGGACATGAAACTTGCTACTGATGGTGACTGAGTATTCACTCCATTTATGTGCATCTTTAAGGTGGGTGGTGTTATATCACTGGTGTTAGTTTGTCAGTACCATCCATACTTTAGCTTTATCCTGTCCACGACTAGGTGATGGTCAGACTCCACATCAGCGCTTCTCATCAGTCTCATATCCTGGAGGGACCGCTGGAACTTCTTGGCAAGGAAGACATGGTTGATCTGATTCCCTGTTGAATGGTCTAGTGACACCCACGTTGCCTTGTGCATTCTTTTGTGTGGGCATACACTACCACCTATCACCAGACTTCTCCGGGCACCGAGATCAGCAAACCTTTCACCATTCTCATTGATGTCAACAAGGCCATGGTTGCCCATGACTTCTGCATACCCATGTTACTTCCAGTTTTGGCATTGAGATCCCCCATCAGTACTGTGATGTCTCTCTCAAGGCCTGTCTCTTGGATGGACTCGAGCCTGTTGTAAAATTGTTATAAAAAAGTACATGTAGGTCTATGTCTTAATAGTAAATATGGAATGGAAGTGGAAGTAGGTGGAAAACGGGGACTATTTACACCTATGTTGGAGGGGTTTAGAGTATGGTATGGTGTGATTTTGAGAGGGGCATGTTATATTTCTCTGTGAAGCTCAGTACCAGGGAGTAGATGCTTGAGTGGCAGGATTTGCTGGAGTACTGCTTTACCACACTGCAGGTCGTGCTGTGTCCCTTCGGAGTACCGCAGTACCCATGGGACTAAACAGATATTTTTTTTGTTTCTTTTAATTGTGACCTATTAGAGGGTCATTCTGGGTCCCCTACACAAATGCCTTGGGGTTAGGGTGTCCCTACCATGGCCCCACATACCCTATTTCTAGAACTTTTAAGGACATGGGGACGGTATCCTGTAATGGCAGTGGCAACTTTTTTTTCTCAGTTGTGGCCAGCCAATCAGATTACTTGGTCCCACTGAACCAAATGGCCGACGGAAGAAAAAGCTCCCTCTCTACCAGTCAGAAGGCTCTATTTTATCACTTTTCGGTACTGTAAGAACAGTTATCTAGATATACCTAACTTTTCAACACTTTCAAACCCAACCAGAACTCTTTAAACACTAATTTCTCAAAAACTGTTGAACGGATTTACACTAAATGACAAAAAGCTTTAAACTTTCCACAAAGAAGCCAAGGTAGATGAAATTGTCTTGGAAAGTTTTGGAAGATTCGTTAACCTGCACTAAAAGTATTAACAAAACAAAAAATGCTCTTCCTATGGAAGCTCTGACCTAACTATAACTACACAGCGGTGACTGTAGTATAGTATTATAGGAATATGAAATGTAAAAATAAACACATTATAAATTTGAAATGGAAGCCTGATTATGAGAGGTTCAGGTGTGGTGGAGGCCTGGCCATGAGGTATTCAGTGGTGATGGAGGCTTGTTTTTGAGAGATTCTGGGGTGATGGTGGTCTGTCCATGAGGGATTCCGGGGTGATGGAGGTCTGTCCAGGAGGAGTCAGGGTGTGGGAAATGCCTAACTTCTAGGGGTTACATTGCAATAAAGGATACCACAGTAAATGTCTAATCCTGAAGAGGTTCTAACCAGTTATAGGCCTTTTGTGGAAGTTTACTGTGTAATGACCTATGCATAGATGTCAAGGTGTGGAGAAGACATATTCTCAAGGTAACGTGGGTTCTTCATAGGCAAGGTTAAAGGAGGGTCGCTTTTCACAAAGACCCTCATTATCTTTCCCCAGCAGGAGTCACAGCTCATTTAATAATGCATTGATTTCCCACAGCCATCAGGCTCCTGTCAATGGAAGGAGCTTGCGTCCGTCGATAAGAATGGACTGGGGACCACAGGCCAAGCAGTAATCATTGGAACCGCAGTGCTGACATTTCAGGTGACACATTTCCCATTAACCTTTGCGCCCCTGCCATCCTCGTTCATGGAAATACCACGCCGTGTTCATTCTAGGTTTTTTAAGCAGCTTATTCAGGCACGTTCTGGTGACGCCAACAGTCCCCAGTCACATCTTCATTCAACCGTCGCAGAAACCCAGGGGCCTGAATGAAAAAAAGTTGTGCCACTAATGGGTAACTCTGTGCGGCTCCCATTTCTACGCAGGTCCTTGGTGCAAAATTTGCACCGTTTACCACATGTTCTGTTTAAAGTTAATGTATTAACTCGAAGAAATTCTGGGTTATATGTATGAACTTTATATGTCTCAAATGCAAAAAACGGGAACACAGCTCTGTGCTGAATCAGCGCAGCTCATCGTGATATAGCCCATGGTGTTCTTACAGCCTGCAGTGAGCCAACTTAAGGCCCTATAATGATTCTGTTCTCTGCACTGACCCTATGCAGAAGGGTTCTGTACGTTTCTTTATTTCTGTCTGCAGAACATACATTAACTCTAAAAATCCCAGAGTTACTGTATAGGCTGCAGACTTCAAAGCACGGTGTAGCGTCTTCCCGAAAGCATGTAAATGACCACGCCATATATGGAGCTCATTATGAGAGATCTTTCTTTCACAGCATACGACCACACACTACTCAGATCACATCTTAACCATTGACACCTACACCTGAACCCATCCCAACAAGTTAAGCAATTCCTTTTTAGTGCCCCAAGAACTGCAAGGGTCCTAGCACACAAAGGCTCTTATTACAACCCCGGCTGACGGTGGTAAAATGGAGAAAGGTACTGCCAACAGGCTGGCGGTACTTTTTCCCCAAACCGCCAATATACCACTCCGTCAGCCATGGCGGTAACAGCCGTCACTAGCCTGCCCACAGGATTATAACCCCACCTACCACCATGGTATTTATGGCATCCTTACCACCACGAAAACCATGGCGGTAGGCACTATCAGTGACAGGGAATTCCGCCCCCTCCCCAGGTTTCCCCCACAACCCGCCCCCTCCCACTCCAGACCCACCCCCCCCAACATTCATGCACCTTCACGCACCATCGTACACACTGATATACACACTCATACCCACATTCACCCACGCATGCATACCTTCATTCACACACACATCCACACACTGACATACATGCAAGCACACATGCATTCACACAACACAACATACACGCACTCACACATCCATATATGCACACACATACAACATGCAACACACATCCGCATTCACGCACACACCAACATTCACACTCACCCTCACACACACACACAACACCCCCCCTCCCCTGTCAGAGCACCCGACTAACCTGATTTCAGGGGGTCCTCCAGCAGAACACCGCCAGGCCGTATCATGTGTCATGATAAGGTCTGCTGCAGTGTACTGGCATAGCACTGCTGCTGGCAGCAGCGCCACCTTACCGCCATCCGCCACCATGGCCACAGCCGGAATTCCGCCATCCTACTGGTGGAATTCCGGCTCCGGTCATAATATGGCAGATGGCTGGTAGCTGCGGTGACAGTCTTTTGGCGGCGGTAGCCGGTTTTACAGCCAATGTTGTAATGAGGACCAAAGTCTCACAATGCTACATCTTCCCCTTGTTAAATAAAAAGTATAAACAACAGTCACATTACATTTCTTCAGTAAGTCATCGAGGCGCTCACACTTGTCTACCAGATCAACTGCTCTGAGGAAGTTGAGGTGCACCCTGGTTAGGCACTGATGACACTGGTTCTGATGCCTGATCTGGACTGTTAGGCGAGGTCACCTCATTCATGATTGCAAGATCTGATGATCGCAGAGATAGGTGCTTGAAATGTGACAAGTCCCATGTATTGGTTTGTCTGGGATGATGTGCCACCACCATGAGTCCTTTGCACGTCACCACCCTCAGAGGATCAAGAGCAAATAGATTGTCTGTTTTTGGCGTTTTCGTTTCTGTGTGACCAGGACACAGTCAACTTCATCGAAGACTGTTTCCTGAGCTCGTTGATGCCGGTTGTCATATGTTTTCATTTTGCACTTTCCAAAAGTGTCTGTGACATGAACCTCATAAGCGTTCAGAGGTTGGTCTACTGTCCACTATGGCAGTTTGGTTCAGATGGCTGTCCCAAATATCAATGCGGCAGGACTCTCACCAGTTGTGGAGTGAGGAGTTGAATGATAGGCATGGAGGGTTTGACACAGGGCCTGATTTAACTGGCTTTCCTTCATCAATGTTCATTGAATCACCCTTTTGAGGATACCCAGGAACTGTTCAATGACACCATTCCACAGAGGTATGCTCTTTGATGCTTGATATTTAGTCTGATTAGAAACTCCTTGAATTCTTTGCTATTGAACTGCAGACCATTGTCAGATTTGAGAATGGTGGGGACATCCCATGCTGTAAAGGTGTTGTCCAGCCGCTCAATGGCCTTGTCTTGGATTGTCAATGAGATCTTCTATTCTAGGGGAAACGGGAATACTCATCAGTGACTACCAAGAGATGATGTCCATTCCCTAGGCACCCAAAGAAATCAACTGCAACTCGTTCCCAGACTTGTGCCGGAAGGTCAGATATTTTCAATGGGTGCTGCAGCACTTTTGGGGAAAGGCAGTTGCAAAGATGGCACTTTTTTTGTTCCTTTTCAACTCTCTCGTCTAAGCGCGAGAATCACATCGGTCTCTTAAGGCCCATTTGGTGGCTAAAATGCCCTGATATTCTTCATAGGCTAGTTCAATAATGCTCAGGTACAACAGTGTTTGGGCCTCTCAATACAACATCTTCTTTGGTTACGGACAGTTCATCTAGTACATTTGTTTAATTTTTGAAACTCAACATCGTCAGTAGAAGGTCGAGTGTCTCTGTTCTACAATTGAGTTGAAATGATGTCTTTGAGGATAAGCATGTTTTTATCAGCATTAGTTGCTATAATAATCCATTCAATGGATAGGGCTGCTGGTGTACTGGACCTCACGATGAAGTTAATGTACTACTCAGCCGTTTTGGATGTCGCACTGTGACTATGTAGTGGTACTAGTGAAAAGTGATCAGCAGGGTTCTGATGTTCAGCCGGCTTGTGTATCATTGCATAGTCATACTCTTGCAGTCGCAACCCCCATCTCTCGATACAAGGGTGCATCTTGGCTTTTGGGTATCCAAAAATAGTGAGCACTGCTTGGTGATCAGTAATGATAGTGAAATGTTTTCAATATAGAAACACATGAAAATGTTTGCAGATCCGCACTACAGCCAGACTCTCCTTCTCTGGCTGAGAATAGGCATGTTCCCTGTCAGACAGGCTTCGACTGACATATGCTACAATGTGTCTCTGAGTATTTGGCTGACCATTATGTTGAGCAAGGATTGCCCTCCCCCCACTAGGCTCCCATCTACTGTGATCTCAGAAAGTAACTTGGGGGTCGCAATAAGCCATTTCAGTGGCCTTCTTAATTGTGTGTTTTATTCTTTTGAAGCTTTGATCACATGCAGGCGACCGCCACAAAGGGACATTTTTCTTTATCATGTCTCTCAAAGGGGCACTCACTGTAGCAAAGTCATGAATGTACCTTGAAGAATAACTGGCCATGCCCAAGAAAGATCTTAGCATTGTAACATCTTATGAGAGGGGGAGGGGAGTAGCTGACTGCTTGCAATTTATCTGGGTCAGAAGTTATTCCCCCATCAGAGAATATGTGTCCAAATAATCTAAGTTTGGTTTTGTGAAACTCACACTTTGCTGCGTCCAAAGTGAGACCTGCATCAGTAAGTAACGGGCACACCGGTGTAACAGCCTTGTCGTGCTCCTCTGGTATTGCTCCAAATATCAGTATGTCATCATTGTAATAAAAGCATATGTGACAGGTTGAATGATTTGTTGTATGACATCTTGAAATATTTCAGCAGCTGATGACTCCTCAAAACTCAACCTTTTGTACCTGAACAAAGCAACAAGAGTCGAAAAAGTAGTGATATACCTGCAGGTTTCTTCCAACTTGAGTTGAAGGTATACCTTGTTCAGGTCAAGACAGGAGAATACTGTGGCCCCATTCAGTTGCATGATCATATCCGCTATGTGTGAACCAGGATGTTGTCCTCTCTCAATTGCTTTGTTGGCCTGGTGCATATCAACACAGATGTGCCCTACACCTCAACTGTCCTTTTTTGGCACTACATTCAATAATGTCATGCTTTAACAGAGTTTCTAATTCTTTCACAACAGCTTCTTGCATGTGGAAAGCGAATGTCCTCATTAATGTGAAGTCGCACTTTCAGTGTCTTGAGCCTTCCTAGGCCATGAAACTATAACGGAAACTGACTTATAATTTCAGATTGGATGTGAAGGTTTGTAATTGAGAGATATCAGTCCCATGTTAGCAGCAGTGGGAAAACAGAGTAGGCATGCTCTAGACAAGTTCCTTGAACAATGTGAATTGGTGCTTGCACTGATACTGCTTTATGTCGCATTGTCGCTATAATGACCCCGACTCTGCAATGATTTGGAGGCAGCCCACGTGTAAACCTTTGTGTTTGACGGATTGAGGCATGACATGGGAGACAGGCTCTTGAACTTCTCAACCTGCATGATGTTGATCAACGCATCACTGCGTATAATAAAAGTTATAGGCCACCATTAACTTTTATTGTAATCTTGGGGCAATGTCCAAATGAGTTCAGTTGTTTTGTTTGATGGTTTGTCCTTGTCTTTTGTTCTTCCTTGCAAGCGGCCAAACCAACAGGCACCTGTTGTCTCTTGGTTGACATCATCATGGCACATCCATTCTCTTCACTGGCACTTGATAATTACATTGAAGAACCTGTGTAGGATGAGCTTGACAACGACTGACTATGTTGGGTTTCTACTTGTCGTAACTGGTGCTGCATTTTGGCCCTGTGATTGTGGTTAGAATGGTTTTGGGACCTTCTGGCATCCATTTTCTCTTCTCACTGTGACATATTCGGTTTCTCTTTCACTTTGCAAACCTCTGTAAAGTGGTTTTCTTTCCCGCAACCTCCTATGTCTGTCACATTACTGGATAGCTACCTTCATAAGGAAATGAAAACCCACATCTGAAACATAACATTTTTACTTTGTTGAAGACATTGACTGGTGTGCATTTACCTTATATTTGTGTATGTTTTTCATGACCACCGACAATTCATTTTTCACTGTTCCAGCTTCCATACCAGTAGCTTGTCGATTTGCTCTTTCATCAGCTCTTGCAGTCATTAATATTTTCTCTAGACTAATCGTCTCTCTCAACATGGGTCTTCTAAAAGAGTCTGAAAGACAGCCATAGATGACTCGGAGGCGCATTACTTTTTCATCAATGAACTAAAAAAACTTGCAGTATTTGATAAGCGCGTCAAACCTTTCAACAAACTCATCTATCATATCACCAGCTCATTGTATCACTTGATTGAAAATGTACCCTTCATAGTTGACATTTGCCATTGGATTGAATTTGGAACCCAATGCTAGTTTGATTTAATGGTATGATATTGCATCTGTCTGTGTGATTTTCTCCAGCACTTCTTTTACCCCATCACCAGCAAGGTTCTTTAAAAACGTAATGATTTTCCTGTCACCTACTTCTTCTAGGGCATCATGAAGTCATCAAATGTCTCGATGCAGGTGGTCCAACTGGTGGCAATATTTCATTTGTTGAAGGTATCGAATAGCAGTGGTAGGTTTTAGAAACACAGCTGTGTCATACTTCACACTCTTTTCCACCCCTGTTTAGAGCATGTGGTGTTCAGATGACGCCTGTTGTTCACCTGGATCAGTAACCTTTGCAAGCACAGGCTGTGTATTTGCACTTGGGTCATCTTGCTAGATTGGAGGTCGTTGTCAGAAATAAGGCCATGCGCGATCCAGGTCCCGCCCGAAACTCCGCTGCGTGGCTCTGCGGCGCTTTATGCGCACCACTTGTCATCCCCTCTTGTTCCAAAGGTGGCCATCAGCATCGTCTGCCCGGTGGCAAAGCTCATAGAGCTGCAGGTTCAGGACATTGGTGGACAAGAGGCACTTATCAGGGCTATTCCATGAAGGGACTACAATTCCCATGTTTTTAGAGGCAGCAGCCATCTTGGGGTGTGGCAGGCCTATAAAGCCCAGCCACACCCAAGCACGTTGCTCACTATTTTGAAGACTTTGTGGGAGTAAGACCTCGTGGGGGTTTCTCTGAAGAAGAGCAGAGTTCCTGAATGGCAGAGTGACATCCAACCGAAGTATCCTTGTTTCCATGGTGCATCCAAAAACGAGTAGGTCGTACTCGTAGTGGTAAGGCCTTGATGAATCCAATTTTGGAGGAAGTCATTACTTTCAAAAGGTAAAGCGCCCCTTAGCACAACGAGCAAAGCGTTTTTCAGTTTCCAGAGTACAGCGGCCTTGGCGCACCGATCAAAGGCGTTTCAGAGCACAGGTGTAAAGCGCTCTTTGCACAGCAATTCAAGCGTTTCAGTTCACACATGTAAAGCGCTCTAGACACAGCAATTCAAGCGCTTTTGTTCACAGATGTAAAGCGCTCTAGGGACGGCAATTCAAGCGCTTCAGTTCACAGATGTACAGCGCTCTTGGCACAGCAATTCAAGCACTTCAGTTCACAGATGCAAAGCGCTCTTGGTAGGGCAATTCAAGCGCTTCTGTTCACAGATGTAAAGCGCTCTTGGCACGGCAATTCAAGCGCTTCAGTTCACAGATGTAAAGCGCTCTTGGCACGACAATTGAAGCGCTTCAGTTCACGGATGTAAAGCGCTCTTGGCACAACAATTCATGCGCTTCAGTTCACAGATGTAAAGCGCTCTTGGCACGGCAATTCAAGCGCTTTAGTCCACAGGTTTAAAGCACTCTTGGCACGACAATCAAACCGCTTCAATTCACAGGAGTGAAAGGTTCTTGGCACAACAATCAAAGTGATTCAGGCCACTTGAGTAAAAGCGCCCCCTTAGCATAATGAGCGTAGCGCTTTAAGGCAAGACACGTAAAAGCGCTTCCTGGTATTATAAGTAAAGGGCTTCAAGTTCAATGAGTAAAAGCTTTTCGGCCTTTATAGTTGTGAATGTGAAAGTATTTTTGGAGATAAGCAAATCATAGTTTTAATTGTTCTTTGAAAAGCTTACGATGTGAAAAGCATATTTAATTCTTTAAGATTTTCTAGGTCATGATCAAAGGTTTATGTTGTGAATGCATAGATGTTACAGGATTGATATTCTGAGTATAATCACAGTCCAACGCTCTTGCCACCTCTTGATTCTGAGGTAGTAGTTTACTCTTGTTCCATGTTTCAAAGAAGGGGTTTTGCCCTAATTTCAAAAGGGGTCTCCATCTGATATCTCGGAGATGCATTTAGTCAAGAGTCTATGGATGAGTTACATTTCTATTAATGAGTAAATGCATATTTGTTCTAACCTTTTCTTTTCAGATCTCTCTCCCTGCTGTTCCCTACCCTAATTCCCTGCCCCCGACTGGCTTCATCATAACTCTGTGCTATAATAGCTTTCTGAGTTGGTGACGCCGGGAGGTGGGCCTTTTGTTCAGCAACGTGCAGATCCCGAGGAAAGGACACTGTGACAGTCGTAGATAATCATTTTCGTTCTTGACGGTGAGTAACAATTTCTTTTCTTGCACTTGATCATTGTTGCATTTATGTTTTTTGCATCGCACCTGGTTGTCACTGTCTTTGGCATTTGGCTTTGTATTGAGGATGGCTATGTGCTATGGTGCGCTAGAGTATTTCTCCTGTCAGCCTTACCAACGGATTCTGGTGGGCTTCTCGAATGCTCTCTTCCGCAGGGCCTTTTACTTCATTCAGGGTCGTATATGGGCTGGAGCAGAGCTTCAACTCCACACATTCCAACTTCTAACTCCTTCTTGTCGATTGGGGCGCATGTGGCACATGAAAGCAGCTTGCTGTATCATTACAGACTGTCAGAGAGAACAGTCTCATTTCTTCGGGGCAAAGATGCCCTACTCGTCACCCATTGTAGTGTCCTCCCCAGCCTGGGAGTATTTAAATGACCATGCCGTACACGGAGCTCATTATTAGACGTCTTTATTCTTTAGCATACAACCACATACTACTCGGCTCAAGTCATACCTGTTGATACCCACACCTTACCACCTCCCAACAAATTACACAATTCCTTTTAAGTCTGTCTAGAACCACAAGGGTCCTAGCGCACAACGTCTCACAACACTACACTTGGAAAGACAATACAGTAACTGCCTCTTTGTGTTTAGGTGCGCTGCTGTCAGCAGTACCTTCAATAATTCAGATTTTTCGAGTTAATGTATGCTCTCTACTTGAGCAAAAAGAAATGCTCTGAGCCCTTCAGTGCTTGTGCAGAACAAAGAATGGGATCATGATACAGCCCTTGAACCTTTTGTTGGTGCAGTGGTGCATCTGTAACCACAGCTCTTCAGGGGCGGTATCATGAACTGTGCTGGATCAGAGCTGGACCAAATCCCTATTTTCGGTTGTTTGAGGCTTCTGAAATTTATTCACATAACTTTAAATTTCTGAGAGTCAATGCCACTTTACGCAGAACAACTTGGAGACAAAAAGAGGCCGTTTCTCTTCACTGTTTCTGGCCTGTTCTATCTGCACTTCATGTGTTAATATAGAGAAATTCTGAGTTATATGTATAAACTTCAGACACCTCAAATGCACAAAAAGATGCTCAACTCGGAACTGAGCCAGTGCAGCTTTTAATGCTCTTAATGAGAGCTCTGTGCTAAGGCAACATGTCCCCTCACTCCAGTGTTTTCATTCTCTTTGTAACTCAATGCTGTTTAGGGTGAATTAAAATATGGAAAACCTTTTCCAAAATAGAATCATCCCATTTATTCAAATTGTGATGGGAGCAAGCCATCAGGGACCAGGCAGCAGCATAACACGTTGTTGTATTGCAGCACTTATGGAGTGCATCGTCCCCCACTCCCCCCATCCAAAGAAGACACAAGTGCTCCAATTTGAATTGAAGTCCTTGGGCACTCTTAGTTGACAGAGTGTTACATGTAATTTGGTTTCTATACGAGATTTTGGGTGAGATGCGAGAGGTTCAACTAAATACTTCAAATGTGATCTGGCAAACCTTGCTGAGTACGCCGACCTCCTATGAATGACCAGTATCCTAAAGTTGAGACTATCATAGAGTGCTTGGAATGTAGAGAGGTGGAGTCCACTGGAGAGTATGTGATGTGGAGTACTCCTCGAATTGACTGGAGTCCCAAGCCCTGGATGCTCGGTCAAACAATCATGGTATATGCAAAAAATGTCATCATGTCACTACGTATCCACAAAGCATTCTCTGTTAATTTCGTGCATCCAGTGCCCGTTCTGACACGTTCAGCTGAGCGAGGTCAATCATTCTGGGCTTTGCATGATCTCACATGTTTGATAACACTTATTTATCGTTTTTCTACAGTACCACTGTACCAATTGTTATTGGAGAGCTTGATATGGAACCAAACGGAAATAAATGTATAAGCCAATTTCATTGTCAGGTTAAAACTGAAAGGTTATCTATTCTAGAGTAAAGAGAAATTTTTGATAAAGGTTGGATTAGAGAACAGAGGCAAAAACGAGTAAAGTTTAGGCAGTGTCTGCAACTAATCAGAGTTTTAGCAGAAAGGTATTTTACATCGACCTTCTTCTAGTTGCAGGTATTCTGGTTATCATCAAGCCAGGTACGCTTCAGGAATTTTCAGAAGGTCATGAAATCCCGAAATGTTCTTATGCCTTGGCTGATCAATCTTTATCTTCAATGACGAACCTGAGAACAATTGCCTCAGAGCCTGAATTGTTCAGAATGCACTGTTTTTTCAAGCCTGTTATTACTGGTAAATGTTCTTGTCCCTCCAGAGATAAGCAATATATTCGCTAAATATCTTGGTCTCGCTAATTAAATTACTTTGTATGCGATGCACCAGATTTTGAATTTTATCTGGGCTTCCAGCAGATGCCCCTGTAGTTCCCTTAGGATAGATGACATATGAAATCAAATGGGCTGCTGAGTGTAGAACCAGTTTGATTGATGTTAGTGTACTACATGAAAAGCCAGCAAGCAACGCCTTGCCAGGATTGATCCTAGAGGCAATTATCATATGAGTGTCTGTCTTCAGTTGCTCTTTCGAGATTGAGGGCCTCATTACAAGTATAGGTGCTATTTATCGCACCTGGTAAATAACAATACCACAAAGTATGTTATTTATCCGGTGTGATAAATAGTACCTATTACAAGTTTCTGGGAAATAACATGCCCATTTTGTTGTTTAACGGACCAAAATACTCATGATACGGTAATTACTGTATGGTTTTTCCCCCTAACGTGCCAAGATTTAAGGAAGGTGGAGGTATTTAACACTTCCCATAGTTATTGCATGTGCTAAATATCATTCAGATTGTAATTCTGACCAGTGCATAAACGGGGGTTTGTGCACAAGTCAGAGAAAAGTGACCAACTCATAATCAGGACCTAAGTGTTTTATTCTTTTAATGCAGGTTGAAATGTGACAATTGTGCTAATTTGGTAATATGTAAGACCATTGAAAATGAAGGGTTGATTTAGAAACCCAGTGATTTCACAGTCTCATGTAGTACTGGCGTATAGACTTTCACTTTTAGTTCTGAGCTTAATTTAGAGTCAGTTCTATTCTTGGACTTGCCTGAGATTAAAATTAATTCTGTTTTCTGCAGACTTTGTTTCAAGGAATTTGAAGTCAGCCAGCTGTGTAGATTCTTAATTCCGCATTGCAGTTAATTTTGTGTGTCATCCGCGTATTCACGTAATTCAATACCAGAATTCCTCAGTAGTGGGCTGATTACAGATTGAAGGGCACTGAGGAGAAGGTGGAACACCATGAGGCTCCGCTTGCCATCGATTATGTCCCTGAAGTGGAGCCACCTAACACAATTTACAAAGCATGCCCAATTAGGAAAGGTTTGAACAACTTGAGTACTGTTTTCTTACAACCCATGAGGTGGTCATGTTTGACTCCATTCTCATATTTAAACTTCATCTCTCCAAGCTCGTCTCTACCTATTTCTTCTAGCTGAATGTATTGAAAATCCTATAAAACAGTTCTCCAAGCAACCATCATGCTCATATTTAATTATTGTAATTTTCTACTCATTACCCTACCCAAACGACTCCTCAAGCGCCTGCAGGTTGTTCAGGATGCAGCAGCCAATCGTATCTTAAATATCATAAAATTATGTCATACACCTGCCTATCTCAACGAACTTCACTGGCTCTCTGGGGAAAAGCGATGCATTTTCAGGGGGCTGCGCTTGTGACACTGCACGTTTACAATACAGGATCTTTTCAGTTACAAAATCTTTTCACCAGCTATGACCATATCAAATGCCTTAGTTCAGCCTCTTCTAACTTATTAGTGACTTAAAGAACAGTCAAAACCAGGAAAGAAGGCCACTGTCTCTGTGCTGTAATGGCTAAAGCCTGGAACAGCCTCCCTTTTCTCCTGGGTCCTCTTCTTATGTCGCTTTCAGAAAACTTTTCAAAACTCATTCATAAAGTAGCCACTTTTTCACTCTCACTCTACACTAGCTGGCTTAAAGCCGGGACACCCATTGAGGAGTAGCAGTGCACTCTAAAATTTGGAAAGATCATTAATTCATTCCTTACTCAGGAGTATGCAGACATTTTTCATCGTCAACTGAGTCGAATGTCACTGATATGGCCACCAGTATTAGCAGGCAAGTCTCACCTTCATTGAGGATTCAATTTATGTCATCAAGGCTTTCTAGTGTTGTTTCTGTGCTGTGACCTACCCTGAATCCTGATTGGGCTGCCGCTAGGAATGTGATCTAATTTGTAGGAACTGATTCTACTGCTACACATTTCTCAAGTGCCTTCCTTAACCAAGGTAGATTGGTTGCCACTCTGTGCTAGGCATGGGTGGAGTGCACGGAGTTCTGCTGAGCAGAACTCTGCAAAGTGCAGAAAAAAGTCAGCCGCGCTATGCGAAGTTCTGCGAGCGACGGAGTGCAGTAAGTAGCACTGCTTGCACTGATTTTTAAAGCCGGCAGTTTGTCCCGCGCTGTGAAATCAGTCTGAGTGGCACAATGCACAGCGCAAGAGGATGCTGCTTCTTTTTGCCACTTGAATAGATGCTGTACTCCAACAACAGCTTTCTCAACATGAGCGGCAGGTTTCCCAATGTGAGCAGTAGCGACCTGCTGCGACTGCTCAAATTGAGAAATCTCGCTGGGAGTTGGTCTATTATTTCATTTTTCTCAACCTACAGTTGGCGAGCGAGAAGAAAAACTCTGCTGCTGCACGTCACGCTGCAGAGTTTTTGGGAACTCCACACTCCTCACTGTGTGGCCAAAAGTCTGTGAACTCCAACAGTGTAGCGGAATTCATTGCCCACCCCTACTCTGTGGTTCTCCAGGATTTAGATATTCTGCATTATTCTGTTTAGGCCTCACCTACCAGACAGTGTAAGCTGTTGTCAAAAATACCTATTTTCAACTTTTTATGGACCTAGAATCCACCTGCTGCTTACTATTGGTTGGCTTTACTGTTACTCTTATTTGCTCACTTTTCATTCACTAGATAGTGTGGGCTTTCATTCCTCTTCTTGCATTTGCCCCTCACCTGGAGCACTGACTCATTACTTGTGTTCTTCCACTGCTTGCTTTTCAAGCACGACTTTTTCTATCAGGTTAAGCATTCCAGGAGAGTGCATGTGTTTTCCAGCTGTCTTCCTGTGTATTTCCCTCCTCTGGCTGCACTACGTGTTTCTCCCTATCACCAATGTGCTTCTTCTCTGCCACCTCCATTTGGTGCTTGCTCACATGTACTTCTCGCCCCTGTGTTGCTTTCTTGCCCATGTGCTTCTCCCCACCCACTCCATACTGCTTTCTCTCACCTATTGCTTCTTCCCCCCAACCACACCCTATGTTGCTCCTGTCCCCTGCTCTCTATGTGGCTTCCCCCCCACGTGCACCCTCCATGTTGCTTTCCTTCAACTGTGCCCTTCATGTTGATTCCCAGTACCATGTTGCTTTTCCCTACCCATGCCCTCCATTTTATTTCCCCTCACTGGGCCACCCATGTTTCTCTCACCACCCGTGCTTCAAAAAGTAAAAAAATGCTTTTGTGCTACTTATTTTTTATTTATTTACCAATCCACCCCGATAAGTTAAAAAAAAAAATGCTGTTGTTATTTTGTAAGTGCGCATGCATGGTGCATGTAACTGCATAATGACGATGCTGCTGTGAATTATTATTATTATTATTATTACCATGTTTTTTGTTTGTTTGTTTTCTTTAGGCATGCTCCTGGTTGAGAAATGGTAGACCTCCAACCATGGTTATTGCTTCCCTATGGGACCATACACCACCCGATAGTAATCAGTTGAGAGGATAATCAGGCAAGAATATTAGAAATCGGGAAATCGAAGAGGGAAAGTTGAAAATCACAGATGGAGCAGTTGTAACATGAGAATGGCATTTTCTGCCTTACATCCTTTCACTTACGGTGCCACAATTGAAGCATGGAAACACATAGAACAGCAAAGTAAATCACTATTAAACATAGTGAAATTAATGGATCAGAGGGAGTCACAACAAAAGGCTTTTCAAGATAAGTGTGCCCCATTTAGATGGCACCAGACCTCCCCATGCTCCCCAGGGTTGTGATTTCAGTGCACGCCTTTGTCCCCTTATACCGCAGGGCGTTTATAATGATGCCACAACCTTTAATCATTGAGATGGATAATTGTGCTATGAGATAAAACTCACATTTGAAAGATTTACAGACAAAATATAAGAGGATACATGCATGGGACTTGCACTTTCTCCTTCCAATCCATACCCTCCAGTAACTCATCTCATACAGCATGTGCATTCTGGCAACATTCATTTATTTGTAGCCTGCTATCACCCCTCGACCTTCCCCAATGAGTTAGGGCTATAGTTCAAGGTGCAATTCATAGTTCCACCTAGGAGGAAGAGGGTGAACATGAGATGCTGCCTACACTTAGAGAGATTGCCTGCAGACCCATATCCAGTATAGTGTCTCCACCTGCTTTTACAATAGCGCGCAGTGGCGGGACCATGGTTTATAGCAGTGGTTCCCAAAATGTTTTGACCTGCGGCTCCCTTGACCTATGTTGGCTATTGCCTGCGGCTCCCCATTATGTCACTTTCTTTAAG
Organism: Pleurodeles waltl; assembly: GCF_031143425.1. Lineage (NCBI taxonomy): Eukaryota > Metazoa > Chordata > Amphibia > Caudata > Salamandridae > Pleurodeles > Pleurodeles waltl. The sequence goes on from NC_090445.1 coordinate 1,558,850,658, forward strand.
GTAGGGCAATGCAATCCCGGCCTCGGAAGTACTTCAATTTTTACTGCAGACCAGGTCAGGGACAGTAACTAATGCTCCTTGGGGTGTGGGAGCCCGGCCCTGTCACCGCCCGCTGTTGCTTATGTCACAAATGGTAACTGTTAGACCTGACAGCCTTAGGGTAGTCACCCCTAACTTTTTGCCTGCCTCCCTCCTCGTTTTTGGATACTGTTTTTGCTGGTTTTTAGACTCTGCGCACTTTACCACTGCTAACCAGTGATAAAGTGTATATGCTCTCTCTCTGTAAACATGGTAACTTTGGATCATACCTGATTGAACTATTTAATCTACTTATAAGTCCCCAGTCATGTGCACTCCAGGTGCCTAGGGCATATAGATTAAATGCTACTAGTGGACCCGCAGCACGGATTGTGCCACCCACTTAAGTAGCCCCTTTTCCTTGTCCCAGGCCTACCATTGCTAGGCCTGTGTGTGCAGTTTCACTGCCACCTCGACTTGGCATTTAAAAGTACTTGCCAAGCCTAGAACTCCCCTTTTTCTGCATATAAGTCACCCTTAATGTGTGCCCTGGGTATCCCCTAGAGCAGGGTGCTGTGTAGGTAAAAGACAGGACATGTACCTGGGTAGCTATATGTCCTGGTAGTGTAAAACTCCTAAATTCGTTTTTGCACTACTGGGAGACCTGCTCCCTTCATAGGCTAACATTGGGGCTGCCCTCATACACTGTTGAAGTGGCAGCTGCTGATCTGAAAGGAGCAGGGAGGTCATATTTAGTATGGCCAGAATGGTAATACAAAATCCTACTGACTGGTGAAGTCGGATTTAATATTACTATTCTAGAAATGCCACTTTTAGAAAGTGAGCATTTCTTTGCACTTAAATCCTTCTGTGCCTTACAATCCACGTCTGGCTAGGTTTAGTTGACAGCTCCTTGTGCACTCACTCAGACACACCCCAAACACAGGGTACTCAGCCTCACTTGCATACATCTGCATTTTGAATGGGTCTTCCTGGGCTGGGAGGGTGGAGGGCCTGCCCTCACACAAAGGACTGCCACACCCCCTACTGGGACCCTGGCAGACAGGATTGAACTGAAAGGGGACCTGGTGCACTTCTTAGCCACTCTTTGAAGTCTCCCCCACTTCAAAGGCACATTTGGGTATAAAACAGGGCCTCTGCCCTACCTCATCAGACACTTGCTGGAGAAGAAACCGGAACCAGAAACTACATCCTGCCAAGAAGAACTGCCTGGCTGCTCAAAGGACTCACCTGTCTGCTTTCTACAAAGGACTGCTGTCTTGCTGTTGCCCTGCTGCCTTGCTGAACTCTTGTCTGGCTGTGAAAGTGCTCTCCAAGGGCTTGGATAGAGCTTGCCTCCTGTTCCTTGAAGTCTCAGGACCAAAAAGACTTCTTCCTTTCACTTGGACGCTCCGTGCGCCGAAACTTTCGACGCACAGCTTGTTTCGCGGCGAGAAAAACGCCGCACACCGACGCTGATCGACGCGACGCCCTCGGGGCGATCGAGACTTCGACGCACAACCTCGCAAGGACAAAGCCGCTCGACTTTCCAGGAGAAATCGACGCGACGCCCACCGTGAGTGCGAAACTTTGACGCACGGCCTCGCAAGGACAACGCCGCCCGACTTCCAAGGAGAAATCGACGCGACGCCTGCCGTGAGACCAAACTTTCGACGCACGGCCTCGCAAGGACAACGCCGCCCGACTTCCAAGGAGAAATCGACGCGACGCCTACCGTGAGATCGAAACTTCGACGCGCAGCCCCGCAGAACGACGCGCAGCCGGAAAACAAGCAGGAGAATCCACGCACAGACCCGGGACATCTGGTAATCCCCGCGATCCACAAAAAGAGACTGTCTGCGCGCCGGAAAACGACGCCCGACTTCCCCGCGTGGAAAAGACCGACGCAAGTCTGTGTGTGCTGAGGAGAAGTCGACGCACACACCCCTTTTTCCACGCATCTCTTCTCCTGTGGCCCTCTGAGGAGATTTTCCACCAGAAACCAGGTACTTTGTGCTTGAAAGACACTGTATTGCATTCTAAGGACTTAAGACACTCTATATCACTTCCCTGTGATATTTCTACAATTTTCCATTGCAACTTTATTCTTTTTGACCTACAATTATCCTGATAAATATTATATATTTTTCTAAACACTGTGTGGTGTATTTTTGTGGTGCTATATGGTGGTATTGTATGATTTATTGCACAAATACTTTACACATTGCCTTCTAAGTTAAGCCTGACTGCTCGTGCCAAGCTACCAGAGGGTGGGCACAGGATAATCTTGGATAGTGTGTGACTTACCCTGACTAGAGTGAGGGCTTTTGCTTGGACAGGAGGTAACCTGACTGCCAACCAAAAACCCCATTTCTAACAGTAACTGTCAGACCTAGGGATGGGGAGCCCGACCAGAGAACACCTGTCACTGCTGTGCATCTCACTAGCAGTAAATAATGCTTGTAGGGGTTGGAGGGGGGACAGAGACACCCCTTCACTGTTGTGCATCAAACTAACAGTAACATATACCACTAGATTTGACAGCCAGACTCCAGAACCCATCTATTGCTGCTCAGCCCAGTAACACAGTCAGACTTCTAAGCGTGCTACGAGTCTACTATTGTGCATCTCACTATCAACGAACATTCTTAGGGGTGGAGACCGGGGCGCAGACACCTTCCACTGCTGCTATACAGCTCACTAACCTTGTCACCGACCCTTCTAGGGGTCAGAATCCAGGCCTGAATTAACTTGTCCAGTGCTGAGCATTGAAGGAACAGTAGCATGCACCATAGGACGGGAGCCTGACACAAGTACGTTCAGTCAGTAACAGGCTCTTGGATGCTACCCATAAGGGCGAGTTGTTGGCCAGGCCGCTCACCTCCTCCATCACTCAACAGACTCTTCTCTCAAAAATAGTAAACAAGGGCCTTGCTGCCTGTGTGATCATTAGGCAGGGCAGGCCATCGTCATTACAAGTATGTATGTACATCTTGAAAAGGAGTGCGTACATATGTACGTACTTGTAATGATGACGACCTGCCCTGCCAAATGATCAAACGGGCAGCAATAACATTCCGGCATAGCTGTGTGCTGATTGCCGTGTGCCTGGCCCCACCTAAGCAGAGGCTCACATTTCATGAAGTTAATCGCACTGGCCTTTCTTTACTCAGTTCCCAAGATGTGCGCCGCACCCCTGGCTACTTCTAAGAGTGCACCAATGTGCTATGGTGCACAGTTTGGGAAACGCTGGTTTATTGCAAAGGCATGACTCTCAAGTTACTTCCCTCAGGCAACCTATGCAGGATTAGGCTGCAGAAACTCCTGAATCAGGATACGTAATACCTAGTTTACTGCCAGGACTGTGGTCAACAGCTTCCCAAACAGGGTAAGCTTCTCAATGCCCAGGCACAGTGACAACCTTCCACTTACTTTCTACACATGGATCCCATTCCACTGTGCTACTAATAGTTCTAGGGACAATCAATCCTGAGACGTCGATGGGGAACAGGATTCCCAAAGGACACCCCCAGTAGTTTGGGATGGGCCTAGTGCCTACTCATCTAATACTAGGGCTACCTCTTGTCTTGTCCCATCGTAGGTCACTCCCAAGTCAGGACTGTCCCCAAAAGTGTTCCTAGCAGGGTGCAAGGCACCCTGCCTCCACTGGCTTCCTTTTAACACTCCCATATTATCTTTCATACTTAGAGAACATTAACTTCTAGTCAGAAATGAAACACTCCTGAATATCCTTTTGACCAATTTCATCCTAGCAGAACCTTCCAACATGGTCTATCAAAATGCCCATATAGGAGGCACTGGCAGTTATTCCCCTACCCCCCTCGGCTAGGGTGTGTCAGCACTGCCAGCCATGGAGACCCAGGAGAGCAAGCACACTCAGCACAATTGGCACCCTAATGTATCATTTGTTTGGCCTAGTCATTGCACATGCATGTCCATTCACTCTGTTTTGTTTTTGACCATCTGTAAAACTGTAAACTTTGCACTTGTATAGCACAATACTCACCCATTAGGGTTGCAAGGCACTGTACAACCCCTCCCAACTTTTCCCTATGAGGCACCCACTCCTGGGCAACCCCCAGGTGAAGCCATGCATCCAAGCACTGTCAGGGCTGTTGTGGAGATTAAGCAAGCTATTGCCCAGAGTTACAGAGTGGGACCCATTAATTAGATTAGGCACCAAGGCGAGAATTATCCGGGCCAAGAGAATTGAGCCCAAGGCCCGCCAAGGAAGGAATTGAACCCTGGTCCCAGGCCAGATGTCTGCATCAGGGTCTGCCGTTCTAAACACTGAGCCACACTTCGCCACTTATTCATAGAGGCCTCTGAACATAGTGTAATTGCCACACATTTGTATTTACAATCAAATTAAGCAACACTAGCACTCATGCCACACACACGCACAGCATGCACCACAAACACACACACCCCGCACATCCTAGACCAGTGATACTCAAAGTACAGCCCTGGGACCACTTGCCATGTGGCCCTTCACAGCAGCACTAGTCTGCTTTTTGTTTAAATTATCACTAACATCTAGAAAGATGCTAAATAAACAAGAACACATTTATTTATAACTTGCTAATGTAAAGGGAAAGTAGAAAATATGTCTACCACCAATAAACTTAAGGAACATCTTCATTTTAAAAGACATCTTGCAAAAACGTGTACAAATATAATAAAGTCTCTTCAAAATTCAAAAAGTATATTTCATTATCATGCAAAAGCATTTCAGCTTAGTACATCAGATAGTATCAGTCCACTGACAAGCATTTTTAAGTGATACATTTCATGTAGAAATCTAGAAACGTTCATGGTTCCCCCTACCTTGACAACAATGGCAATAGATACCTAAGAAGCAAGTCAGTTTTTATGTGTACACTTCTGGGGGCCTGGGTTGCATTATACATAGACAACATGTAGGTTATCAGATTGAACATAAGAGCAGGTTGTGTAAAGCACACATTCTGAAATCCCGTCTTTTGTGGTCATCTTATATTTGATAATAAAGAAAAAGGCTGCAAAGTTAAATAAAACAATTGCCCAGGATCACACTGTGTGGTCATGTGAGGAGATTGATCCCAGGTTTTCTGGTTCCACATTGTGCAATTCAGCCACTAGATGTACATGCTTCTTTTCCCCTAAACCCACCTTACACACAGACCCATGGACAGCCACTGTGCGGCCCTCGGTCACATGCCAGACCAAACATTTTGGCCCCTGTGGAAATGCTTGTGAGTGCCAATGTCCTAGACTCTCGCAAAACTAAAAGCTGGCTTTCCCTCCGTACTCAAATAGATATATTATTTCAGGGATACTAAAAATACGGCCCGGGGGATGCCAGCGGCCCTCCTGACGTTTAGTTGCGGCCCCCTGATGAACAGTAGCACTGGGCTGCTGTTCACTTGACAGAGTAGGAACAAATAAAGCGGTGAAACAAACTGTCATACTTTTTTTTACATGTTAACTAAAGTATCAGTAAAGAAGTAAAGAAAAGGTGTCCTAGACAATTTCTCTTTAGGAACGCCTTTAGTTGTAAAGACATCTTTCACTAAACATGTAGAAACATGATAAACTCTGCAAACTTCAAAAAAGTATATTATATTAACATGCATGAACATACCTTAGTAGATCAGATTATATCACTGCATTGAGAAGCATTAGCAATGACAGTTTTCAAACATGATCTTGGATACAGTCATGCTGCCCTCATTCAAAAAACAATGCCATTATTGAACCAAGAGGCAAGTCAATTGTCAAGTGCACATTGTGCATAGTATTGGTTGCCATATAATTGGAACAACATTATAGTTTATTAAATAAAACACAAGAGAAGGTTTTGTACAGCACATATCCTGAACTTGTGTATTTCAAGGGACTCATAAATGTGGTAATGAAGAAAAGGGAGGAAAAGTGAAATTAACCAGTTGACTGAGATCACAATTTGGTCAAGTGAGGATGATACCAGGTTTTCTGGTTTCTCATTTTGCAGTTTTCCCACCACGTGAGTATCTGTTTCCCTCTCACATTTTACAATAGAAGTTAATGCCTTGACTTTTATTCTTGGAGCATTAGAATAGAGTATTGGTGGCAGACAGAAGCCACATGAATGCTCGTTTGTTGTGCATACCACCCATCTGCTTCACGTCCCCCAACATCAACCTTTTATCGCCCCAACCCTCACACACTATTCATCTGTGCGGCCATTGCGCATGCCACAGTCAGATCTTTGAAGCCCCCAGGGAAATGTTTGCCAGTACCCATGTATTGTGTAATTGCGCACACCCTCCCCCCACCTCCTCATCGCCCCTATCATGCCTGCAGCACAGTGACATCACTGTGCATCCTATCAGACCTTCGCCCAATCAGAGCCCGCTCATACCGCGACGTCTATCTCCTCCCCTACCTCTTTAATAAACGTGAAAGTGACTGCATGCCTTCATGGTCATCCGCAGCTCACAGCCACATAACAAATGCCAGATTTACACTTTCAAGTAACATTAGACCAGACTACAAGGGATGAACAAAGGACGCAAAACAGTCTTAGAAAATGTTTTATTAGCAGCTACAAATTGCCCCCAGTAAAGGGACCTGCCTCTTTAAAATGGATTTTTGGGTGGTATCCCCTAAAAGTAGTTTACGACGTATTAGGTCGAACAAAACATTTTCAGAGAGGCACGTTTTAAAAAAAAAAATCTCAAATCACTTAAAACTTTATAAAAAATCCTCACATGCTGCACCGGACTTGTGCTATAAATGGAATTGTGTAAGCATTGCACCGGGCACTTTGCAAAATCTTTAATCTAGCTGCTTTAACTTGCTAATTGTTGTATTTCTACTGTTATAGATGTTGCAGTGTTTCAATGCCTAACTGAAGGGCTAAGGGATCGGCTTTTGTCAGCAGTAGAAATCAAAACATGTAAATACCGAAACGCCATTCAAACAGGGTGCAAACCATTATTTCTATGTTTTGAAAAGATTTTTCATTATTTCCACAATTTCATCTTAACCTACAATGTTCCCAAAGCAGTAATTATTTCATCAGGGCACTAGAGGCTTTAAATAATTCCAATGCTTTACATCATCGGGTGCCCTCTGGTGATGCGTGTATAATAGATATGAAATGCAGAGGACTGTTCTGCCAGGTTGTTACTGAACGTAAATATATATGTCTGCATTGGTATCACTAGAGCTATCCTAGCTATGAGACATAGGATCGCTGGGGAGGAATGAGAGACGATCGGTACATATTCATTCTTAGGTACTAGGAGATAAAGGGCCAGATTTATAACAAACTGGTGCAGCACTGTGCTGCACCAAAATCAGCAGCGCTGCGCCAGTTTTGAAACGCAGTGATGTACCGTATTTACAAGAATACGGAGCACCCCTGCGTTTCCCTCTGCGCCGGCACTAAATTAAGCAGCCTGGGACAACGCAGGCATCCTTGCACCATAGTGCAAGGGCGTCACCGTTGAGGGGTGTGATTGATTATGTGCAGGAAGGTGTAACTTCCTGCACATAAACAATCTACAATGACAATTTGGCACTTCCAGGTGTGTTGCATAATGCAGACACATAGAAGTTCCAAAATGTCATTTTTGAATGATTGTTTATGTGCAGGAAGGACACCTTCCTTAACATAAACAATCATTTATGGCCCTTTGCTCTTTCTATGTGTGCTGCAGACTGCAGCACACATGGAAAAAGCAAAAAATGAAGAGGAATAAAAGTATTCCTCCTCGTTGTGCCATGCTAATGCTACCCCTGGGGTGCCGTTAGTTGTTGTCCCTGCAGATTTTCGCCTTCTTATGAATCTGGGGCAGTGTCAAAAGCAAGTTGTGTTGCGGCGGAACACCCACTGCAACACCCATTGCACGCCCCTCTGATGCAGAAAACTGTGTCGGAGGGCCCCACATTTACAAGGAGGCGTAAAGCCACAAAAAGTGGTGTTATACCTCCTTGTAAATATGGAGAATTGGTTAGTGCCACCGAAGCGTCTCAAAAAGTGATGCGCTGGTGGCCCTAAGGCCTTGCAAGTCAAGGGCTGAGGCCAGGATTCGAACCGGAGTCCCCTGCTTCGGAAGACAGCAGCTGTAAGATCCTGCTGCAGATATTTTGAGAAGTTCTATAGTGTAAGCACAGAGTGAACCTGAAACGTAAGACAAGCTTCAGTAACTAGTATGTGTATGTGCACAATTAATGCAGTGCACCTTGTAACACAAGGACAGTGTCAACATAATTAAGTGTTCAGTGATAACATTTTGGAAAAGATCTGTCAAATATTTATAGTTTTCTTTCTAAAAAAAACAACTATATTTAACATAGCATTGGGACCTGGACCTGTGTTATCAATTCTTTAAAACATGCACAGACCTGGCATCTCCCCTTATGCTACTGGCTACTTGGAGGATCATTCTAACTTCCAGAAAATGCTCCCACGGGAACACATGAGGGACTATTTTACATCTGAAGAGTATAATCAATGATATCGTAGTTTGTCACGTTACATATTTTATCTCCTATGTGCAGACCACAGGGAAAGCAATCATTTCTTGCTACTTTTCCCCTCAGCATTAGCAAACCAAATAAGGCAGACTTTAATAGGATAAACAGTATTTGTGCATGCAACGAATGTCAGCAGCATTTGTGAATGCCTGTTTGCTTTGCAAATACTTTTTTATCTATGTGTTTTAAAATTTCAAACTAGCGACATAAACATATGATAGAATATGCTGCATAATTTACCATTCATCAATGCATAATTTACCCTTTCTTGCTCTGTATTTTATTAATGTCTGCAGTATAATTTGACCCCCCCTCGTAAATCCATTAGTCTTCACCATTAAAGGAGTAGTTTCCACAATGGTCCAGTATGTAAAGCACCATAGCTAAGCCAATTTCCACAATGTCCTTGAATGTAAACAACAACAACCAGACACATTTCCACAATACCCCGTTATGTAAAGCACCAAAATCAACCTAATTACAGCACACCAAAAAGATATCAGGTCACATCACAATAGAACATTTAAAACACAAAGCAACACAACAAATGCAAGTTACAACGGACAAATATAATGCAATAATGCAGTGCACAACAACAGCAGAACACTTCACCACCATAACAGATTGCAACACATCAAATATGCACAAATATTCTTTTTCACACATTGCCAAATCCATAAATCTGCTTTCTTAGTACAGCGAGAGAGAACTGAGGTTTGTATGAAGCACTGCCTTATTTGCCTTAAAGGACGTGTACTAGTGTTGTACAACAATGTTTTATGTTACAGCCTTATATCCCACATAATAATGCATTTCTATCGGGAATGGAGAGAATAGAAATCTTCCTAGAAATTCCTACTGCACTTTAGACGTCAATACTAAGGTGTAATCACCAATTGCCTTAATTTTTTGATCTCACTTACCCTAAATTATGGAAAAATATGCTGATGAAAAGGGTGGGCGATATTCATAAGCATGTGAATTTCAAGTAATTCGAGGTATTAAAGACATCATTTAATGTCCTCAGAAACAGCTTTTTCAAATTGCTGCGGATCAGAAATTTAAAAGCAAATATCTTCTACAGCCAAAGACGTTCAAGGCCCTGCGGGACGTCTGTCACTCTCAGATTGTTATACCTGGCTTTTCAGCGACAGACTTGATGATACACAGCCGCGAGCATATACGTGGCTCGACTGTATGTATGGGAAGGGATTAACTGCAACAGATTGTACGTGCTCTGTCAGTGAGACACACAAAACTTTTACACGAGTTTGATGCCAAAATCAGCAGCACCCAATAGGATTATCCCCCTTGCTTGAACAGGAAAGTGGCATAAGACTCTTAACGCGAGAATGTCCCAGATTTGCCATTTACCGACCTTTTCCGGTCTTTTCAGTCATCGCCTTTCACTAAAGTTGAAGTCTTATAAGACAAAGATGTTACTCCGCTGCCTCAATTTATTTTTACTGGCCATCCTCAGAAGAATGTATTTCTGTATGTAGTGATCTTAACACGGATGTCAATGGACAAACCATTAAATGGTAAATATCCACTTCTGCTTGGGCAGGAAGAAGCCTATAGATCTAAGTATTTACTAGCTATCATTACAGGGAGGCTTCACGAATGTAACCAAATCTGGGGTTTTCCTTCTGGAGTATCTGAAATATAAAGAAGAAAAATGTTTCTAGTTCGATAGTTTTCTGATCTTTAGTTGTTTTTTTCTCTCTCATTCTTTGTCTCCAACTTTAACCTCAACTATGACAATGTCACTGAACTCTTCCATGAGACACCCCAGCATATGCCTCACAGTGAATACAGTATGTTCAAACTCCATTTTAACTTAATCTTGCTCAAAGGGCCTTCGATCTTGATTGAGCCACTGGCCAGGAAGCAGCTTAGTCTTGCAGGTAGACCAGTGAAATAGTGCTGCCTTCTAATATTCCACTTGCAAAGACGTCCAATACTGCACAGTGCTGTAGGTGCAGGGGGCATGCACTTGACTATGCCCTGCCCGGGAGCCAAAATAGTTCCAATGTGGGTGGGAGCAGGACCACAGGTAAGATGGAGTCTGGGGTATTATTTCACTGGGAAATTGTTAATGTAGCATGTGGCAGTAGCAAATTGTCACTATTGAATGAATGCTTATGTGCAGGATGGGACACCTTCCTGCACATAAACAATCATTCATGGCGTCTTGCTCTTTCTATGTGTGCTGCAGAATGCAGCACACAAAGAAAAGGCAAAACGGGGAGAAATAAAAGTATTTCTCCTCGTTGCGCCATGTTAACACCATCTCTGGGGTTGCATTAGTTATTGGCGCTGCTACAGATTTACAAATTCTTGTAAACTGCGACAGCGTCATAAGCAATGGGTGTTGCGGTGTAATGCCCACAGCAAAACCCATTGCATGCCCACTGCAGCAGAAAACTGCATCAGGGGGGCTCATATTTACAAGGCAGCGTTAAGCCACAAAAAGTGGCTTAGCGCCAACTTATAAATATGGCGCAGTGCACAGCGCCACCGAAGCGTCATAAAAAGTGATGCTCTGGTGGCGCTAAGGGCTTATAAATATGCCTCTAAGTGTCAGGGCCTTTGTCAGGAGGCAGCTGCAGCTTGCACCACCGATAGCCATGTCAGCACGGCCACAACACTACTAATACAACCACCAACCACAACACACATACAAGTGTGACAATTCACATTATTCCAAGTTCTTAAAACAACAAGAATGGCTTGGGTGGCACGTATTAGTCATTTTAATACATAATAAATTAATAAACAACTGTTGTGCTTATCTGTAAATCAGGCAGATGGTGCCACGATGTGGCAGACCATGTGGCTTGTGGGAGATTGTCATAAGTGCCAGTGTTGACAATTAAGTGCCAAGCACTGGAAACCACCAGCTCAAATTTAGCACTGCCCTAGACTGGAGAACACGTGCACCGGCCCAGTGGTGTGGAGGCATGATTAAGGCATGAATGAGAGATTGAGAGTCCAGAAGTCTGCATGTGAATGTGTTGTGGCAGACTATGGGGGTGATTCTGACCTCGGCGGTAAAATGCCCTTACCGCCGGTCAGAAGACCACCATAACACCGACGCGGCCGCGGTCAACCGCCACGGTCATTCTGACCCACAACGGCCAAACCTCCAAAAATCCATCCTCCACTGCAGCCCGCCACATCGGCGGGCAGCGATAAACTGGAGATGACCAAACCTCCACCGTCACGCCAACAGAAATACGCCCATGCCATTACGACCCGCGAATCCACACGGCGGTCATTCAAACGCGGTATTCCATTGGCGCTACACACCGCCGCGGTCAGAATACACACACATCACCAAAACACAGCCACATTGGAAAATTTGAAAAACACACACCTGATACACATACACACACCACTCCCACACAATCAACCAACTATAAAACACACACCCACATCACCCACAAACCCCTGCGACCCCAATTACTGAGAGAAGGAGAGAGAGACACAGCAGACAATCCAAAGCAAGACACACTGAGGCACACTACACCATCACACACACCACATAGTAGCACAAAGCACCACTCACCAACACACTCCTCATCACATACACCACCCCACACCTCACCCACACCACCCCATGGCACCCCAAAGGCATCCACGATTTTCGGACCAAGAACTCCGGGTCATGGTGGAGGAAATCCTAAGAGTGGAACCCCAGCTCTTCGGCTCGCAGGTGCAGCACACCAGTATAGCCAGGAAGGCGGAGCTATGGCAGCGGATCGTGGACAGGGTCAACGCGGTGGGACAGCATCCCAGGAATAGGGAGGACATCCGCAAAAGATGGAACGACCTACGGGGGAAGGTCCGATCGATGGTCTCCAGGCACAACATCGCGGTCCAGAAGACTGGCGGCGGACCCCCACCCACCCCTCCCGAATTTACATCGTGGGAGCAAGAGGTCTTGACCATCCTGCATCCTCAGGGCCTCGCAGGAGTAGCCGGAGGAATGGACTCTGGTAAGTCCCATCTCAACTACTATATCCCCCCCACCCCACCAGCATGCCAACCCACACCCCCACCCTCACCCCCAACCCCCCAGCACACATCCTTCCTGACAATTTCTCACCAGCACAACCCACCCATCCCAACACCAACTCCTGCATGCCAACACAAACCATGGGCACCCATCACCTAAGCATGACCACTGCACTAACCCCTCCCCCCCACTAAATACCCTCACAACACCTCCCTCAAGGGAATGCCTGCACTGGGGGACAAGGGCACCCACAACACGCATGCTATTGCACACACAGAAACAATAACCAAAGCTCTCTTACCCCATGCAGGACCCGAACGACAACACACCAGCCAGGAGGGTCCAGAAGTGTCCATCCCACCACCGGAACAGGCCCACACTGAGGATAGCAGCTGTGTCGACAGTGAACCTGATGACCAGCCCGGACCATCGGGGACCTCTGGGCAGTCGGTTCCCCTCACCCAGACACAGGCCACACCAGACCCGACCCCCTCTGCCGACACCAGCACAGCTCCCACCCAGCGGGCCCATGCCTCTGTCTCTAGGACAGCTCAATCAGCGGTGTGTCTGCCACTACAGGGCACCCAGGCTAACCCGACACCCCAACAACAACAGGGACCTGGGGGCAGTGGGAGCGGGCACACCGGCCAGGGGACAGAGGCCGGGGGAAACCGGGCAGCTCGGAGGGCTGCTGTGCGACAGGGGGGGGAGGAGAGGCCCAGGGAACCCACTCTCCAAGAGGCCCTCACCACCATCATGGGGGCATACCACCACTCCCAAGAAACGATGGCGACGGTACTGGCCAGGTTCACTGAGATCCAGGCACAGCAGGAAGAACGCTACATGGGGTTCAGGGAGGAGCTGAGAATCATCGGGACCGCAATGGGGACCATCGTCCTGGCCCTCCACAGGATAGAGGACGCGTTGCGGGACCATGGTGCACCACACAGGGCCCCTGTCACTAGGCCGGACCAGGAACAGCCTACCACCTCCGCCGGCGCTAGTGGACAAGAGGTCCCAACACCTCGACAGCCCCCCAGAACCCCACCTCCTGCTGAAGAACAACCACCCCGTAAGAGGAGCCTGAGACCAAAGAAAAAGACAGAGTAGGATGTCAAGACCCCCGCCAGCAGGACATACCCCCTCAAGTCTTCCCACTGTCCCACATTGCCACCCTGTCCAACCATGAACTGCCTATGCTCCATCCTTCCACAGGCAAAAGAACAATGCACCTGTGAGACTAAGAACTGGACTCTGCCATGGATATTCCTCCACCCCCACCCATCACCCTTAGAATCACATGTACCGATATCTAGCACTGTAAATAAATCACATTTTGCACACAAACCTGTTTTGAGTCATGCTGTATTATTAACAAATGGATAACATATTACTGTTCAATTTCTGTTCTGTCAATTAGTCATGACAACATACCAATGTCAATACGCTGTATTTCATGGGCGAACCAAGAAGAAGTCAGGTACTGAGTCAGACAGCACTGAGAAGGGAAGGGAAAGGCATAAATTAATAAAAAACATCTGTGGGGAACTACAGAAAGTACAGATGCAGGAGGCTAGAAGCAATTGTGAAATGGCGTGGGTGATTCTTACCTGGGTGTTACTGGAAATACTGTTGTATCACTCTGTCCCTATTGTCTGTGTCGTCCTCAGAGTCTTCCTCCTCTTCACTCTCCACAGGCTCCACGGCTTCTACAACACCACCATCTGGACCATCCTCCTGCAGGAAAGGCACCTGGCGTCGCAAAGCCAGGTTGTGAAGCATACAGCACGCCACGATGATATGGCACACCTTCTTTGGTGAGTACATTAGGGATCCACCAGTCATATGCAGGCACCTAAACCTGGCCTTCAGGAGGCCAAAGGTTCGCTCAATCACCCTCCTTGTACGCCCATGGGCCTCATTGTAGCGTTCCTCTGCCCTTGTCCGGGGATTCCTTACTGGGGTCAGTAGCCACGGCAGGTTGGGGTAACCAGAGTCACCTATTAGCCACACACGTTGTCTCTGTAGCTGCTCCATCACATAGGGGATGCTGCTATTTCGCATCACATACGCGTCATGCACTGACCCTGGGAACTTGGCATTTACATGGGAGATGTACTGGTCAGCCAAACAGACCACCTGGACATTCATCGAATGATCATTTTTTCTGTTTCGGTACACCTGCTCATCGTCTTTTGGGGGTACCAAAGCCACATGGGTCCCATCAATGGCACCAATGATGTTGGGGATATGTCCAAGGGCATAGAAATCACCCTTCACTGTGGGCAAGTCACCCTCCTCGGGGAAAATGATGTAGCTCCGCATGAGTTTCATCAGGGCAGACAACACTCTGCTCAAAATCTTAGAAAACATAGGCTGAGACATTCCAGATGACATGGCCACTGTGGTCTGGAATGACCCACTGGCCAAAAAATGGAGGACTGACAAAACCTGCACCAGAGGGGGAATCCCTGTGGGTTGGCGGATGGGGGACATCAGGGCTGGCTCCAGCTGGGCACACAGTTCATGGATAGTGGCACGGTCAAGTCGGTATCGAAGTATTATATGGCGTTCTTCCATTGTCGACAGGTCCACCAGCGGTCGGTACACGCGAGGATTCCTCCTTCTCATCCCAAGTCCCAGCGGACGGTGCCTAGGAAGGACAACATGGAGCACAGAGTCAGCCAAACCACAGGTACGTACAGACAGCTTGCACAGTTAAAGAATGGCAATGGGTTGAAAGGCGTGTATGTGTGGCAATGCAAGGCCTAGGCCTGTGTGTCGCAGTCAAAATTAAGCCATGTGGGCCCTTGAAATGGCGGCTGCCTGACCTGTGAAGTGGGACAATGGGATGTGAGGTCACTGCGCTGGCGGGGCACACCGTGGCGGTAGGCGGTCGAAGACCGTGGCGCAAAGCCGCATTGGTTAACATTGAAGCCTATGGGTTTCAGGAGCCAATAACGAAGTGCGCCGGCGGTCGCGGTACGCACCGCCGCGGACGTGACCGCCATTTTCTATCTGCTTAATCACTCGAGACCTGATCATCCACAGGAGAGGACCTATACTGCAAGTGCTGCTGTGACCTCGGTCTGGAAGATACAATGGCTGCTGCGACTGGGGAAAGGGCCCCTGCCTTCACGTCTGAAGAATTGGACAAGCTCGTGGATGGGGTCCTCCCCCAGTATGCGCTACTCTACGGTCCTCCAGACCAACAAGTGAGTACACCGGGTGCTAATGGAATGGGCTATGCCTGTGTGGATTGGGGTGGATGTAAGTTGGTGGGGTGGGTGGCGAATGAGGAGTGCAACGCCCAACAGATGAGAGCATGTGCCATATGGCAAAGTGGGTGGGGGGGGCCAATTACATCTAACATGCAGGCCATTGATGATTTCCTCCTTTCCACCCTGTTCATGTCTAATAGGTCAGCGCCCATCAGAAGATCGAGATTTGGCGTGCCATCGCCAAGGAAGTCCGGACCTTGGGGGTCCACAACAGACGGGGCACCCACTGCCGCAAGAGGTGGGAGGACATCCGCCGCGGAACAAGGAAGACCGCAGAAACACTGCTGGGGATGGCCTCCCAACCTAGGAGGGGTGCCAGTCGCACCATGACCCCCCTGATGTCCCGGATCCTGGCGGTGGCCTACCCTGAATTGGATGGGCGCTTTAAGACATCACAGCAGACACAAGGGGGTGAGTATCAGCACATTCTCCTATCTTTCTGCGCAGTGGAGGCGTCTGGGTGGGGGAGGAGGGCTGTGGGTGACATTAGGCCAGGGCGCTTTCTCTAGTGTAGTCCTCTCCCTTAGGCATGGCCCTGTGCCCCCGGCCCCCACCTCGGTAGGGTGACAAGTACAGCCATTGAAGGTCCAGCATCTCCCATGTGCGCGTTTGACGTCTCTTGGCCTGTTGTCTTAGTCAGTAGTACTGAGTAGTTTACCCCGAATGCGCGGCTTAGTGCATTAGGCACCTGTGTCTGTCCTCTCCGCCAACGGTGTTGACATTGCATGCACTCAACCTGGTCTTCTTTTTTCTCCCCCCACCCTTTCTCTCCATCTTCTTGTGCATGTGTGCATTAGCATCATCAGGCGGAGGAGATTTGGCATCGGAGCACGAGGGAGCTGCAGGACACAAGGCCCCGGTGGGCCCAGGAACAGACACCGAGGGCACCAGTGATCCGGAGGGCGAGGGGAGCACCACGACGGGGACCGCTGGTGAGAGCAGCGAAAGCGACACGTCCTCGGATGGGAGCTCCCTAGGGGTGGCGGCAACATCCGTGCCCCCCGCCTCTACAGGTACAGCCGCCACCCAGCGCACCAGCCCCGCCCTCCCAGCAGCCCCTCAGTCTTCGCTCCGTGCCGGTTCGCCCAGGAAGGCGCGCGTCTCCTTCGCCCCAGGCACCTCAGCCCCTGCCCCTGTTGCCCCTGCTGCCCTCAGTGCGGAGCTCATTGACCTGGTAAGGATGCTCATTGTTGGGCAGACGACCCTTCTGAATGCCATCCAGGGTGTGCAAAGGGAGGTGCAACAGAGCAATGCGTACCTGGAGGGCATTCATTCGGGTCAGGCTGCCCATCAACGAGCGTTCACTGCTCTGGCCTCAGCACTGACGGCAGCCATTGTCCCTGTTTCCAGCCTCCCTCTTCTGACTGCCTCCAGCCTGTCTCTGTCTCCTGTTCCTCAGCCTATCCCATCCACACCATCAGACCAGCCTGCACACACCTCAACACCCAAGAGCAGCTCATCCAAACACAAGCACCACAGATCCCGCAAACACTCACCCGAGCAACACCCAGATGCAGACATGCCAACAGCCACTGCCACCCCTGTGTCCCCCTCCTCCTCGTCTCCCTCCTCCCTCCCTGTGACGTCTACACTCACACCTGCATGCACCCCAACATCAGCCAGTGCTTCCATCACCACCTCACCCTCCAGTACAGTCCACACTCGTGCAGTCACCACCCCCACTGCCATGTACACGTCCCCTGTGTCCTCTCCCACTGTGTCTGTCACCCCCTCTTCCAAGACACACAAACGCAGGCAGCCACCCACCCAACAGCCATCCACCTCACGACAGCCTACAGCACCAGCACCTTCACCCAATGACAGCACTGACTCTCCTACAACCACCTCCTCTACCTCCACTTCCATCTCCACTTCTCCTACCCTTTACCTTGGCCCTAAAAAACTTTTCCTGGCTAACCTTAACCTCTTTCCCCCCGATGACCTCCCCCATCCATCTTCAAAGAGTCCCAAGAGCACCGCAGCCACCACCAGCCCAGCTTCGGGTGTCACTGTTGTGCCTGGGTTCTGGAGCCCACCCTTTGCCAGCAGTGACACATCGATCAGCAGCAAGGACACGTCCAGCCCCCCCCCCGGCAAGAGGACCCGCCAAAACAAGGACCGCCGTGCGAGGACCGACAGGGCTGCCCCCAAGGAGCAATGTGCGGCCACTTCACCACCCACACCATCTAGGGGAGGCAAGGGCCCGAGAGCCCCATCAAAGGAGCGGAAGGGCAGCAGGAGCGCGGAGAAGGTGGACCCCACATGCCACATCCCAGCTGGGAAGGAGGACACTAAGGAGGCCAGGAGTCCGTCCCCGAAGGGTCCAGAAACGTCACGGTCCCAGGGCGACTGAACAGGGAGTCCAGGCCAGGTCTGGCTCCCTTGACCTGCTGGATGAGCACCGCTGAACAGGGCCCGCGGTGCAGAAGAGTACCGCTGAACAGGGCCCCGCCATGGAGATAGGCACCGCTGAACAGGGCCCGCGGTGCAGAAGAGCACCGCTGAACAGGGCCCCGCCGTGGAGATAGGCACCGTTGAACAGGGCCCGCGGTGCAGAAGAGTACCGCTGAACAGGGCCCCGCCGTGGAGATAGGCACCGCTGAACAGGGCCCGCGGTGCAGAAGAGCACCGCTGAACAGGGCCCGCGGTGCAGAAGAGCACCGCTGAACAGGGCCCCGCCGTGGAGATAGGCACCGCTGAACAGGGCCCGCGGTGCAGAAGAGCACCGCTGAACAGGGCCCCGCCGTGGAGATAGGCACCGCTGAACAGGGCCCGCGGTGCAGAAGAGTACCGCTGAACAGGGACCCGCCGTGGAGATAGGCACCGCTGAACAGGGCCCGCGGTGCAGAAGAGCACCGCTGAACAGGGCCCGCGGTGCAGAAGAGCACCGCTGAACAGGGCCCCGCCGTGGAGATAGGCACCGCTGAACAGGGCCCGCGGTGCAGAAGAGCACCGCTGAACAGGCCCCGCGGTGCAGAAGAGCACCGCTGAACAGGGCCCCGCCGTGGAGATAGGCACCGCTGAACAGGGCCCCGCCGTGGAGATAGGCACCGCTGAACAGGGCCCCGCCGTCTCAAGCACCGCTCCGCTGGGCCCTTCCTGTCAAGCACCGCTCCGCTGGGCACCGCCGTCTCAAGCACCGCTCCGCTGGGCCCTTCCTCTCAAGCACCGCTCCGCTGGGCCCTTCCTCTCAAGCACCGCTCCGCTGGGCCCTTCCTGTCAAGCACCGCTCCGCTGGGCCCCGCCGTCTCAAGCACCGCTCCGCTGGGCCCTTCTTCTCAAGCACCGCTCCGCTGGGCCCTTCCTGTCAAGCACCGCTCCGCTGGGCCCCGCCGTCTCAAGCACCGCTCCGCTGGGCCCTTCTTCTCAAGCACCGCTCCGCTGGGCCCTTCCTGTCAAGCACCGCTCCGCTGGGCCCCGCCGTCTCAAGCACCGCTCCGCTGGGCCCTTCCTGTCAAGCACCGCTCCGCTGGGCACCGCCGTCTCAAGCACCGCTCCGCTGGGCCCTTCTTCTCAAGCACCGCTCCGCTGGGCCCTTCCTGTCAAGCACCGCTCCGCTGGGCCCCGCCGTCTCATGCACCGCTCCGCTGGGCCCTTCCTGTCAAGCACCGCTCCGCTGGGCCCTTCCTCTCAAGCACCGCTCCGCTGGGCCCTTCCTCTCAAGCACCGCTCCGCTGGGCACCGCCGTCTCAAGCACCGCTCCGCTGGGCCCTTCCTCTCAAGCACCGCTCCGCTGGGCCCCGCCATCTCAAGCACCGCTCCGCTGGGCCCTTCTTCTCAAGCACCGCTCCGCTGGGCCCTTCCTGTCAAGCATCGCTCCGCTGGGCCCTTCTTCTCAAGCACCGCTCCGCTGGGCCCTTCCTCTCAAGCACCGCTCCGCTGGGCACCGCCGTCTCAAGCACCGCTCCGCTGGGCCCTTCCTCTCAAGCACCGCTCCGCTGGGCCCTTCTTCTCAAGCACCGCTCCGCTGGGCCCTTCCTGTCAAGCATCGCTCCGCTGGGCCCTTCTTCTCAAGCACCGCTCCGCTGGGCCCTTCCTCTCAAGCACCGCTCCGCTGGGCCCCGCCGTCTCAAGCACCGCTGAACAGGGCACCGCCGTCTCAAGCACCGTTGATGGTTCACTGTGCCCACCATGCCTCCTCCTTGACCAGTGGAAACTGTCATCCACCGGATGGACTGTGGCTTTGCACTCCCCAGGATGGTCCAGTGGGCAGCCCACCCACTGTAGAGACATTGAGAGACTGTGGCTTTGCACTCCCCAGGATGGTCCAGTGGGCAGCCCACCCACTGTAGAGACATTGAGAGACTGTGGCTTTGCACTCCCCAGGATGGTCCAGTGGGCATGGTGGCTCCTCGTGGATCTGGTGTCGTGGACTCATGTGGCTGTGGTGCCCCCCCCCTTCCCTTCCCCCTGAGGTGCCTGTAGTTTTTACATCTGATGCCCCTGCAGTGTTCTCTCCAAAGGACTCAGGTCTCCTGTGTGGGCTTTGCCCTTGTTTCTCAAGACTTTGGCCCACGGACATGCTGAATTCGTAGGATGTGCAGGACTTGGTACTTCAGTTATACACTGATGTGTATGTCATTTGTTTTGTTGTGGATATCTTTCATGGTTGTACGCTAATTTTCTGGAGCTTTTTGGTACATAAATATTTATTCCAAATATGATTATGTCCTAGCATTTTTCAGGGGTGTTTGGGTGGTGTCACTGTGACTTGGTGCTCTGCATTGGTGAGTACATAGTTGGGGGGGGTCGCATATGTGTGTGCCCGTAACCTTTCGTCCTCCCCCTCCCGTGTGTCGTAGGTGCAGTACTCACCGTTGTCGTCTGCGCCGGACTTCGTACTCGTGGTAGATGAGAAGGTAGACGAGAGCAGGTAGGATGTTTAATTCGGGTTCCATGCTGTCCTCCGTACTCGTGGAGTGTGTTTTGGTGAGCGTTTTCCCGTTCGTAGTCTGTTTCCGCCGTGTTTTTATCGGCGGTGCTCCCGCCCCGGAAAAGGTGGCGGATTGGTGAGTTATGATAGTGTGGGCGGTACATTGTTTGCCGCCTGCCTGTTGGCGGTGACCGCCGCGCTGTTTGTCTGTACCGCCGCGGCAGTCGGAGTGTTAAGTTGGCGGGCTGTGTTGGCGGTTCCCGCCAGGGTCAGAATTCCATTTTTTGGACCGCCAGCCTGTTGGCGGGTTGGCCGCCGCTTTAACACCGACCGCCAGGGTTAGAATCACCCCCTATATGTACAAACCAGGCAGTGTTTATATCAGGAAGATTCTATCAACAGGTTCCACAAATTCAGGCTCTTACTGCAATACATCTGCCATGTACACCTATCATGTCGCAAAGAATGTGTTCTGCATTGCACACTGTCAGTATTCTTTAGTGGTCATGGATTGCAAGACTCTAACATGCTTTACCATCATACAACTACACTCACCCTGGAAATTGCTATTCTTCACTAAGCCACCCTTAAGACAAAAGGAAGGAGCGGTGAAGGGGTTATTTTGCATGGGATGTTGACTAGTAGGTGCTGCTGCATTCCCTTTCTGGTGGAAAAGAAAAAGCACAAATATACTGTTCCATATGGAGCTTTCTTCCCAAGAATACTACTTAATAGTATTTAAAACTCACCCCATGACAGTGATAAAAGCCTGGAACAGAAGGAGCTAGGTGCTCAAAAGCAGCAATCAGACATTACCAAAACAATTGTTGACATAAAAAGAATGTACTCACATTCCTCCTGCTTGAATGTCGGGGAATCTTTGACACCTATGAGTAGCATGCTGATTTTTTATTAGCATATTCCAAATACATTTGAGTACTTTGCCTACTCGAGTCAATTGATTAATTAGACCAGGCAACTAAAACACACACACATCCATGATAATTACTGATACAGAGATTATGTTCACCCACACTACTCTTTTATGAATCTAGTTACTCCGAAATGCTTCCATTTTCTTACGATAATGGCATTACTCCTAGTCCTACTCCCTCGCCTTCCTTTTAACCAATGAGGCCTCCTGCCTCCCCCCTAGACCCTCCCTTCCCCTTTCAAAAACCCCCCCCACCCTTATCCCCTCCTGTACAAAAACCAAGCCCAAGCCGCAACTCGGACAGTCCGTACCGGGAGGGTGGGAGGGAACGGAAAAGGAAGGCGAGGGAGTAGGACTAGGAGTAATGCCATTATCGTAAGAAAATGGAAGCATTACCTCCCGTCCCTCCCTCGCCTTCCTTTTAACCAATGAGACATAGCAAGAAAAACACACAGGAGACGGACATCGAGTTGCAAGACCCTTAGTTAATATCCTGCACCAAGAACATCCCAAACATTATCTCATAGAGGATAAGACCCGGTGACCAAACACCGACTCCAAACCACCCAAGTCCGACAGACTACAATGACGCACAAATGCCGAAGGAGAAGCCCAAGTGGCGGCCCTGCAAATCTCCACCACTGAAGTCCCCTGAAGCTCTGCCACCGTCGCCGCCATGCCTCTGGAAGACCACCCCTGAATCCCTAGAGGAGGAACCACCTCTTTCAAGGAATAGGCCAACAGAATCAAAGATCGAACCCACCGACTCAAGGAAGCCGTGGAAGGTTTCTCACCTTAGCGCGCCGAACCAAAAGTAACAAACAGTGAATCCCCTGTACGAAAAGGAGCCACCCCCCGCAGATACTCCAACAAAACCCTACGTATATCCAACAAATGCAAACGGACCTCCTCCCCTGATGAGGGATCCGGACAAAATGAAGGAAGGATGACCGCCTGCCCGGAATGGAACGAAGAATTGACTTTTGGAATAAAGGAAGGCACCGGAACCAGAACCACCCTATCGGGAAAAATCTTACAAAAAAGGAAAGGAACATGCCAATGCCCCCAATTCCCCCAACCGACGAGCCGAAGTAATGGCGACCAAAAAGAACGTCTTCAAAGATAGACGTCGCAAATCACAGTCCCCCAATGGGTCAAAAGGGGCCCCCGTCAACACATCCAAAACCAAGGACAGATCCCATGAGGGAAAAGAACGTACCGGGCGAGGAAATAAATTAATAAGCCCCTGAAAAAATCCAGGCATCAATCGCCCTTCAACTTGAAGATAACGCCATGGTCCCTAAATGCCTGAATAGCCGCCCACTGTACCCGAAGAGAAGCCACTGACAACCCTAAACGAGCACCGTCCTGCAGGAACTGCATCACCTCAAAGAGAGAAGCGCAGGAAGGATCCAACTCACGACTTAAGCACCAAGACGAAAACACCTTCCACTGTCTACCATAAGAAAGCAAAGTTGAACGTCTCCATGAAGCCAGCAAGGTAGAACTCAAAGCCACTGGCACTTAACAGAAACGCCCTGAATAGTTGAAACGGAGGGAACGCATATAAAAGGCCCTGCGGCCAAGGACATGACCTCCCGTCCACCTCCCATGCTTGGGGACACCGAAACCGGGAGCAGAAGCACTCCACTATCGCATTCTCTACTGACGCAAACACATCCAGCACTGGAAGACCCCAAAGCCGAACCAGATGCCGAAACAGAGACCTCCGGAGAGAGAAAAGTTGAGAGGAAGGCATCACTCTGCTCAGTAGATCCGCCCGAACATTTACCACTCTCGCCGAATGACATAAGCCTCGGCCACTAAGTCGTCTGTGCGAACCAGAACCGCCAACCCCTTCAGGGAATCCTGGAAATGGACCAGAGCCAGGAATATAGCCCGCAATTCTCGCCAATTAGATGACCGACTCGCCACCCGAGGGGACCAAAACCCCCGAAGCTGAGCTGACCCCATCCATGCCCCCCAACCGGAGAGGCTGGCATCCGTCGTCACCACCACGGGTCTCAGAGGTGACAAAGACACCCCTACCCTCAGGTGGTCTGCATCCAACCACCATTGCAACTCTCTGTGAATCAATCCGGACCCTGGAACCCCGTCCTTCAGAGAACCGGACCCTGGATCCCACCTACTCAAGAACCACGTCATCAAGCACAGGGGATGGAAACGTGCCCAAGAACCCAAAATATCACTGACGCCAAATGTGCAGTCGCAACCATAGAAGAGCTCGGGGAGCAGACAGTAACCATACCTTCTTTACCAAAGCCTGGATAGCATCCAACCATTTTTCGGACACAGTCACCAACCCTAGAATAGGCTGAACCCGAGCCCCTAGAAAAACCAGATCCTGGGACGGCACAAAGTCTGATTACACCCAATTGATCAAAAACCCGTGTTATTGCAGGACCCCCAGAACTTGGGCCACCTGCCTCTGCAAAAGGTCTCGTGAATGGGCATGAATCAAAATGTCGACTAGATAAGGGAGCAGAAACACCCCTTCTGAATGAAGCAAAGCCACTAGAGGAGCCAGCATATTCGTGAAAATTCGGGGAGAAGATTTCAGACCGAAAGGCAGAACGCAAAACTGGAAATGATCCTGCCCCACAGCAAACCTCAGGAACTTTCGAGAGGACCATGCCCCCGGTACGTGTGGGTAAGCATCCGGCAGATCCAGTGACACCAGAAAATCCCCTTGCCTGACCAATGTAAAAATAGTCCGAATGGACAGCATGCGGAAATGCACTGTCCTGATCCAGGTATTCACCTCCTTCAGATTGAGCACTGGTTGAAAATCCCCCTGAAACTTTCCGCACAAGAAACAAGACCGCCTAAGTGCCCAGACCTCAGTCGTCTAGCGGAACATGGGAAATGGCCCCCATGACCAGTAAGTCCCGCACTCCGTCCAATAATGCTCCACTCCAAGACCCCTCTGAAGGCAGAGGTGTGGGATGCACCCCGGAATCTGGAGGAACCGCCACAAAATCTATGACATAACCATTGGTCACCATGTCTAGTACCCAATGATTGGTTACACTGTCCTCCCAAGCTGAAAGAAAGTGACACAGTCATCCCCCAACCGGCCCTCTGCCAGGCCCACAGCGAATACCAGGACCCCTTCTTGAAACCACCCCGGGTCTCAGGAGTAGACTTCTTAGGTGAAAAACGCGGATGAAAACGCCGTCTCCTAAACGAAAAGGATTTAGCAACCCTAGTAGGAGAAGATCTGGAATGCTTCTTCCACCCTTTACCCGAAGAAGAAACCCCTTTAAAAGGTAAGGCATGCTTCCGCTCCTTAAACGCCTTGGAAAGTATGGATGGTAATAGTTCTCCAAACAAGTTACAACCCTCAAACGGCAGTCTCAACAAGGCCGCCGTTTCCCCTGGATCAGCCTTCCATGAACGCAACCAGAGGGACCTACGAGCCCCAATCAAAGACCCAGATGCCAGAGCCGAAGTACGGACTTTATCTGAAGACACATCCGCCAATAATCTGGCCAGCTGTTCCATACCAGCCAGGAGCTCCGAACACTCCGCCCCTTCCTGTACAGCCACCGCCAGTTTATCAACGCCTTGAACCAATGATTGTGACGCATAAGCAGAATAAATCCCTGCCTACAGCGCCAGATTCTCCGCCGCAAAAGCCCTCTTAAGACCTGAATCCACTTTACGGTCTGTGGCATACGTAGGCACACAATCCTCCGGATTGACTGCCGTTTTGCCAATTAGAGTAGCCAGAATAGAGTCCAGGCGTATTGAAGGAGGAAAAACCCCCTCACCCTCAAGTAAGTAAAGTTTCTGAAGGAATCGTGGAACCTGAGCCTTCTCCACATCCTTCCACTCACGAAACACCATATCCTTCCCAGGTCCCTGGAAAGGCATGGCAAACATAAAAGGCGTCTGATATTTGAGGAAATAAATGAGACTCTGAGTTTGTAGGTTGAAACACAGGGAAACCTAAACAGTCCCGAACATGTGTCATCACTTCCCACATTACCTCTTCTGGAAACCTATTTTCCCCCAGATGACGTTGATGGGGCCTCATCCTCACTCTCCGATGAGGATTTCATTGCCGCTACCGATGAGTGCGTACGCTTAGACTGATCAGTCCTGGCCACGCCAGCTTGCAGTGCCCTGGTGACAGCCATTTCACCCATATCCTGCACTTTCTCACTAGACATGAGGGGAGTACCCCTGCCAGGTACCTGTGGGTTCTCAGGAAGAGCAATGCTACCCTCCCCTCCCACCTCCGAGGAGGAAGAAGAGACAACCACGTCTCTTTGCTGGAGCTTTAGGCATGGTAACCAAAATAACACTGCCTTTCATTCCAAAACACTACCCTACATATAGGACCCTGGTCCTCCCTAACAGGGCTCCACCAAACCCTAAAAAGGTCACAATCCTTGTAAAAATCCAAAAAACCACGGGCAGAACGCCCGTCCTACCTGACCAGCATCCAAAAATTGAAGTTCCTCGGTCCTCGCGGCTCCGCGGCGCGGAAACCCGGAAACTAACGCCCCAGCCACATAGGGCCGGCTGACCCCGTCAGCCGGCCCCCAGTACACGCCTCTCGAGCAGCCATGCCGTTCGCTCAAGACGTGACCCAGCCGTAGCACTCCTCGCGGAGCACCGCGTCCCGAGGAGTGCCTCCATCGACGACCTCCAGGCCCCGCCGTGCAGGTAAGAAAGGGAAAGAAAACCGTCTAGCGTGGGCTAGACAAAAGAACAGGAGGGGATAAGGGTGGGGGGGGGTTTTGAAAGGGGAAGGGAGGGTCTAGGGGGGAGGCAGGAGGCCTCATTGGTTAAAAGGAAGGCGAGGGAGGGACGGGAGGTAATGCTACCTACCTGAAGCCTGGTTTGTGTTTGTTGATTACTATTTTATTTCAATAGATTACTAATTGTCTTGGTGCCTGCTGTATGTTGTGCTTTCTACAGATATC
Source organism: Pleurodeles waltl (assembly GCF_031143425.1). Classification (NCBI taxonomy): domain Eukaryota; kingdom Metazoa; phylum Chordata; class Amphibia; order Caudata; family Salamandridae; genus Pleurodeles; species Pleurodeles waltl. The sequence goes on from NC_090445.1 coordinate 1,558,877,266, forward strand.
CTTACAGATCTCACTTTCTTTCTCGTGGAAAAAATAGAATATAAAGGTCAGGACCTCATGATTCGCTGTCATTTGCGAAGTATCTATTTATCGTAAAAGTCACGCCTTTGCTGGAATTCCTAGGAGTGGATTCTCACTATAACCTGATAGCTGTTGACTTTTCTAAAAAAAAAAAAAAAAAACAGGGGCTCAGTGTGGAGATCTATCAGGAAACGCATACTCTGGCCATTTTTAGGAGTGAGTTTCATAACATTTTTTTGCTTATACTTTTCTAAATTACTTATTACAAAACTGCACACAAAAAGTCAAACAGTATTTCAAAATGTAAAAGATAGTTTAAAATCCAATACCTTATGAGGCAGTACTTAAAAGGCAGCTAAATCTCACATTGACTTTTTGGTGGAATGAGATAAAATAGTCCGGAAATTATTATAAAACAATGTGACTACAATTGCTAACTTTTCAGACTGCAATGCCAATAAATAATCAAATTCTGATGTAAAAGAGCACTAATAAATAAAGGTTTAATATATGTTGAAGTGAGCTGATGCAGCACTATTGGAAGCCATGACAACAAATGTAAAACATTTACTGTTGGTGTTTGTGATAATCAAAGTATGTCCACTCACACACAGGTGTTGTTGAGTCAATAGGATCTGTGAGGAGTATTGATTTTTGATTGACTGGGATTGAATATTACAATGTATGCCTGTGGGTTGGCTTTAAGAGTGTATCTATCTTTGGTGCAGCAGGGGCATTGGTATGCAGGTCTGTGAGGGTCCCATTGCACTCCAGCGATGGCTATGATATACTACCCTGCCATTGGTCAGAAGAGAGGGATTTTCTACTAGCAGTAAGGTGCATAGCTCTTGCTACACCACTGGTTGACCCCTGATGCTGCTCGTCAAAAATGCAGAAAATATTTCGGTTGTTTAACTAGAATGGAGGCTGAAACAGAAGTATCATTGGAACCAGCCCGCCTGAGTCCTTGTAACTGTTCTCTCTTCTGACTCCGTTCTCCTGCTCGTGGTATGTGCCTGTGTGTGTGATTTGGTGTATGGGAGGCACTGTGGTACATCGAGATGTGGACACGTGGTATGTGTGTTTGGGATGTCCTGTGTAAAGGGATGGAGTGGGTTCTATGTAGTTCGTGTGTGTGTTCCTGTATACAGTAATCTATGGTCTATGCATATTTTGTGGATTGATATACGTGGTCCTCTCTTGTGCTCTTTTCTGTGTTTCGAGGATGTGTTACCATCCCTATAGGGTCCCGATAAATGTGGGCTGGTAGACAAAGAGTATGGGCCTGATTTAGGTCTTGGCGGAGGGAATACTCTGCTACAAACATAACGGATCTCCATAACATAGCATGGCATCATAATAAGGCGGACTGGATATCTGTCTGATTTGTGATGACTATTCCCATCCTCTAAGACCTGCATTAGGCCCAATGTTTGTTGGAATTCAATTGCACTCTTTTGACCATCCTCAGTGATGTCACACAAGTGTGTGTGTGTGTGTGTGTGTGAGAGAGAAAGCTATATATCAATATTTTTTTCTGTGCATTAGGCTCTATGTTGGTTCTGCGCTTGTGCTTGTGCTTGTGCTCAGGGTGTACTTGGTTGCCTTTGGGAGCATGTGTGTGGCTCTGCGTGTGATTTTTCCTGCTGATTCTGCCTTAAGCGCTGTGTGTGTAATTCTGTTTGGTTGTGTGTGCCTCTGACACACTTATATGTGTTCCTTTGTGTATGCGGAATAGGAGGAAGTATGTGTACATGTGCTTCTGTGTGTGGGATTCTTGGGTACTGCATCTTTCCTACGATATTTACGTATAGTATTTTCCACCTGAAGTCCCATGAAAGCGTTAGCAATCAGCAGGGCCTTCCCTGCCTCTGCTCATTATATGTAAACGAGGCTCTCAACAGCTCCCCTTCTACCTCTGAGAGCGCCTCTCCGCTCCTGCGACTCCTGGTCATGGCTCCTAAACACTGATTGAGTTATCAGGGCAGAATAATGTTAGGGGGATGCTGTGTTCATTTGCGAAAACACAGAGTGAGGTGGGAAAGTGTGAACAGCTCAGCAAAACCTTAATGGAAATAATGTTCGGCTCGTTCGTCGGTAAGCCCAGCAGACTGCACTCAAAATGTACATTTGATTAGAGCACGAACCTTTAGTGGCGGCATACATCAAAGAAGCCGAGCCAGCGTTGGTTTGAATGTGTAATGCACAGACTGTTTTTTTGCGTGCTCGCCTTTGTGTGTGAATAATGTGTGCGTGTGTGCCCGTGTTTGCGCTTCTGTTGGGTGTGTGTATGTGCCTATGTGTGTATAGTGTATGTGTGTTCGTTTGTGGCGTGTGAGTGTGTATGTGTGAGGCATGTGGAATGTGTTTGTGAGGCAGGTGTGTGTGTATAGTATGTGTGCGAGTTTGGCATATGTGTTTGCTTGTATTGTGCATGCCAGTGCGTGTGTGTGTGTCTGTCTCTTTCTGTTTCTGGGCTTTTGGGGGAATTGATGGTGTGAGTGTGTGCGTAGTTTAGGTATGAGAAGTCCTGACAGTATGGTCAGTACAGTGAACGTCAGTGTGTATGAGCAGCATGGAAGCCAGGTTCACAAACGTATTGGTTGTGCTCAGTTTATATGAGCAGTGGAGGCTTCTGGTGCTGTGAGAGTAGTGGGGCCTAATACTTTCCCTGATATGTGCTGGTTGCGTGGAAGGAGGTAGACAATTGCTAAACAAGGGGGAAGCCAAGATAGCAGTGATATTTTTTCCAGGTGCGTACTACAACCCTATTATGGATATTATGGAATTTGGTTTGAGGACACAGGTAGGCTGGAATCTACAATTCTGAATAGTATCCCTGCATCAATGTCAGCTGGTTAAGAGGTTTTCCCTGAAATGGGGTATAACTGTTCAGGCCCGGTAATATGTGTGGGAAACAACGCTTTGCCAACAATGCAGACGTTTCCTACGCAAGCTGAACATCGCTTGGCGGAACAACCCATGCCTTAACCACGCATGTGCCAAACTACCATATGTGTGGTTAAGGCAGAGAAAAAGGCAGAGAGCTCAGGAGAGGATGCAGTAAGGTAAGTGGGGCTGGGACAGGGTCAGGGGATAGTTTTTAGGGGCGGGGGTGGATTAAGGGCTTAGAGTGTAGGGGGTAGTTTATTTTTTAGGAGCGGGGAAGGTTTAAGGAAAGATGGGAGGAGAGAAGGAAAGATCGGGAGGGACGCTGTGAGGTAAGTGGGGTTGGATTTAGTGCTTAGGGTGGGTGTTGGGTCAGGGTAGTTTTTTTTAGGGGTGGAGGTTGGGGTAGTTTTTTTAGGGCTTAGGGTAGGTGGGGGTTAGGGGTAGTTTATTTTTAAGGGGCAGGGTGGGGAGGAGGGGTTGTTTATTTTTTAGGGGTGGGGGATGCTTTAGGGCGCAGGGCGGGTTGGGGGTTGAGGTAGTTTGTTTAGGGCTTTTCACAGTAGTTTAGTTATTAGAAGTGGGGAAAGTTTTAGGGCTCAAGGTGGGTGGGGGTGTCAGGGTAGTTTAGTTTTTACGGGCAGGGTTGGGGGTCAGGGTAGTTTTTTTTTTAGGGCTTAGGGCGGGTAGGGGTCAGGGTAGTTTAGATACTGGGGCAGGGGTGCGGCGTATGGTAATTTTTTGGGGGGCTTACGGTCGGTTGGGATGTCGGGGTAGTTTAGTTAGTACGGGTGGGGAAAAGTTTTAGGGCGCAGGGCTAGTGGAGGGACGTTGGGGTAGTTTAGTTTTTACCGGCAGGGGTGGGGGAGTCATGGTAGTTTTTTTAGGGCTTCGGGTGGGTGGGGGGCCTGGGTAGTTTAGTTATTAGTGGTGGGGAAAGGTTTTAGGGCTCAGGGCGGGTGGGGGTGTTGGCAGTGTCTAATTTGGGCTGGTGGCTGCCGATGCAGAGCACCGGCACTTATTTTTGAGGGCCAGCACTTATTTTTATGCCTCAAGCATTTACTGAGAGCAAAAGAGTCATATGGAAAGACGGAGGAAGAGAAAAATGAAAAAGCATCACAAAGGGAGAAAGGAGAAAGTAGCAAGAGTGAGCTGAAGGGGCAGGGAGTGGCCCTAACTGGATTAAAGAGGCCTGTGATGGCTTCAGGATTACGCTGCCTCTCTATACTGTGCTCGTACATTTAATCACAGCAGTCGCTTGTTCCAGGGGAGAGCGTTCAGCACCGGTATGTTTTTATTTACAAATTAAGCACTGGGTGTCGGGGTAGTTTACTTACTAGGTATATGGGTAGTTTTGGGCCTCAGGGCAGGTGAGGGGGTTGTATGACTGAACCACTCATGCTGTTTCCGCATATGCCTTTACTAAGCATGCTTTTACAACAAAATTTGTTGTAAAGGCATGCACGGAAAAGACACAGCCGTTATTCCGACCATGTTGTTAAGGCATGCATTGTCCGGTATGCGTGGTTCTATCATACAACCACTATGGGGGTCCTTTTCCAGGAAGATTTCACCACTTCTAGGGAGAAACTGTTGACATTTTCGATTTCTTCTGAGCAAGCGAAACGTATCAGCGGGAGGGCTGGTGAGGTGGTGGTTGGTTTTGCAGGGCAGGCTTGTGCCTGTCTGAGGGTAGCACTGTCTACAGGGGTTGGTAGGGGCTGGTGGGGACCTGCTTGTGATCCTGACCACATCCATGGCCCCTGCTGTCGTACAGTCAGTCCTGATATCTCTGAGTCTGATGTTTTGCAGACCTAATAATGTCGGGCTGGAGAGGCTTGAAATTGCAAGAGGTAGAATTTAATCTGGATTCATCACTCCAGATGAAATAACTCGATTCGTAATTGTGCAGTTTAACATGCCATATAAACTGTTGTGATTGATGTCTTGTTAAACGATGGATCTGTGAATAATATTTGTGAGTATTAATGGGGTCCTCTACTTGTGCCATTCTGATCTTGGTGTGAAGGGACATATCTAGTGCTGGAATTAACTTACGATAACGCTGTGGATCTTAAAATGTGCTTTAGGTGGTAATATGGTAACTTTAGCTGAAAAATTACAACTCTCACGTATGAAAATACTGAACTTGAGAGAGTGTGGTGGGTAGAGTGTAGATGGAATGTGGATGAAGCATTCCATGTACCTCTCAAGTTGATGGGAATGTGTTTCTTCTTGATATAGGACCTAACAGCACAGACTATTGTTGAAATTCAGCAACTCCCTACTTTATCCTTTACACCTCTGCTCACATTTAAACATTAACGCAGTTGCTCGCCTGTTGAGAAGACTGATATAAGGCAGCTAACACCACTGTTGGAAGCAGCAAACAGTGAATACACATATACGTTTGTCACAGATGGTCTGGACAGCTAAGTAAACAAGCATTGGCAAAGGCAGTAGGCCTTGCCTTTTGGACCTACTGACTTTGCCAATGGCCTACTGACTTTGCCAATGGAGTTTGCTGATGATCTGCAGCATTGGCAAAAAAGCAAAATGCAGTCTATATGAATGCATGTGTCTGTCTATCAACAATTGCCTACAGCTTAGCAGCAGTAGCCCCGCTACGTGAAACACTATCTAATACTGTCCAGCACAGGCCTGGTCAGCTGCAGTGAGCTACATCTGGCTAGATAAGCCTACCTTGTTTAAATGTTTGACAGGCACACCAATAATAAGATAAATCATTTTCCCAGACATCAACCCAGAAAAGCTGATGTTGGCAGGCCCGGGGGTTATTTTGTGCATTCCCCACCGGAGCCTTACATTGCTGTCCACAAACCCATGTATGGGCATGGAAGTGCACACGGTTAGAGGAGAAAGGAGACAGCATGTCCACAGGGCTGGTCAAGCCTAACTCTACATTGCAGGAACACAGCCCTTGTAGCAAGGATACAAACATTAATTATTTGACATTACTGCATATTTCTATAGGGGAAGGGAGTATGAGGATTACCTATGTTATGAGGGATTGTGTGGTTTTAACTGCTACAAATCAGCCCCCGGGGAGTAGCAAAAAATAGTTGCACTGCTATATTCACCAACCGGGCAGTCCATTTACAGCCATTCGAGGATCACCACTCTCCTGAAATGCAGACTGGAAAATCTGCAGTATATAGGGGCATATTTACAAAAAAATGACTCATCGGTCCCGATGTGCCACTTTTCTTGCGTTGTCCTTGCCCCACCTAATGAAACCATGGTTGCGTTGTATTTACAATACGGTGCACCATGGCGGTCGTTAGGACAATAGCGTCAACATTTTTTATGCTATTGTGGCGCTTTGCTGCACTAGCGTCAAAAATGTTGATGCTAGTGCAGCAAAGCACAGGGAGGCCCATTGATTAAAATGGGTGCATCATTTTAACACCTGCTCTGAGCAGGCTTTAAAAATGATGGAAAAAACGATTCAGTGAAATGTTGTAAATGTCACTGCACCACTTCTTCGGGCCTCCCTGCACTGAATGCCCCTTTGCATACAGTATACCTGACGCAGGCATAATGTGGTGCAAGGGTTTGCAAAGTGGCGCAATGCAAGCATTGTGTCACTTTGCCTCTTTGCAAACAGGGCACAGGAGAAAGCCCTCCTTAACGCCACCTTTGCATTAAAAAAATATGACACTAGGGTCTTGTAAATAAAAACATGCCCCACAGTCGGCTTCTCCAGGTTTGGATTCCTCACACGTCCGCGGGTGTCAGAGGCCAGGCCCAGGGGGTGGGAGATCCGAGTGACGTCCCGCGTGACGCAGTGTATGTTTCTGGGGGGCCTAGCACTTCACAACACTGCACGAGCTGAGCTGTTCCCACTGAGCCGAGGCTCCGTTAGTTTAGAACAATGACCCAAGCCCTACGCGGAAGAGGGTGTGTGGTAATTAACATGGCCGCTATTAACATCGGCCTCAGTATGCAGAGCGCTATCGAGGCAGTGACAGCGCGGAATGAAATAGCCCACTAATGACCCTGGAGGAGCCGCTTTAGAACTTATTTTCTGCCCCCCTCCTACCTCCACCATCACCCCAAACCCGACATAAAAAAAATACAGAATTTCAATAGAAAAGCAATTTTCATTTGAGTTGCTCTCGTTATTCATAACTGGAGGATTGTGCGGAATAAAAGCTGTTTCCAGTTAATTAGAGTCATGAGCGGCTCAGGGAGACGTCGTGATTGGAAAGGGAAGGAATTAAATGAAATTCTCGAGATGAGAGGAAATAAAACATTCATTAGGCGCGATGAGAGAATGAGAGCAGCAGCAAACCTGGGGAGCCATGGGGCAGCGGCAGTACCTCTGCTGGGGAGAGGGGGCGGTGAGGAAGAGGAGGGTATCGAAGGACACGAGCAGTCTTTTGTGAGGAGACAGCACGCGGGAAAACTTTGCGGGAATACGAACACAGGAAATCTGCGTGCAGGTTGGAGACGGGGAAATTCTTGTGGAGGCCGACTTCAATGGGAATAAAACCTTTGCATATGTTAAGTAATTCGTTGTGGGAGTTGGAAACATGAGTAAACCTCTGTATGAGTTGGAGACATGCGAAAACCTTTGAGTCTATATAGGAAGGTGGGGGAAACCTTTGTATGGAAATGAATCATGCAGGAAGCCTTTGTGTGAGTAGAAGAGGTGAGGGAAACCTTTGTGACAGCAGGAAACAATGGATACTTTTTGAGTGTTGGAGACATGGAGAAAAGCTTTGTATGAGTAGGAGACATGCGGAAAACATTTGAGCCACTGGGAGATGTGGGAAACATTTGTATGAAAATAAATCATGCAGGAAACCTTTTAATGAGTCGGGGACATGAGGGAAACCTTTGAGTGAGTAGAAGACACGTGGGAAACCTTTATGAAACGCCGGAGACTTGGATGAAACCTTTACATGAGTAGGGAGCATGGGCATGATTTGTGAGAGTAGGAGACAGAATACACTTTTTTTTTACTAAAAGACATGCAGGAAACCATTGTATTAGTAGGAGACATGAGGGGAACCTTTTTAAGAGTGGAAGAGGTGTGAGAAACCTTTGTGAATGCTGGAGACTTGGATGAAACTTTTACATGAGTAGGGAGCATGGGGATGATTTGTGAGAGTAGGAGACAGAAGAATACTCTATTTGAGTAAAAGGAATGCAGGAAACCTTTGTATGAGTAGGAGGCATGAGGAAAACCTTTGTGGCGGAAGGAGGCAATGTATCCTTTCTTAGAGTAGGAGATCAGCAGGACACTTGTGAGAGTAGGAGATTTGGGGATTCTTTGTAAGGGTTAGACATTTAGGCCCTCATTATGACATTGGCAGTAAATCCTGCTTACTGCATGCTGATGGCTGCCAACTTACTGCTGCCGCCGCGGATATCCGTTCACCATATTATGACACACACACACCAATCCGTCAGTATTCAGCCACACACACAAATCCGCCACATCAAAGGTCAGTGATAAAGTGGCGGTATTAAAACCCACACAGTTACGCCAACAGAACAACGCCCATCACATTATGACCCATGAATCACCACGGTGGACATTCCACGGCGGTAAACCATCGGCGATACATACCGTCAAACTACACCACATTGGACAATTCAAACAACACACACCTGAAACCCATACACATACACATACCACACCAATATAAAACACACACCCACATTACCCACAACCCATTTCAAACCATTGCCAGCAGAGAGACACCAAGACCACTGACACAATTAGAGCCACACACTATTCACACCTATATACCACCCACACACCCCACATCACACACCCCAACATATTACCCAACACACCCTCACCAACACACCTCGCACAACACCCATGGCACCACAAAGACACCCCCGTTTCACAGAGGAGGAACTAAGGGTCATGGTGGAGGAAATTATGAGGGTAGAGCCACAGTTATTTGGAGCACAGGTGCAGCAGATATTGATAGCTAGGAAAATTGAGCTATGGCAGAGAATCGTGGACAGCACCCAAGAACTAGGGATGACATCAGGAAGAGGTGAAATGACCTACGCGGAAGGTACGTGCCATTGCAGCAAGACACCAGCTCGCTGTACAGAAGACTGGCCGTGGACCCCCACCTCCTCTCCCACAACTAACAGCATGGGAGGAGCAAGTCTTGGTAATCCTGCATCCTGAGGGCCTGACCGGAGTAGGAGGAGGACTGGAATCTGGTAAGTCAACTCTCTACTACTACTACCCCCCTACCTGCATGCCATCACATACCCCACCCTCACCCTCACTCCCATCCCTCCACCACTTCCCACACACCCCACCATCACATCTCACTCATCCCAATGCCAAGCCCTGCATGCTCTACCAATGCATGGACACCACTCACAGCCCTGCATGGACACTCATCACTAAAGCATGCACACTATAGAGAACTAACTATCCCACCATACACCAACGTACCCAAGTGAAAGCTGCCAGGGCAAATCCAACCAAAGAGGGCAAGCCACAAATGCACAATAAGTCAGACACAGAAACCATAACACATCATTTACATCCCCACAGGTACCCCAGCCAATGCCAGCGGAGAGGAGGTGCCAGCACTATCCAGTCCCCCAACTGAAGAGGCTCACAGTGATGACAGCAGCTCTGGTCTTCAGGATCAGGATGACTTACCTGGCCCATCAGGACCACTGGACAGCCGGTTACCCAGGCCCAGTCACACACCACCACAGAGCCTCCCCCATCAGGAAACACCACCACAGCACTCATCCAGTGTACCCACACCTCTGTCCCCAGGACACTTCAATCAGCAGTGTGTCCACTTCTACAGGGACCTCAGGCCACACCTCGCCCCCAAGACAATCAGGGACCTGGGGTCAGTGGCTGGGGGCACACGGTTCAGAGGACAGAGGCACAGGCCAACAGGGAACTTGGGAGGAGTGCTGTGCGCCAGGGGGAGGACAGGCCAAGGGAACTGACTCTCCAGGAGGCACTTGCAGAGATCCTGGGAGCATGTCAACATTCCCAGGACACGATGGGCCAGATTCTGGACAACGTGCAGGAGAACAGGCAGTTGCAGGAGGGACAGTACCAGGGGATCAGGCCATCAACAACACTCTGATCTCCATAGCACGGGTGCTGGCTGACATGGCCAATATTATGAGGGAGGCAGTCTCACACCAGCGGGCCCCTGCCACTAGCCAGACATCTGAACAGCCTTCCACTTCCGCTAGCAGCCAGGAGGCCCCGCCACAGGACTCACAGGGCACCAGCACCCCTCCCCTGCAGAAGGTGAACCACCCCGCAAACGTTCCCTGTGATCCAGACAGAAGCCAGAGACACTTGCCAAGACCACCGCCAGGAAATGAGACTCTCCTGATTGTCACCCTTGTGTCCCACCCTGTCACCCTGTCCATCTTGAACTGCCATTGCTCTCCTTCCTATGTCCCCTTGGACAATGCACCTGTGCTACAAACAGACTGGAACAATACCCTGGACTTTCTTCCACCACCCCATCCCATTGAACATGCCCCTCCATATTTTAGCACTTCAATAAACACCCTTGGAAAAATAAGAAGTTTGGAGTATGTCATGTATATCAAATATGTATTCACTAAAACAGGTACAAACATTGCAAATCAACTGTACAGAAAATGAGCATGTAGTTATGACCTGTAGCTGGCTGCAGTGATCACACCAGAAGTATATGTGAGATCTCCAACATCTGCAAAATGAATTGCCAGAGGGAATAGTAAGTGGGCATAGAAGTGGGAAATATCAGCATGCCATTGCCACACAAATTCAAACAAATGTAATTGAAATGTGAAGTAGCACTGTCCTACCTGTGTGTCATTGGAAGTATTGTTGGATCACTGATGTTATGTTGTCCTCATCCTCTGCCTCTTCATCTTCACTGTCCACAGGGTCCACTGATGGCACACATGCATCTCCAACCTCCTCCTCCTGCAGGAATGGGACATGGCCTCTGAGGGCCAGGTTATGCAACATACAGCATGCCACCACTTTCCGGCAGACCTTCTTTGGTGAGTAGCACAGGGATCCACCTGTTAGATGGAGGCACCGGAACCTGGCCTTCAGGAGGCCAAAGGTCCTTTCAATTATCCTTCTGGTTTATCCATGTGCCTCATTATAATGTTCTTCTGCCCTTGTCCTGGCATTCCTCACAGGGGTCAGCAGCCATGATAGGTTGGGGTAACCAGAGTCACCTGCAAATATTGAGGGACAACATTTAGCCACACACCATCCTATATGGCCAACAGCATACCCATACAAGAACATATACTGGGTGGGAACCAGGGCTCACCTATTAGCCACACCCTGTGCCTCTGTAGTTAGCCCATCACATTTGGATGCTGCTATTCCTCAGGACAAAGGCATCATGCACCGACCCAGGATACTTTGCATTGATGTAGGAGATGTACTGGTCCGCCAAGCACACCATCTCCACATTCATGGAGTGGAAACTCTTACGATTCCTGAACACCTGTTCATTCTGGCAGGGGCAGGGGGGTGGGGGGAGAAATGCAATATGTGTTCCATCAGTCGCCCCAGTTATATTTGGGATACGTCCCATTGCATAAAACTCGGCCTTCACTGTGGCCAAATCCTCAACCTGGGGGAAAGCAATGTAGCTGCACATGTGTTTTATCAGGGCAGACAACACTCTTGTCAGCACTATTGAGAACATTGGCTGTGACTTTCCTGCTGCCAAGCCCACTGTCACTTGGAAAGAACCAGTTTCCAGGAAATGGAGTACAGATAGCACTTGCACAAGAGGGGGATCCCAGTGGAGTGACGGATATCAGATATCAGGCCAGGCTCCAATTGGGCACACAGCTCTGTGATTGTGGCCCTGTCCAGTCTATAGGTGAGGATAATGTGCCTGTCTTCCAGTGTTGGCATGTCCACCAGGGGTCTGTACACAGGGGTATGTCTCCATCTCCTATTCATTCGCAGTGGTAGCAATCTAAGGGACACAAGAGTAAGGATCCGGTCACAAACTGAACAATGGAGCTACAACAGAACTTTGCATCCTGTAAACATGTAATTGGTCAGTGTGGTTTGTCCAGTATGTCCTAACATCTCCTGTGACACAGCATTATTTCAGGGCCGGCCCCCCCACCCCCTGAAATGGCATCCGCCTGTCCTGTGTGACGCTGCTGTGTACGTCAACGGTGGTGTTGGTGCAGCCATTGACCAAGTGTATCCTTTGTCTCTTCCCCCCCCATTTTTGTTTTGTCATCCTGTCCTTATGTGCATTAGCATCATCTGGCGGAGGAGCAGAGGCACCGGTGACGGAGGAAGCTGCATCCCACAGGACCCAGGAGGCAAAGTCCAACGACGGTAAGGGCACCAGTGGGACGGAGGGTGAGGTGAGCACCACGGCTGAGACTGGAGGGGACAGTTCAGACACAGATACCTCCTCCGATAGAAGCTCCCTGGTGGTGGCGGACACTTCTGTGACCACTCCAGCTACAGGTACAGCCACCACCCCGTACCCGCACTGCCCTCCCAGCAGCCCCTCATCGAGTTGCCCATGCCCGCTCACCCAGAAGGGTCGGTATCTCCTTTGACCCACGCACCTCAGGCCCTGCCCCAGTGAGCCCTGCTGCCCTGAGTGAGGAGGGTATTGACCTCCTGAGATCCATCTCTGTAGGGCAGTCAACCATTGTGAATGCTGTCCATGGGCTGGCAGCCCAGATGCAACAATCTAATGCATTCCTTGAGGGCATTCACACTGGATTGGCGGCCCAACAGAGATCGATTCAGGCTCTGTCCTCCTCTCTGATGGCAGCCATTGTCCCTGTTCCTACCGTCCCCCCTCCAACTTCCACTGCCCAGTCTCATTCCCCTCAACCACAACCTATCCCAAGCACACATACAGACGAGCATGCACACAAGACAACACCCATGAGTGTCACATGCAAACACAAGCACCACATGTCATCCCACAGGCACGCACACAAACACCATCCGGTTGCAGACACAACAACATCCTTTATTTCCACTGTCTCCCCCTCCTCCTCCACCTCCCACCCAGTTACGTCCACACTCACACTTGCATGCACTACATCATCATCCACTACCAGCATCACCACACCATGCAGAACACGCACCTCACTGGCAGACACCTCCACAACAGCCATGCACACGTTCCCTGTGTCCTCTCCCACTGTGTCTGTCCCCCCTTCCTAAGAGACACAAACGCAAGCACTCAGATCCCCAACAGCCATCCACCTCACAACAGCATACAGCCCATGGCCCTTTACCCAAAAGCAGCAGACAGACACCTCCAACAACAACTCCCTCATCCTCCACTCCCATTTCGCCTCCCTCTTCCCACCCCACTGTCCCTAAAAAACTGTTCCTATCCACCATTAACCTCTTCCCTCCCCCCGTCCTGCACATATGGCCAGGGTAGGAATAGCCCAGCCAAGCACCTCTGCCACACAGTCCACGGGCCCAATTGTCACCAAACCCACTCGTGGTGGAAAGGGATCCAGGCCACATATCCTGAAGGGGAAGGAGCCTGCACCAGCCAGCCTAAAGGGGAAGGAGACTGCCCCAGCAGGCAAGAAGGCAAAGGAGCCTGCACCTGCCACCCGAAAGGCTAAGGAGCTTGCACCAGCAGGCAGGAAGACCAAGGTGCCTGCCCCAGCAGCAGGAAGAGCAAGGGGCCTGGAACAGGAACTGTGACAGAGCCCCCACCACCAACCATGGTTGTGCAGCCATCCGAGGTTGCAGGGGATGGGCAGGAGCCTCACCCCACCAGCAGCACCACCACTGTGCAGCCGTCCGGGGTTGCAGGAGATGGGCAGTAGCCTCCCCCCACCAGCTGCACCACCACTGTGCAGCCATCACAGCCGGCGGACGGTATGAAATCCAGCCTCCATGGGCTGCTGTGCGGCCTGCCCCCTCCAAAACCAGTGGGCAAAACACCCAGCTGAGAGACTGTGGACTTGCACTACCCAGGACCAAGCAGAGGGCATGTTGCCCCATCCAGAACTAGTGGGTATGACACCCAGCTGAGAGACTGTGGCCCATCAAGCCCCATGATCAAGCATATGGCATGTTGCCCCCTCCAGAACCAGTGGGTATGACACCCAGCTGAGAGACTGTGCCCCATCACTCCCCAGGATCAAGCACAGGGCAGGTTACCCCCTCCGGAACCAGGTGGTATGACACCCAGCTGAGAGACTGGGCCCCATCTCTCCCCAGGATCAAGCACAGGGCATGTTGCCCCCTCCAGAACCATTGGATATGACACCCAGCTGAGAGACTGTGGCCCATCACTCCCCAGGATCAAGCATAGGGCATGTTGCCCACTCCAGAACCAGTGGGTCAGACACCCCCATGTAAGACTGTGACCTTGCACTCCCTAGGATCAAGCACAGGGCATGTTGCCAACTCCAGGACCAGTGGGTGAGGCACCCACATGTGAGACTGTGACCTTGCACTCCACAGGACCAAGCACAGGGAATGTTGCCCCTCCAGAACCAGTGGTCTTGTTACATCTCCCGGCTGAAGTGCCCCCCGTCCCCCGTTCCAGGTCCCCCGAGGTGCCTGCCTATTTACCAACTGCAGTGTTCTCTCTGTGTTGAAGCAGGTGACATGTGTGGCCTTGGACTTTGGCCTATGGCCATGCGGCCTAGCCAAATTGTGGACTGGGCTGTGTCCCTTTTTCTTTATATATATATATATATTATCATGCCTAACTTATTTTTCATACTGTGTTGATCTCATTACATTCACTTTTGCAAAACCGTTTTGTCCTTGCATTATTCAGCCGAGTTACGGGGTAAATTGTTTTTGTAATGCATCTGGCTGTGTGTATGGGGTGTGTGTTGTGCATGTGTGTGTCACTGTCGTTTTCCTCCCCCCCTTCCTTGTGTGCCAGGCAGCTGTACTGACCGTTGTCGTCTTCGCCAGTGTTGGTGTTCGTGGTGGAGCAGAACGTAGAATATAATTGGGAAGAAATGCAGTTCAGGTTCCTTGGCGGCGTGGTTCTTCACTGTGTCTCCAATGGTGAGTACTTTCCCTTCTGAGCTCAGTTTCTGTCAGGCTTTTGATGTCGTTGGTACCACCCCGGAAAAGTTAGCAGTTTGCAGGGTCTTAATATGGTGGGCTGTAGGTGGCTACCGCTGTGGTGGCTGTTGTTTCCTTCCTGGCGGTCAGTGTGGTACATTGGCTGTCTATCGGAGATCTTTCCGCCATAGTCATAATTTGGTGGTAGTTACCGCCGGCCTGTTGGCGGTATTACCGCCACTTTATCACCGACCGCCAGGGTCGTAATGAGGGCCTTAATCCTTTGTGACAACTGGAGACATGCAAGCAACTTTTATGTGAGTAAGAGACATGTGGCGAACCTTTGTGAGAGTTGGAGACATGGAGATAACGTTTGTATGAGTAGGAGACAGGCAGAAAACTCTTATATAGGTAGGATACACGAGGAAAACCTTTGTGTCAGTAGAAGATGTGAAAACGTTGTATGGAATGGAATCTTTGGAGAAACCTTTGTATGAGTAGGAGATATGTGAGAAGCCTTTGTGTGAGTGGAAGAGATATGGGAAACCTTTGTGAACTCTGAAGACTTGGATGAAACCTTTGTATGAGTAGGCAGTATGGGGATGATTTGTGACAGTAGGAGGCATAGATGGATACTCTGTGTGGGTAGGAGGCATGCATGAAACCTTTGTATGAGTAGGGAACACAAGGGAAACCTTTATATGTGTAAGAGACAGTTGATCATCTCTGAGAGCTGAGGCACAGAGAAACCATTGGTGAGAGCAGGGGGGTCGGGGATCCTTTGTGAGGGATAGCACACTGGGAAGACCTTTTTGAGAGTATGATACAGGGGGATACATTCTGAGAGCAGGGAACATCTTCTTAACCTTTGTTGGTGTATGAGACATAGAGATCCTTGTGTGAGGCAAACTTTGTGTGACTAAGGGCCTAATTACGAATGTGGCGGCCGCGGACGGCCACACTTGCAGTGATGGTTGGACTGCTTGGTGGTCCGACCTCCATATTACCACCCTAGCGGTCAGACCGCTGTCCTGGCCAGGAACATGGTCCCCGACCGGTTGACGGCAGTCTGAGTTATACTCAGCCATGGCGGCACTGAACTTAGCGCCGCCTGGCTGATTACAACTCATTTTTCTGCCAGCCTTTCCGTGGTAGGGACCTCCCCGCTATAGAAAAGCTGATGGAAAGCCAGTACTGGGGGCCCCTACTGCCCAGAACCAAACAGTCTCCATTCAGGTGGTGCTGGTGTGCTACGATATTGGCCTCAGCTCCCTTAAAGCCTGGCAGGAATGTGTAATACAATGTTCCCACCGGTCAGCCCAGCGGGAAAATTGTAATATGCATGGGGAGGACATCACTGGCATGATGGTGGTGTCCTCCCTGCGAGTTTGGCGGTCGTCTCATCCGACCGCCAAACTTGTAATCAGGCCCTAAGAGGCATGAGCGATACCTTTGTGAAAGGTAAGAGACAATGGATCTTTTGGAGAGTGTGAGACATAGAGACAACTTTTGGAAAAGTAGGGAGCATTCGGAGTCACAATACATCTCATGATTTTGTATATTCTTATTAATTCCCAATATTTATTGATGCTTGCTGTTTCTAAATATAGACAACCACATTCTTCGAACCCAACTCCTTTGTTCATTCGAGGTCACTAGTAGCCGATCCCCCGGCTACTACATTTGTGGACGTAGGCGACAAGGAAAACATCTTTGTAGATGTTTGAGACAAACAAACAATCAATCAATCAGTAAATCAATCAGTCATTTTTAGAGCGCGCTACTCACTCAAGGCACTGTGGGGCATGTCCTCAGGTTTCAGTCGAAGAGCCAGGTCTTGAGGTCCTTCCTGAATTGTGGTAGTGAGGGCAAATGTCTGAGGTGGAGAGGTAAGTTGTTCCAACATTTTACCGCAAGGTAGGTGAATGATCTTACTCCAGCTGAGGACTTCTTTATGCGGGGTATGGTGGCGAGCTACTGCTGGGAGGAGCAGAGAGGTCTGGCAGGGGAGTACCAGGTGATGTGGTGGCAGAGACAGATGTGTCCAAGGTTATGGAGGGCCCTGTAGGTGTGTACGAGGAGTTTGAAATTGATCCTCTTCTTGACCTGGAGCCAGTGGAGGTCTCTCAGGTGTCCTGTGATATGTTCTCGGCAGGGTATGTTCAGGGCGAGTCTGGCGAAGGCCTTCTGGATTTGTTGTAACTTTCTCAGCTTCTTCTTGGTGGTTCCGGCATAGAGGGCGTTGCCGTAGTCGAATCTGCTTGTGATCAGTGCTTGTGTCACGGTTTTGCGGCAGTGGCTAGGGATCCATCTGAAAATCTTCCTTAGGAGTCGGAGGGCGTGGAAGCATATGAAGGCGATGGAATTGACCTGCCTTGTCATGGTGAGTGCTGAGTCGAGGACAACACTGAGGTTGCGTGCATGGTCTATGGGGGACTGCCAAGTGTTGAGGGCCACAAGGAGTTGTCCCAGACTGAGGAGGATGGTCCCAGGATGAGGATCTCGGTCTTGTCGGAATCAGCCTAAGGCAGCTCTCCTTCATGCAGGTGGCGACTGCTTCCACCCCGTCTTGGAAGTTCTTCTTGGCCATTGAGGGGTTTTCAGTCAGGGAGATCATCAGTTGGGTGTGATCTTGTGGCAGATTTGAAGGCTGCCAGGTCCTCTGGGAATTTGCTGTTCCTCCATTTCTTCTCCATCTCCTGCAGGTGTGCTTCAGTTCATCTAGTGCGGCAGTAAACCAGAAGGCCTTCTTGGTGGTATGTTTCCCTGTGGTCGTTCAGAGTGGAGCTAGGGTGTTGGCGCAATCGGTGATCCATTGGGGGAGGTTGCATGCTGAGGTGTTGGCATATGTTGTGTCGGGGGTGGAGAGTTGCTGAGGGTGTTCACGAGTTGCTCTTCTGTGGTTTGGTTCTATGTCCTGTGGAGGGGGGCGAGAAGTGTAGGCGTGAGCTGTAGGTGTAGTGATGGAAAAATGGATACAGTAGTGGTCAGTCCAGTAGCGGTGTTGAGTCATCAATGGGGACGCTGCTGCTGGCGAAAAAGATGGGGTTGAGTGTGTGTCCGGTGATGTGCGTTGGTGAGGTGACCAGTTGCTTGAGCCTGATTGTGTCCAGGTTCTCGAGTAGCAATGAGGTGTTGTGGTCGTTATGGTCGTTGATGTAGAAGTTGAGGTCTCTGAGGAGTATGTAGTTGGTGGAGGTGAGTGCGTAGGGGGTTATGAGGTCGACAATGGAGTCGCTGAAAACTGGGCATGGGCCTGGTGATCTGTAGACGAGGAAACCGTGGGTGGTGGTCTTTGGGGTGGCTTGCACTTGGAAGTGGAGGTGCTCCATGAGGAGGGGGTGTTCCTTTGTGTTGATTGATAGGTGGAAGGTGGTCTTGTAGGCGATGGCTAGTCTGCCGCCTGGTCTGGAGGGTCAGTCCTTGCGGAGCAGTTTGTAGTCGCTGGAGATGGCGATGTCTGGTTCGGATGGCATGTTTGTCCATGTCTCGGCGAGGAAGGCAGTGTCCGAGTGGTTGGAGACAAGAGGGGAAACCTTTTTCTGGGAGGGTTGGGAGTCTTAAAAAAGGTGTCTCAGGTGGAAGACCTAGATAATATCTTTATTGGGAGAGAGAGAGAGAAAGGGAGGGAGAGCAAAGGAGAGCAACAGAGAGCGAGATGGTGAGAGAAAGAGAAAGGAAGAGGTAACCTTTGTAGAGACAGTAAACATAAAGTATTGTGGGGCAGCAAATGTAAGAGAAGCCTTTTGGCAATACGAGATATAGGAAGAATTTTGCGTACATAGGGGATACTCTATGAGTTCTATAATCAGAGAGGAAATCTTTGCTAGGCCGATGGCAAAGGAGGAAACCTTCATTAATGCAGGAGACCCGGAGAAAGCTTTATGGAGGCAGGGGGCAAGAAATGAAGCTTTGTGTGCACAAGAGAAACGTGAGCAGCTCTTTGGAAGTAATAGATGTGGAGGGCACCTTTTCAAGGGTAGGATACTTAGGGGACACACTGAACACCCGCAAACCTTTGTGGGGCACTTTCTAGAGGGTACGATACACAAAACAACATTCGGAAGTTTGGACACTCATATGAAATCTCTGCGGAAGTAAGAATCTGGAGGGCAGCTCTCTAGAGGTTTGAAATATGGAAAATCATTTAGTACGCATAGGAGGAGGGGGGGATCAAGTGTGGAGGTAGAACAGAGAGGAAACTCATCATGGGGTTTCGGACTACTTGGCATGGACCAGAGCACCCGGGGAAAAGAGCTTTGGGAGTAGCAGAAAAGTTCTGGGGACGTTTTGCATTGACAGATAATTGGAGACGCCTTTTTACTAGAAAGGAATCTAAAGGTAAACATTCTAGGGCCAGTGGACATTAAATAAATCAGCATAGGTGCAATAGACATGAAGGGCGTCTTTGTAGTGGCAAAATACATAGACACATTCTTTGCAGTGTAATAATGAAAGATTTTCAGGCTCGAAAGGCAAGGAAAAATATTCTTTGGGACCAGGACCCTTTGAGCGAAGTTTGGGACGAACAGAAGACATGTAGAAAGTGGGTGTAGAATGATGGGTAACCCCTTTGTAGGAGTATGAGCATGGAGGAAGTAGGAGTATGTGAAGTGTAGGGTGGTTGGTCACCTTTCATTTTTGTCACATATTCAATCTCTGTGTCCACAGACACATAACTTTTTAAGTATCCGAAGCCACAGGAAAGAAGGTGTCCGAAAACACCAGGGCCCAGATTCACAAAGATTTTGAGTTGTCTTGCAACAGTAGGATGACGGAAGACAATGCAAGCACTCTATTAGAATGTACTAAGCCCTGAAAAGCCACCTTGTGTGTCTCTGCAGGACTTAGTAAATCCAGAGTAACTCAAGTTAGCCTAAATTGCTGCCTTGTGATGGAATGTGTCATATCTTAGTAGATACCGCTCATTTCTGCTCTCTCGCTGTCATGCAGCAATTTGTTTTGCTGGGTTGCTTTGCATGACTTTAAGATAAATCTGCACCCAGGTTTTGATAACTTTAATTGGACTAACAACGAGATATACCAAGATGGGTGAGCGCCTGGAACACGCAGTTGAAAAGCTGTTATTTACTTACATCTAACAGTTTTTAAGTCGTGCGTGCAAGCTCTCTAACCTGTTGTAATCTATCAGTGGGCTTTTAACCACTCCCACCGCACCCCTATCACTCGTTCATGGGCTTGCCTTTCAAATATCCTTTATCATCATTTGTAAATGCTTTAAGTTTGTCCCTCTTTGGGGCAGTTTTGTTACAGCCTTCGCCATCAACCATGTTACATGGATAATTGCACGTTTGCTGATACGTCTGACTGCGAGCAAACTTCTTTTTCTAGTTGTGTCTCTCCTTCACGCTCATGCTCACGGCAGCCACGGTGCTTTGAATCGGCTTGTTAGTCCAGTTAGGAATTTACAACGCTAATTGCTCTAACTCGAGTAAACGCGAGACCGATTGCATTGCAAATTCTTGTTAACGTGTATTCCTTGGCTGCTCTGTGAAGACGCGAAGATTTCCCCAAATTTAAGTCAACAGACCAGTCCTTTATTTACAATCCATTGCTCTTAAGACACGAGTGTCTCTCTCAGGATTACGTGTTTCTCACAACCTTCAGCTCGCCTGGCTTTCTTTCTGGTTTCCTCGGTCTGAGAGTGCTGCAAATATTTCACTGACTGAAAACTAGCACCTTGTTGAAGGCTGATGCGTAACCTTTTTTCCAAAGTGTGACTACTGTGAGGACCTCTGTGAGGGCTTTGGAAACTTGTGCATTATTCCATTTTAGAATAAAGTAATTTTAGGGTGAGTGTAAAGAGAGGACGTAAGTGCAAGAGAGAGGAAATGGAAAGGGAAAAGGGAAAATTAAAAAGGGAAAAGGATAAAGGGAAAAGGGACATGGTACAGGAGTACTAGACTTGCAATTTGTACTACACATCAGACTGCATGCATGAAAAAGAGGGTGTCCTGCAGATGTTTTCAACTGCTTGTCCAGAACATAATATTATACAGTCTTATTTTACATATCTGTGGCTCTTAATGGACTGTAGGGGGTTTAGACTGCATGCCTAAGCATGCTGCAGATGTTCTGAACATATGATTAAATCACATGATGTGCTGCAGATGTGCTAGATTTCTGATTTAGAATAGGTGTGTGCTAAGTAGGTTCCCACCTGCCTACTTGCTGATGATGATGGACATTCTATGTTCTGGACTGCACCCCCGCAACAGATTATTTGCTGCTGGTATTCCAAACTACAAATCTAAACCATGTGATGGCGGCAGATGTTCTCAGGCGAAAGCCGAGAACACATAAGGTGCTGCAAGTGTTCTGAGCCATGCCCGTGGAACCGAGAATGGTCAGTGCTCTGGACTGTACACCCCGAAGAGATGGCCCTCTCAAGGTGTTCTCAGCAGTTCCCCAAGACTGTTACACGCACATGTGACTAGAGTCCCTCCAAGGTGTACCACCTATGGGGTTGACTTGTAAAACCCTTGAATTACAGGACAGGTGCCTTGGCGGAGGCAGGAATAATTGCTGATTCTTATTGGTCTAATAATTAATGAACTCTCTAATGTGCTTCTTGTAAGCCTTTAATTGGTTTCTTATAAAGGAAGATTGTGAGATTACGAAGATTGAGGAAGCACTATTCTCTTAAATCTGACGACACAGTTACATAGTGAACGAAAGATCAGGTTCAGCCGAATCACGCTGGGGTAACATGCTCCACACAGTTGGTGCTCATTGCTGAAAACAACAAGAGTCAGTGTGGATGACAGATCCGGTTGAATATTCAGGGAAGCGGAGACCCCACTGTTGTGCTCCTGATGCAGATGCAGTAAACAGATGGCACCAACACAGGCACTTGTTCTTTCGATTCTTCATTCTCAGTGTCTTCTCATATATTGCTAAACTACTTCCAGAGGCTCATGTCTCCACCTGTTACATCCCTGTGCCTGTGGAATGCGCTGCTCCTTCCCATGCTTCTTTTGGGGTAGAAAGTGGTGTACGGTGTCTTCTGTAAACCTCAAAAGCTTTAGGGGCAGATTTATACTCTGTTTGTGCTGAATTTGCGTCATTTTATTAATGTAAATTCGGCGCAAACCTAATTCCATATTTATATTTTGACGTTAGACATGTCTGACAAATGGCTTTAGTCTGGTTAGAGGCATTTTTTAGCTCTAACTAGGCTAGCATCATTTTTTGACGCACGACCCCCTCTACTGCCATCCCCACCTGGCTAGTATCTTCTTTTAAGACGCTAGCCCAAGTCAAGCGCTGGCTTGCGCCATTCCTTTAATATGGCGCCCGGCTGGCGCTGTGGAATGGCGCAAGCCAGCGCTATACTTTTTGCACAAACGCAGTTTTGCGGCAAGAAGTATAAATCAGGCCCTTAGTATCAGAGCCCTTATGTCCGCCTCGCCTCAGGGCCCTTGTATCCATCACGTAACATGACACCGGTATCTCTGATGCACCAGTACTGGAGGTGCTACCAGATAAACATAAACTGGCTGATCACAATTACCATGGACATCAAATGGGCTAGCCATTCGGCATAGCTGGTACCCCTGGTTTGCCTGTTGTATCTCAGTCACTGGCATTGCCACACTGATCTCAGGAGTCATGCGGGCAGAAACAGAAAGCAAACATGGCTCCAAGAGTCTTCCTCTCTCTCTCTCTCCCTCTCATTCTCTCACCTCTAAGCTCAATTTCTCTCTTCATCTCTCCAATCTATCTCTGTCTCTTTCTTTCTCTCTATCCCTCTCTCAATCTTTCTCTCTCTCTCTCTCTCCCTCATTTCCTGTTCCTCTCTCTGTATATCCATCTCGCTCTTTATTTCTCTCATCTCCTAACTTTTTCTCGTCCTTTCTCTCCCTCCCTCTATGTCAGCCTCTCTCGCTCTTCATCTCTCTCATCTCCTCTCTCTCTTTCACTAACTGCCTATCCTTTAGCCCCTCGGCAGGCAGTAGAAAATGTTTGTGGCACTATGGGTCACTCAAGGAGTCAACCCATGAAGTCAGGTTATTACTTGCACTATCCCTGGCATTTTGGTGATGTGACTTCAGTGTAGTTTAATTGAGAAGAAATGAAAGATTGTGAGAAAAATGGAAGAGCAAGGAAGAGAAATGAACAAGAAAACATAAGAGATGCAGTTTAAAAGAGAAGCAACCTCAGAGAACACAAAGGAACAATAATGAAGTGTTTGTTAAAGTTAAATCATATTTCTCTGTAATTGGTTCTTGTTGCAAACCTTGAAACTCTGTAGGTTTCACAGAAGCCTATGTGAAAAACTGTTCTTTTAGATATTTTAATCAAGATTTTAGACTGGTGGTTTATGGTCTGGGTGATCCACAAGACAGGGAGATGTGCAATATTTTGAAAACAGGACGTGAAAGATTGAGGAACAATCAACAATGATCAGGTACCTGGAGATGGTAATTGATAGGGATTCACAGGGATATTGTCTACAATTTGATTGTATCTGTAAAGTGGCTCTGTCATATAAAGGTGAGGACCAATGAAACATTTTTAACCATTGAAAGTAAGAGCAGGCCATATTTCTTACAAACGTCTGCTAAGCACTCACACAGCTTATACCCTAAACGTGAACACAGTTTCCCAATTCTACTGTGAAAGTCGGGAGAGTAAAACCAAACCACAATGAATAACTACGGCATATGCAAGAAGGACTACCTTTGTTCTCAAGAAGAAATATAATGAGTCTACAGTGATCTCTTACAGCCATTTAAGAAATGCTCTTTCCATGATCAAGTGGTTCATTTGGCAAACGAGTTGGGAACCCAGAAAGTGGAATTCAATAGTGTTTTTTGTGTTCAAATTATTTATTGATTTTTTTAGTTTAGCAGTAAACACAAAAAATCACTACTGAAACTTTGACTGCCTTTAAACTTATGAAAGTCAGAAGCAGAGCTTATTATAATGTAATAATAAACTGTCATAACAAAAAGTTTGATAAAAGAATAGAAATACAATTGAGCTACATTTGATGCATGCCGAAAAAAGAGATGACAACAAGAAACCTGTCAAATTCAAATAAGTAGTTAATTACATGTATGAATTAATTGAAGAAGTGTTGCTAGCATAAGTATCGAGTGGTTCCCAAAATAGTTAATATACACAAGATTGTTAATGCAGTTTTCTAAGTGAAAGATTATTACCATTCCTGGTAAAGTTAATCGAAGTCCAAAAGGTATGAATTAATATAGATTTAACATCTTTCCAATTGAAGTAATTGACTTAGTGACAGCTGAAATAGGGAAATCACATAATTCCATGTGTTCTACTGATAACGGGAAAAGACAAAGCACCTACACATATAATGACTTTTTTTAACAATATTAGCTGTAATGTGTAGAGTATCAAAAATGATATCCCTTCATGTTCCGTAGAATTCAACTATAATTGGGAAATCTTAAAGTAAATGTTGTAGAGAACCAGTTGCATATTTACAGTGTCAGCATAATATGTTATCATGTAATTTAGCCTTAAATAGTTTAGGTGGTATCCACAAACAGTACTATAGTGTATATAAAGTCCCTGTCCCACAAGGTACTCTTGTGCAAAACAGTATCACAAAAGATGTAATATTTATGTGACTCTGAAGAATATAATTTGCATTATATCTGTATTTCTGAGAACGTAAAAACATATAATTCTGTCTATTATCACTTGCATTAATATGCATGCATTAGTTCAAGACTTCCAGAGTTTAATATTATTTCTAAATTAAAAAAAGAATTATACCAAAAAGCAACAGATCTAGAACCCTTGATGCCAGCCCAAGTTAGTGAATGAAAATCAAGACATGCTTATTTAGTCACTTTTATATTCGAAAATATGACCTGAAATGTCTTAGTAGACACTATCGTACTACCTGATGAAGAAAAAAGGTTTCATCAAGTATTGTTCAATTAGCAACCACTTAGGTTTGGATAAACAGTTACATTTTGAAACCCTAAATTGCCATGACTAAATAAATAGATAGAATATTATTTGTGGAAATCTGGGAGAACAATACCACCTTTGTATTTCAGAATCGTAAGCTTGTTATATTTTACTCCTGGTGTTTTATTCTTTCAAAAACATTTCCAAATAATAAAATCCAAATTGTGATAAACTGTCCCAGGATATTGCAATGGTAACACGGGAAGTATGTAAAGAATCCATGGGACAATAACCATGTTAATTGTTTCAATTTGCCCCACAAATTAAAATACAAAGAAGATCATTTATTGACTTTTACACTATTTTTTCTAAATAATTTGTCACAGTTAATGTTGTTGGTGTCTTTGACAGAATTAGCAAACGTAATGCCAAGATATTTAAGAATTTTGTGACTAGACTACCTCATGCCTATGCAGCATATATAAAAGTACAATTGATATTTAAGAAAAAATCTGTATTATTAACATTTAATGTATAACCGGGGCACTTATGTAAATGATTTGTAATATGGCTGGAATAGAAGACGAAGGATTGGTGATAGAAAAAACACATCATTTGCAGAAGCACAAGTACCACATTCCCAATGGAGATGCCTGTAATGTCCATTGAATTACATATAGAGCAAAGCAAAGGTTCAATGTCTGATAAATATAGAGGCGGTATAAGGAACAGCGTTGCCTAGTATCAGTAAATAATTTAAAGGAAGCAGAGGATATACCATTGATCAAAATTGTTGTTTTTGTTGGTCTAACATAGAAGCCTTTACTCCTATTAGCAACATGAGGACCAAAATAATAATAAATCCTAAAGATTTGAGTAGAAAAATAATTAACTTGTTGACAGCTTTCTTAGCATCATATGCCAAAAGGCCACTGGGGGATTTAAAAGAACTAAAATGGGCTAGGACATGACAAATAGCCCTATTTTTATTTAAAGAGAATCTACTTTTTAGGAATTCGTTTTGATCATGGTGAAAAGACACTGTAGTATTTGGGATTATCTTGTCATTCTAATTTTACCATTCATTTTCCTTATTCGTTAATTAGCTAGGTCTATAATAAGATACAAAATGATGACCTTTCACTGATTTGGACAAACATTGATCTGTAAATGAAAGTAGATCTGAAATATTATTTTGAAATTCTTCAAATTAATACAGAAGATAAGGAAACAGTTTTAAAAGGTTTTACAAAACCCTGCTGGTATGCCATCTAGTCCTGGATATTTAACAGAAAGAAGAATATTAGTAGTATTAACTATTTCATTCATGGTTATCAGAACATCTAGCATATGTTTGTTATCTGAAGGAATGACAGGTAAATTACAGATTTCTAGAAAGACATCAATGTCTTCAAGAAAATATCTTGTGGTTTATCATCTAGTTTAGCATAGTGCCTTATAAATTCATCAGTTATGTTCTTAGTAGAAATCAACTAATTACCATCCGATTTTCTAATAATATACATTAGTTTTTTATCTTTTTTTTATACATAGCTAATTAGCCAATAGTTTTCCAGATTTATTAGCATTGAAAGATAATAAATAAAATAAAATAACTAAGCATAAATATAATAAACACAATTAAAAAAATAATCATAGCATTGCATTCATAATTAAGGTTTTGTAAATCAAATTTGCACACACCATTATTAGAAGAAATTAACAATCTTTGCAATTTAGCAATTTATTTCTCTGAAGTGGCACAAGTAGGTTCAAATAAATATTTTCATGAACTATAATAGAAATAGCTGCATCCTTGACACATACTCAAAAAGGGATCCAAAGAATTATGAGAGAAATTACCATCAACAGCAGACAATAGTTAATTCATATTGTTTTCCCTGGGAAATATATCGGAAATCAACTTCAATCGTGGAACATAAATATGGAAATCATCTAGTTTAATACAAATGGAGATTAACACATTATCCACAAATATCTATGTGTAGAATGTGCAGAATTTAGTTGTTACACATTGAGGTGCATACATTTCATGAGGCTAAAATGTAATCAATTCAAGACTGAGTTGAATGTATGTTTGAGCAAAACAAGGAATAGAGAAACTTGTTTGTTATTTTTAAAACATTTTGAACAGTGCACAGGTATTTAAGGGTCTGAATTTTAAAAGGTGACGGTCTCTTTAGTAATACGTATTAGGATAAAATTTCTACCCACAGTTAGGGGGTATTATTGCCACCCTGTTTTTCTGATCAATAGCTGCCAACTTTGGTAGATGGGTTACCACGGCAAAAATATGGGTGCTATTCCCATCAATAATATTACAAGTGCATTATAACTTATGCCACTTGTAACAGGATGGATGGGATATCTACCAAGTATCCCATGTGCCAAACTCTAAATAAGGCCCTAAGTCACCAAACCGGTCTTTATTCGTGGTTGATAAAATGTTGTATTTGCATGTGTTTCCTGAAGAAGGCATATATCAGCTAAATGGCTATTCAAACATTCAGCCATCTTTTTCTTTTGGACTGGGTATCAGAAACCAGGCATAAATGTTTAAAAAGCAGAAGACAGGAAATGAAATAATAGAATAGTTGCTGATTGAACTAGTTTGCAGCTCACAATAAAACGACAAAGAAGACCAACAACATATAGAGGTTCAAAGATCAGAGCCATATCATAGGATGATGACTAAAAGGAGAGGAAGAAAGTCAGGTTTCAAGTGATCATCAAAGAAAGAACACGAGAAAAAGATCAAATCCGTTTAGATTAGACAACTAAATAAGACTGAGAAGTGAG
This sequence comes from Pleurodeles waltl, assembly GCF_031143425.1. Taxonomy (NCBI): domain Eukaryota; kingdom Metazoa; phylum Chordata; class Amphibia; order Caudata; family Salamandridae; genus Pleurodeles; species Pleurodeles waltl. Next base: position 1,558,904,954 of record NC_090445.1, read on the forward strand.
GAAAATAAAAAAAGGGAGAAAATACATTTATTTGAAGTAGAAAAAGCTGAAGAGAAGGAGCCCGAGAGAGAGAAAGGGAGAAAACAAGAGAGAGAGAGAGAGCGAGAGAGAACGCGCTCAGGAGAGGGAAGCGAGGCAAAGAGAGAGAGAGAGAGAGAGAGAGAGAAAGAAAGAGAGGGACAGAGCGAGAGAGAGAGAGAGAGAGAATAGGATAAAGAGATAGCGCACAAGAAAAAAGAGAGAAAGAGGGAGCTGTGAGAGAGCTCATGTGAGAGAAAACTATAGACTAGATAAAGACATTGAGAGAGAGATAATGACAGAGAGAAGGTGAGGGAACAAGACAAAGGCATAGTGACATTTGTGTATGAGTTAGATAACGTTAGATTGGAATATATTTTTGACCGGTAGATAGATAGATAGATAGATAGATAGATAGATAGATAGATAGATAGATAGATAGATAGATAGATAGATAGATAGATAGATAGATAGATAGATAGATAGATAGATACAAAGAAGAGAAAGAGAGTGATATTGATAGATCGGTACTGAGAAAGGCAGACAAAGCTACTGAGCACGTAAAACATTCAACTGGTAACAGCGTGATAAAAAGAGATGGGCAGAGGAACGAGTACCAAGGGGAGGGAGGATAACAAATTGAACATAGGCAGCCGGATAAATCTTAATAAACAGAGTATCCGAGTACAGAGAACCAAGGTGATCGACTTAAAGGAATATGTGATGGTCACAGAAACGGAAATAAAGGGCAGACTAAAGGACAGGGGCGGATGAAGGACAGGGTGGGGGATAGAGCTCAGCCTGGCTGCTATAAACAGAAATTAGACAGAGAAATAGGCATTCAGAGAAGAGACTAACAATAAACAGTAGGTACGGGACCTAAGAGACACGCGACAGGGTGACGGAAGACAGGGGTGTGGCTTGGGCAGTAAAATTGGGGAGGGTGTGAGCTTCCAATATTCAAAAGATGGTTAACTACAATATATTTAAGCAGGGCGTAAGTGAGGCTTATGGAGCAGTGGAAAAGGGAAAGGAGTACGGATTGCTAGAGGGCACTTATTACTCAGTATTTTATAAAATAAACCATTTTTCAGACATTTAAAACAAAGACGAGTGCGTGTGTGTATTTGTGTAAAAATACCAAGTGAAATTCGACAAACACCTCACAAAACTTAAATCACCTGTACCCAACTATCTACTATAGAACGCATTTATTAAGGGGGAAGGGGTGTATCATCTCAAACACCCCCTTTCCCCCACCTAAGCTATGCCCCTGTGGAAAGATGTATAGACAAAGAGGACAGACAGGACAGTGAGGGAGAGCGATGGACTGACTGACAGAGTGATGGACAGCGCTAGAGAGAGGGTGGCACTGAGGACTGGAAGAGTCAGGGTCACCTCTAGCACACAGGGGATAGATAACAGTCGTGTTACTTTAGCTTCTGAAAGCTCATTTGGAGATAATCACTGTTGACAAACTTAATTATTGGCTAATTATGTGTATGAAAGAGGGTTTACCATCACTGAGCACGGAGCTCACCCCACTAGGTCACCTGATAATTGAGCAATCAGAGTGTAAGCAGTGTTGCCCTGTCTGATGGGGAGGAACTGTCCTACTGATTATAAACATCTCACTAGACCTTGGAGGCTCCAGGACAGTGGCGGGGCGGACGCTGCTCTGTGAGGACACATCCATGCCGTGTTTGCCTCCGGTGGACGGATTCAAATCTGCGGGAGCAGGGATAGTTTTTTAGGGTTTGGCATAAACAGTGCTTAATTTGAGCCGGTCGCTGCTGGTAGGTGGGCCACCAACGCTTATTTTTGGGGATCAGCACTTATTTTTACTTAGATAACTCCTTAGAGCGATGGGAAAAACACACACAAATCGGAAAGACGTGGAAGGCAAAGACGAGGAGCCAGTCAGAGAAGAAGCAGGAACGTGAAAGAGTGAGATGAAGGTGCAGGGAGAGTCTGGTAGTGACTTGAAGGGGCATAATGTGGATTCTAGACGCGCAAGAGCGTCGGTGTTTAATTGCCCAGGCTGCGGACCTCTGGTTAGGAGCTTCGAGCACCGGAATTGGTTCTTTTACAAAGTAAGCACTGGGCATAAATTGGTTGTCCCTTCCCACGGTGGCTGGGAGAATGGAATTTCCAAAGGTTAGGGTGATCACACGTCCGGTATTTGCCTGCTGTCCCAAAACATTTTGCCAAAACAAAGATATTTCTCTGTTTTTGAGAGAGGGTAGGCTGAGGGGACTCATTAATCACAATGTGCTGTAGGCTCACGTTTCCTCCGACCCTCTCTAAATGCCAGGACCAGAAGTCGTGCTTTTTATGGGCGAGCGCAAAGCGCTCCATCCCATTCTGTAATCTCTCTTTGGGCTTCAAACCACGCCCGTGTCACGTCAGTCACTTACATTGGTTCGTGGGCTTGCCTTTTAAAAACCGCTTGCTTTCCTTTGTGAAAGGCATGCATATGTCATGCCTTTTCCGGTGTTTAGCCCACCTACACAGCACCGGTAAACTACTAAAAACATAGGAGGCTCGCTGTTTTCAGCATGGTTTCTGGACTACTTTATCTGTTTATTTTCTTTTGCATAGTGCGATTGCGCTGTGTTTTCTTTTTCTTTACAACGCTAATAGCTCTAACTCGAGTTAATGCGAGACCCGTTGGATTGAAAATGCTTTTTTTAAAGAGCTCTCTCTTCAAACCAGGAAGAGAAGTTCAGTGGCTTGAAAAGCCGCCTGTTGCTGCCTCGCCTCAATCATGCAGCACAGTAGCATTTAATGAGGGGTAAATACGCGTCCGATCACCTCAAGCCAACATCATTAGGAGCCTGCTCCTTGGTCTGATCGAAGAAGGAGGGAATATCTATCTATCTATCTATCTATCTATCTATCTATCTATCTATCTATCTATCTATCTATCTATCTATTCACTGAAAAAAACAAAGGTTACAGGGATGTTATACTTAGGTTCCGGCGGCCAATCCTCCTGCATGCACTCAAACCCAAGCTGTGCACGGCCTTCGGCCAAGCGCAGCATGAGTTTGGATACAGTGGGTGCGGGGTTTTATCAATTTTTCTCTAGATTTGTGAGTCCTCAAGTGGATTAGCGAATCTGGGATCCTGTGGATCGATCTGTGGGTCCGTGGATCCGTGGAGCTACAACTTGGATGAAAAAAACAATAATTGGGCAATGTTTGCTCACGGGGGACCCCTCTATGTGTCCTATAGGGTCAGGATACCTGTATCCTGACCCCTTATGTGTTTTTTCTCTCTTCTTTTCCAACCCCCAAGCCGATGGGGCAAAAAATATGGCGGCCACAACGTTTCGGTCAGGTTGCGGCCAGCCAATCAGATTGTTCTTGTGGCACGTGGATCCACAGAGGATCCACGTCCCTAAATATCTATATATTTTGGCCTTAAATTACTCCATAACTACTGAACTGATTTACACCAAATCACAAAAAGCATGATCTGTGCAACAGTATCTAACTTCGTGCCAAATTTGTGTAATTCCGTTCAGTGGTTCGGGCTGTAGGTGTGTCTAAAGGTCCTATAGAAAAATGAATGAGGAAAGCATGTTTTGGGAGTCCCTTTTTCTCAACCACCGCTTGACAGATCACCCCGAAACTTTCAAGACAGCAGCTAAACTAAGCAAAGTATAAGTTTTGAAAATTTGGTGAAGATTCATCAAACCGCAGCAAAGATATTAGCAAACCAAAAAATACTTTTTCCATAGAAACTAGGTCCTAACTATAACTACCTAATGTTCGAGCGCCACTAAGTAATATGTATATATATATACACTCATACACAAACATATCTATCTATCTACATATATATATATGTATATATATATATATATTCACTGAAAAAAACAAAGAAAACAAAGGTTACAGGGACATTATAGTTGGGTTCTGAATTTACTGGTATAAAACCATAGAAATTCAGCAGTTATAGTAAAGTTCTTTCAAGTAACTATAACTCGCGCACTAAGGTAACTCTAAATTGCACCCTTGCCATGCATAGTTTTCTTATGAATAATGTTATTGCAAATGTTGCAGGGATATCAAGGATGCCATACAAGATCTCATCAATGACATAATAATTGGAGTGATTAGCTGTGTATGGGGAAGGCGTGAGTTATAGTTAACTTCGGGCGCAAGTTGAAAGAACTGTGGCGCAATGTGGCGATTGGACCGCAACAGACGCGGCAGCCTAACCTCTACCGCTAACCAGGAGGTCTTGAGATTACCAGACTGGTAATCAAGCCCAAAGTGTGCATTCTGTTGCCTGGTGTAAATCTGTTCAGTCAAATTTTACGAGCTCAAAATTATTTGAGAAAATGTAGAAATGCAAAGAAAAAAAGGCAAAGTCAACATAGCTATAGTTGGAAACATGACCTTATAAGATTCAAGCGTGGGTGACCACAGGCTGACCCTGTGGCCAACCACTGCGCCACACAGCCAAAGGCCATGTGCATGAGAGAGTGGGAGCATGATAGGTGAATCCAATAGATGACTACAATCGACACAAAAAAATCACTGAAAAACTTACAGTTATTGATAAGAAAAAAGTAAAACACATCAAAATCACTATATAAGCCTTAATTCACTCCCCAAAAAGACAGTTTATGACCTCACAATATTTATACTGATAATTACCAGGCCTTACCAACACATCTCTACAAAGCAACACATATACAAACATAGAAGTGCTATTGTATCAATAGAGATTTAAGCCACAATGCCAGTGGTAAGATAAAATGCAAAGACCCCAGTGATGTCTTCAGTCTCATTGGTGATGTCATAATTCACACCATGGGTGGGGTCATGATCAGTTCATTGGCGGAACGAGTAATTGTTTTCATGACAGGTGTGCACCTCATGATTTGTGTGCTGAACCATAACTGGTGAACTGGGGATGTTTCATTTTTGTTCTTGTTTGCAACTTTACTTTAACTGGACGTTTTTATGATGAATATAGATTCTCTCCTGCAAGGAACTTGAAGGAAAGAAAAGCAGATTTACTTTAACTGGACGTTTTTATAGTGAATATAGATTTTTTCCCACAAGGAACTTGAAAGAGACAAAAAAACAGATTTGGCCAAACAATGATTTGATGCACTGCAGAATAAATCATCCTTTAAAATCAAATCAAGCTTCTATGTGTTTGTTAATTAAGCCTATTAGAAATACATCTCAGAGTTATAATAAATGCCTATTGAGCACACGTATGGCCCACAACAGACAGAAATTAAAGCTGTAGCTTTTAATCAATGAGCCATCATTTACAACTGTAGTAATACAAAAGCAGCGTAATTTGAAAGTTTAACATAAAATCAATTTTACTAGAGGTTTAGAAGACAATACAAATACACAAGGTCATAAGAGACTTTCACATCTTACATTTTCCTCTCAGCATCCTGGTATGTAATAACTGAGCCCCTAAACCGCAGATCCTGTCCCAAAGATGATGCTCAAAAGCCTCTTTGTGACCTACCTTTCTTTCCACAGGCGCACTAATCAACAATTATATGATCATTTAAAAAAGTGACAGAACCACAGAAAAATGCTACCTTGTACCTTATAAAGCAGCAGGTTTTCAGTTTTGGAGCTCTTGCATTGCAGCTCCTGAATTCTTTGGAGGAAGTAACCTCTCACATTTATGACTGAGTCTAATAGAAAGTGCTTCTTTTAAGTCTATTTATACCCTTCCAGATTTTCTTTTAATGGAACTCGAGTATTTGTTTTCCTTTAGCCTTGCTAGGTTTTGTAAATCTTTAGTATTACTAACTTAGTGAATTATTCTTTTAATGGGTGTTTGAACACAGACTAAAATAACCCACCATTCTGGATATCTATCACTTGAAGTTGTGACATTAAAGATTGCCTATCATCTAACTACGGATTTCCCCGCAGCCCTAGCATGAAGCCTGAAATGTCTTGTTACCTCTCCCTGCCTTTCTTAAAGGGCATGTTCTGTAGAAGAGACAAAGCAACAGATTCTGCCCCTCATGAGTAGTGGAGGATGTCTTGAGTATTGGTTACTGGAAACAAGTGGTCGTTTGACACTAGTGAAAAATTGAGTTTAATATGTTCAGCAGGAGTACCAGAGGGTACAATCCCGTGCATGTGTATTTACAAATGCATCACACTCACCACTGGAACTTGCTGATAAACTTCTATTAGCTGCGGCTAATGAATGAATTAATTAATGCTTGAATGAATGTGGATTCTACGGCATGACATGCTCAGTAACGGCATCTCGGTGCTTTAGTCGAGACGAGCAGATTAATACCCTAATCTTTGACATACTGCGTGGTCCTTTAGGCAGGGCCACAGGAATTGTACAGTTTTTTCTGCATAGTGGTGGATTTGCCACGTTTGCCACATAATGCATCATCTGCTGTATGATCTGCAGAATTCAACAAAAACATGGTGTTTCTAGATCAAACGGATCAAAAGTTACTAAAGGTTCAGCGTCCGGTGTTGCCACACCATGGAAGGCCCTAGGCAAATATTGGCTGGTCATCTTTCAGTTCCTTACTGCATTTGGATGTTAAACGGGTAGTAATGAGGTGACACCTTTGCCCTGACAGTGTTAGTGTGTGAAAAAATGGCATGCTGAAGTAATACGTTCACAAAATGTGCCTCGTTAGGTGGCATCATTTACCTTTTCCTGCCATATAATTTAGTCACCCCGCTGCATAATATAGTCCACCCCTTCCGCGTAATTCCATTGGGCCTATCCATTGGTAGACACACGCAATAAGCAGTCTTGCTCGCCTTCCCTGAAGCCCTTATGGCTCCTCCGTAAGTGCAGTTTCCCCCTGTGCTACCCTGGGCACCCTTTCTGTTGCCCTCTTGCTGCCCTGGGCTCTCCTCAGCAGGTAAAGGCTGGCTCCTGGAGAGGGGACCTTGCATCAGTAAGCCGCAGATGAATGTTCCTAATTGCATATAACTTATTCGAATCAATAGATTTGTCAACTCAGATTCGCTTTAATTAGCTGAAAAGCATTGATTAAAAGAAAACATATCCTCAATAGGCTGAAGCGGGAAGGCACTTCTAATCTGCCACCGACTTGATGTTTCCTCACTTCAGGCAAGGAAGGGGGGGGGGGGGGGTTGCCAGGGGAAAGGAAGGAAATGTAACCAGGCAAGAGAATGGAGGAGGACGAATATCGGAGAGGAGAGAGAGCAGGGGTGAGAGCGAGAGAGATAGGAGGTGCGAGCTCATCGAGGCTAGATGGAGGGTAATAAGACTGTTATGGAGGAAACAGAGAGACTAAGGGGCATATTTATACTCCGTTTGCGCCGGAATTGCGTCGTTTTTTTTTACGCAATTCCGACGCAAAACTAACTCCATATTTATACTTTGGCGTTAGACGCGTCTAGCGCCAAAGTCCATGGAGTTTGCGTCATTTTTTAGCGTGGACACCTACTTTGCGTTAATGATATGCAAGGTAGGCGTTCACGTCTAAAAAAATGACTCTGAGGCATGTGCGCCGTATTTACACTCCCGGGCAAAATTCAAGCCCGGGAGTGGGCGGGTCAAAAAAAATGACGTACGGCCGCTTTTGCGCCGTTTTTTAGCGCCTGGAAAAGGCAGGCGTTAAGGGACCTGTGGGCTCTGAAGGAGCCCAGAGGTGCCCTCCCTTGCCCCCAGGGACACCCCCTGTCACCCTTGCCCACCCCAGGAGGACACCCAAGGCTGGAGGGACCCATCCCAGGGACATTAAGGTAAGTTCAGGTAAGTCATTTTTTTTTTTTTTTTGTGGCATAGGGGGGCCTGATTTGTGCCCCCCTACATGCCACTATGCCCAATGACCATGCCCAGGGGACAGAAGTCCCCTGGGCATGGCCATTGGGCAAGGGGGCATGACTCCTGTCTTTGCTAAGACAGGAGTCATTTCTATGGGGGTTGGGAGTCGAAAAAAATGGCGCAAATCGGGTTGAGGCGAAAAATTTGCCTCAACCTGACTTGCCCCATTTTTTGACGCCCAAGCCCCATATCCCCCTACGCCGGCGCTGCTTGGTGTACGTCGTTTTTTTCCACGCACACCAGGCTGCGCCGGCGGCTAACGCCGGCTAACGTCATTGATTAAATACGGCGCCCGCATGGCGCTTCAGAATGGCGTTAGCCGGCGCTAATTTTTTTGACGCAAAACTGCGTTAGCGCAGTTTTGCGTCAAAAAGTATAAATATGGCCCTTAGGGCCTGATTTATACTTTTTTAGCTCCTCATTTGCGTCATTTTTTTATGCAATAGCGGCGCAAACTTACAAAATTCAATTATATTTTGTAAATTGCCGACGCTTTTGCGTAAAAAAAATGACGCAAATGCTGCGCTAAAAAAGTATAAATCAGGCCCTAAGAGAGCGCGAAAGAGAGAGGGGGGGGAACAAAAGTGTGTGTGTGAGAGAGAAAGAAAGTGAAGAAGAGAGAGAGGGCGCGAACAAGAGAGCGAAAGAGAGAACAAAAGAGTGGGAGACAGAGAGAGAGGGAACAAAAGTGTGTCTGTGTGTGTCTGTGTGTGACAGAGAGAGCGAGAAGAAGAGATGGCGAGAACAAGAGAGCGAGAGAGAGAGAGAGAACAAAAGAGTGGGAGACAGAGAGAGAGAGGGAACAAAAGTGTGTCTGTGTGTGACAGAGAGAGAGAGAGAGAGAGAGAGAGAAAGAGAAAGAAGAAGAGAGAGAGGGTGAGAATAAGAGAGAGAGAGAACAGAAGAATGGGAGAGAGAGGGAACAAAAGTGTGTCGGTGTGTGTGTCTGTGTGTGACAGAGAGAGAGAGAAGCAGAGAGAGAGAAGCAGAGAGAGAGGGCGAGAACAAGAGAGCGAGAGAGAGAGAGAACAAAAGAGTGGGAGACAGAGAGAGAGAGGGAGCAAAAGTGTGTCTGTGTGTGACAGAGAGAGAGAGAGAGAGGAAGAAGAAGAGAGAGAGGGTGAGAACAAGAGAGCGAGAGAGAGAGAACAGAAGAGTGGGAGAGAGAGAGGGAGAGGGAACAAAAGTGTGTCTGTGTGTGTCTGTGTGTGACAGAGAGAGAGAGAAGCAGAGAGAGAGGGCGAGAACAAGAGAGCGAGAGAGAGAGAGAGAACAAAAGAGTGGGAGACACAGAGAGAGAGAGAGAGATAGGGGGAACAAAAGTGTGTCTGTGTGTGTGTGTGTCTGTGTGTGACAGAGGGAGAGAGAAAAAGAGAGAGAGGGCAAGAACAAGAGAGAACAAGAGGACGAGAGAGAGAACAAAAGGGTGGGAGAGAGAGAGGGGGAACAAAAGTGTGTGTGTGTGAAAGAGAGAAGAAGAGGGAGAGTGCGAGAAGAAGAGGGCGACAGAGAGGATAAAAGATTGTAAGAGTGTGAGAGAGTGAGAGAGGGGAAGGCTATAAGGGAGGAGAGAGGGCCACGGGTATCAGGAGGGAAGGAGCCATCAAAAAAGAGAAGGATAAGAGAGGAAAGAGGGAGAAGGGAAGTTATAAGGAAGGACAGAGCGATGGTGGTGAAGAAGCAGACAGAGGGAAAGTGAAGGGAGAAAGGATATGGAAAGAGCGAAAGACAGAGATTGAGTGGGAGAGAGAGACAAGAGGACAAGGTTATCAAGTAGAAGAGAGGGCGAAGGACGCGCTCTTGGGGGGGAGGTCTGGAGAATGGTTATGAGGTAAGAGAGAGAGAGAAAGGGACAAAGATCAGGTGGGAAAGAGAGGCAGAGAAAGATGATCGGAGGCAGAGACAAGAGGCCTAGGATGGAGACAGCGAGAGAGGGGTGGGAGATTATCCGAAGGAGGGAATCGGGGCCCATCGGGCAGGAGAAGGAAAGAGGACTGGGCAGGTTACCAAGGACGGGAGAGAAACAGAAAGAGAGAAGGGAAAATGCATCCGGCAGAAGATGGCGAAGGTGGAGACTGACGTCATGTCATCGAGGACAGTAAAGAGGGGAGGGCCGGGAAGGCTCTCAGAGAGAGGAAATGTCAGGAATTCTAGTAGGAGGTTGAAGAACTTCCATCTCTGGAATATGATATCTGCTGCAGCTGGGGGAGTAAATGGGGGGAAGAAAATAATATTACCTGGTGGGCAGTGCTTAATTTGTAAATAAAAAGGTGCCAGTGCCCAAAGCCATCCTCTTAAATACGCGGCTGCTTCAATTAAATGTGGGAACAAGGAATACTGAGGAAGCATAATCCTGAAGCCATCTGGGGGCTCTTCAATCCATATAAAGTCACTCCCTGCCCGCTCAGCTCACTCCAGCAGCTTTCTTCTTTCTCCCTTTGTGACACTTTTTCGTTTTTCCCTTCCTCCGTCTTTCCCATGTCTTTTGCTCGCAGCATATGCTTGAGGCAGAAGACTAAGCCCCGGCCCGCAAAAATAAGTGCTGGTGTTCAGCACCGGAAATAACAAGCACAAATTAAGCACTGCTGGTGGGGGTTGTGTTGAGGAGAATCTGAATTCATACCGGCAGCTTGTCACATCACCAGTATTGAGAAAATGAGGTTTGGGGGCTGGTGGACATCCTCGTCAGCTTTAAACATGAATTAAAGCAGCAGCTACATTACCGATGGGCATGAGTATTAAGGCGACTTCAGCTAACACTACCTCCCCCCCACGCAGCCTGTCCCTCCATGTCTACCGTCTACTTCTAAATCCTATACAACTTATTTTTTCTTTCTTTCCTTTTGTAACTGGCATTTCCAGTCTTGCTGTATTAATCTTTGCAGCTGAACTGTTTCCTATTTCTCTCTATGTTTTCTTGTGGTTATTTTAATTGCGTGGATTATGTGTGACATTGTTTATTGCACATAGAAGCTGGACACCTGGCATTGCAGATAATGAACAATACAGGACAATATAATACACGTTAGGCAACGCAGCCAGGGTATCCGAACCACAGCCTTTGGGGTGGATGTTTGCATTTACAATCAGACATTAGGGATCATTATGACCCTGGCGGTCACTAGACCACCAGGGTCACAGTCGCAGTCGGACCTCCACCAAAGTGGCGGTCCGACAGTGACATTATGACTGTGGTGGAGCCGCCACGGTCCCACCGCCAACACTGCCAGGCTGCCGCCAGCCTGCAGTCTGGCAGTGCCGGTGGTTGTAGTCCGCCAGTGCAGCGCTGCAAGCAGTGCCGCCTTAGGGATTACAAGTCCCCATCCGCCAGCTTGTCCATGGCGGTAAACACTGCCATGGAAAGGCTGGCACAATGGAGGGTTCCGGGGGCCCTTGTGGGCCCCTGCGCTGCCCATGTACTTGGGAATGCGCAATAGCCCTGTGCATGGGGGCCCCTGCACTGCCCATGCCAAGTGCATGCATTGCACCACTTTGTAAATATGGTGCATGGAAATTGTCTCCTTAACGTCACATTAGTATAAAAAAAATACGCTAGTGTGGTGCACGGAGGCGCAAGGGGCTTGTAAATATGGCCCTAGGTATCTTCTGTCAGACACAGGCAGTTTGATATAGTGTGGCACTCACACATCCAGTTACACGTGCATACGTACGTGCATCTGCAAGGCACTGAACTGCACTTACTGTGGGAGAAAGGACAGGAAATAACAGGCAAGTGGAACATTTGGACTCTAGCCAATTGGGAACATGCACGTTGTTAGGCTAGCTCCCATTGGAGGGTTAGAGGGTTGTAACCAGGGCAGTGTAACAGATAGCCAAGAATATTCTGTATAGAACATAGGCTACTAGTCAGGCTCCAACCAGTGACAGCGTGTCATCGTAAGGTGGCACAGCAACTGGTGATAAGACATGGTAGACTGCGTGTGTGTGCCCTTCACTGATCTACTAGGATAGCCAGGACCATCATCGAGTTGTTACAACATAAGAATGACTAGATTTTGTAAATCAAGAATTGGATCATTCCACAAACATGGAATTAGGACTGTAATTTTGCATCGACCAAGGCGCAGAGACTGATTTCCTTGGCATCCCACAGCAACACAGAAAAAACACAGACAGGTAGTAAGGAAAATTAAATGCAATAGCATCTGTGGTAATTAAATTGTTTCTGAGTAGAGCTGATAACTCTGAGGTGGAACAAATTAAAACCTGTTTCACTCTGTGCTCACTCAACACTCTCGGAAAACAAGGTCATGTTCTAAATTTATTGAAATTTGCCAGGATAGATGGCAAAATAAGTGACTACCCCACCAAATCCGGACGAGTGGTATCTCTACACAACACTCACAATTGCGCAAAACCTTCCCCCAGGAGTGTATTTTCTCTGCAGAAATCTTGGTTTAGTCAATTGAACAGTTGCATTAAAAAGAACAATATGCAGGTACTCACCTGATTTACCATTTTGGGTTTGAAAGAAAAACTCTGGTGGTCAGTTTGGAGTGGTGCACACGAAACAGGACGGCCAATTGTAAAGAAAGGTATAACAAGCACTTGCAATGCAATAGGTCCCACATTTGCTTGAGTTAGAGCTATTGGCATTGTAAATTCATAACTGGACTTTTCTTGCCACATAAATTGGTCAAACGTGTCTCATAATTCGGTCTTTTTCTGCCACATAATTCCAGTGGCCCTGCATATAACTAAAGCACTTCCAATTACCTTCTTCCTCTATCTGCAACTAAAAATGAAAATGTTGCCACATAGTATCCTAATTTAAAGCTGACATGCAAATTCCAACAGGATACCACTTTCACCACCCCACCATCAGTGCTTCTGGCTGGCTAACACAAATCCCAATACAAGACAGCCACAGAGGAGAAATGAACCAGAAGGGTCACCCAAACATATCAAGAGTGTTCAAATAGTCATAGTGTAATAAGGCTATTAAGTTGACCTGAATCATGGCCATAATTACAATAAGGAGAGATTAATAAAACCATATAAAACAATACAATAAACAAATACATTTATCATATAAACCCAATAAAAACCTTTATCAGAAATAAACATTTGGCATTAGACTATAGTGCTCAAAACAGCCCCTAGAAAACATCACAATTAAAATAGCATTTGTAAGAAACATGGTCATGTTTCCATATATTAGCCCCTAAAGAGCATAGCCACATGAAAAGAAAATAACCCAAAGTATTGCAGTGTAACCAAATGTTTAGTCCTTAGAGAGCATAGAGCATTACACATTCCCAGGCTAGCAAGCCTACTATAATGATATTACAAACAAGACCCTTAAACCACAAATTACTCTCAACTGTAAAACAAACATTCCACCCCAGAGAGAGGTTATAAAGACACTGAATGGTGGAACGGGTTATTATTTTGGGGTCCCCACTAACTTAGTGTGGGGACCCAGAGATGATCTAGACAGAAAGAGCAGGTTGTGGTGAACATTGTGAAGGTGGGCCCATTGTCCTAGGACCACCACAGGCTGAGTTATGAGCAAAACTGTTTTGTAAAAGAATGCCCTGCAAAGCATTATGGGATGACAGAGTGCAGCAAATATTGTAGTATGTTGACTGTAACGCTCAGAGCAGTCCCTAGTGGACACCACAACAAAAATATAATTTGTAAGAAACCTGGACATGTAACCATATAATTAGCCACTAAAGAGCATCAACACAGGAAAACAGAATGTCAGAATGTAATGCAGTGCAACCATATATTTATCTCCTAGAAGGTGTAGTACCTTACATATTTTAAAGCCTACTGCAATACTAAGGCCCTGAAGACACAAACCAATCCAAGCAGTTAAAAAAAAAGTTCCAGCCTTAAGAGAGCTAAAAAGGATTGAATTGTGGGAGGGGTTAATATTTTGAAGTCCCCACTAACCTAGTGTGGGGACCCAGAGATGACCCAAACAGAAAGAGTGAGTGCATCATGCTAACATCTTGGTGGTGGTCCCATTGTCCTAGTACCACCACAGGCTGAGTTATGGGCAAAAATATTTTGAAAAAGAATGCTTGCAAATCATCATGGGGTGACTTTTCCTGAGTGCAGTGAATATTGTAGTATCAGCTCTCCCGCTGTGCCACGAGAGACGCATTGCAGATTTCTGTGTTTTTAAGTAAAGCATTTACCAATTATAAGTGTTTTTGGGAAAGCTATGGAGTGTGAAGGGGGGAACCAAAAGAAATTACTCTGATTAGGTAACAGTGTGATACTGCTGATGGAGTTCGCGCTGTTGGTGCTGTGAGCGGCATGACCACCACGGAGCATGAAGGGGAGAGACAAAAGAAAAAAATTAGTTCACCCAAGCTGAAGTATATTGGCAATCGTGCAATTATCCATATACAGGGTCAGTCTGCAAGGCAGTAACAAAACCACCCCATGGCGGGACAAACGTAAAGCAATTACCAATGACATCAAGGGATTTTTGAAAGGCAAGCCCACGAATGTGTGAAAGTGATGGGTGTGATTAAAAGCCCACAATACTTACAACCAGTCAAAGTGCTCGACTTAAAAAAAAGACAAGGAAACAAAGAAGTAGGGTTAATTCACAGACAAAATCAAATAATGAGTAACGAGAAAAGTAGAAAACAAAATAATTAACAAGAACATAGAAGTATTTTGCTTTTCCGCCTGAAGGTGGAAATTTCCATGACTGGTCTGCAAAGGAGTGTCCCTTTTCTAAGCTGTTACCTAAGCACCCTGCAGGAAAGGTCCTTACATCAGGTCTCCAAAGTGCTGGTTCTATGCAGCAGCCATTTATTTTGTGTCCCGTTGCTCCAGTCTTGCACAGACGTCTTCCTTGTCCCAACCTAACACAGGGGAATCAAGAGCCTTAGGTCTACACACAAATGCCCCTTGCCTACGAAGAGTTTCCTGCTCTTCTTGCTCTTATCTTGCTCTAGATCATCATTGGCAGGGGCCTTTGCTCTAGGTTATCGCCAGTTCACACTTATTCGAGACCAGCAAAGGGTCCTCTGTGCACGAGGCCAACAAAGGGGCTTCCTTGCACCAGGCCAGCAATGGGGCTTCCTTGCACCAGGCCAGCAATGGGGCTTCCCTGCACCAGGCCAGAAAAGGAGCTTCCTTGCACCAGGCTAACAAAGGGGCTTCTTTGCACGAGGCCAGTGAAGAGACTTCCTTGCACCAGGTCTGCACAGAATGACCTTGACTTGGCACAGAGATCCCCCTTGCCTTAGACAGGCCCTCGGAAATATCATGCCCCAGACAGATACATGGGTGTCCCTAAAACAGGTCCGCATGCAATGGCCACAACCCAAGGCAGGAGCCCATGCATCAGAAAAGCAGAGGGTATTTTTTGCCAGTACTTGAAAGTCTCTTATTTCTGGACTGCATAAGGGCAATTGATTTGCAAAGGTGAGGGAGATTTTGCATGGGGCCCCCATAACATGGTAAGGTGCCCACTTGCAGCAGTGTTGCCCTGCTCAGATGTTCTGTAGGGGCCTAAACCAAATTCCTGCACTGGAGGGTATGCTGCCTCATGCCACCTGCACTAGGGTTCCCTTTTCAGAGTCTGGATAGCTGACTTCCCATCCCACGCACCAGCCAGCTGCTCTGGCTAACATTAGTTGAGGATACAGTAATTGTTGGCCTCTGCCTTGTTTCGTGCCCAATTTGAAGATTTCTATATCTACTCTGAGCCTGTGAAATGAGCTAAAATGATCAGGATGATTGTAATGAACGTCCCGAGCCTGGCACTGTGATTGCAGGTTGTTTTCTTAATAGAGATCTGATGGTCCTCACTCAGCTCCCACTTCTAGGTCACTCCAAGTTATTTTAACAGTACAGAAACTGTTTTCTCAAATGTATGATAGGGGCAGAGAAAAGGGTAAAATTGCTGTTCTCACATCACAAGTCTAGGCTCCATTGGGCACAGATTTCAACTCACCATACTGCCAGAGGTACGTATCATAACTTTATTTCGGCCACAAGGAGCGACCATAAATGTGTTTGCAATGAAACCAACATACAATTTAAAGAGATAAATAAAGAAATAAGATAGAGGAAATAAACATGCATGGAAAACCCCACACTCTGACTCATAAAAGAGATCAATTGACAATAAAAGTTTTCTCCTACTAAGTGCACATTTTAAAAAAGAGCAGATGTTCAAACAAGTTGTAGGAGAATCTAACTGTTGTAAGTACATCAGAGCAGCCTTAGTGGATCTAATCCCCTTTCTATGGATGATTGGGACTAGGAACTGAATAGAAAGGTCTTTAAAATAATTATAAAAGAAAAGAAAATGCAACAGACTTTGTGAGAAAGATTCGTCACAAGGGCATAAAAGCACAATAGCATGGTCGAACTGGCCTAAGAGAAACCACAGACTCCACCGCACATAACGCAGCCTAAATCTGGTGAGCAGGCACCTATCCCAGGAGGTATCCATCCACAGAAGATAAGGCTCAGTGGAGGGAGAAAGATGAACTTCCGCATAGTCCCTAATGGACCGCGTCTCAAACTCGAGATGCTCCATTGAGAGCCTAGACCTATTCATGACAGCAGTTTTGACCCATAATAAATCAGCCTTCTGAACTGAGGAAGGATTAGTAAAGAGGGATGGCCTGCCAAATTTATCCAGTTCAGACGAGACACAGCCTAGCCAAGCGATCCTCTGCCTCCCTTCACACCTCAAACAATCAAGAATAATCTCCCTATTTAATGAGGCACGTATATTGGCCCAGATGGAGCACCAAAGAAGTAGAGGAGCGAGCCTAACAGCATCCTCAACGTACTCTATCCCAAGCTCCTGATGAACGATAAACATGGCGCATGAAGGAGGAACCCCTAAAATTCTCCTCAAATTCCTATTCTTCTATGTTCTAGATAATAAAACTGCATTGTCTGTGTACAACAAAAGTGGGCCTTTTTTCCTACCAATCACGGGGACATCTGGGGTTGCACCAGATTGAGTTTCTCCCATTCCATTAATATACAAAATAAATAAAATTGGCACCAATACACAGCCCCACCTCACCCTATGTTCCAACTTAAAACTGTCAGACCTCTCCCCCAGCGGGCCAAATCTCACAGATGCTGATAACTCAAAATGCAGAGCTCCTAAGAAATGGACCAACTCTGCCTCTACCCCCAATTCTAAAAGAATATGCCACAGTCTGGACCATACAATGCTATCAAAGGTGCACGAAAGGTCCATAAATGCCAGGCAGACTGAGCCTTGTCTAGCCATTGTGTATTTGCTCACCAAAAGGAGAAGGTTAGATACTGCTCAATCGTGCAGAGACCCTCTCTGAACGCATACTGCACCTCCGTCAGCGTGTCGGTCCCTTTCAACCAAGTGAACAAATGCTCCAGAACTACCCTCCCGCTATTTTGACTGCAGAGTTCAATAATGAAATAGGACGATAACACCCAGAAGAAGTAGGGTCTTCCTTCTAGAAGACTGGCACAATAACAGCAGTTTGCCAGGAGTGGGGAATAGATAGTTTGCAGATTGCATTTAGGAATTACAAAGGAGGGGGGGCCAGAAATCAGGAGCTGACTTATAAAGGTCCATGGGGACTCCATCAGGGCCAGGTGCTTTATTGGAAGAACTCCTCTTGATCCCTTCCAGAACTTCTTCATAAGATAAGCCAACAGCAGTAGCAGACGGTGCGAACGATGCAGAAGCAGCCTTGCGGTTTCCCATTCCAAACAACAGACACCTGGGTTGGCAGGCCCAAACAAGAAAACAGACAAAACATAAAAATTACTTTTACCTAATGGTCAAAGATGAAAGAGGGTAGGTCCAGCCCAGCCATCGTCAGGCGCAGATGGGCGCAGACAGGCCCCTCATGGCCAGGTCTTCGCCCGGGCACACACCCAGGCGCAACAAAACGCATGACCTGCGCAACGAGGGCTTGCCCCTGAAAATAAGGAAGCGTCTCTGGGTGTGAAAAATGCTATGGGAGGGCCGGCGGCGGCAGGCTTTGTGGGCCTGGAAGTCCTCTCCCGCTGCAGCACTCCTTCACATCACTCGTGCAGCGGGAGCTTGCCCCTGATAATAAGGAAGAGCCTCTGGAAGCAAAAAACGCTGTGGGCGGGCCGGCAGCGCCAGGAATTGTGGGGGCAGAGGTAACAGAAGTGATGTCACAGGTTCTTTAGCCACCAATGGCATCACAAGAAGTGAAATCACATAACTATTAGACCCTACTCCCAAAGAAATCACAGTAAGTGATATGATATGACCATTGATCCTGATGCCATCCACAAGAAGTGACACAAAGTGATCTGGTGCCAGATCTTGCTTTGGGAGTTGAATGGTTTTGCGTAGAGTGAAGGAGGATTGCAGGATAATTGTGGTGTAAGATTTGAATTATAAGGTTAACAGTTCAACCTCAATGAGGCCTAGATGCTAAAGTGCTATCCCTGTTTGCTTTCTCATACCTATAGGTAACAGATGTGTCATCCCCCATTTCAACAAGAATCAGACGAAATGACTTCTCAACAAAAACTACCAAACTATGGCATGAACTCCTACAGCATATCTGGTCCCTCCATTGCCACAGCACTTTCAGGAAACAGCTCCAAACATGGCTGTTAAACAAATTGCAATGCTAATGCCAAAACACAATCAGTTGCTCTACTTACCAATCTAACCTCAACCTCATGCACTCTACGAAAATAATCCACACCACCAAAATGGCCAACGTACCTAAGTAGCCACCAGGAAACAATATGCAACAACCAGTAGGAATCAATCAATGTCAGAAAGTGATTCAACGCCAAACAAACACCTTCGAAACTGTACATTCAAATACAATTCAAGGAAGATAAAATAAAGAAGACAGAGAATAGCAACGCACTATGACAGTGGTTCCCAACCTGTGGTCCGGGGACCCCTGGGGGTCCCCAAAGCCTTCTCAGGGGGTCTGTGGCTGCTTAGAAAATGTAATAATCTTAACAGATTAGGTCCCCAGCTTTCAGTATTGACTCATTGGGGGTCCCCAGATTCCAATAATGATTAAGTGGAGTCCTCCGGGTTTCAGTACTGATAAAGTGGGGGTCCACAGAAGTCAAAAGGTTGGGAACCACTGCACTACGACAACCAAGCCAAGGCGAGGCAAGTTCTGGTCTATCAATATGAATTGCATTGTATATCTTACAATAATACATAATTCTCCAAAGACAATAATTACCAAAGTACTAATGGTTACACTGCTAACTCATTGGGATGTTTGTTAAAGCCATACCTGAAACTAAGGCACAAACATGAGGAGTGGCTATGTGGCTGTGCTTGTAAGGGATGGTGTGTTTCTGCCTCTCTTCCCTCATGTTGGCTGGGCATGGTATGCTTTCTTGCCATGAGTGGGCCTTTGTAGGGGGTAGTACTATCCAATGCCTGTTTGCTTGCCTACTCCTTGCTTTCCAGTGGTGTCCTTGTCCTGGCTGAGCTACTCGCGTAGGATCCACAGGACTGTGGTTTGCGTTACCTATCTGGTTCCTACATCCAATGGGACATCCCCTCACCTTTCAGATATGAGTGAGCAAAACACCTACTTGCATCACAAAGACTGGACTCCATTCTTCAATAGGTGACTATTATATTGCTCACAACAGCACTTCCCTCCAAGCAACAATAAACACTCAATACAGCACATTAAACTGTACTTTACCCAACCATCAAACATAGCTCAGATATCCCATTTTATTGAGTATCAAGCGCACAATAGTACACTCATTATTAGTACACTCAGCGGTGCATACTTTGTGAAGCTACACATGGGAGTGAACCGCGCAAATCAGTGCAGATGCGAGCAGGACTTAGATGTATCTGTGCATGCAACAGCGAGGTAGGAGACCGCATCGTGCTTATCAGTGAGCGCGCATCAACCAAGGCTGGATATTGCAAATGGTTGAGAACCACAGTTCTCACAAAAATACCAACCATGCTACTAAACAATTACATTCGCCAACAGAAGTCATTACTTACAGAACACAAACACACGTTCAACACAGTTCAGAAGAACTATGTATTTGCAGATTTCAGAACAAGGGCATCTCTTTTTAAATTTTAGCTTCCCCGCATAGTCATATTGTATGATCCACTACTGCGTGTGCTGTTATTCTTTTATGTGGCGAAAATTGGGAATACCTAGAAGCAATTCAGTTTGTAGGGTGTTCAGTGCAAGAAATGTATTCCCTCTATGGTCATATTTCTCTGTCGTTGGTGAAAAAGGAGGCGTAACTAAGCATGAAGTACTTCTGGCCTTTTCTACTATAGGTCAAATCGGTCTGCCCCTCAGTCTGTTCAATTTCTAATGAGTGCCCCTGACACTAACAGCTTTGGTGGGTAAACATGGAGAAGGTGATAACAGGACACTGATCAATCTTTAGTTTCAAGTAAATTCAAAATTTAAGGTCTAGTAAATATAAGATTAGAGTGACATTTCCAGGAAAAGTAGAAGTGCCCACATTATTGGTGAGATCCTGGGAAGTGGGTGAGTGAAAGGTGTTCCCATGCACTGACCTTCTTGTTGATGCCTCACTCAGGGAAGTAGGAACTAACCTGAGCTGTGGAGTGCAAATGTGAAAGTGGCAATAAGTGCATCCAAGAGAGTGGTTTTGAGGTGTTGAACTGTGTTTAGGTTCAGGTTGCCCATGCTTTACTTTGATACCTTTTGCTTGGAGGGGCTGTGTGGTTGGGCGGGGGGACTGCATTATTAACATGTCATGTAGACATGGCAGGACAAGTGAAACAAACAGGGCTGAAGGTAATGCTGGAATTACACGGTACCGTAAGAAGACGTTTCTTACCTCTGTTAGTGCTCTTTCATCGGGCCACCTCTCCAACTGCATTTAGATCTCAAAATATACGGCAATGGATCTACAATGGTGACTGACATGCTCCAACCTGCCTTTTGGCCAGAGCACTGTCCCTACCATATAGGATTTCACGGTTGTGACAGAGGCATCAATAATGAGTTGAGGGACCACCTGGAAGAGGTGGAGGTCAGAGTCCTCAAGCATCTGCCAGAGAGACACTTCAGTGTCAGTCATCTGCAGCTTCATGTGATCCATCTGGCCATAAAGTCCTTCCTGCATCCATCAATGGGAAGCGGGTGCAGATCACTGTGGACAACACAACCACCATGTGTTGGCGCAACGCGCAGGGTGGAGTGGCACCCTGGATCCTATACAAGGAGTCTCTACTCTGTCATCACTGACATGTATAGCACTTGCACATATGTGTAATTGATGGCTGCTGTACATAAGTGTCTCCATGCCCTTATGTGTGGACCTCTATGTCAATCGTGCATGAAGTGTGGTTGTACTGCTTTCAGACTTCAGAATGATATAAATTATGGCTGTAAAAAGTCCTCCCTGTGTGTTGGCCTTGTAGGTCTGCAGTGCAGGGATTCTGATGAGCAGACACCTCCATTAATCTGCTCGTTGTCCACCCTCTCCCCCTCCCCCTGGACAGAGAAGAGTTATAATTAATTTGAGAAGGTGCAGCTTGTCCTTTAGAGCCAGCGTCACCGTTAATGTGGACATAAAACTTTATTAGGTCAGACACACAGTGATAAATACAAAATATCACATTAGCTTTAATGGATTATTTCCCGTCGTGCAGCTGCACCGAAGAGTGAATTCTAGAAGCAGGCGAAGCTGAGAAATTCTTCCTGCTCTCTTGGCTTTTATCTTCAAAGCCCCCCCTCTAGATTCAGGCCATGCCTGGGAGTTTTATCCTTTCTCAACATATCTGCCTGTCTCATTTCAGGCCTGCTCTTGCGGGAATAGGTGTCTGGAGTAGAAAAACTTCAGAGGACCTGATCAAAACTGCACCGAGGCGGCGGAACTGCAATGTTTGAAAGCAAAAGGCAGGATATGCCATATTCTTTCTGCAGCTGCCAGGTCTGACAGCCAGTGATTTTCAAAAAAGCCAGTTACAAATGAAAGCAATTTACACCAACTAGAACGTATCCACATCATTTGCACAGATCAACAAACAAAGAATTCCTGAATACAAACCATACCTGGATCACACTCAAAGAGAACCAGATGGCTCTTTCCAATAATGAAAAACCAGGGAAATTAATAAAAAATCACAATACTTTAATGACATTGCATGCAATACATCACAAGACAAAATCACATTCAATGCATCAACATAAGTAGTACACTTCATGGTAAGTGCAGGTACGTAGATGTGGCGTTAATAACACTAAATAAATACCTACTGTGTACATATTCTGAGTGCAATAGTTAATGTCGAGCTCATTATAGTGCCATACCACAGTGAAACTACAATATTGTCAAGAGCAGATGTTCCAGATGTCAAAGGAAGTAGTACCATTTTGAAGCAAAGTCAAGGCTTGCTGCCAGCTTTCACCTCTCCAGACTCCAGGCTGTCCAGTAAGGAGACTAGAGAAAACCCTAAGGGTATATTTGCAAGAAAGTGGTGCATCAGCATTGATGCGCCACTTTTCTTGCACGCTCCTAACAGCACCATGGGTGACCGTATTTACAATACGGCGCACTATGGCCAATAATACCACAACAGAGTCAACATTTTTGGTGCTATTGTGGTGCTTTGCTGCACTAGCGCCCAAATTTGGACGCTAGTCCAACAAAGCACAGGTAGGCCCATGAGAGATTATGGGTGCGTCATTTTAACGCCCGCCCAGAGCAGGTGTTAAAAATGACACCAAAAATGGTGAAGTGAAATCTAGTAAATTTCACTGTGCCATTTTTTAGGCCTCCCTGCCTGAGAATGCCCCCTTGCATACATTATGCCTGGCGCAGGTGTAATGTGTTGCATGGGTTCACAAAGTGGCACACTGCACACATTGTGCCACTTTGTTAATATGGCGTGGGGAAATTGCCTCCTTACCGCCACATTTGCATAATTGAAAAGACGCAAGTGTGGGGTAAATATGCCCCTTGTTCCTTAGAAGGAAAAACTGCTACCACTAAACATCCTCCACCTATTGAGGCAGCTTTCTAAGCAAGGCAGGACATCCTGAAAGGGCAGAAGATCCAGGGAGCTGAATATTCTCTCAGAGCAACAACCAGACCTCCTTAAAAATGGTTAGAAGTGGAAGAAAAAAGGAACTGGAAGTAATTCCTCCATTTTATATTGGTAATATAGATCACTGCAAATAACAGTGAAAAAATTCTTCTCAAAACATCTAGACTGGATTATTGTGAGGATAAAAAGACAAAATCCGAATTCCCCATTGCAGAGGGCGAAAGACTGGGTGCAAAGATCAGGATCCACCACTCTGCAAAAAAGCAGACGCCTAATACAAATAAAATAATGTTTATCAACATTGAAAATAATGTTTAAATAGGGAGCAGACAGCAGTGGGGGGGCTTCCACCTTGCAGGAGAGCTGGCAAATGACAAGCAGACCTGTCCGGCAGCATCCACGGGGCAAGGAAAGAAGGTGGCAAAAAGAACACCTTGAACACATGCCACCCAACAAACAAACGCCCCCCGCCCCAAAAGAAGCAGAAGGCAGGAGCCTAGAGGTTATGATTGGAGGCCTCTCAGATCTCCATGGACGCAGCATTAGGACAGAACGAGATGGTGGAGATGGCACCGGCGAAGATCTTGGCGAGCCAGAAACAGAACACTGAGCTGCCAGGCAGAGCCAAATCACCGCTTAATTTGAGCCGGTCGTTTCCCGTGCGGGGCACCGGCACTTATTTTTGAGGGCCGGCACTTATTTTTCTGCTGCAAGCACTTACTACGAGCAAAAGACACATATGGATAAGACGGAGGTAGAGAAAAACGAAAAAGCGTCACAAAGAGAAAAAATTGCAAGAGTGAGCTGAAGGGGCAGGGAGTGTCTGTAAATGGATTACAGAGGCCGGAGATGGCTTCAGGATTAGGCTGCCTCAGTATTCAGTGTTCACACATTTAATTGCAGAAGCCATGTGTTTCACAGGAGAGCTTTGAGCACCGGCACGTTTTTATTTACAAATGAAGCACTGAGCAAAATACAGGTGGGTGCCAAGTCCGGAAAATGTAGCCTTCAAGAACCTCACTACCTCCAGAAGAGGCAACCTGGTGGCCATGAAAGGCTCTAAAGGAGCGAGACAAATAAGCATGAGCACCAAATGTAAGGTACCCAAAGACATTATAACCCCTTTGCGTCGCCAGGCGTTTCTTTCATATACAGCCTGATCTCTGAATGTTGGAGTCAATAGTAATTTTGAACACACAGAAGCTGAAAATCAGCTAAAGACCACATTCAGTGAAAGAATGCTCTGTGTCCCGATAATTGCTGCTCATATCATGTATCAGACCATGATTGCAACACACGTTCCATTGAGGGATGCTATATTCACTCCAAGGAAATGAGTCAACTGAAAATCGGCCCAGCCCATACACCTGGTGGGGGGCACCAATGACGCACCGGGGCACCAATGACGCACCCAAGAGCTCATGAAGCTAAGGCGTTGAAGTACTATTCACACTCACAGAACAGGGATATGCAGTTTCCACATCAACTGGTTTGGGAATGAGAATTCCGTTTTTGATGCAAACTATGTTCTATGGGTTGTGCTGCAAATTGTCTATTTGCAGATGGTCTCAAAATGGTCAGAGTAATAAATATTAATTTGCAGCCCTCTGTGACTGGATACAAATGCAGGGTTGGTGGTCTGAAAGAACCAGAAGACCTCCATCTTTGCATTTGCTTTCCCAAATGTGAAACATTATTTTTTTTAAACAGTTTAAGTCCACTAACGGGATATGCTGTTCATTTTTTGAAATGTTTTCTCTTTGGGAACACATTGGGGGAAGCAGAAAGTGGTACCCTGGGCTACTGTTATTTCCCCCTTGAATATGCCCAACATGAGTCCTAAAGGGGAAGCTGTCCCGAAGGAGACAGTTTTATCTTTTCAGCTCATTCACCACCCCAAATCAGGAGTATATCACTATTCAATGGTTAAAAAATACGATTTTTATCACCCACTACTGATATATTTCTTTCTCGATCACGAATAGGAGGTGGTTGCCCCTTCTATGCTCCCTCATATTTTTGATTTGGGGAGTATTGCAATAGCCCTTTTATGAGTAAGAAACACATTTCCAACTCATAGAAGGGATTTAGCATGTTGTAAAATACAAGGTTGCACACCCTGTCATTGTGCGTAAAGGCTTTGTACTGTGGGTTCTTACGTTATTTTTGGTGCCCTTCCCAACCTGACAACCTGAGAAGACAGTGGCAGAATCTCAGTGGGAAATCACAAAGAACAACTTCTCGCTCCAGGTCTAAGAACGCTCTATATTTAAGCACAGCCCCTCATTGCTACAGAAACCTGAGATCCCTGAACTAATTTTACAGTCCCTGAGGAAAAGTTTAAGACTCCTTGAAAAGACCCCATATGATTACTACTGTAGAGACGTATGAGTCAGATACTCGAATTCTGATCATTCTGGTCCAGGTCAAGTGTGCATCTTGTCCAAGAAGCAGGGACATCATGGCAGCATCCACGAAAGACAGTAAGAGAATACTTCTTCATCTTCATTGACCAGCCATTACCCCAGTGGGCTGGCGCCCTTAGAGTGGGGTTTGAAAGCTCGGGGCAACTCCTGGTGCCTCTGGCACTTTCTCCTGTACCCAGAGGTTGATTGCAGCAGGCACATAGGGGCTTGAATGAGAGAGAGAGAGAGAGAGAGAGAGAGAGAGAGGGTTGGAATAAGGTGGAGAGAAAAAGAGGAAGACAAGAGAGGAGAGAAGAGAATGAGACAGACAATCCATTCAAAGAAAGATAGAGATAAAGAGAGGACAGGAAGGCAGCAGGGCTGGTTTGAACATTTTTGCCATGGTTGCCTTTGGCTCTGAGTCTAGCTGTGTTCTTTATAGACAGCCTACTCAGTAGAAGGAGGCTGTGCAGATGGGAAGCCACTCACGTGACTTCAAAAGCCTGTCAGCTCATGGGCTACCAACATGACTTGTGACCAAGGGATATACTAGAAATATTTCCCTCTCTCAGCCAGACAAGTAAGTATTGAAATATGAAACAATTTGGATGCTGACAAAGAAACCACCATCCTGTATTGTGGTTAGTGGTACAGAACGGAGAACTATTTCTGAGCAATTGCTACTAAGTCAAAGGTAGTCCTGTTGAAACCTAAAGATGAGCCTTGAGAGCAATGGGCAGCACCCAAATTCAGCAACCAAACAACAACTAAGAGTCCAGAAAAAATCTGAATTAAGGCGGGAGGGACCTAGAGATTAAGAGCCAGATGTAGCAAAAATTTGCGAGTCGCAAATGGCCCGAATCGCAATTTGCGACCCCGGAAAATCGGAAATGGGATGCAGAAATCCCATTTCCGAAGTGCAAATTGCGATGCGAGCCATTACCGACTCACAAAAATAGCGACCCCATTGTGCGACCCGCATATAGGTAGACGCAATTTGCGAGTCGCAAACCATATGCAAAAGCCAGTCGCAAATTGCGACTAGTTGCAAAAAGCCCATTTTGCACACCCAAATTACCACTAAGTCAGAGCTGGTGGTAATCAGAACCAAAGTATAAAAGGAGACCCAGAAGGCATCTGGGTTACTCAAAATGGCTGAAATATATGTGATAGCAAGGAGGAGGAGAGTCCATGCCGCACAGCAGAGGAGGAGGAGGAGCCAGAGACAGGAGAGGATATACAGAACCAGGCAGACACTTTTCCAACAAACTGAGGAGGAGATATATGACAAATACAGACTCAGCAGTGCAGCAATATTAGAATTAATTGATCTACTCAATCCGCAGCTTCAACGCCAGACTGTGCGTGGCAGCACCATCCCACACATGTGCAAGTGCTATGCTCACTGCACCTCTTGGCCTCGGGTAGCTATCAGGGGGTCATTGCTGTGGCAGGTGGAGTATCCCAAAGTGCACTCTCAAGTTTCAACCGATGTTTCCTAGATGCCATACTCACACACATGTCCAGATACATATACCTACCCAGGAATGTGGCAGAAATCAACAGCAAATTGCCAACTTCCCACATGTAATAGGGTGTGTAGATGGGACACATATACAAATATGCCCTCCGGCAAATCTGGAATATCTGTTCCGCAATAGGAAGTGTACACACTCACTGAACATCCAGGTGGTATGTGACGCCCATTATGTCATCACTGACATGGTAGCCAAATTTCCAGGGAGTACACATGACTCTTACCTTTTCAGGCACAGTGGGATACACCAACTCCTAGAACGTGGGGAGTTTGGAGACGGATATCTATTAGGTATTGCTGCAGACACCCTGAAGCCATACACACAGGTCACTGTAGAAACCATCCATGCCCTGCTAACGTTGTTAATTTTTGCCAAACAGGTGACAGTGCATATGCGCTACGACCATGGATACTTACCCCGTACCTAACACCCAGCAATGAGAATGAGAGGCGATATAACAGTGCACATAGGCGGACCAGAAATGTCATAGAGAGGACCTTTGGACTGTTAAAGGCAAGATCCAGATGCCTCCACAGAAGTGGAGGTGCGCTCCAGTATGCCCCAATAACAGCTTTCAAGATAGTTGGCGCATGCGCTATACTGCACAACATTGCCACCAGACGTGGGCTACATCTCACCCCTGAAGACCCAGATTCGGAGGATGACGAGCAAGAGCTACCACATCGCCAGCCTGGGGATAGAAGCATTGCAAATTAAGGCAGACAGAGACAGGACCACATTGCAAACCAATACTTTGGAAGGTACGTGGTAACTGTCACCACACACACTAATGTCACACACAAAGAGCCCAGTTGTGAAGTGGATCAAACAAAACATTTTATTAAGTGAACCTAATAACGAAATAACTGAACTGTTGGTAAGGGGCTGCACATGTCCACCCTCAATGAGGACACATTAACTCCATGTGCCTCATGAGTCCTGCAGTGTTTGGGCCTAACACCTCCTCCTGGTATGCCCAGCATGGCTCGTGCTAGGTGGGTCAGCAGACCCCTGATGTGCACTGCCACTCCGCAAGACACGTGTGTCTGTGGCAGATGCGCTGCTGATGGTGAACCCCTCCTCACTGTCCTGAGGTGTCTCAGCCGCGCCCCCTGCCACCTGCCTGGCCTCCAGCATGTCCATAACATGGCTAATGCGGGCCAGTCCCCGCGCCACAACCCCTGCAAAGTGGCCCAGGTCCACCTGCAGGCTCACGGTGCGTCGTGACAGGCCTGTGGTGTTCACTGCAAGACGGACAATGGATGCTGCCATGCGGTCTAATCTCTGCACTAGTTGGCGCTCACGGCGCCTTGCACCTTGTCTCTCTGCCACCAGTTCCTTCACCAGTTGGCGTATTGATAGTGCTAGGTCACTGACATTGTCATTCAGTCTTGTGAACTGTGTGTTCACTTCTGCCAGGCCATGAGTAAAATTGTGCTCCATCCTCTGCATTGCCCCAGAAATAATCCTCAATTGCCTTGTTTGCAGGCGCTGACCAGATAGGAGGGATGCCTCAACTGCAGACATGGATGCGTCCCCTATATCCTCCTGGGACACTGTCTGGACCTGGAGTCTGCGTCTGTGACGCAGTGGTGCTTCTGGGTTTTGCTGTCCCACACTGTTGCTGGGACCAGGTGTTGTGTCTCTTTCCTCCATGTCCACTTCTTCATCTGGAGGGAATTGTGGTGGTGTGGTGCTGGGCCCTGTAGTGGCTGCTGCAGCCTCCTGCCCTGCATGTGGCCTGCTCTCCTCACCCTGGATGGTGTGGCTGGTGGGGGTGTCTTGTGGGAGACCTGTGGGACATAGGGAACACACTGTCAGTATCTAACATCTGTTGTATGCCTCCTAATAAACATTTGCCTATATGCTGCTTACTATACTACATTGCCCATAATGCACCATTCTGGTGGTTGCTAGTCTGGAATAGAGCTAGTCTGGTTGTGCATGCTGCTGTGTACTGAGTGAGTGCGGGTATAGCATTTATAGGTGTACATGCATGTTTCATGGTACTCACTTTTTGATGTCCCTTGCGATGAGGTGTCCAGTGCTCCCATTCCTGACACTGCCTCAGGCTCCAGGGTCTGCTCAACCAATTCTTCCATGGCTGTGGGTGGTGGGATGGGCCTCCTCCTGTGTCCCTCATCTCCCTGAGGCACTCTGCCACCCTCTCCTTTGTCCTGGAGCGCAGGTCATACCACCGTTTTTTTATTTCTTTGATGCTTCTGTGGCTCACCCCTGTGGCATTGATCCTCTCCTGGATGTCCTGCCGGATCCTCCTCTTTTCAGTGTCTGGGACACTCAGGGATGCCTTTCCAAAAAGCTGGTCATGAAGCTGGCAGCATTCCTCTGTCAGCACCTCAAGTTCCTTTTCAGAGAATTTAAATTTCCTCTTCCTTCCTGCACTGCCTGTGTCTTCCATTGTTGCAGCTATTCCTCCAGGTATTTGCTCAGCAGTTTGAAAAGGGTGTGGTCCTCCCTCCTCCCAGGTATAGTTGACATCTTCCTGGCTCTGATGTCATCATGCAAGAGCCAGGAAGTGTTTTTCCAACTGTTTTGCTGCACCTGCATGCAATTTGCGGCACAGTCGCAATTTGCGATACCCGACTCGCAAATTGCGAGTTCATTTTTAGCGAGGTCGCAAAAAGCGACCTCGCTAACAGCGGACTCGCAATCTGCGGTGCGACATCATTTGCAAGTCGCAAATTAATGTCGCTTTTTTTTCTTGGATCCCATTTTGCGAGTCGGAAATTGCGAGTTGCAATCAATGACTCGCAATTTCCGACTCGCAAATTTTTTCCTTCCTACATCTGGCCCCATGTGCTGTCCCTGGACCTCTGTTGATAATGTTTCACTGAGACGATGCAGAGGAGGAGTAGAAGGTCTCCACCCTAATCGTATTGACTGCAGCACTCCTATTGAGGTGGCAGAGTGCCATCATGCTACGGACAGAGGTCAGCCTTGTTTTCCATGGGCGTTCCTTGTTTTCCTGAGACACAGACAGCTATTTTACAGAAAGCTAGTCCTTACATAGGCAGCTACTTTCAGGTTTTCTGGATCTGTCTTTATTTGTTAGGAAACGTATTGGGATTTCTAAAGAGTCATCTATTACTAATATAGGGAGAGTACCGGTACTTCTCAGGAGTTGTGTACAACTAATAAAGGGAGATTATCAAACATCTCAATAGGAAGTCAGTTAGGATAACAGAGTAACTGTGCTCCTCTGTAACCATGTCAAGCTCTGAATAAAATGTGGAAATACCCAAGTCCTAAACCTCAAGGAACAAACTAACGTTTTGGCATTTCTTAAACTTATCATCCCCTCCAGTGATCTTTCAAAACAAGGCAGGTCAAGACGTTCATCCTGTAGCTTTGGTTTCAAAGACCAAAGTGCTTTCTTGCAAATGCTGGTGATGAAAAAGTCTCCTACTGCCCAAATTGCTGCTCACAAAGCCCAACTTTCTGGCCAGGGTGATCCAGTGAATGGAGAGCTTCCCAAGTGCTCGCCAAATTCCATGCAGGAACTGAAGGTACACGAAGATCAAATTGAAACATGGCCTTAATAGGTATCAGAATAGGTATCAGAGAAACGTGATTGCATTTAGAAAATAACTATGATGGCTGACACCACATGGTTTTGGATCTTTGGGAGTCTTTTGTAACAAGCTTGATGGGTTTCGTCAAAGCAAAGAGCAAAGACATCGTAGATGATTCAAAAACTAACAATTTGAGTGAAAGTAGCTTGCATTTGTTAGATGAATGGCATTGTATAAATCTAAATCTTAGTAATGGCACTGACCTGTTCTTTCAGTGTCGCCTTGGCTTGGAGCACAAAATCTGTCACTCCCACATTCACAATCAGGATCGTTGCTTCCTTCATCTGATAAGAGTTGTAGTCCGAGCACAGATTGTGGGCCAAGGGGCTAGGGCCGACTAGCATCACCTGGGTGTTAGAAATGTTCTAGTCAATCGTTACCAGTCCACACCTGGGTTAACTTAACCTGTGTGATGAGTTCTTTTGAGGCCTCGCTGCAAGTATCTGCCAGCAGTAAGTGCCGCTGGGTGTTATTGGCATAGACATTAAATTCCACATATCTCCAACTTCACTAAGGCTTCGTCCGGTCATTGCTTGTAAATGTTGAGCAATATCAGAATTGGGGTGAGCCCCACAGCACCCCATAGGTTATTAGGGAAGTAGCTGATCCTGACACATAAACTATGTTTCCACTGTTCAGAAAGCATTTAAGTCAGTTGATCAAAAAAGACTTCATGATCAATGGCGTCAAAGTCAGCTAACAAGTCCATCAGTGGGCAGATTAAAAGTGTGAATCCCAGCAAGACCAATGCTGTTTTTATTAAATGTTTAATCGTATGATTTCTAAAAGAAAATCAAATAAAGTTTATCTAGTAGCAGCAGTAGTAGTGGTAGTAATAATAATCAGTGATATTAACAGAAAGCATAGGCATATTAGAAGTAGAAGAGTTATTAGTATTATTATTACTCTAGTTATTATCCCTGTAGACTTCTGTCTTGCTCCTCTTGCAGGGGTCCTCAGTGTTAATAACAGTGGTGTTCTGTCTACTTAGCTTGCCTGGAACAATATAGGGCCCTGGCATCTTGTGGTCCGAGGTGAAGGCACACGTGACTCTGGATTTTACCAGCTGGATGACATGATAGAGTAATGTTTCTCGAGCTCGTGCAATGCGGTGTGTGAAAGCACTAGCACAGCGAATACAACAAAATATAATGTGTGCAGGTGCAGTGAGAACCCTCTTAACATGGATACAAGTTGTTTAGCAGTGCAGTGTTGTGTTGGGGGTTTTATATGGGTCCTTCAGGCCCCAGTGGTGTGTTGCAGCCTAGTACTTATGACACAGGACATGCAGTAGTGATCTTTACTCTGGTCCCGCATAGGCGGTCCTTTTTCTGCACACCCACCTGGCCACCCATTTTTCCATATTCCCCACGAGATGATGGGCAGTACCAAACACAACCGCGGAGGGGGAACAACATGACAACACCTCTGTGGCTGCTCGCCACAATATATCATCCCATGCACTAGTTACGTCACTAGCGGGACATTACAAGAAGTACCTGTGTATGAAATGAATGGGATAGGTTCATAGACATTGTACAGTCCACCGGGGCGGCTCCTCCATAAAGACGGAGGAGCTTCGCCCCCCTGCCAGGTGAGGCAAAAAATGAGAAATAAAATGATAATAAACTAGGTTTATAATCATTTTATTTTTTGGCACTGGCCACATCTTGGGGGCTGGGTCATCATCGTGATGACAGCCATGAGGGGGGGAGTGGTGTGCACTCTCCTCAGTTCGCATTTGGGTTTGGCCGGCCGTCTCAGGATGGCCAAACTAACAAACACACTGAGCTGTCTCCATCCCGAGCTGTGTTGATGGGTTGGAGACAGCAGGCACAGGCTCCCAGTCTGCCTGGGAGCGCAAATAAAGCAGCATAAGTGCAGCGTTGGGACTGGCCACAGGGCAGTCTGGGAGCCTGTGCCTGCCGTGGAGCCAGGGGAGCAGAAGAGCGGCGATCTGCCGGGAGGCAAGTAAGATCTTTTTTTAAAATGTATTTTCTTATTGTGTCCGCAGGAAGTCACTGCTCCAGGGGCTGTGGGTACAGACAGATTGTCGCATGAGCTGCACAGCTTCAGTGCACACACAGGACTCAGAGTCCTGCCACCACTGGTACATCGTCTCCTTCCACAGTCTGTCCACAGCAGGCAGGAGGCATGGGTGTTGAAAGGCGGTACCACAACGCTATGGTATGGCAGGTTCAACCAGCAACCATGAGGCCGGGCCTGCTGCTGAGCAGGTGGGTTTACCTGACTCTAGAGGTAGACGAGCCAACAAATGAGCAGGGGTAGCCAAACTAGAGCCGAGCCAAGGGTCGGGCATGGCTCTTAAATCATACAACAAACATCACGTAAAATATGATGAAGTCTTTTTTTTTTTTTTACATGTGGAAGGTTTCTCTTTAATAAGACAAATTATTGCACTGCATTGAGAAGTACTTATTAAAGGTGATCCTTTTTTAACATCAAATTAGAACCATTCTGCCCCACCCCCAATCTGGTAACAGTGGCATTGGTGAGCTAAATGGCACGATGTGTGAACCCTGTATGTGGCCCAGATTCTTATAGACAGAGTAGCATTGTAGTGTATTAAATCAAACACAATATGTTTCTGTACAGCTAGTATTCTGAACTCAAATATTTTAAGGCGCTCTCATAGGTGATAGTGAAAAAGGAGAATCAGTAAAAAGAAATATTTGCCTAAGATCAAATGATTTGGTAAAGCAGGGAAGGCACGAGTAATCCAGGTTTTTTGGTTTCACTTTGTATAAATCAGCCATTAAGTGAGTATCTGTCTCTTCTTTTTACCTTCAATGTTCATGCTCTGTTTTGTACCTCTTTATGCATGAGGGTAAAGCAAGGGTGGTAGGAAGAAGCCAAATGAAAGAGTGACTTGATGTTCCAGCGAGACCTCAAGCTGAGCTACAGCTAGGCTGCTTGCCCACCTATACTTGACTCTTAGGGCCAGATTTACAAGGCCCCTGAGCCTCTTAATGCCACACTAGCATCATTTTGTTTATGCTAATATGGTGTTAAAGAGGCCATTCTCCTTCACCATATTTACAAATTGGCACAATGCTTGCATTCTCCAACTTTGCGCCCCTCTTGCACCGCAATATGACTGCGCCAAGCATAATGTATGCAAGGGAGGTGTTTCCCCACAGGGAGGCCTGTAAAAATGGCTCAGTGAAATTTACAACATTTCACTGCGCCATTTTTAGCGTAATTTTTAACGCCTGCTCAGAGCAGACATTAAAATGACGTGCCCATTACTTTCAATGGGCCTCCATTTACTTTGCAGGATTAGAGCCACAATTTATGCCCCTCCTCCTGCAAAGTACCACAATAGCATCTTATATTGTGACACTATTGTCCTAACGTGCACCATGATGTGCCATATTGTAAATACGGCGCACACATGGTGTCATTAGGGGGGGCGCAAGATAAGTGGCGCATCACAGCTGATGCACCACTTTCTTGTAAATCTGACCATTAGTTGAGTAGCAACAGTTGTCAAGCCGCGATGCAGAGCAATGCCCTTGACCTGCAGTGCCTTCTCAGTACTTTAGGACCTCCACCAAACACACAAAAGGTGATGGAAGGAATACTTCCAATAAGTCCAACTACTGGCAATCACTGGGGGTAGCATTCCAGCCCTTCATTTTTTTTTGTCCAACATGCTATCTCAGTTTGGGTCTAGCCATATGCACCTCAGTATTGACTCTGCTCCAATGGGACAAGTCCAACCCAAACTGCCAGGCAGGTCCTCCCCAAAGTGGAACACAAGTAACCCAAGTCAGATGTGGTTTGGTTCCAGTGGATAAGTAAGCATGGGTTCCACGTCTGAGAATACCCTAGCCACATAGAGCATTACATCAAACACACAAAGGAGCAGGGTTGTATCACTTTGCATAAGGCAGACCTTTGTCTAGAGTGGCATGGTGGGTGAAAAGCGATGGACTGGAATGTAACCTCAAGCAATTGCCAGTGGCTGTGATTAAGTCAAGCATTTTACCCATCACTTTGTTGCTTTTGCAGCTGACGTTCTAATTGCAATGGCCATGCCCAGATGTTGGTCCCTTGCTCACTGTGCTACAGGACTCAACTTCCTACACCCTACTAATGAACCCCATGTAGGGCAAAACCGGTCTATGGTTGATTTTGGTTCCTTCTTGAAGATACCTCACCTATCAGTTCGGGACAGACAATTCCCACAAGGAGCAGGGTTGGTACTGATTTTCATAAGCCAGGCCTTTGTACAGAGTGGCATGGCAGGTGACAAACGATGGATTGGAATGTGGCCTGAAGCAATTGCCAGTGACTGAGATTAATTTGAACATTCTATCCATCACCTTGCTGTTGTGGTTGGTGTCCTGAGTGAGACAGGTATGCCTGACGTGGGTCCTGTGCTCACTGTGCCATAGGACTTAAGCTACACCCTACTGACAATCCCTGAGTAGGGCAAAACTGGCCTGGGATTGCTTGTGGTCCCTTCTGGAGGCGGTCCCACCTGGCAGTTCAGGAAATATTGTTTCCATGAAGAGCTGTGTTGGTACTGATTTGGATAAGGCAGGCCTTTGCCTACAGTGGTATGGTGACCAAAATTCAGGGGACTGGAATGTGGTCCCAAGCAATTGCCAGTGGCTGAGATTAAGTTATTCATTCCAATATTGTGTTAACCTCCTCCAGCACTGCCTTCCCACTTCTTTAGGATATCCCCCAACAGTGCCTTCCTAGCACGTTTGTATCTAAAGTAAAATCAGCCTCCTCCAGCAGTGCCAGCTCAGTGCTAGACACCTGTAGAAGAGAAATATTTGTCCAACAATGGTTTGCAAGAGCTCCACAGTGTGACATTTCCTCTTTTCTTTTTCCTCATTGCTACTGAACCCAATAAAGTTGGCTTTCCTGCAATAATGCTTCCTCAGTGCTTTACCTTGAGAGAAATTTTAGCTTCCTCCAGCTTTGTGAAGAGATGCATCCTCCGTGCTTACTGATACTAAGGGCCTGATTTATACTTTTTTAGCGCAGCTTTTGCGTCATTTTTTGACGCAAAAGCGGCGCAAACTTATTAAAATAAACTTATATTTTGTAATTTTGCGCCGCTTTTGCATCAAAAAATGGCACAAATGCAGCACTAGAAAAGTATGAATCAGGCCCTAAATAGCAGTACTTAATTCGATCCAATGGTTTCCGATGCTTGGTGCCCGCACTTAATTCCAAATACATTAAAAATTACCAATACCTGCCGCCCAAGCCATACTTAACCTTTTGGGGACTGGAACAGCGGTTCCCAACCTTTTGACTTCTGTGTACCCCCACTTTAGCATTACTGGAACTCGGGGGACCCTCACTGAATCATTATTGGAATCCATGGACCCCCACTGAGTCATTACTGAAAGCTGGGGACCTAATCTGTCAATAATATTTCATTTTCTAAGCAGTTTCGGACCCCCTGATGAGGCTTTGTGGAACCCCAGAGGTCCCCGGACCACAGGTTGGGAACCACTGGCCTAGAATATTCTGACTTGTCATACTCGTAGAAGGATGTTGGTTAGTAATTGTGTTGGTACTGTAATTGGCAGTGCGTGCAGGGGCAATTGATGGTGCAAGCTGCAGTGGCCTATTGACGAGGGCCCTGGCACTAAGTTTTCTACAAATTAAGAACTGCCAAATAGTGTCACCTCCACCAAGCTGTGTCTTTCCTGTCAGGATGAGCTTCAAACCCTAATTCTTTTTCTGTGCTTTAGTATATAAGTACTACTGAGCTGTCAAGATGTAAGGGCATGCTTGCAGATTATCATAACTGTACACATAATATTTTCAATTGTTACTGTTTTACTTTAAACCCTGTATGTTTTTAATGCTTCTACATTTATAAGCACAGACGTAATATGATCACTGACTCTCATCTGAGACAGTGGTGTAATGCAGGCCCCTGCAGCCCCTGTTGTGCGGGGGGCCTAGCCCTTTAGGGGCCCTCTAACACATCAGGGGGCTGCATTTAGACCAAGGCCAAAGAATATCAGTAAAATATGTGAGTCTCAGTGGCCCCTTTTCACATTCTGCAGGCCTGGGACTTCATTTTGTATTTCGCCACTGATCTGAGACTAGCACTTGATTTGAATTAATGGTAATTTGTAAATTTTAGGGCCTCATTTACAATGCCCTAGCAGCACACTCCACCACCGAAGTGTCATTTTTTTTTTTTAACATTCTGATGGCGCAGAGTGCCGGCCCATATTTTAAGGCCATGCACAGCCACCTTGTGTCCCTTCCAGCAACTAAACAATCATCCTTTCAACGTACGCACCATAGCACCATGATGCAATGGTGCCTTCATTGGCACTAGGCTGCAGTTTGTGCGCCAGCGCTGAGGAAACTGCAGGGATGCGTCGTATTTCTGTAAATATGATGCATCCCTGCACTTCCAAAATGATGCAGCTCAGCGCCACAAGCTGGCTTGCAGCTCATACTGTGTCATTTCCCCATAAATGAGGTCCTTAGGGCCTGATTTATGAAAAGTTAGCACCACCTTTGCATCATTTTTTTACGCAAAAGCTGCATAAACGTACAAAATATAGGCCCTCATTACGAGTGTGGTAGTCTCAAGACTGCCACACTTGCGGCGGCGGTCGGACCGCCGCAGGCAGGGCGGTCCGACCGCCCTATTAGAACTGTGGCAGAGCTGCCACAGGCCGACCACGACACCGCCATGCTGCCCCCTGGCAGTCCCGGCAGTTATAATCCCCCAGGGCAGCGCTGCTTGCAGCGCTGCCCTAGGGGATACCATGTCCCCATACCACCAGCCTTTTCATGGCGGTTTATACTGCCATGGAAAGACTGGCGGAATGGAGGTGTCGGGGAGCCCCTGCACTGCCCATGAACTTGGCATGGGCAGTGCAGGGCCCCCGTTCATCTCACTGCCTGAATTACAGGCAGGTGAATGTGCGAAGGGTGCTGCTGCCACCCCGCACCGGCACATTGGCACAGGCTCCATTAGGAGCTGGTATCAATGTTAAGACCCTGTTCATCATAGGGCCGGCATCGGAAATGGTGTTTCTACCCTCCAGCCCTGCGGTGAACTCTTAATGGGGCCAGCGGCCTGAAGGCGGAACGAGTTCTGCCCCCCAAACTCGTACTGAGGCCCATAATTATATTTTGTAAGTTAGGACTGCTTTTGTGTCAAAAAATGAAGCAAAGGCGGCGCTTACTTTTCATAAATCAGGCCCTTAGGCCCGTATTTATACTTTTTTTGCGCCGCATTTGCGTCGTTTTTTGACGCAAAAACGGCGCAAACTTGCAAAATACCATTGTATTTTGTAGGTTTGCGCCGTTTTGCGCCAAAAAGCGGCGCAAATGCGGCGCTAAAAAAAGTATAAATACGGGCCTTAGTGTCTCAGCCCAAGGGTCCAGCTCATGTGCAAAACGAAAGCCCTTGAATCCTATGTGACACTGAGTGGGGGGGGGGGTTATCAGTGGCCCATCAATCCTTCATTGGGGGGGACATTCAGCCCAAGACCAAATAATATCTGTGAGATGTAGGAGAATCAAGGGCCCCTCTTGACATTCTGCAGGGAGGCCCTCATTTTGCATTACGCCACTGGGCCCTGCTCTTGATTAATTGAGTTTACCAAGAATCCCTGCCACAGATAGCGAAGAGAGAACCAGGACCCCCTTTTTACGACTCACGTCAGGGGAGGGTATAGGCCCATTCGTGAGCAAGAGACTTTCCTTTAAAGCTTTGGAAAGGTGCTCTTGTCTTAAAATACAACCACACCTAACCGAGGAAAGGCTTGTTGGCACTAGGAAAAGGTTGAGGAAGTAATATACCGCTCGTAACCACTGTGTCCTGGAGATTATATCATTCTCACAGTGACTTTCTCCTTCTTGAAATGCAGTTTATAAAACGTAAGCAGTACTAGTGCGGCATCTGCCGCTCAAAGACGGGACTGCTTTTAGGAACCCTGGAATTCTATTAAAGGGCGACTACGGGGAGTTCTATGAAATACCATTTCTATTACAGCGTCTGCATATTTTTCGTACAAAAGTGGCTCTTTTCGTAAACAGTTGAAAAGTCATCCGCGTTAATTTACTACTTAAGTGCTCACAGCGTTTGCTTCAAACTTCCTACTGACCTAGGAATACCTAGGAACACAAACTGAACTGTATCTGAAGGTTACCCATAGACAAAAGCAGGCTTTCCATTAAACGTTCTCAGTGGTCTGCACGGACACGCGACCAAAACGCAGGTGATCACTGTCGAAAATGGATCTAAAACAGACAAATAAAGTTCAGAACAGAACACCTGGGCTATTTCACTCTTATGGAGCTGGAAGTAGAGTGACCTAATGTCCAGAACCAAAAACCGGGACTGCCATTGACAATGAAATAGGACAAAATGTTGACACTGCACTGACCAGTCCTATTTTAATGTCTTTTCCTATATATATATATATATATATTCAAAAACGTGCCCTGGTGATTCTTGCTATGCATAGAAAGTTTCGGGGTGATTCGTTAATCGGGGCCTAGGAAAAGGGGGGGATCAAAAAAGTTGTGTTTCCCATGTTAATTCCCATACGACCTAGCTTTCTGCAAGCAGATTATGCTTTTGATTATTTAGTGAAAATCCATCCAGTACTTTAGGTGATACTAAAGAGAAAACACATTTGTATTCCTGGGCTTGCAAATAATTGGTGAATATTTGCAAATGTTCGCAAATGCGTGCTCGACAAGAAGCGCTGTGATTGGCTGACCACAACCTGACTAGAAAGTTGCAGCCACCATGTTATTTCAGGGGACACAGTTCCCCGGGGTGAAAATCCTAATTGAAAGAGGCATAAGGGGTCAGGATGGAGGTACCCAGGCACCAGGGGGTGATATAGATGTGTTTTAGGGGCAAACTATGGGTTTAAAATAATTTGGCATCGCCATGCGCAATATTCACGAAAATTCACACATTTTCAGGAACTTTTGTGAATTATTCACAAAATATTCGCAAATATGAAAACATTTGGAAGAGAACCCGCAGAGTCATTCATACAATAATTAATTCAATTATACATGCACTCAAAGACTCATGCGCCCGCTCACAGACCCACTCAGACACTGATGCACCCACTCACAGACCCAGTGAGACGCTGATGCACCCACACACAGACCCACTCAGACATTCATACACCTACTCACAGACCACTCAGAGCCTCATGCACCCACTCACACTCACTCAAACACTGACGCACAAACTCACTGACCCACTCACACACCCACTCACAGACCCACACAGTCCCTCATGTACCCACTCATAGTCCCAGGCAGACCCTCACGCACCCACTCACAAATCCACTCAGACCTTCATTCACCCACTCACAGACCCACTCAGACCCTCTCACACCCATTCACAGACCCACACCGACACTGACACATCCACTCACAGATCCTCTCATACAGTGATGCACCCACTCGCAGACCCAATCAGACCCTCAAGTACCCACTCACAAATCCACTTAGACCCTCATGCACATACTCACAGACCCTTTGAGACCCTCATGCACACACTCACACCCCACTCAGACACTGATGTACTCACTCACCGACCCAGTGAGACACTGATGCACCAACACACACAGACCCACTGAAACACTCATGCACCCACTCACAGACCCACTCAGACACTGACCCACCCACTAAGACTCTGAAGCACACAGTCGCACTCCCAGACAGAGACTCTCATAATCCACTCCCATCCCTCTTACACCTATTCTTACACCCGGAGAAATAGGCTGCGGCCAACTCCCTTCGGCCATGCACGTGGTGGTTGGATTAATGTATAGTAATGAAAATGACTAAACTTTAAGAAAACCATAGACATTCACTGAAAAAACAAAGGTTACAGTGATGTTATAGTTAGGAAATAGAATTTAAAAAACCTAAGAAATTCACTGAAAAAAACAAAGGTTACAGGGATGTTATAGTTAGGTCAGCAGTTATAGTTACCTGAGCTAACTATAACTTGCGCCCCTGTAATGCACTGCTTATGACATCACATATTACATAA
Source organism: Pleurodeles waltl (assembly GCF_031143425.1). Taxonomy (NCBI): domain Eukaryota; kingdom Metazoa; phylum Chordata; class Amphibia; order Caudata; family Salamandridae; genus Pleurodeles; species Pleurodeles waltl. Next base: position 1,558,945,426 of record NC_090445.1, read on the forward strand.
AGCATGACATAGTGAAATCACAGATGACATCAGTGATGACATCTCAAAAATATATCATTGCTGATGTAATCCATAGAACCACTCACACACCCAATCATACTCTTACACAAACTCACATAGATCACCACACATACAAATACTAAAACACTCATTGACAGGGCAAAACAACTACTTCCACTCCCCTACTCACTCACTCATTCACTCACTCACACAACACTAACATATCCACTCACTCATGCATTCATAACTAACTATGCTATTACCACACTCATACAACCATTCCCACACCCACTCACAGCCCAATACACCACTGATACACCCACTCATTCACACATTCATGACTCACAAATCTACTATAAAATACATACAACCACAGACACGTCCACTCACAGCCACATACAAAAAAAACACATCCATGAACTCACCCATTCAGACAGTTACACAACCACTTACCAACCAGTACAAAGACTTACACACCCAATCAATAAGCCATACAACTCCTTCTCCCAGTCACCAATACATACAGGCACTCATTCACCCACATACTCACCCATACAGCCACTCATACTCCCACTATTTTACGAATAAAGTTACTCACACATCCACACAATCAAGAGGAACCTCTGTCAAGGAGAAGAGACGAAGAGCAGAGGAGAAGTGTTGCCCTGCCTGTGACTGTGCTTTGTGGAGCTATCCTGCAGTAGCTGCTTCTGCCTGTGAAAGGGGACAAAGACTGGACTTTGTGGTATATTCCTGCTTGAGAAGAGTCTCCAAGGGCTTGGACTGAGCTTGCCCTCTGTTCTGAAGTCTCAGGGCCATCAAAGACTTCCCCTACCAATCCCTGGACTGTCAGCTGAGACTCCTGCCCTGAAAAGTGGTGCCCTATCCAGTCCCTGGGACCTTGAAAGGAGAAGCTGGTGAAAATCCAAGAAAACCAACTTCGGACGACTCCGGACTGATGCTGCTGCCGAATCCAATGCCGCTGCCTGCAACTGACTCCATGGTCCTCGCTGGAGTGTGACGACCCTCGCAGGCCAGACACCGCTGCAGCCCCACCGAAGTCCGCGACTCCGTGGAAGTCGCCGCACCAAGTCTTGACCACCGGATATCGACTCCACCCGAAGTGCACAGATTTCATGCTTCGCACAGATGGCGCCTCACCTCCACGGCTCCGCAGCAAGGACACCATGCCTCTTCATTACACCTCAGCTCCTTCGCTCCACAGCACCTGAACCAACGCCACCTCGGATCTAGCGACGCCGCGATTCTTGACTTCTCGCACGGCTTGTTCTCACATTTTACTAAGGTACTGTACCTGGGGGGTCTGTGTGACTCCGTATCCGGCGCCATTGGCGTCAGATTGATGGGAACGACTCCGTCCCAATGCCGTGTTATCACCTCATCGAAGCATTTTCTGTTTCTAAGCACTATTTTTGAGTTTCATCTTTAAAAATTCAGAGCTTGACTTGTGTTTGTCAGATTTTTGTTGTTTTGGTCTTGTTGTGTTTAGATAAGTATTGGGTATTTTCCTAAACCTGTGCTGAGTCATTTTGTGGTGTTTTTACTATATTACTGTGTGTGTTGGTACAAATACTTTACACCTGGTCTCTGAAGTTAAGCCTGCCTGCACATGCCAAGCTACCAAGGGGGTGAGCGGAGGTTAACGGAGGTGATTCTTCTTTATCCTGACTAGAGTGAGGGTCCTTGCTTGGACAGGGGGTAACCTGACTGCCAACTAAAGACCCCATTTCATATATATATATATGTATATATCAGCAAACAAATTGGTCACAAGAGCGGCGCACGTTTACTGCTGGTGCCCATTTTCACCCATTTAATGGTAATAATCATCAGCAGAAATGCTGATGATTATTACCATTAAATGGGTAAAAATGAATCTCCTGAGAGTGCAGTGTTTCTTTTTTGTTGAACATTAAACGTGGGGAGGTGGTCAATCTCCAACACTTGCACCAGCAGTAAATGCACGCCACTCTTGTGACCAATTTGTTTGCTGTTATAATAATGACTGTCAGCGCCCGGCACCAGGTGGAGAAGAGCAAACATGCTGTGGAGAAAGGAAAGGGGATACTAATCCCTTGTGTGTGTACTCTTACACTTGGAGACTTCAAATAAGCTGGATAGCTGGTGACTTCAAATGCGCCTTGTTGAAAACTCTGCAACTGTTATGAACTAATTCATTATGGTGATCGATGCGGCCTGTACACTGTAAAATAGACAGCAGTTACGGGCCCGGGAGCTTACCTACATGGATTCAGCGATTTAATATGTAAGTCCTGATATTTCAAGGAAGTTATATGTGGGAGAGTGAAAACAGGACATGGAATGAGCACTGGAAAAGGCAATAACAGCGCCTGCAGCACTGAGCTGAAAGGATACGTGTTATAACAGAGCATCGATTTGAAAGGAGGTGTAACACAACGGAGTACTGAGGAGAACTGTGAAGATTTGAAATGCTTCTGTAAACCTTTTATCTTATGAAGCTGCTGTATTAAATAATATGCCATTGCTGTGATTTACATGTATTATGGACAACAATTCCCACAATGCTCTTCTAGTTTAAAAACACCAATCAGGTGCAAATTAATCTATTTTAAACCACCGTGATCAAGACGTACGTCCAAACGCATAGGTGGTAATGGATGAAATGTTGATGATTATTACCATTAAATGGGTGAAAATGAATCTCCTGGGAGTGCAGTGTTTCTTTTTTGTTGAACATGTCGGAATGCATATATATATATATATATATATATATATATATATATATATATATGTATATATATATATATATATATATATATATATATATATATGTATATATATATATATATAAAACCTAGTGGCGGTAGCCACTAGGTATTTATAGTTAGGACCTAGTTTTTATAGCAAAGGCAATTTTTTTTGCTATTGACTTTGGCGCCATTTGATGAATCTTCATGAAATTTTCCAAAAAACAATGGGGGTCACTACAGACTGTCCAAAGCCTGATCTGTCTTAAATATGACCTTCATAGGAGGTTTTGAGGAGCTGCTATTCAAGGGTTCTTTCACAAATTGTGCAAAATAGAGCATTTCAGCGCATAGCTATCAAGTTAAAAGCTACATAGTGGTGACGAGGGAGGGCAGTTCTGCACATTTCTCCATAAAGTAAACGTTGTCAACTACCAATCAATCAATCAATCAATCATGGATTTGTAAAGCGTGGCTAATCACCCATAGGGTCTCAAGACGCTGTTTGTGGCCATGCTGCTTACTGGAAGAGCCAGGTCTTGAGGTCCTTCCTGAACTGCATCAGTGATGTGGTGTGCCTGAGCTTGTGGGGTGGAGCATTCTATGTCCGGGCTGCTAGCTAGGAGAAGGATCTTTTATCTACCATATCCGAGGAGAGTCTTGCACGTGGTGAGTCACAGGTCTTGCACTGCATCTTGCAAGCTATGCCTCCCAATTTCTCTTAGATGCACTTCAAACATTCCTGCACTCACAAAAACACACACATTGTCACACACACACGCCTACTGATCAACAAGTGAAGCTGTACACACACATGAACACTAATAATCTCCAGCACCAGTTCTTATACACACTTTTGTTCACACTTTCACACACTTTTTCATCTTTTTATCCCACATACACAATTAGTTTCACACGCATACACAAAAGGAGCTCCAGGGAGAGAAAGTGGGTTAGAAGAAGTCAAGGAAGGAAAGGGAAAGCTCCGAAAGTATACAGACAGGTATGTCATCCTATTATGTCCCTAAAAGAGGAGGGAGTAAAAATAAAAGCATGTAGGTCAGACTTGTATATGTATATGTACTAGCTTTGACTCAAAATGTGACATGATTAGATAGTACCATGGTGTCTTAAGGAACCACAAGCCAGACAAGCATAGGGTTTTTGCCACTGTTGACAAAGATGCATTTTTTCCACCACCACCACATAATCATTGCCCCTCATTATATCAGAGAAAATTGAAATTAAAACTGCTGCAGATATTCAAAATCTGAGCTTCTAAAAACACACACCTAGATACTTTCTATGACCCAGTAGCCAATGTGCTGTCAGCTGAACTCATCCAGACAATGTAGATTTTCCTAATAATTTATGAAGAAAAGGCTTAATTGTATTAAAGACACAGAGGCAAGTATTATGCTGCTCTGCTTTTGCCTTTAATTGAATAGCAGCAGCCAAGAACAGGAGAAAAACTACAAATACCATGAGGCTTAGTGACAAGTAGCCAATGGGACTTAGGACAGATATTAACCAATAGTAACATAGCAACACCTATAACACCTGTCTTGACTACGAACAACCCTCTTTTCTTGAGATAGAAGGCTAAGGCTAATTGGTTTAAAAAAAAGGGAAAATAGAAAGTCAGTGCTAAATGTTGAAGTAAACATAAACAGTTCTTGGCAAAAGACTGTAATTCTGCCTCCCAAAGAGAGAACCAGAAACAGAGAGTGGTAGGAAGCGCCAGAAACATGATGGATGAGTTCTCAAGTGGTGAAGATGGAGGAACTGGAGACACAGTCAGGGTGGGAGAAGACACCAAGGTAATACTGTTTTAAGGTGGGATAATATCTTGAATCTGCGTCTTTAATAAAATAAAGACTTTCCTTCATAAATTACTAGGAAAATCTGCATTTTATTGCAAGACCAGAGGCTTCTATTATGCTTGTTCAAAGCATGTTAGCTACCACAGAGGATGTGGTATGTACAGGTTTACAGTAAAATGTGTGAAAAACATTATCATTGGACCAAAAATCCAAAAAGAAAAAGAAAGGTAAAACACAGTAGATAAATGTGTGTATGCATGTTTGCAAACTGTGAATAGTACACCTGTGGGCTTAAACTGACGGGAAGAAATATCAAATTTTTAACATTATAAGACAAAGTAGCATAGTGCGTTTTGCAGACAACATTTTGAGAGAAAGATTGGCGTAATCAGGCCAAGCAATAAACAATTTTAAAACAACATCTACATCCCATAACTTATTGTATTTTAGTGCAGGAAGATTACCAAATTTTACTCACTTTAAAAGTCGACAGATTCCAGCTGGTTTTCCATTGATGTTGGGATGATTCGTGAAAATGGCAGATCTGTACAGGGTTATGGTGCCATAAGTCTTACCACTACTAGCTTCAGCAGCCAAGAAATTGATAATGTATGTTATATCTGCTGAAAAGGGATCAACAGATTTACCCACACACCAGTTTGACCATAAAGACCATGGTGATTTGATACCTGGAGCCCAGGATTTGTAAATGTATTCTGAAGCTTCTGGTGAAATGAAAGGGCCAGATTGGGATGTTTCCAGAGTGAAAGAGCTGTCTAGCACCAGTTTGTGTGGAAGACCTGAGGAATCCAGAAGAAGGTTGGGAAAAACAAGAAGAAGAGCTGGGTAATTGATTGCTACCTCCGGAAGAGGAGGGAACCATACTTGTGCCTGCCAAAAGGGAACCACTAGAACCAAGATTGCTTGCTGTCATCTGACCAGAGCCAGGACCCTGTTGATCATTATAAAGGGGAGAAGGCATAGTTGACTGAAAGGGACCAGTCTTGTAAGAAAGCATTCGAGGCTAATGCAAGAGGATCTGGGCTCCAGCTGAAGAATTGGGGAAGCTGGGAATTCAATCTGTTGGCAAAAAGGTCTATCTGGAAAGGACCCCATTTGTAAAGCAGGGACTTGAAAATGGAAGGATGAAGTTTCCAGTCGCTTGAGTCATGAAGGTAACGGGAATGCAGTCCGCTATAGTGTTTAGGGTTCCGGGTAGGTATTCAGCGTGGATAGAGATTTTGTTTAGAAGATGAAATTCCCAGAAACTCTTTGCTAGTTCTTCTAGTAGTTTTGATTTTGTGCCACTGAGATGATTTATGTAACAAACTGCAGAAATGTTGTCCATGAGAAGGAGAATGGAGAAGCATGCTCTGTTTGTTTGCTAGGCTTTTGATTGAAAAGGTATCTGCAAGCATTTCTAAACAGTTTAAATGCAATCAGGACTCCTCGTGAGACCATGTAACCCCAGTCCAGATTGGCTCCAACCTGTCTGGCTTGCATTGGATTCTAACACACGATCCGGGGCTCATGCAAAGCTGGTCCTGCCATTGTAGGCGTCTAAATTGTCTATCCACAATTGCAGTTCTAGCTGGGATTCTGGAGCTATCGTGATAGAATCGGAGTATGCAAGACTTCTTTGTAGATGGCCCGATAATGAAGGGGCCCCAGAAAAATAGCCTGTATTGAGGAAGAAAAAAGGCCCACAATTCTCACAGAAAATCTGAAAGAGATGAAAGAACTCTGAAGGGTCTAAAGAATCCCGGATTTGATTGCATTGGTCAGGGGAAAATGCAGAGTTCCAGTAGAGGAATTTATTAGAACATCTAAGAATTCCATCCAATTTGAAGGAATCAACATGAATTTCTCTGTGTTAGTGAGAATACCCAGGTCTGACAGAAGAGTTCAAGTTAGGCAAACTTGTGATTGAAGGGTATGCATGTTCTGGTATATTAGAAGATTATTGTTCAAATAAATGATAAGTCTGATTCCTTGAGACCTGAGGTGAGCGACAACAGTCTTCATTCATTTAGTAAAGCACCAGGGTGTGGGGGAAAGGCCAAAAGGAAGAGAGGAAAAACAATATGTTTGTCCCTGCCATTGAAACAGAAGAAATTGCCTGTGATCTTGATGGATGGGAATGGTCAGATAAGCATCTGGCAGGTCCAAACAAACCATCCAATCATGTTGGAGCAGATAATCCCTGAGATGGATGACAGTCTTCATCTTGAAATGTTGATTAATCATGAACTGGTTGAAAAGTCTGAGATTGATGACTGGTCTCATCCTTTTGTTTTTCTTTCGGACTCAGAAAAGGGAGTTGAAGAAACGTGTGGGATTGGGAGAAGAACGTTGAAATGCTTGTTTTTGTAATAGGGACTGTATTTCTAGAGAGATTGGTTGGGACATTTAGGAAGAAAATCTGGGGGTGGAGTAGAACATGGTTTGAGAAGGAATTGTGTAGAGTCTTATAGGATAACCTTGAAAAGTGTTTAAAACCGAGGGGTTTGAGGTTATGGATTGCCACTTTGTGAGGAACAATTGGAGACAACCTCTTACAGGTAGATGGCCAGAAAGGAGGCTCGCCGGTTTGATTGTTGTACCTGTAGTTTTTGGTCAGGGCTATGGGGTAGAACTGAGGTTTGAAGTCTTGGTTGTTGGGGTTCAAGCAGCTCTGATAGCTTGTTTGTGGTAGCTACGGGCGATAAAGCGACTCCACCTCTACTAGCCTTGGCAAAAACATGCTAGTTAAACACTTTCTTGAGTGGCTGTTGAGCCTTGACAAGGGAAGCAAAAGTGGAAACTTATTTGCCAAGTTCTTTTATAAAGAATTCCCTAAACAACAGGCCCTCTGACTTTATCCCAGGGTCCATTGTAGCAAGATTTGCTAACTTGACGTCTAACCTTAACAATAGTCCCTTCCTGTGTTTGTGAATGATGGCAGACTTAGCATTGCCCAGCAAAAAGAAGGCTCTTTGAACTCACATGGAGAGCTCTTCAGGGTCAACAGTAGATTCGTCAAGCCTGGCAGATTCCGCTAGATCAAATATCTTAGGTTGAAGACCTTAGATGTCCAATAACTTATCCTGGCATGTAGACCAGGCCTTATCTACACTTTTGCGGGGATCCTTGCTAAATTTGGAGAAAAAAATTGATCATAGAAGGGTCAATGGAAGGGGTGGCTGAGATATCGGAAGGTAGTGAAGGCCAAGGTCATTCCAATTTCAGTTTGGCTCTAGTCTGCTTGTCAAGAGGCAAACAAAGTCTGGAAGCAATATACTCCCCATTGTGATCCACTGGAAATTACTTGGTAGGATTTGGATGGTGTATCAATTTTGGATCGAACATAGGAGTACCCTCTGTGTCTAACACTATTTGTGCTTTGAAAGGATCATGAGGAAGTGCAGGTGGGGCAGAAAGAGAATGTGCATTCCCTAGGCCATCATCATCCGAATCTGGATCACCCATGTCATCATCTGTGTCAATAATATTAAAAAATTAAAATAGGAGATGATTTGATATTAATATTTTATAACTTGCTTTTCATTTAGCGTGTGTAATGTTAGTCTCCTCAGTCGAGCGTGAGGCAACCTCACAAGTCACCAGCGCAATATTAGGTTTGACTTTTGAAGATAATTTTTTTGTCAGAAACCCCATGACTGTGCGCTTTCAGCGTTCCCCTGCAGAATGGGTCAAAATCAGCTTTGACATTAGGTTAATAACAAGTTTTTTTGTAACTTTATCCATAGAGGCTTCTATAGCCTGTTCCACTGAGGATTGAATTAATTCACTTAAATTATCCTTAAGGGTATTATCATTTTCGTTATTCTCTTGGTGGTGAGCTATCTATTTCCATTATTGTTGTATATTTTGGGAAAATCTGGGGGGAAAAAAGGGTTAACTAGAAAGAGAAGGGAAGCAATAGCGACCCCTCCTCTATGGATGTGTACACGCTGAGAAAAGTCTGAGGAGAGTGGGTGTGAAGAGAGGCCACACCCCTGACATGCTGCTGAAGGCCTGCGATGTAATGGGGCGGAAGCAAAAAGGCTGTGCCCTGAGTTAACGAGACTCTGTGTTTGGAGAAATACCTACTGGAGCTCAACTAAGGGCAGTAACCATGTGGTGGTGCTGTGGAATGAAGGAGAAACAAGGACTGAGGCTACACAGAGTGAAGCACATCCCATACTGCAACGCTGCATTGGCAAATGTGACTGGAGACATGCCAAGAGGGCGTGGTGCGAGAAGCGCTTGTGAACATAGCATTACCAGTCTTTGATGACCCTAAAAGAAAAGGTAACAACAAAACCATAGAACATGCAGCTATACTGATTAAAGCCTTAACACTCTATCTAATGGAAAAAATGAATACTGAGTAGTACTTATCTTGACCTCATACAGTAAGAAAAGATGAGTGGGCTCTCGGTATCTCCACAGTTGAGTGCCCTCAGTGCCTGGTTACTAGTCAGGCATAGTTCGAGTGGAGATACAGGGTGGCCTGAATTAATTATTCCAGTAAGGATCTTTGCACCAAACTATGCTAATTACAGACTGAATGCACAACATGATGAATGTACACACCAGGATTTACCAGGTGGAATTCCACACAGAATTTTCATTGAATTTCTGTTTAACACACAAGTTTTATACCTGCTCTAAGCCGGTGTGAGACATTTGGAATGATAAGCGGGTTGGTATTGTGACCAAGTGATGATGAGGATGTGGCCTAGAACAAAGGCGTAACGCAGGCACCTGCTGCAGCCTCTGTGGCATAGGGCGCCCCCAACACCAGTCGCAGCTCGTGCAACGGTGAAGGGGCAGGGCGGCGCGCGGGAGTAGGAAGATGGGATTAAATAAAAATAAAAATAAACTACCTGGGCTGCCGTCCTCTGAACCACACTGCTTCTCACCTCTGCCTGCAGGCACAGGCTCCCAGCCTTCCCTGCGCCAATCCTGACGCTGCTCAGAGCAGCACCAGGATTGGCTGGGGCTAGAGAGAGCCCTGTGTGCATGTATGATTGGGCAGTCCGAGATGGCTGGCCAAACACACATGCACTCTGAGGGGGGCTCGTCACCCCCATGGCCCAGCCGCTTTTCCCCCTAAATAATAATATACAAAGTTTATTATTGTTTTTGTGGAAAAGGTTAACAGCTGTCCCCTGCACACTAGAAAGTGCCCTAACCAGTCAAGGGGGCCCCATTTAGCCCAAGGTCAATGATTGGAATGCTCTGCCTTCTGGAGTACCTTTCCGTCCAACTCATAATAAGGGTCTTGTTATCGGGCCCAAAGGAATAGTGGCATTTCAGTGCGAGACGTTGCTACCATCTAGTGTTCAATGTGTATTTTACAGCCTGCAGTCCTGTTGTTACAATGGAGTAGACAATGCTTAAAGTCCCGTTTTACCCCTTTGGCTAGAAAACAGTGAAATTTAATATGACGAAAATGATTTCTCCTGTTTAAGGAATCTCAGTGTTATTTTTTTTCTGCTCCATTCAATAGCTACAATGCACCACAGAGAGGCATTCTTTGAGTTTCAAAGCTAGGACCTTCCTAATCAGCAATAAAATCTCCGTGGCCCTACTGGGCATCGGGCGTTTCCCTCGTATGCTGGAAGGGTTGGGGGGCTGCTTTTGTTACTGGAGTGCGATTTTGCAGACGTGCAGCCATTTTAAAAGCACTGCAGAGTTCCTTGTATATCAAGTGGTTATCAGGCAACAATAAAAGTGCAAAGATAACTCTTGTGATTAATGTGCCTGTTGGAGAGAGATGAGAGTTTTGTCTTTTGGCAGTTTGACTCATCTAAGGTAGCACAGAGGGTTAATATGCCTGCCTCAAAGAATGTGTACTATGCAGATCTCAGACCTGTATTTTATGTGCAATGCTCAGTGGGATACTGCGTTTGTCACAGAGATCTCTTTGTAACTGCAGTTCATAAATTACAGTCATAAACCAGCAAAGTGAGCTATGAATTGCCATCAAAGAGCTGCATGCAAACTGCATGGTACAAGTTGAAAAGGTATGTTTTTTCCCAGTTTTTGATTATCCCAATTTTGCTTAAAAAGGGTTTGTTTCGTTAGAAGCAAATTGTTAGTAGTAAAGTCAACCTTAACCACTACGTTCTTAATCCTGAGTTTATGATTCCCCAGATCAAGCACTCTTTAAACGCCTACCATTATGGATGACATGTGAATCCTACATCTTGTAGTCCCCTTTGTCCTATGTAACATTTTCTAAAACATTGATCTACACTTGTATGATTCACTGTCCCTGTATTTGTGTGTGATGTAAAGTGCTTTGACACCTAAACTGGTAAGAGAAATGCTATAAAACAAATGAAATTCATGTGATGGAGGGGCTACAGAGAGATGAGAGGCACTGTTATAGGGTGACGGAGAGGGAATCATTGAAGAGCCCCCAATAAAGATTGCTGTATCCTGGTGCACTGTAAGGTCATCATTTACTAAGTTTTAAAACTAATACAATTGAGTATAATGAAAAATGTGTTGTGGAATGCACCATTTTTGCCATTGTTTTCCAAATTTTCTTGGGTGGATAAGCCCCCCAAACCCTATAGTAGTGCTCAGGATCATTCGCCATGCACCCTATGGGAGCTGGTCTGACAAAATCTGTAAGGGTTGCTTTGGGTTCCCAGTCTGACCCTGAACATCTCCCTCCAAACGGCCTTTCCCCTCCTTCCAAATGTGAACTGAAAGGACAACTACTAACTATATTTTTCAGTATGCAAGCTTCGTCGACATTTTATTTAATTGTGCTAAACTGTATGATTTTCCCCAACTTCTTCACTTGAGCCTTCCCCACAAACATGTCTTTAGTCTTAAATATTTCTGAGAAATTGAGGCTAGACAAGCTTGCAGCGGTTCTTGCGGTACAGAGCAGTAGGAGTGATGAAGCAGAAATGAAGGTTTTACATTTATTAACGCATAAACGTAGTGTGAAATAATCATGTGTGACTTTAACCGAACTAATAAAGATTGTACGGGGACAAAATGTGCCCTCAGAGTAGTTTGCCAACATTTATAAGCGTGCTTTATATAACGTGGTGTATTAGAATTGCACTAATCCGACATAATCATAAACGTATGCTACGATTTGCTTGTTTGAAATGCTTTAGCTTAGCATAACTTTAGTAGAGGCTTCGGCCTAGTTGCCTGGTCTCACGGTTTAGATGCTCATATTTTTCCAATGTGCTAATAAACGTGTATTTTTGCTTGAAGCTGTACTTTTCCACTGAGATCGTTCACATGCTTATCTTAAGGTTTTGTGCCAGCTTGGCATATTTTCGCTTTACTCCAAGGTCGATTTGCAGGTGCGGACAATGGAAGCTCTGAAAGTGAGTTAATTGGTATAAAATGTTGCAACTTGCGTACCCATCTCCAAGGATAATGTATGCTTAAGTAAAAGCTTGAGAACTGTCGTTTTTGATTGGACAATTTGAAGCTAACCTATGAACCCTCCAATGGAAGACCCTACTGGATTTGAACTGTTGTCTATAAAAGGCAAAAAGTGACTGTGTGCAGGAGAGAGCGCACTTTCCAAATATAAGCTATTGTTCATCTACAAGGTCCATGATGACGTAAAACGATGGGGGGAGTGCTCAAAGAGGTATGCACCCAGCCACAGAGTGCAATTATTATTTGTAGCGCCGCCAACATGACGTAGAGGGAAACGCTTGAAGATATTCGAGGCTTATCATGGTCCTCGTATTTTACCTTCTTCAATCGTTTTTTTCATCATATACGACATTAATTTGTTTCTAACAATTTGGAATTTCAAGATATTGTCCTTACTATAGCCTTGATAAAGTCTATCCAGACGAAACACGTGTCGGCTGTTTGTACACCATTTGGACTGCTGTCCACGGCTGTTATATATTATTTGGACTTGGCTGTTTGTATACCATTTGGACTGCTGTCCACGGCTGCTATATATTATTTGGACTTGTATACTTGAACAAGGATTCATTTTTCCATCTTTGATTCTGGTTCCAAGATGTCAGTTTAGGCCACAGGCCATTGTTATTATTCAAAGACAATACGAGGAATAAAACTGAACATTACAGCTTCTTGGGATGTGCCTTGGTGTTTTTTCTATGTTGTCTATAAAACCCAGGTGCACGAGAGGAAAGCAGCCATTATTGGACATCCCGCCATTTTGTAGACTTTGCAGCTATTATGGCCCACTTTGCTGCGACGCCATTTTGAAAGAGACTTTGATTCTTTCTCTAATCGAGAGAAAGAGACTTTAGATGATTCTTGCCCTAGAGACTTTAACTTTGATTTAATCCCTTGCATGAAGTAGTAGTTTTACCTTGCCGCCGTGAGGCAATTGCCCCGTCCACCCCTGCCCCTTTTGCCCCGTCCCATGCTGATCGAGAAACGGTACCTGTGAGACGAAGACTTCCTTGATTGCTGATCGTAATTGGTAAATATGAAAGGAAATTGTAAAATTGCATTGTGTTTCCTTTAGGTAACCAACTGCTGATTTTGATAAGAGCCCTAGTTAGGAGTTTTTCTAAATTAATGTTGCTAAATTGTTTTTGCATGAAGTCCCACATGCCGATGCTAATTTGAGGTTAGACGAGGATTCCATATGTCGCACGATGCAATTTGAGATCTTGTTATGCTGACTAAATGTATGCAATTAGTTCGTTACAGATTATCGTATTAGTGATTTGCATTGCTATTATCGAATGCTTTGTGATTCAAATGCTACATAGATTGCACCTGTTTCGCCGTTATGGACAGCTATTAATGTCCATATATGTTTATCATTTGGTGTTGAGACACATCTATATTGTGCTAGCTTTGTTAATATAGGGAAATAAAATTCACTAACTTTGAATAAACTGGTGTGGTTATTCCTGACTGAAAGGTCAGGGTTCGCCGAAATGTATTCTGGATTAATTGTCAAGTGTTATGTTGATCAAGGTATTGCTTATGTTCGTTATTAATTATTGATTTAAGGAAGTTGACCGATATAGAGTACAGAGAGTCCCACTTAGTCAAAAGATTCATCGGCCTAAAGAGCGTCCGAACACAGGTAAAATTATTAGTACGGACCGCTCTATCAGTAGATGGTAGCAGAGGACGGTTTCGTCTTTTGGGACCCTGTACTCTTAAAGTACATGGTGTTGAATTAACGGTTACGCATTTTGAGACCCCACTCGAGAAGTTGAATTAGATTTTTCTTGGATAAAATAGATTGACAGAATGATGATGGGCTAGGTCCACCGCGACTTTCCCGGGATCTCGGAGCTTGCGAATGGAGAGAATGGAGGTGTGGATTCGGCGTTGGCGGTACTAGTGATGGTATGAGTGAAGTTAGGGTTTTGCGCTTGCACAGCTTATTGCCGCAGGGTGTGTGAAAAGGTTGCAACGATTTTTCTTTTAGAAGATAGCGGAGGTGCCACTCCGAGTGTAGAAGTAGGGAAGTCGTCGAACTTCATGTGCGTGTGGCGCTTTGTGCATAAAAAGGTCCACGTGGTTGTTGTTGTTGAGACGGGCCCTGCGAGGTCAAGAGACTCCGGAGTATGTTGTTTTATGTTGTGGTCTGGGCGGTTTAGTAGGTTGATCGGGCGTGGTCAACGAGTCGGTACGCGTGTAAGGGAGTGAAAGAAACTTCGACTTCGGGCTTTGACAAGATTCTAAGTGCACTAGAACAGATCATTGACAAGTTGAGAGTAGGTCTGCGGGTCAGATTTGCTTGCGAACGTGGGGACCGAGAAAGATGGAATAACTGCCGAGGCTAGTGAAAAATCCCTAAGGTCCTGAAGCGATTGTGTTACCCTTCCTGTAGTAAACCGACAGATCTGTTTTAGTTTTTGGTAGCTCGCGATACATGCAAGAAGTTGTTACGAGAGGAGCTGAGTGAAGGAAGACTAGCAGCGAGGCTTTGTCAGCCGCAGTGTGTGTGAGTGTGACGTCACTAGGAGCCGCGCTGGGATAGGTTGGTTGCAGAGAAGGGTCGCGCACGGATTGGACGCAGTCCGTGGGACTCGATTGGAAGGGGAAAGGCAAGCGAAGAGTATTCCGGGAATTAAAAGTCACTTATTGATTACAAACTTTGTGAAATAAAAGACGAGAAAATGAAATTCTTTAAAGCATCTAGGAGTGCGATGAAGGGGGAGTCTTACATTAAAGCGAGCGTAGGAGAGGAGACGCCGCCCGAGGGCACACCAGCTTACATTGTAATGGAAGAGAAGGGGGTAGCTCCGTGTCTTTGGCTAAAGCAATGGCACAAACTGACAGAGAAACATGGGAGCGTAGCGTTCCCGATACATGGGACATTCAATATAAGGATCCTAGAGAATTTGAGATTCACGATGTACGACATGAAGGTGCCTCCAAGGCCAGCCCAGTTTGAGGCTCTAGCGATTTGGGAACTAATGGCCAGACAGCAACAGCAGAAGAAGTTTGAGACCAGGATGAGAAAGGTAGAAAAGACACTAGCGGATGCTAGGTGGGATAATGCACAGAAGGTGTGGAGGTCAGATGTATTGCAGGGGATAAAATTGTTTCCCGCAATTACTAAGGAAGAAGGGGAGGCAGGTAAGAAAGCTACCTGTAAGACAGACAGGAAGTGTTCCAAGGATAGAGAGGACGAGGAAAAGTTGAGAAGAGAAGAGGAGTTAGAGGATGAGGAGTTAATAATGCAATTGCTGAACGACCGTCCACCACCTTATGCGGAGAATGGACAAGGTCCAAGTACCAGTTCTGCCCCTCCGGCACCGGTACGGAACAGTGAAACCCAGAGTTCAGGAGCGTCATCGGGATCTAAGGACCCGAGTTTATTGTTCACCCCGCAGATACCGCAGGTTAGGAGAATATATCCAGATGTGCCCATGTTGAAACCAGCAGAAAATTATCAGCCGCAGATGCCAGGGTACTACAGCAGTGACAACAGTGGAGGAATGATTCTAGAACAAACCGTAAGGGGAGTACAGAATGGTCACAACCAGACATTGGCACAAGCTGAATCAACTCAGTTTTTGATGCCCCAAAAGCAGATGCAGGGGGGAAACGCACATGCTCAAATGACGGGGAGTCAGATGGGCATGCCGGCAATGATGACCCATGGTGTGGGAATGAACATGCCTCAGAACATGGGAAATGGACAAAACCCAGATGCGATATCACTACCCATTACTGTAGGTCCACCGGTACCTTTGTATAGTCAGCCTAACTTAGGTCTGAGTGGTCAGGGATCAATGCTGCAGAATGGGACCGAAAGGAGGTGCATAGAAAACACTCCAGGGATAACTCCGATAGCGGCTCAGCCAAATGGATCTGGGTCCTTGATGGAGTTTAGTCCCATGTGTGCTCAGTCAACACTGGTGAGGTCGAGCCCCCCCCTGATAATACCTCTAACATCGAACACTGAAAAGTTGCCGCAACCATCAATGGCAGTCGATGTGAACGCTACACTGATGGGGGTGAATGCGCAACAGCTGACACAGTGGTTCAACAGTTTGAATTCCACCCAGGGCTCAGCCAGTGGGAAAGGAGAAGATTATCTGAATAGGATGAGGTTAAACATGGAAGCACAAGAATTGGTGGAAGGGACTATGGGTGTGAATAGGTTAGAGTCCTACTCGGAAGAGGAGCTGAGGTATCTATGTCCAAAGATTACGAAGGAAGTGAACAAGGTACATAAAAGCTTGCAGGAAATAGCTGACAAAAACGGGGTTGACATAGACAAGACAAAACACTTGAGCAGGAGCTACAGGTTGGATTTTGGGACCACAGATTTTGAACACATGAGGTCAGCAGGCATGAAGGCACACCTTAGAGAATTGTTGCAGAGTGCACAAGTGTGGAGGTGTTTAGACAAGTGGGAAAGCAGGTGGGTAAAGAGAAAGGAAAAGAGGAGGGACAGCGCTACAGAGCACAATGAGAAAAGACCACAGAGCAGTGATACAGTAACTATGTTACCAATGAGGGAGACAGCAGGGGGAAAATTAATACATGTACCATGGCACAGAAGTGACATTCAGTCTTTTACGGATGATTTTCCCAAACTGAGAGAGAAACCGATTGAATGGTATCAGCAGACTGACAGGTTTGTGAAGCTTGCAAAATGTCTCTGGGAAGACCTGAATACTCTCTTTGAGATTGTGGTTCCGGCAGATTTGTGGGAGGATTGCAAAAGAGCTGTAGGTTGGCCGACAAGTGAACCAGAGAGAGACAGGGAGACGGGTGCACCATCACCTATGGTGATGAGCTTGTACTATAAGGTGATTGAGCATTTGAAGACGAAGGTTGCCGCGAAAAATGTGGATTGGCAGAAGATTGATCGAACTGCCCAAGAGGCTAAAGAATCGATTCATAGTTACTATGAGAGGTTGTTGAAGGCGTTTAAGAACTACAGTGGCACGGAAACAATAGAGGCGAAGGACATGCTTCATTTTGTGTTTAGATTTGTGGAAGGGTTGAGGCCAGAGATAAGTCAGATGATAAAGTCGCATTTGATTTGCTGGCAGTCTAAACCGATTGACGAAGTCTTGAATTATGCGAAATACTGTAGCGACGAAATTGAAGTGAAACAGAAAAAGTTGAAAGAGAAGGTGATGATGATGCAGCTTAAGGCAGCTCAGACAGGTTTGCAAGGTCTGCAAGGGTTGCAAGGGTTCCAACAGCAGATACCGCAACCGCAGCCGCAGTTACAGGGAAACACGGCGTTTCAGCCACAGGCTAGAGGCAGAGGCAGAGGAGATTTTGCGAATAATGGTCCGGATTTGAACACTGTTGTGACGGGTGTGCAGGCAATGAAGAAGGTGATGCCGTGTCACGCGTGCGGAATCGTAGGTCATTGGAAACGCGAGTGCCCGATGGTGGTGCAGGAAGGTGCAGGTGCAGGTGTAGGTGTTGGTCAGCAAAACAATGATGTCAATGCATTTCAGACAATGAGGGGACCGAAAATGAGAGGTCCAAACCCAAATTTTCAGACCATAAATCAATTGCAGGGATTGCAACCTATGCAGCCGCAGCAGATGCAGATGCCCCGTATGCAGATGACGCAAATGCAGCCAATGCAACAGCAGTTACCCATGGTACCTAATCAGCAAATGCAAATACCTTTGGCACCAATGAGTCAGCAGCAAGTGATGGTTCCTCCACAGGTCTCGGGTCAGGTAATGAGTACAAATGGCACCGTGCAACAGTTCCCACTACACAGTGAGAGTGGAATAAACAATGTATGGGAGAGTGAAAGCTCAGAAGAAGAAGGAGATTGTGTGCTTGCAGCATCCTTGGAAGTTGATCAAAAGGGTCCGTACGTAGGGGGAAGAGTAATGGGTCATCGTGTCTCGTTCTTGGTTGACACGGGAGCCACACGTTCAACTGTTAAGAGCAGTGAAGTACCAAATTTGCCACTCTCAGGGAGGACAGTTCAAGTGGTGGGAGTAGCAAACAGACATCTGACGAACCCAATAACAGATCCGGTACCAGTCAGCATCGGTAACTATCAAGGGGTACATCAGTTTGTGGTATGTGACTCAAGCCCGATAGCACTATTAGGGAGAGACCTATTGTGCAAATTGGGTTGTTCGATCATGTGTTCGAACGAAGGAATAACAATACAGACGAGCAGTGATGGGGAAGAAGAGGACAGTGTAGAGGGGGATGAGATGGAAACTGTAGATGAAGAGTATCCTCTGATTTGTCTTTTCCCGATGATAACTGAAGAAGATATTCCAGCCGAATTACGGGAGACAGTCGGAAAGGAAGTGTGGGACATGACAGGGAAAGAGGTGGGATTGATGAAAGGAGTGGAACCAGTGAAAGTGACTGTAAAGCCCAATGCAATCTTTCCCCAGACCCCACAATACCACATGGCACAAGACACCCTCATGAAAGTTGCTCAACTTATTGACGAATTTGTAAAACAGGGAGTACTGAAAGAAGTGTTAAGCAGTCCATGTAATTCACCAATAATGGGACTAATAAAGCCGAGTGGAAAGGTCCGACTCGTGCAGGACTTGAGGAAAATAAATGACATCATAGTCAAATGCTGCCCAGTAGTACCGAATCCAGCTGTGATAATGTTCCAGGTCCCTTGCGATGCTGAGTGGTTCTCAGTCATCGATTTGTCACAAGCATTCTTCTCGGTGCCTCTTCATGAGGACAGCCAATTTCTCTTTTGTTTCAAATTCCTAGACAGAGTGTACAGTTGGTGTCGAATTCCTCAAGGGTTTTCTGAGTCACCGTCAATCTTCAATCAGATTCTAAAGAAAGATTTGGAAGCATTAGAATTGCCATTCGAGTCAACCCTAGTACAGTACATTGATGACTTACTGGTTGCATCAAAGACAGAAAGTGGCTGCACAGCCGATACCATTGCTCTGTTGAATCATTTGGGAAGGAATGGACATAAGGTGTCTCCTTCCAAATTGCAGTTCTGTCAGAAGAAAGTGAAATACTTGGGTCACCAGATAGAGAAAGGGTCACGGAGAATAATGAAGGAAAGAATAACAAGCGTACTTCAAATGAGTCCACCAAAGACAAGGAGGGAGGTGAGGAAGTTTTTGGGAATGGTGGGTTATTGTCGCCAGTGGATTCCCAACTTCTCGACTCTAGCAAAGCCTTTACTGAAATTGACCCAGAAGGATGCCTTGGATCAAATTGAGCTGAAGGGAGATGAGATGGATGCTTTTGTTGAACTGAAAGAATGCATGTGCAGGGCTCCAGCTTTAGGTATGCCTGACTACACAAAGCCTTTCACATTGTTTTGTCATGAACGTGATGCATGTTCCCTGTCTGTCTTGACTCAAGCCCATGGTGGCGTAAACAGACCAGTAGCGTATTTTTCAGCTACTTTGGATCCGGTCGCAGCAGCACTCCCAGGGTGTTTGCGCGCCGTAGCAGCAGTTGGTATCAGCCTCACTCAGAGTGAAGGAATAGTGATGGAACACCCAGTAACAGTCATGGTCCCTCACTCAGTTGAGATACTTTTGACCCGCTCCCGAACGCAGCACATGACTGGAGCTAGACTCACAAGGTATGAAACGATAATTCTGGGCTCACCGAATGTGCAGCTGAGAAGGTGCACTACGTTGAATCCAGCAACCTTGCTCCCTGGAGAAAATGCCGAAATTGAGAACGCTAAAGACGTCGAGCATGACTGCCTTCAGGTGACTGAATTTTGCACAAAACCTCGACCGGACATTAAGGATACTAAGCTTGATGAAAATGACCAAATTCTTTTTGTTGATGGTTCATGTCTAAGAGACGGGATGGGGATTTTGAAAGCAGGATATGCTGTATGTACTGTAACAGGGGTCTTGGAAGCGGGATGGCATCAAGGAGTCTTTTCTGCACAAGTAGCAGAACTTGTAGCCCTTACCAGAGCATGTCAACTGTCTGCATTGATGAAAGTCACCATTTACACTGATAGTCAATACGGGTTTGGGATTGTGCATGACTTTGGACAACTATGGTCACAGAGAGGTTTCCTGACTTCTTCAGGATCCCCAGTGAAGAACGGGGAGAGGATAAGGGAATTGTTACACGCCATTCAAGTGCCAGCCGAAGTTGCAGTGGTAAAGTGCAGTGCTCACACGAAAGGACAGGACTACGTTTCTCTGGGAAATGCATATGCGGATCAAGTCGCGAGATTTTGTGCCTTGAACTGTATATTACTCAGGGACGAATGGAATTCAATAAGTGAGCCAGAACTAGAACCAGCTGAAGCATTTGCCTTGAAGGTCGTAGATACAATAGATGAATTAAAAGCATTACAAAATAATGTCAGGGAGGATGAAAGAGATTCCTGGATTAAATCACAATGTATAAAGAGACCAGACGAGTTATGGGTTTCAAATGAGGGAAAATTTGTTTTGCCAAACAGTCTCTTATCACAGCTTGCGCGGTTCTATCATGGGCAGGCTCACCTAGGGAGAGATGCCATGATAAGATTGTTCAAAACTGATTGGTTTAACCCCAGATTTCGTCAAGCTGCAGAAGCAGTTTGCCATCGATGTGTCACTTGCCAGCAGATGAACCCAGGAAAGGGAACAGTTGTGAACGCGAGCCACATTGGTAGGGCAAGTGGGCCTTTTAGTCGTATGCAGATGGACTTCATTGAGATGCCTGTGCATGGAGGTCTGAAGTATGTGTTGGTGATTGTGTGCATTTTTAGTCATTGGATTGAGGCATACCCCACACGTAGAAATGACAGCCTTACAGTTGCAAAGCTATTGTTGAGAGAGTTAATACCACGTTTCGGATTCCCGATCTCTTTAGAATCAGATAGGGGAAGTCACTTCAATAACGAGGTGATAAAGTTACTTTGCGAAGCGCTGAACATTGAGCAAAAACTACATTTTAGCTATCGCCCTGAAGCCTCAGGACTGGTGAAGCAAATGAATGGTACACTGAAATCAAGAATGGCGAAAATATTTGCATCGACAAATTTGAAATGGCCTGACGCATTGCCCTTAGTGCTAATGTCAATGAGAAACACCCCTGATAGAAAGACTGGATTTTCTCCGCACGAAATTCTCATGGGCAGGGCTATGAGACTTCCTGCAGTTCCCGCAAACGCGCTTTTGAATATTACAGATGATATGGTGTTAGACTACTGCAAGGGTCTGGCTGATGTGGTTCGCTCTTTCTCTCACCAGGTGGAAGCGACCACCTTGCCACTGATCCAAGGTCCAGGACACGCACTGAAAGCAGGTGACTGGGTCGTGGTAAAGAAGCACGTGAGAAAGTCGTGTCTGGAGCCCCGTTGGAAAGGCCCTTTCCAAGTGATCCTGACGACAACTACCGCTGTGAAGTGTGCGGGGGTTCCCAACTGGATTCACGCCAGTCACACAAAGAAGGTGTTGTGTCCCACAGATGAGGAAGTTGAAGCGCTAAAACTGCCAGTGCCTGACAAAACAGTGCTGAGTGCTGAGACAGAGCAAAACCGAACTGAAAGCGAACAGGTAGAAACGGGAGAGAGGGAGATATTCTCTGAGGACGAAGAGACCAATTCGCTTGGGGGAGACCAAGGAGAAAGTTCAGACAGCGACGAAGCAGCTGAAGGTGACAAAGAACCTGAAGCAGCTGAGGGTAGCAAAGAGCCTGAAGCAGCTGAAGGTGACAAAGAACCTGAAGCAGCTGAAAGTGATAAAGAGCCTGACGAAAGTAACGGTGACGATGGGCTCGAAAAAGGTGAAAAAGCAGGAGAGCCTGATCAGAGGAGGGCTTTCCCAGAAGCAGACGGTATAGAAAAAGAAAAAGAGAACGTGATTGATTCCCCAGAAGGAGGGGACAAGGCAGAACAGAACGAAAAGGTTCAAGCTTCCTCAGAAAAGATCGCAGGTCCATCAAATGGACACGGTGCAAAGAGGAGACTAAGTATTTCACCAATAAAAGAAAGGACTAAAGAAAGTTTGAACGACGGAGAAAGGCCAAAAGTGAAAGAGAAAAGAAAGGAAGTGACTGTTGTGGAACAATCCTCAAGTGAAGAAAAAGACTTGACAAAAGAGGAAAGTACCAGCGAAGCAGAATCAAAAAGAGAAGCAAAATTGAAAAGGAAAAGGATACCAAACAGGAGATATTCCGGTCCTGAATGGGCATATGTAGTCAATGACGATTGGACTGACGAGTTTGTATCTCTAAGCATCGAGAACGAAGAAGAAGAAGAGATACCAATAGAAAAGAAAAGTTTTATGGACTCTGTCGATTGAAAGGGTAATAAATGATATTGCTTGCTACAATATAACGTGAAACAAACAACCAGCTGAGACATTGCTAAACCGGATGAGACTTGCTGAACTGATAAAGACTGAGTTATTGCCGAATTGAGACAAATGCTGCTAACCGATAAGTGACTGGCCTCCTGAAGAAGACGGTGTGAACATTGTGCTCTTTCAGCTTTGTAATTGAATTGCTAAATAGTTTCCTTTACAAGTGCTTCTAGCTCTCTGATTCTATACAGATCATGACGCAAAACAAAAGAAAGAAATATTGTAAATATGTGTGTATAGGCTTGATAATTGCATGTGTACTAATAATAATGGCAATTGTGCTTGGAATACATGGTAAGACTGAGAATGAGAGAATTGATGCTTCTACTCTTGCTCCTGTTACTGTCACCGAACTAACCGCATTGAAAAGACTAGCATTGGATGAGAGGCTCTTGCACGATAAGAAAGAGCTTTCGTATAACGTTTTCTATCGCTTGCTAACAGAATATGTTGAGACTATGGATGCAAAAGATTGTTATGTGTGTACACAGATACCGACATCAGTGAAGGAAGGGGTGACATATCACCACATGCCTCTTACATACGGGATTACATGTAGTATAGTAATGTCTAGATTTTATGGTCAAACTAACATACAGTATTTTTACTCAAATTATGATGTTACCTTTGCATATGTTCCTATAATAGCGCAGCTAAGCCAGATTGCTAAAGATTGGGATGCTAAAATAATGAGGGAATTTTTCGAGCCAATGCAACCTTTTGAAACGGCTCACGCTCATAGGGAAAACCTTACCTGCTCGCTCTCTGCAATAGAAATAAGCTTTTTAGATCGCACAGATGATAGAAGGGCACAAATGAATGCGAAATTAGAAAAGGAGCTACATAAGAGGACTTCAGAAGATAATTATGATTTTGCTGCAATAAAGACACAAGGGAAAATAGCTTTAGATGCTTGGCATGTAGGGAAATTTTGTATATATCGAGGTGAATCTTATTATGACAACATTTTTGTAGGAGCGAGTGAGTGTAAACATACGTTTATCTTTAAGGCCAAATGGACATTCATGATGGACGGACTTGACCCTGTCATTCCAGGTGTATATTACATTTGTGGGTATAATGCCTATTATCGTCTTCCAAAGGGATGGTGGGGGAGATGTTATTTGGGTATAGTGTTCCCAAAGGTTTATCAACTGGATGACCTATCGATGATTCAAAAGACATCTGGATCCCATCGTATCCAGAAAAGAGAGACCGCAGCTGCTGTGGTAGGAGATATATTTGGAGCCATGATTCCTTCGTTGGGAGTCGTGTTGAATTCCATCAAAATAAGAAAGTTGTCTACTATAGTGGATAACATGTTGACAAAGTTTTCAGGTGCTATAATCCTGATAGATGCTGAACTTGCAGCGGAAAGAGCTATGACTCTTCAAAATAGGCTTGCTTTAGACATTCTTTTAGCAAAGGATGGCGGCGTTTGCAAAACGCTTGGTGCGCGCCACTGTTGTACATATATTCCCGACAACAGTGTGAAGATTAAAACTATGCTTGCTAATCTAACAAAAGAAAGTGCAGATTTGAAGGAATTGAAAGAACCAGGAGTGTGGGAGAAGGTTGGAAAAGGACTTGCTTCAGTGGGACATTGGCTTGGGGGAATTTGGAATGGAATATTACTGAAAATAATACAAGGAATATTAATTGTAATGATTTGTATATTTGGAATTTGGGGAATAAAAAGGGGAATAATAATGATTATGGAGAGAATTAAAAGAAGAAAGGAAGAGAAAATAATGAAAAGAATGGCAGAAGAATACAAAGCGAAAACTAGGGGAATTAAAAGGAAAAGAGAACTGACAGAATTTTAATGAAATAGAATTTGTGGGCATGATTTGGTGTGATGACAAGTAGTCATCAGAGGAGGGATTGATGAAGCAGAAATGAAGGTTTTACATTTATTAACGCATAAACGTAGTGTGAAATAATCATATGTGACTTTAACCGAACTAATAAAGATTGTACGGGGACAAAATGTGCCCTCAGAGTAGTTTGCCAACATTTATAAGCGTGCTTTATATAACGTGGTGTATTAGAATTGCACTAATCCGACATAATCATAAACGTATGCTACGATTTGCTTGTTTGAAATGCTTTAGCTTAGCATAACTTTAGTAGAGGCTTCGGCCTAGTTGCCTGGTCTCACGGTTTAGATGCTCGTAATTTTCCAATGTGCTAATAAACGTGTATTTTTGCTTGAAGCTGTACTTTTCCACTGAGATCGTTCACATGCTTATCTTAAGGTTTTGTGCCAGCTTGGCATATTTTCGCTTTACTCCAAGGTCGATTTGCAGGTGCGGACAATGGAAGCTCTGAAAGTGAGTTAATTGGTATAAAATGTTGCAACTTGCGTACCCATCTCCAAGGATAATGTATGCTTAAGTAAAAGCTTGAGAACTGTCGTTTTTGATTGGACAATTTGAAGCTAACCTATGAACCCTCCAATGGAAGACCCTACTGGATTTGAACTGTTGTCTATAAAACCCAGGTGCACGAGAGGAAAGCAGCCATTATTGGACATCCCGCCATTTTGTAGACTTTGCAGCTATTATGGCCCACTTTGCTGCGACGCCATTTTGAAAGAGACTTTGATTCTTTCTCTAATCGAGAGAAAGAGACTTTAGATGATTCTTGCCCTAGAGACTTTAACTTTGATTTAATCCCTTGCATGAAGTAGTAGTTTTACCTTGCCGCCGTGAGGCAATTGCCCCGTCCACCCCTGCCCCTTTTGCCCCGTCCCATGCTGATCGAGAAACGGTACCTGTGAGACGAAGACTTCCTTGATTGCTGATCGTAATTGGTAAATATGAAAGGAAATTGTAAAATTGCATTGTGTTTCCTTTAGGTAACCAACTGCTGATTTTGATAAGAGCCCTAGTTAGGAGTTTTTCTAAATTAATGTTGCTAAATTGTTTTTGCATGAAGTCCCACATGCCGATGCTAATTTGAGGTTAGACGAGGATTCCATATGTCGCACGATGCAATTTGAGATCTTGTTATGCTGACTAAATGTATGCAATTAGTTCGTTACAGATTATCGTATTAGTGATTTGCATTGCTATTATCGAATGCCTTGTGATTCAAATGCTACATAGATTGCACCTGTTTCGCCGTTATGGACAGCTATTAATGTCCATATATGTTTATCATTTGGTGTTGAGACACATCTATATTGTGCTAGCTTTGTTAATATAGGGAAATAAAATTCACTAACTTTGAATAAACTGGTGTGGTTATTCCTGACTGAAAGGTCAGGGTTCGCCGAAATGTATTCTGGATTAATTGTCAAGTGTTATGTTGATCAAGGTATTGCTTATGTTCGTTATTAATTATTGATTTAAGGAAGTTGACCGATATAGAGTACAGAGAGTCCCACTTAGTCAAAAGATTCATCGGCCTAAAGAGCGTCCAAACACAGGTAAAATTATTAGTACGGACCGCTCTATCAGGAGTCAATGGTTTCTTTGAGTTGGACGGTACCGGTGGGCAAGACACTGCTGGCACTTATTTTAAGGCACCTGTAGTCCTTTAGTAAGTACCGCGGGCCACTGTTTTCGGGTAAAAAAAATCTTTGGCATTACCAACTGCCTGTCTTTTCAGGGCAGGGCCGCTTAGGCATTATTGGTTTGCTATCTGCACGGCGGCAAGTGACAGGTTGTGACGTCACATGACATCATGATGGGAGTACCACAAATGTGCACAGTCTGGCGAGGTGCGGTCCACTGAGAATGGTGCATGGACCCTGCGCCACCCTATAGCTGCTCTGCTTCCGAGGTGGCTCAGCTTCAGCGTCAGCAGGTCAGGTCCCCATTCAGTACTGCAGCAGAAATCACCCAACCTCGCCATTACCCTTGTCATGGGCTGCGTCGACGCTCAGCGTTAAGGAGCTGAGAGCCACCTGTCCATCAGCATCTCTCCGACGCTGCTGGTGCAGGCCTTTAGCACAGGGTGTGGTGTTTGAGGTGTTACACCCTCCTAATAAATGCATTTTCTATTAGGCGTTTTGGTCCGGGGACGCTTAGTCGGGGATGCTGGTGTCAGTGTCGGATTTCACCTGTTATGTGAAGCACTGGAGACAGAGAAGCTTGTTTCCCAGAATCTCTGAAGTATTAGTAGAAACTGAACTCCCCTTTCTCTAAATCCATGCATGCACATACACACACAAACACATACATTTAAAAACAAAGGGTGTAACTAAGGCATTATGGGCCTAATGTGCAAAGAATTGAGTTGTAAAAATTGGTTGTAAATTACGCACCAACTTTTTTTTGTTGATTCTGAGTTTGTGAACTGGCCTATGTACTATTCAGTTAGTTTACAAAACTACAATCCAGAGTGGATAGCATTTACATTTGATTAGAGCTATCTATTCCTTCGCCTTGTAAATAGTAGCTGGGTGGCAGTTGGTGGCACTTTGTTGAGGGAGATTACTGTCACTTCAGCCAGTGCTGAAATAGCACAACTTCACTATCAAATTTGAATACCTACAAGAATGTTTTTTCATTTTTTTAGAATATACTTTTTTCTGCAGCTGAAACCCCAACAATCACTCTACCCTCCTGATGCCCCTTCAACACAGTCACCTTTGCCTGTTGTGTCTTGTTTTATGTAAACTATAACATGGTGATTGTGGACAGTGTAGCTCATACCACCAGTTGTCTTGACCAAGGTATGTCCCTTCCTCAGCGCCTTGTCAGAAATGTGTGAGTAGAACAGATGAATGAATGCACAAATATACTTGGATTATGCAAGAGGAGTGTGTCTGCAGGCTAAAAAAAAGTTCCTATGGTGCATTTTCCTGACTTCTGTGTAGGCTGCCACCACCACTAATTAGTTCTGTTTAGTTGCTAGGGCCACTCTCCCATGCTGAAGGCTGGTTTATATAAGTCCTCGCATTTACAACCTGGTTGTTTGTGTGTTCCATCCATGGGTGGTCATCTATCACTATAGCTTGGGTGCTTCTTGAACCTCTTGAATCAAGAGTTTCTAAAATTCAGCAGCCACTCGAAATACCATACACCTGCTCTTTCTTTTTCTTTCAGTGCTTCCTCTGAAAGAAATGCAAATGTTAAAAGACTCACGAAGGGATGTGAAACTTAGGTCCAGGATGACAGGATCCTTGCAAGATATTCAGCTATCCACTGACTATGTCAAGAAATTCAATTTACAGTTGTACTATATAGACACTATACCATCCATTCTAAGTAGGGTGAGCAGTGTAATGCTGTTCCTCTGACGACCCCTACTCAGTTGGGCCTTTGGAAGAAACTTTCCATTGGTGGAGCCAACAGGGGCTCTGTTGACAGAAAGATTATGGTCTGCTTGTCTATACATGAGGTGGGTGGACCGAGCGTTTGGTGGACAGGGGCAGGGTACTCGGTCACAATTGAGATGGAGTACCCTATTTGCCAAACTTTAAGCCAAACTCTAAATCAGGACATATGTCTCCATGTTCATATATAGTAGATTTTTTTTTTAGATCTTTATTTATAGTTTCAGAATTGAGAAGTACAGCCACAGCAAAACAGTGCAGTGAGATACAGCAATAGACAACAATGTACAACAATGAGGTGGCTGGGGGCACAAGGATCCTATTATATTGGCAATTAATTAAACAACTGCACTGGCAGGGGTAGTGGAGGGACGCGGGAGGAGGGGGAGAGAAAAGGTGGCGGGGCTGCACATGCAGAGAAGGAAGGACCCAATGGGCATTTGAGAGGGGAAGACAGGTAGGGAGGGGAGGACAGTGAGAACGATGTTATAAGGTGAAGCGTGTTGCAGGAAAGAGCTATGAGCCCATAAGGGGGAAGGTGCGGGACAGGGATGTGAGGCATTCTCACAGGTGAGAGCATGGTTTGGGTGCCATTGGCCGTCGAGCATATATGGGAGAGAGATCCATGAATGGAAGCCTTTGTAAGCAGAGGGAAATGTGTCATAGTGCTGTTAGGTCTAAGGGCTAAGCCTCTCAGTTCAGCATCATCGGTCATCATTTAGGAACGGGACCCACACTTGTTGGTAGGTCTCAAGTTTGTCCGTGAGCGCATAGATATGCTTCTCATATCAGGCTGTTCTGAACATTTCAGTCAGCCATTTGGGGTGTGTGGGTATATGTGGAGAACACAAATGGCAGTGGATACGGAGTTTGGACATGGTCTGTGGCGTGGAGAGAAAGCGGCACTGATGGTGTGTCAGTGGAGAGACGTCTGTTGTGTCATGTAGGAGCACCACGTGTCAGAGTATTGCAGAGGAAAGAGGCAAGGCTCTGCATAGTGTGGCTATTGGTGCAGTCCACAGGTCCAGGATGTCTGGGCAGTCAAATAGGATGTGTACTGTATAGCAGCATAGGTGGTCGTATTGCCAACATCAAGAGTGGTGGAGGAGTCCCATATATGCTAATTTCGAGAGGGTCCATCATAGTACGCTTTTAACTATCCTTGCTTCCAGTCGGCCGTCAGTTCCCTTATTGAATTTACTTACCAAGTTTCTTCCATCACTCAAACCATGAGGCTATGTCACTCATGTTTGACCCTTTTTGAAAGTAAATCAAAATTAAGGGCCTCATTACAAGTTTCGTGGTCCATGCCCGCCATGTTGGCAGTGGTGGTCTGACCGCCATCAGCTTGGCGGTAACACCACTGTATTATGAGCCTGGCGGGCCTATGGAGCAAAGACCACGCGGTTCCGCCGGGCAGCACCAGGCAGCGCAGACCACCTCTGTGACGAGGCAGCATAAACAGGCCAGTGGAGGCTGTGTTTCCGCCAGACACATTCTGATGTTGCATACCGCCAATGTTACCGTAGAGGTCCAGCAACCACGTCCCAGCAGGCGGAAAGGGAGAGTATAAAGGGAGCAACTCACCTGCAGGCAGTGTCAAATGTCCTATGCCGCCATAGAGCCCATCACACACATCCTTCCGCTGCTCATCGAAGCTGTCCATCATCCACACTGCTGTGGATACAACTAACGGTAAGTACACGCACCTACCTGTGTCAATATGCTCAACAACAGTTCGACACACTGTCATCCACATGATAAGGAACTCACACTGTAGGCACCAAGTTCACATGTCATTGTGTACACAGTTGGAGTCATTCACAAAGAAGGTCACATCTACAGCCATTAAACGCTCCTTTGGGCAGGGCACACTCACGCTGCAGACACAGTACTCAAAACCAGACATCTGTATATCTTAGGCACCGGGACAGTGCAGTGTATACAACATTGTGTCACACAATAGCAACAACACAGCAACATCACATCTACCAATACAACTGACACCCTCACAGTGAACACATGCCATTGACTGTCATCAGATTGAACACCCATATGTATGGATGTGTTATAGAACATACACTCCTCCAATTAAACATACCTGTAATGGACCCACACATCATCCACATTGCAACACAATGGAAGGACAATGGAATGCACAATAGTCAGAGAGATACATATCCAAAGCTCACTATGCAAACAATACCTGCACAATAGGGATGCGGGCACCAGGAACACTCAGGGAAGGATGCTGCCCTGGGACACATATCACTTTGCACACACCCCTAAAACCAACATTTGCATAGGAACTGGCCATTCAG
Source organism: Pleurodeles waltl (assembly GCF_031143425.1). Taxonomy (NCBI): domain Eukaryota; kingdom Metazoa; phylum Chordata; class Amphibia; order Caudata; family Salamandridae; genus Pleurodeles; species Pleurodeles waltl. The sequence continues at coordinate 1,558,975,357 of NC_090445.1, forward strand.
GTATCTCAGGGACAAATAATACTAGAGCCAAGTGACATGCCTAGCTGCATAATGTAGACATGCAAGTCAAGAAAGCACATACAACAGCAACAGTATGGGCTATATGTCTAGGTGAAGTAGCTGCAAGATACACACAGCAAAATGGACACATGCACATTCAAATGCAGAGGAAGACAGCACAATTGAACACCCTCCATGTCTGCACAAAGAAAACTCAAGCTGCCACACATGAGACAAATCTACAATCCATATAAGGGAAACAAGTCTAACACCATACATGGGGACATAGGACAACACAAGATTAAATACCTACCACAGCACATTACAATGACACCACAATTGCACTAACAACCACATATGTATACAGTCAACATATACCTTTGTCTTGGGTGACACCAGCACTGCCCACAAAGACAAATATTGTAAACAACAAATGGAACAGCAGGCATGCTATAACACACACAACTGTAGACAGTCAACACAAGTTACTCAGGAACAACATAAAGGTAAAAAGGAATTGCAGGACAAATATGTACCCAAAAAGACAACAATGTGGGTTTAATAATTCAAAATGCATAATAGCAAAAGCCATGGGCCAGTCCATTTTAAAGTCTCTGTACAGTACTGTACTGACTCTTGACTCCTATCACTGCCAGGGAACCTCCACAGGTAAGGGCATCAAGTGGGCAGGCAGGCACCTCGGGGATCATCCTTGGGGGGAGGGGATCATATTTGGCATGTATGGGTTTGGGTTTGGGAGGGGTGGACTGTTTATTTGAAGGAGTGGGATTCTTCTTAGGTGGAAGAGGTATGTGTCTTGCAGGAGAGGCAGGTGTGTCAAGGGACAGCTTTAATGTGGAGGGATGGGCTGGGATATGGGTGGGGGACTCTTGGGTTTGGCGGGGGTGGAGGGAACAGGAGAAAGGGCAAGGGGAAAAAAGGAAACTTTCCTTCATAACATGGGGACTGACATCAGAAGGGGTTGCGGATTTGGGGTTGAGGGAGTGGTCATCTGGTGTGTAGGTGTAGATGTCTTTGGTGCTTTTGATTGGGTGGTGTCTGCTGCATGTGTGTTTGTTTGCGTGTCTTGTGGGGTTGAAAGGTGGAGTTGATGGGAGATGTGGTAGTAGTGGATGTGTTTGTGTCTGTTAAGGTGGTGTCTGTTGGTATGCTGGATGTTGTGGATGTTTGAGTGTCTGTTGGGGTGGTGTCTGTAGGTTTGCTGGATGTGGTGGATGTCTGTCTGTCTGTTGGGGTGGTGTCTGTGGGTATGGTGGATGTTTGTGTGTCTGTTGGGGTGGTGACTGCGGGTGTGGTGGGTGTGGTGGATGTCTGTGTGTCTGTTGTGATGCCTTTGGTTATGCTGGATGTGGTGTGAGGGTCGATGGGGTGGTGGGGGTGTCTGCTGAAGTGGTGGCTGATGTTGTGTTTGTGGGTGTATGTTGAGTGCCTGCTGTCTGGTATGTCTTGTGGTGTTAGTGTCGATGGGTGCTGTTTGTGTTTGTTGTGGTGGGTGCATGTGTCTGTGTGCTTGGGATAGGTAGGGGAATGGGGATATGGATTGGGAAGAGGGAGGTGGAGGGGTGGATATGGGGCGTGACTGGCTGCCACAGTGAGAAGGCCAGAGCCTGAAAAGATATCTTTAGGCCAGACATGGCACTATAAATGCCTTCCAGGAAAGTTGACGTTGGCTGGCCAACCCCTGCATGGCATTCACAATGGAAGTCTGACCAGCAGAGATGCTTCTCAGGAGGACAATAGCATCCTCACTCAGGGCAGCAGGGGTAACAGGGGCTGGGGTGGAGGAGCCTGCGGCAAAGGAGATGCCCAACCTCTTTGGGAGCGGGCATGGCCAACTGGGTGGGGAGCAAAAGGGAGGGTGGTGATAGAACTGAGGGTGGTGGACAAAGATGGTAAAAGATTAGGTCCCTATGGGTCCACCAGCACTAGGGAGTGGCCACTGGAGGTTGAATACAATGATGAGGATATAGATCCGGTCTCCTTCGTGGCACTTCCCTCACCCTCCAGGCCACTGGGTCCCTCAGTGTCAGTGGTGTGTTGACCGGAGGTATACTTGAGTACAAGAAAAAGCAAATGAGCTACAACCAATATTCACTGTTATCCAAAATAATATACAAAGCAACTAAACAATGACAAAAATTCAAAATTCTATAAATACCTACACATATAAACAAATTGATAGACATATAAGTTCTTTTTTTATCGGGCGCTCGCAATCCGCGTATAAAAGAAATCAGCTAATCATAAGATGGAGGAGTTATGAAAGTTATGTGAAAGATCCCCCGAGAAATTCCTTACCTTAAAGACTATCTTGGAGTCATTTGAGAACGGAAGTTGGAATTAGAAAATTGAGCCCTTTCCGCATTGTGTCTGAGGAAACTCATCAACATCGTCGCCTGGATACATACTAACGGGAAGGACGAGAACTTATAAAATCTGCGACATTATACATTAAGTATTGAAAAGGAACTGCCCTGATGAAGGCGGCCTTATAAATTAGACGGTCACCGCCGAAACACGCGTAGGCTTGGTTCCTACTGTTGTCTGGATGGACTATGAATTTATGGTGCAAAAACATAATTTTTTCTTTCTTGATTAAGTAAGACAGAGACACAATCAGGATTTGAATAATAGTACGATATTATTACAGCTCCAGAAAGAGAAAGTGTATATACTTAGGGCCAGATGTAGCAAAGGATTTGCGCGTCACAAACGGCGAAAATCGCCGTTTGCGAGGCGCAAATGCCTCTTTGCTATGCAGAAATGCATATTGCGAGTCGGGACTGACTCGCAATATGCATTTCAGAATCGCAAATAGCAAGGGGTGTTCCCTTCCTATTTGCGATTCGGAGTAGCATGCAATACCATTTGCGACCGCATATGCGGTCGCAAATGGTATCGCAGTTACCATCCATTTCAAGTGGATGGTAACCCACTCGCAAATTGGAAGGGGTCCCAATGGGACCCCTTCCTCTTTGCGAATGGACCCAAAACAATTTTTTCAGGTTTTTTTTTTAAGTGCAGCTCGTTTCCCTTTAAGGAAAACGGGCTACACTTAAAAAAAAAAACTGCTTTATTGATAAAGCAGTCACGGACATGGAGGTCTGCTGACGACAGCAGGCCTCCATGTTTGCGAGTGCCTAGACTCACTATGGGGCCGCAATTTGCGACCCACCTCATGAATATTAATGAGGTGGGTCATTGCGACCCCATAGCGAGTCGCAGACGGTGTCTGAGACACCGTTCTGCATTGGAAATTGCAACTTGTAATTTGCGAGTCGCTCCGACTCGCAAATTGCAAGTCGCAATTTCCAACTTTGCTACATCTGGCCCTTAGTTTGTATCTCACTGTATTTTTGAAATTTTGAATTACATTTTTGTTTAGTGTCATGGTTTTATTATCTTCACTGTCTTGTCTTGTGCGGCACTCTGTCTTTGTCTATCAATTTGTTTATATGTGTAGGTATTTATAGAAATAGTTGCTTGTCTTCCTACGTTAGTATTTATATATTTGTATAATTTAGATATTTGCGTTTGCCTTTGTTGTACATACATACGTAATAAATATAATTTTTTGAATTTTTGTCATTGTTTAGTTGCTTTGTATATTATTTTGGATAATAGTAAATATTGGTTGTAGCTCATTTGCTTTTTCTTGTACTCAAGTATTTCTCCCTGGATGGGCTACTTATCACACCAGGGACCCTCAATAGCCTTCTTTCCGTGTTGACCAGAGGTACCATGGCCAGATGCTTCCCCACTTGGTTGTCCCTATCTCCTTCACTTGCCTGGTATGATGCTTCAAATTCAAAGACAAAAAGGGTCACCACATGTTTATGAACACACTTCAATATCAGCTGTGATTAGCAAACACTACCATGATGTCAGGTAGGCCCCAGCAATAAGCTATATCAAAGTGGCTTCTACATGTACCTTACCATATGCATGCGTGCCTTCTGAACTGTCAACAGTTGCCCACAGGAAAATCAAGATCGCACACAACTACAATTGCATGACTGAAGTTGTGCAATCACAATGACCATTGAATAAGTAAGAAACCACATCACCTTCAAAGCTTTGCCTCATGGAGCATACCTCAGTATTCTGTTGTCATACAATAGTAGCCCAATGTCAACTTCATTCCCACAGATCCCATTCAAGGCCATGCAGACATCAATTTGTCAAATACACAATAAAACAACAACGTGAAATGACACTCCGAGAACATGCCATGTTGCTGACAACAGTACAGTAGCTTGGGGAAGGTGACATGGAAATACTCATGTCACGTTGGAAACATATCAACAATGCACATTTCACCATGTGAAATTTGTCCCAGTGAAGTCATGGAGGTAGTACTAATGTTTGTCAAGTATGCCACACATTTAGCATGAAAATGAACACTGTAAACAAAATGTACAAATTGTCAGGGGCATATGTCCCTAAAATGCACAACACAATGAATCAGCAAGCCCCAAGGAAATCACCACTAATGTCTGACACAGCTTACAATGACATACTGTGATTGCATCAGCAGATGCCATTAGTCCTTTGTATGCTGGAGAGGCACAGAGATTTGCAAGTACTTGCAGGAGGCCCTCAACATGTTGCCCAATGGAAAGCTATATCACTGTCTCCCTTTTGGTCTTACAAACCCAGGTGACTGTGGATGAATGGGTGTAGCTAAACACATATGATTTCAACATAACTGCAAGTCATTCCATGACGCATGCCAACAGTCAGGTTACAAACCTTCCCCATTAAACACGTGAAGTGCACTTTGCTACATGATGCCACATCAATGGCATGGAAATGCACATTGTGGCTAAAAAATCTAGACATACACGTTATGTCCCACATTGTTACTGCAGTTGTACATTCCAAATGACATGCAGTGACGGTTGAGGGTATGTGTCAGCCAACAATCAATGGTGACACACTCCTGTCTGTGGCACCACATGAAATGCAGTCTGTTATGGCTTCATGTACACTATGATGTCATATGGTTCTTGGGGGAAGTGGAGATTGAGTTGGAATGCGATGACCAGGAGATTCGATGAGGAGACGGTTGGAGAGGACCAAGGGAGGAGGAAGGAAATGTAAAGTGCGGCGGACCTATCCAGTGGATGTCGATGTCTTACTTGTTATATTAAAGATATCAGAGATAAACTTAGCATTTGGCGACGAAGGACGGGCGCGACATCCACATTTGAATCCACGCGTTGTGGCTATGGCACATATATACAGCAGGAGTGTTGAGCGCGGTGTAAAGGATACGACGTTGAGAAACAAACGTTAATTTCAGTTCGCATGCCGTTTTACATGGAAAAAGGAGTGTGTTTTCGTGGCACATGCGAAGGAAGCATCGGAAGAATCATTACGCGCATTTCGAGTGAGAGCTGAGGAAGGAGGAACCAGAGTACGTGTCATTGCGCATTTAAATCGAGCAAGCTTTTGAACTTTGGGTGATTGTTTTTCTATACTTTATTTGTGCCAGTGGGTACGGAATATGCGCAGTGTATAGTTTTAAAAAAAGGTAAGAAATAACGCTCGTGAGCCTCACCGTTAGAAGCAGAACACTGAGGGCGCGCATCCTTGTAGTTGTGAGCGCGACAGCTGCGCGTACGTGAAGCACGTTACTCAGGATCACAACGTGTTTACCACTGTGCTTGGGGACGACGCATGAAGAGCGAGAAAACGTGGGAGCTGGTTGCCTAGCATTGGAGACGCCGCATGTTCATTTAACTGTGCGTAAATAAGACGCGAAGAGTGCATAACTGTTGGAATTGCTCACCGGATTTTGCTCACAGGAAGTGAAGGGAAAAAAAAAAAAAAACTAAGACATCTAGAGTGCTGACATTACGAGGATGAATTATTACAACTAGAGTGCTGATTGTTACTGGAATTGTAGAACATGGCAAGGACATGAGACAATGTTATAATATATAATAACTATAGTTTAATTAATATTTTATATAGTTAGTTTCATTCACTTCAGTACACATTTTTTTTCATTATGTCTCATCATTCTCCCCTCAGTATGTCCCAACCTCCCCAATTTTTATCAGAACGTGGTGAACCAATTTTGCCATGGAAGAAATGGATAAACTTATTTGACTCATATTTGATTGGTATTGGTGGTGTAAAGTTCTCACCGGCAAGGAAACAAGGAATTTTACTGCACAATTTGGGAATTGAGGGACGTAATATTTATGATAGTCTTGATCTTATAAACATTGGCACTGCTGAAGGTGAACCAAGAGATATTTATGAGATGTCTCTCATGATGCTTAAGAAGCATTTTGACGGTCGCATCAATGTTGTTATGGAAAGGCACAAATTTTTCATGAGATCTCAGGCAAAGGATGAGAGGGTTACTAATTATATTGCGTCACTTAAAACATTAGCTCAGACATGTGATTTTGCTAATTTAACTGAATCTTTGATACGGGACCAATTGGTGCGTTGTACAAACAATCCCAGAGTTCAATAAAAGTTATTGGCTAAGAATCCTACGTTAAAAGAAGCAATTATAATTGCTGAAAGCATTGAACATGCCATTCTTTGGGTCAAGGAGATAAAAGATGTGAGTCTAACTACAGGTTCTCATATGGACTCTGGATACACAGCTATGTCAGCTACAATTTCAACTTTTGATGATGTTTGTGGGAATGAGTTAGTACATAGGGTTACAGAGAAAATGAGAGTCAGCAATGATGTACAGAAAGACTTTAAGATCAGATGTTTTAAGTGTGGTAATGTTGGTCACTTGGCAAACAATCCCAAGTGTTTTGCAAGAAATGTTAATTGTAGGAAATGTGGGAAGAAAGGACACTTAGCTAAAGTTTGCAGAAATTCTAGGATAAATATAGTGGGAGAACCAACTGATAGTCAACAAATTGTATTGTGTATTATTAATATGTGCACTGGAGATTTGCAATCTGATAGGTGTGCAGAGGATAAACTGGTCATGCCGAAATGTGATATTAATATTGGGGAGAAAACTGTTGCAGTGCTTGCTGATTCGGGATCCCCGTTTAAACTGATTGGTGATAAGAATTGGGAAAGAATTTTTGGAAATGATAATATCAAATTGATTCCACCTGATATTTCTCCTGTTGGTTATGGGGGACAAAAAATTGATTTATTTGGCTACTCCATAATGTCAATTAAATTTAAAGGGAGAGAGACTGTGGGTAAGGTTTATGTAGCCAAGCGAGGCAACAATCTTTTGGGGTGGCGTCATCAAAGAGATTTGGGAATAATTTTAAATCCAAACGCCCCTGACCAGGTTCTTTCTGTTTCCAGTGTGAGTGATGATGCGGGATTTGTCAGTGAGTTTCCTGAAGTTTTCAATGACAAATTAGGTTTACTAAGGAATTTTAAACATAACATTATTTTGAAAGCAGGTGCTAAGCCAATTGTGTACAAAGTAAGGAAGGTTCCTCATTTGATGTTACAACCATTGCAAGAGGAACTTAATAAATTGTTGAAATTAGAGGTCATAGAGGAAATTGAAGCTTTTGAATGGTTGGCCCCCATAGTTTTGGTCCCCAAAGACAATGGAGAAAAAATAAGGTTATGTGTTGACCTCAGGGGCCTTAATCAGTCTATATGGGTAGACCGTCAACCATTACCAAATATTAGCGAGACTTTGACTATGCTGACTGATGCCAAAGTATTCAGTGTTATGGACTTATCAGCAGCATATCATCAAGTCATGCTTCATGAGGAGTCAAGACACCTTACCTCTTTTGTTACTCCTTTGGGTGTGTTCAGATTTCTCAGGATGCCGTTTGGGCTAGCCTCAGCTGCGGCTTGTTTCCAGAGAGTTATGAGAGAAGTACTTAAAGGTCTTGATTCAATCTTGTTTTTTCAAGATGATATTTTGGTGTATGGTGAAGACACAGCAAAGCATGATGTGGTTTTAAGATCTGTACTTGAGAGACTAAATAATAATGGGTTGACGTTGAAGAGGGAAAAGTGCATGTTCAGAGTAAATGCTGTCTCATTTCTTAGTCACACTATTTCTGGGGATGGCATAAAACCCAAATTGGAATTGGCCAGATCAATTTTGTCTGCACCAACGCCTATTGATAAGGACCAAGTAAGGTCGTTCCTTGGGCTTGCTGAATACTACTCGAAGTTTGTTAGAAATTTTGCAAGTGTGATTCAACCTTTAAGAGTAGTTTTAAAAAAAGGAGTGCGTTTTGAGTGGTCCCCAGAATGTGATGAAGCATTTAAGTCAGTGAAAGATGACATTGGTAAAATGCCCACTTTAGGTCATTTTGATGTCAAACGCAAGACCATTTTGTCTACTGATGCCAGTCTAAAGAGTCTGGATGCCGTACTCTCTCAATTGGTTGATGGTGAGGAGAGAGTGGTAGCATTTGCTTCCCGTTCTCTCAAGGGAGCTGAAGAACGATATTCTATAATTGAGCGTGAAGCACTGGCTTGCACTTGGGCAATAAACCATTTCAAGTTTTATTTGTGGGGTTTACCATTTACTCTCAGAAGTGACCATAGACCTTTGGTACAATTGTTTGCATGTAGGAATAATGAGAACACCACACCTAGGATTAAACGTTGGGTTGAAAGTTTGTGGGATTTAAATTTTTCATTGGAGTATTATCCGGGAAAGAAAAATATTCCTGCGGATTTTCTTTCTAGATTGTCGGTATTGGATCCAGGCATGATTGAGCACCCTCCAATATTGTGGGTTAAAGAGACTGCTCTTGATGCAGGTGAATGGAGTGAAGAATGTGATAAGGATGTTGTCCGAGGTACAGTAATGAACTTTGTGGTGCATGGGTGGCCGTGTTTGTATGAATATTTAATTGATGTTGGAGCGTTCTGGTGTGTTAAGGATGAACTTAGTATCATAGAGGGTAATCTGTATAGAGGTGATAGATTAGTCCCACCTGTGGGATTGCATAAAAAATTGATCAATTTGGCCCATGATGGACATTTGGGTAGGAACCTTACCAAAGCTAGTATTAGGGAACGATATTGGTGGCCGGGTTTGGACAAGCAAGTTGAAGCTGTAGTAAAGGATTGTTTCCAATGTGCCAGTAATGACAAATCTAAAGTAGTGCGAACTGCTCCTTTGTCTCCTATATCTGTTCCAGATGAGCCATGGATCAAATTAGGTTTAGACTTGGTTGGACCTTTTGAGTTATTACCGCCTGGTGAGAGATTTGTAATTGTTCTCGTCGATTACACCTCCAAATGGGTTACTGCTAGTTGTGTGAGTTCCATCACCACAAAAAATGTGATTGAGTTTTTAACTGAAGTATTTGCATGTGAGGGTATCCCCAAGGTTGTTATTACGGATAATGGTGTGCAATTCACTTCTTTGGAAATGAGGTATTTCCTTAATGATTTGGCAATTTCTCATCATTGAACTGCATTATATGCCCCTCAAGCCAATGGATTAGTGGAGAAGATGAATCAGTTAGTGAGAGCGAGTGCCCAAGTGGCTCTTGAACATAGGATACCTTTGAAAGTTGTTCTGAGAGAGAAGTTATGGGCTCATAGAAACGCACCTAATGTTATCACAGGAATGTCTCCTTTCCGCATTTTGAAGGGTAGATTGACGGGTTCCAAATTGAATCCTTCCTGGTTACGTTCTGGATTGCAAAATCTGAAAGAGTCACCTAATTTTAATTCTGTTCGTGCCAAAGTAGTTGAGAATCAAAATAGGTACAAGAAGAGGTTTGATGAAAGGAAGTGTGTAAAACAAAGGTATTGGTCTGAAGGGGATTTGGTGTTTATTAAAAAACCAGTCTGGTGCAATAAAGGTGTTTCTAAATTTGTAGGGCCAAAGAGAATTGTAGAAATAAGAAAAAATGTAGTGGTACTTGAGGATGGTGAAGTTTGGAGTATGTCTCGCTTAGCCAAGTGTTCTAACGGGAAGGAATTGAGTAACACAGTACCTAATTCAGAGATGAGTGAGAATTTAAGGAGGAGTGTGAGGAACAGAATTTATCCAAAGCATCTATCAGACTTTGTGAAATAAATTGGGAAGTCATATTTTGTTTGTGTACATGTTTAGAATTTGATTAATTGTTTTTTTGTTTGTTTGTTTGTTTTTATATATTTCTTTTCTCAATTGATACAATGTTGAATTATTCGTCTTATCAATTCTGATATGTATATATGTTGTATTATAGTTATTTCGCAATGTTATTTTGTTATATTTTTTGTGAATTGTAAGGGGGAAGATGTGTTATGGCCTGATGTACACTATGATGTCATATGGTTCTTGGGGGAAGTGGAGATTGAGCTGGAATGCGATGACCAGGAGATTCGATGAGGAGACGGTTGGAGAGGACCAAGGGAGGAGGAAGGAAATGTAAAGTGCGGCGGACCTATCCAGTGGATTTCGATGTATTACTTGTTATAATAAAGATATCAGAAATAAACTTAGCACAGTCCCATTGCAAATGTCATATTCCAAACACAGGTTGGCATGAACATATATGTGAGAGAATACAGAAATCATCCCATTTAACACAGGTAAACCATGTATGAAACAGCAGTGTACACATTTTGTCAAAAGAGAAAGGGATACATGCTAAGATGTAGGCACAAAGAATATCAGCAACAGTGATGACACTTGAACTTGTTTTGTATGCTATGGTGGGCCGATTGCATCATGTGTCATCATGTGGGCATGAAATATGTAGTCCTACCATACAACCAAGTAATTTTTCCTTCACATTAGCTAAACACTATTTTATCTGACCTGTAGCTAGATGTAGATGTCATTCATCATTGTAGGCCACAATGCCTGTGCCGATATACTGACATATGTTTGTGTTATGGCACTAGATGCATGAGTATTGGATTATGATGGCCCTGTGATCAGGGACTGTTGTACTGCCATCTGTAGTATCTTGGTTTATGTGATGTTGGATTTCCTTGGTGTGGTATGTGATAAGGGTCGAGCTGCTGACATAAACCACATCACTGTTTGCCGCCTAGTCTATAGGACAATGTCTTACAAATCCCTTACTACCATGGTCTGGAGGTCTGTACCTGTCAACATGTTCGTTTACTCAGTATGAGTCAATCATTATTGATTTCTAATAGTCCTGACATATTGAAACCCTATGTGCTGCACACTGTAATAACATTTTTAGTTTGAGCAGACACTTGTTTGTATGTGTTGTATGGGAGGGTTTTAATCCTGAGCTGGATACTGTGTGCATGCAAAATTTACCATCTTGAATAAAGTAGCTTGGATCATCATTGTATGGTTCACATGGTCTGACATATCTTCATGGCTAAATATGAAATCAAAATCAGTAGTCAAAGAGTCAGTGAAGGGTGATTTTACTGTGCAGCTATGCAGCTATGACTAATAGAAAAAATATGTGACGTGACTCAACAAAAAATCAAATGTGAAGGAGTCAGTCATGATGAGTGAAATCATTGGAGTAGATGCCACACCAGTGGAGTCCAGAGTACTCCTTCCATTAGAAATGGTAGGTGGTTCAGGATCAGTCCAGAGTGAATGTATAGCACACAAAGGAGGTCCTTAAGAAAGAGGGTTATTACTGGCAGTGGTGGGTGTCTTGCCATCCGCACCTTCTGGATTCTTTGCTAGATGTCCCTGTTTGTGTGTGGGGGGGTTGAGGGATCTGCTGTTACAGAGGCAGGGGTAACTGGACCTTGGTGTTCCTCTGGTAGGGCATCCCTTCCAGAGACAGGCACCAATCTTGCTGGGCCTGCTGTTGATTGGCCAAAGGAAGGGGTAGATTGGTGTGGAAAAGCTCGGTTCAGGGTGGTACGTATGTCCCTCAACACTCATGTTACGGAAGCCAAGTTGTTATTGAAGGCCTCAATCTGTTTCCGCATGTCCCGATGCATGTCCATCTGTAGCTGCTTGATTTCCCAGAGTTCGGTCAACACATGGCCCATCACACCTTGGGACACCTGATAGACACCCAAGGCGTGGCTGATGGTGTCCTGGCCAAGAGCAGCCCCAGTAGCCTCACCCTACTGGCCCACAGCATCTCTCCCACACACCCTACTCCCACGGGCCTGTGCCTTTGCCACAGGATGCCCCCTCCAACTTGTTCCTGGACCCTCATTGTCCAAAGTGTTGCGCTGCACCTCAGGATCCAGGACTGGGGGGCACAAGATGGTAGATACTGTGCTCAGGACAAAGATTGGGGGGCGAATGGTTGCCTGTGATGTTGAAGCAACAGGGCTGGGAGGTGATGTTGTGGGCACAATGAGGCCCACTGTTACCGCCTGACCAGATTGCCCAGATGGTCCAGAACCATCCTCCACATCCAGATGTGCAAGAGTGTCACCTTCACTGAGGGCTTCATGCAGCCTGGGTAGTGGCAGTCTGTTCCGTGACCTCTGTGTGCCCAGCTGCAGATCCACCTGTTAAAGTAAAACTTACATTGTTACCAGTTGCATTGTGACATCTACCTAAAGGTTTAGATTTACAGTAAGCAGAGAGCTTGTACAAAGTTAAGTTGCAGTTAAACCAACTGTGGAAAGTAACCATGGTACTGGGTGTATTGACATGACATGTGTAAAGCATGCCAAATCATTAAGTCTCAAACAGCTACTGAGATGTGCAGATCAGTTGCACTTGGGAGGATGGCCTGGAAATGACACCTTGCCACCAGTGAAGCCAACACAGTGGAGAGCCAACATATGCCTTTGACAATTGGGAGGACTAGTTGAGTGGGATGCAGACAGACCCAGGACTTGGTTGCAGATGTCACTGGAGTCATCATGCGCAGACTGATGTGTCAATGTGTCTGCTGCTGCTGCTGCCATGCTGGTGATGCATCTTGAGACCTTAGGAATACTTCTTGCACACACTGGGTAAGCTGTCCTTCCTTTCCTCAATAGTTTAATCTTTGATTGACTAGTCAAGATGAAGCTAGGTAGACAGACACGTCTCTGATTTGAGCATGATCGGTGCTTGCTCTTTCCCAGAGGAGTACACTTCATTTGAGAGTTGACAAATAGATGTATTGGGGCATGTGACCACTGTGCTGGTGGTTGAAGTAACAGAAACAGGGCCTGCTGGGAAGTGCAGGCAGGTCACTCCCTGTACTATACACACTAGACCAATGTTCCCTCCCCAGATGAGGACACTTGATTTGAGAGTTGACAAACAGATGTATTGGGGCATGTGACCACTGTACCAGTGGGTGAAATAACAGAAACAGAGCATGCTGGGATTTGAAGTCAGGTCGCTCCCTGTACTACTCACACTAGACCAATATTTTCCCCCATCCTCCAGGTGAGTATACTTCATTTGAGAGTTTACAAACAGATGTATTAGGGCATGTGACCACTGTGTTGTGGTTGGAGTAACAGAAACAGGGCCTGCTGAGAGCTGCAGTCAGGTCACTCCCTGTACTACACACTAGACCAATGATTTCCACCAGGTGAGTACACTTAAATTGATAGTGAAGACGCAGGGGTATTTGGACAAGTGAACACTGGAGCTGGTGCTTGGAGTTACAGACACAAGGTCTGCTGGGAATTGCAGTCAGGTCACTCTCTCTACTACACACGCTATACAAATGGTAACCTCCCAGGTAAGTACACTTCAATTGTGAGTTAACAAACAAGGGTAATTGTGCAGGTGAATCCTGTGCTGGTGGCTGGAATTACTGAAAAAGGGCCTCTTGGGAGTTGTAGTCATGTCAGTCCCTCTACTTCCCAACACCTGACAAATGGTATCCTCCCAGGTGAGTACATTTCAATTGAGAGTTAACAAACAGGGGTATATGGAGAAGTGAACACTGTGCTGGTGGTTGGAGTTACAGACACAAGGCCTCCTGGGGGTTGCAGTCATATCACTCTCTCTCCTACACACACTATATAAATGTTATCTCCCTAGGTGAGTGAAGTTCATTTGAAAGTTGACAAACAGGGATCATCAGACAAGAGAACACTGGGCTGGTGGTTTGATTTCCTGAAACAGTGCCTCCTTGGATTTGCAGTCAGGTCACTCTCCCTACTCCTCAATACTTGTCAACTGTTTTGTTTTACATATCTGTGTGCAGGCTGCATTTATATTTGTGCATACATTGTCATTTTGGAACATGCCATGGATCCTGGAATGTGTTTTTGTCATTGTGGGATTTTCTGCCCCATTTGGACATATGGTATGTGTTGGGCCTTGGTAGCTGAGAGGTTGGGTTCAATGATACACACTAACAGAGCTAACACTCAGATACTCTGGGTATGTATTGAATGTTGCTGAGGTGCATATATCAGGCAGTGGGCAAAGCTGAGCTGTGAGCATGCATGACATTGCATTTTTGTGACTTTTTTGTGTTGTGACTTACCAGACTGCATTCGCCCAGGTATTCCTGTCAAGCCCTCAGGATGCTGGATGGCCAAGACCTTCTTCTCCCAGGGAAAGAGTATCAATGGGGCACCGGGAGGGCCACCCCCAGTCTTCTTGGCCTTCAGCCAGTGCCTGAAGACCAGGGAACGGACCTTGCCCTTGAGGTCGTACCACCTTTTCCAAATATCCTCCGCGGAGGGTGGTGCCTACAGCATTCATTCCGTCGACAATTCTGTCCCACATTTCCATTTTCCTACTGAGAGGAGTGTGCTGGACTTATTCTCCAAACAATTGTGGCTCTACTCTTATGATTTCATCCATAATTACTCTTAACTCATCTTCAGAAAAACGGGGATTTTTGGAACATGACATGTTGGAAAAAACACTAATGAGGGTGACAGGGACTTACTTAACAGGGGGAAGTGCAATAGGGTGTGAATGGACAAAAGTGTGTGCAGGGTGTTTAATGGGATGGTGAAAAAGGAAGAGGGGCCTAATCTGTATAGTCGACGTATTTCAGTTGCTCAGGCTTCTGTGTCTTGCAGTGGAAATGCAAAGGATTGTGGTCTGTGAAGGGGTGTATAGTGTCCTTTGCAGGTGTGTCCACTTGGCCAATGTGTGTCAGCTGTGTTGTTTTTTAATTCATCCAATGTGCTATTGTCTGTCACTTTGTTGACCACGAACCGCTGTGGTCCAGACCACCATTGACTGATTGCCACAAAGGGAACGTCACAGTGACTGTGTGCTTGTAATAAGCTCTGTGGTTGGCTGCAGTGCTGACAGCGCTGGGGGTTGGACCACCTATATCTAAGTCGCCACGCCGCTGGTGGTCTGCCATTTTTGCTTGGCGGTCGGCGATCCTGCCTGTATGGCTTAAAATAGGGCAGTCTAAATGACCGCCGGCATGGCAGTCTTTTCAGTACCGCCAACATGGCGGTCCGGCTATGCGACCGCCAAATTCATAATGAGGCCCTAAATCATATTTCACAAGCGTAATGTGAAGGAAACGAACAGTCAAATCAAAGACACCGTCAAGATCCAGGTAGTGACATATTGTATGGAATATCAGGGGAGATACACATATATGTGGCTTCTTCCAGTCATTCATGAGTGTTGAAATTGTGGAGCTCCATCATATCACTTGAATTGATAAGACTCTGTAGTAGTCCTCTCTAGTGCTCCATCCTCAACTAACCACAACGAGTATATAGCACGTTGCTCCCATACTCGGTTATTGTTAATATACAGTGCTAGGTTTCTATCAACTGCTGCAGGGAGGGTTGGTGAATCAGCGGTTCTCTCTCTGCCCTGCCAAAGCTATCCAGAATCTGCACTATTGTTTTTGAGGTTTGCAACCTGCGGTCACAAACATAGGACTATGGTGAAAAAGGCTCTGCTACAAGGCTCTTATACAATACACTGTCAAACACAGCTTTCTCCAACATAGATACAAGAGCATTTCCAAATACCCAGTAAATATGTAAAATACTTCATTTTAGATTCATTGTATGCATATTGATCTAAACTGGGATCCATGAAGACTTTACATGGAAACAACCCTCTTGAACTTATGTTGGATACCTCTGGTCTAGCACTTCAAGAATCTCAGTGAACCTGCAGTTTTCTTCTCTATCTCTAAAGAGTTACAAAACTTTGGAGATTTTTATGTGTTTAATCCCTATCCATAAAACACGGTTGGCATTCTTGACATAACTGTGCCCATATCAGGCATATTCATCTAAATCTCTGTTTTATGACTGGCATCACTGGGATGTGGTAGTGATATGTGGGCATGGATAGTAGAATCTACCCATGTATGGCAGTAGTATACGTGCCTAATGAATAAAAAAGGCAATACATCTTTCATTGTTGTCGCCCCTCCCATAATCTCCTTTTCCACAGATTACCTCAGTACCACCTGCCAACAGTGCTCCTTATCTCTTCATCGCCTCTCTGTCACTTGCATTTCATTTGATTTATAACACTACTCATACCAGTGTAGGGAGTCACTTAGGGAGAGACTTTATATCGCACCCATTTTATACAGAGACAATGAATCATATATGTGTAAATCAGTCTATAAGACCTGTTGCATAAAACAGTGAGGATTGGAAGGTAGAAATACTAGTGGCAGCATATTTTAAGAGTGCTTGGTCTTGAGAATCACAGCCTTAAGCTATGAAAATGTACCACAGAGGTTGAGTTGACTTTCCTAATAAGAATATATTGGTACACTAATTAACCTATTCAGCAACATTAGAATAATGAAAGACTGGGGAAAAACATAGGGCCTCATTACAAGTCTGGTGGTCTTAAGACTGCAAGACTCGCAGTGGCAGTCAGACCTCTGCACTCCTGGCAGTCCTACTGCCAGATTGTGACCTTGGCGATCGGACTACCAGGGAACTGCCACCACCGCCAGGATCATTGTTCTTGATGGGGTGGCAGCGGCCTGAGTCAGCACTGCAGTGGTGATCACCAGTCCCCTTTTCACCAGCCTTTTCGTGGCTGGATCCCCATCATGAAAAGTCTGGCATAAAGCCAGTGTTGGGGCCCCCCTGCCAGCACCCTCGGAAAGCGCACTCTCTGCACTGCAGACAGTGCACCTTCTGAGGGTGCTGGTATGCCACGGCATTGGCCTAGGCTCCCTTAAGGGAGCTGCGACCTGTGCCATGGCATTGTTTCCACAGGTCTGACCTGCGGAAAACTCATAATACGATGTTTTCATCAGTCAGCCCAGTGGAAACATCGTAATACGACAGGGGGGGAGGCCACTGGTATGACAGCAGCCTCCTCCCTGCGGCTTTGGCAGTCGAATAATTACCACTGCCAAAGTCATAATGAGGCCCATAATGTTCTAATCTATACCTTGCATTTTGCATGTTGTTCTTTGATGACAGGTCACTGTGCTGTATTGGGATTGTAATTTATGAACTGCAAGCACTAACCCACTGAGCTATCCACATAAAATTCATTCTTGTGATCTGCATTGTACAGTTCTTTGCAGCTCAGCAGGTATATTAATTCTGTGCGCTACTATATGATGAGGCAAAACTGACATTAGACAAAGCTCCCATCTCTCTCCAGGAGAAACATTGATTACCAGTTATCCTGACAATATTATTGTTGCCTGAAAACTGCTGGACACACAAGGAACTCTGCAGCAGGTGTTTTGATATCTCTAAGTAATTTCCATTATTACCAAACACAGTGGGGGTCATTCTAACCCTGGCGGTCCAAGACCGCCAGGGCTAAAATGACGGGGGCACCGCCAACAGGCTGGCGGTGCCCCGCTGGGCATTCTGACCGCGGCGGTTTGACCGCGGTCAGAAGTGGAAAACCGGCGGTCTCCCGCCGGTTTTCCGCTGCCCATTTGAATCCTCCATGGTGGCGCAGCTCGCTGCGCCGCCATGGGGATTCTGACAGCCCATACCGCCATCCTGTTCCTGGCGGTTCGCCCGCCAGGAACAGGATGGCGGTATGGGTTGTCGTGGGGCCCCTGGGGGCCCCTGTAGTGCCCATGCCAATGGCATGGGCACTGCAGGGGCCCCCGTAAGAGGGCCCCACAAAGAATTTCACTGTCTGCATTGCAGACAGTGAAATTTGCGACGGGTGCCACTGCACCCGTCGCACCTTCCCACTCCGCCGGCTCCATTTGGAGCCGGCGTCCTCGTGGGAAGGTAGTTTTGCACTGGGCTGGCGGGCGGCCTTTTGGCGGTCGCCCGCCAGCCCAGTGCAAAACCCAGAATACCCTCAGCGGTCTTCCGACCGCGGAGCGGTATTTTGGAGGGGGAAGTCTGGCGGGCGGCCTCTGCCGCCCGCCAGACTTAGAATCACCCCCAGTGTCTTCCTCCCCCTGCGTGATCAGCGCCAGGTGCGGCTGCACCGGTCACATCGCCCTATATCTGGAAACGCTGCAGTTGAGCAGTGTTTGGACAAAATATAAAGTTCAAAATCTCAGAACCCTAAAATATTTCACAAAAATATTGGAATGCAAAAATATTGTGGAATAGAATATGGTGGTCAAGAATGTCAATGTTTTTGGTAAGTAATATCGTTATTAAGAATATGGTTGTTTTTTAATTTTGTTCTCAGTAATATAATAGTAAAAATACTGTTTTTTTAATTACATTGATGAGTTTTAGTTATATATTATTTGTAGTTCTAAGTATTGATGGTTAAATTATTGTTATTCTTTAAAAATGTGGTTTGTAATTTTAAGTGATTTTTATTTTATTTTAATGTCATTAATGACTTACAGTGTTGCAGTGGGTTGTTGAGTTTATGAGGGGAGAGCATGGGAAGATAATTTAAATGATAAATATGTTTAAGTTAGGGTTAATTTATTTATCATTGGTAATTAAATTTTTTCATTGAATATTAGTTATGCATTTTTTTTTGTTTTACAATATATTTAAAGCTTAACATTTTAACTTTAATTTTTTTATTAGTTTTAATATTAGTTATAGTAAGTTATATTTTAGTACTGGGCTGTTGAGGTTGTAGGGGTATTTGGTGGGATGTTAATTAAGTTGCAAAAATAAAATGTATTGATAGTTTTTAATTGTTCATTAATTATATACTTTATTAATTGTGTAAATAGTTTATTACCTATGTAATTTATAAATTAATAGTACGTTGTTTGTTTTTGTAGGTGTACATGTTGGGAATTTTATTTTTAGTTTAAATTAGAAAGTATTTTTAATAATTATTTGTTAATTATTTAATTGATTGTCAATTACATAAATACTTGTTTATTTATTATGTTTTAGTTCTGGGTTACTGGGTTTATATGGAAATATAGTTAGTATTTGAAGTAAATGTTTTATTTTAATGAACCTTTTTTTAAAGTTATTTGAATTTGAATATTACTTAATAATTAATGAATTAATTATTGTGTAAGTGTTCTAATGTTTATTTAATGTATTGTGTATTTTTGTTTTAAAATGTTTATTACCCATATTTTATTAATACTCTGTTGTTGTTTAGGTGAGTAGGGATATTTGTTGTTTTTTAATATTAATTTATGTAATTTGTTAATTATGTATAATGTTTTAAATGTATTTTTTAAAATGACTTTATTTAATGGTAAGTTAATTTTTATTTATATATGTAATACTTTTTATGTCAAACACTTTCTCTGCTGTTGCTTATACTGTAGTGGAATAGTAAATTTAACCTCTCCGGAGTCCAAAGCTTTTCATACTATTGCACTGTATGGATTAGGAATAGTAAATCAAAACCCTCTGAAGTCCAACACTTTCCATACTGTTGCAAAAACGGAGTGGAAATAGTATATTTAATATACATAAATGCCAATAATTTTCATAATATTGGTTAAATATATTTTATAGTATTATTTGTTTGTATTTTGCATTTTATATTATTTGTTTTATTTTTTTACATTTATTTTAATGTTTACAGTATTTTTGATAAATGTGTTTTGGGGTATACATTTTAAAATTGTATTTATTGTGTTATTTAATTAATATATGTTATTGAATTGCTTATATTGTTCATGATTTTTGGGAGTGCTTCTATGAGTATATATTTATGTATTGTATTAAAAATGAGTGGACTTTAATCTACGTTATGTTAAATGTATACACTAAAATAAATAACATTTACTACTTTAAATTCTATTTATATTTTAAAAAATCATTTTTTTTGTATGTTTTTGGACAATGTTAGTGTCAAAGATATTTTTTTCTGATATTTTGATTCTTACCATTACAGTATAGGAACACAATATTGTGGTAAACAATATTTTTTACACAATATTTTTGTCAACGATCTTGTTCACCATGATGTTGTATCATTGATCGAGCTGAGCTAACGTCTCAGGACAAAATGTTTGCATTTCACAACATATTTACAACTGATATTTGAATGATAATTTATGTTGAGTGGGACTGCTTTGCTGATGTTGTACCCTTGGTGCTGAAAACACTTACTGGTTTGGGTGTAATTTCCTGACTCGTCTGGAGTTTTCATGAAAATATCACTTCTGCTGCCTGAGACATTATCCTGTAAATATAGTGTCTACTGCCTGTACTTGCAACATCTATTTAACCTGCATGGAAGCACTGCCCTAAGGACCTGTAACATCTGTTAGCTCTGCTGCCCACACTCTGAGATTGTGAGGTTTGTGCAACCTTTAACTTTTTTCACCCTGCCTGTTCCAGATAGATTCTCAGCCGTAACATATGATGAAGAATCACTTGGGAATAACAGTTTGGAAAAATGAAAGGAACTGGAATATCTAAATACTGGCATGTCAGTGCACAGTGACAAGTACAATAGTCCAGTATTGTGAGAGCTGTGTAAATGTCTCAGTCATGACACAGCAGTGTGTGGTGAAGGTCAGTTTAGAGATGCATCAAGAGTGACCTCTGAATGGCTTGACACTGACATATTAGGGCCTAATTTAGACTTTGGTGCTCCGACCACTGGATCGCCAATACAGTGGTGGCGAGGACACCACCAAGTCGGTAGCCTCCCCACCGCCATATTATGAAGTCCCCACCGGATGGAGGAAACAGTATGACAGCATTGGTTTGGCTCTCAGGGACAGCCAAGGCCAGTGCCACTTCACTGTCGGTGCTGCCAGCACACTCGGAATGAGCACTGTCACCATGGCAGACAGTGCACATTCTAAGTGTGCTGACAGGGGGCCTCAGCGCTGCCCACGACATGGGCATGGGCAGTGCAGGGGCACCCCTGTTGCCCTGTTTCCGCGTTTCTAACAACCTTTTCATGGCGGGCTACCCGCCATGAAAAGGCTGGTGGAAAGGCAAGACGTGATTAGCACAGCGGTGCCGACATCGGCATCACTGTGTCTGACCATGGCATCCCGCACCGCTACAACCGAAAGATCTTGGATCCGGCTTTTGCAGTTGTCGTGTGGTGGTCCAACCACCAGCATCCAAATCTGGCAGTCAGAACGCCAAGGATGCGGCGGTTGGACCGCCACCGCGAATACGACGGTCCTGTGGACCACCGTACTCTTAATCAAGCCCTGAGACCCTGATTACAAGTTTGGTGGAAGGGAACACCCGTCTGCCAAATTCCAGACAGGGTGGCTGCTATTGTAGTGGCGACCTCAACGCCGGGCTCATTTTGACTTTCCCACTGGTCTGACGGCCGGAAACCAAGGTCAGCCCAGCGGGAAAGTGGCAGCAGCATCGTCACCAGCTCGTAATCAAGCCGGCAGAAATGCTGTCTCGCGCAGGGGGGACTGGTACCCTCTGGCTGACCCCGTGCAGACAGTGCGCAGTACAAGGGTGCTGGGCAGGGGGACCCCTGCATTGCCCATGCCCGTGGCATGGGCAGAGCAGGGGACCCTGTGGCCGCCCTGCACCTGTTCTCCACCAGCCTTTTCATGGTTGTAATCAGCAGAGCTATGCAGAGTTCAGTGCCACCCTGGCTGATTACAATCAGAGATCCTGGCGGGGATGGCGGTAGGTTGGCGGGTCTGCCTGCCAACCTCATAATGTGGCGGTCAGACTGCCACAACTGCGGCGTCCGACCACCTCCACGAATCTGGCGGTCTAGTGACAGCCAGACCCGTAATTAGGCCCTTAGTTTGGTCAGTAGCTAGTGACAGCTCTGTTCCTGCCTTTACAGCACAATCCTTCAGATAAGACCTGCTTTTCTGAGGCAAAAATATGTTTGTCTGCTGTACACCCAGTATTTTGTGTTGTGTGTATGTGTGTACACTGGTATCTTAGTAATGCTGCTGTTGAGTAATAGAGTTCCTGGGAACAACGGAATTCTCTTAAGATTTGCAATTGTTTATCTGTTTCCTTCAGAGCTGTCTTTAAAATTAGTAGATTTGTGCTGTGGAATGCACCATTTGCCCTTAGTATTTCCAAAACTCTCCTGTGTGGGGGTGATTAACAATTTGCTCGCTAAATTCACTCTTTCGATGCAATCTAGCTTTTGGAATGTTCATGCGCGCCCACTTAAGTGGCCATTAACTTAATTAGGCAAATGTAAACCTTGAAGTTAGTCCCTGCTGGTTTGGAACTGCTTTGCCATAGTTGTGCTCATTCCCTTCATATTAGCATTGCTGAGGTAAATACTTTAGATCTTGCAGCATTTTATTAACCTTAACCCTTTAAATGAAGGTTTGCTCCTCACAAGCACCTCTGTGCAGCTCATGTTCACAGTGAGACCCACATCCTTGCAAGAGCCCTGAGGAGTTACCGCCTTGCTCACACCTTCCTAATTGTCCTGACCCTTGGTTAACTTTTAACAACACAAAAGGATGATGGACAGAGTGATGACACTTTTCAACCACTCCACCCCAGTCACAGATCTGTGTTTAATCAATCGTTCTTTTGCTTCTTTTGCTGGACTGTTCCCATGAAGAACAGGGTCAAGACTGATTTCCATATGGCTGGGTCCAAACTTGGGTGGCATGGTGAGCAACAAAACGATGGATTAAACCCAGATCTTTGTGACTAGGGGTGAATGTTTGCATTGTTCAGCATTCCGTCTATCATCTGTTCTTTTTGCATTTGTTGACCCTTGGTAAACAGCAGAGTGTTATTGTTTACTATGGGCCATGAAATTATCAATCGGGCTTCAAGTGGTCCATGGGATGGATATTGTGTACCTCTGAGCTAGACGGACATGAATTCTTCATTCAGGTATCCTAGTGTTTATTATCAATTGGGGGGGCACCACCCCTAATTTGTGGAGGCTGGCAAGTATTGTTCCACTTTAGACATTTCCTGAGATCACGAGGGGGAAAAACACACAAGTGGAAAGACAAGGACAAGAAATATGGAAAAACTGTCACAGAGTGAGAAAGTAGGAACATGCAAGAGCGAGATAAAGGGGCAGAGAGTGTCTGATAGTGGATTACAGAACCATAAAGTGGATTGAAGCCTGCTTAGATATTCATTACCGCCAGCTGTGGGCTTCTGGGCAGAGCTTTGGGCACCAGCACTCATTCTTTTACAAATAAAGCACTGAGTCCACCTATAAAAAGGACACATACCCCTCACCCGCATTAGGTGACGTGCTTCATCATGAGCGTCAACAGCTCCTCTCCAAAGAAGTTCCTTGGTAGGCCTAACGAGAGCTCTTACATGACTATTTATTTTCAGCAAAGTTGGATGTGTATGTCCTATCCTGGTCATGTACTCAATAAAATTATGCCTAGTGATACTACCTCCTAGATTTGATTTCTTAGTTCACTAGTGTAAAATTTAAAATTAGCATAATGGGATGCGGTAAATTGTGTGTGTACACTCCTCACTCTTTAAAGGTAGATACGTTTCGGTCCTCACTTTCCCAGCTTAATGGTCACGAGGCTTTTGTCAGCACCTATGGGATGCCCCCCCTTATGCCCTTCACTATCCCTAACTCCTGTATGTGTGGTGAAATAAGTTTAAAGAAAAAAGTAGAACAGAAAGAGTCAACCTGTCTATCAGGGTATAACTGGGACCTTCTTGCAATCTTTCCCTGCTACTAGTCATTCTCTGGGTTTTGGGAGTGCTCCAGAAGGGGACCAGATCTATTTTTCTGGCATTCTTGTGCTTCCCTGGTGCTGTTTTACTGATCTACTTTCTGACTAGACAGAAAAAAATGTCTTCAAATTTTCACAAACCTAAATGAATTAAAAACCGACCTTTGATTGTGAGTAAGATTGGCACAAATAAAACAAATGTTGTAAAGACAAAAGGCCTCATTTTGAGTTTGGTGGGCTGACCATCGGCCTGCCAAACCCATGAAGAGGAGACCGCTGCAAAGCTGAAGGTCTCCCCCATGGCCCTATTACAATGTTTCCACCAGGCTGACCAGCAGAAACCTTTGTATTAGGATCCAGGTGGCAACAGTGCTGCGTCATTGGCCTTGGCTCCTCATTGCGCCACTTTGTAAGCCATTGCGCCACATTATGCCTGGGCTAGGCCCAGAAAAATGGTGCAGTGGAATCTATGAAATTCCACTGTGCCTTTTTTCTCGTCATTTTTAACACATGCTCAGTGCAGGTGTTAAATTGAGGCACACCATTGTTTATAATGGGCCTCTATGTACTTTGGGACATACTTATGAGCCCCTAGTGCCACTGGATCATCACTTTTCGTGATCCTCCTGTTGCGTTATACCCTGAGCCTTATTTACAAGGTGGCGTTAAGCCACTTTTTGTGGTTTAACCCGACCTTGTAAATACGACCCCTTCACGCACAGCCCTTTGCATGGAAGGGGCGTGCAATGGGTGTTGCTGTGGGTGTCCAACAGGAACACCCATTGCATTTTGATGCTGCCTCAGATTTACAAGTTTTCGTAAACCTGAGGCAGTGCCAAAATCTAACACCACCATTAGTAAGGCGCAACGAGGAGGAATACTTTTATTCCTCCTTGTTTTTTGCTTTTTATATGTGTGCTGCATTCTGCAGCACGCATAGAAAGAGCAAAATGCCAGAAATTATTGTTTATATGCGGGAAGGTGTCCCTTCCTGCACATAAACAATAATTTGAAAATGACGCTGTGGCACCTCTGTGTGTGCTACATTCTGCAGCACACACAGAAGTGCCAAATCGCCATTAGTGATTGTTTATGTGCAGGAAGGGACACCTTCCTGCAAATAAACAATCACACCCCTCAACGCACACATCCTTGCACGATGGTGCATGTATGCCTGCATTGGCACTATTATATTATATTATTGGTGAATATTTTGAATTTTAAAACGGAAGAAGCATAATAACTCATCACAGGTGTCTGGGATGCTCGAACACTGTTCTCCATGACTTCTGGTGCTGTGTCATATTTCATTATACTAAAACCTTCTTAGTTTTATTGTTTCTTTGTTATTCTGGTACGGTAGTGGGCAGCTTTTGTTTGCATATCTTTCTTTTAATAAGATTTACGCAAAGATTTATCGTATGAGTACCAATAACACGATTAATATAGGTATAGTTGTGGAAATCAACCATGGCAACATTGAACCTGTGTAGCACAACCGAGAATAGATAATCGTGTTTTATTGCACTGTGTTCGATTAAGACATACCTGGCATCTAGTTTGGTGACAAACATTGTTCTTACTGTTGTGCACCCCATATAGTGATCTCAGGCTTATTTTGAAAGCTCTTTTTGATCTGCAGGGAGTGACCCAGCTACTGACGATCACAACTTCTTTGTCCGTGCTATGGGCAAACCTGTCCCAGATGTAAAACCTCATACTTAGTAACAGCCCTTGAGTCACAAAGGAAAGGCCACTTATTCTCAGAGATGGCTTTCCCCTGCTTATAGTATGGTTAGAAACCAGAAGTACTAGGTGAAGCTGTAATAATATATCGACAATATCCTCATAAAACCAACTTCAGGTTTAGTTTTTCCTGCACAAAATTGTTTCCAACACTAGATATGTGATTCATCTCACTAAACGCACCAGGCCGGGTCATGCATTTTTAGAATCAATTGATAATGCTGTAAGGTCATGCCATGATGGTTAATGACTTTAATGTCCCGCTATTCCACGATCGCTTGCATCTGATCACTGATCACAAATTAAAGGAATCCAAGGCAATGGGGATATTGACATCAGTTCTACACAGATAGGTCTATCAGTGTGTGCGGAGATGCAAGGACAGCCATAGTTAAGGGTGCCTGTTAATGACATATTCACTCAAACGCAAACAATTAGCTAATGAAATTGGTGCGGTCATCAACGCAATCGATCACAGAAAATCTACATCAAACCCCTGCAACCCCGTCAGCTTCTCTGGAGTCCTTTCCATTTTTATTTTTCTTCCTCAAATTAAACAGGCTCCATAAAAAATCTAGGCACCGTACATTGATGAAGAAAAATTGCAGTGGCCTTAACATTCAGTAGAAGTGTAGTGCAGCAGGGCTAAGTTGAACACCTATTGACTTTTAGCATCTTCCTTCAAAATGTATTCCCAAGCCTGAAGAAGATTTTCAAAAAGCCATATCATCTGGGATTTTGCTACTTTTAACAGAACAAGCTACTTTTAACAGAACAAACTACTGTTGCCCTTTTCACGTTGGTAGAGGTGGCTATTTTACTGGCAGTGGCTAACATAGACCAACATCCCATTGTGAACACAGGTGCAAAAATATTCACGAAAAATCTGGTGTTGATATTTGGCCAGATACACCCATTTTCAGAAGGGGACATCATTCATCTGTTAATGTAAGTCAAATACCTTATGTCATTTCATCCATCCCCAGGTAAACTAATGCTGAAGTGTAGGAAACCCAGTAAATAGTGATATGGCTGGTACGGTTGTATGTCAGAATACCAAGTACAGAAATATCATGGTACAAAACAATTGTGGACTAAATATCTAGAACCAAAATATGGTGACGGTGAATACATAGGTTGGTAAGTATTTACTATTCTTAACTCCACACCCACTTACTTTGAAAATATAGATCATCAAACCATACGCGTATGTTGAGTTTAGTAAATCTATCCTCACCTCTGCACACTTAACTTCATGATACTCCAATACTTGATATTGTGACCGTAATATTTTTGATTCACAATGTTTTCCCATCATATTCTGGTAGTATCTGCTGGACCAGGATTGTTATTTCTGGCTGCCATTTCTGCAATATCTTCAATAATTCCAGAGTTTTCGGGGACTAACCAGAGGAAAAATCATTAACACAAAATTCATGCAGCAGCAAAAGGCTGCCTGAGATGCAAGAGACGTTTCTGGCACTCAACGGGGAAGCGTGTTGTCCTGCTGGCACATCTCATCCTCATTTCTGGAAATGCTGGTAATGCTCGGGAGATGTAAAATAGGTAGCAGCCAGATCACCAGACATTTTGCATTTTCTGGAGGCATTTTCTGGACAGCCATTCACCAATCTTTTAACATGCTTTTATTTTTCAGAAACAAAGTCCCATTGAGCCTCCGCACTCTGGGAGTAAATTCCGATGGTGTGGGAGCATTATTTGTTTATGTACTTCACAGTCTGATTTTTCCTGGTGAAGACGAACAGAAAAAAAAAACATCATGACCATCCACCTTAAATAGGATGGGTGGTGTAATATCTTTCCTCCGACAGCCCCAATTCCGCTGCTTCTTCGGAGGCTTCCTTTATAAAAAACGTAATGTCCACGAATCTCCCAATGAGGCAAGCGGACCGGGGGTTTGACAGGGTACTCCGCTGTGTTTGCAATGGAGTATTTTGTCTGCAAAAATCTAAATTGGGCACGAAATCTGTGATGACAAAGGGTACTTTCAGATCTAAAATAGTCCATCATGCATTCCAATCAAGATGTGAGAATACACACAATGGCCAGTTGAAACAATGTGAGAGTAAAATCCTCCAACTGGCTGATCCAAGAGGTGATTGACAATACTTAAAGCCAATAGGTGAAGGTTCCTGAGCAAAAGAAGCCAATAGCAAAAGAAAGCTGAAGCTAACCTGACCAGAGTGTGTATATAATACAATAGGTTTGACATAGGTGCCGTTACAAGTCAAACCTAAAAAAAAGAATAGGATAGTCATGACAGAGTCTGTAGAGAAAGGCATAACAGGTAAATTGGAAAATGGCATGTCATAGACACAAAACAGAAACCTGCCAGAGAAATGTGCCACAAACATAAGAACGCATTTCACAGGAGACTTTACAGTCCAACATAATAGCGACATGAGAGGAGATCCTAGAATAGAAATACAAAAGTCAAATGAAAAAAACTATGAGGCGGGAAAGATATGAAGTAGGTTTATTGAGTGTTGTTGCAAAGAGGCAGCTTCTGAATTAAACATGTATTGGTGCCCAGCAGGCTGTCAATGAACGGAGGCCTCATAGCAAGCTAACACACACCAGAAGGCATTTCATCAATAATGAAGGCTGGAGAAGTCCATATGGACTCTTATGCAGGCTATCTCCTAGGCACTGCAGTATTGTGGAGGAATCAAAGTGCGCAGAGGGATTCAAATAAGGACCAGTCCATTCACAGGACATTGGAAGAATCATAGGGACCAGAACACTGCAAGAACCAAAGGTAGGGAAGGCTAAAGGCATGAGACTTTGGTGAGCAATGCACCCCAGCGTTGGAGGTAGGTAGTGCAGCCACTACTGTAGCAAGTCATAGTATCTTGCCTGGGTTCCCATCTGGGAAGTTTATGGTTCAATAGTCACACTGCTGTTAGTGACGCGGACTCCAAACCAGCCTTTCCAGTACAGCGAATCCTGCCCCCCATGCTGGAACCGAACAAAACGCACTCCAGGGCCATAACCAGAGAATGTGTGTGATATCTGATGGAGAGAAAAGACAGAATAAACTATTAATCCCAGCATCATTAAAACTCTGAGCTAAAATATGAAAGTAATACCAGCAATATCTGATCCCAAAGTGGAAATAAACTTTTAAAGTACCCTTTTTTTCCAACCCCTTACATGAAATTGCTGGCAATGCTGTGCTTAATTTGTGCCGGTGGCTTCCAGTGCGGAGCACCGGCACTTATTTTTGACGGCCGGCACTTATTTTTGACGGCCGGCACTTATTTTTCTGCATCAAGCATTTAGTGCGAGCGACAGACATATGGAAAGACAGAGGAAGAGAAAAAAAAACGAAAAAGCATCACAAAGGGAGAAAGCAGAAAGCAGCAAGAGTGAGCTGAATGAGCAGGGAGTGTCTGAAAATGGATTAAAGAGGCCCCAGATGGCTTTAGGATTGCGCTGCCTCAGTATTATGTGCTCGCACATTTAAATGCAGCAGCCGCATGTTTCAGAGGAGGGCTTTCAGCACTGTCACGTTTTTATTTACAAATTCAGTACTGTGGCAGCGTAAAGCTAACACAATCCAAAATCTGAGTAGAAGCATGTTAGGCCACTAGTACTTTCCAGAGACGTGTTAAGGCATGGGCAAAGTGGGCTCTGGCCCAGGCCACAGCCTTTCAAGGAGCCCCCTGATAGAGCCAGCTCTGTTCTGCAAAGGGTCTTGCCCTGATGACCTTGAATAATTCCTAAACAGATTGTTTGAAATACCATTTTCCTTTAATTTATTTTTAAGGTGGTTGATGTGTAAGAGTTTACTACAGTCAATTTGCCAGAAATGCTGTCTTTATGTTTCATGCAACATTAATTAAAACAAAGTTTCTTTTAGATCAAAACAGAACCTCACATATGAGAAATGGGAGGGTTCACAGAGTTTAATTGCAATATTAGTGAGAGGCTGCTGTGTTACATTATTGAAACCACACATCACTATCCTTGAATATTAGATGTAAACACATTTGGAATTTGGACGAGTGTGCCAGTGCACAGTCAGTGACCTGGCCAAAAAGGACAGGAAAGTTATGAAATTGGATCATAAATTCGAAACTGTTCCGAGCAGGGGCCCTAAAATACGTTTGGAACAAGGCCCCAAAAGTTCTTATGGTGGCCCTGGCCATTTCTTGCTAACCATGAATGGTGGCTTCGCTACATGCACAGTAGCTGTTGTAACCTCAATCAAATTCTGAGATCCAATACAACAGAATAGGGAGTCAATGACCAGGGCAGCCTTTAGGGAGGTGCGAGTGGTGCGGCTGCACCGGGTGCTGACCTGAATCAGGGGGCACTGACCTCCGGGGGCGCTGTGTTTAGCATTAACTTTGAAACTTGGGATTTAAAAGCACCTGCTGAAAAGTTCCTTTTGCATTCAGCCTTCAGGAAGCAATTAAAATGTCAAGATATCTCTTGTGATTAATGTTCAAGCTAGGGAAAGAGATGGGAGTTTTGTCTATGGGCAGCTTTGACGCTCCATAAAGTAGCATAAAGGGTTAATATGCCTGTTGCAAATACCAGAAATATATTTTATGTGGATAGCTGAGTGGATTAGTAAAGCCAGCCTTTACGAGCACTTTAACACAAATGTATGCATGTGAAAGGGGGGGCTATGGAAAGATGAGGAGCACATTTGGTAGTTAGTGAATCTGAGGAGGTGGTCATGTGAGGAGGACGCCAAAAAAGTCTGTCACACAGGTTGCCACCAGCACTAAAACCAGCCCTGTCTATGACAATACTTCATCTTACAGAAAAGCAAAAACAGTAGTCATCTTAGGGACAGATTCTAGGAATTGCTCACTCAATGCAGCCCTTCTGAGCCACTCCAACCCACTATATCCATTGCCCAGAAACTCTATGCTCCTCTTATCCTCACACTGTCTACATCTAACCCACATCTTTTAAGATGTGCCTCTTTCCTCCCTACCTCCTATTTTCCTTAGCAACATATTGCAAGGCTTGGCTACTCACTTCTGAGCGTGCATATCCCTCACCAACATATTTCAAGGCTTAGCTCCTTCTTCGATATTCCTCGCCAACACATGCTGAGGCCTAATCCTGAATATTTCTCACAAGCACCTACTAAGGCTAGGCTCCTTACTACCAACCTTGAAAGTTTGTCACCAACACCCACCAAGCCTTGACTGCTCACTCCTAACTCTTTATATCTCTCACAAAAACGTGCCAAGACTTTGAATTGAATCTGTTCATACTCAAATATGTAAAACTTATCTTCCCAATTGCATCTGGTGTAAAACCAAAATATGCAAACAATGAAATGCTGCAATGTGTAAGAAACAATGAGCAAAGGCGCACAGCAGAGTAATATGTATAGTATCCTTGTGCACTGTTGCTATGCCTTCTGCACATGTATGTTGGCATTTTGAAAGCATCAAGCTGTATGCTTGTTGATGGCCCTTTGTATGATGAGGCTCAGTTTGTGCCAAGCCAGGTTTCAGGCATGAATAGGTATGTCTATGCATTCTCTGCTGACTAGCCCTTGAAAGATGTATATGTTTAGTAATGGATATTATGTTAATGAGTATGCATGCAGCTGTGGTGTGTGCTTGAGTGTAGGAATGCATGAGGTCATTTGTTTGTGTACTGGCTGCTGATTCCATGTGCAGGTTTTTGAAATGTGGTGGCAGCCATAACTGTAAGTTGAACAACACCTGCATGCATATATATTTAATGTTCTTGCACTTTCTGGAGATGTGTTGCTTCAGATTATATGTTGTACTTCAACGGTAGGTTGTTGGCTGATGTGAGGTATTTTGCTGGTAGACGAATTGAGGGCCATGTGGTGGCATTCAAAAATCTTTACGTTCTATTGTTGTGCTAGGTGACTCAATTTACTCTGTGTTGGTGAAGGTGCTCAGTGCATGTACACCTATGGTGAGTGAGGTTTGCTGGCGTGTCTCTGGTGGTCTGGCACCCTGGTTATAGATGTGAATATTAAGTGGGTATTGCTCTGTGTTTGTAGTTGATGTGTACCATGGTCGATGTTGAATCAGCTGGTAAGTTATCTGTGGTACATTGAGTTTCAATCTCTGGGTCAAAACTACAGGCAGGTGAACCTATTGACATATGTTTTATGTGTTGTTTGGCTGTTGTTATGGGTTCACATGTGCACTGAGTATTGCTTCTGCTGTGGGGAGGTGTAACAGGGTGCAGAAAGGTGTTTATTGCCATAGTCAGTTTGTTGTTGAAGGTGGTGTTTTTGTGCAATGGGCTTGAAAATTGAGGCTGCTTATGGTGTTGTAAGGGGTTATGTGGTTGAATGACTGACAAGGGCTGTTTACATCGGTCTGCTAACAGCTTTAGCTGTCTAGAAGCCTTTATGGTAGCAATTATTTAACAAAGTAGTAACAAAAAGTACACAGAGAGAGAGATAGAGCGAGAGAGAGTGGACTTTTGGTTAACCCCTGGCTTTCATGTATTTTAGATGATTTGCCATTGCTGGGATGGGTGGATGGGCTGTCCATCAAGGCCATGGCACTTCCAGGATGGTTACCTTGTCCCATTTGTGCTCCCATTAGGTTTTGATGTTAGGGCACAAGCAGAACGTTTCATAGACTGTAAACGCAAGATTAAGTGTAGCTTGTAATTAAAAGCTGCCATGCGTTCTTTGAAGCATTTACTTTGCTGATATAACATTATTAATGCACATTTAAGTCTTTTCTGTCAGGAAGTACTGCTGTTCGGATGTCTTTGCCTGTTGTGAAATAATCACCCTTGCAAATTCTTTTTACTTTGCGTACTTTGCATGATAACATATTGTTGGATTTTTTGCTTTTTTAACTCACAAAGGAAAGACATCTGCACACTGTTTTTCTTAAATATGCAATGAAATTACTAACTCTTAATCCATCTAATGTGGTATGTTGAGCAAAGCCTACACCCACTGTCCTGTTATTGGAGCTTACGATGCAAATTCAGTATGGGATTTTCTATCCAGGGAATCTGGATCCCACTGTTTTGAAGCACATCTCCTAAAAAAAGTCATATATTTTGGTTTTGCCAATGGTTCTTTTTCATTTGCAGTGAGATCTGCGTGTAAGTGGTGTTGGACGTGACTGGTGGTGATCTTCCAAGGAACCGCTTTTTACCCATCTAGAACTGTTCTTGATTTGTGTACTGTTCCTATGTATTATTAAAAAAAAGATCCCTTTTGTCTGATTGTAAGTAAATAACTGTTTTTATATTTAAGTGTTGCTTAAAGCTTGCAGAACTCCAGGGGGCATGTTTATAGTCCACTAGCGCCACCTTGTGCCTCATTAACATCATTAATTTTTACGTTAATGTAGCCCAACGAGGCCGAAATCTCTGTGCTTTATTTACAGAGTGGCGCAATGCATACATTGTGCCACTCTGTAACCCTTTGCCCTACATTATGCCTGCACCAGGCATAAAATATGCAAAGGGGGCGTTCTCCCGTTAGGGGAGCAGGAAAAATGGAGCAAGGAAATCTATGAGATTTCCTTGCGACATTTTTTATGGCACGTTTAACACCTGCTCAAAGCAGGCATTAAAAGGGGGCTTCCATCTTTAGAATGGGCCCCTATGTACTCTGCAGGAGTAGCGCCAAAATATTATATAACTTCCTTCAGAGTACGTCATGAAAAATGATGCTATTGCTCCCTACCCTGAGCCAAGGTGCGCCGTATTTCAAATACGGCGCACACATGGTGGCGATAGGGTGGTGCTAAAGGGCGCAGGGAAAGTGGAGCTGCACTCAGTACAGCACCACTTTCCATAAATCTGGCCCAAGGTTTCTCCGTTACATGGCGTAAGGCAGTTGTGTACTGTGGACCTAATGGGTGCGTAGTGTCTCTGCTTCTGCACTGCCAGACCATCATATGACCTAAAAGTGTTCTTGAGGGTTTCTTTTCCATAAGTTTAAAGACAGTGTAAACTCTATGGTGATGTGCTTGCTTGTTCTGCTGATGATCCATTTTACTCACCTTGTTCCAGCTGCCATCGCTGAATTGTTCGATGGTGATGGGTCCATCGGGCTTGAATTCTGCCAGGACATCTTGATTCTCTCCGAGCAGCTGCACACACAGCTCATACAAGCAACCAGCATCAGTGCGAGCCGCATACCTGCAAATATAGTGGCACCAGTATGTTCATACAGCACAGAATTCCAGGTCACTAAATATGCACCGACATGTTGATCACACAACATACTGCTTTGTCACCGCCACATAGCCACATTGTGATCAGAAATCACCCAAAGTCAGGTAACTGCACTCACACCGACACTGTGATCATACAGAGTGTGATGGGCGAAGACACACTACAACAGTGAAATGCATGACTGGCATTGTGCCACATCCTCTTAAAATACTTTGAAAAGCAACTATCATGCTCTTCGGTGTCTTACCGAAGCTTCACTAACCTATTGTTCAGGTATGAAATTAAATGGAAAATGTTTATGCACATACCTAAGCATTTTGTAGGGCAAATCTAGCTATAAATCAATGGAGAGTTGTTTATGCTAGAAGGAATGACACAGTAAGCATGAAGCAAGTCAATTCACAATTCACAAAAGTGATATGCAAGTCATAATTGAAATTATGAATCAAAATGCACAAAATGCAGAGATTGCGGTCTCTTGCTAGTCGAAGGAAGAGGGGCAGCTAAAAGATGTTCCTTCCCCCATGTGACACATTAAGGCATGCACAAATGCTTTTGACCTTTTTTGTGTCGCAAAGCCTGGAATGGCTAGTACATGCCAATCACAAAGTGTAAACTGTCAGTATTTGACAGGATAGCTTACACTGTGCTTGTGCAAGCTGGAGACACTAGTAAGAGCAGATAGCAGCCTAATAGACGTCTATTCTTATTGTCAAAGTCACACAGCACTACATCTGATGGCATTGTGACCCCTGACCTCTTAAGGGACACAGGTTGCAATGCAGGCAGTTGTAAATTCTAGGATGGTGGTCTGGTGTATCATGTAGACCTCTGCTCCACCATTTGCAACTGTTTGCAACGAGTCTCAAGTCGATTCCCACCACATTAATTGTAAAGAGGCAGGTAATTTGCGACTCTTTGAAAACAATTCCTTTGCTCTGCAAGGACATGAGAATCCCTCACAGCGCAAATGTTGAGTCTGGTCACAACATAATACAAAGAATTGCACTGGGACCAGACTCTTTATGCATTAGGCCCAAAATGTTTCTTAAAGGCATGCGATTTTAGTTCCTCCTGAATGTGGATGAGGGCAGCTCTTGTTGAATCTGCATCGGGTTGAGGTTTTTGACAAAGGGTGCATAGTGAAAAGAGTAAGGATGTCATTGAGTTTCTACTTCTTGCCCATTTTTGTGTCTCAGGCTTGCTGAGTTTGCTGTTGCAGCTATTGTTTAGATCTCTGGAAGTCATGATCTTGCTTGCCAAGTATGATGGCAGGTTGGAGTTCATAGTCCTGGATGAGATGCTCTAGATCTTGAAGGTGGCACGGGTGTGCTGAAGAAGTAAGCAAGGTTCTTTGAATGGTGGGGTTGATCCAGTCATATTTACCAGTTACACAGTGAGGCATGTCACTATTTGAAATATGCTCTTCAGAGCAGTTAAGTTGCAGTCTAGGATACCAGCAAGCAAGGCTGTGCTTGCAAACACAAAGTATGTTGTCCTAATGGCACACAGAAATTATCTGCTTAGATATCAAACCACCGACAAAAAAAACCAATAAGGACAATACACACCATGAGGGCAGTCATCCTCCTCAGTGACACAGTATTAAGGTACCGTGCAATATTGTGCAAAAGTGCATACTTGTTCTTGAGGTTGTGGATTAGTCTAGCGGTCAGATGTTGTCCATTCATACCTTCAGGTAGAAGCTCCTTCCCAAAGCAATGATAATGTAGGGATTCCATTTGCTCAGCCGCAGTACCATTGGATTCTCAGAAGTGTGTGGCTAGAATTACTGGGCCCTGCTGGTACTTGTGGGCTTGACAGATGCTGGAACCGAGGCCATCATCCTTAGAATCTTCCCAGGGGCCACCTCAGAGCTTTACCTGGCAGTTGAACAGAGGTCCAGGGAGGAGCTGCCAGGTTTTCCAGCTCCATGTTTCAGCTTCCTATGATAGAGTTGTTTTCTGAGGCCATCTGTTAGAATAGATCTGAGATCAGTTCCCTAATCTTCACTACTGGGCCACCAAAAGTAACCCTCCAAAGGTCAACGGTTAGATTTTGTAATATGTGCTTCTGTGTTTTTGCCATCAATGCTAGACCATTCTACACGTCCTGGGATGCAGGTGATACTAGGAAGTAGCACTGTTAAAAACATTTTATTGAGTTTCTTCTTTTATTAAGGAAAGGGCAAGAAGTGAACGGTCTACTAAGTATGTTCACAAAAATAATTAAATTCAAGGATTCAGTGTGATCTTCTCTCTAAAATTAAAAAGATTAGACGGTATAACCCCTCCTCATTACTGGAGGGCAAAATTCTGAGACAACCATGCCTCTTTTATGATGTTCCTATTATCTCAAAAGCAGCATGACTGTATTGATTAAGTTATGGAACACTCGCTATATATTTTTTTTTCAAAATTGCAGGGGCATCCCCCACTTTCTTAAACGACCCGTTTAATCACCGTGCATCAGTCTATATTCTTCTGCCACACAGCAAGTTCTGTGGAAGTACACCAGATCTCACAGAATGACAACATTTCTCTTCGCCAAAAGAATACCTATATCATATGACGTTTTCTTGGTGGTGTTACATCACCTCAAAACCCTAGTAATACAGTCTTGGAGGATTATTCCTTAGTCACATTTCTCTAAACAGTAAATCGCACTCCTTACAAATTTCTGAAGTTATATTCACCTACAATATATTAAATGGAATATCTTCTGCTGGACTAGCATGAACCATGTCTACTGCCACTGTTCAAGCATAACCACAGGCCTCTTCTCATTTAGCACAGCCTATTGTCCCAAAGTCTCGCTCAGAATTTACAGCTTACCAAAATGTCAAGGATATTGATAAACAATGTCTTACATGTTCAGTAGATAGCTTTCTTGACTGCAGGGGCAGAAGACAGTCTATTTCCCAATGGACTACAAAGCTATAGGTCTGTCAGTCCTCGCCGTAAGAACATGAGGACACATGTATTATCACAACAGTTTAAGCATCACAAACTCTGTTTCACTCTTTATGCTGTTCCCACCACTCCGCATCACCCACACATGGCATCTAGGGTAAGCAGAGCAGAAGCATGTATACTATGAAGAACAGATCAGTAGCTGCTCACCCATTAGACACTACAGGTGGATCGTCATGTCCAACCTTTATACTAAGAGGTGTGTTTACTGACAGATTAAACAATGCCCTAGTTAAATGATTTTCAGTTTGGTTAAGCTTAAGTACATTGGCACACCCCCAAAGTTCTGCACCATATGTTGCCCCTGACAGAACTGCAGCCCTTTATACTTTGAGGGCTGGAGCTACTGCTCCACTGGAGGTGGCCTTGTATTTTCTTCTTATAGTTGATGCCCTTTAGAGCAGATTTGTTCTACTTTTTTCCAGCTGTGGTATCCTGGACATATTATCAGCCAGTCTTACACCCAGATAATCAAACCATTTTACTTGTTCCAAGGGCACCCCCTCTATCCTCATTCTACCTCTAAAGGAACGGGTGGGTTTAATGCCATGGATTTTTACTTTGTCGGATTAATCTCAAGGCCTTGTGTGAGGCAAAAAGATGCAAAATGATCCATCAGCAACTGGAGGCCACACAGGGTTTTGGATATTAAAAGTGCATCGTCAGTGAACATAAGAATATGGATGCTGATGCCCGCTGATTTAGGGGCATCATGATTATATTTTGCCAGCCATTCAACTGCTCCATTAATGTATAAGCTGAAGAGTGTGGAGGCAACGGTGCATCCTTGCCTGATGCCACTATATATATTATCCTAGGTGTAAGATCCCCTCCCGAATGCCACCTAACCTGTGCATAGGTTTCAGAGTGAAGGATTTTCAGAATCCCCAAGAGATCATCAGGGATACCATATGACTCAGGCACCACCCAGAGCTTTTCCCTCGGAACCAGGATAAATGCCGCCCTTAACTCTATAAGGCAACATAAAGGGGATCCAGCCTCAGGGCGACATACGTATAGCAGATCATCCTGAAGCAGAATACTTGGTCCAAGGTACTGACCCTTGTTTTAAACCCTGCCAGGCTATCTGATTTTATAGTCTGTTATCCACGTTTGAAGTCTAATTAGTATCTGCCTGGTAAAGATTTTCTGACTAATGTCAATCACACTAGTGGGTCTGTAATTAGATGGGACATCCCTCCTCCCCTTCGTACAGATAGGCATGATGATGGGTCTGTGCCAGGAGGGAGGAATGTCCTCTCCTCTCATGATGGCATTTCCAAGGCCATTCAAATAAGACATCCAAATATCTGGTTGGGATAAATATAGATCCACTGCAATGCCATCAGGGCCGGGCGCCTTCTCCTTTTTTGATAACCAAAGCACCTCTGCTGTTTCTGCCATTCCAGATTCCATAGCAACACCAACCTATATCTCAAATTTTTGTTTTAACTAATCTACCATGCCATCCTCCGTATGCAAAACTTTGCCCTTGGTACACATTCAATATAATCCACTAAAATGGACTACCCATGCCTCATTTTATACTACTGCGTCAAGATGATTTTCTATAGTGCGGGTCCCAACACTAGGAGTTTACAAAAGACCTTGGTATTCTTATTGTGAAGGGCTTCCGTAAGTGCTCCCAATTGTTCTGCCTGCCACCCCTTTTTTGCCACAATCAAGAGTGCCTTATAAGTTCTTGCGGCGTCAATAATCTTGCTATTGTCACTTTTTTTACAGCTTCAATTGGCAATGTTTTGGCATGTCTGCTGTCATGTAACTACCAGTCTGGGAGAATGATTGACCGTTGACCCCTTCGGATCTTCTTTAGTAATTATATGGCAAGCCCGTCCGCACCTGGACCGCGCCCAGCGCCACCCCCCCCTGGTCTGTGAGACCCCTGCACCTCCAGACACCGCTACAGGGCCGACCAACTCAACGCCCTCAACCCCGGCCGCACCACAGCATGCTCCCAGTCCTCACCAAGGAACACCCACGGACCCTTCGCATGCAGCGCCTGCAAATTCACCTGCAACAGAACAAGGAAACCTACAAAGACAGGAACAAACCACCTCCACTGTATACTCCTCAGCACCCGCTCCGCACGCAAGCACGCCATCGAGCTCTGGGACCTGCTCGACTCCACCGCCCCAGACGTAGCCTTCCTGACCGAAACCTGGTGGAACAACTCCTCGGCACCCGACATCGCAATAGCCATCCCGGACGGCTACAAGATCATCCGTAGGGACCGCAACAACGGAATCAGAGGAGGCATAGCCATCGCCCACAAATCCTCCCTCAAAGTCGACAGGTAGTTCATGATTCAGCTGTATTGATCCAGTAACTTCCAGCTGATTTCCTAATAGTCAGGATATTTTAGACAGATTGCCCACATAGGCAGCTGGGAGGGGTGACGAATGGTGGCGAGTTAGTGAACTCAATCACACCAGGTACAGTGGCTAATGAGCAAAGTCAATTGACTGTTTCCCTAACTGGGCAAACCAGTCCATGTCTGAAAAGGGACATCAAAGGACTACTGTCAGAACACAACACAAGGGAAGATCATTCCTATGGAAGAGGAAGCCCCAAACACATATTTGTGTCATGTTTCATCATCTGCAACCTCTCCCCACCCAGGCAGAGCAGCGCCAGCAGGGCGGACTCGACCTCCTGACGGACCCTGACAGTAGGGACTTATTTTATAAAAACTACTGGACAAAGGCAGGATCCAGATTGATTAAAAATACCTTGTGGTGTCCCGGTGCATCAACTTTAATAATGGGGGCCTCAGGTATATCTAAAAACCGAGTCAAGACTGTACTTTTGGGATCAATGGCTCAACCCGTCTCCTTTAGCAAACATGTTTCTGCCCCACTAAGTAGGCTTAACAGGTCTGGGGCATTTTTTAGGGCTGTGTATCCTTAACTTACTCAGGCGTTCTAAAGGCAGAGTTATATTGCCTTATGAAACATAAAAACCGAGGTGAGTCTTACCTGATTGTAGACTTTGGTATATTAACCTGTTTAAAAGTTAAGAACTGTTTACAAATAGTGAGAGAAACAACATGGAATAAAAACAGAACACTTCTACACTTAATCTAATACAAAATCCTTTAACCACACTGGTAACTCTCTTCTTCTCTTGTTAGTGTCCAAAATCTGGTTATGTTCCAACACATGCGAATCTCGTCGTGACTCATGTTCACCCTGAACTTGTT
The DNA here is from genome assembly GCF_031143425.1 of Pleurodeles waltl. Lineage (NCBI taxonomy): Eukaryota > Metazoa > Chordata > Amphibia > Caudata > Salamandridae > Pleurodeles > Pleurodeles waltl. The sequence continues at coordinate 1,559,015,313 of NC_090445.1, forward strand.
CCCCTTCACTGCCAAGACCTTCCCTTTCATCACCCCCACCTGCTCCTTCAGTCAATTCGTTACAAGAACCTTCAGACATGCCATTACCACCATCCCTTAGTGGCGTGCCTGACACATTTGTCTTATCATCATCCACACAAAAAGTATCACCCACCTTGTCATCCAGATTCTTCAAATTCTCACCCGATGCTCCTCTGAACACAAGGCAATTTGTTTCAAGTTCCACACTTTCCCACTTTGCAACTTCACAGTATTATGTAACACGTCTTTTATTTGTTCCGACTCGAAATATTGGCTCTCACCTTTCACCACCTTGTAGGGTTTTTTAACCCTTAACCAGTCCCCAGCCTTAATCTGCGTTTCTTTCACACTATGGGGGTCATTTTGACCCTGGTGGTCCGAGACCGCCAGGGCTAAAATGACGGAAGCACCGCTAACAGGCTGGTGGTGCTTCCTGGCCTATTACGACCGCGGCGGAAGGGCCGCGGTCGCACCGCCGGGACCGGCGGTATTCCGCCACTTTTGCCCCAGCGGTGATAATCCGCAGCGCTGCCCAGGGGATTACGAGTCCCCGACCGCCAGCCTTTTTCTGGCGGTATGAACCGCCAGGAAAAGGCTGGCGGTACGGGGAGTCGTGGGCAGACAGTGAAAAGCGCGACGGGTGCAACTGCACCCGTCGCACAGCCACAACACCGCTGGCTCCATTTGGAGCTGGCTCCCATGTTGCGGCCCAGCAGGGATGTCCAAATGGGCACCACGGGAGTGTGGGTGCATTGGCGGCCGCCCGGCAGTTACAGCTTGGCGGCCGGCGGTAGCCGCCCTCCAAAGTTGTAATGACCCCCTATGTGCCTTATCAAAATATGACTTGCTTCTATCCTGCATTCTTTTCATCCTCTTACCTACACCACTCAAAGACCAAAAATCCATCCCACACTCATATAGCCATGCAAGATTAAATTTGCATCTAGGTTTCCTACCTCCCATAGCAACAAATGGACTAATACCAGTAGGCTCATTCTCTGTTACCCTATACGCCCAAACAGCCTTTCACACTGCATATGCCAATCACACTGCTTTCTCATAGCTGCTTGAATTACTCCCTTCAACACTATGTTAATTTTCTCAACAGAACCGTTCCCACTCGGATTGTACAATGAGGTGGTGGTCTTGTGCAATAAACCAACTCTTTAAAAATATACTCTAGCACTGTTCATTACAAATTGTACTCCATTGTCACTCAAGAGCAAAGTCTGAATTCCTTCCGAACAAATGTCTGACCAAAACACTCTAAAACAGATGCAGTATCAGCCTTCTTGACTACGCTAACCACCGGCCATTTGGAAAAAAGATCCATGATGACAACCAAGTACTCCTGCTGTTCTCCGATAGGTCCCATTAGATCTATGGCCACACATTCCCATGGTACTACTGGAACCAACTTCTGATCCATAGGCGGCCTCATAGTGCGCAAGGTCTTATCAGCAGACAACCACACAGGACAATTATGTACAAATCTCTCCCCCACCCTATCAATTCCTGGCCACCAAAGATACTCCTTGACAATAGTTTTAGTTTGCACAATGCCAAAATATCTCTCATGGCACAATTCCAGGATGCTTTCACATAGATTCTTTGGAGGAACAAACCTATTGCCCCTCAAAATCAACTCACTCTCTATGGATGACTCTGACCTAACCTCCCAAAAATGCCTACACCCTTCTGACAATAAATCCTTCTTAGGCCACCCTTTCCTCATATATTTTAGTACACACTGCAATTCCACATCCTCCTTTTGTTCCACTTCCCACCTGTTCTTACTTAAAGCTGGTTTGCCTGAATCAAAAACATATGCTACCTTAAATTCATCCCATGGATCTTCCACACACTCTTCTAGAGGACACGGCATTCTAGAGAAAAAATCAGCTAACACATTCTTCCTCCCTGGTACATACACCATCTTGTAAATATACTCCCTCATCCTCATAGAAATTCTCGCAATTCTAGCTGACCCCACAACACTGCCCTCAGAAGATAAGAGCTTCATCAATGGTTTATGATCACAGTAGATGATAACACTCCTTCCCCACACAAATGAGCGAAAATGTTCCAACCCCCATGCACACGCAAGCGCCTCCCTTTCAATGATAGGGTATTTTTCCTTCGCTGACGCCAAGGATCTGGACGCAAACAGAATAATGTTCTCCTTTCCACTGTCATCCCTTTGTGATAACACAGCACGCAGGCCTTTATCACTTGCATCTGTGGTTAAGTAGCACTGAAGTTGTGGATCGAAACTACTCAAATTAGGAATTCTACACAAACTTTCTTTGATACTTCTAAATTCCATATCACACTCTGAGCTCCATTCAGATTTCACATTTTTTTTAAGAAGTTGTCTTATGATGAATACTTTTTTTGCAAAATTCGGAATGAACTTTGCACAAAACTCTGCCATGCCTAAGAATGACCACACATCATCTTTACAAGATGGTGGTGACGTTTCCCCGATTGTTCTCACTAAAGATGGTTTAGGCTTAACCCCCTCACCAGTAATAACATGTCACACTCCTTTCCGCAAACTTGCATTTGCTCATTTCAACAGTCAAACCATTGTCTTCCAAAACACTCAACACACGTTGCACTCTCCGATCATGACATTCCCTATCATTTCCAAATACAAGAATGTCGTTTTGGAAAAACACCACACCCTTTTCCTTCCCAAACAGTTTATGCATCAACTGCTGGAAAACAGCCGCCGCCAATGCCAAACCGAAAGCCATTCTCTAAACTGAAAACAACCCACATGGGTAATAAAAGCTGTTAATTTCCGTGATTGTGGTGACAAAGGAATTTGGTGCTACGCCGCAGATAAATCAATACTAGAAAACCCAGTGGCACCATTCAAAGTAGACACCATGGGCAATATGTACGAACACATTTTCCCATAGACACAGAATGGGTAAAACCCTCTGCTACATCTGGTCCCATGTCCGTTATTTTCAGCAAGGGAAATTGGTCTACGACAATTTTGATGGATTTTTCCATTACTGCGTCGTGCTACAACTACTGGTGAAATCCAATCAAAGTTCTCAATGGGCTCAATCACATCCATTTGCACCAGTTTCTCCAGTTCATTCAACCCTTCCTCCCTCACCATTATAGGTACAGGTCTCAATTTATGCCCTTTAGGCTGTGCATTATGTTTCAGAACAATTTTATGCCAAAACCGACTTAGGCGGTCATTACAACATTGGCGGTAAAAGCCGCTTACCCCCGTGCAGAAGACCGCCAACACACCGCCGCAGCTGCGGAAAACCCCCACAGCTATTATGACCCACATTTCGGAATCCGCCAATATTCAGACACCCACACAAGTCCGCCACACCAAAGGTCAGCGATAAACTGGCAAAAACAAAACCTCGACCGTCACACCAACAGAAAAAAGCCCACACTATCACGGCATACGAATCCACGCGGTGGTCTTTCAACCGCAGTATTCCATTGGCGGTACACACCGCCGCGCTCAAAATATACACACATTTACAAAACACAGCCACATTGGACAATTACAATTACACACACCTGATACACATACACACACCACTCCCACACACCCAATACTATATAAAACACACACCCACATCACCCACAAACCCCTACGACAAACAATTCAGAAAGAAGGCCAGAGAGAGACAGCACCAGCAAGAACAACAGCATCCACAGGCACACAACACCATCACCCACAGAACTTCCACGTACCTTACACAACACACCACTACATATCAGCACACTTATCACCACACACTCCACCCGACACATCAACTACACCACCCCATGGTACGGCAAAGACACCCCAGGTTCTCGGAGGACGAGCTCATGGTCATGGTGGAGGAAATCGTCTGGGTAGAGCCACAGCTATTCAGAGCACAGGTGCAGCACACCTCCATTGCAAGGAAGATGGAGCTATGGTGAATAATAGTGGACAGGGTCAACGCAGTGGGACAGCACCCAAGAAATCGGGAGGACATCAGGAAGAGGTGGAACGACCTACCGGGGACGGTGCGTTCCGTGGTCTCAAGATACCACCAGGCGGTTCAGCGGACTGGCGGCGGATCCCCACCTCCTCCCCCACAACTAACAACATGGGAGGAGCAGGTCTTGCCGATTCTGCATCCTGAGGGCCTCGCAGGAGTAGGTGGAGGAATGGACTCTGGTAAGACAAATCTTAATTATTACATCTCCCACCCTACTTGCATGCCAGCACATACCCACACCCTCATCCTCACCCCCAGCACCCCAACTCCTCACATATGTCCCAACATCACAAACCACCCATCCCAACACCAAGCCCTGCATGCAACAACAAAGCATGGACACCCATCACTAAAGCATGCCCACTGCACATACCCATACAACCCCCTAAACCATCATTACACAAGGTCCCACACAGGAATGCAAGCACTGGGGTACACGGTCACCCACCCATTGCACACCATGACAATCACAGATGTAATAACCATCCTTTTATACCCCTGCAGGACCCCTACCCAACGTCACCGGACAGGAGGGTCCACACCACCAACAGAAGAGGCCCACAGTGATGACAGCAGCTCTGTCCACCTGGATCTAGATGACCAGCCTGGCCCATCAGGGACCTCGGGACAGTCGGTTCCCCTCACCCAGTCACAGGCCACCGCAGACCTTCCCCCCCTCTGGAAACACCAGCACAGCACCCACCCAGCGGGCCCATACCTCCGTCTCCAGGACACGTCAAGCAGCTGTGTGTCAACCACTACAGGGAACACAGGATAACCCACCACCCCAACAACAGGGACCTGGGGGCAGTGGCAGTGGGCACACGGTCGAGGGGACGGAGGCCCAGGAACACAGGGAAACTGGGAGGGCTGCTGTGCGACAGGGAGCGGACAGGCCAAGGGAACCCACTCTCCATGAGGCCCTCTCCTCCATCATGGTAGCCTACCACCACTCCCAGGAGACAATGGCAACGGTACTGGCCAAGTTTCAGGAGACCCAGCGCCTGCAGGAGGAACAGTATATGGGCTTCAGGGAGGAACTCAGACCCATCAGCTCCACCTTGGACACCATCGTAGGGGTGCTGAAGGAAGTACTCAACACCAGTAGGGACACTACTACAAGGGGCCCCTGACACTAGCATGGACGATGAACTGCCCACCACCTCCGCTGGCGCTAGTGGACAGGATGCCCCTCCACAGGACCACCACACCAGCACCCCACCCCCTGCAGAGGGAGAACCACCCTGCAACCGGTCCCTGAGATCCAGGACAAAGACAGAGCACGATGCCAAGACCCCCGTCAAGAAATGAGACCATACTGATTGTCATCCTACTGTCCCACTTTGTCACCCTGTCCATACTTAAACTGCCTCAGCTCCACTTCCTATGCCCATATGGGCAATGCACCTGTGAGACTAATAGACTGGACTCTGCCATGACCAGTCCTCCGCCATCGCCCCTCACCATTTCACTACCCCCTCCAATATTTAGCACTTAAATAAACACACTTAAAGCACAAAACAATCTGGAGTCTGTCTGTGATTTCGAAATAGTGTATTAGCAATTACAGTGACAAAATGCTCTTTCAATTGTAATGTCAACATACCTATGTCACACAGCTCTAGTCCATGAGGAATCTAAGCAGATGTCACACAGTGGGACCCACATCTGTGAAATCGTAAGGGAAAGTGACAACTCAGTGACCATACACTGGGTGAAAACGACAGACAGTAGAGAGGTAGTAGTGTTAAAGTACATGTAGTAGGCAGGTCTGTACTCTTACCTGTGTCTCACTGGAAATATTGCTGGATCACTGAGTCCCTGTTGCTCATGTCTTCTTCCTCTGCTTCCTCCTATTCACTGTCCACAGGCTCTACAGCTGCCACAACACCGCCATCTGGACCATCCTCCTGCAGAAAAGGCACCTGTCGTCGCAAAGCCAAGTTGTGAAGCATACAGAAGGCCACGATGATCTGGCACACCTTCTTTGGTGAGTAGAATAGGAATCTACCTGTCATATGGAGGCACCGGAACCTGGCCTTCAGGAGGCCGAAGGTCCGCTTGATCACCCTCCTAGTTCACCCATGGGCCTCATTGTAGCGTTCCTCTGCCCTTGCCCTGGGATTCCTCAATGGAGTCAGTAGCCTTGGGGTAACAAGAGTCACCTGCAAATGGTGAGGGACAACTGTTAGACACGCACTAACCTGTTGGGATATCCCCAGACCCAGACAGCCATTCCCACTGTCTTGCTTCCAAGTGCTCACCTAATAGCCACACACGGTGCCTCTGGAGTTGACCCATCACATAAGGGATGCTGCTATTCCGCAGGATGTAGGCGTCATGCACTGAGCCAGGGAACATGGCATTCACATGGGAGATGTACTGGTCTGCCAAACATACCATCTGTACATTCATCGAATGATAACTCTTCCAGTTTCTGTACACCTGTTCACTCCTGTGGGGGGGCACCAAAGCCACATGGGTCCCATCAATGGCACCTATGATGTTGGAGATGTGTCCCAGGGCATAGAAACCACCTTTTACTGTAGGCAAATCCTCCACCTGAGGAAAAATGATGTAGCTCCGCATGTGTTTCAGAAGGGCAGACAACACTCTGGACAATACGTTGGAAAACATAGGCTGAGGCATCCCTGATGCTATGGCCACTGTTGTTTGAAAAGACCCACTTGCAAGGAAATGGAGCACTGACAGCACCTGCACTTGAGGGGGGATTCCTGTGGTCTGGCTCCAACTGGATACACAGTTCATGGATTGTGGCACGGCCAAGCCTGTATGTGATAATCACATGTCACTCCTCCATTGTCAACAGGTCCACCAATGGTCGGTACACCGGAGGATGCCACCATCTCCTCACATGTCCCAGCGGACAGTGCCTATGAAGGACAACAGCGAGCACAGAGTCAACCAACTTAGAGGTACATACACACAGCTTACACAGTACACGAATCATAATCCGAAAAGTGGCCTGTATGTGTGTTGAGGCTATGCCTAGATATGTGTGACGCAGTTAAAAATTAAGCCATGTGGGCCCTTGAAATGGCGGCTGCCTGACCTCTAAAGTGGGACAATGGGATGTGAGGTAACTGCGCTGGCGTTGTACACCGTCGCGGTAGGCGGTCGAAGACCGCGGCGCAATGCTGAATTGGTTAACATTGGACCCTATGGGTTCCAGGAGCCAATGAAGATGTACGCCGGCGGTGACGGTACGCACTGCCGCGGACGTGACCGCCATTTTCTATCTGTTCAATCACTCGATACCTGATCTTCGACAGGAGAGGACCTACACTGCAAGTGCTGCTGTGACCTCGGTCTGGAAGAGGCAATGGCTCGAGTGTCTGGGGAAAGGGCCCCTGCCTTCACATCGGAGGAGTTGGAGAAGCTTGTGGATGGGGTCCTCCACAGTACACGCTATTGTACGGTCCTCCAGACAAACAGGTAAGTACACAGAGAGCATGTTGTATGGGCTATGCCTGTGTGGAGAGGGCTGGATGTAAGAAGGAAGGGGGGAGAGTGCTGCGTGCATGAAAGACGGTGAATGCATGTGCCACATGGCAAGGGTAGGGATGGGGGACAATCACTTTGTCGGTGCAGTTGATAATAACTTCTCTTTTTCCCCTGTACATTTCATGTAGGTCAGCGCCCACCAGAAAAAATATATTTGGCGTGCCATCGCCAAGGACGTCCGGACCCTGGGGGTCTACCACAGATGGAGCACTCACTGCCGGAAAAGATGGGAGGACATTCTAGAGCAAGAAGACAGCGGAGGCTCAGCAGGGGATGGCCTCCCAATGTGGGAGGGGTGCCCGTCGCACCATGAGCCCCCTGATGTTCAGGATCCTGGCGGTGGCCTACCCGGAGTTAGATGGGCGCTTGAGGGCATCACAGCAGACACAAGGGGGTGAGTACACTCTCATTATGCTGACCTTGCGCGCAGTGGAGGTGTCTGGGTGGGGGAGGTGGGCTGTGGGTTTCCCTAAGCCAGGGCGAGTTTCGTAGGCAAGGCCCCTCCGTAAGGCAGGCCATGTGGCACCCCACCCCTCCTCTGTAGAGTGCCAAGTACACCTAGTCATGCCCCTGTGTCATCTATGTGTGCAGATGTCGTCCATAGCCTTGTAGGCCATTTCCCAGGAATTTAACAGTGGAGCACAAGAGCGCGGCGTAGTGCAGGGGGCTTCTGTGTCTGTCGTGTTAGCCAACGGTAGCGGTAATGCATGCACTCAACATGTCTTTCTTCTGTCGCCCCCCCCTTTTTGTGGTCTCCCTGTTCTTGTGTGCATTAGCATCATCAGGCAGAGGAGCAGTGGCACCGGAGCACGAGGGAGCTGCATTCCACATGGCCCTGGAGGGCGAGACTACGGACTCAGATTTCACCAGTGGGACAGAGGGCGAGGGGAGCTCCACGGTGGGGACAGGAGCTGACACCAGCGACACGGACTCGTCCTTTGATGGGAGCTCCCTTGTGGTGGCGGCAACATCTGTGCCCCCCGCATCTACAGGTACAGCCTCCACCCCCCCCACCAGCACCGCCCTCCCAGCAGCCCCTCAGCCTTTGCCCCGTGCCCGCTCACCCAGGAGGGTGGGCATCACCTTCGCCCCAGGCACCTCAGGCCCTGCCCCAGTCACCCCTGCTGCCCTCAGTGAGGAGGCCATTGACCTCCTCAGGTCCCTCGCTGTTGGGCAGTCTACCATTTTGAATGCCATCCAGGGTGTAGAGAGGCAGTTGCAACAGACAAATGCATTCCTGGAGGGCATTCATTCTGGTCAGGCGGCCCTTCAGCGAACTTTTCAGACTCTGGCCTCAGCACTGATGGCAGCCATTGTCCTCGTCTCTAGCCTCCCCCCTCCAACTTCCTCCACCCATACCCAATCCCCTGTACCTCAGCCTATCCCAAGCACACCTTCAGACCAGCATGCACACACCTCAACACACAAGGGAAGCTCTGGCAAACATAAGCACCACGCATCCCACAGGCACTCACACAAGCATCATACCCATGCACACATACCAACAGCCACTGCCTCCACTGTGTCCCCCTCCTCCACGTCTCCCTCCTCCCTCCCTGTCTCGTCTCCACTCACACCTGCATGCACTACATCTTCAGCCACTACGTCCATCACCAGCACACCCATCACCACACCCCGCTCACGTGCACTCACCACCCCCACTACCATTCACACATCCCCTGTGTCCTCTCCCAGTGTGTCTGTGAGCCCACCTCCCAAGGTACACAAACGCAGCCACACACCCACCCAACAGCCATCCACCTCACGACAGTCTCCAGCCCATGCACCTTTACCCAAAGTCAGCAAACATACACCTCCTACAACCGCCATCTCTTCCTCCACTCCCAAACCCCCTCCAGCTACCTGTCCCAGTGTGTCCAAAAAACATTTCCTGTCCACCCTTGACCTCTTTCCCACACCTCCCCCTCCCCGTCTGTCTCCTAGGTCCCGACCTAGCACCTCAACCGCAACATCTACAGGACTAGTGGTGCCTGTAGTCACAGGAATCTGGAGTGCACCGGCCACCAGGGCAGCCAGTGTGGCACGGAGCTACAGCACAGACAGTCCCCCACCTGTGAAGCATCAGAACTTGGCCAGTGCCCGGCGGGAGAGGGGGAAGACTCCAGCCACAAAAGCCGCTCCCAGGGGTCCCGGTGGGAGTGTGGAGTCAGCTGTGACACCTTCCAGGGTGGGGAAGGGCCACAAGAAACCCGGCAAGTCTGGGAAGAGCAGCACGGCGGAGAAGACCGCCATCATCCCCGATGCCAAGGAGCCCACCTCCAGCACAAGCCCACCTGCCCAGGAGGCCACCGCCAGCACCAGCCCACCTGCCCAGGAGGCCACCGCCAGCACCAGCCCAGCTGCCCAGGAGGCCACCGCCAGCACAAGCCCCGCTGGGCCATGAAGGACCGCCAGCACAAGCCCCGTTGAACCATGAAGGACCACCAGCAAAAGCCCCGCTGGGCCATGAAGGACCGCCAGCAAAACCCCCACTGGGCCATGAAGGACCGCCAACAAAAGCCCCGATGGGCCATGAAGGACCGCCAGCAGCTGAGACCCTGCACTGGAGACCGCCATCTCAAGCACCGCTACACAGGGCACCGCCAACTCAAGCACCGCTGAACAGGGCACCGCCGTCTCAATCACCGCTGCACAGGGCACCGCCAACTCAAGCACTGCTGAACAGGGCACTGCCAACTCAAGCACCGCTGAACAGGGCACCGCCAACTAAAGCACCGCTGAACAGGGCACCGCCGTCTCAAGCCACGCTGCACAGGCCACCATCAGCACCGCTGAACAGGGCAATGCCAACTCAAGCACTGCTGAACAGGGCACGGCCAACTCAAGTTAGCTGAACAGGGCACCGCCATCTCAAGCACCGCTGCACAGGGCACCGTCGTCTCAAGCACCGCTGCACTGGGCACCGCCGTCTCAAGCACTGCTGAACAGGGCACCGCCAACTAAAGCACCTCCGAACAGGGCACCGCCAACTCAAGCTCCTCGGGCCCATGAGCGGCAAGGGCACTGACGCAACTGAGTCCGTCATGGGGTGAATGATGCCCTCCAGAACCAGTGGAGAAAAGCATCCACTACCTCTGTCCTTAGCAGGATGAAGCACTCTGGGCACCATGCCCCCTCCAGAACCAGTGGAGAAAAGCATCCACTACCTCTGTCCTTAGCAGGATGAAGCACTCTGGGCAACATGCCCGCTCCAGAACCAGGGGAGAAAAGCATCCACTACCTCTGTCCTTAGCAGGATGAAGCACTCTGGCCACCATGCCCCCTCCAGAACCAGTGGAGACTGTCATCCCCCACCTCTGTCCTTAGCAGGACGAAGCACTCTGGGCAACATGCCCCCTCCAGAACCAGTGGAGAAAAGCATCCCCTACCTCTGTCCTTAGCAGGATGAAGCACTCTGGGCACCATGCCCCCTCCAGAACCAGCGGAGAAAAGCATCCACTACCTCTGTCCTTAGCAGGATGAAGCACTCTGGGCAACACGCCCCCTCCAGAACCAGGGGAGAAAAGCATCCACTACCTCTGTACTTAGCATGATGAAGCACTCCGGGCACCATGCCCCCTCCAGAACCAGTGGGGAAAAGCATCCACTACCTCTGTCCTTAGCAGGATGAAGCACTCCGGGCAACATGCCCCCTCCAGAACCAGTGGAGAAAAGCATCCACTACCTCTGTCTTTAGCAGGATGAAGCACTCTGGGCACCATGGCCCCTCCAGAAACAGTGGAGACTGTTATCCACTTGTGAGACTGTGGCTTTGCACTCCCCAGGATATGGCAGTGGGCAACCCACCCACTGTATAGACTTGAGATACTGTGGCTTAGCACTCCCCAGGATGAAGCAGTGGGCAACCCACCCACTGTATAGACTTGAGAGACTGTGGCTTTGCACTCCCCAGGATGAAGCAGTGGGCAACCCACCCACTGTATAGACTTGAGAGACTGTGGTTTTGCACTCCCCAGGATGAAGCAGTGGGCAACCCACCCACTCTATAGACTTGAGAGACTGTGGCTTTGCACTCCCCAGGACTGAACAGTGGGCAAACCACCCACTTGTGAGACTTGAGAGACTGTGGCTTTGCACTCCCCAGGATGGAACAGTGGGCATGTGGCCCCTTCGTGGATTTGGCGTTGTGCACTCATCCATCTGAGGTGCCCCCCCTTTCCCTTCCCCTGAGGTGCTTGTTTATTTGCTGTCTGATGCCCCTGCAGTGTTCTCTCCGTCATGGTCGGGGATCTTGTGTGGGCCTCGCCGATACCGTGTGGTCTCAGTGTTCCACGGACTTCCTAGAGCACTACCTGGACTACTTTGCTTGGTATATATTATGTACATGGTATATATATATATACATATATATATATTTCTGCCTACTTGCTTTTAATATATTACAATGGTTACACTAATTTTCTATTGTCTTTGCATTCTTCCGGAGGGTTTGGGAGGTGTAACTGTGACATATTGATATGCATTAGTGTGTGTGTTGTAGTGGGTGAGGGTGGGGGTGTTGCGTGTGTGTGTCCCTGTTTTTTGACTCCTCCATCCCCTGTGTCGTAGGTGCAGTACTCACCGTGGTCTTCGCCGCCGGCGTTCCTGCTCCTGGTAGAGGAGCAGGAAGACTATTGAGGTAGAATTTTGAGTTCCGGGTCCATGGCGTCCTCGTTCCTCGTGGGGTGTGTAGAGGTGAGCGTTTTTCCTTCGGGATCCCTGTGTCTGCCGTGTTTTTATCCGCGGTGAATCCGCCCCGGAAAAGGTGGCGGATTGGCCTGTCATAATAGTGTGGGCGGTACATTGTCTCCCGCCTGTCTGTTGGCGGTGACCGCCGCGCTGTTTGTTTGCACCGCCGTGGCGGTCTGAGTGTTAAAGTGGCTATCTTTGCTGGCGGATTCCGCCACGGTCATAATTGCAAATTTTTTACCCCCTGCCTGTTGGCGGTCTTACCGCCGCTTTAACAATGACCGCCAGGGTTGTAATAACCCCCCTAGTCTCCCCAAGTTGGTTGCCAAAAACCTTTGGAAACTTATTTTCTAGTTCTGCTTCCATTGAGCTTCCAAGATCCACAAAGAGCACTTTATCCTTGCTGTTAGGATCTAATATCATATGCAACTTCCCTTGGTCTTGCCAACCCAAAACCGAAGGTCCTTTCTCCGCCACGTATAGTTTGCTTCTCCTGCCTTTGAATTGGAAAACCAGCCATCTGTAACCAAAGATGTTGATTCTTTTGCCCGTATAACTCTCTGGTTCAATATCAGGAGGTAACAAATATTTTCCTATTTTAGGTGCAAATTTATCTTGCCAAACATCTTCGTTAATTATAGTAAAGGGCGACCCTGATCAGCCTGAATCTTGATGTCCACACCACCAATCTTCATTTCGCACACTGTTTTTTTTTTTAGCAAGGCACCCTCGTTAATATTTAATACAAATTTGTCTTGAAAGTCCTTAATAACATTCGTATCTTCACTATCCTCTTCTGAATCACCATTCCTACCATCCTTATTCTCGTACACACATTTAACACTGCTCTTCTTCCTTTGACACACCTTGCCAAAATGACCAATCATGCCGCAGTTATTGCACCTTTGGTTGGCAGCAGGACAGGATTTTGAAAATGCCAAATGATCTTTACTGCCACAGTGATAACACCTTTTATTTTTGAATTCCACTTTTTCTTTGTGATGAAATGCTGGAGTTTTCTCCAACTTCCGGTTGTTAACATTGTAAACACCACCTTCCTCTTTATCGGGTGGTATCAGCTCTCACATCTTGCCGAAATCTCAGCTTTACGTATAATAGCTAGAACATCCTCAAGCGGGGCATCACCATTTATCCATAAACGTTCCTGTATAGACTGATTTTGAGCATGCATGACCAATTGATCTCTGATGAGATCATCGTGTAGCACACCAAATTTACAATCAATAGCTAATTTCTTCAACTCTGCCACATAATCATCCACCCCTTCTGCTCTATGCTGTTTACGTTGAAACAATTTGAATCCTGTAATGCCAATACATACATTAAGCGCAAAATACTTGTCAAGATCCAGTTAAGCTGCCGCAAAAAATTTTCCATCTCCACTTGGCACAGTTTTCTGCATCCTACAATAGGTCTTCAACCCTACTGGATCCAAAGAATGTAATAGGATTCTTTTTTTCTGTTCCACAGACAACTTTCCCTCCTCATCAATAGCCTCAATGTAATTAACAAAATAATCCTTCCATTCAGTCCACTTCATAGAGAGGGTTCTTTTCCTGAGGCCCGATACGCACGTGGAAGGCTTATACTGAAGTTTTGTTGTGCCATTATAAAGAGAACAGTCCAGTACGAAAATACGGTGGGAGTCCAACATGTTCTAACTCAATTCAACAATTTATTGTCTTCTTTTTTTAATAATACTTCACTTCTTCCAAATGACCCTGTATCTTTAAAAAAAACTAGTCTTTGTGTTTCGACAGCAAAAAGAAAAAAAACACTTTGCCGTGGAACTTCCTTGGAAACAAAGTGTTGCCTTGACAGCAGCTGACAACAAATCAATACGTCATTGCGCTCGAGAGGCTAAGGGGGTTATTCCAACTTTGGAGGAAGTGGTAATCCGTCCCAAAAGTGACGGTAAAGTGACGGATATACCACCAGCCGTATTACGAGTCCATTATATCCTATGGAACTCGTAATACGGCTGGTGGTAAATCCGTCACATTTGGGATGGATTACCACCTCCTCCAAAGTTGGAATAACCCCCTAAGTGCCGTGTGCACGTTGACTCGCACGCCTAACTGAATGACTTTCAGAAGAGGTCACGCGCTTCCATTCATGCCAGCATTGTGTGTAAAAATCGTGAGTACTGCACCCAGTCCGAATATTTATTCAATAATGAAGCACCCGCTCCACTTACAGTTCGCGCTGTATGTTGTAAGCAGGTGAACAATACACCCTCCTGAGACTCATTGAAAATAAACACTGGGTTCTTCCATCCGTCGTCGCCATGTATTGTTGTGTAGATTCTTCCCTTTAATCAATCACTGCAGACACTTTTGCTGGTTTCTCCTCTTTATTTGCATGCAGCGTACAAGGGAAGAGGTCCTCTTCCATCCGTCATGGTCAACCGCCTCTCTCATTCCCCGAGCACAAAAGAACACCACTCCGTCATAATTCTAGCGTCAAGGCGAATGCCCAGATGCAGTACATTTCAACACAACAGGCTGGCAGAGAACCAGGTCGTAATCAGCAGGGCGACGCTGACTTCAGCGCTGCCCTAGCTGATTAGAACCTGCACCACCGTCAGCCCATCGGGAACGTTGTTCCCCGTGGAGACGGCGGTCGTTTGGCACTCCGACTGTCAAACTATTAATTTGGCAGTGAGACACCAAACTGGCAATGGACATGACGGCCACTGGGAGTCTGGCGGTTTGTTGAAGGCCAGACTCGTAATGCGGCCCTAAGTCATTAATTATGCTGATGCCAAGTGGCCATGCACCCACGTTACTAATTGCATTAACCAAGTTGATGTGCTTTGTCATTCCTTTGTCAGGCTCAGGCATACAGGAAGTCTAGAATCACTACTTGATAAGACTGAGGAATACAATGAAAAATAAATACAGGAATTCAATTATTGATCCCCTTTGTTTACATTTGTTCTAGGCAGTAACAGTATTTGGTACTGATATTTCTCTTCAATGTGGCAAAGCGCTGGGTATTGTGGCTTGTAAAAGTTTATAAAGGCCCCCTAAGATTCTTTGACTCTCCAGTGGTAGCTGTGGCCGAGCAGTCAGGTCTTACTCTATGAGTTAGTAAGGGGTTTAGATTAAGGTATAGTGTAACCAAAGGTAGCACCCTCAAGATTGATATGTTTGGTTAAATGTATGTCTTTGAAAATAATAATTCTTTAAAATACAAACAGAACAGTTAGAACAAAATTGTCAAAATTTGAAGTGATTTGCATCTTTGTTTACTGAGACACCGGACGTAATCCCAAAATTAATCTCAGACGACAAACCACTTACCACTGTAAAGCATTAGGCTCAACTTCCTAGTCGTTGTAAGAAGCTTAAGCCAACAAGTTATCACATTGTATGTTACCAAACCAACAGCCAATAAATGGATATAATGGGGATCATTTTGACTTCAGCAGTCTTTTTTAAAGACCGCCGAGCGGAAGACCGCCAGTGCAGGCGGTTTGCCGCTCGGCCTATTATGACTGTTGGCAGCTCTCTGTCCCTTTATGGATGGAGAGCCGCCAACAGCCATACTGGCGGGAGGCGGGGAAGTGGAGTTTGCTCCACCTCCACCGCCACGCCAACAGAACACCGCCCAGCGAATCATGTCCTGTGATTCGCCGTGGCGGTGTTCTGTTGGCGGTGTGGTGTTGGCGGAGCTACCCCCATGGCTCCCGTCCCCTCCTGGAGGATCGACGGACCAGGTAAGTCGATCTTCCGTTAGGGGAGGGGGTGGGGGGGTGTTGTGTGCGTGCATGGGGGTGTGCGTCTGAGTATGTAGAGGGGGTGTGTGAGTGTGTGTATGCTTGTGGAGGTGATGCGTGTTTGGGAATGAGTGCGTGGATGTCTGTGGGTATGCCTGTATGAATGTGTGCGTGTATGTTTGAATGTGGGTGTGCGTGTCTGACTGTGTGTGTGGATGTTGGCATATATGTCGGGGTGTGCATGTGTGTGTTGGTGGTGCCTGCATGCATGTCGGGTGTGTGTGAGTTATGTGATGTTGGGGGTCAGGGTGGGGAGGCGGGCCCTGCCACCTTTGGGGGGAGGCAGGGGTGGTGGGGGTGTAGAAGAGGGAGTCGGGGTGGGGGTGAGGGGTGGGGGAGACCCCTATCAGTGCCAGGGAAGGAATTCCCTGGCACTGATAGTGCTTACCGCAATGGATTTCATGGCGGTTCAAACCGCTGGAAATCCACAGCGGTTAGCCGGGTCAAAATACCGCCTTCTGTATAGTGACGGCCGCCGGGTTGAGACCCAGGTCTCCAGCCCGGCGGGCGGAACGGAGAACCGGCGGATGACCATGGCGGTAACCGCCATGGTCATAATTCCACAAGGTAAGACTTACCGCCGGTTCTCTGCCTCCCGCCAGGGTCGTAATGACCCCCAATGTCTTGTTAGGTATCATCCAAGTCTAGCAAAAGAGATTACTTTTATTGCAAGGTAATCACGCAGGTTTGGGTACTGTTGCAGAGTCCAGGCCAAAATATCAAGAAGAATCCACCAACTGGGAATAGCGAACTGTGTGAGGAACATGGACTTCAGGTAGGCTAATACAATCAGTGTTTTCCAAATGCCAGCCAGTGCCTAGCATCTCACTCACCTCACAGTAAAGACTCGGCTTCAGGATAAGCTTCAAACTCAACATTAGCTGGTCGTGCTCTGCACTTCTTTAATGCCTTCGAGTTACTGAGATCTACCTGGCTCTTATCTGACAGTGGGCTGGCTGCAGGCAAACTGTCATGCTGCTGTGGTGCTCTTGTGGGCCTGTTACAGTAGTTGCTGGCAGTAGGGGCTTCCAAAAGAAAATCTAAACTCCAATATGTCTGAAATGAACTCACTCAGTAAAAGAAAATTGCCACTAGGTTCCAAAGGGCAGAGAGGGATGCTTTTCAAGGAAGATGCCTGACAATTGCTTTAACAGTGAGCACTGAGCAGTAATCACACACAAGTGCACTCCCAGAAAGGACACACCAGATATGGCTGAATAAAGAAGGTATTCCAGTCTGTTTATGCCATGCTTTCAGGTCTACCTGCTTCTCTGTGCAGCAGTTAATGGACCGCTGCCTCTTGAAGGCAATGGATGTTTTCATGGAACAATGCTTTGCAGTTTTCAGAACGTCTGCTAATTCTTCTGGTTGGTTTAGGTGGGAGTATTGTATGCCCTCATGTGCCTGGTGGGTAAGCTCAAAGAAAGCTATGGTGGAACATTTTTGGAATATCCTACATAGCATATACGATGGCAACTGTGTAACCTATTCCTTGTGCAGCAAAAGAAAAGAGGATAACATGATATTTCTATCTCAGCCTGTCACCTTGCCTTGATGGTTGAACATCTTCTGCTGGTACGTGAACAGGAATCAGCCTTCCAGGAAATGGTGATGCCAACATTTGAATTGCTTCTGATGGACGTTTTACTACTTCTCCTCCTTGGAAATATCGCCTCTGTGTTGGTCCCAAGGAGGACTCACATCCAACTAATTCAGAGACAGATGTCTTCTTTTATTCCATGCTGGACATGTCTCAAACATTGGTGCTCTACGGGCTGAGGCTCCCACAGAGCTGGACTCCAAAGGAGTACTTACTTCGATTTCAAAGGGCTCAGCTAAATAGCTGACATCAACAGTGAACACCTTGATACTGAGGGAGATCGACACTTCATATGGTGTCTCGACATCGAGGAATACTGCATTATTCAATGTGTTGGATGTACTCCACATTCAGTGATTGTGAGAATTGCACCAATGGTGACACAAAACCGAGGTTCAGTGTTGATTGGAGGTCCAGGGGTGCAGGGACGTGGAGGGGAGACGTCACTTGATGTGACTCACACACACAAACATACATACATAACTAACAAACTCTCATATCCGCGGCTCAAATTAACTCATAATAATACTAAAACTGTACTTGTTATTTCCCGATACTAATCCATCACTAATTCTTGTTGGGTTCCAGAGTAGCGTGCTACTCACCAAAAAGCGCTTCGACGCCTCATCAGGGGTAGTAAGCACTATACAATACTATTATTGTATTGTATAGTAACTATTACAATACAATACAATATTGTGGCCAGTACACCTACCCTGAAACCCTCTTTTCCAGAAACACTAACCTGGGCTGTACTCACCAATCCTCTACCACAATTTTAGGCTGAGTGTTGTCCATCAGTTCTTCCCAGAAACCCTCAGCCAGGAGATCTATGGTCTGCGATTTGCTGCAATTTCTGAAATACAAGAAGAAGCTGGTTATAACCTGCAAAACTAGCAGAAGGCTTGCGGCTGGAGAAATGAAGCAGGGGTGAAGACATAGGAGTTGAAATAAAGGTTTGCTAGGAGGTTTGCTGACATGTGATTAAACCTCTTGGGGTGGAGAGGAATGGGGGGCCCTTAAACAGGGTATGGAGGCATTACTCAGAATGTGCAGGCTTGAGAGTATGCTGGCCTCACAGTTGTTGGATATAGGAAAACCTTTAAGTATAGAGTGAAATTTGGCACAGGGAGTGAAGGCAAAGGCCCTCATTACGACCCTGGCGGTTTGTAACCGCCAGGGCCGCTGGACGGGGAGGCACCGCCGACAGGCCGGCGGTGCCCCGCGGGGCATTCTGACCGCGGCGGCTTAGCCGCGGTCAGAGAAGGGAAACCGGCGGTCTCCCGCCGGTTTCCCGCTGCCCCCAAGGAATCCTCCAAGCCGGCGCAGCTTGCTGCGCCGGCTTGGGGATTCCGACTCCCCCTCCCGCCATCCAGTTCCTGGCGGTTCTCCCGCCGGGAACCGGATGGCGGGAGGGGGGTCGCGGGGCCCCTGGGGGCCCCTGCAGTGCCCATGCCAACGGCATGGGCACTGCAGGGGCCCCCGTAAGAGGGCCCCAAAATGTATTTCACTGTCTGCCTTGCAGACAGTGAAATACGCGACGGGTGCAACAGCACCCGTCGCACCTTCCCACTCCGCCGGCTCGATTACTAGCCGGCATCCTCGTGGGAAGGGAGTTTTTCCCTGGGCTGGCGGGCGGTCTTTTGGAGACCGCCCGCCAGCCCAGGGAAAAACTCATAATACCCTCCGCGGTCTTTTGACCGCGGAGCGGTATTATGGAGGGCTGAATTCTGGCGGGCGGCCTCCGCCGCCCGCCGGAGTCGTAATGAGGGCCATAGTGTCTTCAATGTGAGCGCAGTTATGAGAAATTTTAATTCCATGTATGGAGAAGTTTACCCTTCAGCATGTTAAGGCAAGGGTAAACAATCTCTCGGCAGTAGGGATATGGGGATTACTTCCAGCAAATGTAGGTACATGCAATCTAACACTGAGGCCCTTATTACGGGTCTGGTGGTCCAAGGACAGCCAAGCCCGCAGTGGCGCTCAGACCAGCGCTAATGTGGCAGTCCAGCCACCACATTATGACCGTAGATAACACGCCATGGTCAGACCATCGGCACCTGCCACCTTTTCAACGCTTGACAGCCTGGCAGTGCCGGTGGTCTTAATCCCCCAGGGCAGCACTGCAAGCAGCTCTGCTCTGGGGATTACGAATTCAGCGTCATATAAAATCTGGTGGAGACAGGGTGCCAGTGGCATGGGCAGTGCAGGGGCCCCCATGAACAGGCCTGTCGTGCTTTTTACTGTCTGCTTAGCAGACAATGAAAAGTGTGACAGGTGCTGCTGCACCCGACGCACCACAAAATTGCCACCGGTTCGATTATGAGCTAACTTCAATAATGTGGGCTATTACCCGCTGACCCATTGGGAAACTCGTAATAGGGGCTGCGGGAAGAAGACTGCACTACCGGTCTCATGAACGAGGGAGTTTGGTGGGCGGCATTTTTTGTCCACCAAACTCGTAATAAAGGCCTGAATGTACGAGAGAATCTTAAGTGTGCAGGCATTTGGTTATTGTGGGTGTATCCTTATTCATGGAGGATGGGACATTGAATTAGTTCTCAGATAGTGCGAGCATAAGAGATTATTCTCAAAGTGCAAGCACAGGGGAATGACGTTAATTTTGGAATTTGTTTATTGTCTCCAAATGTTTACAACAGTGCTTAATTTATGCTTGTTGCTTCCAGTGCGGGCACCGCCACTTATTTTTGAGGGCCGGCATTTAATTTTCTGCCTCAAGCATTTACTGCGATCAAAAGGCACATATGAGAAAGACGGTGGAAGAGAAAAACGAAAAAGCGTCACAATGGGAGAAAGCAGAAAGATGCAAGAGTGAGCTGAAGGGGCAGTGAGTGGCTTTAAATGGATTGAAGAGGCCCGAGGTGGCTTCAGGATTACGCTACATAAGTATTCTGTGTTAGTACATTTAATTGCAGCAGCCGCATGTTTAAGAGGAGGGCTTTGGCACCGGCACATTTTTATTTACAAATTAAGCACTGGTGTACAATATTTTAGAAATAATTAAAACATTTCAAAGAACAATTACATAATTACAAGTTCATGACTAAATATAAGAGCCAATGATGCACATAAAACATAAACTGATTTCTGATATACTCGAGTTACCTACAAATCGTTGTTGTGCAGACTGCAGTCTATAGGGCATACTCCGGACACTAACAATACTTTTCAAGAGCAAGCACAGGTAAATCTTTGCTTCATGAGAGTGTGACCGTAGAAAAAAACTTAAATTTAGGGAGGGCAAGAAGGGCTTGTGTTCAGGCATGGCTAAAATGACCATCATTGCATGGAGGCAAGGGGAGACCTTATTCCTACGGCGCGCAGGCGAAAGAAGAGAGAAGTGATGTACTCTTTGCTTGAGGGATATGAATGCAGTCTTACTCGAACGATGTGACAAAGTATTTCTGGACTCCATCACTTGGAAATTCAACCCCGTTGTCTCCTGGGAGGGTCTCAATGTTCCAGGAATCACCTCCATCTTCCTCTTTGGTCCAGAAATCAAAATCTTCTATAAAGTTTGAAGAACATAAACAGTATAAACAATAATATTACTATTTGGTTGTTCTCCAAATTAGGTTTCATTTCTAATATTCTTTCTGAACAAAGTTTCTAAAAGTACATTAGAGAGAAATTGGATTAACCTATGTGTTCTTTCTTTTGACAAATTCAATCAACATTCCCCTTCAAAGACACCACCAACACATCATCCTATGCCACGCGGAACTGGCAACTAGCCACTACTTTGCACCTGCAATACTGGCATGAGGCAGTTATGGGGTAAGTACATGCAGCATAAAATATACTTAGCTTGCACTGTCCCTGTCATGGCTACTCGTTACTGCTGGTGCTGCACTACATTGTAATATCTGGAGAGAAGCGCGTGGCAGAGGTGCCACAGGACACATACTTGTCTGCCCTCCCCTCCCAGCATTCCTAGAGATTGGAAGGAGGGAGGCCTTGGAAGGGACAGAAGCAGTGCAATGAAATCCTATTTTCATCATGTAAGAAAGCAGTGGAATGTCACTGTACCTGCATGTGATGTCACTGTTCACTGATGTGACATCACATGCAGGTACAAACTGAGGTCACAGAAGACGATATAAGTCAAGGGATTCCACTGTTTCTGGGACTGTAGCCTATATCCAACTGAACTGCAAGACTGATGGAGAGTCCTTGGGTCGGCTGTGGTAGAAGTGAGGAGTTTCACCCACCATCAACTCCTGCCACACATGCTCCCATGGGGGGTCAAGTTACATAGATTGGAGCAGGGCCCCATTTAACATCTGTATCTAGGAGTATCGGCTGCTACACAGGGTACATTGCTGCAACCTCTGTGGATTGCTTTGCAACTCCACAATTTAACAAATCAGGCCACTGATCACTACGGAGTAAGCATTTGTTATTTTAGTAGCCTGTTGATTGTGCTTGATTTCAATAACTCTTATTTGCATTCCATCAAAGCAAAATAGCAAAATATCTACAGAGACGGTATATTCCCCTGTATGCTGCCCCTCGGAATGATCTGTCCATGGCTGTAAGTGGTCCACAGGCGAGACATCAACAGGCTTGAAAATGTTTTCTGGACACCAGCTTTTGCAGGTAACTTTCAACATGCACAGACGTCTCCCCTTTATGAGAATTAAGATATTTACCCGATACCTGCCCGGATTTTCACTGGGAAGCAACTGGTTATTGAAAAGTAAGCGGCCTATCATAATACTCTATAAAACTGTCAGATAACAATCAACAGAACCTATTCTTGGTTGTACTGTTGGTAGCTACAGTAAGTGTCCTGGCCAGATGTAGGAGTGAAACACCAGAAGAAGTACAGATGTGTGAACACTTACAGTGACACAATCACAACTTGACTGAGAGATAAAGATATAAACAACATAATCTTTATAGGGCACTTCAAAAAAAGCAAACAGTGCACTCCCCTCCGCTCGTCACCCCCTATGGGAAAATATAGGGAATAATAATAAAGTTAAATAATTACTAAACACAAATGGAAAAAAATGTTAATGTCAAATAAAAAAATAAATGAACTTAAAATAATTAACATTAACCTAGAACTAAAAAATACAAATATTTTACACCACATAAACTCATTCAATTATTTGTTTAACAATTATTTCAATAAAATATGAAGTACATTTATAAATATAATTGAGAACTTTTTTTTTTTTTAAATCTCACTTGAAACATAATTTTCATATTTATTTATTATGTGGTAAATTATATTAAAAAGTATTTGTTTAAATTTAAATAAAAATAAAATAATAAGACTAAAAATAAATTAATAGATAATAATAATACAAAATAAAATTAAGGTGGGGAGCCTCAGACTCAGGACTCGGTTCAGGGCCTTGAAAAACCTGTATAGCGCTTGGCAGTGGGCTATATCAAAATTTAGAAGTTTTATTTAATCATTTTAAATGAGAAATAATTTAAAATTATATCTATAAATATTTATCTCTGAGTGAGAGAGAGAGAGAGAAAGAGAGAGGAGGGGAGTTCTGTGAAGATTTAGTCAGCACAATTTGATGTTGTGCTGAATAAACATACCACAGTAGTCGAAACACGTCAGTGGTGGGGGCACTTGTGTTTGGCTAATAAAATATAGCTGAAAAACTTGTTCCTGGAGTGCAACGCTTCTTGCTTTCTGTTGAAATAATATCGGAGGCTTGGTCACAACCCCAGAGTAGCACTAGCAGTTAGAGCGTGCAAGCTACAATGTGGCTCTTTGTTGTGAAATAAATATATATATACATATATATATATAGAGCGAGATAGATAGATGGATAGATAGATAGATAACGTAAGTATGCATGTATGTATATGTAATTTGAAATGTCAATTCATTACTTTTATTTAGTATTATACTCTATGGTGTGTTTTTTAAGCCTCTACGTCTATTATTTTCTATGGGAATGTGTTGCAGTACCTGTGAGTGGCCTTGGGTGGTGCTGGACTTACTACAGGGCTGGGGTGGAGTATATTTAACACTGTTCTTGGTCCTCTTGGCTGCAGTAACTTTAGAAATGCAGTTTTTGATGAGCAATGGGCTTACACTTTTGTGAGGGGTGTGTGTATTTACTTGTCCCCCCATAAACCGCTTCTTACAGCTCCCTAATCCCCTTTCATTTAGTAGTAGGTATTCCCCATTTTCCAGACATTTCACTAGATTCATCCCACATTTACCAGTGTATACCTAACAATGCATAGTATGACATTTGGAGTCAACTAAAACTGCTGAAACAAATGCTGCTCACAAAAGGGACAATTTTTAAAGCATACCATGCAAACTGTTTTTCTATTGCTTAATTATGATAGCAGTATGAAAACAGCGCACCCTTTCTTCTCTTAGCACTTTTTGAATTAAGTAGAGTCTTTGACATATTTTTAAATGATATTTTTTGCAAAATGAATATATCAAATATTTGGATGGTTCAGCTAATCTTCTGGCTCTTAGCCCCATCCGAGACCCTCTGCTCAGCAATCCCTGTTCATTTTGTCCACCTCTAAAATACCAGTCCAGAATCAAAGCAAAACATAAAGAAATGGTCAGTGCATGACTGAAAATGGTAGCAGACCCAAAGTATTTGCATCATAAGGTGCAAGGACCTTATGTGGTGATGCTTGTGCAATGATTATTATCAGTCCTGATCACAGTGTCAGCAATGCATGGTTTGCTAACGCTTGCATCAGCTCAAAGCACCCGGCCTACACATGTTACCTGTCCCTTACCCCTCGGCTAGGATGCCCTGCCTAGGTCACTGCTGCAGTGTCTGTAGATAGAGGAACAATAAACCTCCTAATAGAGCAACAGAAGGATCTCCTAATAGTGCAACAAAATGATCTAGTAGCTGGCGCCAGCACTCAGCCTTTACTGCACTGCTTCTCATCTGACATGTAGAGGCAGGGCCACTGAGAATTCCTGGAACCAATGAAGCCTCTCACCAGCAGGGGTGGCTCCATCACTATGGCGAAGGAGAGTCCCCCCACTGGTTGTGCCAGAAACACACACATAAAACAATAGATAATTTTATTGTTCTTCTTCTGGCACAGCTAGCAGTGCAGGGAGGGGTGGGGCTGGGCTACGGGAAGTGGGATGGGGAGGAGGGGACAGTGAACCTAAGTGAACATGTGTGTTTGTGCGGCCGTCTGAGGCTGGAGAAACTGCAAAGATCCCAGGGCTCTGTCTGAGCTGCAGTCACTGCCACTCAAACCAATCCTGGCGATGCTTTCATGCAAGCTTTTGCATGAAAGGAGCGGCAAGATTGCTGGGGAGCCTGTGCTGGTGTTTCAGCAGTGAATGCTGGGACACCAGAAGAAGAGGTGTACGAGGAGGTAGGGATGGAGAGAAGGTAATTCCTTTCATTTTATTTTTAAATTTTTACCTCGTCTCCGTCCCCAGCCGCTCCCCCTACGTTATGCAGCAGTCACAGCTGCTCACCAGTGCTGCCCCACTGGTGCTTGCAACACAGCAAGTGAGGGGGGGAAATAACCTTGATGCTGGGCAGAAAGGGCACAGGGTGCACACAGCCCGAATCCACCAAAGAGAATTCTAGGTAACCACTTCTCAGAATTCCAAAGGCAGCTTCTGCACATCCAGGCACAGCTGCTGATGGCATGCAGCATGATTCAAAGCACGGAGCTCAGTTGACATGTTTGACAGAGTGAGTTACAATCAGAAGACTATACTTGATGCAATTAAAATGTGCCAGCCTCCTTGCCTATCCAGCTACAACAGGGAAATAGTGCTAACTGCAGTGGGCGGTGTCTGTTCTGTCAACATCAGTGCAGGCTATAATAATTTACCACATCAAGGGCCATATGTACGAACATATTTTCCCATTGACACAGAATGGGAAAAACCCTTTGCTACATCTGGCCCCAAATGTAGTGAAGCACAAGAGGTGGGACATGAAAATAGTATCTGGGGCAGTGGCCCCACATGCCCCCCCAACGACACTACTGTTGTTGTGGCTTATAATCCATTCAGCTCTCTTACCAGAAATACACCAGATTACAACAGCACCTCTGCAACAAACACCTGAACCCGCAGAATAGTCTTTCAGCTATTTACCTGTAACCTGCAGATTAAACTAAGAGAACCTGCAACAGGAAAATTATACAAGTGAGCCAAGTTATGTGTTTTGAAAACTGAGACCTGCTGGGATCTCTCCATTAGGTGCCTTCCTGCGCACAAATAACAAGATTGACCACCCAAGTCCAGGTCATTACAGACACTGTGCTCAGTTCTAGACTTTTCGATGACAGCCTGGTGCATTCTGACTGCTGTACTTTTGGTTTTGCTTCCTTAGAACTAATTAGACTAACACTTGAAATCAATGATTTGTGGTTGAAAAGTTCCTAAGAGCCTGATGTAGAGTTTTTAGATGGGTTCTCCTTCACAAAACTGACAAATACCCCATCTGCCTTATTACAGGTGACATGTACTTTTATTTGGGTGTAAGGGATATACATCATGCTTGTGACAGAGTGAGTGGTCAGCCAAGCTCTAAATCAGACACCATGTTTTTAGGCATCGGCCACACTGCTACCTCCCAGTAAATATGATGTTCACACATATTGCAGTGGTGCTCCCTCTGTGAGATTCCTCTGAGGTATTATGCTATACTGATATTTGATTTTATTTGTACAATGCAATGTTACTCAGTGGCATAGCACAGGTTCGGGGCTCCTATACCAGCAAAGAACTATGCAGTCCCCCTTGAAGAACATCACTTGGCAGCTGTTTACTGCAGGAACATACTTTTATTTAATATGTGGCATGTTCAACTTTTAACCACTAGGCCCACAACCCCATATGCTTACATGGGCCACTTAGGAATGACAAAGCTAATTTATAAAAGTAGTTTTTCTACATGGCAGGGCGCTTTTCTCTGACGTTACCACACATTTTTAAATTGGAGCCTTGCATTTTTATACATGTGGGTGGTATAAATGTAGACTGCAGCCCAAATTTAAAATGCATGGAACTTTTTCATTTCCTGCACCAACTCACATTGGCCTTCCTGGAAAGTGAAATAAGCCAAAGAGATGTAACCAATTTCACCTTAGAGCAACAGAGGCAACGCACTGCGATGCCGGGTGGCATTGTAACAGCACATAGAGCCACACAGCGTCACAAACTAGTCCATAAAGGTACATAAATCTAGGGAGACAATGCAGTTAAGACAGTATTGCTACACAGAGGATAAGGATAAACGATGCAAAGCGTATGACAGTTCTTCAAGTGGGAATAAGAGCTAAAACCATCAAAAGAAGGTCTATCCAGGCAGAGCTGGTTTGGCACTAACAGATGTATAAACTAGTGCTTAAAACAGAAGTGGTTTGAGCACTATTGTGGACACATGGTTGTCCTGAAATTGAGTTACCTATATTGTTTTTAAATTGTCACTATGTGTTCTTTGTTATGACAGACTTGGATAAAAAGATGCTTTGTGTGCTAAAATAGCAACTGTTCTGTACTACTAAGGTTAATTAGAAATTGGTTTCATTTCTAAGCAGCAAAGCTAAGGCCAATTAAAGCCCAGCTGTCAACGTCTTTTTGCTTTTGAAACAATACGTAGGTGCAATCCCAATTTGGGATTAATTAAGCGCTCATATGAAATCAAGAAATGTTTTGAAACATGATTTTGAAAACGTCCTTTCAGCGGTGGAGTTGAAAGCATCACTTTAGTACAAATCTGTTTGCAGATACATGTGATGCTCTAAGTGTGTTTATTTTCCTTGTTCTGAATAGCGCAGGTTCATGAGTACCTGGGTATTTAAGCATCGCTAAACACTATGAGGCCGATTCACAAACGTACTTATGAGCACGGGAGGTAATACTGCTGGAGTACTATTTTACGTACTGTTACATACCTTTGCAATTAGCCCCAAAGAGTCCAACTCTCTATTAGTAAATATGCAAAAAGGGCACAGTTCTTTCTAATTACAGGTAATTGCACATGACTAATCCCTGAACATTCGAATTGTATTCTCATTTTAGATGTTTTAGGGCCAATTTACCGAGCACAAAAGCAAAAATGAGTATGTAAAAGAGTAGTGCAGCAAAACTATGTGCCGTACTCCAAAAATGCCTTTGTGTATGGGCCTCTCTCTTGGAAACTAAATGCTGCCACAGTATGTTTTTTCATGTTGTTAAAGAATGTATTGGTCACTACAGAAAACTTTGAATACTATATGACTGCAATGTGTGACACTACACAGTCCTGTAATTTGCAAACCTGGAATCCAGTAACAATTGTTGACGTCTTGATATTGAATGTTATTAATTTCCACTAAAATATTAGGCTCAATTTTACTATATGTTTTAAAACAACTGACTTACTAAATACTCCAACCTATGCATCATTGCAGAACTGAACATATGGTTTGAAATCCTAATATGCCCCATTCCAAAACAATCCTGAATGGCCTAGACACACTCAACCTACAAAAGCCCATTCCCTAACTCATGCACATTACAGAACACACATTAGATATAATTTTTTGGTAACTTAGACATGGTCATGTTCCAAAGGGTTACTCTGGTCATGTGGTCAGACCACCACCTAGTTGTCTTCCAACATAAGACATTACAACTCACCCCAGCCTACTCATTTTACATGCGCCTACATATCGATCTTGGAACAAGCTGAATTTGGAGGACCTTGAATCCCAACTTACTTCCAACACAGATCATTAAACATAGGGCCTCATTATGACTTTGGTAGTCCTACCACCGAACCATCAAAGCCGCGGGGAGAACACCGCCATTATGCCAGTGACATCCTTTTTCCGTCATATTACAATGTTCCCACTCGGCTCACGGGGGGAGGGCATTGTACTACAACGTTCCCACCGTGCTCACCGGTGGGAACAGTGCTACAGTATTAACCTCGCCTCCCTTAAGGGAGCAAGGGCCAATAGCGTAGCACACTAGCACCCTTGGAATGTGCACTGTCTGCAAAGCAGGCAGTGCGCAGTCCAATGGTGATCAGCAGGGGGGTCCGACACTGCCCATGCCATGGCATGGGCAGTGCTTAGGTCCCTCATGGCCCTCAGCACTAGCCTCCTGCCAGGCTTTCCATAGCGGGGTCACCGCAGTGGAAAGGCTGACAGAAAGCTGAGCTGTAATCAGCACGAAGGCGCTGAGTTCAGCACCACCTTGGCTGAGCACAATTCAGACTGCCGTCTACCCCTCGGAAATCACGTTCCTGGCAGTGATGGTCTGACCTCCAGGGTTGTAATGTGGTGGTCGGACCGCCTAGAGTGCAGCGGTCCGAACTTCACTGAAAGTCTGGGAGTCCTCGGACCGTCAGACTCTAATGAGGCCTTTGGTTCATTAACTTTAGGGTTGGCTCCATAAAGCTTTTGATATTTTAATCCAACAAACGTCATCAAACATAACAAAGGAATTCAATCCCATTGGTTGGATTTAGAGTTTAAAAAGATAAAAAACAAATCACTAAGCTTCAATGCAAATGGCTGAAAACTAAAAAGCATGCTGCTCATGCAGACTCCAGAATGCTAATTAAGAATTACAATAAAGAAAGCAATAAAGAATTTGATAAAATAGTCACAGAATTCCACAATCCCCAATGCACCAACGTAATCCAACACTTTTCACAAGAATGTTGTCACAAACTGTCAACTCATTACACAACAAAAGCAGGCACATTGGATTTATACTTGACACATAAAAACAGCAGCAATACTCCTTTTCCCACAAGCAGTCATGGCCAGCGCGAAGCAGAAGAAGGCGGGGTTGCGCGCGGGGGGGGGATTAAATTAAGTTAAAAATGTTTTTTTTTTAAAACCCAACACTTACCTTACCGCTCGCGCCACTCCGCTCCTCTGTATCCTCGCTGCAGGCAGGCACAGGCTCCCAGCCTGCCCTGCACCAATTCTGATGCTGCTAAGAGCAGTGGTAGGATTGGCAGCTGTGTTGCTGGGCTGGAGAGACGGCCGGCCAAACACACATGCGCTCTGAAGGGGAGTGCTTTGCACTCCCCCTCATTTCTCGTCACCCCCTTGGCCCCCAACCCTTTTCCCAAAAAATTATAATAAACACAGTTTATTATCGTTTTTTGGGAAAAGGTTTGTAGCTGCAGCTGCTGGCAGGGTGGCGATGCTCCTCCGCCCTTATGGAGGAGCTGCCCCTGCCCACAAGCCTCTCTAGCGGAAGCTCAACACAGCCTATGCACTCCTTCAAATAACTTTCATCAACTAAGTTGCTGGATCTTGATAAAG
The DNA here is from genome assembly GCF_031143425.1 of Pleurodeles waltl. Classification (NCBI taxonomy): domain Eukaryota; kingdom Metazoa; phylum Chordata; class Amphibia; order Caudata; family Salamandridae; genus Pleurodeles; species Pleurodeles waltl. The sequence goes on from NC_090445.1 coordinate 1,559,045,251, forward strand.
CTAGTAGTCCTCCTAGCTGTCCCCCTGATACCAATCTTTTACAAATCTTCAAAAATATTCTGCTAACAAGCTCAGTGGCCATTACAGTCATAACATCAAATTTTCATGAGTTTCTAGAAGAATTAAAAAGGCATAGATACACCCATTAATAAAGAACAAAAACCTGGACCCATGGGCCCTGACAATTACAGACCTATAGCAAATGGACCATTCCTAAGCAAACTTACAGAAAGATCAGCTTTCACTGAGATGTCACAATTTATTGAAGAAAACACCCTACTTTCTAACTTACAAAAGGAATTCCACCCGAGGTAAGACACTGAATGATCCCTAATCTCTATCTGGGATGACCTTAAAAATACAATAGGCCAGAAAGGGTTGTTGCACTACTTCTCTTGGACTTTCAGCTGCTTTCAACACAGCTGTTTATGACATACTAATCCTAAGACTTGAGGAAGCCAGCATAAAGGGTACTGCTCTCGCATGAATCTTATCTTACCTAAACAATATAACAAATATGATCAATAGTCCTCCTTTCTCATCCAAACCATATAGCATAAAAGCAGGAGTCCATCAAGGCTCTATCATCGCACACTTTCTCTTTAAGATCTATACTAAATCATTACCAGAAATTATCGATGTTTTTGAGATCATCTGCTATGACTATGCAGATGACACACCCATACTTCTTAAATTGGAAAGCCAAAGCACATGGGAAGCTGAAAAATCTTCAGTTACCAATAGGTCTTTGACCTGTGGATGACATGCAGCCATCTCAAACTGAATGCCTCAAAACTGAAGGACTCACCTATAGCAACTGGAAAACTCATGACCCTTTCTTCTTTTGGCATGATGATCTATGACCAATGCCAATACCCAAGGAGGTAAGAAACGTTGCATTTGCCATGAACTCTGAGCTGTTAATGAATGCCCAAGTGTATAAGATATCCAGATCAAGCTTTCTTACCAGAAAACACTTCAATAGATCTTCACTCACCTAGGATTCTCCAAAAATGTCCAAGCAACAATATATCTCGTTTTATCACCAAAAGATTAAGTTAGTGATCTATATCACGGCTCAAATTTATCAACTATGAAAAGATTACAGCAAATTCAGAATTCTGCTGCCAAACCACCACTACTTGTAAAGCCACAATCCCATGTGTTCTATGACTTTAAAATCCTGCACAATTGCCAGAAAATCCTTCTTCAAGCTGCTGAATGTGTGACCTGCAAGGCAATGTGGGGCAACTGACCACTTTTCATCAGGAAAATAATCACAACATTCATCCAACAAAGAAACCTACGCTCCAGACTGGCACCCCAACTCAAAATCACATATTAGATAAAAACATAGATGGGGCATTTTTCTCCGTGAACACAGCTTAACTATGAAATTCCTTACCCCCAAAAATAGGATTCACTGAGAACCATCTAAGTCTCTGAAGATTATTCAGGTGCTGGATCGTCCCTACATGATTACAATGCTCAGAACAATGTACAATAATAGTATAAACAAGACATCAAAACAATACATTTAAAAAAAATGCTGCATATCTAACAATGCATGTGTACTTGTACCTACACACACACACACACACACATATTTGTCTATGTATTGATAATTAATTGATATAAATATGTGTAGGTACATATATGATGGCATATGGGTCGGTAATTTGTATATGAATGGCTCTGTTATGAATATGTATATATGAATACATGTGACATCATGGATATCATGCTTATAACATCAGAAATGAAACAATTGAAGGCATGACTGTGCATGGCAGGGGCGCAGGACACCCGCACTCTCCCAGGCAAAAAAACAGAACATTGCTGCTGCCCAGCGGGAGCAGTGAAAAATGCTGCTCTGGCCTGGGCAAGAGCAAAGGAATGGTGCTGGCTCCCACCAGCACCTAGTATGGTGCTGGCTGGTGAGCTAGCTAGGGCCACAGCGGAGATCTTGGGAGCCCCATGCTTCACCCAACAAAGTAAGGATTGTGCTTGCCCTGGGTGAGCACCAAGGCACCCAACAAAAATTGCAGTGGCCAGCTTCCACAAGTAGAGCCGGCTGAGGCGGTGGGGGCCTTTGAGCTGCCTCTTCGCTCACAGGGAGAATTAAAAGTCTGGAAGTCTGAGGTGGACACCAAGACATCCAAAATGTAATTATAAATATATATGAGAATAATATTGAACAGCAGAAGCCATTCATTTAATATTCACTGCTCCTGCTAGGAGCACCCCACAATGCCCTAGGGCTTTTTTAATTATTTATTTTGTTGCTAGTGATGTCCTAGAAGGGGCAGGGGCACCACCAAACATTGTTGAATGTTGTTGGGGGCTACATGGAGTGCAAGAGCCAGCCAATATTTAAAAGAAGCACAGTAAGCCTCCTGAGTCATTGAATTCATGACCCCAGGAGCGCTCACCATATTTTCTTAAAGTACTCTGAGCTGGAGTTGAATGCTCTTCATCTGGAGTGTAGAGGTTGGTTTTATGAAACACTTTGTGGTCTGAAAAAAGTTTACAAAACCTCAAAAACATGTTAATGTTTTTTTCAAAGGGCTTACTTCAAAACATTTTGTTACAATCATTCTTATTAAGCATTTCAATGTGTGAATTATTAAAATATACATTAATTGGGATTATTAGTGACTTTTTGACAAAACCAATACATCTGCTTTATATATGTTAATCTGCTGACCACATGATAAAACCAATAGACCCTGTCAGTATTATTTTGTGGTTTTAAGCCTTAGATAAAGCTAGTAGATCTGCCCAACCTCAGGCTACGCACAGCAACAGACACATTACTTTATGTCAAAAAACATAGAAATTCACTGAAGAAAATCAAAGCTTAAAGAGACAGTTACAGTTAGGTATTTAAAAAACCTTAGAAATTTACTGAAAAAACAAAACCTAATGGAACGTTGGACTTAGGTGAAAATGTCAGTAAATTTACTACTTTTGGCTAGTCACCATTTTCAAGTGTCTCATGCCTGCTCCCCTAAAAACATGGGCTCAAGCCAAATTTATGAGTCTAAAATTACTACTAGCAAGTTTTCACACAGAAGCAGAGTATTACACCATTGGCATGCAGATCTCTCTGTGGTAAAATACAGGAAAGATTTAAAAAGTGTATTGAACTTACAATACTGAAAAACATTTTATGTTAAATATTAATATAAATTAATTTTATATTTTTATTTTAAATGTAGATTAAAGTAAACAAGGTACAGCACAGAATTTTAATTTTGAATTAAATGTTTATTAATTAAACTATATTAAATTTGTATATGTTTTATTAAAACACAATCGCATCTAAAATGTTTATATTTATTCATTAGGTTTTAACAGTTACAAAAGGTATACACTAATTTTAAAACAAAAAACATTTACTACTGTTTTGGGTCCTTTTTGTGTAAAGTAACTTTAGAAGGGTTAGTAGCAATTCCCCATTTTCCAGCTATATCCCCGGTCCCTTCCACGTTTACTACTAAGTAGTAAGCTTACAGATGGTAGGATCTCCCCATAGAAAATATAGGAGGGGTGGAGATTTCCACCTGTAGTTTTCTGAATTGTATTTTGCAGTAGTTAATAGTACTGTTGTACTAATTCATTTACTACAAAATGCAGTTTGTGAATCAGGCCTGAAATCTTTTAAATGGATCAATGTTCTGCAAACAGTTTTATTAAGGGACTTTCCATATGCAAAGCCTGCACTGCACAAAGTGGCATGCTGTGCACATGCAACCGCAAATCTTAATGTTCAACAATGACATTGCAACTCACAAATGAATTTATTATGAGTCCAAGGAAGTCTCAAGGGAAAGCAGGATGGGGGCATTCTCCCCAGCTCATTACGACTTTTATGGAAATGCATTTGGGCTGTTCAACTTCACTCACAGTCAGCAACCATTTACAAAGTGGAGTCTTTCCGTAGCAGACACTTATAGAGTTCTGCATGCTTCTCACAATATCCTTTTTGCACTGTACCATTTAGTTTGCCAACATGATCTCTGCAATTTGGGTAATAAGGGATGCAATGCCAGCACACTGTGGGGGGAAATTGAGAGCTGGGCATCTGATTTCCCTTACATGTCCACATCCCTGCTATCGATTGTGTTCTTAGTGGCTTTATGTCAGAATATCGAGCACAAAAGTATGGAACTACGAAAATATGTCGATGAAAACAAACTATGAAGGTCTGTTTATACACTTAAGTATAGCTTTACTATCTTAGCTCTACATCTACTTAACTTGATAAACATATGTATTGTTGTGTTAAATAGATTTGAAGTTCAGTATAATAAACCTATAGTTAAGTATCTATACTTATCTTTGTGATGTTTTAGTTGTCGATATTCTGATCACAGTATTTTTGTAATTCAATATTTAAAACTTGGTATTGCTATGGCAAACCTCACAAGGAGGCGCAGATGCAAATGTCACCAGATACCTATTAATGAGGCAAGATTAGTGCAGCCTATTGCAAACAGCAGCAATGGACGTCATTTAGGGGTCGCCAGGCCTTTTGCTACACCTGGCACTGCCTTTGCGGCCAGTGGCGTAATGAAACGTGAGGGGGCCCCCTCCAAAGTATGTGGAGGGGCACCCCTACCCTGTCCACCACCTACCACTTTTACTGAAAGGGGCCCCCTGAGCTTTGGGCCTACACTGCAGAGGCTGCGGGGGCTTACATTATTCCACTGCCGCTGGCCTCAGATATTGCAAATTCAGTGCCAGGAACAAGGTGGCATCTCATCCTTATGGACGTCAGTTGGGGCTCCACTCTCTTTGTTTTCTGTCAATTTTTTATTGTAATAATAGTGAATAATAGCATATTATTCACTATTAGTGTAATAAAAATGGAGTACAATTAGCTGGAATATGACCATTCATGGCACCTGAGGTAAGTAAAAAATGCTTTTAAATGTATGTTGTCTGTGTGCTTGCAGATGAGAGAGTGTTTATGTGAGAAAGGGTGTATGTAAGTGTGAATTTGTTTGAATGTATAAATATGTCTGTGTGAGTGAAAGTGGAGGTCAAAGGGCGTGTGATGTCACTTCCGCTACCCCTGGCATTTCAGTGAATTGACGTCCATAACAGCACCTATAAGCAGAGCTGGACTGCAACTCCCAGTGCATCATAAACACCTGATAGGTCACAGCACCGGATAACCTGCCCAGATCACACAAAGGTGATCCTTAATGGAATAGCTAGAGTGTCCCACTCTAGACTAGCCTTTCTGTATTAGTTCAGGCTGCTTTTCTTTGGCTAATGGAGTTTGCAGATTGTATCAGAATTGAATTACAAAACTACACTGTGGGTTCCACACAGCAAGAACGCACAAAGGAAAAAGAAAATCCATTTAAGAGGCACTAAATTTAGCAGCAGGCGTTTTAAATTCTGCTAACACAGCAGCATAGCAAATGTGCTCCACACAGGGTAAAAAGAAGTCAATGAAAGGTTAGTAAGGAGATAAATGCTTTGTTCCTGAAATTTAACCAGCATCACCTAGACTTGGCCCTGGGTGATTGCTGATATGTGCTCTAAGAATCAATTGAAAATAATTGTATTTATTCTTTTATTTTTGACGTTCTTTACAGGCATAAATTATCTTTGAAGAGCACAGCGTACCACCGGCTAATTCCCTTATTTTGATTACCTTAATCGGTTATTTGTGGCCAGATGTACGTAGATGCAATTTTGCATTTCCTAAATAGCCACTTCATAGAAATCGCTATTTAGGAAATGCAAAATGCTAGGTACCAAGATACCGATTTCCTAATAGAGATTTATACAAAGTAGGAATCGCTATTAGGAAATCGCAAATAAGAAATCTCATGCCATTTGAGACAGTGGGCCAGTTTTGCATTTCCAATGCAAAACCCAGGATAGCTATGGGCAAAAGGCCCCCCGAAATGCACCCTAAAAACAGTGGCATGTGTGTGCTCTATTGCAACTTTGAAAAAAGCATTTTGATGTGCTTTTTTTTAATTGCACATGGTTACTATCGACTTGAAGTCGATGGTAATTGCATTTCCTAAATGCCCAATTCGCATTTAGGAAATGCTTTTTACATCTGAATAGGAATCGCAAATAGTTAATCCCTATTTGCGATTTCCTATTCAGAGGATCGCAAATTGCCATTTCTACTGGATAGAAATGGCAATTTGTGATTCCTTAAAGGGCTTTGTGTATCTGAAAAGACCATTTTGCATTTCTTAACAGCCTGAAATAGCGATTCAGACCATAAGAAATGCAAAATGGCTTTGTACAGCTGGCCCTCAAACACATAGTAGCTAAGAAAAACACTGTTATAAGAAATTGTGTTATTGGTTGATAGGAGTGGAAGCCCTACCCAAGCAACAATCAAGATCCTTGTCAAGGTGAACCACAAAAGGCACTAAATTAGCCTGTACTTAACCCTCTGGCAGCTTGGTACAAAAGCATTCAGGCTTAACTTAGAGGCAATGTGGAAAGTATGCATCACACGAACAGTAATAAAGTGAAAACACAATAAAATAAAAACTTCAAACCAACTTAGAAAAAAGAGAAAATTTAAATAAATAATATGACACAAGAGATATTAATTTTTTATGTTTTCAGCTAATATGGTCACGCTAGACTGTGGGAAAGCCACAAGTTCGGCAGACCACAATAGAGCACTGGTCAGATACAGGCACCAGGTTAGTCCAGCTGAAAATTCACCTTCTGAGTTCAGTGGGAAAAGTTCTGTTTGTGCTGGAGGAGGCCACGAAGATGAGGCTAAGCGCCATGGATGATTGTCTTTGTAGCGCAAGGAATGACAAGTATCGCGGATGGTCATCGCTGTAGCGAGAAGAGCAGGTTGAGCGTCGTGGACAGTCGTTGCTATAGCTTCGCCTTGGGTGTTGTCTTGGGCTGTCATTGCTGTGGTGTGAAGGGTATTTCTAGAATTGCTAGTCGTCACTGGCACTCACTGTTGGCATGAAGAGCAGAACTAACCAGAATTTTGCACTGGCTGATGTCGCGGGAGAGACCGTCTTGGCACAAACTGGCAGGTTTGTGGTCACAAGGAGCTCAAGCTTCAGGATTTTCACCTTTTCTTTAGGAGGAGTACATTCTGATTTCAGCCAAGTGTTCAGGATCTGAGGAGACACCTAGTGGGGATCAGGAATCTTGCCAAGAGGTGTCTTCCCAGGTCCTGGATCAGCAGAGACCAGGAAGGCTCATGCAGGTCCTGTTGCAGGTCCAGGCAGGACCACTTGCAGCAGGTCAACTGGATAGTTGTTGGGGGACTCTGAAACTTGTTATGTCCTTGTAGCTCACACAGAAAGTCAGCCAACTGACCCTTGGAGTCACTATGGGTAGTCCTGGATGAAGGTATGGAGGTCCAATCCTTCTTCTGAGCTAGTAAAGCAGTCCTTCAGACAGCAACACACTCCTCTGGCAGTAGGACTGTCCTTCTTCTGTAGCTTCCACAGGTCCAGGAGTACTCTGATGAGAGGATCTGGAGAGCCAATATTTAAACCTGGTGTTAGTCATTGTGTGGTGGGACTCCCTGTCCTGCCCCCATATCTTGTTCTGTAAAGTTCTTCCCCTTCCCCTGGCAAGGGTCCAAACTGTGTCTGGGGTCACCAAAGGCAGGACAGGTCCAGTTTTAAGTTTCTTTGTGTCTCCAGGAGGCAAAGTCCTTATAACTGTAAGTAAGGCTATGTACATCCCCTCCCCAGTCATCCTGCCAGGATGGCCCATCTAGTCCACATCGAAGCCCCCTTGGTGTTACTGTCTTGAATCAATACACAAGCCCAACAGCAGAGTCATGCACCGTCATGTGACACAGGACACTGGTAGAAGGTACAAATGGTTGGGACAGGAAAATGCCAATTTTCGAAAAGTGGCATTTTAAGAATTGTGACGTAAAATTTGACTTTACCTTCAAAGGGGATTTAAAATTACAATCCATTTGAGTGTAAACAGCATGTCTCTATCTACTCCCAATCTAGTTAGCTTTTATTAAATGAAATATGGCAACCTAGTGTTAGTCAATGGGAGAGATAGGTCTTACAACAGTGAAAAACAACTTTGAGAGATTTTCACTTCCAGGACATATAAACCGTAGTATACATGTCCTATTTTTTAAATGCAGTGCACCCTGCCAAATGAGACTTTAGGTCCTATTTTAACAGTCAGTACAAAAACTGAAGGTTTAGGTTTAGCAAAAAGTTTATTTTGCCAGGTCAAGAGGGCAGTTTAAAACTGCACTACAGGCAGCAGTGGCAGGCCTGAGGCTTGTATTAAAAGGTGGCACTATGAGTGCTCCAGGCTTACTAGTAGCATTTCATCTACAGGCCCTTGGTATATGGAGTACCATTTTGTAGAGACTTTCAAAGAACCTAAATGTACCAATCAAGTAGATTCGATTGGTACTATGTTTTAGGGAGATAGCACATTAGCACTGGTTAGCACCGCACATGCTGTGAATTTGCAGTCAAACAAGTTGGATCTCTAAGTTGAACTTTGTCAACTGTTAGCTGTATATGTGTCTGCAACAGACCAAATATCGGAGCTTTTGAATAAGTTGATGAAGTTGGCCAAAGAGAAAGCAGACTAGCTCACCTTTAAGTGTACATGCTCTTCAAATATTAAACATGTTCTTGTTCATCTACTATATTTATAGAATTAAAACCTTTGAAGGAGATAACAGAATGCATCCAGGATGATGATGCCGTTGAAATCAGATATATTAATTCATCCACTTTGACAACCTCACAAACAGCACATGTCCCTAGACAAATAGTGAAGGAAGGCTTCCAGTTACCATATGAAAATCCCAATTATATAACATGGAACAGGCCCATTTAACAAAACAACAAGCTAACATATAATAATGCACAAATAAGTAAAAAAAAACATGTTTTGTTTTGTTTTGCTTTTTATAAATAAAATGCATGTTTTCCATATTTTAGTGTGTATCTGAGCTCACAAGTGGCTGAGAAGGACACGATTTTTAAATAAATGAGTGGAACTCTGGATTAAATTTGAATCTGCATTTAGAGAGTTAGAAATGTGCTTGGTGTATTTTAAGGTCTCACCTACCTGACAGTGCAAGCGGTCTATTTGCAAAAACACCTAATATCAGCTTGGAGTGGGCTTAGAGCCACTCTCATTTGCTTGATTTTTATGTTAGCTTGTGTGGGCCTTTCTTGATCTTATTGTGTTTGTCCCTCCCCTGGAGCATAGCCTTATTACTTGTGTTCTTCTACTGCTTACTTTTCAGACACTACGTATTTCATTTGGCAGAGCACTCAGGGCCATCTTTAGCGCTGGTTGCACTTCATGCAACAATCAATTTTGATACCCCTGTGACCTCTTTAACAATGTATTCCCTCACTGCCACACTCCAACTGTGCCCCTCATCTCTCCATAGCCCTCTTTCACAAGCATTTCATTTGTTTTGTAGTGCTACTCATACCAATGTAGGAGTACATACATTATATAGAAACTGTGAATCATTAGTGTGTACGTTAGTCTATAGGAAATGTTAAATGTTACGTAAGACAATGAGGATTACAAGGTGAAGGAATCACATGCCATACATACTAATAGGCAGTATTTTAAGAGTGTTTGATCTTGAGAAGCACAAACTCAGGATTTAACATGTATTACAGTGTTGGGGTTGACATTACTAATAAGAATGTATTTCTACCCAAACAAACCCTAGCAACATTAGGATAATAAAAGACCTTGGAAAAAGCATAATGTTCTAACCTATACCATTCTGTTTGCATGCAGCTTTTTGATGACAGTTTGTAGGTCACTATATTAGGATTGTAACTTATGAACTGGAAGTAACAAAAGTATCTCTGTGACAAAAGCAGTAACCCTATGAGCTAGCTACATAAAGTACAGTTCTGTGATCTGCATGGCACATGCTTTTTGCAGCAGGCATATTAACCCTCTGTGCTACCCCATGATGAGTCAAAAGTGACTCTAGACACAACTCTGGAATTCTCTCCAGCAGGAATCATCAGAGTTATCTTGACACTTTTATTGTTGCCTGAAAACTGCTGGACACACAAGGAATTCTGCAACGGGTTCTTTCAAACCTATATGTTATTGCTAAACACTGCATCCCTCAAGGTCAGCACCAGGTGCAGCTACATCAGTAACACCGCCCTATTACAGGCTCCTTAAGCAGTCCATGAGAGTGCATGTTTTCCAGCTGACTCCCTCGCATACCTCTTCTCCCTCTGGCATCCAGTTGCGCTCTCTCATTGATGTGCTTCATCCCGCCCCACTATGTGCTGTTCTAGACCTTCTCTGTTTTTCCCAGTTGCTTTTTCACTTATGTGCTCCTACCCCCTACCTCTGCCCTCTCACTACACATTGCTCTCTCATGCCTGGGTTGTCTTAAGTGGTTGGTAGGGGCCTCTCTTCATGTTTCTTCCACCGTCCGTGTTGGTTCAGCCCGCACCTTCCATGTTGCTTTCCCCAGCTTCGCCTTCTGGGTTTTGCTTCTTCTCTACTTCTTCCCTCTCTGCTGCTTCTCCCCACACACTTTGAAAAAAACACTTTGGTGCTACTTTTTTGGATTTATTGAAACAAATCAGACTGGTAAATAAAAAGAAAAAAGAGCCTTCATCATTTTGTAGGTGGTCGCAAGCGTTGTGCACTCCCCTACAAAATGATGAGACCGGAGTGTCATAGCCCCTTTTATTTTTATGCTCCGCTTTAGCCATGATGCACTGCATTGGGGATGTTGTATTGCAAAAAAACACTGGCAAAGCCAATAGGCTTCAAAGGCAAGTCCTATTGGCTTTGCTAATGCTTGCTTTAAACAGTCAGATTTGCTGTTCATGTATGTTTACTATCTGATGGTTTTCTGTGCCCTGCTTCAAAGCACAAAAGCAGTGCACATTTGCAGTTTTTTAGGCGATATAAGTGATAATGGTTGGAAGTTCCTTGTTACTCTTGGATAAGACTTTTAAAAATAACTCCTTACTGGGATTCTCTCACAAATAAAGGGGATGCTACCAGCAGTAACAAGCATTTGCAATGCAACCGGTCTCGCGTTAGCTTGAGCTAGAGCAATTAGCATTGTAAACTCCTAACCGGACTTTTCTTGCCACATAAATTGAAAATGAAAATGAAACAGTTTCACATAACTAACTGGACTTTTCTTGCCATATAAACTGAAAAGTAAAAGTTTCACATAAGCAGGCTGACGGCCGCCATCAGTGCAAAGCAGACACACAAAGGGAAATAAAAGTACACTCGTAGTGAAACCTATTGGCAAAAGTGCAATTATCCATGTAACCGGCAAAAGTGCAATTATCTACGTAACCGGCAAAAATGCAAATAACTATGTAACAGGGTCGATGTCATGTAAAGCGCTCGACTTCTGCCCAGAGAGATCGCGCTGTGAAAAAAGAGAAAAAGTAGTCCAGAAACCGGACTGAAAACGTGGAGCCTTGTATGTTTTCAGTACTTGGTTGCTGCGCTCAAGGAGGGCTAAACACTGGAAAAGGCATGACTTATGCATGCCTTTCACTAATGAAAGCAAGCAGATTTTAAAAGGCAATCTCACAAACCAATGAAAGAAACTGATGTGACATGGGCTTGGTTTGAAGCCCAAAGAGAGATTACAACACGGGAAGCAGCGCTTTGCTCTTGCCCGTAAAAAGGGATCCCTGAGGCCATGTTCCATACACATAATGTTTGTAAATGTAAACAGCTGCAGTCCTGGGCACAAAGTGATACCTCTCAGGGTTTTTCAGCCTCAGTTAAAGGGAAAAAAGTCCTCTCTCAAAAAATAGTCGTGGGGAGGAGCTCCGTACACCTGCGCCCACCCTGAACTTCTACCTAGCCCTCACAACCACTGAACCCTGATGTACAAACTCAGCAGGCTGCACAGATCCATACGCTTCTGCAATCATTCTAACCAATAGAATTAGCATCAGAATTCACAGCCACAGTACTTTGTGCTGATTTAATAGAAACGTCTGATCAATATGATATGCAGGAAGGGTTGATGAACTTGCCGTGGCTATATTAAAAAGGAAAAGAAAGAAATAAAAAAATAAGATTAATAAATTGAAACCGAAGAGACTGCATGAGAAGCACAATACGATTCAAAAGCTTTAATACAAAATATACATTTTGTATTGCAAATAAAACTTTAAACCAAATCTCTGAAGAATTTGCAAGAGCAGGACGGTCAAGTTGCTGACTGAACACTCAAGGTAAAAAGAGTAAAGCCACCATTGCAAATCCTGTGGTACATGGACGTCAATTCATCAAAATGCCAGGGGTACCAGAAGTTGCATCATGCGGCCTTTGACCTCCTCTTTCACTCACAGACACATACTTACACATACACATAAATTCACACTTACACACACACTTACTCACATAAACACACACTCACCCACAACCACGCACAATATATATTTAAAGGCATTTCTACTTGCCTCACCTGCCATGGAAGGGCATATTCACATTTTTATTACACTCATAGTGAATTATATATTATGGCTCACTATTAGTGCAATAAAAAATTTACAATAATCAAAGGGAGCGGAGCCCTGACGACTGACCTTCATTAGGACGAGCTGCCACTGTGTTCCTGCACTGAAGGTGTCACCTCTGAAGCCAGGGGTCGCGAAGGCAGTGCCAGGAGTCGCAGAGGGTAAGCCAGGGGTCTCATCTGCGACCCCTGGCGACCCCTAAATGAAGTCCATGCTGTGATATTAACAAGGCAGCAAACAGACATACACGACTGTAATGTTTTCAACATGCCAGCATTCACATGTAAAAGGTCTACCTGACCAGTAATTATCACAGCGTACACCTCTAATGCAAAGCGTTATTCATAAGACTTGCAGAGACACTCCATTGCCAACTCCACCGTTGAGCCCCCAGTCCCGGATACTTTGGTGTTAGGTGTCTGTCCATGATGTTGCAGAGGATCCCTGTGAGCAACTTTATTGGTGAACGCTCTGCTGGCACAAGAGATTCTTCCTGTGTTTACTGCATACTGACTTTTGCCCTGCACAGCAGTCGGCTCTCCTCTAAGAGTGGCAAACCTTCGGTCTCAGGTCCCAGCCATAAAATGAGTATGTGGTCCTTATTGTGTCCTGAGGAAGCCTTTGTACATAGGCTGAAACGCGTCAACACCTTTGTAGAGGAGCACAACAATATACTCTGGAGGACATAAAGGATAACAGGTCTCTGCTGCAATATTTGGGCGTTCATGCACCTTCAGGACTGATTGCTGTGCTACATATAGGCCGGCCCACATGTGGAAAATAGGAACAGGATGCGTTTGCATATAAAATTATTAAGTGAAAGGCTAAAGTGCACTTGGACTGATTTTTTCCATTATGGAACCTTGATTAAAAAAAATGCTAGAAAACAGTATTAGTAACATGCTCTCTGTAGACAAATGTATTAATGTATGGGTGAGTAACTATATGTGAACATAGTGAGAAACAACTACTTTTGGTTTAATCATATTGCCTGTCCAAAACATGTTATTATTGAAGACTAAGTGAATTTTGAATTTATGCTACGAAGAACCCTTTTTGTTGCATTAACTAATATTAATTAAGCAGGTTGGTCTGTAACTCACTACGATTCCCTATTTTGCTAATTTGCCTGTCAGCACATAGGTCGGTTTGCAAAATCAGATTGGATTTGCAAAAAAAGATGGAAAACACTTTGGTACCACTTTTTGTAAATCCAGTCTTAGTACATCTGGAAAAGAGGCTCATAGTACAGAATACTTAAAACCCTCTGATACATCAGGACTCGAATTCATAGCCCACTTTCTTGGCGTTTGCTCATCTCTTTGATGAGAGCGTAAAATGTCAAATGCGGCAACGTGAATTGTTTAGCCATTTTCCGAACCCTGCTTGCCTGCAGGTAATGATTTTCTCCCTTGTGGGAGACTCTCCGCGGGTGCTGACAAGAATCATTACGTTCCTGGAGGTCGCCTCACTGCAGTTAAAGCAACACGATAAACAAATGAAAATGAGTAATAAAAACGGAAAGCCCTCCTGAGACTAACTATGGTGTTATTTCTGTAATTCAGGCCCGGGGAGTCTTTGCAGAAGCTGATCATCTAGATGGCCTCTGACTATTATCAGTGTGATTGCATTGTCATTTTAAAGTTTTAAGTGGCCTTAGCTCTCCCTGCTGAGCATCAGAGGAGGGTTGTGTCATTATACATTTTATACCGATATTTGCCGGAAGGCACTCAGCGTTTGCCGTAGGGGGGTCATTTGCAGGCGACGAATTTACAGAAGTCGACGTAAACCAGCTAAAGCAACATAATAGCATAAAATATGCAATAAAAACAGCCCCACTCCGATGATTAATTTCGTTGTTTTTAATTTCTGTAATGCATGCCCGGGGTAGCATTAGGACGAAGAAGGATTCCTGTCTCTGAAGGTGTTGCTATCAAGGGCGGGACTACCAACAGTGCAGCGGGTGCGATGGCACCGGGGCCCGTAGGTGTGAGAGACCTAATTCAGCCTATCAGTAGCTGTTTTTTCTACCAAACCGGGGGATAGTGGGGCCAGTTTCCTTTCCTGCATTAGAGCTCACTGTGCCCTTGTTAGGGCGTTGGTTGTTAATATTGCTTAAGTGACACTTAACCCATGTACTATTTTGGATTTGCAATGGTCTTCATTTCAGTACTTCCGTCAGCCTTTGCTAGACGAAGGTGGTACCCTGCCCAGGTTTATATGAATCGTAAACTAAGGGCCCGAATATCTGAATTAATCTCACCTACTGGTAGTCACTCCATCATTGTTTTGCTCATTGTACCATTACAAGCAGAAACCACTTAGATGCAAATCACTCTTCGCCGTTCCTAAAAGTGATAGTCCAGCCCTAATTTCAAGACCATGTTCTCTGTACAGGAACATAAGCAACCCCAGTCATATTTCAGCCTTTTTTGTGTGTAAATCCCTTCATCGGAGTTACTGCATTATAACACCACAAACAACTTGTGGGGTTGGGCTAACGCCCCTAAAAATCCACAATGTTGGAAATCCCCCAGACAGGGCTTAATTTATCTCCAGCTACCTATCACCCCACCTCCCCCCCACTCCAAACCCACCATCTCCAACCAGCTGTCACAGTCACTGACAACTATAATAGGGTACATACTCATAAGAATCAAGCAGAGGCACAGTTCGCAGGTGATGATGGGTCGCAGGTGCCACAAGGCACTATGGAAGTACCATAACGTGTAAAATCATAGAGCATCTACGATATCACGTGTCAGCAACATTGTTATAAACATTTTCCCTCTCAGGGCAGTTTGTCATCCTTCTTTGCCTCTTTCAGCCCTGCTGGCCCTCATTAGGGAGGTGCAGCTTGAATTTTATGACACTGTGAGTACAAGTTTGAGTATACCTGGAACTATGAGTTACACACGGAGAATGACAAAAACTGAGGAATGAATTCTTGTATTAATCTCAATCACTGGTAATTACTGAGGACTGGAATGTGGCCCAAAGCAATTGTTTTTCTCATTTGCTATTGTTTTGTAATTCTGTGGAGTCCTTACCGAAGGAACATACAAAGGTAGGTGTGTGCTATAAACAGCACTAGTTCATTAGTTTTTCAGAAAGCAGTCTCTCAGGATCAGGAGTGCTAGAGATGGATGAAAATTGGTCAACTTACCCCGACCCGGGAGATCCTGGACTAGTAGGAGTCCCAGGAAACTACTGACGGAGTGTAGAATCGGATCTGTGAACCACATCTCTCTGTCAGACTGGGGCTAAGGGGGTTGTCTTCAAATTACTGTGAGCTTTTGCTTTTTTGAGGGTCTTGTGCATAAGGGGAGTTGGTGTACAGATTTGGGTCCAAATTTACAAGCAGCCTGCGCCACCGGTGCGTCACTTTTAGTGACGCACCTGAGGCACAGGCTGCTGACCCATATCTACAAAGCCACTCAAAGACACTTGATGACGCAGAAAAAGAGGGTCCAACATATATTCATACATATCGTGTAATCAAAAGCATATAATGTAGTGTGGTTTTAGTAAAGAAAATAATGTACGAGGGAAATTGTTCCCTCGAGGTAGTTAGCCATCATTGTAAACAAGCATTATTAATCATGAAGTATTGAAAAATTGAAGTAATCCGTCATAATTGCAAATGTATGCCATGATTTCTTAGTTGAAACTGTTTTTGCTTAGCTTAAATTTAGTAGAGGCTTTTGCCTAGTTGCCTGGTCTCAAATTCTAACTGTGTGGCATTTCCTTGAACTAATGAAACATATATTCTTGCTTGAAGTTGTATTTTTCCAGCAGAGATGACTAATACACTTATCTCCAAGGTTTCGTACTAGGCCGGTTTCATCCCCTTTGATACAAGGCCAGTCTGTAGGTGCGGACAATGAAGGTACAGATAGTAAAATAATTGGCAAACCATGTTACTACTTGTGTTCCAAGGCTCCAAGGACAGTGTATGCATAAATGAGCGTTATAAAAGACAATTTTCATTGGACAATTTGAAGCCAACCTTTGAACCCTCCAATGGAAGACCCTGCAGAATTTGGAATGTTTCTTACTTAAACCCACTGGACAAAGGGAAGTCAGCCATTTTCCTTGATGCCAGTTTGAAGCCAGATGCCAGACTCCATTTTGGACGACACCCTGATGCCCTTTTCTCTATTCCAGAGAAAGAGACTTTAAGAATTCTCACCCTAGAGACTTTAACTTTGATTTGCCCCGTCTTGCCCATGAAGTAACTTTGCCCCATTCTTCTTGCCGCTGCAAGGAAGCTTGCCCTTAATTTTGCCCCTTTGAAACCTGCCCCATGCTGATCGAACCGGTACCTGAGGGACGAAGTCTTTTCTTGAATGCTGTTTGTATTTGGTAAATATGAAAGGATAAATGTATTATGCATTGTGTTTTTCCTTTTAGGTACCAACTGCTATTTTGATAGGGCCCAAGTTAGAAGTTTCCAAATTTGTGTTGACTAAATTTGTTTTGCATGAAATCCCACATGCCAATGCTAATTAGAGGTTAGTTGAGGTATTCATTCGATGCACCATGTTAATTTGAAATCTTGTTATGCTGACCAATGTATGAAATTAGTCAAATACAGTTAGTCATATTAGTGATTTGCATTGCCATAACTGAGTGTATCATTATTCAGATTTTGCGTAGGTTGCGTTTCTTCCGCCGCTATGGACAGCTAGCAATGTTCATCTACATATATCATTTGGTTTTGAGACTTATATACATCGTGTTAGCTTTGTTAATATAGGGAAATAAATTCACTAACTTTTAATAAACTGGTGTGGTTATTCATGAATGAAAGGTCATGGAGCGCCAAAATATCAACTGTTATTGATTTCTGATGTGTTATTTTGATCTATTAATTGGGTATTGATTGTCGATTAAAATAGTTATTGATTATTGATCTGAGTGACCCGACTATTCTAGGATGAGGAGAGCCCGACTTGGTTAAAAGATTCACCGACCTCCAACGTGTCCAGGTACAGGTAAATTATAAGGGCTGGACGCGTTATTACACTCTCCATGGATTTTCATGGCCTTGTAGATAAGGAGTAAGGCAATGCAGCGCAAGTCACTGCGTTGCCTTACTTTGCATCAGGGAGGCCTTTCCATGGGTGTTGCGTGGGTGTTCCCACACAACATCCATGGATTTTGACGCATTTCCAGATTTACACCCAGATTTACACCCAGGGGTGGTGTAAGAGTGAAGCAACAGGGAGAAATATCTTTATTTCTCCCATGTTTTGTCCTCTTTCTATGTGTGCTGCATTCTGCAGCACGCATAGAAGAAGGAAAACACCTCCATTAATTGTTTTTGTGCAGGAATGTGTCCCTTCCACGGGGCCTTGTAAATATAGCCCTTAGACGTCTTTGCTCGACCAACCTCCCAGGTGATATGTGAACAGAGTGCACTGGTGGTGTTCATCAGTTGCAAACACATTGATTTAAGGACATCTCTACTAGTTGAATACTAACCAAAAAAATTATCTGATTCATTTGTCTCAAGGTGTCTCCCTCTATCTTGCTTTTCCCTTTCAGATGAAAAGCTACAGGGAAAAATTTGATTCTTTCTCTGGACAGGCTGTATATGACTACATGACTGTATCGAAGTTAATGTCGACCTACAAAAATATTGCATTCACTACAATGCCTACCACAACATCTTCAAGATAAGTAATACAATTCCTAAATCCACATCTACATAGCTAGGCTTACATTGAGATTAAATATTTAGGCCAGTGTAGTGGATACAATATTTTTGTCATGCAATATATGTCATGCAATGTAGTAAGAGCTGTCATAGCCGATCTCAAGGACCATCAGCTATTGTAGCATGGTTTATATATTTTTCTGTCAAGAGAAGCCACATGGATGTCTAGATGCCACAGAAATCACCAAGTGGCATTTGGGCCCTCATTCTGACCCTGGCGGTCCTCAACTGCCAGGGCCACGGGCAACGGAAGCACCGCCAACAGGCTGGCGGTGCTTCAGTGCCCATTCTGACCGCGGCGGTAAAGCCGCGGTCAGAAAAGGGGATCCGGCGGTTTCCCGCCAGATTTCCCCTGGCTGGGCTGAATCTCCATGGCGGCGCTGCTTGGAGATTCCGACCCCCTTCCCGCCACCCTGTTTCTGGCGGTTTTTACCGCCAGAAACAGGATGACGGGAACGGGTGTTGTGGGGCCCCTGGGGGCCCCTGCACTGCCCATCACAGGGCCCCAGCATGATTTTCACTGTCTGCATAGCAGACAGTGAAAATCGCGACAGGTGCAACTGCACCCGTCGCACCCCTGCAACACCGCCGGCTCCATTCGGAGCCGGCTTCTGTGTTGCAGGGCCTTTCCCGCTGGGCCGGCGGGCGCTCCCTTGGCGGGCGCCCGCCGGCCCAGCGGGAAAGTCTGAATGGCCCCCGCGGTCTTATGACCGCGGAGCGGTCATTCGGCGGGGTAAGTTTGGCGGGCGGCGGTCGACCCCCTTGATGTCTCGATATGAAGTGAGCACTTGCTTGCCTCAGAGTTTACACTCTCTGTGGAGAAGTGCAAAGACGTATTGAGCAGAGAAGTTTTGAGCAGGGCCCCTTTAAACTGTAAGAATCTTCAAGTGAGTAGCTGACATATCTTGAGTTTGTAGGTAAACCTAAGTTGTGTACAGCATTCCACATCAGCTGTAGGTTCATGTCTGAGCCCACCAGTGACTGTGCGCGAATCAGCCAGTCATCAAGGTACAGATAAATGTGATCTTGCAGCAGGTTAAAATGGGAAACTGATACAGAGAGCACGTATGTAAACATTGTTAGAGTTGATCTTGGGCCAAATAAGAGGTAGCTCTGCTAACAGTGGTGTACCCCAATGGAAACCGGAGGTACTGTCCATGCTATTACATGAAGGGAATTTGAAAGCAGGTTCCTTGGAGATTCCAAATGATTACATTGATACAACACCTCAAAGGTTTGAGCCAGAGTCACAATGTGAACGTGCCCATCAGAACAAGAGACATTTGTTTAAACTGTATAGGTCAAAGATAGACCTGAGAACACTGGTCTTTTTGGGCATAAAAGAACCCAAAATAAATAATCTGGAAACAACTCAAAGGCCCCCAGAAGCAGTAACTTCTGAATTTTCTTAAGATGTTCAGGAGAGGATATCTGAAATTTTGGAGAGCGGGCTGAGGACAGGAGTGAGGCACAAGGAAAGACCTTCAAATATTATTTTCAGCTGCCATTGGACCCGAGAGCTGGCCAACTACTGGATTGAGAGGAGGAAACCCTTCCACTGGAGTGAAAAGCTCATTGGCATCTGTTGAGGATAGGACATGATCATATCAAAGGGAATTGTATATAGTATTTATTTGCATCTATGGAGGTAACAAACTAAAAAACAACTTCTGATTCCAATCAAGGAGTAACTTACTAGTATCAAAACCAATCAGTAATGTCTATTCTTATTGTTTTCCTTGATGTAGATCTCTTGTTTTCTCATTTGGGTGATTTTTGTGGTTTTACCTAAAAAGAAGGTGCATTAAAAGAAGGGGCAGATCCAGAAGCTCGTACTGCAGATTTTGAAGTTCTTTTCTCTCTTACTTTACGGGGAATTTGTGGCTACTGATGAGTGGTTTGCTTATTTTGTGGCTTTCCAGCGCAGCCTGTCAGTCTTGGGAACAATAATGACAAATACACCGGGACACTGAAGGGAATGAGACTCAAATTTGAATGGAAAGGACTTAGCATGGGGCATTTTGACCTTCATTCAGGAATCATCTCAGTGATGATGGTCAACTCCATAATGCTTTGAGCCGACCTGCTGGTGGTCAGGACATTGTTGTAATGACTTTATTAGTTCAGAAAAAGTTGTCCAATAGTGTCTGACTCCGAGTCTTCAAGTTGGAGTTGCCTGCGGATGGACAAGCCTACAAGAATTATGTACTGAAGCAGAGGTTGGAGGCCACAGAATGGGCAAAATGCACCTCGAATCTGTATTGGCAGGCAATTCTGAAATTGGCACCACACTCTGGAGACTAATTAGAGTTTGGCAGATGCAGGACATCCACCTAAAATAAGCGGATGTTCAAGCCACCATGTTTGGATTGTGTACTATACAAATAAATATGGTAGGCTGGCCTCCACTACTTGTAGGTGTATTTCCTACAACTTCCAGATTTTAAATGACCCCTTGTGCCTGGAATCGTTCTACTCTGATTGGACATTCAGCATACTGTAAGTCATTGATATCCGACAGCACTGAATCTACCTTTGACATTGACAGGAATTTGACACACAAAAATGATTGAAACTCACCAGATGATCACTTAACAAGACACACAACCCTTATTAGGATCAGCTGCCAAGACAAAATTGTTGCCCATATGCATGCTTAAAGCTGGTCTTCAAGGGCGTACAAGGAAGAAGAAAGCACATTTACACTTTAGGGTTTTTAGCCAACTGGAAGTGGACAATGACCAAATAACAAGGTGTTTCTGAGGATTCTGCTAACACAGAAAGAAGCAGGAAGTGGGTGATGTATGAGTAAACTGAAGAGTGAGTAAATAAGGCACAGATGCTGGTGATGGGGCCACTAACAAATCATGTAATGTGACAGCATCTTCCTAAAAGCTTTTTCCAGTCTTGTCCCCAATGCAGGCATACCCAGCCAGGAGGAAAGAAGGGGCATCCAAAACAAAATGGAACTCACCCATCTCACATACTGCACAAAGTCCAATCAACTCACACCAGCTAAAGTGACTGCTTTGTTCACTGTACTCCAGAAAGACAGCATCTTATTATACCCCAAAGAAAACATCCTCAAACTATAGACTATACACAGCCATGGCCATTGCACACTCCAATCAGCATTGGTCGTCTCCTAGGGCATGTGACTAGAGCCTTATACAAAGCAGGCAAGAGAGACTCCCTTCTTGGACCACTTCCACACCCATCCCTACTAGCGGATCCCAAACCGTCATAAGAATTGAGCCTTTGTCACCTTCTCCACATGGATTCTTGATGAGATTCCTCTTCCTTTTGTTCAGAAAGTAACAGGTTTGCCAGTTTCCTGGTTCTGTCTCAGAATCTGATGCTGAGAACCCTTCTTGTTGACATTTCATTTCCCACAAGACATCACCATCCACCACGTCCTTCCACTGGTGGCAAACCAGACGGCAGACCGCAACCAAGTCCTCAGCCGGAACCAAGGCTAGGGTGCGAGTTAGCAAAGGATCTGGGAAGGATTCCATTGGACCTAGGAGAATCTACAAGAAAAGAAATCAAGAGAGTCATAAGTGAGTATGTTTCTGCTCACTCAAACTCATAATCGGTCTATCACATACCCAGTGAAATTATCTAGTGACTGTGGTTCAGCCTGGATTATAACTAAAGATTCATGCATGATACACGCATGTGTTGTGACATTGCTGACAGTTGTCTGCAACTTGTTTAATACACTTAAGTTCCCCGTGTACATTTTAGGTTTGTTTTTGACAGCATAGCTGCCACAATCACTACTGTTAACAATATACATGGAGATGGTTTTTAGTCCGCCCATTTTAACTATTGGCTTTGCTCAACCAGGCTCTTTCAGTCATTGGCTTCAGCTATTAACAATGACATCTTGACTCAGCCCAATAGATTCTTCATCTCCCACCTGATCCTTTTGGGTGTACACTCTACCGTCACTTGAATGCTTGCTATGAACTACTTGAGTGACTAATTTACGATTATACACCACTCCTGCTGTTTTCTGGATTGGTTAGCACATTAATGCTAGACCTATTGGCTTTGCCAGTGCTTGTTTGCCACAGGCTGCTGATATATCAATAACGTGACCAAAGGACCATAGTGGAACAATATCTTTTGTGCTAGAAGTATCTGTACACAGGCAATGGAAGGCCACTAGAAAGGAGAAAGAGACAGAGGGACAGAGAGTAAAGTGGAAGAGAGAGAATGTGAGATCTAAAGAGTGTGGGGAATTGTGATGAATGAGCATGTTAGCCTCACTGTGGGAACTCAGTTAACATGGCAATGTAGTGAGTATCTGTCTTTGTGGGACTTGATGTCTGAACCGAAAGCACAGTGTTTTTGCAAGTGTGTGTGTTTGTGTGCAGTCCTGTCTGTTAATGCCGGTATGTTAGGCTGACGTAGATGGAAACCATTGTGTTACAATTAGTTGCTTACATTTTGATTCAACGGACTGAAAGAGACAACTTGAGAGACCATCAATTAAAGATTCAGGATGACTGGATCAGAGTGCTTGCAGAACAAGTGCCACATTCCTGGTCACATGTGATAACTATCAGAATGGCTGGATGTGAGCACCCAACCATACTAGCTAGCAACCTTTCCTCCTTAAAAATCACTAGTACAGTCCTAGGCTCTCTCCCTACATCCCATAATACTCATTGTCTGCTAATGATCCTTGATCCTCTTCGCACCCCCTGCCGACATCCATACATGGATGTATTCCCCAAACCTTTATCCTAGGCACTTGCACTTTGTCCTCGCACATCACCCCCATTGGTGATATCATCTCCTTCTTTCATGGCTTCCATCCTACCGATGAGGGTAATACAAAAATGTTCTTCCTCTTTCTATCATACATCACCCATCTTCAAACTAGAATTTCAGATTCTGTCACCGCCATTTTACACTGTATGGTCCTTTGCTCACTTATTTCAAACCCCTCAGAAATCTAGCTTCTTAGTCTCAACAGCTCCAAACAATGAAAAATACTTATCAGGAGTAGAGGTGGGCCAACCATTTTCTTGTGAACTTGGGTGAGCTTCTTCATATTAAAGCTGTATGATCCTTTCCAATGTCACCATTTGACTGAGACAAAGTTTCACCACCCACGGCTGGAGCATCTAGCCAGGCACACTGTAACTCGAAAACATATTGAAATTGGGGGCTGAGGACAGGACTGGGAGCTGTATGATGAGCTGGAGCTCCCCATGCTCCAAGGCAGTGGGAAGCAGCATTGGGAAGTACATGCACACCTTGATGGGGGTCGGAGGGGGTAGAATTTTGCGAAGGCTCTATGAGGGAGATGTTGATTCAGAAATGGGGGCTTGGATCGAGAATGGTTTCAAAGCATTTCCAGTCACCTGCTGCACTCTCCACCACTGCTACAATAGCCATTTTCCAGCAATTGAACATTACAAAGATCTGTAGTCTCAGCCTGTTTCTAGAAAGTCAAATCAAAATGTAAATACTCACTCATCTGCAAACTGAATTGATGGCACTTCCACAGTATTCCTTCTGCTTCTTGGACAAAGTAATCAACTCTGACATGTGTTCTCTCTATCACCTTCTCAGACACACCCCTGCTTCTCTAACAGGATCAGGCACACTGTCAACATGAGGCACAGCACAAACTCCTGACTGTGGTGGTCAAGGTAGGTCAGGGCATCTTCCCGTGCTGCTTCTCCTAAGCTTTTTCACAACCATGGCCATTACCAACATCATGGCCTGTCAACCTCAGTACTTTTATTTTTTTTTACTCCTCCATTGAGACATGCTCTCTGTCATGCTGCGAGGAAACCCCTCATCATTGGGTTTCACATTGCTCTCCATTCCGCACCACCTCTGGTGAGAGAACCAGTTGAAGGCTCTGCTCCCCACTCTTCATCATAAAACTACATACGTACTCCTTGTTATTGAATGTTTGTCAGCCCAGTGTTCCCCAGGCTCCCAGACAGGTCTCACAGGTAGTCTCATGGTTGCCGCATGCAATTCCTATCGTGAACTGCATGAGGACTTTACAAGCCAGGTAACACTGTGTTAGCCAACAGCTGCTGTAGGTCCGCAAGCAGGTGCTGAACTGCTGATGCCAGAGAAGATGTGCAACATTGCCTCTGAAGAGGAGCCCATTCAGCCTGGGAGGCCACAACTGCCAAAGACTCATCACAGCAGACAAACTGGTTAAATGAGTACCTGAATGCACTCAGCCACAAGGTTCACAACTGCAAAAGACGTTGTGCCCCTGTGCAAGACCTGCTATGCTGGTCTCATCCAATTATTCTTGTACCAAAGGAATCCACTGCTGAGGACCCTATAGCAAAGAGCTGCTTCTGCTGCATATGGCAGCACATCATATGATCTTCAACACTAGCGAGCAAGTAAAAATGGCTCTGGTAATAGCCTGTGAATGGAATGAGGGATGAAACACACTCTGTGTAATCTGGTATGAGGACCTGAGACTTTTTGCTCGATTTAATACCTGGAATGAGAACAATTGAACTGACCTGCACATCTAACCAGTGGGGATAAATGTGAAGTAGTCTACACCAGTGTCTAATTCATTGTAACCTAGATTACAACCCTGTCATTGCTATTTCAATTGGACTGTGCAGTATGTTGTTTTGCTGTGTGATTTTTTTTTCTTTTTACATAAAAGATAAGGACTGGGATGGAAATTATGCGATTTGACTTCTGACCTGAATTCAATACTAGCTCCTTGAAAAGTCTGTAACAGCTACTCTTGCAACACATGAGAAACAAATGCAGAAAGGGTTATATTTTTTCCAGTTTGCAACGGCACAGTATGCACCCGAGTTGAGCAAATAACAATAGTGTATGGGGACCCTAATGCAAACATGTTGAATACAGGGGCATTGAAGGGACCAGGCACCCTCCAGGATAGATCACTGAATACTCTGACCTCTCTGGAAATGAAGATAGCAGTAGTTAATTTGAGCCAGTGGTTGGTGGTGGGGGACATGGGCACTAATTTTTGGGGACTGGCACATATTTTCTCTGATGAGAGCATGCAGGAGTGTGGTTTTACAACCTCTCATCCGATGGATATTTTTACATTGAATGAGACACAAAGCAGTTAACAATAATAAAACAATTTAATTTTTCATGAAGCTCAATTGTCCCCACAATAAGGACAGGAATCGGTAATCGAAGTTAAGGCAGTTTATTTCCAATCAATGTTAAATCCAACACATACTGGGGCCATGAAAATATTAAAAAGGTACATGATTACAGCTGGCAAACTGAAATACCACAATTGGTTCAGTCTCTGCAGATTACGATATGAAGCAATAACAGCCATTGCAATACAGAAACCGAGGATTAGGAATAGGTGTACCATAAAGAAACTCCAGTTCTCTCTTCTGAAACAATTCTAAAATCATCTAATCAGAATTCTAAACAGGAAATTAGGATGGTTTGAAGGAAGTCTTAAGAAAATTTGGAATTGTGAGAAGGTGTCAGCATAGTGAAGACTTCAGTAGAAAACTTCCAGAAAAAGAATGTGTTCAGCGTAAAGCTTCACACTTGCAAGAATAGAATAGAATAGAAGTCTCTACAACTCAAAAGTATTTGGGAATCTTCATCTACATCTAAAACTGTAAGCATTGATTAAAACAAACAGAACCTTCAACATGAATGGTATTTTTTCTGTCCCCTTCAGGAACCAATTAGGTCATTGTCTGTTGTGTGAAACTGCGACATCACCTACATTTCTCATGCCACAGAACTCAGACAGCAAACAAAACTTGAACATTCCCTGTTCCTGGTACACGATGAATAAGAGACATCAGCTGCTCATTAGGTCTTCGCGTCTCATACCAGGTAAACTAATACAAAGAACCATACTCATTTTCTCTAGCTACTGAACCCCCGAAACGCACCTGCAAAGAAAGAACACGCTATCCAAAAAAACATTGATTTCCGAGTAAGGGCTTGAATCAGGCTAACTTTAAATAAACATTAAATGTATATTTTGAATATGTGGTTATACATGCACATGTTCAAATTTTCATAATAAATGCAAATATGAATAAAAGAAATACATGTTACTTCAACAGATTCAACTTAAAGTGTAAATGTAAATGATGAATAATTAATACATGAACGCAATTTAAATTAACATGAATGTACACGTCTATAAAGCTTTCAGTTTCTCAGTGTTTTTTTCATTAATATGTTTATATATTTTACACATGTTAATACTAAGGCAGAGGGTAAATATAATGGCAAACATAGATACATATGTGCGCAATGATAAGGTGTAAAGGATGGAGTCTAAATTGTGCTGCTCCAATCCTCCCTCTAATGGTGATGTTAGCCATCACAATAACACACATATAAATCCAATCATCTCACCATTGCTTTTCAACATCTACGTGATATCATTACCAGAACTGATCAATGATTTTCAACTCACATGCTACAACTATGCAGATGACACACAGATACTACTTAAATTGGAATGCCCCAAAGACATTGAAAACTCACAAATTTTCAGTTGCTTCAGAGCTGTTGATCAGTGAAAGACTTGGAGCCATCTCAAACTAAATGCCTCCAAAACGGAAATACTCATATGTGATGACTGGAAAAGTATGACCCACTGTGCGCCTGGCCTGACGATCTCGGACCACCTCCTCAATTATCCAAGGAAGTTAAAAACCACGGAATTACCATGGACTCCAAGTTAACTATGAATGCTCAAGTGGACAAATTATCACGAACAAGCTTCATCACCTCGAAGACTCTGCAAAGCATCTTCCCCCACCTCAGATTTCCACACAAGGTGCAGGCTACTATCTCTCTTGTACTATCAAAACTGGATTATGCCAATGGCCTCAACCCTGGATCATCTCTACCTACTAAGAAAAAATGACAACGTATTCAAAGCTCTGCTGCCAGACTACTATTACATGTAAAGCCACAAGCCCACATCTCCCCTGCCTTGAGAGCACTACACTGGTTACCTGTTGCCAGAAAATCCACCTTCAAGCTGCTTTGTATCACCCACAAAGCTATACATGGAACAGGACCACTTTTTATCAGAACAAAATAACCAAATACATTTAACAAAGAAACCTCCGCTCATAATTGGCACCCCACCTTAGAACACCACCATACAAGAAAAGTACTATAGGTGGTACATCCTTCTCCGTTCAAGCAGCCAAACTATGGAATTTATTACCCCCAAATATAAGATCCATGGATAACTATCTTGACTTCAGAAGACTACTCAAAAGTTGGCTCTTTCCTTCATAACCACCATACTCAAACAACAATAGACTGCGTATGCCTGTGTTGATAAATAATTTTAATCTGATTATGTGTATATTCTAGATATGTGTAGTTCTTTAGGAAATATGTATCGCTACTATGTCATAACAATAAATTACATACATACTCTTAAAACTTGTTTACCAAATGTATATTTACTCACAATTAAATATGTATGTGAATATATATATATGTGTGTGTGTGTGTATGTGTGTGTCTAATTAAAAAAAAAAAAAAAAAATCTAGAAATAAAACTCAAATTATAAATAAGTAAATTAAAGTTAAAAAAAATAATAATAATAATGAATAAATAAATTAAAGAAAAATAAAATAATGATTAAAATATATATATCTAAATAAAATGATAAATAAACATAATATAAATGTACTATCTTGTAAGCTTTACTATGTCTACCCATCACCATATGTCACGTCTTTATCAATCTACCCTCCATCTCCACTCTGACTCATCACAAACCCATTCTACTACTTTAATTTCCAAAATAACCCTGCCAAAGTTCTTCCCTCCTTTTCCACATCTAGCTCACCCAAACCTCACTTTACTACCATGATCTCCGAAACAACCCTAATAAATTCCCCCTCATTTATCTCACCTTGACTCATCCAAAACCCCTCCTGCTATTATGATACCCCTAACCCTTTCCACAGACTCTTCCCTCCTCCATCTCTCCTTTACTCATCTCAAGCCTCTTCCTATTGCTATAAACTCCCACTTAACACTTCTGGATTCTTCCCTCCTGTATCTCTCCATTACTCAATCCAACTAATAAACTCACATATCCTCTGCTCAAATTAACTCATAAAAATGCTAAAACTGAACTCATATTTCCCTTTACTAATCCACCACTAATTCCTCTTGGGCTCCGGAGTAGCGTGCTACTAGCCTAAAAGCACTTTGATGCCTCATCAGGGGTAGTAAGCGCTATATAAATACCATTACAATACAATACAATAAATCAGGTGAGATCAAGTCAAAGCCTTGAATTTTTCAACAACTTTCGTCTAGTTTTTTCCAGGTGTTTCATGTCATCATAAAATCTACACTGGCTCTCTTCTATTTACATATGTCTTCTAGTTCTTTTCAATCCCTTTAAATGTTATTTTACCTTCCTTGCCTTTACATATCTATAGCTCTTAAAAATATTGAACAGGGATACCGCACAGTTCGAAATATTGATATGGGTTCTCAAGATAGAACCCAATATTCCACTTCACAAGTTTCCAAACCATTTGCCAATCCTGGAAAACCCATCTCCAAATGCTTCCCAAACACCAGTAACTTCCAATTCCTTCAAATCTCCTTTCGGGTCAGAATTTTTTTAAATATATTTCTTTAGGTCCTCGCTCTTGTCTGGGACATAGGTGCAGCATTGCTATACTTTTTTTACCTTGCATTCTCCACCCTCTTTTGCCAAAAGGACGATTCTGCAAAACCATGGATCTCATAGCTATCATTTCTGTATCTACAGCCACTAAGGAACTTGCTGTACTTGTGGACAACTTATCCACTATGGTGGACAACTTTCTAATCTTGAGACCTTTCAAGATTACACATACAAATGGAATTGCTGCACCAAAAATATATCCCACAATTTCAGCACCATTAGTTCTGGGTTTTGTTTCCCACACCAGACCATTCAAATGCTCTACATGATAAATCTTTGGGAAACGACACCTAAATTACACATATCACACCTCCCTCGGGCAATTTGAAATATGTGCAATCCTCACAAACACAATAAACTCCAGGAATAACAGGATCACATCCTCCCAAGAACGCAAGCCAAATATCTCCATATTTTAAAATATGGTCACAATCAATTCTACCCATGAACTTAGTATTGAGGGAAGATTGATTCCTACTCACACATCATTTCCCTTTATGTTGCCAATCTAAAAGCAGTGCAAGCTGAACTCGTAAATTTCATTGCTTTGCTTCTTCCTTATACCACTGTCCTTTATATTTCTGATCCCATCCTGTCTCCCCCCATTTATCTATTGCTTTCTTCCTATTTTCTCCCAAATCTAATATTTCTTTTCAACCTCAGTTGAAGAACATGTCAGATTGTTTCTATGAGAATAAGCCATTTTCCAAAGTCATAATTGTCTTGAGGAAACTGCTAACTGTCTCCATTGTCTCAGCATGAAAATGACGATTCAAATTCTTCAACAAAGGAACTTCAGAAAATACCAAATCACATTTCGAAAAATAATATTGGAAATGTCCTGTTCCATAAAACAGACTTAACAGAAGGCTACACGTAACACCATATGTAAGAGGAATGTGATGGGTAATTCCCTCTGCTAATGATGCAGGTTTCTGCATACAAACATAACAGCCCTTCATATCTATAGTGGCAACATATTCACAAAACAATTTAAAATAAGCATCTGAAGAATAATCTCATCTAGGTACATCTGCATGCAAAGCCTTTTAATCAAGTTTGTGAAAACTATTATATATGGGACACACTGTCTTAGGGGTAACACTAGGTTTAAGCTCAGCTACTGTGGAAGGTGTAGGTGAAGATAACCTACAAACAGAGCGATTAGGACTACAACAGTGAGGAACAACACTCCTACTAATATAGATCTACATCTACTTGTGTTCTTAGTTTCCATTACTTCTCTACAATCAGACCATTGAGTAGAAATCAACAGCAAACAGAGTCTTCTCTGAATATATTTACTTGTGCAAACAACAAAACAAAGTTCATGTGATGTACATTGAGATCATTTACAGAATCTTTGCAAGACCTCCTTGGCCCTACTCTGTTTTCTTCAAAATGACACCCTTATGCTCCTTCTTCTGTCTTAGGGTCAGAGACACTTCGTCGTTCTTTTTAGACAATATCCTTTTTATTATTTACAAATCAAGTTCCGTTCAAAAGATCTTGTCAACAATATTTAAAATCAGCTCATTCAATGAGAGTACAAGTTCGAACTCAGTTCATGTTACACCTCTAATTCACAGAGGTTCAACTGGGATCCCACTCTTGTCTTTTAAATCATGAGTTTCCCCCTTCTCAAACGTTTTCAGCAAAGTATGTCCAGTCAGGGGATGAGTAACTCTGATTTGGCACTATAGCTCTTTTTGATCTCTTGGGTATAGGTTGTTCACTTTCTCTGTCACTCAGGTCAGAATTCTCAGTTTCCTCTGGAACAGTACTCAGTCCTCATTCTGTTGTAATCTTAATATCTTTATTTCTTGCCCTCTCTGCCAATTGTTCTCAGTCTCTACTCGGCATGACACAGCACAGTCTCAATAACCTGAGCATGCTTTTCTTGCTGTCTCTCAGTTGTGGATTGCCCTTCAGAGAGAGGTACTATCACATCATCGGGAGGACACTCCACTCTATGAGTGTGGTCTGCATGAATCAAGTTGGGATTACCCCCACGCTTGACAGCTGTGTTCATCAGTAGGATGACCTGGTATGGTCCACACCACTTAGGCTCCAAAAACATCTTCTGAATGTGCTTCTTCACCAAGACCCAGTCACCAGGACTGAGGTCATGGCACTGTTCCAGACTTGGAGAGGCAGCAACAGGTTTAACCTGGTGGGAGAAGGACCTCACCGGCTAATACCTTGCAACAGTGAAGAACCATGTTATCTGCTATGTTCACAAATGCATTTGCAGGCATTGCAGGCAGTCTCATTGCTCTCCCCATGATTATCTCATGAGGGGACAATCCTGTTTTTCTGTCAGGAACACTGCGAAGACTCATCAGCACAAGAAGCAAAGCATCTGGCCACTTCAGAAATGCTGATGCATACACTTTGGCTAATCTGGCTTTTAACATGCTGTTCACGGACGGCTTTGGGGCAGAATTTTATTAGTCCTTAGGCACACAATTAGCCCCGATTCTGGCCAGACTCTATAATACATTTGGCCCATCTCTCCCCCTTCTGCCTACGATGCAACTGGACATAGTGACAGTTATTCCTAAACTGGGGAAGGACATGCAGATCTGTCCTCCTATCATCCCATCACACTGCTAAACGTGGATGTGAAGATTTTCACGGGTATTCTAGCTTACAGGCTGAACCCGTACATGCAACACTTGATAGACCCTGACCAAACTGGATTCATACCTGAACGGTCCTGTAGCGATAACACCAAGTGGCTATGCCACCTACTGGACAAAGTCCAATAAGCTGGAATCCCGGCTCTTCTCCTCTCCATTGATGCGGAGAAGGCATTTGACTGAGTGCACTGGCCATACCTTCATACAGTCTTAAAGAAAATTGGGCTTGGCCCCAGATTTCGAGGGTGGATCAGTTGCAACTATGACAAACCCAGAGCAATCGTAGCTGTGAATGGGGGACTGTCCAGTCAGTTCCCCATTCTAAGGAGCACTGGACAGGGGTGGCCCCTCTCGCCCCTACTATTTGCTTTATACATAGAGCCCTATGCTGAGCAGATATGGCAGAATCCGGACATTTCTGGAGTGCCAATAGGTGGCAGACCTCATAAGCTGGCTCTCTATGCAGGCGATATGCTCCTTCACTTGACCCGGCCCCAGATATCTCTCCCCGGTGTAATGGCGGAACTGACGGCTTTCAGCAAAGTGTCAGAGTTTAAAACTAACCTTACTAAATCTTCCATATTGAATCTTACCACTCCGGAGGCTGAGAGGGTCTCCCTGGAGGCTGCTCTTACTTTCCAGGGGGCTACACAAGGAATTACATACTTGGGTTTGTGTGTCCTCCCCACAATAGCGGCCACAATAGACAGTAACTGCAACCAGATACTTGACCCTACCCACTCCCACTTAACAAAATGGAGGTCACATGGCTTTTCTTGGATAAGGCATCTAGCAGCAGTAAAGATGACACTCCTACCTAAGATACTCTACCTCATGCAGACTCTGCCACTGCAGCCACCCCCTAACCTCCTAGATAAGATGCAAATACTCAGCTGGGACTTTATCTGGGGAGGAAAGAGGGCCAGAATGTCAAGACCACCCCAGTCTGTAGGCGGGTTGGGAGTTCCACACCTACTGAGATACTATTGAGCCGCACAGCCGCGCTATATGGTTGAATGGCACTGATCCATGACTGAGAAATACTGGTGCTTTATTGACCAAGAGGTGGCGGAGGTCCACATCTTGAAGGTGCCATGATTGCAGAAGAAATGCAGACCACCTGGGGTATATGTCTCACCAATTCTGAGGGCCACGATGAATGCATGAGACAGGGTGCAGGTTACGAAAGGACTTTCTACACGGGTGTCCCCTCAGACACCGATCATTGGCAACCCGGACTTCCCCCCGGCACTTGATGAGCCTGCCTTCTTGTCCTGGCAGGAAGCGAATTGTAAAAAGATAGGGGACCTCTTTGATGAAGACGGAGTTGTGGATTTCAACAGCCTCCAAAAGGGGTACGGTCTCCCGACCTCTGCCTACTGGCAGTTCGTGGCTGTCCACTATTGGGTGACTTCGCCCACAATGCGTCCACATGCCGGCCGACCCCTTACGGGATTAGAGCAGTGGTTATGGACCAAAGATACGGACAAGCAGCTCTTGTCCGACATTTATAATTTCCTGACTACAACATCCACATTTTCCATGACATCGGCACGACGTAGATGGGAGGGGGATGTGAGCGCACTTTTACGGAGCAAGAGTGGCGTGATATCCTCCACCGAGCACGGGCCACAGCACAAGCTATGAACACTAAAGAAATGTTTCCGAAAATAGTCCACTACATGTACTACACACCTGCACGGGTGGCCCAGTGGAAGGCACATGGCGATGGAGAGTGCTTGCGTCAGTGTGGACAGAAAGGTACACTCAGCCATATACTATGGCATTGTCCAGGGATCACCTCCTTTTGGCAATCCGTCCTCACCGCAATTGATGACATGTATAACACAGTCATACCGCGTTTTCCAAGTTATGTGTTGCTGGGCCTTCCCAATCCTCAAACATACCCACTCCACACACCTATGGGTAGAGCTATTACCCTGGCATTGGGGGGCTGCTAAACAGCTACTGCTATGCAACTGGGGTACTGCGTCTATTCCCAATCGCAACAACTGGCTACATAGGCTATGGGCTCTTATGGGCATGGAAAAGCTGACAGCCACTGTGACCGGTTCATTACCCCTCTTCGATAAAACATGGGGACCATGTATCTATCAGACGAATTTCGGGAACTAACATGTCCCTCCTACCTGCGCATCCTTCGACTGACAAACTCTCCCCGAGGCTAACTTGCCGGACTGTGGAGACTTTAGGCCGCTCTCACCTGCGTTGACTGTCTTGAGTCCGTACACTGAGTGGGGTACCTTCTGAGACGTAGGCGCAGCACCCCTACCCCCTCCTTTTCCCCAGTTATCTGTTGTCCCACCGGCCAGTGGTTGTAGGTGGGTGTACTGTAGTGTTCCTACTTCACAAAACAATACATTAGTAAAAGAGAGTTAAACCATAATATGCTGTTCACCTGTTCCACAATGCCAGAAGTCTCAGACAGATAACTGCAATGTAGTTTCTGCTCCATTTGTAATGCTGCACACAACATTCTCAGGACCTCATTATTTAAATTAGTCCCTCAGTCTGACACTGGTGAAGTTGGGAAACCAAACCTAGGTATCAACTCTCTCAAGAACAACTTGGCTACTATGAGACCATCATCTCTCCTGGTTGGGTAGACCTCCACCCAATGCGAGAAGATGCACAAAATCACCAGGACATATCTCAGCCTGTTGCACACAAGCATTTCGATGAAGTCAATCTGCGTTCTGTTAAATGACCCTCTTGATCTTCCATTATGGCTCAATCGCACTGGAGTTATTTCCCCTGCGTTCACCTGTTGACACACAACACAACTGTGGCACATTTCTTCAGTCACCAATCTAAAATGTGGATTAAACCAATGTTGTTTGAACAGCCTGACCATAGCATCCCTCCCAATATGTGAGGGTTTGTGAAAACGTCTTGCCATTGGGGATAGCATGCTGTTGGGCAACACTGGTCTGCCATCCACAAAAACCCATGTATCATCATCTCTCTTCACACATCCTACTCTGATACAACCTTGCTGTTCTTCCTTTGATACTTTCTCTTGCAATCTCTTCACTTCCTCACAGGGATCAGTTGTTGACAGCAAAGGTTATAGATGGTCTCACCTTGGGGCTTGTTAATATATTCACTATTGAATCTTCAGAACCCATAAGCACAATATCGTTCATCCTCATCAGCATTACGGTTTCCCACTGTTACATAGTCATCGCCACTGTGGTGAGCAGATCACTTCACAACCGCAATTTGTGTATACAGCTGTATTGCTTCAAGTATCCGCATAACATGTTCCCCATTACCAATGGGGGATCCAGATAGTGACATAAATGCTCTTTGTGACCAAAACTTCCAGAGGTTGTGAACAACATCAAAGGCATATTGTCTATCTGTAAATATAGTCACTATCAGCTGTCTAGAGACACAGAAAGCTCTAGTAGGAGCTATCAATTCACTCATGTGTGCATAGAACACCCTTCAGAATCAGGAGTCTTTGACTACTCCTGAGACAGTACAGACAGCATAGGCAGCTCTCAAGTTTCCCTTATTGTTTCTTAGACAAGAAGAGCCATCCGCAAACAATATGTGATCAGACTCTACCAGTGGCTCATCTCGCATATCTGGTCTCGGCTTGGTGCATAGTTCAGTGACATTGAGACAATCATGCTCAACCACCCCATTATAATTGTCATTTTCCAGGAATTGCATCAAGGTGCCAGGATTCAAAGTGGCATACTGTCTATGGGTGACGTTGTCTGCCGCAGGTATTATCTGCTCATATTTGGTTGAGTGGCTGTTTGTAAGGTAATGTGTGCAAGTACATGTTAACAATATTTCAAATGAATGTGATAGAAGAACAATTGAAGGATGTCCCCTCATAATACTTTTGCATCGTTCTAGGCTGACACCAACTGCTGCCACAAATTGAACATAGTTGGGCAGTCCTACGGCTACAGGGTCAAGAGTAGCAGAAAGGTATGCCACAGGTTGCAGGTTGTCTCGTATTTCCATGCATCTGTGTAAGCCCTGAGAGAGTGCAGCCCTCCCTCTCACTGCAGAAATTAGAAAAAGCTTTATTGTAATCAGCCATTGCTGGTGCAGGAGAATAAAAGAGACTTTCTCTCAGCTCTAGGAAGGCAACCAAACAGCTGCAAGCCCATGGTATCAAATCAGACATATCCTTGTGTGTCAGCCTCTGTAAAAGCTTGGCCACTAGGGAAAAGTTGGGTATCTACTGGCAACAGTAGCCCACAATTCCCAAAAACATCCTGGCTTCTTTCTGGGGTGTTAGCGGATTCATTTTAAGAGTCACCAAGATTCTTTTTTGTGACACTTCCCTCGCTCTATTTTCAATGTTATGTCCAAGATACAGAACTTCTTTCTGGCAATACTGCAACCTACTTGGGGACACTTTGGGGGTCATTACAACATTGGTGGTAAAATCCACTTACCGCCGTGCAGAAGACCGCCAACACACCGCCGCGGCCGCGGAATTCCACCACAGCTATTATGACCCACAGCTGGGAATCTGCCAAAATTTAGACACCCACACAAGTCCGCCACACCAAAGGTCAGTGATAAACTGGCGATAACAAAACAGACACCGTCACGCCAACAGGAATACGCCCACACTATCACGACCCACAAATTCATGCGGCGGTCTTTCAACTGCGGTATTCCATTGGCGGTACACACCGCCGCGCTCAAAATACACACACATTTACAAAACACTACCACATTGGACAAATCGAAATACATACACCTGATACACATACACACACTACTCCCACACACCCAATACAATATAAAACACACACCCACATCACCCACAAACCCTTACGACCACAATTGCGACTGAAGGCCAGAGAGAGACACCACCATCTACAAACTAGCATCCACAGGCACTCAACACCATCACTCACACAGCATCCACGCACAAAACACCACACACCCCTAAACATCACCCCACACATCACAACACACAGCACCCCACACATCACCCACACCACCCCATGGCACCGCAAAGACACCCCAGGCTCTCTGAGGAGGAGCTCAGGGTCATGGTGGAGGAAATCGTCCGGGTAGAGCCACAGCTATTCGGATCACAGGTGCAGCACACCACCATAGCTAGGAAGATGGAGCTATGGCGCAGAATCGTGGACAGGGTCAACACAGTGGGAGAGCACCCAAGAACACGGGATGACATCAGGAAGAGGTGGAACGACCTTCAGGGGAAGGTACGTTCCGTGGTCTCAAGACACCACATTGCAGTTCAGAGGACTGGCGGCGGACCCCCACCTCCTGCCCAACAACTAACAACATGGGAGGAGCAGGTCTTCGCTATTCTGCATCCTGAGGGTCTCGCAGGAGTAGCTGGAGGAATGGACTCTGGTAACTATTACATCCCCCACCCTACCTTCATGCTATCACATACCCCCACCCTCGCCCTCACCCCCATCACTCCAACTCCTCACATATGTCCCACTATCACAACCCACCCATCCCAACACCAAGCCCTGCATGCAACACCAAAGCATGGACACCCATCACCAATGCATGGCCACTGCACATACCCACACACACTCCTAAACAATTATCACACAAGGTCCCACACAAGAATGCAAGCACTGGGGTACAGGGTCACCCACCCATTTCACACCATGGCACACACAGATGCAATAATCATGCCTTTACACCCCTGCAGGACGCCCTACCCAATGTCACTGGACAGGAGGGTCCAGACATGTCCACTCTCCCCACAGAAGAGGCCCACAGTGATGACAGCAGCTCTGTCTCACTGGATCTAGATGACCAGCCCGGCCCATCTGGGACCTCAGGACAGTCGGTTCCCCTCACACTGGCACAAGCCACAACAGAGCTTCCCCCTCTGGAAGCACCAGCACAGCACCCACCCAGCGGGCCCATACCTCTGTCCCCAGGACACGTCAAGCAGCAGTTTGTCCACCACTACAGGGAACCCAGGCTAACCCACCACCCCAACAACACCAGGGACCTGGGGCCAGTGGTAGTGGGCACACGGTTCAGGGGACAGAGGCCCAGGAACACAGGGGAACTGGGAGGGCTGCTGTGTGACAGGGGGGCAGGGAGCGGACAGGCCCAGGGAACCCACTCTCCACAAGGCCCGCTCCAACATCATGGGAGCCTACCACCATTCCCAGGAGACGATGGCAACGGTACTGGACAAGTTTCAGGAGACCCAGCAGCTGCATGAGGAACAGTATTTGACTTCAGGGAGGAACACAAATCCATCAACACCACCCTGGGCACCGTTGTAGGGGGGCTGAAGGAACTCGTCAACACCAGGAGGCACAACAAGGGGCCCCTGACACTAGCCTGTACGATGAACTGCCCACCACCTCTGCCGGCGCTAGTGGACAGGAGGCACCACCACAGGACTACGACACCAGCACCCCACCCCCTGCAGATGGAAAACCACCCCGCAAGCGGTCCCTGAGATCCAGGACAAACACAGAGAACAATTCCAAGACCCCTGCCAAGAAATGAGACCACCCTGATTGTCATCCTTCTGTCCCACTTTGTCACCCTGTCCATCCTTAAACTGCCCCAGCTCCACTTCCCATGCCCCTTTGGACAATGCACCTGTGAGACTAATAGACTGGACACTGCCACGGACATTCCCCCACCATCACCCCTGACCATTTTACAACACCCTCCAATATTTAGCACTTAAATAAACACCTTTAAAGCATAAAACAATCTGGAGTCAGTCTGTGCTTTCGAAAATGTGTATTTGCAATAACTGTGTTAAAATGCTTTATCCATTGTATTGTCAACATACCTATGTCACACAGCTCTAGTCTATGCGGAAACAAAGCAGATGTCACACAGTGGGACCCACATCTGTGAAATTGAAAGGGAAAGTGACAACTCAGGGTCCATACACTGGGTGAAAGTGACAGACAGATGAGAGGTAGAACAATTATATCAGATGTAGCAGGCAGTGATGTCTTCTTACCTGTGTCTCACTAGAAGTATTGATGAATCACTGTGTTTCTGTTGTCGATGTCTTCTTCTTCCTCTTTTTCACTGTCCACAGCTGCCACAACACCTCCATCTGGACCATCCTCCTGCAGAAAAGGCACCTGTCGTCGCAAAGCCAATTTGTGAAGCATACAGCAGGCCACAATGATCTGGCACACCTTCTTTTGTGAGTAGAATAGGGAACCACCTGTCATATGGAGGCACCTGAACCTGGCCTTCAGGAGGCCGAAGGTCCTCTCTATAACCCTCCTAGTTCGTCCATGGGCCTCATTGTAACATCCCTCTGTCCTTGTCCTGGGGTCAGTAGCCATGACAGGTTGGGGTAGCCAGAGTCATCTGCAAATGTTGAGGGAAATCTGTTAGACACAAACTAACTCTTAGGGACATCCCCAGACCCAGACACCTAGTCACACTGTATAGGCTCCATGTCCTCACCTAATAGCCACACACAGTGCCTCTGGAGTTGCCCCATCACATAAGGGATGCTGCTATTCCTCAAAATGTAAGCGTCATGCACTGAGACAGGAAAATTGGCTTTCACATGGGAGATGTACTGGTCGGCCAAACACACCATCTGCACATTCATTGAATGGTAACTCTTCCGGTTTCTGTACACCTGTTCACTCCTGAGGGGGTACCAAGGCCACATGTGTCCCATCAATGGCACCTATGACGTTGGGGATATGTCCCAGGGCATAGAAGTCACCTTTCACTGCTGGCAAATCCTCCACCTGAGGTAAAACAATGTAGCTGCGCAAGTGTTTCAGCAGGGCAGACAACACTCTGGACAACATGTTGGAGAACATAGGCTGGGACATCCCTGATGCTATGGCCACTGTAGTTTGAAAAGACACACTTGCGAGGACATGGAGTACTGACAGCACCTGCACTAGAGTGGGGATTCCTGTGGGATGGCGGATAGCTGACATCAGGTCTGGCTCCAACTGGGCACACAGTTCCAGGATTGTGGCACGATCAAGTCTGTAGGTGACAATTACATGTCGCTCCTCCATTGTCGACAGGTCCACCAGCGGTCTGTACACCGGAGGATGCCACCACCTCCTCACCTGCCTCAGCAGACGTGCTCTATGGAGGAGAACAGCAAGCAGAGAGTCAAACAACACTGAGGTACGTAAACACAACTTTATTCCTCAATTTTTTCAAACCGCTATGTGCCTGTATTAGTGTGTATGCAAGGCCTAGATATGTGTGACACATTTAAAATTAATGCCATTTGGCCCCGTGAAATGGCATCTGCCTGCCTGTAATGTGGGACAAGGAGATATGAGGTAACTGCGCTGGCGTTGTACACCGTTGCGATAGGCGGTCGAAAACCACGGTGCAATCCTGCATTGGTTAACATTGAACCCTATGGGTCCGGGGAGCCAATGACAATGTACGCTGGCGGTGACGGTACGCACTGCCGCGGACGTCACCGCCATTTTCTCTCTGTTCCCTCACTTGATACCTGATCTTCGACAGGAGAGGACCTACACTGCAAGTGCTGCTGTGACCTCAGTCTGGAAGAGACAATGGCTCATGTGTCTGGGGAAAGGGCCCCTGCCCT
Organism: Pleurodeles waltl; assembly: GCF_031143425.1. Classification (NCBI taxonomy): domain Eukaryota; kingdom Metazoa; phylum Chordata; class Amphibia; order Caudata; family Salamandridae; genus Pleurodeles; species Pleurodeles waltl. The sequence goes on from NC_090445.1 coordinate 1,559,085,426, forward strand.
CAGCACGGAGGAGTTGGCGAAACTAGTGGATGGGGTCCTCCCCCAGTACACGCTACTCTACGGTTCTCCAGACAAACAGGTAAGTACACTGTGAGCATGCCGAATGGGCAATGCCTGTGTGGAGTGGTGTGGATGGAAGATGGGGGGGAGAATGAGGCGTGCATGAAACGACGGTGAGTGCATGTGCGTCATGGCAAGGGTAGGGATGCGGGCCAATGACTGTGACGATGCGGAAGGTTATATATTCTCCTTTTCCCCTGTACTATTCCTGTAGGTCAGCACCCACCAGAAGAAGGATATTTGGCGTGCCATTGCCAAGGAAGTCCGGACCCTGGGGGTCCACCACAGATGGACCACCCACTGCTGGAAAAGATGGGAGGACATTCGCCGCTGGAGCAAGAAGACGGCGGAGGCCCAGCTGGGGATGCCCTCCCAACGTGGGAGGGGTGCCCGTCGCACCATGACCCAGCTGATGTTCCGGATCCTGGCGGTGGCGTATCCGGAGTTGGATGGGCGCTTGAGGGCATCACAGCAGCCACAAGGGGGTGAGTACACTCTCATTCAGCTGATTCTGCACGCAATGGAGGTGTCTGGGTGGGAGAGGTGGGCTGTGAGTTCCCATAGGCCAGGACGAGTTTAGTAGGCAAGGTCCCGTCATAAGGCAGGCCATGTGGCACCCCACCCCACCCGTGTTCAGAGCCAACTACACCTAGTCAGGCTCCTGTGACTTCCATGTGTGCAGCAATCAGGCATAGGCCTTGTACCCCATGTCCCTGTGATTAATTAGGGAACTCAAAGTGCACGGCGTGGTGCAGGGGGCTTCTGTGTCTGTAGTGTCCGCCAACGGTAGCGGTATTGCATGCACTCAACATGTCTTTCTTCTGTCTCCCCCCCCCCTTTTTGTGGTCTCCCTGTTCTTGTGTGCATTATCATCATCAGGCGGAGGAGCAGTGGCACCGGAGCAGGAGGGGGCTGCATCCCACATGGCCCTGGAGGGTAACACAACGGAGTCTGAAGCCAACAGTGGGACGGAGGGCGAGGGGAGCTCCACGGCGGGGACAGGAGCTGAGACCAGCGACACAGACTCCTCCTCTGATGGGAGATCCCTTGCAGTGGCGGGCCCCTCTGTGCCCACCGCATCTACAGGTACAGCCGCCACCCCCCCCTACCAGCACTGCCCTCCCAGCAGCCCCTCAGTGTGAGCCCCGTGGCCGCTCAACCAGGAGGGTGGGCATCTCCTTCGCCCCAGGCACCTCAGCCCCTGCCCTAGTCAGCCCTGCTGCCCTCAGTGAGGAGGCCATTGACCTACTCAGGTCCCTCACTGTTGGGCAGTCTTGAATGCCATCCAGGGTGTAGAGAGGCAGTTGCAACAGACCAATGCATACCTGGAGGGCATTCATTCTGGTCAGGCAGCCCATCAGCGAGCTTTTCAGACTCTGGCCTCAGCACTGATGCCAGCCATTGTCCCTGTGTCCAGCCTCCCCCCTCCAACTTCCTCTACCCAGACCCAAACCCCTGTACCTCAGCCTATCCCAAGCAACCCATCAGACCAGCATGCACACACCTCAACACACAAGGGAAGCTCTGGCAAACATAAGCACCACACATCCCACAGGCACTCACACAAGCCTCATACCCATGCACACATACCAACATCCACTGCCTCCACTGTGTCCCCCTCCTCCACGTTTCCCTCCTCCCTCCCTGTCTCGTCTCCACTCACACCTGCATGCACTACATCTTCAGCCACTACGTCCATCACCAGCACACCCATCACCACACCCCGCTCACGTGCACTCACCACCCCCACTACCATTCACACATCCCCTGTGCCCTCTCCCAAGGTACACAAACGCAGCCACACACCCACCCAACAGCCATCCACCTCACAACAGCCTCCAGCCCATGCACCTTCACCCAAAGTCAGCAAACGTACACCTCCTACAACCTCTACCTCTTCCTCCACTCCCAAACCCCCTCCATCTACCCGTCCCAGTGTGTCCAAAATACTTTTCCTGTCGGACCTTGACCTCTTCCCCTCACCTCCCCCACCCCTTTGGTCCCCTAGGGCCCGCCATTCCAGGTCCCAACCCAGCACCTCAGCCACAACATTAGCAGGAACAGTGGTGTCAGCAGTAACCGGCTTCTGGAGTGCGCCAAGCAGCAGGGCAGCCAGTGTGCCAAGGAGCCAGACCACGGACAGTCCCCAACCTCAAAAGCATAAAAAGTTGGCCAGTGCCCGGGGGAGAAAGGCAAAACATCTACCACCAAAGCCTCTCCCAGGAGTACAGTTGGGAGAGGGAAGACAGCTGCGCCACCATCCAAGGTGGGGAAGGGGCACAGAAAGACAGGCAAGTCGCTGAAAACCTGCACGGCGGACAAGACCGCCACAAGCACCGCTGCCAAGGACACCTCCGCCACCAGCACCGCTGCCAAGGACACCACCGCCACCAGCACTGCTGCCAAGGACACTGCCGCCACAAGCACCGCTGCCAAGGACACCGCCGCCACCAGAACCACTCCACAGGACACCGCCGCCACCAGCACCGCTGCCAAGGACACCGCCGTCACAAGCACCACTTCACAGGACACCGCCGCCACCAGCACCACTGCCAAGGACACCTCCACCACCAGCACCGCTGCCAAGGACACCACCGCCACCAGCACTGCTGCCAAGGACACTGCCGCCACAAGCACCGCTGCCAAGGACACCGCCGCCACCAGAACCACTCCACAGGACACCGCCGCCACCAGCACCGCTGCCAAGGACACCGCCGTCACAAGCACCACTTCACAGGACACCACCAGCACTGCAGGCCAATGAGCGCCAAAATCTCCGATGCTACTGGGGCCGCCACGAGCAGGATGAAGCACTCTGGGCACCAAGCCCCCTCCAGAACCAGTGGCGTATCACATCCACTACCTCAGTCCTTGGCAGGATGGACCACTCTGGGCACCAAGCCCCCTTCAGAACCAGTGGAGTATCACATCCACTACCTCAGACCTTGGCAGGATGAAGCACTCTGGGCACCAAGCCCCCTCCAGCACCAGTGGAGACTGTTATCCACTTGAGAGACTGTGGCTTTGCACTCCACAGGATAAAGCAGTGGGCAACCACCCACATGAGAGACTTGAGAGACTGTGGCTTTGCACTCCCCAGGATAAAGCAGTGGGCAAACCACCCACTGGAGAGACTTGTGAGACTGTGGCTTCACAGTCCCCAGGATAAAGCAGTGAGCAAACCACCCACTGGAGAGACTTGTGAGAGTGTGGCATTGCACTCGACAGGATAAAGCAGTGGGCAAACCACCCACTGGAGAGACTTGTGAGACTGTGGCTTCGCACTCCCCAGGATAAAGCAGTGGGCAACCCACCCACTGGAGAGACTTGAGAGACTGTGGCTTTGCACTCCCCAGGATACATCAATGGGCATGGAGCCCCCTCGTGGATCTTGCGTCGTGCACTCATCCGGCTGAGGTGCCCTCCCTTCCCTTCCCCCTGAGGTGCCTGTTGTATTTCGATCTGATGCCCCAGCAGTGTTCTCTCCGTTTTGACCGGGTATCTTGTGTGGGCCTCGCCCATGCATTTTGGGCCCAGTGGTCCACGAACTTTAATGGTGGAATACCTTGGACTTGTATTCTTGGTGTATATATTTGTTTATAGTGTATATATATTTTTTTTTGAGTACTGGATTTTAATAGATTACAAACGTTCAAATCATTTCCTTTTGTCTTTGCATTCTTCCAGGTGGCTGGGGGGTGTAACTGTAATGTATCATGATGTATTAGTGTGTGTGTTGTCGTGGGTGAGGGTGGGGCGGGGGTGTTGCGTGTTGCGTGTGTGTGTGTCACTCTTTTTTCCCTTCCCCCTCCCCTGTGTCGTAGGTGCAGTACTCACCGTGGTCTTCGTCGCCGGCGTTCGTGCTCCTGGTAGAGGAGCAGGAAGACAAAGGCAGGGAGTATCTGGAGTTCCGGTTCCATGGTGTCCTGGTTCCTCATGGGGTGTGTAGAGGTGAGCGTTTTCCCTTCCAAGTCCTGTTGCCGCCGTGTTTTTGTTCGCAGTGAACCCGCCCCAGAAAAGGTGGCGGATTGGACTGTTGTAATACTGTGGGTGGTACATTGTGTGCCGCCTGTCTGTTGGCGGTTACCGCCGCGTTGTTTGTTTGTACTGCGGTGGTGGTCAGAGTGTTAAAATGGCTGTCTATGTTGGCGGTTTCGGCCACGGTCGTGATTCCATTTTTTTTTACCGCCGGCCTGTTGGCGGTTTTACTGCCGCTTTAATACCGACCGCCAGGGTTGTAATGACCACCTTTATGTCCAATCTCAACCAAGTGGGTCAGTAATGCAATGGTATCTCTTTTGCAAGCTTCTTGAGTATCAGACACCACCAACAGGTCGTCAATATAGTGAATTAGGACAGAAGTACAGGGCATGATCAAAAACTCAAGATTCTTCTTGGGGATCTTATTAAAAATTGAGGGATTCTCTGTATACCCTTGTGGGATTCGGCACCATGACAAAACATGATTGTGGAACCAGAAAGTGAATAAGTATTGGCTGTCCCCATGCAAAAGAATAGATAAAAACACCTGACACAGATCGATTGTAGGAAACCCCTCAGCCTCACATGGAATTTGAAACAAAATCACAGCTGGATTCAAAACCACTGGACAACATGGAGCAATGATGTTGTTAATCCTTCTCAGGTCCTGCACTATGCAGTATTTTCTGCTAGGCTTCTGTAAGCCCATAACGGGTGAATTACATGGACTCCCCGTTATTTCCTTCAATATGCCATGTTGCATCATTGACTCAATCACAGGGGTAATCCCAGCAATTTTTTCAGGGGTCAGATTGTACTGTGAGGTTCATGGATACTCAACATTGGACTTCAGTTTGATGTGAACAGGCTGAACTCCCTTTACGAGACCAATATCCTTTCCTGAGAAGTCCCAGGCCTCAGGCTTCACCGCATCCTTAGGATCGGGAGCAAGGCTTCAGATGTCATCACAGGACACAACTCAACCTCTGACCCTTGGCTTATGAGTTTAAAACCTACATCCTTACCATGAATTTGAAACTCTGCGCCTTTTGGTGTGCAATATATAGTGCAGTTCAATTTGCACAATAAATCGGGTCCTAGTAAACTCACAGGATTTGAATCACACACCAAAAACCGGTGATTCTCCTCAAAGGTTCCTATTTTAACAGGTACTTCTTCTGTTACAGGGTTTGTCATTTGTCTATTTAAAACTCCTACAACTTGGATTCTTTTTTCCGCGAGGGTTAGGTTTGGAACATCCACTGTTTTAACAGTAAAGAGGGCAGCACTAATATCAATCAAAAATGTTACAGGGTGGCCAGTAACCTCACCTTATACAAATGGACCACTCTGGTATTCCTCTAAGACTGCGCCAAGTTCGCAATCTTCCTCCCCCCTCAGGAACAATCATTGTAACTGATCAGAGCCATAGCCCTCAAATACATCAAACATGGGAAACTGCTGAAACAGGTTTCATTTTTGGCAGGAATTTTGATTTAAATTATGAACATGAATTGGATTAAAGCGAGAACCATTCGCATTTTGTTGTGGGATTGGGGCTTGTCAAACCTGTATCACTGGAGCTTGTGACACATTCGAATTTTGCATTCTAGGTTTCGGTACATTCTATGACTGTATGAAGTTACAAGTCTGGGGCTGTGCAAACCCTGAATTCTGAATCTGGTTCTCATTCATCACTCTATTGGGATTAAGACAACATTCAAGCTTCCAGTGCCCTAACTTATTGTAATAATGACAATGATTTGATCTTGTTAAAGTTGCCATATCAGTCCCAGTACTTAGGTCAATTGGAGCACCACAACCTATACCTTGTTGCAGGAACCCATTTCCACCTTGCAACATAGGAGCTCTCTGCTGATACACTCCTTGCATAGAACCAACGTTCCCTATAAAAGGTTGACTCTGACTTCCTCTCTTTGCTGCTTTCATCTCTGCCACCATTACCATCTCCTTCTATCACTTCTGCTTCATTTTCAACTCATCGCTACAATATTTCATATATCTCAGGATCTCAGCAACCGATTTATTCTGCCAACAGCTCAAGTATTATGGAATCATCAAGCTAAACTCCAGACTCAATCCCGTCACAAACAGGGACACAAAATTTCCCATGTCTTTAGCATCAAGAGTCTCAAGCCCACTGTTCTGCTTAAGTACCTGTAACTCATAGTAGGCATGCACTGACTCTTTGGGCTATTGGGTCGTCCTGTCAATCTTAACCCAATCAATGTCTTTTGCTGGTATCTTCCCTTTCTAAAAGGTTATCACTTGTTGATACTTTTTCATCACTAATGGTGAAGGGGAATTCATTGTCGGATTTCTCTAAGATTTTCTTTCTGGCCACTCTACATCCACTTTACATTCTGCCCATAAGTCACTCAATCCCACAATGTCAAAGAAGGTATTTAAATCCACCCATAGAATTTTTTTAATCTTCCCAAATCGCTCAACCTGTTTATACCATTCCACTGGTTTTTCTCTCAATCATGGAAAATTATTAGTGAATGACGCAATATCACTCCTACTCCAAAGCACATTGACATAACCTCCACCAGGCACTTCCCTCAAAGGAAAATTTGAAACGCCCTCTCCGTCCCTTAAAGACGGAGGCGGCTCCCCCTTTGGTTTCTTTTGTTCTTGCTTTTTCTTCTTCCGTCTGCTTTCCCACTTATCAACTCACTCAATTTTTAAATGCTCCTAATTAATTCCTTAATTTGCATTTCATTCCAGATGTTCTCATACTGCAACTGTCATTCTCATGAAAACATACATGATAGCTTTCCTGCAACTACTTGGGGGTAGATTTATGGAAAGTGGCACTGCGCCGAGGGCAGCACCACTTTCTCTGCGCCCCTTATCACCCCCTTACCGCCACCATGTGTGCGCCGTTTTTAAAATATGGCTCACCATGGCGCAGGGTAGGGGGAAATGGCATAATTTCTCATGACGCTATTGAAGTATTCTGCAGGAGCAGCACCAATTTATTGGCGCTACTCCTGCAGAGTACATTGGGCCCCATTCTAAAGAATGGAAGCCCCCTTTTAATGCCTAGTCTTGAGCAGGCGTTACAAGTGCCATAAAAATTGGCGCAAAGAAATCTCAGAGATTTCCTTACGACATTGTTCCAGCTCCCATAACAGGGGAACAACCCCTTTGCATACATCATGCCTGGCGCAGGCATAATGTAGTGCAAAGGGTTACAGAGTGGCGCAATACATGCATTGCGCCACTCTGTAAATACCGCGCTGGGATTTCGGCCTCGTTGGGCCACATTAACATAAAAAATAATGATGTTAATGTGGTGCAAGGTGGCACTAGGGCATTATAAATATGCCCCATGGCTTGGTTTAAGTCTACCTCATAAGTTCGAACCAATTCAGACAATTTATCATGAGCTTGTCCTACACATTTAATAACATCTTTACAGATGAGTTTGTTAAGTTGTTTAAGTTTGTTTCCTTGTATCATCTCATCGAATTCTAACTTTAGTTTGACCACATCCACTGCATTTTCCCTCACCAGGGACTGAATTATTTTTCTATCTGATCCTGAACCCTCACTTTCTCCTGGGGACCCATTATAGAATCTAGTCAAATCACCTAGTGCTCGGTAATTAATACCATCTCATACTACAGGGGTATAGGACTCTATACTTTTTCTGGGATTACTGTTGATATCACCCTGAGGTGAGTTCCAATTAGATACATTAGGATTTTTCGATTTCAGAGTGCACTCTCCTACAGGAATAAGTCCTGTCTGATTCATAATTGAAGCGGGAGAAGCAACATTAGGGTTATTCACCTGAGTGGAGACTAAAGGTGTTCCTCCCATTCCTGGGACCATAGTATAATTCATATATATATATATATATGAGTTTACATTGGCCACTGCACCATCCAACCCCTCAGTTTGGTCCACATTATAGGGAGTAGATGCACCAATAACAACGCATCTAGGAGGTCATCGCCAGAATCACTGTCACTGTCTTCACCCTGAAATCTCTGTGTTTCTGTTTTTTTCCTCCTTCTTCATTCCTTTATTTCTTTTTCTCAGATTCTGTTAATGCATGGTACAATCTAGTTCCCTCTATCATATCAGTCCTCCACCACTTCTGTTCTGCATCCAATTTAGCATTGGCAAAACTACACTCTGCCTTTCAAACTCTTACCTGATATTTTTCCCTTTCCCTAAAATGAGCTGTGTACTCCCAAGCATTAAGTGCTCTTCAAACTGTGCAGGTCTAGGAGGCGGCTTCGTTTTGTACAATACTCTTCTCAGATGTTCAATAATTCTTAAATTAAATGTGCCATAACATGGAAACATCAATGCACCTTCTTTTTCAACGATCTTATGCCATTGACTCAGCCAAATACATGAGTGAAGCTCCACTTTTCTAACCATATAATTAGCTGCCATATCTTCAGAGGGTGCTTCTTCCCCTCTGTAACGGGTTTTCTCATATCTACCTAGTCAAATTTCATATATCTTTAAAGAATTTAACTTTCAAACAATAATGTCAACAATTACAAATAGAATTTCAATTTCAATCAGGTGATACTTTCTTTCCCCACAATTCTGGTTTGATGTTAACAACCAATAGCAGTACGGCAATCTATGACATCGTCAACCAATAACAGCGCAGCAGTAACACCAACCGTCCAATCCCAGTGCCTCACACTGTGACATTTTACTAATTCCTCACAGCAACTCACCTTCCAGTACAATTCTTTGTGAACATTGCATACAAGGACAAAACAAATGCAAAGCAAATTGAACAACTTGGTCTGCTCCCCTAAAGAATCAATAGTATTCAATCACAAAACATGGCCTGGAACAACACTTTCCATCCTACTCTGACTTACACTCAAGTGACTAGGGGTAATCACCTGGATAGTGTAGCTTCACCAGTGCACAAAAGGGTCCACCACACCTTACTCTTAGACACAGGTATTTGCCCTTTCTCAATAGTGTAGCCGACGGTCATTCACGACTAACACAACAAAATTTAGCAGACAATTACCACACAGTGTATTATACACTGATAACGTATTACTATCCCGGGATGTCAGGCTACGCCAAGCTAAATAACCACTTCAACTCAGCATTGATGGCTTCCACATCCACACAATACCTTAAAACATCAATGCATCAAACTATACAACCTCACCAAAACAATACAAGTTAGACATAACCACTTACAATGCACAACCCTATTGATACTCACTCTTTCGCTGCTACTACTTCATTCCAAACCTCTGGAATACCGCTACTCCTCTGAATTGGGACATGAGCTTTGGGATCAGAAATAGACTTGGACAAAACTAGGTTCGGACCTGGATACAGTAACTCCTATGATCTCAATAACAAAACCATTTAAACATGCTACCATTTGAGGGCGCAAATGAGCATGGTTTTGCAATCTCCCATCTGATGGATCTTTTTGTATTGATTGAGAAACAAAGGAAGTTAATAATAATAAAACAATTTAAGTTTTCATGAAGCTCATTTGGCCCCACAATAAGGACCAGGAATCGGGAATCAAAGTTAAGTCAGTTTATTTCCAATCATTAACCAATCTAACATATGCTTGTCTCTGGTCCAGGGAGGACCTGGCCTGGCAGTTTGGGCTGGACTGTTCCCATGGGGAGCAGGGACAAGACTGATTTGCATATGGCTGGGTCCAACTGGGGTGACATGGTGAGCAAAAGAATTGATGGATTAATCCCAGTTATGTGACTAGGGGTGAATGTTTGATTGGTTCCACATTCCGCCCATCATGTGTGTTTGTTTGCAACATACATGCAGGTCGTGAAATATTAAAAAGGTACAGGATTACAGCTGACAAGCTGAAATACCTCAATTGGTTCAGTCTCAATAGAGTAAGATGCAAACAAATAAAATCCACTGCAACACAGAAACTGAGAATTAGGGGTATGTGCTCTATACAGAAACTCCTGTTGTCTCTCCTAAACATGAAATAATCCTAAAGTCATCTAATCAGAAGTCTAAGCAGGCAATGAGGATGATTTGAAAGAAGTCTTAAGCAAATTTGGAAATGCAAGAAGGTGTCAGCATAGTGAAGACTTCAGCAGAAATATTTCAAAAAAAGAATGTGTTTAGTATAAAGCTTCACACTTGCAAGAATAGGAAGCAGAGAGGTCTGTACATCTCAAAGTCCAAGGGAATCTGCCTCTACTTCTAACAATGTAAGCATTAATTAAACCAAACAGAACTTCAACATCAATGGTGGCTTCTCTCTCCCTTCAGGTCCAATCAGCTTATTGTCCATTGCGTGAAATTGTAACATCATCTACGTTTCTCATCCCACAGAACTCGGTCAGCTACTGCAACCTTGAACATCCCTTGTTCCTGGTACATGATGAATAGGAGACTTCAGCTGCTCATTAGGTCTTCACCTCTCTTCTCAGGCCCTACTATCAGCAAAAACAATACATAGAACTATACTCCTTTTCTTTAGCTACTGAAGCCTTGAAATGCACATGCAAAGAACACACTAACCAAAACAAATGTTTTAGAATTAAGGCCTTTAATCAAGCTAACTTGAATTAAACATTAAGGGGGTCATTACAACCCCGGTGGTCGGTGGTATAGTGGAGGTATTACCGCCAACAGGCTGGTGGTACCTACCTTCACTATTATGACATTGTTGGTTTGGCCAAAGTCAAACCGCCAATGTACCACACTGACCGCCACAGCAGTAATGACCACTGGGCTGGAGACTACAGTCTCCAGCCCGGCGGCAGTTACTAGGCCGCCCATGGCATTATGACCCCACCCACCGCCATGGTTTCAGTTTCCTTCCCTGGCACTGATAGGGGTCTCCCCCTCACCCCTCCTCCTCCCCAGATTCCTCCCCCACTCTCGCCCTCCCTCTCTCAACCCCCCGCACATTTACACACATACATGCACATACATACACACCCATACACACACGCATACACACATTCATCCATGCATTCATACATTCATACACACTCACAGCAACGCTCACGAACATACATCCAGACACATATGCAATCTCACGACACAACATGCATGTACACTCACACCCACTCATGCACACACGCATTACACACGCATGCATGCATTCACACATACTCACACACACCCCCACACATGCACACAACACCCTCCACCCCCCTCTCCTGTCGGAGAACCTGACTTACCTGCTTGCAGGGGGTCCTCTGGCAGGAGACGGGACACAGCGCTGCTGCCAGCAGCAGCGTCCGCCAGAAAAACACCGGCAGGCCGTATCATGGAACATGATACAGTAGGCGGTGTTTTGCTTGCGTGGCGCTGCCGCTGACAGCAGCACCACCTTACCGCCGCCATGACCGTCGACTGAAGTCCGCCAGCCTGCTGGCGGAATTCCGTCTACGGTCATAATGTCATGGACAGTCGGTAGCCACGGCGACGGTATGTTGGCGGCCATTGCCGTGGCGGTAGGCGGCATTTGCCGCCAATATCATAATGAGGGCCTAAATGTACATTTCAAATACATGGTTATACATGCACACGTTCAACTTTTCATAATAAATGCAAATGTGAATAAAATAAATACATGTTACTTCAACAGTTGCAGCTTAAAGTGTAAATGTAAATCATGAATAATGAATAAAGGAAAGCAATTAAAATTAACATTAGTGTGCACGTTTATAAAGCTTTCAGTTTCTCATTACTTACATTTCATTAATACGTTTATATGTTTCACACACGTTAATATTATTAAGGCACACAGTAAATATTATGTCAAATATAAATAAGTATTTGCGCAATGATAAAGGATGGAGTCTAAATTGCGCTGCTACACTAATCAGATATTTCCCAAGAGCAAGAGAGGGAAAACACAGGCAGAGGAAAGAGGAAGGAACAGAAAGATGAAAAATAACATCACAAGGGGTGAAAGCAGGAGCATGCAAGAGTGAAATAAAGGGACAGGCAGTGTCTGGTAGTATATGAGGCCTGAGGTGAATTCAACACTATACAGCCTTGGTATTTGAAGCTCTGCCACTTCTTCTTCTGAACAGAGGTTTGGGCACTGGCACACTTTATTTTACAAATCAAGCACTTGAAGGTTGCCTGCTATGCACAACCACTGTGGCTATTGAGAATAGGACTGCTCATGCAGACAGTCACCTCCCACAGCCTGTGTGAAAAAATGAATTCTTTTTAGGCTTTTTTCTCACTTTGAACTATTGGACCATTTATGTTAGGCATAGGCATATACATATATATATTCCTGGAGTGCACAGGCCAGGGCAATAAATGCAAAAATGTGTCTTATCAAGTGTCATGACATATGTCAGGTGCAAACGTCCCCTCATCTGGTAGCTGTGAACGAAGGGAAGACAGGGGCTTTGTGGACATTCGCACACAGGCTGAGGTAAGGTTCCCATTTATGCCAGATTTTCAGGCAAAGTATCTGGTTTCACTGCCTTGTTTCCAAGGGACTTGTGTCCCTCAATGTATTTTTCCTTCTCAATATGTAGAATGCACAGAATTTGCAGAAGAAATATAGCAAAAGAAACTTCTTCTGTGTGATAACTCCTGTGATTTATAGCATTTCACATCTACAAAGAGATATTCTCTCAAACACTGAACAGCACGGCACTCTATGACATAGTCAACCAATAACAGTGCAGCACTAACACCTACCATCCAATCCCATTGTGGCACACTGTGACGTCTTTCTCATTCCTCACAGCAACTCGCCCTCCATTACAATGCTTTGTGACTGTTCCAATGCAATCACAAAACAAATGCAAAGCAAATTCAACAACTTAGGGGGTCATTCTGACCCCGGTTGTCAAGGACCGCCAGAGCCAGGGTCGGCGGGAGCACCGCCAACAAGCTAGCGGTGCCCCGCAGGGCATTCTGACCGCAGCGGTTTGGCCGCGGTCAGAAGAGAAAAACCGGCGGTCTCCCACCGGTTTTCCGCTGCCCAGATGAATCCTCCATGGCGGCGCAGCTTGCTGCGCCGCCATGGGGATTCAGACACCCCATACCGCCATCCTGTTCCTGGCGGTTCGCCCGCCAGGAACAGGATGGCGGTATGGGGTGTCGTGGGGCCCCCGTAAGAGGGCCCCACCCTGAATTTCAGTGTCTGCTTTGCAGACACTGAAATTCGCGACGGGTGCAACTGCACCCGTCGCACCTTCCCACTCCGCCGGCTCCATTCGGAGCCAGCTTCCTCGTGGGAAGGGTGTTTCCCACTGGGCTGGCGGGCGGCCTTTTGGCGGTCGCCCGCCAGCCCAGTGGGAAACCCAGAATAACCGCAGCGGTCTTCTGACCGCGGTGCGGTATTCTGGAGGGGGGAACTCTGGCGGGCGGCCTCCGCCGCCCGCCAGGGTTAGAATCACCCCCTTAGTCTGCTCCACTAAAAAGTCAATAGTATTCAATCACACAAAAAATGGTCCGTAGAGACACTTTCCGGCCTACTAAGACAAGGTATCTTACATTTCATTTCAACAGAAAAAGGACAGCCCAAGCATGATGTGCTACTTTAAAACATTGGAGTGTTTTGGTATTTGTGAATCACTTTCGTGTCCCAGTGAACACTGGCTGGAGGATGCAGGAGAAACATAAGGGTCTTCTGAAGTGTCAATGAAATGCTATGTCTGACACTGTCCCGTTGTGTGTATCGACCTGCTTGGTCATTCATATAGCCTTCTGTTTGCGCCATTCAGTCTGGAAAATGATATATTTAGCATGCCAGGTACATTCAACTTTGCAGTGACTTCAATTTACCCATTTTATTTGCACATAAATGTTCAACATATTCTGTGGCAATCACCTTAATTGTGGCATCAACAGTAAAAAAGTATATAAAGAAAACTTCTGAAAGCTTATCAGTAGCAGAATGTACACAATACTAATACCTTCTACAAAGCATAACCATATAACATGCACTTCTTGTGTGCTCTCCAGTGAGGTTGCATTGTGTTTCTGCAGGGCCTGGACACCATATAGGAATACAAATGTGCAATTCCAAAGACAGTATGAAAATAAACATGATGATATTTTGACTTATATCACAATTTCACTCATCATAGTGGTAAACAGCAAGCAGAATATTGATAGGACTTCAGGGCTTAAAGTGTCAGTTTTTATGTGCGTACATAAGGTTTGAGTGCATCCTCGATGTCTATGAGGGAGCCATCCTTGGCATTGCATGTTGCTCATAAACAAGATGGCAGCCAAAAGATTGCACTACTAAATCCTGGAACAAACAAGGCCCTAGCACAAGGTGGCCATATTAGACATATTGTGTGGGTCTTTGGCAGCCGTACAAGATACAGAGGTGGGTAGCCATCATACTATAATGGCTACAGCTGCCATAATGGTGACTGTGGCATATTGTGGGAATACTTAGATTAGTGCTGCCATTGTTAGCATAATGATGGTAAACTCCCAGAACTGCATGGAGTTTTTCTAAAGAGTTTTTGCCACAAAACAATGCTTTTCCTCATGGAAAGTGGGAAAGAGGAGTGAGAGGTAAGCTGTTGGTTGGGAGAAGGGCTGAACAGCTAGTTCAAGGGATCCGATTGATCAGAAGCAGTGGCCCTCACACACCCAAATATGTGTCATGCTTCATCATCGGGCTGCTCCTCATTAGGCTGGTGCTGCAATGCCCAATGGGCATCTCAAAGGGAGCTCTTTGTTGGAGATCTTCAATGCAAGATGCTGTGCAAATAATGCAAGTGAGGAGGTCGTAAGTGTAGGGTGGTGAAGTGAGTGATTCAAAATGTCCAAGAGTTACCAATTGTTATTTAATAGAATGGTCCCCTTGACTGAGTAAAAAGAAAAAGTGGCTGATCTAGGAATCAATGAACCTTGACAGCTCACAAGATTTAAATCAGGGTCAACATGTTTTTTGCCTTGAGCAGTCCAACTGGATCTTAGGCAATCCGTCATTACCATAAATGTGACACCTAACCTTAACATGATTGGGAATCAAGATGTATGTGTATATAGGTACCCAATCAAGTAGCGACAACTGGCAACTATACCTGCTACGGTACAGGACACCAAGAAAATCTGACCTGTAAGGAAAAGGTACAGCTAATCAAGGATGTGATGGGTTGACACCTCTCTAGGTACATATATATTATGCATTTATATCAATGTCAAAGCAGACTGTGGGTGAAACGTTGCTTCTCAGTGATGTGTGCAGAAGTGAAAATGCAAGGAAGTAGTCACACTTGACAACACAATACAACACCAAACTCACATCAGGAACATAATAAATCACTATGTTGCACTCCAAATTGCAGGTAGTAGGGGGCTCACCCAATTAGAGTTGCGTTTGTGACCCTTAGGGTTGGGCAAAAGACCAAGCTATCCTGCGGAGGGAAAACTGGTGAAGAACAGATACCAATTAAAAACATATGATAAAAGGAAAAGATATCTAATAATTACCAAAATGGTAGAGAATCATTCCCACACTAGTCTAGTGTCAAAGTACCCACATGGTTCAACACAGTAAAATGTCCATGATTATCCTCCTCTGCCGGCCTGGAGGTAATGAGGCTGCAGTGAGTTTTTTTTTTAAGGCATGTCTGATTAGTATCAGGTGCAGAGCATGCTGAGACATAGGGGCCACCATGCTGGTCATTGGACGTGGCCATCATAATGGGAAGGTCAAAAGTGTCCCCATTAGTCCTGATTTCTGAGCGGCCACCATGAATATTCGCGCTAACGAAGACGGTGCTTGAATCTCACCCGGGCCTGCTCAACTAGACGTATTCTTGTATGTGGTGCCATCATGGAATGGAGCTGAACAAGTGAGCAGGCACACCTTCGGGTTGGCGTATGCACAATTAGAGCGGACACCCCCATGAGGTTTAGTTTGATGGTGAAGTCAAGGTGGGCGCCATCTTAGTGAGGTATGTCCAAGTGTCTAGTACATGAAAGTCGTTACCTCTAGGCCAAAATAAATAAAGCAGGCATCTATTATACAGGAGCACACGGTAAAGATGCTCAGGAGACTGTCATTTTCAATATGTGATGCATGACAATGTGAACAGACGTTTTCAATGTTGGGGCAATAGTCACAATGAAGTCTGTGTTGTCACTAGAGGTAAAAAATGGTCAAACTTGGTCAGAACACATAAGAATTGAAAAGGCGACTCTTGTGGAGTGTACGCTGGTAATTAATGTCTGTAACTGCCACAAATTTAACACAAAACACTGTGTAAAAGTGCATTAACTGTATTGGGACAGTTGGCATAAACTGCAGTGGAGAAGAGTGATGGCTATCATAGTTGTCACACAGGGGTGACTAAAAATCGGAACCAAGACTTAAAAATGTAAAGGAAACATAAATCAAGGAACTGCTAAATAGCAATGTAGCAGAGTGTGGTTAAAGGGATATTGCTACGTGTAGGTGACGGAGAACATCAGGGACTCAGGGTGCAAAAACCTACTGTCAAAAGACATGGCTAAAAATATTGTGAAGAAGACCTGGTATCTAATTTTCCCTACTATCAATGGACATGAGATGATGGTAATGTAAAAGAGGTCAAGTATCTAATTCGCCTTACTATCAATGGACATGGGTGAAAGATAATGTAAAAGAGATCAGGTATTTAATTTGCCCAGTGGAATGTCGTCATTTAGGCCAGTGATGTGACTGGGCAGAAGGTACAGTATTGTTGCCTCCAAACTAGGGTATGTTTGTCCCAGGAATTGTGTGCATCCAGAATGGTCCACTCTAGTCATCAGGAGTATGATTGATGTTCAAACAAGCATTGGTAAAGCTAATAGGTTTCACCTTTGCAAAAACTATTGTCTTTGTAAAATTTTTTTAACATCGTGGAAAGCAGTTGACCTGTGTGCAACATGGCTTAGTGTTAAAAAAAAGTGTGGTGTTCCATGATTCTGATCTTAGCTGGTCTGGCCATCATCCTCTGTATCATAAGGTGCAGGGGCAGGTAATCAAATATATATCAAGTATATATAATTCTTAGTGTTGCAATTAGTGTGACCTCGCTGTATCCACATGTGGGTGGGGTTCTTCCTGACTTATTTTGTCATATTTATGAGGTGACAGACTCCACATGAGCCGCATGGATGATGTCCTGTGACGGGGGTTCCAGATAGGGTGTTGTCCTGTCCTCGGTGTCACCTGGGGTCTCGAGTGTAACAGCATGTCTATGAGGATCTGAATGCATTTAAATGCAAAACGTGGAGGTGGAATATCCAGAGAGCCCGAATGCAAAATAGGAAATTGTTTCCGTACAGTTTTTTGTATCTGGTTGGAGTTGGGAGTGAAAGTGGTGAAACAAGTGATGATGTCATCACTTGTCATGGTTCTGTGTTCTAAGAGAGCTGCCCTGTGATTTGTTCTAGCTTTCTTATGTGCTTGTTTCACAATCTGTTGGGGATAGTTCTGAGCCAAAACGTTGGTAGAAGGTTTAGCAGCCTGTAGTTCGTAATCTTTGATGTTGCTGTAATTCCGTCAGAATCACAAGAATTGCCCATAGGGGAGATTATCCTGTATGACTTTCGGATGGTGGCTGTTCTATGGCAGGAGGCTGTTGCAGTCTGTGGTCTTCTTGAAGGTGGTAGTCAAGAGTTTGCCAATGTTGAGAAAGAACTTCAGGTCTAAGAAGAGTAGCTCCCTGTCTTAGATTTTCTTGGTGAATCGAAGGAAAGGGTTGATCGAACTGATCCAAGTGTAGAATTGATGGCAAGTAGCAATATCCCCCCTCCAGAGGACAATAATGTCATCTATGTAGCGACGCCACAGTAAGATGTTGGTGGTGTAGGGTTTGGCATTGTTAAAACTATGTTCCTTCTTAAAAACAGCCATGCCAAGCTCGCTACAAAGGTACTTCCCATGGAAGGACCTTGTATTTGATGGTAAAGCTAGTCCCCGAACATACAAAATAGTTTTTTGAGTGCAATGGTTGCACACTCCATGATGAAACTCACAGGTAAGGGCCAGTCTTCGGATAGAAGACTGTTCCCCACAACCTCGATGGTGGCATCCTGAGGTATGTTGGTATATAATGCCTCAACATCAAGTGTTACGAGGAGGTCCATGTTGCTGAATTGATTGGCTTCTTTGATGAGGCTCAGGACATCTCTTGTGTCCTTGAGAAATGATGGACCAACCACTTTCCTTCAACCAGTGGTTGAAGGAAATGGTCATAGAACCTAGAGAATGGTTCTAAGAGGGACCCAATCCCCGACACTATAGGTTTTTCAGGTGGAGGTGTTACCCCTTTTTGAATTGTTGGCAGGATGTAGAAATATGGTGTCTTAGGGAATGGGTTAACCAAGAACTCAGCTTCATTCTTCGTAATCCCCCCTTGGGTTTCCACTGTCGTGACCAATGCCTGGATTGTGGCCAAGAGTCTCTTGGTGGGTCAGTGTTAATAGGGCGGTAATACCTGTTGTCCGCAGGTTGTCATAGGCACTCCTTATTATATTCAGAAGTGGCCATAATCACAATGGCACCACCTTTGTCAGCCGATTGTATGGTGATTTTTCGGTCGTTAGCCAAAGTTTTGATGACACTCAGCTCTTTCTTTGACATGTGGTAGAAGGGTGTAGGAGGGTTGATCTTTTCTACCTCCTTGAGACTAGCTTGTTCGAAAGTCAGTATCACATGGGGGGGGTCATCCCAGCTAGTGGGATAAATCTAGACAGAGTACATAGCCCTGAATCACCAGCTACTAGAGTCTGTTAGTCCTGGAAGAAGGCCCCAGAATCATATTTTTCTAAAAAAGTTGTGGAGTTCACAGGCAAGGCAGAACCTGTCCTCTCTGAGAGTAAGGACAAAACAAACCTAGACCCTTCTGGAGAACATTATTCTCCTCTGGCATGATTAACCTGGGGGATAAATTAACTACTAGTTTTTTTGTGGGTTTGGCCCCTGGTTTGCATTTGTGGCTCTCGCTGCTGTCACTGGACCCATTTGTGTTCCCCTCTTCTTCTTCCTCTGCCCCAACCTCTGTCTAAAAAAGAAGCATGGTTGAAGTGTTAAAGTACATTTTGAGGAAGGTTTGGGTGAGGGATTTGTTGGAGCCTCTGAAATTTGGGGGGCCACATGGTTGGTGTCCCGGGTAAGGAATCATGGGATAGCCGTACATCAATGGTGGGGGGCACCGTGGTGACTCTCATTGCCTCCCCAATGATCTGCACTTGATGAACTACTGAAGGAGGTGTGTTTCCTCTGTTGTGTGGTGCTTCCTTTACCAGACAAAGTGCCCCCATTAGCTCCCTAGAAGTCCTCTCTAATGTAGGGATAGACATTTTCTTTGTCAAATTTCTTTATGCCGTCTGGAATTTCGAACTTTTCTGTTGCATCAAAAAATCCCTGTGATCACTTATGTCAGAATTGATCTCGGTTAGTCGGGACTTAAACACCGTAATCTGAATACCTGCTTTGAGGGTATTCTCAGCAATGGTGATTTTAGCAATTAATGCTTCAGAGAGGTATTTGATAGGGGTAATTATCAGAATCAACCAATCGCAGGTACACTTTCCAAGCCACCTGGAACCACTCCTGTCTAAAGATGATTTCTTCTATAAAAATATGGGGTGCATTGGTCACCTTTAGGTCGTTAGGTGCAAGGTTAGCTCTAAGAAACTTCGTCATGATTGTCCCATGAAGGGCAATCTTGACTCATTGTTTCTTAAGTGCTGAAACTGAATTCCAATTGTCATTGTGGCTATTTGATGGAGTGCTGCCTTCTGCTCCCAACAGAGAGGGGGTTCTGAGGATCCTGGTTACGATATCATCACTGTAGCTGAGGCACTGATTGTCATCCATGTTGGGGGTAAGGGTGTGTAGTGTCAGGCATGTGCGAGCCTGCCTAGGAAAGTAAAAAGTGAGTAATGTAATTGTGTATGAGGAAACCTTCACACACAGGCCAGAGCACTAAAGTCTCTATATAAATGTCCGATGGTTGAGCCGCCGTACATGAATCAAAGAGAGGAAGAAGGGAGAAGAAGCTGATTGATAGGTCCAGCACCCATGCTCCTTAAATATAACTTGTTACTGCAAATAACACATGGGGGGGCTCTCCCCTGACTTACTCAGGTCTGGTGCTATGCCGTAAGGGGGGCTGATCGGGCCTTTGTTATACCACTGTTCCTCAAGAAAAGTGGGAAAGGGGAGAGAAAGGCGAAGCTGGCAGTCGGGAGAAGGGCTGAACAACGGATCAGGGGATCCAATTGTTCAGAAGTAGTGGCCCTCACACACCAAAATGGGTGTCATATTTCATCATTGTGCTGCTCTTTGTTGGGCCTGTGCTGCAATGCACGACAGGCCCCCCAAGTGGCGGCTCTTTGCTGGAGATCTTCAATCCGGGATGCCGTAAAGATGAAAGTACGTGAGGAGTTCGTTGAGTGTAGGATGGTGAAGTGAGTAATTTAAAATGTCTAAGGGGTACCAAATGAGATTTAATATAACGGTCCCCCTACCATGGGGAAAAACAAAAAGTGGCTGTCCAAGGAATCAAAGAACATTGACAGCTCACATGATCTCAACTTTTCATCCCCCCTGAATAGCCTTCACCCCACAAACTTCCCAAATAAAGAAATCCCCAACACTTTTTTGATTATTAAACTGGCAGGATAACCACAATATATTTATTTAAATGTAATCAGTGACACTATTTAATCAAAAAACAACAACAACCTGAATTCAGGCCAGGGCCATAGGCAGTGAAAGAAAGCTGCCGTTTCAGGCCTCGTGTGCACCGGTCTGCCCCGTGTGTAGTGCACAAGAGGCTTGAAACGGCAGCTTTCAATGCCTATGGCCCTCTCCTGAATGCAACCAATCTCTGAAGCGCTAAGCAGGGTTGGGCCTGGCTAACCCTCTCTCACGCCACTGGTACAGCACAGATAGCCACATGCAGGTTAACCTACACACAAAGCGCAACAAAGAGAACAACAGTACAGGCACACACGCACAATTTCAGCAGGGTAAGCTCCGGGCCAATTGATGTTTTTGCTGCACCCCTTTCTTTCATTCTGTAAAGGTCTCAGTAATCCTCGTTAATATTTAGTACTCTTTCAATTTTGTTCGGTTTATTTGTTGTACTTGCCCTTGACGATTCACTTGACTGTATGTTATAAAGAAAAAAAAAACAAGATGCACATAACAAGTACAGCACAGGCACAGTCCAATTTCCCACTGCGTGAACTGCATGAAGAAAAGCTCTGTGGATCAACATAAGAGAAAGCTACCCTCATAAGACATAGGGCCATATGTACGAACACTTTTTCCCATAGACACAGAATGAGTAAAAACCTTTGCTACATCTGGCCCATAAACTCACACACACAGGCGCACAGCTGCTAAACTGACACAGTATCTAGGGACCTGCGGTAGAAAAGTAACTCATTGTCATGTGTGCCATCTTCAGTCCTGACATCTTCGGTCTTATTAATTACTCAGCTCTGCAGACCTGTAGTTTCAGTTTTTCTTTTTAGCCAAAGCATTTACATGACAATGCAATAAAAGCTTTAATACGTACACAGTACCTTCTTAGTTTCTGGCTGCAGATAGCCTTATCTGTGTGTGCACTCTAGTGAATTCCATACAGAACGGGGCAGGCAGAAGGCAGAAATATGCTGTCATTCACTTGCCATTATGTAGGCAGAGATAGGGCTCGGTCATTTTTGGCTTCATAACATCACACCTATGGAATTCTGCTGCCACCCTGTGCCCCCTATTGATATTACAGGCATGCAAGCCAGATGCACTGGCATGTTAATGATTGCTCATTTACTTATAGGTGACTCCCCCAACTTTTTTACAAATTTAGTAATAAATGTAACGAATTCCGTAAAAATGCTAAAAAGCCTATTGGGCACACGACAACAGAAGTATCATCCTAATAGCTGCTAGTATCCGTGCAGCAATGAAAACATGGTAGACTTTCTGATACTTTACCTGCAAGAGCTTCATACACTCACGGCTGGAGACTGAATAAGGAAACCAAGGGGCATATTTATACTCTGTTTGCGCCGGATTTGCGTCATTGTGTTTTACGCAAATCCGGCGCAAACTTAACTCCATATTTATATTTTGACGCTAGACATGTCTTACGCCACAATATTGGAGTTAAAGTCATTTTTGCCTGCGGAAAACTACCTTGCTTCAATGAGATGCAAGGTAGACGTTCCCGGGCAAAAAATGACTCAAAGGCCCTAGTGCCTTATTTATATTCCCATGCAAAAATCACTGACGGGAGGAGGAAGGCCTTAAATAATGGGGCTAAGCCTGCTTAGCACCATTATTTAACGCCTGGGTCAGGGCAGGCGTTAGGGGACCTGTGGAAACAGCCCACAGGGGTCCTTTCCTGCCCCCAGGGACACCCCCACCCATCCGCACCCACACCTGGAGGACACCTAAGGATGGGGGGACCCATCCCAGGTAAGTCCAGGTAAGTATTTGTATTACTTTTGCAAAGTGTCATAGGGGGGCCTAACTTTGGCCCCCCTACATGGCACTGTGCCCAATGGCCATGCCTAGGGGACTTAAGTCCCCTGGGTATGGCCATTGGTCTGGGGGGCATGACTTCTGTCTTTACTTAGACAGGAGTCATGTCCATGGGGGTTGTGCGTGGAAATAATTACGCTAATCAGGTTAGAGTCATTTTTTTACTGTAACCATATACCGGCATTCTTTCATGCACAACCTCCACTTTTCCCTACGCCTCCCCCACCTGGTTAGCGTCAATAATTTTGACTCTAACTGGGCCTTACCGCTGGCTAGTCTCATATCTTAAATATGACGCCCGGCTGGCGTCCAGGAATGGCGCTAGCCGGCAGTACTTTTTGACGCAAACCTGCGTTAATGCAGGTTTGCGTCAAAAAGTATAAATCAGGGCCCAAGGGCTTGATTTAGAGGTTGATGGACTGCCAAACTCTCCGTCTGCCCTTCCAATTTTGAGCAGACAAACCGCCAGGTTTATGCCAATGGAGTAAAATGTATTAAACTTTATACCTTCCTTCAAAGGCCCGAGGGAGTATCCGTGATCGGAGGTAAGTCATCTAAGCCTCTGCCCTATTTTGATTGGAATGGCAGGATGACTTTTTTGTTTTAATGTCCTTCTTCACAAGGAATGTCCTGAAGGTGAGGTAAAGTTAAAATAAAACCTGATCCCCATACCATGGGAGAGAATTGCTATTGTGTTGGGGCCATTATGTTTTAATTTTCCAAAAACAAACTCCCGCTTTGGAAGTTTGTTTTCGGTAAAGTGAAAACTTTTAAAACTTTGGTATGTCTTCATCACCAGTGACAGATGCATACCATACCTTTAAATGGCTTTGTATGAACCACTGTGACTGTGGTTCATAGAAAGCCATAGTGCTCACTGCAGGGCCATGACCTGTAAATTGAGAAGGCGGAGTAAAGTCAGAGTAGCAGAAGTAAAGTCCTCCACCACCCTGACTGACTTTCATCTGTCCGTCAACCTCTAAAGTAGACAATAAGCCATGTTCCACTGTTCTCCACCATCCCACTTGTATTACTCTAAGACAATAAGACAACAGTGGAACAAATGATCAGAAAATATGAAACTTGATAAGTATTTTTCAATTCATTTTAAAGTGATGCTGAAGACGTGTTCTGATCAGGAATGATTATATGATTAGCCTACAAATAAGAAGTGTATTTGCTCTTTCTCGACATGGTCAATGCTATTTTGACATACAGGTTAATAATAGTGAATTAACTTTAAGGCACTTTGAAAACGGTCTTAGCATAATTGTCCTGAGCCATAACTGGCAGATACCCCTTAGCCATACATTTGGGAAAATCCACATGTTATCATACGGAGACTTAAAAAAGGCAGTCTCTAGGAAACCATTTCTTAGATCATACATAGGAAGGTGTGTATTTGACAGTTGTGCAACGTGAAACAACTGCTCACGTGAATACAAAAAATGTCTTGAACTGCAGCTATCTCCTCGAAACCCCACCACACCTTTGTAGGAGGCTGGACTGGCTTGTAGTGAGTACCAAGGGGTACTTGCACCTTGCAACAGGCCCAGTAATCCCTTATTAGTGTATAGGGTGTCTAGCAGCATAGGCTGATAGATAATGGTAGCTTAGCAGAGCAGCTTAGGCTGAACTAGGAGACGAGTGAAGCTCCTACAGTACCAAAAGTGTCTTATGCACAATATCATAAGAAAACACAATACACAGATATACTAAAAATAAAGGTACTTTATTTTTATGACAATATGCCAAAAGTATCTCAGTGAGTACCCTCAGTATGAGGATAGCAAATATACACAAGATATATGTACACAATACCAAAATATGCAGTAATAGTATTAGAAAACAGTGCAAACAATGTATAGTTACAATAGGATGCAATGGGGACACATAGGGATAGGGGCAACACAAACCATATACTCCAAAAGTGTAATGCGAACCACGAATGGACCCCAAACCTATGTGACCTTGTAGAGGGTCGCTGGGACTATTAGAAAATAGTAAGGGTTAGAAAAATAGCCCACCCCAAGACCCTGAAAAGTGAGTGCAAAGTGCACTAAAGTTCCCCAAAGGACATAGAAGTCGTGATAGGGGAATTCTGCAGGAAAGACACAAACCAACAATGCAACAACGATGGATTTCCAGTCGTGGGTACCTGTGGAACAAGGGGACCAAGTCCAAAAGTCACAAGCAAGTCGGAGATGGGCAGATGCCCAGGAAATACCAGCTGTGGGTGCAAAGAAGCTGCTACTGGACAGTAGAAGCTTAGGTTTCTGCAGGAACGACAAGGGCTAGAGACTTCCCCTTTGGAGGACGGATCCCTCACGCCGTGGAAAGTCGTGCAGAAGTGTTTTCCCGCCAAAAGACCACCAACAAGCCTTGCTAGCTGCAAATCGTGCGGTTAGTGTTTTTGGATGCTGCTGTGGCCCAGGAGGGACCAGGATGTCGCAAATTGTGTCAGGGGACAGAGGGGGCATCGAGCAAGACAAGGAGCTCTCTCAGCAGCAGGCAGCACCCGCAGAAGTGCCAGAAATTGGCACTACGAGGATGCGTGAAACAGTGCTCACCCGAAGTCGCACAAAGGAGTCCCACGTCGCCGGAGAACAACTTAGGAGGTCGTGCAATGCAGGTTAGAGTGCCGTGGACCCAGGCTGGACTGTGCACAAAGGATTTCTGCCGGAAGTGCACGGAGGCCGGAGTAGCTGCAAAAGTCGCGGTTCCCAGCAATGCAGTCTGACGTGGGGAGGCAAGGACTTACCTCCACCAAACTTGGACTGAAGAGTCACTGGACTGTGGGAGTCACTTGGACAGAGTTGCTGGAGTCAAGGGACTTCGCTTGTCATGCTGAGAGGAGACCCAGGGTACCGGTGATGCAGCTCTTTGGTGCCTGCAGTTGCAGGGGGACGATTCCGTCGACCCACGGGAGATTTCTTCGGAGCTTCTAGTGCAGAGAGGAGGCAGACTACCCCCACAGCATGCACCACCAGGAAAACAGTCGGAAAGGCGGCAGGATCAGCGTTACAGAGTTGCAGTAGTCGTCTTTGCTACTTTGTTGCAGTTTTGCAGGCTTCCAGCGCGGTCAGCAGTCGATTCCTTGGCAGAAGGTGAAGAGAGAGATGCAGAGGAACTCGGATGAGCTCTTGCATTCGTTATCTAAGGAAATCCCCAAAGCAGAGACCCTAAATAGCCAGAAAAGAGGGTTTGGCTACTTAGGAGAGAAGATAGGCTAGCAACACCTGAAGGAGCCTATCAGAAGGAGTCTCTGACGTCACCTGCTGGCACTGACCACTCAGAGCAGTCCAGTGTGCCAGCAGCACCTCTGTTTCCAAGATGGCAGAGGTCTGGAGCACACTGGAGGAGCTCTGGGCACCTCCCAGGGGAGGTGCAGGTCAGGGGAGTGGTCACTCCCCTTTCCTTTGTCCAGTTTTGCGCCAGAGCAGGGCTGAGGGGTCCCTGAACCGGTGTAAACTGGCTTATGCAGAAATGGGCACCATGTGTGCCCATGAAAGCATTTCCAGAGGCTGGGGGAGGCTACTCCTCCCCTGCCTTCACACCATTTTCCAAAGGGAGAGGGTGTAACACCCTCTCTCAGAGGAAGTCCTTTGTTCTGCCATCCTGGGCCAGGCCTGGCTGGACCCCAGGAGGGCAGAAGCCTGTCTGAGGGGTTGGCAGCAGCAGCAGCTGCAGTGAAACCCCGGGAAAGGCAGTTTGGCAGTACCCAGGTCTGAGCTACAGACCTGTGGGATCATGGGATTGTGCCAACTATGCCAGGATGGCATAGAGGGGGCAATTCCATGATCATAGACATGTTACATGGCCATATTCGGAGTTACCATTGTGAAGCTACATATAGGTAGTGACCTATATGTAGTGCACGTGTGTAATGGTGTCCCCGCACTCACAAAGTCCGGGGAATTGGCCCTGAACAAGGTGGGGGCACCTTGGCTAGTGCCAGGGTGACCACACACTAAGTAACTTAGCACCCAACCTTTACCAGGTAAAGGTTAGACATATAGGTGACTTATAAGTTACTTAAGTGCAGTGTAAAATGGCTGTGAAATAACGTGGACGTTATTTCACTCAGGCTGCAGTGGCAGGCCTGTGTAAGAATTGTCAGAGCTCCCTATGGGTGGCAAAAGAAATGCTGCAGCTCATAGGGATCTCCTGGAACCCCAATACCCTGGGTACCTCAGTACCATATACTAGGGAATTATAAGGGTGTTCCAGTATGCCAATGTAAATTGGTAAAATTGGTCACTAGCCTGTTAGTGACAATTTGTAAAGAGAGAGCATAACCACTGAGGTTCTGGTTAGCAGAGCCTCAGTGAGACAGTTAGGCATCACACAGGGAACACATACCTATAGGTCACAAACTTATGAGCACTGGGGTCCTGACTAGCAGGGTCCCAGTGATACATAACAAACATACTGAAAACATAGGGTTTTCACTATGAGCACTGGGCCCTGGCTAGCAGGATACCAGTGAGACAGTGAAAACACCCTGACATACACTCACAAACAGGCCAAAAGTGGGGGTAACAAGGCTAGAAAGAGGCTACTTTCTCACAACCTTCGTGAACACCTGAGCTCACAGCTAAATGGTGCGGGTGAAAGGAAATGGAACCTGTGCAGAAGTGATTTTATTCTCATCTTGACAAGGCAGCATGTAAAATAGCTAATAAAAGCTGCCAACACCTCTTACGGTAGACTTGCTGCTCCTGCGACTTGGAAAGTGTAGGCCATATAAATTCTTCAAGTGAAACCTTTGCCATTTTTAAAGAATTTGTTTAGTCAAAACCCTGCAGTCATGGTAGTCTTCCTTTCCAAAAACTTTGATATGCACTTTCTGAGCACTTCTCTGATAACATTGCTTCTATCCATCTTAGCTTTGATTCTCACCCTATTTGTGACCCTTAAGACTTTCGCGTGGTTGATTCTACTTCACCCAAACGTGCCCCTTGACTAAACTCAGGCCCATAATTCTGGATGAAGCCTTTAAGGCCCTCTCTCGAATCAAACCTTGACCTCCCCCGACCCCTGTCCCTCTCTATTTCATCTTCAAGCTTTGTCCAAACCAAGCCTGCCCTCTTTGCAATAAATCATTGATTTGATGTACCTTCCCTTCCTGCTGGAAGCAAAAACATGTTCTCCCTCTTCATAATGATCCCTCTGTGGACCACTGGAATGCACCAATTATCACCCTAGCTCACTCCTTCCTCTGCCTGACAAAACAGGAGAGAAACAACTTATTAGCCACCTCGAATTCAACTCACTACTTGATCCATCTCAATCTAGCATCCGAGCTTCAATGAACACTCTTGGCCAATAAAGATGAGCACCTGGGTACACCCAGGGACGACAGTTAGCGCTCTATAGATCTACTGATTGATTGATAGATTGATAGATTGATTTAGGACTAGGGAAGATCTGCAGCCCTGATCCTTCCTATTAGATCTTTCCACAGCATTTGATGCTTTCCTTCTCAATTTCATTAAGGCATTTATTTGACTCCGACATCTGCCAGAAAGCTCAAATTGACTATCAGTCTTCAGGTAGATACCATACAAAACCCTATCTTTGGGAGATACATTGGCCTCCTATTACAAAGCACTCCCACTTTTAAACTCAGTGTTTTTCATGTAAAGTCTTCTATCAAACTGAGGTAGCCAAACACTAAACCTTACCAACTCCAAATAGGATCCTTCACTCTGCTAATCTAGATCTTGTCACTGTCCCTCACATCCATACATAAAAATACTGTGCCTGCTCCTTTTCCTGTTTGGTAGCCAAGAACTAGATTCTTCAAATTTGAATTTTCTTAAATTTCTCAGAAACTACTGAACAGATTTACACCGGGGCATTGATATTTGTAATTTGGGGGGGTTGCCCTGCCCCGCCAACAGCCCCGGTGACCACCACCTCCCCGGGGCTTAGAACTAATATCATGCACGGGGGTGCGCAGCACCCCTGCTGCCCCGGGGACCACCACCTCCCCGGGGCACTGAAGAAAAACAATACAGGTGGGGCGCTCAGCCCCACTACAGCCCCAGGGACCGCCACCTACCTTGTGCATTCATTAAACTGTGTGTTGGGGGCCTGTGCGCCATCCCGCATCCCCGGGACTGCCACCTTCCAGGGGCTTACAACTAATATCATGCGGGGGCCCCACACCCCACCTCCCTGCCCTGGAGACCACCACCTCCCTGAGGCACTGAAAAAAAACAATGCGTGGGAGCCACGATGCCCCACCTCGCAGCCCCAGGGACCATTGCCTTCCCGGGGTATTCAGTACATTGTGTGCAGGAGACAGAGTAATTTAATGCCGGGAGGCACCTGGTCCCCCCTCTGCCCACAGCCCCAGGGACCGCCACCTCCCCAGGGCACAAGAGCTATTTAACATGGGCGTTTGTCTGGTCCCCCTCTCAGTCCCGGGGACCACCACCTCCCCGGGGCTATACCAAAAGAGTGAAGGGGGTCCGTTTCAGACCCTCCGAAGCCCCATTGACCACAACCTCCCCAGGGCTATGCATGTTGGAGGGGGGCCCCATGGCCCCCCTCGTGAAGCCACTGATTGCCCTGGGGACCGCCACACCCCAGGGCCGGCTCCTGCCATGTCCCGGGGTGCCCACCCACAGGACAAAGCTGTTTGTTTATGCTTGGTGGGAGCTTTGACAGGGCCCACCAATCAAAAGCAAACAAAGTCCACTTTCTGACAGTGGGAGCTGTCAAACACCCACCGCTGTCAGAAAGCAGACTTTTTATCGCTCCCACAAGCAGGAAGCTACTATTAAAAGCATGGGATGTGGCTAGGACTGCAGGGGATTTGAGGATCTCCATGCAGTCCTGTCACTCTCTCTCTTCCATCCCATTGTGGGATGGAAGAGAGAGATTGTCATTGCATGGTCTCTCCATGCAATGCCTTCAAAGAGTTAGGCTAGCAACATGTGTGGTTAGAATGTTAAAGTTATGTTTTGATGCAGAGCAGAACAGTCATCTGTGGCCTAAAGGTTAAGGTAACAGACCTTCACACTAATGGGGTTCTACTCAAGGTGTGTCCATGATCATTTCCCTCCTTTATTTTATTTTAAACTTCAAAAGTTTAAGGATCATACTGAAAGGTGACCTCACTGTTTTTAATTGACAAATATATTTTACTTTTCAATTTGTCCAGAAATATCTCTTTATAAGAATGTCATCCATCAAAGCATAAAAAACTCTCTCTCCCTTTCACTCTTTCTCTCTCCCTCTCTTTCAATCACTTTCCCTCACTCACACACCCACTTAGATCCTTACGCACCCACTCACTGACCCACCCAGACTCTCACACACCCACTCACAGACCCACTGAAACTCTCATGCACCTACTCACAAACCCACACAGACACTGACGCACCCACTCACAAACCCACTAAGACACTGATGCACTCACTCTCACACCCAGACACACACTCTCACAGCCACTCTAACACCCATATACACCCTGACACACCTATTCTCACACCCAGAGAGACAGGCCGTGGGCAACTCCTGCTGCGCAGATCCAAAGGGCCGTGCGCACGTGGAGTTTGGTTGTTAGGGGTGTTGGCCACCTGTGGCCAACCACCGCCCCGCACGGCCAAAGGCCTTCCACAGCTATGGTTCGATTAACATCTAGTAATTAAAACTTCTTTACTTAAAAAAAATTGGAAGTTCAATGAAAAAAACAAAGGTTACAGGGATGTTATAGTTAGGCTCACATTTTAAACATACCAAACCAAAGAAGTTCACTAGTTATAGTTATAGTTATCTCAGGTAACTATAACTCATGCCATAAGGTAACTATAACTCGCACCCTCGCCATGCACTGCTATTTACTGCACAAATTATAGCACTCATGACATCTTTGATAACATCATTGATAATATTGATGTCAAATTTGCAGTAAAACTTTTGTTGAAAAAGCTGTGCATGGCAGGGATGCGAGTTATAGTTATCCTAGGTCACGAGTTATAGTTACTTGAGCTAACTCTAACTAAAACTGGTGAATTTTTATGGCTTGGTACATTTAAAATGTGAGCCTAACTATGATGTCCCTTTAACCTTTGTTTTTTTAGGTAAATATATATATATATATATATATATATATATATATGGATATATATATATATATATATATATATATATATATATATATATATATATATATATATATATATACGTTATGAACAAAAGGTAGACAGATACCTGCTCTGCCAAGCCTGACCTAGAACCAACAATGGGCCTCTGTGTCATCAATCAATCAGAAGGTTCTTGTGGCATGCAAGCTTTTCACCCCAGCGGGGGGAGGTCTCCAGGCGCTGGTGTGGTGTAGCGGTTCTTGCCTGGCTGTGGGTGGTGTTCAAAGAGCCAGGTCTTGAGCTGTCCTCTGAAGTCATTCAGGGAAGGGGAGGTGTGGAGGTAGAGGAGGATGTTTTTCAAGGCTTTAGGGACGAGATAGGAGAAGGGTCGCCCTCAGAGACGCTGCGGGCCTTCTGCCTTGGCAAGGGTGGCTGAGCATAGTTTTCTGGTCCGTCGGTGGAAGGTGAAATGGCTGTTGATGCAGGCAGGTCCGATGTTGTGGAGGGCCTTGTAGGTGTGCGTGAGGGGTTTGAAGAGGCATCTGTTGTGGACGGAGAGCCAGTGGAGGGTCCTAAGGTGGGGAGTGATGCTGGTTCTTCTTGGGAGGTTCAGGATGAGTCTTGCTGTGGCGTTATGGGTGGTCTGGAGGCGGTTTAGTAGCTGTTGTGTGGGTCCGGCATAATGTGCATTGCCGTAGTCGAGGCAGCTGGAGATAAGCGCCTGAGTTACTTTTTTCCTGGTGGAGATTGGTAACCATCTGAAATCATGTGGAGGATGTGGAAGCAGGCAGAGGAGATGGCGTTGATCTGTTGTTTTTATGGTCAGTTGGGTGTCCAGGATGATCCTATGGTTGTGTACCTGGTTGGAGGGCCTGGGTGGGCGGCCAGGGGCTACCACAAATCATCCCAGGTGAATGGCTTGTTACCAAAGATGAGGATTGTTGTCTTGTCAGAGTTTTGTTTGAGGCAGTTGTTTCTCATCCAGTCAGCGATGTCGGTCATGGTGTGCTGGAAGTTGGCCCATGTGGTGGTGGAGACGTCTGTGAGGGAGAGGTTGAGCTGGGTGTTAACAGCGTAGAAAATGATGTGGGTGCGAGCGATGTCAGCTAGAGGGGTCATGTAGGCATTGAAGTGGGTGGGGCTTAGGGAGGAGCCCTGAGGAATGCCACAGATGATGTCTTTGGGGGAGGAGACGTAAGGTGGGAGACGGATCCTTTAAGTTCAGCCGGAGAAGAAGGAGGAGATCCAGTTGAGTGTGTTCCCTTGGATGCTGATGTTGTGGAGTCTGGTGATGAGGGTGTGGTGGGGTACGGTGTCGAAAGCTGCAGATAGGTCGAGTAGGATGAGGGCCGCTGTTCCCCCGATGTTGAGAAGGTGTCTGATGTTGTCTGTCGCTGCGATCAGTGCGGTCTCGGTGCTGTGGTTTGGATGGAAGTCAGATTGGGAATGGTCAAACAGGTTGTTATGTTCGAGGTAGTCCATGAGTTTGTGGTTGATGGCCTTTTCCAGGACTTTGGTGGGGAATGGGAGGAGAAAGATGGCCTGGTAGTTCTTGAGGTCGCGGAGGTCTCCTGAGAATTTTTTTCAGTAGGGGTTTGATCATGGAGTGTTTCCAGGCATTGGGAATGGTCGCTGTCGCAATGGATGAGTTGAGGGCTTCTGTGAGTGGAATTCCGATTAGTTTCCCAGGTTGTAGAAGTGGTGCGGGCGGGGGCCTGCAGGGGATGGAGGTCCAGAGTGTATGGAGGTCATAATGGTAATGGTGTCTTCAGAGGAACGCTTCCATTCAATGATCCGTTGGGGAAGGTTTTGGGTGCGGGGGAGGATGAGGTAGTTGGGTTGGGGGTTGAAGTTGCTGTATATATCTGTGATTTTGAGATGGAAGTCGTCTGAAAGTTTGTCGCAGAGGGCTTGGGAGGGGTGGATGGTATTCTTGGTGGCAGCAGGGCAGGAGAATTATCTGACAATGTTGAAGAGTTACCTGGCGTGGCTGGTGTTAGCTTCGATACAGGTAGGGAGTGCTTCTCTTCTGGCTTCCCTGAGTCGGTGGTGATAAGTGTTGAGGGCGGATCGGTATGAGTCAATGTTAGCAGGGGTCCTGTTGGTACGTCAGTGTCTTTCAAGTTTTCTGCAGTGGAGTTTGAGGGTACATACTTCTGGGGTGAACCATGTGGCTTGTTTGGTGGTATTGTTGCTGGTGGTGTTCTTCAGGGGAGCAACGAAGTCAGTGGCGGAAGAATGCCAACTGGGGAGGTTTTCGACACATAGTTCGAGGGTGTCTGCTGGTATTGTTTTGGTGTCCTTGAGGGTGGCAGGCCATGGGGTATCTGTGACTTTGCCCCAGTTGCGGCGTGGGAGCATGAGGGTTTCTTTGAGGGGTTGCGTGATTGATCGATGATGAAGTGTACAATGTTGTGGTCGGTCCAGTTTAGCTCGGTGGTGTGTGAGAATTTGGCGTTGCCGCTTGTGGAGAAGATGGGGTCCAGAGAGTCCTCTGTGCTTTGGGTGGGGTTGGTGATCAGCTGGGAAAGGCCAATGTTGTTCATGCTATCAAGGAGTGAGGTGAAGTTGTAGTTGTTCGGGTCTTCTAGGCGGAAGTTCAGATTTCCCACGAAGATGTAGTGGTTGGAGTCAACAGCCAGGGGCCAATGAAGTCTGGGATGTGGTTGGAGAAGTTTGGGCCTGTGGGCGAGGGTTCCTCTGATGGTGGTGTTGGCGTCAGGTTTGATCTGGAAGTTGAGGTGTTCCATGATTGGTGTTGTATTGTCGTCTGAGGCGGTGCAGTGTATGGAGTCCTTGTGGATGATGGCGATGCCTCCGCCGTGTCTGTTGGGGCGGTCTCAGTGGATTGTCTTGTATCCAGGAGGTGGGGTGGGTTGTGGTTGCGATGTCTGAAGCAGAATCAGAGGTAAGCCAGGCTTCAGTGATGAACATCTTGTCACCGTGAGGGTGGTGATGGTGTCCCAGATCTCAAAGGCATGCTTGCAGTGGGATCGGGTATTGAGTAGGATGCAGTAGAGTTGTGGTTTATGGCAGGTGGTCCGTTGTACAGGGGTTGAGGTAGTTCCTATGCTGCCAGAGAAGCGGTTGTTTCGACTTGAAAAGGGTCTTTTTGTGGACCGTGGTGAGGTAAGGCTGTAGTGGGTGTGCTGGGTCTTCGGCATGAGGCATAGGAGCTTGTCTGGGGTGTAGCAGCGTCGGGCTGTAGATCGAGGGGCCTGGCACTGGGAGCAGGTCCAGGTGCGGACAGGTGCAGATGGGCTTGCCTTTGGCATTCCTTCAGCGAGCCATCGATGCACCGCTGGGCGGTCACGCAGCAACCGTCATGAAGTGGGTCCTGGGTTGGTGGCGTGGTGGGATGGGGTGGGCAGATCAAAACAGCGGGAAGCAGGTGGCAGGGTCAGAGGCAGGGAAAGGCAGCAAAACAAACTGAAAACCAACAATCCAAAACAGTGACAGATGGGCAATGAACAGACAGCGAGACAGCACATGAGATGGATGAGACAGTCAGCAATTAAGTACAGCACTGGACACAACAACTGCTTAGCAGCAACAATACTAATCAGCAGCACAGTGCAGACACAACACAGTGCAATATGAAGGGGCAAGGCAGCAGGATAGAGTGAGGCTCCTCGGTAGCAGGCAAAGACCGTGAAATGATCCAAGGGGGAGTGAGGTGCAGGACCTGCTCCTGGATTAAATTCACTCGATTCCTCCAATACCTATGAGTGTCCCATATTAAAAAACAGTGCAGTAGCTTCACATGAATGACATTGTTGCACAGTTCATTTAAACATCTTAGGGAAGGGTTCTACAAGCTGAATCAGGTAAGAGTTCCAAAAAGCAAGCTCTGTACTGTCCTCAGAGTTTACCGAAACACCAAACAAGCTCCCGGAGACAATACGCCTGAGAGCTAATCTTATGACTGCAAGTGCAAACACACCTCCCTATTGTGAAATAAGAACCACCGAAGGGCATGACATAATTGCAATCGAAATATTGGCCCAAGAAGAAAATGAATAACATTGCAGATAAAATTATGAACATAAGAAAAGACATGCTGTCATCTTAAGATCTTAACCACTAATAAAGTCATAGCATGTCAATTGTTGGAACCATGATAGGTTCCTTGCAAGGATCTGGAGAGCATGCACTCTGAATTCCCCCATAGCAAGCTCTAGTGTTCTGATCTCCTCCTCAGTACATCATGCATATCCACACCAGCCATTACCTGACATGGGCGAGACCTGGAGTGGGCTCTAGTTCAGGGTTCTGCAAAGTTGGTCCTGGAGAGCCGGGTCCATGCCAGATTTTTAGCATATCCACATTTAGAAAAAAGATGTTTCAGAAATCTACATTTTTCTAAATGTGGATATGCTAAAAATCTGGCATGGATCCGGCTCTTCAGGACCGACTTTGCAGAACCCTGCTCTAGTTGAAGAGGCATTTCAAGTGCAGCCTCTTTGTGATATGTGTGGGTACTGTCACCTCATCGGGCTCTAGAGGACTCACAGTGGTGGCAGCAAAATTATCATAGAATCAGGCCAGGCCTTTTTGCCTGTTGCCTAGGAGGAAACGCAGCTCTACTCTGTTTTTAGTTGTTCTGTCAGTCTGCTGCAACCATATCTTTCACCTATCCATGTGAGACATGGATGACAAGCGTATATCCATAACTTGAAGTGAAGTATGCAGAGGATAATGTGGAGACCATGTGATAAATATGGCAGTGACCACACTGGGTTCCATTTTGTATCATGCATACTGTAATAAGGAGGCTTGAGGGAGGAGCAGTTGCAGGGCTTTCTCCCAGAATAGTCCAGGCATCCTTTGTAGGGGATTAGACTGAGGAGTATTAAGGAAGGAGAAAGAGAGACCCTTTGAAATTAGGGAGTTTCCCCTTCCCCCTTTCTGGCCCACTGTTGTTTGGCTGAGGCTACCCTTCCACGGGTAAACTGGTGGTTAAATCTGAAAGCAAGTTTTAAACTATTATTTTGGGTTGCTCCAGAGAAGAAACTCTCAGTTCCCCCAAGTCTTCCTGCTCACACATAACAAATAACATGGTTGGACTGGTCTGCATTGAAATACCAAAAATGCAGAACTGCCCAGAACCAGTCATGATGCTGAACTGTTGGAATACCCACATGGTTTGCAGTTTGGGTATTAAGGTGGGACAGAGACTTTCAGTAGGCGAGCCAAGATCTTCTTACCAGAAGCCCGCGGTCCTACTTCAGTGGCGACCAGAAGATTCCTTTGCGCTCCAGGGTTGGGGTGCTGATGCCAACCATTCTGGCATGGTTCTGGGCCAGTAACCTGGAAAAACATTTCTAGTATGTCAGGAGTAGCTGCCTACATCTGTCTTTTAGGGATAGAGGTAAGTTGCTGCCCAGGAGGGGTATGGGAGATGCCCCTGCATTAAGAAAATGCTATTCAAAAGAACAGAGAGATGCAAAGGAGCCTAAGTGAGGCAAATCAATGATGCCAATGAAACACAAGGTGAGACCTGAAAGATTGTGCTACGTGGGTGAGTTCCAAAGGTCCAGTCCCCAATAAAGACTGCATCAACACCTCAGACTGAGAATATCATGGAACATCACCAAATGTGAGCCAAGAAGTGTCCGATGCACTAGGGAAACCATGACCACCATTCACTGTTGGACTAAGAATAATCTTGAACTGCCAAGAGAAGTCCAACATCATCAGAGCAGCATCACTGTTGCAAACTGAGTGCACCTGTTTGTTTTGGTGGTGGTGCAGGGGGCTTGTGTTTGGACCAGAGAAAGAATCAACTATCAAGATCTCCTTGTGATTAGTGCTGGCACTGCTGCGACTTACCTGAGCTTGCGAGCGCCAGTGCTTAAATGTGAAGCACAACCCTGTCAACTTGTCCAAGGCAAAGATCATCAGATATTGTCGGCGGACCATGCAGGATGCTCACCATATGAAGCAGCTCCACCTCCTGTGAACAATGACACCTGCTGGTGCAGCATACTGGAAAGATTTCAAACTCTGCACGGACAGGCAGGTCCTGCGTAGTCAGCAGGGCACTGCAAGTTGCTTTCCCTGTACCAACTCTGAGAATCCCCTCACAGGGCCAAAAGCCAATCTTCATTAACTATCCATGGACATCAATTTACCAAAATGGCAGGGGTAACGTAAGTGACATCACACACCACTTGACCTTTTTTTTCACTCACACACTTACATATACCCACACATTCACACATACACACACACTTTCTCATGTAAACACACTCTCACCCACAAGCATGCATAATATATACATTTAAAAGCATTTTTATTTACCTCAGCTAATAGTTCTCCATTTCTGATTACACTAACAGTTAATAATATGGTGTTTGTACACTATCAGTGTAGTAAAAAAAAGTGACAGAAAACAAGGAAAGTGGAGCCCCAACTAACATCCATATGGATGAGTTGCCCCTGTGTTCCTGGAACTGATTTTGCCACCTCTGAGGCGAAGGGTTGCAAAGGAAGTGCCAGGGATCGAAGGGGAAAACCAGAGGTCGCAGCTGGGAACTCTGGCGACCCATAAAGGCGTCCATGCAACTGTTCCAAAGGTATCATGGGTACTGTCACTATTAATAACACAGATAAATGCCCTCTATTGATTGTGTGTGATATATTACATTGTATGCAAAGTAGCTGTTACAAATGGGGTCTCTAGTTGGCAGTGTCTTGCACGCTGTCCAAGTAGGGACCCTCACTGTAGTCAGGGTAAGGGAGTCACACTGCTAAGATAATGCCTGATCGGCCTATTGGTAGCTTGGCTCAAGCAGTTATGCTTATCACAGAGGCAATGTGTAAAGTATTTGTACACACACACAGTAACAGAGTGAAAATGCCACAAAAGTACTACATACCACTTTAGAAACATAGCCAATATTTATCTGTGGGAAACAAGCCCAAAATGACAAAAATCAAACATATACAAGTAAAGATATGATTTTTTAAAGATTAGATCATAGTATAGCACTTAGAAACACAATAGCTCCAACTGGGGCTATCACTGCATCTTGACGGAGTCGCTTCAACAGTCTGCGGCCACTCGCAAGGGATGGTGGGCCCGTCCCGGAGTCGCACGGACCCCGCGTTCAGTACCTTGGAAAACGATGAGGAATTAAAGATGATGCACAGAGTTGGGGAGGTGAGGCGTCGCTGGAGCCAGTGCGGAGTCAGTTCCTTAGTGCTACTGGGAGGTGAGGCAATGGTTCCTTACTGCTAGGCAGGGGAGGTGAGGCGTTGGTTCTTTACAGTTGCAGGGGAGGTGATGCGATGTTGGTTGCAAGGCGTCTGTTCCTTACGATAAGGCGGGGTCAATGAATCCAGCAGGTAAAGATGCGAGGCACCAACTTTGCAATGTCGCGGTCACACCACAGGTCCACAGGTGCTGCAGCGGAGTCGGGTGTCACGGATGTCAGGCACTCGGGACTTGCTGTGGCAGGAATTCAGGGGGCGCTGCAGCGGCAGCCAGCCTGTGTTGCAGGTTGCGGTCATTGCACTCAGCGGGTGCCACAACTTCGGTGCAGGCAGCAGCGCAGAGTCAGACAGCGGCACCGGTTCAGAAGTCGCTCTATAGTCGATGTGATTTCTTTCTTCTTGGTTGCACCAGCGTTCACTTCCAAGAGCCCAGGAACATGTAGTAAAAGGGAAGGTTTGGGCCTGGCAAGTGGATGCACCTACCAGGTTGAAATGGCAGTTTAAAACTGCAGGTCTGAGACATGTTTACAGGGCTACTCATGTGAGTGGTACAAGCAGTACTACAGGCTTACTCGTAGCATTTGATTTACAGGCCCTGGGCACACGTGGTGCACTACACTAGGGACTTACTAGTACATCAAATATGCCAATCATGGATAAACCAATCACCAATACAATTTAGACAGAGAGCACTTTCACACTAGCTCTGGTCATCAGTGGTAGAGTGCCCAGGGCCCAAAAGCCAGCAAAAGCTATATTCAGCACAGGTTAAAAAAACAGGAGGTCAGAAGCAAAACAAGGCAGACCACACCAAGAGCTGTCAGGTTTAACAGTAGCATTTAAATACTTTTCTTTTTTTTAAAACTAAAGTCCTGAAAAAACTAATGTCCTGATGGTAAAGTGATTTATTGAGTGTTATCTGGTGCTAGTTGAGTTCTGGATCTTTAACCCCACAACACGAATAAGTCTTGAGCTGTTCGGCTTCGCCACCCTGAAAGTTAAGTGCTGAAGGGTTGCACTTAATGATCAGTTTTGGGTCCCATAGTACAATTATGACCTTGAACTGCTCTAATTCACTCAAACTGGGCAAAGTGACCTAGAAGTACCTCGGGATGACACCTGAAAAAGTTTCCACGCTACATAAATACGAAAAATACCGACACCACTTGCAGCTGAGCACCCACGCAGGTCATCACTCCTGGTAAAGTAACCCTGGTATTCGCTGCATCGCTCAGTCACCCAAATGCACCTCATATATGACAATTTGACAATCCCACTCTGATAATGCTTTGATTTTTCTATTCCAAGAAATAGATGACAGAGACCAATGCAGGGTGTCCAAGCCCATTCATCTCAAGTCGATCACACTGTCTCACGCAGGTCAATAAAACACATCACAGGACCACAAGGGCTCATAAAAGATATAGAATGGCACTATATCATAAAAAGAGACAGTAGTAGAGAAAGGGGACGTTATACTTCAGATAAGTGGCAGCCACATGTTGATTTCATTCTCAGGTAGTGTATGAGGCAGTAATTGTAACTTCCAGCTTGGAGGCATGGCAACTGCGAGGCCTCTCTTGGCAGAGCCTGCATGGCGCCACCATCACATGGCTGAGTTTTATCAATAAGTTCCTGCTCGTGTTTTGTTCAGAAAAGACCAAAACAACTGCCTGCAGCCTGTGCTGCAGATGCAATTTGTAAATAGTTGGCACAAGTGTTCCATCTGTTGAAGTTTACAATATGTCGATGCTATCTCTTCTGCACGTGCAGACGTGCAGCACACACGGGAGCTGGAATGCCCATATATTTACACTCTTCCCTTGCCAAAAGTACGGCAAAAATACCGAAAATAAAATTCGGCATGCATGTGAACTGGTCAAATTGCTTTGCCCAATAAAACAAAAATCTCCAAAAAAGCTAACTTTTCTTTCCCTGTAAGCATGTCTGTAGGATCAGTAAAACTGGTACCGCAGGGTCACCTGTCATTGGAGCCCTGACTGTGGCACAATGGCACCGGCACTGACACGGGGACACTAATACTGACCTAGAGTCACTATCTAACCACAATGGTGCACTGACACGGTGACTGACACAGACCAGCAAAACTGCAACAAATACTAGGGGACCGAGAAACCTGTACTCTGCCAGTATCCTAGAGCCACAGGGAGATCAGGATCGCTGAATCAGGGTTTCCTAAAAGGGGATAAAAAATGACACGAGGACACGGACACAGGGACTCCGACCTTGACTGGCCTCGCTGACGCAGAGACAGCGGCCCTTCAGCCCTAACAATCCGCACTTCTCCCCCTCTCCCCGCCTCTTAAGCCGATATCATTCCCTGCTTCTCATATAATACATTTTAATATGGTATGTCAGCATGACAGTTGGAAAATATGGCGCTCGCACAGTCACACAGAAATAGTGACAAGAGCCTACTGCAGGAGCACTGACCAGATGTCACGGACAGGGGTCAATGGCACCGCAATATAGTCAGTGGCACAGGGACCCTGGCATTGTGTCGATAACTAGAGCCTTGACACTGATAACGAGACCCTGACAAAGTTCCCTGGATACTGAAATGGACACCCTGGCAAGAGGACTACAGCACAGAGACAGTGTATCGAGGATATCAAAACCCAGACAATGACACTGAACAAATGCTTGACAATGGAGACTTGGGACATGGGGGGCAATCACAGAGGGACTCTGAAACTGATCCAGAATCGCTGATATTGACAAAGGGTTGCAGACATGGAAAACTGACTCAGGAACATGAATACTAGGCCCGACCAGGCACAATGGAATACGATGATCATATATCGATGGGCAGCTGCACCTGCCAGGCTATAGTCCAAGCTAACCACATAATACTGCCACAGTCTTTAGTAGCAAAATGCAATATCAGGGAAAGAAGATGCGCTTTACTAGAACACCCGAACTAAAGAGACTGAAAGTCATTGCCACTTATAGATAGAACCGTGGCTCGGTCAACCTGTCTGTTCTCCTGACCTACCTGCACAACTAGGCTAAACTCTGCCACTCTCGCCAGGCCCCAAATCACAATGCTGTTTGAACAGCTTAGGTGCACCAATAGCAGCATTTACAAACACAGAGTCACATTCTTGATTCACAGAATCAAATCAGGAATGGTAACATTTTGCCCTCTATGGTTGGCTCGCATTGAAGCCTGCCAGAATGGTGTAATGTCTGTGTGAACAAAACTGCTCTTGGGTGGGTCTGCAGCTATCTGTTGTTTGTCCACCTGTAAAGGTTAGTGAGAACCCACAAAATTCTACGTCTTTGTGAAACCACAAACTTTCTAGAGATATTTTCCTACCCTAAAACAAGCTGTTGATTTTTTTATTTTAACTTCAGGAGTAAATCTGTTTTCAATGGGAAATGGGAAAGGGAACGGCACCAACATATATCTGAGTTCACGAAAAGGGGTTTCTCCGTATATGTTCCCTGCGAAGAATCAAACATTTTAAGGGCAAATGCACTTCTGTGGTCCCCCCTTGTCCTCGCAAAATGGGGAGCCTAAAGGTCGTCTCTGTCCTCTAGCAGTAGCATGATGTAAAATGGCGAGACCCCGTGCGTAATGTGACGAGGGGCCCCTGGTCCCCCATGTTTCACAGATATCCAGTGGTCGTCAGTGGAATGTGCTGTAGGGGATGCCTGGTCCTATGTTATGCCCCTGATCACCCTGTGATTCTGGGCACATCAGTGACACGCAAGGTACCTAAACAAAGAATGTGACCTTGTATCATGTAACTGATGTTCTTCTAAATGGCTTCAATACCTTCGGGTCGAGGTTGAGCTATATAAAACTGTAAAAAAAAGAAAAGATCAAGGAATGCTACATACAGTAAACACCTTTGAGGAATCGATCATTCTTTGGACATGCGGCCCCATTCACTAAGTGGCCTTTTGCCAATTTCTGTAAAACGTTTGGAAATTACTATTTTTTTCAAGCTTCAATCAGCTGCACAAATACATGAAGCACACAGACTGTTGAAAAGATAGAGTAGGATAGCTAATCAAACACAAAGAGGCTGAGGGATCCCCCTAAGGATTATGAGGCGTGGGGTCCCCTGCACTGCGAGGCCTGCGGGGGGTGTACTTTACGGCCCTGTCCCCTGGCTCCAGCAGTTATATACTCTCTGAAACGGCAGAGAGGGGCAGGAGAAAAGCACAGGGCCTCAAGCACAAAGAGGCGGGTCACACTGCAAAGTTTTGATTTAAGCTGCGACAATCATCTCCCTTTGAAGTGCAATGGATTCTCAAATCCCTCACACTGCACAGGGGCTTTTTGCAAACATTTCCAAGCCACCCATCCCAATAATATTTATTCGAAGAACTGTTTTTCACTCATTATTAAAATTAGACAAAGCATGGATGGAGCCCTGTGTAGGATAACAAACCTTTATCCCAGCATTTGCATTTACAAACTGCATGCATTGAAGCCCCTATCCCTTGAAGAGATAGGGGTCACGATGACACAAACAGCAGCACAGTGTGTTTTTCCCATTGGAGAGTTCATGGTATATAGGAATACTGCTTGATTAACATGGTGTGTCAAGCATGCACACGTACACTGTGAGCAGTCACATATTTACAGCTTGCACAATGTGAATGGTGCCAGTGGCTAACCATTCCAGACTTTGCAACCACAAATATTGTCACAAAGCATGTGTTGCACATCTTTGAGAGTCCTATAGGAGAATAAATGCCTCCTTCCCCTTGAGACCTGCATTGGATTGACACGTGTGCATTGCGATTCGTAATAGTCATTAATAATCTTAAAGTATGGTTGTGCATTGTGAATGTGACTTAGGGTATGCAGAGTCAGTTGCAATGGCTTTGTGAATTTCCAGAATGTACTTTGGGCCTGCAATAGCAGTTGGCTGTAAGGCTGACCTACGACCAGCTAATGTACCAAACCAGTGCTTAATTTGAGCTGGTAGTTTCGGGCGCTCGGCACCAGTACTTAATTGTCAGCACCAGCACTTCTGATAGTCTGCCATATGGTGGCACTGTTAATCTAATTTAGAGATGAACACAACAACAGTTGTTTATTAATTCAGTATACATTAAAAATCACTAATAGCTGCCAACCGAGCCATTCTTATAGCTATTGGCACTTTGAATAGTCTGAATTGTTACACGCATAGGGTGTGATGGTTAATAGTTGTGTTGGTTCTGTCATTGGCGGTGTGCTGGCAGGGGCAATGCATAGTGGAAGCTTCAGTGGCGTCCTGACTGACGAGAGGCCTGGCACGTATGTTTTTACAAATTAAG
The DNA here is from genome assembly GCF_031143425.1 of Pleurodeles waltl. Taxonomy (NCBI): domain Eukaryota; kingdom Metazoa; phylum Chordata; class Amphibia; order Caudata; family Salamandridae; genus Pleurodeles; species Pleurodeles waltl. The sequence continues at coordinate 1,559,128,587 of NC_090445.1, forward strand.
CACTGTACCCAAATGGCTGCAGGTGGTCAATCCCTCCTGAACACCGCCTATGGCAATAGGCAGCGGGGCTTGTCTGCTGGGCCTGACCATAGACCACACCTGCTGTATCTGCCTATGCATCCTCCTACAGTCTTTTAAGAACCAGATGTGTTTTGTAAAAACCCATGATTTTTATGAGAATTATTATTATTTACACAATATTAGGTACCTTTTTACAGATGCAAAACGGAGGCAGCCTCATGAGACTTTACCATAGGGAAGTCATTTTTTCTAGGTGTTTTACCTTCATTTTGCATGACTCTGAGTAACATTCTAAGAACTTATTTTTTATTTTGTTTCTGTCATCCATTAGGCATCCGCAAACCCAAAGCTAGGGTGTATACACAAAGGCTCTGATTGACTAATAGCATAAGAGAAAAACCTGGTGTTGTATTCATTACAGAACACTGTGTCCTGACAAACAAAAGGTTATAAAGTGGCAGGGAGTTATTCCCTGATCTCCAGGTTCAGGTGGGGACGACAAAGGGACCCCAGGACACAACCATAGATTCAAGCAGTGAGTTTACAGGCTCAAGTAGATGTCCACTTACATGCATCAAGGCTCTGAGGCCCACAAAACTACCATGGGGGTCCACAAACTAAACAGCAAAAGGTATTGGACCGCTGTTGGCCCCTGTTGAGTTTGCAAACCCCATGAGAGGTCGAACAAGAGCTGACCAGTCTTGAAGGGTTTGTGACCCACCCTCCTCAAATAAATAAGGCAAAAAATAAAAAAAACATTTTCCAAAAAGTAAAACTAAACATAGCCTCTCCTTGGAAGCCTGAAGGTGTCATGATTCAGACAAACACAAACCTGAGGGGAAACCACGCACACTCCCTTACATTTGCATGGGTGCAGGAACCCATATGTGACACCCAACAGAATCCATTCCATATTTTTGTTTAGACCAAGAGGATCATGGAGACTATGGAGAGCTGTGAGGTGACACTTAGGAGATAAAACAAAACACAGATGAGGATCAAGTGGTAGGGCGCTTCGGGGCAGTAAGGGTCGCTTTCAGACCATGAGAGGCACTGAAGGTACAAAGCATCCAGTTAACATTTCATCAGTGCCAGGTAAATGTAAATGTAATGTAAATTAGCACTTGTATAGCGCACTACTCACCCGTTAGGGTCTCAAGGCGCTGTACTCATACCGCTATGGAACCCCTCCTGGCTTTTCCCTGTGAGGCGCCCACTCCTGAGCACCCCCAGGGTGAAGCCAGGCATCCAAGCGCTGTTGGGGCCGTTGTGGAGATTAAGCAAGCTATTGCCCAGAGTTGCAGAGTGGGACCCATGAATTAGATTAGGCACCGAGGCGAGAATTATCTGGTCAAGGGGAATTGAGCCCAAGACCTGCCGAAGCGGGACTTGAACCCTGGTCTTAAACCTTCACAGGTATAGCGACTCCCACTCACGCTAGGGCATCACCTGGCTCTGCATCTCTTCACTTTGTTATTTTTTCCCGATTCAGTTTCCACTCAATTTTCCTATTTTTTATTGATTTAACTGTCCTTGTTTGGTTTGTGCTGTGCTCCTTCTTCCTACTTACAGAGAACCTTTGCCTGCTCAACATTTGCTTCACCTTGGCGGTCTTTTGTTCTACATCAGTTTCCAAGTTCATGAGTGGTCTCGTCACCGCTACCTATGCCTTGGTGAGTGGAAAGCAAGACATCCACCTTAGTCTTGCTAATTAACTAATTTTATAAATTACTATTCTCCCATAATTTTAACAATTAAGTGCTATCGCCAAAGAACTCCCTGAGTGTTTACTTCAGCGCCCTTCGGCAAGACACCCTTGTAAGGAGCAGTTCTAACATTATAACAAGACACCTGTCTTTTCCCATTTACTTCATTGGCCTCACAATATTTATACCACTCAGTAAAAACATCTAAACGCACAATGCTATTAGATATTAATAGATACTCAAATAAAACAGCATTCATACGCATTAAGAATTTCTAGTATATTGGTATTTGCATATAGTGTTAATGGTAATCGCATTTGTAATCTCATCTGCAAGTTTATGTATTACATTTGTAATTACACCTGTCACTTCGAGAATAAGGTCCTGAGCACTGTTTTGGTGAGTGAGTTATGGTTTGCAAAGCTAACCATAATAGGAGAATTTCAGAGTTCAAGTCTGGTCTTTGAGGCAGCTTTAGCTGTCTCACCAGACGATGGTTTTCTCAAAATGATCATACATAATGCAAAAATAACATTTGGGCTTTTTGTCAGTGCTTCTTCAACCTGTAATTCAAATTTTGCTTCTGCCCACCAAGGCATACAACATGGGTCAGCACACTTTATCTTCACTGTGAGTGACTGCACAAAGTCTCTGCAGATGTTTCACATCTGTCTAAAAATGGTTCCTTTCAGTTGCAATGCTGGTTCAAGGTGTGTTCTTATTTCTATATTAACTTTAAATACCAGCTATTTATATTTTCTCCACTTCTTTTTCAAGTTTATGTTAAAAGGTGTTTACGTGACATTGTAACAATGCAGCTGTCTACTATTTGAATGATTGGCTAGGTGGTGACATCAATTAACAATAACAACGATTAACAATAAGAAAATAATTTGCACAAATGAATGACTTGTTTAAAAAATATCACAAGTAAAACAGTCTCATCAGCGATCTTTTTTTTAAATAATAAAAAAATTGCAAGCATGAGGCAGCCACATTTAGGTGACAGCATATTTTCTTTTTTAGTAATTTTATTTTTGCTGCATACACGTGCAACACAAATTAAAGAAAACATTAACCATAACAATAGCTTGCTAAAGCCAGACCTATTAGCTATGCTAATGCTTCTTTAGGTTTTGTTTTGCAATAATAACGTCACATTAACTGGCAGAAGATGTTGTAGGAGGATTCATTAACTCACACCATTGTGCGTAAAGCTTAGAACTCTACATCAAAAACTACTCCTGCCAAGCAAAATGCCACCTGAGGCTGTAGGTACTCACCCAATGCCCTCCTTTCTAGTTAGAAGGTGCCTCCTACCTTCTCAAGATGTACTACTTACTGGAGTAAGATACCTCAGATGAGTTATCTAAATTTTTCATCTTTTCTACTGTGTCAGGTGATGAGATTTGTAAACATTTGTGGCCCATATTTTTTGCAAATTGGGTGATCCTAGCCAATTATTTTATCTTACCTTGCCTCCATTTCTTTAACTGCTAATTTCCAAGCACTTAGGAGTGATTATAGTCAGAATGTGAGCTAAATGAAAAAAATCACATGTGGTTTAATGAACTCCAATTTTCCTCTCAGGTTGTCTCCTCAGTCCGAAATGTGGCTGATTGTATTGCACTCTGTGGTCTGCCACGCCCTCACCAGTGAGATTTGGACAGTTTTTCCTGCATCTAAAAGGCTACACAAATGGGTACTCCCGAGTTGCAGTTTCACAGCAGCCACTCGGAAATATGTATGAATTCCATAAAAGACATTTGCTCCTTACGCAGCACAGGGCTACCTGAGTGAAGTTCCAGCTTTCATCCTGTGATTTCTGTGAATCAGTACTCATAAGGACATGTATTCCAACACCCTTTTAGCAGAGAGAACGTAAACAGAGCTGATTGTATTGCAGTTGTAAATCATTCAACCCTGTGGGACAACAGCTTGGGATTTTTGGCTGCCTCAGACAGTGCACATCTGTACAGCAGGTGGCCATATATCTGAGTTTTGGATCCCGCGCTCTGTAGGAATTAAAACAACTTCCCTAATCTGCATGTATCCACTCACAACACTTAACTGTCTCTTGCCATGGAAGTCAACTTCAGCCAATCATTTATTTTTTAGACAAGAGTAATCAAAATGCAGGGACTTGTACTCCAAGAATTATGAAGAGGAAACTGTCTGTACAAAGGCCCAGAAACCACAGGGTTGGATAAGAATCTGTGAAGAAGTCAAGGTGACTCATGTCATATCACCCGAAGGCATCTTTGTCCACTCTCTCAGGGGCCTTGTGTAGGAAAACTGCAGCTCTGCTGAAATTGTTTGCACTGTGAATGAAAAGTGTAGAGCAATGCTGTTGGAGCGTAGCTTTTATAATCAAAAAATTAACATGAACCGCTTACAAATTAATGTGTAATGAAGCTGCATAGAAAACATGACAGACTAATATTAGCATACACGTTTGAAATGTGCCCACGGGGAGTGGCCACCAATGTATATGATGATAAATGAAATTGACTAATAATGGATGATTGATGTACTGATGTATGATTCTGTTTTAGTATTAAGAGTTATATGTGAAGATTTTGTTGAATTAATCACTAGGCCTTAGTTAGCAAGGGTCTGGGCCTAGCTGCCTGGTCTCATATTAAATGTGTTTTTCTAACGTGCGATGTGCTGTCTTCCTGAAGGACATAAAGCTGTACTTTTCCAGAAGCTGTAGATGTGTGTAACTGTAGTAAGTTCTTTATCATGAAACCCGACTTGCTCAAGGAGACATTCTTGTTGAATGCAACAGTGTAATTCGCAACAGGTAGAAGGTCGCTCAAACTGGTGAATACAATGGAGCTACTTACTAAAGCAAGGAGTGTTACTCTTTCTACCTGATATTCTACCCGTTGAAGGCGTAAATCACAGGAGCCAATGAACTGCATGAGAACTGTCTTAAGTAAAAATTCTAGTAAGGGGACCAACAGACTATTGGATAGAGATAATGGTGTGCCAAATACGGACCAATTGGAAATTAGAGACTTGTCTGGAGAACTAAATTTAACAACGCATCACAAGGAGAAATCAGCCAATTATCTGGGACCCATTTGCGTGCCTTTATCCTACCACTTTACTCTTATTGAGACATTAAAGGGACACTCTTAGTGTTGCTCTGATATTCTGATTTAGTCCTTGCTGCTTGATTCCTTAAACCATCCTCAACCCTTTTGGCCTTGCCCGATACTTACTTTTCCTCCTTATGAGGGAAGTATTCCTTATTGCCCTGTCTTGCTGAACTTTGCTGCTTACCCCGGCTGATGACGGATCGACTGCTGTCCTGAGGACGAAGAATGATTCTGTATGCTGACCCATTACGGAGGGTAACTATACGATAATGAAATTGTAATTGTCTGTTTGCCTTTTCTTTCTAGGTACCAACTGCTCTGTGATGGGGACCATAGCTAGATGTTTTCCAAAATTGTGTTACCAAATTGTTTTGCATGAAGCCCAACATGCTGATGCTAATTTGAGGTTAGTTAAGGAATTCACCAACAATTGGGTGCAAATAGACAAATGACTGGATCTTTGCTTTGTTGAATAAAGTATTAATGCTACTCTGCTAAAGTTGATTCATGTTGACGTCGTGCTTTGTTCTAATGTTCATAATCTTTGCTTTGTTTAAGTCATACACAAGTTGCCACATTGTGACATTATTGATGTGTTTTCTAGTATTGAGATTAATAAACTTACTAGTAAATTGTAACTAATAGGGAATAAATCTCATAAACCTTACTAAATCGAGTGTGGTTATTCATGACTGAACGGTCATATGGTGTTTAAGTTCTTATTAATGCCATTAACAAATTTGGTTGGTTCGTTATTGTGAATATTGATGAGGTTATTGATCTAGTGATTGAAATGTGGAATAGATATCTCGTTTTGAGGTGTCTCCAAACAGGGTCAAAAGGTTTATCGGCCTAAAACGAGTCCCCGTGAAAGTAAAGTACCTATGTCGGGACGCTTTATCAATGCCAAGAAAAGTCTAATCAATCCATGAACGGCTGACACCTGTACAGGTATGTCTTGAAACTGCCTAATAAAAGTATGGAATTCCTATGATAGGGTGTTGGTACTATCCATAAAATGTAAAACAGCCCTGTTGAGAAGAATTACTTTCCAGTAAACTATTGAAGCTTTGCTAGAAAACATTATCACTTTCTGTAACATATGACAGCCGAAATGAGAATTGTTGGTCCTGTTCATGAAACATATAGTCGCCAGCAGAACTGTGTTGATCAAGTCCCATGAAAGGTGTAAACGTGTTTGTGCTATCTAAGGAGGGAGAGGCATCTCCCCAGAAATGTGCTTGTTCTGTCCTGTTAAAGACATAGCAGCCATGCTGAAGTGTGCTGGTCCTGTCCCATTAAGAGTATGGCAGTGAGAAGCGCTGATGAGCGCTAATTTTAATAAGATTGTAACATCATTGGTTCCTGAAGTAAATGTGACCTAGGCAGCTTACTAGATGCCTGATACCAATAGGAATGCACCCAGCTCCAAGACTAAACCTACCTTCTCCACCAGCCCAACCGACCCTCGCCACGATGGTAAGAGTCAAGAGTAAATTTGCATCGTGGGCACTGCTTTAAATGATCTGGTTCTGACCAGCTGCTAGTACTGGTACCTCTTCTTCTTTCCTGTTAAAGTATGGGGACTTCTCCACGCCACTAGAGAGTACCGCTACACAAAACAGGCATGTCCATGGATGCCACCGCTGCTCCAGCCAGCTCACAGATGTTGTGCTGCATTGGGAGATCCCTCAGTCCACACCATCACAGACAGTTTCCAATTCAGGAAATTCATGTGACAACTTACTTGCAGTGGACTGGATGAACCATCATCCAGATGGGCATGTGTGTCCAAGGATCCTTGAACTGTATCATCAGGCCTCACTTCTTCAACACCAACCCTCCACACAGACACACACCTCTGACCACTGACCTGTTTCTCCAGCAGAGTAGTTTAAATATAAAGAGCAGTAAATGCATTAACACCAAGAGTGTGCAAAATAATGTAACTTATTCCTGTAAAATTTCATGAAAATGATGCAAAATTAGAAGAATATTTTGCAATGGAACTCTGAGTGCCACTGGACTCTACTCTGCGCCACTACCTTCTGCATCAGTCAACTCTCTGCCACTCCTTTCTGCACCAGTCTACGCCACTCTACTCTGTGCCACTGCACTATACACCCCTCTACTCTGCATCACTCTACTCTGCACCACTCCACTCTGCACCACTCCACTCTACTATGCATCACTCTACTCTGCACCACTTCATTCTACAACGCTGCATTGTATGCCGCTGAATTAAATACCGCTGTACTCAATGCTACTGCGCTCAACGACACTATACTCTGCACCACTCTACGCCAATGCACTCTTCTCCAGTCCACTCTACTCTATGCCAGTCAAGTGTATGCTACTCGACGCAACTCCACACTATACCACTCCAATACACAACACTCTCTGCCACTCCCTTCTACAACACTCTACTCCACTCTTTGCCATTCCACTCTATGATACTCCACGCAACTCTCTCCTACACCACGAACTTTTAGCCATGTTGACAAGCAGCCACGCTGGTGTACAATATGGCTAAAACACATTGGCAGAGCCAGTAGGTCTTGCATAGGCTAGACCTATTGGCTTTACTAATGCTTGTTACCCTTTCTAATCAGTGATTTACCTAAGTGTTTGGGTATGCAGATGAAACAGACAAGGTTTCTGTATCACATTGTGGTTAAATTGTTTAAAGTATTCAATGGCAGATGTTATGATTGCTATTGCCAACTGCGCTAATTGTATCGCCCTCGAAATGATGAAACGCTGAGTTGGCTCCTCTGGGTATTCTAAAAATGTGAACCTGCAAGTTGAGCAAACCTCTGCAGTACTAATTCCATGTACAATCGTTCAAGAAGGAGGGGCTTGTCTCAACTCCCCGCTGGAATGCCCTGTGCCTGAGGTATCTGAAGCACACACTGCAAGTCAGGACAGAGGCACTGGGTGGCAGCTGTTTAGATGCACCAGTGGGAAGACAGAGCAGTGCACGGAGAAGGACAAGGGCATTGTAAGTGCGCTGTAGATGTCTCAGTACTGTGGTACCGGGGTACAGGTGCACCCGAAAACCCTGCGCAAGTCTCAGTTTGTTTTACAAAAGCATACTGCAGGCTCAGCTTGAGGCTTAAAAAGAATCGTGAATATTGTAATTGTAATTTGCATTTATATTGCGCTTCTTACCCCCGATGAGGCGTAGAAGCAATTAGCGACGAGTAGTTTGCTATTTCGGAACCCAAGATTAGAATTAAAGTTAAGTAATTAGTACATTAGTAATGTGTGTTTTTTTACCTTGTGGGCTAGTTGCGGCAAGTTTGTCAAACCTCATTGTTTGGAGACAAGTACACGATAAACCAGTACATCCGCCGTCAGAGCTCGGTAGATGTCTCAGTACTGGGGTATGTGGAGCACGAGAATGAATAAAAGTATGATTTACAAGATTTCTGAAGTGCCTCTACCCGTCGGCATCGTGGGACAGGAAATGTGTTACATCACCAAGATATGGATTCCCTTTTACAATCTGGCACTTGAACTTTTGTTGTATTCGTAAGAAATGTACGACTTTAGGTATTAGAATTCACAAAATAAAAGGAACAGGGTCTAGACGAGGTACTTGCCTGGGATTGGACAGTTTAGGAGACAGGGGATAACATGTTGTAAAGGTTGGGAAACAGAGGCCCCTCTATGAATTGCTCACTACAAAGTGCTTCACTTGATACGTGGGTGTCTCATCCAATCCTAGATTCCATTTTAGATTCTGATTTTCGCAGTCTGGGAGACTACATGTTCCAGAATGCAAAAAAAGGTGATGTGCTGGATAACAGCTAATGTCTGGCAGACAGTTTAGCAGCCCAAGAGACAGTCTGTGTTAGGGACTGCAATTAAGGGGCTGGGCGGCGCGTTGCGGGCAGGGGTTGGGGTGACACACAAAACAAATAGGACAACATTATTATTATTTTTTTTAACTTACCTTACTGCGAGCAGCCGCTCCGCTGGCTCCACTTGCAGGCACAGGCTCCCAGCTTGCCATGCAGCCAATGCTAACGCTGCTCTCAAGCTGCTGGCAGCATGAGAGCAGCGTTACGATTGGCTGGACCACTCTGGCTTGGTGCTCCGAGGCAGACGGGAGCCTCTGCCTGCTGTCTCCAACCCAGCAACACAGAGCCAGGTTGGAGAGAGCTCAGTGCGTATGTGTGTTTGGCCGTCCCAAGACGGCCGGCCCAACACATATGCGCACTGAGGGAAATGCTGTGCACTCCCCCTCCATCCCGGTCATGTCCCATGGCCCCGCGCCTTTAGCAATAAAACGATAATAAACATAGGTTATTACCGTTTTATTGTTAAAGGTTTGCAGCTGCTGCTGCTGCCAGGGAGGCAACACTCCTCCGCCACAGCAGAGGAGCCACAGGGAATTCTCTATGCAGAAGAGGGGAAAGTAAACGCTAGCATTTGGTTAGGTTTTACGTTTTATACATGCAAGGGTAAAAAGATAACTTTAACTACATATGCAACACCCCTGGCCAATAAATAAATTAAATGTCGTGCTTCTAAGTCCCCACCCTTTAAAGTACCCCAACTCACCCCCAGCAAACTCTCACTGCGGTTAGTGAGTACCTGGAGGTATGAACCCTGCCCTTCTTTTCCCATTTCAAGCAATGGCTGTGTGCAGTAAATGATGCTCGCTTTGCTTCCATGGTGAGCTCCCCTCAAGCTCACCTCGGTGCCTCTGATGGACTCTCCTCTTAACTTGCCCATTGTGATTAACTCTTCTCTCTTATTCACACCCTGGCCCTCAGTGACAAACCACCATCTCTAACTACTGTGAATAGCTTTCAGAAACCCTTTCTCTTTAGCTAGTGCTTATCCTGGGCTTCTGCAATGAGCTACCGTTGCTCTTCAGCTAGTGCTTTCCCTTGGCTTCTGCAATGAGCTCCCCTCTCTGCTCAGCTAGTGCTTCTCCTAGGCTTCTGGGATGAGTTCCCCTCTCGCTTTAGCTAGTCCCTCTCCTATGCTTCTGCGATGAGCTCCCCTCAGCCTTTAGCTAGTGCTTCCCCTTGGCCTCTACGATGAGCTCCCCTCTCTCCTTTGCTAGTGCTTCTCCTAGGCTTCTGCGATGAGCCCTCATCTTTCCTGGTAGCGCAGGAGTTTTAACAGAATTATTAATGAATATTCATATATCGTGAGTGTTGAATTTGTCTAGAAACTGTAATAACGTAGGGAAAAATAATGCACGCATTAGGAAGTGTGCTCACGATGAGTCGCCACCAGTGTTCACGAAGTGTACTTATTCATGGCTGAATTAAAATGAAATATTGAGCATTTGTTTGATTTATGAAGTAATATGTCATATTTGGGGGTTATGCATTATGAAATTGCTTTAATAATTGAAAGCCTTCACTTAGCGGAGGTCTTGGCCTAGTTGCATGGCTTCATGTCAAGCTGCATTTCTTGTGCATAATTAAATGGCTCTCTTAGAGAATTGAACTATGATTTTCCACTGTGCTGACCAAATGTGCTCATAGCTGAAAGTCTTTCTCATGAGAACCGCTTTCCTAGAAGATGCTGTTCTTTCTAAATGTAACAATATAAGTGTAATGTGTGGAAGATTGACTTTCTCAGGAGAAGAACAATGGAGACACTGACTGTAGTACAAGCTGCAACAATATTGTTACCTGACGAGCCGGACGATGAGGACATTACAAGAGAAGCCAATCAACGGCATGTGAACTATGTACTAGTAGAAATTATACATTTGATATTTTAGTTTTATTGGACAAAGTGTGATCATGCGATCCCTTGACCAATGGGGACTTGAAAAGAAATGTTAGGAACTCTAACTTAACGGGACTGTACCAAGGGAAGACACTGCATTTGCCCATTTTCTATCTTACCGAGAGGTCATTATTTTCTGAGCGTCTTGATCAGAGATGTGCTTACTTTAATGCTTAAAGACTTTGCCCTTTCCGAACTTTGATGCTGAATCTTGAATCCTTGCTGACCAGACTGATGTCCTGAGGACGAAGACTGACACTGCTTCCTGATCCATACTGAGGATAGGTATTATGAATTAGAATGTTGATTAGTATGTCTATTTGCTTTTGTTTCTAGGTACCAACCGCAATATTTTGATAGAGCCATAGTAGGGTGTTTTCCAAAATTGTGTTGACTAGATTGTTTTGCATGAAGCCCAACATGCTAATTCTAATCTGATGTTAGTTACGTAGCCCACCGATGAAGTCCACTATATGGAATAACATTTGAGGTCTTTCTTTACTGAAACAAAATATATGTGATATCGTCTGCGCAGTTATTCTTGCTATTAATTTGTACTGTGATATTAGAATGTGTAGTATCGCAAGCCTTGATTAGATTGCGTTTCGTCTGCAGATTCGGACAGCCAGTGTTGTTTCTGTATGTTTATTATAATTTATTTTGAGAATAATTTACGTGACTTTAGCATTCTTAATATAGGGAAATAAACATTCTAACTATTACATAAAGGTGTGGTTATTCATGACTGCCAGGTCATGGTGTGTGATAATTACTGACTCCTATTGATTACTAATGTTATTGATTGATTACTGATTATTGATCTGCATATACTGAATCTGTGGTGGGAACATTTTAAATGCGAGTCAAAAAGGTTCATAGACCTATTTGGGTCCCCTTGTAAGTTTACTTATTAAAGTCCGACGCGCTAACACTCCTTAGCTAGTGGGTCTCCTAAGCTTCTGCAATGAGCTCCCCTCTCTCCTTAGCTAGTGCTTCTCCTAGGCTTCTGAGATGAGCTATCATCTCTCCTTAGCTAGTGCTTCTCCTAGGCTTCTGCGATGAGCTATCATCTCTCCTTAGCTAGTGTTTCTCCTAGGCTTCTGCGAAGAGCTATCATCTCTCCTTAGCTAGTGTTTCTCCTAGGCTTCTGCCATGAACTCCTCTTTCTCTTTAGCTGGTGCTTCCCCTTGGCCTCTGCAATGAGCCCACCTCTATTGTTAGCTATTGCTTCACCTAGACTTCTGAGATGAGCCCCCCTCAGTCTTTAGCTAGTGCTTCTCCTTTACCACTACGATGAGCAACCCTCTCTCCTTAGCTAGTGTTTCTTCTAGGCTTCTGCAAAGAGCTCCCCTCTTTCCTAAACTAGTGCTTCTCCTAGGCTTCTGCCATGACCTCCCCTCTCTCCTTAGCTAGTGCTTCTCCTAGGCTTCTGTGATGAGCTCCCTTTTTCTCTTAGCTAGTGCTTCCCCTAGGCTTCTGTGGTGAGCTCCCTTTTTCTCTTAGCTAGTGCTTCCCCTCAGCTTCTTCAATGAACTCCCTTCTTCTCCTAGCTAGTGAGTCTCCTAGGCCTCTGCAATGAGCTCCCCTCTCGCCTTAGCTAGTGTTTCTCCAAGGATTCTGCATTGAGCTCCCTCCTATCCTTAGCCAGTGCTTCTCCTGGACTTCTGACATGAGCTCCCCTCTCTCTTTAGCTAGTGCTTCTCCTCGGCTTCTGCTATGAGCTCTCATCTCTCCTTAGCTAGTGTTTCTCCTACGCTTCTGCATTGAGTTCCCTTCTCTCCTTAGCTAGTGCTTCTCATAGGAATCTGCAATGAGCTCCTCTTTCTCTTTAGCTAGTGCTTCCCCTTGGCCTCAATGAGCCCCCCTCTCTCGCTAGCTAGTGCTTCACCTAGGCTTCTGAGATGAGCTCCCCTCGGTCTTTAGCTAGTGCTTCCCCTTGACCTCTATGATGAGCTCCCCTCTCTCCTTAGCTAGTGCTTCTCCTAGGCTTCTGCGATGACCTCCCTTCTCTCCTTAGCTATTGCTTCTCCTAGGCTTCTGTGATGAGCTCCCCTCTCTCCTTAGCTGGTGCTTCTCCTTGGGTTCTGTGATGAGATCCTTTTTTCTCTTAGCTAGTGCTTCCCCTAGGCTCCTGCGACAAGCCCCCCTTTTCTCCTTAGCTAGTGCTTCTCCTAGGTTTCTGCGATGATCTCCCTTCTCTCCTTAACTAGTGCTTCCCCTAGGAATCTGCAATGCACTCCCTCCCCTCACTCCCTGGCTAGTGCTTCTTGGGTTCTGTGACGAGCTTCCCTCTCTCCTTGGCTAGTGCTACTTCTAGGCTTCTGCGACGAGTCCCCCTCTCTTTAGCTAGTGCTTCTCCTGGGCTTCTGTGATGATCTCTGCTCTCTCTTTAGCACGTGCTTCTCCTGGGCTTCTGTGATGATCTCTGCTCTCTCTTTAGCAAGTGCTTCTCCTGGACTTCTGCAACAAGCTCACTTTTATTTTTATCTAGTGCTTCTTCCAGTGGCGGTTCATGGCAAAATAACATTGGAGAGGCATAAAACACATACACAAAAACTACACATAACATACACAATAACATACACCCTAATATAAATATATTTTAAAAAAATTACTTACCTTACTCGGTGTCCTGCAGCACGTCCCCATTGTTCTGCAGCACGTCCTCCAAGCGATGCCCACAGCCTATTACCTCATCCAGTCAAGATGCTTTTTTCATGCTGTTAAGCAGCAAGAAAAAAGCATCTTGATTGGTTGGAGTGGGCCGGCTTCTTGCTTCAGAAGACACTGTAGGACTGTGACTGCTCTCTAACCCGGCTGTCCAGGACAGCCGGGTTGGAGAGGTTTGATATGCGCAAGTTGGTTCGGCCGTAGGAAGGTAGCCCGCCAAACCAACATGCACACTTCCAAACTTAAGTGCCCACTCCTCAATGCTGTCCCTCATTGGCAGCAGTGACGCACTAGTCCTGCCCTCACACTCCGTTTGCTGGCAGAAAACATAAAAAATAAAATAGTAGTAAAATAATTGTATTACCTTTTTGATGCTTTCTGCACAGCAGTGTGGGGGGGGGACGCTCCTCTGTTCCGTTGGAGGAACGGCCACTGGATTCTTCTGAGGTTGTGCGATGAACTCCCCTTAGCTAGTGTACCGAGCTCTTCTCTCACCCTTGCCCTCCGCGACTAATCCCTGCCCCCTTAGCTAGTGTGAAGAGTTATTTTTCTAGTCTTCTGTGATGTGTTTTCCTGAGATCCGAGGAGAGCTCTCCTGCCTCTTCACATAGTGTTATGATCTCTTACCTCATTTTGACTTCCGAGAAGACTTATTGTCTCTCTTTTAGTTGCTTGCATAGCTCTCCTGCCACTCTAACTTCAGTGATATGTTTTCCTCCACCCTAGACCTTGTGAAGAGCTGGCCTTTGACCTTGACCTCTTGGAAGAGATCTCCTTTCTCCTTGCCTCTCTGACAAGCTGGACTCTCATGGACTCTCACGTCACCTTATGTCATCTTATTGTACGTGTTTTCAGCAACTCTATCCCTTATGAACAGTTCTCCTCACATCTTGGCCCTTGAAGAGTTCTCCTCTCCGCCTGGCCCTTGTGAAGAGCTATCCTCTCCCACTGGAAACTGTAAAGAGCTATCCTCTCACCTTCACCTGCGTTATGAACTCTCCTCTCTGTAGTGTGAACATCTCTCCTAGTTTCCCATTGCCTTTGTGATGAGCTCTCCTCTCACCCTGCACCTGCAGGGAGATCTCCTCTTTCCTTCGACTACATTATAAACTCTCATTTGCCTTAGTGTGGAAAGCTCTCCTAGTTTTCCATTCCCTTTGTGATGAGTTCTGCTCTCACCTTGCTCCTCTGAACATCTTGCTTCCACTACTAGCTCCACTAAAGAGCTCTCCTCTCACCTCGGTCCTAGGCTTTAAGTGGGCCAGGTCTCTCCAGGTCTCAGACCTAGTAGTAATTAACAAAAGGCATTGCAACTGGTCCCTATTGGGCCCTATATTCATGCCCTTATCGTTATAGGCAAAAACACTGACCCATTTCTGAACAATGAATTTAAAAAACGTTAACATAATCCATGTCCTTTATTAAAGTTCATGTTTGTATTTCAAATGTTTAACACTCTTAAGGAATGCACAATTGAATAAGCTGTTTCCAGGATGTTGTATTTTTTAACTTCTTTCTGTATCAATGCTCTTGTATAGTGCATACTTTGAACTTAGTCAGTTCCAGGTGTATGATGCGCCATGGCTGCAGAACTGAGGCTGAAGGCAGCGTGAGTCTCTCACAGTGCTTCTCAGTGGGTCACAAAGGCCTTCAGATTACATGGTCATCTAGCCCTTGGCCTCTCTACAGAGCGCACAGAACAATGGTCACGTACTTATGCTGCAATTGTGATTATGTGAAAATGTATGAGGAGGTACATAGTTTTCAAAATATTGACAAGGCGAAAGTAAAAGAAAATGTGTGCGATGTGTGTTTAGGAGGTGGTAAAGGAGATGCAAGAAACTGCATCGGAAGAGAGTGAAGGGAAGGTGCTGAGGATGAAAGAGATAAGGTGGAAGATATGCAGATGGACTAGTTGGGAGAGGAAAAAGGGTATACGTGTCAAACATATATAGAAGTGATTGAGACACTCTGAAGACCACGGCCCCTTCTGCCTGCCTCTAATGTTAAATTCACTCTAAGTTTTGGAACTGAAACATTTTCAAAATTATTTACAACAAAATCATTCTTGTTAGTCATTTATCCTTAAGAGCTAACAACCGTTGACAAAGCCAATGGTCCGGGCTTGTTTTAGGGGTGTTCTATATCTGGATGCAATAAAGAAGGCTCAGATAGGAACCAAAATAGCAGTCAATTGGTACACTATTCAGATTACAGAATTTTAGTTTGCATATTCACAAGCCATATTTATCATTATTAGAAATAGCAATTACCTAGATGCAGTTCTCTGCAATTCGGAATTAGGTTATCATTATTCCTAATGTATGAAACTCCATGAGTTTCATTTAGTGTTGCCTAATGGGTTGCAAATCGACCTACCTCATTAATATTCATGAAGTAGGTCGCATTTTGCGACCCATTCGGAAATGCAAAAATCACAGGGATGGTGGCCTGCTGGGGTCAGCAGACCACCATGTCTGTGATTGCTTTCAAATATAGAAATATTTTTTTGTAATGCAGTCCGTTTTTCTTAAAGAAAAACGGGATGCATTTAAAAAAGAAAAATGACAAGTTTTCTTCTCATTTTTTAAGAATAGGCATTGGTCTGTGGTACCGCTGCCTGCTCTTAAAAATGTTTTTCTATGATTCACAAAGGTGAAGGGGTGCCTTGGGGACCCCTTTTCTTTGTTAATGGGTTACCACCTACTTCTGTATTAGGAAGGGATGACCTGAGCCCGCCACTTCCTAATACAGAATTGGCATGTATTCGCAATTCCAAATTGCGATTTGGTAACATGCTACCGAATTGCAAATTGGAATTCATACATACCAAAATGCATTTTGCCTGATTTGTTTGCGGCTGATAATGCATAATACATATGGGCCCAGATGTGCGATCCTCAGTGTTTGTGATGCGCAATTTGCATTTTTTTGCAACTCACAAATTTTGAGTTGCAAACACTGATGTACTGCAGTGTCTGAGACACTGTTTGTGATTTCCAAATGGGTCAGAAGGTACCTGCATCATTAATATTCATGAGGCAGGTCGCAATTTGTGACCCATTGGGAATGGGCGGCATTCACAGGGATGGTGGCATGCTGGGGTCAGCAGACCACCATGTCTGTGACTGCTTTCTAAACAAAGCAATTTTTTAATGCACTATTTTGGCATAAAAGAAAATGGGATGCATTGCAAACAAAAACATGAAAAGTCTCCTTTTCATTTTTTAAGAGAAGTCCACTGCCTCCTCTTAAAAAATGTTGGCGACCCCATTCACAAAGGGGAAGGAGTCCCTTGGGGACCCCTTCCCGTTTGCAAATGGCTTACCACCGCCTGTGCGGAGTCGGTAAAGTATGAATGCTTTGCAACCGCATTCCCGTAGCAATAAATTCATACATGACAGTTACCGAATCACAAAAGCAAAATGCTGCAAAGACTGGTAAAATGAGTCGTATACCTGGCCCATGGCCCCAAGCCACATCCATAATTGCATGGGCTACGCCCCCTTTAGCGCACCCCCACCTCCTCCACACACACACACACTCACACACTTTTTAAATTCCTATTAAAGCCCTGGCCTGTGTAATGCATTCCCATCTTTTTATGGTGTGAAAAGCTCTCCCAGTTTCACCGCGGCTTTTCCGCGAGCTCTCCTCCCACCTCGCGCCTGTGAAGCGCTCTCCTGGTATGATGAGGTCACACTGCCTCTAACCGTGAGCCGTGATAGCAACATTTCCCCTCCTTAGCTAGTGTGAAACTCTCCCCAAGTTTCACCGTGCCTTCGTGACGAGCTCTCCTCTCACCTCTGAAGAGCTCTCCTCTTACCTTGTGTGATGAGGTCACACTGCCTCTAATAGTGAGGCGTGTTAGGAACTCTCCTCCCTCTTTAGCTAGTGTGAAAAGCTCTCCTAATTTCACCGTGTCGTGACGAGCTCTCCTCTCACCTTGCACCTTTTAAGAGCTCTCCTCGTATGATGACGTCACACTGCCTCCAGCCGTGAGCCCGTGATAGGAACACTCCCATCCTCCTTAGCTAGGGTGAAAAGCTCTCCTCTCACCTTGCCTTCCTCGACCAGCTAGCTCTCCTCCACGCCTCTGGTTGGTGCGCTCTCCTCCAGGCTGCCGCAGCTCTCCACTCCCGCCCTTGTCTGCAGCAGAGCAGGCGCTGCTCTCACACACGGTGACTCTGCAGCTCCGCCTCAGACGTCAGGTCCTGGCTGCACTCCATGGGCTTTGCGGTACACATCACTGTCAACACGCCCCGGCCCTTTCCCCAGGAGCATCCCTGAGTCATCATCTGTCCAGTGCCTTAGCGCTAGAAGGATGAACCTAGGATAAAGGCGAGGTATATTGGAAATGGAATAACGCCCTGGGGCATAAACGTGGGCCCCAGACAGACTTCCCAGTAAACAGCCCTTCCAGCCACGCCCTGTGGCATCAGGATTCTGTGCTCCAGATCAGCGTGCCAGGGCCTGGTGGTGAGGTGGGAAAGGGGAGGGATGTGGGGATGGGTTGCAGGTCACCAAAGGAACAGTCTGCAGACTTGCAGGGCTCCGTGTAGAGTGCCTTGAAGTCTAGTGTAAGGCGGTGACACGGTGACAGTCACCTTGGCAGGGGTTTCTTAAGCTTGGAATTCAGAAGTACGCACTTGCCTCTAGCCACGCTAGGCACCTGCCCACGATCAGACAAAGAAACAGAATCAGCAATGAAAAGTCATTGAGAAAAACCTGAACTCAGCGCAGGCGGCTCTCAGCATTTTGCAAGGTGTGACACCAATGCTAGGCAGGATTGAATGGCACATAGTGCATGCATGCACACACATGCAGCAGCGGGAAAGGGTGTGTCTAAGGGGGTTGTGTGAAGCGGGAGGGGGTGGAAGTGTGTGTGAAGTTTATGCTTTATGGATACTCCCTATAAAATAAGGGTAAGTCAGAAGGTGGGTAACAAGAGGTTGTGTCAAAGGCAGGTAAGTAAGAGGGGGAGGTAGGAGAAGTAAGCAGTGAGAGAGGGCGGTACGTGAGGTGGGAGTTTCATTGAAAGAGGATTGTGTGAATGTGTCAGAGAAAGGATGTAAATGAGCAGAATGTGAGAGGGAGAGGGGGTTAAAAGAAGGTGAGATTGTGTGTGGGGTGGGAAAGAGGAGGGTGCATGAGAGAATGGGTGATGTTAGAAGTTTTAAAAGATGAGACTAAAACATACGTGAGAGGAAGTGGTGGGTGGGAGGAGGGTGAGGAACAGTGTAAGGCTCAAGGTACAGGAAAGAAAAAATGAAAGGAGGGGAGAAAGGGTTTAAAAGATGGAGAGAGTTGAGGGGGCAAAATAAGCTGGTATCACCCATAAGTGTGAGTGGAGATTCTGTGAGACAGAGAAAGGGGTGAGAGCGAAGCATGCTTGTGAGAAAAGGAGGGACAGATTATAGAGAAACATTCAAGAGAGAAAGAATGCGAAAGAGAATGGTGTGTGAGGTAGAGGAGTAGGCAGTAGCGCTTATTGGGTAGGGGCATATTAGGTAGATCTGTCCGGGCCGCCAACGGGTATGTCATATTGCTCCTACAATCCGAAATATGGCTCCATTGATAGAGGGGAATACTACCAAAGAAATGCGTCTTTAACTGGTTTGACTAACTGGGTTGACAAACTCTTTTTAATGAGCTAGGAAATGAAGACCAGCGGAGTAATCAGGCATTTTACCTATTATTCCGATGTGCACCATGCACTGCTTTTGCAATACTGATACACCAACAATGTGATTGATGGAGTGCTTGAATTAATCTCAGCCACTGACAAGCACTCGGGCCGCATCGCAATTCATCGTTTTTTGCCCACCATGCCACTTCAGTTTGGACCCAACCATATGCAAATCAGTCTTGTCCTTGCTCCATTGGGAACACTCCAGCCCGAACTGCCAGGTCAGGTCCTTCGTGAACCAGAAAACAAGCAACCCTTGTTCACTCTTGTTAGCTTATCAGCCAGGTATAGCTTTTTCCAGTGGAACAGTGAGCACAGGACCTTATGCTGGAGTGAGAATAATAATAAACCTAATCCCTACAATCACAGCAGGTTCCCTTCTGTTGCTGAGATTGGAGAGAAAACAGTAAGTCTAACTCTTCCATAGTCACTTTCCTTGATTTTGCTTAGGTTAGCGTGGGAATAATGCATTTAACTCTTCGACAATCCAACCATTTCAAACTGCCGCAGAGATCTGAATTGGAATAGTAAATCTAACCCCTACAAAATCCAACACTTTCCCTACTGTTTCTTAGACAAGTGTGGGAATATTACATCTAATCCCACCAAAGCCCAACACTTCCCCTACTGTTTCTTAGATGAGTGTGGGAAGATTACTTCTAATCCCACCAAAGACCAACACTTCCCCTACTGTTGTTTACATTGGTTTGAGAATATACATCTAACCATTTCATAGTCCAACACTTTTCTTGATTTTGCTTATGTTGGGATGGGAATAGTATAACTAACTTCTCCAGAGTCTAACAGGTTCCCTTCATTCTGCTGATGAGATTGGAGTGAGTGTACTAAATCTAACCCCTAAAAAGTCCAACACTTTCTCTAGTGCTGCTGAGATTGAAATAGGGGTGGTAAATGTAACACTTCCAAAGTCCCACATTTTTCCTGATTTTGCTTAAGTTGGAGTGGGAATACTAAATCTAACTCCTAAAAACCCAACACGTTCTCTACTGCTTACATTGGAATGGGACTAGTGCATCTAACCCGCTTATATCCAAGAATATTCCTACTGCTGCTGAGGTTGGAGTAGGAATAATAAATCTAACCCCTCCAAAGTCCATCACTTTACCCACTGTTGCCTAGAACGGACTGGGAATAATATATCTAACTTTCCAAAGCACAACACTTTCCTTGAGTTTGCATACATTGGAGTGTGAGTATTAAACGTAACCCCTCTAATGTCCAACACTTTCCCCACTGTTGCTTATACTGGACTGGAAACAGTAAATCTAACCCATGCAGATCTAACACTTTTACTGAATAGTTTAAATTGGAGTGTGAATTTTACATCTAACCCCTGCTAAGTCCAACAGTTTCAATACTGTTTGTTAGATTGGTGTTGGAGCAGTAAATATACCCCTACTCTTGCATAGATGGGTGAGGGAATAGTAACTCTGAAAATATTGACATTTATAGATTAACCTGTAATTGAGCAGCCTTGCCAGATCATGGTGATTTACATTCTTCAGGAGCACTCATTAAGCCCAGACAGATGGCAGTTTCAAACTGGACTTCGCATTGCAACTGGACTCATTTCTGGAGAATAGAAACAGGAGCACACTCTCTGCACTCATAACAGCCTATTAACCATGTAAATGGCACCAGGCTAAATTGAATACTTTCACATGAAAAGTACCAACTTTTCTACATAAAATCCTTGTTATTGCAGGTTTGCGCTGAAAAGACAACAGCACATGCCATAATGCTTGAGCGCAGCGAGGCCACAGTGACCCAGAACACTAGGTGGACAGAACCCTCTCCACAGCTGTTTACAACAGTTACATACTACACGTATAGCAATAGGGTGGGCAGGGAACCTAGGTATAGCAAAGGAGTACCACAGTATCAACTTTAAAAGAACCCTTCCTAACAGCTTAACAGCTTAGGGGAAGAAAATAACCAAAAAAACAAAAAATATAATGCACAATAAAGAACCTTGTCATACTAGTTGAGAAACAATCCTCAAATAGAGTCTAACATCCCTGAAGGGGGCAAGGAGTCGGATCAGTGCTGGGAGAAGAGATGACAAGGGTCCCACCCACGAGGCAAGGATAGGTCAAAGAGCTGGAGAGCTTTAAGTCTAGGTGGTGTAAGGCATGTATATTCCAACCTGGAGAAATATTCTAGAAGAGGGTGCCAAATATGGGTAAACTTCCCCTCTGTATGGGCAATTCTGTGGGAAAGCAATTCCATGGCTAAGACTTGCTACAGACGTGTGAACCATAAGGTTGTTGGTGGCGGGGGGACAGCAGGTTAATTCCAGTGAAGAAGAAGAGAGTTTTGATAAAGAGCATAAATGCCAAAAGGCATCTTAAAGCTGGTGTTCTTCTACTGTGAGCATATTAACAAGTTACTAATATTTTGGAAAAATACATGTTTTAAGCATTTTCCTAAAATAAGCTCTATTGGATTGAGACCTAAGAACAAGAGGAGAAGAGTTCCAGAGTTTATTCATCAGAAACAAGAAACTCCTCCCACCCCATCTGGCTCGCTTTATTTTTGGGACAACCACCAGACTAGCTGTACTTGACCTTAAATTGTGGGAGGGAATATACCAGGTGAAGATTTTTTGAAAATATAGAGGGCCTTTCCCATACAAGGCCTTGTGGGCTATGCAGAGGGCTTTGAATTTCACTCATTCGCTGACTGGCAGCCAAAGAAGTGTCTGTAACACCTTGGATATTGTATGGTACCTATGCATTTTGAGTAGTAAAAGGGCTGCTGCATTTTGGAGGGATTGGAGTTTTCATTGACCTCTTTCACGGTCCCCAAATTAAGTGAGTTGCAGTAGTCTATTCTGGATAGTATTAATGCAACTAAAACAGTTTTTTGCATAGACGCCACTATTTGTGTGTCATCGGCATAGGCCATCACCTAAAATCCAAAAGATCTGATAAGTTTAGTCAGAGGAATAACATACATTTTAAAAAATGTGGGGTGATAGAGATGAGCCCTGAGGTACCCGACATGGTAAGCAGAAGGGATCCGAGACATAATTTCCATAGGTCACCCTCTGTTCTCTTTCCGATAGAAATGAGCTGAGGATGGTAAGGGCTGTGGCCCTTATCCCACTACTCTCTCACCATCTGACCAGCAAGGTGTGATTCACTGTGTTGAAAGTGGCAGAGAGATAAACTAGAATGAGGGCAGCCCTACCTCCAAGGTCAACATGCTTCCAATTCTACTCTGTAGCCACTAGAAGAGCAGGTTCTGTACAATCTGAAGGCCTAAAGCCATGTTGAGAGAGATTGAGGATATTATGTGTATCTAAGAATTATATAAGATCCTCATTAACCGCTTTCTACAAGATTTTAGCTGGGAGAGGCAATCCTGAGACCGGGCGGTAACTTTTAGGGTCCTCTGGATCTGAAAAAGCTTCTTTGAGTGATGGGCGTATGGCGGCCCTCTTTCATTCTGCTGGATATTGACCTGTGGTCAGAATCTTATTCATGAGAATGGAAAGTTGCCATGCAATTGTCTTGGAGACCATATGAAGTATAAAAGGTGGACATAGTTCCACTGGTGAACCTGATTTAATTGATTCCAGAAGCCTACTTGTTCTTTCTTCTGAAAATAATGTCATTTTGTCCAAAACCATCTGGCAGTCTCCGACTTCCTTATGAAATTTCTGAGACACATTCGATGAAGGGGAGATGTTAACTAGTCTATATTTAACATCAGTTAAAGCAAATTCTATATAGACCTTGTTTACCTTATCTTGAAAAACTCAGATAGTTTGTTACAGAATATTTGAGTGGGACTGAAGATCTTCGTATTATTGCATTTAGCAAGAGAGGTGACTGTATTAAACAGCTATTTGGTGGAATCATTTGCTGCATAGATTTTGTTTGTGAAATACATTGATTTATCCAGGGCAATCTGTGCTCTATATTGTTCGAGGGGTAACTTGTATTTACTTTTTTCTCTCTTGGGCTCTACATTTCTGTTTCAATGTTTTTAATTCCAAGGCATACCAAGGGGCAGAAGGATTTTTCCTGCAGTTTCTCAGGTTTTTCCCTGGTGCTAGGTTCTTGGCCGCACCGTCTAGCCAGCCGGTAAAATTGGCAATGGCCTCTTCAATACTGCCGTCTAAAATTGGACTATTCCTCTTCAATATTTCCTCAAATTCGTAGCTGTCTATTCTGTGCATTGGGTGCACTTTAAGAACTCTGAGCACTTCCACAGTCACATCCTCATAGTTCTTTGGAGGGATTTTATCACTGAAGAAAATTGCCTTATGATCAGTCCAGATTAATAGGACAACTTTGTTAAGAATCACCGCAGGATTGTTTGTAAAGATGTCATCTAATGTATGGTTGGTGTTGTGAGTGGGTTGAGAGACTGACTGATGTTGATCAAAACTACATAGGCAGTCAGTAAGGTGCTCAGTTTCAGGATTCTCCGTTTGTTCCAGATAAAAATGTAAATCTTAATGCTAGACTCCATAAATGTTCGAATGGATGATATGAAGCTAGCCGTGGTGCCTATTGGTCGATAAAGTAAAGCCCCACTGAAAGTAATAGCATTGCTACATTTAAAACTAAATAGCATGCCTGCACTGTCCAAATGTGTGGTTTGGCTAATATTTAGCTACAATGGTTGCGATGAATCAATGCCACGCCCTCCCTCATTTTTCTTGCCTACCAATTCTAAATATATCATACCATTCGAGTATTGCATCATTCAAATCGGGGCCTGATGAGGAATCTGTCATGGTTTCCGTAAGGAATACCAGATCGGGACAATGAGTCCCCATGAGGTCTGCAAATTCTATTTGAATGGTTCAGCCTTAGTGCATTTCCTGTGGTACCAACAGCAATTTCCCTGTTATGAATTACCTTGGATCTAACACTTAATGCGTAGTCACAGTTATGACATTTAACTGCGTTGGCGATGTCCCAACAGTTAAAATCTGCACCACCTTGACACTCACCTTTGAGCTGTATCTCAAGCAGTTTTTCCCTGGTGTACATCAACAAACGGTCAGGGGTTCTGGCGCTTGGCGTGATCTGGCCACGGACAGGCGCAGACAGGTTTTCCTTTGGCATGCCTTCAGCGTGCCAGTGGTGCACCCACTGCATGTCCAAGGCGCAGACACACCAGTTGGTCCCCTAAAATGGCTGGCATAGGGGCGTGGGTGTGGCCAACCTCAGCGAATGCTGAGATGCCTTGAAGGAGGTGGAACAGAGGGGCAAATAAAACCAACCTGGGGTCCATTAACCCCTGTCTCATCCATACAGACCCCCTTCAGACAGTAAGAGTACTGGTAAATTAAGAAAGAGCTAAAAAAACAATAAGAAACAACAAACCATAAAAGTAATTCAAAATGGGCTGAATGCTCATCACGGTGTGCTAAATATAAGTCAGGGAGCTACGCACCTCCCAGAGACAGCCTCCAAAGTGGGCAATTACAAGAAAAAGTTCTTTAGACACATTTTGAGGTTTTCAAAGGATTCTAGGTGACAGAACCTGGTCAGAGCCCCACAAGTCACCCCATTCTGGATTCCTCTGGGTGTCTGGTTTTCAAAGACATATAGGGTTGCTAGGTTTCCCTAGGTGACGTCTGATCTAGAGCCCAAAATCCACCACTTGGCACTTTGCAAAAACACATGTCCGTTTTCTTTTGAAAAATGTGATGTGTCCCCATTGCGTTTTGGGACAATTACTGTTGCAGACACTAGGCCTTCCCACACATGTGAGGTACCATTTATATCGGGAGACTTGGGGGAATGCTGGGTGGAAGGAAGTTTGTGGCTCCCCTCAGACTTCAGACTTTTTATCGCTTAATTGTGAGGAAAATGTGTTTTTAGACAAATTTTGATGTTTGCAAAGGATTCCGGGTGACAGAACCTGGTTTGAGCCCCACAAGTCACCCCATTCTGGATTTCCCTAGTTGTCTAGATTTCAAAGATGTATGGGTTTGCTATGTTCCCTGTGATCGGGCAACCCCGATCACGGCACCGGCAGCGGTAGGAGATTCTGTGTCGGGTTCTCCCGACACGTCATTTCCGCGTTCCCATGTCACCATGGGAACGCTCACCCCGCCACGGCCTCGTTTCCCTGGAAACAGGGAAACGCTCGACCTCGTCAGCACTGCAGGACGTCATAAAGACGCCGGCCGCGTCGAGAAGGTGTGTGTGGGCGGCAAGAGGAGGACAGAGGACGGAGACACCCCAGGGCAGCAGGAGACAATGGAGCACGGAACGAACAGCCTCAGAGAGGGGGAGAACGAGGCCACCAACGAAGGAACACCGGAGATCAGGACTCAAGAGCCCAGCCACGACCCTGGAGGGTCGTGGCTCACAAAGGTACGGTCCCTCCTAGGGACAAGGGGAGGAAATACAAAAACACCACCGGGGAAGGGAACTGGGGAGGGGTGAGAGGGGAAAGGGGTAAGGGAAGGGCACAGTCTCTTTAAGGAAAAAAGAAACTGACTATCCTAACCCATCTGGGCGCACCGTGAGATACTTACCTGAAGCACAGACAGTGTTTTTGAAGACAGTACACGGGTGAATGCACGCTCTTTCTATCTCCCTACTTACCCACTCCCTATTTCCTATTTAAAAAGCAAACCCCAGAAACATCTTTATACTTACCGTGGCGTTCTTCTGTTTTCTTGCCGGTACCTCCCTGGAGCCACTCCAAGTTCCCAGAAAACACTGACGTAGGAGAAAAGGGAAGAAGAACGACAGAGTTAAAGAAGAGAAATTAACCGGGTTACGCCATACACAAACTGAACTTTATTTTGAAAACACCTGGACAAAGAAAGAAATTTAAATAAATAAACCCTTACTTACCCTATTATCCAATCTCCGTCTGGTTTATACCGTTCAGCCTGTCACAGTGGTGTCAGAAGTGGGATTTTAACCACGACGGCTGAGGAACAGTATAAACCATGAGTGAACAACCTAGCCTAGAGGACATGATCAAACAGCTGGCGGAAGGCCAACGCCATTTACAGCTGGCCTGGGAAGCTCACCAGCGCGAGGCCAAAGAAGATAGGGAAGCCTTACAGTCCGCCCTAAAGCGTCAAGCCACCATATTGGCGAACAATCAGCTGGTCCATGAGACGGCAATGAAAAAGTTAACTGAGACCATAGCTGCTAGTAAAGTTCACCCTAATGTCCCCAGTTCGGTTCTACAACGATATCAGGAAGGGGAAGATCCGGATTCATTCTTTACTAACTTTGAGCGGGTCGCTTCTTCAGCTCAGTGGCCCGAAGAAAGATGGGGACAATACATTGCTCCTTTAATCACCGGTCTTATACAGGCAGCTTATCAGGCGGCCAATGCAGACGGTACTACGTCCTGTAAAGACATAAAAAAGAGCATTTTGGAACGGGTAGGTCACGATACCGAGTACTATAGAATAAAGTTTCGTAAAGTCAAGTGGGGACAGAATGAGGACCCCCGAACCTTCTACTTTAGGGTTAAGGATTTGGCACTCAAATGGTTGGGACCTATAGGAACTAACCGAGAGGATGTTATCAAGACAATCATCCTCGAACAATACTTGGAATCCTTACCAACCGGTACAAAAAATTGGATAAGGCAGCATCCTAATGTGGATACAGACATGGCTATAGACTTGGCCTGTGCATACCACAGATCCACGGACGTGAGATCAATAGCACCACGGCCCAATCCCAAATCCATCACGCCTCCAGTAAGGCCCACACAGAGATATCCAGTAGAAGACCCGTTTCCACGTAAACCAGGGGAGGGTCATCCAATACCAGGACCCCAATGTTTTAACTGCGGAGAATGGGGACATATAGCTCGCATGTGTCCCAGGAAAACAGAGGGGGTGGAACCTATGGAGATAGGAGTAACACGACGCCGGGTCCTATGTACAGGAAAAGGGGACACCAAATTTAAACAAACTCTAAGAATCAATGGTCACCTCCTCTCTGCCCTCATAGACTCGGGATGTAGTCAATCGGTCATCCGACAAGATCTAATAGACCCAGTGGATGAAAGCACCAGCCAAAGCGTTACTATTTGCTGTATACATGGCGATAAGGCGCAATACCCCCTTACCACAGTAGAATTAGAGTGGGGAAAGTATAGAGACTTCCTTCCCATGGGAGTTACGGACCAACTAATCGAAGAATGTATTGTTGGCACAGACTACGTGCACTTTCAGCAACTCTTAAATGGTACCCAAACACAGAAGGAGAGCTTCGAATGGTGGACCGAGGCTCCTTTTTGTTATAGTGAAATTGAGTGTCCCCCATATCGTAGGAAACTTTCCCGTCGGGAAAAAAGAGAAGGCAAGGCACAGTTTCGAGAGGTAAAAGAGCCAAGTCAACCCATAAGAGTGATAGCAGAGAATTATAGAGCACCCATCAGTTTCCGCCATCATCAGAGGGAGGACCCTACCCTCACTCATGCTTGGAGAACAGCAAAAACTGAAGAAACTGACGAGGTGGGTCCCTATTTTTTAGTACAACGAAACCTTCTGTATAGGGTGACCACTACCAGGGCAGGGGAACGCAAATACCAATTAGTAGTCCCAGAGACATATAGAGAGCAAGTACTCCTCCTAGCCCACAATCAGCTGGGAGGGGGCCATTTTGGCAGGGACAAAACCGAGGAATATCTCCTCCGAAGGTTTTACTGGCCAGGGGTTTTTGCCCACATTAGGAAATATTGCTCACAATGCCCTAGATGTCAACTCACCGAACCTGGCCGGCCCCGGAAAGCACCCCTCCTACCTCTTCCTATCATCGATATCCCGTTTAGTAGGGTGGGAATGGATCTAATTGGACCCTTCCTTCCCTCAACTAAGGGACATACTTATATACTAGTGATAGTAGACTATGCAACCAGATACCCCGAAGCCATTCCTCTCACCAGCATGATGACTAAAACGGTAGCACAGGCAATGATAACGGTATTCACTAGGACAGGGTTTCCCCGAGAGATTCTTACCGACCAGGGTACGCCCTTCATGTCCAACCTCATGAAGCAGATATGCAAGGTACTCGGCATTACCCAAATTAAAACTTCAGTTTATCATCCACAGACAGATGGACTTGTTGAACGATACAACCGGACTATTAAAACACTATTAAAGAAAATAGTCGACGACACAGGGAGGGATTGGGACCAGAAGCTGCCCTTAGTACTCTATGCCATTCGAACCCACGAACAATCCTCAACAGGTCATAGTCCGTTCGAACTGGTATTCGGGAGGCAACCCCGTTCCCTTTTAGATATGGCTGTCGAAACCTGGGAGGAAGAAGAGGAAGAGGAAGGTCGACCATTGTTAGAATACGTCCAGAAGCTTAAATCACATTTACAAGACTTATGGGAGAATGTACGACAACATCTGGAAAAGGCCCAAGAGTCACAAAAACAATATTATGATAGGGGAAGTAAACTGCGTACATTCCTTCCTAATGACCAAGTATTGATCATGCGACCCACGTCTGATCAAAAATTGTTAGCCAGATGGCAGGGGCCATATAGGGTTATTAGAGCAATCTCCCCTGTCACCTATCTCATAGAATTAAGTGTCAACCCCAAAAAAAACCAAATTTATCATGTGAATCTCCTCAAGAAATGGGAAGCAGAGGAGGAGGTTAGCGAGAGAATAGCAGTGGGTTGTCTTGTATCTCCCATGGAGGAAGTAGAGATAGAACTGTTTCCCTCTGGGGATAAACAAAAGGCAAATATGCCCTATGTCGACACTTCACTAACCGAGTCAGAGAAGGGACAGTTATACGCTCTGTTAACCCAATACCCAGGTTTTTTTTCAGACATACCTGGCAGAACGTCCCTGATCTATCATAGAATAAGAACACCACCAGGACAGACTATTTGACTACGGCCTTATCGTATTCCCGAGGCTAGGAAACATATCATAGAAGACGAAATAGAAAAGATGATACACTTAGGAGTAATTGAGCCCTCTGTCAGTCCCTGGTGCTCTCCTGTAGTCCTGGTCCCAAAACCTGACGGAACGGTTCGCTTTTGTATTGACTTCCGCCAACTCAATGCAATCTCTAGGTTTGACTCTTATCCTATTCCCCGGGTGGATGATGTTCCAGAGAAGCTAGGAACAGCTAAGTATATGTCTACATTGGACCTCACTAAAGGGTACTGGCAGATACTCCTTTTCCCCGAAGATAAAGAGAAAACAGCCTTCTCTACTCAATCTGGTCTGTATCAATTCACAGTGCTACCTTTTGGTCTCCACGGAGCCCCGGCAACCTTTCAGAGATTGATGGATAGGTTATTAAAACCCTTCCATTCATTCTCTGATGCCTATCTCGATGATGTTGTCATCTTTAGCAATACTTGGCTAGACCATCTGCAACCATCTCCACCAAATTTTGACCACTCTCACAGAAGCAGGGTTGACGGCTAATCCTAAGAAGTGCATATTAGGGAAGACTGACATATCATATCTCGGCTATAAGATAGGCAATGGTACATTAAAACCCCAAATGACTAAGATTGAAGCAATTCAAAACGCACCAATCCCAAAAACGAAAAGAGACTTGCGATCTTTTCTTGGGCTAGTGGGTTACTACCGTAGATTTATACCGGGTTATTCCACTGTTGCGGCCCCCCTTACTGATCTGTTATCCAAAAAGCACCCCAACAAGTTGGTTCCTCTTTCTGACAGTCAAAGGGCTAGTTTTGACCGATTAAAGTCTTCTCTTACCTCGGAACCGGTTTTGCAATGTCCTGATTTCTCTAGACCTTTTCATCTGTACACGGATGCTTCTAATGTGGGCCTTGGGGCCGTGCTCGCACAACCGGACTCGGTTGGTAGGGATCACCCGATTGTATTTATCAGCCGGAAACTGCTTCCCCGGGAATG
Organism: Pleurodeles waltl; assembly: GCF_031143425.1. Taxonomy (NCBI): domain Eukaryota; kingdom Metazoa; phylum Chordata; class Amphibia; order Caudata; family Salamandridae; genus Pleurodeles; species Pleurodeles waltl. Next base: position 1,559,158,431 of record NC_090445.1, read on the forward strand.
TCATTACCCCACCATTGAGAAGGAGTGTTTGGCCATTAAATGGGCAGTAGAGACCTTGCAATATTATCTCCTGGGTAGACCTTTTTTACTGTATACAGATCATGCTCCTCTTACCTGGCTTGCCTCACATAAGGATTCCAACTCTAGGATTTTGCGCTGGTTTCTTGAACTTCAGCCTTTTTCCTTCCAGGTCTGTCATGTCCCTGGAGCGCAACAGGGTCCTGCGGATTACTTGTCCAGGTTTCCTTGCCCTATTCCGGTCCTTGAGCAGGACCGTTCTTGGGATGGGGTATGTGATCGGGCAACCCCGATCACGGCACCGGCAGCGGTAGGAGATTCTGTGTCGGGTTCTCCCGACACGTCATTTCCGCGTTCCCATGTCACCATGGGAACGCTCACCCCGCCACGGCCTCGTTTCCCTGGAAACAGGGAAACGCTCGACCTCGTCAGCACCGCGGGACGTCATAAAGACGCCGGCCGCGTCGAGGAGGTGTGTGTGGGCGGCAAGAGGAGGACAGAGGACGGAGACACCCCAGGGCAGCAGGAGACAACGGAGCACGGAACGAACAGCCGCAGAGAGGGGGAGAACGAGGCCACCAACAAAGGAACACCGGAGATCAGGACTCAAGAGCCCAGCCACGACCCTAGAGGGTCGTGGCTCACAAAGGTACGGTCCCTCCTAGGGACAAGGGGAGGAAATACAAAAACACCACCGGGGAAGGGAACTGGGGAGGGGTGAGAGGGGAAAGGGGTAAGGGAAGGGCACAGTCTCTTTAAGGAAAAAAGAGACTGACTATCCTAACCTATCTGGGCGCACCGTGAGTTACTTACCTGAAGCACAGACAGTGTTTTTGTAGACAGTACACGGGTGAATGCACGCTCTTTCTATCTCCCTACTTACCCACTCCCTATTTCCTATTTAAAAAGCAAACCCCAGAAACATCTTTATACTTACCGTGGCGTTCTTCTGTTTTCTTGCTGGTACCTCCCTGGAGCCACTCCAAGTTCCCAGAAAACACTGACGTAGGAGAAAAGGGAAGAAGAACAACAGAGTTAAAGAAGAGAAATTAACCGGGTTACGCCATACACAAACTGAACTTTATTTTGAAAACACCTGGACAAAGAAAGAAATTTAAATAAACAAACCCTTACTTACCCTATTATCCAATCTCCGTCTGGTTTATACCGTTCAGCCTGTCACATTCCCCTAGGCACTGGCTGAGCTAGAACCCAAAATCCACAGCTAGGCACTTTGTCCGTGTCTGTTTTCTTTGAAGAAAAATGTGATGTGTCCACGCTGTGTTTTGGGGTGTTTCGTGTCGCAGGCACTAGGCCTACTCACACAAGTGAAGTACAAATTTTATCAGGAGACTTGGAGAAATGCTGGGTGTAAGAAAGTTTGTGGCTCCTTTCAGATTCCAGAACTTTGCATCGCTGAAATGTGAGGAAAATAAGTTTTTTAGATAAAGTTTGAGGTTTGCAAAGTATTCTGAGTGACAGAAGCTGAAGAGAGACCCACAAGTCACCCTATTCTGGATTCCACTAAGGGTATAATTTTTCAAGACGTATTGGTTTGCTAGATTTCCCTAGGTGCCAGCTGAGCTAGAGCCCAAAATCCACAGCTAGGCACTTTGCAAAAAACACGTCTGTTTTCTTTGGAAAAATGTGATGTGTCCATGCTTTGTTTTGGGGCATTTCCTGTCACAGGCATTAGACCTACCCACACAAGTGAGGCACCAATGTTATCAGGAGACTTGGGGGAATATTGGTTGGAAGGAAGCCTATAGCTCCCCTCGGATTCCAGAACTTTGCATCACTTAAATCTGAGTAAAATGTTTTTTTTATTCAAATTTTGAAGTTTGCAAAGGATTCTGGGTGCCAGAACCTGGTGAGAGCCCCAAAAGTCACCCCATTATGGGTTCCCCTAGGAGTCTTGTTTTCAAAGACATATAGGTTTTCTATGTTTCCCTAGGTGCCGGCTGAACTAGAGCCCAAATTCCACAGATAGGCACTTTGCAAAAAACATGTCAGTTTTCTTTGAAAAAAATGTGATGTGTCCACATTGTGTTTTGGGGCATTTCCTGTCATAGACACTAGGCCTACCCACACATGTGAGGTACCATTTATATCGGGAGACTTTGGGGAATGCTGGGAGGAAGGAAGTTTGTGGCTCCTCTCAGATTCCAGAACTTTTCATCGCAAAAATGTGAGGAAAATGTGTTTTTTTTAGACAAATTTTGCAGTTTGCAAAGGATTCCGGATGATGGAACATGGTGAGAGCCTCACAAGTCACCCCATTCTGGATTTCATTGGATGTCTACTTTTTTGGAGTGTATAGGTTTCCTTGGGTGCCAGCTGAGCTAGAGCCCAAAATCCACAGCAAGGCACTTTTTAAAGAACGCATCAGTTTTTATTGGAAAAATGTTATGTGTGCATGTTGTGTTTCAGGGCATTTCTTGTTCCGGGCACCAGGTCTATCCATACAAGTGAGGTACTATTTTTATTGAGAAACTTGGAATGGAAGAATAAGTGGTATTGTTAATTGTCTTCCTCTACATTTGTGCCTTCCAAATGTAAGACAGTGCAGAAGAAAGAAGTCATTTTGAGACAAGCTAGTATGGGTACCCCCAAAATCAGAGATGTGCAAATAACCGCTGCTTCTAAACTCCATATCTTTCAGAAATACATAGGTTTCCTTGATGCTGATTTTTCCTTTGTTACATTTTACCAAACGTATCATGTAACGGATCATTGTATACCCGGTATAATATGAAAACCCATTTCAAGGTGCTGCTCATGTTTTGGCTCTGGGTACCTTGGGTTCTTCATGAAGCTACAAGCCCTATATATTCCTGCAATCAGAGGGTTAAGCAGACGTAAGAGTGTATTATTTTTAAAAATCTGCTTTAGTGGAAAAAGTTACAGAAGAAAACATAGACAGAAATGGCTGTTTTTTCAACTCATTTTCAATATTTTTATTATTCAACTGTTACTTTCAATAGGGAAACCTTGAAGGAGCTGCACAATTGACCCCTTGCTGATTTCAGAATTTTATCTAAGTTTCACAAATGTTTAGTTGTCCAGGATCCACCATTTGTTTCACACCCATTTCTGTCATTAACTGGAAGGAGGCTGAAAGCACAAAAAATAGTACAAATGGGGGGTGTCCCACTAAAATGCTAAAACTGTGTTTAAAAATGTGTTTTTCTGATTCATGTCTGCCTGTTCATGAAAGCTGGGAAGATGGTGATTTTAGCAGCACAAACCATTCACCAATCCCATTTGCAAGGAAAAAAAGATGCTTTCTTCTGCAGCACCTTTTCCCAGTTTTCCCCCCAAAAACACATTTTAGCTGTATTTTGGCAAATTTCTCATTCTCTTCCAGGGGACCCCACAAAACCTTGGTACATTTAGAATCCCCAGGATGTTGGAAAAAAGGACACAAATTTGGTGTGGGTAGCTTATGTAAACAAACGTGATGGGGCCAAAGCGCGAACTATCCCAAATAGCCAAAACAAAGGGCTCAGCACTGGGGGGAAAAGGCCCAGCAGATTAAGCAAGGAATGAAGGAAAGCATCTTGTGCCTGATTGGGAGCATATTCACTCAGTAGCATGAGGGGGCCAGTGCATGACAACGCTGGCCGACCAGGGGAAGTCAATCCCCAAAATCTGGATTCGAGGGACAGCCGGATAGCAAATGTAGGTCTGAGGCCCATCGGACCCTCAAGGCCCACAATGGTCAGGGTCAGCAGTAGAACACAAAGTCAAGCCAGCTGCATCCGTGTCCACACTCCTGGCTAAGGAGGGGCTGCCTGTGGTACTGGGCCTCGCTGGCCCCGACCAAGAGACAGACAGTGAATAGAGCAGGCACCAACCACTAGGCTGCTGGAGATGCTGTCCATCAGCAAATGTCCAAGCCAGCCATGGGTGTGTGGTGTGGCGCGCTTCAGGTGCTTGCCGATCACTTCCCTTGTGAAGGAGTAGTGGAGGGCGTGTCATATCATACAGAGTCTGCAATCAAGGTTGGCAGCATGGGAGATTCCTCCATGTTCGCTAGTGCTGTATAATGTCCTTCTTGGCTTCACATGACTGGTGATTCCTGCTTCATTTAGAGGTGTTTTGGGGGGAGGGGGCTCCTAGACCAGGAAGGTCAGTGGATCTTACAATCCAGGGTACTGAGTGGGGATGGGCTATCCCCCTGGAAGGCTGGCTGGATGTCCAGGAGGCATTGAGCTTCTTTCAGTGATCAAAGGATTCTTCCCTTTCCTTCCCACTCAAAGATGAGAGTGAAGGGGTGGCCCCATTGATAGCAGACATTGAGCTCCTGAAGTCTGTTAATGACAGGACGGAAGTCCCTGCAGCATCACAGGGTGGAGGGTACAAGATCCTGAAACAGGATGCCTCTTGTACACCAGATCTGACTTTTTCCCAAGAGACCTGCATAATGGCCTCCTTTTCTACTAAGAAGTGTACTCGTGCATGACAGGAGAGGTGTCAGGTTCTCCCCGAATGGCATGTAGCAGACCCACTATAAAGGACATGATATCTGAGCCCACCATTCCCTTCAGGATGCCCCTGATGCGGATATTGTTCCTCCGGCTGTGGTTTTCAATATTTTCTTGTTTTAGTTGGAGGTCAATTTGATTTATTGGTCTTCCAAGGTTGAGACCCTGCACCAGAGGGTCTCTAGGTCTTCCGTCTGGGAGTCTAACATTTGTTCCATATCGTTGACTCCCTCGCCCAGGCCATCAATGTTATGTTTGATTTTGTGGCTGCAGGTTTTGAATTCTGTTTTGAAGGAGATGATCTCAGTTCACCGTAACCTGGGGAAGTTATCCATGTAGGTCTGGGTGAGGGGGGCCAAAGAAGCGAGCCCCGGGGGTGAATTCGCCATCAAAGTTGAGGCGCCCGATGGTCAGCAGGTTCGACTTCTGCCAGATGGGGGTGAGAGAGATATCCTTAGCCATGCTCCAGGCGTTGCTCTGATGGATTTGCCTCGAGGCATGACATGGCTCCCACAGTCAGTCGTAGGGGGGGGCCTCTCGGGCAGCCCACAGAGGCGCAGGCCATCGTGCCCCCAGGTAGTGGAAAGCCTGGAGTATGAGTGGTGAGGTAAGGTCCTGTCACCAGAAGTCACAAAACAGAGACGCAGGCAGCAGGGGCCAGCGTCACCCAAAGCCCCAGGCTCAGACAACCTAGCACGCCCAAGCACTGCTATACACACCATGGGTAATGTTGCAGTTCGTGAGCGTATGGGTCGACCCTGCACCCAACTAATCAGGGGGACTCCTACTTCTTACACCCAGTCAAAATGCTGAGTTTTGCTGGCCCAAACCACCACCAGGTCTCAATCACAGAGCACAGACCCCCTTCAGCTCTTGTGACAGCAGGACTGTAGGAAAGTACCCTCTTTCTTGGCATGGTTATCCCATTTTCTGCCTGATGTCAGTGTGCTTGACTGTGTTCACTGGGATCCTGCTAATCAGGACCCCAGTGATTATGCTTTCTCTCCTCTAAATGTAGTTGTTGCATACTGTTAACCCAGTATTTCACCCACAATTGAAATGCTGGTGCCCTCTCATAAGTCCCTAGTATATGGTACCTAGGTACCCTGGGCACTGGTGTTCAGGGGATCCCTATGGGCTACAACATATATTTTCCCACACATAAGGAGCCCATGCAAAGGCTTCTACAGGACTGCCATTGCAGCCTACATGAAAAGGTGCAAGCACCCTTTCACTGCCATTTACACTGCACCATGCACTTATAAGTCACCCCCATGGCCCTGAGGGCAGGGTGCAAACTACCTGTGTGTGAGGGCACCCCTGCACTAGCAGAGGTGCCCCCACGAACTCCAGGACTATTTTCCCAGACTTCGTGAGTGCAGGGATGCAATTTTACGCATGTACTGGACATAGGTCACTACCTATGTCCACCTACATAATGGTAACTCCGAACATAGGCATGTTTGGTATAAAACATGTTGAAATCATTCCCCAAGGATTTTGCAAGCACTGGTTGTATGATTCCAGAGAACCCCCAGTATTGCCATTTCCAGACAGCCCTAGCTGCTGCCACCTCACAGACAGGTTTCTGCCCTCCTGTTGCTTGAAAAGCTCAAGCCCAGGAAGGCAAAACAAAGGATTCCCTTTGGAAGAGGGGTGTTACACCCTCTCCCTTTGGAAATAGGTCTGCAGGCTTGGGAGGGGTAGCCTCCCCAGGCCACTGGCAATGCTTTGAAGGGCACATTTGGTGCCCTCCTTGCATAAACCAGTCTACACTGGTTCAGGGACCCCCAATCCCTGCTCTGGTGCAAAACAGGACAAAGAAAAGGGGAGTGACCACTCCCCTCTCCATCACCACTCCATGGGTGGTGCTCAGAGCTCCTCCAGAGGGTCACTGGGTTTTGCCATTTTGGATTCCAAGTTGGCAGGGAATTCTGGGAGCATCTAAGTGGCCAGTGCCAACAGGTGACGTCAGAGCCCTCACCTGATAGGTGCTTACCTGGTTAGGTGACCAATCCCCGTTTCAGGGCGATTTAGAGTCTCTACTTTGGATGGTTCTTCAGATTTGTATTGCAAGACTCCAGCAGGAAACCTCTGCATCCTCCACTCCAACTTCTCACTGAAAAAACTGCATCTGGACCCTCCAGGAACTCTACAAACTGCAACAAAGGAGCAAGACGCCTTCTGCAACATTGTATCTTCAGCTCATGCCAGCAACTGCAACTGTTTCCCGGTTGTGCAACCTCTGAGGACAGCCCGTCTTCAGCCTGCACCAGAAGAGCGAAGGAATCTCCCTTGGGGTGAAGGAGTCACTCCCGTGCTTCAGCAGGCACCTACTGCAATGACGACCAGCTGCGTGGATCCTGCATCATGGATGATAGACTGAAGTGGTCCCGATTGTCATTACATCCTACTATCCAACTTTGGTGGAGGTAAGAGCCTGCCTCCCCAGGCAAGATAGTACCCTTGTGTTCCACGTGTTTTACAGTTGCCAATGCTTGTTGGCATCCTTCCACAAAGTTCTTCATGAATCTTGCAGCTTCGGTCCCCAGGACTCCATCCTGTGACGCACAGCTTCCTGAGTGGTTCTTCGGCGGCGTGCAAGCCTTTGTCGTAGTGCTGCGTGGGCCTCTTTTGCACCTTCCTTGTCATCATGCTATGGGACTCCTGTGCGCGCTGCCTGGTCTTCTGTGGGCTCTCTGAGTTGATGAGAGCCCCCTCTGACTATACCCCTCCTGGGTAGAGTCCACCTGGTCCTTCCTGGTCCCGGGCAGCGCCATTTCCTGCCAACCGTGAGCTTTGCATGTGCCAAGGCTTGTTGGCAGACTTCAGCGACACAAACCAGACTGCAATCTTCCATCCAGCGTGGGACATCACTTGTACTAACCAGGAACCCGTCTTCATCTTCTTGGGTCCAATACTGACTGTTCTTCTTCACCGGTGGTTCTTTTGCACCTTCATCCGGGTTAGCAGGAGCTCCTGTTCTTCCTGGACACTTCTGTGCTTCTTGGACTTCTTCCATAGGTCCTCTGGTCCAGGAATCCACTGTTGGTGTCTTGCAGTCTCTTCTGGTTTTCAAATAATTCTTCTTTTCGTTTCTGTGTGTGTTCTGGGAAAGTTACTGTGTTTTACTCCTGCTTTCCTGAGCACTGGGGTGGGTTCTAGTACTTACCTTTGGGGTTTCTCGTACTCCCAGCTTCTCTGTACACACTACGCTTGCCTAGATGGGAAACCGACTTTCGCATTCCAATTACTTAGTATACGGTTTGTGTTCCCCTAGGCCCATTTCTAGCTATTGTGATTTTCAATAATTGCACTGTTTTCTAATTGTTATTACACCTATTTCTGCATACTAGTGTATATAATTTGTGTATTACTTACCTCCTAAGAGAGTATAGCCTCTATGGTATTTTTGGTATTTGTGTCACCAAAATAAAGTAATTGTAACACTGAGTGTTTTCTTTCATGTGTGTGAGTACTGCATGACTACAGTGGTATTGCATGTGCTTTGCATGTCTCCTAGATAAGCCTTGGCTGCTCATCCACCGCTACCTCTAGAGAGCCTAGCTTCTAGATACTGCCTACACTACATTAGTAAGGGATAACTGGTCCTGGTATAAGGTGTTAGTACCATAGGTACCCACTACAAACTAGGCCAGCCTCCTACAAGGACTATATCTGCAGGGCCGGTAGGGCACCTCTCCAGGAGATCATGGTTCAGATTTAGCAGTGTGGCCCCACCAGTCTAACCGGGTCACACCCACAACCAGGGCAAGCTTCCAGTGATGTGTGAGGAGGGCGGTAGCAGAGAGTCAACCAGGAAGACACAGCTTTTCACTTCACAGAGCCACTCATTCCCCGATTCCACGTATGAGCCTTCTGTGGGGATCAGGATAAGGCCACGGGCCATCTGCAGGCTCCAGCAACAGGCTCAATCAAGAGGGTGCAGCTTTGCCTTCAATGTGGAGCAGGGGGTGGGGGGGTGATGGCATGTGCAGAACTCAACTTGCCCCAGTCAGGCTCCCTCACCATCAGGGGCCGGCTCCAAGGTCTCATGGTCAGGGGAGCGTCAGGGTCCACATGGATTTCCATGCAGCAGGTATGGCTCCAGGTGAAGTGTGGCACCAGTCAGGTATATGTACTGCTTAATTTGTAAATAAAAACCTGCTGGTGCTCAAAGCCCTCCTCTTAAACACACGGCTGCTGTATTTAAATGTGCGAACACGGAATGCTGAGGCTGTGTAATCCTGAAGCCATCTCAGGCCCTCTTCAATCCATTTAAAGCAACTCCCTGCCCGTTCAGCTCACTCTGGCAGCTTTCTGCTTTCTACCTTTGTGACGATTTTTCGTTTTTCTCTTCCTCCGTCTTTCCCATATGTATCTTTTTCTTGCAGCAAATGCTTGAGCCAGAAGAGTAAGTGCCGGCCATCAAAAATAAGTGCTGTGCTTCAGCACCAGAAACAATAAGCACAAATTAAGCAATTTAAGGAAAACGGGCTGCAAAGAGAAAAAAAAAACTGCTTTATTTAAAAGCAGTCACGGACATGGTAGTCTGCTGTCTCCAGCAGGCCACCATCCCCGTGAGTGCCTAGACTCGCTATGGGGTCGCAAACTGCGACCCACCTCATAAATATTTATGAGGTGGGTATTTGCGACCCCATAGCGAGTCGCAGAAGGTGTCTGAGACACCTTTCTGCATTTCCTTTTGCGAGCTGCAAATTGCGAGTCGCTGGGACTCGCAATTTGCAACTCGCAAAAGGAAACCTACCTACATCTGGCCCTAAGAGCCTAGTGGGACAGGTCTTGAATGGTGACCTTTTCTTATGACAGCTTCAGCCCTGTATGATCTGGACCTCCCATGTATTCAAAATATACATACAAGTTAAAGCTGAAGAAAGAAGAAAGGATCAACTTTGCAGTGCACAGCACAGGTTGATCAAGTAATATGGAATATGTGATGCACACAAGTCTGTAAACACCATATTTCAAGACGTAAACCTGGCGTATTGCTTTGAGCGCGAGCTAACTTGTAATTTCATGCATCTGTCCGTGAAAAATCACAAGAGAACGAAATAAACAGCTTCTATGAATACATTAAACAACCGAGGTTGATTTTTTAAGTGACTTGCCTGTGTCTTCAGGCTGAGAACACCTGGGATGGCATCATTCCAATTTAACAACGAGTCGTCTGCGTTGACTCCATTACAGATAGTAAGCACAAGACCAAATATGTCTGCAGCCCTCTACTATAAAATACAATCTGCAAGCAGAGGAAGGAAAATGAATTGGTGCACAGTACACCAGTGCCTTTAACTCATAAGCTAATTGCAACTTGTGTCGTAGCCTAATTAGTGCAAAGGAAGCACACCAAAACAACAAGCCACAGATTACATCCATTTATAATATGAAATCCCAGGGCTTGGATCAGCATCCCCTACAATGTGGAGCTAGATGGCCCTTTGTTAAGTCAGGTCTGTCTGAATGTCCAGGTACCACCATCCTTTTCCCGAACTCCCAGCATCCCTTATAAGGGAGCCCAAGAAACTACCGAGTAGGGCGCAGGACACCTGCTGTAAATGGAGGAGAGGAGTAGATCCTCCAGCCAAGCAGGAGAGCGTACCCCCATTTCACTCAAGCTGCATTCTACCATATTGTGCACCCCCTGACCCTCACCACCAGCAGACCCAGAGGCTGAGCGAACAAGTGGATGACAATTGCAGGGCAGGAACAAAAGGAGGACGGAAACACCAGCAGCATGGGATAAGTAGGTAGAATTATTACAGCAGGACACTTTTAACTAAAAATACCCACATACCCTGACTGACCAGAAATCCCTCGTTCTGTCTAGGAAACAGCCAAAGGACAGAGCTGTGTAGGGTAGGAGCTATAAATAGAGCAGCAAATGCTGGAGCACCAGGCCCCTGGGCTATGGGGCACCCACACACCCCTATTTTAGGTGTATTTTACTACTAAACCAGAGGATAAGTTACCTTCATAGAATTTGAGCCCTTTACTACTGGTACAGGGAATGTAAACTGTGTGAAAATAAAAAGAAAATAAAAAAACTCTTACTGAAAGGAAAGGTAGGCACCCAGTGTTGTGAGACAGAAACAAACAGTCACTTTGGTTGGTGGAGGCTAAGTTAGGGACAATGTAAAATATTTGCTTTTAAGCTTTTTTTAGGACTAAGGTATGTAAATTCTATCTTTGTAACAACACAAACCTCAGAATGTGAGAACTGGGAGAAGGCAGACAAGGAGTTTAGGCCTATTAAGCCATTAGACATAGTTTTGCCAGATTTTGAGACCTGTCTAAAGCCCAAGACTGTAAAAGTAGAAGCCAAAATTCAGCCCAACGCAGAGCAGTTTCAGCCCAAAACCCAGCCCAAAAATGCAACTCTCAAATTAGGCAAAAATAGCTTTCAGAAATCATTTTAAGGGTAATTCTAAAGTCTATTCAATATACATGTAGTTGGGAGGAGGTACAGTGGACATCAATGGACTTCTGCAATCATGATAAACTTCCATTAAAAACACAAATTTTGGAAACCACTCTCCAATGTCACCTTCTAATAGGCCCTTCTGTCACTACAAATCCAAACTCGAGCCTGGCACTCATGAATTAAATTCCCTTTAAGGGAATCTAAAAAATAGGAACATCAAAGCTATTTCAGCAGTGTGGCTCCAAAAAAGAACATTGAACGAATGTGCACCACAAAATGATACATGTATAATGAAATGCCCCAGTATGACTTGTCTGGTAAGGTTTGCATTATATCTATTTGTCTGAAGGTATTTAAACAAAAACAAAAAAATCTTCTACAAGGTATTCATGGGAGTATGGGATAACAATATCAATAAACATTGAGGTAGAGAATTAACAAGTGCGCCTAAATATGAAGCGACCATGTGAAAATGTAAAAGACTAGATGGAGACGTGTCCTGTTTGAGAGCTGCGAGGGTCGCTGCAGAAAAATGAGAGGCCCACACCCCTTCAGTTAAAACGTACTGAAAAGGCCAGAAGAAGCCTTTAACTTACACTGATCAATTTCCTTCCATATCCTCCACTTCAAAGTCCTTCATCATGACTACATACACTGGCCCTAAGCGTTATATAGGGCAAGTGTTGTTACCTTTGTGCTACACACAAAACCAGGCTAAAGCTTTCAGAATTGGCATGAAGCAGCTATGTTTGTTTGAAGTCTAACAGACCAGTTTTCTCAGAACAAACGGCACCACCTTCTCCCCAAGATCTGAAAATGGACGCTCCATCAACTGCTGGCACTGTCATCACTTCTCTTGTTCCATCCCAATCCATTTCATTTCATCATTTGCGCTGTACTGCTGTCACACAACTGCTGACCTCAGCTATCTCATAAGCCTCCTGTATACCTGTCACCCACAGTGAGGATCCTAAAGCTGACTTTGAAATGGAAACATTCATTCATGTTCTCAACTTTAAAGGCAAGGCACAGATCAATTTCTCAACAATAGATGTAAAAACCCTAAGGTAGTCAAAGTCAGCAAAGCAGTCCATGTTTACATTTCACATGCTTAACTTGATCCATAAGAAAAGTTGCTTTTTCCAGAAGCTGTAGTTTTTCAGTAGTTTTATTTTCATACAACATTTGACTATTATTCAGTACATATGAGTTGGTGTCTGGTAAGTTAAGATTTTGGGTGGGTGTTGATGATGGGCCAACTGAAAGCCCTGAGGCTGAAGGCAGGTTTCTCACAGGTCCTTCCAGTGGGTCATTAAAGTGTTTAGACTAAATGCACATGCAATCCTTGACCTCTCTGCAGAGTACACAGATTGATGATCACATATATTCCAATTGAAAATGAAAACAGCAATATACGTGTGCAGCATGATGCTGGGTCATGACCAGTTTTGCATGCCTATCTGGGTGAAGTGAGGGTGGGGCTGTAGGGTCCCTTTTATCCCCACATCTTTCTGAAATCCTCCATTTGCATATCTCACATCACCTCTTATCTCTTCAGAACCAGTTTCCACTCACTCTTAAGGTACATTTTCTTTTAATTGGTGCAGGAACTGGGTGTGATCTGGCAGCTAATATTGAGCTGGCTCTGAAATTAGGGCTAGCATCAGTAAAATACGCTGAATTAGTTCCGGTGTAATTTGCTGACACTAGAACATATTCACCAGCAGCTGCACATTGCCCATTTTACTTCGAGAGCAGCAATCTGTGGTGGTTGGGGTGGGGGGGGGTTGTTATCCTCACTTCCATCTGGGCCTAAAACAATGGCCTCACTTAATGGGCCATCAGCCCCTCTTTTGTTGGAGTCCTGTCTCAGTTCTATCTGGAGCCTAAAAGCTAAATATTTATGCAACTGAAGTAAACAGACAGTTTTTTATCACCTCATAGGTGCTTAAGGAACACTATAATTGGAGGGCGGGGGTTCTTTGTTTATCCCCTGTATGTAAAAGGTGTTCATGTACTGTAAGAATGTCAAATGTATGCCAGTATGAGTATTTACACTAATGATATAAATACCACTTACCAATTGATTTTTATTGAATTTATTTTATAGTGTTATTCATCCGAATGTAGGGTGTCGGAGTGCTTTAAATCACACAAACATATTATACAGAGACAATACAGCATACAAATTGTACCAGGGGTTTTTACATATTGCAGTGATTAACGTTATGTTAAGGATAGTGCTTAATTTTTAAAAGAATGAGTGACGGTGCTCAAAACTCTTCTTCAGAGGTGTTGTTAAAAACTGGTACCCCAAATATAGAGGTTCTGTCTCTGGAATTCACCTCATGCCTCTTTAATCCACTACCAGACACTGCTGCCTCTTTATCTCACTTTTGCCAGCCCCTGCTTTCACCCTTTGTGACAGTTTTTCCATCTTCCTCTTTCTCCTTCTTTCCAGTGTGTGTGCTTTTATTTCTCTTGCCCACAATTAATATTTCATGAGGAAAAGTAAGTGACGGTCTCTGAAAATGTGTGCCGGTGGACCCCAAAAGCAACCCCTGGCCTCAAATTAAGCACAAGTTAAGAGTACTTGGTCTGGAAAAATACAAAGTATGGGTTTAAAACATAGGGGGTCATTCTGACCCCGGCCGGCGGCGGAAGCCGCCGGCCTGGCTGGAACCGCCAGAATACCGCTGCGCGGTCAAAAGACCGCCGCAGGTATTCTGGGTTTCCCGCTGGGCTAGCGGGCGACCGCCAGAAGGCCGCCCGCCAGCCCAGCGGGAAACACCCTTCCATGAGGATGCCGGCTCCGAATGGAGCCGGCGGAGTGGAAGGGGTGCGACGGGTGCAGTTGCACCCGTCGCGATTTTCAGTGTCTGCATGGCAGACACTGAAAATCTTTGTGGGGCCCTGTTACGGGGGCCCCTGCAGTGCCCATGCCATTGGCATGGGCACTGCAGGGGCCCCTAGGGGCCCCACACACCCCATACCGCCATCCTGTTCCTGGCAGCCAAAACCGCCAGGAACAGGATGGCGGTATGGGGGTCGGAATCCCCATGGCGGCGCAGCAAGCTGCGCCGCCATGGAGGATTCCCCAGGGCAGCGGGAAACCGGCGGTACATCGCCGGTTTTCCGTTTCTGACCGCCGCTGTACCGCCGCGGTCAGAATGCCCATGGGAGCACCGCCAGCCTGTTGCCGGTGCTCCCGCGGTCGTTGGCCCTGGCGGATTTTACCGCCAGGGTCAGAATGACCCCCATAATGTAGTAGCTGTCTGTGCTGATTAGATTTTATTGCTACAAAAAGGAAACCTTTTTAGCAACCTTGGAGTAACAAAAGCTTGCAGAAAAAATTAATAGGCCTAATTCTATGCCTTTCTGTTTGCATGCATCTCCTTGATGACAGTTCATACCTCGCTGCAGTACATTAGAAGGATTTTAACATATTAGCTGCAAGTAAGTAAGGGACCTCTGTGACAATCAAAGTAACGCACATAGCCATCAAGAAACACTATACAAATCTAGGATCTCCGTGTAACAAGTAGAGTTGCCACCTAGTCGGATTTTTACCAGCAGGAGCAGTATTTTAAGGTCCCAGCCAGTAGAAAATTAGTAAAATCAAGAAAAATATATATTTTTTCTTCTCACCAGCATATAGTTTTAACAGTAAATATGACAAGAAGGCACTTTAACATGTGCCTTAATAATGCATGACTGATAACTAGAACGAAGAGAGAAAGCCATGTTGAAAATGTCCACTGCTTTTGCAGGGCACTACATGTAAAGTTATAATTATCATGACCAGGCCTTTACAGAATCTTGAATCATGAAAATATGGCCACCATTTTTCCCCCAGGAAAGGTCGAAAACCATACAAGTGATGTTTTGCAGCAACATAGTAAACCTCTACACTACTTTATTTTAAGGCAAAACAGTGACTAGACAAAACATAAAACTCTCTAGTAAATATAGTCATCACAGGTTATCCTACCGCTGTTTATATCCCTTGACAATTACTCAACATTCAGGCTCGGAACAGCAGCAGGCTTGTCTTGACTGTAGACTCCAAGGCCCACACATACCTCAAGGCAACCAATAAAAAAAAAGTCTTCCCCCTTGAGACCATATTGGACAAATCACCCAGGTGGCAGGCCAAATAAATTAACCTGGGCCGTCCTACGTATGAATGATGGATAGCCCTCAACTAACTGCTTTGGCTCAGCAGAGCCTCAGAGCCTGCATTGATTTTGGACAGGTACAATTCAGTACATTTTGCGCAGATAGGCGCAAGTATCGCACAATTTTGTCCATCCCGCCTTGGGTGTGTTTTCCCACACAAATGGGAAAAATGTTGCCCATTTGTGTGGGAAATCACCCAGTCTGGCAACACTGATTAGGCAATACCAGAAGGGGCCGCCCAAAAAGCTACTGTTAGCGCAATACTTGGTCCTAATGTGATCTGTCTGTGTCCCCTGCCACCTCATGCTCTGTGCAGTGAGACAGCCGATTGCTGGGTCTTAAAAATCACAATTTTCCAATAATTACCCACAAATTCATTTAGTATAAATTATTGATAATTCTTGTACAGGTATATTCATCTTCATCCATCGTGGTAGTGGACCAATGTGCTTTAATAGACTCCATTTTTAATACATTATTTCCGAAAGGTGTGCCACACAAGATATCTTAAAAAACGTAAGGAGAAAATTTGGGCCCCTTTTTTTGGTGTCCGGGGTGCGTTTTTATGTTTCTGCTCACATGTTATCTCCTTGTCAATTGACAAAGGGCAGCACTACAGATCTACATGTTCTAGGCTGTATTGCACTGCTGTATATCCAAATTTGTTTTTGTTCATGTATGGAACAATAATTAACTCACAACACAGGGAAGAATAGACTGTGCAAAATGTAATGAAGGAATAAATAGGCAGGGTTTATTAATCAGTGCTAGACTTGCCCCACAGGACCCAGGAAAACCCAGTTAGTTGTTGGACAATCCATGTGTTCTCACCATCACTCTTAAGGTGGAAGGACTGAGAAAAAGCAGTTCTGGAGGAGCAGTAACCTTTTTTGTTATAGGCACATACATGGTTTGCTGCTACTGAGAAATGATATTCACGGTTATTGTTAGAGTTTTTATTTTATGGGGTTTACAAAAACTGTGCATTATTAACAACGTGCAGAATGTGGATTTACTCTTGAGTGTACATGTGTATATTGATATGGTTCTACTGCATTTGAAACAAATTTGCTTTTACTGGTTAAAGTTGCCTTGACGCCGAAAAAAGATCTTAGTTTTGCTGATATCTCTAACAGCCATTACTGAGAAGTTGACCCTCATCTAATGTCACCCTGTAAGTATGGGGAAGCCAGAGATAGAAAAAATAAAAGAATAGAATGCCCTGTCTTCCCTTTAAATTAATACTTTTTTTTAAGATTCTCTGTCATTGCGCCTAACATCTGGAACTCTTTCCTCCCAGAAATCAGATCTCTCACTTGCTAACAGAGAAATTCCGGAAACAGCTGAAAACCTGGTGATTCCTCCAAGCATACAACTAAACTTTGGCTACAGCTTCTTACCGTACCTACCCGCATTCAATGCCATGAAACCGTTTGGTGTATGTGCGCTCTAGAAATGTTGCTAACATAACATAGCATAACAAGAAAGGCTTCTTGTGTTAGCTTAATTTTTTATGCAATGCATGCAGTTATTTAACACAGTGTAATTTTTTAGCTTCTGAAAGAAACACAAACCAATCTCTTTTGGTGTTAAATGGGGGACAGAAGGCAATAGTCATCCAATAGTTCAATAGCTCAGTGTGTAGCCAGGAACATAGGGTTCAAATCTTCGCTTCTTCACTTAACCAAATTGTGTGATCATACTCAAATCACTTTACTTCACTCTGCCTCTCTATTTAAGGCTACTTTAAAGAAATTCAGTTCAGGAGGTGTGCTACATCAAAACCTTCCTTACGTAATGATTAACAGACAATACTCAATCAATCAAAGTTATTTATTTCTAAGAAATCATCTTATTGAACTATTAAGTATTCACATTTTAAAAAGACAATAAATATTAATAAAATATAGCGCAAATAAATTTTTTTAAGATACATACATAATACAATTATTCGTTCATTAATTCATTGTACCATTCTAGGTTGCAAGAATAGTCTGGATTGGCAGTCAGTTTATTGATCCTTACAGTGAATAGTTCTTGCAGAGTTTCCTCTGAGACTCTTACCCTGAGTCTATGGTTATAAGCAGGGCCACTGGAATTATGCAACTGTGTGGCTGCTGTGATATTCACATAATTATAGATTTGCCACATTTGCCACATAATCCATCATCTGCCGAATAATCAGACGATTTTAACAAAAAAAATGTTTCAAGCTCAAACGGTTCAAAAATTATTAAATATGCAGCAACACGTGTTGCTGCGCAGTAGGAGGCCATTTGCAAAGCTGGACTGTTCACCTTTCTGTTGCTTACTGCTATATTTGGATTTTAAACTGGTACTAATGGGGTTAACCAATGTCCATACAGTGTTATCAAGATTAGAAATGCCAAAATAATGAAGTTATACAATTATAAAATGTTCTGCATTATGCCGCATGATTTGGCTTTTCTTGCTGCATAATTTACTCAACCCTGTTGCATAATTTGGCTCTTTCCTGCTGCATAATTCCAGTGGCCCTGGTTATAGGTCATGCTAAGTTCGATAGGTGGTAATTCATTTCTTTGACAGTGTCTGCTGAAAGATATTTCCATCACAAGGTGATCATTAGAACTTAGATAGACTACATTAAAATCATCAGCTAGTTTAAATTGCTCAACCGGTTAAAAAGTATGTAAATGGAAACTACACTCTTAAAGTGTCTAAAAGTGGACAACGATTCACGTACAGCATTATTGGCTGCATATATATGCACATGACAAACACACATGTCGTTTACTCATGACCTCATGACAGTATTGTCAAGGCATCAGAGGTGAGAAAAAGTTTACTTTAAACTGGTGTCAACACAGTGATATAATCTAATAATGTACTATCATAAAACACAATTGGTAACAACATTTGTAATTAGAAATAGTTCTTATCATATTTTTACTTGACATTTGTTGTATCATTACATGGCAAATCTTTTGCTGGCTCAGCTCATTCTTTGGCCTTTAGATCCAAGCCAGACCCTCAGCTTTGTCTGATCTGGCTTGGCTTTCGCTATGAATTTCCAGGTGCCACCCCCTCTAAGAAGATCTGATACATATCATGAACTTCTCTTCAGAACAGTGTGTAAAGCCTTTGAAATTGAAGCCAATATATTCGAAAATTGTATTGTAAATAAATTGCTTTGCCCCCTTTTTGAAAAAAAACCTTCGAGATATTGGGCATCCTCTCAGCAATATAACATAAAATATATATTTGTAGAATGCAGTCTCTCTTGATACTAGGGGCCTGATTTTCAAACTGCATTTTTTAGTACATTTTGTAGTTTTACAAAATTTAAATTTTGCCTATAGTGATATGTGAGGAGTTCTCCACCCAACTGTGGAATCTCTGCACAGGTAAGTATAGAGTTTAGTAGTAAATGTGGGAGAGGCACAGGGAAGTAAGTCTCACTTAAGTATCTGGATCTCACCATGCAGCACAAAGGATGTAGGCAATATACTTCCATTGTTCTCATTGTTTATTTTGTGCCATGCAGAATAAGCGGCATCCAAAGAGGATACACTTAGCTTCAATCCTCAGACTCACTCGCACACGGAGTCCTACAACTTCAGACATGCTACACGCACACCATGTGTACACAAGCACTCAACGTACACACAGGATGTCAATGCAAGGGTCTGGACGCTCATTTAAAAATGATCATTTATACAGTAGGCTGTAGACCATACTCTCATTGACACAGATCAAATAGACATGTCACACCATCAATTTCAAAAGACGGTACATGCTTACGACTGCTTTAGGTGCTATACCCAGGAACAGTCCAGGTCCTCAGTCCATTACGAGGGTATTCTTTGGCCCCCCTCCCGGTTACAAGACAAGGTCCAGGCCCAAACCTAGGGCCTCATTATGAGTTTGGAGGTCCTGAGACCGCCAAACCCATGGTGGCAGTCGGACTGCCACAATCCTGGCAGGCTGACCACCGGATAATGATAAGTCATTGGTCAGCCACGCCGTTGCCAATTTTGGCACCACCATGCTGAGCAAGACTTTCCTTTTCACCAGCCTTTTCATGCCAGGGTCCCACCCTTGAAAAGGCTTGCGGAAAGGCAATGTTGGGGGCCACAGAGGCACCCTGACAGCACCCTCAGAATGTGAGCTGCTTGCTATGGCAGACAGTGTGCATTCTGAGGGTGCTGTGTGCGATGGCATTGTCCTCACTGTTTCCGCCGGACTGACCGGCGTAAACGTTGTAATACAACGTTCCTGCCAGTCAGCCTGCTGGAAACATTGTAATATGACAGTGGTGAGCTCGCCAGCTTGATGGACGCCTCACCATCGCCATATTGGAGTTGTGGCAGTTCAACCACCCAACTCGTACTCAGAACCCTAGTCAGGGGCAGGCCTAGGCCTCTCTGGCCATGCTTACAATAGCATAGGCCCAAATAAAAATTGGGATACCAAATATACGCACAGTCGGGTATGCATGACAGGTGAACATATCCGTAAACAGTCCAGGGGACAGCAAAAACATCTTCAGTAAGGATGATTACAAGTCAGCAGTGTAGGTCCAAGGGGCATGTCCAAGATGGCGACTGGAGCGGCAGGATGAACTGCGGCTCCGCTCCCGGCCACCCGATTATCCTGTATCCAGGATCCCCCCGCCCTCCCAGCGGGTTGCCGCATGCCCTATCACTTTGAGAGGCCCCAGGGGAGCGTTTGAGAGACCGTTGGTGACGAGGGAGCCGCCTTATACATGCAACACCTTCGCCGCGCAGAGGGGGTGGCCTGACCTGTGCGGCCCGACTGGAGCCTCGCGCCATGTTCCGCGCGGGGGTGTAAGCGCTCCCGGACGCCCCCGCCACGCACTTCGGAGACTCGCCTGTGGAGAACTCCGCGATCGGAAGATCCAGGGTCCGACACTAGACCGTGCGCATGAGGGAGCACGGACGCCACCACAGTGGAGCCTCTGCGTGACTTGGCTGCCGCCGCGCACGGCCTGAGAGGCCCCTACAGTCCTCGTTTCTAGCGACGTTACCCAACACGGAGAGTTGAGGCCATTTCTTTCTTTGTCCAGCCGGGGCCCTGAAATCTGAACACCGCTGAGGGTGAGTGTGCTGCCAGGCCCCAAGCTCCCCCTCCTCCTTTGCACGCTGTGAGGCATATCTGCCACAATCCACGCGGCAGGGAACACCGGGACCACTGCATGAACTCGTGGATCGGAGATCAGGGAATACGTGTGGGTGACGAGGTGATTCAGTGGCACTCCTCGGGCCACAGCTCATTGTACATGCATCTCGTGAGATCCCTACTGCCATCGCGACCGTGCATGGGCCCCTGCCGGCGTGAATGCTGCTACCGCTCTTCTCTCCTGCTGCTTCAGCCCATGCAGTGTTTGTCAAGTATCGGGTTGGTTGACCCCTGCTCTGAATCTTTTGCCTTGGGACCCCAGCTCACCAGACATACTGCATCACATCTCACCTGGGCCATCCCTCTGATATCACTGGAGTCTGCTGAATCCGTGGACACCCCGGCCCTGTGCCCCTCAGTTTGTGTAGAGACACTGTCCAGCCACTTGGTCCTCTTATATCAACACTTCAATCTGAGGGCCACTCTCTCCTACTGGTGCCGCCCTGCTTTGTCTCTACTCTACACCGTAGCGGGCTTCACCCGCTCTTTGCTCAACCTTTCCTTCCACTACTGCAAGGTGACATTATATCGCTCATACCGAGCCAATATCCTTTTAACTACCCAGTATAGCATCCAGCTTCCACCCCTTAATTTTCTGGACACACATCACGGGAACGAACAGGGCGGGTGTGAGCCGGGTTGAATGCTTTTGCCTGGAGCTTGCCCGGAACCTGGTCATCTGGATGGGTAAGCCGCGATCTGCCAGGATGCCTGCGACGACCGTGGAGATGACGGGGATGCAGTCTGGGGGTCTGGGTTCGACCTCCCAGGCATTGCGCCAGATGGAGGCCACTCTGCAGGGCCACACTTCACAGTTTGAGAAGGTGTTACAGGCCATACTCGACACTAAAACCACCCTTGAAATTAAGATTGATGCCGTTACTCTGGACGTCAACCTACTACGGACCAAACATCGGGCATTAGTGGAGAGAGTGGCGGAGATGGAAGGTGATACATCAAAGCTGTCCCCAGATGTAAAGGCCCTCCAGGAGAAGATGACCCACTTAACCACAGAGGTGGACGAACTTAGACGTAGAGCAGAGGATGCGGAGGGGAGATCGAGGCGCAATAATATACGCCTAGTTGGTTTCCCTGGGAGGGTCGACGGTCCCAACGCAGAATTATTCTTGGAGGGCTGGCTGACGGACACCATCCTAGGGAACAATGTACCAAAATTCTTCTCGATTGAACGGGCTCACAGGGTACCGGGCAGACCTCCACCACCCGGTGCTTATCCCCGACCACTGATTGCCCGCTTCCTCAACTACCGAGACAGAGACTTAGAACTTCAACTGTTCCATTAGGAGGGCCCACAAAAATTCAAGAATGCATCAATATCTGCCTATCCGGATTTCACTGGTGAAGTCCAAAAAAGACGTATTTCCTTCTACTCAGCGAAACTGCGTCTCCGTGACCATAACATTAAATACCATAACCATAACATTAAATACGCCCTTCTCTTCCCTGGGAAACTGCGGATACAGGATAGCTCTACGGTGCACGTTTTTACCTCCTCGGGGGACACCTGGACCTGGCTTCATGATAAGGAATTTGCTCAGCCTGTGCAACAGAGGAACTCGGAGGAGTCCTGGATGCCCCCCAAAGGGAGATGCAGACGTCGGGCTCGCTCTGAGAACAAACCTACCCAGGCGCAGTCGGCGGAGGAACGCACCTGCCTACTGCGGGAAGCCACACAATTTGTTTCTAATCCTTACTTGGCCTTGAATGAACTGGCTGATGCTGAAGCCGACCGGGCTGACTCCACGAATACTGGGGACTCCCATCAGGGCCCGTTACTCACCCCTCGATCGGCAGACGACATCTGAACTACATGATGTGTGCTACTGCTATCTCCATGGGCAAAAGCCCTAACATACTCTTTCACCCCTTTGGGCCCATCTATTCGATGTATGACATGCCGTGCTGACGAGCTGGCGATCGCGGTCCTGGGCCATGCAACTGGAAAGACCAGTATGGGATCTGAGGTGGTAATGTCCTGTACTGCTGCTTGGGTGGCCTGGGGTAAGGCTTCCGCAAAATGAACTCTCATACCGCGCCCCGCTCCATATGGACCAGTTTTCTATTATGCCTGCTTGCAGGCCTTGTTCTATGTTTGCGTGTTATTCTTATGTGTCATGTGTGGTTGTTTCCACCCCCATTCTGTTGGGGATTTTCTTTTTTGTGTTTCCATCAGTTTGTTTCATTAATGCCACAGCTGGTAGTTATAAGAGGGGAGTGAGGTTTTACTGGCGTTCTCGAACCGAAACTCTTGTCTGGGGGAATGAGCCTACGAACAATGGGGGGTCGGTGCTGGGGAGCTCCCCCACTGTCACACATTATAGTATAGCAATGGTTGTACAACCCCAGACACACATCCATCGCTATAGTGTAGTCACATGGAACGTTAGGGGCATGTCTACTCCGCGCAGGCGACAACGCATATATAAGTTCTTGAGGCGATACCTATTCCATATTGCAATGCTGCAGGAAACGCACTTATCTTCAACGACGATAGAGAGGATGCACGCTAGCTGGAGGGGACAATTGGTGGGCACTACCTCCTCGTCCTTTGCTCGAGGCATAGCAATTTGGATTGCACTGAGTGTACTGTACATGATTTCCCATACACGATTGGATACCGATGGTCGTTATGTGCTGATTGAGGGTTGCCTGGATGGCACGCCTTTGACCCTTGTGGCACTCTATGCACCCAACTCTTCCCAAAAAAGCTTTTTACATGCAATGTCCACTGGTTTACTCAGAGACCCTTCTGTGGAGAGTATTTGGGGTGGAGATTTCAATTGTGCTCTGGATATTCATCTCGATCACTCTATCCCCCCGCCCTCTGAATGATGTCTGGCGCCTGCGACACCCGACAGACCGTGAATACTCATTTCACTCTCCAGTGCACGACTTACATACAAGGATAGACCTGTTCTTTGACTAGCCTTCAGTGGTACACAAGGTTAACACCGCCGATTACCTGACGCGCACTGAGTCGGATCACTGCCCCTTACAGGTGGTCCTGGATTGGGCCCGTCCAAGGACTCGGATAACTACGTGGCATTTGCGACCAGAAGCACTGACGGACCTTCCTTATTGGGTGGAGCTAGCTCAGTGCCTGGCCACTTATTTCTCACAAAATCATAACACAACTTCGCATAGGGCAACGGAGTGGGACGCTCACAAAGTAGTGATACGAAGCCATTGCATGGCGGCTTCCTTCGGGGTTCGTCGTGTCTTGGTCGGGGAGTTGTCAGAGATGGAAACTAAGCTACGAACGGTAGAGGTCACGGCGGCGAGTGCGCTTATATCCTTACACACAGAGAAGCTGACGATAGACTGAGCAAACATGATGACTGACATTACACTACACGTCAGTACGCGGAAGGTGACAGAGCAGGCCGTTTGCTGGCTTGACTGACACGTCATAACCCCCAATCTTCGCCCATTGGAGTGATCCAATTGGATACCGGTGAAATAGTAAATACTCAAAAGGCAATCAATGAAGCTTTTTAAGCCTACTATCGTGAATTATACGCACCCCCCCCCAAGGGCTCATGTGACTGGCTTCCTGGACTCCCTACAGCTTAACCGCCTGCTCCCGGAACAAGCGGACACATTGAATGGACCTATTGAGGTGAAAGAGATATGCCTTGCGTTATCCTAAATGTCCTGTGGCAGGGCTCCCGGCTCAGATGGTCTCCCAGTTGAGTATTTCGCATCGCTAGCACCCCACCTCCTGCAACCCTTGCTTCATGTATTTAATGAGGCGCAGTCCCGCAGTCTTCTGCCTGCCTCAATGCGGGAGGCCCTCATAGCAGTACTCCCGAAACCAGGCCGCGGTCCCCTAGATGTTCGCTCATATCGCCCTCTTTCATTGCAAAATACAGACTGCAAAGTACTCAGCAAAATATTGGCCAACCGGCTTCTCCCGTATATCCCTCATTTGTTTCACGCGGATCAATCAGGTTTTTTACCTGGCAGGAATATCAGGAGATTGGTCTGTATACTACATCACACTGATTCCCACCCGTAATGAAGTTGCCGTGTCACTAGATATAGAAAAAGCGTTTGATACGCTGAGTTGGGACTTTCTTTTTCAATCACTCGCTGCGATGGGGAGTGGTGCAGGATTCATAACATGGATCAAGATACTTTACTCTAACCCGTCGGCCCACGTCAAGACGGGGCAAATTATCTCAAACCCATTCCCCATCTCCAGGGGCACCAGACAAGGATGCCCAATATCTCCTTTGTTGTTTGCCATAGCTATGGAGCCCTTAGCCGCCCACTTTAGACAACACGCACAATGTTGGGGTATCCCAGAGCTGCACACATATCTCATAATCTCCTTGTATGCGGACAACGCTCTGATCTATCTGCGTGATCACACGACGTCTATGTGTCAGGTTCTGGAGACCTTGGACTCCTACGCGGACATCTCCGGCCTGCGGGTAAATAGGTCTAAATCCTGTAGTTTTCCCCTATCTCCAGTGCCCTCGGAACTCCAGTCAGCATTGCCAAACTACCATCTGCCAAGGTGTCATACTACCTTTAAATATTTGGGCGTACAGATATACCATTCTCTGCAGTACTTCAGGGACGGCAATCTGGGCAGAGCTCTTCACTCCATTAGGGGCTCTCTGCCCTTCTGGGGAGCACTCCCCTTGTCCCCTATGGGCAGGGTTTCCATCACTGAGATGATCATCTTACCTCATATACTCTACTACTTTACAGCGCTCCTGATTGTTTTATCATGCACATTCTTTCAGACACTACAAGGCATGGTGACGGACTTCATATGGGGTAAAGACAGACGCCACGCGGCCTCATCTACGATTCAACACCCGCAGATTGGGGGTGGACTGGGTGTCCCCAACTTCGAAATGTATTATGCAGCTGCCCAGCTACAGTGGCCAGAAGATTGGCTGGGCAAACATTGTTCAGGGGAAAAAATGGTCCTACTCAATGCCTTGGCACCAGCGCCATTGTTGACTTGGCTGGCAGACAAATCTTTCCCCCCTCTTCGCAGCAATATTATATTAGCTACTGCGAAGGCGTGCTGGCTACCCTATGTCCTCTGATACTTCTACCTGAGGCACGAACCTTGCTAGTGCATCACAATATGTCCCCGTGGAGGGCTGCGGGCCTTGTCACGGCTGGAGACTTTTACTCTGAGGATACGCTACTAACGTTCAACGAATTATCGACCCACACGAAGATACCGGCCGGTAACTTTTTAGCATACTGCACTATACGGCACCTCCTTCATATCAGATGGGGCATGGGAGACGTTGACCCTCCTACGTCGCAGATCCTCACTTTGCTCCTTTCAATGGGTGGAACTGGGAGGGTGGTGTCATGGCTGTACTCCATGTTGCTGCTGGACGCACTCCAGGACCTAGATCACGAAAAGTCTTGCTGGGACGAGGCGTTGCCCACCCCCCTGTCCTCGGCAGCGTGGTAATCTGCGCTCTCCTCTGTTAAAACTGTCTCTCAAAATGCCAGACTCCGCTACACCGAATTTAACTACATACATCACTCTTACCTGTCTCCTCTCTGCATAAAACGCATGTTCCCTGTGTCAGACCCAGTTTGCCTACATTGTTTTCAAACGACAAATAGCCATCTATTGGAAGGCACCTCACGCCCCTGATCAGGATGGGTGGTTACGGGTCTTGCTACAGCAGTCCCAAGCTGAGGCTCAGACACTGCGCAGTTTACAGTATAGAGAACTAGTGCAGGGCGGCTCAGACATATAGGACGCCTTTATTCTTAAGATGGAGGTCAGGGACGACAGTCACCCACCTTAGATCTCCTGCAAACATTGAGGGAGGCAGATGACTTGCACCCCCCCCTCAGATTTATTCCCTCTCTGTGGATGATTGTTGTGGATGTTGTTGCCCCCACATGGGAGATGGCGCTAACAATGTGTCAGTGTGAAGAACCCTTGACACCCCTGTGGCTCTATCTACCATGATATGGCTCACCCCACTCTTACTACTTATGCTCTGCTCCATTGTGCCAGCACGCTAGCATAACATATACCTATAAGGCACTTGGACGCCTAGTTTTCCCCTTCCCCCCCCTTGGATTCTATTGCATATGCCCCCCCAGTCTTACTGGTGAAGAGGTGGGTTAATTGTCAAGTGGCATAGTTTATAGTTTAACGTTGAAGTTGTATTTGTATCTCTATTTCTATGATATATGGTATGTTTCCTTTTCTATGTACCTGAACTGGAGTGCTCCACTATGTATGTCACTTTGAAATACTAAAGAGATGTTACAAAAAAAAGCAGTGTAGGTCCATTGGCTGAGCACCTTACCTTCTACCAGCAGGGTCAGCGACCTGGGGTGGGGTTTGGTAGGGCCAAGGCTTTTCCATGTTTCCTCATCCTGCAGTCCCTTCTGCTTGCTGCTTCTGAGCTTTTCGATTCTGTGTGACCAATCTCCTCCTGTAGGTACTTCAATATCATGAAGGACCACAAGAGGAAATAGAGTACCTTGTATCTGCTGGGGACTGCTCCACCCTGGCTGAGGACAGGATCAACTTGCACCTCACTTTCTCATTCTGGGGATCGAGAGGGTCTGAGATGGCATGCGTCCACCTCTCCTGGAACAGAGGCACTCCTGCTCTATCACCCAGAGCACAGATTGACTCATGAGTGGAGTGAAGGAGCAGGAAGTCACCAGGAACCCATGCACCAAGTTAATTTCATTCCTCTGATCCCTGGGAAGTAGGTTTGGGGACCACATCCTACCTGCACTATGAGCATCACTAGCCAATGAGCTGATGGGAAACTCGGGTCTCGCCATTCTGGACTCTAGGTGGATCAGAGGTTCTATGATTCAGTTTATAATGACATGCCACGGAACATCAATGAGTACGTTGGGGAGACCCAAAACTGCCCCAGGGGAACTCCAGTCATCCTTTCATGGGATATGGGACACAATCACCATCGAGATGGCTACCTAGGTGGCAGACTACCTAATCCTTTTTACTCCTTGATCTAGAATTACCCTAGACCTGGCTACATGTCAAACCTGTACAGAAGGAGAGGGAACAGGATAGAGTGAATCTAAACAGAAGACACTGCTGAAATCTTAAAAGCACTCCACTAGAGAGTGGGCACTTCCTCTATCGTAATTGGTACCTAGCTGAAAGAACAGGCGTTCATAATCAGGAGGTGGCCATTATGCCTGACAGCCAGGAATGGGATAAGTAGCACCCTCAGACCTACATCTTGTGCACTGTAGGAGGGATCTCCCACAAGCTTGAAGTTGTGTTAATCTTCTGCACTTTTCTATGTTGAGGGTCTAAGGTCTTACTGTTGTCAGATGTTTGCCTGAGAAAGGAAAAGATCCTTCCTAGTCTCTCAATGGTGCGCTTTCCGACTGCAGAGCCCCTGTACAGATGTGG
The DNA here is from genome assembly GCF_031143425.1 of Pleurodeles waltl. Taxonomy (NCBI): domain Eukaryota; kingdom Metazoa; phylum Chordata; class Amphibia; order Caudata; family Salamandridae; genus Pleurodeles; species Pleurodeles waltl. The sequence continues at coordinate 1,559,186,161 of NC_090445.1, forward strand.
TGGCCGAGATCTGACCTGTCTCCCCACAAGCAGATTGTGCAGAAACTTTACATACTCTCCTGTATTTAGGTCCTGCATTGTATTGCTGCTACTGAGAGAGATAATAGGAACTACTGAAATTTCTGTGCAAAGTAAAGGGAATCGAACTGCAAATGACACATGATGACAGGCCTCCCTGGCAGAGGCAATCGGACCCGAAACTCTAGAGGCTCTCCTGACCTTCCAAGTTGTTTGCTTTTTTGATATTTCCATGTTTAGAGCGCCCTTATTTGTGACATCTAGTTTGACATTTTGTGTGTCCCTTCACCATGAGCAAGGAGGTTTTTTTCTGTGCAATGTTGCTAATTAAAAAAATCAACCAATTTCTTTGTGATATAGTTCTTGTAATGTTTGCAAAGGGCCACATATTTTAATAGATTTACAAAGCATATGCTTTGGCGTGCCTTGTTTATATTATGAATAGCTTTTTTGCACATCCATTGTTTCACCTCAGGGAGACATTACCTAATTCCAGGGTAGTAAGTTGGTTTGGCGCTAACTTGTGCAGAAGAAGACGCATGTCCCACTTAGCAGAATAGATTGAAATGGTTGCAGGTCACCTTCATGTATAGCCACTGAAGAATAAACATCTGAACTTATACTCTTCCTCATTACCTAAGAGCCCTGCTCTGCTCTCCATCACAAACAGAAACAGAGCTACTGGGGGCTCATAAGCCACTTCGTGAGAGCTACTGAGCTACTGATAATGAGGCAGATCTCACACATCCACGGAAACGTAGATCAGACCACACTCATTCTGCCATTTGTGGTTCTCTCACACTTAGAGAAATCGCTCTGATTTATCTGATCAGTGCTTCAGAAATGAGCTTCTACTACCCTCCCTAGGGTCGAACGAACAACATCTCCCACCTTCTACGGAGGTAGCAAACCATAGGCAACTAGGTGAACTGGGACATAAGCTGCAGTAAAGGTCTGACCATACTCTGTCCCCATAAGACCCACCTAAAGTTGGGCATAACTAAAGGCCCTGGCCTTGGCTGAGTCTGGGGCAGGATCTCACAAAGGCAAGGGTGGCTCAATGGAGCAGGGTCCTTCAGGAGAGACTAGTCCATGCTAGACCTCTTCCAAAGAATATTTTCTTTCCATTTGCCCCCTTTCTGGAGGCAAGAGGACTGGGGCACCACTGTGCTGCCCTGCTAGCAACATATCTGCAGACTCCGGAATCCAGTTGCGATCAAACTGGAATATTCTAGAACACTCTCACCTCACTCACTATGGATCCTCTCTTGCAGACTCTCATCCAGCCATGGTGTGCAGGCACCGTCACTAATCCCTTCTTGGCTCAGGCATAACCAATGACCTCATCCTTCCCTCCTGACAAACAGAATACAATGGTCCTCCTAATTTCCCGGGTACATTAACTGTGGCAAAAATGCCTACAGTGGCATTGCGCACACGCACCGCTAAAGATTGGACGTAGGGTCAAATGCACAAACGTTTTGTGATTTGGTAATCAGCTGCAAACTGGTTGCATAATATAGATTTTCCTTTGTATGAAAGCAGGGAATGCATGATTTATGTTTTTTTTGGATTCGTGAATAGAATAGTTACTGATCTCGTTCTGAAATACGGAATCACAATCAGCGAATTCCAAATTTCGGTCTGCAAGCAATATGTTCAAAGAGTTCATACATAGTGAAAAGACACTGAATGATGTTTGTGCACGTGCAGTTTACAACCAAATGAAAGCAGGTGGTAACCAGGTGGAAAGTACAAAAGAAAAGCCAGAATGCAATGCACACCTTTTCACAACAGCAGCCATCTATGCAGTGGTGTGCAGAATGTGTGTTTTTGCTCTTAAAGTAGAAGTACGGCTAGAGTTTACAGGCTGTTTGATCAAAGTAAGGAACAACTATAAGGAAAGTATAGATTAAGCAGGTAGGTAATTTTAGATCTTATACAGACCTACCAACTCACACAGTGCCACCGTGTGACACACTATATCCACTCTTATCACCCGGTCACCGGAGAGGAGCCACACCATACTTAATTTTGAAGGCTTTGAACTGCCGACTTTCATTAATGGGTGTGAAAACACCCCAGGACATCGGCAGCAGCCTCAGTAGGTTTTTTCTTTTTTTAGGTCAAGCATAGCAGCACGCATGCATTGCTTTTCCGATGTGTTGGTATGTATCTGGGCTTTTAACAACGCCTACCTCATGCCCATCACTATAACTTGTTCGTGGGCTTGCCCTTCAAAAATCCTTTAATGACATTGATAAATGGTTTATGTTTGTCCCTCCTTGGAGAGGTTTTGTTACCGCTTTGGCTATCGCCCCTGTTACAAGGCTAATTGCACTTTTGCCAATAAGTTTGACTGCGAACAAACTTATTTTTCCTTACGTGTCTCTCTTTATCGCTGATGCTCATGGCGGCCGTGGTAATGTGAATCGGCTCGCTTATGTAAAACTGTTTTACAGTTGATTTTCAAGTTATATGGCAAGAAAAGTCCGATTAGAAGTTTACGACGCTAATAACTCTAACTAGAGCCAATGCAAGACCCATTGCATTGCAAATGCTTGTTTTTTTGGAGGAGAGGGCTTGGGGGTGCAAAAATGCCCGCCCCCTCCAAGTCCCTGCCCCCTCCTCACATGGTGAGATTTGTATTCAAGTTGGCAGGTCTGGATCTAGTAGATTATTTACACCCATTTTGAAAAGAAGGACCTGCATAGTCAGACTATACTTATCATGTTCAAGTAATATGCTCCCATAACCTGCTAGATTTAGGGAGTTATCAGAACATTGTTGCTATTGGGGGGCGGATATCCCAAAGTTCTCTTTCGTGTGTCATAAGAGAATTTTTGATGTACCTCTAAGTAGAATACATACACACATTTCCTTCCTAAATCTACAATATTACTTGCTGCACATTATGTTAAAAATCACTTGTATAGCTCAGCCCCATAATGTAATTGAAGGTGTTGATGGTACAGACTTCCTTTTGCTTTCACCATCACCAACAGAGTCATGGACGTCATTTAGGGGCCTCCAGAGGTTGCAGCTGCAACCCCTGGTTTGGCCTTTGCGACCTCTGGCATTGCCTTCGTGACCCTTGGCCTCAGAGGTGGCAAATTCAGTGCCAGGAACACAGGGGTAGCTCGTCCTAATGGACGTCAGTTGAGACTCCACTCTTTGTTTTCTGTCCAGTGTTATTTCCCTATTAGTGAATAACAATATATTATTCACTATTAGAGTAACAAAAATGGACTACAATTAGCTGAGTGGCAGCTGAGGTAAGTGAAAATGGTTTAAAATGCATGTTGTGTGCATGCTTGAGGGTGAGAGTATGTTGATGTGAGTGTGTGTGTGTGTAAGTGTGAATTTGTGTGTATGTGTAAGTATGTGTGTGTGAGTGAAAGTGGGGGTAAAAAGATACGTGATGTCACTTCGTCTGCCCCTGGCATTTTGGTGAATGGCGTCCATGACCAGAATACCTCTATCACAATCGAAAAAGTCACAACCACTAAACATACTGGTTTTAATTTAGAATGTCTCATCACTGACTTGGTGGCTTGATTTATCAGTACCCACAATTCCTTGATATTTCGTCATTATGGCCTACATGAGTATTTGCCCAGAGGAGAGTTAGGTAATGGGTACATATTACATAAGTAAAAATAAAACATATCATGACATATTTCTGTAAAATGTAAGCTACTTGAATTCCTATTTTTTTAGGGGACAGTGCATATTCAATAAGACCATAGATAATGCTGTCTTACCTGAAACCCCGTACACAAAAAGAAAGGAGATACAAGATAGCTACCAAAAAAACTTGTACAGTGGTGGAGCATACATCTGGACTACTAAAAGGAAGATTTAGGTGGTGCCCGCACAAAAGTGGTGGGGCAATGCACCTTCTGTGAAATAAATCATAGCATGTTGTGCAATTTTGCACAACATCGTAAGATGTAGAGAACTTCTCATTGAACATGACAATGACTAATCAGGCAATGATGAGTTACAGTCCCTCAAAAACAGCATACAATGTATGATGCTATGGCAGCTGCAGAAGGAAGAGCTCATCAAAGAAACATAGGCCCTCATTACAACCCTGGCGGTCGGTGTTAAAGCGGCGGTAATACCACCAACAGGCCGGCGGAAAAAAAAATGGAATCACGACCATGGCGGAAACCAACATAGACAGCCACTTTAACACTCCGAAACCGCCACGGTGGCAGAAACAAACACCGCGGTGGTCACCGCCAACAGACAGACGGAAGACAAAGTACCGCCCATTGTATTTCAAGACACCTATCTGGCGGAACCAACGCGATCAAAAGCACGGCAGAAACAGTACACAGAAGGGAAAACACTCACCTCTCGACACCCAACGAGGAACCAGGACGCCATGGAGCCCGAACTACAGGTGTTACCAATGTTGGTGTATCTTCTCATCTACCAGGAGTACGAACGGTGGAGGCGACGACCATGGTGAGTACTGCACCTACAACACAGGGGAGGGGGGAAGAGAGTGACACACACGCAACACGCAATACACCCACCCCCACCCTCACCCACAACAACATACACACAAATACATGCCGCAACATTACATATACTGTACACCCCCTCACCCCCTGGAAGAACGCAAGGACAAAAGGAAATGATTGTAACTATTGTAATCATGAAAAATCAGATAGTCAAAATTCAGTATATACAAATATGTACACCAACTACACAAGTCCGGATAGTGTACCAATCATTGTCTGTGGACCACTGGTCCCAAAATGCATGGGCGAAGCCCACACTAGATACCTGACTGGAAACGGAGAGAACACTGCTGGGGCATCAGACCGAAAATATACAGGCACCTCAGGGGGAGCGGCGGGGGGCACCTCAGCCAGATGAACGCACAACGCCACTGCTGCACGAGGGGGCTCCATGGCCATTGCTGTATCCTGGGGAGTGCAAGGCCACAGTCTCACAAGTCTCTCCAGTGGGTGGTTTGCCCACTGCTTTATCCTGGGGAGTGCAAAGCCACAGTCTCTCAAGTCTCTCCAGTGGGTGGTTTGCCCACTGCTTTATCCTGGGGAGTGCAAAGCCACAGTCTCTCAAGTGGATAACAGTCTCCAATGGTTCTGGAGGGGGCCTGGTGCCCAGAGTGCTTCATCCTGCCAAGGACTGAGGTATTGGATGTATCTCTCCACTGGTTCTGGAGGGGGCCTGGTGCCCAGAGTGCTTCATCCTGCCAAGGACTGAGGTAGTGGATGTATCTCTCCACTGGTTCTAGAGGGGGCCTGGTGCCCAGAGTGCTCCATCCTGCCAAGGACTGAGGTAGTGGATGTATCTCTCCACTGGTTCTGGAGGGAGCATGGTGCCCAGAGTGCTTCATCCTGACAGGGACTGATGTATCTCTCCACTGGTTCTGGAGGGGGCCTGGTGCCCAGAGTGCTTCATCCTGCCAAGGACTGAGGTAGTGGATGTATCTCTCCACTGGTTCTGGAGGGGGCATGGTGCCCAGAGTGCTCCACGTGCAGTGTGGCTGGTACAATTCCCTCACCTGGGTGTGTGTGCCACGAGATTGGCGAGGTACAGGTAGCATGATACGCCATGGAGGCAGAGACATACCCCACACTGCAGCGGCTTCGCCTTCCACCTGCAGGTGCAAACAGTGATGGAAGTCATGCCTCATGGAAGCTGCCCAGGGTCCAGGAACTCTCCTCCAGCCTCGGACGACTGACCACTGGGGATGGTAGACATGTTAGCGGTGGTGCCACTGTCCGAGTATGTCGCGGGGCCGGTGGCGGTGCTTGCGGCGATGTCTGTAGCGGCGCTGCTTGCGGCGGTGTCTGTGGCGGCAGTGCTGGCGGCGGTGCATGGGTCAGCAACTGCTGAGGGACACAGCAGGACGTCTCCTGCAGCCTCGGACGGCTAACCACTGGGGAAGAGGCTGGGGACTTTCACTGAGGCTGTAGATGTGCCGGTGGCGGTGCAGGTGGCGGTGCAGGTGGCAATGCAGGTGGCAGTTGTGGTGGCGGGGCAGCTAGCGGTGTTCGCCGCCGTACAGGTTGGTGTGGTCATGGACAGAAGGTGTGACACTGGTCCCTAAGTCGGTGCCACCATGTCCTCTTCTGACCTGCTCTTTTGCTTTTGGCCCTTCCCCACCTTTGATGGTGCAGCAGTTGTCTTGCCACTATCCCCTTTTATTTTTGCTGAGCCCTTGGTGGCTGGTAGTTTTGGCTTCTCCCTCCGGGATGTGGGCACCTTTTTCACCTTGGCATGTGGCAGATTGTCCTTGACCTCACTACGTGGCACACTGGCAGCCCTGATGGGTGGCACACTTGATGACCCTGCAGTTGCTGGCACCACTTTGCCTGGGGATTTGGTGGCTGAGGTGCGGGGCTGGGACCTGGAAAGCCTGGCCCTAGGGAAGGACAGGGGGGAGGTGAAGGGAAGAGGTCAAGGGTTGCCAGGAAACGTTTTTTAGACACACTGGGACGGGAATGGTAGTGGGGGTGGTGATTGCACGTGAGCGGTGTGTTGTGATGGGCGTGCTGGTGATGGAGGCTGTGGCTGATGATGTAGTGCATGCAGGTGTGAGTGGAGACGAGACCAAGGAGGGAGGTGGAGGACGTGGAGGAGGGGGACACAGTGGAGGAAGTGGATGTTGGTATGTGTGCATGGGGATGGTGCTTGTGTGAGTGCCTGTGGGATGTGTGGTGCTTATGTCTGCCTGATCCACTCTTCTGTGTTGATGTTTGTGCATGCCGGTTTGATGGTGTGCTTGGGATAGGCTGAGGTACAAGAGATTGGGTCTGGTGGAGGAAGTTAGAGGGGGGAGGCTGGACACAGGAACAATGGCTGCCATCAGTGCTGAGGCCAGAGCCTGAAATGCTCTCTGTTGGGCCGCCTGCCCAGAACGAATGCCCTCCAGGCATGCATTTATTTGTTGCAAATGTCTCTCGACACCCTGGATGGCATTCAAAATGGTAGATTGCCCAACAGTGAGGGATCTCAGGAGGTCAATAGCCTCCTCACTGAGGGCAGCAGGGCTGACTGCGGCAGGGTCTGAGGTGCCTGGGGTGAAGGAGATGCCCACCCTGCTGGGCACGGGACACACGCTGAATGGCTGCTGGGAGGGCGGTGCTGGTAGGGTGGGTGGCGGCTGTACCTGTTGATGCGGTGGGCATAGAGGTGCCCGCCACTCAAGGGCGCTCCCATCAGAGGAGGAGTCGCTGTCACTGTCCCCGCCGTGGAGCCCCCCTCGCCCTCCATCCCACTGGTGTCTTAAGACTCTGTTGCTTCACCCTCCAGGGCCAAGTGGGTTGCAGCTCCCTCCTGCTCCGGTGCCAATGCTCCTCCGCCTGATGATGCTATTGCACACAAGAACAGGGAGACAACAAAAAGAGGGGGAGACAGAAGAAAAACATGTTCAGTGCATGCAACACCACTACCATTGGCGGACACAACACACAGGGAGCAGCCCTCTGCACTACGCCATGCACTAACAGTTCCTAGAAATTTCACCACACCTGGAAGTCACAGGAGCCTGACTAGGTGTAGATGGCTCTTACCACTAGTGGGGTTGGGGTGCCCCATAGCCTGCCTCACAAGGGACCTTGCCTACCAAGTTTGCCCTGGCATAGGGGAACACACTGCCCACCTCCCCCACCCAGACACCTTGTTATGCGCGCATAGTCAGCTGAATGAGAGTGTACTCACCCCCTTGTGGCTGCTGTGATGCCCTCAAGCACCCATCCAACTCCGGATACACCACCGCCAGGATCTGGTACATCAGGGGGTTCATGGTGCGACGGGCACCCCTTCCACGTTGGGAGGCCATCCCCAGCTGGGCCTCCGCCGTCTTCTTGCTCCAGCGGCGCAGGTCCTCCCATCTTTTATGGCAGTGGGTGCTCTGTCTGTGGTAGACCCCGAGGGTCCGGACGTCCTTGGGGATGGCACGCCAAATACCCTTCTTCTGGTGGGCGCTGACCTAGAGGAATGGTACAGGGGGAAAGGAAATTACTCACCTGTCCGGACCGTCATACTCATTGCCCACCAGTTTCCACCCATGCCCTGATGCACATACACTCCCACACCCCCTCCATCTTCCCGTCTCAGTGTGTCTAAAAAACTTTTCCTTGCTAACATTAACCTCTTCCCTACACCTCCCCCCCGTTCTTCCCCTAGGGCCAGGATGTCTAGATCCCAGCCCAGCATCTCAGCCACCAAATCTGCATCCACTGTGGTCCCTGCTAGTCCAGTACGAACGAAGGGGGCACCCGTCAGAGCTGCTAGTGTGACACTGACAGATATGAAGGACCACCCTATTCCGCCACCTTCAAAGGGTAAAAAGCGGCTGGCTTCCAGCAGGGGGAAGTCGCACCACCCACCCAGCAAGGCCTCGCCCAAACACAGAGAGGACAGTGCCAAGGTCCCTGCAGCGACTGCCAAGGTGGGGAAGGGCCACAAGCCAAAGTGCAAGTCACCTCAGGGCACGATGTCTCCTGGTGAGGGGCTGGTGACCACCATATCATCATGGATGGCAGCCACCTGCACCACAGTCACCACCTCTGACCGCCACCTGCACCGCCGCTGCCACAATGTCAGGCTGCAGCACCCTCCCAAGGATCAGCCATCCGAGTCTGCCGGAGACGGTATGGTGTCTCCATCCACCACAACAGACACTTGCACCACGGCCAGCACTGGCAGCATCTCCGCCGTAGCCACCGCCACCTGCACCACCATCAGCACCACCACGTGCACAGCCGATACCACTCTGTCGGACGTCAGCACCATCCCCAGTGGGCAGCCGTCCGAGTCTGCAGGTGACGTCCTAGACACGCCACTTGAGACACCACCTCCAGCACTGACATGAACCAGCAATTGAAAGCCTAAGTCGCGGCAGGATGGAGTGTGGCTCTGCCTCCATGGAGTATCGTGCTACCTGTTCCAGGTACATCGCGTGGCTAAGACACCCAGGTGAGAGGATGTCAACTGCTACACCCCAGGTGCAGCATCACTGGGCACAAAGCCCCTCCTGAACAGTGGAGAAATGCATCCACTCCACCAATCCTTGGCAGGATGAAGCACTCTGGGCACATAGCCCCCTCCAGAACCAGTGGAGAAATGCATCCACTCACCCAGTCCTTGGCAGGATAAAGCACTCTGGGCACAAAGCCCCCTCCAGAGCATGTGGGCAAACCACCCACTAGAGAGACTGTGGCTTTGCACTCCCCAGGACCAGGCAGTGGACAAACCACCCACTTGAGAGACTGTGGCTTTGCACTCCCCAGGACCAGGCAGTGGGCAAAGCACCCAAAGCACCCACTTGAGAGACTCGAGAGACTGTGGCTTTGCACTCCCCAGGACCAGGCAGTGGGCAAAGCACCCACTTGAGAGACTTGAGAGACTGTGGCTTTGCACTCCCCAGGACCAAGCAGTGGGCATGGAGCCCCCTCGAGGAGCAGTGGAGTCGTACCATCATCTGGCTGAGGTGCACCCCCTCCCTTTCCCCCTGAGGTGCCTGTTTTTTTTCCGACCTGATGCCCCTACAGTGTTCTCTCCATTTTGAGGCAGGTGTCATGTTTGGGCTTCGCCTATGCTTTTTGGGACCACTGGTCCACGGACATTTACATGGGAGAGTGTATGGACTTGTGTACTTGATGTAAATATTTATGTATACTGATTATTTGCTTTTCTCTTGATCTATCTGATTGGTCCAATATAACACTAGTTAAACTCATTTCGTTTTGCCCTTGCTTTCTTCCAGGGGGTGACAGGGTGAATCTGCGATATTGTTGGATATGTGTGTGTGTGTGTATGTTGTTGTGGGTGGGGGTGTTGCGTGCTGCGTGTGTCTGTCACTCTCTTTTCCCTCCTCCCCTCCCCTGTGTGCTAGGTGCAGTACTCACCGTCGCCGCCGCCTTCTTTCTACTGCGTGGTGTGTTAGTCGATACACCAACATGGGTAGGATCTGCAATTCGGGCTCCATGGCGTCCTGGTTCTTCGTGGAATGTCGAGAGGTGAGTGGTTCCCCTTCGCTGCTCAGTTTCCGCCGTTCTTTTGATGGCGTGGTACCGCCCCGGAAAAGCTGGCGGATTGGTGCCTTGTAATAGTGTGGGCGATACATTGTCTTCCGCCTGTCTATTGGCGGTTACCGCCGCAGTGTTTGTTGCTTACCGCCCTGGCGGTCGGAGTGTTAAAGTGGCTGTCTGTGTTGGCGGTTTCCGCCATGGTCATGATCCCATTTTTTTTACTGCTGGCCTGTCTACGGTGTTACCGCCACTTTAACACCGACCGCCAGGGTTGTAATGAGGGCCATAATAATTTAACAAACCATTGTTTGTATTTGCATCTGAGTATTGGGACCCACTCATATCCAGTTGTAGACTCAGCACTTTCTCAACTGCGTGAAAGTGTTTGTGCAATGCATGTGACTAAAGTGAACCATTTCAGTTTGGAAGATTCTTCTTAGATGATATTTCAGTGGCAATTGCTAGTTTTTTCACAAATAACCCAAATTCTTACACCCTGCCCATTGAAAGAGCATAACTTGGCTGCGTCATTATGCATTGCAGAAATGAACTGAAATTGTATTGAGCTGCACATCTATATATCGTGTTCAAATGTACTCATGTAGACATGGTGCACTGAAAAGCCATATTATCGAAGTGCACCTATAAGTAGAAATGTAGCAAAGTCCTATGCATGCTATGGGGAGCCGTGAAGAAGAACTCCCGTCCAGATTCCTGGACATGGAAGTGATCCAAAATCGTCCTGATGTTTGGTCCGAGAGATGAAAGGCCATGGCAATTTACAACTGTGCATGGCCAGTGCAAAGCTACTGCTAATAATGTCAACTGGTAAAAGTTGTGCAGAGATTAAAGTGGTGTTTAGCTCGTTAGAGGCGCGCATATTACTTTTACCCTTTGACTAGAGCAGACACTTAGGGGCATATTTATACTCTGTCTGCATTTTGACGCACAATCAGCGCAAACCGTGGACCATATTTAAACTTTGACGCCTAAGCCCACGAATGCCAAAATTCCGCTGTGTGCGTCATTTTCTGGATGCGGGAAACTGCCTTGCTTTAATGACATGCAAGGTAGGCGTTCCCGTGCAAAAAATTATTTAAACTCCTGTGCGCCTTATTTATGCTACGACGCAAAAATGACGCACGGCCAGGAGGCGGAGTCAAAAAATGACAAACAGCCCGATTTGCGTAAAGAAATAACGCCTGGGTCAGGGCAGGCGTTAAAATGGGGCAAACACACCTGTACTTAATGAAACCACACCGAAGCACCAGCAGAGCTCCAAAAGGAAGACATGGAGGTGCTTTTCATCCAGCATGCACGCAGACGCAGAGCACAGGACGAACAACAGCAGCTTCCACAACACCAGCAAGGACCCCAAAGGCAACGCAGAAGGCAGGTGAGGATATTCCGCACCAGGACAACCATTCTGGGACTCCGCCAACAAGACATCATTGAGAGGTACAGGCTCAACTGGCAAGCCATTCAGCAGCTGTTGCGCAACATTGAGACACAGTTGGCACCCAGCTTGCAGACACCCCACACCATTCCACCAGAAACCAAGCTGCTAGCTGTACTCCACATGTTGGCAAGTGGCTCCTTTCAAACCACTGGTGCCCAGGTTGCTGGGATCTCACAGCCATCATTCTCCGCCTTCCTACGCAAGGTACAGGATGCTATCATCTCCCTCACACCCCGCCACATCAGCTTCCCCAACACACAGGCGAAGCAGGAGGAGACAAAGCAGGGGTTTTACCAAATTAATGTCTTCCCACACGTCCTTGGTGTCATTGACTGCACACATGTACGCATTGTGCACCTGCTGCAACCGAACATCTATACCACAACAGGAAGCACACATACTCCATCAATGTGCAGGCCATTGTCGATCACCGGGGTTTGATTACCAACATCGTGGCAAAGTATTCTGGGAGTGTACATGATTCATTCATCTTCCATCACTGCACCATCAATCAACACTTCCAGGATGGATGATATGGAAATGGCCTACTTGTTGGTAAGTACAGAAACCCAGTTATATACACACAGCACAGCAACCCTCTAGGACACATACACCACGACATCGACACTTGGACAGGAAGACAATGAGGTAGTGACACCGCTAGGCATGTTTGATATCCTCACCAATGGGATACACACCCAGGGACAAATGACAATTCCAAATAACAACAGATGCCACTCCAGAGCCACAAGGGGGCAATTTAAAACAACGCAATGACAAAGACATGGCCCCAACTGGCAGTACAATTTGGAAGATTAATCTTTCAATATCACATCAATAACACTCAATCAAACACAATTCCAACCAATACGTACTGTGTAAGGGGTGTGTAATGTTTTTTGCTGCAGGTCAAACACCATGACACACATAGCATGATGATGACTCCAATGAAGGTCACATGCAATCATTGAGGCTGTACCAATATCTCACATCACTCCTGCTCTCACATTGCCCACTACCAATAAGCAAGTGGACTGTGCGCAGAACACATCTTGATGGGACAATATTGAAAGTGCACATTCCTACACATACGCATTGCGACAAATTAACACACACACAACAGATGTACAGGCATACGGACGTTCTGAAACTCTAAATGACAAGCTCACAACCAGGTTAGCCATCTGAACTAGAACATGTTAAGTAATATAGGTACACATTACAACCTGAGTCGACTTGGCAAGGACAGAGAAATAGGTCTGCAGTGAACTTGTCACACATGTGAAATTAGTGCATAGTCAATTGTTAACATGTCAGTGCTCACAACGTACAGAGATGTGTTGCACACTGTCACCTTGCCAAATCTAAGGGTCTCACTGATGGTTAAATAATTCTATTGCATTTGTGAAATTGGATGGGATGTCCCGGGCATATAGATGCAACCGTGTTACCACCACTGTGGAATTGATTCTGTGTATGGAAGTATCATGTCACCCCCAGTTAAAACACAGGGACACCTATTTCACATGACACAATGCAAGGGAGTACACACTGTACTGCAACTCTACAAAAATACTGCTGACATCCGGTCAACAGCCAAACACCCGTTCAGATAAGGAAACAACCCAATGCTGACGGTACATCCTAGAAGCCTAGGATTCCACACAAACACAAACATAACATAACACAAACACCGATGAGTCACAGACAACACAAGAGAACAACTGCCATGCAAATTGATATTTATAGTGCAAAGTACATCAACATGTTCTCACTCATTTTCTCTTTCAGCTGATCAAGGGTATGGGATCCAGCCATGGATCATGACCCCATTTGCAAACCCAAGCACAGCATCAGAGCGTGCCTATAATGAGGCACATAGGAGGACACGCACCATAGTCGAGAGGACCTTTGGCATCCTGAAGTCAAGAATCAGGTACCTCAACATCACCGGAGGCAGCCTCCTATACTCACCTGAAATAGTGTGCAAAATCATTTTGACCTGTGCCATCCTGCACAACATATGTGTAAGAAGGAACATTCCCCTATATGAACCCTACCCACAAATTCCTGAAGAGGAGGAAGAGGAGTATGCTGTCCATCAACATGAGGGGGACCATCCAAACACAGTTGCAGGATTGCGTCGGAGACAACATATTGTCCAAAGTTTCTTTTAACTCTACTCATCCATCACCACTGTCTTACCATATGTCAATAAACACCTATACTATACGCATTATCTCTAACTATGAGAATCAGAGTGTAGCCTCATGGAGCATTGCTGAAATGCAGATTAGGACACAGAAAATTTCAAATCTATTTTGATGCATATGAATGTACAGCCACATTCACACACACTGTAAATTACATATATCCTGTACATTTCACACTTGAAGGGCAATAGCAGAGGACCACACCTATTTAACACATACATGTTGGCAACATGGTTCATCGCAGCATATGGCACACATCTAAGTCACCATCAGTCAATAAGGGTAAAAAATGCCTCATACATGAGGCAGTGGATGTGCTATTGAATTGATAACAGGAGTGTATGACCAGACCCTTGACAGCAGTAAGTCTTACATCACCTATCTTTGCAAGGACTGTGTGTGACAAGATTTCCATATAAACAGCAAATTGATAGCACAAGTGCCCCAGGTATGACTAGCATTGCTCACATGACATCCCCTGCACATGGCAGCCCATGTCCTAAGTCCAGCCACACCCATGTTCCCTGTCTCAGACCACCCTTCTTCAGAAATCCCTGGAATGGGAATATGTGTCCCCAGATAATCCTTCCTCTACACACACCCAGACTCACAATGTTAACCCAGTGTACTTCCCTCTTTAGTTTGATATGCCATAGTCATTGTACTTCTGTCTGCATGGACGTCAGGTTACATAATGCACTGGCTTGTAGACTTTAGGACCTGTAATCACCTGTACATTGCTTCCCATGTGAAAGGTACAGTTGGCCCTTTGAACTTGAATCTCACCTACAGGACTTGTGAGAGACTGAAGCTGCACACAACTGCGTGCACCTCCATGCAGACCAGCCATTTGAACATGCACTGCCCTTGCAGCTGCCTGGAACAGCATAGAAGCTGCCATTTTATCTATAACACTGTTATGCATTGCCGTCAAAATCAGCTGTGTAACACAGCCCTTGGGTTAATGTGTTACGTTCCGACACACAGGAGAAACACAGTTTTCCGTTTCCACAGTGTTGTTCCACCTTTGACCAGTCTCAGTCTGACCACTGTGTATTTACCTTGTTAAATGTTTGGATCCTGATTGACCCTGCATCCTGTTAGCCTGACTGGCTCCTGTCTTTGTGTTACCCTAAAGGTTCCTTGTGCCTACATTTGTATCATAGTTGCTTTCCCAACCCTCACATTCCTCCTGGGGTATTGTGTCAGGTGGGTCTACAATGCATACTCAAATACATTGTTTAGTATAATAAGTTTATTTATCGTACCATGGGGGGGCGGACTTGTCTCCAAATAGCCGAATCATGGCCTATACCTTGTCTGGGTTTCATGTATGCATGAGCGACAAATAGTGACAGTGTACCATGGCTGTATGCATGGATTGGGTATGGCGCCTCCAGCACAACAAACAAGGTCAGATAATGTGCATGAAATGTCTACACATGTTAGGACCCTCACAGTCCACACACTGATTCACATTGCTCCCAACATATTGATGGGGCTTGTGTGGTGAATAGCTGTGAGATTAATCAGCACAGAGGCACTGATGTTCCCAGATGCAGTGGGAATTTTAGAGGCCAACCTGTGTACAAATGTTGTGAGGACACCTGCCGGTATAAGAATCCTGAGACATTAACTTTATCAGCACACCAAGGTTGCCCTGTTGACAGTCTCATAACACATCTGCAGTGACAGAGCTGGACCATCCCCATGTGTGTTCTCAATTCCTCATTGGCTTTCCTTCTATTGATCTGCGAAGGATACTTTGTAGAAACAGGAAATGGCTTCACAGACTCATGACTAGACCTGCACGTAACTGTGACAACATAGACCCCAGTAATTATACAGGCTAAACATTGGCCCACACACATGAACCAGACACCTCTGTGCATTTTACTACTGGAAATATGTGAACACGTGCTGCTTGGTCTCCTGGTCCTCCACTGCCACAGGAGAGACATGGCTCAGTTATATGACTCCAACTGTGGCGTAACATTACAATTGTGTATTATATTTGGGACTCTGTGTCACAAACACGGTACCCACATAGTATTATCCCATGCCTGACTCATGGTGGGTAAACAAACAAGTGCCTAGGAAGTAGTAGCCAACATTCCAGGACATGTGATGGCTACGTTTTGGAACATTGCCATGAACAACCGTCTGCTATCTAACCTGTGCATGCTTTGTCATTGGTGGTGTTTATGTTCCAAAAAACCTAGGAAGTGCACACAGCAGTTGTTGCTATGTGTATGACTAACACATTTCCTGTCTCATTTCCACACTGACTTGCATTTGAGGGTCGGACACATTGACTCCACATGCATACAAGCAGATTTGCAAAAATGCATCTTGTGATGGTCACGCAGTGGGACAACAACAATAGTAGTAGCCAAATCACACACATTGACCCATAGGCATTGAGTTACTGTATTTAGTTGGGTCGCCTTGCTATCCTCTTGTGACGCAAAACATGCCCAAACTGGGTAATTCATAATTGTATCCCACACGTTTGGCCATCTATTGCGTCAGTGAAGAGTGCAAATCCAGTACAACAAGTAGAGGATCATGGTCCGCAGTAGTACGATCTGTCACATGTGCCCATACACCGTAATGCCCAATGTGGGTGCAATCAGCCTATCTCTGTATTGTCACAACTGTCATGTACCATTACAAATGAGAAATGACCCAAACCCAGTTAAAGACAGAAAGTTTGACGCATATTGCCAACAAAAGACTCACATGCGTCAAAAAATTATGCATATGGGTGGAAATATGACGCACATTGCCATGAAACATCCATTGGCCCTGAGCGGTAATTCCCACACTGTACCCCCAGAAATTGGTTAAGTATGAAACATATTTCACAATATTGATGCAGGGTTATTTCTAATCATGTGCGTAAAAAAAAATGACGCACAGACTGTAAGGGTCATAATATTTTGACGCATAACAATAAAAACGCACCGCATTTGAGGCAGGAAGTGATGTGATAGGATATCCTGTTTACAGAATTGGTACAGTGGGTGTACTTTCACTTTCACTTTGCAGTCTGTGATATTTCCTGACTGTGTGGCTGTGTTTTGACTTGTCTCTCTGTGCATTTTGTGATTTTGTCTCCAGTGTGGTCTTTAAATTGTCTTTTATGTTTCATAACTGTCTGTGGTATCCTGTCTTAGTGTTTATTGGTCATTTATGGTGTCAACATTTGTCTTTGTTGTTTTGAGAGTCTGTTGTAGGTAGTGGTAGTTTGGGTATAGTTGGGTTGTGTTCTTAGTTATTTTGCATTTCCCTGTCCTACTTTCCCTCTATTCTCCTCTGTACCCCTTTATTCCCTTTTTTTTTTTTTTTTAGCAAGAATGTTGGGTAGGCCTCGTCTTGGCAGGATGGGAGTGGAGCAGCTGGGTGGGTTTATTTGGCTGGTGTGCCACTTTCTACCCTTCATGATAGAGGCAGGTGGTTGTGTGATCCAAGGCTATCACACAGAGGCAAGGAGGCTCTGGTGGGCAAAGGTGTTGTACCATCTCCAGAGAATCTACAACACACAGCGCAATGACTACCAGCTGAAGCACCGCTGGGCTGACCTTGTTGCCAGGGAGCAAGACCTGCTGGACCACTTGGGGATTGTGATTGGTGGCCCTGTTGGTGAGTACAAATAAGAGTACAAATAAGAGTAATGTGCACGTTTAAATGCTCTGTAGTGACAGTAGTTATAGCTTACCTCAGGCAACATCTTAGACTGATATTTTGAGTTTGTAGTGCCACATTTAAATTAGGGATGGATGGCAAAAGGTATGCACACGGGCTCATATCTCTATGGTTGGTGCAACTTACCATAGCTGTGGCACATCAAATGAAGAAATTGATACAAATTGAGGGCTAACAACTGTTCCTGGCCCTCTGTACATTATACCTGTGTGTCTTAAATTGGTCTTACTCACAATGTCTGGATGACTGGTGTTGTTGGCTTTGCATGTCTCTCATGGATACACATGATGAGAGGAATACACTTCATGAATTTGTCTGCTAACTAATGAAGGAGCATGTTTGCCACCATATGATAGTTAGGGCCACTGCATGTGTGCAGATATGTGTGTCTCACTCACTGGAGTCCCCAGGTCTGTACATGTTTGCAGTGGTATGTAGGATACAGTATCATCATGTCTGAGAGGCTTGACTTTCTGAGTTAATATTACACATAGTATTTGTATTTGGTAGTGTTGTACAGTGCACAGACATTGAGCACATTTCTCCCTTCCATGCCTTACAGGTGGACCTGCACCCTACACTATCGGAGAGGTGGCTCAATTTGCAGACCCAGACATCTCCAGTAAGTGTTGATATTTCTGTTCTGTGTTGTGTTTGCTGATGATGTGTGAGTGACTCCTGTGTGTTGGACACATAGCAAGGTTTGATGCGCTGATCAATGATCTGTTTTGTTCCTTGAGTGGAGTATCATTTTTTTCTCATCTTTGAGTTGGCCAATCCTTATCGTTTTGTCATAATTTGGGATTGTAGGTCAGTCCTGTAGGTACAGCAATGAGAGTAGGGATGAGTTATGTGAATAACACTTGAAATCGGAAAATGTAGCAGTGGACCATATTAGTGATTTAGTCAGCCAGTCAGACCCTGATTCTCCCAGAATAGGGATGCCAAAGTCTTACCCACAGACTTCAGCTTCCCTATTCTCTAATGAACATGTTTGACTGTATGTTTAACTTCATAGCAGCATGTAGCTCCACATGTTGTGCTACGAGTATGAGGCACTTAAGTACAATGGCCTAGGCGTGCATGCAGCTCATGGCCAGAGGTGTGCTTGCATCTATCTGTTTGTTGTAAGTAATGGGTTACTGGTAGGAAATGATGTTGACAATGGTCTGCATTTCCAAAGATAAGTGTTGATGGGATTGTCCAAGGTTTGGGTGTATCCTAGTTGGACTTTCTCCTTACCTGTGGTATGCTGGCCAAACCCATGTACAGCTTTCCAAAGTTTCCTGGGTGTCCTTGTTGTTAGAAATTATTAGTCGCTTGACCACCACCACCCCCCTCAGGCACAGGCGTAGGGTTGTGAATAGTGTTCCTAGGACTGATGATCCAAGTTTAGTACACAGACATGTAAATCTGTAAATCACTTGTCCAAACCTAGGATACCCACTCATGATTAGCACCTGCATTCTATACTGGCATTTCCATTTACAACTCACAGATCTTGTGGCCCTTGATTGTCATCAAGAACATAGTAATTTGTTGGCCTGTCAGTGGTGACGATTTGCAGCATGATTTTTACCTGACAAGTGGCTGAACAATGATGCCAAAGTCATTCCAATTGTTACCCATCTTTTAGGGTTTTGATGTGCTGTTTGATGATAGGACATGTGTAGGCTGGCTTGGCATGTACTGCCTCAGGGAAAATCAGTGATCTGTATGATCATATGGGCTGTTTCAGGTACATTAGATGTATTGTCTGATTTACTTCTTGAGCCATTTCACACAATGAAGTACCTAATGTTTGGTTTTCTATTTGTCTTAACAGCTGCCAATATGACTCCCATCCAGATTCGAGAGTTTCAGCGCAGGGCAATGCGTTACCGCCACATTCTGGATGTGGAGTCTGGATTCCGCAACATGGCAAGGCATTATCGCCATGAAAGAGCCTTCGGAGTGTGGAGGGCATTTGCCCAAGGGGGCCCTTCCGTGTCCACCACAGCCACCACCACCAGCATCACCACTACCACCCAGGTGGCACCAACATTAGCAGGGACATTTGCTGGACCATCAACATCCACAGCTCCAGGACCTGTCACAGCACCACCTGCACCTCAGCCTACAGACATGGCACGACAAGGGCCCATACTTCCTCCACTGGCACCCAGACCACCCCTGCTGCAGTCATAGATCCTGCAGCTTTTAACCAGATGCAATGGAACTTGGACCGTGTGTTGTGTAAAATGACCAGACTGCAGCAGGAGGTTGCACAAGTGAATCGGAGGGTGCGTGCCATCAAAAAGACCCTGCGAAGGGCCAACTTGTAAGCTTATACTCAGCCATGATTCCTTCCCCTCCCTCCTCTTTCCTGGTTATTTAAATTAGTGGGTTTAGGGGGTTTAGTGCTAGGTTAGTATAGGCTGTTAGTTTAGTTAGTAGTAGTGGGTGGGGGTATCATACTTTTTACAACTGTTTTTTATTATGTGTGTGGGTGACGATGTTGGGGTTTTGGTGTTTAAAAAAAATAATATATATATATATTTGTTTAGTATAAGATAGTGGCCCTGATTCTGACCCCGGCGGTCTGAGACCGCCGGGGCCAGGGTCGGCGGGAGCACCGCCGACAGGCCGGCAGTGCCCCGCAGGGCATTCTGACCGCGGCGCTTTGGCCGCGGTCAGATTTGGAAAACCGGCGGTCTCCCGCCGGTTTTCCGCTGCCCTTGAGAATCCTCCATGGCGGCGGAGCGCGCTCCGCCGCCATGGGGATTCTGACACCCCCTACCGCCATCCTGTTCCTGGCGGGTCTCCCGCCAGGAACAGGATGGCGGTAGGGGGTGCCGCGGGGCCCCCGTAAGAGGGCCCCACTTAGTATTTCAGTGTCTGCTATGCAGACACTGAAATACGCGACGGGTGCCACTGCACCCGTCGCACCTTCCCACTCCGCCGGCTCAATTCTGAACCGGCGTCCTCGTGGGAAGGATGATTTGCCCTGGGCTGGCGGGCGGCCTTTTGGCGGTCGCCCGCCAGCCCAGGGCAAATCCCAAAATACCCTCAGCGGTCTTTCGACCGCGGAGCGGTATTTTGGTGGGGGAACTCTGGCGGGCGGCCTCCGCCGCCCGTCAGGGTCAGAATGACCCCCAGTATGTGTTTAGGTAAGTATATGTAGTCCTCCATGTGTCCGTCTTATAAGGGGGTTGGAGGGTTGATGTTTAGATTGTTTCATTAAATGTATTAAGTAAGTTTAGCTTAGGTTAGTTAGGGACAGTTGTGGGTAATGTGTAGTTAGAGTAGTTTAGGTTAGGTAAGGTGTTTCCCCAGGGCTGGTTTTAGCTTCTGTTTTTACTGTTTAATAAATATCTAGGTAACCCTTTACAATATGTGTCAAATGCTTGTAGATCAGGGCCTTGCCATAAGTGAGGAGAGTCTCTTTTGTATTAGCTTTTGTGTCCCATGCTGCAACCATATCCCAACTGAGCTGTTACATTGGCAGCTACACCAAAGCTACTTAGCTACGATTCGGCCATCCAATGCACCCACCACTCACGGTTACTATGGATCCCAAAGTGTGGTTATTTTGTGATGTATGTTTTCAATGTCACATACTTTGCTAACAGATTTGGTATTGGGGACACTGCGTTAAGTCTACCTGCAGCTTCAGGTCCAAGCGAATCCTTATAAGGTGAGTGGTAGTATGCTCTCATGTAGTATGGCATACATAACTCACATCTATCATTTGTTACAATGTTCAGCCCGGTGGCTTATTTCTATGGAAAATCATACACATCCATTCATGCTGTATGTTGTGTGTTAGCTAATGATTGGGGCAAATGTCACATACGTAGGTTTTGACTTTCAGTAAAAATTGAAGGCTCTATTTTCTGGCTTAGACATCCCTTGAGGAAGCGTTATTCTGTCCAACACAGCATTATGGTGTATAGTTTATATTTTCCTAGGAAATAACCCTCAGGGAGGGCAGATGATGGTACAATCCAGACCACTGGGCATAGTTATCAGCCAAGATTCGTTCAGGTCAGGTGTATTGACAATCAATAATCATTGACCTGAGGTAAACATCACTGATGGCCATCACGGTTGATGTGTCACATTACACAGAGACAAAGTTGTTGTGTAAGTGCTATTTATTTTAAAGTGCTGTAGTGCTATATGTACATTGTCCATGATTGTGAGTACATTAGTGTGACATCTTCCATTGTGATCCTACACAAATGCTAAAGGACATGTCATTGGACATGCTGGGGTGAAGTGTCAGACAGTGCAGAGGGACAGGATTTGCCAATGAGGTAGTGAGTGACAATCACAGGGCAGGGTGACAAGATAAACAGTGGGTTGAAGAACAGTGCTTGAGTACAGTTGTTGCAAGACTGGCATGTTACAAAGCACAGGACCTTGGTAATAGGTGGCCATGTGGCAGGAACTAGTGCTACCAGGTACTCTTACGTGTGAAGGTGATCTGTTCCATGTCTTCATCTTCTGATGTGTGTGTTGTCTCCTCTGCCCTTGGTGGTGGTGGTGGTTGTGAAGGGGCTACACACACCTCAGTGTTTGAAGACGTGGAGTCAGACATCCTGGTAGCTGCCAACAGCGGGGCTCTTAAGGGCAGTACTGCAGCAAGGAAGAGCTGCTGGTTCTTAAGAATAGCAGCCACATCATGGTGGTAGGCAGCCAGGTCGGCCCTGAGGGGTTCAATATTGCATTTTTGCACTCGTTTACAGGATTGTTGTTGTAGGTGTTGGGTCAACTCTATTACAACTGTGCTGATTTCCTTCAACCTTTTTTCAAGTTCCTGCAAGATAGTTGTTCGCCCTTGCATAGCTGCTGCCTGTTCTTCAGTTGACATCATGCACGAACGCACCCCCTCTAGGCTGGCTGCCATAGTTTGCATCCCCACCCGCACCTCCTTGGCCAGCTCCCGCTGTACTCCAACTACAGTTCTCTCAAAGCTGGTGCCAGTGTCGTCAGAGTCCTCAGCTGTGTTGGAGCTGGCAGGTCGTGTAATTGGGGTGGTGGGAGGGTCCTCTGTGATGGCTGCTAGCTCGGTGCTTCTCCTTGTGACTGAAGGTGGGGTCTGGAGGGTTCCAAGGACATCTTGGAGGGTCTGCTGGCTGATGTTTGTCAGTTTGTCATCCATGTCATCAGGGTAGTCCTGGACAGGCATATCCGCAGGAGAGCCATCGTCCTCTGCAATGAGATATGGTACAATTAGTGTGTCTGTGTTGTGGGATTTGTAATGTGACATGCCTACCTTCCGATTATTTTCACATTGTGATTTTGGTTCCTGTTCATTGTTCATGTCTATAATATAAGCATTCTCCCAGGCCTATGCCCCACCTGCATGTCACATGTACTGTGGTCAGTTTGTGGACTTGTCAGCATCACATCCTCTACGTGTTGGTTCAGGCCAAATTTTGAATTGCCACCTTCTTGTCCTACTCAACCCTCTGTCTACTTCCATTCTCATGGTGAGGCCTTTCACTGGCTCTGGGTGTTCCGATGTCACTAGCACCACACTTAACAATCTGGAACTGCCCCAGTCTTTGATCTTTCACATCCACCTATATGTTGTTGAGATCTAACATATACTGTGTTATGGCACGATATGGATGTCAGCATTGGTAATGTGTACTGCTGATGTTGGGGAATCTGTGGTACATTGGATTACACTGATAGTCCTAGCAGTGTTCCATTTCCTCCTCTGACTGTGCAGGTGTATTTCTGTAACCAGTTACATGTGTCCTCCCCCTCAATGCTGTTGTCTGAGCAGTATGACATTTGGTATGTTGCATGGTGTCATTGGAGCTATTGTGACGCAGGCACAGGGTGGACCCTGACATATGCAGCATGGGTATGGCATTGGTGCTGTGTACCTCCTAATGTTTATGACAATGGCTGATGTTTGTAGCAACTTTGGACAATCACATTTGACAAGATTGGAAAATTTGTATTGATTTCAGGGGATTGATAACGTTGTCATCCTGAACCCTCTAATTTGGGTGTGTTTGATCCATGGGGACGTTACTGCCATTAGCTACTTGACCTCCACACACAGCAGAGGTGGTAGTGGCAACTGTTGTCAGTGTTACATTCCACTTGCAGATATGGCCAGAGGTTGTTAATTGGGCCCTAGTTAATGTAGGGAGAATACTGGCTGACGTGTGACGGGCTTCCAGTTTTACGTTGTACCCTGCCCTCCTGGCCTGGCTTTACCTTTGCAACATCCTTGGCATGGCAGCAAACCCCCATGCAAAGGTTGTTGTTGTTGTGTAGTATTCTGCCCCAGGTTTCCTCTGAACGGGCCATGCCCCCATGCCGTGCCCCTTTACCCATTCCACTCCCTGAATATCATGACTTACAAGCATTGTGTAGTAGGTATGTCCACCCCCCTGCTTACAGTTAACATTTGTGCATTTTAATTCCCCATGTGACTTACGCTGCATGTGTGTTGTCTCCTGATAGTCTGCGCTGTCCTGTACTTGAATCCCTGTGACGATCTCCTCAGGGATGACGGCTGCCACCATCTCCTCTATGTGGTCCAGGGCCTCCTGCGGTGCTGGACTCACAGTAATTTTCGCCGCCTTAACGTTTTTCTTTACGACGTGACACCCATCACTAAAGCATGCCCACTGCACATACCCATACAACCCCCTAAACCATCCTCACACAAGGTCTCACACAGGAATGCAAACACTGGGGTACTGTTTAATGTCAACATACCTCTGTCGCACAGCTCTAGTCCATGAGGAATCTAAGCAGATGTCACACAGTGGGACCCACATCTGTGAAATCGTAAGGGAAAGTGACAACTCAGTGACCATACACTGGGTGAAAATGACAGACAGTAGAGAGGTAGTAGTGTTAAAGTACATGTAGTAGGCAGGTTTGTATTCTTACCTGTGTCTCACTGGAAATATTGCTGGATCACTGAGTCCCTGTTGTGCATTCCTTCTTCCCCTGCTTCCTCATCTTCACTGTCCACAGGCTCCACAGCTGCAACAACACCGCCATCTGGACCATCTCCTGCAGAAAAGGCACCTCTCGTCGCAAAGCCAAGTTATGAAGCATACAGCAGGCCACGATGATCTGGCACACCTTCTTTGGTGAGTAGAATAGGGATCCGCCTGTCATATGGAGGCACTTGAACTTCTCCTTCAGGAGGCCGAAGGTCCGCTCGATCACCCTCCGAGTTCACCCATGGGCCTCATTGTAGCGTTCCTCTGCCCTTGTCCTGGGATTCCTCACTGGGGTCAGTAGCCATGACAGGTTGGGGTAACCAGAGTCACCTGCAAATGGTGAGGGACAACTGTTAGGCACGCACTAACCTGGAGGGATATCCCCCGACCCAGACAAACATTCCCACTGACTTGCTTGCAGGTGCTCACCTAATAGCCAGACACAGTGCCTCTGGAGTTGACCCATCACATAAGGGATGCTGCTAGTCCACAGGATTTAGGCGTCATGCACTGAGCCAGGGAACTTGGCATTCACATGGGAGATGTACTGGTCTGCCAAACATACCATCTGTACCTTCATCGAATGATAACTCTTCCGGTTTCTGTACACCTGCTCACTCCTGTGGGGGGGTACCAAAGCCACATGTGTCCCATCAATGACACCTATGATGTTGGGAATGTGTCCCAGGGCATAGAAATCCCCTTTCACTGGAGGCAAATCCTCCACCTGAGGGAAAATGATGTAGCTCTGCATGTGTTTCAGAAGGGCAGACAACACTCTGGACAATACATTGGAAAACATAGGCTGGGACATCCCTGATGCCATGGCCACTGTTGTTTGAAATGACCCACTTGCAAGGAAATAGAGCACTGACAGCACCTGCACTTGAGGGGGGATTCCTGTGGGATGGCGGATTGCTGACATCAGGTCTACCAAGTGGGTACACAGTTCCTGGATTGTGGCACGGTCAAGCCTGTATGTGATAATGAAATGTCGCTCCTCCATTGTCGACAGGTCCACCAACGGTCGGTACACTGGAGGATGCCGCCATCTCCTCACATGTCCCAGCGGACGGTGCCTATGAAGGACAACAGCGAGCACAGAGTCAAACAACTCAGAGGTACATAACCACAGTTTACACAGAACACCTATCATACACAAAAGGTGGCCTGTTTTTTGTGTTGAGTCTAGGCCTAGGTATGTGTGACGCAGTTGGAAATAAACCATGTGGGCCCCTGAAATGGCGGCTGCCTGACCTGTAAAGTGGGACAATGGGATATGAGGTAACTGCGCTGGCGTTGTACACCGTCGCGGTAGGCGGTCGAAGACCGCGGCGCAATGCTGCATTGGTTAACATTGGACCCTATGGGTCCCAGGAGCCAATGGCGATGTATGAAAGCGGTGACTGTACGCACCGCTGCGGACGTGACCACCATTTTCTATCACTTCAATCACTCGATACCTGACGTTCGACAGTAGAGGACCTACACTGCAAGTGCTGCTGTGACCTCGGTCTGGAAGAGACAATGGCTCAAGTGTCTGGGGAAAGGGCCCCTGCCTTCACATCGGAGGAGTTGGAGAAGCTCGTGGATGGGGTCCTCCCCCAGTACACACTACTCTACGGTCCTCCAGACAAACAGGTAAGTACACAGGGAGCATGTTGTATGGGCTATGCCTGTGTGGAGAGGGCTGGATGTAAGAAGGAAGGGGGGAGAGTGCTGCGTGCATGAAAGACGGTGAATGCATGTGCCACATGGCAAGGGTAGGGATGGGGGCCAATCACTTTGACTGTGCAGTTGGTAATAACTTTTCTTTTTCCCCTGTACATTTCATGTAGGTCAGCGCCCACCAGAAGAAAGATATTTGGCGTGCCATCGCCAAGGACGTCCGGAACCTGGGGGTCTACCACAGATGGAGCACCCACTGCCGGAAAAGATGGGAGGACGTTCGCCGCTGGAGCAAGAAGACGGCGGAGGCTCAGCTGGGGAGGGCCTCCCAACGTGGGAGGGGTGCTCGTTGCACCATGACCCCCCCTGATGTTCAGGATCCTGGAAGTGGCCTACCCGGAGTTGGTCGGGCGCTTGAGGGCATCACAGCAGCCACAAGGGGGTGAGTACACTCTCATTCTGCTGACTTTGCGTGCAGTGGAGGTGTCTGGGTGGGGGAGGTGGGCTGTGGGTTTCCCTAGGCCAGGGCGAGTTCCGTAGGCAAGGCCCCTCCATAAGGCAGGCCATGTGGCACCCCAGCCCAACTCTGTAGAGTGCCAAGTACAGCTAGTCATGCCCCTGTGTCATCTATGTGTGCAGATGTCGTCCATAGCCTTGTAGGCCATTTCCCAGAAATTGAACAGTGGAGCCCAAGAGCGCAGCGTAGTGCAGGGGGCTTCTGTGTCTGTCGTGTCCGCCAAACTTTTTCTGTCCAACCTTGACCACTTTCCCACACCTCCCCCACCCCGTCCGTCTCACAGGTCCCGAACTAGCACCTCAGCCACAACATCCCCGGGACCAGTGGTGCCTGTAGTCACCGGAATGTGGAGTGCACCGGCCACCAGGGCAGCCAGTGTGGCACGGAGCCACAGCAGAGACAGTCCCCCACCTGTGAAGCATCAGAAGTTGGCCAGTGCCCGGCGGGAGAGGGGGAAGACTCCAGCCACCAAAGCCGCTCCCAGGGGTCCCGTTGGGAGTGTGGAGTCAGCTGTGACACCTTCCAAGTTGGGGAAGGGCCACAAGAAACCCGGCAAGTCTGGGAAGAGCAGCACGGCGGAGAAGAACGCCATCATCCCCACTGCCCAGGAGGCCACCGCCAGCACCAGCCCAGCTGCCCAGGAGGCCACCGCCACCACAAGCCCAGCTGGGCCATGAAGGACTGCCAGCAAAAGCCCGCTGGGCCATGAAGGACCGCCAGCAAAAGGCCCGCTGGGCCATGAAGGACTGCCAGCCCCGCTGGGCCATGAAGGACCGCCAGCAGCTGAGACCCTGCAATGGAGACCGCCATCTGAAGCACCGCTGAACAGGGCAACGCCATCTGAAGCACCGCTAAACAGGGCACCGCCATCTGAAGCACTGCTAGCCCATGAGCGGCAGGGGCACTGACGCAATTGAGTCCGTCACGGGGTGAATGATGCACTCTGGGCACCATGCCCCCTCCAGAACCAGTGGAGACTGTCATCCACTACCTCTGTCCTTAACAGGATGAAGCACTCTGGGCACCATGCCCCCTCCAGAACCAGTGGAGACTGTCATCCACTACCTCTGTCCTTCACAGGATGAAGCACTCTGGGCACCATGCCCCCTCCAGAACCAGTGGAGACTGTCATCCACTTGTGAGACTGTGGCTTTGCACTCCCCAGGATTGAACAGTGGGCAGACCACCCACTGTAGAGACTTGTGAGACTGTGGCTTTGCACTCCCCAGGATGGAACAATGGGCAGACCACCCACTGTAGAGACTTGTGAGACTGTGGCTTTGCACACCCCAGGATTGAACAGTGGGCAGACCACCCACTGTAGAGACTTGTGAGACTGTGGCTTTGCACTCCCCAGGATTGAACAGTGGGCAGACCACCCACTGTAGAGACTTGTGAGACTGTGGCTTTGCACTCCCCAGGATGGAACAGTGGGCAAACCACCCACTGTAGAGCCTTGAGAGACTGTGGCTTTGCACTCCCCAGGATTGAACAGTGGGCAGACCACCCACTGTAGAGACTTGAGAGACTGTGGCTTTGCACTCCCCAGGATGGAACAGTGGGCATGTGGCCCCCTCGTGGATTTGGCGTTGTGCACTCAAGCGGCTGAGGTGCCCTCCTTTTCCTCCCCCTGAGGTGCCTGTTTTCTTGGTATCTGATGCCCCTGCAGTGTTCTCTCCGTCATGGTCGGGGATCTTGTGTGGGCCTCGCCCATACCGTGTGGTCCCACTGTTCCACGGATTTTCTTAGTGCACTACCTGGACTACTATGCTTGGTATATATTTTGTACATGGTGTATATATATATTTCTGCCTACTTGTTTTTAATATATTACAATGGTTACACTAATGTGTTTTTTAAAAAGACTGCCAAAGCTGAGGGCGCCACTATACCGTCAGTTCTGGCAGTATATCTGGCTCCCTATTATGACTTTTCTGCTGGGCCAGAGGGTGGAAACAGTGTTTCCGTCCGCTGGCCCAGCGGAAAAGTCACATCAACATTGCAGCCGGCTCGTAATAGAGCCGGCGGCAAAGTTGATGTGCAGCGTTGCAGCAGCACCTGTAGCGCAATTCACTGCCCGAAATTTGGGCAGTGATATGCGCAATGGGGCAGTGCAGGGGCTCACAGGGGCACCACAAGTCCCCCTTACTGCCAGCTTTTCCATGGTGTGTGTACCGCCATGGACAGGCTGGCGGTTGGGGACTCATAATCCGTCTAGTGTTAGAATTGCCTCCACACGTTCTTTAAATAGAGTAGGCTGTGTTGTGGTCGTTACAGTAGAAGGTGGTTCTTGGAGCCAGGTTACCAACTTTTCTTTTGTATGTCCACTTAAATTGCATCACTGATCCTGAATATTTTAATCCTTTCATGGATCGACAACCAAATCCTTTTATCATTGACTCTGGCACAGACAGGGACCGCATGGCAGGAAAGCTCTGCCTTGTATAGGATACACTCCACGGCCAAAATCTCTAGGTCTAAAAGAAAACTTTTGTTTTCTCTTTCTGATTCTCTCCTTTTCATTTTTCTCCTTTGTAGAAATTTTCAAACACAGTCTCGAATTACCAAACACACTCCTCATGGACCTCTTCAGCCTAACAATGTGCTCTGGAAACAAGATTTCCTGGTTGTGATGTTATCAGTGTCTTCCAAGATAAACATGCTCAATTTGCAAATACGTGATTGTGATTCATGCAGATTCCTTAAACACGATTCGATATTAGTAAATTCAATTCATACGAAATCGCTATCAGTGAAAAGGTTGTCATTAGTGCATAATAAATAGCAATTACTAACTTGTGAATTCTTAGCATTCAGAATTTAGGAATCACTTGTTCTAACTTTCATACATCTGACCCAAAGTCTCCCTGCAAATGCTGCTTTGGTTTAGGTTAGAGTTTCCTACTCCAAGACACATAGGGCCAGATGTGGGTAAGTATGGTTTTGCGAGTTGCAATTTGCGAGTCATAGAGACTCGCAAATTGCAACTCGCAAAACCACATGCAGAAAGGTGTCTCAGACACCTTCTGCGAGTCGGTATGGGGTCGCAATGACCCACCTCATTAATATTAATGAGGTGGGTCGCAAATTGCGGCCCCATACCGACTATGGGCACTCGCAAACATGGAGGCCTGCTGTCGTCAGCAGACCTCCATGTTTGCGACTGCTTTTCAATAAAGCAGGTTTTTTATTTCAAAGTGCAACCCGTTTTCCTTAAAGGAAAACGAGCTGCACTTTGAAAAATAAACCGAAACCTTTTGTTTCGGTATTTTTCAGGGCAGGTAGTGGTCCATTGGACCACTGCCGGCTCTGAAAAATTATTTTTGTGATCATTCACAAAGGGGAAGGGGTCCCATGGGGACCCCTTCCCGTTTGCGAATGAGTTACCATCCACTTCAAGTGGATGGTAACTGCGAGTTGATTTGTGACCGCTTTTGCGGTCACAAATCAACTTACATCGCGGTGCGAGTTGCAAATAGGAAGGGAACACCCCTTCCTATTTGCAAGTCGGAAACACATTTTGCGAGTCGGTTCCGACTCGCAAAATGTGTTTCTGCATCGCGCACAGGCATTAGCGCCTCGCAAACGGCGTTTTTCGCCGTTTGCGAGGCGCTAATGCCTTGCTACATCTGGCCCATAGAGAGGTAATAGGGATGGAATCGCTTGTTTATGGCTTTTGGGGATATTTAAATTAGGCTTTGGTGTGATCTTGGTTAGGTTAGGACCTGTAGTCAAATCGTATTTCAAACAAGTACACATATTTTCCAATCTTACTAGACAAACTTAATATATATGTATTTCAGTATAAATGCTTACTCAAGCATCATGTGTTTCAGGAAATCAGAGCATAAGTCATATCATATGGCACTAGAACCTCTAAAAATATATGTTTACAGAAATAGTACTACAACCATCATAACAAGTATAGGATATTAAAGCATCTAATGTGACTATATTACTACACATATTTTAGACAATGTTGACAGCATTGTGCACAGTGAAAAATTATTAGGACATGGTTTGCTTGATGCGCACGTTCAAACCATCACTTGATGAAACATGCAGACTGTTGATATTTTCAGCACAAGAATACTTGCAAAAGCCAGTGACCAATGTAGACATTATCTGCAACCAGCTCTTTAGGGTATAGAAATATGAAGATGTTTCACACCCAAAATACATACTGCACTACCACTTGGTACATATACTTATTATTTTTTTTCTCTTTTCTACTCAATGCCAACACCTTTTCAATATCTAGATCACTTAACTTTCTGTAACATTGGTTGTTTTAGTTGCGATATATTTCTCACTCAGTGTGGCCTAAATATTTTTCCTCCATGCTCCTGCACCCTTTTTCTGGATACACTCTGTCGGTTATTCTTGATAGTCTCCTCTCTTCTCATGAGGGTTTTATTCTCACCAGTTTGCCCCATTCACTCACCTGAACCATCCCTCTCTATTCTCTTCCGTGTGCAAGGATGTCAAACGTAGGTATAGAATGGCCGGATCAATGCCAGATTTTCAGGATATTCAAATAAGAAAATGTCAATACAATGAATAGAAATGAAGGTCAAAACTAACAATCTGACATGGATCCATCCTCTAAATCAGCGCTTTAAGGGAGATGCAAAGGGTGTAGGACTTTAAAAGTGGTGTGGCCAAAAAAGCATAACCAGGAATTGTTTATGAAAGATTTGTATTAAACGGTGAGGCTTAAAACATGTAAACTAGATTCCTGTGCTTGACACAAAATGCTACCTGACCAGTATTTGAGTGACTCTCTTTGAGTTTTCTGTTATTACATCCAGACATATCACACAACAAAGAACATATGCCAAAAGCAAGCCAGCCAAATTGACTTTGCCAATGGTTGCTAGCAGTATTAGATAAATGAGTAACAGCAATGATATTGTTGTGAATAATTAGAATTGAAAATGTTTAAATTCTGAAAATACGAGACTGTGACTTAAATATTAAAACGATTTTTGAAAGCGGTAGTGCTCTTCGGAGTCTTTCAATCACTCCATTTCTCCTCTTCAGGCAAACATCCTCTTCAGTCTCTCACTCTGTTATACACCTAAGCAGGGGGAAGCTACAATTGGTGCAGCAGGTGCAGAGGCACCTGGATATCAGAGCCCTGAAGGGTCCATCAAGTCTTGATAATTGCTGTATTTTACTATCCCAACAGAAGTGAAATAGGCCATTGGCCTTCATTGCACCAGGGTCCATAGCACCTATGCGTGCTAGTGTACCTAAGCGTTTTTGTCTTTATGCATCTTTCTGATATCCTCTATCTGAATATTTCACATCATCTCCATCTTCTTCACCATAGTCTTTTCACTGTGTTCTTCTGCATGTACTTCCTTGCGTCATCTTCCCTTCTCCATCCCCTCGCTCTCGCACACACACACATACATACACACTTACAATGTATTGCTCTCTTTCCACCCACAAACATAGCATTTTCATTCCCTGTCAATAATTCAACATCTTGTATACCTCTTTTAAACTTTCAAATAAAATGGTAACCTGTGTGACAATCACTCTGTATGTTCTGCAGAGAGGCCGAGGGCTGAATGAACATGCAGTCTGAACACCTTTATCACCACTGATGGCCACTATGATGAATTCACAATGGCTTCAGCCTCAACTCCAGAGATCCCAATCGTAGCCCGTCATGAGCACACTCCCACAACCTGAATGCACTGAGGCATTTAGAATCCATTCAGTTCACAGTATGCACTATTGTCCTGTATTGCAAAGAAAAAAACTACAGAAACAGACCACCTGGAAAAAGCGCATACCTCTGGGGAATAAAAGATGAAATAAAACATGTGAAGTGTAACAAGGGACTATGTTACTGACACAGATTACCTGTAGGGTTTTCAAAATCATTATTAAGAGATTGATCAGTGATTTTTTTTTTGCATATAAAGTCAAGAACATAAATGTAGGGCCCATTAGGGTCCCGTTTCAAAGACAGTTTTTAGGGTCGAGCCTGTGAGTGCATGCGCTACTGCATGCGTCTCGCTTGCAAGACTCTGGTGTGTACAGTAAACAGCTTGGAGCCCACCTTTTGCTTACCATTTGTTGCTTGAGTGTCACTCTTCTTTACAGCCTCCTAATTCGCCCACTTCAGGCCTGACATCATTTCCGTTCCTCTCTGTGGCGCAAGGACCAAGCACCGATTGACTCAACTTAATCCCTAAGCATGCTTCAGAGGGGCCCAGGGCCTGTAAATCAAATGCTACTAGTGGCCCTGCAGCTCTGGTTTTGCCACCCACATTAGTAGCTCTCTAAACATCGCTCAGACCTGCCACTGCAGTGACATAAGGGAGCTGGGGTGTAGTCTGCATATCCTGAATGGGCCATCTGTGCTAGGAGGGAGGGGGGGAGTGGTCACTTACACCTGAAAGGGCTGTGCCTGCACTCACACAATGCAGTCTCCAACCCCCTAGTGTGTGTCTGGGGCCTGGCCTGGGGAAGGCAGGATTTCACAAACAAGAGTGACTTTCCTTTGAAGTAAGCCTACTTCAAAGGCCAAAATGGGTATAAGAAGGGCAACCAAAAACACAGACTTTAGATCACTTCTGGAAATCAAGAGGAACCTCTCCCTGGAGAAGAGTTGAAGAGCTGAGGAGAAGTGGTGCCCTGCCTGTGACTATGCTTTGTGGAGCTATCCTGCAGTTGCTGCTTCTGCCTGTGCAAGGGGACAAAGACTGGACGTTGTTGTGCATTTCTGCTTGTGAAGAAATCTCCAAGGGCTTGTCCTCAGCTTGCCTCCTGTTGTTGAAGTCTCAGGCCATTAAAGACTTCTCCTGCCAGCAAATGGACTCTCTGCTCCTCCCCTGCCAAGTGGTGCCCTATCCAGTTCCTGGAGCCTTGGAAGTGAAGCTGGCAGACCAAGACTGAAAATCCACGCACAGACCGCCATGCGGGGAAAATATCGATGCACCTTCCGAGGCGCGGCCGAAAAACGACGCACTGCCAGCTTTGTGGAAGAAATCGACGCTCCACCGGCATCGCAGCTGGAAAATCGATGCACGGAGCTGGAAGAACGACACGCAACACCCGCTGACGGATGCTGTTAACGTTGTAACACACATTGCACAGTTCTGGGGATACCGTGCAACATGATTTTTGATGCAAACCTTGCTGGGCATGGGAAAACGACACAACACCTGCCCGGACCTGAATGCTGCCCGGATGGACACATCACTCCCCTGCGGGGAGAAAAAACGACAAACGCCGACCCGACCGGAGAAGGAGAAACCGTGCGCGGTCTCGCTTGCGGGTGAGAAATCCACACACCGCTTACCTTTTGTGATGCACACTAGCCCATGCATGTTATTTTGACGCTTCCCAGGTACTTTTCAACGCTAACAGTGTTTTACCTGTTTTCTCAAGGATTTAAGACTCCTTTTGCTTTTTAATTTATAACTTGACTTGTGTATGTTGGATTTTTGTCTTTTTGGTCTTGTTTTGTTTAGATACATATTTTCTATTTTTCTAAACCTGTGTTGTATCATTTTGTAGTGTTTTCATTAAGTTACTGTGTGTGTTGGTACAAATACTTTACACCTAGCGCTTTGAAGTTAAGCCTGCCTGCCCGTGCCAAGCTACCAAGGGGGTAAGCGGGGGTTAGCTGAGGGTGATTCTCCTTCAACCTGATTAGAGTGAGGGTCCTTGCTTGGACAGGGGGTAACCTGACCGCCAACCAAAGACCCCATTTCTAACAATGGTCCTGCCCCAATGCCGTGTTCAGAGACATATTTAATTCATTTAAGATTGTGTTTGATTTTCACTAGATCTTTTGACCATCTCTATTTTTTAATCTGTTTTCCACGTCATAAGGCGGCTTTTTCCTCTTCCTGTGAACTTCAAGCTCTGATGATGGTCTCATTGATGGTTACAACTGGGACCAAAACGTCAAAGCATGACCCAACTCATCTCCCATATTTTTATGGACTGTGAGCCATGGATCTCTTTGGGACAGTCTGATTAGATGTTTATGTGTGGGCTGTTAATACAAGAACATATGTTACAAAAGGATAAGAACTACTGTTTCGAACATTGCAATGTCTATTTATTTGGAGATATAATTTGTGAATACTATGCTATTCACATGCTTTTGATTCAAAAATATAACTTTACTCATTTTTACACCTGCTGTGTCAATTTGACTTGATTGACTCTGTACTGAATAATTGTTTAAATCAAATTGAATGTCACTTTTGGACATAATTATATGTGAATTTATCAAAGATTTGTGGCCTAACTAAGTCCCTTGTTAGCATTCCTACCTACTTTACATTTATACCCAAGCCTACAGGGGCATACTGGGTTGCCCTTTTGTTTTGAAACATTCCCAATGTAGGCTGCAGACTCACACATTTTCCAGCCAAAAATGCTATTACCCTTTTCTTGTCTTAAAGTCACCACCCTCCAATGCAGGTTAGTGGAGAAATGAAAGTCCCTCAATATTTCTTTGGGTCCCTCTACAAATTAGCAGTTTATCAATGCTGGCATTTACACAACTATTCATAGAATAGTAATTATTTCCTCTCCTAATTTTTAGGGCCTATCAGTTGCGCCCCTCAACATTTTGTACAGGTGTGACACCTAGACTCGGATTGCACGCAGTCAAACTCCTATCTGGAGCAAATGTACTTAGTTTGTGGTTGGACTGCCCTGTATAACAGTGACATAAACATGGAAAATGTAGGACTTCTGGATGCTAACGTGGACTACTGCCTAAGAAAGACTAGCTCCAAAACTCACATATTCATTCACCCACCTATATATTCCACACAGTGAGTTACGAACCTGCTCCAGAGATCTCTCTATAAACGTCATGTCTCTCACTCATTAATTGGATATGATCTGTTAATGATGAAAGCCTGTATTAGAATGGAAGGTTGTACTTGCTGCCTTCTGTCAAAGGGGCTTTGTTTGCCTTCTGAAGTTTCCCAATGCTAGACGTAAAACCTACTGTTGAAATATAAAATGCTAGGTAGCTAAGGGTTCATCATCCTATATGAGTACATGAAGGTATAGTGATTATATATGGGCTTTGGCTCTTTCAGGAGTTTTGTACTTCTTGTATGTTTATGGAACTCTTACAACAGTCCTTTACTACTCTCACTCCCTAGTTAGTGCTAACTACCTGTGCTGTACCTGTGTAAGAGAAGTGTGTAATGTTCCTTCTGCTACTGCCACCTGCCATGATCTTATTCTTTCTACTAAGGAAGGCTAAGATGGTACTATTCATGTTGTGGCTTTATTGTGTTGTGAAGCTCTGTATAAAACATTCTACCACAGAAAAGTATAAACAATTTCTATTGCCAATGTTTGTTTTAATGCATGATGTGAATGAAAGAATGAACCCTCACAATATATGCGAGCAGAGTTTAGTGTGGGCTTTTGTTTGAAACAAGCAGATTTTTTTAAAATTAAACTAGACGACCATATAGCATTTTGAAACATCATTCACAAGTGGCTCCATATCATTTATAACAACATGGGCCAGTTCTAGCATTTTACTCAACAGCACATTGCATTCTGGGTTTTAATCCAGTACCAAAAGAGTTCAGCACAAAAGTAGAAGCCCTTCAATACAATATGCTTTTTTGGTATCATATGTTGTAGGAGGCTGGCCTGGTTTGTAGTGGATACCAAAGGTACTTACACCTTATACCAAGTCCAGTTATCCCTTATTAGTGAAATGTTGTCAGTGTCTAGAAGCCAGGCTCTCTAGGGGTAGTGTGGATGAGCAGCCAAGGACTAACTAGGAGACATGCAAAGCTCATGCAATACCACTGTAGTCACACAATACTCACACACATAAAACAAAATACTCAGTGTTTCAAAAATAAAGGTACTTTATTTTGGAGACACAAATGCCAAAAATACAAAAGAGACTATACTTCCTTAGGAGGTAAGTAATACACAAATTATATACATTATGGGCCAGATGTATCAAGCGATTTTGCATTCGCAAACGGTGCGAATTGCAAAATTCGGCCGTTTGCGAATGCAAAAATGCCTTTCAGAATGTATGAAAGGCATTTGCCGTGCAATTTTAAGGAATCGCTAAAATAGCGATTCCTTAAAATTGCGACCCCATTTAGAGAATCGCAAATTGCGATTCTCTAAATAGGAAATCGCAAATAAGGAATCCTTATTTGCGATTTCTTAAGCACATGTATCAAGCATTTCCTAAATGCGAATTGGGCATTTAGGAAATGCAATTACCACCAACAAAAGTTTGGTGGTAACCATGTGCAAATTTTAAAAATGCATTTTAAATGCATTTTTAAAATTGTCATGTAGCGCACACATGCCCCTAAGGCATGTGTGTGCTTCACATGTCCGTAAAAATATTTTTGGGGTGCAGCAGAGGTGGCCTTAGGCCCCCAGCACCCTGGGATTTGCATTTCCTAAATTGCTAATTCCTAACTGGAATTCGCAATTTAGGAAATGCAAAACCATTTGCAGCAGGCCCATAGGTGCAAATGGAGTTGGATTCTCTATTTGCGATTCGGTAATAGCATTTGCGAATTTTAAGAAATCGCTATTACCGAATCGCAAAAATCATACATACCATTTTGCATTTCTTAAATAGCGATTTCTTAAAATTCGCTATTTAAGAAATGCAATTTGGTTTTTTGATACATCTGGCCCTATATGCATAAATACCTGTAAAAACAGTTAGAAAACAGAGCAAATAGTGAAAATCACAATAGTTAGAAATGGGCCAAGGGAGAACACAAACCATATACTAAGAAAGTGGAATGCGAAAGTTGGTTTCCCACCTAGGCAAGTGTAGTGTGTAGAGGGGCGCTAGGAGTATTAGAAAACACCAAAGGTAAGTGATACAACCCACCCAGAGCCCAGGAAAGGAGGAGTAAATCACAGTAACTTTCCTAGAAAACACAAGAACACGAGAAAGAAGATTATGCAAGAACCAGAAGAGACTGCAGGACACCAACAATGGATTCCTGGAACTGAAGACCTGTGGAAGAAGGGGGCCAAGTCCAAGAAGCACTGAAGAGTCCAGGGAGAACAGGAGCCCCTCCTAACCCGGATGAAGGTGCAAAAGAGGAATCACCAGTGAGGAGCAACAGTCAGTATTGCACCCAAGAAGACAGATGCGGGTTCCTGGTTGGTGCAGAAGATGTCCCATGCTGGATGGATGAATGCAGTCTGGTTTGCGTAGCTGGATTCCGCAAACAAGCCTTGGCACACGCAAAGCATGCAGTTAACAGAAAATGGTGCTGCCCGGGACCAGGAGGGACCTGGTGAACTTCACCCAGGAGGGGGACTCAGAGGTGGCTAATCAGCAACTCAGAGAGCCCTCAGAAGCCCAGGCAGTGCGCACAGGAGTCCCACAGCACGGGGACAAAGAAGGTGCAAAAGGAGACCCACGCAGCACTACACAAAGAGATCCCACGCCGCTGGAGAACCACTCAAGAAGCTGTGCATCCCACCTTAGAGTGCTGGTGGCCGGAGCTGCACGGTGCACAAAGAACTTTCTGGAAGGATTCCAACAAGCCTTGGCAACTGCAAAAGATGTGGTGCATGGTGGTACTGTCTTGCTTGGGGAGGCAAACTCTTACCTCCACCAAAGTTGGACAGTTGGACGTCAGGACCGCCAGGATCACTTCAGTCCACCACCTGTGTTGCTGGATCCACCCACTTCTTCAGGAGAGGGGACACAAGTCACTGGTCGTCACTGCAGAGGGGTGCCTGCTGAAGCAGGGAAGTGACTCCTTCACTTTGATGACGCAGAAAATGAAGGTTTTCATTTATTGACGCTTAAACGTAGTGCTGCAATAATCAAGAGTGACTTTAACCGAACTAATAAAGATTGTACGGGGACAAAATGTGCCCTCAGAGTAGTTTGCCAACATTTATAAGCGTGCTTTATATAACGTGATGTATTAGAAGTGCACTAATCCGACATAATCATAAACGTGTGCTATGATTTGCTTGTTTGAAATGTTTTAGCTTAGCATTACTTTAGTGCAGGCTTTGGCCTAGTTGCCTGGTCTCACGGTTTAGATGCTCGTATTTTTCCAATGTGCTAATAAATGTGTATTTTTGCTTGAAGCTGTACTTTTCCACTGAGATCGTTCACATGCTTATCTTAAGGTTTCGTGCCAGCCTGGCATTTTTCTCTTTGCTCCAAGGTCAATCTGCAGGTGCGGACAATGGAAGCTCTGAAAGTGAGTTAATTGGTATAAAATGTTGCAACTTGCGTACCCGTCTCCAAGGATAATGTATGCTTAAGTAAAAGCTTGAGAACTGTTGTTTTTGATTGGACAATTTGAAGCCAACCTATGAACCCTCCAATGGAAGACCCTACTGGATTTGAAATGTTGTCTATTTAAACCAGGTGCACGAGAAGAAAGTAGCCATTACCAGCTATTGCCCGACATTGCGCCATTCCGTAGCTATTATGGCCCACCTTGCTGCGACGCCATTTTGAAAGAGACTTTGATGCTTTCTCTAATCGAGAGAAAGAGACTTTAAATGATTCTTGCCCTAGAGACTTTAACTTTGATCCCTTTGCAGGTAGTAGTAGTTTTATCTTGCCGCCGTGAGGCAACTGCCCCGTCCACCTTGCCCCCTTTGCCCCGTCCCATGCTGATCGAGAAACGGTACCTGTGAGACGAAGACTTCCTTGAATGCTGATTGTAATTGGTAAATATGAAAGGAAATTGTAAAATTGCATTGTGTTTCTTTTAGGTAACCAACTGCTGATTTTGATAAGATTCCTAGTTAGGAGTTTTCCAAATTTATGTTGCTAAATTGTTTTTGCATGAAGTCCCACATGCCGATGCTAATTTGTGGTTAGATGAGGATTCTTTTTGTTGCACGATGCAATTTGAGACCTTGTTATGCTGACTAAATGTATGCAATTAGTTCATTACAGATTATAGTATTAGTGATTTGCATTGCTATTATCGAATGCCTTGTTATTCAAATGCTGCATAGATTGCACCTGTTTCGCCGCTATGGACAGCTATTAATGTTCGTTTACGTATATCATTTGGTGTTGAGACACATCTATATTGTGCTAGCTTTGTTAATATAGGGAAATAAATTCACTAACTTTGAATAAACTGGTGTGGTTATTCCTGACTAAAAGGTCAGGGTTCGCCGAAATGTATTCTGGATTAATTGTTAAGTGTTATGTTGATCAGGGCATTGCTTATGTTCGTTATTGATTATCGATTACATTAAATTGACTGATCTCGGGTGAAGAGAGTCCCACTTAGCCAAAAGATTCATCGGCCTAAAGAGCGTCCAAGTACGGGTAAATTATCTGTACGGAACGCTCTATCAGTAGCGCCTTTTGGGACTCCGTACCGTTAAAGTACATGGTGTTGAATTAACGGTTTCGACTTTTGAGATCCCACTCGAGAAGTTGAATTAGATTTTTCTTGGGTAAAATAGATTGACAGAATGATGATGGGCTAAGTCCACCGCGACTTTCCCGGGATCTCGGAGCTTGCGAATGGAGAGAACGGAGATGTGGAATAGGCGTTGGCGGTACTAGTGATGGTATGAGTGAAGTTAGGATTTTGCGCTTGCACAGCTTATTGCCGCAGATTGTGTGAAAAGGTTGCGAGGATTTTAGAGAATAGTGGAGGTGCGACTCCGAGTGTAGAAGTAGGGAAGTCGTCGAACTTCATAGAAATAGCGGAGGTGCGACTCCGAGTGTGAGAGTAGGGAAGTCGTCGAACTTCATGTGCATGTGGCACTTCGTGCATAAAAAGGTCCACGTGGTTGTTGTTGTTGAGACGGGCCCTTGGAGGTCAAGAGACTCCGGAGTATGTTGTTTTATGTTGTGGTCTGGTCGGTTTAGTAGGTTGACCGGGCGTGGTCAACGAGTCGGTACGTGTGTTAAGGGAGTGAAAGAAACTTCGACTTCGGGCTTTGACAAAATTCTAAGTGCACTAGAATACATCATTGACAAGTTGAGAGTAGGTCTGCGGGTCAGATTTGCTTGCGAAAGTGGGGACCAAGAAAGATGGAATAACTGCCGAGGCTAGTGAAAAATCCCTAAGGTCCTGAAGCGATTGTGTTACCCTTCCTGTAGTAAATCGACAGATCTGTTTTATTATTATTTTGGTTGCTCGCGATACATGCTAGAAGTTGTTACGAGAGGAGCTGAGTGAAGGAGGATTAGCCGCAAGGCTTTGTCAGCCGCAGTGGGTGTGAGTGTGACGTCACTAGGAGCCGCGCTGGGATAGGTTGGTTGCAGAGAAGGGTCGCGCACGGATTGGACGCAGTCCGTGGGGCTCGATTGGAAGGGGAAAGGCAAGCGAAGAGTATTCCGGGAATTAAAGTCACCTATTGATTACAAATTTGTGAAATAAAAGACGAGAAAATGAAATTTTTTAAAGCATTAAGGAGTGCGATGAAGGGGGAGTCTTACATTAAAGCGAGCGTAGGAGAGGAAACGCCACCCGAAGGCACACCAGCTTACATTGTAATGGAGGAAAAGGGGGTAGCTCCGTGCCTTTGGCTAAAGCAATGGCACAAGCTGACAGAGAAACATGGGAGCGTAGCATTCCCGATCCATGGGACATTCAATATAAGGATCCTCGAGAATTTGAGATTCGCGATGTACGACATGAAGGTACCTCCAAGGCCAGCACAGTTTGAGGCTCTAGCGATTTGGGAACTGATGGCTAGACAGCAACAGCAAAATAAGTTTGAGACCAGGATAGGAAAGGTAGAAAAGACACTAGCGGACGCTAGGTGGGATAATGCACAGAAGGTGTGAAGGTCAGATGTATTGCAGGGGATAAAATTGTTCCCCGCAATTACTAAGGAAGAAGAGGAGACAGGTAAGAAAGCTACCTGTAAGACAAACAGGAGGTGTTCCAAGGATAGAGAGGACGAGGAAAAGTTGAGAAGAGAAGAGGAGTTAGAGGATGAGGAGTTAATTATGCAATTGCTGAACGACCGTCCACCACCTTATGCAGAGAGTGGACAAGGTCCAAGTACCAGTTCTGCCCCTCCGGCACCGGTACAGAACAGTGAAACTCAGAGTTCAGGAGCATCATCGGGGTCTAAGGACCCGAGTTTACTGTTCACCCCGCAGATACCGCAGGTTAGGAGAATATATCCAGATGTGCCCATGTTGAAACCAGCAGAAAATTATCAGCCGCAGATCCCAGGGTACTACAGCAGTGACAACAGTGCAGGAATGATTCTAGATCCAACCGTAAGGGGAGTACAGAATGGTCACAACCCGACATTGGCACAAGCCGAATCAACCCAGTTTTTGATGCCTCAAAAGCAGATGCAGGGGGGGACAGCACATGCTCAGATGACGGGGAGTCAGATGGGCATGCCGGCAATGATGACCCATAGTGTGGGAATGAACATGTCTCAGAACATGGGAAATGGACAAAACCCAGATGCGATATCGCTACCCATTACTGTAGGTCCACCGGTACCTTTGTACAGTCAGCCTAACCTAGGTATGAGCGGTCAGGGATCAATGCTGCAGAATGGGACAGAAAGGAGGTGCATAGAAAACACTCCAGGGATAACTCCGATAGCGGCTCAGCCAACTGGATCTGGGTCCTTGATGGAGTTTAGTCCCATATGTGCTCAGTCAACACTGGTGAGGTCGAGTCCCCCACTGGTGATACTGCTGTCATCGAATACTGAAAAGTTGCCGCAACCATCAATGGCAGTCGATGTGAATGCTACACTTATGGGGTTGAATGCGCAACAGCTGACACAGTGGTTCAACAGTCTGAATTCCACACAAAGCTTAGCCAGTGGGAAGGGAGAAGACTATCTGAATAGGGTCAGGTTGAACATGGAAGCACAAGAATTGGTGGAAGGGACTATGGGTGTGAATAGGTTAGAGTCCTACTCGGAAGAAGAGCTGAGATATCTATGTCCCAGGATTACAAGAGAAGTGAATAAGGTACATAAAAGCTTGCAGGAAATAGCTGACAAAAACGGGGTGGATATAGACAAGACGAAACACTTGAGCAGGAGCTATAGATTGGATTTTGGGACCACAGATTTTGAACACATGAGGTCAGCAGGCATGAAGGCGCACCTTAGAGAATTGCTGCAGAGTGCACAAGTGTGGAGGTGCTTAGACAAATGGGAAAGCAGATGGGTAAAGAGAAAGGAAAAGAGGAAAGACAGTGTCTCAGAGCTCAACGAGAAAAGACCGCAGAGTAGTGATGCAGTAACCATGTTACCAATGAGGGAGACAGCAGGGGGAAAATTAATACATGTACCATGGCACAGAAGCGACATTCAGTCTTTTACGGATGATTTTCCCAAACTGAGAGAGAAACCGATTGAATGGTATCAACAGACTGACAGGTTTGTGAAGCTTGCAAAATGTCTCTGGGAAGACCTGAACACTCTCTTTGAGATTGTGGTTCCGGCAGATTTGTGGGAGGATTGCAAAAGAGCTGTAGGTTGGCCGACAAGTGAACCAGAGAGAGACAGGGATACGGGTGCACCATCACCTATGGTGATGAGCCTGTACTACAAGGTGATTGAGCATTTGAAGACGAAGGTGGCCGCGAAAAACGTGGATTGGCAGAAGATAGATCGAACTGCCCAAGAGGCTAAAGAGTCGATTCATAGTTACTATGAGAGGTTGTTGAAGGCGTTCAAGAACTACAGCGGCACGGAAACAATAGAGGCGAAGGACATGCTTCATTTTGTGTTCAGATTTGTGGAAGGGCTGAGACCAGAGATAAGTCAGATGATAAAGTCGCATTTGATTTGTTGGCAATCGAAACCTATTGATGAGGTGTTGAATTATGCGAAATACTGTAGCGACGAAATTGAAGTGAAACAGAAAAGGTTGAAGGAGAAAGTGATGATGATGCAACTTAAAGCAGCTCAGACAGGTCTGCAAGGTTTGCAAGGGTTGCAAGGGTTCCAACAGCAGGTACCGCAACCGCAGCCGCAGTTGCAGGGAAATATGATGTTTCAGCCACAGGCCAGAGGCAGAGGAGGTTTTGGGAATAATGGTCCGGATTTGAACACTGTTGTGACTCCGAATGGTGTGCAGGCATTGAAAAAGGTGATGCCATGTCACGTGTGCGGAATTGTCGGTCATTGGAAACGCAAGTGCCCGATGGTGGTACAGTAAGGTGCAGGTGTTGGTCAGCAAAACAATGATGTCAATGCATTTCAGACAATGAGGGGACCGAAAATGAGAGGTCCAAACCCAAATTTTCAGACCGTAAATCAGTTGCAGGGATTACAACCTATGCAGCCGCAGCAGATGCAGATGCCCCGTATGCAGATGACGCAAATGCAGCCAATGCAACAGCAGTTTCCCATGGTACCTAATCAGCAAATGCAAATACCTTTGGCACCAATGAGTCAGCAGCAAGTGATGGTTCCTCCACAGGTCTCGGGTCAGGTAATGAATACAAATGGCACCGTACAACAGTTCCCATTACATAATGAGAGTGGAATAAACAATGTGTGGGAGAGTGAAAGTTCAGGAGAGGAAGGAGATTGTGTGCTTGCAGCATCCTTGGAAGTTGATCAAAAGGGTCCGTACGTGGAGGGAAGAGTAATGGGTCATCGTGTTTCATTCTTGGTTGACACAGGAGCAACACGTTCAACTGTTAAGAGCATTGAAGTACCAAATTTGCCACTCTCAGGGAGAACAGTTCAAGTGGTGGGAGTAGCAAACAGGCACCTGACAAACCCAATTACAGATCCGGTACCAGTCAGCATCGGTAACTATCAAGGGTTACATCAGTTTGTGGTATGTGACTCAAGCCCGATAGCACTGTTAGGGAGAGACTTATTGTGCAAGTTGGGATGTTCGATTATGTGTTCGAATGAGGGAATTAAAATTCAGACGAGCAGTGATGGGGAAGAAGAGGACAGTGTAGAGGGGGATGAGATGGAAACTGTTGATGAAGAGTATCCTCTGATTTGTCTTTTCCCGATGATAACTGAAGAAGATATTCCAGCTGAATTACGGAAAACAGTCAGAAA
The DNA here is from genome assembly GCF_031143425.1 of Pleurodeles waltl. NCBI lineage: Eukaryota > Metazoa > Chordata > Amphibia > Caudata > Salamandridae > Pleurodeles > Pleurodeles waltl. Next base: position 1,559,230,755 of record NC_090445.1, read on the forward strand.
GGAAGTGTGGGATATGACAGGGAAAGAGGTGGGATTGATGAAAGGAGTGGAACCAGTGAAAGTGACTGTAAAACCCAATGCAACCTTTCCCCAGACCCCACAATACCACATGGCACAAGACACCCTCATGAAAGTTGCCCAACTCATTGACGAATTTGTAAAGCAGGGAGTACTGAAAGAAGTGTTAAGCAGTCCATGTAATTCACCAATCATGGGACTAATAAAGCCAAGTGGAAAGGTCCGAATTGTGCAGGACTTGAGGAAAATAAATGACATCATAGTCAAGTGTTGCCCTGTCGTACCAAATCCAGCTGTGATAATGTTTCAAGTACCTTGCGATGCCGAGTGGTTCTCAGTCATCGACTTGTCACAAGCATTCTTTTCGGTGCCTCTTCATGAGGACAGCCAATTTCTCTTTTGTTTCAAATTCTTAGACAGAGTGTACAGTTGGTGTCGAATTCCTCAAGGGTTTTCTGAGTCACCGTCAATCTTCAATCAGATTCTAAAGAAAGATTTGGAAGCATTAGAATTGCCATTCGAGTCAACCCTAGTACAGTACATTGATGACTTACTGATTGCATCAAAGACAGAAAGTGGCTGCACAGCCGATACCATTGCTCTGTTGAACCATTTGGGAAGGAATGGACATAAGGTGTCTCCTTCCAAATTGCAGTTCTGTCAGAAGAAAGTGAAATACTTGGGTCACCAGATAGAGAAAGGGTCACGGAGAATAATGAAGGAAAGAATAACAAGTGTACTTCAAATGAGTCCACCAAAGACAAGGAGGGAGGTGAGGAAGTTTTTGGGGATGGTGAGCTACTGTCGCCAGTGGATTCCCAACTTCTCAACTCTAGCAAAGCCTTTACTGAAGCTGACCCAGAAGGATGCCTTGGATCAAATTGAGTTGAAAGGAGATGAGATGGATGCTTTTGTTGAATTGAAAGAGTGCATGTGCAGGGCTCCAGCTTTAGGTATGCCTGATTACACAAAGCCTTTCACATTGTTTTGTCATGAACGTGATGCATGTTCTTTGTCTGTCTTGACTCAAGCCCATGGTGGCATAAACAGACCAGTAGCGTATTTTTCAGCTACTTTGGATCCGGTTGCAGCAGCACTCCCAGGGTGTTTGCGCGCCGTAGCAGCAGTTGGTATCAGCCTCACTCAGAGTGAAGGAATAGTGATGGGACACCCAGTAACAGTCATGGTCCCTCACTCAGTTGAGATACTTTTGACCCGCTCCCGAACGCAACACATGACTGGAGCAAGACTCACAAGGTATGAAACGATAATCCTGGGCTCACCAAATGTGCAGCTGAAAAGGTGCACTACGTTGAATCCAGCAACCTTGCTTCCTGGAGAAAATGCTGAAATTGAGAACGCTGAAAACGTCGAGCATGACTGCCTTCAGGTGACTGAATTTTGCACAAAACCTCGACCTGACATTAAGGATACTAAGCTTGATGAAAATGACCAAATTGTTTTCGTTGATGGTTCATGTCTAAGAGATGGGATGGGAATTTTGAAAGCAGGATATGCTGTATGTGCTGTAACAGGTGTCTTGGAAGCGTCCTGGCTTCAAGGAGTCTATTCTGCACAAGTAGCAGAACTTGTAGCCCTTACAAGAGCATGTCAACTGTCTGCATTGATGAAAGTCACCATTTACACTGATAGTCAGTACGGGTTTGGGATTGTGCACGACTTTGGACAACTATGGTCACAGAGAGGTTTCCTGACTTCTTCAGGATCCCCAGTGAAAAACGGGGAGAGAATAAGGGAATTGTTACACGCCATTCAAATGCCAGCCGAAGTTGCAGTGGTAAAGTGTACTGCTCATACAAAAGGACAGGACTATGTTTCTCTGGGGAATGCATATGCGGATCAAGTCGCAAGATTTTGTGCCTTGAACTGTATATTACTCAGAGATGAATGGAATTCGATAAGCGAACCAGAACTCGAACCAGCTGAAGCATTTGCCTTGAAGGTCGTAGATACAATAGATGAATTAAAAGCATTACAGAATAACGTCAGGGAGGATGAAAGAGATTCCTGGATTAAATCACAATGTATAAAGAAACCAGACGAGTTATGGGTTTCAAATGAGGGAAAATTTGTTTTGCCAAATAGTCTCTTTTCACAGCTAGCGCGGTTCTATCATGGGCAAGCTCACCTAGGGAGAGATGCCATGATAAGATTGTTCAAAACTGATTGGTTTAACCCCAGATTCCGTCAAGCTGCAGAAGCAGTTTGCCATCGATGTGTCACTTGCCAGCAAATGAACCCAGGAAAGGGAACAGTTGTGAACGCGAGCCACATTGGTAGGGCCAGTGGCCCATTTAGTAGGATGCAGATGGACTTCATTGAGATGCCTGTGCATGGAGGTCTAAAGTATGTGTTGGTGATTGTGTGCATTTTTAGTCACTGGATTGAGGCATACCCCACACGTAGAAATGACAGCCTTACAGTTGCAAAACTATTGTTGAGGGAGTTGATACCACGTTTCGGATTCCCGATCTCTTTAGAATCAGATAGGGGAAGTCACTTCAATAACGAGGTGATAAAGTTACTTTGCGAAGCGCTGAACATTGAGCAAAAACTGCATTGTAGCTATCGCCCTGAAGCATCAGGACTGGTGGAGCAGATGAATGGTACACTGAAATCAAGAATGGCGAAAATATGTGCATCGACAAATTTGAAATGGCCTGACGCATTGCCCTTGGTGCTAATGTCAATGAGAAACACCCCTGATAGAAAGACTGGATTGTCTCCGCACGAAATTCTCATGGGCAGGGCTATGAGACTTCCTGCAGTTCCCGCAAACGCGCTTTTGAATATTACAGATGATATGGTGTTAGACTACTGCAAGGGTCTGGCTGACGTGGTTCGCTCTTTCTCTCACCAGGTGGAAGCAACCACCTTGCCACCGATCCAAGGTCCAGGACACGCACTGAAAGCAGGTGACTGGGTCGTGGTAAAGAAGCACGTGAGGAAGTCGTGTCTGGAACCCCGTTGGAAAGGCCCTTTCCAAGTGATCCTGACGACAACTACCGCTGTGAAGTGCGCGGGAGTTCCCAACTGGATTCACGCCAGTCACACAAAGAAAGTGTTGTGTCCCACAGATGAGGAAGTTGAAGCGCTGAAACTGCCAGTGCCTGATAAAACAGTGCTGAGTGCTGAGACAGAGCAAAACCGAACTGAAAGCGAACAGGCAGGAACAGAAGAGAGGGAAACATTCTCTGAGGACGAAGCAACAGACTCACTTGGGGAAGACCAAGGAGAAACCTCAGACAGCGACGAAGCAGCTGAAGGTGACAAAGAACCTGAAGCAGCTGAGGGTAGCAAAGAGCCTGAAGCAGCTGAAGGTGACAAAGAACCTGAAGCAGCTGAAAGTGATAAAGAGCCTGACGAAAGTAACGGTGACGAAGGGCTCGAAAAAGGTGAAAAAGCAGGAGAGCCTGATCAGAGGAGGGCTTTCCCAGAAGCAGACGATACAGAAAAAGAAAAAGAGAACGTGATTGATTCCCCAGAAGGAGGGGACAAGGCAGAACAGAACGAAACAGTTCAAGCTTCCACAGAAAAGATCGCAGGTCCATCAAATGGACACGGTGCAAAGAGGAGACTAAGTATATCACCAATAAAACTAAGAACTAAAGAAAATTTGAACGACGGAGAAAGGCCAAAAGTGAAAGAGAAAAGAAAGGAAGTGTCTGTCGTGGTACCAACCTCAAGTGAAGGAAAAGACTTGGCCAAAGAGGAAAGTACCAGTGAGGCAGAATCGAAAAGAGAAGCAAAATTGAAAAGGAAAAGGATACCAAACAGGAGATATTCCGGTCCAGAATGGGCCTATGTAGTCAATGACGATTGGACTGACGAATTTGTATCTCTAAGCCTCGAGAACGAAGAAGAAGAGATACCAATAGAAAAGAAAAGTTTTATGGACTCTGTCGATTGAAAGGGTAATAAATGATATTGCTTGCTACAACCCAACGTGATACAAACAACCAGCTGAGACATTGCTAAAGCGGATGAGACACTTGCTGATCTAATAGAGACTGAGTTATTGCCGAATTGAGACAAATGCTGCTAACCGAGAAGTGACTGGCCTCTTGAAGAAAACTGTGTGAACATTGCGCTCGTTCAGCTTTGTAACTGAATTGCTAAATAGTTTCTTTATAGGTGCTTCTAGCTATCTGATTCTATACAGATCATGGCTACACAAAACAGTAGAGTGAAATATTGTAAATATGCGTGTATAGGCTTGATAATTGCATGTGTACTAATGATAATGGCAATAGTGCTTGCAATGCATAGTAAGGGTGAGAATGAGAAAAGTGGTGCTTCTACTTTTGCTCCTGTTACTGTCACTGAACTAACCGCATTGAAAAGACTAGAATTAGATGAGAGACACTTGCATGATAAGAAGGAACTTTCGTATAACGTTTTCTATTGCTTGCTAACAGAATATGTTGAGACTATGGATGCGAAAGATTGTTATGTGTGTACACAGATACCGACATCAGTAAAGGAAGGGGTGACTTATCACCACATGCCTCTTACATACGGGATTACATGTAGTATAGTAATGTCTAGATTTTATGGTCAAACTAACATACAGTATTTTTACTCAAATTATGATGTTACCTTTGCATATGTTCCTATAATAGCGCAGCTAAGCCAGATTGCTAAAGATTGGGATGCTAAAATAATGAGGGAATTTTTCGAGCCAATGCAACCTTTTGAAACGGCTCACGCTCATAGGGACTTCCTTGAATGCTGATTGTAATTGGTAAATATGAAAGGAAATTGTAAAATTGCATTGTGTTTCTTTTAGGTAACCAACTGCTGATTTTGATAAGATTCCTAGTTAGGAGTTTTCCAAATTTATGTTGCTAAATTGTTTTTGCATGAAGTCCCACATGCCGATGCTAATTTGTGGTTAGATGAGGATTCTTTTTGTTGCACGATGCAATTTGAGACCTTGTTATGCTGACTAAATGTATGCAATTAGTTCATTACAGATTATAGTATTAGTGATTTGCATTGCTATTATCGAATGCCTTGTTATTCAAATGCTGCATAGATTGCACCTGTTTCGCCGCTATGGACAGCTATTAATGTTCGTTTACGTATATCATTTGGTGTTGAGACACATCTATATTGTGCTAGCTTTGTTAATATAGGGAAATAAATTCACTAACTTTGAATAAACTGGTGTGGTTATTCCTGACTAAAAGGTCAGGGTTCGCCGAAATGTATTCTGGATTAATTGTTAAGTGTTATGTTGATCAGGGCATTGCTTATGTTCGTTATTGATTATCGATTACATTAAATTGACTGATCTCGGGTGAAGAGAGTCCCACTTAGCCAAAAGATTCATCGGCCTAAAGAGCGTCCAAGTACGGGTAAATTATCTGTACGGAACGCTCTATCAACTTCAAGGGAGAGTCCTTTATTCTTCTGGTGCAGATTAAAGACAGACTTTCCTCGGATGATGCATGACCTGGAAATAGTTGCAGTTGCTAGCAGGAGCTGAAGATACAATGTTGCAGAAGTCGTCTTTGCTTCTTTGTTGCAGTTTGTAGAGTTCCTGGAGGATCCAGATGCAGTATCTTCAGTAAGAAGGTGAAGTAAAGGATGCAGAGGATTCCTGCTGGAGTCTTGCAATCCAAATCTGAAGAACCACCCAAGAGAGAGACCCTAAATAGCCCTGAAAGGGGCATTGGTCAGCTACACAGGTAAGCACATATCAGGGGAGGGCTCTGACATCACCTGCTGGCACTGGCCACTCAGATGCTCCCAGAGTGCCCTGCCAACTTGGAATCCAAGATGGCAAACCCCAGGAACACTCTGGAGGAGCTCTGAGCACCACCCCTGGGGTGGTGATGGACAGAGGAGTGGTCACTCCCCTTTCCTTTGTCCATTTTCATGCCAGAGCAGGAACTGAGGGGTCCCTGAACTGGTGTAGACTGGACTATGCAAGGAGGGCACCATCTGTGTCCTTCAAAGCATTATCAGAGGCTCTGGGAGGCTACCCCTCCCATGCCTGTAACACCTATTTCGATAGGGAGAGGGTGTAACACCCCTCTCCCAAAGTAAATGCTTTGTTCTGCCTTCCTGGTCTCGAGCTGCTTGAACAACAGGAGGGCAGAAACCTGTCTGAGAGGTGGCAGCAGCTGGGGCTGCCTGGAAAACCTCAGAAGGCTGTAATGGCAGTACTGGGGGTCCTCTAAGGAGTCCCCAGAGTGCATGTAATCCAACGACCAATGCTTTCAAAAGCCTTGTGGTATGATTCCAACATGTTTGATGCCAAACATGGCCATATTTGGAGTTACCATTGGGAAGCTGTACATAGGTAGTGACCTATGTCCAGTGCACACGTAAAATAGCGTCCCCGCACTCAGGAAGTAAGGGAAAATGGTCCTGGAGGTTGTGGTGGCACTTCTGCTACTGCAGGGGTGCCCTCACACACAGGTACTCTGCACCCTGCCTTCAGGGCTAGAAGGCCTGTAATATCGGTGACTTATAAGTGACCTGGTGCAGTGTAAATGGCAGTGAAAGGGTGCATGCACCATTCCACACAGGCTGCAATGGCAGTCCTGTTGACGCCTTTGCATGGGCTCCCGATGGGTGGCAAAAGAAATGCTGCAGCCCACAGGGATCCCCTGGAACCCCAATGTCCTGGGTACCTAGGTACCATACACTAGGGACTTATAAGGGGTGACCAATATGCCAATTTTGGATGAAATACTGGGTTACCAGTATGCAGTGACAACATTTAGAGGAGAGAGAGCATAATCACTGGGGTCTTGGTTAGCAGGATCCCAGTGAACACAGTCAAACACACTGACATCGGGCAGAAATTGGGGGTAACATGCCAAAAAGAGGGTACTTTCCTACATATGTCATAGTCAAATTATGTATACTATACATACTATACAGCTGACAAGGATCACAGGAGAGTTTCAATATGATGGCCTAAAAGATGGTCACGGCGATGTGAGGGGGTGAGGATAAGACTGGATCCCTACAGCTCTGACTACCAAAGGAAAACGTATATTTAACCACAAAAGTCCTCCTTTAAAAATACAAAACAAAACGAACAAAATAATCAGTTGGAACGTGGCAGGTTTGGCCACCCTCATAGCCAGCTTCAGCATTAAGAGTTTTACAAATTATGTAGATATTATGTGCTTCCAAGAAACATGGTTGGTAGAGCCATTAACTGTATTGGGCTTTACAACAATTCAGCTGCCTGCACAAAAAAAAAAACTTGTTTGGAAGATATATTGGAGGCCTTGCAATATACGTTAAGTTAGACTTCGCTGTTAAACTGGTAACTTGGGAGAAATCAATAAGTAACATGCATGTGATAACCCTATATGGCTTAGCCTTTTCTAAAAAAATTATCCTGGTAACAGTTGTAAACTTATATATTAACCCCTTCCAAGAAAAGAAACAGCTGATGGTCAAATCAATTTTGTCCTTGCTAAAGGAATTTTTATGCAAACACCCAGAACACGAATATGTGATTGCAGGAGATTTCAACATTCGCCGACCTGGTCAGGAAACAAGGTCCTCTTGAGACCCTGCAAGATTAGCTTTAGAATCTTTTTTCAAAGAATATGTTTTGAAAACAACAAACTGTGGTAATACAGTAGTGGACACACCTATTCCAATGGTTAGAAACATTACTACGATAGATTACATCTTCTTAAGCCCAGCATTTATGTGCAGGTGTTCAAGCCCCAAGGTGATCAATAGAACTGAAAGTGATCATAATCCAGTGGTAATAGAAGTTGATCTTGGCGCAATGAGACACAAGACCTATAAAACTAGCGGCCATCAACTCACATCTGGCTTATGCCCATTAACAAAACGTATTAAATGGAGCACAGCCTGCAAGGTAAAATATGAGGCATGGAAGCAGGTTAATGACCCTATAAACTTTAAATCTGAGGTAAGTCAGATAACTGACCAGTGGGGACATGTGCTTAAGAATTTACATGCCCAGCTTTGTAGCAGAGCACAGGTTGGTCACACAGGGTGTAAAAGACAAAGTGAGGGCAAGCTGCCAGGAACCAGGGAATGCACACAGATCAAAAGGAGATGTCGGCAGGGAGAAAGGTGCTATACGAGGAATAAAACCCCATCAATGGAAGCTCATAGGAGGCAGGCACAGTGCAGAGTATAGTGCATAGGGTGCAGTGATGCAGTGTAGTGGCATAGAGTGCACTAGTACAGAATAGTGTGGTGTAGAGTGCAGTGTTGCAGAGTAGAGTGTCAGTGCAGTGATGTGGAGTGGTACAGAGAACGGTGGCATAGAGTACAGTGGTGCAGAGTAAAGGGCAGTGGCATACAGGGCAGTTGTTTAGAGTGCAGTGGCGTAGAGTGCAGTGGCATGGGGCCGAGTAGAGTGGCATAGAATGCAGTGGAAAAGTTTATTGGTGCAGAATGTATTAGTACAAAGTAGAGTGGTGTAGAGTATGGTGGCGACCAGTGCAGTGTTACAGAGTAGAGTGTCCACGTGCAGTGGTGTAGAGTGCATTGAACTAGAGTGCAGTGGCGTAGAATAGATTGTTTCAGGGTAGTGTGCAATTGCATAGAGTGGAGAGGTGCAGGGTAGAGTGTAGTGGCACAGAGTGCATGGCATAAAGTAGATTGTTTCACAGTAGAGTGAAATGGCTTGGAATGGAGAGGTGCAGGGTAGAGTGGAGCTGAATAGAGTGTGATGGCATAGAGTAAAGTGGTGTTGAGTGCCGTGGCATAGTGTGCAGAGTAGATTAGAGTGATGTACAGTGTATTGATGTAGAGTGCAGTGGCATAGAGTTGATTATTAAATGCTAAAATGCACTAGCATAGAGTGTATTAGCTTAGTCTGCAGTTGCGTGCAGTGCAGTGTTGCAGAGTGGCATAGAGTTGAGTTAAATAAAGCCAGCAAATTGAAAGCAACAAAATGTGAGTTACAAACCACAACGCCAGTGGTAAGCAACGGGCGGAATGCATTCACAAGGAAGCACTATGAATGTGCTTAAAGTGACAGCCGTGGGATACTTTGTGGGGAAAGTTCAGTATTTTAGTCCCGTCCGTATCTTGCAGAAGTTTGTCCACATCAATCACCCAGGTATTATGCCGAGAAGACCTGGGGTGGTTTCCATGTTGCAGGAATGGTGTGTACTCCCATTCTATCAGTTTGCCACCAGTTCCTATGCTGTCGAGCTTTTGGCACACATTGTAGGGGTATTGCTAGGTGGCAGACATGAAATAGGGCATTTAATGATTATTTAAGGTGGTTGTAAGTAAGGAGTTGACCGGGGTGAAGATGGTAGTCTACCAAAAGGGTTTGGAAAATTAGTAGCTCGCCATCCAGAAACAAATCACCCAATTTTAAGATACTTGCACCATGCCACTCCTGGAGAAAATACAGAGCCACCCCTTGCTTCCTACCCGTCCAGGGTGTGCACCAGCGCTTCAACCCGTATAAAGAATGTGTCATTTATTTATATATAGGGTGTGTTTGGAAAAATGTAGAGAAAGCACAGGGCTCCAATAATCTACTCAACCACTCACTATGGCGAGTTTTTTTCTTATGCGTTTGAGCTATTTTTTGATCCCACTTCACCCTTCTAGCCACTGGACAAATAAGAGGTGTTCTGTCCAATTAGAAACTGAATTAGCACTTAAGACGCCTTTAAATCTTATTCTTGTCACATTTTCTCTGTGTTCAGAGACAGTTCAAAAGTCAGTTTGTCTTCTTGGATTCAAATAATTTTCCTAGTGACTGCAGAGTTCCTGGATTTTGTAAGGTAAACTGTCTGACCAAAGTGAAATGAGAGGCTTTTGGTATCTGTTTTTTCTTAACACACATTTATTTAACTAAGTCAGCTTTACAAACATTTAAGAATTAATTTCAGTAGCTGTGGAAGACCCTTTTTTGTCATAACACTGTACATGGTGATGTGCAAATGACAAATGTTTTGTGAAAGCCAATTTACACAGAATTGTGTTAATACACTACATAGTTTTATCATTGAAGCTGCAGGTTAATGAGCAGCTTTTCTGACACTTTTGGGAAATGTACTGTCTGTAAATGACAGTGTGCTACCACATCACGCTCCGGTAATATATATTTTTTTAAGTGATGGTTTACACATAAGCTGAGAAACACTCCTGCCCTGATGGCACAGCTATTAGTCAACTAAGAGGCAAGTCATGCATGGATCATGTGTAACCTATATGTGGGTTATATTTATTATACATGGCGCAGACATTTAGTGTATTGAATCCAACAAGAGGATTTTGTTTTTTACAGCAGAAATGCTGAACTCACATATTTGAAGGTGCACTCATATGTGAGAATCAACAAAAAGGTGATTATAAAATTCAATATTTGCCTAGGAACCCACAATATGAGATCTGTTTCCGGTTCAAGTACATTACAGCTCGGTCGAGTAGATTATTCAAGCTACTTGACTTGTATGTCTAGTAACATTTTTATGATTTTTCTATGCCTGAAGCAGGTTAGTGCTCGCATTTTAAAATATGCCACACTTACCTGCTGAGAAATTGACATTGACTGCCATTGCCTTACATTCTTTTCAAAGTGGGCTAGCTGAGGGACCAAATTATCTCCCCAAATATTTCAATTTAGTCATCTCCACTGTAAGGGCTAAAGCCAATTGTTCATCATGTACTTTGTCGATTGGGAACAATAAAGATTTGTCCCATCTCATTAAATCCAGAGACCTTTACAAAGACCTGAAAGATCTCTTGCAACTTCTTTAGTGTTCCCATCACTTGTGTCAAGTAATAAAAAAAACAAAAACATAAGCAGCATTCTGGGTGATTATCCCCACCCTGTGCATCTTGGCCACCTTCAAATCTGCGCATCCACCTGTATCCATTTGATAACACCCTCTACCACCAGCCCAAATATCATCCGCATCAAAGGGCAGCCCTGTAGTGCTGGAACTCACAGGAGGCATGCCTATTAATTATTATTCTTGCACAGGGTCTATTGTACAACAACAACCTACCATCTCCGGTACTTGGGGCCAAAACTAATTTTCTCAAGGATTCCAAAATGAAATGGCCATTTTTCAGAGGATGTATACGATCTTGTATTGTCTGACATCTGCCCCATTACTGTTTGTTTCATGGAAAGAAGAGTGACCTTCATTTGTATTACAGACATTTGAGATATGTAGGTGAATCACACAACATAAGTGTGAGGTACTGGTTAGTTGAGGTACATCATCATACTTAGTATAACTCACATATAGTATAGCTCCCCTGTTAATATAGTTGATGTACAGTTAGCAGCTGAACTTAATTGTGTATGGTCAGTCAATCTCTTCTTTCAGTTAATTGGTTAGTCCAGTCTACTGGTATTTTTGTACGAGCATCTATCCTATCTGCTCAGTTTATATTTTTTTCTGCAGGACATATTGTTACAGTGGTTCAAAAATGAGAATCAAATACAATATCTGTATGTGTTTTGCGTTTGCTTATTGTCCTTCTTTCTAAGACTTTTTCTTGTTGTCAGGCCTCTGAGCACTTTACCACTGCTAACCAGTGCTGAAGTGCATGCGCTCCTCTTACCTTAAAATATGGTTATGTATGCTTACCCCCAGTTGGCATATTTAATTTACTTATGAGTCCCTAATAAATTGTACTTACCTATGCCCTGGATTTGTAAATTAAAGGCTACTAGTGCGCCCACGGTAATGATTGCGCATCCCAATTAAGTAGTATGTCAACATAACTTGCTTGTCACTCCAGAGCCTGTGTGTGCAGTTCTAAACTTCCATTTTGATCTGTCAAGTTAAGTCTTTCCAGGTTCAAACCTTTTATTTTTAAAACATATGTAACCCCTTTAGTGGGCCTGGGACAGATCAAAGGGCAGGGGCAAGTTGGACATGTATTTTTATTTTTAACCTGTTGTGGTAATACAAAAACGATTACACTTGTCTTTCACCACCGCAAGGCCTAACTTGCACTTAAGCTAACATCAGGATTACCTTGAAGCATCCTGTCTAATTTCCAAATGAAAAAACTAAATTTGGACTTTGGTGTCCAAGGACTCGCAATTCAAAATCACAATTTATGGTCAAGTCTAACATTCATTTGTGTGGCTGAAAATGTCACATTAATAAATTTGATGTTTTATTTTCTTAAATATTTACTGGGTACCCCTGACTACATGTTTGGGTGGGTGACGCATCAATTCTTGTGCATTCCCTCCAGACAGGCACACACCAAGGGAGCTCAGGTGTGACTGATGGATCATAAATATCCTGATGGCCCACCCTTGGTAGGATGAAATGGTGCAGCTGGCACATCTAAATGGGCTGGCTATTCTTCCCACACACATGGATGCATAATCCCCCGTAGCGAGTCTGCAGCTAGTCACTGCACTTCCTGTCCTATTTGCACTTTCTTCAAAGGCCTCTTTTTCAAGTCTCCCCCATTTCAGAGGCACCACTGGGCCTAATAATTGGACCTTTTTTCCCCTTTCACTTGCTGCTTTTCTGTCCTTTTCTCTTTTTCTCCCTCTTGTGTTTACCACACACTGCTGGTGTACCAGCATCCCCACCCTCCCCATGCAAAGCGCTTCTCCCACCTCCTTATCTCTGGACCACCACCTCCATCCCTCTCTTCTTTAACGACGACCGCCACGCTAGTGTGCCACAGGGAAGCCTGTTTGTGCATGGACGTCACCCAGCGCCACTGACCCTGGTTCTCACCCCTTCTGCTGGTTTAACGCAGCCCTCAACCCCATAAGATCATCAGCATGCCACCAAGCTGACCACATGTACAACCATGGATCATTTTCCTGCTTCGCCTCCTCCAGCATACTCCCAAGTACCACCCCATGATTCCTCACTGCTCCTCAACACATGCTCCCTCGTCAAGCATGCACTACAAGTCTCAGACCTCGACTCAACAGCTCTGGACGTCACCTTCTTGCAATGAGTTGGATCACCCTGCAGCTACCACGGACATTGCCACGGCCATTACGCACAACTGCAAAATCATACACAAGGACAGAGCCAACCTTCCTGGAGGTGTCATTGCCATAATCTACAAGAACAACCTCCGCCTTTCATCATCTAGTCGCATTCTGTCAACGCACGAGCATCTACATTTCCACATCCTCACCAACCGAAACACCTTCCTACATGGCACCCTCATCTACAGGCCACCTGCACCTCAACACCAGTCTTCACAAGACATCGTCAACCTCATTGCCCCTCCAAGCACTCACTTCCTCCTGTTACATCCCACTCGGTGATCTCAATTTACAGCTTGATACCCTCAATGACCCCCAATACGTCAAACATCCTGTACAACCCCACAATTCTCGGCCTCAAACAACTAGTCAACGTCCCCACCCACAAACCTGTTCACATCCTCTATGCCGTTCTCTCAGCAGGGGACAACCTCACCATCATCCACACCTCCGACCACTGTTGGATTGACCACAAGTGCCTCTACTTAACCTACTCAAACACTGCTGGCCACCACATTCCCAAGACCTCTGCAACGATCTTCCCTACCTTCTTTCACTGTAAGATCTGGGACATCTACGAAGGCTTCAGCATACAGAGCCCGCCTTCACCGCTCAGCACCATGGACCTTGCTCCCCCACCAGATACTGAACTGCTGAACCACCATTACTGTAGAGGACACTCAAAGAATAATGAACTCCATCCACTTGGGAGCACCCTCAGATCCATGCCCTCATCACATCCTCAACCTTGTCATCCCCATCATTTCACCAGAGCTTTGCTGAACCATCAACCCATCGTTTAAGACTGCGACATTCCCCTCAGACTATAAACACGCAGAAATCAGCCCGCTACTCAAGAAACCCAAAGCCGACCCCAGGGAGCTGAAGAACTACTGACCCATGTCTCTGCTCACTTTCCCAGCCAAGGTAGCGGAAAAAGCTGTCAACCAGGAACTCATTGAGTTCCTTGAGACACAACGTATCCTAGAACTTTCCCCAGTTCCGATCTGGAGGCAACCACAGCACCGAAACAGCACTCTTAGCCGCCACCAATGACATAAGCATCATACTGCACCGCATAGGTACTGCCGCACTCATCCTTCTAGACCTCTCTACTGCATTTGGGACCGTCTCTCACTTCAGCCTCTGTGACAGGCTGCACAACGCTGGCATCCGAGATAAAGCCCTGAGCTGGATCTGGTCTTCCTCACCAGAAGAACACAGAGGGTCAGACTACCACAGTTCACATCAGAACTTAGCCACTTTCTGCGGAGTGGCCCAAGGATCCACACACTGCCAGAAGCTTTTTAACCTCTACATGGCCCGCTCACTAAGATAATCAAACAACACGAGGTAAAGATAGTCTCCTACGACAATGACACCCAACTGATCCCCTCCATGTTGGATGACTCTGCTCAAGCCAAGATGCATTTTCCCAATGGGATGAAAGCAGTCTGCCCTTGGATGGACGTCAGCTGCCTCAAGCTCAACTCGGACAAGACAGAAATCCTTGTGATTGCCTACACACCATTCTGCCTGGAACGACTCCTGGTGGCCCCCCACTCATGTTTATGCCCCCACCCACATTGACCAATTGCGTAACCTGGCCTTTATCCTTGACTTCTCTATCAATGACACAACAAGTTCACGCTTTCTCCTCAACAAGCTTACACACCCTCTGTATGAAAATGCCTCCTTTTTGCAGCCCCCCCCCAACACACACACACTTTTGTGCTGCTATTCATGCTGACTCTACTGAGAAGTGTCCTGGGATCTTGCTAACCAGGCCCCACCACCAGTGTTCTTTCAGTTAAAAAAAATGTACCATTGTTTCCACAATTGGGACACCCACGCACACAGATAAGTTCCTGGTAAAAGGTACCAGTGGTACCAAGGGCCCTATGACCACGAAGATCCCTAAGGGCTGCAGCATGTGTTGTGCCACCCTAAGGGATCCCTCACCTAACACAGGCACACTGCCATTGCAGTTAGTGTGTGTTGGTGGGGATAAAAAGGCAAAGTCGACATGGCATCCCCCTCAGGATGGCATGCACACCAAATACTGCCTTGGCATACGTAAGTCACCCCTCTAGCAGGCCTTAAAGCCCTAAGGCCTGGTGTATTATATCACAGGTGAGGGCATAGCTGCATGAACAATATGCCCCTACAGTGTATAAGTCCATTCTTAGACATTGTAAGTACAGTGTGGCCATGATAAGCACATGGTCTGGGGGTTTGTCATAACTAACTCCACAGCTCCATAATGGCTACACTGAACACTGGGAAGTTTGAGATCAAACTTCTCCAAATAAGAAACCCACACTGATGCCAGTGCTGGATTTATTACAAAATGCACTCAGAGGGCATCTTAGAGATGCCCCCTGTATTTTACCCAATCCTTCAGTGCAGGACTGACTGGTCTATGCCAGCCTGCCACAGATGGATGAGTTTCTGACCTCCTGGCATGAGAGCCTTTGTGCTCTCTGAGGCCGGAAACCAAGCCTGCACTGGGTGGAGGTGCTTCACACCTCCCCCGCAGGAACTGTAACACCTAGCAGTGAGCCAAAAAGGGTCAGGTGCGTGTTACACTGCCACAGGGCACTCTGGCTAGTGGAGATGCCCGCCCCAGGACACAGCCCCCACTTTGTGCGGAAAGTCCAGAGGAGATATGAGAAAAACAAGGAGTTACCCCCTCAGCCAAGTCCACCCCTAAGTTGACCAAAGCTGTAGTGACCCCCCTCCTCGGAAAATCCTCCATCTTGTTTTGGAGGATTTACCCAATAAGGATAGGGATGTGCCCCCTCCCCAAAGGGAGGGGGCACAAGGAGGGTGTAGCCATCCTCAAGGTCAGTAGCCATTGGCTACTGCCCTCCAGCCCTAACACCCCCCTACATTCAGTATTTATGGGCGACCCTGAACCAAGGATTTCAGATTTCCTGAAAACCTAAAGAAGGACTGCTGACCTCAAAGCCCGTGGAGAAGACGGAGACAACAACTGACTTGGCCCCAGCCCTACCTGCCTGTCTCCAGACTCAACGAACCTGCAACAGCGACGCATTCTGTGGGGACCAGCGACCTCTGCTGACTCGGGGGACTGCCCTGCAACCCAAAGGACCAAAAAACTCCAGTGGATATGGGCACTGTCCAAACAACAAGGAAGAAACCATCTTTAAAGGGACACCCACCTCACTCCTGAAGCGTGAGTCTCCACCACTCTGTACCAACGCCCCCGGCTTGTGTCCAGAGAAACCAACACTGCAGCGCAGACCCCCAGGTGACTCCAACGACGTAGCCACCCTGAGACAATCTCCCTGCATCCCCACGTTGAAGCCTGCAGAGAGAATCCAGAGGCTCCCCCTCACCGCAACTGCCTTGTAACAGAGATCCCAACGCCTGGAAGAAGCACTGCACCCACAGCCCCCAGGCCCGAGAGGAACCAACTACCAGTGCAGAAGTGACCAGCAGGCGTCCCTCATCCTAGCCCATTCGGTGGCTGGCCCAAGAAGAACCCCATGCCCTGCCTGCATCACCATAGTGACCCCTGGGTACCTCCATTGATTTCTATTTGAAACCCAACACCTACTTTGCACACTGCACCTGGCTGGCCCTGTGCGCCTGTTTGGGACACACCCCAACCCAGTGCTCTACAAAACTCCCCGGGTCTGCTCCCAGAGGACGCAGGTACTTACCTGCTAGCAGACTGGAACCAGAGCACCGCTTTTCTCCATAAGCGCCTATGCTACTTTGACCTCTGCACCTGACCGGCCCTGTGTTGCTGGTACTGGGTGTTAGTGGTTTACTTGAGCCCCCAACAGTCGGCTGCCTATGCCCTGGAGACTGAACTTGTAAGTGCTTTACTTACCTGCTAAATTAACTTGTACTTACCTCCTACAGGAACTGTTGACTTTTGCAGTGTCCTCTTTTAAAATAGCTTATTTGCATATTTGCCAGAACTGTGTACCTTACTGTTTTCATTCCAAGTTCTATATTTGCTTATGCCAAGTACCTTACAATTTATGTACTTACTTGAATTCAGAATCTTGGGGTTCTAAAATAAATCAAGAGAAGAATATTTTTCTATATAAAAAAACCTATTGGTCTGGGGTTAAGTCATTGAGTGAGTGTTCTTTAATACTTGTTTTTTAATCAAACATGGTATTTATCCTCACACACAAGATAGAACATAGTGTGTGCAAAATAATAGTCTTTCTTAGAATTGTAGTCTACAACTGTTTGTGTGGGCTCTTTGGGCCTCATTCAGACTTTGGCGGGCGGCGGGGGCCGCCCGCCAAAGTACTGCCGTCAGAATACCGCTGCGCGGTCAAAAGACCGCCGCGGTAATTCTGAGTTTCCCGCTGGGCTGGCGGGCGACCGCCAGAAGGCCACCCGCCAGCCCAGCGGGAAACCCCCTTCCACGAGGATGCCGGCTCCGAATGGAGCCGGCGGAGTGGAAAGGGTGCGACGGGTGCAGTTGCACCCGTCGCGATTTTCAGTGTCTGCTATGCAGACACTGAAAATCTTGGTGGGGCCCTGTTAGGGGGCCCCTGCAGTGCCCTTGCCATTGGCATGGGCACTGCAGGGGCCCCCAGGGGCCCCACGACACCTGTTCATGCCAACCAGGTTCTGGCGGTCAAAACCGCCAGAACCAGGCTGGCGGTAAGGGGGTCGGAATCCCCATGGCGGCGCTGCCTGCAGCGCCGCCATGGAGTATTCCTCAGGCAAGGGGAAAACCGGCGGAAAACCGCCAGTTTCCCTTTTCTGACCGCGGCGGTCAGAATTGGCCTGGATGCACCGCCAGCCTGTTGGCGGTGCATCCGCGGTCCCTGGCCCTGGTCGTAATGACCCCCTTTGTCTCTTACCCACTATTGGACCCATGTTATTCCTCAGTCTAGTGTGGTGACATACAGCCTGCTAGTCAATATGAGTCTTTGAAGTCACAACATAACCTGGCTGAGGTCTATGCGTTTTTGTGCCCTCTGTTATAAAGGTTCAGTTTTAGACACGCATAGGTTCTGCACCAGAAAGTTAAAGCTTGTACACAGCATGGAAGATCCACAGGCAGCTATCAAAATGTTCTGCGCTTGTGTGACTAACTCCGCAACATTTGGTGCTGGCAAGGAAGAGCAGGCTATTTGGGATCGGCTCTGGATGTGGAGCTTTGCAGACTTGACGGTAAAGTGCCTTTGGCTTGTTATTTTTTTATTTTTTTAATCATTTTTTCTTATATAGTTAATTTTGAATATTTTTGTTGATACACTTAAAACCTTCCTTAAACAAGATGCTGGTGGGGTGATATAGGTCAAGCTTTGGTACATACATATGGAAAATAAACCCCTAAAATCTCTCTTCCCACTCCCCCCCCCAAAACTTCAAGACTCCCTACATCGCACTTCTTCCACTCATGGTACACAAACCTTATAGATATACAATCTACATGGGGTTTTAGAGGGAGGCAGTACCTCTCTTGGGGGAACATGTTGTGCGCTTCAAAGTAGTTCATCCACCTTGGTCCTCACCTGAAACTCATCTCTCTTACCTGTTGCTCCTTGTAGCAGTTTGCATTTACCAGTGGACACACCCCGTGAAACGGCTTCAACTGGCTTGCAAAACTATGGGGGACAGTAACAAATGGTGCTGAAACTCTGGTAGGTTAGGGCTTGTCTACCAATGCCTGCGAAGACTGGATCCAGCAGACTGCATAGGAATCATAAAAAGATTTGGTAAATAGGCAGGAAGGCGGACTCAGCAAACTGCTGTGGAGAGCAAATAGGGAACAGTCGGACACATTCGTACAATGCAGGAAATCCACTGCATCCCTACCTATCTCCAGTCGTCTTGACTATGTTGTGGCACTGGATCAAGATAGGCAGGGGCAAAAGAGTGAGGCTGACTACCTACACAACTGCTCCCAAAGCAGCAGGTGCGGACACACCGGAAGCTGTAGACACAACACCACACACATGTGACCCAAGGTAATGGGTCGCTTTATACTGTACCAAAGCAGCAGTGTAGTTCGACAGCACCCTGGGTGTCTGAGTAGCCCTATTTATGATTGGTCTGCTCACCTCCATGGTCTGAGGAAGGCGCTAGAAAAAGGTCCCCTAAACATGGCCTGCTGGCTACGACATGCGGGGATCCCAAAAATGTGTTAGCATCACTAAGAAGAAAATAGCAGTGACTATGCTCAGCATTCGCACATTGAATGTTCGCACGCTCATGGATACCTCTAAAACAGACCTGGGAGACTGACAGCAGTTGTCACAAAATAATTCAGCAGGTACAACATCCAGATCACACCCATAAGCGAGAACAGCGTCCCATCCGAAGGCCAGCTGACAGATTTCAAAGCCGGTTACACATTTTATTTGGGTGGCCATAGCAGCCAAAGAACGTCTTGGAGTAGGAGTGGGTTGCAATCACATCTAATCTGGTCAGCAAATTAGCCAGCCACACAATTATTTGACAATCGACTCGTCTCTGCGGCTCCCCTTGAAGGAAAGCGCTGCACCACATTTATCAGTCCATATGGTCCCACCATAGGGGGAGAGGAGATCGAAGACATGTTTAAGGAAGACTTTTACTCCCTCACAGCATCGGTGCCCAAGGAAGATGAGTCTGTTATCGTATGCGACTTCAGTGCCAAGGTTTGTGCTGACTAACAGACATGGGAGGGAGTCATTGGAAGGAATGGAGTTGGCAAAAGCAACAGCAGTGATCATCTACGTTTGGAAACCTGCGAAGCTCATGACCTGTTGATCACAAACCGCTTTCCGCATACACAACCGTAACAAGACGTCCTGGATGCACCCATGCAGCAAGCACTGGCATCTCATTGATTACATTATAGTAAGGGGAAGGGTCAGGCAGGATGTCGGTGACTAAAGTCATGTATGGCAAAGACTGCTGGACAGACCACAGACTCATTCTCTCAAAACTCAACATGCACATCCAGCCCATGCATTGCCCGCAAGGCCAAAGGCACAATAAGCAAGTGAATGTCAGCAAGTTTTAACACCACTTTGTGCGCCAGAAGCTCGGGCGGAGTTCAGCTCTCAGCTTGAACAATTCAGCTTTGGCACATATGGTGCAGACCTTTGACTAGGCAGCTTTTATAGAAGTGGTCTACAACACCGCTATCGCTCACTTGGACCAGAAAACAAAATAACACAGGAGGGTTCAATGGCAATGATAAATAAATTCAGAAGCTGCTGGATGAGAAGCCTGAAGACCTCAGATTCCTCCAGCAACACATTATAACTGCCTTCAAGAAGGCATCCTACAGCTCCATCAAAAGCAAGGTACATGCAAAGTTCAGAGAGATGCAAGAATCCTGGCTCAAAAGAGAGGCAGATGAGATCCAGAGGTACGCTGACAGCTACAAATCCGATTGTTTCTACGACCCTCTGAGGAGCAGCTACGGGCCACAGTCCTCTGGACCGACATAACTGTTTAGTGACGACTGGTCCACCATGCTCACTAACCAGAAGTACATGTTGACAACAAGGTCTGAACACTTCAACACTATCCTGGACGGGTCTTTCTCTATCGTTCTCTATCAATGCCAAAGCTTTTGACCACAAGTCGCCATCAACACCTCCCTAGCAGAACCTCCAAAGGAATTGGAGGATAAGGAAGCAATTAAGCCTCTCTCTAATGATTAAGCACATGGCTCTGATTACAGAGAAAGGTAAACAGCTAATCTTGTGACAAGGGTAAAGGAATCTCTCCTGGTCATTGGCAGTAAAATCTTTGTGACTATCCTTCTCAAACGCCCCTGTCAACACTTTGGAGTGGTACTCCTGACAGAGAGTTAGTGCGGCTTCAGAGACTGACAGTGGGCATGATACTTGCTGCACTTCAACTACAGGAACTGTTCAAGAAAGAAGACGGTGACATTTACACGTTTGGGGACCTGACCAAAGCCTTTGACAGTGTCAATCATAAGGGGCCATGGCAGGCCATTTAAAATTTTGGATGCCAAGGACAATTCATCAGTATGTTGTGCAACTGCCACAACATCTTGCTTGCTCAAGTAGTGGACGATGGAGACTCCTACGCTGCCTTCCCAGTCAATAGCGGAGTCAACCAAGGCTGTGTACTGACACCCACGCTGTTGAATCGGCATGAAGTGTAGACAGTCCTTCTCTTTAAGTGTGTAGGTTCTTTTTAATTGGTCAAAGAAAATAGGCCCATCTCAGTTAAAGATGTTAGCAATAGACTGGCATCCCACCTTTTGCCAGGTGCGGAACTCTACTTGGTCCAGGCCTATGTTAAAATCTGTGTTGGCTATTATTCGAATGAGAGGAGAGTGTAACGTTCTTAGCCTCTTACGTACTATCACCTTCTCCCACAACCGGAGCAAGAATCTTTTTGCTGGGAAGAGTAGAGACTACATGCTCATTTTGGTCTCCTCAGGAATGGGACCTTCCACAAGTGTTTCTCTGATGCTGGCTGTGACCATTCTGAAATATGTTTGAGCTGCATTACCTCACAGTATTTTTGAAGGTGTGATTCAGACATCCTTCCTGTGGTGTACAATAGCGCTGGTCTCATCTAAGCCGTGGGCGTTGATATGCCTAAACAAAGTTATGAAGGGCTTTGGAAAGGAGTGATTCATCCCAGCTTGTGGACTCACCTGAAGCTTCTGGGAGAGGAAAAAAATCCAAGATAAAATCAACATTTTCAAAGCTGCAACTATGCTACTATGCTAGTTCTTCGGTGACCCGCAGGAGTGGCTCATCATATTTGTGTTACTGTGCTTGGCACTGTCTTTGTCAGGTGAATGTTCAATTCTGAAAGTGTTTTTCTTCTCCAATTGCACAGGAAATTGTGGGTAGATTTGTATTACTTTGTTGATTAGATCTGTAACATGGAGGGCTTTGAATTTATGAATATTTATTCATAATCCAGCCTCTGCACTAAGTGATTGCTTCCTTAAAAAAAAAAAACTGTAAGGCCTCATAGGGGTTTGTCGACGTGCATTATTACGTCGTCTGCATAAAGACTGATAGTGTGCTTTTCCACCCTAAGCAGATCCCTGTAATAATAGTTAACAGGCACTATTTGGTGAAATGGCTAAATTTTTGATGCGCATAGCATAGAGCATGGGGGCACCCCTGTTTGTTACTTCTGCTGATAGTGTATGGGGAAGACCTCTAACCGTGGATGACCATAGTTCCTCATAATCATGAGCGAAAGCATTCCCCAAGCAGAAATGGACCAGTGTCATCACCAGGTATGGACAGTGGACCCGGCTGAACATCTTATCAGGGTCTGTACAGTAGCATGATGTGTCGGGGGAAGAGATGTGCTTTGTCTATAAGGTGAAGGAGCGTCTGTGTTGTCACTACATTGCTGGTGCAGTACAAAGCCTACCTGGTCAGAGGCTATTGTACCTGGCCTTAGCTGATTCAGGAGGACAGATAAGACGCTCATAAACACCTTGGTATCAAAATTAAGGAGAGAAAAGGCTATATAGGACCCGCAATGCTTCTATCTTTTTTATGTTTTTTGAATAACGATGATAGAGGCTTCAGACATTGCAGATTACATTAAAGCTTGTCCCGGAGACAAGTTAAACAGTCTTGTCAAAATCAGTCATTGTCCTGTAAAATGTCTTAGAAAACGCATCCAGGAACCCATCCACAGCTATTCGGATCACAGCTGCAGCACACCACCATAGCTAGGAAGATGAAGCTATGTCGCAGAATCGTGGACAGAGTCAGCGCAGTGGGACTAGTGTAGCCATTTTTTAATGTAGCTTTAGGCACATTTGCTTAACGTGTTAGGCCTCTGTGCACTTTGCCCTAGATGCATTTTATTTAGCCTCGCACTGTTATTTTACAATAGCCAATTTCACGGTCTTGTTTTGTTTCCTTCTATCACACTGTTTAGCTTACTTCAGCACTGTGTTCGCAAACAATACATTCTTGCTCCCTCTGTGCTTCAGTCAAGGATACAGTCTGGTACATTGCTGATAGACGTGGTAGAAGTTTAGTCTTTATGGTTCGTAGACAGTACACATTCTTACGCAGGAACATCGAGGTGTTAGTTCACATCAATAGTATAAAAACACTTTCTAGTCCCAGTACATGTAAGAGGGAGATTCCAACCAGAAACCCACAACTAGATGCTGACTGCCCTGTTGCAGATGCTGATCCAGATCACAGGCCTTTGCTTAGGTATGAGGGTTGATGTCCTCCCGGGGAAACCAGAAAGGCAGGCTTAGAGCTTCACATGCTGTGCTCGAAATATAACATAGAGAGAACATAATTTAGTTACAATATGATAGCCTTATTTTTATGTTTCACTCTCCTCTGTACTATTTCCATCTTACTGTGTTGTATGGTTCTGGTTATTGCGGCTCACGCCTTGTTATCTAAAATGCAGTTGTTTTATTAAACTAATCTTTAAAACTCAAACTGCCTTTTTCATTTATATATGGGACCTTACTTTGTATGAGAGAACTGGTTGTGACCTGAGTGACCACAACTTCCCTGGGAAGTACTAAGATGTCATGCGCTCGGCTGCCCAATTGTCTCTTCCCTTCGGGAGAGATGAGGCACTGCTAGTTAGCCGGAGCATAGCCCGGATTTAGAGTGACCAGGGTCCTTCACCGTAGGTCAGACTTAGTCCACCACACTGTGAACGATCTTGTTGCCCAAAAAATCAAGTAGTCTCATTAGGATAATGAGAGCCTACGCGACAGGACAGCTCCCAAGAACACAGGATAACATCAGGAAGAGGTGGAATGACCCACGGGGGAAGGTGCGTTCCGTGGTCTCAAGAAAACACATTGCGGTTCAGAGGACTGGCGGCGGACACCCACCACCTCCCCCACAACTAACAACATGGGAGGAGCAGGTCTTGGCTATACTGCATCCTGAGGGCCTCACAGGAGTAGCTGGAGGAATGGACTCTGGTAAGACAAAGCTTTCACTACTTCATCCCCCACCCTACTTGCATGCTATCACATACCCCCACACTCGCCCTCACCCCCGTCACTCCAACTCCTCACAGATGTCCCACTATCACAAACCAAACATCCCAACACCAGGCCCTGCATGCAACAACAAAGCATGGACACCCATCACAAATGCGTGTCCACTGCACATACCCACACAGACCCCTAAACAATAAGCACACAAGCTCCTACACAGGAATGCAAGCACTGGGGCACAGGGTCACCCACCCATTGCACACCATGGCACACACAGATACTAAAACTATGCCTTTACACCCCTGCAGAACCCCTACCCAACGTCACCGGACAGGAGGTTCCAGACATGTCCACTTCACCCACAAAAGAGGCCCACAGTGATGACAGCAGCTCTGTCCAACTGGATCTAGATGACCAGCCCGGCACATCTGGGACCTCGGGACAGTCGGTTCCCCTGACACTGGCAGAAGCCACAACAGAGCCTCCCCCCTCTGGAAATACCAGCGGGCCCATACCTCTGTCCCCAGGACACGTCAAGCAGCAGTGTGTCCACCACTACAGGGAACCCAGGCTAACCCACCACCCCAAGAACAGCAGGGACCTGGGGGCATTGGCAGTGGGCACACGGTTCAGGGGACAGAGGCCCAGGAACACAGGGGAACTGGGAGGACAGCTGGGTGACAGGGGGAGGACAGGCCTAGGGAACCCACTCTCCACGAGGCCCTCTCCAACATCATGGGAGCCTACCTCCATTCTCAGGAGATGATGGCAGCGGTACTGGCCAAGTTTCAGGAGACCCAGCGGCTGCAGGAGGAACACTATTTAGGGTTCAGGGAGGAACTCGCATCCATCAATACCAACCTGGGCACCATTGTAGGGGTGCTGAAGGAACTCGTGAACACCAGGAGGGACACTGTGGCACAACAAGGGGCCCCTGACACTAGCCTGGACGATGAACTGCCCACCACCTCCACCGGCGCTAGTGGACAGGAGGCACCGCCACAGGACCTAGAAACTAGCACCCCACCCCCTGCAGATGGAGAACCACCCCGCAAGCAGTCCCTGAGATCAAGGACAAAGACAGAGAACAATGCCAAGACCCCCGCCAAGAAATGAGACCCCCCTGAATGTCATCCTTCTCTCCCACTTTGTCACCCTGTCCATCCATCAACTGCCCCAGCTCCACTTTCTATGCCCCTTTGGACAATGCACCTGTGAAACAAATAGACTGGACTCTGCCATAGACATTCCTCCACCATCACCCCTGACCATTTTACAACCCCCTCCACTATTTTGCACTTAAATAAACATACTTAAATCACAAAACTATCTGGAGTCAGTCTGTCCTTTCACAAATGTGTATTTACAATAACTGAGGAAAAAAGCAATATCCATTGTATTGTCAACATACCTATGTCACACAGCTCTAGTCCATGAGGAAACATAGCAGAGGTCACACAGTGGGACCCACATCTGTGAAATCGAAAGTGACAAATCAGGGTCCATACACTGAGTGAAAGTGACAGACAGATGAGAGGTATAACAAGTGTATCAGATGTAGCAGGCAGTGATGTCTTCTTACCTGTGTCTCACTGGAAGTATTGATGAATCACCGTGTGTCCGTTGTCGATATCCTGTTCTTCTGATTCCTCGTCTTCAATGTCCACAGGCTCCACAGCTGCCACAAGACCTCCTTCAGGACCATCTTCCTGCAGAAAAGGCACCTGTCGTCGCAAAGACAAGTTGTGCAGCATACAGCAGGCCACGATGATCTGGCACACCTTCTTTGGTGAGCAGAATAGGGAACCACCTGTCATATGTAGGCACCTGAACCTGGCCTTCAGGAGGCCGAAGGCCCTCTCTAAAACCCTCCTATTTTGCCCATGTGCATCATTGTGGCGTTCCTCTGCCCTTGTCCTGGGATTCCTCACTGGGGTCAGTAGCCCTGACAGGTTGGGGTAGCCAGAGTCACCTGCAAATGTCGAGTTACAACTGTTACACACACTAACCCTTAGGGGCAACCCCATACCCAGACACCTAGTCACACTGTATAGGGTCCATGTCCTCACCTAATAGCCACACACGGTGCCTCTGGAGTTGCCCCATCACATAAGGGATGCTGCTATTCCTCAGAATGTAAGCGTCATGCACTGAGCCTGGAAACTTGGCATTCACATAGGAGATGTACTGGTCGGCCAAACACACCATCTGCACATTCATTGAATGGGAACTCTTCCGGTTTCTGTACACCTGTTCACTCCTGTGGGGGGGACCAAGGCCACATGTGTCCCATCAATGGCACCTATGATGTTTGGGGATATGTCCCAAAGCATAGAAGTCACCTTTCACTGTATGCAAATCCTTCACCTGAGGGAACACGATGTAGCTGCGCATGTGTTTCAGCAGGGCAGACAACACTCTGGACAGCACGTTGGAGAACATAGGCTGGGACATCCCAGATGCTATGGCCACTGTCGTCTGAAAAGACCCACTTGCCAGGAAATGGAGTACTGACAGCACCTGCACTAGAGGGGGGATACCTGTGGGATGGCGGATAGCTGACATCAGGTCCGGCTCCAACTGGGCACACAGTTCATGGATTGTGGCACAGTTCAGTCTGCAGGTGACAATTACATGTCACTCTTCCATTGTCGACAGGTCCACCAGTGGTCTGTACACCGGAGGATGCCGCCATCTCCTCACCTGCTCCAGCTGACGTGCTCTATGGAGAACAGTGAGCAGAGTGTCAGCCAACACTGAGGTACGAAAACACAACTTTATTGCACTTATTTTTCAATCCGCTATGTGCCTGTCTTAGTGTGTATGCAAGGCCTAGATATGTGTGACGCATTTAAAAATAATGCCATGTGGCCCCATGAAATGGCGGCTGCCTGACCTGTAAGGTGGGACAATGGGATATGAGGTAACTGCACTGGCGTTGTACACTGTTGCGGTAGGCGGTCGAAGACCGCGGCGCAATCCTGCATTGGTTAACATTGGGCCCTATGGGTCCCAGGAGCCAATGACGATGTAAGCCGGTGGTGACGGTACGCACCGCCGCGGACGTGACCGACATTTTCTATCTGTTCCCTCACTTGATACCTGATGTTCAACAGGAGAGGACCTACACTGCAAGTGCTGCTGTGACCTAAGTCTGGAAGAGACAATGGCTCATGTGTCTGGGGAAAGGGCCCCTGCCTTCACCATGGAGGAGTTGGAGAAATTAGTGGATGGGGTCCTCCCCCAGTACACGCTACTCTACGGTCCTCCAGACAAACAGGTAAGTACACTGTGAGCATGCTGTATGGGCAATGCCTGTGTGGAGTGGTGTGGATGGAAGATGGGGGGGGGGAGAATGAGGCTTGCATGAAACGACGATGAGTGTATGTGCGTCATGGCAAGGGTAGGAACGCGGGCTGATGACTGTGACGGTGCAGACGGTTATATGTTCTCCTTTTCCCCTGTACTATTCCTGTAGGTCAGCGCCCACCAGAAGAAGGATATTTGGCGTGCCATCGCCAAGGAAGTCCGGACCCTGGGTGTCCACCACAGACTTAGCACACACTGCCAGAAAAGATGGGAGGACATTCGCCGCTGGAGCAACAAGATGGTGGAGGCCCAGCTGGGGATGGCCTTCCAACGTGGGAGGGGTGCCCGTCGCACCATGACCCCCCTGATGTTCCAGATCCTGGCGGTGGCGTACCCGGACTTGGAAGGGCGCTTGAGAGCATCACAGCAGCCACAAGGGGGTGAGTACACTCTCATTCAGCTGATTCAGCGTGCATTGGAGGTGTCTGGGTGGGGGAGGTGGGCTGTGGGTAGGCCAGGACGAGTTTTGTAGGCAAGGTCCCTTCGTAAGGCAGGCTATGTGGCACCCCACCCCACCAGCGTTAAGAGCCATCTACACCTAGTCAGGCTCCTGTGACTTCCATGTGTGTAGCAATCAGGCATAGGCCTTGTACCCCATGGCCCTGTGATTAATTAGGGAAGTCTAAGTGCATGACGTAGTGCAGAGGACTGCTGTGTCTGTAGTGTCCACCAACAGTAGCGGTATTGCATGCACTGAACATGTCTTTCTTCTGTCTTCCCCCCCCCTTTTTGTGGTCTACCTGTTCTTGTGTGTGTTAGCATCATCAGGCGGAGGAGCAGTGGCACCGGAGCAGGAGGGAGCTGCATCCCACATGGCCCTGGAGGGCGAGACAACGGAGTCTGAAGGCACCAGTGGGACAGAGAGCGAGGGGAGCTCCACGGCGGGGACAGGAGCTGAGACCAGCGAGTCTTCCTCTGATGGGAGCTCCCTTGCGGTGGTGGGCCTCTCTGTGCCCCCTGCATCTACAAGTACAGCCGCCACCCCCCCTACCAGCACCACCCTCCCAGCAGCCCCTCAGCGTGTGCCCCGTGGCCGCTCACCCAGGAGGGTGGGCATCTCCTTCCCCCCAGGCACCTCAGCCCCTTCCCCTGTCAGCCCTGCTGCCCTCAGTGAGGAGGTCATTGACCTCCTCAGATCCCTCACTGTTGGGCAGTCTACCATTCTGAATGCCATCCAGGGTGTAGAGAGGCAGTTGCAACCGGCAAATGCATACCTGGAGGGCATTCATTCTGGTCAGGCAGCCCAACAGCGAGCTTTTCAGACTCTGGCCTCAGCACTGATGGCAGCCATTGTCCCTGTGTCCAGCCTCCCCCCTCCAACTTCCTCCACCCAGACCCAATCCCCTGTACCTCAGCCTATCCCAAGCTCATCATCAGACCAGCATGCACACACCTCAACACACAAGGGTAGCTCTGGCAAACATAAGCACCGCACGTCCCACAGGCACTCACACAAGCATCATACCCATGCAGACATACCAACATCCACTGCCTCCACTGTGTCCCCCTCCTCCTGGTCTCCCTCCTCCCTCCCTGTCACGTCTCCACTCACACCTGCATGCACTACATCTTCAGCCACTACGTCCATCACCACACACCGCTCACGTGCACTCACTACCCCACTACAATTAACACATCCCCTGTGTCCTCTCCCAGTGTGTCTGTGAGCCCACCTCCCAAGGTACACAAACGCAGTCACACACCCACCCAACAGCCATCTACCTCACAACAGCCTCCAGCCCATGCACCTTCACCCAAAGTCAGCAAACGTACACCTCCTACAACCACTACCTCTTCCTCCACCCCCAAACGCCCTCCATCTACCCGTCCCAGTGTGTCTAAAAAACTTTTCCTGTCAAACCTTGACCTCTTCTCCTCACCTCCCCTACCCCCACCCCTTACGTCCCCTAGGGCACAGCATTCCAGGTCCCAACCCAGCACCTCAGCCACCACATCACCAGGAACAGTGGTGCCAGCAGTAACCGGCTTCTGGAGTGCGCCAAGCAGCAGGGCAGCCAGTGTGCCAAGGAGCCAGACCACAGACAGTCCCCCACCTCAGAAACATGAGAAGTTGGCCACAGCCCGGAGGGAGAAGGGCAAAACCCTTGCCACCAAGGGCTCTCTCAGGACTACAGTTGGGAGTGGGAAGACAGCTGCGCCACCATCCAAGGTGGGGAAGGGGCACAGAAAGAAAGGGAAGTCGCCGCCAACCTGCACAGCGGAAAAGACCCCCACCAGCACTGCTGCCACCAGCACCGCTTCCCAGGACACCGCCGCCACCAGCACCGTTTCCCAGGACACCGCCGACACCAGCACCGCTTCCCAGGACACCGCCGCCACCAGCACGCTCACTGAGCCACCCACCAGCACCGCAGGCCAATGAGCGCCGCAAGCACCGCCGCTACTGATGCTGCCACAATCACCGCCAGCGGCCACGCCACATCATGTCCCAGTGGCACCACCGCAGATATGGCTGCCATCCTCAGTGGTCAGTCGTACGAAGCTGGTGTTCAGTTTCAGGGGCCTGGACAGCTTCCATGTAGGCCCACCGTGAGTGGAGATTCACATCCACTACCTCTGTCCTTGGCAGGATGAAGCACTCTGGGCACCAAGCCCCCTCCAGAACCAGTGGAGATTCACATCCACTACCTCAGTCCTTGGCAGGATGAAGCACTCTGGGCACAAAGCCCCCTCCAGAACCAGTGGAGACTGTTATTCACTTGTGAGACTGTGGCTTTGCACTCCCCAGGATACAACAATGGGCATGGAGCTCCCTCGTGGATCTGGCATTGTGCACTCATCCGGCTGAGGTGCCCCCCCCTTTCCTTCCCCCTGAGGTGCCTGTTGTATTTCGATCTGATGCCACTGCAGTGTTCTCTCCGTTTTGATTGGGTATCTTGTGTGGGCCTCGTCCATGCATTTTGGGCCCAGTGGTCCACTGACTATGTATGTGCAGTACATGGAATTTAATTCTTGGGGTATATTTTTGTTAATAGTGAATATATATTTGAGTACTGGATTTTTATTGATTAGAATCGTTACAATCATTTCCATTGTCCTTGCATTCTTCCGGGGGGCTTGGGGGTGTAACTGTAATGTATCAACATGTATTTGTGTGTGTGTTGTAGTGGGTGTCATTCTCTTTTCCCTCCCCTGTGTCGTAGGTGCAGTACTCACTGTGGTCTTCGCTGCTGGCGTTCGTGCTCCTGGTAGAGGAGCAGGAAGATAATGGCTGGTAGAATATGGAGTTCCAGCTCCATGGCATCCTGGTTCCTCGTGGGGTGTGTAGAGGTGAGCGTTTCCCTTCCAAGTCCTGTTTCCACCGTGTCTTTGTTCTCATTTAATCTGCCCCAGAAAAGGTGGCGGATTGGCCTCTCATGATACTGTGGGCGGTACATTGTCTTCCGCCTGTTTGTTGGTGGTGACCGCCATGCTGTTTGTTTGTACCGCCGTGGCGGTCGGAGTGTTAAAGTGGCTGTCTATGTTGGCGGTTTCCGCCACGGTCGTGATACATTTTTTTTTTACCGCTGCTTTAACACCGACCGCCAGGGTTGTAATGAGGACCTATATGTTTATTGACAATACAATTTCTTTCTTTTTTTCCCCGTAATTACTTCTTACATAAGGGTTAACAAACATCTATCCCTCTATGTATCCACACATTGAACTACCATCTATTGAGGCAAGCTGGTTCTCTTTTTCCAAAAGTGTTAACTCTTTCACGTTGGTCTAAATATTGTCCTGACAACTTTTTCTCTACCTCCTCATTCTTACATATATTTGACCCACAGCGGTCATTCATTGTACTAAACAACGCCAAATGGATGATCAGCTTTTTATTTGATTAATTGCTGTGAAAATTAGCCAAGCTGATGAGAGAAGAGGACCATCTCCAACTATCTTTTTCTTTCTATTAAAAAGTGCTATGCCTTGGCGAAGAAGCAGACTTCTGATGGCTTATGTGCTCCTTCCACCAGGGCAGAGGCAGCTACTAGGGAGAGATATTCTTATGGTATCCATTCTCAAAAAACGAATGTGTGGGTGCAAATTGTCAATCAGAGGACCAGTTTCTGCCAGTCTGCCACAACCAGAAGAGTTTCTGGCCACATGGGGAGATTACCTTTGTCACTCTGTGGCCAGGAACAAAACCTGTACTGGGTGGAGGTGCTTCTCACCTCCCCCTTCAGGAACTGTAACACCTGGCTCGTGCCTTTTGTTACAACACCCCAGGGCATCCCAGCTAGTGGAGATGACCCCCACCACTGCCCCCACTTTAGGCAGCAAGGCTGGAGGAGATGATGAGGGGAAACAAGGAGGAGCCACCCACCAGTCAGGACAGCCCCTGAGGTGCCCTGAGCTGAGGTGACTCCTGCCTTTTAGAATTCCTCCATCTTGACATTGGAAGACGCCCCCAAAAGGAATATGGATGTGCCCCCATCACCTCATGGTGGAGGCACAAAGAGGACGTAGCCACCCTCCAGGGCAGTAGCCGTTGGCTACTGCCCCCAGACCTAAACACACCCCTAAATTGAATATTTAGGGGCGACCCTGAACCCAGGAAATCAGATTCCTGCAACCTGCACAAAAGTTCTGTTGACCTGAAAGCCCCGCAGAGATTACGGAAACACAAACTGACTTAGCTCCAGCCCTTCCGGCCTGTCTCCAGACTCAAAGAAACTGCACAGCGACGCATCTGTCGGGGACCAGCGACCTCTGAGGACACTGCAACTTTTTTGCAACTTTGAAAGAACTCTCCCTTCCCGCCGGAAGCGTGAGACTTCTCACTCTGCATCCAATGCCCCCACCTCGAGCTCCAGAAAACAAATACCGCAGAAGGGACTCCCAGGCGACTGCGACAACGTGAGTAACCGGAGTCGGACCCCCCCCCCCCCGCACACCCACAGCGACACCTGCATAGAGGATCCGGAGGCTACCCCCTGACTGTGACTGCCTGGTAACCAGGAACCCGACACCTGGACCAAGCACTGCACCTGCAGCCCCCAGGACAGAGAGGAACCACCCACCAGTGCAGGAGTGACCAGCAGGCAGCCCTCTGCCTAGCCCAGTCGGTGGATGGCCTGAGAAGGCCCCCGTGCTCTGCCGGCATCGCCTAAGTGACCCCCGGGTCCCTCTATTGCTTCCTATAGCAAACCTGACGTCTACTTTGCACACTGCACCCGGCCCACCCTTTGCCA
This sequence comes from Pleurodeles waltl, assembly GCF_031143425.1. Lineage (NCBI taxonomy): Eukaryota > Metazoa > Chordata > Amphibia > Caudata > Salamandridae > Pleurodeles > Pleurodeles waltl. Next base: position 1,559,263,264 of record NC_090445.1, read on the forward strand.
CTGAGGGTGTGTTTCGTGTGCCTGTTTGTGTCCTCGTGTTACAATAATGGAAACACCTCACTATCCCTGAAAATTAGATGTTAAAACTTTTATAATGTAGACCAGTGTGCCAGTGACCTGGCCAAAGAGCAAAAGGCAGAATGGGAAGGGGAACAGGGTCATAGATAAGCAATCACCTGGAGAAAGTAGAGAAGAAAATGAACCTGCAAGGATCAAATAAGGAGAAACGAAGATTAGGACAGTAGAAGAAAATGGGATAAGGTGAAACCAAGTAAGTCTTGGTTGCCTTGGAACTGAGCAGCCCTACATTTAACAACTTAGGCCATGGTCATAATACATTCGATGGCAAGTTTTTTTTTGGCACCACGTGCCATACTCACAAATTCATCTCAACGCCCAGCACGTCCTCCTTGTGTAATATTGCAACCAATTAACGAATATCACAAAAAAGTCATTCTCACACTTGTACGTAGCAGTCTGTCCCTTGACCCCTCCCAACTTGTTGCCAGTTTTTGATGCAGCTAAGCAAGTCCCCAGTGCCAGTCTTCTTTCACCAAAAACAAGACACCTGATCCCTTGATCCCAAGTGATAAGGCTCTGTCGCACCCTTCTAAGTCCCATAGTAAGTGTTACCTAGGTACTGCAGAGGGTCGCTAAGAGCTGTAGCAGAACTTGTTCTTCTCTAAGGGACCCAGCACTGACCTCATGCAGACTGCGTGACAAGGTGCCCCCTAAAAGTGAAAACACAACATGATTTACGGACTGTGTTCCATGTCCCCAAAACACTGCATGTAATATTTGTAAGTCACCCCTACAGCAGGCCTTATAGCCCTAAGGCAGGGTGCATAATATTATTTGCGTAGTCATATCTGCAATAGAAGATATGCCCCTGCTATGTCTGTCGTTTCTTAGATATATTAAGTTAACAGGGAATCCTTGTTAAATAGATGTGTTGGACACTGATTAATACGAGTTGCCCAGCTCCATGATGTCTTCAATGAAAATAGGGATGTTTGGTGTTGAACATCTCATGTTTTATAAGCCCTGGCGATGAATTTATTAATGCACGCATCCAGAGCGCACCTTGCCTCCTGAAAACATACCAACTGCTTCTGAGCTAAATGACCAGTTCTAGGCAGTTTGCCACCAACAGACTAGAGTCTGAGATCCAGGGGTGAGAGCCTTTGCTCTTTGGAGGTCAGACACAAAGCTTCTCAGGGTGAGGTGTTGGAAACCTCTTCCCATAGCATGATCTGCAATCCAAGACAGATCTGGTCTCTGAGAGGGAGATGCCGACCCCCCAGAGCCCATCTGGCACCTGGATATTCAGGAACATTAGCTATGTAGGAGGCATTTTGCATTTAGAGGCTGGAAACACCCCTAGGGTGACCAGCCCGAAATGGACACAGCCTAGGAAATTCTGCTTGTGTCGGGGGGAATTTAGGACCTCTGGACATGGTGTTGCCCACTCCCCACAGAAAGTGGTCATCTACAGGGTGTAGTGACTCCAGGGGTTAGTTACTGTGCACTCCCCCTGTACATTTGTTTGCTATGACTTCATACCTCCCACATTTGGCGTACTGGTGCCCCTATGTAAGTCCCTAGTATATGGTGCCCAGGGCGTGGAGACACCAGGGGTTCCCCATGGGCTGCAGCATGGTATGGCACCCATGGGGACCTATGTAAAATGTGGTTGAGGGACAGCCATTGCAGCCTGCATGTAAAGGTGCATGCACCCTTTCACTGAAGATCACTGCACCGGGTCCCTGTAAGTCACTCCTAAGGCAGGGCCTCCTAGCCCAGAGGGCCTGCTGCAAGTACCTATGTCAGAGGGCACCCCTCATGAGCAGAGATGCCCCCACAAACTCATCTCCATTGTCCTGGACCTCATGAGTGCGAGGATGCCATTTCACGCGTGTACTGGACATAGGTCACTATCTTTGCCAGCTACATAAGGGTAACTCTGGGCATGTTTGTTATCAAACATTTCCGACTTGTAGTCCAGGAAGGCAGAACAAAAGAATTTCCTTTAGGTGAGGGAGGCAACACCCTCTTCCTTTGTTGAAAAAAGTGTTAAATGACTTGGGAGGGGTAGCCTCGCCAAGCCACTGGTATGCTTTGATAGACACCTTTGGCACCATCCTTGCATAAACCAATCTGCACCAGTTGAGGGACCCCTAATCCCTGCTCTCTCCTGGAACTGAACAATGGAAATGGGAATGCCCACTCTCCTGTCTATCACCACCCCAGGGGTTGGTGCCCAGAGCTCCTCCAGATGGCCCTTTGATTCTGCCATCTTGACCTTAGGGTGGGCAGAAGCCTCTGGGGCATCTTAGTGGCCATGTCAGGCAGGTGATGTCACAGCCTCCTCCTGATAAGTGGTCACGTGGTTAGGTGACCAGTTCCCCTTCCAGGGCTATTTAGGGTCTCCCTCTTGGATGGGTTCTCAGATTCGACATGCAAGACTCCAGCAGGAATCATCTGCATCGTTTACTGAAACTTCTGGCCTCTCGAACCGCAGCTGGACTCCACAAGGACCTACAGTCCGCATCTACAGCTATGCTTCTGCTCTCCAACATTGTTTCTCTGGCTTCTTCTAGCAACTGCAACATTTCCCCGGCTGTGCATGGTATGAGGGCGGCGAGTCTTCAGTCTGCACTGAGAAGCAAACTTCCCGTGGAATGAAGGAGTCGCTCCTGTGCATCTGCAGGCATTCTGCTGCAATGACGACCGGCTGCATGGATCTCCTCTTCTATGGAACTGTGTGGATCCTGCATCACAGGTTATGGTCTAGAGTGGTCCTTGGCGTCCTCTCTACCAGCTGTCCAACTTGGGTGAAGGTAGGACCTTCCCTTCTCCATGCATAGTGTGTCTTGCAACTGACAAGGCTTGATGGCACCTCCTCCAGGGGAACTTCAGTCTTTGTGTAGCTCCAGTCCACATCACTCTTCCCTGCGACACTCGGCCCTTTGCGTGGTTATTCAGCGACGTGGGACTCCTTTTTAAGTGTCCTGCATGGGCCTCACCGTGACTCCTGTGCTCCTTGCCTGTGAGTCATCTATGTGGGCTGCATCTTCTTTGGACTCTCCGCACTGCAGAGGGTCGCTAGGGACATACCCTGTGGGTTGAGTAACACCCCCCCCCCCTTGGCCTTCCTGGTCCCCAACAGCTCTACTGTTAGCAACTTCGATATTTGCCTTTTCCAGGTCTTGTATGTGTTTTTTGCACTCCACAGACTGACTGCAATCCTTCATCCAGCGTGGGACGTCGACCGCATCAGCCAGGAACTCTTCACCTGCCCCATTGTTGACCGTCTTCTTTCCACCGTCGACCAACTCCTGCATCCAACTAACCCCAACCCCACCCCCACTCCCCTGGTCTTGAGTTTTGTCTGCTGTTTTTCAGTGTTCTCAATTGCTTTTTAAGCCTATTCCTGATTGTTACTGTACATGTATAGTATGTTTACTTACCTTCAATTGGAGTATTGCCTAACTAGTGTTTGTGTTTTTATTACTCTAATAAAGAGCCTCTATTTTCGTAGCACTGAGTGACTTCTTTCATTTGTGTAAGTGCTGTATGACTACAGTTGTATTGCACGAGAGCTTTGCATGTCTCCTAAATAAGCCTTGGCTACTTATACACAGCTACCTCTAGAGAGCCTGACTTCCTTGACATTGACTTCACCTCACTCATAACGGATACATGGACCTTGTATAAGGTGATCATACCATAGGTAGTTAGCACACACCAGGCCAGATTCCTACAGTACTCCAGTGATTACTACCCTTCACTCTCAATACTGCCCCCTAAATTGAGTATTTAGGGGAACCACTGATACAAGATTGTAGGAAGATGGCTCTGGATATGCTATATCAAATTGAGAGATAGTCTGTACAGGGATTCACCAGAGTTTAGAGGCAACACATATGATGCTAATGCTGTTTTCTTGTACTGTAGTCGAGCAGTTAGGCTTATCAGAGGGTAGTGCAAAACAATTTTTTTGTACACACACAGGTAATAAATGAAGCATGCCCTCAAAGACCTAACTTCAGGGCAATTCTTTTTAGATATCAAAAATTGTTTTTGTCCATTTATTTCTAGACCCACAAGATTCAAGTAAGTAAGTATCCAAAATATGTATCAATGCCTATTTGTTTTAATTTGGCAATATAAATGGCTTATGTGAGTATAGCAACTATCTGTTGTAAAAGTTGACACACTGCAATTTTCAGGAACAGTTCCGTAGGGAATAAAAGAAAGTACAGTTTTGGAGGTAAGTACCAGACCTACAGTTCCATTCTCTGGGGGTTATAATACCACAGGTCTGAGTTTGAGTTAGCGCCAAGCACCCTCCACCAGCCACACGGGGCTGGCTTGGTGCAGAGGTCAACGTTGCTGCTGGGTTTTACAGTGGGAACCTATGGAGACTGGGGGCACTCAGAATCAGGCCTGCTTCTAGGTAAGAAGCCCGAGCATTTGAGGCTCACCACCAGGTGTTACAATTCCTTCAGGGTGGAGGTGTGAAGCACGGACACAGTGTCAGCTTTGTTTCTGGCCTACCAGAGCACAAAAGCTCTCACCCCATGGAGTCAGAAACTTTCCTGTTAGTGGTAGACTGGCGCAGACCCGTCAGTCCTGCATTAAAGGGATGGGTAAATACAGGGAGCATCTCTAAGATGCCCTCTGGGTGCATGTTTCAATAAAACCAGCACTGGCATCAGTTTGGATTTATTGTGCTGGCAAGTTTGATACCAAACGTTCTAGACTTTAGTGTAGCTATTATGGAGCTGTGGAATTCATAATGACAAACTCCCAGCCCATATACTTAATATGGCCCCACTGGACTTACGATGTCTAAGAATTGACTTAGACACTTAGGGGAATATTGTTCATGCAGGTATGCCCTCACCTATGGTATAGTGCACCCTCCCTTAGGGCTGTAAAGCCTGCTTGAGTGTTGACTTACGTATACCAGAGGCAGTGGTTTGTGGGCGTGCCACACAGAGGTGCAATGTCGAATTTGCCTTTTTCTCACCACCAGCGCGCACAAGCTGCAATGGCAGTGTGCATGTGCTAGGTGAGGGGTCCCCAGGGTGGCATAAGACATGCTGCAGCACTTAGGGACTTTCCAGTTAACAGGGCCCTTGGTAACATGGGTACTTTTTACAAGGGACTTAACTGTGTACCAAGGGTGTGCTGTTGTGTGGACACAATGCTACAGTTTTGGGAAAGCACACTAGTGCTGGGGCCTGGTTAGCAGGATCCCATCACGCTCTGTCAAGTTATCACCAATATCAGACAAAAACTGGGGGGCAACCATGCCAACAAGGGCACTTTCCTACACAGATTCTCTGACTTTCTTCCATGACACAAAAGGAGTGTGCAACAAGACTGCAAAACCATAGACCTAAGAAGCACGACTGACGTGGTGCCAAACCTGCCTGCTGCACCTGGCCCTTGAGGAGCAACTGACCTGTCCTGCCACTGCAGGTTCCAAAAAACAGGGAGCGCTGTCCGTGCTTCACAATTCACCAAGAAGAACTCTTTTGGATTACAGGAGATGCTGCCCTGCATCTGCAGGCACCCAAGGAAGAACTGTGAGAACCAGGACTGCCAAAAACCCAACACTGGGCAACATCACTGCAGCTGAGCTGCCTAGCCCGAGTTGAAGTGGGCCAGCGGTGTCACCATGGTCCCCAGGCCGTTCAGACACAACCTACCCAGAGCTTGCCCTATGTGGACCTCCTGACAGCGTTTGCAGCCTGATTCTGCAGACCCCTAGCAACAGTGAGTGACCTGAAGACAAAGACCCCATGCCTCAGGACACCTCTGCACCCGTCTGCCCTGGACCTAGGAGAAGAGGACCAAGGCTGTCCCCACATCTCTCTGCCTCGTGAGACCTGAGGCCACTTGTTGGCTTGTTCGGACTAAACCCCAAGTCCATGCCTATAGACTGTTTCTGCGGTGCCCCTTGCAACCACAAGGAACTCCAGCACCGCACCTGATGTGAGAAAACACCACTGCACCTGCACCCCACAGCCTGAGGTGAAGTGGACCGGTGGTGTCCCTATGTGTCTAAGGGTCTCAAGGTTTGAAACCCACGTGGGTTCCTCTGATGTGGACTCCCAATCCATCCCTCAAGCAACTTTGTGACCAAACCGTTCCCCATAGACTTACATGGGGCACCTGACGCTGAGCTGTACACATGCACCCAGCTGCCCAAGGTGAATGGTCTGTGTGGCCGAAGTCCAGGAGATTGGTCACGTAAGTCGCCTTACTATACCTGTATGCAGTGCTAGTTCTTCCTTCATAGGATAACTGTACCGCATCTGAAAAATGCACTGGATCAAGTTTTGCAAGCTGTAAAAATTCATAAATCAGAATATCAGAGTTTATATAAAAGTACATTTTATTTGTATAAATTGGTGTGGGATTTCTTTCAGTGTGTGTCTCACTTACCGTAGGAGTCGCTTGACCCCACTACTCAAAAAGGGAGTATTTGGGATGTAATTTGTTTCTCTGTGATTCCTCTGATGATTGCTTTGACTTTTTGCGCAGTGTACCTCGTTTTGGTTCACTATATATGCTGCTTCCTACAATACTCACATACTCATGCACTCAGTAATACACCCACAGAGGCACTTGTGAACTCACACAGACCTGCTCAGAAAATCAGGCAAACACTCGCAGACTCACTGAGGTACTCATGCACACACTCACAGAGCCACTCAGACTCAGCAACTCGTGCACCAACTGAGTTTCTCAGACCCATTCAGAGACCGATAACTCCGCTCTGCTCAACTTGCCCTTGCCGCCACCCCTAGAATTGGTGGTAACGCAGCCAGAGGGAGATCCTTTTCCTACATCGCCGCACAGACCTGGAACAGGCTACCTCGCCAACTCAGTCAGTCCCCCTTTGTAGGAAGCTGACTCTTTATATACTATATCAAAATGACATATAGTATGCACAGAGTCCAGGTCTTCCACAGAGGCTAAAGTAGATACTACAAATGCATTTTTTCTACACACAGAGACAAGAGAAGAAGCACACACTTAATGACTGAACTACAGACCAATAGGTTTTTATATATATGTATTAATATATTTTGTTAATTTATTTCTAGAACCACAAGATTCTCTTTTCATGTAATTACATCAATAGATAGGTATTTCACACATATATATATATATCAATAATACTTTGAATTAAATTCATATAGCATACAGTTTTTGAATAAATGCCAATAAAGCTATTTTAAATGTTGGCACTGCAATTTTCAGGACATATCCTGGGGGAAGAAACTAAAGCACAGTTTTAGAGGTAAGTACTTGACTTACAGTTTCAGTCCCTGGGGCTTAGGAAGTCCACAGCTGGGGGTTCCAGTGAACCCCAAGCACCCACCACCAGCAACACTGGGCCGGTCGGGTGCAGAGGTCAAATTTGAGCTATTTTAAAGTGGGCTCCTACAGAGACGGGTGCACTCCGAATCTTATCTGCCAGCAGATAAGTACCTGTTCTTTGGTTGGCAGACCTGGGGGGAGGAGGGGGAGGGTTAGAGGGTCACTTTTGGGGCCACAAGGAGGCATCAAACACGCACCCTCAGTGGCACTATGGCAGCTGGGTGCAGGATGCAAACAAGGCATTGGGTTTCCAATGGATCTCTGTGAGGAGACCCCAGTGGTCACTCAGATGCTGCATGTGAGGACCAGGGGGTCGCCTGGAGCAAACCCTAAGCTAGACAGGGAGGAGGGCTGCCTGCTGAATGTGCCTGTGCCGAAGGTCGGGTTCTCTGGGGGCTGCGGGTACAGTGGTCTTTTAGGAATCTGTAGGAGGCTGGCCTTCTATGCAGTGTGCAAAACTAGGCACACTATGCAGTGGGTCCAGGTGACCACACTTTGGTTTCCAGGAGCAAAAATTAGACCACCTAATGCTACAATTTTTAAGGTAGCTGGTCGAGCAGTTAGGCTAATCCAGGAGATGTACTAAGCATTTGTTGTGCTCGCAAATCCAATCATGCAGCACATGCACTCAATGAATAACTTGAGACCAGAGTTTATAAAAATACTTCAGTTTTATTTCATTTTTAAGACCAAGATCTTTCAAATACTTTTTTAGATATTACTTTTAAAAGTTGTAATAAAGTTAGTCTTTCTGCGCGTAATTACGCATCATTGGAATCAATGTACAGTTACCATTCAAAATCGTACAATTAAGTTACCAGTCCCTTTTTTTTATATTTTTTTTCTTTTTTGCAGGTTAGTCGCAGCAGTCTGTAGGTACCTTGTGCCAGCCGGAGAGCCTCTTGCGGCTCCCGTTTCCGGCAGGAGCAGCGTTGGCAACGCTTTTAGCACAGGGCCACTTGGAAAAGATGGTTTCTGGGGGTCCCCTTGGGCTGTCGAGGTCGCAAGGGTTTGGGGATCTGTGGAGCACAGCTGGTTCCTTGTTGCGGGCGCAGAGCGGCCGGATTCGGGGTGAGATCCAGAGCTGTGCACAACTGAGTCCTTTTGGAGGTGAGTCTCTCTGGCTGCTTACAGGACACTGTGAGCATTCTGGTGGTAGGTCCCAGGGTGTTATTAAAGTCCCTCTACAGGGGCTTCCTCTTGATCCTTTTTCAGCTCTTGGGGAGCTGGTTTGAGGTTGTCCCAGGGAATTGGCGTAACTCGGCCACTGGAGGGCAAGTGGCACCAATCTTGGCACACTTGTAGGTCACGTCCGGGACGGTAGTTAGTGTGTCGTGGGGTCTGGCTGCAACTTCCGGTTGTGGACATATCGGCCAGCCAGTGAAGCGACCTTCACTGGCTTATTGGATATTGCTTGGTTTTTGAGTGGTGCCTCCACTCAAAAGGGATATCTGGGATGATTCTTTAAGCCTGGATAATCCCCTGGGTTTCTTGGGCTCGGTCCAGTGTCCAGCTCCTCCACAGCAGCGATTTGCGGGTCCTGGGTGCAGCAGGCAGGGTTTGGCCCCTTTTCTTGTGCAACAGGTCCGTAGTTCTCTTGCTTTGGATCTTCTTTGGTGCAGGTCTTCTTTGTCTTTTGAAATCTGATTTCTTAGTATAGGGATGTCCAATAAATACAGAATTTAGTGGGCGTTTTAGGGGAAACCTGGTAATGTCCATTGGGACACTTACCTATGGGTGGCTCCACCCACTTTAGTGTCCACTTCCTTTGGGAAGTGTCACTTCCCTAAACTTGATTGGCTAGTTTCCTCCATTTCAAGATGGAGGAAACTGAATTTGAGGGTCCACTTCGCAGACAACACCTTAGAGGTGGTGCATGCTAGGTTAAGCCGCCACTCCTAATCTTTGTGTGGTTTCCTACCTTTGCTCACTCCAAAAGTGGGGGTTTGCAAAGTTGCAACCCCTCTGCTGCTAGCAGCATGCCTGGAGGCTTGAGTTTCAGGGGCTGTAGCCCTTTGAAGCTCACTACCGGGTGTTGCACATTCCTGGGGGAGTGGGTGTTAGCTCCTCCACCAAGGAAGGGCATTGGTTTACAAACCAGGGAGACAGGGCTCTCCATCAAGGTTTTTATAGTGACTGTGTGGATGTGGCAGGCTGGATGAAACCAGTCAGAAAATATGCCAGAATAGTTGGCTTTTGCAGGGGACACCTCTAAGCTGATCCCTGGGTACATTTTAATATTAATCCAGTACTGCTACCAGTTTGAATTTATCACTCGGGATGGTTTGATACCAAGCAACCCAGGCTTCGGAGTAGCCATTATTTTGTTGGGAAACTCGTGTTGGCCAGTGTCCAGCACATACATTAAAATTGCTGCTTTGTTAACTCACTATATCCCAGGTTTGCCAGGGACACGGTTGGAACATACTGCTCATTCAGCTGTGCCCTCACATATAGTATGGAGTATCCTGCCTTAGGGCTGTAAGGCCTGCTACAGGGGTGTCTTACCCATAGGTAATGCGGTGAACAGTGGACAGGGCACACACGTAGTGTGCCAAGTTGAGTTTGTATTTTAGGTTTGCAGCAGGAGACTCTGGCCCTCATTCTGACCCTGGCGGTCGGTGATAAAGCGGCGGCCAAGCCGCCAACAGGCCGGCGGTCTAAAATATGCAATTCTGACCCTGGCGGGAACCGCCAACACAGCCCGCCAACTTAACACTCCGACCGCCACAGCGGTACAAGCAAACAGCGCGGCGGTTCCCGCCAACAGCCCGGCGGCAGACAAAGTACCGCCCACCCTATTACGACCCACCAATCTGCCACCTTTTCCGGGGCGGGAGCACCGCCGATAAGAACACGGCGGAAACAGACTACGAACGGGAAAACGCTCACCTCTACGCACTCCATGCGAGATTCCGGCAGTATGGAGCCAGAGTTGCAGGTCATCCCCGCACTCCTATTCCTGCTCATATACCAGGAGCACGCCCGGCGGCGCGGAAGACATCGGTGAGTACGGCACCTACGACACAGGGGAGGGAAAAGATTACCGGCACACACCCACCCACCCACACCCACTACAACACACACATCAATGCATTCCCACAGATCACTGTCACAACCCACAAACCACCCCCCTCCGAAATAATGCAAAGACCAAAAGAAGAGATCATAAACGGGCAGATATATTGAAAAATGTACACCATTAATCCCAATAAATAAATAAACTATGTACAAAATATATACAGCTACTAAATGTAGTCCAACCACTGTCCGTGGATCACAGGGGTCCTGTGCAAAGGGGCAAGGCCCAGTCCCACGACAAGAACTCCACGGAGAGAACACTGCAGGGGCATCAGAAAGAAAATAGGACAGGCACCTCAGGGGGAAGGGAAGGGGGGGCACCTCAGCCACTTGAGTACACGACGCCAGATCCACGAGGGGACTCCATGACCACTGGCCCATCCTGGGGAGAGCAAAGCCACAGTCCAAACAGTCCATACAGTGGGTGGCCTGCCCACTGGGCCATCCTGGGGAGAGCAAAGCCACAGTCCATACAGTCCATACAGTGGGTGGCCTGCCCACTGGGCCATCCTGGGGAGAGCAAAGCCACAGTCCATACAGTCCATACAGTGGGTGGCCTGCCCACTGGGCCATCCTGGGGAGAGCAAAGCCACAGTCCATACAGTCCATACAGTGGGTGGCCTGCCCACTGGGCCATCCTGGGGAGAGCAAAGCCACAGTCCATACAGTCCATACAGTGGGTGGCCTGCCCACTGGGCCATCCTGGGGAGAGCAAAGCCACAGTCCATACAGTCCATACAGTGGGTGGCCTGCCCACTGGGCCATCCTGGGGAGAGCAAAGCCACAGTCCATACAGTCCATACAGTGGGTGGCCTGCCCACTGGGCCATCCTGGGGAGAGCAAAGCCACAGTCCAAACAGTCCATAACAGACTCCACTGCCACTGGAGGAGGCATGTTGGCCAGAGGACATCCTGCAGCCCTGCCCGAGACAGATCCTGCCCTGCCACGTCTGCCAAAGGGCCAGCGGTTCTTGCCCTGAAGGGCCCAGTTCAGCGGTTCTTGAGACGGCGGGGCCCAGTTCAGCGGTTCTTGAGACGGCGGGGCCCAGTTCAGCGGTTCTTGAGACGGCGGGGCCCAGTTCAGCGGTTCTTGAGACGGCGGGGCCCAGTTCAGCGCTCCTTGCCTTGAAGGGCCCAGTTCAGCGGTTCTTGAGACGGCGGGGCCCAGTTCAGCGGTTCTTGAGACGGCGGGGCCCAGTTCAGCGGTTCTGGAGACGGCGGGGCCCAGTTCAGCGCTCCTTGCCTTGAAGGGCCCAGTTCAGCGGTTCTTGAGACGGCGGGGCCCAGTTCAGCGGTTCTGGAGACGGCGGGGCCCAGTTCAGCGGTTCTTGAGACGGCGGGGCCCAGTTCAGCGGTTCTTGAGACGGCGGGGCCCAGTTCAGCGGTTCTTGAGACGGCGGGCCCAGTTCAGCGCTCCTTGCCTTGAAGGGCCCAGTTCAGCGGTTCTTGAGACGGCGGGGCCCAGTTCAGCGGTTCTTGAGACGGCGGGGTACAGTTCAGCGGTTCTTGAGACGGCGGGGCCCAGTTCAGCGCTCCTTGCCTTGAAGGGCCCAGTTCAGCGGTTCTTGAGACGGCGGGGCCCAGTTCAGCGGTTCTTGAGACGGCGGGGCCCAGTTCAGCGGTTCTTGAGACGGCGGGGCCCAGTTCAGCGCTCCTTGCCTTGAAGGGCCCAGTTCAGCGGTTCTTGAGACGGCGGGGCCCAGTTCAGCGGTTCTTGAGACAGCGGGGCCCAGTTCAGCGCTCCTTGCCCTGAAGGGCCCAGTTCAGCGGTTCTTGAGACGGCGGGGCCCAGTTCAGCGGTTCTTGAGACGGCGGGGCCCAGTTCAGCGGTTCTTGAGACGGCGGGGCCCAGTTCAGCGCTCCTTGCCTTGAAGGGCCCAGTTCAGCGGTTCTTGAGACGGCGGGGCCCAGTTCAGCGGTTCTGGAGATGGCGGGGCCCAGTTCAGCGGTTCTGGAGACGGCGGCCGGTCTATGGCCAACTGCTAATTGCCTGGTGGTGCCCTCCTGGGCAGCGGGGATGGTGCTCCTTCACTGCCCACCTGGGCTGTGGGTGGTGGGGCCCTCCTGGCCAGCTGGGCTGGGTCCTCCCTGGGCAGCGGCTATGGGGGTGGTGGGCTCTCCCGGGGCAGCTGTGCCGGTTCCTCCCGGGGCAGCGGCTATGGGGGTTGTGGGCTCCTCCTGGGCAGCAGGCCTGCTGCCTGACCTCTCCGACTTGCTGCCCTTGCCCTCCTTAGTCGTGGGCCTGTGGCCCTTTCCTCCCTTTGGAGCTGTGGCTGGTGACTGTCTCTGGGTGGTGTCCGGGGGGGATGTAGAAGGCGGGCTCCTGCGGCGACCCTTCCGCCTTCTGCTCCTCTTCCCAGGGGGTGGGCTGGCTGTCCCCTTGCTGCTGGGCGAAGATCCAGACATGCGGGCTGGCGGGCTCCAATACCCCTGCACCCTTGTCAAGGGAGCTGCAGGGCTGGTGGTGGCTGAGGTGCTCTTCTTACCCCGACGAGAAGGAGGGGGGGGCTCAGGGTCAGGAAAGAAGTTAGTAGTGGCGAGGAAGAGCTTCTTGGGACAATGGAGAGTGGTAGGTACAGTGGGAATGGGAGTGGAGGGAAAGGATGTGGTTGTAGGTGAGTCACGTTTGCTGTCTTTGGGTGCAGGTGCAGGAGGGATAGGCTGTCGTGAGGTGGATGGCTGTTGGGTGGGTGGGTGGCTGCGTTTGTGTGGTGTGGAAGAGGGGGTGACAGACACAGTGGGAGAGGACACAGGGGACGTGTAAATGGCAGTGGGGGTGGTGACTGCACGTGTGCGGACTGGAGTGGAGGGTGTGCTGGTGATGGAAACATTGGCTGATGGTGAGGTGAATGGAGGTGTGAGTGTAGACGTCACAGGGAGGGAGGAGGGAGACGAGGAGGTGGGGGTCACAGAGGTGGTAGTGACTGTTGGCATGTCTGCATCGGAATGTTGCGTGTGTGAATGTCTGCGTGATCTGTGGTGCTTATGTTTGGATGAGCTTCTCTTGGGTGTTGAGGTGTGTGCAGGCTGGTCTGATGGTGTGGGTGGGACAGGCAGAGGAACAGGAGACTGGGAGGAGGGAGTTAGTAGAGGCAGGCAGGAGACAGGGACAATGGCTGCCGTCAGTGCTGAGGCCAGAGCCTGGAACGATCGCTGATGGGCAGCCTGACCCGAATGAATGCCCTCCAGGTACGCATTGCTGCGATGAACCTCCCTCTCCACCCCCTGGATGGCATTCAAAAGGGTAGTCTGCCCAACAATGAGCGTTCGGAGGAGGTCAATGACCTCCTCACTGAGGGCAGCGGGGGTAACAGGGGCAGGGCCTGAGGTGCCTGGGGCGAAGGAGATGCCCGGCTTCCTGGCAGAGCGGGCACGGGGCGAACGCTGAGGGGCTGCTGGGAGGGCAGAGATGGTGCGCTGGGTGGCGGCTGTACCTGTAATGGCGGGGGCACGGATGGTGCCACCCCCGCAAGGGAGCCCCCTTCCGAGGACGTGTCCGTGTCGCTGCAGGGTCCAGTCGTCCCCGTCGTGGAGCTCCCCTCGCCCTCCGTCTCACTGGTCCAGTCTGACTCTGTGGCATGGCCCTCCTGGGCCATGTGAGATGCAGCTCCCTCCTGCCCCGATGCCACTTCTCCTCCGCCTGATGATGCTGATGCACACAAGCACAGAAAGACAAACAAAAAGGGGGGGGGAGAGAGAAATAAAGGGATATTGAGTACATGGATCTCCGGTACAGTTAGCGGACATGACAGACACAGATGCCCCCTGCACTAAGTTGCGCACTTGGGGTACGCTACGCATTCCGTGGAACATGCCCTACACGCCTAGAGTTGACAACTGCACCCATGGATGACACGGCCCAGGGATGGCTGTACTGACAAACTACTGAGGGTGGTGGCTGGGGACACAGGGGCTTACGGGGGTGCCCAGCCTACAGATATCGCCCTGGCCTAGGGGGACCCCCAGCCCTCCTCCCCCACCCAGACACCTCCACTGCGCGACAACAGAGTAGATAATGCTTGTACTCACCCCCTTGTGTCTGCTGTGCTGCCCTCACGCGCCCATCCAATTCAGGGTAGGCCACCGCCAGGATCCGGAACATCAGGGGGCTCAGTTGACGGCAGGCACCCCGCCTACGTTGGGAGGCCATCCCCAGCAGAGACTCGGCGGTCTTCTTGGTCCCGCGGCGGATGTCCTCCCACCTCTTGCGGCAGTGGGTGCCCCGTCGATGGTGGACCCCCAGGGCCCGGACTTCCTTGGCGATGGCACGCCAAATCCCGATCTTCTCATGGGCGCGGACCTATGTGACACGTACAGGGAGGGAGAAATACCACGTTCAAGTTCCTCAGCATTTTCCTTTCCAGTGGCCCAACGCCCCCCATCCCCGCCAGGCCCCCCGCCAGGCCCCTCGCCAGCCCCAACATGCCCCCCATCCCCGCCATGCCCCCCGCCATGCCCAACATGCCCCCCATCCCCGCCAGGCCCCCCGCCATGCCCACCGCCATGCCCAACATGCCCCCCATCCCCGCCAGGCCCCCCGCCATGCCCAACATGCCCCCCATCCCCGCCAGGCCCCCCGCCAGGCCCCCCGCCAGCCCCAACATGCCCCCCATCCCCGCCAGGCCCCCAAGACAGCCAGTGGCCCCAAATCCATATTGAATTAAACTCACTTGTTGGTCTGGAGGACCGTAGAGTAGCGCATACTGGGGGAGGACCCCATCCACAAGTTTCTCCAACTCCTCTCCAGTGAAGGCAGGGGCCCTTTCCCCAGTCGCAGCAGCCATTGTCCCTTCCAGACCGAGGTCACAGCAACACTTGCAGTATAGGTCCTCTCCTGTGAAAGTTCAAGTCGCAAGTGGATAAGTAGATAGAAAATGGCGGTCACGTCCGCGGCGGTGCGTACCGCGGCGGTGCGTCCCGCCACCGCCGGCGCCCTTCGCCATTGGCTCCTGAAACCCATAGGCTTCAATGTTAACCAATGCGGCTTCGCGCCGCGGTCTTCGCCCGCCGCCCGCCGCGGTGTGCCACGCCAGCGCATTGACCTCACATCCCATTGTCACACTTCACAGGTCAGGCAGCCGCCATTTCCAGGGCCCACATGGCTCAATTTCAACTGCGTCACACAGGCCTAGGCCTTGCATAGCCACTCAGACACGCCATTCACTGCATAGAGAATCGTATACTGTGCTAGCTGTGAGTACGTACCTGTGGGTTGCTTGACTGTGTGCTCCATGTTGTCCTTCCTAGGCACCGTCCGCTGGGTTGGGCGAGGAGACGGATGAATCCTCCCGTGTACCGACCGCTGGTGGACCTGTCGACAATGGAAGAACGCCACATTATCCTGACCTACCGTCTTAACCGTGCCACTATCCATGAACTGTGTGCCCAGCTGGAGCCCGACCTGATGTCCCCCATCCACCAACCCACAGGGATTCCCCCTCTGGTGCAGGTCATGTCAGTACTACATTTCTTGGCAAGTGGGTCATTTCAGACAACCGTGGGAATTGCTTCCGGGATGTCTCAGCCCATGTTTTCGAAGGTGTTATCCAGAGTGTTGTCTGCCCTGATGAAATCCGTGAGGAACTACATCATTTTCCCTGAGGTGGGCGAATTGGCTACAGTGAAGGGTGATTTCTACGCCCTTGGACATATTCCCAACGTAATTGGTGCCATTGATGGGACCCATGTGGCTTTGGTTCCCCCAAGAGACAGGGAGCAGGTGTACAGGAACAGAAAAAGTTACCATTCAATGAACATCCAGGTGGTGTGTTTGGCTGACCAGTACATCTCGCATGTAAATGCCAAATTCCCAGGGTCAGTGCATGACGCCTACATCCTCAGGAATAGCAGCATCCCTTACGTGATGGAACAGCTACAGAGACACCGTGTATGGCTAGTGGGGGACTCTGGGTACCCCAACCTGTCGTGGCTACTGACCCCAGTAAGGAATCCCCGGACCAGGGCAGAGGAACGGTACAATGAGGCCCATGGGCGTA